>NC_051051.1:20182040-22623290 GCF_904848185.1 Acanthopagrus latus | reverse complement strand
CAGACAGGAAATGAAGTCATCCTGCGCTGAGAAACAGTTGTCTTTGAATATTCCGTATGAGAGAGTAAACTGTCTTTCACGTCCAAAACCACACACCGTCAGTTACACTTAAATTTCCACTGTTAGGCGTCCTGTAATTATCCAAATGTTGGTTGCCAGTGAAGGCTAATGGACGAGATTCTGATTCTGACAAGTGCATATTAAAGGCATGACTTAATTTATTCTGGCAGCCCAGCCACCAGGATAAACTGTGTGCAGTTAATCTGTCTCCAAACTACTGATGCCTTCAAATTGGTACCTGTCATAGTTGCCATGTTGCCATTTCTGTGCCACATCACGTTCACATGACACATTTGCGACCTGACTTTTTATATCGATAGGTGGAGGGGATGGTGGCTGAGTTACAAGCAAGTAGACTGCCATCAAAAACTGGATATTTTTCATGGAAAGTTGCAACATCACCACCCATGTTTTTGGCGACCAAAACAGGTATTTCAACCAAAAAAAAAAAAAAATTCCTTACCCTTTATCTTATAGTGACCAGAACATAAGCACAATGTTGCCTTAAGACAAGGCTGACAAGTGAACCCATAGAAACATAAATGTCTCTGGTCAATGTGGTGATTGGGTTAATATGAGCCCTTCATCAGCCAAATCAAGCTAGTGTGTCAACTGGGCGGAGCTTCATAATATCTACAATATTAAACAATGCATATTCTTAAACTGTTTGCAGCATTTAACCAATGCTTCTACGGTTCTTGTGCAAACTAACAGTCTTATATCTGCTTATTGAGCACATTTTACACCACAGAGTATGCATTTTTATTCTGCTTCCACTTTCTATAATACTAGGATACTAGGAAGTGTTTTTTAACTCTGTCTTTCACAGCTATTGCATTGCTGTCATTTAAGAGAATACCAATACTGGTGCATCTCTCATAAAAAAGATAAGAATGGAAAGGCAAAATAAACATGGGCGTACTGGTGTTCTGCCTGTGCCACAGAGATACCAACAGCCCTCCTGGTTTAACTGGGATGAGCCAAACATCGTAAACATGACACGAGACAATGAACCACAGGTGGACTTTCAGGTTTGGAGAAATCATGTCTGGTGTAATTAGATGTCAGTGAAAGCTCTGCTGCCTGACACACTCAGTACATACCAACCAAACAAGCAATCATCATGCCAAATCTTGTAAAACAAATGATGCTCCAGGATGTCACGTTGTGCCTCGCCCAGGTTTTAAAAGTATGCACATATTTTTACTCCACGGACAAGTTAGGTTTCAATCTAAAGCTTGTTGTGAAATTTCAGGTGACAATTGCAGTTGAGTGAGGTTTAGGCATCAACACCACTCGATACAATTTGGGCAAAAGTAAATGTTTCGGTTAAATGAACTACTTACTTAAAATAACTGACCGTTTCTGACCTTTCACACAGGAATTGAACCCTAGTTTCCTTTGTGAAAGTCTTGTGTTTGGCCCAGCCAACAGCCTTGACCTCCTGCTAACGTGGACGTTTGACAGTCTTTATACTTCATTCATTCTCTGCTGCCGTCAGTATTGTCTCTTTGCTGGTGATGCATCCAGTGATGGAGAGTAGAGAGGTTGTTTTTCTTTTTTGTTTTTTTTGTTTTTTGTTTTTTTACACTTTTAGGATTAAAAGGCAGATTTATCTTCACTCTCACTCCTCAGCCTGTCTGCGCTCCACTGTAATGCACAATCATTGTCTCTTATCGGCCAGCTGAATGGTAGGGGAATTACTTTCCTTTGTGAACGTACAGAGGATCGGAAAAAGAGACAAAGAACGAAACGGAGGCTCCGATGAGCGCTGCTTTGGTCAGACATGAAATTAAACACACAGACACGGACCACTCAGAGCTGGTTGTTGATCACTATCTTCCAGCTGATGTACAGTAAAGTGTTCTGGCTGCTTAGAAGCAAAATAAATTAACTTATCAAGTTAAGATGAGCTGGCGACTCGTTCGGGGTGTACCCTGCCTTCGCCCCGAGAGACAACTGGGATAGGGTCCAGCAACCCCCATGACCCCTTCAAAAGGGGATACAGTGGCAACATCCCCATGACCCTCACGGATAAAGCAGAAAGATAATGTGATGAGATGAGAAGTTAACATACAAATTATCCTGCAACCAAAGTTACAAATAATATGGCGAAATTTGCTTCTCTTTATGTGTGAGAGAGAGAGCTAGTTAGCCTTGGCTAGCCTGTACAGGTTCCATTTATTAAGAGAAGAATTGTGCTTTTTCTAGATCTAACTTCCTCATAGGTCCTGCAGGTTGATCCACAGCTTTACATGACTGTTTTCTAACAACCTGACAGAAGAGCGGTTTGTGGGTGTCAGTTGGAGTAAAAGTGAAAAGGAAGAAGTAGAAGGCTCCTCAAGGGGGAAACTGCTCTCTGGGTGTGTTGGCCTGTAAATTTACATAACCTTCTGCTGCCTGCTGCTGTCATTACTTCAATGACGCTACTAATTTCACGGTATAAATAAACCTGAAAATGTAATGCCTCATAATTCATAACAAGGTTCTCTCTCAGGTGTACTGCAGAAGAGGACGCAAGGTGTGATGAGGATGACAACTTCTATATCTGTACCGTTGCAAGTATATATATATATATATATATATATATATATATATATATATATATATATATATATATATATATATATATATATATAGTGAAAAGTGAATTGTGGTTTTGTTCTGTACTGCTGGAAGTACACTAGTTTCATTTGGTTTATTGTTTAAAATTTTGGATTAAGATTCTGCTCCTGTTCATGTGAATTTTACCATTTTGTTTTCTTTCTGATTTTATTCAAGTGAAGCGCTTTGTATTTTGGTTTGATAAGTGCTCCTAAAGTTAAAGGGATATTTCGTGTTTTTTGAAATGGGGTCATATAAAGTACATATGTTGATCTATTCCTTACCATAATCACTGATCAGCGCAGCCTCAGTTTGGAGAAGTAGAGAGCCGCTCCAGCCCAGACACTCAGCTTTGTACTGCAGTGAACGGTGAAAAAAACCACCTAAAACAAGGCTAACCTTAAAAAAATCTATAACAGTTCAAGTGTACGTTGTACAGGGAAAATTCACACCGCTTTACGCCGCTGTCAGACCTACCTTTCTTTTGGCACTACATTTTTGTCAACCGCAGAACCTCCATATCCCTACGCAGTTGTGCTAAGGGATGTGCGTAGGGATATGGAGGTTCAACAGTCTGTGAACCTCTCGTCCAGCAGCTGGGCCTCGCATTGTATTTCACCACTCGCAGATCACTAATGTTGCGCTAATGCGTAGGGATACAGAGGTTCTATGGTTGACAAAATGTAGTGCCAAAAGAAAGACAGGTCTGAGGGCAGGAGTGGCTCTCTACTTCTACAGTAGGGAACAGATCGACTATGGATATGTACTTTATATGACCCCACTTCAAGAAACACAAACTATCCCTTTAAGTTTGTTTTTATTATATGAAAAGATATTGCAGCATCTTCTGGTTTGTTGCAATGAAACAATGGTTCAGTCATGAACATTAAACTCATGGGTTTATCCATTTATCGTAACAAATGGAATACAGTTGTGCTCGGTGCTGACGGCTCCGCTCTTAAGACAAGTTCCATGAGCCAAACAGGGAGCACAATGCAGAAAAAACCCCCAGGGTGCAGGAGACTGAGCCAAAAGGAAGACGATACTTGATATCACTGTTTTTCATCCTTGAGCCCTGATATGACTCAACTTAAAAAGACAGAGGTGGAGGCCAGGGTGGTGGCTGCGAGCCTTCCAGCAGCAGCGGTGTTTGGCAGCTTTTGAGCCGGAGTGGTTATGAGTAAACTGACCGACTCGTGGTCACAATAGCTTTGACTGGTGTGTAAAGACGTTTCGATTGGCAGGCTGTCAGCTGATTACGGCTGGAGCATATGACTTAATGCATATGACCGAACGCCGAGCTTCCTTTTTATTCTTCACGGCACACACATAAAAACTGGAACTGCAATGCACACATTTCTGAAAACTTGAAGCTCGAGTATCACAAACAAAAGCCCCAGACCGCCGCTCATATAGAACGCCTGAAATACATACGTGTGAAACTGTAAGCACAAAGCAGGACATAGCTTGTGGTGGAGCGTTTCATTTAGCAGGAGATTTGTGGGGTTCTGACAAACATGATGAACTGTTTTCCGTTTTTTTGTTCACACGTTTGATAAATTGAGCCACAGTTTCAGGACATGTGTAACCGAATGGGAAAAAAATGTCTGCTGAATGAATAAAAGACAGCTCAAAAACAATGATATTACATATGGTAACACTGGTGTTGTTGTTGTTGTGCTTCATTAGGCGTTGTGTAATGAGTGACACTAATCTGAAGAGGGTGGTTTACTAACTGAGACTGCCAGCTCACGCTGCCTTTATGATTTTATGACTCAACTAATTTATCTCAGCGTCTAAAATAAACCACCTGAACCAATGTTATCTGGTCCAGGTATGTTTTAATATCATTATGACTCAGACTGCAAGGCAACAGTGGCTCCCAGCAGTTCAGTCATTACTACGTGACTCCCTCCCCGCTCACAGCTAGAGTTGTCCCTGGAGTCAAATAAGTGATATCAGTTCAAAACAGTGGTGCAATGTAACTAATTACTATCACAAGTGCAAGTACTGTACTTATTACACATTCTAGGTACATGAAATTTGCTTGATTGTTTTAATTTCATCATACAAATATTATTTTTCTACTATGTTACAGCGCAACTTTAGCTACTAGATACTTTGCAGATTTCCATACCCTTCCTGTCTGGTTTAAACCGGGTACCTCAAGGTGTGTTGATGTTGAGTTTTTCTGACACACCACAGGATGACATGTCCATTTAAGTGTTGAGAAAGTTCTCCTCCTTCTTAAGCTAAATAATCTATTCAAAAAGCGACTCTGATTATTTTATTTTCTGAGGCCATGAAACAACCAAATCGCCAGACAAAATGTCAGCAAAATATGGTTCTGCAAAATCACAGATTAGTAACAATCTGTCCTTTTCTTTATATTGCAACTTTACATTTCTTTAGGGTCAGTTTTATATTCCTCTCTTGTCACACACTGTGGTTAGGCTCTAGTTAGGTTTAGGCACAAAAACCCTTTGGTTAGGGTTAGAAAAAACATCATGGTTTGGCATAAAAAGACATGTTTAGGTTTTGTCGCTACTAACTTGGAAATGGTCTGCAGAAACATTAACTGCTAACATTTTATCCTGGTGAGATGCCACTCTACAAACATACAGTCATCTTATGGAATATGATGCATTGCTGGAGATTAAACCCTCCAAAAGTATTTAAAGTTGTTAACCTTAAACAGCTACCGCAGTGAAATGCAACACACACTTTATTGCGGCAGTAATGACAATTTAATGAGATAACGGACTACTTTTAAACTTTAATAATTTTGCTGATAATACCTACATGTTTTTACTCATATAAGGTTGTAATCAAGTGTTTTTACAGTGAGGTGTTAGTACTTTTACTGAAGTAAAGGATGGATCTGGATACTTTTTTTTACAACACTGTCTGGAGGACACTTGCAAATTGAAAGACAGGATGCCCGACAAAGTTAGCTTTAGGGATTCATACCTGCCAACATTACAGTTTTTCTCACTTGTTTACACACAAATACTGGCACTTGAGACACAGTGACCACAACATGTAACTCATGCACCAACCCCCTGAAGCAATTCTGCTAAACTACAAGCACAATTCCTGCTTTACACTCAAATTGCAGTTCTAAAATGCACTTTTTTCAAAACACTGCACACAATTCTCTGCATTTGGCACAACGTTCATGAAGAAAATCTCGTTTTCACAAGGAACACACTGTCATTCAAAATTCTTAAGTTAATTGCCCTACTATGCACACTGACTCAACACATGGGCAAACACCTGTCACACAGTTTTACATTTAGCAATCAGAGCTTTAGCATAGAAGGGCAACAGGTGAGCTCTTCTGTCTTGGAGCAATGGAAAACATTGCTTGTGAGGCAGATGAGGTGCTGTGGCCAGACAGAAACAGAAGGATGCAGCATAGTTTATTTATTTATTTTATTTTACTGTAACTGCAAACAGTAAATTCTTCTGTTTTATATGTAGACCACTGTATGTGCAACTTTGTGTTGGTTGGGATGTACACTGTGTACATTGTTTTTGTGGGAAAAATAAAACATATTTGTTACCGTGTATTTGTGTGTTCTGAGTGTAAACAATATCCTCAAATATTTTACAACACACTTATGTATGTACTGTTTGTAGTAAGTGTAACACTGAACAAAAAACAGGCCTAAGTCATCATGATGAATGGAGAAGAAGTGTTTTCCATTCATCATAGTGTTATACACTGAGCACATCTGTGTTCAACTGGTTCTTATAAATGTCTATTCATATGATGGTCATATGATGGTTTGTGTGTGTCATCAACGTAAAGTTGCATTTTGCAGGACAACTGAGGGGTTTTGCCCATTGTGTGTGTGTTTTTTGATTTGTGTGTAGAGTTCTGAGATTATGAGGCATGCTTTCAAAAAAATGTGTGTGAGAAAAACTGTAAGAGGGTAGACTGAGCGCATCACGCAGGGTCACCTCTGCCACTGTGTTGGGTTTCTGGGTACCATGACGCACATCCCCGGACACAGGGACACTCCTATTTGATTTGCATCTCTATAAAATCAAGAGATTAGCGGGAGAAATTACACATCAGGAGCATTGTGTGTGAAAGAGTGAGTACTGGCAGGTATGGGAATGAAAAGACTGTGGCTTTATGAACTCAGGATGTTTGGACTTTACACTTCATGTGAGATTGAATAAACTGCAAATGTTTCTTTTATCCATCCCAGCAAACAAATAGTCAGCTAGCTGACTTGCTGGCAGCCCCACTGTACTTCTGCACTTTGCTCAGCTGGGGCAGTTCAGGAGGAAGGTCTGGCAAGTTGTTAACTCACTATCAATCTGAGATAGAGACAATGACAGGAAGTAAAATGAGAGCAGGACACCGATTGGAGAGCTTATCTCGGTCATCCATGCTATAATTTATTCACCCGTCTCCCAAAGAAAGATTCTGGTCTCATGTAGGTCATATGAAGTGTCAAATTTTGACTGTTTCATAACCAGTTATAAACTGCCCCCGAGGACGTTTGATAAAAGCAAGTTTCACGTTATCGCCCAGTTATTTACTACATCAGTAAATCTGAACCATCATGCTACACAGACTGATACTATCTGATGCTGAGTTATAGATGAATCATCCATCAATACGTGATTAATCGAGGCTGTGGAATGAGTTTGGTATCTGGCTGCGTGTGAGGGCTTGAAGGCAAGAGACTGATTAAATTTATACATGTTTGTGGATATGTTTCTGTCTGTGTGAGTATCTGTGGGTGTGTCTCTGACAGCAATACGGAGTGTGAGTGTGTGTGTGTGCGCGCGCACGTGTGTGTTTGCGCGCGCATGTGTGAGACAGAGTGAAACAAGCACTGGTGATTAGCCTGCTGATTTACGGGAAATGCCAGGGCTGTCTCTGAAAAGAGGCTGTAAAGAGCTTGTGGACACTGCAGTGCTCTGCAGGAAGTCTTAACACTTGTCTCGAAGCAATGAAACCCTCTTGTGTTTTATGTTTTAGATGTTCAACATGTCTTTTTTGACACTGCCAGGTCAAATGCAAACAAAACAGCAGGGTGCACTGATAAAGGTACCTGTTAAAAATCCAGATCAACCTGCAGACTGATGCTCTACAATCTAAAAACACAGTTGACTTAGATTTAGTTCATTTTAATGTGTATATAGTCCCTGGTATACACAGTCCCTGGTGCTAATGTGTGCTTGTGCCCGCTGGAATTGGCAGAAAAGTTGTTTGCAGCAGAGTGCTGGTGTTCACAGAGCGGTAATGAGGAAGAGGGACACCCGGTCCAAGAGGAGAAGTCCAGGCCTCATTTTCTTTCCCATATTTCTGTGAAACTATGAAGATTACTCACACCTGTTTTTTTTTTGTTTTGTTTTTTTATCCCACCTGCTTTATGGTAATTCTCTTATGTTCCACACTTGGTTAAAAGCAGTAAAATGTCCCGGCAGGTGGGGAACGGTGCGTTGATTTTCACCAGTGATGCATCTACTCCAATACTGTACTTTACACATTCTGTACTTGACTTTTTCCATTTTCTGCTGCTCTATATTTCCACTACAATTAAGAAAAAAAATGAGACTGTCAATCTTCACAGCTGTACCTTTATTTTTCTTTTCATTGTCCCCAGAAACTTAAAACGCTGGCTTGAAACAGACCTGAATTATTTTGTTTGACCTTTTTAGTACTTTATGTAATGTACCCTGGTTTGACTTTTGGAATGTCTCTCACATCCTTTGTTATGGCACTTTATAACTATGTTGAGAAGAGTGCTATACAATTTAAGTTACTGTTGTAGTTGTCATTATCATTATTCAAATGTCTACAAAGACACACGCGGTCACAAGACTGAAACTGCCATACCCTTAACAAAGTATACTAACCTTTGACCCTTTAGATTATAGTTGTCATCATTTTTTGACAGAAACTCTTTGGAATATATTGTCTTTTTGCTGTTCTGTTTTTTTTTTATGTTCAGTGTTAAGTAAAGCGAGGATTCAACTAGACGTGGAGACCCGAACGAGGAGACTAACCCCCATGCTGCTCGACAGCATCTTCGTGCCACTGCATGTTATGAGGCTAAGTCATGCGGCAAAAATGTTCATTGTTGTAGGCTATGAAATGCTCCAGTGTATTGAGTATTTTTTTTTTTTTGTATGGCATCATGCAGTTTTCAGCCAGTACAAGTGCTGTGATGAATTCTGAACACACCTCAGTAAATAAACCTTAACCATTTAATAAACACTGATAATGTGCTTTGAGAGAAAAATGTCAAGCACAGTTGGAAACCAGCACTGGAGTATAACTCAGCATATATTTACTTAGACTACGTTTTCATTTTGGATACTCTGGCACCATGCAGTTCTGGCAAATACATTCAAGCTCAGAATGTTAATATTTACAACGTGACTGAGGTAATCATACAATCTCAGAAATAATATATTTTTCAAAAATCAATAAAAAAAGTTTTTCTCAGAGGAAAATAACGTCCAGAACATAGTTTGAAGCGAAAAAGGGGGCAGGGTCCGCCATATACAAAGTAAAACAGTCTGAAATTGTGTTGTCTTTTACGGTCAGTTTGTTAATTTGGTTTATTCAGTACATCTTAATTTATTTTGCTTGTTTAGGCGTAACAATTACAGTTTTTTCCAATTGCTTAAACACAATTTTGCAAACTAGGCTGGTTTAATCAAACTAATAACAAAATTCACAAAACCACACACCCAAACTGCAAAATACCTCATATATCCTGCAAAATGAAGCAATGCACCCAAAACTACATTTAGCATTATCAAAATCCAACTTTTGCACCCAGTGACACACACTTCATTCATATTACAGTTTTTATTGGACTGCATAAACACTAAAATCAAAAATCGTACACAATTATAAAAACCTTACACTCAAGGAGCAAAACCCCGGACCAGATTAGCACAACTATAAGCACAATGTCGGCTTCACACTTTTTGCAAATGACTGCCCACAGTAAACTGCAAAACACTAAACACACTTGTATACATTAGACACAGATGCATATCATGATGTCACTTCCTTGCAAATTCCAAAGCACTGACTTTCAAATGACCACACTCATTATCTAATTGGTTAAACACAACACTCAGGTGCACCAACACATGATTGCGTAATTGTAGACACACAAATCAGGTTCAAGCACTACAAAAAGGCAGCAGGTGAGTTCACCTGTCTTCTACCACAATGGAATGAGTAAGATGAGGAAGAGTAAGAATGAGAGGAGGAATTCAAAGAGAAGGAGAAGGAGGTGAAGGCAGAGGCCATGCCAGAGGTCAAGGCCGAGGTGGAGATAGAGAAGAGGACGAGGCAGAGGCAGAGGCAGACTGGAAGCAGGAATACATGCCCTAAGAAGGAGAGGACCAAATTTATCAAATGAAATTCGGGCAACATTAGTTGACCATGTGGTGAACCACGGACTGACGCTGAGGGAGGCTGGACTGAGAGTTCAGCCAGATCTTAGCAGATATACAGTGGCATCTGTGATCAGGACATTTCGACAAGAAAACAGGTAAAAACAAATCTTTCTACAAAAGTTATCAACTGCTTAGTATTTACCATATCAGCACTGTTCATGCTGGTTCCTTTGACATCCTATGTATTTCTTTCCACATAGGATTCAGGTTCGAGAGCGACAAGGAGGGAGGGGGCCTATTTTCACACAAGAACAAGAAAGAGCAATCATAAACATGGTTCTGGCCAATGATGCAATAACTCTCAGAGAAATTCATGGCGGTTCTTCCCTCGTTGTCTTGCTAATGAAGATATCGTTTGTGATGACGACAAAATTCTCTGGCCTGATCTAGCTTGGCGAAGAGATAATCCCTAATATTTTCCCTGCTGGATTTTCTTTTTTTTTTGTTGCCCCCATATTTTTTATAGTATCTTCTTTTTGTTGTTGTTTTTGATTGGGTGTGTTTTGTTTTGTTTTTGATGTTATGCACAGTACTGTTGTAGCATCGACATCTTTTGTTGAAATTTTGACTGATTTAGATAAATAAATCACTCTTCAGCATTGGTCTTGTGTTGTATTTGGTAATTTTTAGTATTGTATATTTGCACTTTCTCTGTGTACTTCACTTACATTACTCAAATATCTGAGGAGTAGAATTGCTAAAAGAGTTTTAGGATAAGTGCAGCAGTGTGTAACTGGTTCAGCCAGAATTTGAGTGTTTTCATGTGGTAACAAAATATAATTTTTATAAAGTAGTGTATAGTTTTTATAATAGTGTTTCATTTTGCAAAGGATGTGAGGTGTTCTGCTAATTGTGTGTATGGTTGTGCTAATTGTGTGTAGTGTTTTGAAAAACCGGGCCCTATATTCAAAATCGTGCTCAAGCAATTGAAAAAAACTGTAACAGATTTTTGTCTAACCAACTACACACTGTTGGGCATAATGAATAACACTGTCATCGTTAGCATGCTTTGCCATAATACTAACATAGTTCAAATTGTAGAGATTTTTTCAAATAGTTCACTTGCACAGAAATATTTGCAGATACATACACATGATGTTGAAACTTTTTTTTTTTTTTTTTTAATTTTTCACCAAACAAGTCAGTGCAACATATGCACAACAGATATATTTACATTGGAGTGAACACAAATATGCTCAGAATAAAAATGCAACAATGCAAGCCATGGTTGATGACATGGTCAACTAAGGTTGCTCTGATTTCATTTGAAAGTTGTTGTCTCCCCCCCCCCTTCTCACCCTCCCTCTTCCTCTTCCTCTCTCTGCAACATCTTCCATTGTTGTTGTAAAAAAAAAAAAAAGGTGCTCACCTATGGTGTTTTAGTGCTTACTTCCTGATTGAAGTGGTAATAATTAGAGTAACAATTGTTTGGCTAGGTGGAACATATAGAGGCCAATTAGCTCATGTAGTGTAATTTTGAATGGCAGTGTTCTGAAATGGCAAACATGTGACTTTATGTCAGATTATTGAGTCTTATACAGCAAACCGTGTTCAGTGCATTTAAGAAGTGCCATTTTGAATTGCAAAATGTGTGTAAAGCAGAAAATGTGTTTAAAGTTTGGAAGACTTGAGAAGAGGGTTTGCTCTCTGTGTGTCAGTTTAAATATGTGTGCTATGCATGACATTTTAGTGTGTTAGCAATTGGAAAAAACTGTAAATCAATGAGAGACTTTTTTAACTGATTAAAATTCCTCCCCCAAAACTGCGCAGTGCTCCTTTAAGTATTTTCATTTTTTGCAATGTCTCCTTCTACTCCACCAAACAAGACTCGTGCTACAATTATTTGTCAGCTATAGTTGCAAGTTAATGCCCATTGTGTGAACTGGATTTGGCCCCAGTAAGCCCCGCAGCCCCTCAGGGGGAAACGGCAACATCCCGCAACCCTCACGGATAAGCGGAAAGAAAACGAAACAAAACGAAGTTGCAAGTTACTTCTCAGATTAAGATTTCATGCACTAGACACACAAGGATCTCACAAAATATTGTTTCAGATTTTTCAACTCAGAATATATAAAGTTATTCGAAGGATCTCCACCTGGACTTGTTAAAAGAGCAAAATGCTATTTATGTACATGTGAAGGCATCAGTAGTATTAATCCAATATAATATTTAATACTGTAACACCCACAGCCTGAATAAAATGCTGGCAGTTAACATTTCTGTAAACCACAGAATCAATCAACATTAACAATAAATGATCTTTGTGCTGGTTTTCATGTCAGGTGGTGACAAATGTCAGACTCTATTTTAAACTTTTTGATGTGAAACCAGTGAATATCTTAAATGAAACACTGGGACGTTTTCTGGCCGAGTTTATGGTGCAAAACCAGGTCTTTTAAGACAAATGGTGATCTTTTCCTAACGCTAAGTGTTTTTAGTGCCTAAACCTTACCAGAGCCTAAGCAGTGTTGTCACAACATAGAATTCAAAATTGAATATAAAGTAACATAAAGTTTGCTTAAAAGTGCTTTGCCAACATTTACTCTGTGGACTGTCAGCTAACGCGGTGGTGGCATTAAACCTGGACGACATCTTGAGGCTGCATTTCTCTCAACATTTGTATATGTGACACCAGTTGAATCTCCAGCTGCACTGAAACACGATCTTTTCCGAACCTTTACAGAGAGGTTTCTGTGCCTGAGACCTAACCTGACCATGCACAACAACACTCTCTCAAAACTGAGCCTAAAGTAACACAAAGTTGCAACATATTCATTAAGATTTTTTTTTCTCCGATGCATAACCTTTGTCCGTAATATTGTATTTCCACAGCGTTTAATTCTTATGTTTATTTAAGTGGAGGATCTGAATACTGAACACTGTACCACCACTGTTGGAGAGAACACAGTTGGAGACGTTTATTCATTCTTGTTTAACGTAATCAAAATCCGTTTAACTGTGATACTTCTCTAAACAGGAGCTGCCTGTTTGCCAAAAATCCAGTGATGTGTGAGAGCATCCGTGTGTGTGTGTGTGTGTGTGTGTGTGTGTGTGTGTGTGTGTGTGTGTGTGTGTGTGTGTGTGTGTGTGTGCGTGTGTGTGGGCGTGGGAGTGTAAGATAGATGTAGGCGGGAAAGAGAGAGAGACAGACAGAGAAGGAGGGACTTGTTAGTCAGCTGACTTTCTGGAAAGACCAAAGCCATGTTTCTGGCTGCTTACTGAGGCAAAGTTGCAATGCATATTGGCTGGATTTCTTTGCTTTTTTAGGCTCGTGTGTGTGTTTGGTGTGTGTGTGTGTGTGTGTGTGTGTGTGTGTGTGTGTGTGTGTGTGTGTGTGTGTGTGTGTGTGTGTGTGTGTGTGTGTGTTTGTGTCCTGGCATGGGTCGGTCTGTAGGAAATTAGAGAAAGAGAGAAAAAGAAAGAAGAGAACTTTAGTAGAGTCAGCTGATTTACTGGAAAGTCCAAAACCCCTGTCTATTACTTACACACAAACATGTACACACACCCCTTCACACACACAGAAACACACACACACACACACACACACACACACACGCACGCACACACATACACACACACACACACACACACACACACACACACACACACACACACACACACACGGAGGAAGTAGATGGCACTCATCTGCAGGTTGACAACCTATAAAACCGCACCAGGCAGCGAAAGAAACCTGTCAAACTGGGCTGCAGTTTGATTTTCATCAGGCACTAACCACATGCAAATCCACATCATCGTAATAATGGTTGTAACATAACAACATGTAGAGTAATCCCGAAAAACACCTCATGAGGGCTACAAGTTGTAACTCTGTGTTGATCACATCACATGATCAACACAGAATAACACTTCAGACTTAATCTTCTCGTGACAGTCACTCCCTGCAGGACTCCCTGTCAGCTAAAAATACATAACTGACATTTTGGTGTTTTCCTGCCTCGCACATGAACACCTGAACATATTTCATGAACACTGACTGAAGTGTCTGTGCATGTATGTGTGACTGTAAAACTTCTTTCTTCCTGAAAACCATGCACGTGTTCCTGAAATCTTTATCTCGTGCCCCCACACTTCTGTCATAAATCTTTTTGTTGAGTGTATGAATACAAAAAAAAAAGGCTCTTTTTGACCATTTTTATTTATTACTGCCGCCGCTGTTGCAAAAAGACAATCCATTTTCACCAGTGTGGCAACTGCCAACAACACAGAACAACACATATCACGTCAATAAAGGAGACAGGAAAGCAGACAGAACTGAAGCCAGGCTGATTTGATGCAGTCAGCCTTCATCTTCCAGGAGATTTTGTACCTGGAGGCAGACAAAACTGCATCGTGAAAATGAGGTTCATATTAACCAATCTTAATGCTGATGGTTTCATTATTCTATAGCCATTCGTTTTGTGGGGTGGCTGTGGCTCAGCAGGTAGAGCAGGTCGAATTGTGATGGGAAGGTCACTCGTTCAAATCCCGGCTCCGGCCAGGGCTGAGCTGCATGTCGAAGTGTCCTTGAGCAACGTACTGAACCCCACGTTGCGACTTGGGGGGCATCCTGCCCTCACCCTGAGACAAGGCTGGGATTGGCTCCAGCAGCAACACCCTGCGACACCCTGCTCAGGTGTAGAGCCAGCGTCTTGTTATCAGAAGTGCAATTCCCCTGGTCTGCAAGTTTTAGTGTCCATGGGCAAGATACCCCAAACTGTTCCTGACGTGCTGGTCGGCACCTTGCGTGGCAGCCACCGCCGTCAGCGGGTGAATGTCTGAATTACTGTAAATCGCCTTGGACAAAAAAAGTCTGCTCAATGCCGTAAATGGAAATGTAATGACAGTAAGTTACAGCAAAAACAACTCGACGACTGCGTTGTCAGTTGTCATCATAGGAACATCATTATAACCACCGTAGCAAGCAAACCTCTAGCCGCGATTCCAAAAATACTGGGACGATGTGTAAAACAAAACCCTGTGTTCCATTTATCCTTTATACTAACGTGTTTCACAGAACCTCTCCCCATCCATATTTGTGAATGACCGAGCCTTCTGAGGTTGCCCTTCTGCCAACAATGTTTTTGGAGCATTCAACAACTTTCCAAGTCTTTTGTTGGCCCAGTTCTGACTTGTTTGAAAATGTGTTTCTGGCAGTAAAAATCAGTGAATGAATCAACGATTGCCCAGTTTTTTTAAATTGAGAACATGTCAAACAGGATTAGCAAATGATCACAAAGTGCTACATTTATGCTTCCAACTTGTAAAATAATGATCCCGGCCCTCAAGATGCTGCACCTCTTTGTTCAGATTCTTTAAGCCTTGTGTCACCGTGCTGCTGGTGTCATGACACTAACTCCAACATCTGCACACTACAAAAATCTCCAGAAATTCTCAGGAATGCTTGCTGGGTGCACGGCCACATCCACCCACATTTCCCGGGACAACCTACATCAATCATAGTACATTGCTCACTCAAAGTCACATCATAAATAAGATGCCTCTGGGGTTCAATGTTAATATCTATCAGCCTGAACTATGTCATAGGCCAGGACCTGCTGTAAATATTCAGCCAAGAGCAGGGAGATCACGCAAGTAAGTGAATTAAGCTGATTAATGTCCGTTCTGAGGAAATTCTCGGTCTTGGCTGCTGAACAGGAATTCCTGACCTTCGTGAACTCCTAGAACGAGCCAAGAACAACCCTTCAGCCGACCCCAGAACTACAGGTGATATACACTATACGTGTCAGAGTGTATGTAGGTATATGTGTCACAGTATATCTCGGTACTGGAGGTTATCTGAGCTAACAGATCCCTGCTGCGGTTGGCAGCACTATAAACAGGAATGGGCTGCAGATATTCCAACAGCTTGCCAAGCTTGTTCAACACAGCTGACATGCTGTTTGTCCTCAGTCAGGAAACACTTAAAACATCACCAAAACCTCCAAGTGAATGTCTGAACTTCTTCTTCTTAGACTGTTATTGTTAAATGTTGGCGTGCCATGAGTTTAAGTTTATTTGCAACATCAGTTTAACTCTGATATCAGAACTGGGTCAGCATGAGCAGAGGTCATTACAGAGGACAATGTGCAGCAACAATCTTATATAACTGATGTGTTTCTGACATTTAAAAGACTTCATAACATAGAAACAGTCTGCGTTTGAGTCAGTGGCAGTGAATACATGCCCCAGTTACCTGATGCAACCCATTGATGCCAATGCCTTTGTTCTGCCCTGCCATCTGCTGTGGGTGTGGCCACATGCAGGTGAGGCAGCTGCAAAGCCATAGCAACAAACAACAAGAGCGGAAAACAGGAACAAAACAACGAGCAGGGATGCTAAACATGCAGGCTGCTTGACCTGTTCAAGATCATACCACAGATATTTATTTTCAATTAGAAAAGCGCATTTCTAAAACTCAGGATACCTGCCAGGTGTTTTTTTTGTTTGTCTGTTTGTTTTTTAATATGCAAGCCGACTTTCATCTCTGCAGTCAACTGCGGTTTGACTCTCCAGGGATATTTCCAGCTGTTTTTGTGGTGACCAAAGCCAGCTATTTTTCATGGTAAGGTCGATTGGGGTTAGGCTTAGGGTTGGAAAACTAACCGTGACCCTCTCCAGCCATTTTTGTGGCCACCAAAACAAGGACTTTAAACCAAACCCTGCTGTTTTCCTGACCCTAACCAAGTGGTTCTTGTGCCTAAACCTAACAGCTTTCAGACAAAGATTTGTCTCAGATTTTAAATTGGACATAGAGAAACAAAAAGTTGAAATGAAAAAAGTTTATCTTGGCAGCTTCACACTATCCTGCCTACCACAAGTGTCAATGTTACTCACAGAGTCATATTTTGTCTAATAGCGCCATTTCCCACCAATGCAGATAATTTGAATAATGCAAAATATAGCTGCTGCAAAACAATCCCACTACAAAAAAATTGGCTATGCAAAACACATGTCAAATAAAGGCACACGACTGTCAAAATATTCCCCAATGTGATGACAATGTTGCCTCATGCTGAGGTCACGAGACGCGACCGCAAGACCCAAAACTCCCACCTGTGAGAGGCAGCGGTCGTGCATGCAGCTTAAAAATTTTGGGTCTGAGTGATCAGCTCATGTGCCAAATAACCCAAATACAGATTTCTCAACTCTGCAATCCTCAGATAAGAGAAATAAAACTGCTCAAACACATGACGCAATAAAAGGAAAAGAAAAAACAACAACTGCTGAGTCAAGAGCTTTACAGCCTCACTGCCAGGCTCTCTGCCCTGCAACAAACTGGAGGCTCGATTTCTTATAAATCACGTGACTTGAGAGAAGGCTTTGTGACGATGCGTCGTCTGACCAGGAGGTGGTGCTGCTCACAGGAGGGAGACAGGGCATTTCTAAGAAACCGGCCTCGAGTTGGGAAATCCATTCTGGGTTTCTATCTTCCACCTCCCCTCCCTGCAAACACATCCTGGCTGAACTGCAAAAGCCTTTTACAGTCGCAGCTTTGTGGGAAGCCACTGTTCAAAAAACATGAAGGCATTTCCAACAAACGACCTGAATGTCATTGTGATGTTTTCTCATGAAGGGACTGGATCAGCAGTTTGTGCTCTATGAATTGCTTGTTTAGAGAGATGTAATATTTGGAAATTTGCTCTTGCTACAGGGTCCCACTTAGATACAGGATTATTGAGGATTTTAGTCACGTCACGGTGCTTGTCTGATCTTTCAGTATAAGAAAACATATGAAATCGTGTCCAGTTAGGGTAGACTGTCCTGTAAAACTATGAACACGCCAAATAAAACATGCTTTTTGCTGTTATGCAAAGGTCTAGGCTCTTTGACAGTAAATATCTGTACTTTTAATTAATTTTTCACTCAGACATTTCCCCAAACCATAAATATCAATAAGAATGATCAGATAATATGCTTTTTACGATCAGGAGAATGCCGTCTGTTCTGGGCCCTCGTGCCCTCAGTCAGTCCGGGGTTTGTTATTCTTACGGCTCGAGCAGGAATCAGTGAACGCTTGAATCTGTGGCCCTGCTGGTGATGTGAAATCATGGCGTGTGCTACAGTCATTCATGGTGAGAGTCAAGAGTGTTAAGGTGTCACACCACATAAACAAGCTTCCTACGTGAGTATGCACTAACCACAACTGCGAAGAGTTGCAGTCGTGTTCTGGAGTACACAAACTGACGGTTATCGTGCCTTATCCACCGTCATGAATTCTACCACATTTGTGTTATTGAACTTAGAACAGACAACATTACTGCTCTAAATCATCATTCTGAGGTCGTTACTGATTGCACAGTGTAATCGCTGTATAAAAAAAAAAAAAAACATGACATCGTGATGCTTTGCCAGACCAGACCAGATTCTTCAAAAACTGAAAGTTGTATTATGGCACAAAGAAAGCTCTGCCATTGTACAACCAAAACAGGAAGAGCCATTGTTTTTGCCGGGTGAATTTTCCTGAGGTCATGGTGGAAGAAACAAGAATAGCTGGGGAAACTCTACATTGAAAAAAAAAAGGATGAGCATGAGTGAAAGAAACCGAGATGAAACAAGAGTGAATGGATGAGCTCCAGTGTTGTGATAAAGTGTATTCCCTAGCTGGTATGTGTTTCCCCTGGAATCAAGATGGTTCAAAACAGGCATTCTTTCTACTCGATCAATAAGTAACAAAACCTGCAAACTTAACAGTGCAAGAGTGTTTCACTCTGTGGGATTTCTAGGTCAAATTGGGATTCTTGTGCTAAGTTTTCAACTATGCTGCTAATAGCAACCGGGAAACAGTACGGATGGGCGGGGGGGGTCCAAGTCTTAAGTCAAGATGTGAATTTGAAATAAAGCTGTTATTCAACAGCAACAGCGACAAAAACAAACTCTTTTTTGTTTTCATTCCTTTAATAGTCATTGTAACTGATAAAAAACGTGAAATAATGGCTTTCTGACAGCTTTCTGATGGCTTTCTGATGCTTTCTGAGACAGTTATCTAAGCGTGACAATCTCATACTGTTGAACCCAATCACAAGGATCAGTTCTTTGAAGATCTTGGGGTAAAAAAAAAAAAAAAAAGGTGTGGCGCACCTTCACATGTAAGTAATACAATTCTTTATTTGGTCTTTAATGCCACAACTAGACTCACCAAAACTCAAGTTGCAAAGGAAAAAAACACAATCCTACATCCTTTTGATGATTTAAAACTCTACCACTATGACTTGTCTCTCCTGCTGTCTATGTGAATGAATCTGTGGCAGCCTTTTATCTCTTTTGCTCACTGATGATAACTGATTACAGCAGCAAAACAGATTCCTTGGAAACAGGACTGAGACATACCTAAGACTCAAGCATTCGAAACAGACATCCTGGCCTTGGACTTTTATGTCCTGTTAACTGTGATCTTTGATTGTCTTTTTGTGTAAAACCTCCGTCTGGTGATGGTATAGGGATGTCTAAGTTCCTCATATCTTGTCAGAAATGCTTGTGCAGCAAAGGTTCCAGCACCGCTGTTATGTAAAGGCCGCTCGTGATTCAGTTCAAAGTATGATCAAATACCACTGCCCTGGTTTAGAAGAGTCATTTCCTGTTTTTACTGTACTGACTCCAATTTAACGGCTCTGCAGGGCGACTGTGGTAAAAAAAAGTTAGATGACAACTTCTCTCGAGGGGAACTGCTGTGGTCTGTCTACCCTTCCCCACGTACATTTAAGCACATGCAAATTCCAAACATGTGTGTGAGCGGGCGAGTTCAGTTTCAAGGTGAGCAAAAAACAAACACGGAAGGTAGCCAGTGAGTTATTAACACCGAAACCGTGACGCTTCCTTTTTCACACGCCACTAACACAATGTGAGCAACAGATAAGCGCGTCGAGTTCATGTTCATGTTGGTTATATTACAGGCTCCATCGCCATCTAGTGGTTATTAACAATGCTGGTGTGATTATCTGAATGTTGTCCAATGGTGCTCTCTAGTGTTCATTTAAGACAGGATGCTACATACTCTAACACCTAACCTTTGTACAAAGAGCATCCTTTACTTAACTAAACCAAACAACGTTACAGGAAAAATGTAATTAAATGACTTGTGAAGTGAAATGTGTAGGAGTATTATTAAAACATCTTTAGAAAGCTTAGCTAAAACTCAGAATATTAGCTTGACAAAAACAGTTTTTGACTTGACATCAAAGACGTCTGTCTATCGTGTTGAAGAGCTATCTACCAGAGATAGCATGCTAACCAGCTAGCCCCCTGCCAAAGCTTAAGCAGTAGAAACAACAGCATTATCCCAGTTCTCCAAGCTCTCAGTCCAGGCGACTAGCTGCATGGCTGACTAAACTATCTAGCTTTCTCTGGTAACAAATTCATACACATCACACCTTTAATTAAGTTAAAAAAATGTATCATTTTTAAAGTACTTATTTATAAGTTTGGTCATTGCCGGACTTACTGAAACATGCAATACTACAGAGCAGAATTATTATCTAATAAAAAGTCTCACAAAAGTAAAAAAGAGTTCAAATCAGATATTATACAGCAATAATAATATATAAGAAATAATATAGAGGTTACAGAAATAAAAAATACTCTTTCTGCAGAAAAATTCAGTAACATTTTTTTCCCCCCCAAGTGTGATTATCGATGTATTGATGTCTAAGCACTATATCAACGTTGCAGCTGGTAAAACTGCAGATACTTTAACTAACTTAATAAATTGCTGTGCAGCTTGGGATCAGCCAAAGTAGTTTCATAACTAGGTTTGAGAACAAAGACAGCAGCTCAAACACATCCCATTTCTGCACCTGATGAGTTTTTCACATCCTTACCCCCAAAATGGTTTTATTCTTTCCACTCTCCCTCCTCTCTCTTTTTTTAGTCTCCATCTCTCCACCTTCAACTGTTGCCGGTCCATCGTCCATTCTTCCATAACCCTAACTTCTTCTTCTGTCATCCCCCACTCCTTTACCCCACTCCCTCAATCAATCCCTCCAACATCATTTCACATCTCCATCCATAACAAGCAACAAGCATCTAGATTCATAACACTGTTGCTGTGGTCTATGTGAGAGAACTCATAACAATACGTAATCATTGATTTGTTGTTATATTTTGTATCATTGCAGTGTCAAATTAACTCAATTAACTTCATAACCAAAGCTATCATATAAATGTAGTAGAGTAGAAAGCACAATTTTTAAGATAAGAAGTCTTCCCAAAAACGAGTACATCAAAACTGTACTGTGGTGAAGTACTTGAATAAGTGCACTTACTTTCAACCACAGAGTTAAAATGTCCAGTAAGTTGTATTTTAAAAGTTGTAGCTGGTAAATGACAAAAGGGTTTGTGAAACAGATGAAATCATCTCTACCTCGACGAACTACAACAGCAAAATGCTCATTTCACATCACAGAATCAGAAACAATAATCCGAGAAAATAATATCAAATAGCGTGGTGCTATTTTTCTGCATTATGAATACTTTTACTCACTATCGGTGACATTTTTTGCTTGAGAAAGGATGTGAATACTTCTTCCACCACGTTTATTCCGTTGAGTGTTTGTGCCATTGATATTTTGGAAGGACTGCTCATATTTGACTCAAGTTAAAACCGAATCTGGCCTAATCTTTAACACTGTGTGTATCCTATAAGCTTCATCATCAGCTTTATAACGTTCAATAAAAATCTGACGACAAACTGTTGAAGCTCCTTGTGGACGTTCGGTAAGGTCTTTTTTTTCAAGTTTAGGCTTTTTACTCATTTTAGCCATTCATTCCTCTCAACCACGCTCACTCATTACATCTGCTGTCAGCCAGTCATATCAGTCCAGTCGCACATTCACACCTACATTATCAAACCTACCATCTTGCTGCTGTCTTTTCAATTATGAGTCTCTGTCTGCCTTGTTTCAGTCATGCTGCCTTGTTGCGTGCCCCCTCCACCCTCTGCATCACTGCCCTGTCTTCACAAGATGTATCAGTTTCAGCATTTCATCAGACTGTCGTTCTCAGAAGAGTCATCAGCCACAACCTACACCAAAACCACCACCACTGTCTGGACTGCTGCTCAGGGCAGTCACCCTCAATAACAAAACCTCCCTGTCTAAACCTTTTTGACATGACTCGGGTTGTATAATATACTTATCCTTTTTCAAAAATGTTTTTAGTTAGTACTGCAGCTGCCCTTACTAAGCATGTACTACTGCATGCAGTATACATAAGATTTGAGCATACTACTTTGGTATAACCTTGGCTCTCTTGCTCATACGTCTGTTGCAGTTTGTAGCGTCAAACTTTACGTATGAAGACAAAGTATGCAAGCTGGAAAGCAGTGAAAGAACTGTCGTCTGTCTCCGCTCACTCTGTGACTTAGTTGATTCAGTTTTTTCTGCAGAGAAAAGCATGCTGGCTTCATACTATTATGACTGACTAAAACATTTTCTGGCAGACTAAATAGTACGGCAGTACTGGAACGCAGTTTACATCATCCGATCCATTATCTGCTGTGATAAAAATTATCTTTACATTCAATAATCTCACCTAGTTTAGTAAATATAGTCACCATATAAATACATGTTCCTCTCTGAAATGCAATGGTGCAGAAAGTAAATGTATTTAGTTGCTTTGCCCCAGTGTTTGTGGACATCTGAACATTTAAAGTGCAAAATAGTGAGGTCAGATGAATGCAGACGGGAATAAACTGCAATGAACTGCAAGAAGATGAGTAAAGATGTCACCCTTACATTTGTCTATAAGTACACTGCACCTGACACACCAATCCATTCAGAATATGCAGGAGAAATACCTTACACAGTCAGGACACCATCTCTCAGAAAATCCGATGGCGCACGCTGCGGTCGGATTTGGCGACATCTAGCGGCTGTTTGCGATGCAGCACCTTGACAGCAGCCCTTTAAACCAACGTGAGCAGATTTGTTTAGGCCTACGTGTTTTTTGGTCGGTTAACACAGATTAGGATCAGCAATGCACTCTCAGATTCACATTCAAATAGTGACACAGGACGAGGCTAATATTCCGATAATCAGGCTATATTCATTAAAAAAGATCTCAACATTTTTCATAAGAGCATGAAAACTGGAGCAATTAGTGGCCTGTTTCTGAGTATGCAATGAAAATACGTCATGGCATTACGTATATGAAAACAGACACGTGTCACCTTATAAGACAGATTTTAAATTTTCCAATATATAGAAATGCAAATAGCCTGGAAGATAAACGATCCGAATGTTTTCTAGCTTCTGACAAACAAACAAATCCAAAACAACATACGTCTGTGTGAGACAGTTACATGTCCCAGTATGTCATATAAAGGTTTAAATGTCAGATTTTTTTTTCATGGGGAGGAAAATCGTAGACATGTTTGGTAAAATAAATAAATAAATAAATAAATAAATAAACAAATCATTATAGCCCATGCATTCGCAATAAATGTGCACAGGAGCCTAGCTGCTGTTCAATACACGTGATATTGAAATAAAAAAGCGGCTTCAAAGAAAGAGATATAAAGAAAAATACAAAGGAAAGAGAAGAGATGATAGCTAGCCTCTTACTGCTAATTATGTACTCGTTTCCGCCCGGTCACTTTCACTTTAGCATTATGCTTTATTTCTTTCCACACAACGGTGAAAACCTCCATAAACACCTACAGAACCTGTAGAATATCGCCACAAACCAGCCTGAGGCGTGATTCTACATGGATGATTTGTTGTATTTCCTTTAAAATCACATTTCAGGAGTCACATCTCTTCATGAAGCATCACCGTTACCAAATCTCCACCCTGGACCTACAGGATGCGAGGCGCTATTCAGAGGATGAGAGAAGAGAAGACTCACCTTTAATCGAGCGGACGTCCGATTATTCCCCGTGGAAGTTGTGCCCCGAGAATAATCCACTTATAAA
The DNA here is from genome assembly GCF_904848185.1 of Acanthopagrus latus. NCBI lineage: Eukaryota > Metazoa > Chordata > Actinopteri > Spariformes > Sparidae > Acanthopagrus > Acanthopagrus latus. The sequence continues at coordinate 22,599,274 of NC_051051.1, read as the reverse complement.
AGGGAGTAAACCACGAATAAACCGAGCGAAGGAGCAAACGGTGTGACAGTGAGCCGGAGTGCTGCGTGCAGTTTCACTTTTACTTCTGAGCCTTCGGGCTAAATCTGCAGCGTCGCAGCAGCTGGTCTGAGGTCGGGTTACCAGCGGCTGCTGCCCTCTGTTAAAGCTTCAGCGTGTGTGTTGACTGAAAACAAAATGACACAGGAATAACTTTTAACCAGAGAGAACAGGCGCAGAGATTCCGTGTGTTTGCATTTGAAAGGCTGCTGGAGGATCTGAAGCGAAGCTGAAATGAAACAGCTGGCCGTGTCTTCTTTGGGGGCTTCCCCTCAACATTTACAGAACATGAAAGTATTCCAACATGTGCCACGTAATGCACTGCTGCTTTTTATTGCCATTCACACTTATTTTTAAACAGTCATGAAAATGAAAGGATGTACAAGTGAAACCAATCTTGCAGGCAGCTTACTGTAACTTACAGTGTGGAAGCATGCCCACACATCTCAGTTTAACACCTCTGGATTTGTTCCCTTGTGTTGGAGCTAATGCAGAACATTTATTTCTCTGATAGACAGAAGCAACAATAAAATGCATGTGATTATCTCTACAGCCCACACGTCTACATATTTCTGTTTTATCAGCGTTATAGTAATGTTATAATAAAGTCCTTATTTATCTCATTCAAAAAAAAATAAAAAATCTACAAAGTCATATCTGTATTTGAATGAATTGTGGGTAAATAAATCAGTGAAGTCTGCACAAAGTCCACTCGGACTGGATGAAATGTGAGTTTGGACAGCCCTCAAGACTCGCTGACTTCCCTTGATCTCGCCTGCAAAGTCCAAGAGTCTGGGTGTTTGGGTGCAGCCTCAGTGTTTGCACAGCTAACACAGCTGTTTAGCTGTTTAGCATGCTAACTTCAGTAGACAGCGCTACAACATAATACAGTGGAATGGTAACGTAAATGCTGCCGTTTAACCAACACTCTGTTCATAATTTGAAGTGATTTTGAATGTTTTCAACAAAAACTATTACATATTGGCCCATTAAAAAGAAGCAGTTAGATGTCATATATGCTTAGACTTATCACTTAGACTAATCCATGCCATTTGAACTCTGTACAAACAGTCTGCCTCCTCTAATGAGTCATTCAAAGCACAGCTCAACACCGTCTTTTTCTCTGCTTTGGATTGTACTTTATTTGCCACTAACTAAAGGAGCAATATGTAAGAGAAGTTTGGTTTAAACCATTCAGAGGTTAACTAAGAATGACCAACAGAATGTGACACAGTGACAGTTTTGACCCTCTGAGGTCTGTGGTCTGTGTCATAGAAATAACTACACAAGGTAGCGTGCTAACCAGCTATCTGCGGCCTGTCCATCAAAGCTTCTTGTCTGGACAGCTAGCCCTTCAGCTAATTGAGCTAGCTAGCTAATTATTGTTACACTAATGGCAGGTAGCAGCAGTTAGAGGTTGCTGTGGTGGTATGTTGTCCCTTGCAGCTTTAGTGGTTGTTTTACAAGTTTTCGGTGTTGCGCTACAAAAGTAAATTGTTGCATTAATGGATTAATTTAAGCGTTAACGGACTAGGCTAATACCCTTAATGTCTAATAAGGATTTGCAGTAATATTACTACAGTTACTTCTGTCTGGTAATGTGATACCACTTCAAATTAAAACCCACGGGATCGCTGGAAAAGGCAAGGACTGGAACGGTGCATCAGGCAGGGCCAAAGTGTTTCAATGATTTCCTCTCCCCCTCCTGTTTTCTCCCCAGGCATGAACCACCCAGTTTACACCTGTGCAGTCTGGCCATGCTGCCCACAGGTTCCTCAGAGGCGGATCTTGCCTGCCTGAGCTTTGTTGGATCGTGTAGGCAAACTTCTCGAGATCAGGTCAACAATGCTGTACTGTCTGATATTTTGCCATGAGTCCTGGGGCTTGTGTGTCTCAGAGCAGACCCAGCGAACGGACCATTGAACAATTCCATCTTCTACAGTCGACTGTGACTCTGTACCTACTCTGTTTCTAGGTAAATAAACAGGCCTCGGCTACAAAGCTCTCCTTTTAATACCACTCTGTAAAAATACTTCACTGTTGGTTAAAGTCCTGCATTCAAAAAGTGTGTTAGTATTATTGTTGAAATGTACTTAAGAGTATAAAAAGTACAAGCAGTGGATTACTTTTGCATTTGCAACAGCTACACAGATATTTTTAAGGCAGACTGCCTTATTAAAAAAAAAAAACAGATTTGAGAACCAAGCCCCTTTTTAAGAACATTATAGAGTTGATGTTACTAATTATTACTTAAATTGTTGTGAATGTTGTCAATGCTGTAAATGTTCTTTTATCCATTTTGGTCCATATTTTATATTTGTCAAACAAAGAGCTGCTATATGTGTTGATGACAATGACAATGACAATAAAGAATTTATTCTGCTCTGATCTGGATGTGGTGGACATTCCATTCATCGTGCTCCTCCTCCCTGCAGCCTTACAGTCGGAAAGTCCCTTGTTTCCATCGTGTCCATGAATCTCTATCACAGCTCAGAAAGGGGAGGAGAGGAGAGGAGACCCTTCTGTGGAGGCTTGAAACGGTCTGATTTTCTCGATTCTTCTCTCCTATCATGGGTAATACAGCATCTGTAAGTTATTTTATCCTGTATTTATTTGTCACTTCTACTAAATGGGAACATTTCTCATATTTGAAATGTTTTATTGCTGGGAGCTGCTGATGAGAATGGAGCGCTTGAATAAAATGATAAAAGCTGTTTGGAGCGTCTACACAATGTAGTGCTTTAAATGTTTCAGATGGCAGACTTTTAAAAAAAACAAAGCAAAAAAAACCTCTTGTATTGTAGAAGTGCAGCAGAGAAGATGACGGAGACAAGACAGGTGGACTGTTGAATAAAAGTAACTCAAAGAATGTTTCCAAAAGTAACTGAGTAAAAGTAATGATTTTCCTCAACAGGAACAAAAAACATTCAAAAGACGAATAAGTTCCGTTCCATTCCGTGTTTTGAGATTTTCAGGTGATCAAAATGTCTCTTCTTCACAGTTGAACAAGGCGAAGAAGAAGAAGAAGAAGCCAACACAATGAAGGAGGTAACTACAGTAGAAATTTTATGACCATCTACTTGTATCAGCAAATGTAAGAGTAGAAGCGCTTATTCAAGACTCAAACTAAGTTTGTTAGAGGTGCCCTCTGTATTTATGTGGACATAAAATGGTCACTGACGTTTGAGACCTGTAACAACAAACTCTGACAGCATTTCCCAAACTCCTCAATGAAACGTTGATGCTAAAAACATGTCAGAGTTTTTATTTTTCTTCTTCTCATTCTACTTGTATTTTGACTTAACATAATTAGAGACTATATACTGCATACATACTGTATGATTAGTTGTTATCCAAATAAATTTTAACATATCTTATGGCCACGAAACAGAAAACTGTAAGGAGCAGTCTACAAGTCAGCTCATCAGTGTGACGCTTCATCCAATATTTGAAAATGTAGGCTCATAATTTGGTTCATTCTGTAATGAATTATGTGCATTATGTTGCGGCCACCCTCTTTCCATCTCAGTTTCCTTTTTATACTTTACAGGAAGTGATGATTTTCCAAAGGGTTCTGATGGATGTGGCTGTGAAAGGCAGAATGTCTACAGAGGATGAATGGCTGTTGATGGAGTGGGCAGATCACAGAGGTGAGCAAGTGTGATTATACATACAAACTGCAATGAATTGATTAATTAATGACATGTCTTTGCTTATTGTTTCTATATTATATTATATTATATTATATTATATTATATTATATTATATTATATTATATTATATTATATTATATTATATTATATTATATTATATTTATATAATATTATATTTGTGTGCATTTTCATAATTATTACTTGCAATTTTACATGTTACATGTTACATTTTACATCTGCAATGAATGAATGAATGAATTACATTCTTTGCTTGTTATCTCTCTTACTCAAACACACAGGTGGTACTTGCTAATTAATGGATCATGAAGTGAGATAATGTAACACAAACAGCTGTGTTGATATCACAGTGTTGTGCTCATGCATCCTCCCTTTTCTCCCCCTCTCTCTGTGCTGTGATCTTTCAGGTTGGGAAACGACTAAGGTGAGCATTGCTTCCTCATTGGCTCCTACTCTTAACAGCAAGCATTTAAAAACAAACTCTGAGTGTATTAAAAACTGTTATCCTAATCATTTGTTACATAGCTTAAGGCCACAAAATAGTAAACTGTTAATAATAATCTATAAATGAGATACTCAGTGTGATGCCTCATGCAGTATTTTAAAATTCAGGCTCATAGTTGTTTTTTTTTTTTGTTTTTTTCTATGATGCGACCACCATCTTTCCAACTCATTTTTCCTTTTTATACTTGACAGGAAATGGAGATATTCCTTCGTTTTTTGATGCGTTCAGCTAGAGGCGGTAGGATGTTGCACTAGAATGAACTTTTGTTACAGTGAGCAAATCACAGAAGTGTGACTATACATGCAATCTGCAGTGAATGAATGAATGATTGAATGAATGAATTACATTCTTTGCTTGTTATCTTCCATATTATATTATGATTTGGCAAGCAAATCAGTGGTGGAATGCATATTCATAACATACAGTTTCTGTTGTGTCAAATGGTTTTATCATGTATTCCCTATTAAAGCTGGAGTTGGGAAGATCTTAGAAACCAGCAAGGGGAGCTAAGTTTGAAACTGTCTGTAAACTTGTGACTGAGCAAAAGTCATGATTCTACTCCAGTAAATGTTTTCTGCATTAAAACTGCTCTGAAAAGTACAATTTACTCTAACACACAGGTCGTACATGCTAAATAATGGTCCAGGATGAAGTGAGATAAAGTAACACATACAGATATATTGATATCACAGTGCTGTGCTCATGCAGCCTCCCTTTTCTCCTCCTCTCTCGGTGCTGTGATCTTCCAGGTTGGGATATTATTGAGGTGAGCATCGCCTCCTCATTGGCTCCTACTCTTAACAGCATGCAAGTTTGTCTTATTCTGCCTGTTTGGCTAGCGTAACAATGCCCAAATCAGATGTTTGATTGGTGTTGGAAATTTCCAGTTGTGCAAGTTCTAATCGCCACACTAAGCTCAGTGTTGCTCTTTCAGATTTTACATGAACAGATGAAAGCCTTGGGTCTTAGAAGGTTAGCGGCAGAGCTGGAGAGGTTCCTATGGGATGCAGCATTCACCCCTCCACACACCAGTTGCTGTGATTCTTCCTCAGGTAAATGTTGTTAGCTGATGGGTTCAGATTATACATGTGTGTTTGGACAGGGATTATATTCTGGTGGTACTCAGAGGGAAAAAAATAAAAATAAAAATCAATTTATTTCCTTAAGGGACAGTCCAGAACATCATCATTTCTAACTTGCACTATAATTCAGTGCCATACAGAATATTTCATTTTCTGTGCCTGACCTTGCTTATATCATTATCACATCATTATGACATCATCAGTTATTTTCTCAGAGCTCCCGTCCGACTGTACCTTTAGGAGATATCACTTGTTCAAATGTTCAAAGTTTAACCCACATCTCGACATTTTCCTCCCAGATCCCACAAACGAGTTCAGCGAGAGCTTTCATCACTCCCTCGTGGTCTCATGGTGAAGACTTCAGGACAACACAGAGCTTTGACCACTGACCATATGGCTGCAAATTTGAGTTTTGCTTCAAGACCCTCAAGATATCATTGAAGGCTACGGGATATTGATCCTCAATTAAGAGCTCACATAGAGGTTAAAATACACTTTTTTGTTATTCCATAAGGAAGTTAGCTTGAAGAAAACCAATTGGCTCGTGTGTCAGTGCAGTCTGTGGTTTCACTTTTATATCAGTCAACATTCAGGCAGAATCTGCAACATCGCTGCAGTAACTCCAGTTCTGCTGGGCTGAGGTCAGTTTACCACAAATCAAAATGGCAATTAATAAAATCAGTAGATACATAGCATCAGGATGTATAAGGTGACCTGTATGTCTTTAATTCTTCAGCAGCCAAGCGCTACAATTTGTGGTGTCTCATTTAATCTTAATCCAATGGATTTTAATCATATACTAATAAAATTAATGAGCATTTTTTCTTTTATGGTAGGAAAAAGGTCCCCTCATAAAAAAAATTTTAAAAAAACACACACACACAACCAAGACACACAAAAACACATGGAGAGTTGAGAATTTTCATTTTTCACATTTCAATCATAAATACATAAAAGTAGTTGAAGTGAAAAAAAAAAAAAAGTCACAAAATGGGACAGTCTGACCATAAATGTCATTTCACCTTTGACATTAAAGAACAAAACCAAAATACAAACAAACAAACAAAAAATCAGAACTGACTACAATTTGGATTCTTTACTCTGGTTATCAGTGGTGATCTCTCCTGTTTCAGCTTCCTTTTCTTGTTTTCCTCGTATCCTGTTTGAAATGGGACAGCATCAATTTTGTGTTGTCAAAAATATCAATACATGTATTCACATTGATCCTGGTTATTTGACAAAAGTTCTAGAAACTGTGATATTTAATATTACCTTATTAACATTAAAATAATTAAACAGTACAAGGGAAAATGGTAATCAGCTTATTGTTATGTCTGGCCTTTGTTCATTAACATTACCACATTGTGTCTGTCAATAAACTACCGGCACTGAAAAATGTATTTGCATCTCATTCATTTCTCCATGTCATAGTTGTATTGAGAGCTTATTTAACATTCCCATGAGGTCAAAATTGCTGTTCAAGTGGGTTTATCATACAAGTAGTTTAGAAGGTATTTTTTTAAAATGGTATTTTGCATTTGGTAACTTCCTTGCACCATACACACCCATTTGGTGTTGCAGAAGGTCCCTATCGCAAGATGGCCTCTTGTTTCTCTTCATTCTTCATCTTAGTAGTTATAGTATATAGTTACAGTAGTAATGATCCTAACTGCTGGTAGCTAGGTATTAAGCCAAACATAAAGCCATGATCTTTGCAGCGGCTGCATCCGTGCTGGTTGTGAAACAGTGTGCCGTGATCATGCCGTACATTTATGTCCAGTGTGCAAAACTCACCCACATATCTGCTGCATTTGTGATATGGTCTCTGGCAACGGCTTTCCATAGGTTTCTGGGAGGATGAGACTAGAGATGGCACCACAAATAGCTAAGCCTCCCATCAGTATGTATGGGAGTGCTTTGTAGTATCGTCCTGCAAAAGAAGCCAAAAACAAAAACATGACAAGTGATGGGAAAATGTAATTTGACTGACACCTGTCCTGAAGTCACCATTTTAATGGGGGAAAAAAACAGTTATATTGAAAGCTATATTGAAAAGCAATTCCTTTGTTGCTTTCTAAATGCTCAGAATAGAAAACTAAATATCAGCCTACCCAGATAAATGATGAATGGGGAGATGATGGTTCCAATCCGAGCAGCCACTGAACAACATCCCATTGCTGTGTTTCTTATAACAGTGGGGAGGAGCTCTGATGAAATGGCATACACCACACAAAATGAAGATGTGATGCCAAACTTCCCCAACATCTCAAGGAACACAGCCACGCCCGGTAAAGCTGAGGAAGTAACAAAGGAATAGCCTTAATTACAAAAAACACTAAAAAGTCATACGATATTCACAGAAAATATCTCCATTATTATCCATTAAAGGAGGGAAAATAGATCAATTTCAAAACATTTTTTTTAGCAGTACATCAATTCACCACCTTGATGAACACAAACTATCAAATAACTATAAGTTGGAATGGCAAGAAATGTTGTAGAGACAATCATGGTTCCCAGAGGATAAATCCTACAGACTTCAGAGATCCTCTACTGACTTTTCATCCAGAGCCCTCTTGGGGTTCACATTTATTGTTTTGAGTGACATGTCTCAGCATCTAATGAATGGATTTGGTACAGCCATTTTGTCACAGTTTGTTATAAAACTAAAAAGTCAATCACTGGGTGGTGTTGTGGTGTTTAACACTCACCAAAGCCCAGAAACAAAACCTTGAAACGCTGGTCCCTTCCTTTCACTGCAACTGCCGACTTAATAAATCATGCACTGTATGGTGGGCTGGGCTGTCTATCATGCAGGGAGCGTTTTGTTATACTGTTATCTTTAATCCCACCATATTTATTTATTATTTCCTGCTTGTTCGTTTTTTTTCAGTTTTCTTTCACAGTTTGGTTTGGTATAGGACACAAAATCATTGGTTAAGTTTCAGATAAATCTCACTGGGTTGAAACAGACCCTTTCACAGCATAAACCATGTGCTACAAAGGATGACTCCTTCCACTTGAAACGTTATGATGTTAGAAAAACATGGCTGGTCAGCTGCAGTGATGTTCCTGGAGCAACATTAATGGGCATGTATCAGGAACTGGGCCTTTGTGTTCATCACGAATTAGCAAATATTTGTCATATTATCCTTTAAGTCAAAACACAACTTTGGCAAAGTGCAGCCTTCAAGAGCTGCTAACGTGGCTGAAACAGAGACTAGATCAATATGCAGTATGGTTTTGAGTTTTACCTATTGGGATGAGGTGAACACAGAGGATCATAATGCCTCCAAGGAAGAGTGTAGATGACTGGCAGAAGCGCCTGGAGCAGTACTGCAGCAGTAACATGGCAATAATGTAAGCCGGCACTTCGGTCAGAGCAGACAGGAAGCAGTTTAAGTAAGGGTCGCCATGCAGGTTTGATGTGTTGAGGATTAAAGCGTAGTAACTTATGGTGATGGCGACCCTGCGGAGACATTCAAACAGCACATGAATACACATGGGATGGGAAAAGTAAATCAAATTTTCTGATTCTAATTTGGGAAGGAAGGTGTAAATTCTGTGAAGGAATCTAAGGCTCACCACAGAAAAGAACACAGTGATGTAACAGAGAGGACATTGCAGTTTTTCAGGATAACAGAAATGTTGTATTTCTTGTCTTTCATAGCCAGTGCATCTTCGATCTGTGGAAAAACAAGAACAGGTGCCACAATTAAACCTAAAAAGGGCCAGCCATGAATGTGCAGAAATGAAAAAAAGCCTGTCAACACAAAGCATGTTGTCATAGACACAGATTATTCATATAGCCATACAGATCTGTACTGGACATTACATCCGGTTACAGCTTGTTTTAAATCGTGACACAACAGCATTTGTAGCGCGACTTTGGAATGTCCTCCCGCTCCATATCAGACAATCCCCCTCACTGTCCATTTTTAAAACTCATCTTAAAACCCATTTTTATTCTTCGGCTTTCAACCCAGCATGAGACTCTGCTCTTGTTTTAGTGTTTTATTGTTTTTATAGTTTTAACATTGTTATTGTTTTATTGTTTTATTGTTTTTATTTTGTTGCCCATGTTTTTATGTTTTATTTCTTTTCATGCACAGCACACTCGATGCTGACTTGAAAGTATCTGCTGGTTGGAGAGTGATTTATTAATTCACTCTCAGTTCTTTTTGTCACTTGTAGCATTGTGCTGCTCTCTCTCCCTCCTCTGACATCAGCAGGGTCGGCAGCAGCATTGGCACCACCTGGGCTGCGAGAGTCTGGGTGCTGGTAACTCTCTCCTGGAGCTCAGTAGCAGTTTTGCTCTCCTACCAGAGACACATTGTTTGGCATTTGGGTTTCTGTACACCCTTCTTACAACATTACACACAGACTTCTCCACTCATGCATTCACCTACACAACTGATTCCACTGACTACACACGCCGTGATTAGTTTAGGTTACTTTTTAGAGTTACTTTTCCTTCAATAAGTATGTAGGAGACAAAATGTGCATCTGTTTTGGATTGTTTATTTTTGTTTAGGCAGTGCACATCATTATTATTACTATTGTTGTTTGTTTTTTGTCATCTTGTTATGATTTGAGGTAAGAGGAAGTGGGTTGGGCCTCCACATTATTTCACCTGCGCAGTTTGTTCGCGGGTGCTCCAGTAGACAAAGAAGGTTGAGTGAGGCCCTATATTTTTTCTTTGACCGTAATTTTGATGTAACTTTGACCATCATTTTTCTACTTGATTTTGATCATAACTTTCGTTAATAAACCCAAGAAACATATCTGGAATTGGACTAAAGTTTTTCATTCAACGAGTCACAGAAAGGAGCCTGCTTAGCCTCTCAGCGGACTATTTATAAATCAAATAAGATGCTACAAAGTAATTAGTTAATTGTGTCCTGTGTGCATCTCCTTGCTTTGTCATGGCGTTGATTTTAGGAGGAGCCGTCCTGATCCTGCATGCATGCACTATTCATGAGGGAAATGTAGAAATTGTGGAGACATACAAGTATTTAGGCACAATGTTTGGCTCCAGACTCAAGTTTGACAAAAACACAGTCTTTTGTTAAACAGGGCCAACAACGTATCCATCTACTGTGGAATATGAATTCTTTAAATGTTTCTAAGAGCATTTTGTGTAACTTTTATCAATCTTTAATCAAGAAGAACTGTCTCAGCAGCATTATCAAAGTCTGTTCCAAGATCACTAGAGTCCAGCTAATAGACTTAAGCTCCATCTGGAAAAAAATGAGTTATCCAGAAAGCCAGAAAGGTCATTAGTCATCCTGACCACATCCTCAGTCAGGAATTCTGTTTGTTGCCCCCCGTCGAGGAAGACAAACAGATTTGCAAATTAATTTATTACTTCGGCCATCAGGCTTTTGAATGCTGCTGACAGCTGAATGAACACAGGCCAAGCATTGTAAACTTGAGAGCCTTACTGTGTATATTTATTCATTAGTCATTTCCTAGTGTTACTTGCTGCTAGCTCCAGTTGCCTATGCCAACCTGTGGTACTGACAGAATGGATGCTGTATGTGTTTTTGTTGTTTCTATGTTTCTATGTGACTTGAGGCTGCAAACTGAATTGCCCTGCAGGGACAAATAAGGTTGTTTGAAATTAATTGAAAAACAAAGCTTTAAGTGGCTTGAGTTTCCTGTCAAACTGAAAACAATGGCTGAGGCGCATGTCGTGTATGTTTATAATATGAGAAAAATAAAAAGTAACTGACAAAACTTACCTCAGCTGGTGTAAAAATGTCCTGTGGAACCTTGATGTTACTCATTTTGGCAGCTTCTCTCAGTGTGGCTTCAGCCTCCTTCACTCTTCCCTGATAGAGCAGCCAGCGAGGAGACTCTGGGAGAAACCTGGAGAGTTAAAACACAGGAACACTGTCAGAAGATTCACACAAACAAGCAGAACTGTTGAATCAGTGCCACACATTTTCACAGTGCTTATCCCCAGAGTCGCCCTGCACATGTGACAGCGGTGGGGGTGTTAATAATCTGCCAGTGTGAAGGCCGGCATCTAAATTTAAAGCACTGCTCTGTCAGGTAGGGTCAGAGGTAGCTCCCCACCTTTATAAGGGCAGGTGAGGGCTATTAATGCTTCTTCATTTGAGGTCTGGTTGTGTGGCAGGATTGCTGTGTCCATGCAGTTAAGGGAGATTAAAGGAGAGAGCTGTGCTGTATTGCCTGATGGGAAATCTAAACACTTCCAAGCTTTCAGGGTTGAATGGGGGTTCTTTAAAAACAAAGAAGGCTTTAATGAAAGAGCAGCTGGGAGCTGCTTTCCTAAGCTTTGCTATGAGAATGCTTCCTGAAGTCAGCCCTGCATGGGCCAAGCAACATATAAACTGCAGTGCAAAAGCTGCAGTCTGGATTAATGAGCACAGACAATATGTCATCTAGAGCCCAGCACCAGCTTTTTCCTGGAACAAAGACATACATTCTGATGTGCCATTTTCTTGACATTTGTTCTGGCATTATAAATGTTTTTAAACATCATCACAATAACTCAGAAGTTAACCACCTCATTTTTAAAAAAAAAAAAAAAATATCTATTTCTTTAGGTTGATTAACTACAGTAATTACTTTCTGATGGTGTTTTGAGGGTTGTCTTTGTGTAATTCAATAAAGTAGTACTAGCAAAGAGTAACCAATTTTAGCTCAAAGGCCAACTTCATCCTGAAGAGACTGACAGTGAGTCGCAGTTTATAGCACATTCAGAGATACCTCGAAAAACGGATATTTCACAAAACAATATCCAGATGGCCAGATGTCTTTTGGTGTACCCACACCAGATAAGCATGGTCCGACAAACACTTTCTGATATATCGGCGAGTTCACTGTTCAGAAGTAAGTCACAGTTCACACTTAGGCCAGGTTATAATTCAGTGTTGAAATGTGTCTTAAACTGCGAGGTTATGGGTCAATACGTGAAATAAAACAGTTCAAGGTAATGCAAGGTAACAACAATATGTGCAGTGAAATGCAAGTGATACATTTGTTAACAACAGATTTTGTACTTAAACCAGATGTCTATATGTTGCTGTGTGAGGGCAAGTTGAAATATGATGGATGCTCATTCTTACCACCATAAAGGAATGTAAATCAGGCCAATGGCAGCCATGGGAATCAGCAGCAACCGCCATTCACGGAGGAAGTAAGCCACACTTGGCATTACCATGTACCCCACAGCTGAGCTCATGAACACCCCGAGGGAGCAGAAGACCACTCGGGCTTTTGGGCTGAGAGTTTCTGTACCTGTAGGTGTGATAAATTTAAACTTATCAGAATAAGTCTGAGACCCATGTTTCTTGGTGCTGCACTGCACGTCGGTTCTGTTGAGGCACATTTCATGTGACAAAGCAACAAAGAGGAAGAGAGATCATATGCAACCATATGCCACTGTCAAGAAAATGCAAGTGTTTAATAGAAAACATACCCAGCACGAATGCAATAGTATAGTTGGAGAAGCCTCCCGCACCCGCGAAAAAGAAAATGAGGGTGAAGACCTCCCAGCTCGGGGAGAATATCTGCGCTGTGATGGACACAGTCTGAAGAGCCATCATGAGAAAGAGAGCCGGCCTCCTCCCATATCTGTGTAAGAAATGCAGGTTGCCGCTGAGTAAGTGATGAAAAGGTTCTCTACAAATGTTTTGACAGTTGTGAATATGATACGGTACCTGTCAGACATCTGGCCAGAGAGAATCGATCCGATTAGTGCACCAATGTAATGGATGGAGGTGGTCAGTGGGGTTTTGTATGCGTTCTCACACACCAAGTCCCACTGCAAAATCAACACATTTTAGAAATGAACAACTAGCAACGTCCATCTCACGTAGATATCTTTTGCGAGATATAAGCTAAATGACAAACTGAAGCTGTAAAATTACTTTATCAATGTTATTTAACAGTATCCAAAGTCTAATCAGTGCCTGCACAAATATTCAATTTGGTACTGTTTCTTTAAATTAATAGGAGTCAAATTGGATGGCACTAAACCCAGGATGTAGCAACCATGCCAATGCAAAATGTGGTGGGGAACTTGTTTTGCAAGTGAGGAGGAAGGTCCTGGCATAAATATTACTAATTCCCTGAAAAATAAGGTAAGAGCTGCTAGTTTGTTTTTACTGTTAGCTATGAGGCTGGGGTTGGGGTTAATTATTATTTTCAGCCTACAGGATGCTATGTAGGGGACACTTGTTGTTGTTCCCCAGGGTGATAGGGATGTAACACTGTAATACACTGTAGACTACAGCAGCAGCAGTCATAGCCTATAGCATCAGTCATATTTGTATTGGTCACAATGTCATCAATAGCTTCGTGCTAGCAGTAGCGGCAACACCAAAACAAGAAAACTGTTAACTATACACTGTGCTCTCTGAATCTCAGTTCGACCCATTTATGGTAATCCCTAAAAACTTGGTATTTCACTGGTTCTGCATCACACAGAGTTTTGCTGGACAAGATAGCAAAATCAGAACCAGCAGGTCTATATTCTTATATTAATGCTGTATTTTGCATCATGCCCATCCCAAGCTTACAAGGCAGACAGCATGTACATAGATCTGACTTGTGATAACAAATTCAAACAAAAAAAGGAAGCTATGATTAGTACAGGCCCTATTATATATGCCTTAGCATTGCACCAAATCTGACCTAATTGTCAGAGCTGAAGAAATAAACATCCTACCGCTTGTATTCTCACTTTTATTCCCGAACTAGAAGGAACAAAAACAAACCCTCCCCCCCAAACGTATGCATGCTATTTCAAACATAGTTGTTATGACTGACAGGCTGGAAAGCTTCTATGCTTCACTGACATCTTGGAAATCCCAGTTACTGCAATGAACAGACTGTTTTACCTTGGCTGAACTTCTCTATCTTATCACGCTCATAACAGAAGACTTAATCACAAATGTGTCTCCCAGCCTGTTATGATATGTTTAAGGAGATATAAACATACCATAAACAAGGGTGTATCATTAAACAATAAAAGTTGACCCAAAGTCTTTCTTGAGTAAAAGTAAAGATATCGTGTGCTGTATATGTGGTAAGTATTAACTTGATTCAAGATGATTTCTTTGTCATTATAAAAAACAGGGCTGCATACCAAAATGAAAGTTTGTCATTTTCATGATGCTTCTCATATACAGTTATGTATATTACATGTGCATATGTATTTCTAAACATGTGTACAAAAAACTGCACTTTTTAAATTTGATTGATGATGGTGGTCTGCATTCTCATTCTGAAAGTTCAGAATCTGAGAAAGGCTGTCCATTAACTTTCACTGCAGCATTACGTAACTTTTTTACATAAAAATAACAGCTTCAGAATAATTTTGATGGTTCAGCATCTTGTGACAGGGTAAATGGTGTCTCTGTCTCTCTCACTTGTTTCTGCACAGGATCACAGAGTTACATACATGTTTACTTCAAGATACAAGTTAATATATAAGACATAAGATTCTTATGAGGTAATGGGTTTTGTCAGTAGTGTTGCAATCAGAAACTGTGGGGGGGCCTCAAATTGTACTAAATGTCAATATCTACATAATACTGCTTCCCAGTGGAAGTATAAAGTAGCAGAAAATGGAAATACTCAAGTAAAGTAAAAGTACTGTGCAAAATTGTACTTCAGTACAGTACTTGAGTGACATTATATTAAAACATTTAACTATTGCACACCATTAAGAATACAAACTATGCAAACTCATACACACAGACAGTATACTTGATAATATTAACTGCTTCTGATAACTGGACAGTAGCATTTCTTTGTAAAAAACAAAAACAGCATTTAAAGTTAATTGATGACTTATCACTCACCTCTGTGACAATAGTTGACTGGTAGATTTTCTTGCTGTACGTCCAGCCATCCCGACAACTCTCCAGAGGAATTTCACTCACATTCACATCCAAGTTTGGCATGATATCATTCTGGGAGTAGTTCCTAACAATTTCTAGGTTTAGCCTAGAGCAAGAGCTGCGCTTTTCAATGCCATCGATTGTCTCAAACGGAATTAGCTCGTTTCTCCACATTTCACTGATGCTGTAGTTTTCCGGGATGTAGCACTCGTGAGGTGGGGTATCGGCAACAAATACTATGTAGATGCCAATAAACCCATTCGGAAAGATGCTGATGGCCAGGGCTAAAAAAATCCTCCGCTGAAAGGGTCCCCAGGATCCAAGAAAAGACGTAATGCTGTCATAGTTTCTAATGGTTTGGTTGCTCATTATCTGATCAAAAAGCTCAATATTTAAAAAAGACAGGAGGAAAAATAAGCAAACACGTCTTCAAAACCGTGGGGCACAAAAGAGAGTGTGAACTACTGCTCTGAGACAGGCTTATGAGCCATCAAGCTGAGTTCAGGCTTTATAATCCTGGGAGGTTACACAATTACAGTCCACACTGAAGAGCACTCTGGAAAAATAGTCTAACTCGACTTTAGCTAATGAACAACTTGATGTGTTACATAGAGCTTTCAAATATATGTACTTTATAGATTTAGATGTTTTCTATAGAACCAGAGAAATAAGAGAAAAGCAGTCATTGTGTAAGGTGTTATGGAAAGGAAACATCATTCCAGGAAACCCTGGATCATTGTCGAGCAGGAGCAGAGGTGAAATATTATCAGTATGCTGGAGCTGTTTTATTTTTCTCAGAAGCTGGTTAGAAGATAAAGAAGACCTTGTGGCTCAAGCAGGGGCAACAGTTTATTCATTTACACATGAGCTTCTTTGTAACCTGTTTCAGTGTAGTAAAACTTTTAAACGTAGCCTACACTATACTTTCTGAATCTTACTTTCTTAAATCAGACTCCAATTGAAGATTAATTTTTGCAGTCGAAAATTTAGTGTATGCACATTTTGTTCTACAACAAAATGCTCTCAAGTATTTTCTTTTTAGATTTAGATGTTTTCTATCAACCTGTTTCACTTTCAGTCTCCTCCAGGTAGTTTCCATTGGAATCACTTAATTTTACGTCAGTCTCTAGCCTCTGAGATATTTGACAACAGTGTGTCTTGCTCACCCATCACACTTAAATACACTTTTCAAATTGAGCTTGAAACACTTAAAAAAGAGTGCTTTATCAGGTGTTTCCTACAGCAGCGGAAAAAAAAAATGATTGCAACACACTAAAAGCCTCACTCACTCTCCTTTCACGTGCAGGCTCGGATGTAGATATCAGTTATCTAAATTGGACCATAAAAAAAGATATTGTATTCACTTTCCTGGTCACTTCAAGTCTTTTTAATATGCTCATCTGACGGGGTTGTGGCTTGGTTCTGGGTTGGGGGTTTCTTAACTATCTTTCTTTGTTCTTTCACATTTTCTCTTTCTTTTTGTAATTTTAACTATTGGACGCTGATTGTGCATGCTGTTGTTATTCAACACAACACTGTCCTTGTTGTTGAGAGTCGAAGCTCGTTAAATAACTGAATGTTAACAGAGTGTCTATCACATCAAAATAATCAAACATTAATGAAATTATAATACTGTCTTGCTATGAGACCATTCTTGAAGTTTTTGCAGCAACCAGTCCAGTCAGGCATGAGAATGGAGATTTGTTAGGAAGGAGCACAGACAGATGGAAAATACAAGACACTGAAGAACTCAGAAATTGCTAATTCCACAGAGAGTACTTCTCTCTTGTGAATGAAATAAATATATCTGTCTTCACAGAGACAGGGCTTGAAGCAGGAAAATATCCTGTGCCTGAATTTTTTTTATGTATTGGGGGGTGTGCCCCCCCCCCCCATGTTGAAGGATATCAATGTTAGGGCTTGAGCAGGGAACCTGCGAGGTCCCTATTGTTTTTCGAAGGATTTTTTTCTTTCTCCCAATTGATCACATTTTTCACTGCCTGAACATACCCCAAAACTCACCAAACTTGGAATATAAGTCACACCTGGCGAAAAATGTTATAATCCATTGTCATCCTGAATTTCCACCACTAGGTGGCGCCACAATCAAGGGAAGTGTGTTTTGGCTTATAACTCCCATATACTTTGTCGCACATGTTCAGTGAATTGTGCTGAATCTCGTGGAACAGGCCACGCCCATTTCTGCTGACCACTTTTTTTTCGCAATTTGGCAAAATGTCGAAAACCTACTTTTTCAAACTCCTCCCAGGCGATTTCACTGATTAGTACGAACCTTGGCACACAGCATCTATGGACCCTCCTGACAAAAATTACTTAAAAGAATTCTGATAGGCCAAACAATACTCAACTAATTAAATAACAACTTCATGCATATTTGATTCAAAACAGCAAGTGATGCATATCTCCACATTGGTGTGGTCGAATGACATGAAACTCAAGTTCCTACTTCCCCATGAGCCCCTGAGCCCCTGTGCAAAATTTTAGGCGATGACCACGAGGTGGCGCTCTTTAAATTGAAGTAATTTATATCTCCATGTCGGTTCGTCGGATTAATGCGAAACTTTGTACAATTATTGTCAGCACCCTCCTGAGGACAGCTGAGGTAGGGTTTACTGATCTGCCACTAGGTGGCGCTCTGGTGGCCGTCTAATTTAATATTTGGCACTGTGCCCACACCATAACACTTATGGAAATGACTTACACACCAAAAATGACCAGCAGGTGGCGCTATGTTCAATGCAAAAGTGTTTTTAGCCCATATCTCCCACATAAGATGTGCACAATGTTAAACCTAATATTTACATATTCCCTCAATTCAGCTGAATTGTGTGGTGTAGGCCACGCCCACTTTCCGTTCGCAAAATCATGTCAAATGAAAAACCTACTTTTTCAAACCCTCCTGACAAAAAGTTATCAAAGGAAGTCCATAAAACGCACAAAAAACATAAAACAACAATTTCCTGTGCATTGTGTTGAAAACAGACAATCTTGCATATCTTTACAAAATACTGTCTAATTATCACGTAAATTTTCATAATTGTGTTCCCTGGATTGATGAGGCTGTGTGTAAAATCTGTTGCAAATTGGCCAATAGGTGGCGCTCTGGTCGCAGTCTAGTGTGAATGGAAAGTAAATGGGAAAATCTTCAAATCCTCTTCAAAACCCATCGACTTTCAACCTCTTCTTGTGCTTCATACTTTGAGCTACAGACACCATTCCACCTTTTAAAGAGTCAGAAGACCTTTAACTGTTGGGCAAGTATTCAGCTTTTTAAAATCTTTTACGGTTTTGAAATCATCACAGTTTTAGTTTTAAGGATTTTTAGGCCATCTTCTGATGTTAAAATGGGTGTGTGTTGCATGAGCTAGTGTGATGGAAAAATTCCTTTTCATTATGGGTTGATGAATTTTGAACTATTTTGTTGAATATGATTTCTTAAAGACATCTATCTAACTTGCTTCATGTGACTGATATGTTATGCAAATGCATGAACACCTAACCTCTGCCCTATGTGATTGTAACAGAGTCACGAACCAGCCAAAACTCAGATAGAAAGTCGTCTTCTTGTCTTATGTTTTATGTCTGATAATTTTATGCTTTGCACAGAGTCCCAGGTCATGCGTCATGAAGTTTTAACTTTACGTCTTGTGTCGATGAAAAGCCTGTCTGATTGGGATAGTCGTATGTACGTGTGTGTGTGTAGCTTAATCACTGCTGGCACCGAGAGTGCTTGTCTCTTCCCCTGACCTTGTTGATATCTGTGTATAAAATTGTGAACACTCCTTTACTCGGGGCTCATTCACTCAGCTCATGAATTTGACTGTGTGGTGAGTCCATCTGCAGATGGTTGGATTAAACTTACCGAAAAGACAGATCTGACTTTACTCTTTTATTGACAGAAATTTCCACCACACTAGAATGCATGACATAGAGTCCATGTTCATATGAATAAACACTCTTAATTACAAATTCTCTAACCTCATTTGACCATCAGTGAAACACAAAGAAGGAAAAACTCAATAATAGCTGTATAATCACAGTTTCTGTATGCAATGATGATGCTCAAATGAGGTTAGACACATTGTAATTAGAAGTGTTTATTCATATGAACATGGACTCCATACATGTAGCAGTGTATCTGTCTTAAACAGCCAGGGATGCATATCTTAGCAAGTTCAAAGCAGCTTTGACATACACCCCCTCTCCTGACACACACACACACACACACACACACACACACACACACACACACACACACACACTTTATTTTTTTATCAGCTTTGACTTGATTGAGCAAATGTAACCATATATGTCTATGAATGTAGTAGCCTACACATTTGAAAATCTGATTGCAGAACAAATTGATCAAGAATAGGGAAAAGGCTGCCTTAAGAAATGTGAAGAATGTTCTCATAATCTCTCAAATCTACAAAATCAGTAAAAATGGGCTCCTGATATAAATATATACTTATATTACCGCACGTTAAACCGACAAAGAACAAGTCAATACTTTCAAACTGCATTTTGCCGTAGAAATCACTAAAATGAATGACCCGTAGCCTACTACTGCATTTGTTGCGCACGTTCCCACTAGCGGCATGCAGATCCCGGCGTGCAGGCACTTGTCGGCATGACACCTGTGGACTTCAAGCCCTGCAGAGACATTACTTTTGACTTTTATTCAAAAAAAGTACACAATTCCTCCACAACAAGGGTGAAACTATTGCCAAGTGAAAAGCGCTTACACCATTTTTGTCCCTCCATTCGAGAGCAGTCATTTATAGAAAAGTTGAAAACAGAAGGCAAGACGGGTTAAAACATGCTGAGAGTTGAGAAATTCCACACAAAATTGTCACAGCACTTAAAAAGTATTCATTTGAAACATTTTTAATGATCACTTTGCAAGCAATGTGTTTACAGTAAGTAAAGTAGGATACAAAGGCAGTTGTAAATTGGGACATTTGAACAGATGTTGTCTAGTTACAGTCTTTGTCCACCACTGTCATCCATGACAGAACCTTTGACACTAACAAAGAACAAGGAAAAAAAAATCTATGCAAAACAAAACAAAAATCATAACCAACTATAATTTGGATTCTTTACACTGATATTCATCAGTGCTCTCTCCTTTTTCAGCTTCCTTTTCTTGCTTTCTTCTTCTCCTGTTTGGACATATACAGGACATTTAACATTAGTGTAACAGCAGAGACATAAAAGTGAATTGTTCTACTACAGATTCATAACAATGCACACATCTTGGCATGTTACACATGTAAGAGCAATAAATGGTAATAATCCTGCACGAACAGGATCAGCACATTCTTTGTCACTATGAAAACCAGAAAAAAACATTTAGAGTACAGTTTAATGTTACTGATTTAATTTCCCATTGAAGTTACTCGTTCTTCACCCATTAATGAATTCTGGATGCATTTGAAATGCTGCATTCATTGCACTGAAACAGGGTAGAGGAGATCTATCAAGAGACAGACGCGTCACTGAGTTCAGTTTCGCAGCCTGCCTCAGTGTGAAAACTCACCCACAGATCTGCTGCATTTGTGGCAGGGTCTCTGGCAGAGGCTTCCTAAAAGTTTCTGGCAGCAGCAAACATAAGAAGGCACCAGAAATGGCCAAACTCCCCATCAATATGTATGGAAGTGCCTGATAGTATTGTCCTGCAAAAAGAATCCACAAATACAACAAGAAGTGAGGAAAAAACATACATTAGAAAAACTGACACCTGAACAGCTTATTGGTGCATCTGAGAGGCAGGAACCTGAGAACATTTTGTATTTCTGCTTGAAAAATGAACAAGGTAATTAAATGATTATTGAAATAGGTTTTGATTCATTTTCTGATGCTTGACCAACATTAACTGTTGCAGCACTGCAGAAATTATTACAACTGCAGCTATTTTGGTCAAAGAAACAAACCTTATCACCAGCTAAAAGCTCAAAATAGAAAGAAATACAGATAAATATACTTACTCAGATAGACGATGAAGGGGGAGATGATGGTCCCAATCCGAGCAGCCATGGAGCAACATCCCATTGCTGTATTTCTGATAACAGTGGGGAAGAGCTCTGATGAAACGGCATACACAATACAAAATGAAGACGTCATGCCGAATTTCCCCAACATCTCCAGAAACACAGACACAGCAGGTAGATCTGAGGAAATAAAAAAATAATAACTTTTATTATAGCAAAGAAAAAAGTTACAATAATAATAACAATAATAATTTCAAAAGTAAGTAAAAAGTAAAGTCCATTAAACACTAAAATAAGATTGTGAACTGATATACATGATATATAAGCATTTCTGTCACAGTCTGTCATAACTCTGGTGGATTTTTGTGTTTTGCCTTCTGCTGTGCCTGCAGAGGTGCACTGAGATGGGCGGAGCTTTCCATTCACCGGAGCTGCTGACACACACGCACCTGCAGCAGGTTGGCAATCAGCGCCTGCTGATAAGCTCTGGCCTTCACAGCGCTTTCTGTCAGATGATTTCATCAGTCAGACATGGTATATGGCTCTGGCGTTATTGCCTTCTAGTGTAACTACTTTTGTTTTCTTTCTGTCGTTGGGGGATCTAACATGTCTTTATCTCCAGTGATCACCAGCATGTCCAACTACCACTGGCTCCACTTCCAGCAACCTAGCTCTCTGCAGCCTTGCCGTGTGCCCACCTGAGTCCCAGCGACTCACCACGCTAAACACCAGCGCCAACATGAGCAACCTCTTCTCAGATAAATCACCTTGCACACTACTCTCTGCCTCATTGTGTGCTTTTGTTCAACTACCTACAACGAAGTGTAACAATTTCAGATGTACCTATTGGGATGAGGTGAACACAGAAGATCATAACGCCGCCAAGGAAGAGTGTGGATGACTGGCAGAAGCGCCTGGAGCAGTACTGCAGCAGTATTAAAGCCATAATGTAAGCTGGCACTTCTGCCACAGCAGACAGGAAGCAGTTTAGGTAAGGGTCCCCATGCAGGTTTGATGTGTTGAGAAGTAATGCATAGTAACTAATGGTGATGATGATCCTGCAGAAACATTCAAAACAAAGACAAATAGGACAGTTAACAACATTTTTTAGATGTGACTATCTTTTATAGCTAACAGGTTTTTTTTTTTTTCAATTTGGGCATGAGCTGTGGAGGAAGGTTTGAAGTGTGACCATTACTGATTTAATCGACTTTTGGTGTACAGCAATTACTGTGTGTTGTGAGGAAATCATAGACGTACCACAGAAGTGAACACAGCAATGTAACAGAAAGGACATTGCAGCTGCTCAGGATCACTAAGATGTTGTATTTCTTGTCTTTCATAGTGAGTGCATCTTCAATCTGTGAAAAACACGATAAAAACAGTTGTAAGAGTTCAATAAAACATGAGCCCTGCCAAAGACAAGGGAACATGGAAGCATGACAACAGTCGGGAATCATATTGTTGTCTGAATGATGCAGAGCGGCACGCTGTCAACACACAGCAGGACAAATCTGCAGCCATAGACTGATGGTGTTGATTTGTATTGAATTTGTACAAGCAAGATAGATGTAATAAATAACATAACACATTTTGATCACCTGAGCAAGAAGCTTATACAGCAGAAAGTATGAGCTTAAGTATAAAACAAATATATTTTCATATACGCATATTCAACCCATTAACACTCCAGGATTTTTTCATTAATTATGTCAATAAAATGTATTTAATCTAATTGCAATACATTATTGAATAATTCAATTATTCAATAATATATTTGTTATATATTCAGAAATACACCAATTATTGCAGTTTTTCAAATAGTGTAGTAAATAATTAAGTTTATATTACCATTGCATTATCAAATGTGCATTCATTATATTTTGTACTGAATTATTGATGCAGAATTAGAATATATTGCCATGCATTCATCCAATGAACTGTATGTAGACTCCTTCCATGTATTAAAATGTTTGGTCTTAGTCTGACTGCTGCTTGCGCTAATTGTTGTGCTGACTCAAAGATCGGGCAACAGTGAGTCAATGCAACACAAACACTGCTACAAAGGACAAATGGTTTTAAAGCTATATCAATTTGATAAACATTTTGGAACATCATGTCGGCATGTTATGTTGTGTTACGTTAGAGTACGTTATGTCCTGTCATGTTGTTATGTTATGTTGTCTTGTGTTATGTTGTGTTGTGTTACGTTCCATTACATTGTGTCAAGTTGCGTTGTATTGTGTCAAGTTCTTTTGTGTTTTGTTATGTATTGTTATGTTTCATTATGTCATGTTATTTTATGCTGTGCTGTGTTTCATATCATAGATAAAAAATGAGCTGATTTACCTCTTCTTGTGTAAAAATGGCCTTTGGAACCTCTACTTTATTAGCCTTGGCAGCTTCTCTCAGTATGGCTTCAGCCTCCTCCACTCTTCCCTGATTAAACAGCCAGCGAGGAGACTCTGGGACTAACCTTGAGAGTTAAAACATATCATCAACAGATTCACACAGAGATGCAGGACAAACTACAACAAACCAAACTGAGCAGAGATTTTCAGTAAATATTAGTCTGCACTGGTGGTACCTGAGGAGAATTCTCACTTATAACAAGCAAGTAAAGGCTGCTGTGTAGAATACAATATAGAATTATTCTTACCACCATAGAGGAACGTAGATCAGACTAGAGGCAGCCATGGGAATCAGCAGCAACCGCCAGTCCCGGAGGAAGTAAGCTGCAAGTGGCGTTGCCATGTACCCCAAAGCAGAACCCATAAAAACCCCAAGAGAGCAGAAGACCACTCGAGCTTTTGGGCTTAGAATTTCTGTACCTGAAGGTGGTAAATTATTAGAAAAAAAAAAAACAATCCGTACTATTCAGACAAATTTCATGCGAGATCAATGACAAAAAGTAACAGAGTATGAGATGGGAGACACACCAAGGATGCAGCTTTCAAAGTTAAACACTAATTCCAGCCCTTTTACCAACCAGACCTACTTTGGCCCAGGCCCACCCAGGCACTGAACATTTTCTATGAACATAGATTCAGTCTACATGAATTCACCTGTATTCTATTCTCGCACACTTTTTACACTACACTACAGAGGCACTGTCTCCAGTGTGCTCTGTATATCCTCATTGTGAGTCCTAATCATGACGCAGTCCAAATTCACCGTAACTACACTTCAATGAATGAATAATATTCACCTATCAAGCTTCCCTTTTCAAACGATATCCCAGGCCCAGGGATACCACTGCTTGTCACGCATAATTTGGGCACGTGTAGCAGTCAATCTGAAAAAGTTTCCCTTGTGCACAAGAAATGTTTATGTTTTGTTTCTTTTCCCCCATGTCTCTTTAGGGGCTCCGTACTACACCAATACATTGTATGTATTTTTTTTTTTTTTTAACTAGGATCCCCATTAAGTTTCAAACCATATTACAGATGTTTTTTTTCTGTTTTCAGGTCAATGGGCTCTAAAGACATAATCAACACAATAAGCAGTCTAAAATTCTCCCCATTAGAAATCCTTTCTGGAAAACGTACCCAGCACAAATGCAATGATACAGTTGGAGTATCCACCCGCACCCACGAAAAAGAAAATGAAGCTGAAGACCTCCCAGCTCGGGGAGAATATCTGCGCTGCGATCGCCACGGTCTGCAGAACCATCATGAGAAACAGTGACGGCCTCCTCCCATATCTGCATAACAAACACAGGAGTTGAGTTAATTATGTGACTTCTTTACCCCTAACAGCAAAATTAGAGTGTTTAAGACAGCGTTGTGTACAGTACAGTAAAGTACAGTACCTGTCAGACATCTGGCCTGAGAGAAAGGTTCCCACTAGCACACCGATGTAATGGATGGAGGTGGCCAGTGGAGATTTGTATCCGTTCTCACACACCAAGTCCCACTGCAAAATCAACACATTTGTCTTTTTACTATGTTAGTCATCAATATTTCACAGTAACTATATCCACTGTCTGGCACCAGCACTCATCTTATTATTCATTGCAATTGCAGCAGAGCTGTGAATAATAAACAAAAAGTATACATAAGTACACTATTTCCAAATCGATAACACATGGTAAGTTGAAAGGTACAAAAATAATTATAACTAAATAAATAAATAAATAAATAAAAATAAAAAATAGATACTTTAGGCACCTATACACTCTGGGTCTTTAACTTAGTTTGGCCTTGGTAAAAATACCATTTTCTAACTTCTAAATACAATTTCAATTTTGTGGAAAACTTGAAAACATTTTGAGGAGATAACTGATATCTATGGAAGCCGAGAACGGCCATGGATTTTTCTTTGTTTTATGCACTGTTATCTCGTGATAACTACTTATTGTCTGGTTATCTCAATATAACAAAGGTTGTTAATTTGGCAAACGAAAAACGAAAAAAACCGAATCAATATTTCGTTTTTCTGTTTTTCTGTGTGAACTAAACATTGAAAATTAGAGTTTATTTTACTATTTTCAGCCCAAAGCCCAAAATATAATAAACAAGGAAACCAAAACGAAATAACGAATCTGATTTCCATTTTCCTTTATTGAAATCAGCCGCACCTTTTTTTCAGTGCGCAAATGCACTAACATTTACGGTAATCTTACTGAACCCGCTCTGACGGGTCAGACTGCGCTCTGGCATGAGAACCATGAAACATAAAAGACTTTTACAGTGATTACTCCCGGCAGTACCGTAACATCATGGTGATAGTCCCCGGTGCAGATATTTTTTGTCGCTAGTGCGCATTGCAGGCACATGCCTGGTCCCAAATTGCCGCCTGGTCTGTTAAGTGATTGAAACAAATAAACACCCCGACTATTATTTGGCATTGTATGGTATGATAACTATGAGAGACATGCATCGGTTCGGCCCACAGTTGTCAGCTTCAGACACAGCAGGCATCAAGGCCACTCAGCCTTACCTTACCAACCCGCCCCCAGCTATTTCATTCACAAAAACAGGTTCCTACGCAATTCCGGACAGCTGTTTTTTTTGTTTGTTTGTTTGTTTGTTTTTTTTGTTTTTTTTGTTTTTTTATCCTTCCGGATTTCAAAGTAAAAAACGACGTGAGAAAAAAAAAAACACACAACAAAAAAACATTGTTTCCATAATCCAAGATTCATATACTGCCGAACTAAGTACTTCCTAGAATACTTGCTTAACTAGTATGAAGTATTTTTACTGTGTACTTTTCGAGTCATACTTTATCAAAATCCTTAACAGTGAACAAGATTAAGGACATTACACCCAACTTTGACGTGGAATAAAAACTTATTTTCAATAAGGAGATCAAGATTAATTTACTACCGAACTAAGCACTTCCTAGACTACTTGCATGAATAATATCAATTACTTTTACTGTGTACTTTTCGAGTAATACTTTGTCAAAATCCTTAACAGAGGACAAGAATAAGTATTTTGCCCAAATTTGATGTAGCAATGTACTTGTATTATTAGTCTGTGCTGTTAAGTAAACGATCAGAGTATTTCCTCCAACACTGTGCAAATCTGAAACTTGGATCCATGAGTATGTCTTTTTCCAGTCATAACAACACCCCAAGCATGTAAGGCCATGGATACAACTTTAAAAAACTTATTCTTGGTCTCTGTTTAGGATTTGACACTTGATTACTCAAAAACTACATAGTAAAAGTACTTCATATTATGCATGCAAGTAGTCTAGTGAGTGCTAAGATCAGCAATATATGAATATTGAACTACTTATGGAAAGAATGTTTTTTTGTTTGGTTTTGTTTTTGTTTTTTTCACCATGTCGTCCTTTACTTTGAAATCCGGAAGAATACTAACGTGATACCTTCAGTTTATTTCGGGGAATAAAAGTCTTGCACGTTTCACGGTTCTGATTGTGAGACTACAGCCTGGCCAACAGTCAGTGCGGGTTCAGTCCGATTACCGTAAATATTAGTGCATTTGTGCAGTGATAAAAAGGTGCGGCTGATTTGACCAAGCAAACGTGAACCACGGCTGGCTGCACTGCCCCCCCCCCCCCAATGCTTTATTAAACACGTAATTAGCGATCAGAGGTACCAGACTATACACTGAGCATGCGCTCAGCGTGGCCACACAGCAGAAATGTACAGTGGGAAGTGGTCTAACAATAAGGAAAATGGAAATTAGATTCATTATTTCGTTTTGGTTTCCTTGTTTATTATATTTTCCGTTTTGGGCTGAAATTAGGAAAATATACACCCGTTTTCAATGTTTGGTGCATACAGAAAAACAGAAAAACGAAATATTGACAATTTTTTTCATTTTTCGTTTGCCAGATTAAATGGAATAATTGAATGAGCCGATGATACACATACCGAGATAATAAGTCGTTATCACGAGACAACAGTGTATAAAAAAATAAAAAATAAAAATAAAAATCTATGGCTGTTTTCGGCTTCCGTAGATATCTTCTCACTCACCTCTGTGACGGTAGTTGACTGGTAGATTTTCTTGCTGTACGTCCAGCCATCCAGACAACTCTCCAAGGGAATTTCACTCACATTGACATCCACGTTTGGTATGAAATCATTCTGGGAGTAGTTTCTTACAATTTCCAGGTTAAGCCTCGAGCAAGAGCTGCGCTTCTTAGTGCCATCGACTGTCTCCATTGGAATTGTCACATTTCTCCACATTTCACTGATGCTGTAATTTTCGGGGATGTAGCACTCGTGAGATGGCGTATCACTTACAAATACTACGTAGGTGCCAACAAAACCATTCGGGAGAATGCTGACGGCCAAGGCTAAAAATATCTTCAGCTGAAAGGGTCCCCAAGATCCAAGAAAAGATGTAATGCTGTCATAGTCTCTAATTTTTAAGTTGCCCATTACTTAACCAAAATTATCAGTTTTCAAAAAAAGAAGAAAAAAAGAGAGAGGAGGGAAAATAAGCAGACACTTCTTCAATAGTGAGAGGCTCAGAGGAGAGTGTGAACTACAGCTCTGAGAAAGGCTTATAAGTCACCACGGTGGGTTCGGGTTCCAGAAGCGTGGGGGGTTTGGTAACACATGAATCTAAATGAAGCTGCTTCTTATGACGCCCACTTTGGAACTTCAGTGGGATCAGAAGCTGTTGTCTACTGTGTCTCTCTCTGTGTCTACGTGTCTTAGCTCTTTATTCTTCGATTCCTGAATCTTTCTTTCACAGTCCCATTGATTTTGTACCGTGACTGACTTTAGGCCTTTAAAGCGTGTCCGTATTTTGTTGATCGTCTGTTATTGGGTAGCCCGTGGCTGCCCGGTTAGCTTTCCTCATCCTACCTCAGTTTAATGGTGCGTGCCTTTTACCAAAATGAACACAGCCTCGATAGACGAGCGTTACGATGGCTTTCCAGCCTGAGCATTAGTCACATCAGCAGCTGCAGTGGAGTTTGTCGTGGCGTGGGAAAGGGCGCAGGAGCAAGTCCAGTCAGGTCCTGTTTTCTGTCCTCGCTGGCCCGGCTGTTAGTTCTGCTGGTTCTGTTGCTTCCTCAGCCGCTGCTGACGGGGTTAAAGTCCACACGTTAGAGAGAGGAGACTCCGTCACCCGCAACGTCAAGGTAGCTTCGCCAGGCTGTGTTTGCTGTATGCTGGGGCCAGACAAAGAGGCTAAAGCAGTCCCAGATCACAAAAGAAGCCTTGCCAGGTCCCTTACCCCAGAGGGGCAATGATGAGATGCACAATAGTGGGTAACTGGGCCTCTTTCCCCCCCGTGAGAGCAGACAGCGGCGCCGCTATTTTATCAACCTTACACAGCCTTGCATAATACAATACCAAAACGAATCACTACTGCATCCCATCATCCTCCCATCACCCTTCCAATTCCTAAATGATCTACCATGAACTCCGCTGAATGGCCTGTCGATGGAAACTGCCGCTCCAATGAGATTAAAACGCTCAAATTTGGCTTCATTAGATCACTGTCCACCAAAGCCTCACTGATTAATGTTTTGATTACATGTGAAACATGGCTGAAACCTTATCCTATTCTGCCATTAAATGAAGCTTCCCCTCCTGACTATAACTACGCGCATGTGCCTCATGCCACTAAACTGGGGACAGTGTTGCTCTAATCTACACATTTATGTTCAGTTTAACTTCCAACCAGGATATTAAAATTTACTTCATTTGAGATTCTGGTTTTAAATGGCCTTGTCCAGTTTAACAGGCTTTCACCTGGAGGTAATCTACAGACTTCCAGGGCCTCACTACCAGTTCTTAGAAGAATTTGGTGAATTTCTTGCGGCTCTTTCAACTTGTACACATAAGAGCCCAAATTACTTGGAATGTCAGTATTCACTTATATAAGCCTTCTGACCCTCTTTACAAAGCTTTTCTGGCACTCCCTCAGTGGTAACACTGTGAAAAATTGCCTGGGATCTTGGCTCCTTTTGCAACTGTGAGAAAACCTGTGAAAAAATACTTGTCAGTACTTGTTTCTCTCAGTGTTTCTGTGGCAGCTGTCTCGACCAAGACAAGACGTTCAAAGTAATCTACTCCCTAGTTTACTGACGAAACCCGAGATCTCAAGCGGACCTGCAGGAATATGGAACATGCATGGCGAAAATCTAAATTGGATGTTTGTTATCTTGCATGGCGTGATAGTGTACTTAATTCTCAATCTATTCAAAACCAGTCTGTGAGCTGTGCACCCTTTAATGCAATTTTTTTCTCAGATTTCTTTTTTTTGAATAGAATTGATGAGATTACCAAAATGATCTCTTCATCTCTGGCTTTTTTTTTTTTTTTTTGGCAAATTTGATTGTAAAACAAACATCCCTCTACTGTTTCTCAGTCATAGATTCAGCTCCTAACACTTTTGAAAGGATCTCTCTTGTGATATTGTATAAACTTGGAACTAGGATCTATGGCCAGCACTGGGACCTGCAATGTTAAATATTGTTAATTGTTAAAGTCTGCTGTAGTTAAGCCTCTACTTAAGAAAACACACCTTGACCCAGGATCTCAAACTAATTATAGACCAGTATCCAACCTTCCCTTCTTCTCTAATGTCTTGGAAAGAGTTGTGTCCCAGCAACTTTCAGGCTACCTACCAAATAATAATCTCCTGGAGCCTTTTAAATCAGCTTTCAGTGCCTGTCATTCCACCAGAACTGCCCTTACTAAAGTGGTTCTGTTGCTTGATCTCAGTTCTGCATTTGATACCATGTGTCTTGGAACATTGTCAGGCCGACTTGAAAGTCAATTTGGCATCTCTAGCCTGGCTCTCGCCTGGCTAAAGTCTTACCTATCAGAAAGAACACAATGCATTTCTTAAGATAATACTACTGCTCCTGGCTCTGGCTGCCTCACATATTGTTGCATATGGCTCATCATACCCTTAGCTCTGCCGGATCATTGCTCTCCTCTGTTTTACTATCTCCTTATATCTGTATTTCTGTAAAATGTGATGACTCTTCACGCTCATCTTTTCTGATGATTACTGCTAATCATCTTGTGTGGCCTGCCCTCTTCCAGGTCACCACAGTGGAGAGGAAGTCGTGTGGGTCGAGCACCACTTGGCGATGCCTAGGTCTGCTCAGTCATCTCCTGGATCCACACACTTAACATACTTTAAAATTTGTCTCAGAGCAATGCAATTTAAATGCAATTTGTAAACTGTGATTTTGTTGCTCTTTTTTTGTACATGTGACATCTATTGCCTGTCTGTCTGAGCTGGGAGAGGGATCCGTCCTCTGTGGCACTTTCTGGGTTTCTTCCATTTTCAATTTTTCTCCCCTGTTAAACGTTTTTTTTTCCTCAATGTGGCAAGTTTTTTCTTACTCGAATCGGGGGTCTAAGGACAGAGGATGTCGTCTCACTGTGCAGATTGTAAAGCCCATTGAGGCAATGTGATTGTGATTTTGGGCTATATAAATAGAACCGATCTGCAATTGATTTGACATTTACATTGCATACTGTAGAGCATTCTAGAGCTTAGGCACAGTTTGATGTGTTGCAAAGAGCTTTCAAATATATGGACTTTCTAGATTTAGATCTTTTCTATAGAAGTAGAGAAAGAAGAGAAGTACAGTCATTGTGCAACGGGTTATGAAAGGAAACATCATTCCAGGAATCCTTGGAAAAAGAGTGTTTTGTGATGGATATGTTGTACGTCATGTAGAGAAGTCCATGTGAATTGAAATCTTAGACAGCCATGTTCAAATGTAACTGTCAAACGTGACCTGTGACCTTGCTTCATGACTTGTTTTTCCAGCCACATAATGTATTGCATAACCCCTGAATGTTTTTCTCACCTCCATATGAATTATTGCTTTAAGTGCAGGAGGGTACACGTTAGCAGCTGTCAGAGTGAAATCACACCCACAGAGACAGATTAATATCATGCTTCCTTCTTCACTTTGTAACAGACCTGTGGTGTTGCTCTGTGATTGCTCCTCTTGGTCAAGATTAAACCTTGAGATTAAATTTTGAGCTGACTCCAGTTCTAAATTATCAAAGAATTATTTTAGCATTTATCATTTTCAAGCATAAGTATGCTTGAGTTGTTGTATTTTTCTTGTCAGATGGTTTAAAGATAACGACAGCAAGATGGCACAATTCACACAAGGCAACTCAAAGTGCTTTACAGAGGCATAAAAATCACATTAAAAGAAATTAGAATACATTTAAAATACATTAAAAACAAGTAGGAAGAGTTGGAGCGACCTGCAGTTTTCAGGGAGTTTGTTCCAGATGTATGGAGCATAATAACTGAAGAAGGCATTGAGGCTTGAGCTGGTGTTGCTAGCAGTTTATTCATAAACACATGGCCTCTTTGTAACCAGTATCAAATCAACAAAACAAGTGTACACTGTACTTTCTGAACTTGCATTTTACTTAGACTCCAATTAAAGACTGACTTTCATTTGCCAACTTTGCATTTTTAGATTGCTCATTACCGCACCAAAATCCTCAACATTTAAAAAGGAGAAATTAACGGACACTTTGTCAATACTGATATGCACAAAAGGGAGTGTGATCTACTGCTCTGTGACCATCAAGCTGAGTTAATGATTTAACTTGGGGGGTGACATGTACTTACAGCGCTGTAAAACATATATGAATAAGAATTTTCAGACGCCTGTAATTGTGAAACACAAGGATGTTTGAGTTATTCTTTTACAGGAAGATGGTTTAGAGATAAAGAATTTAAGACATTTTAGCTCACATGCTCGTCTGTGCTCCTCCATAAACTATTGCAGAGGACCAAAGTCCTGTTGGCAAATAAAAAAGTCTATTTCAGCAGAATGTATAAAACCCTCTTTTCATAATCAATAACATTTATGACTGTTCAAATCTCCTGTTAATCTCTGGCTTGGTGGTAATGGTTTATAGACCTAGCCATAAGAACATCACGTAGGGTTCTATTTCATTGGCTTGACTGTAAGATAAGCAGAACAGAATGGGTACAACACAGGCTGATATACAAAATATGTCTTAATTTGAAAGCTTTATGTTTGCCAGTTTCAAAAGTCAGCTGTCAGTCAGTGCCAGTCACCGGAAATGTAATGTGTTCAGTGAGTTTAGGACTTTCCACTAACTTTCATCAAAAATGCATCTACAGAGCAAAAAAATGTCATTTTTAAAATTCGTTAATGGCAGATCAGTTCAAATGTGTCGGGAAGTAGTTTATAGAGTTTGTGGGAGAACAAGAAGCAGAGCAGCAGACGACAGGATGCACACCTCCATTTTGGTTGCCAGTGAGGTAACCAAAATATTTAACACTTTTGCATTTTGCTTTGACAACAAATCAATCGTCTTGTCACGGTGCCGCTGAGACAGTGTTGTGGCTGTCCTGTCTTTTCTATGTTTTTTCTCCTGTTTGCCTTCTCCTCCCTCCCCTCTTCTCGCCGAGGGCGTCGAGGGCGTGGCGACAGCAGCAGAGCGGCGCACCTGCCCTTCATCATCTCATCACGGGCCAACTACATAACCTCGGTCTCCCCATTACTCGCTGCCATATCATCCAGTACTCCTATGGTGATCAAATGTTCATATTTTAATTACCCATTTGATTTCATTTCATACAAAAAAATTGCAAATACTTTGCACAATTTCTGTTATTTCCATAATTTGGAATTAGCCAGCATCATATAAGAACAAAAACATTTTGTTTTTTTAAATAAAAGACGGCTTCTGGCAGTGGACATGTGGTCTCACGTTGTGTGTACGGGATGCCACTTCCTCCATTTTCTATATATTTCTTCTTTTTGTGTCAGTTGCACAACCTGCAATCAAAAGGAACATTATGGTCAGAATAGCCATTGAGCAACACAGCTCTCACAGATGAATAAAAGGCAGTTTATACATATAAATGTTCTACTTTTTTTCTGTAATTTCATTGTGCTTTTGTTTTGACTGGTAAAAACAAAGCATCTGTCTGTTTTTTTTAATTACCTGTTATTGAAATAATCATGATTAGCATCAGCAGACACTAAAACCACTCTAACTCCATATCTGTTCATCCAGTTCTCATGTGACAAAGGAAGCAAGCTCATCTTATCTAATCGACTGTGCTTTAAAACAGCGTTTTTATGGTGACTTGAAAAATATGTGAACAACAGTAACCTCAGTGAAAGTATACCGACCCCTGATTTTCTTGCATTTGGTCCACTGTTTATAGAAGGCCTCTATTGAAGGTCTCCAGGAGGAAGAAGTTCACCACAGAGGAGGCAATTGTGAGACTTCCTGTGAGAATATAAA
The DNA here is from genome assembly GCF_904848185.1 of Acanthopagrus latus. Taxonomy (NCBI): domain Eukaryota; kingdom Metazoa; phylum Chordata; class Actinopteri; order Spariformes; family Sparidae; genus Acanthopagrus; species Acanthopagrus latus. Next base: position 22,565,358 of record NC_051051.1, on the reverse strand, counting down.
GGCAGGATTATAAGTACCTGTAAATAACAAAGGAGAAATTCTACATGAGAAAATGACAAAACCTTTACTTGAATATAGAGGAACGTTTCTTACATTTTTACACATCACTGATATTATCCTGTGCAGGCTTTTAGATACCTAAATACAGGAAATAAGGAGCTGTGACACTGCCAATACGAGCAGCAGAGGAGCTGAGCAGGAAACATCTGTGGACATCTAAAATAGGTTGATACCGAGTCCATCGGGCCAGGCCATGATGTGGACGTCCACTGACATCCAGAATTAGTTGAGAATAGATGTTCATACTGACTATGACCTGGATGTCCACTGACTACTAGAATTAGTTGAGAAAAGACATTCATACAGCCCACAAACTGATCATCCATTGACAGCCAGAATTTGTTGATAAATATCATTGAGAAAAGATATCTGGACAGCCCATGATAAGTTGATAAAAAACACTGAAAAAAGAGACTGCATGGAGAGACAGCATGGCTTAGAGACAGTGTATGCACCTTCCCATGGCCATATAAAAGCAATGTAGATTTTATGGTAAAAAAACAAAACAAAACAAAAAAAACCCTAAAAAACTCCTACAGTAAAAAACAGTAAACTCTACAAAGGTTAAATACAATTTTTAGGACAGCAAAATACTCCTTTTATACCTTGATACCTCCTTGAACATACGTTCAACAAATGAATTACCATGAAAAATACAAATATTACAGCGGTTGTTTGGGTGAGAGTAGAAGAGTGAAGTTGCTTAGCTCACGTGGCTCTGTTTAATGTAGCTCCATAGGTAGCATGTGAAAAAAAACTTCTTTTTTTTTTTGTTGCATCATCATTCCTGCAAGAATGTATGTTACTTATATATTCATTACATATGTGAACTTCAGACTGTGTCTAACCCTTAGCAGACAGACTTGAGTTGCACAAACAGCTTTCTTTCTTAGTATTTGCATCATACTTCAGCATGTGCATTTGCACAACCCTCTTATTTAAAGGATAATTCTTGGAAAAATCCTTTCCAGGAAACTTGTGAAAAGTTATACATTGAATCATAAAGAAGGAAAGATTAGCTTTAGGGCTGGACAAGGGTCATAAAGATATAGAATATATTTTCTAACCTTGGCACAAATGCTGAAAGCCAGGTGGTTTTGATGACTAAATACTACTGTAAACTCAAAGTGCCTCTTTGGAATCAGCAGCAGATTCAGATTCAGTTCACCCAAATTACGAATATATCATAAAGCAAATAAGTCCCTGCCATTATGTTTTTAGATATTTATATAACATTTATATATCTAAGATTTGTGCCTCAACTTCCAATGCAAGGGAGATTTAAAAAGGAATTTGATATTTTTACACCTGGGCCCTATATACTGAGTGTATGTGTACAAACGTGTTTTTGTGTATAAATGATTTATTCTTACCATTCATTCTTAAAACATCAACATATAGTCCAAGCAGACAAAAGGTTTAGCATGTTGAGAAGAATGTCACTGATAACCTGGTGTAACCTGATCAATGCAATCGTTCAATGTATGTCATGTTGTTTTGGGAATGGTGATCTATGTCGTTATGGTAATCACCCGCAATCCACCTGTTCAGTCATTTATGCATTACCATGTCCAAACGGATCCATTGTAAATGACGCAACACACTGTAGTTCATATTCCAGGCCTATAGGTGGTGCTTTGAAATCACCAAAAATGGAGAAGAAGAGATGGAGCATGCGCATAAAGCCTGCGCACTGTATCCACCCGTTACAGTGTAACAACCAGGTACAACATGTGCCGTTGTTGGTTGCCACAACAATTCATGAAAATCCAAGTTTTTTTCAGAAACTCCTTGTGTAGAACATCAACAACTTTGTTGTCCCTGATGCTTCCTACATGCTATGCCGAGGAAGGGGGAACAAAGACTAGTGTGGCTCGCAGCTTTGGGACTAAAATAAATATTTGGGTTTATGAATACCTTCCACAGAATAGCTGTTGCATCACTACATGACTTCCCTAACCCGGCAATGCACAAGCAGCCGCTTGTCTCCACGACTCCACTTTCCTTCAGCATTATCCAAGCTGTATGTATAGCTTCACTGACGCTCTGGGTGGGCTGTACTGCTGCCTTCAGAAATATAAACTTGCTGTGTTTCTACAACTTCTCAGTCACTGTGCAGGTAGCTGTATGCTTCTGTGCTTCAGATAATACAAGATAATTAACTGTTGATATATCTATAACGTCAGGCCACTGCTTCACGTCTTCTGCCCACTCCGTGAGAACTGACGGGTGAGGCACTGTTACAGAACTGCCCTCACGACTTTTTGCAACATCTGAACTGTGTATCTACCACCGATTTTCGTACATTTTGTCAATTTCTTTGTGTAAAACAACGTTTTTTAGAGCGACCATGACAGCTACGCTAGCGTACACACCGAGTTCAACCAGCTCAACCGGAAGAGCAAAACCGACTACCGCTATGAACCATGGGTAAACTCGTGAAGTCAGGAATAAGGTGGATACAATCAGACAGTAGAAGGAGAACACAAACAAGAAGAAGAAGAAAATAGCTAGTTGGTTGTCCCTAATCCTTTTTCGCTCAACATAGTGGCAGAGGAGCATAATATTTTGGTTACCCTTGTAATAGGCTGAATATATGTTGTTATGTTGTTGTTGTTGTTATGAGACGTTGTGATTTTAAGAGGTCAAACGTGTTTACACACAAAAGCTTTTCCATGTGGATGGCCCCTTAGAAAATGTGACATTAAAACCTCTTATATGGGCAAATGCAGCTGGACGGTGATCATTAAAATGAAAACGAGAAATGTTCCTGATAGGCCACCTAACGTCAGTCTGACTGAGTGTTTGTTTGACTTGCTGAAGCACAGACTAAACCCAAAGAGACAACAAAACAAGCAACAAGTAAAGAGCACAGTCATATATATTACAGTGTATATTACATATATTAAGTTTGTTAAAGTTGATATTAATTTAGTTCATTATTATCTGTCTTTTAAAATTGGTGGATTACCATATGTGTAAAAAGTCACATGCTCAAATTAAAGGTCGCACTCTATCCTTATAGTAATTAAATTTCAAATGCAACTTGATGGAGTACTGAGTACTGTGTGTCAGAGGAGGCTCATCCATAGAAAAAGTTTCTTCTTTGGAAGAAAATCCACTTGGACAATGGTTCAACAGCTTCAGCTGCAGACGGAGGAGACAGAGCAGTCTGTGAGAGGAGCAGGGAGCAGGAAGGGCGAGAGGAGGACGGAGGGCTGCTGTCCTCCATGGGAGGGATCGCCTTCCATTCACTCATCATTCATTCACTAAGGGAGGACATCCTCCCTTACCAATCAGCAACCAGAATACAAGATTGACAGCAGGTTGGTCCAGTAACAGTTCCCAAATTTCATTCTGACATTTATACAACCGTAAACAAAAAATACTTCTTGATATTGGAATGGGTTTCAAAGGAAATATAAGCAAATTTCTGAAAGAAAAAAAAACTGTTCAGAGAAATCAGAGAGAAGCAGTCAGAAAGATAATTCATAGTTTTCGTTTGTTCGTCCTGCTGGAGGACATAACCTTGGCGGCGGTGATGGGTGATTGTCATGAGTGATGAGTGTGATGTCCTGTGCTGTTGTGAAGTATGTGTTTTGACTGCTGCAATAGTACAGTGGGTAGATCAGTTGCCTGCCACACAGGTGACTGGGGAGGGAATCCTGGAAAGGGTACACATTGGTATTTTTTTGTCTTGTACATTAGTGATTTAATAAAATGTCTTTATAAGAAGTCTTGTAAGTCATTGTTTTATTGCTTAATTTTTAAAATAACATGACACCATGGACTGGTTTTCCTCCTGTCCTCCCCAATTTTTTCAGTCACCACCCGCCACTGCTGTGTGTATATGTGTGTATATATGTGTGTGTATATGTATATATGTACAGTATATACATATATATGTGTGGTGGAAATGTTGTGCTCCATATTCAATGTAACTGACTAATGTGACCTGTGACCTTGTCATATAACAAAGAGGGATGGCTCGCTGGCCATGTCAGGTTTTCACACCCCTCTGTGAATTCTTTCTTTACGTGCAGGAAACAATATCTCAGCAGCTTCAGAGTTTAGGCACACCTGTAGCGAGAGATAAATACCAAGTCTTCCCCCTCAGAAGTTGAGTCCTCCCTCTGTGACACGTCTGTGTTGTTGCTTTGAGACCGCTCATCTTGTACAAGATTAAACTTTATGTATAGCATTTTTCTGATGACCAAATCAGTGTTTTTTTATTAATTGCAGACAAAATATATTAACTTAAAGCAGCACTATGTAACTTTTTTACATTAAAAATAACAGCATCAAAATCATTTTGATGGTTCAGTGTCTTGTGACAGGGTAAATGATGTCTCTGTCTCAGCCACTCTGCACCCCTATCTGTTGTTTCTGCACTGTAACTTCAGGATCACAGCGTTACATACATGTCTACTTCAAGATACAAGTTACAAATACAAGACATAATATTGTTAAGACATAATGAGTTTTGTTTGTAGGTAGTGCCTACTTTACAGCTGACTAACAGTGGTGTTGCAATCAGAAAATGTGGGGGACTTCAAAACGTACAAAATGTGCAATTTCTGCATAATCTTGCTTTAAAAACAGGTTACTCCAGTTCTGATGCAGTAACAAGTAACTAATGTTATCAGATTAATATACTCAAGAAAAACTGCATTTTTTTCCTATAACATGTGGTGGAGACGAATCATAAAGTAGCAGAAAATGGAAATACTCAAGAAAAAGTACACCCACAAAATTGTACAGTACGTGAGTGACATTACAATGTTTCACTCTTGCAAACCATTAAAAAAATAAAACTATGCAAACCAATAAGTAAAGAAAGTAATATAATTACTCAACTGACACTTCTGAATACTATTTTGTTGTGAAAATGTATTTGATGACTTATTACTCACCTCTGTGGCAACAGTTGACAGTTAGAGTTCCCAAACGATCGGGTTCGGGCCGAAAAAATATGCAAATGAATCGGGTCGGGCCTCTGGCTTCCTTTTTTATAAAACACATTTCTTGCAGGTTGTAAATGATATATTGTTTGTTGTTAATCATCGCTGTTCATGTGTGGTGAAGAGTAAGTCTGGCTGCCTGCTTCACGGGGAGGACAAGTGTATGAGGAAAACAATGCAGACGCGTGGGGGGTCGGGTTCAGGCCGGGTTCGGGCAGACAATTCATGCTGGTGTGTCGGGCTGTGTCGGGCTTGAAACCCCACAGGCCGGGTCGGGTTGGGTTGTAATTTTCAGGCCCGTTGAGAACTCTACCACCAGTGGTGCTCATACCACAGTTTGGCAATAGTGGATGTGAATGATTGCTGACACTGCTGATGTCCTATGAAAGGGACTGGTGCTTACTTGTAAATGTTCTGGGAATGCTCTCCAGTGTTTAAGCCGTGGTTGCTTCTAGCCTCTGAGATGTTTGAGATCAGTGTGTCTTGCTCATGCCCATCACAGTTTAAATACTCTCTTCAAATTTAACTTGACACAGTTTAAAAAGAGTGCTTTATCAGGTGTTTCTTACAGGAGCGTAAAAAAGTGATTGCGACTCACTAGAAGCCTCCTCACTCACTCTCCTTTCTGGCGTGGGTTCTAACATAGATATGAGTTATCTAAATTGAACAACGATGTAGATGTTGTATTAGCTTTTCTGGTAACTTCAAAAACCTTTTTATATTGATCATCTGTTGGGGTGGTAGCTTGGCTCTGGGGTGGGGTTTGAGGGGAAGTCTTGTTGTGGGGGGAGTTCTTTCACCTTTTCTCTCTCTGTCTGTTATTTAACTATTGGATGCTGATTGTGCATACTGTTGTTACTCAACACAATACTGTCCTTGGTTATCTGTTAGTTAAAAGTTTATACTGTAAGTACATGGTAATACTGTTAATCGAAAGTTATATGAACAGCTTATTGTTAAGAGCCGACGCTCGCTGAATGAATGTTAACAGAGTGTCTATCAAATCAGAATAAACAAACACTGATAAAATTATAATACTGTCTTGCTAAGAGACCATACTTGAAGTGTGTGCAGCAACCAGTCCAGTCAGGCATGAGCATGGAGATTGAAGAGGGACAGATCAGCGTAAGAGTGCTTCTCTCTTGTGATATATATCTGTCTTCACAGAGACATTACTTTTGACTTTTATTAAAGAAAAGTACACAATTCCTCCACAAGAAGGGGTCAGACTATTGCCAAGTGAAAAGAGCTTACATGATGAGAGTTGAGAATTTCTGCACAAAATTGTCACAGCACTTAAAAGTGAAAGTATTCATTTGAAAACTTATTCAATGATTGCTTTTTATAAGCAATGTGTTTATAGTGGGTAAATTAAGATGCAAAGGCAGTTGTAAACTGGGATATTTGAACAGATGTTGTCTAGTTACAGTCTTTGTCCACCACTGTCATCCATGACAGAACCTTTGACACAAACAAAGAACAAGGGAAAAAACTAAATCTAAACAAAACAAAACAAAAATCATAACCAACTATAATTTGGATTCTTTACACTGATATTCATCAGTGCTCTCTCCTTTCTCAGCTTCCTTTTCTTGCTTTCTTCTTCTCCTGTTTGGACATATAGAGGACATTTAACATTAGTGTAACAGCAGAGACATAAAAGTGAATTGTTCTACTACAGATTCATAACAATGCACACATCTTGGCATGTTACACATGTAAGAGCAATAAATGGTAATAATCCTGCACGAACAGGATCAGCACATTCTTTGTCACTATGAAAACCCGTTAGCAAATTTTGGATGCATTTGAAATCTTACTTAGAGAGAGAGTGATCAAAATATGTGACTTGTGTGGACGAGATGATAACTGTGTTGGCATGTGGTTTAATGCTCCTTAGTGACTAAATATTTTAACACATAATTACGTTTGTGCTGTAAAATGGCCAAATGAATACAGCTAAATTAGAATGTGTGTGTGTAGGTGCACGCTGCGTCCATTGCACTGAAACAGGGCGGAGGAGATCGATCAATAAACAGACACATCACTGAGTTCAGTTTCGCAGCCTGCCTCAGTGTGAAAACTCACCCGCAGATCTGCTGCATTTGTGGCAGGGTCTCTGGCAGAGGCTTCCTAAAAGTTTCTGGCAGCAGGAAACATAAGAAGGCACCGGAAATGGCCAAACTCCCCATCAATATGTATGGAAGTGCCTTGTAGTATTGTCCTGCAAAAAGAAGCCACAAATACAACAAGAAGTGAGGAAAAAAGAGTGAGTGAACAGCTTATTGGCGCATCTGAGAGGCAGGAACCTGAGAACATTTTGCATTTCTGCTTGAAAAATGAACAAAGTGATTAGATGATTATTGAACAACATCTCATACAATGTATCACATCCTCTATTCAACCCTCTCCCATCTGGACATTGCCAAAGGGAACAATGCACGTTTGCTGTTCATTGATTTCAACTCGGTGTTTAACACTGTAGTTCCCCTCAGACTGGGGATCTGGGGATGAGCGCTTCACTCTGCTCCTGGGTCTTGAACTGTCTGATCTATTGGTTCACAGAGATTCAGACAGCCAGTCAGGGAGGTAGGGGCGATGATCGTGCCAGTCAGGAGCTCAAAATAGAAAGAAATATAACTAAATATACTTACTCATATAAACGATGAATGGGGAGATGATGGTCCCAATGCGAGCAGCCATGGAACAACATCCCATTGCTGTATTTCTGATAACAGTGGGGAAGAGCTCTGATGAAACGGCATACACAATACAAAATGAAGACGTCATGCCGAATTTCCCCAACATCTCGAGAAATACAGACACAGCAGGTAGATCTGAGGAAATAGAAAATAATAACTTTAATAATAGCAAAGAAATAAAAAGTCAAATCAATCAAAAACACTAAAATAAGATGGTGAACTGGGTATGTTAACATTAGCATTTAGTTCACAGCCTCACAGAGCTGACATAGCTATAGCTAAAGAACTTCAAATGTACTTATTGGGATGAGGTGAACGCAGAGGATCATAACGCCTCCAAGAAAGAGGGTGGACGACTGGCAGAAGCGCCTGGAGCAGTACTGCAGCAGTATCAAGGCAATAATGTATGCTGGCACTTCGGTCACAGCAGACAGGAAGCAGTTTAAGAAAGGGTCACCATGCAGGTTTGATGTGTTGAGAAGTAAAGCAAAGTAACTCATAGTGATGATGATCCTGCAGAGACATTCAGAACAATGAAGTGAATACAAATAGAACGAGAAACAACAAGTTTTGATTCACATTTGGCCATGAGCTGTGGAGGAAGGTTTGAAGTGTGACCATTACTGATTTAATCAACTTTTGGTGTACAGAAATTACTGTGTGTTGTGAGGAAATCATAGACGTACCACAGAAGTGAACACAGCAATGTAACAGAAAGGACATTGCAGCTGCTCAGGATTGCTGAGATATTGTATTTCTTGTCTTTCATAGTGAGTGCATCTTCAATCTGTGAAAAACAAGAAGAAGCAGTTGTAAAGAGTTAAATAAAACACAAGCCCTGCCAAAGACAAAGGAACATGGAGGCATGACAACAGTCGGGAGTCATATTGTTGTCTGAATGGTGCAGAGTGGAGCATTGTCAACGCACAGCAGCACAAATCTGCAGCCATAGACTGATGGTGTTGATTTTTTTTTTTTAAATTTGTACAAACATCATAGAAATGATAAATAATAAAACATCTTTTGATCACCTGAACAACAAGTGTTTTCCGCAGAGAGTATGAGCTTAAGTAATTTCCATATAAGTATATTAACACATTTCCCGTTTTTTTTATTATTACTTACATCAATTAAACATTGCTAAGATAATATTTTCACCTTGTATTTACATATTATCATATGAAGGATTGCAGGCTTGCATTTGAAATTAGGGTCATCTTCATATTTATTGAAATACACCAATTATTGCAGTTTTTATATAAATAATAATTATGTAGGTTATGTTAGGGTTATATATATATATATATATATATATATATATATATATATATATATATATATATATATATATATATATATATATATATATATATATATATATATATATATATATATATATAGCTGATAAATTTACCTCTTCTTGTGTAAAAATGGCCTTTGGAACCTCTATCTTATTAGCCTTGGCAGCTTCTCTCAGTATGGCTCCAGCCTCTTCCACTCTTCCCTGATAAAGCAGCCAGCGAGGAGACTCTGGGACCAACCTTGAGAGTTGAAACACATAGTAACATATTGCAGATTCACACAGAGATGCAGGACAAACTACAACAAACCAAATTGAGCAGCATTTTATTTTGGCATATATTAGGGAATGTTAGTCTGCACTATTGCTGCTTGAGGTGAATCATTACTGAAAACAAGCATGCAGTGGCTGTTGTGCAAAATGCCAATCTGAAATATAATACAGAATTATTCTTACCACCATAGAGGAACGTAGATCAGACTAGAGGCAGCCATGGGAATCAGCAGCAACCGCCAGTCCCGGAGGAAGTAAGCTGCAAGTGGTGTTGCCATGTTCCCCAAAGCGGAACCCATAAAAACCCCAAGGGAGCAGAAGACCACTCGAGCTTTTGGGCTTAGAATTTCTGTACCTGAAGGTGGTAAATTAAAAAAATATATATTTTTTCTTTTTTGTTTATTGGTGCTTCATTGCTAGTCACTTCTGTTCTGTTCAGACAAATGTGTGAGATCAACAACAAAAAGCAAGAGCAAATGCTTTTTATGGCAGAATTTATGATCATATGAAATTATTTTCCATAAGAAGCAAAAGTATAGAAGAACTTTAGTTGTAGAAATTTAGTATGACATGGGATGCCCACCAAGGACGCAGCACTAATTCCAGCCTTTTTACCACCTAGACCTACTTTGAAATGCAGGTGAATTGTAGATTGGATGTATGTTTAAAGAAAAGTTCAGTGCCTTTCAAAGCATTACACGTGACATTCTTGCACACTTTTATACACAACACCGATACACTGTATGTAAAATTGTGTAACCTGGATCCCCATTAAGTTTAACCCAGAATATTACAGATTATTATATTGTTGTTTCCATGTTGGAAATCCTTGCTGGAAAACGTACCCAGCACAAATGCAATGATATAGTTGGAGTATCCACCCGCACCCACGAAAAAGAAAATGAAGCTGAAGACCTCCCAGCTCGGGGAGAATATCTGTGCTGCGATCGCCACGGTCTGCAGAACCATCATAAGAAACATGGCCGGCCTCCTCCCATATCTGTGTAAGAAATACCAGAGTTGAGTTAATTATATGATTTCTTTACCCCTAACAGCAAAAGCAGAGTGTTTAAGACACCGTTGTGTACAGTACAGTACCTGTCAGACATCTGGCCTGAGAGAAATGCTCCTACCAGCACACCAATGTAATGGATGGAGGTGGCCAGTGGAGATTTGTAGCTGTTCTCACACACCAAGTCCCACTGCAAAATCAAAAGTATAAATAAGTATACTATTTCCATATTTCCATATTGATTAAATGATTAAAAAAAACAAATACAAGATACTTATATTTAGGTAATCATACACTGAAAACATAATGATAATAATTTATAAAATTTCTTTCAATAGATCCCCCTTGAATCCTACACTCTGGCCCTTTAACTTAGTTCGGCCGTCATAAAAATACTATTTTGTAACTTCTGAATACAATTTCTTTGCGGAAACCTTGAAAACATTTTGCAGTGGATCACTCACCTCTGTGACGGTAGTTGACTGGTAGATTTTCTTGCTGTACGTCCAGCCATCCAGACAACTCTCCAGAGGAATTTCACTCACATTCACATCCACATTCGGTATGAAATCATTCTGGGAGTAGTTTCTTACAATTTCCAGGTTAAGCCTTGAGCAAGAGCTGCGCCTCTCAATGCCATCGACTGTCTCCATTGGAATTGTCACATTTCTCCACATTTCACTGATGCTGTAGTTTTCAGGGACGTAGCACTCGTGAGGTGGCGTATCACTTACAAATACTACGTAGGTGCCAACAAAGCCATTCGGGAGAATGCTGATGGCCAAGGCTAAAAATATCCTCAGCTGAAAGGGTCCCCAAGATCCAAGAAAAGACGTAATGCTGTCATAGTCTCTAATTTTTAAGTTACTCATTATCGCATCAAAATCCTCAATATTTAAAAAAGAAAGGAGGAAAATTAAGCAGACGCCTCTTCAGTACTGAGAGGCTCAGAGGAGAATGTGATCTGCTGCTCTGTGACCATAAAGCTTACTTAAGGATTAATTAACTGGGAGGTTACACAGTAACTGCACCAACAGTGATGTCAAACAAGTAAGATTTACAGCACAAAATTATTTCAAGTAAATCCTTTTTAGATTAGATATTTCACTTCAAACATTGTGACATGTAAAACATTAACGACACCTGTAATTGTGACTACAAGGATGTTTGAGTTATTCTTTTACAGCTAGATGGTTAAGAGATAAAGAAGTTAAGACATTTTAGCTGACATGCTCGTCTGTGCTCAACCATGAATTATTCCCTGTAGGAGAGCAGCCCATGAGGAGTTGTGCTCAATCTTTAATGTAATCCAGTTTTGGCAAAAGAAAAAATCTGTTTAAACAGAATGTCTAAAGCCTTCTCTTTATAATCAATAGTATTTATGAATGTTCAAACCTCCTGTCAATCTCTGGCTTGGTGGGAGTGGTTTATAGCCCTTGCCATAAGAATATGACATAGGCTACTATTTCAATGGCTTGACTGTAAGGATAAGCAGGACAGAATAGGCACAACTTAGGCTGATATAGCAAATATGTCTTAATTTGAAAGCTTTATGTATGCCAGTTTCATAAACTCCCAGCTGTATGGGCATACTTTTTGAAGCTTTTCAGGCTAAATAAGGTTTTAAAAACACCACTTATAAAACTAAAATACATATGCAGTCACATGATTCATGTGTTGCGATATATAACCAGTATAACTGAAAAACTGTCTTTACAGACATGATTCAGTATATCTAACAGAATCCACATTACTCCAAAATGTTTCACCCTTTCACAATCATCTGGACATATTCAGTTGGGTCAAGAAGCCTTTAGGGTTGCCGCCATGACAAAATTTTCCTCTAACACAGGCTAATGAAAACTGAACATTTCCTACTGCTTCATGTTCCAGTCTTTATACTAAGCTAAGCTCGCCGGCTGCTGACTGAAGCCACATATTTACAGGATGGTCCTGAGAGCTGTAACATTTTCTTAAGTGCTTCCAAAATGCCCAAAAATGAAAAGACCTTGCCCATTAATAACACACAGATATCCATATTCATTTAGGATTTGTTTTTTGAAAGACAAAAACAACTCAGACTGTATGAGAAGAGTTCAAATGTTCATATTTTAATTACACATATTGTAAGACAGAAATTAGAAAATTGTGTTTCAGTTTCATACAAAAATTTGAAGATCAAAAAATTATCCATTATCATATGAGTACAAAATTCTTTTTTTCTTTTTTTTCTTTTTTCTTTTTTTCTAAACAAAAGACATTTTGGGGCAGTGGTCATGTGGATCCCACTGTGCATGTTTTGGAATTTATGTTCACATTTCAGATCATGAGCTTCAAGCAACAGAAATGTTTTTGTTTCACTTATTTCCATTTAAAAGTGAAGCGAGAGCATTGATAAAAAAAAAAAAAATCTATGGAGTGAGAGCTTGCAAATTAGATTTGGTCTCAAGTTGTGTGGATGGGTTGCCACTTACTCCATTTTCTACATATTTCTTCTTTTTGGGTCCGTTGCACAACCTGTAATTAAAAGGAACACCACGTCAGAATTGCAAATGAGCAACAAAGCTGCCACTGATAAATAAAAGGCAGTTTATTTGTGTATATTTTCTACGTTTCTTTTGTTCTTTCATTGTGCTTTCATTTTGACTGGTAAAAACTAAGCATATCTCTGCTTTTTAAATTCTCTCTTATTGAAATAATCATGATGTGCATCAGCACAATACAATGACCACTGTAACGTAATGTCTGTGCATCCAGTTCTTACGTGACTGGGGGAAGCGAGTTCATCTTATCTAATCTAATCTAATCCAATCAAGTGTGCTTTAAAACAATGTTTTTATGGTGACTTGAAAAATATGTGAACGCCAGTAACCTGAGTGAAAGTGTACCTACCCCTGGCATTCTTGCATTTGCTCCACTGTTTCTGGAAGATCTCTATTGAAGGTCTCCGGGAGGAAGAAGTTCACCACAGAGGAGGCAATTGTGAGACTTCCCATGAGAAGATAAGGCAGGATCTTATTATAAGTACCTGTAAATAACAAAGTAAAGAATTTACATGAGAAAATGACAAAACCTTTACTGGAAAATAGATGGACATTTCTTACATTTGTACATATCACTGATATTATCCTGTGCGGGCTTTGACATACCTAAATAGATGACATAAGGAGCTGTGATGCTGCCAATGCGAGCAGCAGAGGAGCACATTCCCATGCCGACGTTTCTGAGAACAGTCGGGTAAATCTCTGCAGTGTAGATGTAGACGATGCTGAAGGCCATGGTGAAGCCGAACTTCCCAGTCATTTCCAAGGCCAGAGCAACGTGCTGGAGTGCTAAAGAGGACAGAGGTATTTTTTCAAAGTTAGCTTCATGTAGTCTGGCATGTTGGTTAAAACAGCGACCAGTTTTAATCCTCACGGGGTCTTGTTCATGACAGAATGGCTTAACCCTTTCGCACCAGTTTTTCATGTGAAGGGCTCTGCAGCCAAGTTAGAAATACAACATAATATGCAACTTGTGTTTATGCTTTCAAAATACAGCTTGCTGACAAACATATAATGACTTTAAGGCACCAAAAAACTACTTGGTTAAGTTATTGGAAAGGATTATAATCTGGATTAAAATTGCATTCAGTGTCATATGGAAGTGACATACGTTATGTCACTTACGTATGTTCACTTGTCTTTGTAACTTGACTTGAAAACAAGTCACTGTTAACATATTTTCTCTGGAAGGAAGGTGACTCATCCAAACACCCTCAGCACCCTCTGACACAGCCTTTTCTCGCTCTTTACTACTGAACAAGAGCAGTGCCACTAGAGGTGACACTAGAGGAGTACCTGCAGCCTCAGACTCAGACGTGTAAAGTGACTGACGAAGCTGCTGTATTTGACACGCTGGGAATGAATGTTGAACAGATGAAAAACCGTGAAAAATACAAATATGTGTCGTTTGGTTGGGGGTAGAAGGGTGAAGTTGCTTAGCTCACATGGCTGTGTTTAATGTAGCTCCATAAGTGGCATGTGATGAAACACGTGCATTACACATTTATTGCCATCCAACACTGCAGCACAACGTTCATTTTCTTCCTATACCTGGAGGGTATGTTAAGCACTTCAGCATAACATACCACAATTATGTACTTATATATTCGTCACGTCTGTGAACTTCACACTGTGCATAATCCTCAGGGGACAGACCTGAGTTGTACAGTCAGCAGCATAGACACTTAACTTAATCACATTTCTTAAGTATGTTGCATCATACTTTGGTACGTATATCTGTACAGCCTTCTATATAAAAACTCAGTTAAAGGCTAATTCTAGGGAAAACCCTGTCCAGGAATGCAAAAATGTATATATTGAACCAAAAAAAAATAGGAAAGATGAGATTTAGGACTGGATAAAGATCACAAAGATATAAAATGTATTTTCAAACATTGGCACAAATATAAAATTGGAAACAACAGATTTTAAAGATTTAGCTCACCCAAATTACAAATATATTTAATTAATATATTGTCAGAGCGGGATGTCTCTATGAATAAGACTTATTAAAAAGGATTACAAAAAGGAACTATCTCTAGGAATCTTTTCTGTAATGTTTACAGCCTAGTGGACTTGGACCTTGACGCCCTAGTTGTCCAAAAGGATTAAACTGCAGCCATGCTGTATGCAACTGTGTTGGACTGATTCCAACACTGAAAACTCCTACTTAACACTTTTTTTTAGCTTTCTACCATAAAACATTAGTCTTTATATACGAACAGTGTCCTGTGGATTATCCAGAGTAACATGAAACTATTTTAGGAAGAGATGTTGCTTATCTCTATATTTTTCGATATTAGAAGTTCAGTGGCAGTTAAATAGAAACATCTACATGGCTAGATACCACTAGCGGCAAATAACGTACGTGAAAAAAGTGTTTGATTTGTATCAATGAGTGCTTCTCATCCATTACCGTTTCAGTTGCAGTATAGGCTGTTATCATGCAAAATGTGGGTGTTGTCAAGATGCACTTTAACATAAAAGAAGAGGAAGTCTTACTATCAGGGATGAACTGGATGAGAAGAAGAACTCCTCCTCCGATGAAGAGGAACGATGACAGCAGTGCTCTTCTTGGACATTTCCTCAGCAGCCAAGTAGAAACAACATAGGCAGGGACTTCCGTAGTAGCTGATAAAAAACAGTTCATGAATGGGTTGCCACTGAGGTTGGAAGTGTTCAGGGATAATCCAAAATAGCCAATGTTTATTGCCATCCTGAAAAGAAAAAAGAAAAAGAAAAGACAACCGGAGTTAATGGTGCATGTTTGTATTATCAATTAAAGGCCCTGGGATGTTATTGAATATTTTCCCTTGAAATACATTGTTGTCGAGATATGCTTGGTGCGTTCATATAAACAGGCGTCTATCTCGTTGATAATTCCAAAAGTTTGAATTGTGAATGATAGGAAAAACAACCACTTACCACAGAATAAGACACATCAGTGTGATGCATCTGATGTTCTTGGATTTCAGAATATCAAGCATGGTGTACGTCCTTAATAGAGGCGTTGTCTGTAAGTTAAACCAATGCAAACAAGAGGATTAATTTGGTTACACTGGCCTGTTTTTTCCCTGTGGCATCCAACATGGTATTGAATATTTGTATTTTTCGAGGTATTGTATCAACATTAGAAATGATAGTATCGTGACAACACTGGTATAAAGAGTAACAAGTCAGCATGGGCTGAACTCACCTCGGACTCTTTAAAAATGACTGCCGGCGCCTCCACTTTATTTTTCCTTGCAGCTTCTCTCACTATGGCCTCAGCTTCTTCCACTCGTCCCTGAGTGATCAGCCAGCGAGGAGACTCTGGGATGAACCTGCGCAATCAATTCAGATTTACCATGTTAAACTGCACATGCTGAAAATGGGACCGTTATATTCGTGCACCCAATATTAGATTCAAAATCCAGCGGGAACATACCACCACAATGGGATGTAGACCACAGCAGTCATGGACAGAACAGCAAGAAGAGTCCTCCATTCTCTGATGCCATATGCAATCCAGGGTAGCGTCATGTATCCAATGCAATAGAAAAGAAAAGCCCCAAGACTTGTGAAGATCACTCGCATGGTTTTACTCAACACCTCCGTTCCTGTCCAAGATAAAATATAAATGTTTAATAAGGAATCAAAGTATTTCATTTATGTAGCTGACAAGGTTGAGGAGGGGTTTGCAATTTAGAAATATAACTTAATAGATAGATAGATAGAAGCATAAATGCAAATGTATGATAAAAGATCAATTCATACCTAGTACAAATGCAGAGATATAGAGGGAAATCTGAGAGGCTCCAACAAAGAGGAACATGATGCAAAATGTCCTCCATGACTGAGAGAAGGACTGGAGCAGGACCGAGACACACTGGGCCGCAATAGAGATGAAAATAACCTTCTTCCTTCCAAATCTGAATAGAAAAGAATTGCATATCAAAGACAGTGAGAAATCGTACATGACTGGCCACGTAACGTCAGTCCAACTACTTGTTTGTTTGACTTGCTGAAGCCCAGACTGAACCCAAAAAGACAACAAAACAAGTGACAAGTAAAGAGCACCGTTATATTTATTACAGTATATATTACATATGCATTAAGTTTAATAAAGTTGAGATTAATCTTGTTCAACATTATCTGTCTCTTAAAATTGGTGGATTGCCATATGTGTATAAAGTCACTGTTGATTAAAGTGTTGTGGATTTTTAAACATGCTCAAATTCAAGTTTAGGGGTCACACTTTACCCTCATAGACGTTTGATTTTAAATGCAATGTGTTGGATTACAGAGCCAAACCTTTTTTTTTTAAATGAATCTGTATTCACCCAATTCTTTTGCCTCCCCCCTGCAAGAAACAAGAATCTGTGGGTAACTTAGATGTAAGGCTACATTGATTAACATAAGTTAATTAACAGTTACTTAATGTGTTCATGTTAATTATGGTGTTTACACATTATTTGATAATATACAAGGATTTGAGTAACAGTGACAACAATGATGATTATAAAATGATATTAAACTTTTAACTAATGTTAATCAACGTATCCGCATTGTAAAGTGTCTGTTTTTGCTTAAAAAAGACAGGTTATAAGCCCATACAATAACTTTCAGCATCATCTATATGCACATGAAAATATGCAGTTTGGATCGTTGTGTATACTTGAAGCTCATGCTACTCCATCAACACGCAAATTCACATGTATTGTTTTATTGCATAATTCTATAACCTTTAAATGAGCAAGTCAAGAAAAATAAAGTCATGCAACGTGTCAGACTGTCACAAATGTCAGGGGTTAATGATTTGCAGGTTTACTCTTTAGAAGCTTTAACTCCTCAACGTGAGCCAATGCTCCAATAGTTCTGAGACACATTGCTCCCTCCTTCTCAATCTTTGAAGCACAGTTTTCACAGCTGCAAAACAGTTGAACACACGTGTGCACCAGGCCACAGTGTCCTGAGCCCCCTGCTGTTCTACTGTCAGAGGTGCACAACTGTCTGTCAGAGTGGAACTCAGCAAACATCAGATACTTTAAACTCTGCCACTACTTAGGGCACACTTAATAATGAGCTTCTTCTGATATCTGATTGATCAAGCTAATTTGCATTTGGCTGTGATCAAATGCTGTACTTAACTACAGTTGTGAGGCACTTGTGCTTTACTTGAGTATTCCCATTTCATTTTCTGCTAATTTGTTCCTACTCTACTACTTTTGCATGGCAAATACATACTTTTTACTTCGCTACATTCATTTGACAGCTTTATTTACTAGTTGCTTTGCAGATTGCATGCTGGATCAGAGCCCAAGACTGATTTATTTATTTTTTTATCTGCAGTCAAATAAAAAACTCTAAAAGCTGAAAGGGAAAAGAGTATCAGATCTGATAATGAGCCAGAGCAATAGTTAGTCCATAGTATATACTTCCACCTAAATATATGGATTATTTTGCATTTACTCATACTGTTGATACTTAAGCACATTTAAAGTCAAGTGCTAATAGTATGGGTAAAAAAAAAAGGAACATTTTAATTTGATATTGCAAGAGGCTTTTGGGTACATTTGAAAAACACTGCTGAGTTAAATGTCTTCTGATCAAGATAATTGCACTTGGATTCTGTTGGCTAGATGCACAACCAATACTCCACAGACACTGCTAAACTACCAAGTAACAATTGAATTCTAAATCTGATCAAATAACCACAACAAAGAACAGTTACAGCACCACTAAGGACAAGATTGTGTGGTCTCATGTGGCGATAATTTGAAACTCCTTTCATAAATGTTCCCTGTTGTCATCCAAGTACAAATGATAACAACACCGATCATCAGTATTAAACAAGTTTGTCAATTCAGGATCTCTTCTTGGTACACTACAACTGGCTCAATCCCGCTCTGTAATCCCAGATCATTAAATACAATGTTTTAATTTAAGACTTCAGTAGAAGTACAACTCCTCTCTTCAACTTCAACAGTAGATGGAGCTGTTGTCATGATAATGACATCAGGTTCATCAGGTTCAAGCCTGCAGGAACATTCAAAACTTTCTAAAATCCTCACTTACTCTATTGATCATTTTCTGTTTTTACAAGCAAACTTTTAGCATATGTTCATGAATGATATAAACAGTTTAGTCTCACTACACATTTATGATGTGTTTGGAAAAAAAAAACAAAACAAAAGGAGAGAAATACCTGTCAGAAAGCTGGCCTGAGATTAGGGACCCGAAGAGGTATCCGACAAAGAGAGTTGAGGATGCAAAGGGAACTTTCCACTGGTTGTCACACACAAGGTCCCACTGTGAAGGAGACAGGAATATGATACGTGTTTCAAACAAAAGACTAAAATACTAAAATTTCTGCTCACAATGAAGACACACATGCACTCTCACACTAACCTCAGTGACTATGTTGGACTGGTAGATCTCTTTGCTGTAGTTCCATCCATTCAGACATCCCTCCTGCTGCAGGCTTGTGAGGTTGACATCCCTTCCAGGAACGTATCCCTCAGCAGAGAGATTTCCTACCACATCCAGCCTGTATCTGCTGCACTGGCTCTGCACCTCCTCACCATTCACCAACGTGACAGGAATGATGGCGTTTCTCCACTCCTCAGTTAAATTAACGTCTGGAATGAGACAATGGTGCTTCGGAGCCGCCCCAATGAACACCATGTAGAGTCCATTGAATCCAGTTGAGACGAAAACTGTGTTCAGGAAGAAGAATTTGGCCCAGAAATAAGGACCAGTCTGTCCGAGGAATGCTGTGTCTTCATCATAATCTCCCATTCTCTATAAAAAAAAATTACTCCCTGCTCTCAAGGGAGTAAAAGATCCTCTGAAATTCCTCAGAGTATGAGACGTGGTATCCCTCTTAAAGTCCTCAGCTTAGTACCAGAGTGGTCTGGTCGAGCTCTCAGTGGGGTAGACTGAGCTGGTCCCCTCGGAGGAACGTAGACACAATTGAAAAGACAGTCCCCAGTGAGTATTTAACCTCCTTTTCAGGGGTGACGACTCTTTGATCCGAAAGACTCCTTGATCCACTGTCTCTCAATGTATGAGCAGACAGGGAAACAATTCATCTGAGATTAATGAATGGAACACCTCTCATCACTGATTTGACTTTATTTGATTAACTGAAAGAAAAATGATCAAAAGTTTCTGAGTGGCCAATCTGTCCAGCCCACCAGCCCCCCCCAACCCCCAGCGCACCACCACTGTGGTCAAAGTGGCATTTTCTCTAAACAACATTCCACACTTTTAAATACCCCAAAGTCGTGCACGTGCTTGTACTCTAAATGTTGCTAAGTAGCGAGTTAGTAGAGTCCCATTGGACTATTAAGCCACACTGCAGAGGAAAGAGGCCTGTATGCAGCAGTCCTGTATGAAGGCTTTAAATCCTAAAATGAGCATGTTCATTCAGCTGAATTTGGAATAAACTGCTAAATGGGCTTATTTACTAAAAAACACACACAACTGAGCCTGTTGCATAAACATGTTCAATTCTAGTGATAGAATGTATCTGAGTACATATACTCAGGTGCTGTGCATAAGTTACTTGTACTCATTACTTTACTTGAGTATTTACGTTACGTTGCATTTACTTCCACTTCGCTAAATTTTGGAGGGACATGTTTTACTCCTCTTCATTCATTTGATAACCGTAGTTACTAGTCACAGTCACATCAGAGCCAAAGTAGTGAATTTTCAAATAAATGTATTTTATCATCATTCATTAAAAAAAACTAATTCTGATAAACAGAGGAAAGTGTTAATCAAACATTTAATTATAGATCAAATAAAAACATTTAAATACATTTATTTGCACATGAAAATGTTTTGAATACTTGAGTACACTTAATATCAGATACTTTAAGACTCACTATTTCTGTGCATCCCTTTTTTTACCACTGTAACATTCTAACATGATATCTTTATTTTTCCTCAGGTAAAAATCTGACTCTTGGGTACTTTTTACAACACTGCTTAAGTATATCATTTTGAAGTATGAGTATTTACATTTTCTGCTACTACTATGCTTCCACTTTCATAGATTTTGGAGACAAATCTTGTACTTTTTACCCCACTAGGTTAGTTTGATAACTTTAGTTACTAGATACTAGAGCCAAGGTAGCAAATTTGACATTCAAATTAATATTTAATTGGCATGCAGACAAAACCAAAAAGTGAATCTGACAATCAAAACAATGCTGAAAAAAAGAGCTAATTATTGTCCAGGATGATAACATTACATTTACATTTACTTTTAATCTATTCCCAGTTAATCTTTATACTTAAACACTTAAAGACTTCTACTCACACAGTATTTGTATGGATGACTTTCAGTTTTACCAAAGTGATATTTTAACAAGATATCTTTATTTTTACTCAATAATAACTTTTGGGTACTTTTTAGAGCACTCTTCAAATCATGCTTATAGTCGGTAGTGGAATTTAACTATACATGAAGTTACTTAAGTGCGATTTTTAGGTACTTGTACTTAGAATACTTCTATCTTACATACTTCTGCTCCACTATGTTTTGGCAGCCACCTCGGTACTTTTTACTTCACAATATATAGTTGCCAACATTAGCCACAAGTTACTTTGCAGATTCAAATTATAAATACAAAATATAAATCAATTAGTACATTTTTATATCTTATTATGGATTGATCTTCCTTACAGTGTATAAAATAGTTAATGTAAGCCCTTACCAGCTGACACATTAATAATCTACTAATGAATACATAAAGTACCTTTCAGGAAGATAATCGGCGGACATAAAGGAAAGTGGTGATTAAAGACATGATCAAGGATCGTCGTCTCCTGTGGTCTTTCATCAGTGATGATGGCTTTAAGAAGAAACTCATCAAAGCTCTACTGATAAAAACAAAAGTTACCTGATACTAAAGATGCTCACATGCTGCTGTAGGTTTAATATTGGAGTAAGTTAGTGACTGTATCCAAACTAAGTTTCTCATAAGTGGATAATCAGCTTAAATGATTTATTCTAACCAAGTTATAATCACATGGCAGTCCTGACAAACAGCAGTTTACTGTGTGGATTTCTCCATCCTATTAAAACACACTCTTATAGACATTCTCTGAAGTTGTGACGGTGTGGAGACTAGTCTTCTACACATATTTTACATGGTCAAGATTATGTATTATTACTACAATCTACAGCCAAACACAATAAGTGTTACCTTAATTAAGACGGATTAAGATGACTTATTATCCAACATAAGACCTGTGGCTTATGAACTGCATTGGCTGAAGGAATCACTGCAAATAACTTACTTTCACATCGTCTTTTGTTGATGTATTTATCAGGTGTTAGGTGCATTTTACAATGTTTTGGGAAACTGAGTTAGGTGATGAGACTGACAACCCCAGTGGGTGTTTTTTGAAATGTTAATAGGGGGGACACTATCAGCATCCCTTCCCAACAGAGATGAAAATTCAAACTCAAAGAAGTCAAATTAGCGAACATTAGCAAAGGTTCAGAGTGTCACGGTTACTAATTTGTGTTATGATTCAGTATCATATGAAATATTTTGTTTCCTGCGTTCTCCGTTCTTATTTACGTTTGCTCAAAACAGGCTCTGTGCTGTCTCTGGTAGTGCTGCTTCAGAAATGCCGCTTTTCATAAACTTCACTGGATTCATATATGAGTCATACAAGAAGCGATAGAAAGCATCCTAATGGGAGACATCACAAAGTAGTATGTAGTCTGTGCACGGTCAGGACAGGAGTGCTCTACCGAGGGTGATAAAAACCACCCAGAACATCACTGGTGCCGCATCTGCAGAGCATCAGCAGCATCGACAAAGTGAGATGTCTGCGCAGAGGCTGAAGGATACTGAAAGACAACACCCACCCCAAAGGTACAGACGCATCTGCTGCTGTTCCACCAGACTACGGAGCAGCTCCATTCCTCAGACTGTGAGGGTCCTGAGCTTGGCCTAAACAGCTCCAAAGGGAGCCGGACTCAAGGACTAAATCTTCACCTCATTTTTCAAACACTGTTAACTAAATAAAACAAATATTTTTTAAAAAAAAAAAAATCATTTTTAAAAAAGGAGAAATATATCTACCTCCTAACTGATACTCATTTTGAAATTTTTCAGATTTGATTGGCTGAGTAGTGTCAGCTGAGTTTTGCCAAACCGTTGCATGTTCTTCTTTTCTGACCATTTTAGTTTAGCTTGTTTTTAACTTGTTATATGGATGTTTGTTACAGCTGAAAGCACTGATACACATTGGAGCTGGCGGAAACAGTATTTTGTTTCAAATACTCAGGGAAAGGACAGTAAAGTGAGTCAGATTCACAACGCGTGCAACTTGGTGTTATTTTTAACAGTACTGGTAAGCCATTCCCTTAGACGATTGTTTGTTTGAGGTTATGGCTCTTCCCTGTCACTTATGTCTGAGAGAGGCACTGGACAGACCAACGGAAGTGTCTGCTGTTCTGGAAATCGAGACAGGAGACCTTTAAAGAGTCATAATAAAGGAAAACATACAGCTTTGTATTCTGACCTTTGACCAAAGATCTGTCATCGCAGATAAAAAGGTGCAGAGTGCATCTCATCTCCCTCGTGTGGCGAGCACAAAGTGTGAGAAGGGTGGATATTGAGTCATGTCCCTCCAACAGGTAGTGATCAATTTTCCCAACATAGTAGTTTGTGCTTGGATGTTTCCACTCCTCCAGTCTTCGGCTCCAGTGTCAAAAGATGGTAGACAGAGTCTCACCAGAATAAACATTAGCTCGGGTATGTTTTTGCAAAAACACCCTCAAGTTAATACGGAATGGTATTTTACTTTGCAACATCATATTTGTTTAGGTTGAAGTGGTCACTTGGTCAGACTCAGGACTTTTCGGAAGTCTTTTGCCACATGTTCGATAACAACATCTGCTGGATAACTGGGGAAAATATGTGTATGTATGAATATTAGACGATTTACCGATATTGGAATTCTTTGATTCCCTAATATCGTTATCAGCATCTTTCCCAGAAATCCAGTATTGTTCGGGCTGCACTTAATATCATATTATGTCGTGTCATGTCACCATGACATTACAAGAGATCATAAATTGTGCAAAACTGCAAATGAAGGCTTTTTACAACTAATGTCCCAGACAAACCTTCAAGCCCACGACAAGCACAAAGAATACATTGACTGTACTATTGTGTGGCATTTTATCACCATGTGAATTATTCTTCTATAGTGCAAAACAAGGCCAGATAATCATGAGAGACCACTGAGTTTTGACTGAGCCTTCATTTTACACATCTTGGATTGTGCCTTTAAAGATCGACTAATTTAGGGTGGGTGGGATGTTTCTTTCTTTTCTTTTCTTTTTTTTCAGCTGAAAAAAAAGAAAAAAAAACACTGCTTTTGAAATGCCCACTCCAAAGTCCCTCATTCCTTCAAGTCCAGCTCCACTCTGTGCGTAAAAGCGACCACGAGCAACATGAGCGACGTTGAGGATGCAACCGCCTTCCTCGGGGAGTGGGGACGTTTCCAGCAGCAGGTTTTTCTTCTCCTCTGTCTGACCGTCATTCCCAACGGTTTCACCGGCCTCTCCATCGTGTTCATCGCCGACACGCCGCCCCACCGCTGCCTCATCCCGGCGCACGTCAACCTCACCGGCGCCTGGAGGAACAGCAGCATCCCGCTGGAGGAGGAGAGCCACAGCGGCGCTCTGGTGCCCAGCAAGTGCTCCAGATACAAACTTGAAGATGTGCAAAGTTTCTCGGACAGAGGCTTGCTGCCTGGCGTTGATGTTAATCTGTCTCATGTGGCTACGGAGCGCTGCTTGGACGGGTGGGAGTACGACCGGAGTGTGTACATCTCTACCATCACAACTGAGGTACTTTGGCTGATGCTCAGCTGCTTTCATGACAACTTTACAGCCCGTTGCTGGTGTTACTGTCAACAGGAAGTGTGCCGGTTCAAAGGATAATGAACACAACTTGGGATCAAACTTGATCATCACATCTCAGAAGGGAGTTTTTATTCTTAAGACACCCAAAAAATGTCCAATATCTGCATATTTCACCCTCTGACAACCTGCTTATATACTCTTTGCACATGATCATTAAGGGGGTTTTAGTTGTGTGTCCAC
Source organism: Acanthopagrus latus (assembly GCF_904848185.1). Taxonomy (NCBI): domain Eukaryota; kingdom Metazoa; phylum Chordata; class Actinopteri; order Spariformes; family Sparidae; genus Acanthopagrus; species Acanthopagrus latus. The sequence goes on along the minus strand of NC_051051.1, from coordinate 22,540,383 downwards.
CCTCATTGCATGTTTCAACATAATAATTAGGGTCCAACCAATATATTGGTTAGCCAATACTGGCCGATGGTAAATTTATTAGTATTGGCATATATGTGCAGATATAAGACCATCTCTCAGGATTATGAGGCAGTAAAGGATGCTAAGGATTATTTATAAGTCCCAGTGAAGATCCCATTTTTGGGACCTTTGCCAAAAAATGTGTGTTTATGTATTGATCCCTTGAGTACAAGAATATCATCTGTTATATAGATGCCAACATTGTTTTCTCTCCATTATCGGTATTAGCATCAGCCCCAAAAATCACTTATTGGTCAGACTCTGAAAAGGCAAGGGCGTAAAAGATGACAAATTAGAAAATCACCTTGTTGAATCTTGGGGCAATTATTATTATTATTATTATTATTATTATTATTATTATTTTATATCAGCTTTAAAAGAAGTGAATTTACTGTTGATTTTAGTGTCAGGATGAGGGATAAACTCATCCTAGAATGAGTTTAAACACAATGCTGCATAAATGATCTGTAAGGGGGCGCTTTAAAAGAAAAACACATTTTCTGAATGGTGCAATATGAAGGAATCAGCCACCAAATTCATACTCAAAACACATGGGGGGCAGCATATAACCAGAGTAACTGACGTAACCGTAGCTTCTGTTAGCTTGTTAGCTTGGTTAGCCCTGCAGCTAGTGTCTATGGACATGGGGAGTATCACTGTTTACACAGCTAGCTCTTGAATCGGGGCTAGCTGGTTAGTATGTTAACTTCAGTAGATATTTATGTAAAATAGACATAGACATCACAATGTCAAAACTATTTATTTACACTCAGTTGATACTTGTAGTTTGAACAATGTAATGCCTCTCTGAAGTCAATTACATCCACTGTACAACTAAGCTGTCAAACAAAACAAAAATATAATATGCACAAGATACAAATCAAATGGAAAACAGTTAACAGTCTACACTCTTTAGTGAGAAAAGAGAGAATGTATATTTCTTCACACACACACACACACACACACACACACACACACACACACACACACACACACACACACACACACAATTTATGACTATTGCAACTGCTATTTGGTTTATTATTGTCTGTTATGGGGTTAGCAATCCCTTCCCTCCTCTCTACATCACCACATGAACACACAGCGTGTATTTTCTCCTTTACTGCACGAGCAGGTGGAAGAGAGACATAGGTTACTGACCAAACAATCTATAACAGTGATTACTGTTGGAGTATGGAGCTATTTGACCCCAAAAAATGACATTGTGGGTGTAACAATGACAAATTGAAAATGGAACCAATAGTGGCCAACGGTAATGTTATGTCAGTACGCTGGCGTGAAGTTAAACAAGCAGTTCAACAGCTCTAACGTCAATAACATTAAACAAGTGGAATCTTGGAACAAGTACACAAGCTAAGATAGACTCCATGGAAATAACTTGAACAGCTCACGTTATATCCATATTTTTATGGTTCACGTTTGCTGAATGACAACAGCTCAGCCATTTCTGACATAAGCCAATTTGAGTTATCATAATGCCTGCTGACCCAGAGATTGTCCTCTTCTTAGGAGCAGAGCACGTCCCAAGCACAGCAGCCAGAAGGCAACACTGACATTGTTGTTTCCATTTAATTCCCCATGGCTCTGTGCTTAGATCAGATCCAGACCCTCCCAAACCCTGCCAATCTGAAGAACTCATCGGATCTATGAATTACACCAATGACCTGTTTTGGATCAAAGAAAAATTAAAACCTTTGATATCCAGGGAAAATGTGGAGAATGGCCCGAAATCTGTTACAAAACAGATTACACATTTTCAGAAATATGATGAATGATTTTTGTACCTACTTCAATAGAAATTTTATTCTATTTTTCTTGTTAACGGATTCCAACATCAACACTTGTGTACTTGATGTAATCCATGATCTTTTTATGTGTGTGTGTGTGTGTGTGTGTGTGTGTGTGTGTGTGTGTGTGTGTGTGTTTGCAGTGGGACCTGGTGTGTGATGACGGATGGAAGAACCCGTTGACTTCCTCTCTCTACTTCTGTGGCGTTCTCACTGGCTCCTTTATTTCGGGACAGTTTTCTGACAGGTCATGGACAAAGGATTAAGTTTGTTGTTTTCAAAATGTACACATCACTCAACACCCATGTAGTTTTCTGCCAAAAACCAAAGAATCCATGCATGTAGCAGGCTAGTCTGTACAAGTAACCTCCAACCGAGACAGAGACTACAAGTTTAACAATGATAAAAAGATGGCGTCTATTTAGTCGCAAGTTGCACGTATGCCAAAAAAAGTTTCTGGTAGAGTTTCCACCCGCTGGCTCCATCTGCAAGTTCCCACTCTGCTGTAGACTTCATGTCATTATGAGGTCACAACTTTTTAAATCGCTTTCCAAATATAACGCATTTTACAACATACAACATCATTAAATGTCCCACAATTAATAATAAACCACTTGCGTGTCAGCGGTTGCTAACTAGTGGCAAATTGAGACTACAGAAGTTGTCACGTACATTTTGAAAAAGTCATCATGCTGAGCATGGAAGACTCATCTACTCACTAGTTCGTCTTTACAGGAGAGTATAGTAATTGTCTAGTAAGACGCTTAGAGGTGGTGACGTTTAAGCTATGCAACTGCCATGTAGTCTGCTAATAGCCTAACATTAGCTTTTTACCTCTAGCACAACATCTACGCAGCATGCTTACTTGGTCATTTACCTGTGCGTTGTATCATTTTCAGGTATGGGAGAAAGATTGTGTTGTGTTTGACCGTGGCCCTCCAGACGGTGTTTGCAGTCACTCAGGTCTTCGCTTCATCCTGGGCCGTGTTCTGCGCCATCTACTTTCTCATTGGGATGGCACTCATCTCCACTTATGTGACTGCGTTTGTGCTAGGTACCTCTTTACTCCTCTACTTGTTGATTCTCAGATGTATTAGTTGCTAGTTTATGGAGTTCATACTTTTTGTTACCCCACAACAGGAACAGAGATATTAGGTCCTCGTGTGCGGACCATTTACTCCACCGCGGGTGTGAGTCTTTTCTTTGCTGGGGGCTACATGCTGATGCCGGTGGTTGCTTTCTTCGTCAGAGACTGGAGGATGCTTCGCTTAGCCCTGGCCCTGCCTGGCATCCTCTATGTGCCTCTCTGGTGGTAGGTGGGTGTGTGTTTGTCTGTGTGGGTTCCTTCTTCCTCTTCTTTTTTGTTAACAGTCAATGAATCAACCAATCAGCATAGCTCCTTAAAAAATGACCACATCAGGAGTAAAACTGAAAACTGAAACTTAACAGTGTGCAACAAGCCACGAGAAAACATGCTTTTTGGAAAATTTTGGATGTAAAGTTACCTTAATCGACAAGGTAGGGAATCAAAATGAGTGAAAAGAAAAGCCTCAGTTGATTGAACCTCCGTGTCTCACTGTCATTAAATCATGCAGGTACATCCCAGAGTCTCCTCGCTGGCTGCTCTCCCAGGGAAGAGTTGAAGAAGCCGAGGCCGTAATAAGAGCTGCTGCCAAGAGAAACAATGTTGAGCCCCCGCCGGTCATCTTTGGTTCTTTGAAGGTTCTTACATATTGTACCTTTTAAAAAAACTTTACATTCAAGCCATTAACCGGGTCATACCTGTTTTCCTGCTGATTATGGTTTTCTTTAGATCAGCATGTTTCCATCCCAGAAAGGGAGTGACAATGAGGACTGACCCTTTCATAGTTCACTGCTAAGTTTGATGTAATCATTTACCTCTCTGCAGGGGTGTGCACTAATCTCTATGACAGCTGATTGAGACTGTGCTAAGATTTGACATACTTTGGCCCGTGAACTTTCCTTTAGAAACTAAACTGCCACATTCATGACTTTCCTCAGTGCAGATGCATGTCATCCTGCATGTCTAATCTAAGACAGATAATGAACTCTCTGCTTGGGTCAGAAAATGTTGGTTGTTAAATTAGTTTTACAAAGTCATGTTATTCACATGCAGGAAGCAGAGGAACTAGACAAATTGCCATAACTGTGGTGGCGTTTCCTCATTATAGCTGTACATTTTCATGCAATCTGTTCTAAGAGGTAATCAATTTTCTTCTTTCGCCTTTACTTTCTATGAAACGCCACATTTGACAATAATGCCTCATGAGCCAGAAAGAGCCTTCAGGCCTTTACTTAATTACTGCTATATGGTGGTACAATCGATTGCCTCATTCATCTTTGCAATTCACTCAGCAGTCCAGCTCTGTGTTTATCTATGCATCTCCTTTGAGTTTTGCTGCATGTGTAATTTTGCACCATTAATATTTATTTTGCTTCTTCTTGCTCATTCCTGAAATCTGGCAGCAGACTTTAGTAGGTGGTGTTGTTTTCTTCGGTATGTCAAACAAGTCCATATTTAATGGTTTGAGTGGGGTCGGTCATTTTTTGGCACATGCCGAAGATTTGATTTCATCTTTTCTTTTTGTACTGCTACATCTTGAAATGTTTCCGTTTTGTTTGTGAAATCTTACAAATATAAAATGGGTGCGCTGCCAACAGCAGCTGCACAGATTTAAAAAATGTGGACAGGGTGAAGGTACTGATAATGACACCAATGTTTTTGAGTTTAGAAAAATAACAATAGTACATTTGTAATTCTTACTTGTTTTTGAAAAAAGTTTTTACCTTAAGTTTTTTTTTCTTGTGGATAAACAATATAATACTGACACTTTTTTCTAAAATCGCCCTAAACCTACAGCAGTTTCTGGACAGCAGTTTCTCATCACTTATCCGCAGAACTGGGTTGTGTTACATTTTGAAAGTACTTGTTATGTTTCAGAGTTACCTACTGAGAAAAGTAACTGGTTTTAAGTACTTTTGCGTCACCAAAAATGAAAACCCTATTGCCATTCCTTGTGTATATTGACTCTGCAGGCTAATAGAAACAGGAATAACAGTTGCAATATCCGCTTCTGGCTAATTATGTATGTTTGATTATAAAACATGATTCTGCACAGGAGCTAGGACTACAGGGTGGGACTACATCAGGGATTTTCCTTTTTCGTTTTTAGTGGCAACAAAAGGAACAAGGAAATATGGTGAGATTCCTACAGTATCAGATTACTTATTTGAAAATGGAACCAAACAAAAGATTACTCGAATGCAAAAATAACACATAATATGATTTGTTACCACAGTAGTTCATGTTCTTAAAGTTACTTCCAACACTGCCTATCGGCCCAACTTCAGCCAGTTTATCGATCTAGATCGACTCTCAATTATTATCAGCATTTCCCCCTCAGTTCTTCATCAGACATTGAACTTTTGCCTCCATTCGTCCTCATCCTGGCATTTTTCGTACTGTATGTGTGCACACGGGCACATGCATGTGCTTGCTCAGCAAGTGTACATGCATTCACAAGCCTTTCTCTAATGAAATTATTTCCAGACTGATGGCTGTGCTTACGAAGTGTTTGTTGTTCCACGTGCTCCGCTCCCCACAGAAAGAACTTCAATCTGAGGGGAGGAGAGCCCACAACATCTGTGACCTGCTCCGCTCTCGAAACATCCGCTGGATCTCTGTCACGCTGTGGCTGGTCTGGTGAGTCCCTGCTGTCCCTGCCTGACCTCCACATTCAGTACAGTGACCCCGACATGTACTGTACACACACTGTTACAGACACACATGCATGCACGCACAGTTCCAGCCTGTTCATGCGTCACCATCGACCGCGTCAGCTCCATTTCACTAACAACTCTTAATGACCTGTCAGGTGCTGTGAAGAGCTGCAACTGAGGCCAAAATCTGTTTTATGTAACTGCACAGTATGCCTCAACGGTCCCTGTGCTCACCTCTGAGATGAAAACAGTTGAATTTTTTTTAAAGAAAAAAGTTGTCAGTCGATCACAGCATATATTAGTTTTATAGTCTCCTCATATTCTCTGGACCAGTTCCGAAATATGTCAACCAGTTTGACCAGCCAAAGGTCAGATGAGTAAACTCACAAAACGCAAAGACTCCCACAAGACATCAAAGCAAACTGGCACAGAGGGAAGGCAATATAGAGACTAAGGGCTGCATCCAGATATCAGGACTTCACTGGTCATGCAGACTCGCAGGATGCAGGCACGTTTGCAGGAAGTCTGTGAGTCCAAACCCACAACTCATCCAGTCCCCAAGGGCCCACAAGAGGACTTTCTACAGACTTCCAGAGAGTACAACTGAGGTGCAGACTTCACTGATTTAATGATTTAATTATCACAAAACAGACATGATGGTGTAAAACTTTTCATAAATGGGCAGATGGACGATATGGATTTTTTTTCAGCCAATACCGATAATCGATGATAATTTGACATTCTTGTATTTTAAAAACATGTTGACAACCAGTGGTTTATGCAACTTTGAGGGTAAAAAGATGAAGATGTTGGAGGCAAAGATGGATTATTTATTATTCAAATCTCTGATAAGATTTATTGTGTTGAACAGAGACTTTTTCCCTCCTCTCTGAACACTTGGATAACATATATTTACAGTCACACTTGTGTTGTCTTCGTCTGAACTTGGAAAAACAACGCTCATTCCAGTGAGCACACTGTGTGGCTCTACACAGGTGCAGCAACTCTATGTCATGAAAACAACACTGTTCTTCTTCTTCTTCTCTGTGTTTATTGGCGGCTGGCCAAACAAAGGTGCATACCACAATACACAGTGTGTAAAGGCTGTACTTAAGTCAACTAAAGAAATATGGCTTTTTATCAGCTCTAATTTCATTATCTGCCATACATTATGCATCCCTAATAAATGGCTAAAACGATTACTTGTTATAATGTAACTTGAATCTTGCAAGCTGCAAATAATCTTCTACCTCATCATAATACTGAAATATTTAGACTGTAAAGGTAATCAAACATTTTCTTGGTTTGATTAACAATGCTCAACAATTGTCCCCACAGGAACACCTTGACCATCGCCTACTTCGCTCTTTCCCTGAACACGGCGAACCTTCACGGCAACGCGTACTTCAACTGTTTCCTGTCAGCAGTGGTGGAGATTCCCGCCTACTTTTTGTCGTGGGCTATGTTTCGCTGGTGTTCCAGACGACTGAGTCTTTTCTCAACCCTCTTCATGGGAGGAGTGTTTCTACTCTTCATACAGCTCGTACCAACAAGTATGACCAACTTTTCAGACATTTCTCATTTCAGTTCAAGCTGAATGTATTTGAATGGTTAGCACATATAACCCAACACAATGTAATGCTGTCTTCCCTGTAGACCTGATTTATGTATCCATATCACTCGAGATGATGGGGAAGTTCGCCGTGACGACAGCATTTGCTCTCGCGTACGCATACACAGCAGAAGTCTACCCGACTGTACTGAGGAATACGGCTGTGGGTGCCTGCTCAATGGCCTCCAGGATAGGCAGCATCACTGCCCCATACTTCATTTACCTAAGTAAGGATGATCTTACCTCTGCCTCAAATACACTATTTTCAGTCTGCTGATCACTGTGGGGATAAACGTAAGCCTGACAAAATTTGTGTCCATCGCTTTCTTCTCCTTCTCTTTGCACAAATCGTTTCAGAGCAATTCAAATGTGTGTTGTTACCAAACTGATGAACCCACATTAACTACTATACTTACTATACTGTTCTTTATCTTGTTCTCCCTTTATTTTCCCTGCCCCCTCAACCTCAATGGGCCTCATGCAAAAGCCACTCACTGAAATACAGATTTGTTCTTTGGTTGCACAAACAATTCATTCAAGAGAATTTATGGCACTCACCAGTTTTCTCTTAAATACAACCAAGTTCATGAGTGATGCAGAACAGTCATGAAAGTGCTTGGCTTTTATGGCTTATGACTTGGCAGTTCAATGTGAGGTTTACTGGTTTATTTCAACACAGCAGTTTATATAACTCACTTACTATTTGGCCCTTTGTGCTGGTGTCTCTCCAGGATTAGTTTTATTAACCTGTTTTGTGGCCCACAGAGCACTTCTGGAGCCTCACAGCAAAGCAGCCTTGCAGCCTTCTCCTAAACATCTGAAGTAGATGGAGACTTGTTTTAAAACATAGCATACGTCCACCCATCATAGGCCAATGCTCTAGAAGCCCAAGATACCAAATTGTTCTGAAAAGTCATTATTTACAACCTTGTTTAAAATGAAATAAATGAATGAAATAAATACATTTTCCAATGCAGCAACTTAAAGTGTTGGCATGCACCCCATCTGAAGTGGGTGCATGATGGGATCTTGAGGCTCCGGGAAACTAGGATCACGAACTCCAAGCTGTATGCACCCGTTTTAAATTTTTGTATTCGTTGTTTTGTTATGTTTTAAAACAAGCTCTAGAAATTTGTTATGGACCTCAAAACTGGACTACAGCTTTTCATCTGCATCGGGAAGAGCAGATTATAACTGAACTTTTATTTTCGGGGGAACTTTCTCTTTAAAGGAGCACCATCTAGTTTTGGAGAAGAGATTCAAACTCAATATCAAATATTATAATATCAAATATTACACAGTTTGAATCTAGAAAGGTGGCAGGGTATATATAATATATACAAAATAAAACAGTATTAAATGTTTATGCATAGTACATTTTTGCAATACATGTTCAATCAGATTTTCTCCAGGCAATTTTTATTTATTTTCATATATTTTTTGGGGGGGGGTTAACTGGTACACACCATGTGTTTATTACAACATGGGTGCAGTGATTATGTGCAATTACCTTCCTTTTATCTGTAAGTGCAAGGCAAATATATATATATATATATATATATATATATATATATATATATATATATATATATATATATATATATATATATATATATATATAGCATATAGTGTATATAGTCTTTTTTATCATTATTACTTTTTTACTTTGTGTTTATATTATTCTGTTGTTGTCTTGCTTGTTCTGTTTTTTATTTTCATCAATAGCTAGTTACTGTTTGTTCTTTTCCCCCTGCCTATAAATCTTAAGCTGTTGTAACACGTGAATTTCTCTGCTGAGGGATCTTCAACCGGCCTTCAGCAACCACAGCAACCCACATGAAGGTCGGTTGGATCAATGACCCGCAAGTGGCCATAACAACTCTGTAGAGTTCTCCCCTCCCGTTAATTAGAACTGAGGAAGCTTCTTGGATGAGAGGTGAAACTTTTTCAAGAAACTGAAAGACGTCCAGCTGCCTGCAACACAGCACTTAGAAATGCCACTTAACCACTGAGTGACATCAAAGGGGACAGTTTAGATCACATGCAGCTTCCTCTCAAGCCACCAAAGGCTTCATACTACTTTTTTTCACAAATGCAGTAGTACTCTCCAAGACTGTAAACATACTTTAATATATAAAATTGGTGGAGTTTCCCTTCTGATTCCTGACTTGCACTAAGACTGTTACGCTGAAACATGAGGCTAACAACAAGCTGGTGCCTCCACAGAAACAAAACAAGAACAAAACTCGCCAGAGCAAGACCCAAAAAACAGACTTAATTAGCACTCAGATCAGACGGACCAGTTTGCGCAAAATCCCAAAGCTTTCAGTTAAAATTTAGGCGTCGCTTGGATTGGACTAAAACTACTGATGCCGCCACATAATGCCCCTTCAAGTCTTTTCAATTTTTGTGTTTAGCCTCGCTGCGGTACCATTGTAGCAGCTTTTCAACGTCTCTCCCTCTTTCTCTCTGATGTGTTGCCACAGGAAGCTATTCCATTTCACTGCCTTACATCCTCATGGGAAGCCTCACAGCTCTGTCGGGGTTGCTGAGTCTCCTGCTGCCTGAGAGCTATGGAATGCCTCTGCCTGACACCATCACTCACATGCAACACTTCCCCGGGTAAGACTACACCAAGTATCCAAACGTCAGCCGTCGTTACTGTAGATTTGGATTGCTCATTTGGACTGATCTTCCACTTTTGGACAGAGCTCCATTATAGTGTAGTATCAGTTAGGCCATCTAGATTTGAGTGTTTCATTTTTGACTGTAAGCATTAGAATCTTTCAAAATTTGAATTGAGTCTGTATTGAAGACAAGAAAATTTTATGCCTGCGTCAAGCATTTTTTTTCCCTCTTAGCTTCACTTGATGGAAATCACCACATTATGCTGTATACCATGTACCTCCATTGTACTGTGTCAGACAGTGCTGGCCCAAGGCATAAGTGAACTAAGTGGCTGCTTTTGGCCCCCTGGCCCCCTGTTTGTTTGTTCTTTCACATATTTGATAAATTAAACAAGTGACATAAATGAATTTATGAATTAATGAATAATTCAAGACAAGATGATTCTGATTTTGTGATCAACATACCTGGCTACAGCTGCAGTGTCTGCCAGTGTTTGAGTCAGCGTTTGTGGCATGTGAGCAAGGGTGGATTACTGAATGAGCCTACCGGGCCCAAGAGGTCAAGGGGCCCTGAAGCCCAAGTCATTGCGTTAAGTCACTGCCTCAATAAGTCAAAAAGCAAAAGGCTATGAATCTGAACAAATTTAGCTGTTGACCTTTTCCAGCTGGCCATCCCAAAAATGCACAAGAATACAAACCCCCCCCCTTCCCCCATTTGCACCTCCTTTCGAACAAATATTTTTATATTATATTAGTACATCAAATAGTGATATTTTGGCTTGGTAAAGTGTCCCAACCACGGCAACAAAGTGAGAAAATGTCTTGCTACGTCCGCCATCGATATTTCCCCTCAAGTGCATTCAAACTAAATTAACAAGCCTGTTTTGAAAATGTAAGAACAGGAAAGTTGAGATATTTGTTTTAAAACATAGGGAGGAAAAATCCAAAGGTGTCTGAAAAATAAATACTCAGGTTGTGCATCCATGTAAATGGAATGTAATGTGCATAAACCAGGTGAATATACTTTTTGTTTTTCTCCCATAGTGCATAATTAATTTGTTGTTCAAGGGCCAGATGTGATGAACTTTTCTATGTGTTCGCAAAGCATTTGCCTTTTGATCGTTTTACAGTCAAGCTCAACTGACCATAAAAACATGAGGTCGTTACCCCTCAATAAGTAACTGCTGGCAGAGCTAAAATCACGTGGACATGCCCTCATCTTACTTGCTTTGGATTTGAACGCAGGTTTTAACATTAAATACACACTGTACCCCAGGCGCTGACAGGCAGATATTGCTGCCTTGAAGCAGAGCCAGGCAAGCTGATTCCTGTCTTTGTGCTAAACTAAAATAATATAATCTAACTGAACAGGTATGAGTGGTACTGATTATCTCGTCTAATTTAACACGAGGGAGTGACACTTGTTTCTCAGAATGTCAGTCTATTTCTTTAAACAGATTAAGAAGTGCTTTGAATCCTCAGTCTTGTTATTAAAATGTATAAAAAAAAAAAAATACATGGCACAGGTATTGATATTTAATGAAGAATGTAGAGTATGGTGTAATTAATTTGCAACACATTGCTCTAAATCAATGATTTAGATATATTTCTTCGAACTTAAACAGAAATTTAAACTTGGTATCACAGGTATTTCTTAAAACTGAGCTTTTTCTGTGCATCTTGGCCTCCTGAACACACATAAACAGCATTTCAGGTCACTAAAAACTGAGCTTTTGGAGAACTCCTGCCACGGTGAGGATATTCAGGATCGGCGTTTTCAGTCATGTACACCTGTTTTTTGTAAAAGATGGTGTACCTCCTAAACCTACTTAAAAATGATCACAGACTGCTCTGCTCTCTGTGCTGTTAATCATGAGGGAAACTGTATCACTGTGTTTTTTTTCTCTAGATGTTGCAAGAAGACACCTTACACACTCACGCACAGAGAGGAAAAGGAAAACAAAGCTGAAAGGAAGTCTCCAGTTGTCCCCTGAACAAGGAGCAGCACTGACATCAGCCTTGAGGCAAATAACTGAACAAAAATCGTATCTCTGCCCATTTTGGCACTATATGTGTGAAATGATGCGACCTCAACAGGACGAAGGAACATCACAGTTTTTCAAATAATAATGATGCTTTAAAATAGCCTCACAAAACCGAAGCGAAAGTCAAAATACTTTGAATGGCCGCATATAACGAACTTGTGTTTTATGACAGCATGTACTTGAGCTGACATGGACTCCTGATGAATCCCATTATCCCAGCATGATTTGACAAGAAGCTCTTTGGAACACTGTCAAATCATGCTGGGATAACATGCATGATGAGCATGCAAAAGGGGGGAAAAAAAACAAACACAAAGATATTCTGAAATCCCTCTTTTTAAAGATTCAACCTTTCACTCATTTTTGGGTTGAATTTATCTTTTTTATTGGAAATTAGCATTAGATTTGAAAAAAATGGCCAAATAGAATTATATTGACTAGTGGCCAGTCTTGTTTTTTTTGACCCTACTGTACTAAGTTTGTAATATTCTGATACCAATTTAATCAGAACCAATGACCAAATTTAGCATTTTATGGCAGGAATGCACCTTTAGCTTCACATTTCACACTTAATTTGTGAATATGTTGTATAGACTTTTGAGATTTATGATAGCATGCACAGAGTTCAGGCACAAGTAAGAGTATGTAAGTGCTCTACAAGCTTTATTTTCTTTAAATTCACTTAATGTCATTAAGTATAATTAAGTATACTTATTCATTCATGCAAGAGAAGTTTTAGAGTCTACTTTCCACAACAATCACAGGTTTTGAATGTTCCGCTCGAGTGGTGAATGGGCACGTTATGCTATTGGGACAAAAAAAAAAAACACACAAACAAACAACACACAATGTTAGTTTTTGAACATTTCTTCACTGCTACCAAAATTCATTAATATCTTCATTGACAGTTCGCTGCAAAGACTGATTCCACCATTGTCACGTCCTCACAGTGTGATCATATTGATTTTTTTGGTGTTTATTATTAAAATAATCACCTGTGACATTTTGTGTTGTTGTTATTTTTGTTTTTGTATTTCTGTGTGGGGAAAAAATCTTGGGCCTGTACTTACAGCAGTATGTTACCACTGTCACACCAAAACAAGCACATTTGTTTTCACGAATGCAATAGAAGGCAGCAGATCACATACCTCATCAGAGTATATCTAAAGATGTTTAAACATGTTTTTTGGAGCTGGTAACCCAAGTTGCTAGGGACAGTCACACCTTCAAGCTCAGCACCAACTGAAGTGCTGCTTGAATGGAGATGGATGAAAAAGTATTGACAAGTAGCATTTACTTCAACAGACGTCATGGCATTGTGTGGATAGTGAATTAGCATCTTGTGTTTTCATCACGGCCGATCAAAGATGGGGGCGATAAATTCCCATGACTGCTGCAGAGTCAACTGATGCAGGAGTAATTTCAGACTTTGGACTGGGACATGGTCCAAACGTCAATCCACTAGAGAGCAATATAGAGCTACTCAGAGCGTTTCCATGGTCACAGCAGTAAACAAACATTGTGTTTTTGGGGAAATGTGATCTGCTGTGTCTACTGCACATCAGGAGGAGGAAAAGAGAAGGGAAGAGGTGCAAAGTGTCAGAAATATGCTGATGCATACGGAGATGTTCAGCTAAACTGGTAAGCTGCAGTTGTTTTGTGCAGAAGTGAATCCAAACCGAATGGGTCAGCTTTCTCTTGCACATTCATAGATTGAAAAATTCCAAACTCCAAATCTGCAATTGACTTTTGAGGTCAGATGTTGAAATCATATTACCAGACACACAGAACCAAAATCCTACTCAGAGAAAGAACCAGGGCTGTGATTTGAGCTGAACATGCAGGGCTACTGTGCATAATACAGCCCCTAACATTAATCAATGTATAAATCCACATAAAATCCAGAATATAAATCACCATTGTTGTTACATTTCAGATCCAAACATGAGGGCTATAAAAACATAAACAGATCATTCATGATTTTTAAAGTACACTAATATTGAAATAAAATCAATGTATGAAGATGTATGTGTTCCTTTCGTAACCCACCTTTTTATTTTACGCATCTGTTGAATGGTTTGAGGTAAAGGTTGTCCAAAACTCTCTGGCAGGAAAAAAGCGGCAAAAGCAGACACAGCAGCCAGAGTCCCAAGTATAATATTAGGCAGGTACTTAAAGTAGAAACCTATACAAGAAGAGAGGGAAATGAAGTCCTTTGTAAGATAAATCCAGGTTAAACAAATGTTAGTTATTACAATTAAAAACCAGTTGACTCACACAGCTTTAACAGAAAAGGCGTAATGCAGGATCCCACTCTGGAAACTGTGCAACATGTCCCTGTCGCTGTGTTCCTCAGGACTGTCGGGTAAAGTTCTGCTGTGTAGGCATACATTAGGGTTGAACTGGCAGAGACAGCAAATTTACCCAGCATCTCCAGAGCAAAAGACAGGTATGATAGACCTGAAAAGTAAGAAATGGTTTGTCGAGGAACAAAACAAGAAAGTCTGTAACTGTACAATCCATTATGCAGCAGATTAATTTAATGGAACTGACTGTGAAGACACTTCTGCTGCTTTCACTACTTGCAGCCATTTTATCCTCTGCCGAAGAAACTTTACTTTTCTTCCCCTTTCAGTCTTCCTCTTATTCTTATGTAAACAATGCACTTTCTTTGCCCAAAAGAAAAATGTAAAGGCTGCCAATGATCATTTACAGTATGACCCACAAGAAGTGTGTGGCGGTGTCTCTTCCTACATAGACCCTGACCTCTGTGTGTATATTCCTGTTGAGACACTTGCAATTCAAAACTGCCTTTAACTAACAAACAATACATAATTACAAAAAATGTCATACTTCCTTAACACTGTGCTACTGCTACCCAATTTAGTGGACATGTGGGTAAGATGTCTGAGTGACCATAACAGATTTGGTGCCATTTGGCCAACAGGTGGCACTGAAGCAGCATCATAAATGTATATAGCACATAATGCTGCTGTTTGGCCCTAACCAGTTTTTGCCTCTGTATACAGGCTCCCACTGAAACTTAAAAGTATTTGCTTGGAAATGTGACAGTTTCGTACTTTGAGGCACCAGCTGAATGGAGTAGAGTGACACTGCTTCAAGCAGCAAGAGACTGATGACAGACACTCGTCGTGGAAGGTAACGCTGTGCCAGCCAGCAGGAAATGTAAGCTGGTACCTCGACTGCCGCTGAGAAGAAGCAGCTGATATAGGGGTTCGCATGAAGCTGGGAAGTGTTCAGAGACAAGCCAAAGTATCCAGTACTTAGAGTGAGCCTGAGAAGACACAGATACAGAAGAGAGAGATGGCTAAAGATACATTTGCATGAAGAGCACTAGACTGAGGACTTTCTTCACACTTCACTGCCATCAAGACAGAACAGCTTGGCAAGCAAGACGTGGTTAACAGCAAACGTAAATCAATAATAATAAAAAAACAAAATAAATATGATGAAGGGTGTTGAAGTGAATAAGTATACAGTATCTCATTTATAACACTGAGGTGGTGTATGACTGAGGAGGTCATACACCGTACAGATTGAAATGCCCCACTACATACATAAAATCGACTTGAATAAGTGTTGATGGGCGTTTGAACATTTATATACCAATGTTGGATAAATATGCCATTAAACTTGGGAAAAAAACATTTTAAATAGAGATGTATAGAATTAATCAGTCAGGAAGCCAATTTCTTCATACTAACTCTCTGTGGCACACAAATAACAAACAAATAAGAGGGATTTTCAAGAACACATTGGAATGTGTACACAAAGTATATAGGAACAACAATGATCTTGGGGAGAAGGGTAGTCAAGATAGGCTTTTGTTTCAAATTATCTTAAGCTAACATTTAGTTACAACTCCCTATAGGTAATGTGTTTTCATACATTGCAAGCAAAACGTGATAGTCCCACGTTTCCATTTGTTTAATTAGGTAAAATATGTAAGAAATGGCCAATTGTTGAATTTACACTCACACCAGGCAGGGGCAGCATATTATCAGAATAACTACTACCTGCTTCTAACTGTTTCTATCTAGTTAGCCCAGTCAGCTGTGTAGCTAGCAGTCCAGGGTAGGAGCGCTAGGGAAGTCCAAGCACAGGACCTTGGAACCTTGACTGGGCTAGCTGGTTGGCATGTTAAACACTGCAATACAGTATGTGTCATAATGTCAAATCTGATATTCCTCCACATGCTGTTGACAATTAAAGTGAAGAATTAAAGTTTTTAACCAAAATTCTTACATATTGCACCTGTCAGGTGCCTCAGAAATATAACAATGCAGGTACCTGATATAGAGGTACAACATGAGTACATTGAACTACTATTCCACCATGTTTGTCTGCTAACAATCATTTGCTATGTTAGCTAACATGTTAGCATCTCAATTTTGAGTGAGGTCTTCCACTGTTTATTCAATATCCAACATCACTCCTTTTGCATATTTGTCTTTGAAAAAGCCAAGAGACATGAAACACAACTCTAAATTTTGAGGTTATCGGCTGTAAGTCAAACTTGCAGGTTCCATAAATTGCTGTGCAAGACCTGTGTGCCCAACTCTGTGTTTTTTGGCTGTAGTGTGTACTGGACGTTTAATGGGATTAATTGTGCTGGCCTCTGGTATATATTATAATATACCAGAAAATATTTTGTAAAAAATAAGCAACTGTTATTTAATGCAGAAGATTTACTTTCCATGTGCTGCTTGAAATGTTCAGACTGGCTACTCACCACAGCAGGCACAGGATGATAGTTGTGTTTCTGATGTTTCTTGTGCTCAGCAGGTCGAGGAAATTGTTGTTGCTCTTAGGATGTGTATTATTCTCATTCACCTGCGAGACACAAGACACAAAGCACACACTACCTGCTGTTACTCGTTTTGTAGTTGGTTGGTCTGTTGCTCCACAACGTTGGTTCAAAATTAATTATCTCATCAACTACCTGATGGATCACCATGAAAGGTGGTACAGACATTGATTTTCCCAGCAAGGTCAACTGCATTAACGTTGTGTGTCCTGAAGCACACCCATAGGTTGATGTGTCTGGTCCTGCCTGATTTAAGTCAATGTAAACTTACATGAGTACTGTAATCTTCAAAGATGACCTGAGGAGCCTCAACTTTGTTGATTTTAGCAGCCTTTCTTATTATGGCCTCTGCCTCTTCCACTCTTCCCTGAGAGAGGAGCCACCGAGGAGACTCTGGAATGAACCTGCCACAGTAATCAACAGAGATGCACAAAGGTTCAGGAGGGGATCAGAGGGGCTTCTACGACAAAGTAAGGTCAACTTAACGCAACAAATTCTCTATTATGAGTGCAACCTACCACCAGAGGGGGATGTATGCAAAGCAAGGTAGAGAGAGACCCAACAGCAGAGATTTCCAGTCTCTTAAAAAATAAGCAAATAGAGGTAGTAGCATGTAGCCGACAGCAAAGCCCAAGGATATACCCATGGTCGAAAACATGTCCCGCACGTTGCCAGTCAAGATCTCAGCACCTGCACGGAAACAGAAAACGAGATAAAGAAATGGTGGCGATACAATAAAACACGCAAAGTATACAAATTATATCTATATTATTCAAAAACACTGACCACTGTATATAAGTATTATTTAATGTTACTTAATTATAAAATGTTTTAACATTTACCCAGCACAAAACCAGATATGTAGTTGGAGATCTGTCCCAAACCGCTCATGAAAAAGAGGATGGAGAACACCGTCCAAGAAGGTGAAAAGATTTGGACAATGGTAAAAAGTGTCTGAACTGCCATGGTTGCAAAAAGAACAGGCTTTCTTCCAAACCTAAGATAAGCGTTCAAACAAAGAAATAATAACAAATACACATAAGATTTTATAATAAGGTGCAAAGAACAAATATTGATCATAAAACAAATGCTTTTCGCCTATTCTACAATGTCTATAGGAAAGGTTGCTGAAAATTATACATGAATTTTCTTTTGGCAAATGTAGAGTATTCTTACTCTACAGCTTTTACTATCTCATCTTCAGAAAGAATTATGAAGACTTACAGTATACTGTTCACTTAAAGAGCTACAAAGATTAACAAGTTAACGAATGTAAGAGGAAGAGCATTAGCAGCTATTTTAAATGTAATTTTTTGAATACTTTTTGTTTACTTGTGTTTTTAGTACCTGTCTGAGAGCTGTCCTGAGACAAAGGATCCAAAAAGAATTCCTAGTAACAAAAGCGTGGTGGTGAACGGCTGTTTCCATTGGTCACTGCACACCAGGTCAAACTGGAGTGTGGGCAATAAAACAATTGAGTATGTTATATTTGTTATTTCTGCATTAAACATCTAAAAAAAAACAAACAAAAAAAACTAGACCTTTATTATATATTTTGTTGACTTGTATCTTACTTATCCCAAATGTTTCCAACAATGTTCAAACTAGGGATGCAAAATATGGACTTTGTTCAGCCGATCCCATAACCAGTATGACTCTCATGGCCGATATTCACACCAGTGACGACACGTGTGGCTCTTGTCTTCATTGCTTCGCTCTTCACAGGTGCAGCAGTTTAACGTTACGAGCGTGACAACAGCATGCATGTTTCTCTGTGTTTATAAGCTGCTCGCAAAAGAACTGTAAAGGTACACACCACCAATTATCATGTGTAGATGCTGCAATTTTTTAAGTCAACAAAAGTATTTTGGCTTTGTATTATTGGCTCTATCTATTTGCTATAATTTCTTTATCTGCCAGTGATTGATAATGTACATTTTAGCCCAAGGTTGCATACCGTTAATCTATTACCACTCAACTATGACACATTATTGACACATTTTCATTGACCGCTGTACCTCTCTCTGTTGATGATCAAAAATATCCATTGGTAATTAAAACCCAATCAAACGCTGCCTCTCTGAGCAAAATACTGGATGTTTTTTTTTTCAAAAAGGTGTAATTGTCTTTTCTATCCACAGAGTGCAGTGCTCTAATCAGGTTTAATGAGTAATTATGATCCTGAGAGAACCCAATAAAAAAAACAGAAAAGAAAACCTCTTTCTGGTGTATAACCTGTGTAACTTGTACAAACTCACATATAGCCTGGGTACACACTCACCTCAGAGACTATGGTGGATTGGTAGATGTCTCTGCTGTAGCTCCACCCGTCCACACAGCCCTCCCGCTCCAGATCTGTGAGGTTGACGTCTCTGCCAGGAACGAGTCCCTGAGCAGACAGATTTCTGACCACATCCAGCCTGTATCTGCTGCAACTGCTCAGCTCCTGCCTCCCGTCCACCACCTCATAGTCACAGTGACACAAACTAGATGGGTAACATTTCCAACCACTGTATGTACTGTGCATGGTGCCAGCTTTGTACAATGTGTCAACAGAACCTGAACCTTTCTACCTCCACATGAATGTGGAAAGCAGCAATATGGCTTTAGGAGTCCATCATGAGGAGTTGATTTTGGACAGCAGATGCAGAAGATTTACATACATAAACCACTCCTACTAAAACAAATAGTAATTTAACAACAACCATTATGCTTGAAGCCTGAATTTTAAAAAAGTCTCACTGTAATGATTCCACATCAGTGAATGTTTGACACTGATGTCAAACAGTATCTAATAACATTAGACACCAATGATAAATTCAACTTTTGTGCATGTATTAATGTTTGGGTTGGGTTACACTCCACATTTTGCTTTTTAGGAGTTGTGATCCAAAACTTAATTACCTCTATTGGGATGGTAGCATCACGCCAAGCTTGGCTCAGGTTAACCTCAGGAACCAGGCAGTGGTGACTGGGAGTGTCAGTCAAGAAGACAGTAAAGAAAACACCAAATCCATTGGGCACGACGCTGGCACATAGCAGGAAGAAGACAGTCTGCTGGAAACGTCCCCACTGACCCAAAAAAGCGATGGCATCCTCATAATCCTTCATTCCAAAAAGTGCCCTCCACTGTCCTCATTTACTACCACAAAATGAAAAAACTGATCAGTCTGCAGTCATGTCACCTGCCAGAGAGCCAATATGCCCCACCCCTCGCAATGTTACACATGCCAAAACTTGCAGTTTACAAGATTTCTCAAGAAAGTCTCCACACCCTTCGCTGTTAAATATATCCATGAACAGAAAATAGTGCTATATTACAGCTTTTTTATGGTTCCAGTTATATGGTTGTCCAGTTATAGATTACAAAGCTGATAAAAAGGTAACTATCTCTTGCAAGAACTCACTTCTACAACAAACATGAACCTTGTTACTTTAGTTAACAGATGACTGATGATGAGTATTTACAGTTCCTCCATAACAACTCAAAATAAATCCTGATGGTTAGGTAAATAGTAAATAGCTGTTACAAATCCAGTTCTGTATGAGTATGTGCATAGATAGCTAATAACCAACTAACAAACCAACCAACTAACAGGGTTAGACAAACTCAGTGCTTCGGTTTACTTTAACTGCGTGCACTACGGACAGAATACCTGTCTTACTAAGGTTGGGCTCGGTTAAAGTTCTCTCGGTTCAACATGCAAACCTTTAAAGAACCAGTTTTCTTTTCCACAGGCACAAGCGCCACTGTGAAATCCCATCATTCAGTCACTGCATATGTTTTGAATTCACCAACATTGCTAGGAACAACTATGGTGGACTACATCAATTCTCTCAAGTGCTGCTCCTGGCTCTGCAGGCCAACGTTAGCACCCAAAAATGACTGGTCATCAGACCACTGTTGCATGCTTTCTTTGCTCCTTTTTTATTTACCAGGGTGGTTATATGCAATGACCGTGATAACTTCTCTGTCACCCACTTTCAGTCACTGTACATGTATCCAATCCAACTATGGTTGTTTACATTGACTCTTTACAAGTGTTACTCCTGGCTTTGCATGCCAACATTGGTATCCAAAATTGCTTCGATTCGGTGTCCATTGTGAAAAGCTTTTGTTTTGTTCTTAAGTCAGAACTGCTTTTAAAAATGACCAGTTTTAATTGGTCCTTGGTCGCGGTATCCACACCCTCATCACCTGCCTTAAGTGGTTCTTTGTCCCAGACCAGCAAAGAGTTGATGCTGTTCTGGAACCACATCCAGCCTGTATCTGCTCCAACTGCTCAGCTCCTGCTTCCTGTTCACCACCTCACAGTCACACACAAACTTAACACATTTGTTCAACAGATGCAGAACAGGTACATACATAAACTACATTCATCGTTGAGTATAGTAGCACAAGAACACAGGAGAGTAGTACAATTTTGAGGTGTTTTGGTATCTCCATTTTCTGCAACTTTATGCTTTCACTCCACTACATTTATTTGATAACTTTTGTCTCTAGTGACTTTGCAGACTCAGAATTCTCAGTGTTGATAAGCTGTTATTTGTGACATGTAACCAATCAGATAGTGTTATGGGTGAGACACTGAGTAAAACCCCAGAGTGGTGACTGTAGACAGTAAGAGGAAGCTGTGTCAGTGCAAGGTGTTGCATGTTTAAATCAATTTATCTTCATCAGAAAGAAAAGATACGGACAATTGGAAAATTACTGAATATCAGCCCCTATAATCAGCCAGACCACTATGGTCTTATTTATGTTTAGTCAAATCAAGAAATGAAAAAATATATATATCAATGGGAGTCTACATATATACACACATTTCTCTTTGGCTATGATCCTATCGATCCATCTGCTTCAGCCTTAGTTAGGCTTGGATTAGTTATTAGTACGTGTAACGATCCTAAAAATTGAAAACCACCCAAATCCATGCAATCTTTTGCCTTTTAGCAGCTGTGATTAAAAAACTTATTACCTCTTTTGGAACAGTAGCATCTTGCCAATCTTGGCTCAAGTTGACCTCAGGAACCAGGCAGTGGTGACTGGGAGACACAGCTGGAAGAAGACAGTCTGCTGGAAATGTCCTCACTGACCCAAAAAAACGATGGCATCATCATAATCCTTAATTTTCCCAGAGTCACAACTGTGCCCTCTACTGTCTTTCTCTACTACTACAAAATAAAATAAAAATCTACTGCTTTCTTCTCCAGATCAGTAGATGGCGGCAATGCTCGTGTAAGCTTGTTTGCAAACCACCAAAATATCCAAACCAGAAGAAGAAGAAAAACTACCTTGTCTCCATGGCAACGTCAACTACCTATTAGCCGTGCACTTGTTAGCTTCTTGTGGTAGCTGTTACTTAGAATATCGACTGTTTCTTTACTGGCACCGGTATCGTTTACTTTTGCAAACGCGACAGGCGGTTAGCTGACTTACAGATTTTCAAGCGAAGTACGCAAAAAACACCCAAAAAATCTAGATATGTCTACCTCTAGCTGTCTTAGCTAACGAAGCGTGCTAGCTAGCATAACACCAACAGCGATTTCGTGAAAGTTTACATACCGAATATTAATGGCAGACTGCTGGAACACAGACACCGGAGAGGCCGTGTATCGGACTCGAGATGTTGTCAAAAACTTGAAAATAAAGTAAGTAGGTGATGTTAACGTCAGCATTAGCTTAGCTACAACTAGCACTGACTGGGGGAGCGGGGGTCTCAGTATACGTTATTTCATGGTATCTATTTTCTTCTCCAATCCAGGGTGTGTATTGAGAGGGTGACTTCGACAACAGCCCTCTCTCAGCACCTCCAGTCGCAAACTCGGATTCAGCAAGACCGAGGAGCTATTGAGCTGGAAACCCTCACCTCACAATGCCAGACAGGTAACGCTACGATTAGTTGTACTGCATGGAGATGGACTGATGGTGATGGTCGGAGGAAAAATCCACAGCTGGACAGTATAACTCTTTTCACTTAACCATTTTAAGAATTTATTTGTCTCTTGTTTGCTTACTTACTGTATATCAACTTGCTTCTTTTGCTTGATCTTACGAAAACAGTGATTTTCCTGCTTGATAGCTGAGCTGTTGCTGGGAGTTAACAGCAAGTGCTTTTTAATTTAGAAATCATTGTGCGTATTACCCAGAAGAAAGTATGTCTTTGCTTTAAAAAAAAAAAAAAAAAAGATTGATGGATGAGATCCAAAGAGTACATCCCAGTACATCCACGGAAACGACAATACAAGGCAACATTTCCGGAAAGACAAAAAAATAGAGACAAAACCAAGAACCCATTGTAGATAAAGCTGTACATACATATACATATACATGTACTTATTATCCATACCCACACACATGCATACACATACACAAACTGTAGGTCCTCAGATATACACACATAAATAAAGGCACACATCCATGTGCACATATTGTACATATACCCTAGATGCATACTCGTTTTTATGATTAAAGGTTAAAGGACAGATGGAAAAAATTGAACAGATAGTAAACACAGTATGTTTTGACAGTGTAAAAAATTGGCTGTTGGTCTGCTGTTGGACATGGGGTGATGTTATGTTGTCTTAATTTGTTATACTATCCACAGAAAGTAACATATACCATCATACACCAGGAGTGTGCTCTGGAATGTAACAGACGTGTATAACTTGCAGTAAAGGGTGGATGTTTACTTCAGTGAATATTTTAATAACTTGACATTTCTGTTACTCTCTCACCAGATGATAACGAAGAGGAGCTGGTGGTGGGCTGGCAGGAGAAACTTTTCAGTCAGGTAGAACTTATAGTTTTTAGAACCATCATCTCAAATCAAATTATGATAATTCATAATTGCTCAGATTTCTTTAGATGAAAAAAGAACACAAACTAGAGATCAAGAGTTAAAGCTAATTTTACATTGCCTTGCAAAAATCAAAATGTATCTCTCTTTCTCATGTTTATGAACCCCATCTCCTCACCATGTCTCCTTATCGGTGGTCCCAGTATGAAATGGAGCTGTTCCAGAACGAGGCAGCATGTCAGACCCCTCTGGACCGTCAGTACCACACAGAAGTCAAGGCACTAAACAAGGCCAAGGGTCGACGAAATAACAGAATTTTCACATACACTGATCATGACCGCTACACTAACAGTCTTCCATTCCAACAGCTGGTACGTTATCCTCATAAAGACAGTTTGTGAGTCAATAGTGAACATCACATCTGACCGGCACACATATCAGGAGAGTCAGTGAAGTGCCGTCTAGAAGGAGTGAAGGATTCTAAATGTATTTGTAAAAGTAAATGTAAAACCACAAATTCCACAATTCTTGTCTGTAACTGTTTTATTAAGGAACTTGTTGTTTTTTGATCCTTAAAACAGAACTCCTCTGAATTATTGACCACAACCAAATCTGTTCCCACATACCTTGCTGAAAGGATGGCCAATGTGAGACACAGGCGGCAGGACAGACGCACGATGTAGGTGAAAAAGCAGCTCATTTATCTAAAAGGATTTATAACCCAGTCCTGCATGGGAAAACGCTGTATTCTGTTTGCCTTAAACAATGATGTGATAGGTTTGTGTGGCATATTTTGCAGGGATTGTAGTGTCCCAAAATCAAAGATCATCAACTGGGAGCCCACAGAGGAGTTTGTGAAGAGCAATCATGTGTTGACTACTGCTATGCAGACTATGCACATCATGGGAGACCTGAGTCCCTCAGGCAGGTAAGACTATAACACAAAGACAACCATTATCATTAAATTCAGTCTTACTGTCCCACATAGAGACAACAGACACAACGAAGCAAGAATAATCCGTAATTTTCTAACTGGTATTAACCAGTGATGTGTATTCTAGATAGACTTGATTCTGCCCCCATTATGACCAAACCTCAATATTATGGAGGTAAAGCTGTTGAACCTGTTAGTTAACATGCTACTGTATTGACTGCTTATTTCTCTTTGCAGAAGAAGGGCTCGTCTGCAGATCCTTGACAGTAGTTTTCAATTGCAGATCAAATCAATTGATAAGTTGATCAAAAGAAAATCAGTCACCAACTATTTTGATAATTGTTAAAGTCATTTTTCAAGCAAAATTGTTAAACATTTGCTGGTTCCAGCCTGTTAATGTAAGCATTTGCTGCTTTTCTTCATCACTAATGATACTAAATGAAGCAGCCTTTGGTTTTGAAATGCTGGTTGGACAAAAGAAGAAATTTTAAGATGTAACTGGACTTATTGGGACTAAATAATAATCCGTTAATTGTGAAAAGTCCAATGAATCGATAATGAAAATAATGGTTTCTTGCAGTCCTACTCTACCGCTGTAATTTACACCTGGCAGAGATCTGACAACAGTATGAATGACACCATCTCTAAATGCCTGGCCCATTTCATAGCATATTAATAGCAGTGTGTTGTCTGTGTATTTACACCTGCATTAACATGTTTTTCCGTATTTTCTCTCCCGGGTAGAAATGTCTATAAAATTTAATATACATTATAAAATGTTCTATTCTGATATTTATGAGGGACTTCTTGAAGCTCAAGAATTGACCAAGTGAAGAAACCTTTTGCTATAGCAGGTTTCAGATTTAATGAATCTCTAACTGTGGATGTGGTGTGGTTCACTGGTGATTTTCTCTCTGCATTTGCTTTCGTAGGCTGGGCCAGAAAGAAAATGAATGTTTGCTGGTAACCATCAAGGCAGATGGCACTGGAACAGTCATTGTGAAACCTGACTTCAGTAAAGGCAAAGAGCCCTACAGGCAAGTTCACAGTGTGGCTGGGTACTGCGCATAGCTTCATTAGTGGTGGATACTATAACATATTGTCATACATTTTTTAAACTATGAACTTGGGTCGAGACCAAAATATCCCAACAAGTATTGGACGGATGTGATGTGCTGCATGTCTGCACAAATGAAAGGAGTATCAGCTGTGTGTGCTGTTGTGCAGGATCATGACAGGTGGGGAGAAGAGAGACGTTTGGCGTCTCACTCTGGAGAACGTATCCACAGCCATGAAACCAGAGGAAAAGGAGAGGGAGCAGAGCATGTACAAAGATGTGAGTTCATCTCCATCACATTCCTTGCAGGCTCATAGCAGAATTGATGAGTAATGCTTGTAATGTTCATGTTCATACGACTGATTTTTTTTCTGTCTGTTTCCAGCTGTATGTACGACACAAGGAGTACCTCAATAGCCTTGTTGGACAGGACTTTGAAATGGTAAATAATTTAATGAATTGTAATTGGAGGTGCACTTGCACCTGGAAACAGGGATCAGAGCCCATTATATTTTCTCAGAGGCCAAGCTTACAAAATGGCTTGTTTAATCTGATTAACAGTCAAAACTGTTTAGTTTACTGTCATATAGAACAACAAAAGGCAGCAAATCCTCACATTTCAGAAGCAAGAATCAGCACATCTGATATCTATGCAGGGAAAATGACAAAAATAATGGATCGACACTACTGGAAAAAAAAAAGTTAAATTAGTTCACATTTTTTTCATTTTGGCAAAGGCATCTGCACTCACTATATGTCTCTCCCGTAGCCTCCTGCAGGTGTTCTGCGGTACCTGATGAATGGCGAGATAGGTAAGAGGGAAATCTGCAGTCATATTAACTGTTTGTATTTCTAAAATGCCAATCATTCAATCTGCTTTTACTTCTTTTTACCCAGTCTCAGCCAAAGGATTTGAATATGATAACTTATATATCCACTTCTTCATGGAACTGCCCAACAGTAAGTCATGTACAGTATGTGACACCATTTTCATACTGGTACTGTTTTTGAGATCATTTTTCAATAAATTCATCTACATTAAAATTGATAGCTCAACTTGTATTATTCTTGTTTGTTTTAAGACTGGTCCAGCTTGCCATTTCAGTCTCTCTCAGGAGTTACCCAAACCTGTCGGACCAAAACATTAGGGAAGGTGTGTATTCTGTAAGATTATGTGGTGAACAGCCTCAGAGCATGCCTACTGAGATTTGTTCAACTCTCAATGTTCTCTCTATCAACAGGAAGACGTCGCTTTCTTCAGTTACCCTTTCAGCTTTGAGGCTTTCTACATGTGTGAAAAAGAGAGCGAGGGTTAGTGTCGGTCATCGAATATTGTGATTAAAGACTTTGTTTACTGCATCAGTTAAATCTATGTGATTTTGTTTATTGCAGTGATGTATTTAAAAGCTAAAACTGATTGTGTGAGTTTTTCTTTTTCTTATTTCAGAGTCAGTTCCCCAGTGGCCTGTGCTCTACTTCAAGGTTCTTTCTCTGGACTCATGGCAGCGCTATCGAACTGAAGGCTATGGCTATCTGCTTTTTCCTGCCATTCCTGGTATGCTGTGTACACTGCAAAAATGTTGGATTGGATTAGCGCTTCAATGAACAGTTATTTTCATTACTCATTAATCTGATTTAATCTGCTATGCTGTGTACACTGCAAAATTCTTGGATTGGATTAGCGCTTCAATGAACAGTTATTTTCATTACTCATTAATCTGATTATTTTTGTAAAAATAAATTCCAGAAAATGTAGGAACATAGTGAAAATGTCAACAGAAAGCAGCACTTTTCAGACCATTTAAATGCTCAAAACAACAAAAAACAACAAAAATTACTGATTATCAAAAGACTTGCACTATTGAACTTTATCAGTGCTAACAAATGTGCAATGTCTGTTTGGATTAGAACATAGATGCTGAACGAATCAGTCCACAAAAAAATGTAATTGTTTTGTCATTTAAGGGATTTTTCATCCAGTTCTTGATGAGCACATTTTATATCTTGTGTATGTCAGGTAAACATACAGTGACATGCCATACATGGAGACCCCTTCAGACGGGCACAGTCTCCGCTCTGAGGCGCTTCTTCATTGGAGGTTCTCCAGAGCTTGAAGACCACAGTTATGTCAGAATACCAGGGACCTTCAAGGTAGGCTCAAACCTCTGTTGAGATAAAAAGAGGATATGGACAACTGAGCTCAGTGTTTTCTCTTTTTTTGCCTTTTTTCACCTGGATTTTATGTTGACACACACTGAATAGTTTTACTGTTTTCCTGTAGAGGGACAGGTAGAAAAGACAAAACATATGCAGATTCTCCAGAAGCTGTTTAAACTGCAAGTAGTTACACTATGAACCACATTTGTGCTTCAAATTGTTTTCTTATAATCTGACTTGGTTTATTAATCTTTTTTAGTGTACAAAATAAATACATTGACATTGACATTTTCTTTAAATAAAACATAAACCCAAATTATGATCTCATTTGAGTACTGTATCAATACTGTGCACAGCTTCACTCATGTAAATGATGCTGTTGATGCTAAAAAAAATCAGATTGATTGTATTTCAGTTAGCATTGTAGTTAATTGAATTGTGCTTTTTACAATTTCTTTGTAAAAATTCTAATCATAGCAATTTCCACTCAGTTATTAAAGTTACTTTGTGATGTTTCCTTCTAAATCACTGTCACAAAGACATATCGGCGTGTTTTGGTATAGATTCCCCTCCTGATGCATTTGTTACACTAGATTTTGTGAATATTTTGGAACCTACATTGTCAGTGTCCGTGTCCATTTTCATGCTATGTCAATGATGATACTGATACTTCCATATATGGCTGTAGGGGGAGAGGCTGAGTCGCTTTGGCTTTTGTACTGAAACCACAGGAAGTGTCACCTTTAATTTGCACTGCATCCAGCAAGCCAGGTAAGCACAAAGTGGACTCAACCCATAAATTACATTTCTGTGAGTGGTTTCCCCCGGCTCCTAATTATTCCCCACAGTGAATAATTAGGAGCCCTAATTCTTTCAGAGCAATTACTGCACACTTTTGTCAGTTGTCCCATGGCTCAACATTTGAAGATCAGGATAAAAAATCAGGCTCTGTGTATAATCTAGCTCATTTTGCAAGCTGTTTTGTAGAACTTATCATACAACATGTAGTTCTGACCAAGTAGTCTGATTAGTCAACTCTTCGTGCCACTATTGATGGTAAAGCTAAATCTTTAATATAATATTGCTAAAATGAATTAATAGAATTCTTACCCCAGATTTGTAAACGTAGCATACCCAAGGTGTCTCACAAACCTTAAATATGTCAGTATGGTTGTTTTAATCCCTTGTACTGCAGCTTTACAGTGTGGCTCAATGTATCCATGTTTTGTATATTTCAGGGCCTTTGTTGATGCCAACATGCTGAAGAAGAGGAGGCAGAAAGTCTTTGACCAGCTGGGAGGATTTAGTCAGCAGGGAGCTGTTTGCACCATTCTGGGTAAAAACACTGTCAAAACTAGATATTATGTCTTTTATGTAGCTTAGAATCTGGTGGTTTAAAGTTCAGCTGTATGGGAGATCTGCTCTTATAACACACCGTGACACCAAGTACGACCTCCCCTCGAGAGATCAAGTTTTCTGAGTGTTAGTTTAAGTAGTTTTAGCGACCTCAGTAAAGACCACACTATAACAATACACTGCAGTTTATGCCTCAAACCAAGAAACCGCCATCAAAAAAACAATCACAGCCACAAATAATGCTCAGAACAGCACCAAACTTCAGCAACAGTACAAATAGGGTCCCAGCACATAGTTCGAGGCATAAAACATCAGCTAGCTTTGCCAGATTTCCAATGACCAAGCTGCCGCAGGAGAGTGGTGAGCTGTGTTCTCTATTCAGTAGAAATCCGACAAAGGTAGCTATTGTTTGATGCCTCGAACTGTGTGCTGGGATTCCATTTGTACTGTTGCTGAAGTTGCCGAAGAAGGGGTCGTACTTGGTGTCACGGCGTGTTAGACCATGGATTAAACTTACACCAGAATATCCCTTTAAGTAGACAAGTTTGTTTCAGTGCTTAAGCCAAAACACATTTTGGACGCAGTCCACGTGGATCTCTGAGTAATGAACCATTTGAATTAAGATTGCTGGGTTGTGGCCACAGGTCTATGGTTTATAAGGAAAGAGTTTTGGCATGCATCATGGACAGGGGAGTCAAAATATTAATAATACAAAGTGGTAAACATGAATACTATGTTTTAGTCTAATTAAACTGTTGTTTATTCATATTTATTTTCTCTTTCAGAGGCCTTCCAGAGGGCCAGAAGAAAGATGCAAGAGGCCCGAGAAGCTCTTCCCAGAGATCTTATCAATGCCACCTCTGAACTCCAAATTGAATCCTCTGCGTAGGTGTGAAAAACAGCGAAGGACTGAAGCCAAACGTCTTACCATACCATTTGGTGGATAAGAATTGAAGTAACATTACTAGCAAGATGACAGGCAAAGCCAGTATGCCTTTTAAGTATTGTAAAACCACCTATTGCATTTTATGTACAGTCACTGTTTGAGATTTTAGTAAATAGTGTAATTTTCAGAGGTATATACAGTGAGGCTTTTGGAAACTGTTGTAACAGAGAGTAAAATACTTGTTTAGTATTGGATTGTATATTTTCTATTAGTTATTCCAAACAGAATCATATCTGGTGTATAATAAACGTTTTATATAAAGTATTAACACTATTTTTGCATTCTGATCCTTGTGATTTAAGCAATTTTATCCATCTATCTTATCCAACACAAAATTATATTTGCACTATATTTTCTGTAATTGCAGCTGAGGGCCAGACAATAATAATTACAGTTTCTCCTCTCCAAGTAGTTACAACTCAAACTGCAAAGCATGACACTGTGTTATTAATACTTTTACCTCAGTAAACAGTCCGAGCACTGCTTTCACCATTGCAAAAAAAAAACCAAAACACTAAACGTAATGTCATGTCAAGACCAAGAGAGTCAAACACATTGAAATGAGGCTGCATCTTTCCTGCAGCCTCCACTGTTACTGTCAGGACGTCACCAGGATCCCGACCAAGGCTTTCCCCATATGTTACATTCACTTGTATGGGAAACTGTGGGACAGTAAGCAGTCACGCCTAAGATCCGGTAGTTTTAAATGCAAGACATTTTATATACGGCGCTTGCACTGTATTATTTTAATTCTGAACCTAACGACAGTAGATCACGGATACGTAGGTTATGACGGATGTTGTCAATGTCTCTGGTAACCTTGGTGTGTCCTGCTTGTTAAATGCATGATACAGTACAGTGACTTCTTCATTATTTGCAGTTCAAAACCGTATGAACTCGAAGTATAGCCCTCAATAAAGCATCACATCTTCTGAATTTCTCCATGGCACAACACAGCCTGGTATGCAATATTTCCTTGAATCTTGACTCGAGAGGGAAGTTGTCCGGTTTCCGATGACAGTGAACGTGCCATTTCAATCCATATTCTCCATCTTCCTCCAACAAGGCAAGGGACCAGTCTGCGTCTTGAGCCGAACGTAACATTTTCCCGCTGTCATACAAGCAACCAGGTATTTGTAATATTTTGCAGTCCATCATTACTAAATCGGTATTGCTACTTTTAGTGATTTCGTGTCGGCCAGTCAGCTGGGTAGCTCATCTCGTACGTTAACGCTACTATAGCTCCTGTCAGCAGCAGTGAAAACCGGGCCGCCGATCACTTTTATGTTTTGAGGTCTGATTTAATGCTATAAAATTGTCAATAAAAACCAGACTCGAAAAGCTTGCTGATTGTGGACGTCCAGTAGGTGTTTCAGAATGCTAATTTGTCATAATTAACAAGCTAGCGTAGCGTTAGCGCCAGTCATTATACTGCTGCTTTTAACGTTAGCATGCAGCAGGCTAACGTTAGCTAAGTGCAACTGCCGTGGTCCGGGTAATGTTAAATGTAGCAAGCTTGACATCACACCCAGCACACTATCTGACATATCAGGACTTATTTAGGCTTAATTTAACAAGCAGATGAGATTATCATATGGTTACAATGTTAGTTTGTTAGCTCGCTCATCTACGGCAAGATAAGGTCAGCTGTGTGGAAGATGCAAGCTAGCTAGCTAAACTGCGTTGACAAGAGATACTTAATGTTTACCTCCGTCTGAATTGTTTAACTTTAATGAAGGCTGGCACATATAATAAACGTGAAACACAAAACAGTATGGTCTGCCAACCGACTGTGTGAGAGGTTGTTTCATTATTTAACACTGAGGATGTAGCATCCTACAAACGGTGACAAAACCAGCGCCCTCTTTAAACTAGAGGAAAAAGTACCACGTCCTTGGGAGATGCTGTTGTTTAGGAAAGCATGAATCCATTGTATATTTTGATTTTCTGTCTTCATTCACTGAATCAGTCACCTCACTGTCAGTTTACGTTGGTTTGTCCGATCATGATCAAGAATCGGCAAATGTGACCAACCTGATGTTGACACAAAAAATACATGGGCAGACGCATGAACCAGCACATCTCACCCATATGTGATCAGTGACAGTGTCATTCCAAATCAGAGGTCATTTACATTCTGCTACAGGAAATCTCCCCATAATATTGTGGTAGCTGCTGCTATAGATTAATTGCACCCCCTTCAGTCACAACAGCATTTGAGGTCAGCTTCTTCCACAACAAACTGTGAGAAACATTTTCTTTATGGATCTTGTTTTGTGCACATGACATTATTCATATTTAAACAGGGAAGGGCCCTTCCCAAGCTGTTGCCAAAATGTTGGAGGCACAATTCCTCTGTTGTGTGCTGAAATCTGGGTTCATGCAAACAAAGCAAATATGGATCCTGTTAATCCAAGCACATATTGGTCCATCAATTTGCCATATAGTGCAGCCTAATTCAGTCCTTCAGCATTCAAACACACAGCATTGTGCTTGCTCCAACATTTTTATATCTATTTGATTTGTATACAATTCTGGTTATGCAGAATAAATAACCTTTTAATAATTATTTTATTCTTGAAGTATTCTGTTCTTTAATCAGTATTTTATTCTATTATCTACTTTTATTTCATACTATGCACTACGCACCCCAGAGATGTTTTATTGTTTTTGTACAATAACAACTTGAATGTATGGTTGAAACTGCCAATTAATGGCACTGACTTTGCTTCTTGAGGCAGTTTGGAACTCAATATGGGGACTGTAGCACCAAGGATTAAACATTATTCATACCTTACTCTTCTTGGTGGTCATGACTCCTCATATCCAGATCTGTTGCTGGTCCCAGACACACAAGAGGCACAGGGCAGTCTGACAGACTGACTTGTGGGAGGGTTTGGCATCCTGTGAATGCCACCCTAAAAGTCACTGAGCTCTTCAGTACAAACCATTCTCCTCCAGCAGATGTTTGTATGTGGTGATGACATGACTCACTCCTATGAGTTATTATGCAGCTGTTAGCAGTGCTTGGGGCAGGTAAACTCACCCATAAGGTACGCATAGTATATAGATAATGTTGGTGACAGCACAGGTAAACTAAAATAGATATTTGACAATAATGATTAAGAATTGAACTCTGTATGTGACAAATGGTTGGAGGGAATAATGAATGCATATTTTCCTGATGACATAATGAAGTGTATATTGACTCTGCAGATTTAAAGGACCACAACCATGACGGACTCCAAATATTTCACAACAAACAAAAAAGGTGAGTATCCAAGAATTTGTCAAGTGAGGATTTTTTTTTGGATTCAAACATTAAGCTTTCTTCAGTGTGCACTTCATTTAGCTTAAAGGTTTGAAAAATCATCAATTTCCATTTCTCTACTACGATTCATCTTCCAGGGGAGATCTTTGAACTGAAGGCTGAGCTGAACAATGAGAAGAAGGAAAAGAGAAAAGAGGCAGTGAAGAAAGTCATTGCTGCCATGACTGTCGGCAAGGATGTCAGGTACACTAGAAGAGTTAAATCCTTTCTATAAATGAACCAACAATTTTGAGTTCACACTACAATTCCTTAGTCGATGTTGTGTTCGCCACATAGTCAAAGCATGCAGCCATTGTTGCGGCATCTGCATTTTGCTTTATGATTGGTCAAGCAAAACTATCAGTGCAGTGCACTCCCAAAAGTGACAACTGAAGTGAACACAGTCAGTGGTGGAGCTCTCACTTGGAGCTCTGCCCATTGTCACACTTTCACATCTGGCCAAGAGATTCAGAAATCAAGCATCAGATCAGGAGGCTGCTCTGAAAGTTACAAAAACGAAGGCTCTGTGTCACAAGTATGAGCCTTGAAGCCTTTTGATGTAAACTGGGACTAAGTCGCTCTTCTTTTCTTTCAGTTCTTTATTCCCAGATGTGGTGAACTGCATGCAGACCGACAACCTGGAGCTGAAGAAGTTGGTCTACCTCTACTTAATGAACTACGCCAAGAGCCAGCCTGACATGGCCATAATGGCTGTCAACAGCTTTGTCAAGGCAAGGCTCTAAATGAACTTATCAACTGGGCAGTAATACTGCCAGGGTATACAGAAAGTGTGACTACATTTTTGCGAAAATGCTGTTTATTATGCACTCAGATGAGAAAGCAGCCTTGTCAGATGTATTTATTCTGGATGGTATTTCTGCTTTTGGATATAATAAAGATGGATTTTGTAATTTAGCTGGATGAGTATTTTTAATCTTATCTTAAATTCTCATCAGAGCGCAAAGCTAAGCTATCATTCTGTTGGTTTTCTTTCCCTCCAGGACTGTGAGGACCCAAACCCTCTGATCCGTGCTCTGGCCGTCCGCACCATGGGCTGCATCCGGGTGGACAAGATCACAGAGTACCTGTGTGAGCCACTGAGGAAGTGTCTGAAGGATGAGGACCCATATGTGAGGAAGACTGCGGCTGTTTGTGTGGCTAAACTGCATGACATCAACGCCCAGATGGTGGAGGACCAGGGCTTCCTGGACTCCCTGAGAGATCTCATTGCTGATTCAAACCCCATGGTGGGTGTCAGTTATTTTCCAACCGAGCCTTCTTTTCTTGGGTTTGGAATTCATTCCCACAACAATAATGGAAATGCTTTAATTTGAAATTTTGGCATGTTTATTTGTTGTCTAATCTTCATCACCACCTTGTGAAATAAGGTTAAATTCCAACAGTTGAACCACGCTTAAATAAGGCTTGCATGCATTTTAACATCAGCTGTTGGCCACTTCTCTCTGCTGCCTGCATGCATGCAAATTTACATGCAAATAACAATTTATTAAACGACATTCTTGTTGTTGTCCCCCCACGTAAATATATGACTGACTGTACTTTTTTAGCCCTTTATTTTGCTACATGGCAATCTACTGCTCAGTTTCATTAATGCAAAGCAAATGCACAGTGTCTTCCATCAGTAAGTCACTATCACCTGCTGTCTTGTAAGATCCTTACACAGAGTAGCTTCACTCCTTTGATATGTACCCTTGCTCTGGAATACAGTACCTCTTATCTTTTTGCCCTGAGACTGTTGTTATACTAAAGCTAAGATGTCGCGATACTGGAATTGCTGAGTTTAATCAAGTCACTTAAAATTATTTATATATGATAACATTGTTGATACCACAGCGAAGAAATTGACATTGAGGGCATAAGATTTCACATTTTCATGTCACGATTAATATAATAAGGCTTGTGTACTGTGTGTTAAACATTGCTGTCCTGGCCTGACAGCTTTCTATAGATGTCCGCGGGTTGGTCCTTAAGGTTTTGGGGGTTTTTTTGTCTCAAATGCAAATTACTTCCAATTAGCTCTTTAACAAGGTTCCTTGTCAACCATAACCAGTCACAGAACTGTGCACTTGGCAGCTTTAATTAGCTGTAACACCGTAACAAAAACAGAGCAATTGATACTAGTGAAGAGAAGACGGCACCTTGACTTGAGTGAGGGGAGGCAGGGCTATGTGAGCGCTGCAGCAGTTTATGTGTGTCACCTTGCTTTCAAGAAAGAAAAGAGTAAGAAAGCCTGACTGTAAGACACAATATTCAGAATTGATATGTGTTGAAGAAAAATGATACTTTGACAACAGTATAGTGATGAACATTGCTCTTTGCATCCCTCAAACGTGTGGATTTACAGTGAAGTTGCTAATGAAAACCAAACTAGAGGTACAGAGTTCTCATGCAAACTCCTCACCACGGAATACCTCTTTCCTTTAGGTTGTGGCCAATGCTGTTGCCGCCCTATCTGAGATCAGCGAGTCTCACCCCAACAGCAACCTGCTGGACCTCAATCCCCAGAACATCAACAAGCTGCTGACAGCCCTCAACGAGTGCACAGAGTGGGGACAGATCTTCATCCTCGACTGCTTGTCCAACTACAACCCCAAGGATGAGCGCGAGGCCCAAAGGTAGCAATTACTCTGAAGTAAGACATGTAGGCTTGTTGAAGAGATGATTGAAGACAATATAATTGTATTTACTCTTTTGGTATAGAAATACTCATCAGCAATCTTTATTTATTACTTAGATTACTTGTAATTATCTGGCTTTCTTAGGTAGCCTTAGTACAGAGATGGGAGGGAATGAAGGACAGAAATTCAACAAAAATGCCAAACCAGACTTAAATCCGGGACCTTTGGAGTTCATTGTCAGCGTCTTATCACTTAAACCCTCTTAAAACTGACACTTTCTATCATTTAGCTAGTTATTCTGTAATTTCCAATCCCAACACCACACCACTCTCCTTTTTTTAATTAATGACCCTTCTTGTATAATTGGTGTTATGTTCCCCGTTGACTCTCACCTTTCCCTTCTTCGATTCCAAAGCATCTGCGAGCGTGTCACTCCCCGGCTGTCTCACGCCAACTCAGCCGTGGTGCTGTCAGCTGTCAAGGTGCTGATGAAGTTCTTGGAGCTGTTGCCAAAGGACTCCGACTACTACAACACCTTGCTGAAGAAGTTATCCCCACCACTGGTCACCTTACTTTCTGGAGAGCCGGAGGTCCAGTACGTGGCTCTGAGGAACATCAACCTCATTGTCCAGAAAAGGTGTGTGATCACAAACAGCAGAGGCTCAGTCCTATTTTTCCCTGCAGTGAAGTTTATATTGCTACTACTCATGATGTTCTCCCTTTACCTTATTTTTCTTTTATTGAGACTTACAGTAAATTCAAAAACAATATGACTTTACGGAGGTAATTTTGACCAGGAAAAACCATTCACATATTCATGTCAATATCATAATTATGTCTGTGCCCTCTTGAATAAAATAACACTTAAGTTTCTCTGTGATTTTTCCCACAGTCTAATGTGTAATGTGTTGTCTTGTGTGCAGGCCTGAGATCCTCAAGCAGGAGATTAAAGTGTTCTTTGTTAAGTACAACGACCCAATCTATGTGAAGCTGGAGAAACTGGACATCATGATCCGGTTGGCATCTCAGGCAAACATTGCCCAGGTACCTAATTTTAAAATGCAGCTATGTGAGAGCTTTGTTAAGAGGAAAGGGATGAGGCTTTGTTCTCTTTAAGTTGGTGTATTTAACATTTATACATAATGAAGGAGGAAATGAAATATGTTAAATTTCAGAACAGTATTTGGCCTGTCAGTGCTCAAAAGAACAAATACGTGATTTATGCATGATGTCTTCTGTATATGTACCACTATGTGTAGAGAATATTTACACTTTGTATTGTTCAAATAATGTAGTTTATCGTCAGTTGAAGGTCAAGCTTCAAAGAAGGCATCAAACTGAAACAAAATCAACAAAAGTGAATCACAACTTCAAACTGTTAAATATGCGTGTGGTGTTGTATTGTGTTTGCTCGCAATAAATGTCACTGCCGTCTTCGGCCACTTTCAGGTGCTGGCTGAGCTGAAGGAATACGCCACGGAGGTGGATGTTGACTTTGTGCGCAAAGCTGTCCGAGCCATCGGACGCTGTGCCATCAAAGTGGAGGTAAGAAGTGCTTTCTCATCATATATGTTACCTGGTCAGTATATGACATTCATTGCAGACCAGCAACAATTACAGCATTTAGTCTAACATTTTTCTTTTGGCTCTGGTTATGGATTGCAGCTCAATTGCATGCATCCAAATGCATCTGTTTAGTAGCTTAGTTTATTAATATTTGTTCTCCCATCATGCTCCAATTTGGTGTTAAAACGAATTCTCCTGTATGTTTTGAAAAAGAAAAGTGTCATGAGTTTCGGTGATGTTTTTACACAAGAAATGATATCATGGTGCCTCTGTCCTGTTCTTCTCAAGCAATCAGCTGAGCGCTGTGTCAGCACCTTGCTGGACCTGATCCAGACCAAGGTCAA
This sequence comes from Acanthopagrus latus, assembly GCF_904848185.1. Lineage (NCBI taxonomy): Eukaryota > Metazoa > Chordata > Actinopteri > Spariformes > Sparidae > Acanthopagrus > Acanthopagrus latus. Next base: position 22,502,556 of record NC_051051.1, on the reverse strand, counting down.
CTATGTGGTCCAGGAAGCTATTGTGGTCATCAGGGACATCTTCCGCAAGTACCCCAACAAGTATGTTCGCTGCTGAACCTGTCAGAACTGCTGGACAAGAACGATTGACAAACCAGTCCATTGATATAAACTTGTATTAATTGATGTAGTCCATCCAAGGCTGTGCATCTTTGGATCACTAGTCTATCAGTGCAGTCTGATTCACATGAGGTTTTCTTTTTTATGGGACGTATCAAGTGTGTTTTGGATTTGACCAGCAATCATATTTAAAGCACTTTACATAAAGTACTGACCTTTAACTTCCCTGCAGTATTTACTATACATTGTATATTTAAGTCCCTAAGCTTCTGTTAACGTTTCATTCTGGCCACTAAGATACTGGTGTTCTTCAGGTATGAAAGCATCATTGCCACACTGTGTGAGAATTTGGATTCCCTGGATGAGCCTGATGCTCGTGCTGCCATGATCTGGATTGTTGGCGAGTACGCCGAGAGGATCGACAACGCTGACGAGCTGCTGGAGAGCTTCCTCGAGGGCTTCCATGATGAGAGCACTCAGGTGGGTTCTTCCCCCCCAACAAACTAACACACAGCTAATTTCTTCCAAACAGAACAGCTGTAACAATGTGGACATCACAGACATCACTCTGTTTGTCTATTTACGTGTCCACTTCCCATTGCAGGGATGAGACTTTTATGATAAATGACAGCATGTACTATGATTTATAGGTCCAGCTCACTCTGCTGACAGCCATTGTCAAGCTCTTCCTAAAGAAGCCATCAGAGACTCAGGAGTTGGTGCAGCAGGTTCTCAGCTTGGCCACTCAGGTAATTGTCGTCTTTTATATCTCTGAAGGTGCTTTATTTATTTGGTTTTTGCTCAGGTCATACAGGGAACCTCTGAGAACAGTTCATTTCTGTAGTATATTGAAAGGGTTTTATGTTTTGTTCTTTTTCTCAGTTGATAATTGTTCAGGATATCTGCAGATCCTTAAAGATTCTCACTTAAAATGTCCTTAATTCCGTTTTATATACATTATACAGTATGTGACCTTTAAAAGTCATTCAGTAGTCTTAAATTTGAATTTGTGAGTTCTTAATTGCTATAATGATTTTGTTTAATTTAATTTATTCATCTTGATTCAAAGTTTTCTACATCAAAGTATATTTTCGATGTTACAAATCTTAAAATGATCTCTGAACTTTTACTTTATATTTGACCTTCCCTGTTGGCAAAATATAAAACAATATTCCTACATAAAATGTTCTTCTGCATGGGACCTCATATATACTGCATACCTTTTACACTTTGCAGAAAAGTATAAAGGTATGGAGTATATGGTAGAAGCTACCAACAACTAGTCCTAATGTGGTCCACAAGATCTAATTCATCACTGTACAAATGCAATGGGAAACAAAGAAATAGAACTAACATCATCTGTTGAACTCTCCTGTTCATCTGCAGGACTCTGACAACCCTGACCTGCGTGACAGGGGCTACATTTATTGGCGCCTGTTGTCCACTGACCCTGTGACCGCCAAGGAGGTGGTGTTGTCAGAAAAACCCCTGATCTCAGAGGAGACTGATCTGATTGAGCCCACCCTATTGGATGAGCTCATCTGCCATATTGGCTCCCTGGCGTCTGTCTATCACAAACCCCCCAGCGCCTTTGTCGAGGGCAGCCATGGAATCCACCGCAAACACCTTCCTGTGCAGCACAGCAGGTCAGACACACAAACATTATGCAAATTGTTACAGATAAGGCTAGTGACTATATTGATAACATATCATTATCGTGATATGAGAGTATATGTCCATTTAGACTTTGGGTATTGTTACATCCTGATATAGAAACAGTTGTTTCTTTGCCTGGTTTTAAAGGCTGCAGGCTACAGTAAAGTGACATCATTTTCTAAACTTACCCGACAGTTCTTCTTGTTCTATTACTTGCCTTTGCCAATCATTATATTTTCATTACCGATGATCAGAAATCAGAAATCTCACTGTATTTACATTTCATGAAACTACTAAATAGTGATCCCTGTAATATTGTTGCAATATCAATATCGAGGTATTTAATAAACAATATCAAGATATTTTTAGTTTTGTCATCCAGTTCTAGCTATTATGAAGTGCTTTTGAAATGTCAAATACCAAGATTTATGTTGTGTATTGTGATTATAGCCTAAAAATATCAAAATGTTATTTTAAGCCCATATCACCCAGTCCTAATTACAGACCTACATTTACTCTCCTCCCCCTTTATTATACTCGCATGGCTCTGATTTGTTCACAGTGTCCTGTGCTCTTTTTACACTCTGTAGGGTTCAACATGTTTTCTTTGCGTGATTTGAATCTCTGAACCAGAGTTAATGTATATACAAGTTGTAAGTATCTCCATTAAATATCTCTGGTTGTATTGAGGGAAAGTGTAAAAGGATTTGATATAACATTATTTATACTTTATTGAGCACCAGAAGGGAAATTTGGATGTAACTGCAGCCCAAGGACTGGATACATATGGATAGATCATGAAAAATGAAAGAGAAAAATTGAATGTGTTTAAATTAAGAATAGATAAAAATATATAAGAGCAGTACGACACAAAAGTGCAAAAATTGCAGCAATAGCAATATATGTACCTGCCTAGAATTGTACTTTAAGTGGAAATGAATCACATAAACACAATCATGAAAACCTATTTGCTTGATGGCGATCTATTCTATTAATGTTTTTTTTTTAATCTCACACAAGACAAGGTTGCATTGTGTGTGCCTGAAGCAATCACTGATTCAGATCTCGAGGTGTCATTTTAAGAACAGTGATATATGGCCCATAAGCAGCAATGACATAACATGTGGCATCAAGTTGGGACTGGATATCATAGTCCACCATACAAGATATGTATATTCTGATCAAGTCTATATTTCATGGTGCATTTTAAGCTCTATCAACTGTTCTGGAGAACAGGATATTACCCAACACCCTGAAGAGATTGCCCCATTTCACACTGAAATTAATGAGGAAGAAATAAATTTTGTAAAGAAGAGCTGAAGTGCTGCTTTTTTTCATGGAAGAAGGGGTTTCACTTCTACAGTGTGATTTAATTGTGCTTATCTAGTGTTGTTTGTCAGGATTTTAGCACCTTATAGAACTTTGGTCATTATATAATCATATTTGACAGTTAGATCTCAGTCCTTGTTTCCTGTTAAGTTTAATTAGTCCTGGCGCAACACTACTAAATCAACAGTAGATAAATACAACTAACTGGGCCGTGACATGTGAATTTATTCAATTCATTGATTTCGTAATGGATTTGGAAAATACCTGCCCCTCACCAGTACCACTGTTCTCTCCTATGACAGCATTGATACTGGTGAGAGCCCAGTGAGCGGTGGGCCAGCAGCTGCCATGGACCAGCCACATGTCATCCCTAGCCAGGGTGACCTGCTGGGTGACCTGCTGAACCTGGATCTGGGCCCACCAGTCAATGTGCCCCAGGTCTCCTCCATGCAGATGGGTGCAGTGGACCTTCTGGGAGGAGGTCTTGACAGTTTGGTGAGTTTGAACACACACACACACACACACACACACACACACACACACACACACACACACACACGTTGATTTTGCTGTTGAGTGGATGCATTGGCTAAACTTGGTTGAAGACCCAATAAACATATTCTGTGCATCCTTGTTTTTGTATCAATGGGATGTTAAACAGTGGTTTGCAGCGGCAGTTCCAAAGGATAGTAAGTTGATAACAGCTGCTCACACCTCAAACTCTCTACAGCTGTAATTCGGCACGTCTCCTGTCTAAATCTCCATTAAGTATAAACTTGGGATAAACTTGGGGCCCATATTTTAGAACATTTTTGAAGAATAATATCCCTTACTATAAACCTATTTGTTTGAGGTTGAATTTCAGTCTAAGAAAATCAGGCACATATTGAGAGACATACCAACATACTGCAGGTTTTAAGCCCAGTTTGGACCAAACATTTGCAATGAAAACGATCTATTTCTAAAGGTTGCATTGAGAAAATCAGAGAAATGTGAAGCAGTCTCTCAGTCTCAGCCAGACTTAAGCCAACTCGTATTTGTATCTATCTTGAGCCTGATGTTTTAAGACACTGCAGATCACATCCAGTTATTAAAAAAAGCCAGAAAAGCCAGCAGATAGAAGAGAAATAATGAAAGGTGATGCAATGGAGATACAATGTCTGATCTAGTCACGTGGGTGTGAACCTGAAGGTTTCCAGAATGTCAAATGTCACAAACCTTCGGCTTGAACAGAGCTTTAGTAGCATTAAAAAATACAGAATAACTCCAGCCTCATCCCTTAAATCTTTACACTGGATCAACTCATACTTGTCTTTTAACTTAACTCTGTTTGCACTGTTATGATCAGAGGTTATCAAACCTGAATGTAGTTTATCTTTGCTGATTAACATGGGGCTGTTTTTGGTCATCACGAGCTGATGGGATTGTTACGAGTGTGATGCTGACTCAAAGGCAGCCATCAAAAGAAGGACAGAGCATTCTCTATAAATCAGCATTTTGAATGTTCCTCTTTTTATATCCAAGAAAGCTGTATGTGCCAAAATGTCAGCTTCCTTCCTCTGATTAAACATGAAAACGACTGACTCTGAGTATTTAGTAAAAGCCTTTTTATCTTATAAGAGTAAACTTCCTTTTTATTTATAATTTTAAAGTGCCTGTTTTTTCTTATGTGATATGATTCTTATGTTTATCTTGTTATAATGCTCATTTAAGTATACTTGTTGTGCCTTTTCTGTATCTGTTTTTACATTCAACTTTTTTTAACTCCTGAATAAATTTGGTACCTTAAAATATTATTATACTGTTTTTTCAACACAGAGCCACATTAAGCCTTGTTATATATTTCCTCTGTTAATTGCCACTTTTTCACTTCTCCAAGCTGCTGGAATAACTCAACTTCTTGATAATCTTCTTGCAGATTTGAAAGTCTTATTTTAACGTCTAACCTACCATGTGGAGTTGCTATTTTCCCAGAAAGTGAGGGCTCCTCTTGATGGGTTGCGGTTGCTAAGAGAGTCTCTGTTTCTGTCTGTGTTTGTGTGTTTGGTCTGTCCGTCTGTCTTTGGGGGCCTCTCTTCTCTCCTGTAGCTGGGGGGAGACCTGGGCGGAGGTGTTGGGGGAAGTCCAGCAGTAAGTCAAGCCCTTCTGCCTGTCTGCATGCTGCATGCTTCCTGAATTTAACCCACCACTCTTTCAAACCAGCTTCTAGTAGTTCATTAAACCTGGCTTTTCTGTCTCACACTCATATTTTCAGTTAGAAGATCACACAGGTGTTAAGCAGGTTTTAGCCCATTTCAGGCTGAGAAAAACTATGTTGTGATATTTACTTGCATTCATCTTCATCTGGATAGGCCATATCTGAACTTAAATTAGACTGATATAATTTCAAGCAGGCTGTATAAAAGATAATGACCAGGTCTATCCTTCTCATCAGTTTGAACCTTTTGTTCTCGCCCAAGGAGAGAAACTGCTGGTTCTGAATTATTATTGTTGTCAATTGTCAGTGTTTCGTGAATTACATTCAATTTAAACCCGGAGCCTCCAAAATTTTCATCTGGTGTATGACAATTTTTTGAGTATACCATTGCAGCTTATATTTAAATGTTATTTCCTGCCATCTTGGTTCACTTGAAAATTGCTAGATTTGAGTAGTCCATCACAATAAACTTCATTACAGCTTTTATTTTTGTAAGTGTAAGTGTTGTCCTTCAAACAATTGGAAAAACGTCTGCACACTGCACACTCCCTGAAGTGCAACAGTACGCAGTGCACATCGAAAAGTCATTTAAGGAAGGTGCTTGATCAGCATTAGATGACACAAACTTCAAAAAAGTCTGCATACTGTTGCTCCCTAAAGTACAGTAATAATAAAATCCATGACTAAATAGGGACTGCTATTTATTGTTTGCAGTCATAAGCTTCAGAAATAATCTAAAACACAATTCTGTGAGTATTATAGCTTCAAAATAAATGGACACAAACAAAAAAAACAAAGATGGGCTCCTAAATTAATATCACATTTGAGCATTTTCTGACTTTCTCTGTTATTGCTGTGGGCTTTGGTTAATCTCATAAGCTTGCTTTAGTTTGAATGTTGTATTTCCTCAGAATCACTTTAGTGATTTATTAATATTTTCTTCTTTCGGCATGACTTCAGATTGTCTGTGTGATTCTCCTTGTAGGTTTAGAGCAAATAGTGAAGTTTCCAGTGATGCTTACTAAAATGACGCTTACTCAGATTGTGTGTTTTGTGCATGTGTATATTTGTTGTGATTGCTATAGGTTGGACAGAACTTCATCCCCTCATCTGTCCCGAGTACTTTTGCTCCGTCACCCACACCAGCACCTCCAGCCGTTAGCAGCGGCCTTAACGACTTGTTTGAGCTCTCCACGGGCATGGCCATCACCACTGGAGGCTATGTAGCTGCAAAAGCAGTGAGTGAAATGTCATTCGTAACAAATAGGCCATAATTCACTTGAATAATGGATCACAAGCATTCAGTCAGCTCAGTGATATTGAATTAGATATGTCTAATTACACTGGTGTTTTTTTTACTAGGTGTGGCTGCCTGCAGTGAAAGCAAAGGGACTGGAGATCTCTGGCACCTTCTCTCGCCGCCAGGGTCACATGTACATGGACATGACTTTCACCAACAAGGCACTGCAACACATGACCGACTTTGCTGTCCAGTTCAACAAGAACAGGTCAGTGAGATGACTCGGAGGAAAACTTATGTTTAACAAGGGCTCAGCTACCATTTAATCCCTCTCAATTGGAGCTCATATATTATAAATGTACTGAAAGTTTGTTTTTTTGTTTGTTTGCTAAATGTAGTTTTGGGATGATCCCCACCAGTCCTCTGCCCATTCACACTCCACTAATGCCCAGCCAAAGTATTGAAGTTTCTTTGCCAATCAACACCATTGGGCCAGTCATGAAGATGGACCCACTGAACAATCTGCAGGTACAGAAGCCTTACGTTGAATCAATTTCCTGACACCAAATGCACAAATACTTACTTAATACTATACTTTAGACTCTGTAGTATTAACTGAAAGCAGTTTGTTGTCAGGGGGTTTGGGTGTCTTGAAAAGCACCATACAAATCCAATCCATTAAAGTGGACTGGAGGAGTTAAAACAACTTCTGTTGTTTATATCTTACCTAATTTCTCGTCATGAATAATATGATGATAAATCAAACCTCAACACAACACAGGATTGTTGGAACATTCTTTGTTCTCTAATGTCAAAATCATGTCTTTTTTTTTTTTTTTACATTTACACAGGTGGCTGTGAAGAACAGTATTGATGTCTTCTACTTCAGCGTACTCATCCCTCTCAATATATTCTTTGTGGAGGATGGAAAAATGGGTATGATTGTCACTCGCAACTTTTATACATGTATGATATCTCTCTTCACACCATCACTATCTTATTTTCCACAACCATTGTAGCAGCAACAGAATATAATTGCAAATGTTTTATTTGCATTGGATGTGAAATGTTTGATGAGATATATTTACTGCAGAGTTCAGGACAAAATTATTGAAAATAGTAATCTGTTAATTGAACCTTTGAGCTATATCTTTAGAATCAAAATGTTGCCAGCGGTTTGACTCTAAATAGCTGAAACGGAAAATTAGTTCTTAAATTTAATTACTACTGAATCCATTATGTTGAAATTTAAATAGCACTGAATTTACAGCTCTTAGATATTTTCTTTTGAAAACCATCTGAATATATCTAAATTCTCCCCTGACCTTTTAAATGTTCAACATCAACTTGTGCAGTGTAAAAACATTTTAATTCCAGTGTATATAAATGTTTTTAGTGTTCACAAATTTAAGACTCAAGTGCCGGATAATCACAACTATATCTACTATAAACTATATTCAGTCTGCTCAAAATCAGTCAGCTCAAGGCTAAAAGTCAGGTCACTTAAATTGGCTCGGTCAGATTGAGACATATTAAATCACGATATTAAACTGAAACTTGAACATCTGATTCCACCAAGATTAGTCAATCAAACATCTGGCCCATTTTAGAAAAAAATCTCTGCTTCAACATCATTGTAGGTATATATGGACTAATTATATTTGTTTGCTTTCCTCCTTCAGAGCGACAGGTGTTCCTGGCTACCTGGAAAGACATCCCCAATGAGAACGAGCTCCAGTACCAGATTAAGGAGTGCCACCTAAATGCAGGTATGCAGACTTGTATAAATAAAAGGGCCCTCAGGTGCAAAGCAATTTTTCTCTAACATCTCGTTTTTTCAAGCAGATTAGAAAATGTCTCTGGAGGAAAAGTAAAGTTTATCATTACTTTATTTTTTATATTTTATTTTTGTTTGTCAAATTATGTCATTGTACTTTCACTTGCTGCCACTGGAGACTCTTTGAGATTTTTTTCAAATGATGTGCGAACTTCAGAAGGGTTGTACTAAACATGCAGATAAGTTTAGTGCATTCAAATTTATGAATTTCTGCTACAACATTGTCCTAGATGTCTCCGGCTCGACTTTGCAAACACTTGCACTGGCCCCATTATCACTATAAGGACTTCCAAATTTTAATCAAAAATCTGATAACCTCCCTCATGTTATGCCTTCCACAACTCGTCCAATGACTTTTCACTCTTTTTTCTTTCTCTACCCACATGCCTTTCTTGGGATACAAGACACCTTTCTTCTTCCTCTGTACATGAAGGACAACTTATTTCCTTTAGGAGCTGCCCATAATTGTGCCACTGTTATCCTGGCAGCAGGATGGCTAACAGCCCACAGCAGTTGTTCATAGCAGGGTCCAGTGTTGTAGAGTACCTGATTTAAAGGTTGCCAGTCACAGCTCATTAAAATCCTCATAGAGCAAACTTTCCCATCAGTTCCCAGATAAACCGTTAGCCATATATACATTAGTTAGTAGTACCTATAGTTAGTATGGTTCCAGTAGTGATTACATTACGTGTGTGTGTGTGTGTGTGTTAATTACCTGTCTTGATTCTGGTCTTGCAGATACAGTTTCAGGGAAGCTGCAGAATAACAACATCTACACCATTGCCAAGAGAAATGTAGAAGGCCAGGATATGCTCTATCAGTCCCTCAAGTTAACCAACGGCATCTGGATCCTTGCTGAACTGCGCATTCAACCTGGCAACCCCAACTATACGGTATTTAAGAACTTTTAATCATCTTATTATTATGCCTTAAGATGTGCTTTATGGTCTTTTGCTGTCCAATTATGTGCATCATCTCTGTGCTAATAGAGTGCTAATTGTGTTTGTGGAAGTACCTGTCTGTAGTCTAGGTGTGTCTCTGATTTAGTGCATTCATGTTTTTTTTAATGGGCTCTGTAGTATTTCTGTGTTATGCTGAAAGCCAATTCTTAGTTTAAGTTCGCACATTCTTTTTCTAAACAAACGTAAGATACTATTACTGTACTGCACTGAGCCGAGGCACTCGAGAATGTCACATCCTTTGGGCATCACAAAGAAATCCACAGTCCAGAAACATCAAAAAAATTCAACAAATTGATCACAGGCTTGTTTAGACAACTGAGAGAGGAATGTCTAACGTTTCATGTCACATTATAATCCGCTCACATACGGCCAATAAAAAAGTGATTAAAGCATGAAAAATGCTACGATTTGTTATATATAGCCCCTTTAGTGTAAAATCAATTGATTTGGTCTTGGAGGTAAAAGTCCAGTGTCTAAGGTTTTCAAATGTCTTGTTCTGCTCAAAACCCAAAGATATTCAGTTATTGATATAACACAAGGAAAAGCTACAAAGCCTCATACTGAAGAAGGTGAAACCAGAGGCTCGTTAACAGTTTGCACTTTTATTGTTAAAAAAAAATGGCAATGGTATCTAAATATCTAAAAATAAATAAATAATAGAAAATAATCGATGATTTTTCTTGGAATCAATTATTTTACTAATCATCTGATCCTGAATTAAGTGTAAAGTAAAACTGGGCAAAAGAGGGGCAAAATGCCATGGAAACTAGGGTAACCACTATGCATGAGCAGTTTGCCTTTGATTATTGTTACTACACTGAGCAAGAGATGATCATCCAGACACAATTGTATCCATTGTAGTATTTATCTGCATAGCAGTGTATTAACAGTGTCAATTCTGAAGTGCATCCTTCCGTAAGTCCTTAGATATTTTGCTGTCGTTATCATCAGCTCAGCATGGCTTGCTTATTGTCCCCACTTTGTGTTGACTAGTTGTCATTTCAGACAGACAATATGTTCAAAGTGGTAACAAAAACAAAGTAAAAAGACCAGCCAGTCATTACTGTTTACTGTTCAGTATCAGCAGTTAAAAACTGGATCCTACCATTCTTCCAAAACAGCATCTTTCAGTTTGAGTATATGAGTGACTTTTTTCTCTTATTCTAACTCTGTCTTGTCCGGCTCCACAGCTGTCTCTCAAGTGTCGGGCCCCTGAGGTTTCTCAGTATGTCTACCAGATGTATGACGCCGTGCTGAAGAACTGACCTGCTCCAACACTTTGCAGCTCTGTTTCATCCTGACAACAAACAGCAGCGTTTCTATCATTTTCTACCATCTGCTGCTACAACTGCCAAAAGAAAGGAATCTAAATGATGAAATAATTTTGAATATTGGGTATTTTTCCCTCTCAGAGATCAACAAGGAAAATGTTAGTAAATACAAATGAATAGTGGGTAATCACCATACTGTAATTATGTGTAATGTACTGAAGTTCAGCAGTACAGACACTGTTGATTTTTCCTTTATTTTGGCAGTTGAAAGCATTATTCAACTCCCCATTTAGATTTTTGCCTCCCAGTAAGAACACGTCTATCATTCCATCCTTAACTTACTGTCTTAATGTTGTGAAGATGTGTCTGATGGTGAAACTGTCCTGAGTGGAAACTAAAATGTTTATTATCTACTGCGTGTGGCTGACACGTTTTTCGTTCTGATTTATTTTTGATACATGCTTTGCCTCAGTTGTAGCTACAGCGTAATACCGGTGTTGATCTGTTCCTTTTGCCATGTATGTGTGATGAGTCGAGACCAACAATCATGTTTGTCAGAAGCTACTAATGTCCGTTCTACAGAATGTGTGGCTCCGAGAGTCCACAGCTTACAATTACTACTTGAGACATGCCAAATCGAAAAATGTTATACACTATTTTGCTGTTCCTGTCATGGCTTTAACACAGCTTGTTGTGTTCTATTAGATTTTGTGCAACATGTAGATACAATTTGTATTTTTTACTCCATAAGTATGAAGCATTGTAAAGTAAGTGAAACACTTCGAGGGAAATTTCAAACAGGATTATTCAAACATAAACTATAATGTAGTTGCCAAGTCTTGAAATGATATTGCTTCTCCTCACATGAATTATGTTTTTATCTTAATCAGCACTCCGCCTTCATCTCCAGAACAACAGGTAAATGTATTCAGAATAGTCAGCTTTTTTAAAACTATTTTCTTTTAGGCCTTTTAATGGTAAACTTTTTTAAAATGTGCGCATAGAGTGCATTTTTACATAATAAAGTCATGTTGAAAAATACACAACACATCCAGTGTAGTGAGGCATCTGCAGGCTAAGTGGGTCCCTCCACAAGTAGAACAGACATTTTAGAAGCTTCTGACAGGCAATAAACATACAGTACATTTGTTTAAATTCTTGGGTAAAACTTGCCAAGCAGCCATTATTTTCAACTTCAAGTCTTTGATCATTAACTTGGAACCACTACACAAACCACAGCAGCTATTGATTTTGTGTTAACACATCAGTGCCACTCCGTTTTAAGAATAATCGCTAATTTGCTCCACATGTAATTCTTTTTATAGTAACCCATTTACTGCAACCACATAGTTGTACACGGCTTTATACACCTGTATTTTCATTCCTATTTATTGTGCATCTACCTCTGTGTGTTTCCTTTTTAATTAATTGTTGCAGGAGCTTCAATTCTTTATTGTGCTTTAAATGTTTTCACCTTTTCTTGGATGCCAGTGTTGTTTTTCTAGTCATGCCATTTTTGTCAAGCCAATCTAAACCAGTTTTAAAGTCAGCCAAACCAATCTCACAGGACTAAGCATCCAAATTTAATGCCAAGCTTACGTTTTAGTACCCTAGTGTCAATATGACTTTCTAATGTTGGCGTTGTTTGTGCTATAGAACATTAGAGTGTATATGCTCTAAGGCCCAGAGTACAGTGTAGTCCAGTGATGGTGTAGTTTGTGTGGCTAATAAATTAAAAATGTTTTGGTATTACCCTGCAAATGAAATGAAGCTCTATCTATTCCACAGAAAAGGCTTTTTCAGGGGATCAGTTGTGCTGGTGAAACTATTTTCCTACATGGCAATTTAAAATTACATTTATGTGCCTGCATGAGCCTACTATCCATTCTATCCATTTTCATTTAGACTGTGGATTTCCTCCATTGGGAAAAAATCCTGCAGCTTAATTTCTCTGTTGATCAGTTTTTTGTTGTTGTTTTTTTTTTTTACTACTATCGTCTCTAGCACTCCCACAAATAGAAGTATATACAAAACTGTTGCCAGCAATACAGAATGTATGGAGAGAGCATTCATAGCATCTTATGAAATGGAATATTTCTAGCACCATTGCTGTAACCGTGTTGTAAATGATTTATTATTGTCACTACCATGTCAATAAACTGTCAAATATATGATGCATCACTGTCTGTTCAGACATCGAATATTGAAAAACAAGAGCTAGAGAAATCAACTGATCCGATCTAAACAGACACACGGCGAAAAGCAGGTTGGCTGGACTTGAACCAGCAATGGAAGGATAACTGTCTATCAACCTACACGCTTCTGCTCTATTAACTGAGCTATCAAAGTAAGGACTCAGCTTGGAATAAACCTTCGTATTTTAACAAATGGACACATACGAAAGGCATGTCCTGGCAGAAAATGCCTGACATTGTTCTCATTGCACTTGAGGTATCTTTAATCTGCCATCTTGACATTTCAACCATAAATTACTTCACCTGACAAAGATCCACATCAGAGAAAGGTTACAGACATCATTAGAAGGTCACGCCTGTCATCAAACGACCATAACATAACGTGCATTCAAACTATGTTTTCTTATTTGACTTAAAGCAGGTGTTGTTTGTGTAACTCACGTAACTCCCACTGTTAGGCCAGCAGGTGCTTAAACGAACACACTTGTTGCCATGTTACGGTCCGTGTAGGTCTCTGTCATTGCTCTCTGAGTGCTTCCTTCGATAGCTCAGTTGGTGGAGCGGAGGACTGTAGGTGGGTCGCAACAGTTATCCTTAGGTTGCTGGTTCAAATCCGGCTCGAAGGAGGCTCTTTTCCTTGGCCTCTGTGTAGATTTTTGCCAATCGGAAAGCAACGGCTCTGGTTACTTGATTTTATCGGGCGCAAACACGTAGCTTGTCCACATCCAGCGGTACACTGAGTGACCGGCGTCAGCGTTGGCAAGTATACGGGGCCCTTGAGCTACTTTTTTCACGTGCCAGCGAACTGCCACACCTTAACTAAGGTCCAGGCCGTAGAGAGGTTGCAAAGGTCGCACAGTGAGATAAGCCACCAACAAGACCACCTTAGTTGATTCACAGAAGGTTAAGCATGTCCATCGACTAATGTCTAGTATCTCACGGTTTTTCGCTCATTACCTTTGCAACAGAAGAGAGGAAACTAAAGCCTCCTGGAGAATGCGGGCATCGATCCCGCTACCGCTCGCATGCTAAGCGAGCGCTCTACCATTTGAGCTAATTCCCCTTGCGGCCTCCTGCAAGGCACTGCGATCAGACCTCAGTTGGGTCCAGCTGTCTTGGCTTTTTATGGTCACACACCGCGTGCCCACACGAAGGAGCCCTGCGCTCAGAGACGAGGTGGCCGAGTGGTTAAGGCGATGGACTGCTAATCCATTGTGCTCTGCACGCGTGGGTTCGAATCCCATCCTCGTCGCACTTGAGGAATCTTTAATCGGCCATCTTCACATGTCAGCAAACTACCAAACTTCAACTGGCATTCAAGCTGTGTTTCACATCTGGCTTTTAAGCAGATGCTCGCTTCGCTCAGGCATGTTCGCCTAGAGGGCCCTGCCCGTCGTCCTCGTCTTTTCAGAATAGAAACAGTTGAAGGCAGTCTTTTTCAGAATAGAAAGAGTTGAAGGCAGTCTTTTTCAGAGCCGCCTGTTTCGTTGCGTGATTTCTCTGGGGAAAAAAACTCAAAGCCGTCCCACGTCCGCCGGTGAACGTAGTGGCCGACGGCAGTCTTCACCAATTATGTCACGAAACTCCCACTGTTAGGCCAGCAGGTGCTTAAACGAACACACTCGTTGCCATGTTACGGTCCGTGTAGGTCTCTGTCGTTCCTCTCTGAGCGCTTCCTTCGATAGCTCAGTTGGTAGAGCGGAGGACTGTAGGTGGGTCGCAACAGTTATCCTTAGGTCGCTGGCTCGAAGGAGGATCTTTTCCTTGGCCTCTGTGTAGATTTTTGCCAATCGGAAAGCAACGGCTCTGGTTACTTGATTTTATCGGGCGCAAACACGTAGCTTGTCCACATCCAGCGGTACACTGAGTGACCGGCGTCAGCGTTGGCAAGTATACGGGGCCCTTGAGCTACTTTTTTCGCGTGCCAGCGAACTGCCACACCTTAACTAAGGTCCAGGCCGTAGAGAGGTTGCAAAGGTCGCACAGTGAGATAAGCCACCAACAAGACCACCTTAGTTGATTCACAGAAGGTTAAGCATGTCCATCGACTAATGTCTAGTATCTCACGGTTTTTCGCTCATTACCTTTGCAACAGAAGAGAGGAAACTAAAGCCTCCTGGAGAATGCGGGCATCGATCCCGCTACCGCTCGCATGCTAAGCGAGCGCTCTACCATTTGAGCTAATTCCCCTTGCGGCCTCCTGCAAGGCACTGCGATCAGACCTCAGTTGGGTCCAGCTGTCTTGGCTTTTTATGGTCACACACCGCGTGCCCACACGAAGGAGCCCTGCGCTCAGAGACGAGGTGGCCGAGTGGTTAAGGCGATGGACTGCTAATCCATTGTGCTCTGCACGCGTGGGTTCGAATCCCATCCTCGTCGCACTTGAGGAATCTTTAATCGGCCATCTTCACATGTCAGCAAACTACCAAACTTCAACTGGCATTCAAGCTGTGTTTCACATCTGGCTTTTAAGCAGATGCTCGCTTCGCTCAGGCATGTTCGCCTAGAGGGCCCTGCCCGTCGTCCTCGTCTTTTCAGAATAGAAACAGTTGAAGGCAGTCTTTTTCAGAATAGAAAGAGTTGAAGGCAGTCTTTTTCAGAGCCGCCTGTTTCGTTGCGTGATTTCTCTGGGGAAAAAAACTCAAAGCCGTCCCACGTCCGCCGGTGAACGTAGTGGCCGACGGCAGTCTTCACCAATTATGTCACGAAACTCCCACTGTTAGGCCAGCAGGTGCTTAAACGAACACACTCGTTGCCATGTTACGGTCCGTGTAGGTCTCTGTCGTTCCTCTCTGAGCGCTTCCTTCGATAGCTCAGTTGGTAGAGCGGAGGACTGTAGGTGGGTCGCAACAGTTATCCTTAGGTCGCTGGTTCAAATCCGGCTCGAAGGAGGATCTTTTCCTTGGCCTCTGTGTAGATTTTTGCCAATCGGAAAGCAACGGCTCTGGTTACTTGATTTTATCGGGCGCAAACACGTAGCTTGTCCACATCCAGCGGTACACTGAGTGACCGGCGTCAGCGTTGGCAAGTATACGGGGCCCTTGAGCTACTTTTTTCGCGTGCCAGCGAACTGCCACACCTTAACTAAGGTCCAGGCCGCAGAGAGGTTGCAAAGGTCGCACAGTGAGATAAGCCACCAACAAGACCACCTTAGTTGATTCACAGAAGGTTAAGCATGTCCATCGACTAATGTCTAGTATCTCACGGTTTTTCGCTCATTACCTTTGCAACAGAAGAGAGGAAACTAAAGCCTCCTGGAGAATGCGGGCATCGATCCCGCTACCGCTCGCATGCTAAGCGAGCGCTCTACCATTTGAGCTAATTCCCCTTGCGGCCTCCTGCAAGGCACTGCGATCAGACCTCAGTTGGGTCCAGCTGTCTTGGCTTTTTATGGTCACACACCGCGTGCCCACACGAAGGAGCCCTGCGCTCAGAGACGAGGTGGCCGAGTGGTTAAGGCGATGGACTGCTAATCCATTGTGCTCTGCACGCGTGGGTTCGAATCCCATCCTTGTCGCGCATGAGGAATCTTTAATCGGCCATCTTCACATGTCAGCAAACTACCAAACTTCAACTGGCATTCAAGCTGTGTTTCACATCTGGCTTTTAAGCAGATGCTCGCTTCGCTCAGGCATGTTCGCCTAGAGGGCCCTGCCCGTCGTCCTCGTCTTTTCAGAATAGAAACAGTTGAAGGCAGTCTTTTTCAGAATAGAAAGAGTTGAAGGCAGTCTTTTTCAGAGCCGCCTGTTTCGTTGCGTGATTTCTCTGGGGAAAAAAACTCAAAGCCGTCCCACGTCCGCCGGTGAACGTAGTGGCCGACGGCAGTCTTCACCAATTATGTCACGAAACTCCCACTGTTAGGCCAGCAGGTGCTTAAACGAACACACTCGTTGCCATGTTACGGTCCGTGTAGGTCTCTGTCGTTCCTCTCTGAGCGCTTCCTTCGATAGCTCAGTTGGTAGAGCGGAGGACTGTAGGTGGGTCGCAACAGTTATCCTTAGGTCGCTGGTTCAAATCCGGCTCGAAGGAGGATCTTTTCCTTGGCCTCTGTGTAGATTTTTGCCAATCGGAAAGCAACGGCTCTGGTTACTTGATTTTATCGGGCGCAAACACGTAGCTTGTCCACATCCAGCGGTACACTGAGTGACCAGCGGTACACTGAGTGACCGGCGTCAGCGTTGGCAAGTATACGGGGCCCTTGAGCTACTTTTTTCGCGTGCCAGCGAACTGCCACACCTTAACTAAGGTCCAGGCCGTAGAGAGGTTGCAAAGGTCGCACAGTGAGATAAGCCACCAATAAGACAAGCCACCAATAAGACCACCTTAGTTGATTCACAGAAGGTTAAGCATGTCCATCGACTAATGTCTAGTATCTCACGGTTTTTCGCTCATTACCTTTGCAACAGAAGAGAGGAAACTAAAGCCTCCTGGAGAATGCGGGCATCGATCCCGCTACCGCTCGCATGCTAAGCGAGCGCTCTACCATTTGAGCTAATTCCCCTTGCGGCCTCCTGCAAGGCACTGCGATCAGACCTCAGTTGGGTCCAGCTGTCTTGGCTTTTTATGGTCACACACCGCGTGCCCACACGAAGGAGCCCTGCGCTCAGAGACGAGGTGGCCGAGTGGTTAAGGCGATGGACTGCTAATCCATTGTGCTCTGCACGCGTGGGTTCGAATCCCATCCTCGTCGCACTTGAGGAATCTTTAATCGGCCATCTTCACATGTCAGCAAACTACCAAACTTCAACTGGCATTCAAGCTGTGTTTCACATCTGGCTTTTAAGCAGATGCTCGCTTCGCTCAGGCATGTTCGCCTAGAGGGCCCTGCCTGTCGTCCTCGTCTTTTCAGAATAGAAACAGTTGAAGACAGTCTTTTTCAGAATAGAAAGAGTTGAAGGCAGTCTTTTTCAGAGCCGCCTGTTTCGTTGCGTGATTTCTCTGGGGAAAAAAACTCAAAGCCGTCCCACGTCCGCCGGTGAACGTAGTGGCCGACGGCAGTCTTCACCAATTATGTCACGAAACTCCCACTGTTAGGCCAGCAGGTGCTTAAACGAACACACTCGTTGCCATGTTACGGTCCGTGTAGGTCTCTGTCGTTCCTCTCTGAGCGCTTCCTTCGATAGCTCAGTTGGTAGAGCGGAGGACTGTAGGTGGGTCGCAACAGTTATCCTTAGGTCGCTGGTTCAAATCCGGCTCGAAGGAGGATCTTTTCCTTGGCCTCTGTGTAGATTTTTGCCAATCGGAAAGCAACGGCTCTGGTTACTTGATTTTATCGGGCGCAAACACGTAGCTTGTCCACATCCAGCGGTACACTGAGTGACCGGCGTCAGCGTTGGCAAGTATACGGGGCCCTTGAGCTACTTTTTTCGCGTGCCAGCGAACTGCCACACCTTAACTAAGGTCCAGGCCGTAGAGAGGTTGCAAAGGTCGCACAGTGAGATAAGCCACCAACAAGACCACCTTAGTTGATTCACAGAAGGTTAAGCATGTCCATCGACTAATGTCTAGTATCTCACGGTTTTTCGCTCATTACCTTTACAACAGAAGAGAGGAAACTAAAGCCTCCTGGAGAATGCGGGCATCGATCCCGCTACCGCTCGCATGCTAAGCGAGCGCTCTACCATTTGAGCTAATTCCCCTTGCGGCCTCCTGCAAGGCACTGCGATCAGACCTCAGTTGGGTCCAGCTGTCTTGGCTTTTTATGGTCACACACCGCGTGCCCACACGAAGGAGCCCTGCGCTCAGAGACGAGGTGGCCGAGTGGTTAAGGCGATGGACTGCTAATCCATTGTGCCCTGCACGCGTGGGTTCGAATCCCATCCTCGTCGCACTTGAGGAATCTTTAATCGGCCATCTTCACATGTCAGCAAACTACCAAACTTCAACTGGCATTCAAGCTGTGTTTCACATCTGGCTTTTAAGCAGATGCTGACTTCGCTCAGGCATGTTCGCCTAGAGGGCCCTGCCTGTCGTCCTCGTCTTTTCAGAATAGAAAGAGTTTAAGGCAGTCTTTTTCAGAGCCACCTGTTTCGTTGCGTGATTTCTCTGGGGAAAAAAACTCAAAGCCGTCCCACGTCCGCCGGTGAACGTAGTGGCCGACGGCAGTCTTCACCAATTATGTCACGAAACTCCCACTGTTAGGCCAGCAGGTGCTTAAACGAACACACTCGTTGCCATGTTACGGTCCGTGTAGGTCTCTGTCGTTCCTCTCTGAGCGCTTCCTTCGATAGCTCAGTTGGTAGAGCGGAGGACTGTAGGTGGGTCGCAACAGTTATCCTTAGGTCGCTGGTTCAAATCCGGCTCGAAGGAGGATCTTTTCCTTGGCCTCTGTGTAGATTTTTGCCAATCGGAAAGCAACGGCTCTGGTTACTTGATTTTATCGGGCGCAAGCACGTAGCTTGTCCACATCCAGCGGTACACTGAGTGACCGGCGTCAGCGTTGGCGAGTATACGGGGCCCTTGGGCTACTTTGTCTTTGATCCAGTGGTTGTGAAGGTCATGTCATGAGACAAACCATTAACAACACTACTTGAGTTGATTCACAGCATGGTAAGCCAGCTTCTTTTATTGCAATACATCCATCCTTCTGACCTGTCAGTCCAAGTGAGATGGGTTTGAGCCTATTCAATAGCTTCATTAAATGACTTCTAGGGGTTCGCATAGGACTGAGATGTGACTTTTTTGACCTAATAATCTCTGTAACTGGATAATTCAACTGATATGCACTTCATTAGTAACTCAAACAATTTTAATTGCTTCCCTGGCAGCAGAAATTCTGTTATTAATGAATGCATCCATCCATCCATCATCTGTACATTATATGTACGCCGCTTAATCCTCTGCAGGGTCGCGGGGGGGCTGGAGCCTATCCCAGCTGACTTAGGGCGAAGGCAGGAGACACCCTGGACAGGTCGCCAGTCTATCACAGGGCTACACATACAGCAAACTCCACACAGAAAGATCCCAGGCATCCCAACCGAACTTCTAGCTGTGAGGCGGCAGTGCTAACCACTGGGCCACTGTGCAGCCCTGAATGCATCCATTAATTAACTAATTGCATCAAAATTATATCAATTCATTCATATTTTGATCCAACAATTCCATGACAATATATATCAATGTCAAGACTAAAAGTATAATATTGCAAGAAACAATCCCGAGTTTTGAGAATTCCACATTTAATTAAAGTTTGTATAAAATTCCACCAACATAGCTTTGTCCATCTTCACATTGAAAATGCTATTAAATCATCTGGAAGAAGTAAAAGAACAAAATAGTAACTGCCAGACTTCATTTAACAATACAACACCACTTCACAAAAATCACACATATCACTGTAACAGGAAAGCATTTCTTAGTGTGATTCTTTTTTTTTAACGAACTGTATATTGTTTTCAACATCATTAACAAATGAGAAACACCATCTTGTTTGATTTTGAATTGACAAAATGTAAAGAGAAGTATCTTTATCATGTTTCAGTTGCATCTTACTGACTCCACCTCAGCTTCATGCAGACTAAACCATTTCGCAAAATCAAAATTCAATCAACTTATATTCAAGTTACAGTTCACTTCAATAAAAAACCGATCATTTGGCAGTATTGGAATGACTGTAAAACCCCAGAACACGGCACTGACATCTTTTCCCAAACTCTGCGGATGTGCAGGAAATTGCAGGGTCAGGAACAGTGTACTGTAGGACAATCTGACTGCATCCGTTTATCCTGAGGGGCTTTCAGGTATATCTGTGAGAGGAGTGGGCAGGAGACCCATTAGACTGGGTAAGAGACCCGTTGTAGTTGGGGAAACTGGTGTAGCATGGTGGGTGGTCATATTCAGAAGGAGATCCAATACTATTGCTGGATGAGTCATCCATAGAGGGTTCCTGCAAAAAGGGTGACATGAATATGAAGCTGTGTGAAGATGGAACAAAACAGCATCGCACAAGCCAGGTAATGGATGTGTCAGGTGGAATCTAGGGATAAGGCAGCCTGTATGTGTAGCCTGAGAGGCGAAGCCCAGGGATCAGAAGGTGCTAGCATTGCATCAGACTTTTAGCCTTGCAGCCTTTTGTGAATCACAGGATGGGAATCGTAGTAATGAGATGGATACCTTTTGCTGCAAGACGTAAAGTGAAGTTACTGCATGTATTCCGTTGTGCTCAGTCATTTTTGGAAGAACATCATCTGTTGTAAAGAAACAAACAAAATATTGGATTGTCATTCATACAGATTCCTCTATAGAGATTATTCTTGTCTTATTGTAAATTATCTGATCACTTTTTGTCACAATGGAGTATTTATTCAGAATAATAATTCCATACCTGTGTGACTGATTGGTGAGCGATGAGAGTGGTCACTGAACCTTGAGAGAGGCTTTTGAACGGGTTGATTAGACCTTACAAAGACACAATGGTGTGAATGTATTAATGTGGTACAATGTTTATCTGCACCCCACCCCTGCCTTTATAAACTCTAAAATCAGTCCTGCACTGTGAAGGGTTGATTTTAAAGCCTTTTAGCAATTCTTACTTTTTGGAAGGCGTCCAGCAGGCACACACTGTTACCAAGGTGATAAGGAGGAAGATGCCGCCAGTGGACAGGATGATATAGAGGGAACTTCTTCCTGGTAGGATATGCAGAATTACAGTTTCTGAGCAGTAAGCACTTAACAGAACAACACAGGGACATACAAGACAGGATTTTATAGTTTATGATTGTTGAAAATATGTTTATAAATCATGTAAGCAGCGTGGTTCTAGAGATGGTGATATCTGTGAGTTGATCCACCTCTTTCAATTAGACTGAAATATTTCAACACATTTTTAATGGATTTCAATTACATTTGGTAGATATTTAGGGTGCTCAGACAATAAATCCTTATCACTTTGATTGGTAAAACATGTTGCACAGACGGACATTCTCTGGCCACACATAAACCCGAGACTTCTCCTCTGCCACCCCCATGAGGTTGACTTTTTAATTGTTTTTTAAGATCTCAACAGCTGTTGGGTGGATTGGATGAAAAGTGAGTACACATGACGTTCCCCTCAGAATGAATAGTAATCAGTGCTGATGTCTCTACTTTTTGTTTCAGATCAGTTTTTTCTAGTTTGTCTAATACATAAGTGAATGAAGAAATAATTGTCAACCAAATGAGATTCATTAACCAAACTTGTCTCAGTGTTTCATGTAATAAGCAAATGTTCTTGGTGGTCGGCAATCAATGGGCTTTGTTACTGGTCTGCAACCTCCACTTTTTCACTCTTACAAACAGCATAAGGTAGCCTCCACCACCAAAATCGACTATTTTTGCAACATTTAAAAAGTGAATATTTGCTTGTCAATTACATGAGATTGTCCTTTGGGAGGTTCAAGGTTTTTCTCACTGGTTAGCCCATCTGTGTTCTCCTGATAAAAGTGTATCAAACTTATTTTTAGCTTCCATGAAACCTTAATCTACTGCATCATGTCACTTATCCAGAGCCTGTGTTCCCCATAGTAACAGAAGGCCTGTCATCTTTCTTATTGTTTGGTACAGCACATCTTTCATTCTTGAAGATCTGTGTTAACTACATAATCGAGTGAGTCCTGCTAACACTATTTATTTTGCTTAGCCCACTTAGCTGATGCTTCTAGCCTTTAAAGCACCACATCACTATGTCTTCTATGATTTGTTTAACTCTTGTTGAAACTACAACCAGTCAGTAAGACAGTATCACCTACTGTAGACAGTCAGTCTGATAGGCAGGCTTGTCATGTTGCCCACAGGATTCTCCACTGCACAGCTGTATATGTCATCATCTGCCATCAGCACGCGTGTGATGGTCAACAGCTTCTGATCAGGTGACAGCATAAACCTCGTCACATTGGTCAGTGGCTTTCCACCTTTGAACCACCTGTATGTAGTCCTGGTTCCATTGTCATGGGAGCAGTTGAGGATGACGTTTTCACTGAGCTCTAGCACCGATGAAGACTCCATGTCGATATAGGGCCTGGATATAGACTCTGGTTGAAGAAACAGTGGATACAATAGTTTTTAACATGTAAATAGACAGTAATGACAAAACACATGCCGTCCTCCATGTTATTATATAATTATTTTTAATACTTCTGACTGGATGATTATCATGGCTATTCTGGTTCCACAAGCTGCAGTCTGTCTCTGCCCTCACTTACTTATTTATACCTACATTTGGAGACATCCAAACCAGGCTGGAAGCACACCAGTGATGTTCTGTCACATTTTAGGTTCATATGGTGAACTTTTTTGCAACAATGCATACAGCTGATGCGGAGAACAATTAACATTCATTTAGTGCAGTGTTTCTGTTCTCTGGACCCAAACCTACATTTGACCTACTTAATAACTGTTGGGCAAGCTCTTTTTCTTTTTTCTTTTAAATTAAGAATAGTGAAAAAAAAGTCCTCTCTGAACCTCTCATTCCTTTCTTTGCACTCAATAATTTTAGTTTAAGCTAGCAGTTTAACTCTTATCTGCAACATGTATACATCTGTTTCAGGTATGAATGACCCCCTTTATCATTGTCTCGTGATGTAGGTGCCATCTTAGGCCCTACATCACATCACATTCTCTTTAAGTTGTCACAAGAAGGTCAAAATGCTGGATAGTCAAACTGTTCTTTAGCTTAAAAAGTCTTTAATATCAGCGCTGATAATGTTGCTAGTGATGTAGCCAAATCTCTTGGGCCCCTACATATATTCAAACATTTGTAAACATTTCCCTGTTTTTCTGGAGACCTTCCCAACGGTAATTCTCTATACATTGGATCGATTATTTTTTTACAGTTGAAAAAAAAAACGTGTCAGTTCTGGAGGAAATCCATGTTATTGCTAAACTACCACGATATGCAATTTGTCTCTGATAAACTAATATCATCTTATTATATAGGCCATGGATCTACATAAAGACTATGACATCCATTATAGAGGAAGACAAAATTGTTGTTTTGCAAGGCCAGAGTCGGTTTCAAGTCTTGACACTCAAGTTCCAAAAGTACAATTAATATTGCAATACAGTTTTGTGGAAATTGGAGATTGGAGTTATACTGTTGTCAAGGTAACAAAATTCATGACATTTGGCTGATGTTTGAGGGCATCAGTTGGCATGGGACTGCATTCTTCTCCCTGACACAAACGTTGTTCCTCCCTCCTACTCCTCTTCAGGATACAGGTGACCTTCACACTGCCTTCTGTGTGGGCAGGATTGATGTCATTCCATCATTTGTCACGTCCATCACTGAGGTCTAACATGTTAGGAGGTAAAAGCAAGTTATTGTAGATCTGTTCCTAAGAGGTAAGAGGTGAACATGGGCCACATTAAGTCCTAATACAAAAGGGATTAACATGGGCAGTGTTTTCAGGAAGTCTACAGGGCCAGCAGTGCCACTTCTACCAGTACTGCTGACCATATAAAAACATTACCCTTATACTTATCAGTACAGTGCAGTTTTAACCTGCTAGGGTGGGAAAATTAAGCTTTTGTCATTTTTAATGGAACTGTTGATCTGATGGCATGGGCCACTTATGCCCCCTTAGACTGACAGCTCTGTGCGACAAGTAAACAAAATACCACTTCTACCAACAGCATCATAAACAATAAAGTCTAGAAATATTTTGAAATGCTCATAGTGGCTGAATTCAAATGAGACCATGTTGGTTCTGTCAATACGTAAAAGCTGTGAAAAGATTAAGCTTAAGTGTACAGCAGAATCTTTATCACCTGCTGCGCTTCGATTATGGGCTGATCCTTGTCATACCAACTGCCTTCCTGTGCTCCATTTAACCGGACTTCCTTACCATTGATGCCACATAACAAGCAGCATTCAGGCATGGCCAAATGGAGTCCTTTCATGCTATTCCCATTGTAGCCCCCTTACAGCTACATCCTGACTAGAGGCCTAATCAGCCAAAGTGAAAACATCTTATTCTCAGGAAGGTAACACCAAGACCTGTGATCAGGCGCTGATCACTGGAAGTAGACTCGAAAGTAGAAAAAAATGTTGCTAACTCTTTTTTCACTTGCATTTTTCCTTATAATGAATACATAATAATATAACACACTAATGTAATACACTCACAGGCCTTCAGTGTCATGACCATACTGAGACACATTCACATGCTACTGGAATGGCCCAATTTCCAGAATTGGGAAGTCGTTCTGATGCCAAAAATAAGTTGTTTAGCATTTCATTGTCTAGATTGACACAACAACACATTGACAACTATCTCCAGTATTTGAGTGACAAAGCAGCACAAAGGAATCATTACAGTGACTCTACAACCATGACTTTTGTAAAGGTTTCTTACCATCAAGCCAGCATTTACTGTCGTCCACTATGTCAACTTGGCAATTTATGTACCAACATTTTCTCAAACTCCGAGGGCATTCACATGAATTTTCCCAGTCAGAAAAATGTTTATTCAACATTTTTGACAGTGCATGAACACACAGTCTGACTAACAAATATATATATATAGAGGCTGCTGTTGTTCAGAGTCGACTCCTGAACATCAAGCAGAGGACTGCAGGCCTGCAGGGATATCATATACCAGGATTTTCATTAGTCAAGACTGGACTGCTAGTCATCAGTCAGTGGCATGAATGAACCCTTACATAAATTTTAGAGTCATACAGGGAACCTGTCCTCTTACCGTCCACAGTGAGTGTGATGCTGCCCTCTCCTGTAAAGGTATCATCAGTGATAGAGATCTCCACGTCATAAATTCCATCATCAGAGAGTCTGAGGTTGTGGAGAAGCAGAGTCCCATTCTCAAATACCAGGATGCGGTCTCGGTACTCAGGCCTCAAGGTGCCGATGATGTCAGTTCCAATCGACTGGACAAGAGTGACAGACTTTTCTCTCTGCAGCTGCCACTTGATGACCGGCAGGTCGAGGCTGAAACTGCTGTAGCGGACCGACAGAAGGGCCTCCCCTCCTACTGTACCTCTGATGAGGGTGTTGGGGATAGTCATATTCACCGCCAGCACCCCACCTGCACAGAAATATGCGAGAGAGATTACTGTGTCAGATATCCACACCATTCCAACATCACACACACCATAGTCAGTTTAAGCCTTGTATTTTGATTGGCTGATGGTTGTTTTGGTGACTGCTAATATTCACAAATGTTCACAAACCACTCCAGCTGCATCTCTTCTAAACCTTTACCTTTTAAGGCAGAGCAGTTGATACAAAAGCAGTGAGGTTGAGAAAAAGGGTTTAACGTTTATTGGCCATCTGGCAAACTGTGTGACATACTGTAGACAGGTACACCTAAAATTGATGAGGTGTTGATTCAATTTAATGATCATTTTTTTACAGAGAGATGTTTCTATTAGCCTGTTTTCATTTACATAAATGGGGTGGCCAAAATTAGAGCCTACTTACCTATATCGTGATTTACATAAATGTTGGATTAATGCAGGACTGTCTTATTAAATATAGTGCATTGGTTTTTCATGTCGTAATGCCTTATTTTATGCTTTTTATGGGCTCATTATTTTATCACAAAAAAATGACTACTGAAAAAGGCAAACAGCTACTACACTAGGACAATCCTCACCAAATACAAGGAGAAATTAGTGTTAGCATTAGTGTTGTAGATGATAACCAACATAATTACTATATGTCAGTTAATCAAAATTTTTATTTTTCAAGTAAAGATTGCAGCTATGAAAAATGGGTCGCGTCAGTAAGTTTTAGCGAAGGCTTGCTGTTGAATCTTCACAAGCTAGCTCTAGGCTGATTTAACCCAGTTATCTTACTGTCAGTTGGCTAACGTTCTGTGGCAAGAAGAACTCCACTCACTGTAACATCCTATGACAATGGCTTCTCCTCAACTAGATGATACAAACTAAACAGCATCAGAAGATTCATTTTTATCAGCACAAGGGATTTTGATATTTCAACGAGCCTCTGGTCAGCGTTTATGTCATTGTCAAAATGTATCAGTCAAAGTTAACTAGCCGCCAAAAACGTCAACATAAATTTAAGTTTATATTCATAGGCTTTCAGTTTACAGTGGACAGTTCATGCCTACACTGTAGTTTGATATTTCAAATGTCATATTTATGTCTGCCAGTCAGTTTACACTAGCTGCAAAGAGTCTTTCGTTGCCTCAAGGTGATTTTCTTAAAATGTCTCAGTTTTTGGTGTCCTGACCAGGGTGAGTTTGCTGCCATGACCTTATTACTGGCCAAACTAACACAGTAATGCTTAGAGATGTTATAATTTTATTTACATTTTACCAGCTTGGCAATAAGTAATGATAAAAAAGAAAAGACATCAAGAGGAATATATCCACTATCCATGGTGGTCTAAGATATTAAACGTTATTATATTACACTTTTTTATAGTTTCACAGTCAACCCTTAACTTTTAGTTGCTGAGAATCATAAATCTGTGGAACTTTGTGGCATTGTTCATCTTTACAGCCCCCATTATTTCAACCTGAATCTTAATTCTGTTGCAACCCCAGACACAACATTGTTGATATTGGACAATTCTGCAAACCTGCACATTGTTTTCATTAGATTTTTTTCAATGATTTATTTCTATAATTTAAAAAAAAACAAAAAACAATATTAATTGTATGTATCCTCAGAAGGATGCAAACCCCCAACTCTTACATTCTGCCTTGCTACATAAAGGACATACCACTTCCTGCACTGGCACTGAGCGTTGGCATGAGACATAAGTATACTGTGCGCTGAGGAATCATCCGATATGAATGTAATTTGTAGGGATGCTGGACTGCCTGTTTCAGTAGGTTTAGGAAAATTAATTTACAGTTCTTGCAAAAACTAATGTAGATGGTCTTCACTGATCACTGTCCTTGTTAGTTCCATGGTTTTTTTTAACTACAGCGAGTGTCACAGCAGTTAGCTGAAGGCCAGTGTGGGCACCACACCCCATCGTTGCTGTATACTGGAGCCAGTTTGCATGGCAGATCCACATCACCATGGTAACAGCTGTCAGTCCTTGGGATGGGCCAGCATGAGCCAACAAAAGTGGGTATTGTTTGTTCAAATTTCCTTCTTGGCAGTTCATGAAAAGAGCACTGGGGGCAATCCAGATGCCAGTGCTAGCTTTGCAGAAACAGAGCAGCTCAGTGACTCTGCTGCTAACCGCAACAATGGCAGGACAGTGATGAGATGCATCTGAAAATAACTAAACATCTGAAAACACTGGTTCTGGTACAGCCTGTAGGCACAATTACTGTATTACTTACAAAGGGTGGGCACAAGACTAGGAACACCCACACAGTCTGATGCAATCCAATTCCCCAACAACAAATGACACCTTTGTGATGTCTGTAAAGCGCGGATGCCATAATTTGTGGTAATTTTGAATGTGTTACAATATTATGCATTACACTTCAGAAATAACAATAAACGCACCTTTTAAAATGCCCTTTCACTTATTTCAGTTATCTGCTGTATGTCTAATAAACAATCCTAATGGTTTATTATATCAATATCTTATAGTATATGTTTTTCTAATTTAATGCAATTTTGGGGTTGTTGTTATTTTATTGGATTGCTTTTTATTTTGTCATCGTAAAGCACTTTGTAACTCTTTTAAAAGGTGATACAGAAATATAGCGTGTTGTCATTAATACATTAATATACATTATATATTACCATAAGGATGCAACTTTAAAACCACCCTGCAGTTACCCCTTGCATTTGGTACGTCCCTCTGACTCCCAGTTAGTATTGAGAAAGCTAAATCATAAGCAATAATTAACTGATTATACTGAGAATCTGAGTGATTATTGCAATAATCTACTAGCAAGACCCTCTGGTTCATTCTAACTAGTTGCTGCATTTGTAAGGAGTGAAGAGCAAACAACCAAAATCACATCTGCAATTTGAGACTTTTTTGATTCTTTCATACTGAAGCAAAACAACCAACAATAAAACAACATTTAGATAAAAATACTTCATCTGTTCAACTGTTGATTACTTGTGACTTTGTATTAATGACACAGTGCATTAATATGCAAGTGAAACAGCAGACCACTGTTATGCAAAAGTGATCTATTTAGTATTGAAGACGGTTCTGAAGTAGAAAATGTGACTTACCTGGATTGAAGGAACCAAGACACACAAGCAATAAAATCTGGGAGAATATTTTGGCTTTTGAAGGAGTCTCCTTCACTGCCTTCATCTTGGGTCTCAAGCTTTGTTTTTGTCCCAGACAACCAGCATGATTTGTGACACTGGGCAGGACGGAGAACACAGTCGTTCATTCAGCCTCTGCTGGGACTGAGTACATGTTGTTCTCAAAAGCCAATGTAGAAGCAGGACAAAAGTGTGTGTGTGTGTGTGTGTGTGTGTGTGTCTGGATGTCCGCTTTGTATGTTTAGATAGCTTAGTCTAAATAATTATTATTACACTACTATGTGATATGCTCATGAAAAGACGTCAGTGTTCATCACCACACAATATGAATGTGTCAGTGTAGTTTAACAAAATGTGTTTTGCTTGTCTGACAGCCTTCCAGTCCTGGAGCTAAATTTATAAAGTATAACTGGGAGTGGTTTCAGAGGAAGTGCCATGAGGTATTCGATATAAAGAAGCTGATCCATTGGGAAGCATGAATGTAATCAGTAAACATCATAGCTATCATCCCATTAGACTTTTATATTTCCAGTGCAAACAAAGTCATTTTGTTCCAATGTTGGTGCCACAGGGAAGGTAAAGGACATATCAATAACCCGAACCAGAGTTTACATACTGTGGATGATTTGGTTGACATTATTTATAATATCTTTGGGATGGAAAGAATGATCTTTTCTATTAGATTACAACAGGACAAGCTTTTGAAAAGATGGGAAAGTTTATTCTGTACATTAAACCAATATGACATAATAATAATAATATAAATATTTTTTTTCTCTCTTTTGTAAAGTGATTTGATTGTTATTAAGGCATTAAGGTGCAGATCTGAATAAAGGGATGATCCAGGATTTTTTTTTTCTGATTGATTGTATTATTGATCTTGGCACAGATAGTGAATAACATTGTCTTCATAAAATATGATCCGGTATCAAGCAAATCAGTGAATCAAGTTATAAATGTTTGTTTTTGTACAGTAATAAGTAGAAAACTCTACTCCAGCAAGGTCTTTCTGACCTGGAACCTTCGCTCTGTGCCACTTACTTACTGCTTAAAGATTGACTGATGGGTGGATGACATGAAATTATTTGTTGAAATTGGTTTGCTTCACCTTCATAAGCACACCTGGCAGTTTATTTTCAAGGATGAAGACACGACTGGATTTTACTATACAAATACAGTAATTGTATTGTTTTGGCATACAAGGTTAAGTAGCTAACCATGGATATCATCCAAAATGGTTAAAAAGGCATTTTTTCATTTCAGCTTGACATTAACATTGACTTGTAGATTAATACTTTCTACAAACCAATTATTCTTAAACAGCGCAGTGGAGATTTTGATTTCCTCTGAGTTGTTTTGTTGTACTAGTAGCTGTTACATATCTAAAGACTAAATTATAGGTGGTTAAATTGAGATTGATACTGTGCTTTCGAGAAAGATGTTGGATTAGGCTTGATTGAATTAAAGGGGAATGTTGGGCCATGGCAGAGGTATGTGCCCCCTGGCTGCAAGTCGAAGTGTCCGTGAGCAAGATGAACCCCAAATTGATCCTGATGAGCAGTTGCGTGGCAGCCTCCGCCTTCACAACAAATTGATGCTCCCTGTCTTTTTTCATTTCTAGAGAGAAATAACAACATGGCAAGCCAATGAATTGCCTGCAGAGGGCGACCACTAAAAGAACTAAAAGGAAGACCAGTCCTGACGAGACATCCCCCAGGAAAAGAACAAGAGTGTCTGAACCTGGACCCCAAAAGCTATCGTTGGGAGAATCTCTGCAGCAGATTATTGGAGAGGAATCTCAGAGAAGGCAGAGAGGATCAGTCATCAAGGAAGATGAAGAGGAGGTTTGACGAGGATGACACCATCCTCCTCAGTGGACACCAGCGGTGGTAAGTTGATTGTTCAGGTTTTCAGGATCCTTTAAAGGCATAGAAATGTCAATTAACTGGTATATTTGCATTTCGATCTCAACAGACTTCAGTTCACCTAATTTACCAAAGGAAAACAAATTTCTCACTTAACTGTAGTGCAGTTCAGTGGCAGATAGTTTAGTCTACGACGATTTCTGATGGAGCAAAAAAACAAACATTGAAAGCAATCAATACAAACTGGTTTGGAAGAGAGAACTCTTATTACAACCATCAGTATTGCAATGCTAGTAGGTCTGAATAATGGGGTTAAAATTTGTGCACATCTTGCTTTAAGTTACAGTATATCAAAATACCATCTCAGAGATCCTCACCTCTCTTTTTCTGTCTGTCTCTCAGATCATACTGAAACAGTTTGTTGATGTAGCAAAAGAACTTGAGGATAGAAACCTGTTTCACCAGGACAAGAATGTGGAACATATCCTGATTGAGACTGGCTCAGATGTCCTGCACATTCGCCTCATGGCTGGCTTTTTTTCCCACCTGCAGGTCCTGTGCCAGCGCCAGCCGTCCGAGGACAGAGGCTCTCTCTACGCATTGAATATCATAATTGAAGATGATGTATGTGAAGACTTATGTGCGTGCAGCCATAAGGGAATAAACAATCAATTGTGGAAAGAATTTGATTGGAAACTAAAAATTTGATATTTCAACTCTACTTTTGTCATCTCTTTATATGTTAAGGAATGCTTGGTTGCTTTCTGTTGGAGTAATTGTGTAAAGATCGGTGATCACACACGCCTTTTGGGACTGTCCAGTAATTCATTCTTTTTAGCAGTCAGTGAGTTTGACAAATCAAGTGGGTTTCCCCCAATAAATGAGAATCATTTTTTTAAAAAGTGGGCAGATCTATCTACCAGACAGAAATGTTTTCTATTTGTCATTGTGTCAAACAGATGAAATATGGTTTTGTTGCTTGCCTTCTATCTTCTGCTTGATTGAAGGAAGAAGATAACTCGTGTTATAAATAAGATGATGCAGTGAATAAGCCAATCAAGAAAATGAATAACTGCTGAAATAAAACAAAATAAAATATAAATAATAATTTAAAAAATATATATCTGCTTAACATAAGCAATACATTCAACATGAATCACATTACATTTGTGTAAATTAACATTGGATCCAGAAGGATCCAGATGTCCAGAAATGTGTAACTGTGACTTTAAGGATCTACATCATCACTATCCACCAATGAAGGAAGACAGTGAGTTGCTTAGAAACAGAAACCACACAAACAACAACTGTTCTCTTTGAAAACACCTCAGTTAAACAAGGTGCTCATTTGTAGATCTCATATTGTCTCGTATAGGTTTATCTGATCATACAGTTAATGTACTTTTGACATCTGTCGTTTTCTTGTTCTATTTTCTGTGATGGCTCAAATCATGATGTGTGAGCCTTTTGAGCTCTACAATCTCCTCAACCAGTGCAGCTGTGTGTCGAGGCTGGCAGAGATAAACTACCTCTGCTTGATTGGTAAGAGATTTAGCTCAGTGCTGTGCTTTAATTCAGTTAAACTCAAGCTGTAACTTAATTGTGTATGGTATGTGTCTTTTCCTAGATGCCCGTGAAACCCAAGATTACAGAATGAGTCACATCATAACAGCTAAGAATGTCAAAATGGTACTGATATAATCATTTCCTACAAATAGGTGTAAATGGACAGGAAATATGTTTAATTTATTACTTTATTCATGCCATCTATGAAGGGCTGCCTTTTTTATCAGATCAGCCATTTTATAGCCATTGTAATGCCATTAGTCATTGTCATTACAAAAGACAAACAAATAGCTTTGTTTCTTAGTTTTTTACTTTCTAGGATTATTTTGTGTGTCAAGTATCCAAACATTTTGGGTGACTCTTTCCAGGATTCAGAGGGCATGTTCCTCCTACCAGAAGATGTGGAGGTGGACAGTATCCGGCACGTTGTCGTCTACGACAGCAACACAAGCTGTTTACAAGAACAAGGTCACTGGATCCTTCACCGGTCTACTCAACAAATGACTGAATGACAAATGGCTCAATAATAGTATATAACTAATGGGACAATGTTTTCTATTCCAAGTTCAAATGTGGACTATTTTTTCTTTATTACATTTTGAACTCCATATTTTGGTTACAGATTTAGGTAATGTTTATGCATTGGTTTCTGACTGGTTGCAGGCAGAGCAGTTGAATGTGCCCAGGCCCTCGCCAAAGCAAGCCTCCACCCAGTCCACATAGTGAGAGGAGGCTTTCAGAGGTTCTCAGCTCTGTACCATTTTTTAAGGACTGAAAAAATCATCTACACCATCATGGTAATACAAACTCACCCAACAATTCATAGACTCATAATTAAGTCTGTGAAGGTTTATCTCAATATTCCAAATAGTACTGGTCAAGTAGTCAAGTAACAGCTTAAATGGGGGGGTCATGCATTTAAGCACATACTTTAGGAGCCGCAGAGCGCAATTTGCCCAGTTAGTAATACAGCCACTAAAGGCAGACATTTCTGGATTCATTCAGGAGCTGGAGAGCCTGAAGATTTATCCTGTGGAGGTTTTAGCAGGACTGCTGTACATGGGTGACCAGAAACAGGGCATGGACTCCAGTATCCTCAAAGACCTGAAAATCAGCGCTTTCATCAGCATCTTACAGAGTGACACTCAGGAGTAAGGCAGGACTGGATGTTTGAAACATTATTGGGGAAAACTCTGAATGACGTGTCAAGGTGGTTGTTTGTGTTTTTGATACCTTTAGATGTCAATCCATAAAGGGGAACCAGACCATCCTCAACATCCCTGTGGCCGACTCTGTGGCGTCTGATTTATACTCAAGTTTTGAAAGGATTTGTAGTTTTATCGGCAAGTCATGTCCCTACTATAGTTAACAAGTTTTTTAAATTCTTACAAATATTTTCTGGTCTCATTTATAGAAGCAGGGAACCAATTAACTTTCTGTCTTCTATTTTCAGATACACATATCAATATGGGCTCTAAAGTCCTGATAGTTTCCAGGCAGGGCAGGAGCCGCTGCAGTGCTGTAACCATCGCATTTCTCATGCACCACCTGAAATACACACTGGAGGTATGTGGAGCTCATACTGTTTGGCTTCAGTGGGTGCAGAATCAAAGACAAGGTGGTCTTGATCAAAATCAATGATCAATCATAGCAAGAGTTTTGAGAGCCTCAGACATGTAACCAGTCAGTACCTTATTTGTTAACAACATGAACAAAATGTACAAATTTGTGGTCTTAAGGGGAGTGGGTTAGGGTTAGGGTTAACCCTAACCCTTTTAAAAGCAGTGAATCATCAGCTACATCAGTGTAATATGCCAAAGTATATTATTCTGCACAGTGTCATTTAGATGAGTTATTATCACCAAATAATAGTGCAATAGCCCAGAAATTCTCACCACAATTTTTCATTTTTACAACTTTGTTCATGTAAGAATCAAACAGACTGGATGCTTACAAAGTTATGTTAATGAGTAAGCTTTAGAGGTGTTAGGCTAGGTGTTTCCCACTGCTTCCACTGCTTATGCTAAGCTAGACTTACCACGTCCTGACTACAGCTTTGTATTTACAAGAACATTAGTTAGTCAGTTGTTTGTCATTGTGGGAAATAAACTTGTTAATTTTGTTGCCCAGATTTATTGGTAAAATGTATAGCTGGAGCGATCAGCTAATTAGCCTAGCTTAGAATAAACTCTGGAAATAGTTGGAAACAGCTAGCCTGGCTCTATCTAAGGTAGCGAAAAACTGCACACCAGCACTTCTATGGGTCAGTTGTAAACACGTGGTGTTTTCACTGTTAGTCCAAGCTACATATTTAGCAAACAGACATATGCTAATGCTACTGCTTTTACTTTGTTCAGCAGGCCTGCACACACCTGCTCAAATGTAGACCAAGCATGAGGCCAAACAGGGGTTTTATGCAGCAGCTGTCTGACTGGGAGTTTCACAAAACAGGAACAAAAGTGACTGATATCTCTGAGCCTCATTTTTAACAATGGACCTGTCAGCTATGATAATGATATGGCTAACTGCTATTGACTTCATGCAATAAAAACAGCAGTGAGAAGATCTCTATTGTATGTTACTATTTGTTGCAGTGCAAGTTTTAATAAAACTCATTTGATGTGTAAAATTGTGTGGAGGTCAGCGACATTATAGTTTCCATAAGAGAATTACATTTATCTTTTCAAACTCTTCCTTTATTTCAAAATGACTTATCAGGCATGTACTGCAAATGGACAAAGTCATCAAATTTGAGAAAACAAATACTGGACAGTGTTTTTTGTATGCAATGTATAATTTTTGTACAACTTTTGTGTACTTTACTTTTGTTTTGTATTCATGGGAAGTAATGTAAGAATCAGCATCATTAGTTGTATTTCAGTCCATACATGTCTCTGCCAGAGGTGCTCTCAGTATTGAAGATGACAGCTTACCCTGTCTTCAGAGTTACATAACATCTGCACTAAAATTAGAGGCCAAATGCCAGTTAGTGTCAAAGGGCTTGCCCTGACATTTTCCTTGAAGGTGAGACAGCGACCTAAATGCAGATAACTGACCAAAAAGCCTATGTTAATAAAATAGCTGTGTGTCTGTAATAAAAGTCAGGATCATACTTTGGGGTTATATGGTCAAATCATGCTCATGACACGTCCCTTGCCTGACAGGCTGTAACAAATGTTGCTCTCAAGCGATTGCTTAAAGGTCCTGCTGCTGATCTGCTGAAAGGAGGAACCAAACTTGCATATGAAATCAACAGCACATCTGATTGGACCAACCAGTTGCCAATTAGCACGTTCAACGAATGCAACGGAGTGAAGTGTGCCAGCGTCAGCCAAGTTACAACCGGATGTTCTACTTTTCTTTCAACATAAAAGCACGCAAGCGATTACTTGAACCCAGCATAAATTATCACTCAGCCAAAGGTAATGCTTTGTTTTCCTTAAAATGCCCCAGAGGAATATCTGGAAAAAAGTTTAACATACAAACAAGTTTCAGTTTCAATTTTCTAAAATCTGGTTTAAACATGTTTTATTTTGAAGAAAATACATTGAACTCGTTTGTCAGGTCTCCAGGACATATTAACGTGTTTCTGTGACTCGAATTAAAATAACAGTATTAGACTTAGGTTTTTTTTCTCCTAAAATTAGTAATACGTGTATAGACATTATCAGGAAATTGTTGACCATTTATCCAGAACTGTAGACACTAAAATACTTAGCCATTCAGGCGTTTATTATGAAGGATGTGACCGGAAGTCGCACTCGTCCCTTTGTTCAGTTGTGACAGCCGTCCAACTGTTGCACAGTCAGGCGTGAATATTTCCCAACTCCAGCAGGCTTCCTGATGTCACAGTAGAAAATGTTGTTCAGTCCAACGGGTTGGAGTGAATGTTTACGCGAATGGGAGGATTTAGAGAAGAACCACCAACAAATTCAGGTAAGTTAAAGCTGTCCTAACGTTAACGTAACGTAACGTTACGTATAGAAGTGTGCCCTGCCCCGGGTAAGCTAACAACCGGAGTGGGTGGGCACCGCAGGCGACTCTGCTCGGTATCCACCCTCAGCAGCTACGGATCATTTTAATGTGACAGAATAAGTGAAGACAAAATAATAGAAACATGTAGTGGAGGTTTGACTATGGACAAACTGCCGCCGGAACGACTGTCACGTTGTCTCAGCACGGCACTGTTTTGTGGAAGCACCACGACACCGAGAGTGTCAGATTGATGTAATCTCTTATAATCTGCACATGGTAATATTAATTATACAGGGAATCTGCGAGTTGATAATTGTTGGCCGCGACGAAATAATTTACAGTTGTCGGAAGCAGTCAGATCCTTTCCGAAGTAAAAGTAGACATACTCTGTTACATCTGTAGACATGCTTCGTCACAACTGTAAACAATCCCTGTTACCACTGTACACATACTCTTGTTACATCTGTAGACATGCTGGGTTACATATGTACACATCATTAATAGATGGTAAATTTGTAGTTAATTCAACTTTAATTTGACGTTATTTCAGCAAATAATAAAATACCTAATACAGCACTTAGCAAGCAAAATGTGTATTGTAAAGTTGCAACTGATGTTTAAGAGAGTTTGTAAGTGATTAATAAATACTGTGTAGTTCGTCTTTAAATATTATTTGGATGGCTATTAAAGTTGCAACTGATGATTATGAACTTTTACAGTTGCTTAATAAATGGTTATTAGTGCATTGCATAATTTGTTCACAGCAAAATAACAAATAAACAGAAGTGTATCAACTTTTAAGTGACCATTTGTTAACAATGGTTGTTAATATGTGTTAGCATTTAATTTATAACAAAACGTAATAGTTTATAAGATCATCATGTTTTCTGTATGCAACATTCTTTTTTTGTAAAGTAATTAGTTGGTTATGATTAATGAAGTGGGGTAAGTGCACAGTATTTCCCTCTCAAAGGTAATTTATTGAATTACTGTAATCTTTTTTTCTCCTTTTGACCTCTTATGAAAAAGCAGTGGGGCCCCACTCATGCTTCAGAGAAGTTGTATCATGAGCAGCTCCACCAAAGCGAATCTTAAATGTATTAGACTGTTTCATTTAAATAGCTGTTTAAGGATCAGAGAGGTTACTGAAGATTGATACAAGAAATGCAAGATATCCTCAGATCTATGTTGTGACACATTAGAGGGGCCTGACCCTCGGCTGGGAACCACTGAATTAAACTACCTAAGCATAAAGTACTTAAAACTAGAAAGCTGCTACATCAGGATTTACACTCTAATCGTGTAATACATAATATATCAGCTACAGAGGAAATTTTTATGCTGAACGACTACTTTACTTTTGAAACTTTAATTTTTGTGCTAATACTTGAGCTTGATTTTGAATGTTGGACCATGAATATCAGAGTATTTCTACATTGTTATATTAGCACATGTACTACTACCCTTTAATAATACTTACATTCTGTAGCGTACATCAGTGCATCATTTTTAGTATCATATCGTACTGTATGCTTTCTATTTAAAATCTTAATCTAGTAAGTAACCAATATCGATAGCTGTTGAAAAAAATCTAATATTTTCTCTAAAATGTACCTTGAACAAATGCAAGGTATTTAAGCAAATGTACTTAGTTGCATTCCACAATGGTTACTTGGACTCCAGTGACGTGTCAGACTGCTGAATTATGAATAGAAAGTGCTGATTTAATGCACCAGAGCACGTCGCTTACTGTGTATTTCAAAACATGATCACAATTACAACACAGCAGCTAATTGTGCAGCAGCCATTGAGCAACTGTCATCATAGGTCACTTTTTTAAGTGAAAAACAATGAGCCTGTGTCTGAGCATACCAGAGCAGGCACATCTCTTACACATACCTTGAATTAACATGCAGTGACACAATTAAATCTGTGGGTGCAACGAGTAGGTTGTTATCATGGAAAATATCAACGAAATGCAAATCTATTGACAAAAGAAAAAACATACAAAAGCACAAGATCAGGTTCCTTCCTTAGTAAATGGTCATTCTGGCATTTTTGCTAGTTTTAGCCGCTTTACAATAAATCCTGGATTATTTACACAACAACCCTTTTCCAAACTAAACCTTTTGCATGTGTTGAGATTTTTTTGTGAAAGTTTCCATGGCATCGTCCTTGTGTCCTCTCTACCGTGCCGATTTGGAGTAAAGGTGACTATATTTCTTTTTTTCTTTTCAGGATACCCATCGTCTATACAAGCAGAAACTTGAGGAAGTGACCAAACTGCAGGACAGCTGCTCCAGTGCTATAGCACGTCAGAGGAAGAGACTGAAAGAGCTCACTGTGTCACTGAAAGAGTAAGTATTGATTGGCAATTTCATTGTGAAGACACTGGCAATTTTTGTGCAAAACCAGTTCACGTGCTAGATAGCTTGAATGCTCCTGTTAATGGTCTCCTTGTAAAAGCTAATAAGGGTCAAGCTTGGCCTTAAATTCTGTCACATTACTCTTATTCTCAAACATCTCCTCTGGGTGGCTGTTCATTACAGGTTCTGGTGCTCAGTTCTCTGGTGCTCGATAGTGTGTCTCACAGGCTTCTATATATCTCTGGATTACAAAAGCATTTCACTGAATTTAAATACAGTATTGAATCCGTGTATTAACTTAACATCTTTTTGAACCCCTAAGTAGATTTTATAAGATTTATTTTTCAGCATTTACAAATTAGAAAGCTTAAATTAAACTGAAATGCAACAATTTAAGGACGTCTCATCACCTTTTGTTGACTGAGATGGAAAAACAAAACAGTTCTAACAGCCAGTATCTACAATCCTAAAATGAGAGTAGTGGGCTAATAAATGAAATATTCATTTTTTTCTTTTTGAGATATTAAAAAAGATGCATTCAAATAACCTCCACAAAATACTTCTAATTAGCAGTTAAGTTAATCAGATTGAAATGTTGGTGCCTGAGAAGAGAAACCCTGCAAGTTGGATGTACCATCAGTACTTCAACAGAGTGCCGCCTCTGCTCAGTGACTGTGATCTGTCTTTGGCTGAATACACACCAGCTCACGAATGACAGAACAGCCCAAATTTTCATAACAATCGGAAACGGGTTTAAAATGTTCACCCTCAAGGAGTTGGCCGTGGTAATTTGGAGTGTAATGGTCACAATGAACAAGAGAAAAGGCAATAAAAAAAGTACTGCAGAAGTTTAAAAAAATCATGAATGAAAATAAGAAATTCACAACAAAAAATAAAGAATGAGCCATTGTTCACACAGTGCGATGTAAATTAACGTCACTAATCTGTGTGTTTTCATTTTGCTTTTTGCTCGTAAAAGAGCAGAGGGAGAGGTAAAAAGGTTTGATAAAAGCTTCATTAGCATCAGAGTTTAGAATATCTGGGTAATTTGTAGACTGTGAACAAAATTCAGAAACCTTTCCTATTTTCAAGAATGTTTTAAATGAGTCTTTTTTTTTCTATTATTAGATGCAAAGAAAATCATTCAACACCCAAATTAAGTCCAGAGGACATGGATGCCATTGCTGACATCAAGGACTCCATGAAAGACAGAACAAATGCTTTCTCTGAGATGGAAGCTTTTCTGCCAAAGAAAAACGGGTATTTGAATAACACTCGAGTTTCATGATAAGTTTTCAGCATATTTACCATTTAACTAACAAGCAACAACAACTATGATCCTTTTTAAAACAAGAAAACTATCAGAACGTTTAAGATCTTAGCATTGTGACTGCTTGACTTCTCTTTCTGTTTAGGTTATACCTCACTCTTGTTTTGGGAAACGTCAACGTAACACTCCTCAACAAACAGTCAAAGTAAGCCGCATAATTTTTTTCTTACACTCACAGAAGTATCTTTCAAAGTAAATATAAATAGCATTTCTGTACGCTTCACCAAACAGATTTGCCTATAAAGATGAATACGAGAAGTTCAAGCTGATCCTCACGGTCATCCTCTTCGTGTTCTCCTTCACGTGCCGCTTTTTATTCAGCTACAGGTAAGATTTCAATTATGTTTGCAGCCGATTCACCTATTTTAGGGGATTGACACACATTTGATGCTAGTGAAGATTTACACAAACAGAATGGTTAATTCATGGCTGAATATTGCAGAATGTTTTAAGGTTGATCAAAATTTCAGCGTTAAAAATCCACAAATGTCTTCTTTTTTATTTTTTTATATAAAAGCAGATTACATAAGCAAATACTGATAATGAAGCCTTTTTTTAGATTTGTTTTTTATGACCAGTGAGATCAAATGACAACATGAGTGAATGAATGAGGTTGTTAAACTATTTCCATTACATGTGTGTTAATTTGGTCGTGGTTTACTTCTTTATTTTCCTTTTTCTTTTTGCGTCAGAGCTCTAGATGCCCTGTTTAACTTCCTGCTGGTTTGGTATTACTGCACTCTCACCATCCGGGAGAGTATTCTCATCAGCAACGGCTCAAGGTCTGCGACTGTCTCACCTCTTTTTATTATAATAATAATAACTGGTCACATTAAAAACATCTTCAGGCTCTTTGAGGCACTTTAAAATCTTTAGCAAAATCCTTTTTTCAAAGTCAGAAGTTGATTCTTCTGAAACAGTTTTGTTGACATCATAACCTTGCCTGTTGGTATCACGTCCAGCGGTACTACTGTGTCCTTCAGTGTCAGTCCTCCATGTTGTTTCAGGATCAAAGGTTGGTGGGTTTTCCATCACTATGTGTCAACCTTCCTGTCTGGAGTCATGCTCACTTGGTGAGAGATGATATTCACTCTTCTTTACTCTACATTGTCACAATAACTGTACAGAATCTCATTTGAATATATCCATTGCTTGTCCTTACCATCAATCCATCTCTCCTGTCCTCTTAAGTGTCAGAAGATTTGGGTTTGTTCTCCATTTTAAGCAAGTGCTGTGTCTGTTCACAGGCCTGAAGGTGCTCTCTACCAGATGTTTAGGAACCAGTTCCTGACATACTGTCTTTACCAAAGTAAGAGCTTCAAGCTGCATCTCAGTTCCATGCTACATACAAACATTATGAAATACACACATCTAATTAGCATAGAATACTAGATTAGGCCAATGGTTCGCAGTGCATCTGGCTTGTATTAACACCTCAAAATGGAAAAAGGAGGAGTGTGAGTGTAGACATTGTGACTGAACAAAAGATTTTTCCGAGCTGAAGATCCTCTTTAAATCGTTATTTTAAAGCTCTGGCTGTAACTGTGTGATCAAGACCGTACCTCTGCAGACAGAGTGATTATTTTTCCTTTCTGGTTGTGGACAATTTCCACCCCCTTGAACCTTGATTTTTAAATGATTTTCTGAGGTTTGGTGATCAAATTATCCAGTATTTTGCAAGAAAAAAAAAGCAAAAACTAGAAAATGAAAAGCAAATTTCCCAAAGGTTGAGAATCCAGCCTAAAAAGATGATTATTATTGTTAGTAATCTTTTTCTTAACTGTATTTATATCAATGTTCTGTATATATGCTTGAGCTGGGTAGTTAAGGCAATGTATGTGTAAAACTAAGCAGACTTTACTGCAGTGTATTGTATTAACAAGGAATTTATATTTGTGTGTATATAAACTCTTTTAACTTATTTTGGCACAGTCCCAGTGTGTTGCAGCACCTCCTTAAGTCTTGGTTAATTACTGTTACTGTTACTGTTTAGTACCAAGTGTGAACACATTTCAACTGTCAGAGGTCCTCAGCATGAAAAAGCACATAACAATATGTATAACAACTACATAATAACCCAATGACTGATTTAAGGCCAGTAATTTTTTTCTGTGTTCTGTTTGCAAAGTAGGCTTCGTCCAGTTCCTCCAGTACTACTACCAGAGCGGCTGTTTGTACAGACTCAGAGCGCTGGGAGAAAGACACACCATGGACCTAACAGTCGGTGAGTCCTGTCTGTCACAAGTTTGTCAGTTTCTATTTGTAGTCGAATAACTTTGAAA
This sequence comes from Acanthopagrus latus, assembly GCF_904848185.1. NCBI lineage: Eukaryota > Metazoa > Chordata > Actinopteri > Spariformes > Sparidae > Acanthopagrus > Acanthopagrus latus. The sequence continues at coordinate 22,460,258 of NC_051051.1, read as the reverse complement.
TAATACAAGGAGAAATGATACAAGTGATCCACACATGACAGTGTATATTATGCTTTACAGAGCGACTTTAAAAGTACAGCCCCTTATTCAGCTGTACAGTGGTTTGCTTGTGTATGTCACCGTTTATATTTATTATGAGGGTTGCTGAACAAAATGTTTGTGTTTATGTAAGGAAAGCGAATACAGGCATATATGTCTGAGTTCACTTTTTATATCAGCCATGTTCCCCTCTTTTCTTGCATCAACGATATGTTCACCTCTCATGTCAACCGTAAACCTCTTGAATGCACTGTAGCAATGCAGGAGGAATATCAGTGATGTAATACACTGGTAGAAATTAAGTTAATCTCGGCTCAGTGACTCTTTTCTCTCCTCTCCTGATGCGCAGAAGGTTTTCAGTCCTGGATGTGGAGAGGCTTGACCTTCCTCCTTCCTTTCTTGTTCTTTGGTCATGTGAGTAGCTGTTTTTTTTATTGGTGCACACTGCTAACACACATCTAGGGCTTATTAATGTAAGATGTAATTTTTCAAAGAATTCACAGGAAATAGTTATTTAAAAATTTCGTTACTGTTAACTATTTCTCTTCTTTACAGTTCTGGCAGCTCTACAACAGCATAACACTCTTCAAGATGTTTCAGCTCCCGGAGTGTAAAGAGTGGCAGGTTGGTTCACTGAAGAGTTTCAATGTTCCGTCATTGTTAATTTTTGAAATTTAAATACCTAACCCGGGCTTTTAAAATTGTTTTGCATTCAAACACATAGTTCAAAGTATATTGTTTTGCAGTTTTATGTTCATGTATCGTCTTATGCTCAAACTTCCTGTGTGATACCCAGCTCCTGTGCTTATTTGGCCAGATTCTATAGTAGAACCCCCACTGACCTGTCACCTGATTTAGCCAATGGTGCAGGCTAAAAAAAAAAACCCATGTCATTATCCAGTGTTGAAACCCAAATTCTTGCATGACTTGACAGTGGACAAATGAGAAGTAGAGGAACTTAGGAACCGTCTTACAAGTGCTTTCAAAATGTCCGAGAGCTTTTTTGATTTTACATCTCTAACTTGTTTTATTTTTGTCATTATTACTATTTTCACCTCAGATTTCATGCACAACCTCCTTTAAAAGATATGGTACTATTATGTTGTCATGTACTTTTATTATTATACTATATTACAGTCAACCTCCACCCACACCACCCGTAACAGCTACATTTTACCACAGACACTAGACCAGCCTCATACAGAACACAGCTTCCATTGCCATTGTCATTATTTACACCCAGTTAAGACTTTTTGTTTTTGGGAATGTGGGGTTGAAGTACAACTTTTGATTAGTTTAGGTACGCTGGTGAAATATTGTAAAATTAATAAGTAAGTTATACATTTTATTTTAAATACTTTGTTGACAGATAAACTTAAATACATGTGTCTCTGTGGAGTATCCATGGCAGTAAAAAGTACAGATGTGATTACTGCACTGATCTTCTGGTTTTGTAAACAGATATAGGTAGTAGCTTGTGTAACAACATCATTTCTGCATTTAAAGTTTAAAGAGCTGCAAATCGTCTCATGAACTTTCCATTTTCATCATGGTTTATTTTTTGTTGGGGTCTAGGTTGTGATGTGTGGCTGCTCTTACATGGTCCTCTTCATGGGAAACTTCTTGACCACCCTGGGAGTGGTTTACCAGAAATACATGAACAACCAAGACAAGCCCAAGAGTTTATAAACTGGAATAATGAAGTGGGCAGAAACACCAGAAACCCTCCTGTTGATGGAACAGAAAACGTGCAAAGTTACCGCAGCTCTAATGTTATCTTTAGAGCTTTTACCAATGTTATGATTGTTGTCCTTGTCGACCATTTACATGTATTGCTACGAGTATTAATGTCCTTTTGATTTCTTATTTGTGTTACTGAGGGTCAAAGCAACATGCTGTATGGGTAAGCCAAAGATATTATCACTCCGACAATCACTTAGACATATCGAAAAACACTACCAGGTATTCATCAGGGTTTGCTTAGTACTACAGGATATTCTGTCTCGATCAAAAATATACAACTCCAAAAGTAAATGTTACTGAATAAATACATAATAACCTTGTTATATGAATTATATTTATTTAGGGAGATCTGTAGTTTACCACTCAGCAGCTGCTTTGTGCTGTAGCCTTACAGAGAGTGCTCAATAAAAAACTCCAGCAAACTTGTTGTTTTCACTTTACCTTCCAAACCTCTCGGAGGATTTCATTTCTATATTTATTCAAGGCCCAAAGAAGCAACATTATCTAGTGTTTTACAGAAAAATTAAAGCTTAGAGAGAAGCCCAAAATATGAATCCACCGTAGAATGAGATATTTTCATTGTCATTTTTATTTTAAACTAGTTTCACTTTACACGCTACATGTGTAATAATTCATCAGTGTTAATCTAATAATAAATGATTGTTTTAAGAAGTTACATTTTATGCTTCAGTATGTTTTGATGCTCATGGTTCTGTAGTTTGGTAAGATTTTCAGTCAATTAATTTAACTCTAATGGAGCACTAAAGGATGAAAGTACATCGTTGACCAGAAGCATAAAATATTTCTGTTACTCTCCTTCCAAAATTTTCCAGCATTTGTCCTAAGACAACAGTCAGGAGAACATATGAACATTAAAAAAAAAATGTCTTTTTGCTATAATCTAATGTTCATAGGATCCTGTCCTAGACATGTTTCCAATATTTGTGATGGTGAGAAACATATACAGATTTTGTTACATGCAAGAATGTAAATGTTTATCAAAAGTGCCTAGCGCATTGCTGCATTACACCACAATGACCACAAGGTGGAGACGTTGAATTGTATTTACTTACAGTAAACACACCCCGGGTCCTGCTGTCTGTGTAAATACATGGAGTAAATTGAATCAGCTTTTCTTTATATTTGGACAAACATCACCACACTTAATCTTTGGAATTTTAGACCTAATTTTTGCAGATGGAGCGCATCTCTGGAGGGTGATCACAGTACACCATCTGCTACTGCTGAACTGACCTGAGCTGAGAGTGACGAGGAAGTGTTTAACTATGGTGTTTATTGTTCACATGCCATCAAGGTCGATCGTTAATTTCACTGAGTAAATGTTACTAATCAGAGAATGGTACAGAATCATTGTTGTCATTTGAACAAGACAATAATCAGGTCTCTGTGGGAAGGCTGGGCTCCGAACTCAAGGGCCACATACACAGTCGGGACAGGAAGACCTTTTTAATGTCAATCTGGCCTCTTTTTAAAAAGGAATTAGTCAGATCCAGCAGATGTAAGTAAGAATAACAGCTTACTTGTGTAGATTTTCTAGCTTTGCTCTCAGCACAGGCCCAGCAGCCTGTTGTTAGATGAAAAGACGATCATCTGGAGGCATAAAATCATCTGAAAACTCATTGAAGGAGTTATCTGCACAGGAAAAAACAAACAAACACAAGTGTAGATAAGCTGTAATGTGTATGAACATTACACAATCTAACTGATAATCCAATTTATGTTCAGAACAACACAAATACCTGTTCCTAGACTGTCTCACATTTACTGTCGTTGCTGTACATAATCACAAGTTCATCAAATGTGCATTATTCAACAGTGTATCAAACTGCTGTTGAATATACTATACATTTGTAATATGTACATTTGAATATTAATTTGCCAGTAGACAGAGAGACAAGTACTGTAGGGAGAGAGAGCTGGCATTTAGCAGTTCTGTGGTATTCATGTTAAATATTCTGCTACTCCGGTGTCCCACTCTTTTTTCCTATTTTCATTTTATCACTTTTGCCTTTTCTGTTTCTTGTTTTTTTTTTTTTAAAACATAGTCCAGATGACGATTTACAGGAAATTACAGCAACTGTAGATGTAGAGGTTTAGTCACACCATCATCTTTACCTGAAGAAGACCATTGCTTTCAAAATAAAAGAGTAAATTAGAAACAAGACAGCAGACAGCGGCTATTTTCTAAAGTCATTTTGTGCAGAAATTAAAACTTAAACAAGGTTTTTAATAATCTTTATGACCTGAAATCCAGAATAAAATGAATATAATTGTAACTAGAGCTTATACGTAGTAATTAAACAGCAATTAGACAATCCTAAAATATAGACTGAAATGGCTGTTTGGCTTCAAGGTATTACTATTTCTTTATAGTCTGGGAAACAGTGCCAGGTGATCTGTAATTTATAATCCTTATTTATCATCCTTACCACCATAAGTAAAAAACTGAGACTTTCAACGTATCATTCTATGAGAAAAGAAGAGTGAGAAGCTTCTGATAAAGCAGCATCTCTTGGGCTTTATAATTTAAACATAACTATAGTGGAGCCGCAGTGCCAGAACACAAAGAAATAAAGGATGGGAAGAAATTTGCACATAAGATCAGAGGGAATAATACCTGAAAAATTTAAAATGGAAACCAGCCTCACTCCCAATTTATTACAGTAAGACTTCCCCCACTGCAGCGAAAAGTCTTGGATGAGTTTGTTGCTGGAGGGCCAGGGAGAGCGAGGCTGGGCTGAACAAACGGGACGAGGAGCAAAGTGAATGGGGAGGTAGAAGGGAAGGAGGAGGGCTGGGTATTCTCCCAGCCTGCACCTCTTTCATCTTTCTCATTAAAGCCCGAGCAGTGGGGGCCGTCAAGAATGAGCCCAAGGACATGGAGATCGGGGACTGAGCCTGAGCCTCGCATCAGGAGGTGGAGAAGGAGGTAGGGGAAACAGCCAGAGCGAGCAGACGGGCCGCCATGTCAAACCCTCACCTCAAACTTAACCCACCTTCCCTCTGGGACCCAGATAAAGACCTCTTATCTGTGCTCACCTTCTCTCCCGGCCTGGGAACGACTCTAGCAGCAGCAGGAAGGCCGATGTGGGGGGGGAGTGAGTCTCTGGTTGAGTAGGTCCAAAATACACAAGCTTTCACTCAGCAAGGGTGTATGAAAGAGGCGGGCTGCGCTGATGAGTTTCCATCTGGGACAGTCTGATTAAAAGAGAGGCGAGGAGAGGAAGTAGCTCATGACAGAGGAGGTGATTGTGAAGAAAGAGGCTGAGGCTGTTTCCAGGAGTGGAAACTCAGGCGACTATGAGTGGAAAGCCTACAGTTAGACTGAAATCTTTATTTATGTGGGTGGATGTCTGTATTTTGTGTGGGTTTTTTGTTTTGTTTTTTTTTGTTTTGTTTTTTTGTAGTTATATTTGTATTGTTCTAACATTTTGGTGTCCAGGATCTTGAAAGTTTGCTTTGAGAGAGCTGATGGTATTTTTCTCAAGAAATCTAAAACTGTTTTAATTAACTAATTTAATTGTTTTAATAGTTTCTCTCTTTAACGCACAAATTGCCTCATTAACTCCAACAAAAAAACTTCTGTCAAATTGACAGAGACTGAATAAAACTGTCTTGGTTTGCCTTTCAACAATCACCTCTGGTTTTGCTGAATAAATCCTGAAGTCACAGAGTAAGGTTAACATTTCTTTCCCTCTTCTGCTGCTTCATTCCTCCTTTGTCTCTTTCTGCTGTGTCTTCACATCCCTAGAGTCATATAAGAGCTGCTGTAATCACCTCTGTACTGTATCACGTCTTCAAACTGTGCAAATTATGCTGTGTTCAGTGTCTGTATGTTCATTCTCAGGCTGCCAAATCCAGTTGAGCTGACCCCCATCACCTCTGTTGACTTACCCTGTGAACTGAAGTTGAGGTCCACACAAACTCCACAGCTAAGTGAGCTATTAGTTAATTGGATAAAAGTAGCGAGCTAGAGCCATGGACAGTTAACACAGAGCAGCAGTTATGGGTATCTGGTGATACACTGTCAAAGAATAGTTTAACATTTTGGGGATTTAGCTTTTTTGCTCTGTTGCTGAGAATCAGAAGGTGAGATCGATACCACTCTCAAGCTTGTACAGTAAATATGAAGCTACAACCAGTTAGCTTAGCTTAGCAGCTAGCCTGTCAGTGTCTGAGGGTAACCGGCCTACCAGCATCTTCAAAGCTCATTAATTAACACATTTTATCTTGTTTGTTTCATATGTTTGCAACCATATGTGTAGAAACAAAGATTTTTTTTTGTCTTCTTGGTTGCCTAGCAAGCTTGAGGTGACAACAACACTCCAGGAAGTCTCTGCCTCTGGTCAAGACACACCACATAACACATCAACTTACTCTCAACTTAAAATAACTGACTGCATTAAGTCTGGATAAAATGGGATTTCAGTAATTTAAACCTGAAACCTTATCTGAAGGCCATCATGGATCGGCTCCACTGGTTTGAAAAAAAATCCGATAGTATGTAAGCTTATGAGAAAATGCCCCTACTTCTCACTTGATTAATTTCAGTAAACAATTTGGTAATGAGTTTATGGTCTCAGTTGCTAGTTTCAAGCCTTCTACAATACAGTGTGATGTTGATTTAAATGTCATGTGTGTAATGTAACTTATGATTCCAATTAGAGTAAAATAATTGATAAAGCAGGATATGCTTTAGGGCGTGGCTACCTTCGAACTGACAAGTCGCGACGTGTCATTTTTTTTTTCAGTCAAATCCATCATGATATCCTCCCCAGCCCCGCCCCGCAATCCAAATACTTTCACTTCTGGTTTCAAAACAGCCATAATGCCAAGCTGGAGGCTTCAGAATGGTTGCTCACTACCCAATGTCTGACATCAGTGGGTTTGACTTGCTGTTGATGATATAAGTGAAAATGTGTCTTTTGTTTGTTTCCAATGGCCACAAGTAGCCAAAAGCTGTTTATTCAGCTAAAAGGGGAAGTAAAAGGGAAAACTAGATCTTAAAGGGTAAAATTTTGTTTGTATATATTAATTCATACCATGGTTGTTTATTGTCAGCTTTGAAATCAAGACATGATTGGGTTCAGTTCAGTCACTGAGTTTAATCCTCACCAAGTAGAGGTTCAAGACCATCAGTCCATACTGCAGCTATTGTATTACAAAGCTATTAGCCATTTTGCTGTGTACTTGACTTTAATTTACTGCAACGCCATCTGCCCAAATCATAAAAACTTAAGGAGTAAAACCTTAACAGGTTTGGATGAAACCAAGCAGGTGTGAACACGTCCTAAAGCCCTCACCGCGTAACTGAAACAATGTGCGTTTTAATCTGGTCCATTAGCTTTTGGCACATGTGCTGCTGTCTCTCTGCGGAGGAGTGTGGGAGTAGCGATCCCCACCAACAACAGCCAGCATTATATATAGCCAATCAGCAGAGAAGAAGTGAAACACACGCATAAAATTAAAGTAAATGTTCCAACAAAATAAGGGTCGCATAGAAAACACAGCTCTTTGCTCTTGCAGCTATGAAATTCAGATCTTTCCCCATCCTCATTAGTAAATTAACTCCCACGACAGCAACTCCTTCACCTCTTGAAATATGAACTGAGTGCCAGATTAAATATGCATATTTAATAAGAGGGGAACATGATTACATCCACTTGTTAAATGAGAGCATGAGGAATTGAGGAATCTCACAGAGAGAGAGAGAGAGAGAGAGAGAGAGAGAGAGAGAGAGAGAGTAAGAGATCTTCATGGCCTGCAGAGCGTGAAAGAAAAAAGAGAATTCATCTTTATTTTAACATGGCTCTGTGGGAGTAACCCTAGCAGGACTTCCCCCCACTCTGTAGAGCTGATTACACACATTCTGGCTTTCTGGGGGTTTGGACTGTGGGTTCCTATAGCAACCACAAGACACAGACTGTAAGGAGTAGACTTGCCTTGCCATGCGTCTTAACATTTTTACCTCTTGAACCATCAAACAGCATTTTGGAACAGGCTGCCAAGTGTCTTCTGCTGCTCATATTTCTTTGTCAGATTGGAGTCAGACCCTAAAATCCAACCAGCACCGTGCTTAAACATCACGACTTTTACAGTGTATCATGTATCATGTGTATAGACTGTATAAAAGTGTACTGTAAAATAAAGTGCAACCAAGTTATTTTATCCTCAAGACATATATAGGCCTTGTTTCCAATTCATGTTATACTTCCGATTTTCACACACAGTCCAGTAGATTATCATGATGGGATGTCACACTTATTATGTAAATAGGTTATAAATTGTGCAAAGATGTATGTACTGTAAACAAATACACACAGAGAGATTATAAGCTATATGTTTGTAGCTTTTTATATTTCATGCAATGATTCAGAACCATGAAAAGGATTAAATTTGTTGATGTGTAACAATGGGAGGTACTGTATTGTGTCAGAGTAGTTTTTGTGGTCACAGATAGTGCAAGGTTATGTAGGTTTTGCACAGCGGTGCTTCGATCCATACGGTAACATCAGCATGCTAACTTGTTCACAGCAATATTGCTAACATTTTGACTTTTAGCGTGTATGATGTTTACAGTCCACTAACATTTACTAATTAGCGCTGAACACAAAATACAGCTGAGGCTGATGGGAATGTCATTAGTGCTACAGGTATGTCCTTATAAACCAGTCAAATATTTAACCTGATGATGGTGCAAGATGCAGAGTTAAAGAATCACCAAAGTCTGTAGGATCCATCCTCTGGGGAACCTGAACATCTGTAACAAATCTCATGTCAAACAATCTAGACAATCTGCCGGCAGATAGATATTGGTCCTGCTTAGACCACACACTGCCACAACCTTTTTAACATCACTGAAGGGAAAAAAACGATCTGATTTGGGAGATTTGAGCTGAGGAAAGCGTGACATTCCTCTAGAACTTTGTTCTTAAAGTTGAGATTTGAATCAATGGGCACACTGTTGATCCGAGTGTAAACCAAAGTACCATACCACCCACTAAATTCAAACTGCGTAACACTCTTAACGCTTCAGCTGGTGAAGACAGGTTTTTGTTTTGGTTTCCATATAGGTACAAGTTACCAAATGGTGACCTCATTATGACAAAAAGACTGTGAGATGCTGAGAAATGGTAACAGCACTAAACTCAGCATAAAAGCACATTTTCACGTTTGTGTCAGTTGTGTCTCACAATTTGTGTACTTGTTGTGTGGCTAAATAAATTTAGGACACATCCAGGCTGGATGTTTGTCTGTGAAACAAATGCTGACTTCAGCTCTCAAGCTATAAGAAAGAAAGCAAAGAAATTCACTTTATACAAATGTACAATGTTTATACAAAAAAAAACAAACCAAGTACCTGGATCACAGTGCACGTGGGATTCCAAAGTGTCATGACTCTTTGTGGTTTGGGTTTACAAAATTGTCAAAACACATTAAAGTACTTTAAACGCACTTTACTGAAAATCGTTAAAATTATGGATCTGTTTTTAACATAACCTTGATAAAATGAAGATCATTACGCACCTTTTTACGTCCTCTGTGGTGTTACCATTAATCATCCTGTCAATATCACGTCACATTTTCCAAATAGTTCTAAAATGGAAAGACTTAAGTAAGACAAAATGTCAGAAAACACAGACAAATTACATATTCCACAACAAATATAGACAATTTAAAACACTACACTGTAATATATATATATATATATATATATATATATATATATATATATATATATATATATATATATATATATATATATATATATATAGTCCATATTTGCATACTCAATCATACACAATATATGTGAGTCCTTGACCCATATATAGGACATTTTTGGCCCTGAGGGGCCAAAGAATGAACAATGAAGTGGGTCAATAGGCCCACTCCCACACACACTGTGTGTTCTTGTAAACCAGATGGCCAATTTGGTGTGAGCCAAAAGAAAATTAATCACAACACATTTTGTCCCTCGTCTGATTGAATACAATCACACTGCGAGGTGCAGAATAAACACCCTGCGGCCTCCTGCAGTGCACAGTCAGCATCACGAGCAGCACTTTGATTGAACATTTAACAGTTCACAGTGAATCATGGGAGGAAACACTTTTGTCAGTGTAGCACTATGGCTGTCATTCAGTAATTTACATTATTTTGTGGGTACCCACTTTTCGTCAGCATGTCTTGTAGAACTTTACTTAATGTAGTCACTGATAACATTAATATACAAAAGTGTCTTTTGCCTGAATTTGTTGTGACAATCAAAGAGTTTTCGGTCCAAACACATCCAGTGTCAAAGAATTAGCTGTGACACTAAACACAAAATTGAAAATAACTGTAACTAACAATTAGTAATTAGTAATTCAAACATTTCCATTTCAATATTTAGGTGCAAAACACAAATTGATGGCAGATGAAGGGCACAAACAAACATTAAGTATGTTGGTGAGGTGTTAACCCACCATGAGCCAGAGCTAGTCGCCAGAAATAAGTGCTGGCTTTGTACATTTGTTCTGAAAATCATGGATATGTAAAATTTTGTGCCTTTGCTACGTATCGCAACATTTCCACAATACGTGTCATATTGCTTTCAGATGCCTATGAGTTGGCATTCATGTCAGCATGAGGATTGGATGGTGCTGGTTGTGACATCAACTGTTCGAGACAGTGTGTCATCAAGCGGGGCTTTAAACCCAAAACACGATCTTTTCCTCACCCTGACCAAGTGTTTTTTGTGCTTAAACATAACCAGAGCACCAAACATATCTTTGGTTTGCAGAAATGTATATCTTTTGCCAACATTTGTCCTGCTGATTGGGTTGGTAGTTTTGCTTTAGTGTTTATATCATTAAATTCATTCCTTTATCTTTTCAATTATGTATTCTGTATTTTTTTTTCCTTGCGATGGTGTAAATGCTCGTTCAAAGCCGTCTCCATGCTGCCAACAATATAATTGGGGTGATGAGTGACTGAACTACTTGATTAAAATGTAATACAATTTAATGGTCTTTGCCTAAAGAAAGTAAAATTTGAAGGCCAAAGAAATCATAGTTGGAAAAATTTCTTTTGTGAAAAACTGAAGTCATGCTTTGGTGGTTAAACCCCCAGATTCTCAGTAACAATACAAAGGACATGACCCTGCATTATTATGATGGAGCTAGAGCCTATCATGTGTTTAGAAATCTGTGACGAGGATGGATTGTTTGCTTTTTAATGCACCAAAGCTAAGAAGTAAAGAAGTTGGTCTTATATTTGCGGCAGAAACAAATTTGAGCAGGTACGACGCTGAAGATTTTAAAAAAAAAAGGGGGGCTGCAGAGGGATCACAAAAGCTAGAAAATACTCACATTGCTCACACGAAAGGCCCCCACTGTGACAGGTTTAAAATATCACATCGCCGCTTGTGTTGTCTTGTGGAAAAGCTTTTCTTTTCCAGCATCCGGTTTATTGCCTTTGTTTTCATCTTTTCAGCGTGCAACAGAGTAAAAAAGGCTTCTAAAGCCTCCATTTTCCTCAGCTGTCATTGTTACTTTCACTGCAGCCATTGTTGGTGAGCGCAGGTCACTGCTATTTCCAGTTTCCCCTGGTAACCGTTTCCCTTTGAAATCATCATGCGCCCCCACACTGAGCTGAGGTGCAAACAAGCAAATAAAACAAAGCAGCAGTGTGTATACACACATTTGTAACAAAGGCTTTAAATAAATACAAATTATGCTTCACGGTCTCTCCACCATTATGGGACTTATACCTGTGTTCACCCTGCCGATGAGGCATAGAGCACACAATCAGAACACAAAGAAAACAGGGCACAAGAGATTAAAAAATGAACAAAACTGAAACAAGTTCATCCTGCAATCAATCTGTAACAAAGAGAGAGAGCAGGAGCACATACAGACCTCTCAGAGCACTCAGGTGAATGCTGAAAGTTGGTGTTGATTGACGGATTATCATGAATATTAATGACCCACTTCAGTGGAGTTTTTTGGGGGGAGAGATAAACAACACAGTTCAAAGTAAAAAACACAAAAATAGACTTCTATAAGCTATAAAGTTACATAACTTTTATCCAGCCTTTTTTTTTTTTGCTGAATCAGGAGTTTCAGCAGCAAAAGTTTCATGGCCCGGGGGTTCTGGCAACCATGAACCGAGTTAAAGGGCTTGCTTTTTATTCATAGAGCAGGTTTTTTTTGTTTCGCCACAAGTCACAAGCATGATATCACCATACAATCCAAAATAAAGGGACATAATAAAAAAAATTTAAGTTGATATAGTAATAAACCTTTTTACACTATGAGATATCTTATTTGGACAGTTGTGATTTTGTCCTAAGGGTGAAATTGCTGGATATCTCATGGAGTCTCTGGATTTGAAAGGATTCATCCTCGGGGGAAACATAAAGGTGGTCAGTAAATCACACAACAATCCGCACATTAGGATGTGATATTTCTTGTACAAGTGGATTTTTTGTCCTGAGGACAGGTCAGGAAAGGTCGGCGGGTCCCCAGAAATGCCAGGATTTATCTTTTACCAAAGCAAATTTAACGGCAGTGTTGGCAGTATTTGCTGAATTATCTTGCTCTGGACTAAGGTACTGGACTGACACATCAGCCAGCTGTCTGCCCACAAACGTCAGTGTTGGACAATCCTGCAAAACCCTAAATTACATTCAGAGACAACTTTATGTTACATCCAGTGCCAACATTTTTAAAGAATGGTATTGTTGCGGTATAAATAAAAACAGTGGGCTTGGTTCATGTTCAGTGGTTAATAAAATACCAAACATTAAATGCAGGTTTGTGATGATAAGAAAACTCTACTCTCCCCTGTATGAAAGTCAGATGACCTCCACAGGGATTCTGGATTCACCTGTCATTATCTTTTACGGCCAACTGCGAACAATGACACAAAAAATAAAGTTGAAACAGCTACAGCACCACACGTTCCCCATGGCTAAAACACCAACAGACACTAAAGTCAACAAAACAGTGCAAAACACAAAGCTGGCAGCTGCATCACGCTATAAAAACCACAGTGGACAATGCAACCATCGGGGCCACTGCTGTGTCATGGCTGTCTGCGGTGCACAGGCGGGGTCACAGAACAGTGCTGCGCCACTGGACCAATAGCTCAGCAGTATAACAATAAACCAGGCTGAAACAAAGGGGGTTCAGTTGTCATAAATGTCAAGAGTAACAACTTCTTCCAGCGAAGAATATACAGAATAAAACGGCTCACTTACTGAGACAAACAAATCAAGCCCACAATTATCTGTCAGATGATCAGTGAGGATAAAATGCTATAAACACACAGTTTTGATCAGCACTTAAAGAAGGAACCGTGTACCCTGAGACCGACCCCTTGATTTTAAAATGTTGCACACAGAGAACAGTTAACACCTTTGGGAGCTACTACACGCTCGACTTTTTTATGTGATTGGATGATTGAATGCTCTAAGGTTAATAGTGTTAGCGCCTGCACTTGGAGTTGTCAGTCAAGTGGCAGGGGGCCAGTTTAAAGGGGCCAATCCTGACCCTCTGTAACATACCTCCCAATGCATAAACAAGAAACAGTATCTCGCATTAGTATGTGAGGAGTTAAAAGGTCTGTCACCAGGCCCGTTGAAGACGTTGCTTACATTTTGTAAATTCTAATTTTAAGTGCAGGTTTTTCAGCTCGTGGGAACCCTTCAGAAAAGTGCAGTTAGGCTCTTATTTCTTGTCTACAGAGCTGTAAACAGCTGAAAGGGCTGCTGTGTTAATGTGGCAGAGGAGGGGGAGGTTAAAGCTGCCTTATCAGAGCTGCCTGAAGGCTCCAGCTCTTCAATTCAATCCCTGTTTTTTTTTTTCTTCTTCTGAATTAAATTTCACAAGGATTACTGAACACATGTAAACCGTCAAGAGCTGCATCATTAAAGCTGCGCTGTTTATTGTTGGAGAGGAATGTTCTGTAAAAAGGTTTGAGCTATATGTATTGGAGGAGGAGCTGGCTGTTGGTGCAACACACCCTTCACATTTATAAATCTGAGAACAAGTCCTCTGGGGTTCACATGTTTTTCAAATGTTAAACCTGCATTAAATGATGTTGTAGTACTGATCCCACTGTGAATCAACATCCAAATCCGTAACCTGAGCAATTTTTTGGTCTCTTTTGGCTTATAATTCTATATATTTCCCCGAGCTATAGACTGCATGATGGAGCCAGCACTCTCTTGAGGTTACACTTTAAGAACCATCATTTCCATCTGGGTATTAATTGGTATTTATCTTATCTGGAAAATGACATATTTCACAGGCCTTTGGATTTTCACTTTGTATTCATTTAGATTTCTTGTTATCTCAGTTCTGCCTGCCTTGTGATTGGATCTCAATGTGTTAATTGGGAAGGCAAGGCCAGTGGACACACCAAGTCTGGGCTAGGTTTACTGTAATAAAGGTAAAAAGTGGAGAAGCTTGCTAGCTTTAATGCTAACTGGGCTACTCCTTTCAGACATATAAACCTCCTCTTTTAGTCAAATATAAAAAATTTCCTAAAAATCAGCCTGCACCTGCAGATGTGTTCACTTACAGGAATGTATAACAACAATTTGCAGTTTTAGAGGGAATAGTATGATACATAAAACAATATAATAATAATATATAATAATAATAATAATAATAATAATAATATACATATAAACAACTGTTTATTTGTCCGCATATCAATTATTTGCAGCCTATCTAGCTATCACTGTGGTTGCCAGATATGGTTTGTGAGCACAGGTTTTGTCATGTTCCAGTCATTTCAGTGTTTCCGGGTTTTTGTGGTGTCTTTTGCTCTGTTTCCCTCCCGTGTTGTAATGCTCCCCACCAGCCTGGTTTTTCGTCCACACCTGTCTTGCATCAGTTTCATTAGCCCTTTCTTGTTTCTCGTGTTTTCCACTCATTACCCTCACCTGTGTTTCTCCGCCTTACTCTACCTGCACCTCATCCCCTTGTAGTCTGTTGTTCAGTCTTGGTTGAGTCATCTGGTCCCTGCCTTTTGTCCTGAATAAACTTCATCCATTAATACTCCCGCCTGCCATCTCAAGCAGCAACCTGCAAGACTGGGAAATTTACCCCAGGCTGAGCTGACACAACTGCGGTACCTCAAACGGCCACCTGAGGCTTCTAAAGCGTGTCAGTCCCCATAGACCTCCATATTATAATGGCCAACTTAATAGCAAAATTAAACAAATTTAACCATTTGAAAAACAGTTTGGGGTTCTATAGATAATTTCCCTGTGAATTACAACCGTATGGCGGATAGAGTTTAATAGAATTGGGCTTGAGCTTAAAAGTTAGGTATAATTAAGGGCGTGGCCATTTCAAATTTGTCAGTACCCGGGCTTCATTTGGTCTGCCTCGGCTGCGAACACACTCCACCTCTTTGCACATTTTTTGGATTAGCCTGGAGTTAGGCAGAGTCAAACACTGCCAAGAGAGCAACAGCCGGAGCCGCTAGACTGAGCTATACAATGTCTTCAGAAACCTATGGTCAAAGTCACGGAGTTGTCACAGAGACTGTCCATGTCCATGTTTTTTCCTCCATTGGTTTAAATTTATACCGAGAGGTATGATGGTATCAAACCTGGCAACTTCACTATGGTGACAAACTTCAGAATTCACAGGCAAAGATATTGATCACCAAGAAAATGATTGCACATATCACAAATCTTCATTTTTACATAGAAGTTTGTGCACAGATCAAACAAATGTGTTACAGCAGTTTGAACAGAGCCTTACTGGCTTGTTCCCTCTCCTTCCAGTTTTTATGCTAAACTAGGCTAACCACATCCTGAGAAGGGAGTGATAGCCTATCAAATTGTTCATCTCTCTCTTGGTAAGAGAGCAAATACATTTTTTTTCTCCAAAATGCTATTCCTCAAATATGGAGTGTAAATATTAATGCAGGATTGAATAATTCATATCATAGATGGGATACAGGCCAAAGAAGACCCTGAACATACTGCAGCACAGTACACACAGAAGTGGTTACAGTCTCTCCATTATGTGAGTATAAAAAAGATGGCGCAGTCTTAGACGTCTTGTTAATGTAATCAGAGAAGAACGAATGTGAAGCTTGCTGTCTGCTGGTGATTAAGAGCTGCGCCGACCAAATTTTGATTCACTACATTTGGGAACAATCGGCCACCTGGGTCCCTCGGACTGCTTCAGTATTGTGTGTATATGGCGTCCTGGCCCCGCCCCGTCCCTGCCCTCAACGAGACACTGATGTGTCTGAGCTGAGGTGTGCCAGAGTGATTCATTAGTTCATTAAGGCGTCTTGTGGCCATGGTAACAATCTTTCCATGGGGTCAATGGTAACGTGACAGTCCCCTTCAGGGCGAAAAACCCTGTCACAGGATCTGAGCAATGGCAGGAGGTACAATCAGTTAACCCTCCCCCAAAACATCCAGAGGTCCCATAACCCATTTATGCCCTCTGCCTTACAAAAACACACACTAATGTGCACATACACACACCCCAACAACACACATCGCTCCAGCTGTAATCTAATCAGAAATTCTGGGCAGTATATCTAATGATTCTTTTTCCAGTAAGCCTCCAGGACAGAAAATTTCACTACTGCTGACGGGAGGTGGAGGCGTATGGTTTTTCTTTTTTGCACTCTCCCTGTTAGATTCTGACTGTATGCTCGGTTTATCATTTATTCTGTTTATTCACTGTGGGTGGGTGCTGTAAAAGGATTCACTCTAATATGTTAGCTGAAGTGAAAAACTGATGAGTAAAGGCCAAATATAAACAAGGGGAAGTTATTGCTTCTAAAATGATGTTTTCAACTAGTTAACATCAGAAATATCACATTTAGTAAAAGTTTAGTAAATGCTTTTAAGAAGTTTCAGTAAATCTGTTGCCTGTGCTCATTTGATTATTTCCACCAAAGAGCGTTATTTGTCACCCATGTCCATCTATTTGTTGGTTGGTTGATTTGTAATAAAAACTTTTTAACAGATTTCCACAAAACCTGGATCGGCGATTCAGATAAAGAGATGGGTCAAATAATTCTTTCTCACTTTCTTTAACATTGCGAGATGGAGTCCCTTTTGACGTTTTTAGGGAATAAAGCATAGATCTTGATGGAAAAAAAGGCATATTTAGGTGGATGGTGTCTATCAGTTAGTAGGATTGGGTGTGGATCCTACAAGAAGTCTATTAATCTTCACAACAGCTTCACAACACAATGGATTAATGATCCATCGTCATTGTTTTGTTGTCCTAGTGGTTCACTGTTACAGATCTATCAAGCTTTAATTATGGTTGAGCGGTTAAGTCATACAGGGATACACAGTTTGATAATGGATTAGGCTTGATTGAGTTGGCAGAGTTTCTTTTTAATATCAAGATTTTTGCTTGAGTGTTAATGCAGCAGAGAAAATGTTCCACTATTATCATGAGGATTTATTTATCTGTAAGTATTCTTACCAATAACTGAACCCCTGACCAATTCATTTCTACCACGAGACTCCCTGGTATATAACCCATTCATGCTGGGACAGACTCATGTGTGAATATGAAACACTGGATTTAAGAAACTAAGTTTGTTGAAAATAGAGCAAATAAAGCACAAACACTCGATCAAGAGAAACTACAAACAGGAGCTACGTGAATTAAAACCTGACACAGAATAAAACAAACATGGAGTAGACAAACATGAAGCAGCTGGAGTGACGAAATCAATACATCACAAAATGAATGTTGCCAAATGATTGCATTTTCATACATTCAATGACGCTGATCATTGCTGTTGTCATTGCCGTCCAGCTTTAGCTCTAATGTACACAAATAAAAGAAAAGAAATAAAAATGCCATTACAGCCTTTTTGAGGTCTCACTCATTGTATGCAGTCATTGCAAAATAATGCACAACTTCAGTGGGGTTCATCTCTCATTAAGTTAAATTGCATTTGCCTCTTGTGCTACATCCACTTTAACTCACTGAAAATAGAATTAACATGATTTTACAAAAAAGTAGATGTAATCTAGTCACAATTGAAACCAGCAGCCTTCCACGTTTGAGGGTTAATTCAGAACGACAATGAACCATCACGTGGAGTCATTTCTCTCAGCTATAACCACCAGTGCAGTTAACATAAACAACATGGTAATATACTGTATAATTAAAGGTCCAGACCGGCAGATTTGTATCGCTCTTCTCCTCTACTGTCTCGGGCCAAACTTTTAAAATCCTCCTGGGTGATTCAGTGTGTTAATACGAGATGAGCTTTGCTTGCACAATTTGGAAATGTGGCCTCAGCAAAACATTTAGGAGCTGAGTTTAATCGAAACGTCTCATTTGCCCTCTTCATGCTGCCGTCAGAGCGATAAGGATGCAGCAAAAACACTCTGAGACTCTTTGGACTGCAATCTGTGTCTAGTGTATGGATATAATGCTGGCCTAATAACTGCTTCGTAAAATGTCCTTGTACTTCTGTAGGGCTTGGATGTTGTTTGTAATGATAGTCTCTAAGAAAATACGTCTGGTTTACCGGGAGAGGCAGTTCGATTCATCACATGATCATGGGATCTCACTAATCTAGCTTGCCACAGTGGTACAGACCAGTCAGCATGCTCCAGGCGGGGTTTAAATGTGACAACAAGCAAGAGAAGCAACTGTTAGCTTGAAAACAACAATGGTGGCTCCTCAAGAACTAAGTGTAGATTCTATGATAGCATCAGAGTATTTCTTGATTGAAAGAAAAGTAAAAAACAGCAGTGTAGGCTTTTCTTGGTGAAAAAAAAAACAGAAGAAGATGTTTCGCTCTTCTCAGGACTGGCTTTGGTAAGAATTTGATTTACCGACAGGCTCCACTGGCATTTGTCTCCTATTGTTGAACTGACTGGTTGAAGTCAGCCCATGATAGACATAAATCAACAAATGTTTCATCCCATCACCTGCCAAGTGTTTTTTAAAAGGAGTCTTCCCTTTCCAAACAGTTTCCAACAGCGCCATTCTAGATGATTCTGTGTTTGCACAACCAACCCAGCCGCCAGGATAATACGTTGGCAGTTAAAGTTTCTGCAGACCACCATTTGTATTTGTCATGAAAGGTCTCATATACCGTTCATTACATGTTTGTGACTTGATTGTTCTATCTGGTGGTGGAGTTGCAGGAGAGAAGGCTGGTAAGCCAGGGACCACTGTTCAAGACTGTGCTTCAACACACCACCAGCATGAAAACAATGGAGGGACCACAGTGTTTCAACATTTGTTGAAGTTTTACACAGCTGGATATATTGCAGGAGACCCCAGGACAAGTTCCAACCATGTTTGCGTGTCTTTGATGAGACCTTTGGGTATTTCCAGTTTTGTTTGTGACAACCAAAAGGGGTCATTTAAGCCAAAACATAATCTCTTCTCAACCCAGTGGTTCTTGTGCCCACACCTAACCAGAGCTTACAGAAGACAACACTTGTATTGTGTATTAAGATTGGATGAAGGTAATCTTATTGATATTTCTTTTCTCTTGTCTTTTCTTGCATATGTTTGGTATGGAGGCCAGAAGAGAAAGTAATCAAATCACATTACTATTTTGATACTTGGATTACGTTGCTGACTGCTTTTTTAACAGGTAATTAGTAAGTGTATCAGAACAAATTTATTTAGTAACCTTCCCAAAACTGATTCTGGCTATTGGGTTAGGTGCATCAAGTTAATTTTTGGGGCCACTGGGGATTGTTTTCGTTGCAGTGTTACAGTTGGCCACTGGGACAAATTGGCAGCTGTCTGAAAGTTAAGGAGCTTCGACTCAGTCTGGAACAATGCAGCCGCTCACTTCGCGTTTTTGTCCACTACTATTTTCAGTCAGAATTCCCGCTTTTGGCATGAAAAACAACTACAGATACACACAAGAGTCTGTGCAGTGATGTCGTTTCTGGTGAGCGATCCTCCTGTTCCCATTAGCGGGCTTGTTAGTGTGATTGCTGCAATTTTCTTAAAGACGTTACAGACATGAATCGCTTTTTCCTTGGTCAGCGTAAACAAGTTATTAAAATCCCTCTCTTAAATTGGGTTGTGTGCTCTTGAAGCCCCCCGGCACTTTTCGGTGAATGGCGACATTTCTTGCATTCCCACCCCTTCTTCCTCTGACAGAGTCTGTTCAAACCATCGGTCCTTGACTTCGTCTGGCACCCCTGTGGTGAAACACTCTGCCCCAAATCTGTGTGAGCAGATCAGCCAGTGTGTGGGCTCACTTCAGGCTGCAGAGACATGGGTTTATGATGATGATGATGATGATGATGATGGTGATGAAGAACTTGAGCCCAATATCCTAACTACTTCAAAGATTCCTTTATGCCAGTGGATGACTACCACTATGTTGGCCTTCACAAGAGCACAACTTTGATTTCATTTCTACTTTGAACTGTTCAAAGACACTAAAATCAGAGCTGTGTAGTATTCATCCACATACCCTTTCTTTAACCCTTTGTGGATTAACATGCTGTGCTGCTCTGAAGAGTGTACAAAGGCAGGGTTAGATGTTACTCTGATTTACACAGCAGCAGTGGGCATAAGGATG
The DNA here is from genome assembly GCF_904848185.1 of Acanthopagrus latus. NCBI lineage: Eukaryota > Metazoa > Chordata > Actinopteri > Spariformes > Sparidae > Acanthopagrus > Acanthopagrus latus. The sequence continues at coordinate 22,439,897 of NC_051051.1, read as the reverse complement.
AACAAAAGCCATTTTGATCTTAGCATTGTTTCAAGATATGAAATGACGGTAATAATGTTAAGGAGGCACTCAATTCTACACATAATTGTCAGACAGGAAGAGTGTAATAAATACACACTACCAAACTGTGACATGGCAAATGCAGGATCCACTGGTTTTAGAGGTTGATCTTTTTTTTAATTTTTTTTTTATTGCCAGGACAGTTGACACAGAAGATATGACAGTAAACTGGTTGGGGGGGGGGGGGGGGGGGTGGAGTAAAATGCAGCAAAGGGACCCAGGCCGGGAGTTGAACCCAGGTTCACTGCAGTAAGGACAAAGACTCTGTACATAGGACGCCCACTGTACCCACTGAGCTAAATGGCGCACCAGAGCTTGAACTTTCAGAACCAGGGGTGTCCCTTGTACAGCCAAAGACTAGAAAACTTAATGGTGAGCTATGAGCCAAAAGCACATACATATTGTACTGTTTTCTATGGTTAAGATGCAAAATTGTACCTGGATCAGTAATTAGTTGAGGACAAAGTTTTACAGACTTCCTGCATTTCAAGTGTCACTCCTACTGTGTTCATATTATGACTAAAATAAATGGATAGTTACAATTTTACCTCACAAATAATAAAAGCATAAACGTTATTACAATTCCTGAACATATATTTCTTATTGTTCTATCTGAAAACATCCAAGAGGCTAAATTGAACCATGTATTTCTAAGCCTGTAATTACAATTTATAAATGATTTGAACCCAGACAAAACATGATCCAAGTGCCACACTTAAATTTGTGTTACACAAATCAAATAAGTCGTACTAAATACACTTAAGTTATGGTGAGTACACTTTAAAAGCATATTCTCTCTGTATCGTTGGGTCCTTTTAGTTTAGTTTAGTTCATCATTTTCCACCTTAGAAAAACACAAACATACTGGTAGGTAGACAATGAATTAATTAATGCTTCAGAAAAACAAGTCAAACAAACAAAAAAAGAAACAAAAAAAAAATATACAGAAGTACACCACATAGAATCTGTCATGTTGTCACCAATATATTGATAAAACAAAGCACTTTTGCTTTAAATATCCTGTCTGTGCATTTCTAAAAGCATTTCAGTGCGTTCAAAAAAATATTAAATTGTGCTGGAAATATGAAAAAAGTACAACTAGGTATTTTCTAAAAGCACTTCAGTGACTAAATACTAAGATTGAAACTTGTTGTCTTCGGATGCAATATTCAAAGTTTAAGTAATTCAAGCACTCCTGGAGCAGCTACTTTGTCAGAAATAGCAACTAGTCAGCCAAACAAAAACAGGGACAAATTATCTTATGTGTCACTATCTGGCCTTTTTCTATCATTCATCAGCAGTGACGGGGGGGTTGGTTTCCTTTCAGGTGAGTTTGAAGTGTCGATGTGTGAGTCGCCTGCAGCTCATCAGTGAGCAGCTCACTGTGCTGTGTTGTTCCATTACTCCCTGCAGGACTTTTTAACTGATCTGCTGTCAAGGAATGCCGGAAACAAGCACGTCTTGCTTTGTAGGAGGATTTTTTGATGAACGATCACTGTCAGCTCAAAGGTTGGTGGCAAATACACTGAGGCTCCATGACACAACGACACATAAAAACAACAATGACAAGAACTTTACAGTGAGGTAATCACAGAATGAAAATACTTTTGCTTTGATTAGCATCGATGACAGTTTGAAAATGATTGTACTAATCAAATAAATACTGTTACTATACTATACTACTTATTATTAAAATAATAAAGTCTTCAAGTTCTTCCTGCTTTAAAAGATTCCTAACGGCATGATTCAGTTCTTAGCTTGTGTGTACGAGCTCGAAACAGAATGAATATAAGCACCATTTGCTTTCTTTTCAGCGATGAGATGATGCAGTTACTTCAAGAATGTAAAGGGCTTCACAGCTGATTAGCAAACCATGGCTCATATACAGTATGTACATGACACGTAGTCAATAGAATCACACCCTCATCTGGTTTGTGCCTCGTGGAACTAAAGTGTATCATCTCAAACAAATAAGAATGAGAGCTCTCATGTTCAGAGAAGGTTCAGAGAAGCTCATCCATGCCTTCATTTCCAGCACGGTGGAATATTGTTCTGATGTCCAACAAAAAGACTGTCAGACAACTTCTGCTCAATTTGAAAGCTGCTGCCAGAGTTCTTACAAGAACCAGTTACCTTTAAAGATTAAAACGCTTCAGCTACCTCATAAATCATTTAACATTCTAAGGCCCAAAAAATCTTTTGATGATCTTACTGAAGAATTAAAACCCAGAAGGGCCAACAGATCTTTAGGAAACAGGCGGCTGGAGGAGCAAATGGAGTCAGAATGAATCTACGTACGATGCTGTGTACTGATGGAACCACCGTCCTCAAGTACTTAAACCTCAGCCACTTTTAAATGAAATGCTCTGATCCGCTCCTGTGCCTTTGACTGATTGACTTCTATACTTTTAGCTTGCAATTACTGCACTTTATGAACTGTAACTGCAGTTCTGGTTTATAATATTTGCATTTCTATTTCATTTTCATGTATTTTGTTCAACATCATCCAGTCTTTTTTTTTTTAAATTGCATTAATTCTGTCTTGATTCATTCATTCTGGTTGTTATTGCTTATTGTTTTTGAAAGTCATTTCAGTGCTTTTGTTTGCCCATGTAAAGCACTTTGAATAGCCTTTGTGTTTGAAATGTGCCATAAAGATAACATGGACTTAAAAAAAAAAAACAGGTCAAAACCTTAAAGCTGCCTTTCCTTGAGATCTGACCAATGATTTCCATGATTTTACAAAAATGGCGAATGGACAGAGATTGTTTACATCTTAATGGGGGCATAAGAAACAGGTGAATCCAAGTGAATCTCTTTTTTTTTGGCCTTTTCATGGCTTTATTGGATAGAACAGCTTGAAGCATGGATGGGGTGGGGGGTGGGGAAGTGACAAAGTGGCACCGCTGATTTAAAAATATAGCAGAGGAAAGATTTGTCAGAGGGGAATCGTCTTTTATTTCTTCCTCTCCTCTCCATTACAGGAGAAAAGAAGGATTTCAGATGGGGTTTGGGATTGTTGCCCACTTCAAAGACTTTTTCACACGAGCTTCTGACTTTTATTTCCACTCTGGCAGAAAACAGAGCTCGTTTCCAGAGGCCGATGATATTTGTATGGCCCCTTCACGTCTGCGAGCCAAGAATTAAAGAGTCAAATATAGATTTTTACTGCAATATCGCAGCACCCCCGGACCCTTAAACTGCAATGATGTTTCTAACTTAAGTGCTACATGTAGCATTTGGAGTTTTTACGTCTGTTGCCGAGTATGGAATGAACAACATCTACCGTCCTTGCCAAATTATTTTAAATAGCATAAGAAATGTTTTTATCTGACTGAAAAAGTGGGGTCAGAGTTGAGGCATGAGATTGCATGGTTTGTCAGGGCGTCTGCACAGAGCGGGGGTGTGATCTCGAGGGTGTAGCATGAATCTCCGGCATGCTGCGCTCTTGAAGCTCCTCTCTAATGGCAGGTGAAGAAGAGACGTGGCTGACTGTGCCATCTGTCACGGATGTTGCACATGCCTGTCCACACCCTACACCCAGGACGACAGCAGAGTTAGCAGAGGAATAACTGAGAGTCCTCTGAGTTCAGGGAGAAGCGAAGAAGCAAAACAGTAGCTGAGGAGGAGACCGCTGACCATAATTGTTCCCAAGCTTTTACTAAGTGGTTCCTTTTTTGATGACAAGGTTCCCTAAAAATAATGAAGTTATTTTAAAACAAACTAAACAACTGTCTATAAAGACATTTCTTCTATAAATAAATAAACAAAATCTTTTATACAGACTGTTAAGATTAAAAATGTAATCTGTGCCAGGTTTTGCTCATCAGATTCTACCAGCTACAGAGAACACTTCCGGCTCAGATGGAGAGAGCCGGTGGATAGAGAGCTACTGGTATTAACAAAGGAGACAATGTGTGGGCGAAAAGTTGGAAAAACCCAATTTTAGAAGAAGCCTGGATAGAATCAGGTCCCCTGAGAAAAGGGGCAGATAGATTTCATGTGTGAGATGGTTTCCTTCAGAGTGGAGAGAGAACTTGGCTCAAATCCAAAGCAAATACTCCCTGATATGAAGTGTAAGATACACTTTTACACATATGTGCAGCTGCTGCTGTCCTCTGTTCAGTATGAAGCTCAGGTTGATTTTGAGTCTAGAATGGCTCGCTGAGGTGTGATTCATACAGGTGGTTTTGCGAAGCTCTCAACACCCTGAAGTCCTCACTGGGGAGTGACAATGATTTTTAAACCTTTCTCTGATTTTTGCCTTTTCATTGTGAAATAACTGGTACATTTCCCACTTCAGGCCACAACAACAATACAAATGAAAACATTAGAGATGGGCAAGGTTTTCAGGAATAAAGGAACAACGGAGTCACAGCAGTCTCCTGAAAATCTGATTTAGTTGGGGATAGCTAAACCAAGGCTCTTCAAACCCAAAATGAGATCCAAAATGTACTTGACCTTATTTAGACCCTCGTTTAAATGCACGCCCAGTCAGAAACTGTGGATTGAGGGTAAAAAAATATGTCTTCTCAAACCAATTTGGGCTCTCTGGGGATTCTGGAGACTTGGAATATGCCACAGGAGCTATTTGAAACCATAATGTGATTTTTGGTTTTTTTTCATAACATTTTAAAAACAAGTCACAATTTTCTTCAGTTCTTTAGGGGAATGCTGTAAAGCTTCAGACAATGATAAGTGCACTGAGAATCCTCATCAGACTTTTGCTGTGGCATGAGTTTGAGTGGTTACTGATTTGATTCTCATTTCTGGATCAACGGCTCCTTTAAGGCCATGTTTACCTGTGATTAGGGATCATAAGTAGGGATTCCTTCATTTTACAGGGTCCCAAGCCACAAATATTAGAAAACACTGGGCTTAAATCAATCTGAGACTCATACTTTATCTCTACTCCAACCACACTTGACGAAAAAACTTCCTGTTGCATTTTCCCATGACTCTCTACACTGTATAAATCCACATCAAGTCTATTACATTCAACATTAGAATATTTTTAAACTCATCTGTTGCAGCTGTCTTCAGTAATACTTTCATACAGTGAACAGTAACAGTCGCTGATGATCCTTGTACTCCGGTCATAAGTAGAGACTTTAAGACAAAGTTATACAGTTGTGCAGAGTGCCCCACATACAGCATGTCTGATAGCTCTTTCTGGCAAACCTGTAGTAAGCTGAAGTGTTCTGTAACCACGAGATCTCCGTCTCCATGTCTAATACCTGTGCTCTGTCCACACAGCTGCTGGCTCATGTACGACCGGGGATGGACAGCTGGGTGACCGATTTCAGGAAGTTTTCTGCTGCAGCTGTCAGAGGAGGTGATTGTAGAACCAGTGATGGAAACACCAGAAGTCAGCTCACTTTACCAGAGGGAAGTCCAGTGTATGTAACCTTTGCTTAATCCTTGTTCTGAACGCTGTATCATGTGCTTCATGGGTGTTTATTTAAATATACATTATTCCTTATGTATTCCTGTCTTGAAAGATATGCTAATACTACTGACCTGGTAAGTATTTAAAAAGAAGATTAGTTAAAACATAAAATTACTGGAGAAATTGCGGGGCTGAGCTTGAAACAGCTGGAAGGTGTTTATCGCTGCTAGATGATCAAAATTGTTTGCCATGGTATATTTGAGAGGTACGTTTTTATAATTATAAAAAGTGAACTTTAAGTAAAGTTTATTTACTAGTGAGTCTTGAGCTGCTTTAATGTCCACAGATCTTAGGTCCAAAGGGAGAGAGCTCCACTGAGTAGAGGCCGCAACTTCAAAGGCACAGGCTCCTTCAGTTTTAAGCCGGGGGGAAGTACAACCAAGAATCCCTTGGTTGAAGATTAGAGGCTGACTGGTGATACAGTGCTGCAGTGACTCCTCAAGCAGGTGCCTGACAAACCACGCAGAGCTCTCAAAGCGATCGGAAGTCATAAAGTCGTTCAAAAAAGCCACCAGAAGATGTGTAAATGATCCTCGTGTCGTTCTAAAAACATCATTAGAATTGTTCTAGATTTATGCTGCAATGAAGCTAGAAGATAGACTGTGTCCAGAAAACAGGGTGTCAGATGTTGAAGAGAAGAAGAAGAAGAGTCGTAGGAGTGATGCTATGCGGAAATGCCCTCAACCTGCATTCTTTCTAATGGCCAGCCGGGGGCGACGCCCCTGGTTTCAAAGAGAAGTCCAGTAGTATGCAACTTTAGGAGAAAATGACCATGTTACACGGCAAAGCCTTCCTGATCAGTTTGTGGTCTTGATCACTAGCTTTCCATGATGTTCCTTTTGTAATAATGAAGCAGTGTGTTAGGGAGAGGACACACTGTGACTGACAAGTATCTACCTTGGTGTGTGATGATACAGGCCAAACTGCACTCCACAACTCCACTGGAAGGGCACTTTAGAGGGCAAAAGTAACATTTTCTTCCCAAAGAACAGCTTAGCGAGCACTTTATCTCGTTTTCTGCACCAAATAGGAACCCCAGAAGACACTGCCACACGTTTCTCATGTTTTTCTCCACTGGAAGGGCAGCCGAGAAGTCAATTTCACTGGAGGATCACTGTAGAGGCCATTGCATAACATTTTCTCCATTATAAGGGCACTTCAGAGGGCAGGACATTGAATTTCTTGCACTGGAAAGCATCATAGAGGGGCACCATAGAGAGCACCACGTCATGATTTCTCCACTGGAGAGTCAACCTGGCAGATACTGCATCACATTTTCTCCGCTGGAAAGGCAACCTAGAGGGCACTGTATCACGTTGTCAGCACTGCAGGGCAGGTTAGAGGACACTTTCTCTACTGGAAGTTCACCTCGAGGTCACATTATTATGTTTATTCCACCAGAGGGTTACCTTAGAGGGCAACCAACGTAAGGTTTTCCCCACTTTCTTATGTTTTCTTAAATGGAAAGTCACCCTATTGGACACTTACTACCTTTTCTCCACTCGGGGGGTTACCTTAGTGGGCAACCAGCATGTTTCTCTGCTGGAAAGTCACCCTTGAGGTCACTTTGTGATATACTCTCCAACAGAGGGGCACTGTAAAGTGCAACTTCTATCAAGTTTTATGTACCCAACACCAGTGCAGCAGAGGGAGCGATCCATTCCCTCCACCATAGCTTCTCAACACTGCATAGCAGACAAACTCAAGTTTCAGTACTTCCAAATTAAATTTCAAGCTCATGCATTTTTTTGTGTGTGGATGTATTTGTTAGACTTTAAACCACTTAATGCAACTAAAGCGTCCCAGTTAAGCTCAAATCCAGCCGGCAGGGCGTGTGACTCAGGCTAAAAGGTGTGCAGGCGTGATAAGGTGCGCTTATTATTGTGACCTTGAGGACTTTTCTCTAGCCCACTGTGTGAATCAGGAGACGCAGTTTGTTGCAGCAGAAAACACTGATAAGCTGCTTCTACCACACACACACACACACACACACACACACACGCATAAAGCCCCACAATAGGAGGAGGAGGACCCCGCCAGCCTGAGACTTTAATTGAGCTCCCTCCCCTCCCCTCCCCTCCCCTCCCCCCTCTCCTCCTCCTCCTCCTCCTCTCCTCAGTCTCCTCCGCTCCCCTGGTCAACTTCTCGTCGACACACCACTTCACTTCACATTATTTTGGACTGGATACGACAAGCAGCCAGAAAAGACATGGCTTTCCTGCACAGAGCTTTTCTGCCGCTCTTCCTTCACGTGTGTCTCCTCAACTGGAGCGGTGAGTAAAACTGAACTGTTACCGGCTTCTCTTCTCTTGTACCCTCTTTTTTTTTTTTTTTTTTTTTTGGTTTGTTTTAAGTTTAGAGAGAAAGAGGAGACTGAGAACACACCGTGTGTGCGTCCCACGGATGCTCCAACCAAACCTCTCTGACATTAACAGGTTGTTTTGTTTTGTTTTGTTTTGTTTTAAGAAAAAAAAAAACGTTTATCAAGTTCACTTCTAAACACTGTTCTCTCGAATAAAAGTGTGTTTTCGGTCGCTGTAACGAGCACGTATTGAATCTCGGCGTGTGTGTTTTCGGTGGCGTCGTCGTTAAATTATTTAAAAGGTGTAATTAATTACCGCGTAATTAACGGAGCCATTAACCCACCAGCACGCAGCAGTGCAGCGCGTTAAAGCACGAACACACACATGGCGTGTAAGGGTGTTTTTTTCCCCTTTTCTTTTCTCTTTTCTTTGTCGCTTTACAGGCTTGTGTAATAAACGGTTGTGTGACACGGTCTGGATAAGTTATTAAAAGGGTTTAATGGTGAACATCTAAAGAACCACAGTGGTTAGAGGGCCTTCCCAAAGCAGGACATGGTTAGTCTGTGAGTTTAGGTTGTGTTCTTTTTAAAAAGCAGACTGTTACAGCAATGTGATGGAGGAGGCAGGGCAGAGCAGTGGGATACGGCGTGGCCAGTGTGTGTGTGTGTGTGTGTGTGTGTGTGTGTGTGTGTGTGTCCCTTTCTCTTCATTATCATTATGATATCACCTTTAAAGGCTGCAGCTCAGATGAATTCCTTTTTTTTTTAACTTGTCAGTTATGAAATACGTCCATCAGAGTTTCCCAGAGTGCAAGGTGGCATCCTCAGATGTCTTGTTTTGCCAGATCTAGAGCACAAGATCCAAAGACATTCACTTTGCAGTGATATAAAAACAGAGAAAAGCTGTTAATCTTGATTGATTTCCTGTTGGTGAACTAGCTGAGGCGGCTGTGGCTCGAGTGGCAGAGCGGTTGTTCAGGAATGGGCGGGTCGGTGGTTTGAGTCCCGGCTCCTGCAGTCGACTATGAGGTGTTCTTCGGCATGATAGCGGTAATGTTTCCTCAAAACAGAGAAAAAAAAGGGAAATCTTGATCAATTGGGTGTTGGTGAATTGGGCCAGCTGTGGCTCATGGGGATGGGTGGTTGATGATGGGTTGGTGGTTCAATTCCCAGTCCCTGCAGTCTACATGTTGATAGCAGTTATGTTTCTTTGTTTTCAATGACCTACAACAGAGAAAAGCTGTAAATCTTCATTGATTTCCTGTTGGTGGACTAACTGAGGCTCAGGAGGAAGAGCGGTTTTCCACAAATTGGAGGGTTGATGGTTCGATCCCCATCCCTGAAAGCCTACATGTTGCGCTGTGTGCTTGGGAAAGATCCATCAGTTGAAACTCAGTTTGTTCCTGGTGGCTCTCTGGAGTTATTGTCCCTCTTGATGTGCAGCTGGCTGCCAGGGTTCTGTCGATGCGTGAAAGCCCACTTGTGCTTTAAGTGGTTACTAAGACTGTAAGTGCTACATACAGTAAATACAATTATTTACTATCATTAGTCAACTCTAAATTTAGTATACCACAAAGTAAACAGCAGGTGTGGGACTATGATGTTATAAGTTCAGGCTACCATGTAACACTGACAGCTCACAGTGGTTTAAATACTAAACTGAATATCTCTGGGTTCTGGACTCTTGGTTTATTTTTTTTATATGTCTCCAGCAATTCATGCATATAATTCTAAGTTTCCACCCCAAAGTAAATGTTTGATAAGGGGTGAGAAAACCCTGCAAGTGCTGCCTTTCAGACGGCGCTGACCTTGTCTCAGCTTCCTTGCAACAGTTTGATGGACGTAATCTGCCAAAATAGGAAGACAAGTCTAATTGATACACTGTATGGCTGATATTAGGCAGGTAAATTACAGCTTTGTACTCTCTCTGCTGAAACACTTTAGTACAGAGGCATGAATCCTCCAGGCACCTGATTATTAGGGTTGGGTACCATTCACAGTTGTACTGACACAGATGCCAGTAAGGGGTATCCAGAGGTACCCTTTTCAGTACTTTATTCTCTCTTTAATACCCAAAAAGGTCAATCCAGTTTTAAAAACTAATTCACCAAATCTGACTGTCAATTCTTCAAAGGAGAAAACTGTTCAAAGTCCTGGAAGCAACTGGGGAAACTGTTTTTGTTGTTGTTGTTGTTTCTACTGGATGAAAATGAAGGAACTGGTGTAATAGCAGCACAGCACAGCTTTCAGATAGCTTTTATGTCTGAACAAGTATTTCCTCAAGTTAGACGTGTTACTCTAAAGATGCTCATCAATACCTAAATTTGATGCGGATTGATTTAATGAATCGGTACCCGGTTGCACCAACGTAATTCAGTCGGTATGGTAAGTACCCAACCCTACTCACAATTCAGTTCAACTCAGATTCAGAGGGCTATGATGCGATTCTAAAACTATTACTGTTCCCATAAATATACATAAAATACATTTTCTTTCACAGTTACTACTTAAAACATCTTATATTTCATCTTATATTTGATAAAGATCCATTACTAGATGACTGGATGAATTTACTTCTGTTATCTTCTCTTGCTCAGCCATCCAGAAATGCTTGAAGTTTTGTCAAGATTTGTGGCGGCGTACAGAAGTTGACTTTTTAAATCTTCTAGTTTATTAAGAATAGTCAAAGATAACAATGGCACTTCCGATGTGAATCTTTTTGTTGCCCCACCCTTCCTAAAAGGCAGATGTCATGTTCACTGGTGGATTACCTAACTCAAGCCTTACTGTACAGACTTAAACATAAACCCTCCTTCTTCTCCATGTTGCATCTCGCAACAGGACAACACTCACTCCGCCTTGACCTTAAACCTCTTTTTCCCTTAAATCCCTGTTTTTTAGTCCATCAGCCTTGTCTTAATTGGGTTACCTCTATTTAATCCTCATCTCCTCTTACCTCCTCTGGAGATGGGAGTAAAGCTGTCTGTTTTTGGATTAGGTCGTTGGTTAGTGATAGAGACCCCGTCCATCTAAAGAGCCTCTAAACCAGGTTTCTGTCAAAACTGACCTCCTCAGTAATGGACCCTGAAGAGCACTTACTCAAATACAATTTGTGACTAAAAGCATTTCTCTTGCATGGAAATGAAGCTATCCTGAGAATGAGAAGGAATCCAAACATGTAGCTCAGTTGATGGGACCTCTATTGATTTCACAGACCAGTGTTCATCAGTATGATGGTCATGTTGTGTTACAGGACTGAGCAAGTGGTCTGGGCAGTAAATCACAGTGGCAGCGGAGCTTTTACCATGACATTTACAGAAGAGAAAGTAGAGACGAGAAACATGCTTACTTACTTCATGCCATTATGTGTTATTTTTAACAAAACAAGGTTTCATCCTTCAGTGAATTTGGAGGCTCTGAGGGATGTCAGGCTTTTTGTGGTGTAAAAGCAACTGAATATGGAAGACAGGCTCCCTTTGATTAATTAGATGTATAGGATGACAGTTGACATAACTCACACAAGATATTTAATTAATATCTGGATACATCAATCGCAATCCGATACGAGAAGGATACAGATGAAGTGGAAATGGCAGGAAACACTGTGGTTCAAACCTCACTGGTCCATGAATCAAAGTAAGCTTGGACTTTTTCGAGCAAAAGGACAAGGCTTACCATTCTGTTCAGTGAAGCTACGAAGAAACAACTAATTTTTTTCTTGATGGAGAGCTTTCTAAAGTTGCTTTAGAGTAATCTTGTCAGGTCTGTGCAGTAATTCTTTCTTTTCATAGAAGTAATACACAGTTGAAGACTGTAACTTTGATACTTAGTGACCTGGAGGTTGTCCTTATAAAATACATAGTATTGTTAATTACTGCAGAATGTGGATTAGTCAAGTTGTTTAATGATTGATAGACAGAAAATAAGTGACACTAAATACTCTTTCACGGATGGATCATTCAAGTCATTTTTCAAGTAATAAGACTAAATCCCCTCTTGATTCAGCCTCTCAGATGTGAGAATTTCTTGGTTTTCGGTTTTATTTCATCATATAACATCATCAGTTGAGAATCTTTGCACGGTTAGTGAAATAAAACAAGCACTTTAAAGATGTATGTTTGGAATCTGGATTGAATTTTACAGATATCTTTGATGTTTTTTTTTGACATTTGAGTATTTGATTCGTGGTAATAATGATCAAATCAATCAACCAAGAGAATAAACTTTAGATAGAGTCCATGATTCTATTCAAGGATTTACCTTCTGCTTTTGATACTCCACACACAAACACGCCCACTACACTGCCAAGTGGAGCTTCAGGTGAACCCAAAACTAGTTCAATGGGTCAAGAGATTGGATTTTTACAAGAGAGGCCACCAACAGGTGCTTGGATTCAGTTTGAAATCCAGTGAGTTGATTTTAAATATAGAGTGTGTGTTATCCCCTATTGTCTTCTCTGTTTACACTGACAACATCTCCTTCAGAAGTGAAGGAACAACATGTTTAAAGTGCGCAGATGACACAGTGTGGTCCTCCTGACTGGCACAACTGCTCTGTCTGAATGACCTGGTTTGGACACTTGGGGAAAACCAAACTGATACTAATCAATCACGTGTAAATAAAATCATTTTCTTTTCTTGATCGCGTTTATTTGTTTATTGCACATGTTCATATTGCGATTGCGACAAAATATGGTTTATCAGCTAAAACAGTGTTTATAAATGTGTCCTAAATGTAAATGATTCATTGTTAAGTCTTGTTAAAGGAAAACTTGTGTTACTTCTGCGACACAGTATGCCATTGCTGTGTGGTAATATTGAACCTAAATGTTATAGTAAGCAATTCAGTTTGTTATTATTTATTGTGATTTTTATAGATTTATCGACATTCTAAAAAAAAATCAAGAATGATACATTAATTTAAATTAAAATCCTCAAACAGCCACTCTTATAATTTAGATATTCAAATTGTTTTTGACCACAAGGTCAGACTGCATAAAGAAGACAAACATCTTATTTCAATATAACAATACATTGTTAGCCAGTTGTTAACCTGTCTATCAATATTTGGTCTGTGTCTTTGTCTGATTATCTTGTTTCTTGTCTGGATGATTTATGAGCCTTCTCTAATCATTCATTACACTCCAGATAAGAAAATGTGATTCAGTAGCGAGTAAAGAAGCACCAAAACCTGACTCATAAGGTATCCCAGTGAGTCAGTCTCCTCGTGTAAATAATGGCTGGTCTCCCTGACCTCTTCATGATCCGTCTGTGTGGCTGAGTGCCTGAGAATGCCTTCACTCCGCTGCCGCCGCTGCTGCTGCTGCTGCTGGGCTTGTGTGAATGCAGCAGGAAGTGTGCAGCTGTTGGCTGCAGTTGTTCATGTGGGATTAGTGCATTTGCCTGAGTGATAGCCAGGCATGACAGCCATATAATCTAATGTATCGGCTCATTGTTTTCATTAAAGAGAGTGCGCTGTTTGATCCCTGCGGTATTATAATAGTGCGTGGCCGTGTAGCATTAAGCATATGTAAGTTAATTCAGCTAACATGAATGTCAGCATGGTGGACAATCAAATACCTTACGTCCTATTGAGTTAACTCTTTCACTGATTATTTAAGGTTGTGTGGTCTGCACAGTCATTCAGCAATATCTGCTGAACGTGGATACTAGTCAATTTAAAGGAAAGATGTGATTTTTTTTAATAGTCTGTACTGCAGTCAGTACTACAATCAGTTGACAACTAGAATTTATTGCCAACTCTTTTTTTTTTATATCATTTAGTTTTTTTTCAAGAGGATAAAAGATGAAATCCTCTGATTGTAGCTTCTTGAAGGTGAATATTTTCTGGTTTCTGGTTTCTGAATATCTTTGGGTTGTGAGCAGATATGGACATGTTGCTTCATTGTTTTTGATGCACAATATACCCTGTAATGCATCGTTAATCAGCTGGTTTTGTAAACAATAGTTGACAATCTCTCACTACAACACTTGTTGTACAGTCAACTAAGATATGACATTGCCATCTTCTTGCCTGAAAATAACTATAAAATGTCTCTCATGCTCGGGTTACCAGGAGCGGATATTGAAGGAACACAAGAAGATTTGTTCAGAATGAATGTTTTCCACTTAAAAAAGACAATCAGGTGTATTTCCTTCACAACAGACATACAGGGAGAGGGTAGATTGAAGGGTGCAACAACAAAACAGGCCTGATTGCTTTTATTATAAAACATCAGAAATTGATTTCTAAGAAGAAGTTGAAGATTACCTCCTTAAATCTTTTCAAACTTGTCTGCTGAGCGGCTGCAAATTGACCAAAACTCATTTTGTTTGAGTTTAATCTCGTTTTTTGTTTTGTTTGTTGTCTCAGTCTTCAGTTTAAAGCCTCTGCATGCTTTGAAGAGCCGAGGCGTGTTTTAGAAAATCAAAGCTGGAGCTGTTCAGCTAGCAGGAGCTGAGCTGACATCCAGCCTTAAGCCTAAACTGAAGGGGGTTTTCAGGAGCCTTGTCTTGCACGTCTGGTGTATCTCTGCAGTGAGTGGATGCTGGATGTCTGAGTGGGATTTCATATCCAACAGCTGCCTCTGTAGTTTGATCCCTGGCCTTCTGGGAGGGAATTTCTCCTGTATTGACTACCTTTCTGGTGCTGAAGAGCTCTGCAAAACATCCCTGACTTGTCTGTTATTCAAAGCCCATCATTCAACAGTGAAAAATCCATACTGTGAACAATCCACCCTGGAGAAGATAGTGGCTGTTGCTGAGCTTGTGACGGTTGTTTAAGCAAACTCAATCAAGGAGAGGAATGTAGAAAAATTACTCATGAGAGGGAGGAACATCCGTGTGCGCTCAGGGGATGAAGACGAGCGCTAACTTTTTTCACACACTGGATCGCAACATGAACAGTTTCTCCAGCACCACACTGAGGGTTTTTTTTTTCCATTTTTTTCTGTATTTATTTTTAAAAATGTGTTAAAAAAGTGCTGCAGGGTTCCACATCTGAGTTTTTTTCTCGTCGTGCTGGGAGAGTGCTGAGAGGGTCATTTCTTAAAGGCCTCTTTGAATCCCACATATTGGATTTGGCTGCACTGCTTGCACTGGATTGATTATTTGTATACAGTATTGTAAGAGCAGTGTGATGAATGTAGATGTGTGTTTTGGGCTGTTGGATTGTGCATTTTTGCTCCACAGCCCAATACAGTCATCCACATGATTATTTACCTCAAGACTGAACCTGTAACATCTGTCTATACTTAAAGGGGCATTTCACAGCTTGTAATGTGGTCAACCAATAGTCCCTTAAACTTAATTTTAATGGGGAAATCAGTGATTTCCTGTGCAGATGGCCACTCCATCAGTGTTTACATGTTCCAGTAAGCACAGTTGATTTATCCAGATGTTATGTTGCCCAGCATTTAATCAGTGTTTAATTCAGTAAAAGCAGCAATACAGTTTGAAAATGGTCTCATTACAGGTAAAAGTCCAAGATTTAACATTTTATCAACGTAATTGTATGTGAATGTTATTGGCAAAATGTAATACAATCTTTAGCTGAAAATATGAGTGGGTTATTCCTTCAGGGGCTAAATGTGCTCCGTCAGTGTTACAGTACAACATTATTGATTAAACTACTGGATTATTAGTAGCATGTAAACAGTTTTTTAATTATGTCAAAACTCCAGGAACGTGCTTTTATAGTTTCAGCTTGTGGCCTTCCATCAGAGTCAGCTAGTCAGCTAATTTTATATAATATTGAGTGTTTTGATTTAATGTATGAAACAAGTATGATAAATAGATGTTTTTATGATCTTAAAGTAACGAGTAACTTTAGCTGCTGGATAAAAGTAGCGAAATATAAAGTCGCAGAAAAATCAGTTCCTCAAGAATTATTGTTATGCATACATTTACTTTCTGGTGATTTGGTGGAGAAAATGGACTGTAGTGTTCCCTTTTGCTCAAAAAGATAGAAAAACTAAAAGAACCAGACTGAGAGTTTAGCGGCGCTTGGCTTTGGTTAGTCTTCTGTTTGGAAGCAGGTAACAGTATGTTGAGGTGGGAAATAGTCAACGAACAGGCCTGTGGTTCATATTTGATCAGCTGCCTTGTTTCAAAGTTTTATTTCAGCCTCTGTTTTTACAGTACAAAATAGAATATGGCGGCCACTTCCATCTTTCTCTGTTGCAGCTAATAAGTAGCTGAAATATGTATGTGAAAGCATTTTAGTAACAGAATCTTGGTTTCTAGTTCATCAGCACTGCCTGGTTTTCTGCCTTCTTTCTTTGTGTCCATGGAAGCACGCTTACAAAGTGTGGAACAACAATCTGAAGTGGATACAACAGCCCTTGGAGAGCTCTGGGTTACAGGCAGAGTGGCAAGAAGTTTAACATTGTTGATTGAAACACACCTCCAAATTTGCATTGACACAAAACTGGTCAGAAAGCTGGTTAAGTACTTCAGTAATTGTACTTTGTTACTTTGCGCATCTGGAGTTTTGCCACAGTCACCATGTGGACTCTAAATCGGTGAAAAACAGGAACAGACACAACCTCCTATTTCTAACGGAAACACACACAGCAGTTTGAGTTAACTATATCCACACTAAAAGCATGCGACTAATTAATTACCAGAAGGCAAGCATACGATGTGATCAATCAGTCACTGTCACCTCAGCAGAATCAGACGGATCTTGATGTGTGTGTCGTCTCCTGATCAATTTAGTGATGAGACATCAGCGCATGTATGTGGTCTTTGTCTGTGATGAAGCTCCCCTGTTCTTTTCCCCTTCTACGAACATACTTTTGCCTTCAGCTATGTGTGTTCCTGCTGTATTTAGCAATTAAGTGTATCAGTCACTGTGTCACAGTATTGTTAATGATATAGTATGGCACATTTACACATAACGACGCGTCAAATTAAAGCAATACAATTGAAAACGGTGAAGAATAAAGCAATCTGGAGGCCAAATGAAAATTAACTGGAGGTTTTTTCATATGTAGTTTGTACATGAACATACTTTCATTGTCACTCATTATTTAGGCTAAAAATACCACGTTTACATTTGTGCACATATATTGAAGACAGACCTGTTTTCTTTCAAAATAAGACATTCATTAGGAGCATTTCAGTCTTTGGCAGATTCGGCCATTTGTCTCTAAACTCTGCACAGGCAAAATTGGCCATCTGTACATGACGTCCCTTCATATTTAGAAGGCCCATCTGTGGGACACATGGCACTCTCTTGGGCCATGATCCAAGTCTTGGCAGCAGTCCCATCAGTGCCAGAGGGAGAGACAAAAAAACCTCCAGTGTCGCCTCCATTGAGGAGCTTTTCCTTCCTTCTTTTCCCATTTCTATCCCCCTTTGGTGTGCAAACAGAGCTTAAGCAGCAGCTGCACACACCTGACGCCCAATCCATCGGACAAGGCACATTCTGCTGTGGGGGCATCAAGCCGGGGCTCACGTTACAGAGAAATCGTACACCACAATGGTTTTTGCCTCCTTCCCGCCTTTTCTGAGCCGTGCTCCCCCCATCCTCTGTCTCCTCACACACCTCTCTCATGCCCCCTCTTTTGCCTTTTTTCCCTGCAGCAAACAGAGCCTGGGAATATTTACTTTGCGCTTGTTGTTGTCAACAAGTTCTGACTGAAACAGCAGGAACACACATGAAAGAGTTGTGTGCAATTAAGGCGTGGGATTAACTTTATAAATGTGTGTTATGATGCTGCAGTGAAAAGAGCTCAGCATCCTTAATCTGTTTAATATTAAGAGTAAGAATCTTTGTGTGAAATGTAAGTAAAGTCATGTTAGCTTGATCAAGCTTTGAGGCATTGCACATAAAGCTGGCACTGCGTAACATACAATCTGCAAGAGGAGTCAAACAATTTCTTAGAAACTGAATGATTGGACTTCATTGGACCATTCAACGACAACTAGAGATCCTGGTGCCAAACAAAATTATTTTTCAGATCAGCTGAATTTTGTCTAAAGGTGTTTTTCTTTGACCTGGCATTATAAAAGCTGATGCAAACCAGATCATTTGCAGTGAGTTACACATTTTTAAAATGGAAACTGAAATTGAGTGTTTGAAAAGATTTTAAATTAATTAAGATACATGATTTTGGAGGCTGTTTTTTTATGATGATCTCCTTAATTTTGTATTGAAAGGAATAGTTTTTATTGAGTGAAATACTCTGCTGAGAGCTACATGAGAAAATCGATACCACAGTTGGCACGATACTGGAATTTCTAATTTGATACAATACCCTGTGACATATTGATATTACATACTGTACCATGTTCGACACCACAGGGACAAATTCATTCAGGGCACAAAATCTCAGATTTTTGTGAAAAGACAAATCTAATGAGGCTTGTATGTACACTGTATGTTAAGAATGACTGCATCTAAGTTAATTTACCTCAGGAGGAGATGGGAGTACTAGAGTATTAATACTGCGAATAAAGAATATTGAAATCAGTTAAAACATTACAATTACAATTGTATTGATATATAGTTTGCCACTTGTTGGCTGACATATATGGAAATACCCATATTTCTATAATATCAGATGGCTGTTTTATCTCTTAGGATCTATCTTTGACAAACACAGTGGCAGGTCCAGGTGAAGCTGGATTATGTAGAAACTGAAGCAATTATCCATCTTTTTCGAAAGTCATTTTCTATTGTTGTCGACCAAACATCATTAAAATTGTAAAGCTCCAAGGCAGTGTAACTCAGCAGGAGACTCTCTCGGAGACTGTCCATTATTAAAAGGGTCTGTTGTGAACTCATACGTCTCTTGGTGGGTGTAAAGCACAGATTCCCCTTTAAATCCTGAGGGGTTTAGGTGTGTATGAAATGTGACCACAGCACTATGTCATTAGTTATATGTTTTGCTTGTTACTTCATGTCAGTTGCGTTGTAATGGATATGAGAGATGTTTCTTTTTTGGAACAATGCAGGTGCCACTGACTTGTTTTCAGTATTTGCTCCAGGCTTCCCCATAAGATGGTGTCATTGTCCTGAGGAATGTCAGGTCCTCTGATTTCTTTTGGTCTGTGGGTTTATGTCAAACTGCCAAACCAACCAATGTGTCAGTGTTACCTGGAGCCTGCAGAGATATATTTAGAGCAGCTCATCATTCGGATTATGTTGCAAAGTGATAACATGAACACATATGACGAAAGTAACAAAATAGTGAATACAACAGGGAGTGTCAGTATTTTTCCAGTCATTTAAGGGTTAAAGTGCACAGAAGCTTTGTTGACACCTGACGGTGAGTATAATTATTCTGACAGCAACCAAAAATAGCTTCTTTATGTATGAGTCCATATTATTAAAGAACAGCTTTGGAGTCAACAGCCACATAAATTGGTGGATGATCCACTTATTTAATCTTTTGACCAAAGGAGGATGAACATTTACACAAGACCAAACAAAATACACTTGAATATATATTAATATTGCATTAACCTCCATCAAATTATAGAATTTGGCATTATTCTGTACTTGTCTTATTGTCCACTTATGTTGGCATGCTAACATATCCTAATCCTTGCTAATCACAAATATATATTTTTTTGATTTTGTCATAAATCAAACCTGAACCCAGATTTAATTGTTATCCATCTAATGTCAATCGAGAAACTAGAGTTAGTAACATACATCATCTGGGAGCCGCGGATATCTTCCAGTTTTCATCCAGTAGTTGTAGTTGTTGACAGTCTGGACCTGCTAACTTGTCTTCTTAAAACAAACGTATCACATCACATTATGGACGAGATATTATTTATTTTTGCAAGTAAATCCAGATTGAACGTTGGAGCTCGAGATGTCTGGCACTCTGCCAGTCAGTTTCCTGTCACATCAACTTGCATTCACATCTGTTGTCAAATTAAAACGAAGTCACTTTTAAATCCAGGCTGACTTTGATGGTGGAAAGACATCTCTGTGTTCGGCTTGTACATGTGTGTGTGAATATTCATGAGGACCTCGGGGCTAACGAGAGCGTCTTTCATAGTGTTTGCCTCTTGCGCTAATGGGCTGTGCCATGCCATGGATCTGGCATACATCTGGCAGTTTTTTTTTCTCTGATTAGTGTGTTCATTACTATGAACTACCGGCTATAGATTTAAAACTTGCATAGTTGAGGAAACACCCTCAACAGTATGTGCTTTTAAAATGTTAAGTTTGGACGAGGGAGTAGAGAGTATGCCTGTGTTTGGTATTATGCACAGAGCAGGATTACAGAGTCTTGTGTCAGTGCTGTAAATGTTATCCCATCCCCTGAGGCTCAGCGGAGAGTGCAATGGTAAAAGAATACGAGTGAAATGAATTAACTCACATGTCATGCTTTGTGTGGGACGCTTGCCCACAGCTGATTCATATTGCAGACCTAATTATTTTTGTCCTTTTCTGTTGTTCAGACAGTGGTTGCGAGGCATTTGTTTGGCAGATTCCCCAGAGGGCTCATCTCTTTGTTTAAGTGTCCCTCAGGAGAACCAAGAGAGGCAGAAAATGAGCTGATGGAGGAGAAGCAGCAGCAACTGTTGATCGGACAGAGGAATTTCTGCAGAATATTTCCAGTGTCTCTGTTTCACTCGGACTAGGATTAGTTGCTGTACATTGTTTGGTCAGAAAATAGTAAAAAACATATATCTATCACAGTTTTACAGAGCCCATGGTGATAGTTCTAAACGCAAATATAAATAAACAATGTTTTATTATATAAGACAAAACAGGAATGGCACTCAGTAAAGTACACACCTCTTCCCAGGACCAACACTCCTATTTCATTTAATCAAGCCTGACCCAAACTCGATAGGTCTGGATTCAATCAAAAAGAAGAAATGAAAAGTTTATTTTTGAGTCCCATTCTAACTCGACAAACTAGTCACTTACCAAAGTATCCGCTTTTGATGAATTGGGAAACCCAGAGAGTCTTTATTTGATAAGTTGGGAATGAGACTCAAAAATAAAGGTTTGTTACATATGGCAACTTTAAACCAGGTAAGTGTTATGGGACTCATCCTCCAGCTAAATTTTGTCAAATCCAGTCTGTAGTTGACAAACCAACCAACCATCTCAAATATTAAATATCTTATTAATTTATACATGTGTGCAACATAAAAGAAATTTCACAGAATAAAAAATACTTCAACTAGAAACATTTTGACTTACATTTGAATCAATCAAATCAAAATGCAAGGAAACGATCACAGACTTGACCTGATGCAGCTGACAGCTTTTTCAGCACTTGTTTGTGAGACAGTATGGGCATCACACCCGGCACTTTTTTTCTGTGCTGTGTATAGAACGATATGATAAATAAGAAGGTTAATCTTTTATTTTTATAGTCTTTTAGCTGTTTTTGTCGCTCTCCTTCCACCTTCCAGAGGTCAGAGAGCAGACGTGGGAGGAACTTTCTACGGATGCCAACAGTTTGAAGAGATGAGCTGAATCTGAATAGAAAAAGATCAGACACATGTCCTTTTTCAACTGTTAAAGTCTTTGTTATGGATTCAACTGTATGTAGATAGAAAAACACAAGCGGTGGTAGTAGATGTTTAGAGCTCGTGTGGTGCCTTGTGGTGGGCTTTGTTGTGAAATATCAACCAACATGAGATGTGACAGAAGTATTTGTACACAGATAAGAATCAGACACTGAAGAGTGAAGTCTCACAGACAGGATTTATTAAGGAGCCTCAGTGCAGAGTTGACTTTTTGGGCAGTTTAGTTGCTGCCAGACACTGTCTGTGTCTTTTGAAGATGTGTCTGATGAAAGCTGTAATGTGATCTACCTCGGCAGCTCAAGTTTAGGGACTGGAATCTGCCCCGGGGGGCTTCTTCTACAACTGCAATTTTAGAATAAAGACTTGTCAAGCCTCCAGACAAACACTGTCCCATGCACTGGATTCAAGACTCTCTGAATTGCCATCTGGGATTGATTGAGGAAGACAAAGATAAAGGCTGTGGTTTGCTGTTGGCAAACACCTTCATGGTTGATGTGAAATGCAGAGTTGAGCATCAAAGAGCATTTCCTGCATGTAATTACATTTTTTTAAACATTTTTTTAGCTCTCCTTCTTTTCTGTAATTATTCTTAAAATACAAAAAGAGACAGTGTCAAAGCTGTGCGGAAGTTCTCTGCCTACAATTTGAATGTGATAAAGCTGGACCAAAACCACATTTATGAGGAATTTTGAAGCTGGAAAACAGTCAACATAATAAAAAACTTGAATCAAAACCAAATGAAGACATCATGCATACCATACTGGATTAACTAGCTCTGTGGCAGCCAGCATTACGTTCCAAACAAATTAAAATTGGTGTGTTATTTCAGGCAGAATGGTACGTGACCAAAATAAACCCCCAACGCATTTGGGTTTGGTGCGGTCTGTGCAGGCTGGCAAGCTTTCAGTCCGTCTCTTTATCTGTCCTGCTATGAACAGTTTTGCCGCCCAGTGCAAAATATGTGATGAGTTATAATGATCATAGTGTTCTTCTGACTTTGGTCTTGACAGATAAAGCTGTAGTGCATTGTGGATACCTTTTGTGTCACTTTCATGACACCTCTTACAAAGCAAGTGAAAGGATGGGGGCTTTTGTACACTTGCACAGTTTGTTTTTTGTAAGAATACAACAATCGACCATTAGATAGTGGGGTCTCCCTGCTGGTTTCCTGTTGTGACTCCTGGCTATGTGTTCTGGGAAGCAGAACAACCTAAATGCACTTCTCAGCTATGACAGCAAAAAAGCATAAAAACCTCTAGGCATCCCTCGAGGTGGAGACAAAAACATGAATTTTATCTTAGCCATCGTCTCCCTGTAGCTCTTCTGACTTTATCAGTAGGTGACAGAAGCAGACCCTTGTGCCAGACTGACTGCAGCCTCGCCACACTGAGAGGAGTCATCCGAGGTGGTTTGGGCATCTGGTAGGGAAACCCCCCGTGGAGACTGAAGGAGCTGGACCAGTTTGCCAGACGTCTGGGCTGCACTGCTTGCCCTCTGGTGAAAGTGACCCTGACCTGGATAAGTGACTGAAAAATGATGGAATAGACAGTTTACTATAACATTCAAAGTCCAAAGGACGTGACTTTATGCATGTACTCTGCTCGAGTGACTCATATCTGTGACTCGCTGTGCCGCTAACAAGAGAGCAACAGTAGCAAACTGTAGTTTAGAAGCGGAATCTGCTAACTCAAACAAAAGGAAAAAAACACAAAAGGAACTGTTAGTTTTGAAGAAAGTGGTCTGAGAATGTTTCACAAATTACATCTTGCTGTAAGTCAGCATTTTAGGGTGATTACTATTTTAGATTTCTCTTTTACCCATCTTTTGTTGCCTTGTGTTTAGTTTTTTGCAAAGCATCTAAGAGAGAGAGAATTAATTTGAACAATATGGAGATAAAGAGAGAAAGAGTGTTTGGCTTGTAAATCTTGGAAGGGTAAATAATTCTACCAAAATACTCATGTAACAAAAAGTTATTCTGTGATTCAGTTTGACACAAACGGGAACAGGGACTTTATGATGCATTCAAGTGTTCCCTGTAAACTCATTTATTCACGAATGTCCAAGAAGGTTGTTAAAAATGGGATAGTCTCTTTTTTTTCTTATTTTTTCACAGTCCTACATCTGTTACCACTTTATTGTTCTTTCACCACAGCATTTTTCATAGTTAGATGTTAAAATCATATCACCAAACCCTAGTAATATGCTTTAGTGGTAGCACAAATTGCCTTCAGAGGGTTTTATTGTCCATATTATAAATTGCAGTCATTGCCATATTACTTTCTTTCCAGCCTATACTTCCAGAAAGCACATTCAAGCTGTCTCAAAGATGCCAGTAACAGTAACATAAAGTGTGTTTGTTCACCTTTAATACCCCATCAGTAGAGGGATTAGCCCCTTGTTTAAGTTGCAGCATATGTCATACTTATCTAATATGCAGTCATATCGATATAACAGACCCCATCCAGAGTCCCATTTAATAAGTGATGTTTCCTGAAGTGCTGCACAGTCATCAGCTAATCTATATGATGCCTGAATGTATAGCGAATGTACTGTTTGTCAGCTAGCTACTTATGTATCTAGTCAAAAAAAGGATAGATTCTGATTATTTATTTTGGACGTTATATCTAAAAACACTGAAATATGTTTGACGGGCAGCAAAACTGGTGAAGAGATCTCTTATTCTGCAAAGCCCCCTGCAGGGCCGGAGAAGTCATGACACCATGGGCTTCCTCCGCCCCCAGCTAGCTTGGCATCTGCTGCCCAGCAGAGACCAGGAACACTGATATCGACTGGCCTTGAAAAAAAACACACGTGTGCTTGTTGAAGGCTACATAACACATGGGACATAATACTGGAGAAGCGAGAGTGACTTCAGACGTGAAATACTGTGAGATGGCTGAAGATCATTCGCTCAGACTGTGGTCTTGTCCTGCTCTTGGAGTTTAGAGCCATTTTTGACCATCAGTTCTCAGTTATATCTCAGCACAGCTGCAAGTGTCATTTAGATCAGTGATTCTTAACGACCATACAGTGCTTGTTATCCTGCGGCAGTGATATTATGACAACAACATAAATCTCCCACCCCACCTCACCACCCTCCTCTGCGACTAGTCTGGGTAGATGACGTATGACAAACATGAATTTGAGTATGAGTGGTTTCTCACCCGCAGCTGTAGAAGAGTGACTGACACAAGCTGAGAGCTATCAGCAGTTAGATAAAAGAGCAAAATCAGGTTTCAAATTACAATATGTCGCCTCCTACATCAATCCTACAGATTAGTTGCAAAGAAACAGCCTCACATTTCTCAGGACCTGAGCACTCAAAGGTCAAGGCTACAAATCCTCTCTATGTATTTTTGTTATTGTCTGTAAATCTCATGAAAAGACATTGTGAGCCTGTTTGTGGCAGTCAGCTCCCAGTTCACTTGTTCCTACTGAACACGCAAGTCCTGAGAAATTAGTCAAGTCTTTATAGTTTTTTTTTTGTTTTGTTTTTTGTTTTTTAAAGGAGGATTTCCTAAAACAGCTGAGTAGACTAGGGATTGACCAATATGTTTTTTTCAGGCCTGATAAGCTCATAAAATAAGCCACAGTGCTCATTTTCATGGAAGAACTTGCAGGGATGTGGCTCACTGATGTGTTTGTAATAGTTTCTAGACAACGATTGAAGTCAGTGAGACAAAGGAATAAGATTTATCAGTATGTAATACACAGACAGTACTTGTTGGTATCATCATTTCATTGCTGAGATTGGTCCGTTAATGAGACAAGTTCACATAAAGGAAAATATTGAATATCACCAGCCTTATCTGTTAATGCTTGTCTGCAGTGATTTAGCACTGAACTTATACTGAACATGAAGTTCAGGGACTTGCGAGAAACAGATTAAAAAAGCATGCTTAAAGTCAAAGCACCAGAGGACGGTCAAGCTTCAAATCCCTGGATCCTATACTTCCCACAATTCCCAAATTGGAGTCCACAAGCCATAGCTGAGATAACCCCAGTGACATTGTCCGAGTTTTCTCAGCTCCTCGAGAGCCACAGAAAACGTTATAAAAGTGTTTCCACAGGCTGAGTAGTTCCCTCCACAGGGAGAAAACTGATCCTCATGTGTAAAATCAGTGGAGTGCCCCTTTAATAGGCAGTCATGCTGTCAAACGTGCTGACGTGTTTTTCATGATTGTTGTAGCTTGTCCTCAGAAAACTCTGAAGTGACCACAAATCAGCTGGAACTTAAAGTAATTTCACTTTAACCTACTTCAAACTTTCTAAACTTAACTGAATTCAACTTTATTCAGCTCTGATTCAGCATTTTCAGAGTTATATCACCTCCATGTTCTCCTGTTTTCATATGCAGGCAGCTGCTGTGCTTCAGTGAACTCAATCTGTCATAAACATTTTCTGTAAGCATTTGATCACTTTATCATCTACGTGTTAGCTTGACGGAGCAGAATCGATTCTCAAGTGCTTGAGACTAAAATCTTGTTTGAAAAAATAACTGGGCTTATATACGTGGGTTGTCTGTCTGTTGAGGGCAGAGCAGCAGCATCTTGTGCTGATACAAACTGTGTTAGGTAAACAAAATATAATCTGATAAAATTAGTTGTTTTCACCACATCACATTCTCAATATGACGAGATTTATTGCGATTTTTCACCTTCTTGATATTTGGTTTTGGCCGAGGTGACGGCCATGTTGTTGTTGGTGATGTACGCTGAATGAGATGACGCGGTTCACTGAGTGGTTTTTGAACAAAATGTTATGGTATTTTACTATCTTCATGATAAACTACAACTTTCCTGATCTTTTAAATTGAAAAACATCATATGAGACAGGATCAAAAAATGTATTTTGTCATTGACTACCAAACAAATCTTTCCCAGAATAAGATACCATGGGACCTCACCTCTCTGAGAAGATGCACTCCATTGCACTCAGCTGTTAGACAAGGTGGATCCAAACACAAGACAAACAGGCAAACATTTTCTATTGTTCCCGGGACAACGACATATAAAGAGTTTATAACCAACTAGCTATCTGAAGGTATACTTTATTAATGAATGTTAATTAATGTAATACAGACATATTTTATTGTGATTCGTGATGAATAATTATGTTGTAAACCACTTTATTCATTTGTTTAGTTTCTATACTGCCTGCAAACACTAAAAAGAGGGATAAATCACTATGATGGGGTTCACGGGTGAAAAACATAATATTGGCCCTGCTCTATGTTTGGCATATTAGTGCTATTTTCAGTGCATTGCCTGGCTCCTGTTCAGCAGGACATCAGGCCCAGTTTGGATCTAAATGAACTGGCAGTGCTTCATTCACTGACACTGGCACCTGACACAAAAATGTAGAGCTGCATAGCCATCATTTCTCCTCATTATAGACACCAAAACCCCTTTCATTTCTGTCTTTTAAAAATTAGACAAACTTTAAAGGCCTTGACGCGCAGTGGGATGTGAGCGTTACAGCAGACAGTCTGCTTGGGAAAGTGTCCTAATTGAATAAGTTTTATTCAATTCGGAAAAAAAACACACAATGAGCGTTTCCCTGCAGAGAAAACATGGCTTTGATTCGATTTAGCAGGTCAGCTTGTAGCACGAGGAGCAAACATCAAAAGCCTGTTTACAGACTTTAATATAATCACAGTTAATAACACTCCATGTGTACCGTCTTGCGACTCAAAGCTCTGGTCGTCTCTGCCGTGCAATGACGGTTAGGAGTTGTCGGGTAATTCTCTAGGTCGTCTTAGCTCACAGATCAAGGCCGCTGGTCTGGATCTTTGAACTTGACATTTCAAAAGGGAGAGGATAAAGAGATGCTTAAATATCAAATCCTCCCCCACTCCCTCAGCCCTGATATTGGACGCTGTTAAAAGATCAACCGCCTAATCAAAGAGGAGTGATCTGAGCGGAGGATTTTCCCCATGTGCCTGTCTGTGAAAGTCAATTTATACATGTTTCAGCATAAATTTGGGTTATCTAACTTTTCTCTCATGAGCACTTGTATTCTGTGTATGGATCGTTGCCGCTGCTGTCTTTGTCTCCTGTGTTGACTATATTCATCTTATTTTGTTTGGTAGATGTTTAATAAGAATACAAAAGTAGCATTGTTAAAAGTACTCCATCAAAAGCTTCATGGTCAGTCCCTCTGATCAGTAGTTTCCAACTCCTATCATGGTCACATTGCATTTCACATATTTGTAGTGTTATATCATTCCTCTCAGTGGTGGTATTGTACTCAACAAGTTCATTCTTAAAATCTGGGAACACATTCATAGATGGAAAGATCTTATCATCAGTCATCATCAAACATCATAGTTTACATATCAACTTCCACACAAAAAGGTACCAATTGTAGTTGTGCAGACAGTTGGTCAAGACAGTGGAAGTAGAGGATTATTAACAACAAATAATATTAGCAGTTAGAGTAGCATTAGTTGATTATTTTGCCTCTTAATGGCAGCAGAACAAGCTGCAAATACAATGCTGACGTTTGTCATCTTTTAAAGACTTGATATATAATATTTCAGCATTAAAATGTCTAAAAAAGAGGAGACCTTTGATGTGTATTGATTTGAGTTTTCCAATAGTGTTCAACCCAGAGAAATCTCTAATATAATTCAGCATCCTCATTCCCCTTTTCTAGTTTCTACAATATCTTGGGGAAGCATCCAAGTAGAGCCCGACTGATGTGCAGTTTTTAGGGGGTAAAAAAATCTGATATGGATATATCAAATTTTTTGCAGCGATCCCTCAAATGAGGTTATCAGTTGCTCCTGACAAAATATGTCATGGAGGAAGAATACTTTGCAGGTTACAGCTGTTGTCTCATATGACATCAGTGAACTGAAACAGTAAACTTCACTTCTAAAGTTAATTATTCTAAATCATCCCGAGCATCGTTTTCTGCACTGTGTTCTTTAAAACCAAAAAGTTCCACATCGGCCAGTATAAGTTGATAATCTGGTCAACACTATCATTCAGGCTCTAATCCGATTATATATCAAGGACTGGAAATTAAAATGTGATTTAAAGTAATATAAATAAAACTTTAATACATTACTTAGCCTGTGATTACTTATACCTGGATCATGTCAATCAGATTTTCATCAGCTATGCTGGTTGCTTAACAATGAAGACAACTCCCATGATCCCACATTGTTTACCAAACATTTGATTTGATAAAGAGATTTCAAGTGGCATAAATTGCATGCTATGCATTTGAAGTGGTTGTAGCAAAGTGCAATATCTACTCTCTTATTGGCTCTGTTTTTGTCTCCACCACTCCACGGACATTAACATCTGACTCCTTAGCTGCTAAAAGCTTAATTGTCTTCCCCAGTATTTGCTAACTTTCCGCTATATGGTGCTGGGCATGTTGTGCACAGTGAATTTCTCCAGGCTCTTTCAGTGCCTGGTAAATGAAGTTTGTGAGAATGATGAGACCCAAAACAGTAAATCAAAAATAATGAGCTGAAAGACGGTAAAACGCACTGTAGAACAAAGGGGAGCTGCTGAGTCAGGTGATAAATCTCTGTGGGTTCATCACTATGGATGACACCTTTTACACTTCACATAGTCATTTGGTCCATTGTTAATAAAGAAATATCGATTAGTGCACATCTAAGACAAGATTTGCGATAACCTGCATTTTCCATTAAACTCATGTTGAACTTTGAGAACAGTTTGCTCTGACTGAATGAAAAAAGATTAAGGAATCAAATTTTGATCACATAGACAAATGCTGTACGTTTCTGAGTTTGTATTAGTGTATCCGAACATACAGAGGAGGTATAATAGGGTTGAAATGAAAAATTAGTTGGAAACTTAAGCTTCCTTTCGGTATCTTCTGTTGTCAGTTATGAGTGTGAAAGATAACTATTGAAAGTAAGTACACTTAAAAAAAAATACAGAAAATTCATATTTTTTTGACAGTCCTTGAACATGGCATGAGTCAGGAGAGGGCGAGAAGAAGGGAAATATATTTTATAGATGCACAGGTGTGAGAGAGAAGGAAATCGGCAGGCATTTCTTTGTGTGTGGTCCTGTGATAATACTCTGTGTTATCCTCCACACACACAGACACACACCCTTATTCGCCCTCCTTCCTCTCTTCTCACTGCTCTTACACTCCCTCCCACAAATCACTTGACGGATGAGCTGCCCACAGGTGTTGTCGGGACCCGCCCCCCGCCCCCAGCTGCCCCTGTCCTCCACAGCATGGGAATGGGGGCGACATTACAATTGTTCACAGCTGCTTGTGTCAACTTGAACCCCACCTCCTTCTCCTCTCCATCCTCCCCGGCCCAGCAGGACCCAGTGCAACCCGACGACTGGGAATCCAGTCATAACCACAGCCCTGGCTCAGGGTCTTGGCTCGCTGCAGCCAAGTGAATGAAACAAGCGGTGGATATTGTCTGCTGTCCCCTGAGAACTGGAGTCTCCCAGTCTAGAGATCAAGATAAAGTAGGCGTTGAACTGCTCTCATATCAAACAATGCGACTGATTATGAGCCCTAAACACAGATATATCATTGTGTTTGACATTGTGTCTGACCGACTGCAGGCATGTGACTCCTGTTGGAGTAAAAGTATTTACAACTTCTGGGGGATGAGCGTTGTATTTTGAAGTGAAATACAGGGCAAGTTTGTTGTGACAATACACAAGGTTCAGATGTTTGAGATGTGTCAATATGGCTGCATGCGAAGTGGATCATGTTGTCTTTGACGCTCACAGACTATGTTTACATGAACACAACCACACAGGTTATTGAGGGGGCATTAGAAAACACGTGCACGTTTACATGCGCGGCACATACTGTCCTTTGCCCTCAGTCGATTAGATGTCAGCTATTTTTTAAGATAAACAAAGTTTAAATTCTGTGATTCCAGCTTCTTAGATATTAATATTTTCTGGGTTCTTTACTCCTCTGACAGTAAACTGAATATCTTTGGATTAGAGGGACAAAACAAGAAATCTGGGGATGTCATCTTTGGCTTTAAGACACATTGATCAACATTTTTCACCATTTTATGAGTTTTAGAGGCCAAACAGCTAATGGATTAATGTCAAGAAAAAAATCCAAAAATAGTTGACAATGAAATTAATCATTATCCACAGCACTAAACAGGAATGTAAGGAGCCGCCTTGAAAGAAATAGTCTTTTGAATGCGCAGTTGAACTCATTCTGCTATTTTCAGCCTTCACTGTAAATCTATAATTGATTGCTCCCTTGGTCTTCAATAGGGGGTCCGCACCCCACAAGGCATCCGCACTGTTACTGCAGGGGGTCTATCCAATTATTGTTTTTTATTTTATTTTATTTTACTTTTTATTTTTCTATTTAAATGTATCTGGAAATACACATTAACATAAATCCCATATATTGTTAGCAAATTCATACATATTTAATTTACACAACATGGATGATGCTCAACACATGACGTTGTGGCTGGTCAGAGTATATAGAAGGGAGGCCCTGCTCAGTCTCTCTCAGCTAAGCAGTCTTTCAGCCCTAAAAAAAAATGCTAAAACTTTAACTTTAACTGCCAAAAGGCTCATCCCTTTTTCCCGGAGTACAAAGTGACATCTTGAAATTGCTTTTTTTGTCCTAACAACAGTTCAAACCCCAAAGACTCTCTATTTACTGTCATAAATGACAATTAAAGGAAGCAAATCCTCAAACTTAAGAAACTGGAAGCTGCAACTGTTTGACTTTTCTGCTTGAATAATGACTGAAACAATTAACAGACTTTGTCTAGATTGACTTGTTGATTTACCGTCTAAGCTCTGATTGACCCAGCAGGGATGCCGTCCCCAGAGTGTTACAAAAAAAAACTTAAACCTTGTTTAACTTCCAACAATCTCAAAGCAAAATCATTCGGGCAGTCATGGCGATCATGGAAGCAGAGGATGAAATGATTGTGATAACTTTCCAGAGTAGTAAAATCTTGTCAAGCTAAAGCCCACATGTGCTTTGTTTGCTCCCTGTCCTCTCCCTCCTCCACAAGCATCCCTCCCCTACCCTGTGATGCCAGCCACTGTCTGGGCCACATTCTCCTCAACCTGCGAGTCATTCACCTTCACACTGCTGCAGAACATCTACAAAGTCCCCTAAACAAATGATTTACTGATTAAGAAGCCAAAACACTGACATCACAAAGTCTCATCTGATCTTTAAATCTTTTTTTCTTCTTTTGTGTTCTGTAAATCTTCCGCCCCGCTGCAGTCCAGCAGCTGGAGAGCTCGGTTTGAGTGATTCTTGGGTTGATAAGATTCCAGTGCGGGAGTACATTCACAGACCCACACATACATATGCAGACATTCTTATCAGTGCTTTTCATCTTTCTCTGCTCTCAGAGCAGCTGCGTGCATGTCTGCTCAAACACTGCTCCAAATGTGAAAAAAAAAACAATTGAGATGGAATACACTCTCTGGACCCTCAGAAGTAAAACATGGTCTTTTAATACAGATCTTCGGCATTAATGGCAGTAGCTGAAAAGCATAATGTTAAAATTGCACTCATTGTGTGTTGACATTTTACTACATAATCAAGTCTAACATTCAATGTGTATCATGTATTCAAGTGTCCAGTTTACTCTTGGTGTTCCTACTACTTAAAACGTAGTTCATTAAGGGTTAAGGAGACAGCTAGTAAAGTTTATTACCTCCAGTGAAATAAATTCTCGAAAAGTAAAGTCTGCTTTTGGCGCAAGGGTCTTGTCCTGATTAGTCCTTAGCCGAGTTGATAGTCGAACAAAGAAAACAAGAATCAGATCAACAAGAAATCGATCAACTATTTTGAAAATAATGGTTTATTTTCAAGTAAAAGTGCAAAAACTGTGCTATTTGTGAGCCAGAACAAGCAGTATAAAGATAACTGTGTGGGTTTCCTCTGATTTGCATTTTACACTATTTTCTGACATTTTCTAGACCAAACAAACAAAATAATTAGCAGATTAACTGATAATGCAAATAACCAGTAGTTGCACAGTTGGCCCGCATACGACTTCCAGAAGTTATGTTGGCAAGACGTAAGTTTTTGGGTTCATCTAAATGGCTACGTCTCACCAGTGCCACACACCACAAATGTAACACATGTGTGAAGCACAGCGGTGTCCTCGCAGTTCCCACAGGAGTTGCGTAATGTAAGTTAACATGCAATGGTAAACGAAAGTTGACCGTTTTAAGCAAAAAGCACTGTTGTTAAAACAGCCCCTTAGATTTGATTCCTCAGAATCGCACATCCAGCTGTATCTGATCAAGGTCTCTATCACACTCTTCACTTCTGAAATTACACCGTCTCTTATCGCTTCCGAACAAGGTTTGGATCTTTGTAGTTCAGGAATGTAGAAACAACAGTTTGGGATCTTGTTTTCACACCTGGCCAGTCGCTGTTGAAAGCAAGCGTGGTTATCATACTGCAGGTTTCAGGTGGGTTTAGGATCGGTGCTCGTCTGGAGTCGGAATTGAGGTTATTATTTAATTACATCCAAACAGCACTGCTTTGCATCATGTAGTGTGTGTGTGTGCACGGTTGCATTTGTGCGTGTGTGTTGGAGGGGGAGGTTTAGTCGGACTGGCCGGGGTGCAGGGAGTAGCCTCTCCTCCTCATTAACACAGCAGTGCACCTGTGATCACTCTGATATTCTCTTTGAGAGCATTAAGGTTCACGGTGGGGGATCTGGGGGGGAGCAGCGGGCGGGGGTTCGCCATTTTGATCCCGGTGAATTAGGTGTGGCACGCTCGCCCGACAGCTCGCCTCATGTCTGGTAGATGGGATAAAAGCAGAGGGAGTGCACAAACAGGCCCTTTGTTGTGGTACAGCCGCAGCTTGAATGCTAATACAGTCAGACACAAACAGACACACAAACAAAGCAACAAAGTTCAAACAAATATGAATGCACACTGACACACACGTTCACAACATTAGGAGTGTTATCTCTGAGCGTGTGTGTGTGTGTAACATAGAGGCATAACTCGCAATCACTGCTAAAGCTAATTGTGTATGATTTTTATGTAAAAACCGAGCAGGCTCATCAAGTACAATGTGAGGCTGTATCACAGAACATCCCACTGAATAGATTCAGCCTGTTTGCATAGATTATAATTATGTGGTTGTGTATGAACACCACAGGAATTATTCATCCATCCTATTGTTTTTTTTTGTAGACTCACTTGCTTCCTTTCTGCTATAGCGCCATATTTTTTCAACCAATTTTTTAGGTAAATTGTAAAAATATTTACTGAGGTTAGGAGCAATGACAGACGTGAAGCATATTCGTTAATTGGAGGCCAATATGAAGAACGGAGACAGCACAGGATTCCTCGAAGTGACTAATGCCAGCAGCTGAATGATGGGAAGTCTCAGTTAAATCTCCTGGAACATCATGGAGGTAATGGTGGTGATGGTGGATCAGCAGGAGTGGGTCTGACAGACAAAATGACGCAGTTGCTATGATATTTAAACAACAGAAGCTGCGGACTGATTGGCTGAAGGCATGGAGTGCTATCCAGTTTGGAAAATGTGATGTTTCGAAGAAGGAGAATGGAAAGAAATAAAGAGGAAGGAATCGTCTGAAAGAGGAATAATCTCCAGAATATGAGAAAGAAAACCTCCTTTTTTTGAAATTTTGCTGAACGCCTAGTTCACACACTGCCATAATGGCAAAAAATATTAACAATTGATTTCTTTCAGTGTTTGACCCCTTAAACACCAGTGTTCCCTTTTTCAGACATACAGATGAAAGAAATCCTCAGAGAGAGATTGTGTCAAGCTGCAGAGGCTAGTGCAACAGAAGTTAACCCTGATGTGAGATCAGGAGTCTGGCTGTCTGTTGCCTTTCTTTTTATACATAAATCATGCAATACTGCCACAATGAAGAGCCTTCCTTATGCTGGCTTTGGTTTTGTGATTTTGGATAGCATACCAGCATTCTGGAAGTAGATGAAGCATGACAGTCGTGACTTGAAATACAAAAGCATCAGTGTCTAGTGTGACTGTCTCTCATTTTTACAATCTTGAGCTGTTGTAAGAAGTGAATTCCCCCAGTGAGGGATCAGTAAAGTCTTACATATCTTATCTACATAAAAGTGAGGCAGCACTTTTTAAGTAATGACAAAAACATGTTGTATTGTGGTACAAGCACACAATGTAAACATGCCGGATTTAGCAAGAATGCTGATTACTCTCGTAGTCAATATACAAATTGTCAGATTACACAGAATGGCACCCAAACGCAAGACACACAAGCCTGCAGACAAGTAACAGAAGCACACTTGAATGAAAGCTTAAAACCAGATCCAAAACATGCAAAATACAAAGAAGAACCACAAAAGCTAAACAAAGTTCAAACAGAGAAAAGTAAAGCACCAACCAGAAGCAAAGTAGCAAGGATACAAACCAGGAATGATGCAGGGAATATAAGGCAGAAAGACACAACAGGGAGACGAAACCGGGAGACAGAAGAACAGAACAGAAAGCATGAGGGCAGATCTTTACATTAGAACAGGAAATAAAAAAATCACAACCAAAACCATGACACAGTTATCCAACACAAAATACAAGAAATAGACAAAGTACATTAAACCATCTGAGTGCTGGTTTTCTTTAAGCACATGGGACCTCCCACTCTGTCTTCATACCTCATTTACAGAATGGCAAGGTGGACTAGCCAGTGTTGAAATGACTGATTTTTGACCCACTTTTAACAAGGCATCAGTTGGATCAGGAAAATTGACTTCAGCATTTCTGCCAAATGAAATGGATCATACCATTGCAAGACTTCCTTCTTGATTAAACAAGTTCTCTTTGTAGCAGTTCAACTCTCGTCAGTGTGTTTAACTCACCCACGTTAAAAGCTGTGACCATTTTATTCTTCTGTGTGATCAAAAACGCTGCAAGTTTAGTACATCACACTGATTTGATGGCTGTATGAAAGATACTACTGACTGTCTGCATATTTTGCATCTGTATCTAAACCATCCACTCTCCAGTACAGGCAGACAGGCAGCAAAAACGTGCCAAAAAATAGCACTGAAAATGTCTGATGCTCTTATAACATTGACATTTTTTGTACAATGTTAGAAAAGCTCTTGGTTTCTGGAGAAATGAAATGGAAGTGATTACTCCAGCCCAGCCAATTTCTGCTGGATGGCGGAGGGAAAGCTGATTTAGTTGGCACCTAGCTCGTAGCTTTCAAGGATATGCAGCACTGTGATGATGACCACAGGGGCCGGGATAAGAAGGCCTTTGTTAAAGTACGGCAGCCAGTCAGTCAGTCAGTCAGCGTGCTGTCGTCTGAGGTCTGATTGGAAAAAAGGTCTCCTATTTATAGTGTTAGAATAACAGCTCGTACCTGGCCTCTCTTACCTTAATGTCTCGTCTTTCACACACTTTAATATGAGACGAATAAGGAATCACTGCTGTTTCTAGATTACCTCGAAATGTCATTTTGGCTTTCTTCAGTGAAGGGGGATCACTCGACTTGCTGAATGTTAGATTAATCGTTAGAAATGCTTCCAAAGCTCCATATATTTGGTTGCTTTAATGCCTGCGTTTCTTTAAGGGTCAGGACGTGCTCCATGCTTGTGGTTTGTGTTTTGTCCAAACATACCGACCCATTTAGGGGAAGAAAATCCAATCATGAAGGATGCTTAAATTGATATTCATGTTTGAAATGGAAACCAAACAGAATTATAGTCGGTATTCCTCGCAGAAATGCAGCATTGTGGTCAGAGCTATTTCTGGATTGTGGAACTGGAGTTGTTTATCAGTTCAAACATTAGCTTCAGTGATAGTGTTACTGTTCTAAAACAGTAGCATTCAGGTACTAGATATCTTAAAGTTTCTAGCAATGAGGCACACACACACACTGCTAAATGAGTTTTTAGGAAAATTACTCCCTGTAGGCTTATTCTCCAAATTTGTTTTTGTGCTGCTGATCAGCTACAGGAGGCCCCCCTCATTGTAGATACAGCATTTACCCTGTTGACCTTTAATTATCCATCCTGTGGCTGTGGAGCAACCTGCATGCCGGAGCCCAGCAGCTCTGAGGGGGGTCCACTGATGGGGTAGTGGATGCAGCGGAACAAGCCACATTCACTACTGAACATCAGATACGAGCATAAATAAAACATTTGCGTTACTCCTTTAATGAAGTGTCACCCATTGGGTGTGATGATGAAAAATTAATGCAGCTGCTGAAGAAGTTGCTAACCAGCGGGAATGATTAGCAATTCCTTAAAAGCCAGTGTTGCTGGAGTGTTTGTAAGAGACTGGACAATGTAGCAAAACACCAGAATGATTACATGTTTTTCATGTCATGTGCAGGGATGAAGGCAGATTTAAGATGCCAGGACAGTTTCAACTCATTTCTTAAGAATAAGCATTAATCAGTGTTCTTAATAAGTGTTCCTGAGCCTGTATGGTAACAACCTTTATACAGTCATGTGTTTCCCTACGTGGTGGACCTCGCCCCATCCTTGTTTGCTAACAACTGAGGCTTTCGAGGATGCCCCTTTCATGCTCAATCATGATCACCTTTTACCAGTTAACCTATTTACCAGTGGTCTGGTCCACAACTTTCCCAGTCTTTTGTTTCTTCTGTCCCAACGTGGTTGAAATGTGGTGTTGGCATCAATCACAGAATAAGTGTAGAGCAAGAGATAAATCATTTGGTATATCATCTTTGTAACTTTTTTTGTGGAGATTGTTCTGCCAACAAAGCTTTTATTGGTTAATTGTTTCTTTTGCAGAAACAGACATCAATTAGCTCAGCCCCAGACGTATTTGAATCATCTGGAAAGAGCTTAAGTGTTTATGCGCTCTGCAGGGAAAACCACAGAAACTTTACAAACACATTTGCTGGAAGAGGTGTAACATGTGGGCAGAAAACTCAAGCATAATCCTGCCAAATGAGAACTGGCTTTGCACTGTGCAACCTGATCTATAACACACATTAGTTGCACCCTGCAACCTACATCAGAGCTAGAGTTATTATTAATGAATTAATGAAAAAAGGGGGAATAAATTCTCTAATTCTAGCTTTTTAAATGTGAATGTTCTCTGGTTTCTTTACTCCTCTGTAAATAAGCTGAATAGCTTTCTGTTGTGGAAACTAACAGAAAGATATGGAGATTATTCTCACCATAAACTGACATTTATAGACCAGATAAGCAATCGATTAATCATGGAAATAACCAGTAGATGGATCAACAGTCAATTAGTGCAGCCCTACTTGGTGCATGTGGGATTGTTTGGAGTCAGGATATTACAAAACAGGACCAAAGAAATTGAAATTGAAATTGACTACTTTGCTTGGCTCGGCACCGAAGTTTGCACAATGCAGAGTCTCCTGGATAAAAAGTCAGTATCATCCTCACACATTTCTAATGGTCTTAACTTGAGTGAGTCCACCTCCACACAGCGATCATGGCAGGTGATGTCCCGAGGTCCCGAGCTGGAGCTCTGCGGCATGAAAGGGGGGATCATTGAAGCATAAAGAGGTGCCTTTGAGGAGATTTGCAGCACTTCCTTATCTCTCTATGTGAAAGAATAAAGCCGGGACCCTTCACTGCCACTGACTGTCGACCAGGGAACAGGCCACTGGGAGATTTGTGCCAGATGCTGCGTCTGAAAGCGCGGTCGCATCACGATAGGACAAGGAGCTCTCATCTCCACTGTAGGGCTGCCTGTGTGTCAGTACGCTTTGATGTCAGGGCGGTACACAGTGTCCCCCAGGTGTTCAACACCACACCAGGGTTGTGTTCTGAGAAATCCTCCTCCCTGTCATCCACACTTACATGCTAGCTTTTTACACCCTCCACTCTCTTAGGAACCCGCAGTGTCCACAAATAACTTTTATTTCAGGGGCCTCCATGTCCTGAGAAAGTCTGAAATGCTGATCTGTAGCAGAGGTGATTTTCTCTGCTAGTAATGCATATGTGGGAGAAATGTAGGACATTAGATACGCAGAATGAATCTATCTAAATCCAAAAATCCTTTTATCAGACACCATGTTCTTTCTGTTATTTTATATTCATCTCCCAAAAAATCAGCCTTTCGTGTCCAGGGTTAATAGATCATTTATTAGGAGACATTTTTTCATTCTCAGAATGCTTCAGTCTCATTTCATGGCTCGCCGGGCACGTGAAGGATTAGGGTGACTAGATGAGGTTGGTTTGTTATGTCAGAGGTGATTTGGACTCTTATCAGTAGTGGAGCCGCAGATCTACTGGAGCTGCCTAAGCTGACAACCTTAATCGAATGGGAGAGCCAATAATGGTGACCACTTTAGTTAGCGTCTGTGGGTATTGTCTTCGTGTTAGGCGCATAATGAGCGACTATATGCGGAGGCTGTCCTGGGAGTATGCCCCTCATTATGTCTGTTATTGTCTCATTTGTGTTGTGAGAACATTGTGTGAGTCTGTCTCTGTTTGGCTTGAATGGAAGGACAGAAACCTCATTGGTTGTTTGTCTTTTTGTTCTTGATTCTGTGTGTATCCCCTGCAGCATGCTCTACCTCCTCTATAAATGGTTTACAGGGGTTAAAAGTATACAACTGCCCGAGATCATTACCAAATTAATTTTAAGGCTTTACAGGAAACCACTCTTAACAAATGAGATCATTCCCAAGACTGGATTTGTGGCGCCAGGTATTAGCAGAATTACTCTGTAACGTGCAATGCATGCAAAAGGTAGAGCCACCACTCTTTCTGTGCAAGTAGCGCGTGTCAACGTCCTCAGTGCTACTCTGTGGAAGCACAGGGATTTAATGGGAATGTGGTCCTAATCTCGAATAAGGTTATGTCTCGTCAGTCTTCCCTCCTCCCTTTTACCCAGAAACAGTAGGATCTAAGGAAAGAAAGAGGGCAAAATGAAAGAAAAGGATACAAACGTAAACAGAAATGACAATGCTTACATGCTGATGATTTGCTAGTAATGTTTAACATCTTAACTTAGATACTTGGAGATAGTATAGAATGTAGTGTTGTATAAAGTTGAGTAAAAGTAAAGATATCATGTTTTATATTACTTCAGTAAAATTGAAAGCCACTCTTACAATTAGTAATTAAAAAAGTCTTAAAGTGTCTGATATTAAATGTAATTTATTATCATAAATAATATTCTTGCAAAAAATGAACTTGAGTATGAAAAGAACAAGTTAAACTAAATTATACATTCATACACTATTATCTACCCATAGACAGATTATCAGATCTGATAGAAATATTAATGTTTATTTTTAATATGCATTCATTTGGCCCTAATGCCTCATATGATCTGAAAAGTAACTTGCAATTTAAGTTATTACATTAATGTATTAAGTAAAAGTGCAATACTTCACTCCAAAAGATGGTGGAGTGGAAGTAATGAGTACCAGAAAATGGAAATATGTACAAGTAACTCAAAATTGTCCATGAGCATTGTGTCATTACTGTACTTGAGTAAATGTATTGAGTTACATTCCATCATTGATAGAATGCCAGTTTTGCTTGCAGTAATCTAGTAAACTAAACAGCTGTTAAAAACAAAAACAAATGTTAAAGGAAAGAAAAGACCTGATGATTGGATAAATGAAAAGTTAAGATGTCACTGAATGTATGTACCAAATGTCATAACATTTAAGTAGTTTTACTACAAGTACAAATTAAAGTTGTTTTAAACCTGCGACTCTGGCTGTATATAAGCTTATGAGAAAATGAACCTCGTCCTCACTTGATTTATTACCTTAGTAAATAGTTTCTTAGTTTCAAGTCTTCCTCAATTGAGCATGAAGTTCATTTGGCAAAGTATGATATAGAGTCAATTAGACGATAAAGCAGGGTCTGCTTTCAGCTGCTACCCTTGCATGTCCTCAGCTCCTCCGTCAGATACAATCAGGATGTCCTCTCCAGCTCCACCCTCTCGTCCAGACAAGGTCACTTCTGGTTCCACACAACCAAGAGGGCAGCAGATGTGACGTCAAACTTGAGGCTTCAGAACGGTCATGGGTCACTTCAATGGTACAATTGGGGTGGAGCAAAGTGGTGGAGTGAAAGAGAGCTTTCAATCAGTTTCATTATTTTAGTCATGAAGTTCTTGTATTTATGATTCTGTTCAGATATTTAACATTTGCAATGTTATGACTTCTAATATTCCATAATGTAAGGGAAGACATTTTGGTATTGGAACCAGACGGTGTTATATTGGCACTAGTTTTGAAAACGTTTCAAAGGATAGCCAGCCCTGTTGGCAAGATGGAAGTGCTGAAATCAGTCTCTGGATCACAATACAGATAAAGATGTTTTTTAATTTGATTTTTAGTTGAACCTTTATTTATCCAGGATAAGTCCCACTGCAATATTTCAAGTGAGTCCTGGCCAAGACAGGGATCAGAACAAGATAAAAACAAGAAATTCTAAACAGATACAAAAGCGAAAAAAAAAAAACAGTGATCATGATTTTCAAAATGTAGTTAAAAGAAATGACATTGTGGATGTTCTGCAGTATTTACCAGGAAAGGAAGGACAGGAAGACAAAGAGAAAGATCTCCATTGACTGATTTTTCTGTGCCAACAAATTTCATACGGTTTTACTTTGTTTGTATTTGACGGACCCTGCCACCTTTCTAGTTTTAACCAGTGTTGTGGGAACCTTATTTTCCTCAGAGAACAGCTTGTTTATTGAGTCATGGTAAAAGTGTCTGTTATCACCTCATTAATATTGTAAATATTAAAATTCTGAGGTCAGTCTTCTTCCCCATAACCACATAGCGCCCCACAATGACATAATGATATTTAAATAAAGGATAATGTTGCAGTGTAGTGTAGAAGTTAATCAGCCATTTGTAACCTAATTCTGTTTGTTGTTGAACTTGGAAAGTCTCCCCCCCCGTTGTTGCTCTGTCAGCCCCGGTCATTTGGGGTCTTGTTGTCCAGTCACAAGCCTGATCCTGTCAACACATCCAAATATTCTGCTTTTTTTTTTTTTTCCTGAATGAATTAGCTCTGTATCATCTAGACACAGACTGCAGACAGCCACCAACATATGCACACACACACACACAAGCAGCAGTTTTGGTTGTCAGGGTCCACAGATCATGGGTCATGTGTGTATGTGCTTTAGTCCGTGCAGCATAAAGTCACAACAGGAACAGATAAGACCGGTCCCAGGTTGGCTTTGGGAGCCAAATCCCCAGCAGCCCCCCAGTGCTAATCGGATTAGCTGAAAAGTTAGCAGCACGGCCCCAAAG
The DNA here is from genome assembly GCF_904848185.1 of Acanthopagrus latus. Lineage (NCBI taxonomy): Eukaryota > Metazoa > Chordata > Actinopteri > Spariformes > Sparidae > Acanthopagrus > Acanthopagrus latus. The sequence goes on along the minus strand of NC_051051.1, from coordinate 22,398,330 downwards.
AGACACAACATTTTTTACACTGACTTCTGCGACATAGTTTTGCTCTCCAGCCTCTATAATCTGCCTCTTGTCTCAAAGCCGTCTCACATCGTCTTTGTCACAGTAAACAACAACTCCAGTACATGATGAACTGCTTTTAACCTTTAGTTCAGGGATGGAAAAGCATATTTTGGCTGACTGGTGGGTGCAGGGGTGCAGTGTGTGTGTGTGTGTGTGTGTGTGTGTGTGTGTGTGTGTGTGTGTGTGTGTGTGTGTGTGTGTGTGTGTGTGTGTGTGTGTGTGAGAGAGAGGGCGGGGGGGAATCTGGTCCACCCAGGTGGGGGAACAATGGTGTGAGCGTTGTCTTGAAAGAAATGGTTGGCTGCGCATAGGCCCAGGCTGAGGAGGGAGGGAGGGAGGGACAGAAGGAAAAAAAAATGAGTTGTGAAAATGATTGGTGCTGCAGTGGGGCAGGGACAGGGTGGTGCTGGGGGGAGCAGCCGGCTGAATGGGGGCAGCAGGGTGGCAACTGGACTCTTAAAGCTCTTTTCATGCTTGGTCTGTTTCAACCAACGCTGAAAACACATATGAGGACATTGAGATCCAGCCAGTCTCGTTGTTTCTCCTTTATTTTTGAAAACCATTGTCAATAACCAAAACTATGATGTCCTTATGTTTGTTTTTTGTTTTAAATACTAGTAGTTTTTCGTTGAGACAGTTTTTTTTTTTTTTTTATGTTTTGCAGTGTTTTGTATAGCGTGGACTGAGTGGAGGGCAGTAGATATGGCATTTTAAGCCCAAAAGTCTTTATACGACTACATATGACGTAGAACTCCATTAGACCTGTAAACAACATAATGTGTTGATGGACTTTAAGTACTTGAGGTACATAGTAGAAGTAGTCACATCCTTTGCTTAAATAAAAGTAAAAAATACTGTGATCTCAAACTATTCAACTACATGTAAAGGTCCTGAATGCAAAATGTCACTTATGTAAATATACAGAAGTAATATTGTAAAACTTTACTACTACTGTAGTATCACAGTAAATGTACTCATTGTACAGAATCACTTCTTTTAATTATTTTATGATAGAATAGTATGTTATTGACAATTATTAACAACCACATGTAAAAGCATATACTGCTGCATAATATCACCCAAGCATATCATATATTTTTAATGTATACTGTAAATTGACTAGTAACTTAATAATCGCATGAATGTAGAGAAGTAGAATCAGAATCATAATCAGAAATCCTTTAAAATTGCCATAATTCCCTCTGATATGTAGCAGAGTAGAAATAGAAAGTAGGAAATCTCTTGACCTCGAGTGCTAGCATATCAAAACTCATTAAAACAATGAATGCATCTTCTCTCTCTTCAGACAGTCTCAGGTGATGATAATCCTGTATCAATGGACAGTACATTGACCTTTTGGTTGGTGGATATTAATGAAAGAGGAGGCAATAGTGTCTGTTCTTCTGAACTAAAGTCCTGCAGACTAATAAGAAGCCAACTAGTGCAGGTAGAAATAGTCGATGACAACACACGACAGAGTAAATCCACTGATCATCACACAGTGACACCTGACAGTGACGGGGTAGAGGAGGGGGAGGGAGGAGAAGTATCCTTTACCATCTTGCATAACAACTCCACACCAGATTAAACTGAGAAAATAGACTTTTTGTGCCATCTTGTTGTTCTTTGTCACTGTGTGAGCTGGCCCCTCTATTACAGCAGCCAAGTCCAACATGGCTGAAAAAGCTCTTGGCTCTCTGATTCAACAGCCCAGTGTCAAACTGGCTAGCCTTCCCATGCCTGCATTCCCCCGATGATGTCTAGGGAACTGGTTTTCTGGCCAAGACGTGGTTTTGTGGTTACAGTCAGCCAGGCAGAAGGGAGATGAAAATTATGCCATGTGGACAAGAAGCCTTTTCTTCTTTGTTCTCTGAACATGACAGACTGGCTCCAGGTTGGCCTGGTTAGAAAAGTCAGTCATGTGCCAAACACAACGCCGTTTAGAATTAAATTAGAATTAGATTAAGGTCGAGGGTCAGGATTCGAATTAGATGTAGGTCTCATGAAATAACATTTTTATGCTGACTTTTAATACCGTTTTATGTCTCTGAACAGTTTGTGAATTATCTGAGATCTACAGAGAGCATGGAGTTGATTTATGTGCATGTCTGTGTGTTTTACAGCGTGGGCCAAGGTGGAGCTGACTATGCGTGAGAGTGTCGAGGTGTACCAGGGTGACTCGGCTCAGATCCCCTGCCAATACAGCTTCACTGATGCCAACAATGAGCCCAGCTTTGTCATGATCCAGTGGTTTGTGGTGAGTACTGCTGGACCCGCTGTGAAAACTGACACCGCCTGTCTGGAACTATCCAACCGAACATGGACGGAGCATGGCTGCCCTCTTAAAGACAGTCATTTGAATCACAGCCAGGGAGTCCTGAGCTTAGTTTATAGTCGTGGCAGCAGTCTCTTTCATTTCCTGCCGTAAGGTCCATCCACACCAACATCTACAACTATAGCCCTAACTATAAAGATAACGATGTGAGGATCCACACTGATGAATGATAACATTCTGTAAACAGCAGCACCAAGCACAACACTCCAGCTGCGTTGGCAGCTTAGGAAAGTGGATATTGATGAGCTGTTACTACTGTTTGTTGTGCGGAGAAACAAAAGAGGAAAACCGCCAGAAGGATATGATTTTATGAAACTCATTTAAAAATTCATAAAAAAAACTTCACACTTAAGTATGTCTCAGGTAAATTTATGTTTTTTATTTGTAATTTGCAGCCTAATACCATGTTGATATAAGCGTTTAATAAGTTGGATGAATATCCAAGACTGAGTTATTAGAATCCATCAAAAAAATGTTTCCAATTAGCTTACGTAAAAAAAAAAAAAAGTTGGCTGCAGTTAGAAACCAATATTAGAAGCACTGTGACATTACTGGCTGGGTCAAGCTAAGTGTAGAAAGTTTTCAGATGTATTCTGATTAGCTGTCAGTGTTTCTGTGGGTCATCACATCGCTCTTGGTGCTCTTTAAATCTGCAAGATGTGGGTTTTTATTTGGATCCACATCAAATTGTTCTCACTTATTAATACCAGCCATCTCAGTACACCAGCAAAAATTGGGAGAAATTGAAAATAAATTGCCCAATTAATCTTGGCCTTGTGGGCATAGGAGAGGAGAATCTAACCACTGCTCTCCCTATTTGATAATTTCCTGCTAGATTCATGTTTTACCCCTCATTACTGCGAGCAAACAGTCCAACATCAACCAAATATTCTGAACGGTTCCTCAGTGACTGTATATCTAAGATGTGATTCCTGACTGTGTGTCCTCCTCCAGCGAGCCGTAGGGAGCAGCTCACGGATACGGATCTTCTACGGGGACAACAAAAATCAGCAGATGGTGGATAACAACACTGACTACAGCGGTCGGATCGAGGTGACTTCAGACCAGCTGGGAACTCAGCTCAACATTCAGGATGTGCAGCTCTCCGACGAGAGGGAATTCTTCTGCCAGGTTAACGGGCTGGCTGCCGGGAACGCTGAGGGCAAGACCCACCTCAGAGTGTTTGGTAAGGACACACACAAAACACTCCAATCAAATGAACCTTTGAGATTTACATTTATTTCATTGTGTTATTGTTTATTAAAAGCGATTCTTTTCTCAATTTAGCTCCTCCACAGCCTCCAGTGATCGAGGGTGTCCTGACAGGAATATCAGTGACCAATGAGATGCCATCTAAGGTGGGAACACTTAGTCGAAGACACTGAGATCAAGCATTTAACAGTTCTCAGGATTACCATGTCAAATATAGATGAGATGGTTTCTGAGATCTCATTATCTATAGCGTTTTTGTTTCTCAATCATTACTACAATGGCAAAATTAAGATAATAAAAATGAAATGTGACTCCACCAGGTTGCATCATGCGAGGCTCGGAACGGCTTCCCTAAACCCAATATCACCTGGTACAGGAACAACATGCCACTGATGTCTACACCAGGACGTAAGTGAAAACAGTAGTCTGATTAATCTGTGTTATATAATAAGTTAATAGATAAGTTGTTTGGTCTATAAAATGTAAGAAAAAGGTGACATATGTCTGTCAGTGCCCAAGATGATGTCCTCAGATGTCCTGTTTTTTTACCGCAACCCAAAGATACTCTACTATTAATCTACTATTAATTATGGGAAAGAAGAGAAATGGAATCAGATCACTATGATGTTTTTTTTTTTCTTAAAAGCTACTCAGACCAATCAATAGATGATCTAAATTGTTGTATTAATTGAACAGTTTACAACTAATTAATCAATGATTGACAGTGATTAATATGTTAACCGTTCCAGCTCTTCCTGGCCTGAGGGTTGTTGTTTGGTCAGTCAGTGAACTCTGAAATATCTCGACTAATGTCTTATAGATTCCCATCAAATTTTGTAAAAGCAGTCACGTTTCCTGAAGGAGAAAGGGTAAAAACTTGATGAACTCTCCACAAAATTTTACCTAATATTTTGGTTCACGACTGATTTGCAAAACTAACAATTTTACCATTTACTTTGTCAAGGAATAGCGATTATTATACAGCGAAAGTGGTAAACATTACCCACTAAACATCAACCTGTTTTTATTGTAAGCATGTTCAGCATGTACATCCTTACACAGCCATGAACATGGTAGACTCTTTGTCCAGTTACCTTCAGTTCTTTGAAAGTTAAACACTTATCTGTTAATGCATATTTAGGGGCCCTGCTTTAATCTTGTAATATTGCTGTGGTCCATTGTCACATACAGTATCTATATTGTTTTGTCTCCAGATGTGAACGTGTTGATCCTGTCGACCCGGGAGTCCAGCGGCTTCTATTCTGTCCAGAGCACACTAGAGTACAAGGTGGTTAAAGAGGACAAAGATGCCCAATTCTCCTGTGAGGTCAGCTTCTTTGTCCCAGCAGCCATCAGGACGGTCGAGTCCAGCAGTGTCAACATCACTGTCCACTGTGAGTCGAGCCTTTTTTATACTTCTGTCATGTAGGCCTGGCTTATAGAGAGACCTAATCAATGTTTTGTGACATTAAACTACTGTGAGGCAGAGTGGACCACACACAGTTGCAGCTGCCACTCAAGTGTTCGTTACAAATGAATTTTACTTGCTTCTTTACTGATCAGCCATTTACAGCTTTTACAAAGCATTTTTCCTAGTCCTAGTTCCTAGTCCTAAAGTGAGCTGCTTATTGGTAGTGTTTAAGAAATGGAAATAAAAAATCATTACTATGTCATCTTTTTTTTTTACAAGAAGCTATTATACATCAGAGCTGCATGAAAATGTAATTTCACTGTCCATTTACTGACTATTTGAATCTGTAATTTATGCATTTCTGTTTTTACACTAATACTTACTTTTTGTATGTTTTATGTTGTTTCTGTCTCTCAGTATAAGATAATTGATAGTGACTACTGAACTTGGGATATATTGCCTGTCTAAAGTGTACTATATGTTGTTTATGACTCTGACAGCCTGTGGGAAGCAGTTGGAAAGATTTCTGTTTTAGCTGCTTTCATGACTCTTTCTTTAATTGTCTCATTATTAACATTGCTTGAACACCCCTTTAAACCTTGTTTTTGTCAATAATGCCATGTTATTTCAAATTTAACAGACGCATTATTTGTCTGTTGGTCCATTGTTTGAAACAGTTGGTGCTACTGTGGCAGGCCGAGCCAAACACAGTCTGTGCTGTCAGCAGTATGGAAATGGCCTTGTAAAGTGACATTAGTGGAATAAGCCTGCTTAGTTTGATTTTGTGTGTGTGTGTGTGTGTGTGTGTGTGTGTGTGTGTGTGTGTGTGTGTGTGTCCAGACCCCACCACCATGGTGGAGCTGTGGAAGGAGTCGCCCCAGGGTCTGGTCAAAGAGGGGGATATGGTGGAGCTGCGTTGCCAGGGTGATGGCAACCCCCCGCCGCCCTTCACTTTCAACAGAGAACAAGTAAGAATGGACGGCATTTTCTCACCCTTAAAGTCCCCAAGAGAGAATGGGTGACACACAGGAGACATGTAGGGAATGTTTTTGATATGCAGAGCTCACAGACAGGGCCCCATGTAGACATGAGTGTGCAAGGTCTGTGAAGGCTCTGTCAGCTCTGACCCTGCAGATCCAGGCTGGGGTCTGAGACCGGAGGCCAATACTGACAGGGCTCATTGGCTCGACTCATTCACATGTCAGACACACAACCATTGTAAGTGACAACAATACAAAAACTCAGCTGACTGCCAGTTTAACTTTTACTAACTAGGCAGTCAGGGACGACTGGTTAGGGGTTATTGGAGACATGACTTGGAAGACAGGAAAATTGTCTACTTTTTGGCCATCAGTCTATGTTTTAGAGACACTGCTTCTTCAAACACAAGTTGGATGAATAAAAAAAAAAAATGCTTCACATTCAACTTGAATTTGTTCCGTTGACAGCACTGACCTTGAGGGCACATGAAGCCAGAGTTTTAAGCGGAAACTGCTCTGTTGCACCGTCCTCTTTGATTTTTAAGGTTAAATATACGACCTTCACTGCTCGGAAATGTCGAAACAGCATCTCAGACCAAAATAAATGTGAGGGTCATTAACTCACTAAAGTTGGAAATAAAGTAAGAACAGCATCTGAACACACAAATAAAAACTCAGATCAAACTGTCAGACTGATCAATATGGATAGAGATTTTATTAGTACCTATTTTCACTTAAATCGCTTTCAGAAACATATCTCAGTGTATTGTTTAGCTGTTAAATGAGAACAATTTCTAATCAGGGCAAAAGAAAGAAGTTCAGAGAGCTACTTTGCTGACTAGAGCTAGCCTCACTAGCTATGCTAATATACCAACTAGCCTTGTGAGTAGTGTTACCGAGCTTCTCCAAAAACACGTTTCGTGGAGCGTGGACGAATGTTCCTGTGAAGCCAGTCTGATTTACCTATATAGCCCAGAATGAGATATCACAGTTTGCCTCAAGGGGGTTTACAGTCTATACAGCATATGACACCGTCTCTCCTTAGATCCTTGATTAATATAATTATAAACTCTCCCAATAAATTCCAGGAAGAGCAACAGGATCCCAGCAAGGACAGAATATATTGTGTGTTCTGAGATTTGCGTTGTTATTTGACCCGAGGGTGTTCCAGGAGGCTTTTATCGTCATGGTAAAATTATGTTTTCAGATATTGTATATATAGTTCAGTCTTATCGGTAATCCGCTGGAGATGACGTATGACTCGAGCCAGTTTCGTAGAAATCCACCCCATAGTTACCCAGATGTTTCACTCTGTACACAGAAGAAAATCTGAGAAAAAATGTTTTTACTTTTAAGTAAGTGGGTTTGGATAGTCACAGTTAAACACTCAGGATTTGTTTAACTTCTCAGTGCTTGTTTTGTTGTCCTAATGGACTCTGGTGTAAATTGTGGCTGCATTTGTAGATATGTCCCCAGATATCAGTCTAAATGTTACCATGATCACTGAAACTATAAAAAGAAGACCCAGATCTAACCTAAACCAACCGCTGACAACAAGGTTCAGATGTCTCATCTTAGTCAGAGCAAAGTTTAAACGATCATTTTAAATCAGTGCAGAATTCTACCCATAAAACAACAAAACAAAGACGATACCGCAGTGTCTGTCACGTCTTTCACATGATCTCAACATGGATTGAGATTACAAATGAGTATCTGTTGCAGGAGCTGGATGTGGACTTGGAGAGCCGCGGTGATGTATTGATCCTGTCACCAGTGTCACGCAAGGACAGCGGCATCTACCAGTGTCGCCCCCTGGACGCCGACGGCTACACTGAGGTCAAAGGAGAGATGCAGCTCACCGTGCACTGTGAGGAACCATCACTCACACACACACACACAGACATGATGCAAACACACTGACAGAAACAACACGGAGCCAGGCTAGCTGTTTCCCCCTGCTTCCAGCTTTTAAGCTAAGCACGGCTAACTCCACTCTGACTAAAGAACTATTCCTTGAACCAGTGAATCATCGTGTTTCCTATGTTTTATTTTGTCCTCTGTGTTTGCTGTGTTCAGATTTGGACCCAGCTGTAGTGGTGCCTAAAGAGTCAGAAGTCATGCTCAAAGGAGAAGATCTGACTGCGACCTGCAACGCTCTGTCCTCCCTGAAGACATCCACAGTCTGGTACAAGGTACATGCATATTAGTTTATTTTAGATTGGGTTTAAAATCTTGCAAGCAGCAGGCAGAGGACTAAGTTTACAGCCATGCCAGCAGGTCTGTGCTGCTGCATTTAGACACAGTGGTTGTTTGTCTTGAGGTTAAATGCTAACATTAGCATGCTAACATGTTCACAATTACAATTTCAACATGCTGATGTAATGGTTACAATGTTCACCTTGTTAGTTTAGCATTGCTAGCATGCTAACGAGGTATAAGGACTCTGTTCAACCAACGTCCATATTTAGAATGGGTGGGGCCTAAACTGACAGGTGGTGATTAAACAGGAAGTGGGCTAGATTGAACTGAAGTTGTTAATTTAAAACTGAAATTGATATGGGATCATCAAAAGTCGCTATATTCATGATTTATTCAAAAGCTATTCACAGAGCAGCCTCAGAATCAAGGTTCTGATCAATGTTTTTAATTACAAGAGTAAAAGAACTTTTATTAAGTTTTTATAAAACCTGAGTGATTAAACTTCTAAAATGAGAACTTTCATCAGGACTTTGGACACAGTGGACACATTTTACTGGGATTAAACTTTACTGCTTAATTCCTAATGCTAACAATTGCTTAAGAGAAACTAAATTAAACAATGTTGGAAATGAAAATGAAAGTATTGGACACATTTATTTTTGACCTGATGAGTAATCTGGCACCTTCCAGATTTTCCAAAGGGGACCATGCAACATTTCATGTGAATCCAACTTAAAGTTGATTGATATTACAAATTATATTTATGTTGTCATGTTGTCATCCTAAGAGCCAAAACACTGAACATTCCCAACTGCCATTGTCAGCTCTTTTTTATTTCAGAAATTAAATGTAGGGTTATTGTCGACGTGTGTGTTTGTCGTAGGATGGGCAGCAGGTGGGTGAGGGAAACACATTACACCTGAAGGATGCCACCTATGAGACAACAGGAGAGTACGTTTGTGAGGTGACCGTTCCCTCCCTGCCTGCCCTGCACACCAGCGGCTCCGTTCACATCATCGTTCAAGGTCAGTCATCCCCTGCACCACTTCAGCAACTTCTCTTTTACTTGTGAGGCCAAGAGAAGCGTCCAAATAATGGACTGTTTATAGTCTTCTGCATAAAACACTAAATTAAATTTGTGTTATTAGTTTAGTTTCCATCACCGTCTCTGCACTTTTCCACTTAGTGCACAAAAATAGTGAGTGGGAAAGTTTCTATACTTGGCTGCATTGAAAAGGAAACACATTTATCTTGATGTTATCATCCCTGCTTCTTCTTCTTCTTCTTCTTCTTCTTCTTCTTCTTCTTCTTCTTCTTCTTCTTCTTCTTCTTTTTCTTCTTCTTCTTCTGCTTCTGCTTCTTCTTCCTCTGTTCTGCAGATGTTTGACATTTGAATGTGAGCACGCAAATGTCTCCCTGTGTTGATTTTGGTTATTTTATCTTTAGTTTTTTTAAGAGGTTTCTGATTCTTAGCTATGTGGCCTTGTTTTTCTTGCAGGCCTCTCTAGTGACTCTATTTCTGTGTCCTTCAATCTGATTAGCCTGAGAGCTCTTGATATGAAACACCTGCTTCTGTCATTGTGCTGTCTGTCACTTGAAGTCTGGAATTCAAACTCTCAACCTTGATACGTCACTCTTTAGAACTCGAACTACAGAGTTATGAACGTGTGGCTTTTGTTCCCTTTTGAAACCTTTCAGCAGCGAGGAGGATTGTGCTTTTTTGAGCCACTGGAGGGCTTATAATGTGAAACGTCTGTACAGGAAGTGTCAGGTTCAATAGCTTAACATTCAGAGAAAAGTAGAACTGACTGGGGATTATTAGTGAATAAAGACAGTATTTCTGCACTATGGAAATGTGCATTACTATGAATTTATCTAGACAATATGTGACAGCAAGCAATTTAGAACAGGAGCCAATCATAAAACAGGCTTGTCTTTGAAATATAATGAGCTACACTTATGAATGTGTGTGTGTGTGTGTGTGTGTGTGTGTGTAGGTGGTCCCCAGCTGGTGGGAGTGGAGCAGGAGGTGCAGCTGGAGGAGGCAGTCGGCAGGATGGTGAACCTGAGCTGTGAGGCTCGGGGTCATCCACTTCCAAGCGTCACATGGAACATCATCGGCAGCCAGGTACCCAGTCTGACTCACAGCACTAACTTTAACTCACAGTGGTGTTCATGCAGAGTCTACATACATAAGAGGTCAGTGTAGTTTAATGCTACTAAGCTATTAAGTAGTTGAGAACAACAATTATGGCTGAGTTTGAGCTGAATCATTAGGGTTTTTTTGCCCTGCCAACTGTCTTTACATTTTCAAATTCTTCTTTAATAAGACAGGAGTGTTTTACAACAGCAGCTTGACTTTATCCAGGTGTCTTTCTGCAGGTTAGGGTTAGGCAAGTTCAAATAATATTCAGATGATAATATTTACAGTGGTATTGTTTTTATTAATTGATTGGCTGTTTGGTTTTTAAAATGTCAATCAGTGCCCAAGATGACATCCTCAAATGTCTTGTTTTGTCCACAACCCCAAATGAATATAGTTTACTATCATAGAGAAGTAAAGAAACCAGAAAATATTCACATTTAGGAATTTTCCTTCTTTAAATATGATGCAAGACCCACTAACTGATTATCTAAAGATGTGGCAACTAATTTAGATGTTGAAAACTAAAGGATAATGGAAAAAATATGAAAGACATGTAATGGTAATAGCGGAATTACAGCCAGGAAACGTACCATTTTCAGAAGCACCGTAGAACTCCTTGAAAATATTTCAGTTAAAAAGAAAAATGCTGCTTGAAAGGTAAGGTGGCTTGTTCGCTTACTAAATGGGGATTGTAGCCTTTCTACATTTGCCATTTGTGAGTATCAGTTGTATTTTGTGAGTTTTTCCATTGGCGTCATTCTGGCAATGGTTACTCCTCTTCTGATGTAAAGATGTGCATTGTGTTCTCATCAGCAATGTGCATTTGCCCTCACAGAACTGGCAGGAGGTGGTGAGCAAAGCAAGCGAGCTCGTGGCTCACAGCGTGGTGTCGGTGAAAGTCACCTCGGACATCAGCGCTCTGTGCAACGCTTCCAATGACATGGGCACCGAAGTGAAGGTCTTCAGCATCAAAGCCAGTAAGAGTTCCTCTAATTCACACTGGAACATGTGTGTGAGTGGATCATGGCAGTACATTCATGGGGTGGAGGAGGAATATTTAATTTCCAGTAACTATGGAGTTAATGAAGGATTTTTAGCAGAGAAGGTATCCAGTAAGAACAAAAGCAGAAATATAGTCATATTCATGACTATATATATGGACTGGATCGACTGGACGATTAAACATTGCTACACTTACGAGTCAGCACCAGAAATACTCATCAGTTAAGATGATTTTTTTTTACTTTAACAATAAATATCTATCAATTACATGTTCAAATACAACTATAATTTACTATGAAATGTCCTCTTAGTTTCATCCTCAGAAAATATGCACCTAGATTGATTATCAAAATAGCTGACAAATAATCAGATAGCTGATTAATGAGGTGGAGGTGTGTGTACACATCCAGCCGGCTCTGTTCCCCTCACACCTGCAGATGAATGTGGGATTGTTTGTAATTACTGAAGCAGCTGCGATAACCCAGGAAGCATGTGTGCATGTTGGGATTCCACTCTTAAGTGTCGTTGTTCTTCTTCACAGTTCCCCGGCTCACTTCTACTGCTCCCTTCTCTCCCGGTAAGATCAGTCCCTCCTTGTCTTTTTCCCTCCTCACTCAGTTATTTCCAACTGTTTTCTGTCTCTGTGTTCACTCTGTAGACTAAGTTCTGTCTGTGACAATGAAGGGTTGGAGGACCGTATACATTATTTATGATTTTTTTTTTTTTTTTTTTTTTTTTATTTTTTAAATATACAAGGACTCGATACCAGGAGTGTCTTTGGGTTGCCGGCAGATCTTTGGGATGGCCTGAGGGCGTATTAAATATTCTGTTTGATAGAGAGAGAAAAATCATAACGGCAGCAAATTCAAGCACAGTTACAGTATAATGATTCCTGGACCAAATCGCTCTGCACGAGTAAAAAACATTATTTGTATACTGGAATTATTTAAACAAACATAAATAAGTGAGAAAACTGTCTCACTTTTACTGACTTTTCCAGGCGGTCTCGTGTTTTTATGGTGGATTTTTAAGTACCAGGTGAAATTGCACAGTTAAGTATGAAGAGGGGCATTTTTACTGAGCAGTCACTTCATACCCTCAAGTCTTCACTAGCCCGTGGGGAATACAACAGGCAAATAAAGAGCATTTCTCCTCAGCTACATCCATTAAAAACAACAGTAACAGAAAAGAAACAGTGTCAAAAATATCTAGTGTGTAAATATTGTCTGCTCTCCTGATTGTTTACTGCCGTTATTAGGCGCTTAGTCCTCTGAGAGAAGTAGATTCCTACACGCACTTAACAAGGAGTGGACGATCTACTTTAAGAATGAACTGCATCACTGTTTTATAACAGCCAGAACCATAAAATGAATGACGTCTCAGTCCGTTTCTGTGTTTTTGTGGACGCAGCACATTCAAAAGGCTGATCCGGATAATTCAATGCAGCAGAATTATTAAATACACAAACTAGTATCACCTTCACAAAAAGCTAAGAGTAATTGTGGCCCAAGCTGGAGTTGGTAAATATGATGGATAGTGGGTGAGGTGGAGGTTTAGGGGGCTCTACAAAAGCTGTAAAATCACAGTGGAACATTTGGGAAGGGAGACTGGAATGGGGAGAAAAGGCGTGTTAGTGTCTCATATCGGGATTTTCTTATTCTGTCTCTTTGTTGACGCTCGGGACACTTTACCAACCCGATATGTCAATCATCTGTCTTTGTGGTGCATTTAGGATCAGCTCGGACAAATCCTACGGTTTCTACCCTCATGTTTAATAGTCTTTGAATTATACTGATATGACATGATGTTCAGTTAGCTATGCACACAAACGGCTGGAAGAAATGTCCTTCAGAGGGAAACTTTTTACTTTTATACTCTGAGTACATTTCAGAATCAGTACTTCTACTTCGAGCAGAGTCTTACCATACACTGATTTGCTACACATTCTGTCATCATCACTACACAAATAGGCCTCTGTGACTAAATGATATGATGCATTTAATAATGAGATACAGTTTGATATTTGTGATGCATTTTTACCACAAAAGAATATTATCAGTTGCTGTAGGAATATCAACAAATATTTGCATGAATTAGGGTTAAAAAGATGAAGAGGATTTATTGAGCACACATACTGTAGTTTAGTACTGTTTTTTTTTTTTGTTTGTTTGTTTTTTTTTGTTTTTTTCAAATGTTACTTGTAAATATTGTTTCGCACTAGCAGACTGCTGGCCTCTTAACACAAGTCAACCAGGAGACTAAAAAGTTAAAGCCTCTTTTCATTCTGGACGGATGAAGTAATCTGAATAAAGTCAGTTATTAAGGTTGTGGTTCACAGATACTGCACAAAGTCAATGGTATTTTCTTTTAAGACTCTTGAAAATAATAGACATAATTTCACGCTCAGCTAATTATTTATTATGCATGAAGAAATGGACTTTGTTAAATAAGCCACTTAAGAAACATTATAGTTTAAATAATGCACTCTGTATGTACAGCAGCCGTTCCGTATCCTTATTTTTTTAAAGGGTACTACAGTCATTAAGTGCTGCACTTTACAAGAGACGGATTAAAAAACTTCTAATAATGAAACCACAAGCATCTTTTTTATTTAACTTTCGTGACCTGAAAAATCTCTCTGAACTTCACTTTCCCAGTTCCTGTAATAAATCTGTACCCACAAAGACAACACCATGCCTGAGGATCAGTTTGTAAAGGAAGATGATCAACAGAAGTAGATGACTGACACGAGCATGTGATTGTTTTCTCCGTATGTCTGTGTGTGTGTGTGTGCAGCTGAGGGCAGCGGGGTGATCATCGTGGTGATCATACTGTGCCTGCTGCTGCTGGCCATCCTCGGCAGCGTTCTCTACTTCCTGCACAAGAAGGGGAAGATCCCCTGTGGACGCTCAGGGAAACAGGAGATGTGAGTACCGTCTCTTCCACGTTAATGATGTCCACAGAGGGCCGCAGCAACATTTCTCTTAAGGATATGTCTGGGGATATTCTTCATATTGTCAACAAATCCCAGAAAAAGACCAAAACCAAAAATACATGTATCCTTATTAAGAGAGTGTCTGTGTATCCAAAACCTGACATGTTATTTCTCTCCGGCCAAGAGCTTGTCCAAAAAGTCCCAACTCAGAAACTCACATTCACTGTTCTGCTGCTTATTATATAATCACTTGCATCTGAAAACAGTCCCAAACACACTAATTATTCATGAATGATGTTTGCTGAAAGTCTGTTTATAGTTTTGTTTTCAAAGATTTGAGAGGAACAGACAGATTGGGGTGAGTTGGAAAGTAATTAGAAACTGACTGAAACATTGAAAGTTTTGTTCTTTTTGTGGGATTTGTTGACTGTTATGTATTTTATATATTTTTCTATCAGAAGCAAGCTTTTAAGGTGACAAACCCCTGCTAATAATCTAGCTAATATGTTAGTATGTTAGTGTATGTGTGTGTATTATGTGTGAGCATGTGGTGGTGGTGAGGGGCTGGAGGAGGCGGCCCTGCTACTGTTGAGGCATTTTTTTTACTCTCCAGCATAGCACTTGAGTCAAACCTCTGGGGGTTAGTTGCCTTCTAAGTAGCATTTCAATGTATTATTTCTGGTACTCACAGGATGTTGATGCAAAATGGGCCACAGAACATGTTTTTTCCAGCAGAAAAGCGCAGGCGGTTCGCTCTGGAACGCTGGGATGAAGCGCTTGAGTGCTGAGAGAAAAAAAAGCTGTATATCTTGTCTCTTGACAACAGTATCTTGACTACCGCTACTGTATGAATCAACATTGCCCCTTTTTTAGTTTACTATCCGTTTGTTTTTAATTAAAATTGTGACATCAGAGCAAGGAGGATAGGCGTGCATGGCACGATCCGTAGGGAGAAAAAATGTGGTGAATATTATCGCCTACACCAGGAAAAGAAAAGGAGCCACGGTGACATCACCAGCACCTTTCTGAAAAATTGAGGGATTTTCAACTCGGAGTGGCTGCACAACAGCCATGCGTCTTTTTCTCTTGGTGGCCATCTGCTGCCCCAGACGTTCGCTCCTCACCAGGAACAACTGAAATTGACACTGGTGCTCAGAAAAAAATGCAATGTGAACACAAGCCCTAAATCTGGAATACAGACCAGCGCCAAATGTAATAATATATAATATGTATGTGCATTAAAATGTCAAAACAACAACCACACTTTTGTTGTAAGGTGTTTAGTGATGTACTTAAATCATACCAGAGAAATCTGTAATATTATTCAAAAAACAGGATTTCATATGGTCGCGTGTTTCTATAACTCACAGGAGAGAGTCGGGAATGTGACTAAAACCGGAAATCAAGCTTTAAATCAAGACCTCATCCCTCTGCCTGAGTCACATCACATAGACTGTCATTGACAATGTTTTGTCAGTGAGGACAACAACTCCCATGATGCCATACATCTTTTGTTTCCTTCTGATTGGAAGACCTCGAGCAGAAATTACATATGTGCCTTGAACTTCTGTTTAAAAGAAAAATGACATTTGTGATGATACTCAGTCACCTGAGTGTTTGTCAGTTTCCACACTTGCCAAAGCTCTTTTCTGTCCGCAGCACCAAAGAGAAGACCACCAAAGATGACATTGTCGTGGAGATGAAAACCAACACAAAGAATGAGGAAGCAGTCCTCCTAAAGGCTGTCAACGGAGACAAAAAGGGCCCCAGTGAGCAGGTAACTATTGTGTTGGATGTCATTATTTCACAATATAATAAGAAAAGGGCTCGAAGCCTTCTAGACAGCCAGTTTTCACCACATACCATCACAGGTTTGTTCTGCTTGAGCTTGGATAGTTTGTTCTCAGGGAGCTGCACGAGAAAAACCCAGAAAGTGCTAATTCACAGATGCAGTCACATCACATTGCACTTAAGTGTTCAACACAGAAGCTGTTTTAAATGAGGATACGTGATGTATTTAAGGGTGATAGCAGCAGCTTTTCTATAAATTATTTAATGGTTATAAATAAATCTGCACCAACTGCCAGCGTGCAGAAAAAATTCTGATGATGTGAGGATGTCTGGATGTGATACAGACAGGAGCTGAATTTACATCCAAATGTTTGTGAGTTAAAGGGACAGTCCCATATTTTTTCAGTATTTTAATGCATTTTTCTTGGTTGTCAAACCAACTACATAACTGTGAGAATTAAAATGAGGATGTTGATGGTTTTAAATCGTATTTCTCAGTCACGTGCACTGCTGCGTTTACTGTTGCCAGTTAAACAAAGGGAGCATTCACATAGAAGTCATCTTGTGTAAAAGTGTTGTGATTTTAACATCTTTCAAATTATTCTGACAGAAAATAAGGAAAAAAAAGACCTTCCAGAAACTGTTGTACTCTGTAGTCTTTTTTTGAGGGAGTTGTAGTAACATCTGTCTTTATTTTACCACTGACACAAGTTGAGACTTTTCATTTTGTCCACATTGTGCTTTAAAGGAATGGTTCAACACTTTGGGAAAGTTACTCAGTTTTTTTTTTGCCAAAGAGTTAGATGAGAAGATCAATATCACTTACGCTGAATATGGAGCTGGACCTGGCAGACAGTGGAAACAGCCACCCTGTAGATCATTGTGGATATTTCTGTCAGTTATGATGACACTGTTTTCACCAAAGCTTACATCTGTAGTAACAAATGTAGTTTCTTACAGACATGAGGGCCGAAACTTCAACAATAATTCAGAAATTGGTTATACATGAATTTTCCGTGTGTGTGTGTGTGTGTGTGTGTGGATGTTTTGTACACTGATGTCCTCCTCTGTCTCTCCAGTAAAGTCCCCCAGATGGTCCAGCAGTGACGTCCTGCAGCAGGAGGACACATGATGCCAGCAGTCAGTGTGAGTGTGTGTGTGTGCATGTGTATGTGTGTGCGTGCTGGAGCACTGATCTGAGACCTGCAGAGTGACACCACCTCACAGTCCGGACTTTTCTCCATCGGCAGTATTTACTAGATTTACACACACACACACACGCATAAACACACACAGAGGTATGTGTGTACAGATGTGTATTTCCTTTTGAACAAATGTTGTTTGCTTCCTCAGTTTCTCAGTTTGTTTTTGTACCGTTTCCTCAAACTGTGTTCAGCTCTCGGCTGTTGTTCGGTGTGCGTTCGATGTGTCTCACGCATCATCACCTTTCTTTTTTTTGTTTTTTTATGAAAGTGTATATATTATATATATTTTGTTATTTAAGATATTTTGGCACTCAGATTTTCATTTCATGGTAGCGTCTGGGTCATGTGCATGTTGATCCGTGTTCATGGGTCCAGGTGAGTTTCGGGACAGAATATGATGTCAGAGACCAAACGCTAGCTGCTGCTCGTCTCATGGCAGCTCTTTACAGTCACACTGAGAGAGGGCTGGTCGGAGTGTTTGCCTCTGTTTGACTTTCGATTCAGTAGTTTTAGGAATTGATGTTGAAATTTACCAAAAAAGTGATGGATACCGAGGCGTTTCGTCCAGAATCTTTTGATCTGATCGAACACAGGCTAATCATAATAATCTGTTATCAATCACACACACTGGCAGCCTTCTTCTGCAAACTGCTGATAAGCCCTTGTACTGTTTGTAAATACGTGTAGTGTACAGACCTGCTAGTGGTGGCCTTGGACTGTTACTGAAGGTGAAAAAGGTCAAAGTTTAGTGATCTGCTGTGCCTGTTTTTGAGAATGCATCACACACTGAATTTGTTTTATTTTGTTTGTTTCTTGGGTTTGCTCTGTGTGTTTTTCTTTGTTTCCACCGAGAGATAGTCGGGCCTCAACAAGTGTTCCTGCATGTTTAGCGTGTTTACTGAAATTTTTTATTTTTTTAAACCTTCTAGGCAGCCAAACATTTCTGTGCCATGTGAGAATCAACTGGCAGACCATTGAAACTTGCTTTACTTGGATAATTCATCACAGGGAAAACTTTGGTTTGACGGAATATTTCAAGTGTGATCTGCATTACATGAACATTTAACAACAATGAAAGTAGACGTGGATGTTCGTCTCTGTGATGGATTAACACATAAAAAAGTATTTTTCTTTTAAAACACGGGAGATTAATGTAAAGCAATGGCTGTGTGTCTCTGTGTATTATCACTGCATTCACATGATGACGCTAAGAATCTGGACATTTTCTCTGAAGAAGAGAAATCCGTGTCCAGCCATGAAAATCTTCACGGTCAAAAAAATATTCACTCCACTGTATTTTTAAGATGCAACCGTAACGGTATCCAGAAATTACATCATCCGTCATCTTGCCAGAAGTTTTACCCAAATGTTTTATTCGGATTCCATTAGCTTCCACACAGTTTCCCAGACTCTTGCTTGGGTCCAAATCACTTTGACCATTAGCTAGCTAGCTCTTTAAAAGAGTTAAAAAATCTTTTTTTTCTTATCCACAAGACAAGAAGCAGTTCATGTTTTTAGATGACCCCCTGGATTTTATATTTGGATGTAATGATAATAGATAGAAGGCACAACTTGAAGTAAATATGCTTAAACATGCAGCTTCACTGGTACGCTCCTTCTAGAGGCCTGTGTTGTGAATATTGTGTACTGATTGCTCACTGTGTAGGTTATTGTGAAAAGATACCTTTCTTTTTTTGTTGCTGCAAGCGCTACATTGCCCAGATGACTTGCAACATTAACAACGTAGTGACATGTTTTCCTTTGTTTTCCACTGAGTTGAAGCATTGAAGTTGTAGAAAGTATCCAGGTACAGGACGTCCTCAGGCAACAAGTGTCCTCGTGTGCGATGTGACACCGTCGTTGTGGTTTAGAGAAGCTGCAGGAAGCCATAACACCACCCGTCTCTGTTATGCAGCCGGATATTTCTGATTTGATCGCTAAGTCTTTTCAGTTCAACTTTAAATAAGACATTTTTCAGTTTATAGTTCTGGATTTTCATCAGTGGGAAAACAAGTTTGAAGCATTGCAATTATGTTCTTTTTTTCTAAATGTGTGTAAATTAAAGTACTGTACATGTGATTCTTTGATGCTTGCGTTTTTTAATATTTTTTGCAAGAAAATAATGCCAAATAAAAATGTGTCATTTAAAGAGAGACTGTTATTTTTCTTTCGTGCTTTAGTCTTTGCAGAGGTATGAAAGAGCACTTAGTGTTGGATCACCGGTGGACTTTTCTTTGGCTCGAGGGCTCAATGTGAGCAGCGGTGAGGTCAGTGTGCTTTCTGTTAGCAGTCCCACAGTGAGGAGACAGGAAGGAGCGCTGCCTCCAAACCGCTGTCAGCGCGAGCTGGAAATGACTCCAACAGTAGCTCAGATTTCTAGCTGGAGTCTGGAAGGAGGAAGGACTGAAAACAGCTCACATCTGCAATGAATTCAAGCTCCTCATAGCTGCCCCACTCACTGTGAAGAAACCAGTTATTCCCTTGTGATTTAGTGAGGATCGACAACGCAAGGTGACAACGATACGTTTATCCTTGAGATAATGAGAAAAACACTTCATGTGCATGTTTCTCAGCTCTTTTCATTTGCCCCACTCAAGTTCAGTGAGCTGATGTTGGCTTTAACTTACCCGAGTCATTTTGTTTTAAGACAACATAAACTGTTGTTCTCAGAGACAGATACCTGCAAATCTGGACAGATAAAATCAAAACTGTCTGCAGGGATTGAGGTACCGTTTTTCATTATTTATCAGGGAAGAAATGCACAGATCTTGATGAAAAGAATCAGGCGTACTAGGCTGACTGGAGTTGGCAGAGGTATGTGCTCTGACTGCTCTTCTTGTGTAAACAGATATGGAAAATCTGTGCTCTCCATATTTTAAGCTGTAGCAGGTAGAAATCCACAAAATTGTCAAAGTGCACCTTTAATAATTAATTAATTAGAAGCTGTGTCTATTAATATTTGTCATAATGTGTATTTTATTTTTTATTAAACACTCAAAAAGCTCAGATATTTCATTATATCGAAAGAAAGTGATATTTAGCAGACAGCCTCAATTATTTTGGTCACCTTTTCAGCGTGAACAGCCGATAACTACATGAACTGAATACTGAAATACATTAAATGTAGAAAACTTCATACTTTTGCAGACTGAAGGACAGGTTGTTTCAATTTGAGATAAGAGCATTTCACTGCCACTACAGAACAGCTGAGTCATTCTAAACAAACCACACAGGTCAGATGTTAAAGAAAATACTGTTTAATTAAAAATCTTAATGGCTTAGGCATGAAAACATGGCAACAAAATGAATGCTGAGGATATTAAAAAGACAATAAATAAAATCATATTTACACGAGCAACAACAAAGCAGTGACAACTTTTTAGTAGGCAAGTTCTTGTTGAAAAGGCTAGTAACCATGATTACACCACACATCATGAACCAGTGGATCTGAACCAACACACCAGTTTACCAGTGACTCTGAGGGGAAAGTGTGTGTGAGACAGCGAGCGGAGCGCCTGGCAGTGATTCAACATGACTGTCAGCCTCGAGTGGGTCCTCACACCGCGGCACTTTCATGGTCAGGAGTTAGTCCCTGTCCGAGCGAGTGGACACAAAGCCGAGGGACTGGCGACACATTCTCTGGAAATCAACACGAGGCGAAGGGCCGATGCGTCACGGCGTGCTGCTCGAAAAGGAGTTTGGTTCGAGGGACTTAAAGCTGCAAGATTTCTACAGCAGATTCAGCAGCCTCAGCCATCTACACGAGGACATATCCAGCATCGTCTGAGCTTTTACGGTGTGTTTCCCTCACTACTTGAATCACATCAGGCAATACGTCTGTTTTCCATTTTTTAAAAGCAGGAGACACTCCTGAACATATTCCACAGACATATTTACATATTTTAACCCCCTTTTTTTTTTAAAGGGAAAGAAACATACCAAATTAAAATCTGTATCAAAATCAAAGAAGGGGGGAGCAATACCATCAAACTTTTATTGTACTTTTTATAGATAAAATTAGATAATGTGCTTTAATGTACGGAGAGAAGTGAGTCATGATCTATGAGGCGAGTGCATTATTAATAAGCTTCTTCTGAATACACTTTAGTTACCACACATTTCGGAGTTTCAATTCACTATTCCTGTTAATGATTTAAAAGTCCAGTGTGTAGGTTTTAGTGGCATCAAGTGGTGAGGTTGTACGTTTCTACCGAGTGAATATCCCTCATCCACCTTCTGCATGTAGGAGAATCTACAAAAAACTAAAAAAAAAAAAAGGCCTTCTCCTGGTTTGTCCGTTAGGGGCTACCAAGGAAAAACATGGCAGAAATACCGTGCTCCCTTTGTGGATAGAAAAAGCCAGAGACATTGCAGAGAGCGACGGACTACGTGCAGCATTTTAAATAGAAAAGTCCAGAGCACCAGAGTGTGCAGGAGAAATTGTTGCACCGACGCATGCGAGATTCACAGTAGTCTCAGTAGTGGTGCAGCTGCAGACGGACTTGTAACACAAAAGAGAAGGATTTCAGTCTAATGCACGTGATTACTAATAAAGGTTAAGTGATTCACAGCTGCCATGCTCTGGTGGGATGAGCTGACAGTGTCACATCGCGCAGCGCTCTGTATTGAACTGTAAATGAACTTCGTGTCATTTAAAAAAAAAAAAACTGTGGGTTTGCGCAGTAGAATTATAACCTCTGGAGAAAACGCATTTTAAACCTCATTTTGGGAGAAAGTCACCAAACTTTTTAAATGTCTTTTTAAATGGCTGCAGAGTGCCAACACGGCTCATTCTAAAAAGGTAAAGGCAAACAGAATTGTGAAAATTACATTTATTTCAAACCCTTCAAAATTCTACACACTGGACCTTTAATCACACGCATGTTTAAACACCATTTGATGGTATGTGCATGTGAATTCTCACATGGGAGTGTTCATGTGTCCAGGATGTGCTCTGACGTTATGGATTCATATTTTATTTTTGTCTTAATCTTATTAACACTAGTACTGAAACTCAAAACAAGATTTTTCATTGTTATTATCGATACTTTAGGGGTCAATCCATTCACCCTTGTATAAACGCATCGAGCAGTAAGCAACACAAAACTTTGAATTCATTACTTTTAAAATAAAAAAGAGGATGGCTTGTTATTGTGAAATGGAATATATTAAAAATGAGTAACTTGTGTCTCGTACTTAAAAGTAATATTCGCAAGACAAATTTTTTGATGATGATGATGATGATGACAGAAACTGTGTCGTCATTACATATTTTGTCCAGCAGGGAGCAATAGTAACTGTACTTTTCCAGTTGTTAAATGTCCAGCGTATACATACATTGGTAACAAATGTCTATCAGTTACATTTATGGGAGATTTTATTGTCAAAAATTGTTTTCCAACAAAAAACAAAAACAGGCTAACATTGGTTGGGCTGTAATTGTCCGTTTCTGCCTTGAAGATGACAAGATGTGGAAAACCAACTTCAAACTCCTGATTAACTGTCTGTGAAAGTGAATATCTGAGACAAACTCTGTCAGGTAAGGGCGTGGATTATATGTGCAGATTTCCATTTCATTTGAGCAGTACATGTGGAGGAACTGGTTTGGTTTGGTTTGTCTGCCGTCATGTGCAGGTTGTGATGGACAGAAGGCACATTTACATGTTACTGCGGAAATCAAAAGTGACTGTTGAGGAGCTACTTTGGAGAGAGAAATAGAAGAAATTGCACTGTTCTTTAAAGGGGATACTTCGGACGCATTTGCGTGTTCTTACATGAAAATGGAAATGAGACGCTGAGTCCAGTCCTGTCTTGTTTCTGGCAGTGTTCCCAAATTACGTATTAATATGGAACAGCCGTCTTTCACAACATATCTGTATTCTGCACTGATGTTGTGCTGGACTTAGATCAGACTCCCTGCTTTGATGAGTCAGATATCTTTTCATCTTTGTTCTAAATGAGTCCATGATCCTGTGGTTGGGGTAATATACAGGCCCTCACTTCAAAACACCACTGATGGGTGGAGATAATATAAAAGGAAAGGGTAGTGTAAGCTGCTTATTATTGGTCCACTGGAAATAAATCTAAAAACCTGAGTAAAATACACAGCTTTAGAGGAATATTTTTGTTAAATCGGTTTCAATTTTATGTGTTGATTTGAATATTTTGTTTGAGAATGGATGTGAATGGAGTCCAGCTGATGACTTTGTACCAAGGACTTAAAACTTGACTTGATTCAGGACAGGCTTTCAGTACACGTTACAGCTCAAACTCATTCAGTTCATAAAATCATGCCATTACAATTCCTTTAAGCCCAGGTGGATGTCTGCAAGTAGCCAATTTTGTACAATCAGGAAGCTGGAGTACAAAATGTAAGACAAGTTTGCTTGAAAGACACTAACTCAATGATGAGAGTTAACATCAAATAGCGGCGATCGACTAATCACTCAATACTATCAATTCATATCATTAAAGTAGCTTAAAGGTTGGATTGGTAGTCAGTTGGTATTTTCGACATTAATCCCACAACAAATTTTATGGGCTGCTGAGTGACTGAAATATCTCAGTTGCATCCTCGAGATCACCACCCAGGGCTCTGATACGTAGTACGATAGGTGGATTATTGAAACCAAATTAAACATATCAGGGGGTTTGAAATCAGAGGAAGTGATTGGGCCGGGGGGAGGGTCATCGAAAACCTGATTTTAAAATATTAAATATTTGTTTTATGTTAAATTAAATACAATAGAATAAGAGGGAAAATCTAGTCCTTGGAGGAGTGAGTCTGTGCTTTTCCACAAAGGTTTCCAACATTACATCATCATCTTTATGTGTCCTTTAGCATCTGTTCAGTCATTACATTCGACCCTGACTTATTACTGAGTACCTGAGTCCACATGACAGCCTTCAGTTTTGTTTTTTTTTTGCTTGGGAGCTCAATCGAAACCCCTTCAGTCTGATTTCTCAGAACCCTCTGAAGCTGTTCTGGTGATGCAGAGCTAAATCACATCAACATGTGACGAGAAATCTAACAGCACATGTTAAAGTCCTTTTTAGTTTAGTCAGACACTATGAGAGAAGCTTCGAAGTAAATAAACCAGCTTTCAGTGTCACACCAACTGAAATGGCGGCAGGCAATCATGGAATTAAATGACAAAAATAAACTTCAGAAAATTCAGCCATTGTTAGTACTACACACAGCAAGACACCTTATGAGAGTACTTACACATTAAACTTGTTATTTCATTACAGAACCATCATTGAACTTGGAGCTGAGAGGAAATACAGAGTCAACTTTTCAAATACCATCCAAAAACAGAGCGAGCCACAGTGACGCGTACGACGTGAAGCCCTGCAATACTGCACTGCGACTGAACATTCACATTCATCAGCATGAGCACACACACGCACACACCACAGAGTTAATCACTAAGTGTTCCGACGGAACTCGTGTCGCTACATATTCGTACGCCACAATTTGCCAAGAAGCCCGTAAAGCACCAAACTGAACATCTGCCAGCAGCGGGGAGTCAAAAACAACGATCCGCTGGGTCCCTCTACTCATCAAAGTCACTGCAGCTTCAACATTTAGCTTAATGAGAGAAAAAATACTCAGACTGAGGGGAGACATTGTCACGGCACGAGTGAGCCTCAGCAAAGTACAACAGGGTCAAAGCTTGGCTACAGCGAGCTCACATTTAAAGGCTTCCAATCTCTGTGTATGCTGCGTTCAAGTCATATCGGACTTCCTGCCTCTTCTGAGCTGGTCACAGCTCAACTGGAACAAAAAATAACCAACTAACCAACAGATACATCCTTTGTAGGGAACCTTGCACTGCCTCTGGGCCAGAAAAACCTCAAGAAACAAGACATTTTGAGGCATTTTCACTTTTTAACACTCTGCATTCCCGTAACAGCGGTCCAACATAATCCAAATAATATGTATTCACAAAAAACATGTAACGAATGACTTTGGATGATATTTCAGTGACTATAACCTGCAGATAATCATCCTGTTCATTTGCAACTTCTGACATGACGTGAACGCAGCATTACTCCTCAGAGTAAAGCCTTTTGTCAAGTACTTGTGGCCCTGCAGGAAAGTGCTTGGTAAATGCTATCCATGATAATGGCACAGAGTGGAGACAGAAACGAGACAAAGAGGATGGGCGTGCCTGGAGCGACTATGTGGCAATGTGTGCCGCAGAGGGGATGGAGACAAACTCGCGCAGGATGTTCTTGGCCGTCTCTAGGTTGTTCTGGGCAATCATCAGGGCTTTTTGGATGTCCTGGATGGAGTAGCCTTGGGACATCAGGCATTCGATCTCCCCGTTTAGGGCCAGGCTTCCTGGGCCTGCAGGAGGAGGAGGATGAGGGTGAGGGTGAGGAGGAGGAGGAGGGGAGGCAGAAGCGGAGGAGGTGGAAGGACCAGGGAGATCGGGCAATGGAGTATGAAATTCACGGTTTACAGGTCGAGGCCGTCGGTCGGAGTTGGCTCGCCGTGGGAGTGGTTTGGGGGGGCGTTCAGGGTCGACACCTGCTGCAAACATACCTGGAAACATACAGGTTTAACAGTCAGTAAATGTGGGAAATGTGTGGCATTCAAGTACTTAAGGGAATTGAGGTATTTGATTGTTCCTTGTCAATTTAGCACTAAAAGAATTGAACACAGTTCAATTCAGATCTTTTAGGTAAACAACATAATATAGGGGTCTGAGTCACTGCAAAGTTCATCTATAAATCTGGGCCCAATTTCAACATACATAATACA
Source organism: Acanthopagrus latus (assembly GCF_904848185.1). Classification (NCBI taxonomy): domain Eukaryota; kingdom Metazoa; phylum Chordata; class Actinopteri; order Spariformes; family Sparidae; genus Acanthopagrus; species Acanthopagrus latus. The sequence continues at coordinate 22,372,284 of NC_051051.1, read as the reverse complement.
TAATAATTTGTGGAGATACATACTGGCTTCAACAGCCCCATCTATGCTGAGAGTGCTGAAGGCAGCAGAGGGACCGCTCATTTCTGACAGGGTTCTTCTGGTGGGGGCAGGTGGGACTACCGGTCTGGGACAGTCATACTCATAAATGTCCTCCTCAACGGTCTCCTCCTTTTTGTCCTGGGAAACCACAGCTGAATGTTGAGGGAGGTCTGAAAGATCACAACATCACATTGGTATTGTGAATGTGAAACACAGAGTTAACAAACAGAGAGAAGAAATGCTTAGGAAATTAGTGACAGTAATAATACAAAATGACAGTAATAATACAAAATATAGCTCATGATGTTCTTGTATTTGGGGTACAAAAATAAGAAAACTTGATGAAAAATGGCAAAAAAAAAAAAAAAAAAAGGCATATTCCCCTTTATTTTCCGTTAGAACAGTAATACTGAGGTGTGAATATTACCGTGGTCAGACGCCTGTGCCGTCTCAGAGGAGCCAGCCTGAGCCTGGATGTTGCACATGGACTCATAGACTTGGGGGTCCTCAGAGTCGCTGTCAATCACCTCATTGCTAACAAAACGAAAGAGAGAGAATAATGAAATGTGAAATTTGAATTATTCAGAACACACAGGCTGGCATCATTTCATTCATTATTCTACTTTGTGTGAATTTTCTTCTAGTATTCAATTATTGTGTCATTATTTCATTAAAACAAAAAGCTGAGAAATGTTGTTGTCTTCTTGCCTAATTGGATTTGCTTCATCTTCTTTGAACTATTTACTCAATAAGTTAAGTTAAAGGAAGGGATTGTAGGTATGTAGGGAAAAAAACTAAGGCTATAGAGCCCCCTGGTGGACACAAAAATAAATGCTTCAGATACATTCCTGCAGCAGTTACTTCTGGATTGCTGTATGTGGGATACTGTTATCAGAGCTCAGTGAATCCCTCAGAATTTTAAATATAGTCTAATTATTTTTGAGGGAATTCAGTTCCCTTAGATTTAAAGACACTCTTTCATTCTGGTAACCTGATATTATGCAGATCAATATTATCCTGAGATGTAATAATTCCAGTTGATTGATTGGAGTTAATCTGTTTACCTGACGTCATTATGGTGGTTCGCCTGGGTTGGTGGCGGGGGCACCAAGGAGCCTGTTATGACCCACGGGGCACCAGAAGCTGGCAGAGAGGTGGGACTCATGTACTCATTCTCCTCACAGTCAGAAGACGACTTCTCCCCGCTCGAAACCGCTGCTGCTGGCAAAGTTCTGACCATAAATAGAAAACAGACATCAGGGTGGGATTTTTTTTTTTTTTGTTGGTATTGTTTGACTGAGACACTCTGAGACAATTAAGCATGGAGGGTTATTCTCGACCTCGGGATAAAAACTGATGTAAATTTGAAACTCAAGTTTTACTTGCACTATCCCTTTTAGATGTATCTGCCAGCCTTCATCAACCAAAAGCTATTCAAGAATAGCCAAGTAAGTGAACCTTGAGTTCAGAATCCTATCAGAGAATATACATAAAACTGAAAGTACATCAGTCAGTAAAAACAAGGGCAGACCTGAGCCAACAACGTAAAATCTACATTTCCACCTCTTTAATTTAATCAATCCAACCAAAGAGTCATGTTTTTTTCAAAACTTTGTTGTTATGGATTACTAACCTCAAGTATTACTGTCATACTTCAGTTGTGGCGTGTGTGTGTGTGCATATCTCAGGCAAACAGTATTTTGTAGTCACATACAAGTGCCATGAGATGGCAGTATTACTAGTATTAGTTCTATAATAAACCAGTGCAAGTCACTATTCTTTCATACATACCTTAAATATTTCACAGTAAAAGTCTAAGACATAAGCTCCACAGCAGAGCTAAGTACCTCTGTGCCAGGCAGTAGACAGCATTAGTAGCTGCCTGGGGTTTGCTTCCCTCTCCACTTGTTCCGTTGCTCTGTGGGGTAGACGACAGCGATGACAGGGCCTTGGTTGCCGGGCGTGGGACCATGTAGTTGGAAGCCCAGGCGGACTGGTCAGGGGTGGAGGGCAAGGGTCTCCTCTGGAGTCTGGAGTCCTGGCCAACCAGGGAGGGGCGCTCTGGAGGGGGAGGAGGGGGCAGCTCTCTCAGGGCTGGAGGCAGAGGTAAAGGCTTGTCTCTGTGTGTTGCTGCCATCTGGGGTGAAGACAGGAAGGGGATGGTGGTGTTAGTAACCGGCAGAGATGAGAGGACACACATACACACACATCCTTGTACTTCTGTACTGATGAGGAGCAGTGGATAAGAGGCTTGGTGAGTGGGCTCCCTATTACATGCACACAATTAACTACAGTTAATGTTAAGGTATTCACATTGTTTACAGGAACTTGTCTTCTACATTAAGGTATGCTTGTATGGGTTTTTTTGATAGTGAAATGGTTATTTGGATATTCATTTTGCTTCTCTTCCTGCTTTTGCATATTATCATGTCTCCCTCTTTCTGTCTCTCCCATCTGTATGAATGCCACTCTGCCATTCTGGAGTATTGTCTTTGAAAAAATGTGAACCTTTCCTTAAATTCAAACTTCCAAGACCTCATCTACTCACCTTAGCTGTGGCTCCCGGACCCTGTGCACTGTGGGAGCTGGAGGGTCTTTGCTGTATGAGGTCCAGCCGGGGGGGCACTGGAGGCAGCTGAGACACTGGGGATGGAGGGCGCTCAACCTGTACACAGACAAAACACAACATATAGAGATGACAAATGGCATAAACGAATGAGATTTAAAATTCCCTACAATAAACAAAATACGATGAAGTCCTGTCCTGCAATGGCTGGTTAAGTCTGTTTTAGTTAGTCTGATGTTTGTGTGGAGCCCTCTTACCTTGCTGCAGGCCAGCCTGCTCATGACAAGGTGCTCCTCCAGCCGATCATCCTCTTCCTCATCATTGCCTGCAGCTTCTGCTCTGCTGGACCCCTGGAACCCAGCAAAGGAAGCCCCACTTGCCTTCGGGTGGAAGGGGTCCACTACGATGGGCTCTGTGCCTTTAATTTCACAGCGACAAAACGGGCAGCCTTGACCCTCCGACTCCTGATACACGCACAGAAAGCAATATGAGACTCTTGACACATGACCACTAAGCATCAGTTAGCTATGATGAAACAATAAAAGTGACGATTAAAACAAATAACACTGTAGAAAATGTTAATCAGAGGAGTACTTCCAATGTATTACTGAAACAGACATTGTTTAAAAGGCTAAATCTATGACCAAAGGTATAAAAGAGATGGCAAAGTGAAGGGAATAGCGGCCACGGAACATCTGAAGAAAGAGCTGAGTTTCACTAAAAGCAGCTAAACACTGCAGACCTATAAGTCTGAGACGTATTTGAGTGTTAATGGTTAATGGTAATCATAAAAGGCAAATGTTTAGTATTTTATTGCTGAATTTTACTGTTACACTTTATCAAACACTTAGCTTGATTAAGAGTGTTTACGCCAGCAAGTGAATAAAACATACACTTCCATTCTGACTGTCAAGAGCTGCTAGAAACCAATGTAACAGAATGTTATGCTGTGTAAGCAGCCTCACCTGCCAGGCAGTCAGACAGGAGGTGCACATTAGGTGCCTGCAGGGCTCGATCTTCACATCCTTATCATTCTCTGCGCATATCTTACAAAGCTGGAAAGTGGAGCCCATTTCACAGTACAGCTCATACTGCTCCTACAGGGGGAAGGAGGAAGAGGAGACAGGTTAGCTTTATTCAAGAGCCGCTTAAAATTTTGTCTAATATGCATCGCTGTCTAGTTTATGTGCATCTTTTGCAGTGTGATGGTTTCCCTGAGGCACAAAGATAAGGTTGACTGGTTCACAGATGAGAAACAAACAAGACCAAACCTGAGTCACTTTGATGTGGTCCTGTGGGGAAGGTTCACACAGCCCTGTAAGGTCTGGATTCTGTGCACGACCATCTGGGAACAGATAGCTAGAGAAGCAGCCCAAACACAGACACACACAAACAAAAAAAATATTAGTTACAGCAGATTTAAACTGTAGTTCCTCTTGTGTCCACTTGATGGCTTTCAAATGTCACAATAATTTATATTTAATCATTTATTGCAAAAGTCCTGTTTTATTGTAACATACTGAGGACGTGGAACAAAAGCATAAAAGACGATAGTGCTGCGGGAGGTGTTTGTGCATTTTAACATTTTTTTGTCACTGTTATTAATAACAGTTCTGAAACCCACATGACTAGATAACAGCTGTCCTCCACCAAGCAGGAAGCTGCAGACTTTTTACAGTCACCTTTCAGAGCCACAGTGGGGGAGTGTTTAATACTTTTAAGATATTCCATGCATGCTGCAACAAGATGCATGCCTACAAGAGAAAAACTCATGAAAGTGCTATGTGCTGACTTGCTCAGTGAAAATATTGTTTAAATTTTATCAAGTGAGCACTAAAGCCTTTAGTTTATTCATCATTTTTGTTTTTAATCAAATTCTAAAAGGCATGTATAAACTATATCATAATGTATAAATTGGTGCATTGACACTGTGTTGTAGAGGGACTTACAATCCCTCTCTGTATCCATCAATGAGGGCTTGGAAGAGAGGTTTGTTATGGGGGATGGTCTGCAGGATGTTCCCGTCAGCTGTCACATAGCCGATCGCCCACTGGCCCAGCCGAGTGCAGCTCAGCCTGAAGATGTAGCTGAAAGGAAGACAATAATGTCAACCAACAATAAACACTGGCAGTGTTCAAATGCAACAATGTGATGTGAAGTTCAGTTAGGAATCTGACTCTTACATACAGCAGCATTGTCAGCATGACAAAGTAACATTTTAGTATTTTAGTAATACATTTAGTATTTCTGGTCCAAACGAGATGATAGTGAAATTGTTTAGAAACATATTCTGTATTTTGTATATACAATCTGTCAGTGTAATAGCTCATTTGTTCCTCACCTGCCAGGTTTGTGAATGAACCTGTGCAGTCGAGCCTTGACCTCGTCGTAGGTTAAGAAGGCCATGTAACCAGGATGTGTGACTGCCAGACTGTTCCAGTTTCTTAAAAGGGACGACCACGGCTACACACAACACATATGCACACAGACATAAATTATAGAGTTAATAACACAGATATCAACTGTCTTAAGCTCTGTTCAGCTTTATTACCCTCATTTGATTTTTTATGTGGAAATGTTCCTTATAACACCTTTTCAGCCAATACTGAGCCTTCAGACTTGCGGGAAAAATCTACTTCCTCCATTCTGTGTGAACTCACGGCTGAATCACAGGACACAAAGTTGGGACCTCAGGACACTGTTTCACAAGTGATGCATAATATCTGTTGATATATTCTTGATTATCTTATCACTGAGGGAACTCATTTCTACAGTACAGCAGCCCCGATGCCCTCAGTTTCAGTTCAGTTTGTGGAGTTTGTCTTATTTACTTCTGCAGTTACACAATACACAACAGAGATTTCCGCTTGACTTACTGAAAAACTAGTGACTAATGATGAAATGTGCCACCTTTGCACTTCTCTAAATACTTTTCCACAACACAAAGCATCATTTTTATTCTCTGAACTAATTCATGACTGAGGCCGTGTCCACACTGAACAGGTACTTCTTAAAACAAAGCTTTTTCTATACATTTTGGCCTTCCATACATGCATAAATGGCATTTAAGGGCCTTTGAGTATTTGAGTTTGTACGGTGAGGAATGGATGTTGGCTATATTGTTTAAAATTATTAAAATAAAAGACACAAATGGACTTTGATAATACAAATATAGAGCTGTTGACAATGTTTTGCTGACAAGTTGTCAAAGAAGATTCTGTTAAGTATGGCTGCCTTGTTCATAGTATTTTCTGCAATTAACCAACCAACCAGAGTATACAATCTGCTTTCCGCACATGCCCAGAGTGAGTGAATAGTCATGAGATATGCATTTTCAGGTGTGGTGTGGGAACACAAATTATTTCTGAAATTGTGTTAAGATGCTCGTATGAATATATACATATTGTTTTTGAAAGACCCTGTTTCAAAAAAAATACATGTGTATGTATCCAATGGGCCTGAAAGTATCTGAATGTTATTGCTCTTTAATTGCTTATTATGATTCAGAATTCAGACTACTATTGAATGCATCATTGAATTTCTCCAAGGATTACAGGACAATTATGTTCCAGTCCCTAGAGCTCTCTGCCGTGAAGAGCCTCACCTGGAAGAGCCTGGTGAAGATGTCGAACTCAAACACAGAAATGTAGTCGTTGCAGGTGAGGTCGATGGTGGACTTGAGAGCCATGGCCTCCAACCCCAAGCTGATGGGATGAAACTCGTGGAGGGCTTGACGAAATGTCCTCCATGGCACTATGGTCCTACAGTACATGGGAGGAAAGGGGGTGCGATGTTACAGAGTTTTCAACACTATACATTGTGCTCACAATCTTGAAACATAAAAATCAGACATCAACAAAACTGAGATAAAGAGTATAATATTTGACTCAAACATAGAACTTCATTTAAAAAAATACATATACAAAAAGTGTGTAATTTGTTTGTGCAAGCGAACGCCTGGATTTACATAGTTTAGAGTTCCTCTTTAGCCATTTTTAATATTTGACATTTGATAGTGAAAACTCACTTGTCCCCAAATGACCGTCTCCAAAATTCGGCAGCATCCGCTTTGGTGATCCTGAAGTTGTCGCCCTGAAATAAGCCATTGGGAAAGATGGCTTTTAGCTCTGCTAGCATGTGACTGAAGATCAGAGACAGCTTTGTAAGGTTTCGCCTGAATAAGACAAAACAAAGAGAGAAAACGACAGAAACAAATACAAGTTAGATACAGAAAGATTGTAGGCATTAAACAAACAACTCAACATAATTCATTAAGCACCTACAACATAGTTGTGACAACACAGACCAAATTAACAAAAATATATAAAACTCTTTAGGACGTTGAAATAATAGGATAAATAAAAACAAAGTCAACAAGAAAACTGAATAAACAAAAATGTTTAAAATTATTAAAAGGTCATAACGTTCCTAAAAATTAATAGCCAGATTAAAAAGAAACTATCATTTTTTGAAAGATATCGCGAGAGCTTTCCATTCTAAATCCAGTGGCAGTTCCACAGCTAATATGAACAGATGGTATACTCACTGACACTTTTATGGTGCATATAAGGAACTGCGATCTATCAATAAAGCTTTATTATTCTGCCAAGTTCCCAGTTCTTCTGGACACTTCTCAGTCCTCCAGAACTTCCATTTAATAATTTTGAAATGTTTAGCGTCGCTAGGATGCGCATGATTACAATCTTCTATACACAACGATGAATAATAAATCGTATTGGAATAAATGTTTAAACCTTTCTGCAACCCGAATCAAACTTCAGACTTCTTTACAGTTGTTTTTAGTAACATGCATGTTTTTATGATTCATAAAGATGTGCTATTTAAGGCTGACAAGATTATATGATTGACCCAAAAGTCATGATAATAATTTTTGTTACTTTTGGTAACTGCTTTGAGCGCTTTCTGCTGGATTTCGCCTTGGAGTCTGGGAAACGTGGGTCAATATTTTTCACTATTTTCTAATGTTTGTAGACAAAATAAATATTATTTAAGGAGACCTATAATTAATATTTAACTGATATGCATTTGTAGTATAATTCACATCTTTTTGTCAAAATATAGAATAACCAACATAACTTAGTACAGTCTCCGCGAGTCCTGTTTTAAGAACAATTTTATGGTGCTTTACTGCAGTATTTTAATTTTCTACTATAAAATTCCAGCCCACTGTAGTTATTTGATAACTTAACTTACAAGTTACTTTGCAGATTCATTATTATTTTTCTTGTTAATGTGTAACCAGTCAGATAGTGTTGTGGGCAGGAAAGTAAGGGGGTGAGTATTTCTAAATATTTTATCGTCAATCAAACACAAAAAACACAGACACTCCGATAATCAGAAAATCGTTGAATATTAGTTCCAATAATCAGCCAAGAAAATAACTGGTTCAGCCATAAAAATGATGAATCAATAGAACTGATCAGAAATGAAAGCAATCGTTAGTTGCCGGCTGACCATTACCAAAAATGTGACCTTTGATATGGAGATGGCTAATTTGAGACTGCTACATTCTCTTATGTGCTGAACAACAATTAAGTGAGCCTACTCTTTTTTTAGCTTGAAAGTAAATTCATCAGGATAGAGCCACATTAAGGGATTACACCTGCTGAGCAGGTAAGTTACGAAACTAAGACAATGACAGCACATATTGCTTGGTATGGTGTGTAATCCATTTTATATAAACCTAGTCAAAGCCAACTTTAATTACTATTAAACTCATTAACCTACAGAGGACATGAACATCTTCTTCATGATGACAGCTGTAACCCACAGGTATGCAAGGGAGTTCCAGTTACCAGGACTATACTTAATAAATCCTCACTGACTGATAGATTTGCTGTCCATCACAGTAATTGTTGACGCCAAGTCTCTGAGTTAGTAAGAGGAACTGCTTGATAAAAATCAGTGCCAGAGGAAGAAATTTCGCTTAGTTAGAGCTTTTTAAGAGACAGAGGAAGTCGCTGCAGCGATGGGGGTTTCATCACACCTTTATCAATGATTCATTTGAGTGGTTTTACTTCCGATCACAAGGCTGACATTTGTCAAATGTCATAAGTTGTTTTTAATCACAGTGATGGAAAATTTAAAATTTGAGTTTGGTAGAAAATTCTTGTTTTCATTGAGAGGTGTTTTTTATGGACCACAAAAAAGAGCAGTAATTTCCTTTAGATGTACAACGATTACAGCTCAGTTTATGATCTTTGAAGTTTTTGCTTGTTTTATTTATCTGTCATTTTTTGATAACTGGTATCAAAACTGGAGAGAAGTTATCAGAGAATTTGTCCTTTTTCCATTACTCAGATGGATTCATCTTTATCAAAATATATTAATATTAATTTAATAGTCAACAACTTATCGATTCATTGTTACAGAGAAATTATCTGGTCATGCAACAAATACAAAATTTCTGATTCGGAATTCATTATGAAGTCCTTTAAAAAACATTTTTTAAAAGCTGTTTTCATCAGTAGTTTTACTTTTGAATGTTTTTACTGTTTGGTGAAAACAAACAAATACAACATGTGCAGAATAATTTGGAGCACACTGTACTAGTTGTTTAAAGACGAGCTCTATTGAAAAAAGTTAGTTACAATTACATTTCTTGATTGGGCAGAAGCCTTTTTTCTAGGCCTGGGAAAGGTCTGTTTCTTCCTTTCAAGTTTAAAAGACTCGATATCTAAAAAGCTTAGATGACAGCATCTATTACTGATACTAAGTACAATTCTGTACTGTAAAGCCATTTAATCTGTGGTGAATTAACTATTAGACTACATAGGGAAGAACACAAAGGAAACTTTATTCAGCAGCAGTCTTGCCAATTAGGCAGTTTAATACAATTATGATCTTAAGGGCTCATTTCAAGGATATGGAGCCAACTCAAACAATGATACGCCTGATGACTTTCCCTGATCCACAACTCTTTTTTTTTCCTCTGCTGCATCTGCCTCCACAAGGATGACTGACATTTAATCAGGATATAAGCCTTACCTTGGCTGGGAGTTCTCCTCATACATCCTCTCCTTGGCCTCCTTAAAAAGGCTCATGGTCTGCTTAGTCTTGTTGGTCAAGTTCTCCATAACAACACGGAAATACTCGTTCTCCCCGAGGATCTCAATTTTTCCCTCGTATCGGGACAGAATGGTGCGAAGGTGCTGGTAGGTATCTGGCAGTAGGTCTAGGATGTAGGGCGGGCTGTTCTTCAGTGCCACCTTGGGATTCTGGCACAAACGCACAACCTGGATCGGACACACAAACACCCCAAAACTTTAAGAGTTTTGTTCTTGCTGGAATCAGTCGTGCTGTACATAATGGCTATTATGAGATCCTTTTCTAACATGCATCTAGTGTAACTGATGAAGGACAAAATCTACACGTTTTCTGCACAAAAATGTATGCAGTTTACATGAAGTTTATGAGGTTTCAGTCATGGATATGTCAATATTCTGCAAAAATCACATTAACAACTTAAAAGCTTTAACACTTACAATGTTAAGTTCAGTAGATAAAGGGTGGTGGTTTGACTAAATTACTTTTGAGGTGGATTATTTTTTACTTCAGAGTTTTGGCAGTAAAAACAGGAAGGATGAGGGTGGTAGTTGTTGACCAGAACTGTGCTAAAGGCTGTTAAGTCAACTGTGAAAGTGATAAGACACTTGTCATTGTGTCTGTTTGTTGCTTTACAACATGACAACAAGGAAACGATTGGCAACTTCAGAGCTGAGGGAGACATGGTTGAAATATTTTCCTACTTTTTAAGACATAATATATATATACATAAAATACATTTAGGGATTGGGGCATTGGACTGTTGCCAATACACAAATATTTTCCAATTCATTTCCTGTTGGCTGCTAAAAGAGATACCAGCATATTCACAATGTCTAACATAGAGTCTCTCCTGAACTGAAACTAACATATCATTATGTCTACTTACTAAGTGTGGGACAATAGTAATTTTAGTCGTGCATGTTTATATGAATGACTTGAAAAATCTGTCTAGTTTGCTGATGTACATGATGAACTATTATTGTTTTTGGGATTTGTATTGAATTGACTGCGCCCATCACCATGGCTGAAGACATGGCCTGCACATTTTATTGGCAACAAAAAAAGTTAAATCAAATGTCTGTAACTATTATAGAACCTAAGGTTACCACCAATTATTTATCCTTTTAATTGAAGGCCTGTGCATCCAACTACTTATCGAAGCATTGTTTGTATTTCACCCCATAAAGATGCTCGTCCGGTCTGAGGTGAATGAAAAGATGAGTTTCCTTAAGGAGGTTAGATTGATTTGAGTATGTTTTAGTGCAATCTTAATGTTGTCTTGAGGTTTTGAGAATATTCTGATGATTATCACGATAACTGCAATTACGTTGGACAGGATAATCCTGAAATGTTCACATCGTCACATGCCTGCTACTTACACACATACACACTCACTGAGCAAAATATATATGACAGCTTCTTTGGCAACAGTTGGTTTTAATAAAGCTTCATCTTATAAGCCTTAAATGTTCATTTCAATCCAATGCTGACAATCAACTTAAATGTCTTTATCGGCAGATAATGATGACCTGCATCGTGCATCACTACATAAATGATTTAGAAGCGTGGATGCCTATGATGCCTATGAACTACATGTGAACGTTTTAAAACCTCTGACATAAAAACACCTCATGCTGCAGCCGTAAATGAGAAGGCACAGACACCTCTTTGCACAGCACACTGCACAAACACACACTGCTATGTCTTCTCTGATACCAGTCTCTCTTCTTACAACAGCTCCCTTGAAGTGATCTCTTGTGAATTCTTGTCTCCTCATCCCTCTCTTCTTTTCTTCTCTTCTGTCTAGCTCACTTAAGATAGACTGGGGTGACAGTCAACAATGCATACACAAAACCAAATTAACACACACACACACACACACATCTATTTTGAACAAATATAAATTATGAGGACATCCACAGTCTGCTGAAGTGTTTCCAAAAAGTCCACAGCAAAATGTTCAACAGATTAGCCTCACTGTGACCCAATTTGCTACAAGTTGTCCTAATTAGATAATGCACCAGGGAATGTACTCCAAATTTTGTCAAACAGACTATGTAGACAGATCCACAAGTCAATGCTGAAAGAAACGCCACAAGGTTTAAAAACTTTTTCCTTTTTGGATCTCTGAGATTAAATCTAATCCTGTGGGGTTTACTGGGACTAATATCTACTCAATGTGAGAAAGCCTGTTTCACACGGTGGCGAAATCTGTGTGTATGGGTTATATAAATGTTTTGGTTTAAAAATGTCATGTCAAGAAATATCGTTTGCACGTACTGACAAAAAAGAGGGAAGTGACATTCTTTTTGGAATAACAAAAAAAACAAAAAAAACAAAACTAACTAATTTTCAGTTCCCTGTTTTTTTTAACGACTATGTGACCCTAAGCTCACTGTCAATACCTTATCCATGAGTTTCCAGCATTTCTCCACCATTTTCTTATCGACCACTGCAGGTTGGTGAGGCTGGGGAGGCTGCTGGTGGGGCTGAAAGGCGTCCTTCATCAAGCCGATGAGACCGGCGCCCCTCCTCGGATTTCCGGCCATTAAATCGGTCGGCGACCGGGGGTTAGCCCCGGGGCTGAGGTCGACAACCAGGGATCACTCTCGACGCGTTTTTTTTCCCTAAAAACAGCCGCTGTTTTAGCGCCCTATCTTTGCTTCACACTGGTGCTAATTTGTCATGCAGAGGCAGTTCAAGAGCAGAACAAAAAAGCTGTGTGTACACTGTACGCGACGCAGCTAACTAGCTAACAAGCTACATCTGAAAAGCCTCTCTCTGTTTCATCCCGTCGCCAAATAACAAGCTCAGGACATACTCGTTATGTTGTTATATCTGCTGTCAGAGAACTAGCTATCCCTTCCCAGCGAAGGCACGTTAAGTCCACCCGGGATATAAACCCGGCTTATAATAAACTCGGGGTGTTAATAAGCCAAATAGAGCGATCAACAAACAGGTTGTGAAGCTGCTCCAGCCAACGACGAGCCAGCAGTAAGAGTAAACAAGGATGTCCGGCTGTGACCTTCAAAATAAAAGCATGGCCAGGGAACATTGAAAATGCGGCAAAACAAGTGTCATAAAAGTTTCATAAAGTATCCAAAATCGCTGTATCCTGACCACTTGAATAAAAGTAAAGATCTTGTGTCAAAATATTACTTTGGTAAAAGTGAAAATCAGCCATACAAGCTCTGCATTTCTGCAAGGAAAAAAAATACAAACTCAGAAATGTTTAGTTTGTTCCATAACTGAATAAACAAACTGCGCTCAGAGGAACATAACAGTTTGAAGCTCAAAAAGGTGGCAGGGTCCGCCAAATATAAATACAGTGAAATGTTATTAAATTGAGTTGTCCTTTATGGTCAGTTTGTTTATTATTTAGATGTGATGAGAGTTTTATTTATTTATTTAGTTAGTTAGTTAGTTTGTTTAGGCATAAGACAAATAAGATATCTCTCTTCCAAACATAATGTATTACCAGAAACTACAAAGTGCACCTCTAAAGTTTCTGATATTAAATGTACCAAAAGGGGCACTAAGTGGTGAGAATTTCAGTATCGCTGAGGAAAAAACACAAAGCTGTTCTCAGAGGAAAATAAGGTCCCCAGAACACTGTTTGAAGCTAGGAAGGTGGTAGGGTCTGCCAAATATAAACAGTGTGAAATTGTGCTGTCCTTTAAGGTCAGTTTGTTTGTTCAGGCTATTCAGTCATGAAAACAAAGATAGTTTGTTTGGTTAGTTTAGTGCACATAAGTATCACAAGTAGCCAAATTCATCTGGCAAAAAATGTACTTAGGTATCAACACATTATCAGGTCCAGTAATCTGTATCATTATCTTATTATCATTGTTAAAATCAGTGGGTTTTTTTTATATCCAATTGTGGATACAATAAATTACTTTAAAAATGTGCTACTTTAATACTACTAGTTCTGATACACCATGCTGTCTCAAAAGTAACTTAAGTTATCAAAGAAACACAGTGAGTAAGAATTACAATATTTTCCTCCAAAATGTAGTGAAGTGGAAATATTAAGTAGTAGAAAATGTATAAACCAAAAAAAAAAACAAAAAACAAGTTGAGGCAAAGTTTGCATGGGAGACAATGTTTTTCTTTTTTATTAAAAGACACTGCCAAGTTTCTTTCCCTATATCTATAAAAAAAAAAGATGAAAAAAAGGTATGGGGAAATTGGACAATTACATCTCTAGACCAACCATCCATGATTAAATAAAAATAGTATAATATACTCAACTGCTATACAGGACTGTTTCAGGTGACAAATGTCTGATTCGCTTCAATGGCAATGACAGTGTTTGTTGCAAATTTCCTTTTATGCATTATAGTACCTTTACATGAACCGTAACCAATATACATCATGGCATCATTGCAATGTAATCAATAATATTTTTGAAAATTCTGTGGTATCAACTGCACATTCATGTTATTCACAACAACAACTGTATGTTTGAAGGACAGTAGGTTTGAAACTATGAAAAGACACATCATGTGATACAGTCATACAACTGTACTTTATAGAGAGTTGTGTTTGATTTTTAATTCATCAAGTCAACTAGAATTGTCATCACATTAGCTATTGATAAAGGCTGCAGAGAGTCTTGCTCGAATTAATTAAAACGTGTCATTAAAGCAGAAATGACATAATGGGAGACAGCTAAGCACAAGTCACAGTGAGCACAAGTATCAAGAAATCATCCAATCTTTCAAATAATTCTGATGACATAACTGCTTTAAGGCTCACTGAATGATGAGAATAAAAAAGGTATGAATCACACATTATGCCCATAACAGTCATCTTCTTTCAACCTAACTGAACACCTATTGGAGATTTTGCAGAGAAGTGTTAGACCCTCCTCTCCTTCATCAAAACACCAAATGATGGAATTTGGAAGAATGTGTCTTCCCTCTTCCAGAGATCCAAAGACCTGAAGAAATTAAACTAAAGTGTGAAGGAGTAACACATCTGATTTAAAGGATCGTAGGTGAACAACAACTTACTCAGGTGTTCAGTTTTTTATATCAAATGTTTCCTCTCTGGTACATTCAACTATTCATGGTGCAGAGCTAATTAGTGCTTCTGGTCTCAGGAGCCCTGAAGAGCAATCAACAAGGCTTGTAGTCCTTTAAAATACCTTGGACAAGGTTTTTACAGACAGAACTGGGACCAACTGAGTGAAACAGCCACATAACCCAAGTGTGAAATCCATTTCAGTTTCCAAGTCTTTTTAGTCAAAAAAGTCTCAAATAAGACACAACATGTCACAAATGGAAACCTCAAGACATGTCAAAGGTGTTTGGTCTCTCCAGCCTTCCTCTGCATTGTTGGTTTAGTCTATATTGGAGTTCCTTGGAAGCTCAGAGCAATGTTCAACAGCTGAGCTCCCAGCTCCATCTGCTGCCCTCCAGGTAGGAACTCTGCAGCCAGCTCTCTGTAGGTGCTGCACACTCTGCGCGCTTGAACATCCTCCCTATGAATGGCATGTTTCCACCTATGACGCGCCTCACCGTGTAACACGACTAAAGACCTGCGAGGCAGACGCACAGCTACGTGGACTTCCTCTGCTAGTCCTAGTTCTGGCAGACCCTGTTCAAGAGACATAGTGAGCGTGGTGTCCGATAACATGTTGATGGTGACCAGGCGCTTCCCCCACAGCCAGGAGTCGTCCAGGTGTGGATCGATGGCAGAGCCTCGCTGAGGATGGTAATCCAGATTGCACTGCTCCACAGGCTGAAAGCCTGATAGAATTGGCTCTTGTTGCATTCGGTGCACTAGTTTTTGGCTCAAAGGAGGGAGTCCACTGAAGCCACCAAAACGCACTTTCCTTTTCTTGAAGTTTACTTTTGGGCCAAAGTCCTGCAGAAAAGTATGAAGAAAGATATGTGTTTACTTAATCAGAATATAATGATAATAACAATGATGATAATAATATCACATTACTGGGAAATTTACAGAGAGGTGTTGATTGTTTAATTTCCACAAACTGTTTATTCTAATATTTAGTCATATACTTTGTTTGGGCTGTGTGGGTGTGTCAAATATTAATGACACCTGTGACAAATTACATATTTATGAAACTCTCCATATTTATCTAGTCAGCCATAATATCTGCAAACACATGCATGGGTGTGCAGGGAGAGTCTCTGAGCGAATCAAACAACCTAGGATTATTATCACCTGCACATAATGATAAAATGGTTTGTACAAAACTACTAATATATTACATTTACAGTCAGACATGCAAAAAAGTGTTACTGCATTAAAACAATTATCTTACAGATCTCTGTCAAACTGCACAGCAGGAGAACCTTCAGACACCTTGTCAGGTATGCATGCATGCATGCATGAATACATGTAGAGTTTGAATTCATGCCTGGCATTCTGGCAAACTTTTTTGTCTATTACAGCAAATATGACTGAAAGTCCCATGAAACATTTACATTTAACCAAAGCCTCTTCGGAGACCAGTGAGTGACATCACAGATGCTATATTTTCTGACTGTACTGTTTTAAATATACATTTTATTTTATTTCCCAGGGAGCATGCATACTATGGGCATTACTGGAAATATGCCAGAATTAGCACTAAGGCCTGATCAGTAGTCTCTGAAAAATTGGCAACCTTAAATCAAGAAATGAGTTTAAAACAGCAATTTCGATGTAAGGCATGTCAGTTACAGTAAAAGCAGGACAAAGACATGTGCCAAAAATGCACTGTAATTTCTGGAGTAAGAAGATGACCATGAGCTCAAGCTGAAAATCCTGTTATTTTGTAGGTTTAACTGGTATAAAGCTCAGAGGAGGTATGATGACTGTTTCAACACTGTGTCAAACCAACAACCTACGCCCACACTCTCTTGAAATGTTCTTTTGTAATTAGAAAGCATGACCGTGGAAAACCAAATACAAACTCAACTAAAGCAAACAAAACAACATTCGCATAACCTGTTTCCTTCGACCAGACTGGGACTCGGTCCACACATCCTGGTCCATCGTGCGTATCAGCTCTTCCTCCTCCTCCTCTGATATGAAGTTCTCCCACAGGAAGACCCCAGGAAAGGGGAAAGATGCAGCTGTGGCATCTTTACCAATGGCAAGCCTCTTCTCAGGATCGTAGAGGAAGTAATGCACAATCTTCACATGTAAAAACAACACAGACATGTTGGGTCAATTATAGATAGACAATAGACACGGCTTTCCAGGTGTTTTCATTTGACAGTAAGACATTCACGTCTTCCTAAAAGGTGCATTACATTAGTCACCTCCAGCCCAGGAAGTGCAACAGTCAAGCAGAGTTCAGTGTACACAAGAGACAAATACAAAAAAAGATACATACAACGAACTATGGTGCCTCTGTACACTCAACGGTAAATAAACTACAGGCTGCAATGTCCTCCTTTAAGAATAAAGGGCAAAACGGAAATACTGTCCAAAAAAAAAAAAAACAAAAACAAAAAAAAACTGACGAGAAGTCGAAACCGTAACACAATTTAGTTCAGTTAAAACTTTTTGGCGTTAGCTTTGAGTGTCCTGTGAGGGCATCCGTAGCTGTGTGTGAGCGGCGCTAGCAACAGCAGTTATGTCCGTTTCTGGCTGATTAAAGACAATTAAATGTAAATATTAGTTAGACATGTTTACCTTTGGTTCGTGTGCCTCCAAGGGTCCGTTTCCCTTGAGCTTTTCACATACGAGACACCGCCGAATGCCTTTACAAGCACACGAAGTCACACCGTCACTGCTGTCAGGAGCCATCATCCTGCATTTTCTCCTTCTTCGTGTGTTGTAGATGACGAAGCTGTTGAAACAGATACACAGCGCCATCTACTGAAACGTTTGGTCCTATTCACCTGTCGCTTATGTATCCATCACACACCGTATGAATGATATTTAGATTGAATGTTTAAGCCTCACAGAAGTGTTATGAAATTAAATTAAATAAGCCAAGCAGCAATTATCTATAAATTACATCAAAATGAAGCAACAACAAAGAAATACACCCAAAAAGCCATACAAAATATAGACTAGATTTTTAGTAGAGATCTTAGATATGATTATTGTCACAATTTGATTTTCCTTGCAAGCTGAAAACTGTAAAGAAGAGGGCATCAAAATTCAGAATTGTAATATTTACAATATTTAAACCATAACATTTTTTTCACCATGAATTAATGTTACTCAAAGAGAAGACTGGCATTAGAAAGTTGGCAGGGTCCGCCAAATATAATCAAACTAAAATTAGATTGTGTTTTCCTTTTAAGGCCAGTGTGGCCAGTTCATGCAGTCATGAAAACGAGAGTTTGTTTAGGCATAAAAAAAACAAACAAAACAAAACAAAAAAAAATCGCTTTTCCCCCAAAACACATAGTGAGACTTTAAAGTAACTTTTGAATACCTACAATTTGTCAATGTAATTGCATGAATCTTTAAAATGAATATATGTATACCGAAAATCAGAACATTTTTGGTATTCTACCATGTGTATTTCCCCGCCAGAGAGACTGACAGGACATTATATTTACGTTTTGCCTGGCAGGAAGTACTCGGGGTAAAAACCCCCTTGGTTTTAGTTAATTTAAACCACGCCCACCGGATACACGTAGAGTTTCCCCGGGAAAGCTCGGTTTCTACGGTAGTTCACTGAAGTTGCTCAAGTGTCGGTAAGTAACCACAATTATTTACAAATTCCTGATTGTAATACTTTATTTTAGAAGTTACAAGTCTGTAGTGTGCAGTATAAAACGAATAATGTGTTAATTGTTTATTATGGAACTTCGTAGCAAAGAAATAACGCTATAATGGTTCCAACGTGGTTAGCTAGCTAACCTCTGTTGTTGCAAAGAAGTTAAACATCTGTTGAGCAAGAAACATATTGTTTTCGATAGATGTGTCGCGAATTAACTTAAAAACATTAGAAGTTACTCCAGTATACTTAAACAGCTGATGTTCTCGGTGTACAACCTTCTTTAACTGCCGAAAACGTGTGAGTTTTTGTGTTGTTATGTGTCTCTGCCCATTCTCTAATGGTAAATAACTATCTTCTTTGCGCTAACGTTCTGATTTACACACAGTGAACGTGTGTTTTTACTGCAGGTAACCTCGTAATCATAAATAGATGCAGTAACTTAAAAAAGTAAGGATGAATCGAATTATTTTCCAGGTAATCAATGAAATGATGATCTCATGTAATGTACCTCAAAAACGAGTACAAAGGAACACACACATCCTGTTGAGTCTGATAGAGATTAATTCTTTATTGTCTTTCTCTAGAAGTTATTTGCTTTTTAGTTTGTACAGTTAAAAGACATCCAGAACAAGCACAAAACAACAAGAAAGGTAACCATAATATGTTTTCAGATCTAGGAGATTTTGCAAAGACGAAATGACTTTTAAAACCAAGAAAAACTTTGGTTTACTTGTGCAAATACTGTAATTCCCAAGTGTTTGTAACCCATGGGACACCTCAGCAGATGCCTATGAGCTTTGAAAAAGAAGTGGAGTAAAAAAAGTAGAAATTATGTGGTTATTTAGATTGTAAATACAAAGATAGGATTACAATGTGTTGTGAGAATGATCTGAAGTATTTCTATAGTGTCCCAAAACCCTAAAAACTACCTCCCAAAATAAGCATTTTCCACCAGAGCCACAGCCTATGAGCCTGAATAGAGTACCTGAATACCACATGCAGTGATGGAGTATTCTGCAGCGAGTTAGCAAACGAGCAGAGCAGTCAAAGGCCACAAATGCAAATTTCACCGAAACCACTGAAACAACCTATTCCAGGATCACCATGTCATCAATTGAATAGTATAGTATCAATGAATTAGAATTAGCAGATTTTGAAAATAAAAAAAGTAGGGAACCACCAGCGTTATTGTTTCTGAGGTTTAACAATCAGGGTATAAACATTTCTATCTTTATACAACGGTTGCAGCAAAAATTTGCATTATTTACACCCATGTTTGCAAGCTAGCAATCTTCCTCCCTGTTTCCTTTTTGTACCACCAAAAACAGTTTGTAACTGTTGATAAGAATTTGGATCGCCCCACTCATTTGCTTATGTTCTTAGACAGGTTTCGCAGGTGTGTACTGGCAGATCATGAGATGTAGCAAATAAAACAGGACCTACTCATCAAAACTTAGCTCCAGAGAGCCACTTGCCTCCTACGGTGCCCTTTGTTACTACTAGGATTAAAGAAACACTTAAGACAATTCCCCTTTTTGTTGAGTTCCAGTTCGCACATGGCTGCAGAGATGTAGTTGAGTATTTAGGGCGTGGCCATTACACAAAAGGGGCATCAGAGCACACCTCTGGAAGCACCCAGATTATTTGCTGGGTGTGATTAGAGGTATAACAGACTTGAATCTCTCAACAGAGACAGTACTGAAACTGTGACCTCCTTTGTATCTCCATCCATAGGATACAGAATGTAATAAGTTGCATTTTATTCCTTTCTACAGATAAACAATGGAAAAAATAACAGAGAAGCTTTTACTGGAGAAAGGATCTCCAAAAACCAACAAACTGGAGCAAATCAAGACACTGACGTAAGAATGGTTTAGTTACTTTATTTATTCCATGTACCAATGTTGTTTCTGTGAATCAAAATCCAGTGATTTATGAACAATAATAAGCCTTTAAAGAGTGAAGAAAATCCCTAATACATAGAAATATTGATACATTGTTGTTGGCGTCCATTAAATAGCCACACATTTAGTTTGTTATGTTTTAACAATGATTTACATCTCTCTGCTCTTCAGTCTATCCAAACTGGGCCTGAAGCACCAGGACCTGCCAGTCAAGCTGCTGTCCCGTCTCCAGTCCCTGGAGCGATGGGATCTGTCTGGAAACAGACTACAGGAGTTGCCAAAGAAACTAGGGCTGCCTGCGCTTCGCTACCTGGACCTCAGCGACAATCAGATAGAAGATGTTACCACTCTGGAGTCTCTGAGCAGTCTGGAAGAACTCAAGCTGGAGGACAACGTTTATATCACTGTGAGTGCATATCATGAGTTTATAGTTCCTAGTTTTAAGTGAGTGCAGTCATAGAAAGCAGAAAGCAATAATTTGTAGAAAGTCGACAAAGCCATATTTAAATATTATTATGCACCTGTAACTGCATGACTTTCATAAATCTACTCACACTTTAAAAAAAAAAGTTTTGCTTTGATTTGACATCCCTCTGTAGAATGCTATCTCAAAACATAATTTAGTTGTTTACAGCACAATCACATCTGATTTAATGTGAAATAATGAAATAACCATTTTGATATGAACGTATTTCAATATGTAATTTACCTAAATTTGAAAGACTGATAGAAGCCAAAAAGTTGGAAGCTTTGAATATTCCCATAAAGTGTAGTATGCCAGGAAATTTGATGTAGATGTAATATGGCCTAACCTTTTTAGCGTGTATTTTTCAGGAGTGTTTTCAAATAAAAATGAAGCCTCATGGGTCCTAGACTTTATTGAATTGTATCTTTTCCTCATCAGGTGAGTGACAATTATAAGCTGATGGCGTTGTTGCCCAAACTGAGGATATACAACGGTAAAGACATCAGTACGACTGCCAACCACGTACGCTTCGTCTACACTGAGAACCTGATGACCAGAGTAGGAAACCGATCACCTATTTCACCTTATGTCATGATATGACGAGTGTCAGTAATCCAGTTTAAACTAATATGTTTCTGTTAACATTGTCTTTTTAAATTAAGATAAGTGCAGTTTGGGAGAAGAGCTTCTCTCTCCCTGATCCCATCACCACAGAGAAAATGTCCGCCTTGGAGACAAGCTTTGTCGACACTGCTCGTATTCAGGTTAAATTTGGGCCCAATTCAGTCAGTGACTTCACTAGATGGAGGGTAAGTTCATGATGTTTGAGACACTCTGTTTTTTGTGTGTTGCTTTTTGTCATTTTTAGTAACCATCTCTTTCGGTTCTCAGGTGGAGATTTTGGCTAAGGAGTATTTGCGCTCTCTGACAGAACCACAGGAAGAACCGGACAGCAAGGAGGCTAATGAAACTAAGGAGAACTGTGTAAGAATCTTAAGGATAGCAAAAGAAATTCAGGATGTTGTATACATGATTTGTCCTGGAGTTGGTTTAATGCTCATACTTTGGTTTTGCCTTTTTTTCAGGATGTTTCGACGCCTACAAAGAGGAAACAAACTGCATCAGCAGTCGACTTGAACATTAGCCTGACACCTCGCAAGAAATTACGCCCAGATCTACCGGCCTCCCCCGTTCAAGACAGTCCCCGCAAAACCAGTCTCCGCCTCAGACCTCAGGCGCTAACCCAGACTGAACCCATGAGGATGAGTCCCCGCAAAACAGTTCAGCCACCCTCCACCCCCACCAGAGGACAGACGAGGGCAGAGACACCCAAGAGAGGCTCTAAAGTGAGACACGTTCAGGAAGATGGAGCTCAGATTAAACAGAGAGAAAGTGTTGGCAGGAAGGAGCTGCAGAGAGATGTTGACATGCTGGCCACACTAAAGAGCTGTGGCAGGACACAGGTAATGTAAAAACAGCTTTTTGTGATGCAAATGAAGATTATAACACCCCTTCTTTCCTCTGTTTGCGGAGCTCCAAGATCTAAATAATTGTTTGCGGAAAGGCTGTGAGGGATCTGGAACTGGTAACATATCGTCTGTTCGGTGTTAAATCTGGTCCACGATCTGTTCGCTTTGGCTCAGAGCAAACCAAGATAACTAACAATTATTGGCCAGATTGTCATGAGGATAAATCCCAGTATTTTTATTGAAGTATCCAAAATTGGCACTTTGGAAAAAACATGTCTGTTAAGTCAACCTGGGATTTCAATATCAGTTGGTCAGTGCACCATTTCCGTCCGGACTTAATGTCAACAACTACTGAACTCCAGAAATTCAGTCATATCCCCTATAAATCACATGACTTTGATGATCTGCTGGCTTTCCTCTAGTGTCACCATTAGTTTGACGTTTGTGACATTTTTTGAGTCAAATTTGATACACATTCACATCCTCATTAGGATGAATTCTGACTAACTTTTTTGATCCCTTACATTCTCTATTATCAGGGTAAAATTGAAATGTGTCCGAAACGGGTTCAATACAAAATACACGTAAAACTAATGCCATTGTCTAAACCTCGGGTGTGTTAGTGTTTACGTCTCACTAGGACATTTTATCATGCTAAGATGGCAAACATGGAAAGATTCTAGTTACTAATGCTTAGCATGCTAGCAGTGTTTGTGGCTATGTTTGATGTCATGAGACCAGTCATTAAAATCCATGCTTCTCCACCACTCTGACATCTCCCTATTTCTTTTCTTCTTTGTCCATGTGTCCTTCCTCCTGCAGCCCGTGCATCTGAAGCCTCTCCATGTCCTCCAGTGCCACAGTAAACAGGACAGCCCGGAGGACTTCTCCACCCAGCTGTGGGCCTGCGCCTTCCAGCCGCTGCCAGATTCCACTGGTACTACACAAGATTTAGAAAGAACACCCCCCAAGGCTTTTAAATGATCAAATTGAAAGGCTTTACATTTGCTTATCGAGTCTTTTCTCCTGTGTGAACAGGTGCAGGTGGAGGAAGCCGCTTGGTTGCTACCTGTGGTGGAGACTCTCTGTGTGTGATCGACTGTGAAACAGGGATGGTGATGAAGAAGTACAAAGTTCCTGGAGAGGTTTGCTTCATTTATTCTCTTCTCTAAGTCTGCTGAAGGGTAGGCTTCTGGATTTGCGTGAACAGAAAAATTGTACTTTAAAAATTGTATTTTATGTCCTTTTTCTCTCAATGTTCTCACTATGAAAACACCTTATACCAGACAGGACTAAAGAATCACACAATTGCATCATTATAAAACTCAAAATACAAGGAAATGTCTACTTGATTTTTTTTTTTTAATCTCTGGTCAAGTGGACATTAGCGCACATGATATTGATTTTGAGATTCATATTTGTAATTAACAGAATATTGTGTGGCAGGCATGATTAATTTGTGTTGGTGTAGCCTAATGTGCAGAATTTGCAGATTAAACGGAATATTTCCTATCATGATATAAGTTATTTTTTAAGGTTAAGGTATTTAATGCTGCCTGTTTGTTATTCTTTACAACAGGAGTTCTTCTCGTTGGCCTGGTCCACAGTGTTGATGTCCAGAGGTAAAGCTTCAGCTCAGCACTGCAGTATTCTGGCTGCTGGTGGGAAAAGAGGACTGGTCAAATTGATCCACCCCAGAAACAATGTGGCCTACGGGGAGTTCAGAGCGAGCCGCAAGTCGCTCTCTGTCCTCCGCTTCAACCACCACCAGGGGAACTTCCTCTTCAGTGAGTCCCAACATTTTGAGCTCTGATCCTTTGACGGCAGACAGTTTAATTTTGCTAATTGCAACTTGAGTCTTTTATAGTTATGTGACAATTTCTATCAGTAATCAGGATTCATATGAAGTCTTGAAATGTTGGATTTAGATTTTTTGGTGGTCAACATACTTTTCATCTACATGGTCACACATTCAAAACAAAATAATTTAAATATGATGATAGGAAATGATTTGGTTGTCATGACGTGACGGTAAACGAAAAGGAAGTAATCAATCTAATCAATGACATGGTATCCGAGCTTGTACTTTCAGATACAGAAAGTACTGTGCTCATTTGATCTCACTTAGATTAATATTTTAAAAATCCTGTTAACTTCAGAGTGTGGTCTGACCAGTTCATGTTTTCTCGTGCAGCGGGATCATATGATAACAAGATAGTCATGTGGGACATCGGTGGAGTGGACGTTCAGTACAACTACAAAGTTGTGTGAGTATTTCTGCTTTTATACCCCACTACAAATCATACTTTAAAATACATTTTCTGAGCCTGAACTCCACTTTAGCACTAACAAAGGCCTAAAAAAGATAGAGAACATTGAGCCGTACATTTTTCCTCACTCATGATGATGTGACAGGTGCAGCAGGTTAGTGTAGAAGTTCATGCTGTGACGATGACAGTATTCCTGCAATGTTTGTGCCTCCAGTCAGCTGCTGATGTTGGAGATCAGTGCCACCCCTCTGCACATCTGCCTCCCCCCGAATTCCCCTAGCTCACACCTGCTGACGGCCTGTGAAGATGGCCTGCACTGCTACAACACACAACTCGGCACTAACACCACCACAAAGAGGTAAAGTCATTCACATTGTGTGTGTATATAATTGTGTTTTTGCATGAGGGTCAGTCTGCTTTGAAGAGCCTTTTGTCTGATCCAGACCTTTTTCAAAAGAGTTTATCCATTAACAATGTTTTTATATGTCAGTAGGTCGAAGGACATGGAGATATCTTTCCCTATATATAAGAAGGAAGACAAAGACCATGACTACCATACCATCGATGGCCTGAGTTTTCTAACAGATGACATCGTGGGTAAGTGAAGCCTTAAAAGTATATAACACACAGAACCACAGTAGTCTATATGCTTACAAAAGGGTTAGGGTTAGGGTTAGGGTTACCCCTTCATTCAGGACCACAACTTTGCTCCAATATCCAAGAATTATTGAATGGATTGCCATGAATTTTTGAACAGATATGGTCATAAATTCTTCTTTTTTCCACCTGTTTTTTCACCTATGGTTCTTTATCTCCCTCAGCCTCCAAAAACTACATGCATGGTTGCATTTATTTGTGGAGCTGGAGCCAGACCAAAGCTCAGAGGCCTGACAAGAAGAGTAGGGCAGTGTGTGCTGTGGTTCTGGCTGAGCTGCAGTGGACTAACACTGAAATTCCTTACCTGGCTCTCAACACCTGTCCTGGTAAGAACAAGTCGAAAATAACTGGAAAACTTGGAGAGTGCAATGTCATTGTGCTGCATTTTCTGTTAATTTGGACTGTTTTACAGTTTTCTCAAAGTGCTCTTTTAGTTGCATCGGTTTTGTTTTAATGTTTGACCTCAGTCAAGCGTCAAACCAGTGTTTCAGTTTGAGGCTGGACTCCAGTAGACTGTATTTCCTGAGCTTCGTGTTTGAATAACCGAGAAAAACTCTGTCTGAAATTCCTCTTTTCAGGCCAAGCCTACATCGTGTGTGGTGATGATAAAGGCAGACTGTGGACATATCATGTCACCAAACTGCAGAAAAACAGCCTCCAGAGTGGGAAACCCGTTCAGCCCACTGAGGTAACAATCTCTCCCAAATGTCCTGCTACCTCACAACCCTGCTTTCATAATATATGTTTGCACTCTTTTCACCAAATGAATTGCTGTGATCTGAGAACACAGTGATATTACTAAAAAACATCACAGTGGAAGAACAAACATCTGTCAGTTTACAGATCGACTTTCTGCTTCAAATACTGTACTTACCATTGTTGTAATTGTACTTTCCTCCAATGCAATAAGAAAACTGGCCATATGGGTGTTCCAACTTCTAGCCTTTTAATAAAGTGGTTTAGATAATCTAAAGACTTAACTGTTTACAATCGTCTGCCAGCTTTTGTTTGTTCAGTCCAGTCCAGTGACGTTGCTACATTAAATAGATAATATATTTAATATATAGAGCTCTTCTGCTTTTTCTGAAATTCTAACTTTTAATGATTAATTAAGCAGAGAGAATGAGGATGGAAAAACTGCAGCACACTGTCACTCAGCCGTTGACGTGTTCTATGTTTTGGTAGGTGTTGGAGTGGCCGACTCCTGTGAGGAAGGACCATGGCCAGTTGGACGGCCCGTCCATCAACAGCGTAGCAATGGACCCTGAGCTCCAGTACCTGGTGGCCCTTAGTGACAAGAATATGGTGATAGTGTGGAAGAGAGAGGAGTCGTCCTGAGAAACGTGAGCTGTGCGACTGCAAGTCAGTGTCAGTCAGTGATTTTATACCAGTTTTCTGATTCATTAGTTTTTTTTTTCCCCGGGGGGAATTGATGAGGATTTACCAGATCTTGGTATTTGTGAAGTAAGAGATCAACAGTGAAGTTTCATCCAGTCTGAAATTTTTTAAAAACTCTTTTCCTTCACAAGTTGAGGAAAGTGTCATGCTGATGCTGCAGTAAGATCTGACATATTCAAAGAATATATTCACTTTATTCTTTACTTTTATATGAAAATGTGTGGCATTAAGATGACACCTTTTTATATAGATAGACGGGTAAACTTAAAGTTAGTGCTGTTGGGAATAGCAGCATAGCCGGCGGAAGAAGTTGTCACTATGTGACTTTTTTTTTTTTGCTTTTAGTCATGTATCTGATAAGATAAAGCGCACAATCATGTTCAGTCCAAACATAAGCCATGTTAATGACTAAAAAAAAGAAATGTTTAAACATTCAGAACACATCCTTGCATCTGTTTAAGGCAACATAATTACAGTAATGCTGTATTTTGACTCAGGTAGTTGAGCTAGCTTTAGATCTTTTATAGTCTGTTGTCCAGTTTTATTTTTGTCTTTAGCAGAATTTCATGTCAGTTTTTTTCTTTGCCCTCAAGCAGTCAAAAATACCTGTTTGTAATTCATCAGTTTTACATTTTCAGTCAGTCTGACTCAATGGCCCTATGAATAGGACTGTTTTGGTGCTGTATTTTTCATTTTAAATGTTCAAATTTCACGTGACCAATTGTACATGAAAGAGCCTTGTTTTATGTTATAACAGTTTTTGGACCTTGCTCATTATTGTTCTGGTAACGCTTCTCAATAATGCTGTGATGACTGAGGAGGCAAAAGTAAGAATGCAGCCTAGAAACTGAGGCTGAGAAACTACTGGCAGTAGTGTGTCGGTTCCTCCCTACTATCTAATTTTATAGTATTTGTACTGGATCTGTGTTTCTGTTGCAGTCCAACATGATTTCTTATGTCATGAGGTTGCACAACTGTCTTGATTCAAATAAAACAAATGACAGCATTTCCTGGTTTATTTATTCTTTTGTGTAGACAGTCGTGAAAGAACTGACAAAAACAAGTATCATTTGCTTATTATGGAGGCATTATGTTGTATATCCCATTGTTCAAATGTCCAATAGGACAAAATTATGAAGTTATGACATTTTGTATCCAGAAGGCCAACTTCACTGCAAAACATTTTCTGGTCGTTATTCAATGCTCCATAGCTCAGGAACAGCAATGTAAATGGTGCATGGAGGCATACAGCAATAATACTAGTTTAAAGTATCACCTCATGGAAACGGAGTCACTGGATTGAATTATAAAGGAGATATCTCGTTGATCAAGACAAACTTTATTAGTCACACACTAAACATAGAACACTGAAAAGATAAACACATTAAGACATAAAAATATTGCACATGTGGGACGTCTCACTGGGTTTTACACATGTCCTCTTGCTTTGGAGACTGAGGCCACCACTCCTCCTTCCTGTCTGCACCCACAGCTGCATCTGCAAGATGAAACCATTATAAGACAAAACTGTATGTACAAATAATAGAATAAAACTTACTGGTCTCCATCAGTCAGTAACCCTGTTGCACATGTGAGTCAGTTAGATTTCCATGATTATTGTTCCTCTTAAAAGCAACATCATGTAGAAATTGGCATTTGTGTGATTTTTTTAGTTTTAAATTCAGTTAATAAACATTTGTGGTAAATAAGTTATCAAATCATTCCATTTCATGCCATCACATGATAAAGTACCACCCTTCTTGTACTCTAAACTTGGGTGTTTCAAGGACATTTGGAAACCCTGTTTTAGCTTAGCAGTTGTACTTGAAACTTGTGTGTAGGACCTCAAAATGTTTCGCTTATCTTGCAATTATAACTTGGCATCTCCCCTGGCTCACTAGGTATATTTCTTTTTATATCATAATATATACATTTACAACAAGGTAAATGAGCTTCCCTATTGGCAGTTTTCCTTCTGCCTGTTAAGGTCAAAAGAAAAAGTTAATTCATCCATCAGTCCTGATTCAAGTTTCAAGGCTTAGTGAAGACCTGTGAAGTCCCAACACCTCATGCTTCTGTTAGTGACCCCCCAGTGACCCAAACACACAGTGATATTACAGCAGTTACCCATCTCTGCATCTGATGTGTCAGGAACATTGGAAACCTCTGGCAAAACAAACAGCTCAGGTCTTTATGATGTTAAGACGACCAGGTGAGCAGCAGAACAGCGAGGTGAACTTTACAAGCAGCTTACCTGGAATGGTTCCAAGGCTCGAGTTATCAAAGAACTGCTTGGGACAGGATTTGGACAGCAGCTCTGAGCTTCCACCCACATCAAAGAATCTGCTTTTGGGCGAGTCAAGCAGACTGGCCTTTGGAGAGTCCAGCAGCTTCCTGGGGGACTCCAAAACCTTCCTGGGAGAGTCCAGGACCTTCCTGGGAGTAACCAGGAACTTCTTGGGTGAGTTGAGGAAGTTGGAGGAGTCTGAGGTCATGGGGAGGCCTCTCTTGGTGGGAGTGCAGGGTGGTGAAGGATTGTCATTCTTGGTCTTCACCTTTAACTTGATGGCTCTGCTCTTCCACTTGCTGATCTCTGCCTGCTGACTGGACACCAAGCTGATGGAGCAGGAGAACAGATGTCAGAGCAACAATAGAAAATATAACTGATCACATGAAAATGAATCTTCAAACTGGTTACCTTTCCAACCCGGTTATTTTCAGACGAAGCTGTTTGATTTCCTCCTCAAGTTTGGTTTTCTCCAGCATAACGCTGCTCTTGATCACCCCACCTTTGGGGTCGGTCAGTCGGGCATGAAGGTCTTCACCCTGCAGGACTGAATTCATCATGACCGCACTGTTATTTCCCCTTTAAGTGGGTAACGAATACACTCCCATGCTTGAATTTTGAAAAAAAGAAAAAAACAAGCTGAAAGACACAACCTCATCAGCTTCATTAAACAGCCTGGCAAACATTTTCCTTTTTTTTGTAAAGTGTACATGTGTCACGTTAAATTAAATAAGAACAACACATAGACAAAGACTGGTGACTTACACGACTCCTCTCCTTGCTGCTGTGATTTCCTCAAGGCCTCCTTCAGCTTCCTCATTGAATGTTCCTTTTCATTCAGTAGTGTGGTCATCCTCTGGATCCTGAGAAGATCAGAACAGTCAGACATGAAACAAATAGAATAACCCCTTTAGGATTTTTAGGAAGAGGTGATAAGGTCAGCTAACAACCTTTATCTGTTAGGTGGTACAAAATACCAATCAAGAACTACTAACAACAGTTAATAAAAAAGACAAAAACAGAAGAGTCAGAAGAAATGCATCTAAAGGAATCTTACTCTTGTTGGTGTTTATCAGAAGCTGAAGTCAGCTCCACCTCCATTTTGAACATTTTTTTCCGGAGGTTTTCCATCTCAACAGCAGTGGGTGGGACATTTTTCTGAACCAGAGACAAATATTCAAAAAGGCCAATCAGCGCAAGTGAAGCAAAATGTAAACTACAAAACCACAGTAAATAACCTTTAGTATGATTACTAGAAGTATGTCAAGCCTCAGAATCATCTTTTACAATGAGCTGGAAAATGAGATCTTTAGATGAACCTCAGACTCTCGCAGTTTGTTCCGGAGAGTTTGGATTGTGTTCTCTTTCTCCTCCACCTGTGCACGGCTGTCCTGCAGCTCCGTCTGCAGGAGCTGGGTAGCCTGTTTGTGGTTGGACACCCTGTTGTTGGCTTTGATCTGCGCATCACGCAGCTGATCGTTTTGTACAGACAGAGCCTGAAAGACGGAAAAATGTCTTGTCAACATCTGCAGATAGACAGGTTTCAGGACAGTGTATGTGGGAATAAGTCTAAATATACTACAATGTATATGACAAGGAGAAAAAATGTTAATAAAAAGACAAAACAAACAAAAAGATATGGCAGACATACTTTGACTTTTTCTTCAGTTTGCTGGAGCTGAAGAAGAAGTTGCTGGTTGTCCTTCAGCTGGGAGAGCTCTGCTTTCAGAGGAGCTCCCTGTGACGCCTGCAGCAGAGTCGAACTCTTGCTTTTCCCCTCTCTGAGTTGAGAATCAGCCTGAGCCTCCAGTGACTTCAGCTCCTGACACAGACCATCGTGGTCACTGATGATGCTCTGCAGGAGTCAGGTGAAAGATATAACATGAGAAAGACAAGAAAATATTATTGCAATACATACTTGACCCTTTAAGGCAGCTAAACCCTACCTGTAGAGTCATCTTCCTGCTTTGCACCACTGCGGATCTGCGCTCCAGCTCAGAGCGCAGGATGCTGTCCAGTCCGCTGTAGTTGTTCGGCTCTTTGGCCATTGCAGACTGCAGCTGCTCCTTGAACCTCTCCCTCTCTTTGGCCTCAGTTGACAGCTCACTGGGGAGGCAAGCCATGTTGGACCGGAGCTTCTCCAAAATGCTGGCCATTTTCTACAAAACCAGCAGAATCGTCATAAAAGGTTTAGTACAGTTATGTTGGAGAAATGATTGTTATCTGTATCGCCTGAAAAAAAAAGCTCACCTGCAGGTACAGCTGCCTCTTGTCCAGCAGCTCAGTCAGGTTGTGTTCCAAGAGTGTGCTGAAGTCCTCGTCCTGGACAGAGTCGCTGGATGCCTGCACTTTGCACAGCAGCGAGTCGTGCTGACGCCTCACCTCAAAAACGGCCAAATCTTTCTTCACCAGCTCCTCAAATAGAGCCCTGTAGATCTGTGCCTGCGGCTGTAGGTGAGCCTGGGGAAGCAGAGCGTAAAGGTTTTCAATTTATAACACGATTAAAAGATAAGACATCAGTGAAATTTCAAGCGGAAATCTTTTTATATCTACCAGTATGTGGCCCAGACTTTGAAGACTCTGCTGTCCCAGATTACAGACAGCGCTGTAGGTGTTCATGGTGGCTTTTGGTAGAGGGATTAGAGAGGGGTGCTTCTCTACTCGCAGGGTCTTGTCCATATGAGAGTTAAACTTTGAACAAGTGTCTATGAAGTGCTGGAATCTTCTGAAGGACTCCTGCAATTATAGTTCATTGCTGTTAGCGTTTTACTGAACTGTTAAGAGTGTTAGAATAATTTGTCATTCAGCCGCTGATTGATAAAAATGTATCAATGGAATTACCTGAAGTTGCCCTGTAGAGTCCTGCAGCCGTGATGAAATTGTCTCCTGGACTCCCCTGGTGCTCAGCTGTTCTTGGAGTGCTGAGATGGTTGAGTTTGCGTTACTGAGCAACTGAAAGGAGACGGGGAAAAAAATATATATCCATTATAAAAATATCCCTAAATAGTCCAGCATGTTAATGGTTCTTCTCTGGATAAAGATATATTAAGATAATTATCTGCCTCTTCAGACATCTCTGCAGAACCTTTATAGAAAATGCTGATGAGTTTTATTCTCAAGAACCCATTTTTCCATCATGCATCATCCTGCCATCCATACACATGATGGTACTAAAATTCTGAGGACAATCATTTCCAACATCAGAGACATCAGACAGCCCGATTACAAAAAGGTAATTTAAAAAACTAAAACAGGACTGCTGACAAACCTGCTGTGTGGTGTGGGCTTCAGCTTCAGTACGAGTTAGCTTCTCTGTGCACATTTGAAGCTGCTGGTTGAGCTGCTGCATCTGACAGTAACACCAGAGACAGTGATGGGTCATTTAGAGCATGCATCACAGATGACAGGTGTTAGAAGAGGCATGGTGACAAGAAGTGTCTACTTGATAATAACTGATAACGAGATAAATCACATCACTCAAAATCATAGGTAAGACACCGAAAGCGAACTACAAAAAATGTGCGCGTCTTCTGATAGCTACATTACAACTGGATTCTATCATCATATTTATTTACTGTCCAAAGTACACCAAAGAATTGACAAGTTTTTTTGAATAAAGGATTTTTGAAATATGGTTCACATGTTTGTAGTTTTATCCACAATTTCTATCAGCTAGGATAATAATATACCCATTAAAATCACTGATGAGTTTCGGGAACACATCATCATCGGAACTTTCTTTGGAGGTACTAATTAAAAGTGATACAAGCTAAAAATGTTGCCAGTGATGCCTCGCTGCTACTCCAGCTGCGTTATAATGGAGAAACACAAACCATAACCAACCTTAGCCTGCAGTGTTTCCATCCTGTCCTCCAGCTCTGTTCTCTCCTGCTGCTTCTCCTGTCTCAGTCCCTCCAGTGTCTCCTGCAGCTGATCTCTCTCCTCACTGAGAGACGTCACTCTGCTCAGCAGCTTCTCCATCTCCTCTGTGGATGTCTGACAGCCGCCTTCCTTCTCAGTAAGCAGACCGTCTCTCTCAGTTTCAACGCTTACAAGTTTCTCAGATAGAATCCAAATCTGTGAGGTAAGGAGCAGTTAAAAAGAGGTTTTTTATTGTCGCTTAAACTTCAGCTGTGGAGTAAACGGTTCATAATTCAAATATTTGCAGCCCTCAATAATACATTAAGCTATCCAACACAAACCTCAGCCTGCAGTGTTTCCATCCTGTCCTCCAGCTCTGCTTTCAGCTGCTGCTTCTCCTGTCTCAGTCCCTCCAGTGTCTCCTGCAGCTGATCTCTCTCCTCACTGAGAGACGTCACTCTGCTCAGCAGCTTCTCCATCTCCTCTGTGGATGTCTGACGGCTGGCTTCCTTCTCAGAGAGCAGACCGTCTCTCTCGGCCTCAACACTCTCCAGTTTCTCAGTCAAAGTCCTTATCTGTGAAGAAGGGAATAGTTAAAAGGATCAACCTGCTACGAAAAAGTGTTTGATTATAATTATATAGACACTAACCTGCTGATCTAAAGAGCATTCCTTCTCCTGTCGCAGTTTTTCCAGATCAGAGTTAATCTGCTTCAGTTCACACAGCTCTTCTTGGACTGACTTCAGAAGCTCTTGTGTTGTTGAAGCCTTTTGTCAAACGAATAAACACATAATCAGGTTTGAATAATAGTAAAATGAAAAAATGGCAAACAAGAATATTCATGAGATACTGGTCACACAATGATTTTGGCAACATCCTTAAAAACCATCAAGTACAAAACTGCGAAAAAGCAGTTTAATTACAGCAGGACATCGTGATGAGCAGTGGCCTCACCTCATTCATGTTGTGCTGCAGATCATCTTCCAGCTGCTTCTTCTGCTTAGTGACAGTCTGTAGAGACACACTCAGCTGGACACTCTGTTGAAGCAGAAGAAGGTCCATTATTCATTTAAAACCTCCAAACATTTGCAAAATACACCAAACACAAGAGACATTTTTGACGGCACATGGAAAAGGAACTCCCATCAAATCCTGAAATTATCAGTTCATTTCAACAGTGTGCAACGTCACTGATTCAAGCCCCATCTTTTGATGTGTGATGCATTCTTAGTCATTTTGTTCTTCAAGAAATGTGACAAAGATTTGCACTCAGCGGAACATTATACAGTGTAAAAATAAACTTGACAATGCTCTCTGGCGGTAAAACTCTTACAAGTATTTTCATTGTTGATTATTCTGCCAGTTCCTTCCTTGAATAATCGATTAGTTGTTCGTCTATAAAATGTCAGAAAATGGTTGATCAGTGTGTTCCAAAGCACAAACCTCAAATGTCTTGTTTTGTCCACAACTCAAATATATTCAGTTTAGTGTCATCAAGGCATAAAAGAAACCAGGAAATATCAAAATATTAAAAAAACTGATTAATCACGTGAAATTTGTTTGCCATTAATTCCATTGTTGACAACTTATCAATAAATCATTGCAACTTGATTTTAAATCATCTCCTTTGTGTATATATTCAACAAACTTAAGAGATATATCTGTAAACGCTGATTTGTAGAATTATTTTTGATTGCTTTATTACTGAACACATAGCTACAGAAGCTACATATGACAAAACTCTTCCAAACCTCAGCCTGCAGTGTTTCCATCCTGTCCTCCAGCTCTGCTTTCAGCTGCTGCTTCTCCTGTCTCAGTCCCTCCAGCGTCTCCTGCAGCTGATCTTTCTCTTCACGGAGAGACGTCACTCTGCTCAGCAGCTTCTCCATCTCCTCGCTGTGATTCTGAGCATCGGCCGTCCTCTCAGACAGGAGACCGTCTCTCTCTGCTCGCACACTCTCAAGCTCCTTAATCAGGATTTGGATCTGTCAGGATAGAGTGGAGAAATAATTATTTTTAAAAAATCAAGAACATTAGACAGCAGGTTCATTCTTTGTCTTCTTCTTTACATATAAAAATGCAGTCCTGCCTGGTTTTGGAGCTCCTGTGACTGGCAGGTACTCTCTCCGTTGCTCTCCAGCTCTGCCTTTTGGCTCCTCAGCATGTTGATCTCATCTTGTAGGACTTTGATCTTTTCCTGGGACACCCTCAGCTCCTCCTGGTTCTCAATCATCTAAAAGATATTAACACCACAAGAGCATAAAATGAAAGATATTTCCTTTACAAAGTCACTAAAAAAAGGAGTTTGCTCTAATATTCAAATCCCAGTGGATTTCTTCAGCCACAAGTCTTATAAGTGACATCATCCATAATATGCTCACGTTACATGCCATCTTAATGAGTTCATTTTTCAACCCAAAATGAATGCAAATGTAACAATTTGCTATTTTTCTTACACCAAATAACAATAAATACTATATATTATGGTTTAGAATCATAATTTCAAAAACAAAAGCATGGTGAACAGCAGCAAATTCCATTTTTTTTTCACAATTTTATTTTCAATTAATTCATAGACTAAACAATAAATTATGAAAAGAACAGAAAAATAAATGAGTCAAAAATGACTGACCAGTTCTACATTTTCTTGAAGGTCAGACTTCATCTGGCTTGTTTCCTCCTTTGTTTTCTCCAGTTGTTCCTCCAACTGTTGGATCTGAAACACCACGCAGGGAAGCTTCTCAGTATAAGTCATATGAATGCATGTATGAGCAACAATATAAACTGAAAATCCATAATAACTCCATAGTTCAGTGCACACACAGAGACGCAAACAATTGAGTGAGTTGTTTTATTCCTAAACGCTCTGGCTCAAATGCCTGTTGAGGTCAAATGAAACCAAAATGTAAAAATGTCACAATGATCAGGTGAAGTGAGCACGATGATCTAACCTGCAGAAGTCGCTGTTCCTCGTGTTCTTCTTTCAGTGACTGTTGCTCAGAGCTGAGCTGCTGCTGGAACTCACACTGCATCTAGAAACACAGAGGGAAAACAATGTGACCTTCCACCAGGTTTAAGGGCATTCGATTTTTTTTCCCCCCCCACTTCTCCCTGGATTCTTGGAATTTCTCACCATCAATGATTTTATGCAGATAATTCATCATGAAAAGCTTTCATCAAATGGTGCAGTATTAAATCCTTCCATATTTGACTAGAACTTCAGCCTTATTTTGGGGCTGTTCTAAGGCAAACATTTGTAACAGACCACGAACTCTGGAGAAGTGAAAAATGTGACAACATACAAAACTAAAACCCTCTTCATTCACTTTTACTACCCTGGTTGACATAAACAAGGTGACTGTAGCCAAAAGGTGACCAGTTTGCAGGTGTGTTGTATGCATCCACATTGCAGCTGGCCTTACTTGCTTTGGTTTGGGACTGAGGTCTGCAAATTTGAATGAGCCACTTATTTTGATTTGATCAGATTTTGCACGCTACTCAGTTAATCTAGAAACATTTTACCATACTGTCGGACTGGGAACTGCATACAAGCATGCAAAATAAAAAAAATGAAAGAACTCCAGGTGCAAATTTAATCCAGTCATATTACCATCACAATTGAAATTTCCAGGAGGGGCCTCAGTATTTAGGAGTTTCCTGGGATTGTGATTAAGAGAAATATTTTTTTTTTTCTCCAGTACATATGCAAGTCTTCTGTATGTACACAGACATACATGCTAAAATTCCTCGGTATTTATCCCCAAAATTGCAACCAGATTCTTGCAAAATGGACGGGATACACCAGCATTTTCATTTACAAAAAGACATGTTAACATACCATCTCCATCCTGTCCTCCAGCTCTGCTTTCAGCTGCTGCTTCTCCTGCCTCAGTCCCTCCAGTGTCTCCTGCAGCTGATCTCGCTCCTCGCTGAGAGACGAGACTCTACTCAGCAGCTTCTCCATCTCCTCTGTGGATGTCTGACAGCTGGCTTCCTTCTCGAACAACAGGGCATCCCTCTCTGCTCGTGCACTCTCAAGCTGCTCAGTCAAAGTCTTCATCTGTTTAAAAGGGGATATTTCCACTTAGCAGTCAAGACACTGACAATAAAGATCAGACTTTAACATATCCTTTGGTAGCATTTCAATTCACCTGCTGCTCTAAGTCAGATTCCTTGTGCTCACAGAGTATCATATGATCTGAGCTCCTTCGCTTCTGCTCTTGGAGCTCTTCTTGAAGAGAATGTAGAAGACTCTGAGTTTCTGCAACCTAAAATAAGAGAACAATTTAGAATTCAAAAGAACATCGAAAGGGGGTACAATACAAGTCAACATACAGCTTTAGTGAAATATGTTGCAAGGGACAGACCTGTTGTTCCAGCTGGGCTTGCCTCTCTTGGTTTACTCTTTCCAGGTCAATGTTTCTTTGATTTTGCTCTTGGAGCTGCTGCTGACATGAATGTAGAAGGCTTTGAGTCTCTGTAGCCTAAAAACAAGTTTTCACTCAATATCACTGACATTGGGATTTTACTTACATTCCAAAGACATCAGTTTTACAAAAAACAACTTCATTCTCACCATCTCCATATTTTGCTGAAGATCACCTTCCAACTGGCTCTTCTGCTCACTGATGGTTTGTAGAGTTGCCTGTAGTTGTTCTATCTGGGGAGGAAAATAGCAACATTCCATAATTTAAGTATTTTAAATCAAACATGAGAGTTTTGAAGGATAAGATTAGTGATGTCAGTGTAAGGAATAAGATATAGAAGACTTAAATACCCACTTGAGCTACAATGATTAGCCAATAACATTACTAGTCAATCAAAAGAAAATCAATTGGCAACTATTTTGATGATTGATTACTTGTGTAAGTCATTTTCAAGCAAAAATGTAAACTGTTGGTTTGACAACACTTTGGTCTCTTTTTTGTGTACAATTTTTGATGTAAAAAACAGAGTAACTGGTTAATCATGACAATAATCTGCAGATTTATCAATAATGAAAATAATAATATGTTGCAGTCCTAATACACACAAAACATTTGTAAAGATACGTTTATTGCAGATTTTGGTCAATAAGACAATAAAAACTGCTATTACCTCTTGCTGAAGTTGGGTTACTGTCGCATCATGTGCTTGGAGTTCTGATGACAGCATGTGTGGCTGGTTGAACCCACCATGGGCTAGTGCAACCTGCGACAGAAAACACATTACTTTTAATTGTCTCCTCTGGGCTGCCTGGGATTAAATATAAATGAGATAATCGCATGTATGAAGAAACAGTGGTAACATACCACCTCCATCCTGTCCTCCAGCTCTGCTTTCAGCTGCTGCTTCTCCTGTCTCAGTCCCTCCAGCGTCTCCTGCAGCTGATCTCTCTCCTCACTGAGAGACGTCACTCTGCTCAGCAGCTTCTCCATCTCCTCTGTGGATGTCTGACAGCTGGCTTCCTTCTCAGAGAGCAGACCGTCTCTCTCTGCCCTCACACACTCAAGCTCCGCAGTCAGAGTCTTCAACTATTGTAGCGGGAAAAAAACATTATATTCTACAATGAATATCTTAAAAGCTGAAGTAAGTAATGTCATGGCACTGTGTAAGATTTTTAAGTTTTCTTGATGAATCAAGAAGGTCTTACATGTGTTTGCAGCTCCTCTAGCTGTGGACTCATCTCACTGGGAAGACCGTCCTGTTTGGATGTTTGAGCAGCCTCCAGCTGTTTGATCAGCTCTTTCTGTTCACGATTCCTCTCCAGGGCTGCTCTCAGCTCATCCTGATTCTCAATCATCTGTTTTGGAAAAATAAGAATACATAAATTTGACGCGTAGAGACGAAAACAAACATCATAGGCACGACAGATCTGATGGAAATAAATGCATTTTTAAAATCTGGATGGTC
Source organism: Acanthopagrus latus (assembly GCF_904848185.1). NCBI lineage: Eukaryota > Metazoa > Chordata > Actinopteri > Spariformes > Sparidae > Acanthopagrus > Acanthopagrus latus. The sequence continues at coordinate 22,333,706 of NC_051051.1, read as the reverse complement.
AAAGTAGCCGCGTGAAAACTCACCATCTCCACATTCTCCTGCATGTCCATCTTGAGCTGGTCTCTTTCTTCAGTGAGAGAAGCCACAGTAGATCGGAGCGTCTCCATCTCCTCTGCAGAGCTCTGAACACCGGCCATCAGGAGAGTCTCTTTCTCATCTCGCATACTCTGAAGCTCCTGTGTAAGACTCAGCATCTGTTGGGCAGATTTCCAACTAAAGGTCAGATCGCTGGCAATGAAGAATTAGTTAAGCTGCCTCACTACCATTTAAGCTCACATCAGATTCCTTCTGCTCAATGAGTTTCATCTGATCAGAGATCTTCTGCTTCTGCTCTTGGAGGTCATCTTGAAGAGATTGTAGGCAAGCTTGTGTCTCTGCAGCCTAAAAATAAGACACATAAGCGTAACGTAAATCAAAAGAACAATACTTGGGCTAAAATTATTTTGAACAGGGACAGGTTACAGCTGTGTTAACTGCAAATACACACAGTATCAGGAGAACAGGAGAGAAAAAGAGGAAGAGAGAATGTTTAAGAGATGTAATAGGATTGGTTTTGTAATGTTAAGGTTTAAAAAAAGCAATCCAGTCACTCACCATCTGCACCTTTTCCTGGAGGTCCACCTGGAGCTGGTCTCTCTCTGCAGTGACAGATGTAACTGTAGCGAGCAGCTTCTCCAGCTCCTCTGCAGACGTCTGAGCATCAGCATTCTGTTCTTTCTCAGCTCGCACAGACTGGAGCTCTTCAGTCAGCTGATTCACCTGCGATCAACCAAATAAAAACACTGAGCTAAATTTTTATGGTATTACCACGTAACTGATCTACAGTTCTAAATCCAAAAGCTAACTGGAGGAAAGTTAACATCCAGAAAAGATCTGACTTGATAAGGAATGTCATATCATACCTGTTCTTGAAGTTCTTTACTGATCTCTTCCTCTGTGCTTCTGGAATTTTCACTGTCAGCAAGCTTCTCCTCCAAATCCTTCATCAGCTGCTGCATCTCATTCAGTTTATCTTCCAGTGACGCTCTGTGTTGTTCACTCTCCTGCAGCTGAAAGAAAAAAATTACTTTACCATGATTTTGTGGTAGAAGTTTTTGGGCCTCAATCTTTAGGACTCAGTAGATGAACGCCTGCTTGCTCGCAGTGATTCGGGTGTAGACAGAAAGTAGTTCCTACATGAAACTGCTCACAACAAGGTCTGTGGATTGTCTTAGTTCATGATATCTCGAAAGAGAAGTCGGTGTTGAGTTTTTAAAGTGAATTTTTTTGGCACTCTATGCCCTCTCTTGAATGGCGCTTGACTTGTGGTGCTGACACGTCTGTGACTGACCTCTCCAAAACTCAGCAACTCACACCAAACACAAATATGTATTTTTGACTCAGTATTAAACAGTCCTTTTAATATCAGATATCTGCTGATACGGAGTTTGATCCAATAGTTATATTTCCATATATGCTGATGAAATTTGTATCTGAGGCATCAACACTGACACACCTTATTTTTCATGATGCACACACTGATTCAAAAAGATTCAGCTTTAACTACTACTAGAAGGAAATTAATATTTAGTTAACTCCACCATTTCAGCCTTTTTACTTCCAGCTTTGCAATGCTTCTTGTCTGCACATGAAAACATTTTAGGATTTCAAAGCTAATAAAAAGGTTAAATCATGATCACACAGCACCCATATTTAAGTTCCATAACTTACTTTATAGACCATCTCTTCCATAGTAGCTATGAGCTGACTCTTCTCGGTATCAGATTGCTCCAGGTCTGAGCGAAGTGAATCCAGCTGCCGTGTCACATCAGCACACTGCTCACTCAGCTCCTTCTCCCTCAGTGCAGCAGCACTAGAGTCTGCTTGGATTTTCAGGATCTCATCCTGGGATGTCTGCAGGAAGTCTCTGAGTTGCTGAGCTTCCTCCTGACACTCAGCTTGACTTGAGAGCAGGCCGTCTCTTTGAGTTTGAACAGCACACAGCTCCTCAGTCAACTCACACACCTGAGGCAACACAGAATGAAATCACATGACTATTTGAAACATGCTCTCTATCTCAAATAACACAGTCCATAGGAAGATTTTTGGAGGACTGACCTGCTTTGTCAAACTGTCCACTTTCTCTGGGAGGGCCTGGAATGAAGACAGTTCCTCCAGCTGAGCTCTGAGGGCTTCCTCTGCCTCACGAGCTGCTGTCAGCTCTTTGTTAAGGTTAGATACCGTTCTCTCAAGTTCCACGCTGTCGATCAGATCTGGAGACAGAAAACAACTTATACCTCCCATCTGATTCCACATATTCCACTTTATCAGAGGTTCATAAACAATTCAATCTAAAACCTACTCTTTGGGACTTTTCCATCCAGAAGAGTGGTGAGCTTGGTGTTCTCATCGAACACAACGTTCAGCTCTTTTTGGAGATCTGTCTGCATCTTTCTGAAGCGTGACTTCTCTGTCTCAAGTTGATAGCGCAAGCTGTTTACCTCATTGTCCAGCTTATCATGGTTGACAGATAGCGTAACCTGCAAAGGAGACCATGAAAAGACACACCACATAGATATTGGTCTTGGTGTCAGCAGTACGGTACAGAAACCATATGCCTATGTTGTATACTACTGTAAAATCTTGCAGTAATACTTTTTATATAACTGATATTGGCAAGTACACAAATGATCATTTGAGTATATTTTGTGTTAATCCCACTTACAACTCTCTCCTCCAGCGCAATGTTTTCACTGCGCAGGAAAGCCCATTCCTTCTTTGTGTCTCTGCTGAGCCCCTCAGCATCATCCAGAGAGCGCCGAAGCTTCGCCACTTCCTGCACCAAGTCCTTACCGCTCTGTATGGAGGCAACAAAACACAATTAGTCTGCTTAATGACAACTTTTTCCAACACCATCTGCTTCTCAGTCATCTCTGCTAAAATAATAATTTTGTTGACTGGCTCCATGTTGCACCTTCTATGAAATCATGCGTACCATACTCTGAAGTTCCTCTGCAAAGTCACTTTTCTTCTTTAGCTCCTCAGTCAGAGTTTCAAGTTTTCTCTAGAAAAAACAAAAATAAAGAACAGTCAAAGAACCTGCAACACATAATCAATGATCTTTTGTTTAAAAAATGAATAATCATGATAATTCTTTTCCCCCATCTAATTAGTCCATGGAGGAAATCCTCAGCATGTCATCTTACCTGATGCTCCTGGCACTGGAGCTCAGAGGATTCAACTGCCTTCTTCAAGCTAGATATTTCATTTTTTAACTTGTTCTGGAAGACAAAACAAACAGCGTGAACACAAAATTCATAACAACAACAGACAAATTCAAACCCATGTCTCCATCACCCGTTGATCTTAGTACTTTAAATGGAGTCTGATGGAGATCAACCAGTAACTTCACCTCGTGCTCCTTCCTGAACTCTTCCTCCAGTGACTCGAACTCGTCCGTCTCTCTCTTCTCCTGCAGCTCCTGTAACATAGCAGCGTTTGCTTTCTCCAGACTCTGAATCTGCTCTATGAACATCCCCAGCTCTTCTTTCAGGTAGTCTCGCTCACCAACCACTGTGTCCTGTAAACATTTCGACAGCTTCATCAGTTTAAACAGTGGTGAGCATTTATACCTGAGATGCACTGCCCCTATGTAGCTTGTTGTTGGGTTAGGGTTTTCATATAGAAAATGAGTGAACATGAGACTTTCTGTTTACATAAGCAAAACAAGCTACTAAATTGTGACATTACCTTCTCTGAAGCCAGAGTTTCACACAGTTGGATGGTCTCTGCAAACTCTCTTCTCATCTGGAACACAAGTCAGTAAGATTAGTGCAAATGTCAGCAAGCACAACCAAGCCAAATCGAAACAATTTAGAAAAGGTTTATCAAGCATACCTGTTCAGTTTCACTTGGAATGTGGCTCTGCTCCTCCAGCTGTCTTTCCAGGTCTGCCACTCGGAATTCTAACATCTCCATCTTTTCTGTAGTCTCGTGTTTCTGCTGGGCTTCTGTTTGCAGCAGCAGCTCCAGCTCAGCCACCCTCTCCTCTGCTATCTGTATTTTCTCCAGGGTCTCGTGTTTCGGCTGGGCTTCTGTTTGCATTTGCAGTTGCAGCTCCAACTCTGCAACCCTCTCCTCTGCTATGTGTATTTTCTCCAGGGTCTCATTCTTCTGCTGGGCCTCTGATTGTAACTGCAGCTCCAGCTCAGCCATCCTTTCTTCTGCTATCGGTGCTTTCTCTAGGATTTCGTGTCTCTCCAGGGCCTCTGCTTGCAGTTGCAGTTGCAGTTCCAACTCTGCCACCCTCTCTTCTGCTATTTTTATTTTCTCCATCATCTCATTTTTCTGCTGGGCCTCTGTTTGTAGCTGCAGTTGCAGCTCCAGCTCAGCTGCCCTCTGTTCTGCTGTCTGTATTTTTTCCAGGAACTCTTGCATCTGCTGGGCCTCTGTCTGAAGCTGCAGCTCCAGCTCTGCAACTTTACCATCTAATGTTTGTACCTTTTCCAAGGCCTCATTTTTCTGTTGGGTCTCCATTTCCAGCTGCTGCTCAAGGTTAGACACTTTTCCTGAGAGGTCATACATCCGGTCTGGAGACACAAAGTCTTTGGGACTAAAGACAAGATAAAATATAAATGTCATGTGTTTAACTAACTAAAATAAAGAAAGAAAAATAAACTCATAATATCATAGATTATTTAAGGGCATTCACCTGTCTCCGAAACTTCGAAAAGTCACAGAACTCTGATTTATCTCCATTTCATCTGATGGCTCATCAGGAATATCCCAGTGAGAGTCAAAGCTCTCATCCTCTGTTAAAGTATACAATATATGCATTAAAGTGATTGTGTGATTGGAATGATTAGATTAATTTTGATTTGCAGAATGCATACACTGTGTTCCCTCTTACCTTCACCCAGCTCCGTTAAACAGGAGCGGTCTGCTTTCCTCTTTCGAGTTAAAGGGTCTGCAAAGCTGAGGTCAGATGAGCCAACACCACAGACAGACGGACGGGCCAGTCTGATCATCTTTCCTCCCCATGTCACTCTGCGTTTTGGCATCTTAAAGTCGAAACAGTCATCATCATTAAGATGAAAATTATGTAGAGAAAGCTGTTCTCTATCTCAAGCTTTGTGTCATAATCTACCTTGTGAACAGGAACCAGGGTTGAGCTGGTGATGATCAGTTTCGTAAGGTTTTTGATCCTGTCCTCTTGCTCTCTCTGGAGCTGGTCCTTTTCTTGGAGCAGCTGGGCGAGAAACTCCTTCTCTGTGGCTGTTGTGTGTGTGACTGAAGAAACCTGTAGGGAGGTTATCCACACGTCAGTGGGCAGAAAGTGCCGTAGTCATGCAACTTGCATGGATAGGCGAAACAGAACATGAATTAAGAGAGAAAAAGACGGATGACACTTGCCTCATGAAGTCTTCGCTTGAGGTCAACGATCTCATTTCGGTATCTTTTGAGCAGAGCCCCGTCATCAGACACCTCTGTCACATGAGGGTCGTTCTTCATTTTCTTTGCAGTGCTGGCAAACTATTAGAACATTTGTTTTTTTTCATGAAACAACATCTGCTTTGATATCTCAATCTAGGGATCTAAGATAATATTTAGTGCCATATCACATTAACGACATAGTAGTAATATATTGTCCAGTCCTGAGTATTAAATCTGCATATTTCACCAACCTGCAGAGTGCTGAGGGTCTCGTCTAGAGCGACAGGAGTGATGGTACAGATGATGACAGTTTTAGCGTTCCCACCCAATGAGTTCTGTAGGATGCGGGTTAGCTTACTGTCTCTGTAGTTGGTGAAACCCCTGAAGACACAGGATGATATTGAGCCAATGTTCAAAACATATATAGGCCTATTAACTAGTTGTTTTTCAAATCCATTTGTTTCTTTCCATCATTTACCTTTATATAACCAGAGACAGTTTAACTCTTGATTGACAACTCTGGAGTCATTTTGAATTAATGAGGAAGACTACTCATTCAACTTCGTAATTTTAACCTCAAAATTAGTATATTGAGAGTTTTAGGATTTTTTCCTGAGTGTGAGATATGTAAAATGAACCTGCTAATTCTCATCCGGATATGTAGATCCTTTGCACTGTTTCAAAAAGTTCAACAAAGTGAGCTCTGCACTTTTTGTTACCCCAGCTACCAGAGGCACTTGATGGATAGATGCAATGCTGTATTTCAAGGAAAGGCGCAAATAAGAATATTTTAGAGAACTCTTACTTAAAGCTAAGGGTGCAGTAACAGCAAGAAACACTGGCTGATAATAAGGATTATCCTAGAGGTACAAAGTAAAACCCAAACAGTTATAGGACATATGAATTGTATAATTCAGAGTGGTGTTAACACAGGTGGAACATGTTGCTATCAGTGCACTGCTTGTTCACTCTGTACTCACTTTTGGCTCTCATCTGTCAGTTTCTTGATCACTTGTCCAAGTGTGAACAGGCTACGATTGATATTGCAACCTTCTTTGAAGCGTGCGCCTGTGACATCGAAAGGAATAGATTATTGTATTATCATACACTATAGCATACATTAACTCTGTCTATATATTTAACTCCACCTTACCTTCAGCTCCTGTTTGACTTGCTCTCTCAGATCCAGCTAGATCGACTAAATTCTAGAGGACAAAGCAAAATTGACCAAATCAATATTAAAACACAAACAATGATCCAGTCAGAAAGCAGAGTTAATAGGAAGATTGAAAAAATTGCAAGTATTAAAAGAAGAAGCTAGCTTACCAAATGAGACACAATAATGGCTCCATCAGCATTTTCACCAGATGCTGGGTCACTCCTTTCTCTGCTTTCCAAGATCTAAGTAAAATTAAATCATGAGAAAAAAACGACATCTCACCAGAATCCATCACGTTACCGTATGTTGTGGTCTTACTTACCATTCGGAAAATGGTGTGTGAGCGGCTGCTCCGCTGGTTCATTTTGGTTTTTCCATAGTGACGGTTCTCTAAAGAGGAAGATTGGACAGAAAGCATATTGGTTGTAGCAGTGCATACTGTGAAGGGACAACTGTTCAGTAACATAACATCAGATCTTACTTTCTCCTTTCCGAATCCAGGCCAGGGCTTGTTCAGGATTTGTTACCAGTTCCTCGGTCAGGTCAGCCACATAAATGTTTTTCTGCACAGGTATTGGCAAGTCACAATCAAAATAGGCAGAAAAGTACACCAGTACAAACCTAAAAAGGTCTGCAAAAACACCATCAAAATGAAAACCTCCAAACAGCCCACTCACATTGATTGTCTCACGGACTTCCAGAGGTTTTCTCTTCCAGCTGTCAACAAGCAGATCAGTCACAGTCTCGTTGTAGATTTCCATGTAAGAAACCCGGAGAAGGAACTCCTTCTTTGGACACTTTGGGCAAAAGATAAGTAATTTGGTTAGAATAAACTGTGATTTCACAACAGATTACAGCATATTTCAAACATGTTATACAATTCTTACATTTTTTATGGTTTGGAAGACATCTTCCACAGCCAGAGGAATCACTCCAGGAGTAAGGTCACTCCCCATCATGGTGAAAGTCTTTCCAGAGGAAGTCTGCCCGTAAGCAAATATGGTTCCTGTGGATCAAGCACAGAATAGTTATATACACATAACAAAACAACACAAAAATATGGAACAACACAAATAGATGGGTCTCATTGCATTCAGTTTCCAGTACATACCATTGTATCCTTCAACAGAGGAAACCACCAGAGGCTTTGCAATGCTCTGGTACAGCTGACTGGTTGTTTCTTCAGCAGCAAACACCCGATCTGTGAATGGGAGAGGAGCAAAATGTATGTACAGTAGATTTATATTGCTATAATACTCAATAGCAAATATCTCAAAGGAGCCACAAAAAAGTGAAAACACATCTCTTAACCCTTGACACGCTGCAAAACCTACCGAAACTAAAGCTCTTGTTGGAATTCCCATCATCAATCAGATGAATTGATTTCGAATTAGATTTCCAGTACACCTGGACGGGCTCTGTTCTCTCTGCACTTTCTTCCCTGTAAGAAGGACACACATTCAAGATATGCAATTTTCTCAACAATGTGTTCAAGGTACAAAGGTTAGTGTTGCTCCATGTGAATTAATTTGTGGAGGATCAGCAAAAACTAATTATAATATTTAGATTAATAAAGAAATCCCTTTAATTCTCAAAAAAAAAATCCACAATTATTATGTACTGAAAAGTCAATAATATCAGATATGAGGATCTTGATTCTTTAAAACAATATTATGTAACATTTTGACCTTAAAATAACAGCTTCAAAATCATTTTGATGGTAGTGTCTTATAATAGGGTTAAAGGTGTCTGTCTCAGCCACTCCATGCCCCTGTCACTTGTTTCTGCACTAGTGTAACTCAGGTGAGAAGGTAGGACCACAGCATTACATACATGTAAACTTCAAGATACAAGTTTACAACAAATAACATTGTAACTAAATATCTGTATTGATATTTGCAGGGGGAAAGTTAGTTAGCTGTTTGCAGCCAGTGAAAAGCAGTCAGTCCTGTGGTGTAGGTGGCTGTGACATTTTACAAAATATATCAGTCAGAGCACTCTTAGTATTTTTGACAGTGGTGTTGCAATCAGAAACTGTGGGAGATTGTCAGTCCCTACATAATGTTGCTTTACACACCTTTTCAAAAGTCAGTTGTTATTAGGTCACATCTTATTAATAACAAAAGACAACTTGAAGAGTCAAGTGAGTGAGGGATAGTGATATCTGTTCACCACTTTAGTTCAGAATTTAATGTCTGGACAGCTATTAGATAGATTTGGTACAGACAATTCCCCTCAGTACTAACTGTAATAACACGGTCGATCCCCTGACTTTTAGCCATCAACAAGGTAAAGTTTCACTTAAACCTCTAGACAGAGCAGTTAGAATCGTTAAAACAACAGAACGAATGAAAAATAATTGCACAATACAGCACACAAATATAATACATTTCAAAGGTTCCCAAGAGAGATCAGATTTGTAATGAAATAACTCAGCAGTGTATTGTTTCAATACAGTACTATCAGGTTAGTCAGAAAGTGTAAACTATAACTTTCAAACTATTACTCCAAAGCACAGACGTTAGGTATTTTTACAAGCTCAGCATCAGCCAACAGAGTTTGATAAACCATTAATACTTACTGCAACAATGACTTTTAGCTTAGATTTTTGGCTAATGACAAATTAACAACATTTCTTTCAGTAACGTCAACGCTAACGGTTAAGAGTTAGCTAGTTAGCTCATAACTTGTAATTCAGGTTAGCTAGTCAACGTAACGTTAACTGTTGTCTTAAAACTTACCTCTCTATAAGCGGACGGACTCGAACGCAAACCTTGACAGCCGACTCTTCTGTCATTTTTCTACTTGACAGTTAACCAACACACCTAAAATGAAAACGTAAATTAATCCATCTTCTGAAAATGATAACGATAATCACGCCTTAACATCCGAAGCGAGCGCCCTACGTTTGTAAATTTCAAATTTTTGTCAACCTTCACTGATTGGTGAACGTCATCGGGTGGGCAGGTCCATTCGGGGAGATAATGACAAATCGGAACTTAAACGGAGCCAAACCGACTGGCTCCGTTTGAGTTCCGATTTTGCTTTTAAAATACATTTAACCAAATAATTAGTACTTTTATGCAAACAAAGGCCTCCGAAACCAAAAGTTGTATATTTTCACTCAGCGGTTGATTCAACGGCCTTATGTGGTCTCGCCCGACTGGTGACGAGTAAATGCGACCGCTACAATGACGGCATCAATCCGCGTCTCACACGGTATGGAAAACACATGAGAGTGGTAATTTTTGCACCACAAGTAGAAGTTGAGCATTTACAATTATTTTCCAATTTGGACGGAAGGAACCGAAACCTAGCGTTAATATATTTCTAATGACGGATAGCTAAATAGTATACAAAAACTTCCTGTTGAAATGTCTCTGTTTCTTGTGAACAGGTAGGCTTATTTTTCCTTACTTGCTTACATAGTTGGTCTCTTCGTATTGTCTGTCATCGTTTACAATGTGAGAAATAAATATGGACGAAAAAGCTGTCCCATTTTATTATGGAGTTTATTAGATGAGGGAAACTGATTTATGTGTATACTTACATACAAAATACTAGTTTATTAACCATAATTTTTGACAAAAATGTAGATAAAACCATATTATTCGTTGCTGCTGTGCTGTGCTTGTATGTAAGACGTGGACTGTGAAATTTGTGTTCCATCATGTCGCTCACAGATATCTTGGAGAGGAGGAAGATGGGAGCGCCTCGAAAAAGTCTCGGTCTGAGGCATTGCTGGCTAAGCTGCAGCAGAAGGCAAAAGAAAAGCAGAAGAAGAGTTTGACAGAACAGAGACAACACCCACCCGAAGAACAGACAGAGCAGCAGGATGTCAAAAAGAAAAGAAAAGCTGATAAGGAAAGCAGTCAAAAGCCTCAACCACACAAGAAGAGGAAATCAGAAGTAGAGCCTTCTTTTGCGTCAGACTCTGATTGCAATGATGAGCCCCTCAAAGACAAAAAGAAGGGCAAGAAAAGTGCTAATGAGAAAAAGAAGAAGAAGGATCAGTCAGGTATGTGCTGGTTCTTGTATACACATGCTGACAATATATTCACATTATATCACTGGCAGGCTGTACACACTGGTATGACAAATTGGTTCCTGCATATGTGTTGGCTGATAATTAGCAATAAATTGTAGCACAGAATCACCAGAGATGTGCTCGAGATAATGACCCCTGAAGTACCTTCAGTAATGTAAATCCAACCCGCATAACAAATCTGCGCTTGAGATGATTCAATTTGTTTTTGGATTTCAGTAAAAGCTCCTGCAGAAACTCAGGTGACTGAAAGTGTTGGACAGGAGGACACACAAGGAGAAGAAGAGAAGGCAGAACCAGAAAATGACACGCCAACACAAACCACAGAGAAAACCTCCGCACCAACTGGATTCACAGTTCTGGGAGGATTTGAGAACAAACCAGTCCAAAAGGTACAGTGGTTTGTCAGTGATGATGGAGGGTGAAGGGTCAGGGTTTGCCAGTACCATGAGTTACTCATCCACAGTCTGTGTGCTCTTTTGTTCGCAGGTCCACAGAGTCCTGCCTCAGTGGCTCGCTCAGCCTGATATGATTCACAGAGATATTAAAAGCAACCTGGTCCCCCTCTCTGATATACCAGGACTTTCCTCTCAGCTCGTGAAGAAGTTACAAAATAATGGAATTCAGCATCTTTTTCCAGGTAATGACACCACATCTAGTAACAGTGTTTGTTCGAAGTCTTTAGAGTTTTGAAAATGCTTAATTTGAATCGTCACGTTTTCAAGGTTAGAAATATGATTGAATCCATATACACTCCCTGAAAAATAATTATTTTCAACATAATCTGCAGGGTTCCCATAATAATTTGAAGTTTTTGAATTTGAGGCAAAGGAAAGTCCTTGCGTTGTGCAAAGATAGAAATTTAATTTGATTTTGTTTGCATGTGTTCCTCTATATTGGTAAATATACACTTGAGAGATATTGTGACCTTTGTGACTTTTTCACAGTACAAGCTGAGGTCATCCCAGCCATCCTGGAGAGCACACAGCAGGGGCTGCTGATTGGACGAGGTGGCTACAAGCCCAGAGATATTTGTGTGTCTGCACCAACAGGAAGTGGCAAGACTCTTGCATTTGTCATACCTGTCATACAGGTGAGTTGCCCAACATCTCTTTTAAGACATGCATACAACATGTACAGGTTCTATGGTATGTGTAAAAATGAAATAATTAGATGAGAGGAGTAAATGAAGATGCTCTCTGCTATCAGGTGCTGATGGAGCGAGTGGTGTGTGAAGTCCGGGCTTTGGCAGTGTTGCCCACCAAAGAGCTTGCCCAACAGGTTAGTGTCTTAAACACAATGACAGGATCACATAATCCCATAATGTTCACTTTAAATATCAGCTGATAAGTTCTTCTGTTCAGGTTTGCAAAGTGTTCACATCATACGCTGAGGGAACCAATCTGAAAGTGGTGATGGTGGCTGGCCAGAAGAGCTTCGCTGCAGAGGAGGCGTCACTCTCGGAACACAGGTGCGTTCACTGTTGTAATAATGGGAGAGCTTCAGAAGCTCTTCAGGAGACGTTTTACATTTTACTTCATAAAGGCATTTCAGGTTCTGGATGTTCGAATGTACGTCATGTACAAGGTGTTTGCTCCAGTGTTGAAATGTCACAAAGTACATTTAACAAAGCACTGTACCTTTTGCACAGTTTTGAGGTAATTGTTCTTTACTGAATTTCAATTTTATGCAATTTTGTACCACCACATTTCGGTTAGAAAAGAAAGAGGAAAAGGAAAAGTACATGTTAATGGTGTTAAATTGTTAAAGTGTGTTGAGATTATTAATTAGAAAATGGTGGAAGATAAAAATTTATCTTGTTACAGCGCCTCAAAAGTTATACACAGAGGGAAACAGTGATTCAGTGATGGATAAAAATGAAAACAAGACAGAACACAAGATATAATTGAATACTAGAAAACTAAAGTGGAAAATATTAATAATACAGACTATATAATGTACAATTTACTTGTCTTTCACATACAGATATGATTACAAGGTCAATTGCACATGATTATTGCACCCATAGTAATACATACATGGAACTAAAATACATGTAACTTTAAATAAAGAAAAACATTCAAATTCAAGTAGAATTGTGCAGGACTGGATGACTGGTTGAGCTGAATAATTAAGAAGAAAAAAATAAAGATGCACTTTTATTTCATATTTCTAAAACTATGCATTTTATAAGGTGCAAATTTTTTATGCTATGTATTTTTCTTTAAATGCAGCAGAAAATAACATTAATTATTTAATCAGATACTTAGTATTTATAGTTCTGAAAATATTGTTAAAATATTATTGAATTGCTCTTCCTTTTTTTATTTGACAAATTAAAACCATAATTAGGGGGTGTCTTTTTCTATCCTACCACCAGGGGACACCATAGGCAATGAGAAATCCTGAAATTATACACATAGGAGCTTTACAGTTGCAACTTTTTTTTTTGGAGAATGAAATATAAATATCAGATGAGGACTTGGCATTTACAATACACAGTGTTTGTTCTGTTTTCTTCTTCCAGAGGGGGAATGAGACGCAGTTTAGCAGACATTGTCGTGGCCACTCCAGGTCGACTGGTTGATCACATCAACAAGAACTCAGGCTTTTGTCTGGAGCACCTCAGGTTTCTTGTGAGTACTAGAAAGCTGGATCACCATCAATGACCCTGATGTTCGCCAGCAATTTATTTATTCATTTTGTAATGGATGCTTTTATTCTGTCATCCATCACAGATAATTGACGAGGCTGACAGGATGATCGACAGCATGCACCAGTCTTGGCTCAGTCAGGTGGTGAAGGCGGTGTACAGATCTGGAAGTGGACCAGATGCCATGTCCATCTTCAGGAGGACGGAGCCAGCGCATGTCACAGCAGCCAGGTGAGTCTGTGTTTACACCTCAGGCTGCAAAGTCACTGTTTACTGGATAAAGACAAAACACGACCCTCCATGAGTTCAAATCGGGTTATGTTAGTTTAGATAACAACTACTGTGAACTACTACTACTGTGCATTATTGTAGCAGTTGAGTATGAGCTGGATAGAGCTTTAAAATGGCAGTGCTTTAAATCTGACACCTGTCTATCCTCTCAGTCTATCTCCGCCTCAGATGCCTCTGCAGAAGCTGCTGTTTTCTGCCACACTTACACAGAACCCAGAGAAGCTGCAGCAGTTGGGCCTCCACCAGCCCAGACTCTTCAGCTCCATCCGCAGTCAGTCCTCAACAGCAGCTCCCACCCAGACACAAGACCGTTTTGACTTCCCTCAAGGTCTGACGGTAAGTGGAGACCTTTGACCTTCATGGAGGAGCAAAGACAAATAATAGAAACTATCAGAGTCTGGCAAAACTTTGTTAATGAACTCAATTTTTATGTTTTTAGGAGTATTATGTGCCCTGTACGTTAAGTAAAAAGCCCCTCCTCATCCTCCACTTCATCCTGCGCATGAAGCTCAGCCCCGTCCTCTGCTTCACTAACTCCAGAGAGACTGCACACAGGTCTGAGAACATAACATCCATTAAACCAATTTCTTGCATGTATTTTCAGCTGTCCAGCATGGTTTTACCGTGTTTTCCTCCTCAGACTTTACCTGTTGGTGCAGCTCTTCGGTGGAGTCCAGGCTGCTGAGTTCTCCTCAAGACACTCTCCTGGTGAAAGAAAGAGGACGCTGAAGGAATTTGAACAAGGAAAGATCCAACTGTGAGTGTCTCTGTGCACATGTGCGCAGTAAAATAAAAGAACAGTGTTCTTTGTATGCCTGCACAGACAATGTTGAAGAATAAGTAGTTCAAAGTAACAAAAGTTCATTCTGCACACTGTCGACATTTCTGTAGCAAACTTGATCGGGCATTTCATGCACCAAGATTTACCAAGTCCACCTATATACTGTATATACTGCAACCAGTCCTTCAGACCAGTTAATTGATTATCCAAAGAAACATAGAGTCACAAGAGGTGCATCACATGGCATCTGTCTTAGTGAAAATGTACACATAACACAGCAAATTCAAGTCTGTGCATGTTGGTGAAAATAGGGACAAGAAAATGAACATCAACAAAAACAGTGATATTAACTGCTAGGTTTCCTTAGAAATGTAATAAAATTTTGGATGGATGTCATACTTGGAACCAGAAACATATAGACAGTGATGCCAGTTTTCTCTCTGTAGTTTTTTTTCACTGTGTTCTCACTGTGTCAGCTCTGCATTTAACATAAATATTGGAGGTGTGCAGTGCAGACTTTTGGCTTTAAATCAAAAGTTTTAACAACAAAAAGTATAAAATAACAATAATTTTGTCAGTGTCCAACATATATCAATGGGAAAAAAGTGGTTAATAAAAGTATGCAAGTTTCTTTCCCAAAATGTTTGTCACAGTCCAGCTGCTTCCTCTGAGGGATAATGTTGCTCATGTATCATTAAGAAATGTATATTTTGATATATTTGCAAGATATTTGAGGGTTCAATAGACAACTGTGATTGATTAGCTGATTAATCAGCAAAATGCTGACGTGATCCGAATCAACTTAAATGGGTAAGAATGTGACTGTAACTTTGATTGTGCTTACACAGCATTGTGTAGAGAACAAAGTCCCAGGATAATATAGATTCAGACAGAAAGCTGAACAAAGATGAGTCAAAACATAAAAGCAATCATAGTTTTTGTATGCAAACAAGAGCTTGACAACCAACTACAGTGTATATATAGGTGAGATAGTTACTATAAACTCTACTGGTAATGTGATTGTCAAGCAGTATATCCATACTCTGCGAGCAAAGCAGTCAGTAGTTTTGATCATGGACCTAATAAAGCGAATACAGATGGTGTGTGAGAGTGCAAATGTGTCTGTAGCAATCTAAAAATGTATTTTTATTTATTTGCTTGGTCAGTTGTAGATTATGCCGAAGTTAACTATCATGTCATCTTGAAGGTTGATCAGCACTGATGCAGCTGCACGAGGCATCGACATCAACGGGGTCAAATGTGTTGTGAATTATGATGCACCACAGTACATCAGGGCATACATTCACAGGTGAGCTGTCCAACGTTTTCAGACACTATAAGGTTTACAATGAATGTTTGCATTAATTTCCATTGTGGCTTATCTGTGTTCAGGATTGGAAGAACAGCAAGAGCAGGAAAGGCAGGCCTGGCATTCACCTTTCTGCTGAGAGTTCAGGTAAAACACTTCTACATAATAACATATAGGTGAGAGAGGCAGATGATCGGAATAAACAGTAAAGTAAAGACCAAATGAAATGTTCCTTTTTCACCCTCAGGAGAAAAACTTCCTCCAGATGGTGGTGGAGGCAGGAAGCCCCGGGATTCAAAAGCAGATCATTAAACAAGAGAACCTGAAGGGTATGGAAGCCCGATATGAACAAACCCTGCAGGAGCTGGCTAACGCCATCAAGGTACAGTCTCAAACACATTCAGTCAATATTGAGCTAGACTCATTATTGACTGAAGGAAGCCAATTCTTCTTTGATAAATAAATGTAAAATATCTCCAGTCATCCGCAGACATTCCATACCCAAACAAGTCATCTTATACCTGACAGCTGTGATGTATTAAAAAAAATACTGACACATGTACTGATTTTTGTTTTTCTCCACAGGATGAGAAAGCCAAATAGTTGAGTGAGAATGACATTCTCCTCAGAGCCAACATCTGCACCATTTCCTATATTTGGAGTTATTTATGTTGTTTTAATAAAACATAAACTGTTTGCATGTGATCAGACTGTTGATTTCAGCTCCACAGTGCCAGCTTCACAGTGGATAACCCAACAGAGGAGAAGGAGTTGCTGTTATCAGACTCACCCTGTGAAATATTTTCATTGTTGAGACAATGAGTGATTTATGTGGATAATTTTTCTGACTCTGAAAGTAAACAGTGTTCAGTACTGAGCATATTATATTTCATTCATAAATACATTCATAAATTAATAATCATACGTATAAATTAGAAACGGTCTTCATCCATAATTTGTGACAGTAAAACAAAATGTATGAAGCAATATTTCAACATGACGTTATTTTAGTTTTACTTTCATTTGTTTTCATAATTGCAATTTGTTTTTAATCTCAGTGTCTTTTATTTTATTTTGAAATGTTTCTCAGTGAGACTGATTTCATGATGTGTGAATAATAAAAAAAAAAAAAACGGCACTGTGAATAGCCAATAATTTGATGTGTTTCAGCCATTGATGCTTCACACTATTCACTGGCCATGATTGAAAGTAGTGTTTTGGGAGTTTGCAGTTGTCTTTTAATGGCATTTTTTTCCCTTCTTATACCAAAGATTTTTGTTATTTGTTGATTAATCTGTACAATAAATATCATTAATGACCCTCACAACTTCCCAACGCTCAAGGCAACATCTTCAAGTATCTTGTTTTATCTGACCGACAATCTAAAAGCGCGAGAGCTTCAATTAACAAATTACATAAAAAAGTGAAAAGTGTGATGCTCATTACTCTAAACATGTCTGCTTTTGATTTTTACAATTTCAGCTTGTTGTGTGAAGGTAAATGCTTGATCTTGCGTGTGTGTTCTTACTTGCTCACAAAATGTGAAAGTAAGATGTTTTTATTTATTTCAGATGAGTGATTAACTGGAAATGCACTGCCTAAAAAAACATTTGTTTAGTTTGTGTCAGTTAGTTAGTGGAAACTTAATGCCAACAGTAAACATTCAGTGAGGATAGATAAAGGGTGGTTCCCCAAGTGCCCAACAACACGTTCTTACCCTTGGGGCCAGCAGGAAAAGTTGCAGTACTTATTCGGTTTTTTGTTTGTTTGTTTGTTTGTTTGTTTGTTTTGTAGGGATATAGAGGGAGGGATTTGGCCTGGAAGAAAACATTCATGTCTTCTAAACATACATGTGTACCTGAGGGAAAAAAAGACATCTTGAGGCATGTTGACCTTGTCCCCTTGAGCAATCCCAAGTCTAAAATACTCAGGAATTGTTTACCGACTGGTCCTGTTCCCTGCAGTACCGTACAGTAATGTAGGGGGCAGTGTTGGGGCGGTTTCGCTCCGCCTCTGGCCAATTGATTGGTTCAGCTGTCATGTCGTCGCTCCAGCATTCTCCCCTACTGGCCAATGCGCACAAAGCCCTTTCTGTACCCTTTCTCTACTGTATTCAGATACGTGCCTTTGTGCACCATTACGACGCGACCCCAATGGCCTCGTAGCGACACTAGAGTTCAGTGCTTGTACAGGAACAGGGCCACCCTGTTCACACACACAGCTTGTCTCCAAATGCGTCCGGGACTGGCGGGTATCGTGGAGATGCTGAGCGGTGCTACCTGCAGGGCCAGGCCGAGGCTCGGCAGCCTCTTGCTTGCCCCCCTCACCAAAACAGTACCGCCGATGTCAAGCACGGGGAGCAACAGATTTCGGTCCACATCCTCGATGGGGTATTCAGAGTTGGCAAGAGAGCGGTCAAAGACTGTCACGTCGTTTTACAACCAGTCTGCAATTGACGTCTCCGCAGAAAAGGTGAGGATGTGACATTTTGCCGTGCGCTCCTCTGAAACCGTGCTCCCACTACTGTAGCAACGAGGGCGTAAGCTAGCTCTAGCTTGACAGTGACGCTAGCCGTTAGCAGGGCTTCTGCTGAGTTCACGGACACACAGAAGAGAGTAACGAGCAATGCATATGAATGTCTCTCACCTCGATGACAGGTCCACCTCAGAGTTTAAAGCGAGCTAGCTAATGCTATCCATATTAAGTTACTTCTCTGGACCCGAGATAAGTTGGATAGCATGGACAAAGGTGTCACCGAGAAGGAACTGCCTATGGTTATTGTAATCTATTAAACCATCATGTCAAATGATATAAGATGGGTGATGCTTGTATATCAGACAAAGGCACAGTAAACTACCTTTTGATTTGTTTGAAGGATATCAACCTGCGTTTAAGATGGTGAGTACGATTCATAAAATACATTTACCAGCCAAGCCTGTCCGTTAGCTCCAACCGCTATTTGACAGATTTTCTCCCGAGGGCGTGAACGCAACGCCGCCTGATTTCATCGGAACATTATGTTTTGCAAGCTGACGTACATGAATTTAGAGCAAAATAACACGGCGATTTCGCTTATACTGCCAGTCCAATGGTTTGTTGTCTTTGTGGCTGACCTGCTAAGAAAACTTGTCTGTAAAAAGCTGTCATTGTGATTAAATTACGCAACGTATATATGAGGAATGACCTAAAGAGCGTTGATGGTGTGAAGTTTCAGCGATGGAGGTCGGTTGACCCAATTTCTGTGAACTTGAAGCCAGCGTTCGTCGAGGCAGCTTTTCCGATATTTTATCCATCGTTAATGTATTTAAGGAAATGCAGCCTAAATGTGCGTTGATTCTTGCATCCATCAATCAGTTTTTTGCTTTGGTAACTTCGACTATAGTTATGCTTGACTGGCTTATAAAGGGTAACGCAAATATGTAGGATTATTAATCGAAGGTCGAATCAAAACAGAAGAGCCAGTGTCTGTGTTGTATTTAAGGAACTGCGCTGTCTAACATGGATAGATTTTTACCCAACACACTCCTCCCTCACTGACTTTTTTGCTCACTTTTTTCCCCCCAACTTTTTCCAAAGAACATTTAAAGAACATGGATGCCTCAGTGATTTGTCAATAACTTTTCACTCAGAAAAACAAACATCATCAGTTTTCATTTCTTCCGCAGCAAAATGAGGAAGGAATTTGCAGATGCACGTTAGCTGAGAATACTGAGAGGGGTAAAACAAAAAAAAAAACAAAAAAAAACAACCCCACCAGAACTTTGTCAGCCACAAATGACAATGTTGGCAAAAGTAGCAGGAAAGTCGTAAACCTGTTTCACAAAGACTGAGCTGCTGCCGAGTGAAAGTGCTTAAAAGAGCACGTAGCCTCTGATCACAAAGACCACAAATCTGGCTGATGGCGGTCAGCTGCAGTTTATATCCCCTGACTGATAGTCACACATTAACCTGCTGCAGTGGTCACCACCCTGGGGCTCAGGCCAGTGGGAAAGTCACAAGATAATGAAAGTGTTTTGACAGACAAAGCAAAAGCAGGATACTCTGGCAGATGACATAGCAATAAATGCTGAACCGTCAAGATAAACGGATAGAAGCCGAGACTAAGAAGATGCTACAGAACCTATTAAGTAAGAAGAATAGATTTTTGAGTCTCATTTGCAGGGTCATCAGTTTTTGATGAGTTGGAAATGAGACTGAAAAATCAACTTTTCTTACAAAAAGGTCCTTTTAAAAAAAGGAGACAAAAGGCAAGACACGAAATGTCACTATGAATTAATACAAATATAAAGAATAAAAGTGCTAAAAGGGTGATAGAAAAGAAACGTCAGGTCACGTAAGAGGAATTACAAACGCATACAAATGTTTAAAAAAAGATTAGGCAGAGTGAATAGACTAGAATAAGTAAAGACAGACGACTTCACATGAAAACAGGTCTGTCTGTAAACCTGTGTTTTAAAAAGTGACCGACTTTGTGAAAGAAAAACTTGTACTTGACTGTACTGGATGGCGACCGAGCATGAAAAGTAATCTTTAGCTGACCTTCTCTCGAGTCACATTCAGGTCAAATTTTACACTTGTACATTGTGCACTTATACATTCCTGCCTCTCTGTGCTTGAGCAAACCCATTCTCTGCACCACAGCTGGCTTAACTGTTTGACTAAGGTGCGCCTGTGCCCATTTACTCCTAGTATACACATGAGATCTGATCACAATGCAATTATGCACCTTAGCACCCTTGTATTAATTTGTCCTTATCCAGTTTAGATTTCCATTTGCTGATTGCACGTTGATACCAGGTGTAAATGTGGGATTTAGCAAGTATTGACAGTGACAGTGACACCAATGCTAGTTCCCTGACGTTATCACCTGTTGCTGGATTTTCAAGGCTTTCTTCACAAGCAACAGCTACACATTAACACCTAACAGATTATTCTTGCAAAGAAGTTTTACATTATAGTTCTGACCTATCCGACTGGTGGCCCATTGGCTGAAAGCGGCACTTAAACAACCTTATTCTCACCCACTGATCATATTGTCAGGAGGCTAATTGGCCCATTCATTAGTTGAGTCTGTTTCTGAGCACAAAAATACTATTTCCATCAAAAAAACTGACAATCTATTTTGAAGATTAAGAAAATGTGCTGTTTTTTTCAATATAAAAAGTCAATAAAATGTTTCTCTATCAGTGATGAAAAGTACATTTTTAATCATATTTAAATGATCTGAGCTTTAGAGGTCAGACATGGAGAATGTAAAAGTTTGGCACCATGGTGCTTCACTTTTTCCAAATCTGGCCCTTCAATAAAAGTGCCTGAGCAGGCCTGCTGCAGAGTATCTAAGCTCGGGGGGAGATTTCGTGGATGTGATTATCATGAGCTGCTTTGGAGTCATTGTCTTATAGCCACAGCAGTCTTTGCTGAGTCGGTGATGTAACCATTGCCCTGAAATCCAGTCGCAGCACAGTGATTCATTACCTACCACACACTTTGGAAAAACACATTACAGGTTTCTTTCCCATGATACATGAGAATTAGTGACTGTTTCTAGCTGAGCCTGAGCAACTCCCTGTACACAAAAATATATTTTGAAAAAAGTTTAGTGAATAGTTGTGTTCTGGTGAACGATGGTTTGACCTGCTGTTCTGAACTTGACCGTGTGTGTAATTAAGCCTGTTAATGTGTCTCCAGGCCTCAGTGCGACTGACACTAGCGACCCTGCTGTATTCTGGAAAGTCTCCTGATGGACACCACATCCTGGTAAATGTTTCAGACACATCGAGAGAACTGCCAAGTGTATGTTTGATTAGAAACTCCTCGATCTCTGTCACTCTTCACTCATTTGCTTTCCACTGTTTTCCTGTCTGTGTGTGTGTGTGTGTGTGTGTGTGTGTGTGTGTGTGTGTGATCTCAGAGCAGTGCCAAGTATCTACACAAGGAGCTCCCTGTGCGAATCGCCCATCGCATCAAGGGCTTCCGCAGTTTGCCCTTCATCATCGGTTGCAACCCCACCATTCTGCAAGTGGTAAGAACACGGCCGGCAAACCACGTACAGCACTGCCCTCAGCTATAGTGTGAAGCTATACATGAAGCGAGGAGGCATCGGCTCTTCAGCAGATTCTATAATAAGAAAGTGACAACTGGGCCACCTCATAGGAGGATCGGGGCTGAACTTTGAACGACATTAGGGAAGGTGCTGCTGCCGCCTCCATCATTCCCAGCGTGGAGGGGTGGATGTGGCTCCGAAGGTAGTGCTGGTTGTCGACTAATCACAGGAGTTGGTGGCGTGATCCCAGTGCCACATGTTTGACGTGTCCTTGGGCAAGGCGTTGAACGGCATAAATGGTAGAGTTGCATTTCGTTATATGAAATTAAACAATCTCATCATCATATTAGATTGTCTCCTGCTATCAAATAGCAGATGCACACCCACAAAATCATCTTTATTCTGATGTGTATAAATGCAATGGATTCCATAGCTAAAAAATGACAAAGAGATGAGATTACCACCACTTCTTAATCCTTCATTTGTGCATTGGGGCCTTATGATTTATGATTACTTATTTAAGATTCTTTGAATTATTGTTTTTCATTAATAAACGATGTGTCATACCTTGAATGCAATGAAGATATATGTTTCTGAACAAAATGCAATGTTAAAAGGATTCCAGTATGCTTTAGTGCAATTTAGTTTTAAGAATATTATGATGATTGTCAGTTATGATATTGTGAATCCCAATTACTTTGGGCAGACTCATCATGACATGATATTTCCAAGTGCTTGAAAAGCTTTAGAAATGCTGCTCATATAGCTGACACAACATTGCCAGTTGCAGCACCTCAGCATCTGATTTGCATAGATTATACATATTTTATAGTTTACTGCACCATTTCTGTGATCCTGTATGAAGAGGTCAAACTCGAGCAACATGTGTCATATACAGAAAAATGTGTTTCAGTTTGTGGCCTTTATCAGCCTCAAGGAGAAACATGTTGGTGTGGCAGTTCAGTTGTGTATAAAACAGTACAAGTGTTGCTGGAGTCTTCAGATTTTTTCCGGTCGTTCTTTGGAGTAGTTGAACTTGTGCCAGAAATTCCACCTCCGCTTGTATAATACAGTATAATGTGGCTGGCAGCAGACGTAACCTTCAGTATGCAGTATTGAGGTCAGCGTGACATGACCCATTAGTGATAGCAGAAGCTTTGTTTTTACAAGAGCAGGGAGTGTCAGAGCAGAGAGTGCACAGTCAGCCTTTTTTACTTTTTGTTTTTTATTTTTTACTTGGCATTGAAAGATGTGTTCCTAAATGGCAAGGTCAAGTAATCAAAGACAATTTGTTCTGGATTCACCAGTTTTGTTGTAGTTTCGAAGTTTCTCTTAGCCACAAACAGAGTCCTGTCCTCTTATATCAACTAGTGATACTTACAGACTGCACTTCCATGTTCCATGTTCCACATAAGTGATACTAGCATTTTACCTGCTCACCACTTCAGCCGATTTTTGTATGCCAGTGAGTCAGTTATCATGTATTTATGCTAGACCCATCAAGCACCATAAGTATGACCCATAATCGTATTTCCAATTTTCCCAGTGACTTTCCCAGGAAGTACATGTAACGGGACTGTTTCCTCACTGAGTGGTCATTTCAGTGGGAAGTATGTGAAACATCCACAGCAACCAGGACATTTCCTGGAAACAAACATTGCTGTTGAGTTTTTCAAATGCCATTTTGAACAAACAAAATTCCTCTAAACCCCCTCTTGCAGAGAGGAGCGCACACAGTTAATTGATATCAGTGTATCATGTTTTTCATTTTCAGTTTAATTTGTTCCCTGGCCCTCCGTGTGGGAACAGAGTACCCTCTTTTCTGTGTTCCCTCCAGTCCTTTCATAACCGATTCACCGGCTCTGCACGTCTCATTGCTGATGAACTTTCACCTAGATTCCCTCCTCAGTGCCGATTACATAAAGAGCAGTTCCTTTTGTCTGCCACCAGTTGTAATGTAGGTCAGGGTGGCTTGACTCAGTCTGTCAAATCTTCTGGCAAAAAGAAGAAGATACACAATTAAATCATTTAAACTTGAATTTAAAAGCAGGAGCAAAGCTTACTTTCTAGGGAGGTCATTGTTGGTAACACAGAGAATTCATCATATAGAGGCATTATGAAATGTAAACCACATGTGGACTTG
Organism: Acanthopagrus latus; assembly: GCF_904848185.1. Lineage (NCBI taxonomy): Eukaryota > Metazoa > Chordata > Actinopteri > Spariformes > Sparidae > Acanthopagrus > Acanthopagrus latus. Next base: position 22,309,870 of record NC_051051.1, on the reverse strand, counting down.
TCAGTAGTGTTGTGGGGCCCAGTCAGGGGCCGGTGCTGGTGGTGTGATGTTTTAAAGTTGGGTGGGTGGACGATCATGGAGAATTGGTCTAACTAAAGCCTCTTGTTTTTCCTTACAGCATGAACTGTACATCAGAGCCTACCACGTGCTCAGTGACTTCCCCCCGGTGAGTGATACACTCAAGGTCATAGGTTCAAGTTCTTCATGTCTCAGGGAGCAGCTTCACTTGTGGTCATAAACAGGAAGTGTGAACACTTGGTGTCAAGGTTTTTGTTCTGCCTGCCTGTAGCAGCTCCAGGATTGGTCGATCTGTTCAGAACTTAGCCAATCCGCATGTAACCCTAACCCACAACTCGTGCTGCTTCTTTCAGAGATGTTTTTCATTACATTTATTAAATTAAAGCCACATCTTAAAATTTGTATCTGATGCAAATCCCCCAACGGATATTTGGTTTGTGATTAAACCAAATACTTTTCACAGCATTAAATAAACATGCAAAACATCATGTTTGATCAGCTGCAACCACTTTGCATTATATTTAAGTTACTTGAATGATTGACCAATTCTCAAACATGTCTTTGCTTTAGGTCTGCAACTAACAATTGTGTTTCATTGTTGATCTTTTTCTTGATTAATAGATTTGTTTGGTCTGTAAAATGTCAGAAAATAGGAACAAATCAGTGCCCAAAGCCCATGATGATGTCCTCAAATTTCTAGTTTTGTCCACAACAATAATCAGTTTACTGTCATAGAAGAGTAAACAAACCAAATATATTTGCATTTAAGAAGTACTTGAACAAACCTGAGCAGGATATGATTTATGATTTATTGTACTGCTAAGATGTTGTTGATACAGAATAAAACATGACCTGACTGCATATTCAGAGTTATAATGTTTATAATGGCTGTTTCCAAAGCTGACAGCTTGTGCAATCTCAGTCTTAGGGTTCAGAGTGGATTCAGCTTCATGAAACATGCACAGTGTGGAATGTGGGTCAGTTCTCTTCAGATACTTCTTGATTGGCAGTGACGGTGAACAGAAAGTTATTTTATTTATCTCTTTTTCCATCGTTGAATACTTGGCAAATAAGAAAATTGTGGCAATTTGCTGCTGTGTCAGTACATGAGAGACTGCAGGCGACGTCAGACCTGCTGAGCATGTTTTATGTTCTGTTCTGTTTAATTACCTCAGGCTTTCAAAAGCACGCCTGTTGCTTACAGCATTGTTATACTGCCTGTACTATAACTGTTCTTTCATTAGTTTAAAGTAAAAACTGAAGGTTGAAGGCCAGTCCCTTGAGAAACTCCATGAGTCAGTCTACCATGACAACAGTTGAGACTGTCTCTGACCACAGACATGTCCTGTACAATGACTGCAAATTGCTCACATCAAACTGGAGATACAGGATTTCACAAGTTAGCACGTTTAGACTGCAGCACTCTTTTGTACATCAGTTAATCCTAGAATTAAATACAGAGCTTAATCCCGGATCAAATGTACCTTCCTTAAGTACTGTCTGCTGTGCCTGTGATTATAATGTTATGTTAAATGAATGCATCTTTTCTGAAATGTTAAAACTGGGAATATTGCTGAACACATTTTAGAATTATTCTGAAAATAAACCAGTATCAATAACACAATCGTAAAGTGTGTGCAGGTGTGCACCCTCTAGGACTTAATGTTTCACTGCAGTGAATTATGATGATCATGATCATGATGGATGTCATTTAAGCTTTCTGACTTTTAAATAAAGGACAAGCTAAACCATAATGAGAGGTGCTGCAGTTACCTGTGTTATAGTAGTGGACATCTTAAACTATAATGTATTAATAAAGTACATTTCCACATTCCCAATCCTTCACCATCACTGTAAAGGTTCCATCAGTGAAATCAGACACTTTCTGCAGTCTTGGTACTTTCACAAAAGGCAGAAAATTGAGGGATTATGCTCTTTAATCCCCTGGAATGCCTTTGTTGGGAAACATTTTAACAGAAGGTGTAGAGTTTCACTGATGGTAACTTTACAAAGTTAGCCTAAAAGTAGAGACAACTGGAGAAGTTTCATAATTGAAAAGCGTTTCTCTTAAAGCAAGTAATAAAGACTCAAACCAGCAGTAGTTAATGTGACAAAAAGGCTTTTTTATTCAAAAGGTAATGAAAGGCCTGTCTTTTAAACATGGCTTTTTTAACATCACGTTCACATCAAGTGTATGAAGCATTTTCTTCTGTTGACAGATCAAGGATCAGGAAGTGGAGGCTCGTTTCTGTAAGCTGGTGCAGCAGCTGCTGGACGACCATAAAGATGTGGTGACCATGCTGGCACAGGGCTTCAGGGAGTGTCGCAGACACATCCAGGTAATAACTGCACCTCCAAAACTCTCAGAACAAACACACTACAATGGAAATGATTTCTCACTAGAGTTTTAATAATAACTTATATAGTAGTATTTTATCGAGGATACTTTACTTATTTCATCAGATTAATTGGTTCCTTCATTTGTCAGAAAGATCCCATTAAGGATCAAAACTTGACCTTAAAAAGTAAATATTGCATCCTGAATCCAGTTCTTAGATGTCTCATTCTTTTGCTTACAAAACCTGTTGATGTAATTTTAAGATCCGGTTTTGCCAGAGGTTTGTTTTTCATGCCACTGTTGAAGATGTTCAGAGAGTTTAAAGCATTTCCTTTCCTACTGTTGCAGGATGAGACAATCCTCCGTAGCTTCCTGGATACGACGCTGTGCTCTCGTCTGGGAATCCGAATGTTGGCCACGCACCACCTCGCCCTCCACGAAGACAACGTACGTCCGACCGTTGCTGTGTTGTTTTCTTGGAGCAGGATATAATTTGAAGAAACAAATGAAGCAACATGGCAAAAGATCCTTTTATTTCAGACTGCAGCTGAGCTTCAGAGATGTTTGTAAAAATGTAGCTTGTGTGGACGCTACTGCGCTACTTGGTCAATAGATAATAAAGCTAAGCTACTGAAAAGCTATTTGATTCAGAAAACAGCGATGCTACGATCACGCTACTGAGAAATGAAGTTAAACTAGTTAACGCTGCTACTTGTGGAGACGTTACTGCCCAACACTGTTCGTCAGGAGGTAATACTGCACCCGTCTCTGACTTTCTCACCCGATCGGTGACTCTCAGCCCCAAGCAAATGAGTTTCTAATAAAGTCTTCATCTTTAAAAAAGCTCATTCACAATCAAGTGAACATTACTCCAACAAAAAAAAAGAGCGCATTTCTTTGGGAATATTTTCAGCTGGAAGAAAGCATCAACTAGATTGCAATGTTTGTTTTGGCAGTTTAAATATCATGTTAATGTGTAACAGCAACTGAATTCATGAATTGAATAGTAGGATCGACATCATGCAGGAGAAAGAACAATCCTTTTCATTGATATTTATTCTACACACAATTTTAAACGTAGTGTTTTAATTAAATTAAGTTTATTAATTAATTATTTCTGTTCTTGTTTCAGCCTGATTTTGTTGGGATCATATGCAGACGTCTCTCTCCCAAAAAAATCATCGAGAAGTGGGTGGACTTTGCCAGGTAATTGTAGCCACACTGCTTTGTTTATATATCACCTTTAGATGACTTTGTGCTTCTGTATGAGCGCTCTGTTGACTGAGAGAAGTCGGAGGTCAGCTGATAACACCCTTCAGCTGTGAACCAGATATGAGCTATCATTCCTGTTTACCTTTTGTTATCTTATTGAATGACCTTTTTGGAGTCAGACACTTTTACTGAGTTCAAAAGAAAGTTCACACAGATCGTGGACTGTAAATCAGTAAATCTTACTGAAAATTATCTGTTTAATTGTTGGGACAGTAACAGCTTTTGAACACAGAAAAGTCAGCACATGTTGATAATAATTACAATAGCAAAAAAGCTTAACAAAAGTTGTATTTTAGAGACACTAGCAACATGACTTTAAGGATTACAGTGTCAGTCAGTTTGGTATAATAACATTCCCTTTAGCCTCAGTGGGTTAGTGGTAATTGGCATATGTCATGATACAAAACACTAAACTACACTACCATTTTGAGAAAAAACAGGAGCCCAAAAGTCTAAAATACACTCAAAAGTTGCATTTCAGTCCAACCATGCATAGTTTGATAACATGTCATTTGCTTATGCTGTCCTGTTTGAATGCCCCTCAATACAAATTGATCTCTACAGTATACAGCCATGTACACCATGACACTAATAATGGGGCTCAACGCTGACTTTTAAAAGCTTTGACCAAGCTGGAAATCAGGCATCTGCTGAAACAGTCAACATAACCAGTTGCCATTTTCAGTCACCTAAAATAGCAAATTGATGGATTCATTATGTCAGCTGTACTTGCAAAAATGTGTCCTGAAAAAATGCAGTGTTTCCCTCTGAAATATTGTGGAGGAGAAAGAGCAATGAAAAGAAAAGACTCAGTTAAGTAATTCCACAAATTGTAACTTAAATGCAGTGCTTTATAACATAGCAGCTTTTCAAAGAAAATGTGTTACTCCTGATAGAAAAACAGACAGTTAAAAGAAGAGAAGAAGTATACAGTAAAACAGTTTAATTCCTAACCCCATCTTGGCAGCAAAGACTGTTTATGACGCATATGAAAGTTTGAGAATGTAACCCTGTTAGGCAAGGCTTTTACATTACATTGCAGAGTATCCGGTAGATCACATTCTATACGATGCTGTAAATACTCCTCATGTGTTCCTCAGGCGTCTGTGTGAGCACCAGTACGGGAACTCTCCCCGAGTGAGGATCAATGGACATGTGGCAGCTCGCTTCCCCTTCATCCCGCTGCCTCTGGATTACATCCTGCCCGAGCTCCTCAAGAATGCCATGAGGTGACTTTACCACTTCTACACACTTTGCATATTGATATTTTGATATCTCTCTGATATCTGTTCCTGTTGCATGAGATCAGGTGAAAATCATGATGATACAAGAGATTTTTTACAAGTTGGGATGAAACATTAAAGCCAGTTGTCGGTGCAATTCATGATACAGTGCTCATGATTAACTGTTGCAAATGTGTCATTTGTTAATCTTACAACATGCAAAATTTACCTGATGTATGAAACTTTGGGAACACTGTGGTAAAGCTTTGCTTTATTTTTCAGTTTTTTGGTCCTTTTATAAATGTACTCTCAAGGGGTCGTACTTCATCATTGATATAAAAGATCACAGCAAAACCTTAAATTTAAATTCTGATCCAACCCAAAAGACTCTCAAGCCTTCAAATATCATCCAATAAAACTGCCTTCTCAGACTTTATTTCTCTTATGTTAAGAAATTAATTAGTGATTGAGAGATTAACATTTGGAGGAGGATTTTCAATTTCAGAAGGATGAAATCATATTTAGTTCCATGTAGAAAAAGATCCAGCACAGTGTTTGTAAGATACAAATGACTCTATATCTAACACTGATGTAATAAAAGCTTATTCTTACATTGAAAAAGGTTTTTTATAGGTCTCAGTGACAGATTCTAATAATAGAATCTCTCAAAGACCAAAAATAAATCACTTTTTTTGCATGAAACAACAAAACAATAGAGAAGTGTGAGCAACTGACAACAAAACGTCTGAGAAAAGAGTTTCAGATTAAAACAACAAACATTAAATAGCCAAACAGGAAAATGAAAAAATAGAACTGAGAGATCGATCCTTATTTAGCGCCCAGCTTGAGAACAAACGTTCCTGCACACACAGGACTATGCTGTCATTAAATCAATCGAGAGAGCTGAACTAAAATAACCTTCGCTGGAACCAGTCCCGCAGTAAAAGACAAGACATGCAGGACATTCTGTTTCAGACTGTTCTTTGTTGAACTCCAGTGTACAAACAAGTACAAATGCTTTAAAGTGAGGCCTTGTGTGGTGAAAACCTGTACGAAGAATTTACACAATCAAGTATAGCTCATGTACAAACAGATTAATATAATCACAGGTTTGTTTAGGTCGGTATTGGCTAAATCAAATTTGAATAAGAATTAACGATTAACAGCTGAATTTACAGCTGAGACAATAAATCTAAATTTTGTCCCTTAGACATATTCATTCACTCATTTACTGAGAAAGAGAAAGAAAAAACAACTACGACAAAAGTCAAGGATTAGATAAATAAAATATAAGATTATAAGATTAATTGTAAAAAAAAAATGAAATAATGAAAAATGTATACAAATATATATGATTTAAAAAATATAATAATGTATGTAAAGTATTATATAAAATATTACATTATAAAGAATATATGCAATGTACAGTTGTATACCAAAACATGTGTTCACTTAAAATATCTTGGCTTCATGAAGTCCTCATCTTTTTCATCTTTCCCTCACTAACCCCTCCAGAAGCATCTATAGTGAAATATTATTCTGTTTGTAAATGATCTTTTTCTGTTTTCGACTGTGAGAGAAGACGAGCAATAACGACTTCATTCTGTGTTGTTGGGAGTTGCTGTGGTTAGAGCTGGAGGAACATTTTCTGGCTGGAGTTTCTGGCTCGGTTGTGTGTTGCTGGCTACATTCCCCTCAGTGATCTTGATTACTAGTTAAAAAGGACAGACGGATTTGGAAAGCTGTTCTTGCTTAAGTAGACTTCATGTCAGCGTACACACAGGTCCTTTTAGCTTTCTGAAGATCGAGTGTGTCTGGCAAACATTTAGAAAAGCCTGACTGTTTATTCCATCTTATAAACTGAAGGGTAGTTTATCAGCTGTTAACTCAGAAAAAGCAGATTTTTAACAGCAGCATTGACTGCCATCTTTTGTGTGTGTGTGTGTGTGTGTGTGTGTGTGTGTGTGTGTGTGTGTGTAGCACAAAAAAACAACATCACCTAAAACAACAAAACTCCCCATGACATCCATCTGTTTTGTCCCTGCAGGGCCACCATGGAAAGCCATCTGGACACCCCATACAACGTGCCCGATGTGGTCGTCACCATCGCCAATAATGACATTGATTTTGTCATCAGGTGAGTGCCTGTGTGCGTTTTCTTTTGCTACTGCTTTAAAAGTGGTATTTAATTATGTTCCTTAGTGGTGTGTGTTTTTTTGCCGAGTGCTGACAAAATCCAACTTTGAGGCCCTGTCAGAAACAAAGCTGCTGTTCTTAACAAGTTAGGAGTGGTTAAGATAAAGAAAATACATTACAGTAGTTAACTATTTTGTTCCTCAAAGCTTAAAATTTTCTCTTTTTTTTTTCTTTTTTAGGATTTCAGACCGTGGTGGCGGCATCCCTCACAACATTGTGGACAAGGTGATGGACTACCACTTCAGCACGGCTGAGGAGAGCGCACAGGACCCCCGCATGAGCAACTTCTTCAACAACATTACCAACAGTGGGAACCAGTCCAGCCCCATGCATGGGTAGGAATTTAAAATCTGTGCTCAATATTTACAGAGGTTTTTCAATTTGAGAACCAGGGTGTTTGAGTGACGTCAGCTAACATTTGAGACCGGCATGCAGGGGCGGTTTATTGCATACAGGAGTGTAAGCAGTTTTAGTTTGGTGAACAGCTTTTTTTCATTTGTAAATATTCAACCTTCAGCGGCACAAAACAATGACACACTGATACTAAAGCCCAGTATCCAGTGGTTACTTCCACTGATGTAGTTGCACTTGGGGTAGAAACAATACAATCTGCATCTTAGAGATGCTTTACACCTTTTAACCATCTCATTGATATTGAGATTGAATTTCCTCGCCAAGACTACATAGTGCCCCTTTAAACGTTGGCCACAGCGCAGTGTGTCATATGTACTGATTCCGTGTCAACATGGTTAAAGAGGGCGAGGTGAGAGTGGAGTTTTGAGTGAAGGCTTGGCAGTGGCTTCTGGGTCCACTGGTCTCCCGTATTTACCTGCGGGTGGCAGTTCACACTTCATTTCCGATCAACTTCGTGTTGTCTCGACAACAGATCCTCATTTTTTTCAACCAGGCGTCACTTTTGCTGACTGTGTCTTTGTGCTCTGCAGGTTTGGCTTCGGCCTGCCCACCTCCAGGGCCTACGCTGAGTACCTGGGCGGCTCTCTCTCCATACAGTCTATGCAGGGCATCGGCACAGACGTCTACCTGCGCCTGCGCCACATCGACGGTAAGGGAGAGAGCTTCAGAGTGTAAAGCTCCCCGATGGTCGACCCTGAAGATCCGAACGCAGGAATCACCACGCAGGAGGACAGAGGGCATCAGGAAGAAGGCTGGCATGGACTACAGGACTTTGGTCCACAGAGTGAGAGCCTACACAGTATGTTGTCAGAAAGCTCCCAAATTCACCAACCTACTACTTGTTCCTTTTTTGTTTTTGCCTTAGACTGATTATAAGCTATGTTAGCTCTCAAGTTAATGATTTCCGTCGTTTTTCCTTTGTGTTTTCTACCCTGTCACATGTCGTCTGGAAGTTTCATGGGTTGTATGAATTTTTGAATGTTTAGGTTATCGGGACAAACTGTGCATGAAAGTGGACGTTGATGTTACTGTGGAAGGAAGGAAAGGAAAAAGAGCTTCAGTTTTAAAGAAGTTCACTCTGAAGTTACGAGTCACATAGCCTCAAAATAGACGTTTTGAAGATAAAAGTTTCAAATGAAACTTCTGAGACACTCCAGCAACCATGTCAAAATCTCCTGCACAAAGCTGCTTGCATGTTTCATAAAGATCAATATGACCTTAGTTTAAATAGCCAGTTCCTTCCTGTACATCATCAGTTGTTTCAATAGCTAAGGTCTGCCGGGGAAAGCTTCAGCGTCTCGAGCTGTAAACCTCAACCCTTGACGACCCGTATCAATATTCTACAAAGCCTTCACTTAATCAGCTGCTGCTGATAAAAGCAGAGGAAACTGCCAAAACACCAAAAGCTCATTAACATTTTCTGTCACACGCCGTGATGAACGTCTTTGTTTAGCAGTGTTTTTGCAGAGCCCTCAGGCGGGGAAGCCAACCGAGATGTTCAGTGGCCTTAATGTGTGACGCTAGTCCTTCAGCTGCATGCTTTCTTTTACTCGTCTTGTTTTTTCCTTTCTTTTTGTTGGTTGCCTTTATCGGTTCACACAGATGCACACCGTGTCAGTTACTTAAGTCCGATGTCAGGTGTTTTTGCACAATGAATAGATTTCCTGTTGTAGCGCTCAGCACTTGCACCAATCATAGCAGCTTTTTGACTTTATAACAAATTTCAGAGTAACAATATACCAGAGAAGTATTGTCTAATGTTTTCGTCTTTATTTTTTCTGTTTTATTCGACTTTAGATGTTTGTTTTTTTTTTAGAAAGTGTGTCAGGTGTATTTCAGGTTTTCTGTCTTTTTGAGATATGTTTTGTAAAAGATTACATTTCAGGATGGGTCTGCGACAGAGTTACTGTTCAGTCCAGTTTGGCCGAGGTTGCTAGTCATTTTTTAGGTCCATTTCTGTAGATCACAACTTGATGTGGGTTTATTTTAAATTACCTTTATTTAGCGATTTCTTCCTTATATTTCTGCTATTTTAGAAATGTTCGGTTCCCTAACAACTAAGTATGCTTCAAACAGTCGTGGTCAACCAATCGCTACAATGTTAATGCCGCAGAAATGAGTCTCTAAAACCTGTAAATAAGTCATCATTTCCACATTTCCGGTTCCCTCATCTCAGAGTAAATGGGTCTGTTGAAATTATTGTTGTTTAGGTGCATAAGATATTTTATGCCATAAGACGAACTCTTGTTTTGTTTTATGACATAAAATATGTCAGTAAATGTTTTGAAATATAAAAAGTTTACATATCTGAAAAAAGGCTGTTGCTGACAGGGCTAAATGTGACTGGAGAGGTTGTCGAGGACTCATCTGCTCAAACGCAGACTACGGTAACTCTAACTTTCAAACTTGTACATTTCTAGTAGTGTTCAAAGTCTAGAGTTGTTCAGTAGGACGGAGATGTTCAAACACAGCGCGCCTTAAAAACATCCAGCTGACTTCTGTGTCCATCACAGAATGTTACAAAAGATTTCGGACACAATCACTTCCGCCATTAGAAACGGTGTTTCCGACGCTTTTAAACGATCTGACGAGCGTTTCGTTTAAAGCATAATGAGTTGCAAGTGTAGCAGCAAGAATGTGATCCCTCAGCCCACACAGTCATTTTGTCCACGAAATGCAACACCAAGAGTTTTTTTTTAATTTTTTTTTTAAGCCCACTATTTTGCAATAGTGATTAAATTAGAAGATTGTTTCCTGATATCAAACTTTTTACTTTTTTTGTGTGTTAATCATCTCAGGATAACAGGTGTCTGCACTCATTAAGTCATTCCTCTCAACCTGAAGACAAACGGATGAGAATCAATTATCTTCGGAAAAAAAAATGTATCTTGTGATTGTGATTACATTGTTGCTGTCAAACAAAATGACACAAAAATCAAGTTGTGATCTCAAAGTAACGTTATAAAAGTCACTATCAAACCTCGGCCACTCTTGAGTTTCCTAATAGAGCCACGAGTCAGTTAAAACGGCACAGTCGACATTATTTGCTTTTTGAGTTTGCCCCGATAGATCGCCGCAAGCACTCCTCACATTTTATTGAACATTCCCTGGTGAGCAACAGTTTGTCAACCTGAACGCTTCAGTTACACTTCAGTTTTCATGTGGTGGGAGCATTTGTTACTATATTAGTGTATGCCGATATCTTTTTATCAGAGAGGGTATTGAGAATCTTGAGCGGTTGCTAACAATATTGGAAATCTATGAATTTTGTAAACCATCAGAAGTTTGTATTCAAATCCATTTTTTTTTATCATTGGCCATTTCATTCATAAGAGCTGTATCATTAAAAAAACAACTTTAGAATGACATACATTGTATAGTGTACCTGATGTGAAAATGGGACTTTTTTTGTTGTTGTTGTCGGAGAAAACCTATAAATAATATAAAACTTTAAAATGTTTTATATCTTACAATTTAACACTCACTGGTCCACATGGATTTGCACTCACAAGTGCTACGTTTACATACAAATGTCCCTTGAGTTAAAATGAGATGTTAGCTTTTGAGACATGTAGAAAAAAATGCGTGAACCACTTATTTCAGTTGTAAGAGATTCAAACATTAAAATAAATATATCAGGAATTAAATCAAAACTAAAATGACCCCGTGTAACTCACAGTCCCAGAGTGACGGAGAGCGGCCTCTATTATCTGTATTCCTCCTGAGGCTTTGTATATGAATAAATGTGTTTATTGTGGATCTGAAGGTCTTGAAGATGTAGTAATATATGTAGATTATGCATGTAAAGCGGGGGGGGCGGTCACACCAAGTAGCTGCCAGGTGTTGGTTAACAATGGTTTATGGTTTGTGTCCCTTTTGAGACACAGGACGCAAACAACCAGCGTCACTCTGAGGTTTTTTTTTTTCTTTTTCTGCTGGTGAAATGTTGAAGGTAGTTTCTGCATTATGGATCTGGCAGCCAGGCTGGGTTATGTACCGTCTGCCCCCTGCTGGCTTAAAAAGAAAAGTGCAGGCAGACTGAAAAATACTGATTTATTCATTGCATCGTTTCAGTTTTTGAAGGGGGGGGAAGATGAGTTTCTGAATTTCTGTTTTCCAGATTTCGGATTTTGTATTTGTTGCAGATAGAAAAAGTAGAGAATGAAACACTGCTCACCTGATTGAAATGAGGTTGTGGAGCTGTTATACTGTCAAACTGAATGAGCAAGAAAAGCATCCGCACACTGAAATCTGTGCAAAAAAAAATCTGTGATTTGTTTAATCTTCCTGCACATTTTTAAGCGTGGAGATGCTTCTTAGATAGAAAATGAAGATCAACAAAGAGAAAAAAAAAATGATATGATCTCCAGTACAAAGGTGAATACTGGAGTCTAGTTACTGACTAAATGTGCTGCCATGGAGTGTTTCGTCTCCTAGACTGAACGTAGTTTCTCTCACATGTTTTCTGTTGTGTTCAGGACTCTGTAAACATTAAATTTGACTTGGTTTGGAAAACAGTCACACTTGCAGTCTTTCTTTCTTGTGCGTCTCGTGTGCTAACTGTTGTCTTACAGGTATTGCGAGGACCACTTGTGTGTATTTTACCTGAGGCGTGCTGCAGAGTGAAGTCTCAGCGGAGGGGGTTGGGACGGGGTCGTGATGTGCTCTCAGGGAAAACCATTCCTGCTGACACATGGTCCACCATGACACCCACCCCCAGCGGGTGGGATTCATCAGGAGGACAAATATACTGTAAATACAAACGAGTTTAACTTCATATCTGGATCCCTGATATCCAGATATCCACTTGTCAGTGGATGTAATATGTCATTTGTTCCCAGTTCTGTCACATTTAATACAAAGAACTGATGATTCAGCAGTGCTCACACAGAAATTATATCTACCATTCTGAGCCTTTGATAGGCAGATATCATCAGCTAGCTGTTATATGGAGATATGATGGATGCAGTATATTAAATTGCCGCAATGATAAAGTGACTTTTTATGACTTGGGAACTGGTGGGAAAAAAAAGTTTTGCCAGAGCAATCCTGAAGTTATTTTGTTTCTATTTGTGATTTATTTAATTTTATTTTATTTTGAATATGTGGTAGACAATAGCTGTATTTTGTGTTTAGTTTGCAAGGAGAAACATAAACTCCCCAGGAAGAAAACATGAATGCTTTTAGTCGTTTGAACATTAGGTAGTGGTGCATGTCAGCCTCTTGTGGTCATAATAAGTATTACAACAACAGACACACTGCAACACTCAGGAAAAAAATCTCCTAAAAACATTTTTTTTTTTCACTCTTCTTTACTCAGTTTCCCACAGAAGAAATGTAAAAAATGTATGCGTCACACATGAAACTTTTTTTGTTGTACTCCTGAACAAAAAGGAAATTTAATTTGGATTCAAAAATTATCTCATAAAATGTTTTTAATCACTCGGTTTCACAAATGAACATTTTTTTTCTCCTGAAAAACATTGAACTTTTTTTTTATTCAGTTTAACCTATGAAAAAACATGTATGAATGCTTTTAAACAACTCAGTTTCACTCATGGAAAACTCTCTTAGAAAATAAAATTCTCCTGAAATGTTTTCACACATGAAAAGTTTTGAAAAAATGACTTTATCACTGGGTGACTAACATGAACCTTTTTCTTCTCCTGTAAAAAAAAAGAGTTCACTCAGTTTCGATCATGAAAAAAAAAAATGCTTTTCTTCACATTTTCACAGGGGAAAGAACTGTAAGAACTCAAGTCATAAACAGGAGAGACAGCAATTCAGATCAGAAAAACAATGAGTCACTTGACCCTCAGGGCTTCCGTAGTTACAGACCTAGTTGATTCTGTCTTCTTTAACATATATGCTTTTAGTTTTAATTACTCTTCAAACACATATTTAAATTACAACTACTTTTATTGTTAAAACATCTCTATCTTACTGTTACTGCCATCTTTGAAATAAAGTTCATGTTCAAAAGTTAAAGTCTTCAGTCTACAGCCATGCAGCAGCTCTGTGTACTATGAATGCATCATTCAGACCTCCATAGATGTACTATAGGTACATGTTTAGGTTAGACAGGATGTGTAGAATGTAATTGGGCTTTCTTAATAGACCCACTGTAGGCAGGCACAGCGCTGTTTTAAGCTAAAGGCTAAGCAGCTAACAGGAATAATCTTTTGCCATGGTAGTTTTTAAATAAACTTTATAATTTATACATCTGTAATTGAGAAGCAACAGATCTATTTTTTGGAAACTGAATGAACATTGTTTTTTTCAAGTTTTCTTTTCATGTGTGAAAACAAGTGAATGTTTTTCTCCCCAGGATATAACGGTGTAAAAAACCAAAAAGTATATAAAATGATGTATCCCTGTAGCTCATGCAAACAGCTGAAATTGCTCTAAAAAAATGAGAGCACTGTGTCAAAATAATTCATTATTCTTAGCAGTGCGGGGATATGCCTGCACAACACACTGCAAAATCCTTTATCCAGCTCTCCAGTGGCAGTGACTGCTTACAGACAAACAAAAGACAGCGAAACCTTTAATATTCACTTTTATTTTGGAAGTCTGTCACAGGCTGTGAATTTCATCTTCCAACACAGGTCTCCACGACCTCTGCAGTATTCATTTCCCAAGCAAATCCACCAACATGAGACAAAGCAAGACATCTTCTGATAAGAACCCCAGTACTCACTCACTGTACAACTAAAAAACTACAAGTGCACTTTTGTCTCCTCTGAGAAGCAAGAAACAAACAACTGAGCAACACTTTGGTCAGTCATCTTATTTGGAATGTAAAAACAGGTTGGTACATTTGACTTTTTTTTAAAAAAAAAACCACAGTAACATCTTTGACTTCATTGAAGGCAGCGCCAACTCTAACAGAAAGTTCTCGGATATTTAGCGTATACAGTAAACTGGGGGTTACTGGGTCATGCTTTTTTAAAACATGCATTGTGCAACTGTTCTCATTTCAATCGCTTCACCATTTTGACCTTTTCTCCAGCCCTTTGGACCGCCATCCAGCTCAACATTAACACTTTTTAACTTAACTGCACTCTCGGCAAACAGATCTGCTTGTGTTATGACCTCAAGCAAAAACAGCAGTTCATAAAAGGCAACAACTCTGTAAGGCAGAACTATATTTGGACTGTGACACATAATTAAGCACTTAGAGCAGCATCAGTATGCAGAGTTGACTGGTATGGCACCTTATACACAGGCCCATGATCTTTGTAATAGACAGTAAAAGCTATTCGAAGGAAGAATTTGACAAAGTGTTTGATGCTTGTCTGTAAAAAAAAAAAAAACAGTGAAGACAGGATGTTACATTTTTTAAGACTCAACAACAGACCTTCTTTTCTTACTAAACACATGCAGTGTGATAAATGACTGGACTCTTAAAAGGTTAAAACAACAGGCTACGGTTTATGTGAAATATGAGCCTGACTGAGGAGCAGGTTGAGCGTGAACACTGAGGCGTGCGCTCGCCACAAAATCCACAGAAACAGGGTTGGGGTTCAATAGCGTTTCCTCCAATCTGAATCACCTTAGTTAATCCAAACCTTTTAGAATCTCTTATTGAATCCATAAGAGACGTTCAACATCTACAAGGATCAACAGGTGCAACGATTAACTGATTAGTCAACTATTCTTTTAAACTTTAACTCTTTTAATAAGTGATTAAATCTGCCAGAGCATTTCTTCAAAAAAAGTACAATATGTAAGAACTGGCCACCGGTCGAATTTGCATTCAAAACAAGTTGCGGGCAGCACATCGCCAGTGGCCACTTACTGCTGCTTCCTGTAGCTGCCGTTAGCTAGTAAGCTTAGTTTAACAATGACGATGAACGTTAATTGCATCCATACAGAGAACTAGATTTATAAAGAAATAAAACTCAAAGTATCTGATCAGCACCCTTCAGCTTTTAGCAGTGGTCTTGCGTGAATTTACTTTGGCAAACCTTATTATTTCTAAGCAACTTGCAACTCATAGCTATTCAATTCATCAGCTTAAAGGTTCAATTTGGAAGACAGTTAATAGACATGTCATAATCCCTACTTGTCAAACACAGATGGTTTGGGTTTACAGGTCCATATATACTAATGCTTTGGATATGTAGGTTCAGTCTGCCAGTAGACCCAAAGCATCAGTAATTGACGAGTTAGGAGTGAGACTCAACAATCACCTTTCCTACAATTGGGAACTTTAAATCATCAATGATGTGATATAAATCAATGATTTATAAATAAGAGTTCAACCTCGTACTACTGAAACTGACACACCACTGAAGCACTGTTGTTGAACTACTAATAAAGAATAGAGCTATAGAGATGAATTGATCAATCATAAGAATTTAACTCTTAATTGTTATTTGTCCTTTTCAAAGCAAAAATGTCTTGTGTGGAAATGAGATTTACTACTTTTTTTGAGTATTTGGGCTCTGGGAAGTTTCATGAGCATTTTTCCAATATTTTTTGATATCGTCCAGACTAAATAAATAGTCTACAGGGAACACAACTGGCAGATTAATCAATATCAAACATAATCATTAGCGGCAACATTCTGCTCAGGAACCAGCTTACAGAGAGCACAGTGTCAATCAACAGTCTAGTTTAATTTTGCCATTATGGCAACTAACTTAAGGCAGTGAGATAAGTTAGCTTCTAGCTATTGTTGCCCAACCCGAACATGAAAACAGACATGGCACAAAAATGGCACACAGAACGTAGAAGCCCTTTTTCTGTAAACCTATGTACATTATCCATGACCAACACACATTACACATCGAAAACACACTATAACGCAACTTTGCCTTAAGAATAAATTAGCAGTCTGACTTGTATCGGCTGTCTGTGCTGCAAAGTGGACAGCTTTCAAACTCAACTTATGAGTCCAAGCGAGGCATCAACAAAGAATAGAACAAACATCAGAAAGGGGACGGGGGTAGATAAATATGGGATACAAAGGAAGTCCTTAAAGCTGCCATCAAGTCATCACACAGTCTGGAGGCCTCTCTCGTGGCCGTCTAGCTGCACCTTAATCTTGTGCAGTTCCTCGATCTCCTGGTGGTGACGCTCTGTCTTGTGGCGCACCAAAGAGCGATAAAAGTGAATGGTGAACACCAAAAAAATCACCCCCACTGGCACCATGATGATGGTGGAGGCCAGCGCGGCTTTCCAGCCGCTGTCCTGTGGCACAGGTGCTGTTGTAGGCTGCGTCCCAGCGGTGGCTGTCGAGGTTCTGCAGGGTGGTCCGGACAGGCTCGAGTCTACTGGTAGAAACTTGATCCAGCACAGGAGCACCACCTCTGCTAGGAACAGCAGGATGCCAAGGGCGGTGGAGAAGCCCCAGGCCAGCTCGATGTAGTGGTGCATACGCTCATGTGGTGACTCGCTGACAGAGTTGAGGTTGTGGATATTGCTGACAGCCTCCACGTTGGGCAGGATGCAGGTGCTGATCAGCAGGGCAAAGAGGTGCACTGCCACCAGCACGGTGGTGCACACACTGAAGGCAATGAGGAGCACTGGAGGGTAACAGTAATCCATCTCTAGCTCTACCTCCACCATGGCCACCTGTGAGACGAGTACCAGTGAAAACCAAGTTACGACATGTCCGTGGAAACAAACCCAGTAATTTTCTAACTCCTCTGAAGTCTTTTTACAGGACAAGTTTACCTCAAATTTAAAATTCAGTCATTATTTATTCACCCTCAAACCAGTAGAATGTTGGGGGGAACATTTCTAGAGCTAACCAATTGAAGTAGATGGTGACTTGTTTCAAAACATTAAAAATGAATTGAAAAAAGAACATAAGATGGATCTATTTGTTGTCCAGAGTAATCCAAGTCTCCTGAGATCCCAAACTGATTTGGAAAGATGTTATTTACACTCTTGACGAGCAATTGAGCTTGTGCACAAACTTCAGAAGGGGTGTGTGCTAACTCTATTAGCTTAGTTTAATTTGGGAGGATTCCCTAGACTTTTATTAAGCCATACAAGCTGTATGAAGACATGGTTTTGTTTATTTATTTATTTATTTATTTTTTTAAAACAAGTTTCCATGAGAGAATGTTGAAATGCTGTTTTGCTGTGAAGCTCCAGAAATGTATAGTGGACTAAGAAAATTCACCACACTTTCCATCAGCATGGGGGTGACTGAACATTCTGTGTCCTGAACTTTGTGTGGCCTTGAAACTCTGTGTGGATTACATGACATATACTATAAACTGGGATGGGAATTTATAAGACTTTACTGATACCAAAATGGCATTATCATTTCTGAGTATTGCTGAAATGATAATGGCACTGATGACTTGCTGGCAATTTGAGAATTATCTGGATAATATTGTGAATCACAATTATGTTGGACAGGGAAATCAAGACATTAAATTTTCATATTGTCCCAGGCCTAGTTCTCATATTTCTTCATAAAATGAAACCGTACTTTGAGGCGTTTCTTTCTCCACGCAGTGACTCCTGCTTGTTGCGAGTTTCCAGCAGACATGAGGCATGAGTTTGACAACAAAACAGGAGGGCATTGTTAAAAGAAACTGATAAGCTCAGAGGCATTTTTTTTTTTTTGATGGATCGAAAGATTTGCAATCAGTTCTCAACTTCGTTCCTTAACTATATATCCTGTTTATCTTCTGCTGGTACTGTTGGATACGAGCTAGTGGCAGCACTTCAAGTTTTAGATGGTACGAAACTGTCCCAGTTGAATAAGATGATCTACTGCATTATCAAATATCTGAATGTACAGAAAAGGTACAAGCCTGTCGCTGGCTATCACATCCGTTCATGTGAGAAACATCCTGTGACTGCATGAAGCTCTAAGTTCTGTTACCAATGCCACTAAGGTAAAGTCAAAGATACAGATCAAATGTTAGATGAAATGAGGTGTGAAATGGGTGAGGTGTTTTCTTTTGATTTGCAAAGAGGAAGTCTTTTTGATTTCCTGCAGCTCTGATTCACATCTCTGACTGGCTCGGGATCCAAACCAGCGGTGGTTGAGGCTCAAGGTATCATAGCATTTAGAGCCACCTGCCACTCAAATACATAAAAACACATAGACTAGCTGCAATTGCTTAACTTTTAGAAGCTGGAGCCAGATGATGTTTTCAATTAACTAACTGTTAAACGTATGGAATGAAATAATGAATAGAAAAGGTTGTGTTTCCTGTATCTGTATGTTGCACACGGCAGTATGAACCCTAGCTTGTTGAAATCAATATGGCTAAATTTCCAAGTGCCATCAATGTTCTGTTTTCAGTATCAGAGAGAATACAGTTGCAATCAGATGCCATAAACGTTGTTTCCTTTTCAGAATCCTCAGATGTTGAAAAACTAATGATTAGTTGCCACAAATCAATCTAACAATGATTTATGTTATCAAAAATTCAGCCGAGAAGACAAACTATTAAGCATTAAGGTTGCTGTTTAGCAGACAACACTGAAATGCTGAAAGCACAAACAGGAAGTTTAAAACCAATTCCTGCCCACAACAGAGTTTCATGACACATGCAAGTTACTGGGTTCTGATTATCTCGGATAGGCTTTGTAGTACTGAAATGCCTGTAAACATGAATAAAATGTCATGTCCTTTAAGAGACTGTGTTGCACTTAAGCAGAATAAGACTGACCATTGCAAAGCCAGAGAGGAGTGCAGAGGTCCTGCTGGAGGCCTTCAGCTTGGCCCGGCTCAGGTACAGTTTCCTCCAGGACAGGGCCTGCACCGAGTGGTGGTTGGAGCTGACCAGCTCCAGGTAACTGCGTCGCACCCAGTCCCTGTAGTCCATCCCCCCACCATCAGGAGCCCGCTCTGAGACCCCCGGGGCTGGGGAGCCCATAGGCACGTTCAGCTCACTGCTCATGGCCCCTTTGTAGGTTAAAAAGATAGTCAGTCACATCAACACTATTTCCACCTTCTCCTCACTAAACATAAACAAACTAAACTATACCAACATAAGACGAAGTGATGCAGCAAGCTGTGAGATTAAACCATTATTACATAAAAGAATCCTTCTCCTCTTTGACATGCAATGTTTGGTTAAGTGATGGCAATTCAGCATGACATTCTCATAGAGGGTGAGTGCATTTTGAGCGGTTAGACCCAGTAACATTCCAGTAACATGACACAACTCTGAAATGCACTCCATCGCAATAATGTAAAGCCAACACCAACACCAGATAAACATACAGAAAGTGTGAATGCATGGTATTAAGTTATTAAGGAGATTATTTTCATGTCAGTTTTGATTATGAATTTATTTATCCCCTTTGAAAATGCAGGGTGAAAAAGTTTGAGGAATAAAACCTTGCACTGCCAGAATGATCATCTTAAATACAGCATGCATGCAAAGAGGAATTTAACAGGAGTCCTTGTATGTTTGTGCAGTGATGAACATTATTAAACAGGCAGAAGCAATCTCTATACAATGCATGATGAAATAGCAGGATGGACCATGATAAACAATCTACAGTTATAATTCATTCCCCAAAAGTTATCATTTTATCTTTTTATTATATCAGTGCAATCTGTGTGAAGATTTTTGCAGGGAATGAAGTCCATCTGTCTCAGTAATGTTTTGCTCCTGCATGCTGTTGGCCCCACCCCTGCCTAAGTGAGGGTGTGTGGGTGGGAGCTTTAGGAGATGGAGGGAGAACAGGAAAGAACTATTATGAGAAAGATAAAGCACGAATACAAATTAATGGCGTTTTTAAAAATAGCAGCAACTGTGCTGCTATTTCCTGTTTCCTGACAATATTTTCCTACACAGAAGATTGGAAAGATTGAAGACAGAAAATATTAATTTATTTTGTCATAAAACAGGGTAAAGTTAGAAATCACTGCAGCCCATTAGTAACAAAGAATAAAAAAGGAAAACCATATTTATGTTATATATATATATATATTTTAATCTATTAGGGTGGAAATGTGGATGCAGCCTTAATAGGCTACAGACCACTGAATAATCTGAATCTGCAAGGTAGCTAGTAACTACTAGTTTGGAGTAAGAAGTTATATTTATAGTACCTCAAAATTGTGCTCAAGAACAGTACTTGAGTAGATTAGATTAGATGGACTTTTTTGTCACTGTTTTTTTTTTTAAATTAGCACTTCAAGTTTTAGATGGTACAAAACTGTCCCAGTTGAATAAGATGATCTACTGCATTATCAAATATCTGAATGTACAGAAAAGGTACAAGCCTGTCGCTGGCTATCACATCCATTCATGTGAGAAACATCCTGTGACTGCATGAAGCTCTAAGTTGTGTTACCAATGCCACTAAGGTAAAGTCAAAGATACAGATCAAATGTTAGATGAAATGAGGTGTGAAATGGGTGAGGTGTTTTCTTTTGATTTGCAAAGAGGAAGTCTTTTTGATTTCCTGCAGCTCTGATTCACATCTCTGACTGGCTCGGGATCCAAACCAGCGGTGGCTGAGGCTCAAGGTATCATAGCATTTAGAGCCACCTGCCACTCAAATACATAAAAACACATAGACTAGCTGCAATTGCTTAACTTTTAGAAGCTGGAGCCAGATGATGTTTTCAATTAACTAACTGTTAAACGTATGGAATGAAATAATGAATAGAAAAGGTTGTGTTTCCTGTATCTGTATGTTGCACACGGCAGTATGAACCCTAGCTTGTTGAAATCAATATGGCTAAATTTCCAAGTGCCATCAATGTTCTGTTTTCAGTATCAGAGAGAATACGGTTGCAATCAGATGCCATAAACGTTGTTTCCTTTTCAGAATCCTCAGATGTTGAAAAACTAATGATTAGTTGCCACAAATCAATCTAACAATGATTTATGTTATCAAAAATTCAGCCGAGAAGACAAACTATTAAGCATTAAGGTTGCTGTTTAGCAGACAACACTGAAATGCTGAAAGCACAAACAGGAAGTTTAAAACCAATTCCTGCCCACAACAGAGTTTCATGACACATGCAAGTTACTGGGTTCTGATTATCTCGGATAGGCTTTGTAGTACTGAAATGCCTGTAAACATGAATAAAATGTCATGTCCTTTAAGAGACTGTGTTGCACTTAAGCAGAATAAGACTGACCATTGCAAAGCCAGAGAGGAGTGCAGAGGTCCTGCTGGAGGCCTTCAGCTTGGCCCGGCTCAGGTACAGTTTCCTCCAGGACAGGGCCTGCACCGAGTGGTGGTTGGAGCTGACCATCAAATTTTGATGCAGATTTTTATTTTTACTGCAAATGAACGTTGTTCCCAAATATCGGGTTTCAATCTCTTTGATTTCTAAAAAGATCTCTGATGAAGCTATATCGGTCGATCCCTGATGTCCATATACTTTTGGCCACATAGTGTTGTTACTAGTTACTACTGTTATCATGACAGACATTCTGCATTTTCCAAATATCTGAATCTGTAAATTAACTAGAAGCTAAATTCATCAAATACGTGTAGTGGAAAGGGAAGTTTACAGAGGCAGAAAATTGAATAACTCAAGTAATTTGGGCTTGTAGGACGGGTCTGGTCGACATCCCATGGCATCATTTTTTGAACTGACAAACTGAGAGTGAGACCCCAAAACGTTTATTACAAATAGGACATTTGTGAACAGCACATGAGATTGTTTTATTTCATCAGCGTTTGTTGTAATTTTTTTTTTTACAAAGAGAAGATTAGGCTATTCCTTTATTTCAAATAATTGGTATCATCCCTGAAAAAAATCCTAACACTTCAACTGTCCATATACTTTTGGCCACATAGTCTCAAGACTCAAATACTGTCATCTGTGAAGCTCTGACATGTCAGCACAGCCCCCCCCCCCAACCCCTCCCCACACTAACCACAACACTTTGTGCAAACACAAACCACTGGTTTTCCGAGTTTGCGCAACCTTACCACCATCAAGATAACGAGGACACTGAGCCAAATAGGAAAGAGTTCATATCCGCTGCTTTTACTTAGCAGTTATTAAACTGGAAACACAAAATTGGCTTTTCACAACTTCAAAAACAGATGTGCATTTTAATGACAAGATTTAGGGTGATGTATTACCGGGAGGGAAAAATGTATTAAATGAGATACATTATCTTATAGGAGAGGAAAGAAGGCTCTGTCCAAGTGTAAACCCCCTGCAGGGGCAACAGTTTAACAGATGAGTGCACTTTTACGTCTCAATGTATATTTAGAACTGTGGTAAGTTAGCCGGATCCGTTTCCCAAGTTTAGCTTGCAGAAAGCAAAGTCTAAAACCGTGCTGCAGTTATTTCAATCAAAATGGAAATTGCTGACATTAATAAAGAAAAAAATTAAAATTTGAGGATGCATCACCTCCACTTGCCGTCTTGAGTAGGACTCAGTGTGCCAATATTGAGCACGTTAACTAGCTAGAAAACTCCTCTTGCTAGCTAGTTAGCTTGCTAACTAATCAACATAATTTCTAATGGAGTTGCTCGTCTGTTATGCAATTAAAGAACTAGACTACTTTCATCATACCTGCCCGTTGAAGTGCCGTTTGAACTGTAATTATAAACTCCAACGAGGTCTTCTCTCTGCACTGGACACGACAATAAACGAACACCGCCTGCACCACTCCGGCTGTTTCGGTTGAACAACTTCCGCTCTTCGGTTGCAGTTAGGAACACCTCCGTTTAGCTCCAACAGCGATGCCAGGGTGTGTCTTTTCACTCCTCACGAGCATATTTAGCGCACCTGGGTGATGCCTTTCTACCTCACCGCGAAATAAGATCACCGGACATCATTTCTTTTTCCTGTTTTCGGGAAGTTCAGACCGGAGACCCGCGGAAGACTGCGGAAAACTAAAGCAGCTAGCACAAAGCTTCCGGTTGGGCGTGTTGCCTCCAAAATAAAAGCACCAACAAACTCATTGAGGAAAGAGTGCCAAACCTGTTTTTCACGTTCTCCAAGCATGCAAACAGAGCGAAAAACACACAATCTTGTTCTAAAGCGGGTGAAGAAAAAAATAACTACCTGGTCTTTTTTAATCGCACATTATTGTTATTTTCTGGGCGCAGTCATTGCAGTTTTATCAAGGGTGATGCTTTTCACACTGTATTTGTCAGGTCATTTCATCTGGTGATCCAGACTGGTGAAAGGCCACAATCCCTTTACGTTGTCTTCAGTATCACAACGGGGTAAAATAATATTTGTAGACCGTCCTGAGTCGGTAAACTGTAGTCCATCAGCCATCTCCATTTATACATTTGTTTTTATTAAGGGTCCATATGTGTTGCTGCCAAACACCCTCCAAAAATGACCTCAGCCCACCTCTCAGGCCCTGAATAACCAGTTCCATTTCACACTACAACATTTCTATTTTTCTCTGTTGCTGGCAGCTAGATGTTGAGGAAATGCTCACTGTTGCAGAATGGCAAAGTGACTCATAAAAAAGAGGCTCTGTTGAGTGCTGCGTCCCAAACATTCTCAGGATATCTTTAGTCATGCTCCTGTATGTGTGAAAGTAACAATGGCACTGCTGTTTAGAGTTTCATGAACAGAATGTTGAGCCATGTGGAGCGCCAAAACAAACTGTCAGGTCACTGCTTTTGCATAATCAACGTAACCACATTCCTCTAACATGGAACAATTTCAGTACATGTCCTGACACTTGAGGGCAGCTGTAGACATATCATCAACAAGCTCCCCCTTACCTTGGTCCCCACACATTCTGCCTCATCAGGGCAGTTATGGAAAACAGAGACTAATGGAAATCAGATCTTAATCTACTCTGCGGAGACCCTGACTCTAGAGTATTCTTGTGTTAATCTCAGTATAATTGCGCCTTTGATGTGCCTTTAAACTTGATTATTGGTAAAGACTTTATTTCATTATGAAACAGCACACTGTTGTAGTGCAGTATTACACACATAGATAAAAGGGGTTTATGTGAATTTGGTAAGATTATGTGTGCTGTTGCCAACTAAAGCTTTTGAAAATAACACGGAATTCCAGCATTTAAACTCAGACGTGGAGATGTAAAACGACCGATATCGCTCCAGGTCATGCTAGGGCAAAAAACAAAAAACAAAAAAAGGGTTAAGAAAAAAAACACAAATTGTAATATAATTAGTCAGAAATGAATCTGTTAAAATCTGACACCGCAATGAAAATTTCTACTTTCACGTAAACCTGGAAATAATCAGAAAGTGTCAAAAGTCATTCTGTTATCATGAGTGTAGAGGGGTTTTGGCAGCGTCAGATCCTGATTGGACTAAAGGTTTCTAGGACTCTGAAAGTTGTATCCAAAGCACGATCACGCAGCATGAACCATCAGAAGATCAATACAACAAGCCCTTGATGCCAACAAGTTCACGAATAGACTGAGTTTCGTTTCTCTAACATGTAAATTGTTCTGCTTGATCCTATTGAAAAATTACTTCCAAATATATACACACGTGTATATATATATATATATATATATATATATATATATATATATATATATATATATATATATATATATATATATATATTGCACTGCCTGCACTATATATATATATATATATATATCTATATATAATTACAAACCTTGTATTCTGGGGTTTGGCTTGTAGTATTTTGAACATGATATCTTTACTAAGTATGACTTTTGGGTACATTTTACATCACTGCTCATTTATGACCTTTTCGTTTTGGACAACCACAGAACTTCATGGCAGACATGACTAAGACAAATCAGGCTTTGGCTCCACAGTTAGTAGACTGAATTCAATGTTAATTTTAGTCTTTCACTGATTTTTAGCCTATGAAAACTATTCAGTATTGCCAGCCATGTTCTTTAAGTTATGCAAACTATTCCTCAGAACATGACGGAAATGAATATACTGAAACTACTACCTAAATATGGTGTCACAAACTGCATTAGAAGAATGTACAAGACCTGTTACAGAGGTAAAGACAGCCAATAATAAAGGAGTGCAAAGAGAATTTAAAATATTTATTGAGTATCATCACAGACTACAAGTGAAATACCAGTGAAATCAGCAGCCAGGAATGGCAGTTGGAGTAGCTCCAAGAAGCCCTCCTGAAAATCCTGATTCAATTATTCTTTCATTCATTCTTTCATGATACTGCATTGCATCTAGGACACAAGATAAAAGACTTCATCTCTTCATGTCAAAGTGTTTACATGGTTTACAAAGAACCCTTCAAAAGGAGAGAAAAGGCACATGAGTTGAGAGAGGTGCTGTCCACCAGGGCACTGTTAACAAAGAGTTGTGACTCATAGTTCCATCTGAGCATGCAGCAGCTCTTTTAAAAGTGGCACACAATGCCTGCCATTAATATTTCTTTGCATAATAACACTTAAAATATCTATCGTTCTCTTGTCACCTACATGTAAAAGTCCCAAGAATTTGTTTTGGAAAAATTCAAAGAAATACAAAACATATATTTAACAAAAGCTCATAAACAATGTTTGTTGCTGTGCAATACAAATCTAGTGTTTTTTCAGCCCTGTATAATGACCTTAGTGAGTGTTCACCCTGCTTAGCAACACAACAATAAAACCCTACAGTCCATTCACTGAGTTGAGTGACAGTCCAAGCATTACCAGAACCTAAACTTAACAAGTTTGCCGGCCAGTATAACACATCCATGTCTGAACTTTTTTAGAGTGCCAATCAGAGTTTTAAGCTTCTGTGTTCTCCTGCTGATGGAATAATTGTTCAGCTGGCGAGTGCAACACAGATGGGAAGCTGCTTAAAGCTAAATAAACTGTACTCAAAGAACATTTTCAGGGAAAAGTTCAGAACCACTTCAAAGTCCAAGAACCTGCCATGACGGTGGGTAACGTGCTCTTTGAAATGTCTATGTAAAGGATGGTTTCAGAGTTGAAGAGAATGTACAGTGCTACCTTTAGGGCCTCCTTTAGCATAACCTGCTGCTTTTAGGCCATGAGGATTTTTAAGCACTTGCAGTATTTTTTTCCAAAGAAAATCATCTATCAGTAAGATAGGTAGTCTTGAGGCCTGTTATGAGCTTTTCCGCAGGCTTTTAGAACCGGTAGATTGAATGAAATATATAAATTGGCTTGGTAAAAACTAGTCGCTGTCTCAACTCCATAGTTTTCTAGCAAAGAACGATCCATCGCCCACATTACTTGCAAGCCGGACACACAGTTGTTGTGGGTTTCATTGAGGGCTTTACTTAACAATGACGATCGATGTGTTGTGGATGGACTGCATGACAGCTGCAAGGCGACTGCACAGGTCATGGGCCTGGCTGACATGGACTTTGGGAGGGTCTTTAAGAACTACTGCGTCAGCTGAACCGTCCAGAACCCTGGGCAGAAACTCACCCAGCTTTACCTGCAAAGACTCTGAAAACACAAGAGGCCAGAAAAAATACAGCCGTTCATTTAATTTAGGCCTTGGTTTAAGTCAGACATTTGTTTAAGGTTTTTATGTTGAAGTTTTGTTTATAAAAGTTTATTAAAGTCTTAAAATGCTTTAGAAAATGGCTTTGCAAATGTTTTATGAGTAAGAAAATGCATTGATCATGCTTGTAAAGCCTCAGGAACACCTAATAAAAACTCTGGAATGACAGGTTTTACGGTTAACTTTAAAATCTACAACAATTAGAATTATAAAGCAATTAGGAAAAATAAGTGGCAAATACATGTGGCAGAAGTGAAAGGCTCTGAATACTTTCCAAAGCCACTTCATGTCATTCATTTTTTATTAATCTTATGTAAACATGTATACTGTGGTATATATTATTTGAAACCTAAATGCTCTAAAAAACATTTTTTGTATCAATATTAGCTGACTGAAGACATTGTTAAAAGATGTGCTGATACATTATTTAATCTAGTCTTACCGGTCATATCCTGGCCCAGGCAGCAGCACCAGTGGCTGCGGATGCTCTCCATGGTGTCCCGGTCTTCCTGGGATAAAGAAGAGTCCCGGCTCATCAGATGAAGGCAGGGGATGACTGCCTCGTCCATGATGGCGATGCCCTCCTCCACATTGGTCTCCTCACCGCTGCAGAACAGCCGTGATGCGCTTTCATTCAGTGACTGCATTGTGAATGTTGGGATGAGAAGAAAATAGTAAAGGTGCATTGAGCACTGTTCGTCTTTTGTATTTATTTTCATGGATTAGAAGTTACATTTTTATATTGTAACTTTTATAAAATTACTTTTTATAGATATTTGAATCTTTCTGCAGAAGGACTGAGCTTAGTGTTCTCATGTTTCACGATAATAAAACTGAACTGTGAGGTCCCAAACTCTGACTGTAAGACCAGCCTTACTCACAGTGAGGCATTTCCTTCTGTAGCCTGCAATAAGAGACTTGTCAATGCCACGTTTCTCTCCATTCTTCAGCAGGTTGGCGTTCGTCTCATACGCATGAGCCAGGTAGGTCAGAGCCTCCTGCATCCTGCAGCACACACACACATCAGCAACTGTCATCATGTCATTCTTGACATAAACTGCAGTCCCACTACTGGCAAATCAGTAATTAACACCTCTTTAGCAATGTAAACCATTCATTGTATGAGGGTAAAAGACACATGTTTAAAATTCCTAGGCTACACAGAATCCAGTCAGAGTAGTAGTTATGTGTATATGTGTTCTTTGTATTGTTCTTCTAGTGCACATTAGCAGCTATGCTTAATTGGTTCTAGGCTCATTTTGAGAGGCTTTTCCCTGTTTCATGTGCAGTATGAAGATTAAAGCTTTCTGAACCTTTGGTGATCAAGTATCTCTGAAGTAGGTCTGTGGTGGTGAATGTCAGACACCTACTTTCCATGCTGGTAGTGCTCCAGACCAGTCAGCAGGTAGACAAACACTGTCCTGAACAGCCTGTAGTCATCATGCCACTGCTGTGATAGAGCACAGAAGACAACTATCACTTCATTTGCTCTCTGCAGTGTTTTCAAATGCCTGATGACACTGTAGAACTTAAAGCAATCAACAACAACAGACATGGATTAATATCCATTTAAATTATTACAAAGATGAGAGAAAACAAGTCCAACATGGCAGGGGTCAGCTAATCCTTAAGACAATACCAGGTATTCATCCATATCCATGTCCTCTGGCTTGATGAGGCGTAGCTTGGATCGTGCCTCCCTCATGATACTGATGGCCCTGCATGTACAGAGACAACATATGAATGCTTTTAACTATGGCTGTATAATTAATAGAAATATTATCAAAATAACATTATAGCTAAATGCAATAAGTTAAGGAGCTGCAATTTTTTGATAAAGGTGAAATGTGTCATAGTATACCATTAAAATTAAGCATTGTGCTTGAAATCTGTTCCAGCCTCACACATCATTTTCTTTCTAGTTTTTCAGTGAAAAATAAATGCAAAAATGGCCATTGCCAATACAATCTTGACTCAAATCATGATCACAATATAAGCTATAATATTTTGTTTTACATATCATTCAGCCATTTAACTTGATACAGTAGTTTCCCTTCATGCTGCAGGTCTCTCCCCTAGACACTAGATGGCAGCATAGGCATGCTGTCTGGTCTACTGCATTTCTATGTGTCACCTTACTTACTCCCATACTTCTGCTGTGTGTACACACTGTAACGCCCAGACAGAAACTTCTTGAATATTACCAGTTTTCTGATAAATCAATGTATCCTGTCTGCAAATCCCTGTTGCCCTCCAAACTGTTTTAATATAAGCCAAGTCAAACAGATTTTTCTTCTTAATCTTCATGGAGTTTGTCATCCACCACTTTTAGATATTGACTCATCCCGGGACCACTTATTTGGTATCTGTGCGCACCTCTCATCGAAGCTCAAGTTGCGGTCAGTGAACTGCTCCAGCAGCGTCCTCTCAATGATGCGATTCGGTGCCTTGTTTTGGAAGAAGTACACCAGAACGTGCTGCAGACGAGGGTCCTCCTGGGGCGTCGTCTCCTCCTGGGAGAGTTCATACAAGCGGGAATACTCCTCGTGGAAGGCCTGAGGGAACAGTGGGAAATCATCTCAGAGTTAATCATATTTAGATTTTCCAAAATGCTCAGAGTTGATGAAGTGCTTAATAGATATATTTACAAGACAGTCTAACATTCTTCATCCAGAAAAGTAAAAAAAAAGAAAAAAAGAATCACAAATACATATTAAAAGTAAATGATATGACTTTATTTTCTGAGTATTGTTTGTATTCTATTTCAATAAAATGTGGGGAGTTTTTAATTTTATGAATCAAAAGTCATGTTTACAGTGCTTTTATTGTTCTATATTTTGACATTCCTACATTTGGAATATTTTATATAAAAAATAATTCTTTATCATTAATTTATTGCAAGAAATCTTTAGGAACCTTCTAGTCCACTGATGATTACTATTAATACAGTTTATGCTGCATATCATCAAAACATTTGAATATTTTTACATTTTTGCTGTGATTCTAATAGACATGTGACATAAAGAGATCATTTTTAGCCACTCCTATCAAATATTTTATGTGGTCTGGTAAAAATATCTCAGTGAACATGGTATTTAAAATTAATTTGTGAAATGTAGGATTACTGTGAGACGTGATAATGTCCCTCTAAGAGCATACCTTGATGAGGCCAGCCTCAGGTCCTTCCTTATCAAAAATTTGCCTGGCCTTGGCAATGGCTAGAATAACACCTTGCATAGCTGGAGTCAGCATCATCTAGGAAATGAATATAAATGAATAAAGAGGACAAAGTGAGTGAGTTGTTACAACACCAACTGGGCAGCAAACAGAAAAACAAACAAAACAATATATGTCATGATGTCTTTTGATGGATGTTAATCTATTCATCAATCAAGTGGTGCTGTAAATTCAAAATCAGATGTGAAACACTGTGGCAAGTTAGAAGCAGCATTCACAACTTGATATATCAGTGTGTTAATATAGCAACACATTTAAGACTCAGGATACACAAATCCTGTCTAAATTTCAAGGCTTGGGATAGACTGATTATTGGACTTGCTGATTATTGAGGCCGATTGTACTTGAATACATTGCACTTAGTTACTTTCCAACACCAGTATTTCAAAAGTTTAAGACAAAAAGATTTTCAATTTTACAGCAAATGTATACTGGTTACAATTATCTGTCATTGGTATCTTTTATTACTTATTGTACATACTGCTCAACTCTTACTGCACAACTTAAAAAGTTTGGAAGTGCAGCTCTGTGATATTAGCTACTGAATTCCTGTCACATTTTGACACATACTCACCTCTTCATTATATCCGTCAGCATCAGCTCTGACCATGATCCGGCCCACATTCGGGATCTCCACTTCAGAGACCTCGTTCTCAGTCTGTCTCTGTCTAACTGGGACCTCCTGCTGCTGCAGCTGTTGCTGCTCCTCATCCCCCTCCTGCGCTTCATGTTCAGGAGCTTCTCCAGAAGCTTCTGGCTCGCCTTGAGCTGGAAGGCTGAGCCCTGCAACCTGTGTGTTGTCTTTTTCCTCTTGGAGGTCAGATTCAACCTGGTTATTAAGCTCTGCTTCAGGGCCAGGAGTCTGCAAAAAAAGATTTAAAAGATAAAAAATAAAATATTCCTTCAGTTAATCCATTATCTATACCTGCTTATCCTGATAGGGTTGTGAGAGTCTCGTATGTAGAAGTGCACCTATACAAATGTCCACCTCTACAAGTGTTATAAACACCTATGGAGAGAATATATCTGGAAAATGTCAGCCTTAATAGAGAACACAGCATGTGTTTCTATTTTAACTCTCCTTTCCAACGGTGAACAATTTGGATCAGAGAGAGTGTGAAATTCAAAATGGCTGCTTGTATCCAGTCAAAAGGTTGGCCTGATTATATGTTGTCAGGTGGGTCAGCAGACATTGCAGCTTCAGACATTTGATAATACAATTAGGGAGTAACATTCACTTACAGCTGACCACCTGATATATCAAGAAGACAGAATTGGTAAAGAAGTGGTTTGAAGTAATTAACTTATTAACCAGTTTATTTAAAGTGATCTTATTGAACAGCCTACAATAGAACTGATATATATATAAAACTGATAATCAGCCACCCATCGTAATGTTTCACTCTATGGTCTTTGTTCAATCTTTAGGTTGACTGAACGGGTGTTTCTAATATTTTGACCAGATTGACACCTGAATACTAAGAATAATCATTTGAAATAATATGACATGAACACGCTACTGACTATTAAACAAATTAGTTGATAGCAGTAATCACTCCTGACCCTTATTCTATTGAGACATTACTTTACACTCTGACATTAAGCCTGTATCTCCATCATTATGCTAAGTGGTGAAATAGGACCCTTGACCCACATGTACACACTCACATGTGGCCTAGAATTTCTGACCCATATTTTACAGACGGGGACTTGCCCACCTGACTCTGAAGTTCTTTCTCAGCTGTGGTGGAGCTTTGGCCAGGAGCCAAGGGGTCATTGACTGCTGCACTGCTGGTGTCGTCTGACTGGCAGCCAGGGCTCTGTGGTGGTGGTGCTGGTGGCGTTACCTCTGATTCTTCTAAGGTCAAAAACAGAGAGAAGAGAGGTTGTGAGTCCAAACACGGACTGTTCAGTAGGTACTTGTAATTACAGGATATATAATAGCTACCTCATCATGTACTACAGGGCCTAAATATATAAATTACAATTAATAACAGAATTTCTAGCATTTTCAACATCCAGGTCAGATAAATCCTGTCAAACCAACAAAGGTCTGGTCAAATGTAATCACAATTATTGCCTAATTATAAGCAGAGATTGCTGCTTCTGTTTTAGTGATGGGGCACCGACCATTTGGTATTATCCCAATACAGAGTGCACATGCACAGGTGGGAGGGTCATTCAAATGTGGCAATGCAAAGTGAGCTGTGGGTATTTTGGTACTTAATTACACACCTAGCTCTGTCTTTGTCATGCCTACAGTATACAAGGAAAAGAAACAACTTTCATTGGACCCAGATGTTAAAAGACCCTTTCTTATAAAATTACATCTTATGCGCTTATCCATTTTATGCCATAACCATTTTCCCAAGATAACAGAAACACTAATATATATAATATATCAATATTTTAACTGGAGCAAAAGGCCAGTAATTTGTTCTAGTCCTTAAACTGTATTTGATCACCAAAAGGATAAAATGTTGTGTTAAAGTTCATACTTTCTGTATTTTGATATCAACATGGTAAATTATATTTAGGAAGATAGTTATGGAAAGGATTATGTTTTCTCTCTGTCTTAAGAAAAATGTATTCATTAAATTCTGGACCAAGCTGATCAAATATGCCCGATTTTGTGGAGTATTCAATTCATGACTTTTCAACCTCCCTCAGATATCCTTACATTACTTTTGAGATTTATCTAAATTAATTCACTGCAGTATTAAAGACACTGCCCGTATTCTTGTAATATACACTACGATCCAAAAATCCATGCTTTGGCTTAAACTGTGCTAAAGTAGTTTAAATTCACATTTACAATAGGGCTGAATGAAAAATATTGACAGATCAGTCAAGATTTTAGTAAGAAATTTTAACATTTAATTTTCGCTGCGAAAAAACATGAAAATGATGATGATATGGTTTTGCTAAACAATCAATTTTGGTTCCTTTGATTTCTGTGATCTCTAGGCCTGGGGATCTCTGTAGCACCTAATTATCCTAATTTACAGTGGTCTTTACAAGGTGTCTTTTAAGCCTCTACAAATGATTTCGACTGATGATCGTTCAGTCTGAAAATATTACCAAACAGGCTGTTAAGCTTTTAAAAACCTTGCCCCATTCCCTTCTCTCCATTAACTGTTATAGACCTTCAGGCTTTTCTTTTTGAACAGGCTCCACATCCTTCTCTGCTTCTGGCTCTGGTTGTGGCACTGAGGAAGCTGTCTGGTCAAGCTCTTCATTGGATGGTCCAGACTGGGGCGCTGGCTCAACTGGTGCTTGATCTATGTTGTCTGCACTGGGATTTGTGCTCTCTGCAGATGCTGTGGACTCTCCCTGTGGGGTTGCTGTCTGGCAGAACTGCTGTTCCCATTCACTGAGCTCCTGCTGGAACCAGCGGTTATCTTCATGGACGTAACGTCTGAGGACGGGTGGCAGAGAGTCCATGCCATGCAGCACCTGGCCTGTCTCATCATCTGTGTCATCTGAGTGGATGTGGGATAGTGTCAGTTATTGAATTAAAAGTGCTTTAAACTTTGCAACTTTACTTATTAAGATTAAGCTAATCAGAGCACATCAAATAACTGAAAATCACTCAGAGACCTACCTGTAATAAGGTTGGGTATTCTGTCATCTATGTACATCAGACAGTAGGCACTGGCATTGGTCATGCCCCCATATGAGTCTCGTTCCAGTTCCTCCCATGACGACTCAGTGATGCTTATATCATTGTACTTCATCCAGCGCTGGTTGGCATGGTCGTAGATGTAGGCCCAGTAATGACCTGCTGATGCCTGGCCTTCATGGACGAGCACTGCATGGAGTCTGTAGGGTACCTAAATAAAAGGATGATATAGTATTAGACTCCAGCTATACAAAATACTGAAGCACTACAATATTCAGGGTCAACTGCTGGTTGTAAGATTGAATTAGGTGAGTATATGTCTCACCTGGCAGAGACTGTTGTCTGCATACATGCCCTCTAGCATCTGACTGAGCTTGTCAATGCTTGCCTTTAGCTCTAGCAAACATAAAAAAAAAAGAAAAAATGTCAAAATAAAACACAAAATGTAATATAGTACACTTGGAAATGATTTTCTTTTTTATTTCTTTAACCTATTTTTTGTCCAGATATGGGAAAAGTTAGGAAGGGGAGAATGAATTCTAGTATTCAAGTCACAGATTGAGCTGAGCTAAGAGACAAAAAAACACATTTCCTCAGCTACACCCAATATTTACAATGATAAACTGATAAACCAGATATTTTGATACAACCACATGTGCAAAGAAGCACAGTAGAGCATGTGCTTTTGGTAAGTCCGAGGTTCACTGCATTTTCAGTTAAGAATGACGACTTTCTGCATTATCTTCCATTCACAATCTGTCAGTAGCTTTAGTTGCACGCTGCACCCAAAACAAACTCACGGTTCATATATGTGGGTTAGCACCAAAATTGAACAAAATACAAGTTGTAGTGCTTTGGGCTCTGTGTACGCCCTCTCATTCACTGATATCACTGATGCTCAGTAGGTGGGTACAAATGATTTTCTGAATGGTTTCAATCACCCGCTGCAGAGCCTTCCAGTCATGGGCTGTGTACAAACTATGCCTATTCGTAAGATGTCCAGTCTGGATGCTTACTCATGCTAGTCTGTAAAAGTTGACACAAACCTGGCACACGAATATTACTTCCTTAAAAAGACTTTCAGTATGTAGCAACTATAAAACCAGTAAAACCCACAATACTAAGTTAAGTTTAATCATACTAAGACTATACTCTTGTAAAGCAATCTTCTTAAATACGAATCCGACAACATATGAAAACTGTATAAAAAGCAGTGTGACACTATTTACTCTTTAATATGCATTAGCATACCATTTATGTCGTTCTCAACTTCCGTCCTCCAACGCTGTAGGCAGGTCTTAACAAAGTGCAGCTCTTCTTCAGTGATGCTGTGAGGGGCTGGGTGAGGTGGGCTTTCAGTGGGGAGTCTGCACTGGGTGAAGGGCTTGTATATGGGGGTACGCTGGCAACTAGAAAGGCTTGAAACCAGGCCCTCTGAGGAGTCTGTTTCTCCAGGTTCACTGAGGGAAGCAAGGAAAGCAGTGAAGATAGTTTGGTTACAGATCCAGGGTTTAATTACAGAGAAACAAGATATAATGTAGGGCTGTTTTTCAGTTCAATCACCAGTGTTATCAGTAGGCATGTGTAAAAATATAATTTACTGTATAGTATTAAGTGAATGATATACCACTGTGTAGTATCCATTAGTCTTTGATCAGGGGCCACTGCTTATGTACAGTTATCTGGTCCTCTGTGTACTCAACCTGTTTTCTTTGGAGCTGAGGTCATCAAGGGGGTGGCTTGCAGGTGTCGGTGAAGTTGGTCTCAGATCTTCAGCTGGGGAAACACTTGTGGGCTTGGTGGTAGCAAACTCCAGCACAAATTGCAACATATCAGCCAGAGGATACTTGGTGGGTCCAGACCCAT
Source organism: Acanthopagrus latus (assembly GCF_904848185.1). NCBI lineage: Eukaryota > Metazoa > Chordata > Actinopteri > Spariformes > Sparidae > Acanthopagrus > Acanthopagrus latus. Next base: position 22,274,300 of record NC_051051.1, on the reverse strand, counting down.
AGTTTTTGTAGCTGTGAATAAAGACAGGATCCAATGACTGTAACTATAACTCAGAAAAGATGTAAAGCTGCGGCAGTAACTTACCACTCAAGTTTCTGTTGAAGGGCTGCAAGTTGATCCTTGAGTTTTTTCACTTCTCCTCTCCTCTCATGGGTCTCTTTTATGTTTTTGTGAAGATATCTGTTCCCATAAAAATCAGCAATTAACAAAAATTTATCAGTACAGTATCAGTGTGTTTAAGATTTAAACAGACATATAACTGGCTAGTATTTCTTTCCCTCTACAATTTTAGTACTAGAATTCTTATTTAAGTTTGCATACATTTGTGAGACAATCATTCTTAATGTTGCTGTAGCATACATCATTTATCCTTATGCCTGTTGAAGCATGTTGAACATGGGAATCTGAATAAACTTGCATGTCTATGATTGTTTTATGCATACAAAGCTCACCTGTCCATATAAACTATTTGTGGAAACTCAAGTTTCTTATGTATCTTTTCTGGACGGCCAAGCTGGGTGTTGAATTCAAATCTAGACAGTTCAAATGTCAAGACTGGTGGTAGCTTTTTGAACCATCTCTGCAAAGAAGACAAAATACAACTGTCTTAGTGAAGCATCAACTTGCACAAACACTGAACTAGTCATATACATAGTAACTCTACTGTTAGTCAGTTGATGAAATAATTCACCTCACGACCAGGTGTAACGCTGTGATCTGAATGTAGTGACTCAATCTCCCTCTCAACCATGGCACCCTCTAGGCATTCATCCAAGTTGTTAAAGCCGTTGACTTGCAGGGGATACTGGCCAAACTGCTCAATATTACACAGAGTCTTACCTAAACACAGTGATGCAAGTGAGTGAGTACAGAATTCATGTTGATTATTGCCTTGACAGAAACTCGACAAAACGCATACCCTCATGTCTTCTTTCTGTCACGAAAGTGCCATAGAAAAGCTGGACCATGGGGTTTTGTTTTTTGTCTTCTGCATTACTGACAAAAAAGACATGATAAAACTTATGTTACTCAGGGCACAAATACAGGATAGTCTGTGAATGTGGGTGACAACGTTTAACTTACTTTCCATTGGCTGACAGCTGAAATGCATCCTCTAGCCAGTCGAGCAGTTTGTGGGAAAACTCACTGACATCCTGGAATAAAGTCATTAGAAACAAATGTAAAACAATCTCTAGCTATTGCGTCATGGTCAAGGATAAAGTAAGTGGTGTAGCTGTAATATTAAAGGATAAAATGAGGGCCAAGATTCACCATATGTCTATGAGTTCCATCTTGACCGTGGAAACAATAGTTTGACCAGCTAAAAGTGAATCTGTCCACAGGATACCATGCATTTTTATTTGTCTACAAAATTCTTTAATCAGTTGCACTGTTGTACCTGTTGAGCCTCACTGGTCCTGAAGGCATCTCGCAGTAACTCAACTGCAGCAGAAGGATCCACAAACCTGCGAGTGGAGCCCACCATGAGGGCAAACAGACAGCGCAGCTCCTGCATGAAAGCTATGTTCCGCTTGTCCTGTTAACAAACGGCCTGAGTCAAATTTCAGCCCCTTTACACTCTCCCATAACAGCTATGTTTGTATTGACAGAAAATCTCCACAGCTTTTGTATTATTAGGTCTGCTGTAAATGGCAGCAGTGGAGTAGGTGCTGGTGACAGTAGTTTACTCACAGAATGACTCTTGCACTTCTCCAGCACTCGCTCGGACAGATGGTAGTTGAGCACCAGCCTCCTGAACACAGGCAGGTGGAAGAGTGACTGCAACAAGACAACAAAACATGGCAGTCCACTCAGGGTCAAATGGGAAAGATTACCAGCTGGCAGATGATGATTACAATAGTCATGCATGACATTGTGGTGGTTATCAATTAAGAGACATGGCCATATGCAAAATACAGCATGTTCCTTGATCAACACAGAAAAGTAGTTCCACATGCTGAGGATGTTAAGCAAATCAGCACCTGCAAATGTCCTGCTTCCATTTACCACATTGATGTTTAAAGAGGAGACACTACAGGTGAACAGGGTGCCAAATATTACCACAAACATTAGCACGTTGATTACTTACAGTAAGATAATTATTTTGTGTATAAGAAATTTTCAGAAATTCTAAGTTTAGATGAGCAAGTGATTTTGCAGAGGACACATCTGAATGTTGGATAAAACCAGGTAATATATATATATATATATATGTATATATATATATATATATATATATATTACAGTTATGGATATATCTCTCCTTAACACTCAGTTCCCAGTTCAGCCAGATTGTAATAAATACTGTATGTCTTGTCTGACCACATATTTAGCCCTAACATTTTATAAATTAAAAGTGAAGATAATATTAATTAAAAATCTGACTTTGGAAAAATATGATCATTAGAGAAAAGTTGGATGATTTCTCCACTAATAACACATTGGATAAAGAGCAGCTTTAGGACCTTCACCACGCATTCAACCGTGGTGGTTGCAACTTAACCGAAGTCAAGTTCTCCATGCCATTTAGTTATGTGTTTTCTTGTATTTTTAACAGTTTTTATTTTCTACACTTTGTTATAAGGTACTTGTGTTCCTCACGATAAACGAAACACATTAATACCAGTCACATACTCTTATGTCATGTGCAGTATTGAGTGGAGCTTCTCAGCACTTATGAATATCTTGATATATATTTCCATTTGAGTAGGAAATTCAATTATGGCTTATCTCAGTTTTACTGTAATTCATACCACGAATGATAATAGAGGGAATATGAGCTGACAACTGAATCATGTGGTCACTCAGCTTCAATCTGATAGCTTAATTACTTTTTTAAAGGGAAGAAGACTGCTTTATCAAGAGTTGGGCTCTGCTGAATCTACGACAGATTAATTCTACCTCACAGTATCAACACCGGCGAAAAACAAACACCATTTGTATTCAAACAACACTGCCTCATTTTCCCATCTCCTCTCCCAGATAATAACCCCTGTCCTTTGGGAGTTTGACTTCTAAATCAATGTAGAAACATATCTGGGTTCAACAAGAGACAAACAATCACTGTCTGCTCTTTCTCCATTTCAGGCTTAGATGAGGAAGTCTACTGCTCACTCCATCATCACATCACATGCTATTTAATTATCCACACAGCCTGTGCATCTCAATGAGGGCTCCAGTTTCTGTCGAGCCACCTGATAGTCCTGACTAAATTCACTGGAATGGATTTCCAATAGAATTAGCAGCTCAGAGAAATACTGTATGTTCTCTTCCAAAAATATGCCCACACCTTTTTGTTTTTTCTTCCTGATGTTTCTCATAACTCTCTCAGGATGTATAAAATTGATAAAACAAAAAGACTGACAGGAGATCTCTCTTTAGTCACAGAGTTTCTGCTGTCAGTTCAACAACATGTCTAGTGCTGAACTCATTGGGGATATGATTATAAACCAAGGTACAGAAAGTACAGAGGGACACTAATGACTGAACCACATGGGCCCTGATTTTAAAGTGGAAAAAGAATCAAAACTATGTTACAGAGATTGCTTAAGGCCAAAACAACATTTGCTAACTACATATAAGGTTAGACACCTCTGACAGACTAAAGTTAGAAATCTTAGAAGGGAAACTGGAAGTCTCTTAATGTTTGTTAAGCCAAGAGTGAGGGAGCTATTTTAAGATTTACCAGCAAAGGATGTGAGACACTGATAGAACAGGTGGACATATAGAAGGAGATTAGTGCACCTACAGCAACAGACTGTAGTTAGGTGTTTATGCAGATGTAAACATTTTAAATCCTCCACCCCCAATTCAACCTAATATGCTTTCAAACGTTGATGGTAACCCTTTTACAAAAACTGTAAAATTTTATCAAATTACAAAAATAATAATAATGATATCTAAATACATTTTTGTGAAAAGGCAAGACTTGAGTTGTGGATCTGCATGTGCAGTTTGTTGGCAATTTTCAGAAATGGCCCAATTTTGGTCTGTTGTTTTTGTATTGTTATAAAGAATGAAGAAGGGAGCAATGAGCAATATTTGACCAACCTCAGTTAACAAACAGCACCCATGTTGTGTGGACGAAATTTGAGCGATGAATTCTAAATTCTATCCCTGATGCTGATGAATTTGATGTAACTACTCAGCCTCCTCTTTTTTCACCTGAATGACAGCACTGAACCAGCAGGTGTTTCCAACATTGCGAATGCCCACGGGCCAGTCGTCCTGACGGATCCAGTCTGCAGGGCTGCACATTTCACTCTGGGCTTCACACCTCTTCCTTTTCATCCTCGCTGCATTCTCCTCTGCACTGGCCTCCAGAGCCCTGCATTAAATCAAATTACCCATTTGAAAGCACCAATGTGATGACTCTTTTGAACACAGGTTGGCTAGGATAGATATATGTTCCTGTGTGAATGCTGAAAACGAAACACCTTTATAAGTTATAAGTAAAATCACCATAAGGTGTCTGACCACAAGTGTGGCTGAAGCCAAATGAAAATGCTATCTGGTGTTCAGTCATTATCATGAACACTATCCTAGTTAAGCCTGTTATTGTGTTAACATTCAATTGCAAGTGCAAAGTACAGCTGATGGGAATTTCTACTATTTTTCACTGTTTTGTTTTGTTTTGTGTGTTTTCATTCAGGATGAGTTGTGAGCTATAGAATTTGTTGTGTAATAATATTGCTAATAATCTTGGTTATAATCTAAGCAGTGCATGAACCAGAGAATAAGAACAGAAAGAAAACAAGTTTTTCAACAATTCAGCAGATAATTATGAACCTAAATCTCAGTCACCTGTAACACAGAGGGATTATATAAACAGCAAGTTTCTTGTACCTATTAAATTCCCTCTCCTCTTCCTGGGCATTGTGGGACTCCTGCAGGCTGAGTTCTATGGCAGTCTGCAGTTCATCTTTAGGAAGCACTGAAGCAACAGAAAACAATTGTTTAAAACAGTTTCACGGACAATTTTATCAACAAACATTCATAACTCTAAAAATAAATTATTCTATACCATACTGTTTCTTGCACTCTTTCTAGAGAACACATACATGAAAGTGCAACATCGCAACATTTCTAAAGCAATTTTGGACCCTGAAATGTCAGAAACAACACACCTGTGTGTGAATGCCAGATGCTGCTACTTTAACAGGTAGGCCTCAGTATGCTTTAAGGCTTCAAACAAGATAGTTGCTTCTAATATTTTTGTGAATGTTTGTTTTGTCCTCAGTGTACCTTTCTGGCCCTCCCAGGTCTCTCCAGAGCTCCCTGATTCCTGTGGTTCTCCAGGATCCTGAACCTCTGCAGGCTGGGCTGTCAGCAGTCCAACAGCATGTCCAATGTCACCCTGACTGGCCTTGAGGAGAAGGGCAGATATTTTGGATATACATGTATGTTACTGTTTGCAGAAGTATAACAAGAAATAAACAAATATTAAATACATACGAATGATAATAAGGCACACTTTAATGCAATTGAATAATTAAAGGGACACAGACAAATTCCCCTGCTGAGTTTTAAACCAGCAGTACAAAAACATTTCTAATTTTGTATGGAACTGTGGGAAGATGTTCCCCTCCCAAACCCATGAGCTCCTGCTGTGTCTCTGTCAGCCCCTGGTGCAACAGGTTGGATGATGTCTGCACCACAGTCAGCCAGACTGTTTATTGAATCGTTTGTCTATTATCACTTTCATGAGATTCCTATTAACTCAAGCTCCTAGGGACTTTTCCGTCTGCAGTTGTGTTTTAAAACACAAGCTGTGTGCTGGGGTGGAAATATGGCACCCTGTGGGGTGCTTTTAATGTCATCAATGAGTTTTCCTTTAACATTAATTACACTTCAAGAACTGAGCAGAACTGTGAAGGCTATGTTTTATCCAACTAGCAGCATGGGTCTTGTGACGGATTTACATATTTAGTACAGGCATTCCGTTCTCCACAGGAGGAAGTGTAATTGTCATCTCTTAAAAAATTCATGCTCATAAGCTGACACAGCCAATAATATAAGTCACCCAAGACCATTTATCTCTGACACCATCCTCTGCTGAATGCACACCACAACTCTAAACTTTACTTGGTAATTTGGTGTTCTTGACAATCAGTATATAACTCTCAAAGTGCTAAAGACACTATTTTTGTCTTACAACTAAAATTATCCTTTAAATGTCTCTGTCATAAAGGTGGATCTTACATCTGTCCAACTGCAACTAAGCTAAACTCTGTGCTTTAAGTAATCTTATCAATAAGTTGTCTTATAGCATACTGTTGAAATAGCATATGTATTTAGCTGTAGAAAATATCAACCATAAGGCCTTTTGCGCCTCCTGAAAAAATATATTATAATGATTGAGTTGTCCATTTTTCTAATTATTGTTTTTTGTTTAGGGTGCAACCAAAGATTATTTTCTTTTCAACTGATCTGTTGGTTATTTTCTTGATTAATAAATAAATTGTTTGGTCTATAAAATGTCACTAAATGAAAATGAAAACCAGTGTTTGACAAAGTTCAAGGATGTCCTAAAATGTCTTGTTTTCATCCACAACAGAAGAGTGGAAAAAAAAATGAAGACATTAATAAAGAGAAAAAGAAAATGTGTATTTCATTTCCTAAATGATACTCATTGATTCACTTTAATCATTGCAGCTAGTTCAGTATTTGAAAAGTAGCAATGTTGTGATCGTGTTACTCTTGTTGGATAAAGGTCATTCACTGGGTTACGTTGTGGAAAAAATTACAACATAATACAAGGGAGACATCAGCCACTGTCTTTTATCACAAAGCTGGTAATAGAGTCAGGGTCTTACATTCAAGGCTCTGTAGAGAATCTGTGGATCCTGGATGCCAGTGATCTCCCGTAGCTGGTTTATCAGCATTTCGCTCTGCTGAGGGAAAACAGTAGTTAAACTTGAGAGATCCTTCATGCACTACTCCAGCCAAATTGTTCTTTGAAACATTCACATAGTTTGGGTTAGTGATGGGCTGGTATTTGACTTTAATTTGGACTGATCAAATGGACAAAACAGGCTACAAGAGTACAATCCAAAATGTACAGTATGGGTTTGACGGGTATAATAATTATAAAGACTCCCACATTGGCCCATGTACTGTTTTGAGTAACCAACTGGGGCCTATGTGGTACCTGAAGATAAAAATCAATGCTGGCCTCATTCTAAGCCTGTGACACAGATGGGCAGACACACATGGGGTATATATGGAGAGGAAGAACAAATGTCCAAATGCCAGCCTGTCATGCCTAAATGAGGACCACATGTTGGCAGGGTCAGGACAATGGCTCAACAGAACAAAGCCAAATATGGTGGTTGGTATCACATTATAATAACCATCATTTATGAAGGGTACACCTATAGTTAATTAACCTTTAGTAACTAGTCATTTCACTTTTAACAAATAATGAAATGCCGTGTAAACCATTTACTAAGCTATTGTTATGGTTTATAAATATTAGTTGCAACTTTATGTTGATCACTGAAATGTTGAAAGATGAACCACAACTATATCTTATATCTTTACAAATAAACAATGAAACACTTTGTAAAGCATTTTATTGTTTGTTCACAGTGAAATAACTGTTAACTAAAATTTAATTAACTATAAACTTCTTTAAATGATGTCTGGCCCAGTGGCTTCACTTAACAGCATCAAAGGAAATGTTTGAGATTTTGGAAATATTCTTAAAAGGATTTGCTTTCTTACTGAGCGTTAAATAAGAGACTGATACCACTGTCAGGTCTGTACAACATATATAAGGAAAACTTTCAAAGAAACCAATAGAGACCCCTGGGAATTACTTGGCCACGAAATTGCAGATTGCAGCAGATTGTAATTTTTACACTCCTGTTTAGGTGTGGAATGGTTTAATAAACAAGACATGAACATGTTATTTTGTAAACTTCAGAGATGTTGGTAGGCAGAATCTGCGGAATCTGTTTTGTTGGACATAGCCAGAGCAGCTGTTTCTCTCCGTTGATGAACTGCCTGCTCGTGGTAGCTTCATATTTACTGTACTGACAGATAAGTGTATTTACAAATTGTTGAACTTTTCCCTTCATACAGTTTAGTGATAATGCAGATTAGAAAAGGGGGATTCTTCTATGAAATGTCACCTTGTGTTTGAGAAGTGTATCCTTAGCTGGAAGGTGACATGTTTTTAATAAATCTCCTTTAAATTAAACTCAAACACATAAGTCATTTAGTAACCAATTCTGTGCCACCTCACCAAACATGCCAATGCCCCTTTACCCACATTTGAGCTAGTAAACACAAACCCTCAAAAGCAATCACATGTTTTGACCTCATAGACAGAGACATGAGGAAAGAACTAACATAGGTCTGCAGAGTGAGTGGCACTATATTAAGCCTGCTACCCCAACAGCAGGTGGAAATGTCAGGGTATCTCTCTCTCTCACTCTCTCACACACACACACAAACACACATGAAGCCATGAGCAGGCTGACCAGACTTATATGGCGTCCAGGGGCTATCTGAGACCCTTTTGCTTAGCCCCTATTTTAGGCCACTGACATGGATAGCACAGGCTTCTGTTTATCATTCCACTCACCATGCCACCAGACCTGAGCGACAAAGGCAGTGGGTGTCTCTCTCGCTCTCTCTCTCTCTCTCTCTCAAACACAAACACACACATAGAGATACACACACCTCCTGTGTCAATACCACACAAAATAACAGAAGCAAACAATTATTTTTCTGACATTTCAACAAAAATGTTCTCCATGGGGCTATGTTAACCTTTACAGATGGTCAAGAAGAACATCAGAAGCTTGACTCAATGCACTGTCAATGTCTGCTGGAGTAGTTAATTAGGAGGGCCTACTGATGAAGCACTAACCTACTCTGCTTGAATGGCAACAAAGCCAAATAATGATTAGGTGTCAATGATACACTCATCAAACTGGAGAAACGTGGTTAACTTTTTACCAGCCAGAAGTAAAAAAAAAACAAATCACATCTTTAAATAGCTTGTATGCTCATCTGTAGGCTCTTTATTAGTATACTTAATGTGAAGTATTGGACTAAAAACTGATCATATCAGATTTATTAACATTTTCTCATCCTATTAACTGGATAAATTGCCCCCTTTGTAACCCAAATATAGCCTAGCATTCGTTTAGCTATAAATAAATAATAATAAAAAAAAATAGTACTGCTACTGAATTTTGCTAAAAAGCTTTAAAAAATCTAAGTTACTATATAAATAATATTAGCTAGCTAGCTGCGATTTATCATTTGCTAGCTGGTTACACATGGAAGGATGTATTCAATTGAAAGCAGTTTGGTGTGTTTTTTTTTTGTTTACACACAACAACGCTTAGTTACTTTAAAATTCTGGATTTTTAGTACAGGTTTTGGCATCACACAACAGAGGGGTTAGTGTTAACGTTAGTTCTTCAGGCATTCCGCTGCAAACATGTCACTTGTTTCGTTAATATCAGTTTCGTCATCCTTTGCGCTCACCGAGTTCGTTGAGTTATCTCCATTTTCAGTCGGTTCACCTCTCATTGCAGACAAGAAAAGACCCGAATTTCTTCCTGTTTTCCACAAATACTTTCTGCCCTGACTCCGAGTCAAACCACCTCCATCTGTCAAGCGCCGAGAGCGACCGGCCAGTTGCGCGCGCGCTCACCTGTCAAGGCACATGCGCGTGCGTTAGAGCGGTAGCTGGCGTGAACGCGCGCGCTCCTCCGACGTGACAGGCCAGTTCTGAATGTAATCAGATACTTCCGGTTTCTGTGACAGATTTAAACTGTTTCAGCAGGGACCAGCAGGATTTCACAGCGTCTCTCCTCACTGTAAGGTTATCTCAGCTCCAATTGTTACAATGTGTCCTGCAATAGAATGTGAAAATGCAATGACATTATTTTTTGAATAGTCAATTAGAGAGTTAAATATGCAAAACTGACAAGTAATTAATTTGTTTCTTTATTAACACTCTTACAGATTACATTTCAGGAGCTTAGTAGTCTTTTCTCAATTCTTATTTCATGACAAATGCACTTATAATAATGAATGCACTGGTAAAAAAAAAAAAAAAAAAAAAAAAGGTAGAGTTATTACACCCTTACTGGTTATTATGAAGCACCACATCCATAATGTGAGCAAATACATTCAAAAAAGTGTGCACATTAAATATAATTTGACATTAGATAATCCTGACCAAAGCAGTATGAATGGCTGTAGCTCAAAAGTTAGAGTGGTTCCTTCAGTAATCAGAAGGTCGCTAGATTTTTCTTGAGTTGCAACCTGGAGTTAAATACAGATAAACTGAACGGAACATGACTGATTTTGAAATAATTTGTGCTGAAATTCAAGACAATACAGTAGCCTAAACCATAATTGAATTCAGGCTTTTAAATCAATAAAATGTAATGTGCTAAAAAAAAAAAAAAAAAAAAAAATAGACAGAAAAACATTTCTGTCGGAGTCCCAATAGGCTTACAGCAGCATCTAAAGCTAAAAAACAGGCAACAGAACAAGGATTGATGGTAACCATCAACTTTAGTGATGATGAGAACAAATACTTGATTATAAAATAGGGAAAGATGCACCTAAACCCTATGAGACACTTTATAATAAGGACAGAGAAGTAAGAATGAGTTCATTGGTTAAAAACACCTTCACATTAACAAATACCTTAATGATCATGCTCCTGTGTTATGATGCAACACACCAGCACTAAACAAACCTTGAGGGAGTTTCCTCTCCAGTCTAATTCATTATTATATGTATCACCTTACCCGTGGAGCGGAAAATCAATGCCAGCACAACCAAAATGTCTGCACTACCCTGTTCATTGCTCTGCCTCTACACCGAGTACAGCTTCCCTTGAACCTGTGTGATGAAACTGTGGATATTTTTGTGTTGATAGCGCAGACGTTTTGATGTGACACCTGGATAATACCTGAGATCTGAAAGGTTGATTTTTAGCTTGATGTCTCTCATTTGGCTGATGCTGTTATTCTCAGGTAAGATGCTCTTTTTGGCTAACGAGATCACAGGACAGTTGCATCTGCAGAATAGAATGAAGTATTCATCGTGAAATAACTGCGGGAGCTTGTTCCAACAAAATCTGCTTTGAGATTTTACCGATTAAATTCGAGGTACTGAGCCTGAGTTTTCAGATATTTTAATCAATGTTGCTTGGACTTTGGAGTGACAGCTCTATGACTTATTGCTCCTCTTATTTCATTTATATTATATCAGCGACCACTCTCTTACAGATTCAGTTTCAGTAGTTTTTTGGTCAAACTGTAGACACAGAAACACTTGTAATAATTAATGCTATGACAAATACATTCATATTATGGTGTAAAATGCTTTAGGACTGTAAAGCCATTGAAAGCATACATTTAACTTAATGTTAAACAATCCTTACCTGATTCATAGACTCAGCTATGGCTCAAGAAATAGACGGTAAATGTGAAGTAGTTTGTTAAGTAATCAGAAGGTCGCTGATTCAATTTCCTGCTTCCTGGGCTATCAGTAGCAGCTGCAGATCATGAAGTAATCAGAAGGTTGCTGGTTCAGATCTCAGCTTGTAGAGGTAGATATATTAAATTCTTTATCTGCCTTTGCCTTGTAGCTCATCTAGCTGAATGTGTGCCAGAGAAGCCAAAGAGATCAGCTCTGAACCAGCTGACCAGGACCCTCCTCAGGAAGTACGACTGTGGAGTTCGACCTGTTCACAACTGGACCAGTCTCACCAAGGTCTACATAGACCTCATACTACAGTCTGTCCTGGATGTGGTATGTAAACTCTGACAGCTCTGTGCTGTGATCTCACTGCTGCTAAAGTACAGTTACAGATTCCAGTTTTCATCATGTTTTTGCATTTTGACATTTATGTAAATTTGTTTTGTCAGTATGATCTGCTGAAAATTGTCCTGTAGCACAATGAGCGCATCAAGGGAAGTTCCTGAGACACCTAATAAAGACAAACTCCTCATAAAGAGTTTCTCGTTTCTGCAGGATGGAAAGACCCAGAGCATAACTACGAGTATTTGGTACAGGCAGGTAGGTGGTCTCACAAGCAAACCAAGCATTCTCCCCTCCAATTATCCAATTATCAATGTTTAACATGTCTCATAATCACACTGTCAGCTTTTAACACCTTATGCAATACAGTGGGCATTGTTTCTTCACAATTGCTGCAAGTAATTTATCAGTAACACTCACTTGACAGGGTATGTGAATTGATTTGAATACATAGAAGTTAAGCCAATTAAAAAAAACAAAACCAAAAAAAAAACATGTTGACTTTTCAGTTTAAGATTATACTATTTTGCCACAACCTTCCTCCTCTGTTTTCAGATCTGGACAGATGAGTTCCTGGTTTGGGACCCAGAAGAGTTTGACGGAATTAACGAGATCTCACTGTCGTCTGACGCCATCTGGATACCTGATGTTATCGTGAGCGAATTGTAAGAAATTACTGATAGAAAGTCTTCAAAACTGTTTAATCTACACTGTCCATCACTGCCACCAGAATCTAAAACAGTGTTGATGATTTTGGAGGTTTTTACTCCTTTTTAGGTTTCCATTGATCTCCACTGGTTTAATTTAACTTTGAAACTCAAGTTGAAGAGACTTTGGGCCAGTCCTGTTGTACGCCATAAGCCCTGAGCACCAAAACTTACATATATGAGAGCAGATATAAGAAATTTGAGAGAGAGAATCAAATAAGACAGCAGGCCCTTTTGTTTAAAGAGTATGCAAAAGTCCAAATGCGTTTTGGGGAGTTTAAATGTTTTCTGTACTCATATAATCACACATTGTCTCTGTTGTCTAAAAAAAATACCCTCTATGTATATTCCCAATATATAAGATTTGTACATAAAAGTGGCCTAGAGTTGAACTATCCCAATACAAAAACACCAACCTTAACTTAACTGTAAGCTAAAACTATTTGGTCAGCAACAGACAACAGTAAATGCAAAATGGGTCATACATAACCGGCCTGCTAGCTAGAGCGGTCTTATGAATCTATGAATCAGTTCACTTCAGCTGATAAATAAAAGCCCAGAGAGCTGCATGTAAAAACACCACTGAAAGATATTCAGCAGTATTGTTACATAATGTAGTCTACGCAATGTTTTTGTGATTGGTGTTGCAACTGCCCCACAGTGATAACTGAACACTAAATTTGAATTCCACAGAGACCGCTTGCTATAAACATGAATATTCCCTAACACTCTGACCACCAAAAGGCCACTACAGTTATTTAAGGAGGTCATACTGATATCCATGTGTGCTGACCTGTCTGTTGTCCACATCTCACCTTTCCTCCCCTGCCCTTCATGTATTCACAGCGTGGATGAGGGGAAGTCCGCACCGATCCCCTACGTGTACGTCAACTCCTCTGGCTCCGTGAAGAACTACCGGCCCATGCAGGTGGTGGTGGCCTGCAGCCTGGAGATGTACGCCTTTCCATTTGACAAACAGAACTGCAGCCTTACTTTCCGCAGCTGGCTTCACTCAGGTGTGTTTACGGTCTGTAGGCTCATTGAATTCCGGTTAAACACCTTAATATTTACAGGACAGGAGTTTTTACACCTGCTGTACCAAACCTTAACACTCTTTTTTTTTTTTAAAGTATTTTTTTGGCCTTTTCTGGCTTTATTTGACAGTACAGCTGAAGAGTTGGACAGGAAACAGGGAAAGAGACGGGGAGTGACATGCAGCAAAGGGACCCGGGCCGGGAGTCGAACCCGGGTCCGCTGCAGAGCCTCGGCACATGGGTCGCGCGCGCTACCGACCGAGCTATGCGGCGCCCCCAAACCTTAACACTCTTAACACTCTTAACGTAAGGGCATCTTAATAGCTTACAAGTTTCACCATCAGCTAATGGACTTTGCTCAGTTTTATAATCAGCAGGTACCACAAGTGGCATAACGGTGAGGAAAACTTTAAGCAATTTTTGCAATCTTTTCTGCAAATATGAGCAATCATCATAGTATCACAAATCATAGTACTCCCCCACGTAAAACACTGTGACATGAACATCTAACAATTATCGACAAATGTTAATGTTTAAGATTGTGGTGAAACAAGGCTCCTACACAAGAGACTAGCCATGATTGAATAGTTTCATTGGATCAGGAAGATCCAAAAAGTGCCTCCTTCCTGTACTTTCTTTCTTATCTTGTCTAGAGACGAAAAAAGACGTTGATGTCCCACAATTCCTTGCGACTCTGGTTTACTAGTAGCTGGATTTTCTTAAGTATTTGTGAATTCTCATTCACGTTTTTCCTTGACCTCATTCCATCAAGATCAGAGAAATGTGTTAAGGATAAGACAAAAGGCTTTTGACTGGTGTTTTTCAGTCAGCAATGGTTAGACCAAATTCAGTCAGCATCGACTGGGAAGGGGTCAAAAGTAATTCACGAGGACTCAACGGATTGCCAAAGAAAATAAGGAGGCCGTTCGTGTCTGACTAGGCTACAATTAGGGCAACAATTAAGATTATCGATTAATCTGCCAATTACATGCCTGATTACCCGGCTAATTATTTTGTCTATAAACAATCAGTTTTCTTAACCTCATGGTTTCCAAATAATTTCCCAACAAAGAATCCAAACCAAAAGAATTTACTAGCAAATATATCATAGGTAAGCAGCAAATATTTAATTTACAACTTACTTAAATGTTATTAATCTATTATTATAATAGTTAACAACCTGTTACCACCTGTTACCCATTAACTGGGCCAACTTCTTCCACTGATAGACTGTAAGATGTGGTGGAAAGCTCAGAAAAAGCTAGTGAGTGAACCTTGAGTTGAGCTTTTGCCACACATACTTCATCACTAGCTTACCTCCCAGCCGTGGTGGTTGCTGTCTGACAGACACAGCTGCAAGAAGAATGAAATACTATTTTAGATTCAGCATGTTTGCATGTCTTTGGACAATGTTAGAAAACCGAAGTAGCTGGAAGAAATCCATGAATCCCCCAAACGCCTCTTACGGTGAAGCAAAAGTGGAGAACATTATTAAAAGTGGCAGCAGATTTTTACAGCTTTTCTTTATTGTTTTTCCACCCGCCATCTCTTTTTCCCCGTCATTATCTCTCCCTCTGCAGTGAAGGAAATAGACCTGGCTCTGTGGAGGAGCGCGGAGGCCATTGCTAATGACAAGAGGGAGTTCATGAATGATGGAGAATGGGAACTGTTGTCCATTCCTTCCCGCTACTGGCAAATCCACCAAGACAACATCAAATATGCCCACATCCAGTTCAATGTAAGTGCCTTATTGTCTCTATCTTATGCATGTATCGCATTTATCACAAAGGAAAGATTTAAATACGTTAAAGTGAAGAAGAAAAAGACAGATACTTCCACTGCAGGTAATTCTTATATAATGGTGTCTAATGGTGTAATACTGTGGATATGTAACAGCTCTGTAACAAGTGAGCCAGTGACTGCACTCTGATGGCTCTGATTGCTTATCGATGGCGAGCTTTAAACTGTAGCCCTCTGTGGGTTTTTCCCCCCCCCCCCCCCCCGCTGAGCGGTGGAATTGTAAAGTGTAAAGCAATTGGCCGCGACCTTCATGGATCGGGCTAGTGAGCTAATGCCAAATGATGAGACCGAGGCTGTTTCTGGCAAGTAAAGAGACAGATAGAGAGGGAGGCCGATAGACAGGGGAGGGTGAGCAACCATAATGAGACTGTCTCAGTGGCTGCCTGATCAATGGACTTCTTGTTAGTGGCGAGGAAAATGGCCCCATAGCCCATTGCAGGTGGAGAGCAGGGAGGGCTGCTATTTATTCAGCTCAAAGAGCGGAGGCACTTTGGTAATGGAGCATTTCATGGCTCACTGGGATATTGTTACGCTGGGGCAGTTTTGTTGCTAAAGGTAAAACTATGTCCTACGAAAAGAGCTTCTGATGGAAAATGCTTTTGTTCATTTCCAGTTCTGACAAAATATTGATTTTAACAAAATCTAAGGGGAGTCTGTGGTAAGCAAAGGTTATGAAAGGACAGCTACAACACAATGGAACATAACTTTTTTTTTATGGTTCAACAAATACTGTCCAGACAAGGGGTCACAACATAAATCCAAGAAGTCACAACTCACAATATAATTAACATTTTAGGGACATAAAAGAAAAAACTTGCTTTGTCAATACAAATTATTTGTACTTTTTTCTCTCCTCACTGTTTTTCTAATCAATTATTGCATCATTTTATGTAAGCCAATCTGGGCATTTGGTGGGGCACATTTTTTGTTAGAACAAAATCAAATTTCACAGCTGAGATTTTTGCATTGTCATAGCAAGAAAAAGCTCTTTTCTGTTCAAGCGTCCAAGTAAGTAAGCCGTGACAGCGAGCCAGCATGTGCAACACCAGGACCCTGAAACTGAAGCAACAAAGTGGAATAAAGCTATCCATAATTCACCCGCGTGCTTTTCCTTCAGCAACAGGTCAAAACAAAAGGAATCTATCTTCATGGTCAGACACTACTGTAGGAGACATGGGTCAGGATGTGTGGATGAATAAATAAGTGACATTATTATAGTCAGTATCCATCAGATTTCAGCTCCCTGTCCTGTCTTTCACTCAGGTGTTGATCCGCCGGCGCCCCCTGCTGTACGTAGTGGGACTCCTCATCCCCAGCATCTTCCTCATGCTGGTAGATGTGATCAGCTTCTACCTGCCCTTGAACAGCGGTACACGCATCGGCTTTAAGATCAGCATACTGCTGGGATACACCGTCTTCAGAGTCAACATGACAGATGAACTGCCTTCCTCTGCAGTCAGCACTCCACTCATAGGTGGCATATCTGTAATCCGTTGTTTGGATAATGTCGTGGTTGTTTTTAACCACTCTACCAATTTTGCATAATTTTAGCCTCAGTTTTGTCCATTTTGATTTGTCTGTCATTGTGTTTTCCTCTGTTTGTACACAATAGTACTCCTGAGACAAAAATCGTTTTTTCTTTGTTTGCAATGTTTTTGCAAACACAAAAAAAAATCCATTGTTCTCACATAACAAACTCCAAAACACACTGTCTGAAAAGCTTGAAGTCCACAAACCAGAATTCCTTGAGAGGGACATTAGTAAATTGTAAATATTAACGTTTGCCAGCCTGGCACCTGTCTGTGGATGAAATAGAAGTGGGGCCTCCTCTCAGAAGCAGATTTACTGGATGAGTATCTTTGGAGAGACAAAAAAAATCTTTTTTTGGAGAATGTGTATTACCAGAGATGACACAGTGAAGGATTTAGATAAGTTAGTAATGCAGGCAAGTTAAAAACACGGCTTCTCAATCGGCAGCAACAGAAGAACATTCCTATTGGTTTAGGCTGATAAATGGATTTTTACATAAAAACATGTTGTATTTGTTGTTTTTAAGTAATAAAGCCAACTAAACTGCACAAATCAGTTCAATTAAAATCAAAACCAATACTCCTAATAAGGGCAGTAAAGTGTGACAAAATCTCTATGTATCAGTACTGTAGCACTGCAGGCACATCATTTTTACAGACCCCCAAAATGTCATGATTGAAATAGTTGTATATTTCAGTGAAAAATGAAATTGTGACCAAATCGTCACAACATTATTTTATTAATAAACACACAAAAGAAACACTCAGGGATCCTGAGTCCTACACCGTGTGCGAAGGCATCTTCACAAAGGTAAAGCTTTTCCTTTTTCTCCATCTCCATTCAAGGTGTGTTCTTCGCAGTGTGCATGGCCATGCTGATGCTCAGCCTGATCAAGTCTATACTGGTGGTGAAGCTGCTCTGCCACAGTGAGAAAGAGGTCAAGCAAATGTCAATATCTGCCTGCCTGCTGGACAAGTATGGCTCCGCTGGTCACAACTTCAGCGAGAGCGCCTTGACCTCCATCAAAACCCTGGACTGCATCAACCCATCCGGAGGTAAGCTGCCAACTCAAAGACAGATTTTGCAAAAGTCCTGCTGACATTCAATACCAGAGTGTGTTGTTGCTTCTGTTTGCCACCAACAGACACCAGGTTTTAAGGAAGCCAAGGCACTTTTTGTCTGTGCAAGAAAGTTTCAGTTGCTGTGAATGTTCGGTTCTTGTTCTTGCTTCGAATTCCCCTTTTCCAACTAGAAATAACTTCTGATGAACGGAGATTGATTAATTAACACACCCACTGACCCTGACAGCTGCTTAATGCATCCAAAGTCTTGCATTGTTTCATCACATGAAGCTGTGCAGCCACAGTCCTGTGTTTCACTTTATGAAATCATCTTAAGGCTAAGATGATGGTAATACTCCTCTTATGCATCAGCTTGTGGGAACCTTTGTTTTAACAAAAGCACTTACAAGAAACCCTTAAGACAGAGCTTCAAAGTCTGGGGAGCAGCTGGCTGTTCAATTTTGTTTCATCTCTGAAAAATTCCCTGTGAAAGTTTTCTATTAATGATTAAAGAGGGGGAAGAGCTGTTTTATGCCTGCCGGGATGAAACAGTCTGTACCAAAGTGTCTGGAGGAAATGAAGCCTTTTTGAAAGAATCACAATACTGGCGTCAGGAATCTTAATCATCATCACATTTGTTCAGAGAAACAGCGTAAATCCAGAAATTGTTCACATTTTAAGCCTTTGTTCTTCTCACAGATTATGAACTGGAGCCCTCTCTGGAGGAGGATCTGCTGTCCCTGAATGAGATCCAGGAGGCTCCCTCTGGGCTGGAGTGGCTTCTCCAGGAGCTGGCCTTCCTACGCCTGGCTTTATCCCAGGATGACACTGAGTCTTCAGCTCAGGATGAATGGCTGGCCCTCTGCTCTAAGCTCGACATCTTCTTGTTCCGCTTCTACCTGTTTGTTCTGGTCTTGTATGCCGGTACTCTGCTGTCGCTCTGGGCCAGATGGAGCTTTGCCTGACCACACAATTAGAGTCATAATGATTTTTCCAATATTGTGAGTGAAAGCTTTTCCCTCTTGTGGTATTTAACATATTTACATATGCATACTGCATAGAAATTGGATATAAATATATGTATAGGGATTGACCGATCAGGGCTGAAACAGACAAATAGTAATCAAGGAAACTGATAGTCGATATTTGGAAGCTATGTACATTTGCAGTAAAATAAAAATCTTTGTGTCAAAATTTAGAATAACCAGTGATGGGATATAACAGACTGCAATTTACCAAGCTGCTGTGCTGTATGTTTCTGTGACTTTATGCTCAGGATAGTCCTGCATGATTATTATCTTTTTGTCTGTAGTCACCACACAGTGGTCTCACTTAATGTACTGCCCACTACTCTATGTGTCACAAATAATAGCCTATCAATGCTAAATTGCAAATCAGACACAAAAATCACAGAAAATGATAATCAGGAAACTGCTCAATATCGGCCCCAATAATCAGTCTCGCTCATACTAATGTATGTATACTGTATACTGAGCTTCAAAAAGTGGTCATATTTTTTTCCCAAAAAGTCAAAATTAAATAGAATAGAATACAGGATTTTTATATTGTGTGCTGGTGTGTTAACCAAAGCTTTTAAAGATATCATCACAAATTTCTCCTTAAGCATGAACTTTTGCTTACATTGTATCAGTCATTATATCACAAAAGTCAATGGTGCGATCAGATGAATCACTGAAGCTTCAGTATTATCTTGCTAAGCTCATCTTTATGTATATCTCTGTATCTTATCTCTTAGTTTATCGAATCAATAAGTTGGATGAGTTGTTTATAACCGACACAAATGATTGCCAAAACTGCAAAAATGAAATCTGAGTCGTCTGAATCGAGACTTTTCCTTTAAATGTTCTGTTCTCATAACCTCGATACACTGCACCGCCACTGTACAAGGCAACATCCTAGTCTGTTTGACTGAGACGTCGTTGCATCGGGTCTATAATGTTTTCCCGACAGTGAAGATTTACTCAGAGATGTTGTATAATAAAGCAGCTCTCTGGAGAAAATCCTCAGTGCCAGCCTGATGTTATGATATTGTATTCATACTTTAATCTCCGTCCCACTGCCACAAAATAGATCAATAAAACCCACTCACAGCTCAGCTGCAGTGTCTCCATTCCCTGTTGGCTTCCTAATAGTCGTGATAAGAATATCAAAAGTGCGTCATAGAAAACTTGCTAGCGGAAAGATCCATATTAATGCAATTTTCACACTATCTGCAAACCTCTTCTTCCACTGGATCTGGTTACATGGTGTTCTGCCACAGAGCCAAAGATAAATGTTTAGTCAGTGCTTTGATACTGTCTGTGTGAGGTAGTTAATGGTCGTATGTTCTGTTCAAGCTTTTTGTTTTCCGATTGTTGTACAACATACATTATATATCAAGATCGTGTTCTGTTCTCTTGGAGTAAAACAAATGTCTATAAATTGTACTGTGAAGATAATATATTATAAAAGTGAATAAAAGCCTCAGAATCAAACAACTTTTTTTCTGACCTCATGATAAAAAAGACCCACAATCAAAATACAATGAAAGTGTTTTTTTTTCTGTCTTTCAGCCTTTTTCTTTTTTTTTTTCTTCTTCTTCTTTTTTTTTTTTTTAAACTGGAGTGAATATTAAACTTAGTTATACTGCTGCACCCTGACTGGTTAATATCAGCAAGTCATATCCATCACAGCTTGCCTTCCTACATTAATGGGTGATTTTAACAGAGTTCATAAAACAACAGTGCTGCTATAATTCAAATTTAAATGCAAACTGCATTCTGTTAGCATGTGATCAATTGCAAAATGTGAAGGCAAATCCTTTTTACTTTAATTTTCTTGGTAACTAGCATGGTCAACTTAGAAGTCAGAATAAAATGTTGGTATTTCACATATCTGTGAGCACAAGATATATTTAAATGTGTACTACTGGATTTTTTTTTTCCACAGCCTTTCAACATATGTACATTTAAAATCACTGGATAGTTTGGATGAGACATCAGGCTTTTTTCTAGCCTTGTTAGTGGAAACTGACCCAAGTAAGCCAAAAACATCTTTTTCTAACCCTAACCAAGTGGCCTAAACCTAACCATAACCATCATGGCATAAAATTGAAAAATGAACATAAATATCAAGTTTCGACCTATCCGTTGAAAGTAGATGCAAAGGTATATTGTCAACTTTTATTCTGGTGATAGCACTGACGTGGTTATACTTAACCAGTAAGGGAAAACATTATATTTCAGTTTGTATCAACAGTTCAAAATCAACAAATATGGAGATGCATGGCTTCCAAATGGGAATGAAATGTGTGCTTTGTTGGGGAAGAGTCAACTGAAACGAAGGTCTTTTTAGCCAAACATCAGTGGCTGCATCAATAATGCTTTAGTGGCTAAAACGTCAGCAACTCCAAGCAGCCAGGTTTCAAAATATCACATACAGCCTTCCCAAAAGAATCTATAGGAAAAAATGTATGGCCATACTTCTGGAATTACATGTTCACTGTCACATATGGGCTGAAATTTTAGGCATCATAAACACATACTTCTGACCATGTTGTGTATTTATCAGTGGAGTTGTAATTTTCATCTGGGATGTAATCATCTCTTTGCCAACACTTCTTTATGTTTCTGGCCAAATTTATATTGTACCTCACGCACACAATTGGGAAATTACATTTGTGTTGATCAAATCATTGGTAAAAATGGTAAATACAGTCACTGGTGAGGACATTAAAGGCCAAAACTTTGCTGAAACACCACCAAGTTGCCTCTTACTTGTTCTAAATCACTGTTACTGGCGCTGGCGTATCACTTAATTAAACGATTACTCAGTCATGACACACGATCCGGTCACTAGCTTTTATTTCAGCCGTCTTTCATCTCCATTTATCTCAGTGAGAAACTGCTTTATTGAACAAGGAGGAGTGGCATCAGAGTAGAGTGATGCACCCTTATGAGCTGAGTGACACTAACAAGGTTTCGATAGTGGATGAGAGCGAAGTGATGGATATAGTGGATGGTCATGGGGGGTATGGGTGTCAGGCATCCAGAGGCCTTTCATCAGAGCGGCCAGCCGACCTCAACAGCAGGAGAAGAAAACACAGGTGAACAGACACGATGAGACTCTCATCAGCTGGGACGGCACTCATTTTCCTTCTTATTCAAGGAGCATCAAGAGCCTGCACAGGTACGGCAGCTTGTGTTGTATACCCAGTTATTATGTTGTTGTATATTTAAAAGGACAAAATCCCTTTACTCTTGTGCCAGAAGAATTATGTCTGGGATATAAATGCTTATGTGTTATTCACATTCATCTGACAAACGTTCAATTAATGGTTTACTAGACAAATTATTTAAATCAAGCTTGTAGGAATTACAGGCACAGTTGTTCTAAAAATACAGTATGTCGCTTCAAAACATAGAGTTGTTGTTTTGTATTATTTGCACACTCTCATTTGCAGACATTTGGATTAAAAAGACCAAGTGATGTTCATATCAGCTTGGTAAAATTCAAAACAAACAATTATGAATAATTGAAATTGATCCTTCATTAAACTGGCGTACAATCAGCATAAAAGTAATTGTGCTCGGACATCAGTGACGTGACACATTTCATACTCAACATTTTACATTTTAAAAATGAATTATCATTTAATTTGCTGTTTTTTTCCCCCCCTTCCTTTTCCTGCCTTTTAGGTTCAGTTTAACCGTGAACAAAATGAATTAGAAATTTTATATTAGTTTTTTTTGCAACTACTTTAACCACCATTTACAGACAGATCTTATCAAGATAAACTATTAATCTCAGTGCAGTTAGAAAAAAAAACATGCTATATTGCTTTTTGAAAATGTGCACTTTGAACTGAATATTAAAGATAAACATTGATTTTTTTTTTTTCTTTACTTCTTCATGTCACTGCACATAAACAGATTCATATTTTGTACATTTTCAGTGAAGAAAGCGGGCGGCGGCACAGGAAGATTTGCCAATGCCACACTGGTGCGGCTATCTGAGTTTTTGAGTGCCGGTTACAAGAAGGGAGTGAGACCCGTGAAAGACTGGAGGACGTCCACTATAGTAGCCATTGACCTAATGGTTTATTCCATCCTCAATGTGGTGAGTTATGGTGCACAAGTGAAGAAGTCCATTCATGACTCCTTTAATTATTACTTTATTTTCAGTATGTCGCCTTTGTATTATCTACATAACACACAAACTTATGCAAATGCAATTCAAGATTACATGGTTATATGATTCATCATGCTTTTAATAAACCAGCCCAGGCTATTTGTAGATAAATGTACCTGAGTGAAGGATCCACAAATAAATGTATGTAATCGCTCAAGACATTTTTTAAAACGTTTTTTTTTTTTTTTTTTGTTATCCAATACGTTTATCTATGATTGTGTTTTGTGTAATGAACATAATATAAAATTCATTTGTAAATTACAATATAATGAATAGAAAAACATTTTGTCTGAACACCCTGATGTCTCCTTGTATTCCCCATCAGGATGAGAAGAACCAGGTTTTGACTACATATGTGTGGTACAGACAGGTAAGAGACAAGACAAATCATCATGCACCCCAAGTTATTCTATAGATACTACATCTGGTACAAAGTCTTCTTTGATTTGCTGAATTATTTTGCTATCAAATACCCATCTAATAGCAAAATTAGAATAATTTGTTATTACATTCATTACAATGAAAATTTGACAGTTTTACTCCATATCTATATAATAACATGTGTTTAATGTTTCAAAGACACTATTGTTGTGTGTGTTCACAACAAAAACAGATTATTAATATCATGCACCATATTTACATGTTGTTTTACTCGTTTAACTTCTTCCATTCTTGAACAATTTAGTCTTGGACGGATGAATTCCTGGTCTGGAACCCAGAAGACTTTGATGAGGTCAAACAGGTTTCTATACCTACCGCTAATGTGTGGGTGCCCGACATCCTCATCAATGAGTTGTAAGAACTGCTGCTGTAATTTCAAACCATTCTTTCTGTGAATTCTTTTTGTCAAACAGGGCTGGCAGCAGCTGGTCTTTGCTCCTTTAAAAATATAACTGTTGTCATTTTTGTCTCTGACCTGCAGTGTAGATGTGGGGAAGTCTCCAGACATACCTTACGTCTATGTCACACATGATGGACTGGTGCGCAACTACAAGCCCATCCAGGTGGTCACAGCCTGCACCCTCAACATCTACAACTTCCCGTTTGATGTCCAGAAATGCAGCCTCACCTTCCAGAGCTGGCTGCATACCAGTAAGACATGTTTCACTTACTTTAAAGACATTTATATTTTGAGTGGATTTTTTTTTTTATTTTTTTTATTTCCAACATCGCCAAGTCTCCATGCGTTTCTTTTTTTTATATTATTCATTTGTAGACAGGGTTTCATCCTTTGTACAGGTAGCAAAATTACCATTTAAGTGATTTTTGGGGTATAGATTTTGATGAAGCCACAAAGTATACCAAAAAAAGGGAATGATTTCCCTTTTTAAACATTCACATTTACAGTTTACAGTCTGACTGTCTGGTTGAGCTCTGTGCGAACAATGTTGTCATAATTAATGGACAAAGCGGAGAAAACTACACGTTATTTTTTTTTTTTTGGAGGACTACTTATAAAATGACACAATTATGTCATACGTTGTTAGTATAATGAGGTACACAATAACTGTTATTAAGTATTGTGGTAGAAAACAAACAAAAAAACCCAAACAAAATAGCCTGGTCTCATTTTCAGTGACTTTTCCATTTGACCTCTCATCGAGGCTTATTTCCAATATTTTTAGAACATTTACGGTTTCTTCATATTAGTAGCACTCCTCTCTGTGCTTTCTCAATGACTCAAATCATGTGCCATTTTACTACATTTGCCATTTGATGTAATTCTGGCAAAATGGTGGAAAATATTCCCTGTCGTTCGAAAAACAACATCCAACTCTCCTCGGCTCCTCTCATCGAGACTTCGGCAGACCAGCTGTTCTCTTCGGTTTATCCATGAACGCTCTCCTGCTGTGACGTGTGCTTAGAGAGCAGAGCGCTGGGTGAAAGGTAACTTGTTGCCATGACTGTCTCACACTGCTCCCATCATTGTGTTCGATCTGTTAGTTGATGACATAAACATCACCCTGATGCGAACCCCCGAGGAGCTAAAGGAGGACAAGAGTGTCTTCATGAACCAGGGAGAGTGGGAGCTGCTCCACATACTGTCCAACTACAAGATCTTCAGTGTGGACAACGATGACTATTACGCCGAGATGAAGTTCCATGTAAGCATTAAGACTTAAGAATGTAAAAAGGACGATATGGTTAGAATTTCAAAAATAGTATTGCGATCAATTGGAAAAATATTGTGAGAAAGATCCTTTTTGCATCTCGATCTTCTTTTATACTAAAATAATTATTAAAAGCAAGATGTTGTGCAATTTGTTCGGGTCTGTACCAAACAAACATGCTGTTTTATGTCTGGAGAACAAGATTTAATTTGTCAGGGCATCTCTGCAGCACTACAATATATTATAATACTGCTTTGTCACACATTTCACCTTAAAAGAATAACAATTAATTGGCATTATCTGCGTCTGGACTTGCGCATTGCCAATATTTCAGTCAATTGTGCCCTAATTTTAACAACAATTGTTGTTTGCTGATGTTTAAATGGGGTGGATATTTAGTCCTAATATGTGCTCTGAATAATCTGAGTTCAAACTGGTGTCTCATCCTGCTGCCACTGTTTTTCTTCTGCTTCTACAAACACTTTTTTCACAGCAGTAAAAACCTACTTTTATTCCAGGTGGTGATCCGGCGGCGTCCTTTGTTCTACACCGTGAACCTGCTGCTGCCCAGTATCTTCCTGATGGTCATGGACATTGTGGGTTTCTATCTGCCACCAGACAGCGGAGAGAGGGTTTCCTTCAAGATCACTTTACTGCTGGGCTACTCTGTCTTCCTCATCATCGTATCTGATACTCTGCCTGCCACGGCCATTGGAACGCCGCTGATAGGTGATTTGGATCTACCACTGCTTATCAGCAGTTTGTTCAGGCAAAAGGACCATTTTCATTTGTCTGAAAACAATATTTTACTCCTAATTGACGTGGAAATTAAAAAAAGTGTTAAAAAAAACAGTAAAAAGGTTAGTAAACTATAATGTGAAGAGAGCTCAGAACAAAATTGAGCAGCAATTACTCTGCAAGTCAAGCATGCAGGGACTGATTGTTGAGGGCACAACATGTTCTGAGAGCGCACTCAGACTCAAGCACTGATTTCAGTGTTTTTGAGGAGTGGTGACTAACTCAGTGTTCATTAAGCAATGCAAGGAAACATCCTCGATACGTGGCAACATCGTAGATCCATACTAACGTTCATTTTCAATCCATTGCCATTTTTTACAGGTGTATACTTTGTGGTTTGCATGGCCCTCCTGGTGATCAGCCTGACAGAGACCGTGCTGATTGTTCGTCTGGTGCACAAGCAGGACCTGCAGACCCCTGTGCCCCACTGGGTGAAGTACCTGGTGCTGGAAAGAGCTCCGGTCCTCTTCTGCATCCACAAGAAACACCGCCTCTGCTCCAGACTGTCCTCCCAGGCCTCCGACCTGGACTACAAGGACAACAACTACGGCACTGGTAAGATACATCAGTGGATTTGCAGTGTATTCGGGTTTTAAGTCGCTCTTAATGTGACAGCAGCTACTTTCCTGACATTTAATGAGTTGTTTTTTATACCTACCTCAATGAAAAACTACAAAATGTACCCCTGACTTTGTCCCATCCTGCAGCCCAGTGCACCCATCACCACACCTGTGAGATAGGCCGAAGGCTCAGCCAGCATGACAGAGAAGCTGGCCTGATCAGGATGGGCCTCCCACCAGTCCCCTCCAGGGACCCCACCCCGCCTGTCATGGACAACATCCTGCAGGAAGTGACGGCGATACGCCACTTCCTGGAGAAGAGGGACAGGGCCCGGGAAGTGGCCAAGGAGTGGCTGCAGGTCGGCTACGTGCTGGACGTGCTGCTCTTCAGAGTTTACTTGGTGGCCATGGTGGCCTACAGCATCACACTGGGCACTCTGTGGTCAGTGTGGCAGGTCGCCTGAGTGTCACCTCTGTGCTGCGGTGGACACACGCTCTGCTGGTAGAGCAAAGAATTGAAGAGGCCAGAGTTATCGGCTCCATGCCCTGTGTAGCTCAGTGGATACACTGAGGCACTCACATAGTAATGGTAGAAGGAAAGGCTTCCTGTAGTTGGGTCTTATGTACAAAACCAGCTGGATTTGCCAATATATCCCTATAGACATTATTATTATCCTCGTTACTTTAGATTTTATCTGCCAACTTTAAAGCTCCATGATGTAAATGCAATCTGAGATGCACAGGCAGAAAGTTGTATACTGCTCTACACACTTACAGTATGACAGTAGTGGCAACTCACCAAACAAAGATATGTTTAGTTAGGGTAAACACTAGAATTACCCAACCATTACCCCAGAAAACAAACAACTAATATACACTAAATTAAATGTACAAAAAGTCATAGTGGGTAGTATTCTTTTGTAAATATAAAACAGTTCCAGAGAAAAACAAGACTAGTCTGTCTTAAGATATTTACTTAAATCATGTGACAGGAAGGCAACACAAGACAGGAACAGGGGACCATACAAGCATTATTAATGTGCATCTGGGTCTTTTGGTGGCTTGGGAGCTCTAAAAAAAAAAATCATAGTAATCAATTCCAGTCGTTTTTATTGTGGTCTAGTTGTATTTGGAAAATATTTCCAATCACACAAATATGGAATATTGTCAACATAATTAAATCACATTTAAGGACCTTAAAGGTCCTTAAATTCTTAAATTCTTCGAACCTGAAGATATCCAGCAATGATGATACAGTAAAGAATACAATGTGGAAAAACAGGTTAATGTTAGTATGATGACTGTTAACTTTGAAATTTAAATTTTGGTGTTATTGCTGCTTAAAACATCTATATAGATCTGCAAAATAAGTATTTACAGGGATCAGTTGAATCAGTGTGGTAAGATCTCCATATATACTGAAAATATTTGACTGCTTTTCATGTAATGATAAATATTAAGTTTGTAAATACAATGTTAGAAACGTGTTGAGTTTAAAATACATATCTATGTAATGTTTACCTTTAATGTACAGTATGTAAGTATACAGTATGCCAGATTTGTCCAGTAAAGTTGAAACTTTTTGCTTTACCTTTTATTTGAATGTGTTACTGTGTCAACAGGAGATGAGATTTAATTAAATACAGTTATACAAGAAGAATGTGTACGAAGATTTCAACTATTGCAACAATCTTTTATCCTTCATGGGGTTAATAATGTCCCTGTGTGTTCAGCAACTAAATAAAGTATTTACCATATTTGCCTTACTTTTTATGGGAGGCCACGTGGGCTGTAACTATCGAAATGAAAAGCAAAATCAAACACAATATGAATGAATAAAACCATTGTCTGAATGAGCCAATACATTGCGAAAGAATGTGAAATATGTTATTAAACATTATGTTGTTAACATGAAATGTTATTTCATCATTCTTATTTTCACAGTTGCTAGCTACATACCCTGATGTGGAACACTGAATATTGCAACCATGAAATAAGAAATGGCACATTAATATATTTTTTTGTATTCCTATTGGTTCATTTATATGTTTTCTGTATTTATTAATTTCATTTTTTCATTTATAGTTTTGTCTCACATGGACTTCCACACTTTTGTTTTTTAACATTTGAATTTCTCATTCCAGTGTTAAAAATGTCCCAGAACAGTAGAATTAATTGAGCGTAAAGTTTCTCCACAAAAGATGCTTCATCCAGTCCATAGAACATAGAATATTAAAGTAGGCTATGTACATGCTCCTTCAGACATTTGAATTTTCTTGGTTCCAAAATAAATTTGTATGGTGTATTTTATCATGAACAAAACTGAATTACTATTGTATGGTATCTGAAAAATTCATTTAAATACCCCGCTGCTGATTATGAGTTAACGCCTGCAGTTCACCCCAGCAGCCAGAGGATGGCACCATGCACTACAGCATGAGTTTCCCTCAACAGCAGTGACACCACCACCAGGATAGTATCACTGAGCATTACCATTTCTAATTATCACATCCTCTTATATCTCTATTATTAAGGATCACAATCACAACGAATCACAAGGATCACACAATGCGATAACTTACATAAAACTGTCATTTTAAAAATAGATTCAAATCCCTTTTTCAAAGGACATTAAAAAGGCCCTAACTGCAGGAAAAAGTACAATTCTGTCTGATTTGTAATGTTTTGGTATAGTAAATTATATAAAGTATAAAGAAATAGTACTCAGAAGTACTATTTTTGCTTGAGCACATTACTTTAGTGAATGTTCTACTTAATTTCACAAGTCTCCAATAAAGCAGGACTCAGTCAAATTAAAACTGTGGGGATAAAAGTTGGTACTGCAAAGTCAGTCTTCAAAGGGCTTCGAAATGGTAAATAGTCTTTTTGAAATGATAATATATTTGTGCAGTTATACAAATAACATAAAACAGATGGGTGGGAAAGGTTAGGTGGCTTTAGGTGAAATAGGTACTATAAACATGTGCTGGAAGCGTGCATGAGGCAGTATGTAAGTGTGCCTCTGATGTCAAAGGCAAACACATTTGTTATACCCGTCACCACCCTGTTCAGACCTGCAGTTTGATTGCCCACAGTCATGTGGTCTGGATTTAAAAGAGTCTGTTGTATCGATAGAGTTTAATTTAGCCCTGTATCATCAGAGAACTTCAGGATCGTCACTTCAGGACTTAAGGCTGTCAATCCGAAGAACCCAGCCTTCAGATATGTGGGTCAAAGATCAGTGCTGCAACACAAAGGCCCTTCACTGTTCATATTACCATGCTGACAAGCCATTCACCAACCCCTGCCCCTTCCTTCCTAACACCCCAAAATAAGATCAAAGTTGCACCAAAGCAACAAGTCCAACAAAACCTCTCACAATGCGAGGTTTTTTTTCCCTTCTCATTTCCTGTTTTTCTTTTCTGCCAAAATCTAAAAACTTTGTTGTTTTTTTTGTTGCTGAAAAAACTAACAAACAAACAAACCAACCAACCACAGAGCTTCAATGCGTTCAGGGTGTTTTACTTGGGAGCGAGTACACAAGTGAACAGGAAAAGTGGAGAGCTGCCTCATCAGTTTCCACTGAAGTCAAGATCTGATCCTGTGTGCCAGAGAGAGGAAATGAGCGAATACTGTGGCATTATTGGGACGCACTGGAGACACTTTTGATAATGTTTATTTGTCGACACACACACACACACACACACACACACACACACACACACAGATGGACTTTATTGGGGACAAAATTACAGCAAACAGCTGACAATGAATAGTTATTACTCAGTCTGATACAATTGGAAGAACATTAAAGGACCATTCTGGAGATTTTGTCAGATTTTGGCTGTTTGACTACAAAGCAAATAAATGAAACATTACTCCTAAGCATTTTCCAAATCATACCACAGCCAGTATGTGTCATGAAGGAATGCAGACTCAAGTGGGACAGATTTTCACAGCTGCATTGCTGTGACAACACCTCATTGTGAGTGCATGTATGTGTGGTAATTAATACAAAGTTAAAGGTGAGGAGGTCTTTGTACTGTGGTTTCTCTAATGCAATAGTGTCATTGCAGCAGTTGAAATAATGGGGCCAAGATTAAAATGAGATAAGATTATTGTACCCTAAGAAAGAAAATCACCATTTAGGAAAAAAAACAAGAAACATTCTTATCAATTTCTGCTTCTTTACAATCAGCCTATTAAAATGTGCCTCTGTATTTGGAGAGGCTTTATCCTCTGAGGAACATGGTGGCACTGAAAGTCACATCAGGTATCAATAATCATCAGACTCAACCTCTGTGAATCCTCACTAAATATGTCAAAAAATCTATCGCAATAATTTATTTTCTTAAATGACGGATGTAAGCCACCTACAGCAAAATGTTCATATGAACATGTTGAAGGTTTTTCTTCATTACATTTACCGAACTTAAGTACAAATCTGAGATGATGGTACTCAAGGTAAGTATTTTTTTACACCTCGATATCTCAGATGGAAAAGTAACACTTTATAACAGGCCATCATTGAAAAATGGCAAATTCATAGTTAATAAGACTCATGTTTATGGTGTTTTGACTGTTAACAAAGAAATGCCTTATGAATAATTTATGAAGGAAGTGTAAAGGTTTCTAAACATCAGTTACAACTTTATTACAGCCATCTAAATATGTTTATAGACAGTATGTACTAACCCTTTACAAAGGGTTATAAAAATCAGTTGCAACTTCACAACAACTGCTTTAAAAATGGTTTATAAAGCATTTCATTGTTTGTTAACGGTGAAATAACTTAACTAAAGTAATTAACCACGTGTACCAAGTATGAATGATAGTTAGTAGTTATTAGAAAGTGTTACCTAATTCATTATTGCATTATTGACTTATCTTCAGTTATGTGTTTTAATAACTAATTGAGCTCAAAAATTACATACGAAGTTGTTGCAAAATTTATCTACCCAACAGTTTAAGTATTGCCAAACACTCGATCAATGATGCAATGAGGCGAAAATAAATAAAACGAAAAATGTAGATATTTTTTCAGGAAGTCCTGCTGAGATAAAGTGGCTTTTCTAATGCAAAAATGCAAAAATCTTTAAAGTTGTAGCATCTCAAATGAGAAGATCTGCTGCTTTTCCTTTCATGTTGTGCTTTTGTACAAAACAACATCCTTATTTTCAGAATTTTTACACAACAGTCAATCAACAGATGAGTGGATAATCCATGATGAAAATAACCATCAGTTGTACACAAAATAGCTCAAAATGAGCTCTACCCCAAACAAACAAAATCCTCCATTCCAATGTAATGTACCGGTAATAATGATGCAATGATTTACCTTTACTTGCAACAGAGTATTTTATAGTGTGGTTTTAGTACTTATACTTAAGCAGAAGATCCAATACTTCCTCCACTTCTGTTCTGAGCTCAACGCATCAAGATCAGATTCCAGCTCTGCACTTACCACACAGAGTGATAATGATCTTCTCATCTTACTATCAGAACGACAGAGGATTATGAAACCTGTGCCTCCTACTGTGTGTCAAATGTTTTGCTGGTTGGATGTGAGATTGAGCAAAGATACCAAACGAAACGTTTTAATCAGCAATTGAACGCCACACGTGAGCCCAACGTGAGCGAGAACCTGCCACAAAACACTCATCCAAACCTTGTTCAGGTCAATCTACCCCCAGCGTTTTGTGTCTCGGCTCGCTTCCCCCATAACGACGATCACGCGTGTGTGACGACAGAGGTGCACACGCTCACACGCCCTGCATATCTAATGATGGCATTTATGACCTCTGTGGTACAAGAGGCAGAACAGACAAAAGGCAGTCGGGCTTGAAGTGCTGCAGCAGTTACCATTAGCACATCACAGCCAGGTGGTGTGTGTGTGCAGCCAGACAGACGGAGGAATGTGCTTCAACGGTGAACATTTGCGGAAACATACAGCAGGCTGGGGACAGTGAGGGGCAGCAGTTAGTCAGGTGCTGTGGCTCGAAATGGTTAGGAGAGGATTATTCAAATCAATGCATGCAGGAAGCATTTGTTTTGTTTTGTTTTTTTTTTGCATCAGTTGATGTTTTAAGGATGTCTAACACATGACAACACCTGACCTGTACAGGATCTCTCACCAGGTTTTTAATATAACAAAAAACACTGATGGATTAAAAGGTTGTAGATCCAACCAGAAGAACATCACATCATGGAGGAACTGTCCAGTGTAATTCCATTCCAACTATTGTTATGTGGTGACTTTTCATTGATGTGGTGACTAAAATACTGGGACTCACTTCACAAACACTGACACATTTCTCTTGAGGCAGCCGTCAGTACAGGATGGTTCCCTTTCCAGCTGTTTATACATCCAGATAGTTTTGTTTTAATTCACCCAGGTTTTGTCCTCTGTTCCTAGAATATCTGCCACAACCCGACTGAAATGGCCAGAATGGATATGCGTTTGTTTCACAGCACGGAAAAAATGACATTTAAGGAGCTGACACTACAGCACATTTGGAAAAAAAAACCCCAAAACAAATATCAACATGAAACTACCCCAGTTGATTACTTACATTATGCCAATTATTTTTTGTATTACAACTTTTACGTTCAAATGTGAAAATGAGGCATCATCTTATCCTCTTCCAGAGGAGAAATCTAAATTTGAATCAGATGAAGTCACGCTCAAACTTCTTGTTTAATTTTGTTGACACATAAGAGTGAAATGTTTTCACAGAGTGGGTCTGGGATATAATTTTTAATAGAAGATACTGTGCCCAGCCATTAAAAAAAGCAATTTTTGCTGTGTTTTTAGGAATTAAATATTCTGTAAATCAGACTGTGGATTATATATGAACAAACCCCTTCCATCAAAAACCTTCAGAGTACAGATGGTTACTTACATTCAAACAATTCTTAATTTTTCTAGTATTTTATGTTGAAATGTACGAATGATGTTATTTAATTCACTCTGTCAAGTAGCTTATGTGCTGGTTTGTCGACGGATTTTCACGAAAGTCAGATGGAGGATGAGTCTCAGCCCAGAAAAGACCCCATTCACTTTTGGTGTCGAGCTGGATAAAGGAACGGACTAAGACATTTTTTTGAGATAGGAAATATTTTTGACATTTTTGTTCATTTCTCAGGCAAAAAAAATTGTCGGTCTTGATGAAAAAATCAGGTGTATTTCAGTGGCTGGTATTGTGCTTGTTTGCACACATCTGACTAAATCAAACACCTAAACGAACGTTTTGGGCATCTTTCCACTAGTCTGAAGAAGATATAGGAGCAAAATAGCCCCATATCTCAAAACTGACCAGTGCATGAAAACTGGTATTTCACCTGTAATGTCTCCTTTTAAACAATTCAGCAGTAATGTGTCTTTCTAGAAACTGTGTTTCTATTAATGTGCATCATCCACAGGACCTCACTGTCTACAAGGAAATATTTGTGTAAGATTGGGAGAACTGACCCTTTAAAACACTGTCTGGTGTTGTTGTCTGTGTTGTCTCCGTCTTTGTTGCCGAACTCGATGCCGAGGTATTTTTGCGCTGCACTTCCTCGACCTCACCTGTCAGCAAAACAATGAGCGTGCTCCATTTGGCTTGGCTGCCACAGCTCATGTTGTATAGCAGCAGCAAGTGCAGAAGAGGTTACATTAAACTGCCCGCAGGTATCGTGGTGAATTGCCATCAGCAGCGCAGAAGGTGTAGAAACACTTCAGATACTTGTTCTGTACTAGGTGGCACTGTAACACCTGCAAAAACACACAATTTCTTTCTTGCAAACTGACCAGTAGAGGATAGAGAGAAGTGAAAGAAAATCTATCAAAAAACTTCAAGCTTCAATGAAATTGGAATTGCTCCAGAGGGCACATTAAAGGGCCATTACAACCGAAAGGATTCATCCTCTTGGAGGCATGAATGTGCTCAATTAATTTGAGGTGAGCAGAGATCTTATGATGAAAGACTCAAGTAGAAGTACAAAAGTACCGGTACTGACCTCAGAATATAACGCAGAAAACACTAAAAGTAAAATTACTCTTTTAAACTCTTTAAAATAACCCATATTTCAGAGTAATTCATAATATACTGTTGAATCGTAATTGTTCATCGTTTTAATGTGAAAGATGGTATCATCTGTACAGCTTTTGAATTGTCCCTTTAAGATTAATACAGTTTGATATCAATCTATATTATTACATTGTACATTTTACAAAGAAACCCATAACATCAGAAATGTCGAGTCATGTAAACAACATTTAACATTTAACAACTTGACATTGATATTGTACTTCACTTGGTAGGTTTTTTTTTTTCGGTTTCGGTTTCCTCAATTAAAACAAAAAAGTGTAATTTAAAGTAATGTTTTACATTCAGTACAAGTGCTCAGGAATACACTTTGTACATTTAGAAAATTATGTAATAATTTGATGTCACTGAAACTGTTACTGATTTAGTTTAACTGGACTGAAATATTTACAAAATTGTGATTCATGACACAATGAATCTATGATTTTGGAAGCAGCAGCAAAAATAGCGAGTAATAATCCTCGTGCCACCTTCTGTTCTTTAAGAGGAAACAAATAGCGAAGCCAGAAAGAGTGCTAAGACAGACACGTGAAGTCCATTTTTTATTTTTTTCTAACCGCAGATTGAAAGTATACAACTGAACATCATGATTGGATTTTTATTATGAGACTCATAAATAAAAATACAAAAAAAGTCCACTACAAAAAACAATCTACTGTTAGTAGGATGTAAAAAAAGAAAAAAAGAAATATTCTTTATATTTTCCACTATCAAAGGCACAACATTGACTTTAGTGACAACATGGAGAAGAGAACCTGCAGCATTAAATCTTTTATTTTTCCTTTTTATTTTTTTTTCACACTCCATCAGAGAACACTGAAATGTTACAAAGAGAGGTGTCTGATTCTACATGGAAAGAAACAAAAAAAGAACAACCTCTATATCAACAGACGGTGGCTATAGATTGGTGGCACAGCTCAACAGGAAACGTACTGCCACGGGAAAAAAAAAAAAATAGCACGTTGTCGCTGGAAAAGACAAAGGACCTTTGCAAAGCTCTAATGCAAATTTCAAAAAAAAAAAAAATATACAACTGACAACAATAAGAGAACGAAATAAAGAAAATAAAAAATAATAATTGGGCACCTTCTAAGATTAGGCTAAGATTAGGTGCTGAGGTAGACAAAAACTATAACAATTCAAATCATAATAAAAACACTATTTTCTTAATACAGAGCAACTTGACTGGCACTTGTGCTGTCACAACAATGGAGGAGAGAAGTAGCACAGACAAGCCAGGGAAAGACAGAGAGAGAGAGAAAAGCTTTGTTACATAAAAAGCTTTGTTATGCTTGGTCCGACAGGGCAATTGGTCCTCAGTGCTAATATAAAAAAATACAATGTCTTGGTGCTTTGTTACTCAAACAGTTTTTAGTCTAGACCTCGATGGCACATGCATTGCAACACTGCATGAAATGGCTACTTTGTTCTAGAAACACCACACCAAAACACAGAGTGCCAGCTCCAGGGATGCCATGATTCCTCTCTGACGAATTTTAACATCCCCTTCTAAATGCGTTTTGTAGAAAAAGAAAAAGTACTTTAAGAAAAAACTGAAGCAAAGCAGAAGGGGGGGATTACCCTAGTGCAAACCTACCCAAATGGAGGTTTTCTTTATTTTATTTTTTTTTCAAGAGCAATATAAAGTTCTCATCAGCAAACCTGTTGCTGACGAAGAAAACAAAACAAAACTGAAGAATCTGAGCGGAGAATCAGACTTGTGGCTTGCAGGAAAAAAAAAAAATTTAAATGGAGCAGATTTTGTCCCCAAAAGCAAGTTTCACCACTGCAGCCTGTGTGGATTCCAGCAAATTTTCCGTATGCTTTGTTTCGTGTCGCTAAATAAATGCTTTCGGGCGCCAATCACAGAGTACGGACCAAGAAAAAGAAGTGAACGCAGAATCCTGGTTTGCTGTTTCAATAGCATTAAGGGCGTATTGCAGTCCTCGAAAAAAGAAAGCCCTGCTCTGTTCAGGATTTAAAAAGCAAAAATCAGGTCATTTATGGCGTCATGACATCCCTAGGGTGCTGGAGACACCATTTTTATTTTCTTCTGAAAATACAGAAACTAAGCAGATATAGATGGATATTTTTGTTGAACAAATTCCATTTTTAGGCACAAAGATAGTACAGAAACATTGGAGGAACACTGAGGGAAGAACTATAACGATGCCAATGTATATATATATTTTTTTTCCAACATAGAGAAAAAAAGTGGCATAGAATATCATCTTATTTTGTATCTGATCTGATTAGTGCATTTTTCCACTAACACACGCACGCACACACATAGTTACACACTCTTGTACGCACTCTTTCACCCGCACGAAAAAAGTAGAAAACATTCAGAGGACGATGATAGGAACAATGTGACTGATCAGGTCTTGCATTGTGGTGGTTCAGACTTGAGCCGTGACTGGGTATATTATAGTGGGTGGATATTATATGAGGGTGAAAAAGCCCCTCAGCTCACAGTGTTTGAGAATAAAATGGCAAGACACCACAGGGACATGCCATCCCTTCTTCTTTTTTCTTTTTTTTTTTTCAAATACAAAAACAAAATATACGTCGACAGTCAAGTTTGATTGAAAACTTGTGAATGACAAGTACTAATTGGTCGGTTTGGCAGCGCCCCCCTGCCGTCCCGTATTTTATCATCTTTTTTTTTCTTTTTTTTTAAATTCCTCATTTTTTTTTTTTTTTTTGAACACATACACACACTCAAAAAATTTGTGGCGGATAGATTTAGTCCTTCACCTACAATGCAATTGACATCCAGAAAGCGACACTTATTATTACAATATGTTCACACACGTTTTTTTTTTTTTTGTCCAACAATATCAAAGAGGAGCAAGGCAAAAATGATTCACACCCAGAGAGAGAAAAAAAAAAACAGGTAAAAAAAAAAAAAGAAATACAAATATTTGTGCCCTGCTGTAACCCTCCACAAATGGAAAAAGGACTGACACTGAATACAAAAATATCACAATTTTTATATATCAAATTGCCTCTGTTGGCTCTTGTTCAGGAATACGCTCATTTCTCAAGAGAGCTTGTCAGCCGAGAGAATCTCTATTTTTAACCTTCTGGTTCTTCTTTTTTGATTACCACTTGCAGTTCCAATTGTCCAACGCACTCTGCATCACTGCAAATATGACCTGTCCTGTGCGGTTCAGCGTTTTGTTTTTTTTTTTTTCCTTTCTGCTTTTGTTTTGATGAACCTTCTTTTTTTTCACATTACAAAACTACACTTCTATTCACATATTTTCAAGTTTAAATTCTTGTTTTTAAACCCTCTTAAAAAGCAATAGTACTTCCTCTTATCTGCCACATCCCTCTTACTCATCACTTAAGGCTTCAAAATCGCTTTTTTTTTTTTTCATTTTTTTCTCTGCGTTCTCGTCGGTGGTTGGAGGTGCAGGGGGGAGACTATAAGAGACGAATAAACATCCATTCGAATGACTTGTCAAATCCTATCACTCTCTACTTTTGTTATCTCTTACCCTTTAATATACATTTTGCTTAAAAACACAATCATAAATCAACTTTTGAAAAAACAAAAAAAAAAATAAAAGCATGAGATGAAGTAGCAATGATGAAATAATGCAAAACACAAACACACAAAAATGTGCTTTTGCCAAAAAAACAAAAACAAAAAAAAACAACAACAAAAAAACAAAACCAAAAAATAATGAAAACAACTTAGAGGTAGCTTTTATAACAAATGACCAAACCTTCCGGCTCATTAACAAGCGGGGTTAATAATACCAAGTTTGGTAACAAATAATGCACAAAGAAATAGACAACATTAGAAAAACAAAACGAGAAAAAAAAAAAATCTCTTCACCGTGGCACTTAATTTTTCTGCGTACACATTGCTTCATCGTGTTGTGCAATGCATCTTCTCAACAAACACTCATGAACCAAAAAAAAAGTGAAACAAAAGGGAAAATTAAAATACACAAGCAACATGAGGTCACAAAACGAGGTAATTCAAGTACGATGTGTTGAGCTCAAACTCAAGGTCAATAATAACAACAACGACAACAACAAGAACAACAACAAGAACAACAACAGGAGACGAGAGAGACGAAGCACAGGGACAAAACCACAGAGAAAGAGTTGATTTATTCTGTCGTCTTACTGGTCGCCCCCTAAGCTGCTGGGCCGTGTCTCGTCCCATCAGTGATTTCCCCCTTTTTCCACCGGCCATTTGGATATGTGATCACCCCGGTAACGCTGTGACATGCAGTGATGCTCATTAAAGCCTTAGGTTCAACCATAATACCAGTGGCTGTTCAAGTCACACAGGTCTAATGCTGCATTCAGAGACACCAGGAAGTCGCAAATTCCCACCTCAAACTGATCCAAATAAG
The DNA here is from genome assembly GCF_904848185.1 of Acanthopagrus latus. Classification (NCBI taxonomy): domain Eukaryota; kingdom Metazoa; phylum Chordata; class Actinopteri; order Spariformes; family Sparidae; genus Acanthopagrus; species Acanthopagrus latus. Next base: position 22,235,241 of record NC_051051.1, on the reverse strand, counting down.
CCTTCGAGTCGAGCTGTGGTTTTTTGGAATGAGAATATAAATGTGGCCCAGTCGCCAGAATAAAAATGTTGGCATTCATACGTTTCACGCATATCTACATCTCTACAATACGTATCATATCATGTTCAGATTACACGCAAGATGACTTTCGTGTTAGGAGCAGGAGGGGACGGTGGCGTCGCGACAGCTGCCAAGACGGCTGCCGAGCGAGAGGCCACTGTTCAAGATGGTACTTCAACAATTTTAAGTGCGAAATCACATGACGTTGGGACATTTTCCAGGCGTGTTAGTGCTCTTCGAATGATGTTTTCCTAACTCTAACCAAGTGTTTTTTGTGCCTAACGAGACCATGAGCAACGTTTTGTCACAAGATAAAACTGAACGTGAAGAAAGTTCCCACATATCCGTGGTTTGCAAAAACATGAACTGCCAACATTTTTCCGGCGATTGGGTGCCAGTAAATTCTGCACATCATTTTTTACATGTCAATATTTAACGAACCAAAAGGAGGCCTAGCTTAATGAATGACCAAAGGGCCCCTACTGACCCTCTTTCCTCCGAGTTTAATTAACTGCATATTCTCAAACAAAAACCTACTGACACAGTGAATGTGAGGCTTCAGGGGCCCCTGTCTGGATCCCTCTCCTGCTTCGCCCAGTAAGTAATCCAGCCTTGCCTCAATTTACTGTAAGCTTTAAATATGTGGATCTTGTGACTTACCAACATGTGATTTGTTTCAGCCCTAGTCTATCAAAACATCTGATAGTGAACAACTACACCTATTATTTCCGATGTAAGATAGCATTTATACCGGCTAGTGAGCGAGCTAATTCATGAGCAGTCGCATTGGGACGGCATTTCATGTTGAATAGAGAAAATCTTCCAAATTGAACCAATGGAAGGCAGGAAGAGTCGCACAAAGGTGGGAATTACAGATTTCCGACTTCCACTGAAAGGCAGCGTTAACCTGCATCGTACAGCCTAGTGCGAACCTGGCTCACAGTCTTTCACATTCATGTTTTGATGCCACATAGCAGTCTTCAACCTGCCGCGCCACTTTTGGCAAGGCGCGCGGCTAAAGGCAAACCCAGCACGTCTTCAACATTCACTACGAGCAGTTGAAGTCACAGGACTCCCACGGAAAGCAGCGGTTAACCATTTTCCCATTTTGTTTGTATTCCATCACTGTGGTGAATGGACAGATCTGTTGCGGTCAAAGTGTTACTGTTTGTGTGTCAGTTTGTGTAGTTCATCGTTAGTGTGAGTACATGGATAAAAGCAGTCCAGTTATCTATTGCTGATTAGGTGGATAGGCTGGCTTTAATGTGGAGTACTGTAATAGAGAGTTATGATTTAATGATAAAAGATATACCTTGAAGACATCAAACAGAGACTGTTGTCGTAATTTGTTTTACCTGTGCAATCAAGCCATGATAAACTATGATGCAGAGCTAAAAAAATATAAGATGGCGAAAAAGTGACGCAAGTTAGCCTTTGGCTCTCTGGGGAGAACCGTGGGTGGCCAGTGGTGACTCGACTTTCTCCAGCCCTCATCTGACAGAGATGCAGGAAGACTACTGAGAAAACTAGGGAGACTTCCAAGAAAAAAAAAAAAAGAAAAGAAAAAAAAAGCAGCACTAGCATCTCCCACTTCACAACCAAACAGGTGCTTGGTTTGCAGTATTTTTAGTGCTCCAATTCATCCAGTTCAACTGTTTCATCTACTGCATACGCCGAACGGACCTGCTGCTGATTCTCAGGGGCTATCTCGCCGCCTCCGCTGGGATCTGAAGGATCTCATGTGGGGACAGGTTAGACTGGCAGATTCCTTTGAAAACTGGAAGATCTCATCGTTTCTGCCTGCAAAACAGGCACACTTCCCATTAGAGATGGAAAAGATGAGGGTCATGTTCACCCAAAGCGGGTCATTCAAACTCTGGAGAGAAAGTTTCCCTAATTCAGTTGGTTTGGCATGGTGGAGCTGTTGGAAAATATGTCCAAGTCCTCCTCCAAGATAAATTTGTTATGGTTCATAACTACCATAACATGAAGGGTTGTGGCCACGAGGAGACAGATTTCGTCTCCTGAAAGCCAGCGGTTCCTCAAAACTTGGAAAGCAAACCGTGACGTGTGGCTTAAACTGATACTTATACTCACATATTCTTCATGTGATTAAAACTAGCGTGACCAAAACGAGTGAATGTAAACAACTGATATCAAAAGCAGAACAAAAACCTTCTCAAGCTCAAAACGGAGTGAAAGATCAATAAGAAACTGTCGGTTCAGATAGCCCTTGAGAATCTGCTTTCGCACCACTGTGGCAGCAGCATCCACAAAGTCACTTCTGTGCAGCTCGCTAGCTCTGTGGCGCTGCATGAAATGACCTGAAACAATAACACAGTTGCAGATGTAGTGAATGACCCGGTGAATCCGAACAATGGTGGAGAATCTCTCTCCGTGTCCAAGTCTTCCTCTTCTTAGCACTTTTGTCCCATCATCACCACCCTTCAACCCCGTTGGTCGTCGCCGCCTTTGCATGAAAAGAAATAAGAGAAAACAAACCCTCTTGCTTTCGAGTCTCTTGCCGTTGACATTCTGCGATCGTCAACACTCCATCACAGCCTCATACCTCCTATCCACTCAATTACATTCCCCTTACCTCTCAAACCCCGTCCCCACCCTGACACCCTCTCTTCAATCGCTCTCCTGGCCTCAGACATAGCAGAGGTACAGGTAGGTCTTCTCTATGCGCCAGTCTGGGGGGATGTCTTCGGGCTTGTGGCCTTTCATGTGCTTCTGCATGGCTGACAGGCTGGGGCAGTACTCCAGGCAGATGGTGCATTGGTAGGGCGAGGCGCCGTTGTGGGTACGCAGGTGCTTGATCATGGCCGAGTAGTCCCTGGATCGCTGGTGGCACAGCTTGCACTCGAATGGCTTCTCACCTAAGGATGATAGGGAGAGGTTGAAGACAACACTTGTGTTGGCCTTAGTGCCGTTCAATGACAGTATGCTGTTGTTATGTTCGTGATCTACCTGTTAATCAGGAAATAAATGCATTTCATACATAAATAAGTGGAAAAAGAAGAAAAAGCGGTATTAGTCTGTGATATGTTCTGGTAAACACAGCAGCTTTTGTCACCAACGCTAAAAGACCGTCACATTATTTAAATGAGATGTGAAAATTGGTGGTAAATCAGAGCATACATGATTTATGCCAATGAATATTACTTTTCGCATAAATTGTAGAACTTTCATGCCTTGATGTCATTTAATTAACCATAGCGTGGCATTAGTACACCTTAGATCTTATTTTTGACGTTTTATCCATGATTGCTTATGATACCAACTTTGTAAGGTCATTGCAGAAATCGGGAACACCGTGACATCGCTACAACAAATCTCAGGACGCAAGAAACACTCACAATGGTTGTAAACCAACTTTATGTAGAGGTAAAACTGCAAGTGACTGCCCCCATAATCCAGCACGACCTCACCAGAAAGAACTACCACATAGGTCGACTACGCAACCAGTATTTACGTTTTGGTTTAAGATGTGACCTCTAGTGGTCTAAACGATAATCAGGCAACAGAGGGGGAAGTCACCTGACATACCATTAGTCTGCATATCGAGGATGACGAGTTGGACACAAGATTTTCATCCAGGAGACTGCTGTTCATGATAAGTTACATGACTATGTTAATCTAGCAACTTATGTAACGTATGTAACATCATTTCTATTAGGTATGTAACATACTGACGCTAAATAAATAATGTACTTATTTGAACCCAAACTTTGAATCTCTTCTGAAGGTAACCAAACGACAAAGTTCCTGTGTTGCTGTATCTGTTGCATTATTACAATCCATGATGCTGCCAAGCAGGTGACCACAGTTCAACTCTGTGGGGAGATTTTCAGCCGTTTCTGTGGCAACCAAGGTGGCTATTTTTCGCAGGAAGGTAGACAGTTCCAGCTGTTTTTTGGTGATAAAACTGGGCATTTTTTTAAGGAGATCTGGGGACATAACTGGCCGTTTTCCTCGTGACAAAACAGGTAAGCTATTTTAAGCCAAACCATAAAGTTTTCCCAACCAAGTTGTTTTCGTGCTGAAGCAGACCAAATTGCAATGCAAGCAGATGTTAAGGAGCAACACAAAGAAACGTCCGATGATAGTGCTTTTATTACTGATACAAATGCTGGTCAAAACTACAGAAATTAAGTCCACAGTGTAATGACCCTTAAATTTCAAAATTGTATCCATTGGCAGTTGGACATGGAAGCATATGTGAGCTGCTGTGTGAGAAATAAAACAGTTTCACCACTAATTTAGCGACCATGGATTTCACCCCCTCGGCCCCCCAAGAAGCGCTGGCATTGTTATGATAATTGGACAGTGAACACACAGTAAGTGACAAGTCAAAACCCAGGAGTAAAATCCCAACTGCCTCCTGAACAGCGGTGTGCAGCAGTAAAAACCCACACTGACACTTTAAAGTCATTCCAAATGCCCCCAATAATTGGGAGGACCCAACAGAGAGCATGGAATAAATGAAATGAAAATGAAAGCATAAACGTACAGAAGTGGAGTTTGTTCAGAGACAGTATCAACACAGGTCCACTCAGATCCATCAAACTGTCCCTCAGACAGCTTACAAAATGATCCTTTAATTATTCTTGTGCTTCAGTGTATGTACTGTAAATCCTTTGTGTCCAGTCATTATCAATTCTCATTATTGTCTTTATTAAAAAGACTCCATTATTTGGGGATTTTGGAGCCATGTGTTGTCACATCATGATGTGCAACAGAAGAAAAGGAAAAAGACAAGTTCTGCGACTAAAACCAAAGTGCGACTATTGAATGTGGCAGCAGAGGTTTCTAAGACCATGCAGAGATCGACTTGCTTCAGATCTCCTTTTGAAAACCAACAACACTCAGGAGGTGACACATCTGATGCCGACTTTGAGATGCCGCCGAAAGCTTCAGAAAGAGCTGACAATGTTTCTGAAGCCACTATGTGCTTGTGTTTCTTGCACTGGCTGACTTTGTTGTAGCGGCGTCAGCATGTTCCCAGATCTCACCAATTATAGCCACTTCACACTCCACAAAAAACCCACGAACATCTGGCTGTTGTCCTCAGTGGGAAAAGTTGCAATTGGCATAAATTCCCAGGTCAAATTAAGTATTTATTAGTTCCATCTCTGATCTGCAGGTTTGCATGACATGGACGTGGACATGCCAATTTTCGCCCCTTTTCTGGTGAGAGGCTACGATGTTCCTTGAAGCTTTTCCAGTCTCTGTTCAAGTAATGCTTGAACATCATTCAGCTGATGATGAGTTTAAAAGACAGATTGAAGTCAAAAATATAAAAAGGTAACCAACGTCAACGCAATCAACAGAATAAATGTGAACCAAGTACGTTTCTGCAAAACGTCAGATGCCTGGCTCAAACTGGATGTTTCTTTATGTTGCAACTCTGTTTGTTTAGGTTGAATTTTCCTTTTAGTCACAGCGGTGTGCTTATGCTCTTTTTAGGTTTAGGCACAAACACCACATTGTTAGGGTTTGATAAACATCACTGTTTGGCTTTAAATACCTATTTTGGTTGCTACACTGATGGATGCGATAGTCCTGATATCCCATGAGAGAAGCCAATTTTGATACAACATAAACAGATGGGAATGTCAAAAAACACCTTGTTTTGATGCCACAGAAATGCCTGGAAATGTTCCGTGGTGTGACTCGAACTACGGATTTATTCATATCTATTCATGCAGACTCGTCATAAATAGGATAATAGTGAATAAGAATAAAGATTCAAATTGTGTGATAATTGACTGCAGAACCTCATTCCCAACTTGTCAAATACTGATGCTGTGGTTTGGTAGGTTGGGTTGGTATCTCACAAATTGGGCCTTTAAATCAATGCCGGAATGGGCTAAAAATCCAAGAATATGTGACGTCTAAATGTCTGATATTTCTTTTGTAAACCACGTCTAATCAACTAATCTAAGGCACATTACACAAAATACAGCTCCTGGCATGAAGAACTCCTGAAGGTGTCATAAATCAAAGTGCAGCGCTGCTTTCTTGCTGTGGGGGCTGCTATATTCAAGGGACACATTTCAATTCAGCAACAGCAGCCATCCTAAATGTGCTAATGATTTGAGTGATGGCAGGGAATAATCCGCCAGCGCTCAAGCCGGCAGACGCAAATTAGACATGTAAATGCTGACCTTTACCAATGGCATTTGAAATGAGCTGTCGGATGTGATCTGGCCTGCCGCTCGCTGTCACCTTTCAGCTGGAGTCTCGCACATGTGCGCTGGCAAAATGGGCCTTATGCCTCTGACTGCTCGATCGGTCTGTTCCTTGGGAGCCCTGGTTAACCTTGACCTCTGTCGGGGTGCTTGGTTATGGTGCCATTTAGCCAATAAGCATAAATACAGCGATGTAAGTCGTCATGCGTTTCTCTGCAGCCGTGTGGACACCTGCATTCGGTTTGATATTGATAACCAGACTGTAAACAGGGTAGCCTCAAATAACCAGCTAATAATGAATTGCAAATGGGGCCCAAGTATTGATCCGCCATTGGCATTTGGGATGTGTGGAGAGGGGGTGACGGGGGGGTTAGGTTGCCAATGTCGATGATTCATCAAGCAGCTCCCTTTTGTGCGAGGTGGCCTTTGACTGTGAGCTTGTCACTTGCTCTTGTTATCTGCTGTTGCTCTCCGGCTTAACGCAAAGCCCCCTCCCCCACACAAAAGGGGAAAGGGTGGACGGAGGGGAGCCAATTATTGGACAGGCTGCCTTGATAGTGTGGCTTAACAGCTGGCTTATTGAATGGGAGATGGGAGGGCGCTGCTGTGTATGTGCGTGAGAGGAAAAGAGACGGTGAGGAAGCATAAAGCCTTGGCTGTGTGCCATCCTGGTGAGCACTCGTGGTATCCTCACTCAGTCTGGTACGTAGCGTGCACTCATTCTCCAGGGCACCCAGCTTATCACTGTGTCAACATCTTTATGGGGCTCTAAATATACTGGGATCAATACAAAGTCTTCTGAGACATCCGTCTACTGTATCACAGCAACAAAGATATTCATCTGGTCTGGTCTGTGCCTTGCAACTTGGATTTCCCACAACGGAGTCCTTTAACAGGCACCGGGAGCTGCATCGTGTTTCAACACTGTATTGTTATGAGAGGAGCAGTGAAATATATAATGCTGCACTCATATCAAATTAGAGAGAAGAATGGGATGAGATCTCGCTACTACAATTTCAACAATATCGGTGTGTGTACATTGAAGTGTATAAAAGGGCGAAAAGAGATCAATATCAGTCTTGTGTGTCTTCTAAGAACAGAGTCATGAAGTTGTTAGCTTAGCATAAGCACTGTAAGCAGAATGAAACAGCTCAGATGGGTCTGTTTAAAGTTAGAAAATACAACCAAAAAGCGTTCTAAAGCTCATTAATTACGTTACATGCCGTATCTTGGTTGTTGTGGTCCTGTGTGTAGGATTTAAGTCAGGGGCTGCCAACACGGTGTTCTGGTAGTACTGGCAAGATCCACCTGCACGGCGCCTTTCAAATAGATTGTCTCCTACTACATGATAGCTATAAAGCAGTGTTTCCCACACATTTACTTTATTTGGGCGGGCCCAAATATATTTGGTGACCCATTTTTGCATTTTATAAGTAGAGGACAATCTGCTCTCGCTCTTCCCCTCCCGATGCTCTCTGGTATAACATTCCTCCTGTGAATGCACTTTTTCCATTAGTGTACAATCACCTGAGACTTAGAACCATTATGTTTCCAACAAACTGGACATTTAATCTTTACAACAGAAACAATCATATGTGAGTGCAGTGTTTTTCTCTTTAAACCTTGTCTTTCTGAGTTCGATTCGGATCACAGTACCTGTGTGCACACGGTAGTGGGTTTCCAGCTGGTGCTTGAGGCTGAACTTCTTCCCACAGCCGTTACATTCATAGGGCTTCTCCCCGGTGTGGATGCGTTTGTGGCCCTTCAGCGTGCTCTCATCTCGAAAGCAGCTCCCGCAGAACTCACACTCATATGGGTGGTCCCCTGCTGAAATGCGGAGAAAAAGGAGCCAAGTTTACTTCATCTGCAGACAAGAGAAAAAGGCAACAGTACAACAGTTCTTGACTGAAGGGCAGAAATGTGAGCCTCATCTGAATGTTTAAATAAAGTCAAGTTATTGTGACAAGCAAGAATCTTTTATGTTTACGCCTGTATTGCTTTCGCCAGCAATCTCACTACGGTTGGATATAAACATACAGTTTCGAGACACATGCACTGTTATCTGAATGTTTCGCCTGATTATTTTGGTGGGTTTATGCACAATGTCAGAACAACAGGCGTTTGTGCTGTAATGGATACCCACGCCATCAGGCATTAATTCCAGCAGACAAATGTAACCCGTCTATTGTCTTTCTCTGCAAATCACCTACACTGCTGTGCTGCTTTGTGTAAAGCCTTAAATAATTGCAGCCTGTCATGGCTGCTCACTGGCCATGAGATGTATTATTGACCATGCAGTCCCAGTCTCACAATGGATTGGATAACCTTGATAACCTGACTGATGCATATATGGATATAAATTGTTATTTGTCTCGTTCTGTACTAGAAAGCCTGACTCAAAAGCTTATAACATTTAAGGAGTTATATCTTCAGTATTTACAGATTAATTAGGGATGAAAAATGTATATCTGTATCATAGACTGAATGATAAATAGAGGAGCATGCCACTGTGACTGCTTTGAAGATTCAAGTTTGGCATTGTGGATGATGCCATCTTATTTTTTTTGAAGCCAGAAGTGACCACGGAGCTGGGGAGGCTATCCTGATTGTACCATATCCTGCTAATAACAATTATATCATCATAATAACAATTCTTACATGAAATTGACTTTAGCTGAGTGAAACTGATGATGAGCAAAGCAACAGTTCAAGAAGAAGTGAATCTTGTGAGTCAACACATTCCCTCAAATGTGCCATGATAAAAACCTTGTTGAGAAATGAAGGATTTCCATCCACTGAAAAGCTCAACGGCATTTAATTCGAAACAGATACAGGAAGTGCAGAGTTTGTATTAACAGTGTAATGCAGTAACTTCAAGGGCAAACAGGAGCAGCGGATCAAAACAAGGCTTTACTCTAAATGGATGTGCAATTTATAAAATGAACATCATGCTGGAAACTGTTTACTGAAGTAAAGAATCAAGTGGGAAATAGGTCATTTTCTCATAAGCTTAAATACAAACACTTATTTTTGCAACCGGCGGAGTTTATACTGTCTGTGATTTTTATCGCCTCGCCACTTTTAGTTTAACGTCACTGTATTTCCATTTATTTACGTGGCTGGCAGTGGATGTACAGTACGCGTGCCTTCAGGAATGAAAATGACGACGGGCATCACATTCTCCTCCTCAGGCGGCTAGAGTGTGGGTCCCCACAGGGCAGCTGTAATGGATGTTCAGATGCCAATGATCAGGGATATTATGATTTGCAGGAGGCTCTCGACAGCAGTCCAGAGACTAATTGTATTCTGGTGTTTGATGAGGAGCTGCTCCTTGCGTCATTTGCCTCCCCCCCTCCGGGTTACACTCTCTAGCCAAGTAATGTTGTGGATATTTATTAATGTATTTCACTCCACCGCTGCAGGTTTAAGTCACCATCAATGACCTATGCCTTTCATTATCTGCCTGTCCGAGCAGCAACGTGCCAGGGAATAAATTGCATTTCTCGTTATGTGCTGCTGCTGCTGCTACCACCCCACTGTTAAGAGACAATTTCACTTCCATCCTGCATATTTTATTGAAGATTTCATGTCTGTATATACAGTATGTATGGGTTTGTTTGGTTTATTTAGGAGGACAGACAGACAAACAGACGGATGAGAGGTGGAAACCCTTTAAATGCTGATCACATTTCGGGTCTGCTATACTTTCATGGACAAAAAAATCCCCAACGTTTTCGATGCCTTGTGATGTTGGACGCATTCCCATTAAAGGGAAGCTTTGATGGGGATGGAGGGGTGCAGGAGGATGGATAAAACTGAGATGAAGCAGGGGATGTGGGTGTATATGGTGGCAGGGGGAGGGGGCTGGGTAAAAATCAATAAAAGTGACAGTCTTTATTTGTCTGCGTGAAGTTATCAGTGGCTCCCGCTGTAAGACATTGTGCTCTTTCTAGCGTTTCAACCACAGCAGAGATCACAATCCATCACGGTGCTCGGTGGGCTTGCGCGACGCTACAAGAATAATAATTGAGCTCAGATTCACCTGCCTTTAATTAGGGCCTCCGATCAGACCAGCCAGTGGGATGCTAATACTCAGAGGATGCCTATGGAGGGTTATTTACGCTTAATGTCCTGTTGCTCCGCTAACGTCTGCTGTTAGTGAAGATCATCAGAAATCTTGGATTAGTGGGGAAGAGCTTATTGTCTTTCTCTTTTCGATAAGAATATGTTTCATTTAATTAAAACAATAAACCAGTGTTTGTGCATGAGAACATTTATTACCAAATATGCATATTCTACATTAGTATTGGCCAATTTTCTTTCATTGCAGTTGCTATTTAAATATGTAGATGGTGTCCTTGACATTACATCTTTACAGATGTTCTGAAGCCTTGACATGTGCTACACTTTTTATTTGGTCTTAATTGCACAAAATCCTGTAGGAGGTAGGAAGTCGTTTGAAAATATAGCGGTACAACACTTTCAGCTCATTTATCTCAGCTGCCGTAAGTCTTTAAATGTTGCCTTCATGATAAAAGTACTGACATTTTGTTAGTTTAAGTATTTAGATTAAATACCTTAAAGTCTGAGACTCCTCCCTTCCAAAACATATGGAACTACAAATTAGAAATCTCTGCTAGTTATAGTGCTGACATACATTTCATTAGGTGCAATAAAAAGGCACATAATATACCAATTTCCTATTTCTGAATTGAAATAGATAATACACATCCACACAGTAAAACTGAGTACTGATATGAGCATGTACAAAAAATATAGCGGTTGCTGCTTAACTCCAGCATCCTGTTTGTGCCCGGGATGCATCTCTTACATGCCGTCTCCGGTAGCCACTCGGGGACGCCAAAGTGCAAAGTAACACTGCAGAGTTTTAAATAAATCAGACACAATTCTATAATCACATAGTGAGGATGTAAAGGGCCAGACAGGACTTCATTTTGTCAGGATATTCTCAGGGGGGCCGGCGAATAATGGGAACATGTCCTCTGTCCATCCCAAATCTGCTACTATTACTTCCTCTCTCCCTTTGTCCTCCTTTCATCCCTTCTCTCTCCCTTCCTTCCTTCCTTCCTTCTCTCCTTCCTTGCTATCTCTTTTCTTTCTCTGTGGTGTGACCACATGGCAGGGAGGCCACAGATGAGGACCCAGCACAGTGAGGTGGAACCACAGCCTGGTGAGTGGACCCTTGGGTGCCCCCGAGCATCACCACCTGCGTCTCCTGACCCCCCTCTCCAACACCACCTCTACATTTACACCCCCTCCTCTCTCTCTATCACCTCCTTTGACACCCCGGAGGCCTGCTGAGGGTGCCTGTGCCCATGGGCACCCGGGGCGTGTTCATTATACACGGTAAGGGGCTGTAAATCACCGGGCTCCATCACTGCCAGCACCAGAACTGGCTCATTCTCTCTCTCTCTAAATTCAATTCAGTCCTCTCTCTCTCTCACTCTCTCACTCTCTCTCTCTCTGGCTGTAGCACTATCAAATACAGCTGCGAACACAAAACACCCCGCCATAGCAGACAGCAAATTGGCTCCGGGTTTAAAAAAAACACACACAGACACTTACACACAGACAGTGCACAACAACGGAATATTAATGAAGGCCTGGTCTGTAAAGAGAGAGTGTGTGTGTGTGTCTGCGTGGTGTTAGGGAAGAGGAATAGCACAGCTGCCATGACTGCCACTGTTATAAGCCCTCATTGTGTTTTTCTGAGCGAGTGCTTGAACCTATACTGAAGAGTACATCCATGCAATAAACAAAATAAAGAGGCAACACGGAGCTGAGTGTGTGTAATATCCTGGCATGGTAAGAGCAGGTGATGAAACTGCAGGTAGACGGAGGAAAATGAGGAGAAAGACGCAGTGAGGGAGAGGAGGAGAGATGACATGATTAAGATGCTGAAATAAACACCATTAAGTCTACTTTTTTTTTTTTTCTCCTTCCGCGTCCTAAATGGTGATCCAGTGTCAGAGCCCGCACCGGCGAGGCTGCTTTCAACAGATAAGCCAGCAGACAGGTAAAATGAAGCACAGGTAATGAATGTCCATAAAAGTGCTTTTTGCAGCTTTCTGTTGTCAGTTGATACAACAGAAAGGTGACTCAACCAATAACAGAGCTATATCTAGAAAAGCTTTCTGTGGCAGATGAGCTGCCACAGTCTGTCCATTACAATTAAGGCTGAATACTGGGAGATCTTCTTATTTATTCTTGCCAGAGTTGACTCACATTTCCTGAGAATAATATAGCGACTTTTTTAAAATGTGCCTATGCGTTCAAGTGCTGCAGACTACTATAAAAGCAGATGCCTCATTACACCGCTAAACCTCATTAACGATACCATAAAACTGTAGCTAAATACTCTGACCTTGAAATGTCATTATCATGGTAATATAGCTGGATCAACTTTTCAGCTCCACCGGTTTTTTCACATTTATTTTTAATGCTACAGTGGCCATTTAGAGTCCAGCTCAGTGGAAAATGTTCTGTTATAATTACTGTGCATCCAGATCTGTAAACGAAAAACTTTGCAGATGGTTCAACAGGTGGCTGGATCAGACATGCAGGCCTTCGCAACCAAATAAGAATGCAGTGCAGCAGTCAACAGGTGGAGGATTGGAGGCACAATATCACATTTAACTAAATATGTGAGAATGATACCGCCATGGGTCGAAACATGAAAACAACAAGCAAAATTGTCTGCATGCACTCACATGTACTGTAATTAAAACTGACAAGAGGTACAAAGAGATTATCCTGTTATTTTCAAACCTTGAACACAAATCTCCAGCTCACTTATTAAAAAGGGATCATTTAAAAATCAGGTGAACATTTACAGCACAGACTAAGCTTGACTCACATCTTGTGCCTCCAAAATTGTGTGTGTGTGTGTGTGTGTGTGTGTGTGTGTGTGTGTGTGTGTATATATATAAATATATATATACACTCACAAATGTGCAAAAAATATATGTGATGAATCACTTTGAATACAGAGAAAATGAGAGGACAGACGAGAACATGTCTGAGTCACCCACCTCTAGTACCAGAATATTTGCTGAGCAATTAATAGACTATATAAGGTTGAGTGATATGGATAACATGCTCTGTACTATGATCAGATGCATTTTGTTCTTTATTAGATGTAGTTTGATCTCATCAGGTGTCCATGACTATAATCCAGAATTCAAACTGTTGATTCCTGCTTTCTTTGTCGAGGCTTTCATGCCTTACTCTAGCCAACAGATGCTTGACAAAAAGCGTACCTTAAAGGCAACAGAAATGACTACACTTCTATTTTTTAAAAATGTTTCCATTGATTAAATTGTTGTAGTTGTTAAAAGTCTCTTTAAACAGTACCAATCATGATTCAGATTAGAAAAGCTCATAATTGATAAAAATGTTGATCTCGGTCCTCTTCAATGACAACCATCCATTTTCAGCAATAAGCTCTAAGAGTAGTGGCAAGCTTGAACGTCTGTGCCCTGGGTTTTGTCTGTCAGGCTGCATCCAGGAAGCCTGAACCTTAGGGCACACAGCTTCAACTAGGTGGACTGTTGGGACTTTGTGTACGAGGGGAAGATTAGGAGACACTATTCTGGGCTGAAACATGTATTGCCAACTAATCTGATAATAACATTTTTGGGAAAAGAAATGCCCCCAAACCTTACAGTATGTAATCTTTACTCTGATTTGGATTAAACACTCTCATTAAATGAGCATCAATAGCAGACAAGACAGTAAAAGCAGAGTGCTCTTAAGTAAAGATGCAACTATAATTTAAAAATCAATAAAAGCAATACAAATAAGTGACACCAAAGTGCTTTTTAAATGCAGCTATTTAGAGAGAATTTGTCATTTCTCTTTGGAAAAGCACAACATTGTTTTGATTGAGGACTTGAAGGATTTTATATTTTAGACCATACTGGAAAAAAAAAAGCAAATTAAATCAATATTAAAAAACAAGGGGTCAAATTGATGAGCAAAAGTGCGCAAAGGACAAAAACAAGAGTCTGTCGGATGACAGGATATGAACAGATTGGATGGACTTGTTAGACGCTGCGTCTCTGCCTAAACACAGCTACATGCAGGTGCACTCATAAGGCTGATTCTCTGGGGTGTACACACTGTCTAGCTCTGTCTGTTTTTTTAAACACCATCTTTGCCTCGTTACCCAGCAAGCTGTGAATGAGATTATTAACATCAAAGTGTATATGTAGAGGAGCATCATGCCTCTACTTCTTCTTTTTATTTTTTTCAGAGGGTAAATTAGGACCTATTTCTGGCACCCACGATGGCTGTGTGAGTTGCTGACTTTATAATCCCCTGACAAAAGGCTCCACATCATATTTAAACGATTGCTTTCACGGCTGGCTCATTGTGATTTAACACACGCCCACAGCGGGATGAGGTTCAAAGTGGCACGAGGCTGCAGAGTCTCATCTGCGGCTCTGGAGACGAGCTGAGGTGACATTTGCGTCGCCCGGGTGGGCAGGTGGATCAGAGACGACGCTTGTGTCCTCTCCAATGTCTGGTAGACGGAGCAGATGTGCGCATCGCTACTGTACAGACGGCTCAAGCAGCCTCGTCCACCCCCAACCCCCCCCCACAGCCCCTACCACCACCATCACACACACTAATGGTGTATTCGCCTGACTTGTAAATAGGGCCGACTGCTCTCATCTCACTGCCTTTCGTTTCAAATATTTATCCGTGAGCTGGTGAGCTAAATCGGCTCTGACAGTGAGACTGTTATTTAAGGTCGCAGACAGGCGGCTGGGTGAGAGAGCGGGAGAGAGAGAGAGAGAAGGAAAAAAAAGCATCCATCCCTCGCCGGTGAAATGGGATTCATTTCCATGTGTTCATATTCTGTCATGGTTCCGTTTTTTTTTTTTTTTTTTTTTCTCTCCCAGCCTGAATAGCTGCATCCGTCAGGCTACCTCTGCTCCCTTGCAACAATGTATTAGTATCCTGGCCTCGCCTCAGTGGAGAGCTGGCACTGAGAGAATTACTAGTGGACTAAAGAAAAAATAGTCACTGTAAATAAGCGTCTGACTGCTGCAGAATTCATTTTGCGTTGACCTGAATTAATGCTGTTTATTCAGCTGAGCTTAAGTCGCAATGTAACAGGGTAGGGATGACATAATTCACTCCTTTTTCATGAAAGAAAACAAGGATTTTTGTTTTGTATTTACACTATACTCTATTTGTCCCTGACAATCTTTCTCTTGGGCCAGATTGTAAGGTTCTTTCCAAGATGGCTGCACACAACTCACTTTTTTCATGGTCAGGCATGCCATTAACCCGGTACACCAGGGTGGATGGTTTGAATACACTGTATGGTAATCTTCGAAAGAAACAAAAAAAACCCCAAACTTGTTCCATGTGCAAACATAAGGAAGAAATAAAGTCTCCTGAGTTTCAGGATAGAGGAAGCAAAAAAGGAAATTCATATGAAAATTGAAGCTAAACATTTGCATGCAAAACATACACTTACGTAAGAAAAAAAAGCTGCTGTGAAAATTGGGTGTTTTTACTGTGAACCTCCATCTAGTTCATATGAATTTCTGTCTCCATCTGACCTTTCCTAAGCAAGTAGCAGTCATTCATTATAATACTAATACTATCCACGGCATTTTTAAGTGAAAACAGGAGTTCTATATTTAATTTGTAGCCCATGTAGACGTGTCCAAAAAGGTTAAGAGAGTAAATAGAAAGGTCACTCAACAAAAAGAGAGGACAATGACGGATGGCTACAACCATTTCCAACTGGCCCAGAGGAAGAAAACTATTTCCCTGAAAAATCCACACTGCAGATTGTGATGGTGTAATCAGGTTCACTACGGAGCCCCTGAATGCTTAAACAAGACATGTGTGACCACTGAAACGCTGAGACTTAACATGAGTTTTTAAACCATATGGATAGGATTAGCAGGTCAAAAGTCATTAAACATTTTAGAGCAACAGCTATTTTAAGCCACTGGTGGGTGTCTAGGTCTTTGAGGGTTAATAAGGACGTGCTTCTATGCCGTTATATTATTCCCATACAACCACTATTACAAGAATTTTTTAGGCACTATTTTTAGTACTGATCAGACATACCTGCTAACTGCTTGTGAGCCTGTTAAACACAAGTGCATTTAGGAATAATCATCATGTAAAAATACTGGCTCTTGACACAGGTCCTCAGTTTGAACACATCTTCATTATGAGACACAAAACCAGGTCAACTCTTAGGGACTTTATTTACTTTTCATACCTCCAAACAAAAGTAAAATTTAATCATAGAGCTCATTATACCAAAATCCTACTGCCACACGGTGAAACGGGGCTTTGCTCAGGGGAGCAGATGGTAATCTAGCCTTGCTATTATGCAATATGATAGTGATAACCCATATATCTATTATATTATGAGGTTGATTTTTATTATGTTGAGGGCATATCAAAATGTTTACAGCTCAAAAAACAAGTTTCAGCACTGATTTTCTCCCGAAAGTTTACCGAAAAACCCCTGAGGAGCCCAGCAATTAATACTCCACTCACACATTAGTGCCCTGACTACTTTGAAAATGTTTTAAAGATTAAAAATGTCTCAGATAAAGTCTTTACATTGACACTGATCCAAGTGATTTAACACTCCAACTGCCTTTTTCCTTTGTTTTTTTTAATCGCAAATCCTTGACGTCAGGATGAATCCTTTCCTCAGCGTCTGCTCCACTCTATTAGTATTTTGGTAGAAACAGTATGAATTCAAGTGTGCTCCTTTGAGAATAAAGGGCCAGACGCAAATGCTGATGCAAGTCCACTGCAAATTCTTATTTGAGCATGACCAACAGAGTTGAGTCATTTCCTGACCACAGATGCTGCTGCAGCAGTGCGCTGGTGCACCTGAGGCACTGATGTGAAATAGGCTGGCCCGGGAGGAATGAATTATCTGAAGTTGCAGGAGGAAGTAAATACCATATTTTTTGTACTAATCATTTGTCCTAGTTATTCTAGTTAGCTCTCCAAAATGCTGTCTATATTTTATGATACATTTTAGTTAATAACTAATAATTTGGGGAGGATATTCATTCGTTGAGGGAGCTGAGATTAAGGCAAAGCTCTTCAGTCTGTCCTCCAACCCTCACATCTCTGGATAGTGACTGCCACTCGATTGTGGAGTAGCTGGCAGATTTCACAAGAAGCTCAAAATAAGAACATCTTAAAAGGAGCGAGGTGTAGTGGTTTGGACATCCAAATCTGATTTCTCCCAGAGGCTTGTATGTGCAGATATTCTGGGTTAAATGAGAGCAAACCCTAGAGCTGACCCTCAATACACCACAGGGACCACTTTTCCCATCTGGTCTGGGAAGGTCAAGGCATCCCCCACAATGAGCTGGAGAAGGGATGATCAGGGTTATGCTACTTAACATGCAACGATGACCCAGAACCTGCAGAAGATGCACTGGTCAACCTTAAGACCTGAAGACGGACGATTTCACATTTGAGTTTACCATCCTGAGCGACCCGATCACAGCTGGACAGCTTCGAGCCCGTCATTTCACACCTGGCATTAAACGCGTCTCGACAAGAGTATTGAGTGACCTCTTGTGATTGCATCTGACTTCCTGCTCTATATGCAAAGATAAACCTACATCACTGGAACAAAAAGGTTTTTTTTTTTCTTTCTATTTTTACACAAAAAAAGGTTAAAGGTTAAAGAACGCCCAAATAGTTAAGAATGAGTTGTAGTCAGTGTTTTGGTGATGTCCCTATGAGCCCTTGAACTGCTGTCGGATGTTTGCATGCCTTGGTGGACTGTACTAACACCATTAACACAGCTAATATGCATATAATGTGAACCTGATGTGCCATGTTTGTTACTAATGTCACCCTAGGACGTATCTGTGGTTTCAACTGATAACATTAAACCCGGCGACTGGGCGGTTTCACCATAGTGAAGACGGCTAGTGAGCGCTTCCACTGACCTGTGTGTGAGCGTAGGTGACGTTTGAGTGCAGTATGGCTGGGGAAAGTCCGGTTGCATTCGCTGCAAATGTAGCTGCGGACGCCGGCGTGGACCTCCATGTGCTGCTGCAGTGCCGTCTGGGTCTGGAAACGCTTCCCACAAAGCAGGCAAAAGATGGCCATGTCTGACCCTGCAGGGCAAAAGACACAACAGGAGGAGTTAGAGCTGTGAAGATTTCATTTCTTTTACAAATGGCCACTGATTTACAACAACTTATTTCTTGTTTGTTTGTTTCTCGTTTCTTAGCCCGTCTAGAACATGCTGTGTACAATCTTACTGTTACTGATAAGAAAGGTAGCCAGATTTACAAAAAAAAACAAACACCATCACTGGGGAGTCGCCTCTCCCCACAGCACCTTTCTACAAACAAATCACACTAAAGGTTGAGCATGCACAATCATTAACAAACAGGATATTCAACATATTAGATGTGATGTCGAGGGCTCAGACATAATACAGTTTATTAACTGTGCCTTACATGAGGCAGACTGTATTTATAGGATTAAAGGTGCACACAATACTCATGTTTCAGGGTGGCTGAGTAGAAAGATAAAGATCTCCTATGCAATACTTCAATCGAATCTTGACTCCAGCGAGCACTGTGCATTTTTCTCCAGCAGAGATAAAGAGCGCACAGTTGCAAGCGCACAAACACATAAAATCACAAACACAGGCGCAGACACACACAGTTGCACGCTCCCTTGAACACACTCCCTTCACACTTTTTCAATTACCAGGCTGGGGAAAACTCTGGGGAAGGACTGAGTGTTTGGAGCTCAGTTTCTATTTCATCAGTCAATAACACATCTTTGGGGCAAAGCTGACACTAATTTAAAAATCTATGAAGAGCAGCCCGCCTCATGTTCATAACCACTGAAGGAGGAGGAGGGCCCACGACAGCCTCCACGCCAGATCAATCACTGTCTCGGCTGCTCTGCGCGACGAAGAGCGGGTACGCCAGGAGGATGCATTGCTGGAGGATGATGATAGGAGGAAGGATAGAAAAGAGCGGCTGGATAGCAGGTAAAGATAGGAGATTCTTTTTAAAGTAAAAGGAAGGAGATGTACAAACTAGGAAGGAGAAAAAAAAAGTCTCATTTTGGTGGGAGGGAAATAAATATTGACAAACCTTCTCTTTCTGAGTTCAGCTCTGTCTCAATGTTTCATTTTCTGTAGTGCAGGAGAGAAATGTGTCTACAGGAGTGTAGAGTTTTCATTAGATCCTTGCTGAACGCCCCTGACTGGAAGCCTGAGCAAGTAATCTGTCAGCCCTACAGGTGAGGAGGATTCCTAAGATGTTGGTGACCCTTTGACCTTTTCTCTAGGCTCAATATCAGGGCAGGTTTTCTGCTTTTACACAACAAATACACTGAGTGCATTCATGCTTTCCTTCAGAGTAAAACCATTTGATTTTAATGCCACCACCTCTAGAAAACCAGCATATTTTTGGCCGCGCTCAGGCCGTGCAACTCACTGCATGAACGCTACAACCCCAACAGACAACTCCAGTTTAGACTGGGGGATTTCATGTTTTAAAGTGATTAGCTTGGTGGTGCGAATTTAAATCTTCTTCTAAGTCTTCTAGGGGCAACCCACTGTTGCAGTTTTCTCATTTTAGTGACTGTATGTCAGCCAAACTAAAGAAGTGAAAACAACCCAGTGGTATCACGCAGTATCGAAACATAGCCTGCATTTGTTCTTTTCGATCCCAGGTCAAGACAACGTTTACTGAACTATTTAGTCCAGCCAATCAATGCAAGCGGTCTTTGATTTCATGCGACGTGTGAATGGCAAACATGATGTTGTGGTGTTTGCAGTTCAGCATGTCGACCAAAATGTTCGCAAGTATACTACATGCCTGTGTCTGCTCAGGCAAAAAACAAAACAAAAAAACGTGGAAGGATTATTGCAGGAAAAACCATGAACAAGGTGACAAAGCACCTTCTCAAGCGTGGAGTAAACTTCAACGTTTGCAAGGCCAATGGATTCTTCGACACTGTAACTGTTGATCACTTCAGGTAAGATGCAAATTTTTTTTTGACAAGGGGAAACCAGAATTCCTGGACTTAAATTGACTTTGTTACAGGTGTTCTTTGGATGAGAATACATGTAGACTTGAAACAATTAAAATGCCTCTATTGTCACAGCAAACTAACTGACGTGTTTCACGCATAAAGTCTTACAGGTCTCAAGGAAGAAAGCGGAACAGCATAGATTTTGTTGAAATGAAAGACGAAAAAGTGAAACTGTGGCAGATGATTTCTTCACACATTTCTTCGCAATGCGTAAATGCTAACTAGTGCACACACGTAACTAGTGCCAAGCTAGTTTTCTCCTGTGGTGCATCTCCCCCGCTCTTCTCCTCTCTGCTTTTATCAATGAAGAGGCTATTGACTGGGGTCGATTGCTCCTGGAATCCCTCTAGGACTCCAGGTACTTAAGTGGCTCTGATTGACAGGCATGCCTCCTGTTCACTTCTACTTTCCCTCTCCCTCGTTCTCTCTCTCCTAGTTTTTTGTGCATCTGTCAGTGGACTAGCATAGGCAAAGTACTTCTCCCCCCCCAGGCCACTTCAGACCAACAGTTCTTGGTCACATTAAAGACGTAGAGTAACATGCCTTTATTGTTGTCATTCGGAGAGGTGGAAAAAGAAAATGTCCTGAGTGGTCTAGAGGCAGCATGAGTGGCTGACACAGTGTGAGCAGGGAAGTGGGGGGTTGAAAGAGACTTTAGCCAAAGGTTCAGGAATGTAAAAGGTTATCAGACCTCTGACCCGAGGTCTAGGCTCAGGCGTGGACGTGGTTTGAAATACGAAACCCAGGTACTGACACACACTAACACGCAGAGAAAACAGAGCTGGTGAACAAAAAGCAGAAGCGCGAAATGAAAAAGGACTTTGAAGTCAGGGCATTTACAGTGGCGAGTCACATTGAGTTTAATGCCGCGCGACGCGTGTTAGAAAGTATGTGTCAACCTTAAAAGAAGTGCGACTGTCAGTGCTTTTCAAAGTGTGTTTTCAAAGCAACAAGAGACAGCAGAGAGGGTATAATGGAGAGCAAAAAAGTCACACTCTGACACAGACAGACCTGTGCTGGTGAAGAAATATAGAAACTGAGAACTGATGGACATTTAAACTTAAAAAAAAGCATCTCTACTTTAAACTGTAGGGTTGAAGACTTAAACATAGTAATTCATCGCCAAAAAATAAAGATGTATATGCTGATGTAAGAAGGACACAAAACCTACAAAAGGTGGACAATAGGATCAATAGAATAGCTACCCAGTGCTTCGTTAGAAAAGGCCAATCACTCAATCAGCAGATGAAAACATCTCTGAATTGGACTGGACATAGTTTTCCATCTCAATCATCAGGAGACTTCCAGCTTTAAAAGGAGGGTCTGAGGTCCTCTCAGGACCTCTCCAGGGTCTAGAATAAGAAAAATGATGCATGGAAACCTGCTTGTAATGCACCAAATTACTTTGTGTTTTCTGGCATAAACAACTGCCAATAATAACAGGTATCAGAAACAGAAGTGGAAACAAATTTTATCAAATCCGTTTTAACCAAAGATTACAGTGGTGCGCCATGTCTCTGGGCTTAACCTAATTTTTTTCCTGCCTGCCTCCAGATAGCCAGTCACCAGCACCATTAAATCTTAGCAAAACAAGCATGCTGCATGCTTATTGGCTCACTAGTGCTGATGAGTTTAACTCCTTCGGTATTGAAAGACAGTAATTTTTCAATACTCGATAATAAAAATGGCAATTTGGTCGGTACCTTAAAAGTATCAGCATCCCATACCTGGCCCCATGTCAGAAAACTACTTGCTACTTGCCATCATTTCCCCCTTTTTGTCTACTAAAGTGTAGTGTGAACCCTGATTAGTGTTAGACAAAATTAAGTGGAACAAACTATACAGTCAGTACAGCGAATAACGTGTGTGTGTTGCAAGAAGGTGAGTAAAGGTGTTGTCGGCCGCTGATGGATGAAGAGAGCAGCGGAGAGATAAAAAAGGAAGGAAAGGTGGGAGAAAAGTAGTTGACCCAGGAGGTCCATTACAGTGTAAAATTGAGTCAGCCCAAAGTGACACCTGAACGGAGGAGCTGGAGGAGCCAGAGTGGTGGGGGGTTCTTAGTCTCAGTCCTGTTTGGCTGTTTTGGAATAATTTACCTCCTCTAACCAGCCTCTCTCTTCTCTCTTCTCCCGCCATCTATTTATAAAAGGCTCGGGCAGTTTGTGGCCGCTTGTGTGTGCGGCCGCGGCAGTGGCGGCAGTATCTTAATGGGCACAGAGTGGCAGGGCTGCTGTTATTTAAGTGGGGGACGGACGGAGGCCGGTAATGGAGAGGAATGCTTCCCGATGGGAGGTGACAGTGGCCGGATGGGCACAGAGAGAGATGGCCTAAGGGTGGAGGACGGCCGCGGAGGTGGGCACTTTTTCTGATTCTGATGTGCAGGAGGGTAACCACTCGCCCAAAACACCCACCAGCTGGAAAAACCAAAGGCAGTTAATGGCCTCAAACTCTTTTTTTTTTTTTTAAACAAGAACTCAGTAGGTAATTTCTCCTTTTACTCTATGTCTTGTGAGAATAATCGCTCCATTAACAGGATACTGAGGCTTGAAGAGAAGTCACCGGAGTCGACTAGATTTGGATTCAGTGATTTCAGTCAACTTGCTCACACAAAGGCCGTAAAACAAGAGATGGCAAAGTACAGATATTGTCTAAAAAGAAAAAAAGACTGAAAAGTACTCAAATCACAAACCTAATCCTTCAGTAATTATTTGTATTCCTGCAGAACCAAACTGCAGGCTTCAAAACGTCCCTCAGAGGCCTAAGGATGATGTCACTTATGGACACTTATCACTCAAAAAATAGCTGCTTTTGATGACATAAACATTTTCCATCTATTTCATTAGATGATTATATTTCATTTCAATGTTGAACGTCACATTTAATGCAGTCATGTTGAGTCAATGCCGTGTTTATTTTAGTAATGCATTTCTAATTGGTTATTCGGTCTCCTGTAATCAATCAAATATCTACTTATCTAATTTATACACATTGACTGGACATAATTCTGCATTAAATGTGACACTTAAGTAATTGACTTAGATGGAAAATGTCCATGTACTTAAAATACTTAAAGTCAGTGTTTTAGGCATTATCATTTGACTGAACATGCCTGTTTTCTAGTCTGCACTCACTGCTTTCGGAAAACCGTTTAAAACATTTGTTGAACTCGTTATTCATGCCCAAACCAACATTTCTCACTCTAAATGTCTTAGAACAAACAGACAGACTTCACTGACTGTTTCGTGCTCTTTGAAGCTCAGCAAGAATCTGCAAAAAACGGACTTCAACGACTCGGAGTCATGTTTCAAGATGAGATGAGCAGTCCTTTAAATCCTGCTCCAAATAAGCCCTGAACGCTCATGTTTCCTGGACTGTAGTCGAGACAGTTAAACGCGTCCCGACTGTGGCCTGCACTGCAGCGTGCTGAACAGAGGACCTGCCAGAGTTAATGAGGCAGAGAGCAGCGGGACCTCAGCACAGGGTTTTCAATCACAGGCCATTACCACAGCCCTCAACCTCTGTAACTGCTTGCTCCTGTCAATAGCAATCTATAATAAGCTATAGTTTATCTATAGAGAGGGCGGAATAGTGACTAAATATAGGCTTCTGTATCCTTAAAGTCCTACATTTAATGTAGGCGTCACAGTTTGAGGCCTAATAAGAGAAATATGATCCCATAGACTCTAATTTCTGAGTTTAATCTCCAATAAGTATTCTTCAGTCACTCATGATTTTTGTAAAATTTTGTTCTCGTTTAAGCAGGGTATGTTTAAAAGCCAGGCTACCCTCCTCTTATTCAAATATGCTCACTTCTTACTCCAAAACCCAAACAAAATAAAAAAACAGGATGACAACGGCCCTAATGCCAGACTCACAGCTTCAGAATGGTTGTCCATAAACCAATTGGTTATGTCACAGTTGCTTAACATTTTTAATTGCTTTTTAAAAAAAACCCAAAACTTTAAAGCCAGCAAGGGGCAAATGAATAACAGAAAGATGATCCCAAAGTCACCTCAGCATCATCTATGACGGCTTTGTGAGTTGCTGCCTTCGAGTACTGCTTACAAAATCCGATTCTGAAGTTTCATCTCTCATAAATGAGATTCCTCTTGAGTGGATCATTGATGACCTGATGAAAGTAGTTTAGAATAAAGACTTGTAACTTGCAGCTGACAGCTCTGAGGAAAAAAAAATAGTGAGTGGTTTAAATGATTTAAATAATCTTGAGCAAAAGGATTGTTCTTTTTTTTTTTGATTCTTCGAACTTTTACCGTGAGGGTTCCCAGTTGAATGTGCTTTTTTCTCAGGAAACACCGTTCTTTTGAAAAAGTATTCCCACATTTATGTTTTGTTGATGGTGTAGCCTGTGTAACCTGTAGCACTTAAACCTCAAAACATTTCTACGACTAAGGTCACTTTAAAGGAAGCGAAGAAAAGCCCTGACAAAAGGTGTGAAGAAGAGGAATCACCACCACAGCTAATCTGCAAGTCTTTAGATCATTTATCTTTACACGTGCACAAATGTTGGTGGTGCTTTTCAAACCACTCAGGTCAATTTGTCCCCCTCTTCCCTCTGAACTACTCCGGCTTTACACCGGCGAATACGGGCTTCAACGATCAGTCACAACAACACCCTTTCACATAGGTGCTCTGTTGAATACTCGGCTCTGCTGGCTGCCACCACCTGACTGCCAGTCACCACAAACACCAGTCACAACAGTCCTGCCTGTTGTCGGCGGAGAAAGGTGTGAGAAGCTAAAGCAGAGGTGACGTTCCCGCTGCTCTTTAGCTGTGTCTAGACTGCAAGTGTTTGTTGTTGCTCTCATCTGCAATCAGGATTCATCACACATCAGATCTCAGCTGTTTTGAAAAGGTCGACGAGCACCTTTTAATCTCCGCCTCCACGGGGCGTCACTGGAAAAAATGCGTCTTGTCGTGAATGAACGAGTAAATGCCTTTGGTAATTTGCTCTTGTATGGATCAGAAAAGGTCCCCAATGAAATGTTAGGGTACGTCCCTGACACTCAGGACTTTAGTGTTGTCATCATTCCTGGCAAATCGCTGGCTAGCAGGACCCCAACTGGGAAACTGTTGTGTCTGTAAAACTACAGGGAAGCTAACAGTCCCTAAAGTTTCACCTAAAGGGAACTTAAACTGCTCTCACAAATCAAACATGGACACTGAGTATAATGACCACTGACCGTGAAAAATATGGATGGAGGTTCCAGTTCTGAAAACGTGAAGCTGTAGTGGTACACTGGCTTTCTTTCTAATGGCCAGCAGGGGGCGACTCCAGAATGAAATAACATCATAAAAGAAAATTATTATTAAAGAAAATTATAAGAAAATAATTTCAAGAAATTAAATACTCTTACTTCTAATTCAGAAGTTGCACTTACTTCAGAAAACATACAGACATACACATTCCAAATTCAAGTTTCTATCTTGCTAAATCCCAAATACTTTGATTGAACTGAAGCTTCAGCAACTTCTCAGTTGATTTATTACTCGAGTGAAAAGTTTTCACATGCGTGAATGCTTAGATTCAAGTCTTCTTCAGTACAGCACTATGTTTATTTAGCAAATTATGTTCCAGTTCATAGTTAAATAGAAAATAACGCAGGGAGGAATTTGGGGCCAAATGTAGTGCTGTTAATGACAATCCCGAGGCTTAAAAACTGTAGTTCAAAATCACTTTGTTACAGTGTCAAATATTGTGGCAAACATTTTTTCTCAACTTTGAAGCGAGAAGAGAGCAAATTAGGGAGAATAATCCTGATTCAAGAGTTTATGAATATCTAGTGAAAAGATCAGAGAACGTGAAATCTTTACAGATGTTTGTGATCATGATCATGTCGTGACTTGATATCCGAATCAAGTGAATCTGATATCCGAATACACACAATATCAGTCTGCAATCTTTCGCTCCATATATGGCATAAAAAGGGAAGGCAGACTTCCAGGAATAGGGATGTGAAAAACCAGACAAGACAGATGACAAACTAGGAGTGATGTGTCCAAGATGTAGAATTTTCTACCACTATGAAACACCGCATGGAGATAAAACAACAAATTATTGTGGCCACGTGTGTCAGATTGTGCAATCCATTTTTATAACATGTAGTCACATCGTGGCATTTGGAAGGTTAACTGAAAAGTCTTAAAGTCTCATATAGAACAAAGTTTCAGACAGAGATGAGGGAGTTTTTTTGAAGAACGTTCCCCAACAACGCCACTAAATATACCTTGTATTGTCATGGGAACTAGTTTCCCTAATTGATTGCTAGATAGTAAAATTAAGTTCTACTTGTTTTTAAGACTAATTTCTGCAAACTTCTTGCTCTCCACAGCATCGCTGATTGCCTCATTACATTAAGATCAAAACGATCAAAGGTTTCCCAATTCTTCCTCACTGCATCCTTAGCCAGTGAAACATACTGCTAGACATATGTTCTAATGGTTGTCGTCGCAGATGATCTAGAAAACAATTTGTTTCTAAAAGTGGAGAGAAAATGGCCAGTTTTCTGCGCGATTCTGCGGCTGCTGTTTAATTCCGCACCAATCATGTATGTTTGGATTGAATGTGCAGGAGCGCTACCACATGGTGCTAACAGAAGCATGAGGACTGCCAGCAGAGATACAGAAATGAGGAAATAAGCATGCTGCTAAAGTAGTTTACATAACATGCATTGCATCCAAATTACATCACTCCAAACAACCTGGGCGAATCGTCTCCTGTTTGTCGCATTCGAACCAGAGCTAATGGAGGAATTTAGGCAAGTAAACAATCTCGGTTTAGGTTAGGGATCGGGTCAGGATAACTTTTATCACTATGTTCTATGTTGCAAAAAATTTCCAGACAAAGAGGTGTCAATGTGTCATGAGGGTTTCAGGTTATTTGTCATTTGCCTATGTGACATTTTTGGGACATAATCCCACTATTTCCTCATCATTACAGAACAGAACTCCCCAGACATCATGCAAGATTCATGACCTTTAAGGAGAACAGGACAGGACACAGACATCCAGAATGGTTTCTGTCACCTGTGGGCTAATATTCACCGTACACAGCCTTTCATTCAGAGTATCCTGCTATCCAGCTGTGCACAGTGCTCACTGACATCCTCTTTTCTCGGCTCACATTTCCAGCCTGGTTCCTCTTACGTGCTTCACAACGCAGACGCGTTACTCTAAAACATATTTACACTGTGCGGAAAAGAGAATAAGATAGAATGTTTACGCTCCCTCTAATTCATCCAAAACACCTCCACAGAAGTATCTATTGATCAGACTGGAGGAGGGAGACTTAGGCTTTGGAGGCAGAGAGAGACATCTGCATGCAAACGAGAGTGACTTGACTGATGCAGCACTGCATGAAATGTTTACTTCTGGTCATGCGTAAGCATAATGTTATTTAAATCCTAAGCTGCCTAAACTTTTTTTAAGACTCTCCACTTTCGTATATAACATATCGGTATATTATGAGCACTGTACCTGTATTGTGGGCATTGAAAGGTATATGCAAAATGCTTAAATAAGTGTTTAATTATTCTGAAATTAGACCTGACCTATGAATGTTACTCTATGTCAACAAGAGCCAATTAAAAGGAGGGAATTATATTACTTATTTAGTATTTCTGATGGAAAATAACCAATGACTGTTGGTGCTGATGGATATAAATATAAGGAATCAGAAATGTGCAGGAAAATGGACAACTTCACTTTATTTCATGTTTTCATCTTATATGTTTTTATATGTTATATATTCCTATATTTTTTTGTATTGTATACAATCGATCATGTATGGCGTTACTTAACGTTTTATTTTCTAGCACACTGAGTCACCTGTTGTATGAAATGTGCACACACACCTTACACAACTTCCCTGTGGGTCAGGAGCCACCCAAGGAGGTTGCATGATAAATATGAAAGTTTTAACATTTTAACCTGTAGACAATAGCGCTGCAGTGATTAATTCATGAGCTCCTTACCATCAAATAAATCGCTAAACTATTTTGATGATTGATTTGAGTACATTTTTAAGAGAAACATTACAAAATTCTCTGATTTCAGTGTCTTCAATATGATTTTTTTCCACTAAACTGAATATTTTAGTTGTGGTTGTGGAAAGAATGAGACACTTTAACTGTAAACCAAACAACGAATCAATTAATGATGAAAATCACTCATTGATTCATTAACGTTAGGAACCACCACTTTTCACGTTTTTCACGTATTACAGCACAATCTGAAAACACCATGACAACAATAATACACAGTTGATGTCAGTTTACAGTTTGGATCTTTTAGTATTATTAAATGGATTTGGAGAACACTGTCATATAGAGTGCTAAGTCAAGTGAAATCAATCACAATGAGACATGTATATATTGAAAGAAAATGCTAACAAAACTGCATTAGCACACTGATTACAATCAGTCCAGTGGCCACTTCAGAGCTGAATGAGGATCAGCTCAAAGAACCACGATCTCTTCGCATTATTCATGCCAGGAAAAAAAAAATAAACAAAAGAAAAGGCAATCTGTACTATAAGAAAATGCAACACACACTCTGCCCTGCTGTGTTTTGTTTTGTCCCTGCCTCCCTCTTCCATCGGGCAGTGATAATTCACGTCGGGCCCGCAGCAGCGCTGACATTGTAAGATGAACTGCTCCCAGCTAGATTAATGCCACCAGATGCCAGGCGAGATGCCATATTAATTACCCAGAGATAATGTCAGCACAACCATATGGCAGCTCAACTGGCCATTTAGTTGACAGGGAGAGGTCTTTATAGCAGTGCAAATTTCCTCATCTGCACAGCATCACAGCCTCGCCATATTCTCTCCCTACTGTAGCGACTGGAGCAGTTCACCATTTATACATTATCACTTAAATTACTGCACTATTAACTCAGGATCTATAGGCTGTTATGATATAAATGGCCATATGTTTTACAGTAGTTATGAAATAGGAAGTTTTATTCAAGAGACCAAGGAATTAAAGTATTTTCTGCTAGTATATGGAGTGGCTTATTCCTCTGTGCTATGAGCTACATCGCTGTTCAGAAACTATTAAAACACACACACACACACACACACACACACACACACACACACACACACACACACATCACTGAGCCACACTGTTGCTCTGGGTGACACTAACACACACACTGTAGTTTACTGGAGTCAATCCCACACACACCTTCCTGCTAACAGAAGTACTCCCTCGTGCACCAAATGTGTATTAATCTGCAGATGGAAATAGTCTCCAGAAAATGCACTATTTACTCCAGTTTGAGAAATGTTTGCTCAAAACTACAGAGGCAATCGGTCGCAGGAAATTGCTGAGGTTTTCCTCAAGAATGAGACTATACATTTGCGACCCATTCAAAAAAATAAAATAAGAAAAATCCCCCACACCAACAAATAGGCTCAGGGCTAAGAGCCTTGGACAGGGTAGGAGAGGCAGTAGTAGTAGTATATAATGTCTTCAAGCTACTAGACCTTTTATGTTTTGTGAGTTGTGCATAGGCCTGTCACTTTGTCAGATTTTCAATATAAGATTCTCAAGGTCAAACAAATTGACAATAATGATATTATCACAGTATCTTTAGAAATAATAATAATTATTGTGATCAAATTAATTTCTATCTTTGTTAACTGTGTGTTCTGTCTCTTTTTTGGCAAATAAATGACCTTCAAAATATGAGTGTATGGAGGATATGTAACCATAAGTATAAAAGAAAATACATAAAGGACAATTACACTCAGTGAAGGCAACCGGAGGAACACATAAGCAAAAGATGCATGAGACCTAACATCTTCCCTTGATTACTCACACGTTAGCAGTTCATTGTTTTAATGATAGTAATGACCTTTAACAGTTGTACGCTTACATTATTCCAAAAGTTTCAAACAATGTCCAGGCCCAGAAAAATCTGTGATCATATTCGAGTTCACAGTGTGTTTTACTGGGTTGCCTGTAGCTATAACTTCCAGCGGAGAGTGAGGAAGGAAGTCAGCAAGCGTGATTTAAGCTAACGTGAATAAAACTTAAGGTTAACTCGTCTGTGAACCTTTTTTTCTGAGACACGTAGATAGATTTTCATCAGAAATGGTGGTTGTTTAACACGAGCTGCATTTTCAGGGAGACTAATATTCAGATTATAATTGGGTTTAAAAGCCCAAACAGAATAAAAATGGTCCATAGAAACATTTCAGTCAGAACAGGCCCAAACAGAATGAAATATCATTTTCCGGCTGTGTTCCTTCAGGGCATGCCCACTGTTGTGATGTAAACGTGTAGAGACAATGTTTCTCCATTTACACAAAGATGCTGCCTTATGAACTAGTCAACTGCAGAGAGTTAGTTTTTAATACAAACTCTTAGACAAATGAACATAGACGACCATGTCACACAGCTGTTACCATTACATTTGTCACTGCATGTAAACAACAGATCATATTAATCTCTTCCCATGTAAACAGCTGACCTGAAATCTCCCACTGTTGTCCATGCAACAATAGCTAAAGTCCAAACCCAGAGAAATCTGTCATTTTGTTCAGTGTAATGTTGCATTTCTATTGGTCGCCTGTAGCTAAAGCTTCCAGGAGAGTGAGGAATTAAGTCGGAGAAAAAGCCTAAAACTAACGTGAGTAGAACTTTAAAACATTAACTCGTCTGACTCACACAGAAAGCTTTTAATCAGCAGCTATTTTAATTCACAATGAAGACAGAACTCTCATGATCCCACGCTACTTACATCTACATGTAGTTAGTGGCAGAAATACTAAACACTAACTGAACGTTTAATGGAGTAAAGGGGTAACCCCTGCAAAAATACATGACTAAAATGCAGTCAGTCCTCTCTGTGAACCTCACAGAACATGTACGTAGAAAAAGGAAAATCTGTATTCCTACATCACAGCTCCCGAAAGGTTTTTTGATCTTGAATAAACGTCCTGTTCTAGGTTAACAATCCTAAAAGAAAACCCTTCCCTTGCACGACTGCAGTGGGTATAAATTCTGAAAAGTCATTAGAATTTATTTAGCAGCATGTGTTTGTTTTTTTCCTCACCGCCATGCTGACTGTAAAGATCATAAACGATGCAAGCCGGGGATTAATGTCAACGTGAGAAGTAGGGGCAAAGCCCTTTACCATGATTTACAGTTGCACCGCCGGCCCCTGCTTGTTGTGGACTTGCGGATCATTTACAAAGACGGACCATGCTTGCCATCCAATCCACCCTCCCCTCGCAGCGCCACAACCACCACCACCACCACCACCGGCAGCAGCACCGGAGCACCCACCTACCCCACCCTCCAATCCCCACAAATCCGATTTAATCAGACAACTTGTGCAGTGTGGCTCAGAGTAAGAAAAAGGATAATTAGTAAACAGAGGAGCTACTCGCCAGGCTTCATTGGCATTCGCACCGGGTTACTGTGTCGCATTTAAAATGCAGTCTGATGAAGTCTACAGAATCAAACCATTTGTTACTCCTATTGAGGAGGCTTCGGGCTACTGGCAATTAAATTGGAATTAGCGCTGGGGAATGAGATACGGCAGATTCATACCAAGGAGCGGAGGGAGGGAGGGAAAAGGAAACAGAGAGAGTGCTCTGTCTGGACTGGGCTCGGCTCTACAGTGGGTCAAACCTGGAAGTGATTTGGTTTCTTTTACTTTTGTTTATTTCCTGCATGACTTCAGTTATCATTTTTATAACCAGAACCGTCCACCCAGCCCGCTGAGTCTCTTATAAATCTCTTGTTACAGAGGAAAATAACTGATTTACACGCATCTTAAAAAAAAAAAAAGCAAAAGAGAAACATTTCCAAAAAAAATAAAAAATACAGAAAGAAACACAAATTGGTGGCTGTGAGTGCCCTTAATAACTGAGGGCTTTAGGTTGAGTATATATGTATGTGGATAAGGAATAAAAACAAACATATGAATGCACTCAAAACTCTGAGTCTTTAGGAAGAGGGTGAAGACACAAAGAGATGCCATTTGCTCTGCCACAGCTGACTGGGCACAGTGGAGCTCAGCATGGAGAGAGAGCTGGTCTACTGGCAGAGGGAGGGAGAGAAAGGAAGAAGGGATGGCTGGATGGATGGAGGGAGGACAGAGGAGGAGGGGAGAGGGTGGGGGTGGTGGGCCAGATAAATGAAGTGGAAATGAGAGGGAGCAGCTCCTGTGCTACAGCTGGCCTCCCCAACTCTCAGCCAGCCTGGCCACGACAACTGGCTCGCTCTTCCTCTGCTGGCCAGGGAGGGGCCTCGTTTCGACAAGAGGCGCCGGGCCCGGGATCTAGCACTGGTAATGGGGCCAGGGAGGTGGATCTGACTTCAAATTTGCTCTTACCAAAATACAAGTTGTGATAATGCAGGCTGTAATCATGGGAGCGTATTCAAACCAAAAGGCAATTCAGTTGTGAAAAGACTTTGTTTGTCCTTTAGGAAGGGAAGGCTCAGGTCATTATCACAATCTGGACTGTGGTGAAGCTGCAGATTGTGTTTTGATTTTATTGAATGTACATCAAATTGAAGAGAGTTGATTGTTGAGTCTGTTGAGTCAAATAATAAGGCAATTACCATCCTATGTTGTCGAACGTGCCATGTCTGTCTTGCTTTTAATTTAAATACTTCAAAAATATCAAAACGCTCAATCCACAGAGAAATACATGAAGCTGGTATTCAGCTTGAAATGAGCCGCCAGCACTTTGGCAAGGCTTGGTGTCACCCCAGGCTGTGGTTGCAATAAAACAGGCAGAGCTGATGCAGAAACATGGCGGACGGTGCCTGCTCAGGCCTGTGAGAGCCCACCAATCGGAGCAGACTGGGGTTTTGGGGAGAGGGGCTGTTAAAGTAACAGGCGCTAAAATGGAGCATTTGGGCAACGGGAGAAAAATGTTGCCCATTTTCAAATTTAAACCATGTAAAAATGTTCTAATTGACAGCCAAAATAAAAGTATTCACATTAAAATGATCATAATGGGAAAAAAAAACATATGTAATTGCAAGTATTGTGCATGAGAAGCTGCTTTTTAAAGTCAATCCAGAGTGTTATAGTGCCTATATTCTCAGTCCTATACTGCAATATATACTGTGTGCACCAATGTCACCAAGACAAATACCTGTACATTAAATAACGGTGGCTAATAGAGCATTAATGTCAGAGCTAAATTAAAACGTTCGCTTGATTTTCAATGCGACCTTTCTGAAATTACAAAAAGCTCAACAAAATGTGCTTTTAGAGAGAAAAAACAGTAAGTGAGATGATCATTATCGTAGCAAAGTGCATGTCTGCGTGTGTGCGTGTGTGTTTCGACTACATAAATGCACATATGCACTCATAAGCTACATTCTCAAGGTTAAATACAAAGATGTTGTTCAAGCGAAGTCCATTACTGCAGGAAACCAATGAAAATAAATGACAGCATTCAGTGGGAGGTTCGAGTATCCCACGGAGAAATTTGCACAGCTCAGTCATTTGTACACCCAGTTTTCTCCACATAAAATGCTCAATTGTGTGTTTACAGATGAAGCACCGCATCCGAGCGCAGCCCTATTTTTCTCTTTAACAGGAAATGGAGACATTTTCACTCTAAATATATCAGTGAATCTGTCGGCTGATGTAAATCCCTGTCACCAAGATTAATGATCTTGAACCAGAAAAAAGAAAAAAAAAAATCCTCTCAGATCCTTTTCTGTGACACTGATTCAGTGGGTACAACAATAAGGGCTTTACAATAACGGCAAAAGGAGATGGGTGCAAATCTAAACTGTGTACATTAACAAAAGGACTTCGATAGAGAGAAAATTACTTAAAACCAGGGTTAAAAGAGCTGAAGACTACAATAGGTTTTCCAGTGAAGACACTTGCGACAAGATGACAACAGAGACAAAGCAAGAACAGCGTCAAGACGGTTGCCGAAAATGTCACCTCAAATAGGGTTTTCTGTGTCATGTCTAGTTGAAGTCAGCTTTCTATGTTGCTAATGTCCCGACTGGGGAACTCTCACCATTTTTAGAAACCTTTTATTTCCTATCTGAGCCTTAAAAACAACAATAACAAAACACCTCAGAAAGGATCCATCCTTATTCCCACCCTGCCTCACATATAGAATTTCAAAGTAAAGGGGAAGAGTAGCTTATTTTCCATCATACATCATGTGGGGCCAGTTATCCAAACATCAAATTAAAGACAATATCAATATCAATATCACACACACATCGAATAAAACTCTGATAGAAAAACATTTTCATTCAACACAGCACATTTAAAAAAAAAAAAACAGAAACAGGAATGCATTTTAACATATTGTACTGGTTATTGTTCAGAATTTTTAATTGATGCTTTGTGCCACCAAATGTTTTGATGTATAGGTATGTTGAGCCATATTTGTTCGTATTTAGTTATAAGAACATAATGAAAGAGAAGCTGTATGTCTAAAATTACATCAATGTTTCATGTCATCAGAATATTCTTTCATCACACTGATTTGATTTAACATGACAGTGTTTGTGTATGTAGATCTTGACTCCAGCAGAAAATAGAAACTACCGGCAAGTGTTTCCAACTAGAAATGTTTAAATAACAGGAAATCATTCTTTCTTATATTTAGTCTCCTGCTGTTTCATGTTCGGTATGAAAAAAAACCAACTATTTCACAGAGGAAATGGAACGTGCTCAAGAAGCATTGGCCTTGACTTCAGAGGTAATTATTTCCACTATTATTTCGTTCTTCATTACCTACGCCAAGGAAGATATATATATATATATATATATATATATATATATATATATATATATATATATATATATATATATATATATATATATATATATATATATATATATATATATATATATATATATATATATTTTTTTTTTTTTTTTTACCTGTGTCAACTTCTTGGTTTGTTGGTTTATCAACAGGATTACAAAACAACTACTCATCAGAGTTCCACCAAATGCTGATAGACATTGTGTGAACTTTTAACATTTGGTGCAGATCTAGATCGCAATTCAACATTTTTGTCAATTATTCATAATAATGATTGGATCTTAAATGAAAAGAAAACCAAACAGGCGTATTTAAGTGGCTGGTACCTGCGAGTGAGTACAGCTCGATCCCTTCAGCTGATTCAAATATGTTTTATTTGATTTTTGGTTAATGCTCGATTGAATTAGAGGGGACTGTTGGGCCTTGGTGGAGGTGTGTGATCTACTGAGTGCCATTATAGTTTCTTCTGGCATTAAATATGAAAAGTAGGCTCTAGTCCTTCATTATAATTTCTGTAATTATTCAAGTGTTTTCTGCTGTTTTTATGCTTACCTTCACAGTAAAGCACATGATGTGGCGGACAATCAAACTCTGTTTAGGCCCCCCTGTTTAGGTATGTATAAGGGTTAACTCTCCGTCAGTTTTCACATCTCCTCAATATGGAGTTTTTGACATTTTAGCACTTCCATTCCTGAACTGCCTTGTTTTGTTCATTTTAGTGTAAACTGAAAACATCCCTCTTAATCTCAATTCAAGCCCCAACACTAAAAGTAAAAAAGTGGACATTTCCTTCTCATGGGACACTTTGTACTCCCTTAAAAAAAGAAAAAAAAAAAAAAAAGAAAAGTTTTTTGGGCCACACGCTCTGGGAGTGACTTACCCAGCTCCACCCAAACCCTGTCAACCTCCCGTCACCCCCCACCTTTACCCCCTGTCCTGCAAAGGAATCCCAAATCTCTCCTCGCCTTCCCAGGATTTATTCTTCTCACTGGCCATCTGGACAGTGGGGGCAGACAATGTAAAAGGAAAAGGGGGCTGGAGGGGGGACGAGGTTGCAAACCCACATTAGTCACAGGCTCTTAGGTCCTTCGACCCAAAATCACACGCACACATACACACAAAGGCTGAAGCCAAATGACCCCAGCACCCCCTTAGTTTTTCCCCCTCACTGTGGCTGCTGACATCGTCTTTCCTGCCGGACAAAAGGCTTTTAGCACCTCACTCTACTGTCCTAACCACAACACACACACACACTCAGCACCCTCCGTCCCTTCTAACACAGACACGCTGGACAGGATAGGGTGTTTGTTTTGTTTTCTCAGACGGCTTGGGAACAAGGGAAGGGAGGGGAGGGAGAAAAGGAGCCGGGGACGAGGGGGCATTGTGGTGTGGGGAGAAGGAGGCTATCTGATGTGCGTAACTTTAAAAAGTAGTGCAAATCATATGTGAATGCTGCGGGAGAAGCATAGACAAATCGCTGCTGAATGATAAAGGTATTAGGTACAATGGGGATGGCATGCTCCTCGGCCGGCTTAATGTAGTTAACGTAGGGCTATTGTCGGGTGGAGCAGAGGATGAGTACAGGGGTGGATGTCTGGGAGTAAAGTCACAGTGCACTACAAGCATCCATTGTTGGGGAAGGTTTGCATTTAAACCTACAGGAGGTTTTTGTTGCTCCTGAAGATATTCATGGAAATAACAAGGTGAGAGGGTGAAGGCTGCGGCCCGCTCCCGCTGCAAAACAGTTGTCAACATGCTACAAGAGGCGACGCGGCCGTGACACCAGGGCGCAGCACAGTCTGGTTATAATACAGTGTGGGAAAAAAAAAAATGGAAAAAAACAAAAAACCTTGCACCTGAGCTCACTTCGATGAGATCAGGATGCTGCGTATAGAACTGTATAGAACAGCCATCGTATGGATGGAGAAAAAACATGCCAATGATTGTGCAGCAAACAATTGGCAGTAAATAAGCACAAGAAATTACCAGAGCACAGCACCGCAGAGCGTTTTAAGCCGCTATTCAGCACCTGAATGCAACAGCGAAAGTGAACAACAAATTGCACTCAGGCAGACATTGCATCTGTGTAACAAGTGAGACGGTGGAGAGGGGAAAGAGCAGGAGATAAATTAGTAAGCAGTAAGCAGCGGTAAATAAGATAGTGATATAAGCATCAGTGAGCAGTACTCAGGGTGGTGGTGAGGATGCAGAGGAACTGGAACACATTTTTCACAAAGAAACACTGCAGAAGGAATTTAGGATTTTTCGGTCTGTATGATTACTGAGATGCAAACGCTCACCGAGATTCAGATTGAACTAAAAACTGTGGTGATTTTTGACTCATAATTTTGATTATCGAGGCAACGATTACTATGTTGAGGGAAGAAAATGAAAGAAAGTCAGTCAGGGAGTTAGAGATGATGATTCTTATAATCAGGAAGATTCAACGCAGACTGTTTTTCCTCATGCGTCTGTTCTAAAAGTCTGCATTTAGCCTCAGAGCTCTACTACTTTCGAGGTGTACAGCACGCACAAACAAACTTCTTATAGTTCTTGAAGAGGAGCACTCGTGATGTTTTGATTTATATTATGCTCCGTAACTAGATATTACACACATGGCTTGAAGTAACCTGCCAACCCGCTAATTAAAGTGTAAAAATGAACTGAATCGAACGCTGAACATCACAGCATCTGCCTCAAGTGCAACAACAACTCTCCGTGTCATATTTACTGCCGAAATTGTTGCAGCGTTTCATCATCTGGTTCATTTCAAGACAGTCATTTCGGGTGAACTGAGAAAAATGAATTTAGTAATCTAAAAAAAAAAGGGATCAAACTTGATTAAATTAGATTTAATAAATAGGTCTAGGCTAGTTAATTACAAACGACACTGCCGTGCGTTTTAAACACAAAAACAAAACAGAAACCTAATGATTCATATCATTTTGAAGGCCCCATTTGTGTGAAAACATCTGGCTGATAACGTTCACTTACTGTGATGCATGTGTACGGAGTTAAAATGGTGATTATAGGTGTTAAAAAGGCGTTCAGGTGGGTTATTTCACCCCACCAGAGACTACATAACAAAAAAAAAAACAAAAAAAAAATCGAAGCGCTTTGAAACATGCATTCATTTGTCCATTTCCATCAGAAAACAGATTTACATTTGCTCAAAGTGCTTTTTAAAGCCATCTCCCAAACAAGTGGTGAATGAATGCAATAAAGAGGAGTTCAGGCAGCTGCGACCTTGGAGCCAAACTGCGAGCGGCCGACATGACTTTGTGGGCTGGAAGAAAAGCTTTTATTTATAGATCAGCTGTGTGTCGATCAAACTCCATCGAGGGGAAAACGGCAGCCGTCGGAGAAGAGGAGGAGGTGGAGTGTGTGTGTGTGTGTGTGTGAGTAAGAGTGTGCTGGGAGGGTTGCTTTTTGAAGAACTAATACAGTGGTGTGCCTCAATCTCACTTAATTCCATTTAAAGGAAATTGATTTGGAGGTTGGGGCGATGTGAGGGGAGCGCACATGGCTTTTTCTCTCTCTCTCTCCAATACAATTGCACTGAAGCCTCGGCCTCCTTTCATTCATTTATGTCTTCTTGTGGTACCATATTCAGCAGCATGCTGTTGTGCCATGATATACATAAATAAGCAAGAAAAAGGATGAAACTTTAATGATCATTGTGGGGGGAAGTTGCTCACTGCAGCAACAAGTAGAGGGCAAAAAAAAAAAAAAAAAGGCGACATAAATATTAATCGACAGAATATAAATAAGGATTAGAGCCGACCGGGGTTCTGCAGCATAAATACATGCAACAGTTGAGAACATGCATGAGAGCTACGGTTGTGTGAAAGTCTCTAAAATACTCACATGAATCTCTTTTCAAATATTTGATCTCAACCATCTTTTAACACATTTATTTATAGCTGTTTTTTTTTATTAAAACCAACAGAAAGCTAATTAATTTCACTGACGGTAATAAAACCAATAAATACTGTAAGTTACTTGTCATGTATTAAATATTGGATGCAAGATCAATAAAAAGTCAACAGGCCCTTATCTTAACTGCATCTGGTCATGAATCATACAGTCATATATCTTTTTTATATACATATATATTTTCATATCTTAAAAAAAATTACTCTCTTTTTGCATCACTGACGCAGTATCTCCAGGTATACACACATTTTATTTCTCACTTTAGTATAAATATCAATTGGTTGCATTTAATTGGATAAGGGGAATGTTTCAGTTTGATCACATCTCAGTGACATTACAGGACCTGGTTAAGAAAAACATGAACATGGCCAAAAATGGGGCATCGTCTTTTTCTGCGTCTTCTTCTAAAAACCTGCGTCTACACATCTCTATTGGGACAAAAGCCTACTCAAAGTCAGACTTTAAAAAAAGTAAGCCTCTCATATATGATAGTTATTTTCGATTTATGTAGTATATTTTGTAGTTAATTTATTTTATAAAAAGTAAGTAAGTATCTGACATTACCTGTTATCAAAAGAGATAAGAGAAATAAAAGCAAATGATGCACTTATTCACATGCATGTATATACGGTATACTATGGATTTCTTTATCATTAAATATGCTTCTTTGGCTCTGATGCAGCAGGTAATCTGCAAAGTAACACGTAGAAGAAGTTATCGAATAAATGTAGTGCAATCAAAAGTACAATATTTGCCTTCAAAGTGGAGTGGGAGTATAAAGTCGCAGAACATGGAAATACTCTCAAAATGGTACTCATGTACAGTACTTGAGTAAATGTACTTTATTCCGATTACCGATTATGTCCATTATCTACTAAATATTGATCAATTACTTTATAATGGTTTACAATATTGCACCATCATAATCATCATCATCATCATCAATATTTTATCAATGTCAAAGTGAATTACGTGAAAAATGTTCTTAAAATAAAAAGAAAAAAGAAAAAGCTGTTAATGCACAGTCTATACTGCAACATACAAAGCTCCAGCACTAATACATCAACAGACTTTTTATTTGCTAGGGGTAAAAACTACACTTCACTGTTTTGCATGGTTTGTCATTAAAATATGTTGGCAAAATTCAGAGAGCTACTGCCTAAGCTCCC
This sequence comes from Acanthopagrus latus, assembly GCF_904848185.1. Classification (NCBI taxonomy): domain Eukaryota; kingdom Metazoa; phylum Chordata; class Actinopteri; order Spariformes; family Sparidae; genus Acanthopagrus; species Acanthopagrus latus. Next base: position 22,194,985 of record NC_051051.1, on the reverse strand, counting down.
TGTATAATTTAACCGGTTTGAACTCTGAACAGACAATTTCAATCAAACCACTGAGCGGAGAACATCCTGGACATGCACATACTAATACATGCTCAACCACTCCTCACACAAAGCCAATATTTCAATTTTGCATGACAAAGAAAAAGGGAAAAAAAGAAGAAAATGGTACCACACATCTAATTTGTGGCTTCAATTTAATTCCTATCTTCATCTTTTTCACCAGGGGAACTCCACTTATCACAATATCACTGGGCAGCTTGTAGATTTAGTCATTTCACTGTGTGCACGTTCAGGCGGATGAGAGCAGAGGAGGCTCGTGTTTTCCACATTTGCACGGGAAAATCAAAGGCAGCTGAGAAACTCAGCGAGGCTCAAAAGCTTCTCAGACAGAAAAGGGAGAGGAGAGAAAACAAGTGTATTCAGTGCCAGGACTGTTAACAGCCACCTGTATCTGCCCACCTGTGGTTTCTAAAATAGCACACACAAAGAAGCGGCACCCAGGAGGAATTAAAACTAATCCTGAAATTATCTTTGAAAAATGAAGACTTTGGAAAATATTCTCTCAAACACATTTGCTTTGAAACAAATGGACAAGCATGCAGATTGTTTTCAACACGAGAGTGTGTGCTCCTAACAAATTCATCACAGCGCAATCCAAAAAGCTGCCAAATCCCGTTGAGCTAAACTGAATATTCTCACTCATGATGATCAAATTGGGATTCACTGAAGGCAGAAATGAAATCATTACTAAAAGACCATCATCTTAAGCCTCCATCTCTGGAGAGAAGTGAGAAGCCTGCTGCCCCAGATTGCCTAAAAATGCAGATAAGAAACAATCCTGCACCAGAAATTGGTCCTGCAGGACTATTACATTGGAGAGATTAGTGGAAGATAATCATATAATGGCGATGATAGCACCGATCGCAACAAAACGACCCCATAAAGTCACCTCTGAATAAAGAACAGGCGATACAGATGAGTGGGAATAAAGCAGTAAAGTGCCTGTGCTCGGGTAGCATGTGTGAGACAGCTGTGAGGAGGGGTACTTCATCGCTGCCTCTGACCAGCAGGGGGCGCTGCTCTGTCTTCACACACACTCACTGGTTCCCACTGGAGAGCAACAGGGAAGGGGAGAAGTCCTCACATGACCTTCCAGTTCACAGGAGTTTGCCTCCAGAAAAAAAAAAAAAAAAGCCTCTTATATGGTATATGGTAAGACTTAACAGCCTTAGTGTCCACCGCTGAGGCTGTTAATGACTCAGAATGGAGATTAGAAAGTAGTTTACAGGGTCAGGTGTTTCTTATGGAGCGCCGGGGTCACCAAGGGTAAATGCTGTTTTACTAACATGGACCCAGTCTGGGAATTAAAGTCTCATAAAAGTCTAAAGTAATGATTAATATCAGTTGTGAGCTCTAAAATTCATTCTTCTAGGATTTTTCTGGACAATTATACCTTGAAAGAAGTCAGAATGAAGCACATAACTGCCAAAAAACAGATCTAAATCAAAAACAATCTGTAAAAGCGACAGATACAATGCTTATTAATATAGTTTTACCATGTGCATACAAGCGATTATTACATTTTGTGGTACCTGTGCGTACAAATAAAGTCCTGAACCTGAACAACTGTTAAAATTCATTTCAGGTTCTTAAAATGAGAATTCTAGGGAGGTTAATATTGGGACTGAACTGCTGGTTAATGTCGAGACTTTCCAAAAGCAGACTGTCGTGAAAAATGGAAACTGGGCCATCGCAGTCTCAAATATTAATTGGATGCATCAAAGAGGAGGACGACAAATTAAAGGGGTTTATAGAAAGACACTAGAACAAGAAGTAACTAAGTGTTAGAGAATGAAAATGTGCTAAAAAAAAAGAAAAAAAAAAAGCAATCCACTGCTGTCCAGTAAAGACACACTAGCTTGTAATCTCACACACTCACTTTACAACAAAGTGCAGAATAACAGAATAGTAATAAATCCATTAATATTGCAGCAATAATCTGCAGGCCTGACTGCACTTTATTCATTAAAAGGAAATAAAAAAGAAAAAAAAATGGAAGAAATTTGGGAAAAGACTGATTTCATAAAGTTTTGAGAGGAGAGTAGAAACAGTTCCACAAAAACTCTCCTAACAGTTTAGAGTTCTTTGAATGACCTTCATTAACTCTACATGGGGTTGTCTAAATGACAGGGTCCATTAAAGAACTCCTGCTTTTACTCCGCGGTGAGTTAAAGAAACAACAGTAAAATGATCGGGTGTCATTAACAGATAAGAGAGGACTTATTCTAGATTTGTCCTAATGTCAACAAATCTCGTGAAAAGAATAAAAACCAATGAAGCGTCACTCTCAACTTCCTCATGCTCTCTGTGGGACTTTTTTGAAGGAAAAAAGGCTGGTGACTGACATGTGTGTTTGTTACCAAAAATGTAGTTGAGTCAAAAGTACCTGAATTTTACCCTCCAAAATTTAGTATAGTGTGATTACAAAGTCACAGTAAATGGAAATCAAATCAAAGCAAAGTACAAGTATCTCAAAATGCTACTTAAGCACAGCGATGGAATGTAACCAAGTACATCAAATATTGTATGTAACTATAATTCTGAGGTATACATACAACTATTCATACCTTCTGCTACTTTATACTTTTACTCAACTGCATTTATTAGATAACTCTAGTTACTAGTTACTTTCCAGGCTGAGCCAAAGTATTACACTCTTGACTGTATTTATTTTAATTGGCAATCAAAAAAAAAAAAAAAAAAGAATACACTGATGCTGAATATAAGATCTGATAATCAGCCAGGCTAATAACTGATCGAGCCATAATACTAAGTATATATAGACATACATACATACATACATACATGTACACATATGCATTTTTTACCTATATTTTTGATACATGAGTACATTTTAGATCAGAAACTTTAAGACTTTAATCAAGCACCATCTCTACGGGTGGCTTTTACTTTCATCAAAATAATATTTAATCTTTACTTTTACTCAAGTATGATTGTTGGGTACTTTTAACAACAGTGGAATTGACTCAAAATATACTATAGAGCATGTAAAGAAAGTGAGGACATGTCACCAAATGCTCATTGATTTGTTGTGAAGAGAATAAAGCGACATTAGGACTCAAGCAATGCTTGTTACTTGGATCAATTCATTAGTTGACAATACAGCAAATATGGAACATCTCTAGCCTTTATCTTGTATCAGAAAGATCCTGTGATGAGCCTTTTATTTGTGCCTTGAGTATCATTAAGAACCATTAAGGATCTTAATGAAAGACATTGTGAGATTTGTGCTTAATGGAAAACAATGTGCGACTTGTTGTCAACATCTTCCCACTTCCTCATCTCCTTGTGTTACCGCTTTGTGTCTGCTCCATCATCTCTATCTTTAGCTCTACCTCTCTGTCTTCAGGCCATATTTCTCTCCGTGGACAGAGCCCAGGAAATTATAGTGTGGCGTGGGAGGGAGACACCACGAGCTCTCTGACCCAGACTCGCTGCTATAAATCCACACTTTTTTTTTTTTTTTGGGAGTAGGGGGGGAATTCTCCCACCTCGACCCCATCGCTTCCTCAGTACATCTGGGCCTGCGAAACAAGCCGGCTGACACACTTGACGACGGCAACACACACCAGACACAAACACAACCTCTGCTCGCACACTTGGGTGGGCAGGAGAGAACACACGCAGCAGCTTGAGACAGAGCCAGCGATTCTGACTTAATACATGTGACTGCGCAGCACCGTGCAACCACAATGGGCCGATCTGTGACAAAGACTCTGTCTGTGGAGACATCATCATCATCAAATTTCATTAAAAACGAGCCCAAATTGTGGAAACACTGATCATGTGCTGTCGACAGGAATGATGTGAACATTGCATTCTTCCATCGCTAATTAGATATTGTGGCAATGAGATAAGTTCAACATCAAACGTGTAAAAGTAACGGACACTTAAACAGCTCAGACTGCCCCCATTTTAAAAGGACTTTCGTGATAAAACTTAATTAAGAAGGACATTTTGTTTAGAGGAAAATACTCAAAAAAAAAAACAAAAAAAACGGAAAGGGGCTTGTAGCGCACTTCATCCAAGAACAGTGGACAGTGACAGCACTTGTCTTCAAGGAGAACTGAGATACCTCTTTCAGTTTTGCGGATGATTCATTCTTAAGTTAAAGAAAAACAAACTCAGCTATGTTGAACTTCCTGTCTGTGACAACACATAGAAATCTAATAGAGACGCACACGTGTCATCTGCTGGACAATGGACGCATCATGGCTGACAATACGTGTCAATATACACACACAGGCACACACACTGGATGAAATGTCCCCTTTATTAACTTCATTTTAGATCAGCTTAGTCAACTTGTCGGTTCCAGAGACAACACAAAAATAATCTCCAACCATTTTGATAATCAATAATTCAGTATTGTTTTTTAGGCACAAGGTCATCATTCATTTTCTCAAATATGGAGATTTCCTGCTTTTCTCTGTGTTATATCTTTAAACCAAACATCTGAGTGTGGGAAAGACTAAACGAGAGACTACAAGACATCATCTTGGACTATTAATAACTTGGATGGACATTTTTAAATATTTTTACAAAGTAAAAGATTAATTGGTCAATATACAACAAAAACGGATTAATCGATAAGGAATATTGTCATTTATTTGCAGCCCTGATGAATTTATACGTGTGCATCTTTGATCACATATTTGCATTTCACTTCATTTTCTTACGCGTACCTCATTTCTTTTTAGGTCAATGTTATTCCTCTCAGAGTTTGATCTAAAGTGAGTTCTTTAAGTTCAAACTAGACCCAGTCTCTTACATTTACTTGAAAGGAGATGTAAATATGCTTAAAAAAAAAAAAAAGAAAAAGAAAACCCCGCGTGTACTTATTGGTGAGGAACAAAGCACAAGCTATAGTCTCCACTGATGGAATCCAGTCAAAGCGGTGCATTTTGTGATCTTTAAAAGACGGACTTTCTCTTTTTTTTCTCCTTTTCCCTCCTTTTCTACCCTGTTTAAGATTCCTGGCCTTTCACCTGACCTCAGGCCTTAGCCAGGGCAGTGGGGGGAGATGGTTGCTAGCTGTGGTGGGGGTTAAAGTGTAATCCTGGTCCTGTGACCACAAAGGCTTGGCCCCTGAGGGCCAAGGACCAGCCACATTTTCTGAATTGCAATGTTATCCCTCGGCAAACCCTTTGGACTGACTACGTATCAAAGGGTTACACTGCAGGGCTCATCTGTGCTCTGGAAGCCCAAATGCTTCCCACTTCGCTCCCTCGGTTTTGGTTTAAGACGCTGGTTTGGTTTTTGATTGCGCAGAGGACAGGAGATTATACAACACAAGTTAAACTTTCCAGAGTCTAGTTTGAGAACTTGTTAACAGCAGAAGGAGCTTTGTTTTCATTATATCAATGTCTCAGTCCAGGCAGTTCTAAATCAATCTATTAGGAAGAGTAATTGCCACGTAGCATCATTACAACTGACACATATTTTAAACCATTCAGATGCTGATATCTGGCTGCTAGTGTACTGCTAATTGCTTGCTTAAGTAATCCATTAAGGAGTGTTTCTACAACAGCTTGCATGCTCCATTATCATTAGTTTTATTCTGAGGAAACCTTAACAAACCCCTTTTTAACAGCGCGGCGGCTTGGCCCTGAGCGCCTCTTTGCATTTAAACCTAAAGAATTTTTTTTTTTTTTTTTTAAGGAGCAACTTCAAGAAGATAGAGAGAACTGAAGCGAAAGAGAGAAAAGGTTTAATTGACGCCTCCCCCATTTTCCCAGGGTGAAGACCAGAGGGAGGAGGGACGGGGGAGTAAAGAGGAAGGGGGGTTGGTGTGATGCTGCTCTCCTGGTGTTGCGACTGTACAAAAGGAAGCAGATTTGCAGAGGAGGTGACCCCTAACCTCTAAAGCTGCAGAAAGGGTCCTTGGTGGCCCCGGCACCACCCAATCAATCACCTCCCAGAGCCTGCTGGTCAGCCGGACTGTAAGGGGACACCGTCGTTTGGACGAGTGAACCCACCCCCAAACATTCCTTGGTTGGAAACTTCTTTGGGTGGAGGGTTAACAAAAAAAAAAAAGGCTGGGATTGTCAACATTTTATTGTCAGGAATCTGACGGACCTCTCCACTAATCCAAAACTGTCTTCAGCAAAGAAGTGCTCCATCCACAGGAGTGTCAGCAACGGTTGAACCCCTTCATGCTGCTGAAGTGCAGTTGAAGCTCTTTCTTTTGCTTTGTTCCAATTAAAAAAAAATGTCAAAGCAGTCTATTTGCAGTTGCTGAATTTTTCACTCTTCAACGAACACCTCAGTTTGATTATAACACTTCAGATTATGCCTCCACTAACAAAAAAGTCAAAAATCAAGAAAACTTTTAATAATTACATATACCAAATAGCTGCTGTTATTATTATTAGTATTTTTTCCACCTGCACTTTTAGTTTTTTCTTTTAAATTCCACTTATTTTCATCATTCAAAATTAGCACTGATACATTCTTGTGAATACATGTTTCTAATGAGTTTTTCTGAGTTCAGCTAAACATTTTTTTATCAGCGTGAACTCACCATTGATTACAGTGATGAGGAACAAGCGTTTCAACTCGAATCAAATCCACATGATCATTTATGTGTATCAAAAGACAAAAAAAAAGCACTTGAATCTTATCTCAATGAATATGGGGCATAAGGTACACATTTAATATAACACGGTGGCTTCCTTGCAAACTTTACTTCACACTGGGTTTTAATTTGGTGTTTTGAAATGTATTTTGTAAAAACTATGGACATAGCAGACTGTGACTAACAGCCCAGTAGCCTGAATAAAATGATGGCAGTCAACATATTGCAGTATTGCATGTTTATGACCTGACTATCATATCAGGAGGTGGCACATGTATGCTCGACAACAAGGCTGCCGGGCCAGTGACTGCAGGCCAAGATCGCGCTTCAGCGTTTGCGACTTACACCTCAGACAATCTGCAGCCGTGTTTGTGGAAACTACTAAAACTGACATTTTTGACAGTAGCCAGGAAATCTCCAGCCGTGCTTATGTCCACATGTTTTGATGAGACCTCGGGACATCTTGGTAACCAGAACAGTGACCCTGACAGATTGGTTGCTGTGCCTAAACGTCACCAGATAATATCACAGCACAGTCGCGTGGTCTTGCTAGTCATAGCATAGGCGAGTTTTGTGAATTAGGTTTATCTGACATTCACAATACATTATAGCCTATGCTTGACCAGCACCTAATTATACCATATTATCAAGCAGCAGTGAAATAATACTGTTGCTCCGCATCTACAGAAGATGGTCAAGGTCAGTCTACAGTGAACAGCTGGCCGCCGACTTACCGGTGTGTTGCTGACACCGCAGAGACTTTCGGCGTATTTGCTTGTGAATAAATACATAATTAAATGCTAAATTAATTTGCATGAGACAATTTACATATTGAAGTCAGGAGAGCAGGAATGAAGCGCAGCAAAGACAACAGGGAAAGGTGCCCAGTGATCCCTGACTCACTGCTAACACTGGGGAAATATCATCACACCTGAGGATCAGGTGAAGTGCTTATAATGTTCTGGAATAAGCCTCCGCTTCAACAATAAGACCCTTGATACGCTGATAAACAGATTCTCCTTTTCTACTTTTCATTATATGAAATCATTAATATTCAACAGTGTCTTTTATTGCATTCAATAATGTACAGCCCACTCGACTGCCGTCTGCTCCAGCCGATATTCTCATAATGCTGTTCAGAAATGATGACAGCAACTCTGCACACTCTGTCTTGATTTCGCTTCAAGAATTGCCTTTCTGGTAATTTGATAACAAAAACAAAAAAGAGATTCAGGCTTTCTGACCTCGGATCATGGGCAAGTCGGGCATAAACAAGAGGTTTTAACTTTGATATGATGTATAAATGACCAGCGCTGTCAGAAGTATCCAAAAGAGCAAATCTGAAAAATGAAAGTGCTACTCTTAAAGTATCTTCAAATTAAATGTGCTTAGAGAGGAGAGTAATCTTCTGGACAATTAACACACTTATGTGTGACAGGTACAAGTAAACTATATATATATATATATATATATATATATATATATATATATATATATATATATATATATATATATATATATATATATATATATATATATATATATATATATATATATATATATATATATATATATATATATATATATATATATATATATATATATATATATATATATATACACACACACACTGTATCCTACATGGCCGAATATTCATTTTTTTATGATTATCGGAATCTTTTCTTTCCAAATCCGATTGTCAATGAAACAAATACATTTAAAAAATGTGCTAATGATGCAGCATTTGTCATTTACTTTTACTTGTACTTTTGATTCACATTTTTTTTTGAGAAATGTATATTTATACTTCATGACATCTAGTATCAGATATTTATAGATATTGAATGACTTTAATTACTCAAGTACTATTGACATTGACGACTTTCAATTTTACCAAAGCAATATTTTGACAAGCTATCTTTACTTTTACTCAAGTATGACTTTTTGATCATTATAAAAGACTTACATTACTTTTTACAGGACTGCATGTATTTGATAACTTTGCTTTGTACTCTTTTGAAGTGGCTTAGAATTAGAAGAGAGAGAACTTAAGTACATGTATCAAGTTACATTCCACCACTATAAAATGACAAAATAACTAGTCCTGCAGTACTTTTTTCAGTTCTTTCTCTCTGTTGAATTCACTATATTTAAAACATTTTTAATAACCCTTTCTTGTGTCACAAGTCTGTTGTTTGCCAAAGGATATTTAGCAGCCACTTGTGTTTTTTTTTTTATTTTTTTTTTTATTATTTGTTACATCTGAAGTTAGCTGGAAATTACATGTCTCACAATTGGACAAGAATTTTCACTCATTATTGGAAAAGCTTTGTTTCATGTCAGCTGCTTTCAGAGAACCTGAAACACATTTGCTCATTTTCCACTCTGTTTATGGCAGCTGCACACAGGAATAGTTGTTAATAGCAGCAGAAACTGGGCCGGTCATTATATCAGCACAGCCATTGTTACTTAATATGGGGCTAAAAAAAATGATGCTAAAACACCTAGCTGATGTACAACCCAGCGTGCTGCAGTCAACAGCGAATAAGATCAAAGCATTCCATGTCGCAGCAGTGTCTCCAGATAGAGCACATAAAATGTGTAATTTGTGGCAAGAATGCTGTCTAATCAGGTGAACTGCTGATTCACTGAAACCGCCACACCTGAGCAAACACGCACAGGAATCCTCGTAACGACCCCGCTCGTAATGAAAGAAGAAAGTTCAGTGACTCAGCCAGAAAACATCAGACATGTGTGTACTTTTACTTTACTTCCATGTTCGAATTAACACTCACAGGATGCTCGTTTTATTTGTCTTCCTTGCAGAGCTTATCTAGCGTACACTAGTGTGTGTGTGTTTTTTTTTTTGTGGCTGGTTGCAAAGGCCTGACCAGGTGCCATCTATCAAAACAATCTGCTCTCAGGGGGAAACCTGCTATTAACTGATAAGAGTCTGCCCTCGGTGGGGTGTAATGGGTCCCACTTGAGTTTCTTTTCGGAGTATTGTCCTAGCAGGCCACCTCCAAGACAAGCCCGACTCAATGACTGCTCTCCGTTTCACTCTTCCCCGTCTTAAAGTACCGCAGCTGCTTCAAGCCTCCGCACGAGCTTCAAGAGACAAAGTCAGCCGATCTAGTTGAGTTGAGAGACGTCATTCCTCCGTATCAAAGAAATGTCTTCACAATGGAGTCAAGGTTGTTCTGTGCAGATCAGCTCACTTCTTTATAGACTTCAATTACATACAATTATCTGATTATACCATCATTATTATTATATAGAAGCAAGTTGAAGATGAAGTAATGCACCTGTGGCCTCTGGTTTGAATGAAAGAGCTATTCACTCACACAGATGTATAAAATTCCTTATGCTACATTAAATAAGAGTTTAAAGAAATGGAAGGTCACATTAGGTTTTTTTTTTTGTTTTGTTTATTTCAGCCCATTATTTATAAGTCATGTGTTCAGTAGTCAAACCATAAGGTGATGGCTGAATGTGTTTCTGAATGTTGACTTAGAAATGCATTAACACGTGAAGATTATGTTGCAGACATTAAAAACAGGCAGGATTTACAGTGCACAGTAGAGCCACAGTGACACTCTAATTCTGCGGCAGACGCTTGCTGGCTTGATACATCCAGTGTACACACATTTATTGCAATGATCCCTCGAATGTGGTTATCGAACACACTGATTTAAGTGCGCTGTAACAGTAAACTTCACAGGGAACGTAACAGTTATAATGATACGAGCATCTTTAGCTCACTATAATCTCAAGTTTACATATCCAGACATAATCGCACAACATGTACGCTCATGCAAATTTACTGTATCTGCAAATAATATTGGCTGAGTGACTGATACCAAAGGCTTCCAAACAGGTAAGCCAGAGCATCCCCGGCTATTTTTGTGGTGAGCAAGACAGGTAGTTTTAAGCCAAACCATGAAGCTTTCCTACTCCTTAACAGTGTTTTTTTGTGCCTGAACCTAAACAGAGCTGTGTTGTGAGTCTTGTGATGAGATAGGAACTGAAAATTAAACCTAAATACGTAAAATTTGAACATAAAGAAATGTTGCAGAAATGGCTGCCTGACTTTTAGAAACTTTAAAAAGGGGTAGTGTGTGAAGTAGATGACACTTTGTAGCTAACAGGCTAAATAATCAGTTTTAGGAGTTTGGGAGTTGATCCTAACATGATGCCTAAAGATGACTGTCATCCAAAACTTGAAATTAATGGGAGACAATGGTTAACTAATGGTTACATTTTCAACACCAAAGCATGATTTGAAAAGGGTTGGCAGTTATGCAAGATATCGCTGTGTTATAGCAGTTTTGGTACATTATTGCTTGTTCCTATTTATGACAATTTTGTATTCATGGGTTATTGCTGTTTGTGTATAGGTATACAATTTGGTTGGTTGTTTAATGTGTTATTTCACTGGCTCATACTGTGCAATTTCAGTGGAACTTTTTGTGGTTGTTATGTTAATTGGGAGCCCAGGATGACCAGCGGCCACATTGCAGAAGTTAATGGGAATCCAATAAAGAATGAAGAATAAAACAGTAATGTAAAGCCTTTGAGATTTAGAGTCAATTATCCAAAAACACGCAAAACCATAGACGTTTAAGATTAGAGTTTCAGTGTTTACCATACTGTAAATGTAGTAAGGTAAATCTGGTCTTACTGTAGCTAACATGAAGGGTAAGATATTCCTCTGAAGAAACTCTGGCAAGCATCCACGTTTCTCTCCTGGCTTTCTTGAAATAAACCATTAGAACAAATGTGAGCTACAATTAAGGTCCAGCAGCCTGGAAACAACCATTTAACTCTAAATGTAATGCAGCGTTATTCTTCTATTAGTTCATAGGAGCTGCGGTAAACGGTTTTAAAAGCATTGGACAACACATAACCTAGAATTATGACATTATACTAAAGCCTCCCTGTTTGTGTGGAAAGTGATCTAGGCTGTTTTCTTATAGCGCCGACGGTAAGTAGCTCATTTCCTTCATAGAGCGCAGAAGTCTGCTCATCGACTTGGGGCTGAAATCACATCCAAATGGAGTGATAATTAATTAGGTTTAAATGTCATTTTCATAATTGGAAACTGTCTAGGATCTGTTGCTTGTTTTCGCTTAATAATTTTCTCCTGCCTCAAGACAGAGGGAGAGACGGTCGAGACAACACGTACGCAGAGAAATCACCCTGCTGTCTCATATAGTTTTTTGTTATGCTTGAAGTGACCAGCACTGACTAAAGAAGAGGGAACCCCCTTTTTTTCTGTTTAGGCCGTTCCATTCACTGAAGCCATCTACGGGAAGGCTGCCAAAATGAACCATCAGAGATTGACGGGGGTTAAGCTCCCATAATCAATATGACACTGCTAAGTGCCCGTTGATTGAGCTGCACGCAGTGTAAAAGGACATTTCTGTGTGCCCGGCTGCTCTTGCCACCAAGAAATGCAGCATTTGTCCAAAGCTAAACGGTCTTCTGAATGTCATTGTCACGGGTACATTAACTTTTATATGAGTCTGAGAGACAGACTTGGAGTGAGGATGAACGGCCATTTTCATTAGCGTGGCTGCTCGGTGCCATTAAGGGCGCTGTCAGACGGATGGGGACAGAAATGGTTTGCATAAGGGTGCACGAGCACAGGCTGGAGATTTCATTCCGTCTTTTAAGATGTACGGCAGCGGCTAAATTTGCCGTTGTGAAACCCTGTGTCACTAGGCAACTGGATCTGATGGCTCCTTTGTTTGGGGTGAAAGGTTGGAAGCACTCGTACTAATCTCCTTGCTTCACAATTAAGGAACACAGGAGAGCTGCTCGAAACTCTTCCCGCTCTCAAACAACAACAACAAAAAGAAAAGGATTGAAAGACTCCTCTATTGTCCCTCCCTCAGTCCCTGCTCCCCCCTCCCCTCTCTCCACGCTAATCGAAAGGTATTTGCACTGTAAATTAAAAGGGCCCTCGCGCGTTGCTGTTTTAACACTGACGCACTCTCCTAAGATGTCCACAAACAGCTCCAATCTAATTACAGAGGGAGATTTACTTCAAATAACACTGTGGACAAAAGAACCCTGGCTATTGTTGACGTGGGGCCAGTGTTCCACGTCTCTTTCTCTCTTTCACTCTCTTGGGCGAATCCCTTTATATTCGGAGTCCTCGCCTTGCCAAGGTTAAAATGCGATGGGATATCTGAAAGTAGGAAAACCTCCTGACAAAAGCGGCCTTTTTATTCCCCGGATGGCAAAGGCCTTCGCAGATTTCCACTCTTGTGTCTCTTTCCTTATCTTATCCCTTTTATTTTTTTAACCAGGCGGATCTTGAACAAAGCCGCAGCGGCTGACATGCAAATGTAACGGGGGAGAATAGCGGCATCCAAGGGAGTTGAGATTGTCCGACAACGGGACGTGCTCGCTGGGGTTGCATTGTGACGTACGGCTGAGACACATCCTCAGGGTCGAAAGAGGGAGGAAGGGGATGCTGGATATTGGCTGGCCAGATTTGCAGTGTGTCCTGCTGACTTCCATTTTATGGCCCGTGAATCGCAGAGCCCTCTGGGAGTCTATAATCCGCCACCCCCCCTCCTCCCCCCCCTCACCCACCCTCTCGCTGCCCATACCACATCATTTTATTGGTCTCCCTGGATGTGTGGCTGCTGTCCCTGGTTTACAATGATCCATCCATGTGGGGATTCTCCCGCAGCCAGACTGTTGCACCACTACGGACATCCCAATTTGCTACTGGATCCCACCCACCTATTTCTCCTTCATAAGAATACTACCTCCCTCCCTGACATGCTGTTGTCCCATAGTTTCCTGTGGCGATGCCTCAAAGCGACTGTGCCCACCATGACACTAAGCCCCAGCACTGAGGCTCTGCAGTGCAGGGGCCCAGTTGGGTATTTCTCAATGAATGGAGCTGGGTGCGGGGGAACGTAGCAGTGCCAGCTCTCATTCACACATTTTATCTCATTTACACACAAACCGGCACATTCACATAGGCGATGGCACTTATGTGCTATGGCGGATGATTACTACCCGGCGTTTGGTCACACTGCAGCCGCGCACAGTATCCATCAGCCGAACGGAGGGTCCTCCTCCGCCTGGAAAAACTCATTTAGATCTTATCTGGGGAAAAATTTGTTTGCTGAGGGAGAAGGAGGAGGGTAGTCGCAGGAGAAGTGACTGTAGTCGAGCTAGTGCCGCTTGATTTAATTTAGCCGCCGATAGTGTCGCTGACCACTTGTACTCCTCTTATTTTGGGAGGTGAGTGAGAGTGAACGCCGAGGAGGAAGAGAAGGAGGGAGGGACGGAGGGAAGGAAAGAGGACAATTTATTTACAGAGATGGAGGAAAAGGGAAACATAGGGTCTCAAATTACCATCTTACAAATATTTTGACAGTATATAGACTCTAGACAGTGAAACAATCAGTTGAATATAGAGATAAGATACAAGCTGAGACCATCCTCAGACTTTAAAATATCCAATATCGAAATGTGGCCCTAAATATCGAGACGGACACTGATTTCTATCATTGTCTTAGAGATTTTTACTTACGGTATGATGCTGTGATGCACTGACATACATGTGCTATCAGAGTTTAATAATTGACTCATCAGTCTACAGAAAACTCATCAGGAACAATTTTGATCGTTGATTAATTGGTTGAGTCAATTATCTGACAAAAATGCAGCCTATTACAGCTTCCAGGGTTTAATCAGTTTTAAATAACTGTACACGAGCTGCGCTAACATGGAGCCTGATATTCCGATTATAATCTATTTAAATGTTCCATGTAAACAACTCGATCAGAATAAACCGCCCCGAACCCAACACAATTTCAGTCGATTGCAGAGAGCTAGTCATAAACTGATACAATATTATTAAACAACAGAACCTGATTCTTTTCTGGCCGTGTTCTGTCTTCGCATGACCAGTGTCTTGATGTAAATGTGTAGTGATGTACTTTTCTACACCAGCTACAGATGGCAGCCTCTAAGGGGAACTGGTCGACTGCAGAGAGTTTGTTTTTAATACAAACTCTTAGAGGACTTAAATGACTATGGATATCCATTTGCAGGATTGCAAGCTGATAAAACGTGACAGAAGAAATAAAATATTAGACCTTATGAGCCATTCCGATAAAATTTGTTGTTGCACGTAAACCCCAGACCCAACAATCCGATCATTAATCAGAATGATTTCAGGCGGAATGAAGAAATATTGCCAGTGTAAATGTAGCTACTGAGTCATTTGACGGCACATCGAGTTCATGAATAAAGTTCTTAAATAAGGACTATAAATGCACGAAAAAACAAAATGACGTTCATGCCCTGACGGTTGAGTGTGATCCATATTGAACATGAGGCCATAAATATCTCCTCCTTGAGGTCTGTTTGATGCAAACGTCTCTGTGTGGCACAGTGCTGGCCTGCCAAGGTGAACAGGCCACCTGATACCCTCTGTGACCGAACATGCCCTGTGTGCGAGTTCTCTGGCTGGCCCTGCACAGACAGACAGACAGACAGACAGACGGATTATCTGCCTTCGACCACGGACAGCTTGCTCAGTTCATGAGTGGGATGCTGAAGCGATGAGCACTAGCCCGGTGCTAATCACCATTTTTTGACACACCAGATGACACCCGACAGGAAGCTGATCTGAAGTCATAATGCTAATGCACATCTGCCCTTTAGCAATGGACAGCCTCATAAACATGTTTATCTTATCTTTATCGTGATAATTTCACAGTTAAGTAAGAGTTAAGAGTGAGCAGTAGGTTGAGAGGAATCACATTTACACTTGCAGGGTGCAGGAGGTTGTCTACTCCTATATATATATATATATATATATATATATGTGTGTGTGTGTATGTGTGCGCACGTCAGTGTGTGTATCAACAACACGTGTGTAGCACTGCCGGCCCAGGCTGGAAGAATATTTGCTTTGCTTATCGCCGCCCTAATGCTCACTGACAACTTAATAACATCACAATTAACTAAATGCTAAACAGATGCCAGTGCTGGACTAATGTGATTGAGACAATCGGCACTTTTGACGTGACCCCTGTGTAGCGCTGCCATTGGCCTAATTTGCTTGAGTGACATTGCTGCGTGTGTGTTAGCGTGTGTGTTCGTGTTTGAGGTAGCTGATTGCGAGGCCACCGGTGTGAACAATTTACGCAGAGGGAAAAGACGACAAGGAAAAGAAATAATGTGACTAAAAGAGGTTCTTTCTTCTGACCATGCTAACCTTGTTTTATTCCCGTCCCCCCCCCCCTTTCCCTTTTTGCTTTTTCGGTCTCTCTTCCTTTCCACCCCTCCCTTTCTGCCGCTCTCTCTCTAGCCAAACTATTTCTGGCTTGAGAAAAGAAAGTGTTTACTCTGCGGCAGAGGCCTGTTGGAATCACGCTGTGTTCCCACTGGCTAAACCCACTATTGCCACTCCATGGTTTGCATATTTTCCCTGTATTACAAGACTTTAAAAAAGGACGGAGGGAGATAAAGAGAGAAATAAAGAAAAGAGAAAAGAGTAAGAGAGCAGCCTCCCCCTCCTATTATATGTGGATTTTCTCTGGCACCGATCTGTGTGTGTGTGTGTGTGTGTGTGTGTGTGTGTGTGTGTGTGTGTGTACACATCGAGAGGATTCATGTATAAACAGGAACACCAACAGTTGGACAACAAATTCTTCCGAGGCCTGTGGACTCCGAACTCATTTCTACACAGGTCACATGGGAGATGCAGTCCCTGCCGTTTTCTACTGCGACTCACAGCTCATGTTAAATAACATGGCAACTGCTCCCGCTGAATGTGGCCTCAGTTTGGAGGATGAATGTGCAGATTGCAATGCAAATTACAAAGCTTGCACTTGTGGATATACAGCTGAGACGTGCAGTTATAGAGCTTGCAGAGCCTGTAAAACACATGAATCCCCAGAAGTGAAATCTGCATGTTTTAAATCAACAGACAGACTAAAAAAAGACAATTTACTGCTTACTTTTTTGTTTGCGAGCCACTTTCTCTGTGCACGTATCCTGACCTTTTGCTTTGCTGCACCAAGCTACAGTTTAATCAAGTGGAATGTGAGTGTGGTGGGTTTTACCAATAAAATACAAGAGCTATAAATTATGGTGGGGACCAAAACAATCTAATGAAAAAGAGGTGAAGATAGCTGGCAGAGCCAGAGAGATAAAGACAGAATGAGGAAAAAAAAAAGCAAATCAGAGCTCAGAACTGTCTTGTAGGGCCGCGACGGGGAGAGGCTTTACTGGAAATGCAAAGTGAAAATGACATGTTAGAGGTGGCCAGGTTTAAATCAGCACTACAGCCCCACAATAGGATATTATGGCGTGGGACAAAATCCACATTCAACCAGCTCGGGAAACAGTAAAGAGGAAAAGACACAGTGTACAGCGAGGGCTCTTCTTGACCTTCACTAACCAAATCTCCAAACAGAATACATTAATTACAGTCCGTATTAAACAATAACTAGCTCCTGAAATTTTACGGCTCCTTTCAAACAGCAGAGTTCACATTATGTGTTGAAGCACTTTAACAATCCGGCCTCAACAACAGATGAAATACTTGTTTCCCTCACCTATAGATTAAAAGTTAATGCCGCAAATATGACAACTACATCTGATGCCGACATTCAGGAAACTGCTTTAGATGAAAAAGCCTGACCTGTGTGCCTGCATATTTTCCCAGGAGAGAAGGAGGGCACCGCTTCCCGTACGTACGGCTTGTCCTGACTGTCATTCTGCATTTTGAACAAAAAATGTCTTTGAAAGGAAACATGCTGCCAAATAAAAAATGGCTGAGCACGCTGGCACGCTTATGCGTTTTGAGGGCATAATCATCATCGACGTACAATCCTGCTGGATGCACTTGGCCTAGAGGTGGGAAGTCAGTAAAGTACATATATGTACAAGTATTTATTTTTCAACTTTTACTCCTGGCATTTTAACACAAACATCTGTGCTTTCTACTTTTAACATTTTTCAAACAGGCTTGTTATTTGAGTTTTTAATGCATTTGAGGGGAATGAATTAGGATTTATGATGCTTTACAAACCCCAACGACGGTGTTAGACGTCCCGCTGAAGAAACTCAGCCTCCTTTCTGGTTTGTTTACCAACAGCTCGGAAAAATCCTACTGATTCCACTATTAAGTTTAATAGCTTTTGAATTATGTCAAAATGATGTGAGGTTCAGTTAGCCTTGCACAGAAAATGGCCGATAGAAAGGGGGATTACTTTTTTTACTTTTATACTCTGTATACATTTCAGAGCTTGTACTTTCTTAATTTTACTTGAGTTAAGAAGTTTAATCAGTGCTTCTTCTTGAGAGAACAATGTGTGTTGCCTGCTCTGCTTGATCACAGGCAATCTTATCTGTTAATAGGGTTGTTTTTCTACTTGGAGCCAAACCTCAAGCTTGAAAAATCAGAATTCAGAGAATCATCTGTGACCGTGACAGGTAGTCTAACAGTTCTGCTATTAATATATCTGCTGTATCAGTCAGAATAACTGCAGATGTTAAGGTTTTTTTCTCTTCTTCGTTCGGGGAAAGTCTCTGACTGCCTTATATATTTAGCATTTCAAAATAAATATTCAGTCTGTAGTGGTTTCTTATCAGTATGCACATTCCATTACACTGCGCTTCCTGTCAATCATCTGACAGCCGCATGATGAAACGAAAGTCTACACCACGAACTACTCCCTATCAGCTTGTAGCCTAATATGTTGTGTTTCGTCTGGAAGGCTGCTATGCAAAGCTCGGATTCACGTTGTATATGCTGCACGACAATTGACGGACACGAGACAGTAGTAAGCGGGCTACAACTCTAAATGACAGCAGAGTTCTTCTTTAAGGATGAGAGCTCCGTGGAAGCCAGACAGACTGTGTTCTTTGCTTACAAAAGCCCTGAGGCGAGTTCCAGTTTAGCGAGAGAGGGAGAGACTCTGAAGCGATGCCATCCAATTTGGGGAAATATGTGACAGAAATTAGCCGTCGGTAGATGTAATGCAACTCACAAGTGATTTCGGCTCCTGAACACAGACATTCCTGGATTTGTTTGTGTGTGTACGTGTTGCACAACGCTGCCAAAGAAGGGGATGGTTTGCAGTGTGTGTTTGTGCATGTGTATTTGCACGGGTTCAGTGGGTAAAAACAGCCACATGATGTTTTGCTGCAAGTTCCCTTGGCATCTCGACCAGTCCCCCCTCCACCCCCCCCACCCCCACCCCTCCACCCCACATCTCCATGCAAAAGAGCTTGTCCGTTAGGAATGACGACAACTTCAGGAATGCCTTAACGGCCGCCAACCTAGCCCATGGTTTTGGATAACCCGCTATACGTCCCACATACAGTAAGGCTGTTGAGTAACACGGGGAGGTGAGTGCTATACCGAGGGCAGCTCTGTAAAAAAGCAAAAGAAGACTGACAAAAGTGAGAAAGGGACAGAGGTTGAGTCAGAGTGCAGCTGATCGGGGCCAACGGAGGAGCTGCCACAATAGTTCCCATTCAAAGCAGCAAGAAACAGCCACAGTTTCAGAGGCCAAATATTGTCATCAGAGAACATTAGCCAAGGGCTGAAGCGCTGCCAAGAGGCAGGCAGAGATCAAATCTGGCTTTGATGGCCAACAGTAACCCCATGCTCCCACCGCACGCCCTCTCTGATGTTTTGCGTCTTGGGTACTGTACACACAGACATTTCTGTATAAATAAATCCGTGTTTGTTAAGCTTTCTAGCTCAAACAGAGCTGTACACTGTATTGTCCAGTGGAGCTGCTTTTGTATTTGACGCCGTTTCCTTTGTTTTGCTCGTTTCAGTGTATTCTGCTGAGATTTCATTATGTACAGTTTGGAGACAGAAAAAGAAAGCCACATATATATATATATATATATATATATATATATATATATATATATATATATATATATATATATATATATATATATATATATATATATATATATATATATATATATATATATATATATATGGAATAAAAGTTTAAAGTGTAAAACTGCTCATCACATCCCGTGACACAAAAGTGTCGGGTGAAGAACAGTAACACTTGAGCTATTCTTAGAGCTTTATGGCTTCAAAGGTAAAAGGAGGCTCGTATATAAAAAGGGACAAAATTAAGTCCACATGCTCATTATAATTGATGTGATTCACCCTCTTAATCTGCCTCTGCCAGTCTGGCCATTAGATAATGATGTATCCTGTGTGCACGGTGACATTTTAGCCTGAGGGTGGCACTGGAGGAGAAAACAGTTCATCCTCTGGGGAGCATGAATGTGTTGGCTAACTTAGATTTGGCTATTTCTTGTTTTGAACTAGTAGCAGGACAGCTCGGGGGTCCCTACAAATGATAGTTTTAGAAACCATTTTTTTTTGATAAAGCAAGATATTCCATTTTCATTTCCATAGCGATGACAACAGTACAGTACAATATTGATTCTGAGTCACAGCAATGACAGCAATCAGTGAGTCTAGAATTGAAAATGAGTGCCATGCTTTCACAGCGGGGAGAGCCAAATGTCAACTCTACAGCCAGCGTTGTCATAATGTAGATGTACAGTTGCTTAAAGTGCAAAAGGAAAGAGAGACTGAATCATACGATGCAGAGAAACTGCCTTGTCATATTTTACCAGAGCCCATTTTTCAGGCTCTGATCCCTTAGAGGGGCTCAACACATGGATGATTACTATACTATTACTGCTGCTGCTGCTGCTGCAGCAGTTGTCTGGCAGGGAGACTCGTCTGGCCCTGGCTGCCGCTGCCCCCCCAACCTCTTCCATTCGTTCCAGACTGGAATGCCTATATTTAGAGTGCTCCTTTCCGCTGTTATGGCTGTTGGATCATTAGCCTCGTTTAACCCTTCTTTACCTCCAGCGAGCTGATTGGCTGAGGGCATGCCCCTCAGGAGTAACCCCCCCACCCCCCACCCCCAAACCCTGACTACACCACCCCACCTTCCCCTCTCAAATGTTGAGGAGGAGTGTGGGGGGTGGCATGAGTGGCCGCAAAGAAAAATCATAGCCATCCAATTGGAGTTGCTACCGGGGGCCTGAGGGTCACAGCTTCAGATGAAGGACAAAACACAAGATGATGATAATGATGATGCGTGGCTATTTTGGGGATCGGTTTCTGGCTTGAATGTGCATTGCCAGCACTCATTACCCTCGTCTCGCTTTGTTTGACAAGCTAGGGCGGGGCTAACCCACTAGTTTGACCCATGGATCATTTCTCTGGTGCCACTATTAGGTCAAAGTTTCCACTTAAAGGCATAATATAGGCAGTGATTCTGGATTTAAAAGTCTTATAGCATTTTACTCGAGATAAAGGTGCATTTCATTTGGTTGCCTGTGTAGTTTCTTTAACTTCGCTTCACGATGCATCAGAGAGTGAGGACAGAAGATGACAAACTAGCTAGCTACTCTAGTATTCCGTATAATATGTTTTGCTCACTTTTGATTGTCCTTGGCAATGGTGATTGTTTAGACATTGACAATGACTCCCATGATCCCACACAACCAGTTATTGTTTTGAGCGAGTGAATTGTGTTTCAGAAAGAGCAAAATCTGCCGGGCAAATTGCCAACTCCAATGAAATCTTGAAGCACATGCAGAGTCTCTACGGGCCTGAAGTCATAAACCTGATTATCCTCAAGCAGCATCCTTAAAACGTCATAAATGTAAGAATTTGCTGCTTTTCTTTATCATTTGTAACAATAAATGAAGAAAAAACATCATTTTTAAACATTTTTTAGACTAAACTTTAAATTGGTTGATCGTAAAAATGATAATCAGTTTAAGTGATGATTTAAATAATCGAACACTGCAGCCCTATCAAAATAAATGACGTCATTTGTTACTTATTAAAAACGTTTTGTATACAAATGGTACCCAGTATACACCAACGGACATCAACCAACCTTTGGACCACAACTACATTGTTTACATTTTCAGAAATTACAAATACTGTTTTTTTATACAATATTCATTTTTATTATGTTATTTCATCATGTTTTTCAGCTGCCAATATCCTCTCATCTCTGTCGTTCATTACATTATTATCCATCACAGGGTCTAATTACTATATTTTGAATCTGGAGTGTCCAAAATGGTGGAATTAAAGTGAAAGATCTGGACAGAAGATGATCCACAGAAAAGTGTAAATGTCACGACAAGAGTAACTGAAAAACAGAGGATGCATACATGAAACCAGACTGCTCCAGTAGACCATGCTCCAAACAAAGTGGAAGAAATTTGAGACTTGAGACTTTGAGAAATTAAGAGTTCATCTGCAGCAGTGAAACTGTTCTGGGCCATCACACATCTGCTGAAGGGGGATTTACTTCTTCCTATTTACATCTTGGCACCTAGATCGTCCTCGTCTTCCCGTCTTCATAGCTGAGCACTGATAAACAACATCGGCCTGCCAAGTTTTCCCCGTTTGTTGATTACTGTTGGGCCTGTTTTGATTTAGGGCGAGTGGGACTAATCCAAGATGATGTGATCTATCTATCTGTCAATCCGTGGCTCCGGTTAGCCAGAGAAGGCTGAATGAGCCTCCACATACCACACACACAACAACACTCTTTGCTGATTGGTGAGAATACCCAAACCGATCTGACCTGACAGCTGAATGTGATGTCAAAGTTTCTCTGTTTGAATTTGATCTAATACTTAGGAGTAAGAAGATATCTGCCACTTTGAGTTTTTCCACGCTATTTAAAACAGCGCAGAAAAACAGGCATATCATTACTACAGCCTGTTCGACAAATTAGGAGATAGAGAAGAAAATTGAGTGAAACTTTCTGTGCGAATTCCACTGCATGCTTTCACTGCAAGCACGAAGAGGTAGCAGAAGAGCTCGGATCTTTCTGTTTATGTCTATGGCGTCATGATGATATGTCTGGCTGTGTGTGTGTGTGTGTGTGTGTGTGTGTGTGTGTGTGTGTGTGTGTGTGTGTGTGTGTGTGTGTGTGTCCATACCGGTGTGGATCTGCCGATGGGCCTCCAGGGATTCCTCTGTCTGGAACTGGGCACCACACTGGTCACAAACTATGGCCTTCTCACCAGCTGCACGACAACAAGAGACAAAAGAGTGGAAACATTTTACACATCTATACACATGAGCCACGTTAGAAAAAGCTGTGCGAAATGGAGAGGAAAAAAAAAGGCACCTTAAAGCAGACAAAATAAAAACACTCAAAACCATCAACTCTTCATCATAATTTCATTTTGAAATATCTTTTTCTTATTTGTGTTATGTCATATTTATCTTGTCTCTTTGTCTGTGACCTGACATCATTGTAAATGAAGGCAACCGAAACGGCTCTTCAACTTTATATAAATCTTTGAAAGAATGAATGAAATTATGTTAAAGTTTAAAACAACATTCAGCAGGGTACCTGTATTCTCAAAAATCTTGTCTAGACCACAACTTCTTCAGGCAGCTTCAACAAAATCAAGGATCGACTGTTTAACACAGGCAACCCAAAGTTCAATTACAAATGTAGCTTTTTGAAGATATTTACTGAAATCTGCAGAAATAATGCGGATAAGTAACAAGAAATGCCAGCACAGAAATGCAAAAGCCATTGTTTGACCACTGGAAAGTTTATATTTCAACTGTTAAACATATCAAAGCCATAATAAAAAAAAAAAAAATCAAAAATCACATGTCAGTACAAGATACTCCTAAACAAATATCTATATAAAATAGCTATCTGTTTGAATGAGCATGTTCTAGACTTTCCAAGAATGTATGTGACATGCACAAGATTTTATTGATAAAAACAATAAATACTGACTTCTCAGTCCATGTTAACCCTATGATAATAATATGTTAATAGCCGTTTACTTCTCCCTCACTTCTGTTTCTTTTATTTGCTTAAATTGGATGTTGACAACTCTGACAACATGCTCATGTCTTGCAGTGTGATTTTTCATAATACAAAATCATACATTTTAGTATTTGATTGATTCATGGGTGTATTGCAAGATATAATTTAACCTACATTTAGATTTCTAAATTGGTAAGACAAACTATCCGCCTTCAGATTGCCTGGATTTAGGTCCAAATGGTATGAGTATGGATATAGTAGCAGCAGGTGTCATCCCCTTACCCAAAATGCTGGATTATCGTGTCCATGTTTGTGAAAGTTCATGTGACACACACAGTAAGCAACACATTATAATGAAGCTCTACCATTCGGCAAGTCTAGTTCGTCAGATGGATATTTAAAGTACACACTCTTTGTGTCAGAATGAACGATTGCCCTGACTGAAATTATTTTGCACAGTTTTATCAGCAGATAATAAAACATACAAGTCTGATGCATTCCTGCACTTAACTCGAGGCCATAAAGTTACTGCTGAGTACTCTTCCACATTTGTTGCACCACACGCTTCTGTTTATGCAAGTAGATCAAGTATGTAGCCCTTGAGCTACGGTCTGGATTGCCATGTTCGCCTTTACTTTATGAATGTGTACAACCTTGTACGATAAAGGGAGAGACAGGAGGACTGGCATGCACACACACACACACACACACACACACACACACACACACACACACACACACACACACACACAAACACACACACACAAACACACACACACAGTGCCGTTGGAGGGCACATCGGATCAGGCCCGGGCAAACGACTTTTTATGGCTTGGCACGAAACATTGTACATGCCATACACATCACACATCAAACAGACACACGCACGCACACATTTCACATCTGGATATTGTGTGTGTGCGAAACAGCCGCGCGTGCGTGTGTGTGTGTCTGTTTCCAGTGTAAGCACAGAGCGATCTCTCCAGACCAGACCTTGGTTTGTTCTTGGCACAGCCTCCTGGGTTACGACACCTCCAGAGAGAGAAAGAGAACACAATGAAAACAGGAAGCCAATTCTTAGATGACAGAAAAAAAAAAAGTCAGGGAGAGATGGCTTGTGTGGTTTTGCAACCGCAGTGACATTAGGGAACGGGCTGTACTGTAATAAGCCCTACCAAAAGCAGAAATGACACGAACCGTACATGACAGAGTGTGCCTGCCAGTAGAGTGCTTATGCAACAAGTTATGCAAAAGATGGTACGCTGCACAAGTGAGCGTGACTAGATCATAAGTCACTGCAACGCAACCTGTAAAAACAGGAAATCATGAATTTGTCTTTGATATGACAAGTTTTATTTCCATTTAGCGACGTTCAACTAAATACTCTGAACTGGTGAGCAACGTCCTTTTTAATTGGCTGCATATTCAGGAGGCATAATTTGCAGTGCGAGCGTATGGCGCGCCAGTGTCAAATGCACAGATGAGCATATGGCCGAATTAGCTGGCAAAAGCAGCCACTTAACCTTTGGAGAACAAGACATGTAGCGGAGATGTAGACAGAGTCCCCCAACACACCCACTGATGTCCCTCATTTGCATTAATCACATAATACCTCCGTTGCTACTTCAACTCCCTGATTCATCATTGCTGGATCAGCTGTAACTATTAATTTTTTTCTTACAGTGTGCTACTGTTGCTCTGCTAACCTGGATTGGTCTCTTTCCATCGTATTGATTCGACCTCATTGATTGCTCTTGCAGGGACCCTGACTGTAACCCTGACTCCATCATGTGCTATTCATTGACTAATATCACTGCTCAAAGTAAATAAACACCAATGCGCGGGGTGCACAACCCAGTAACTAGGTCAAATTGTGATCATCTTGACAGGTATTGCGATTGAGATCTGATTTACAAGTCGTGCGAATGATCAGATTTGCATCATAATTTTCATTTTCACAGAAGAAAGTGATTAAAACCAAGATGATGTAACATCTGATGCAAATTCTAGGCCAGGATACCTCTGCAGCACTACAGTACTTTAATATACACATTTTACTTTCATTTTGGTAATGAACTGTTTGCCTTAACTTTACTGCTAACCATTTCCCAAAACGTGTTGCAGTGCCTTGGATTCGAAACAGAGTTTTCCTACTTTTCCTACAGGGCTGAACTGATTTCCGTAATATATGAAAACAATGTTAAAATTTGCTTGACAATAAGTCTTCCGTTGCGGTGAATATTATAGCCAAGTAAGTTTCATTATAAGCAAATTTCCATTAACCTTCCTTCATTGCCACCACTGAGGTGCCCCTGAGCAAGGCACTTAACCCCCAGCTGCCTCAGATGGATTCCACAGCAGGCAACAGATCAAACTGTGATTGTAGCGGGCAGCTCCCAGGTGTGAATGTGTGTAACTGTGTGAGTTTGTGTGTTGCCGCGAAAAGAGCATTCATGCTCAGGAAATCTAATCTGGTTAGAAAAATGAATGGAGACCAATGGCTGCCTGGAAGGTTAGAAAAACAGTCACGAGTATGTTTTTCAGTATTGTAAAATATAGGCGATCCGTCGTAAATCAAGCTAACACTGGCACGGTTACTACAAGTAATGACTCTGTCTAACAGACAGTGGAGCACAGTATAACCAGTCTTCTGGGAGGCCAAGAGGCGTGTGCTAAATGGGCCAGGGATAGGATTTTAGTGCAGGGCATGCCCCTGCTTGTGGCACAAGGACATAAATTGTCAGGAAATGCCTGCATGGTGCCTTGCTTCAAGGAGAATGGAGTTGTGTGAGGTCACCGCGGGGCAAAGGGGGGAGGAAAAAGTGGGAGTACAGGAACCCAGGGTACACACGGCCAGGCAGCCACCCAGCCAGATGCCCGTCACTCTAGTTAGCCAGCTAAGTGCTAACAGGGGGGGCCTCCGCCTGGTAACAGCCGCCATCAGCCATTTTCACTGCCAAATTAAAGTGATAAATCTTGAGGCCCCTTTGATCGCGAGAGGGTGAACTTGTTAGTTAGGAGAGAAGGGGTAAGAGGGACAGAGGAGACACACACTTGACATCAGCTGTTACTCTTGTCTCGTGTGTTATCCGTCGACAAAAAAACTACACTCTAACCAGGGGCCCATTCAAGACTGCACTGTAGAATTTGAAGGCAACATCAAAACGAACTTTTCATTAAGCAAGATTTCCATTTGCACATTAAAAAAAAAAAAAAAAAAAAAAAAAAAATGATGGCATCCCCTCGCTGCTCACCAGGAAATGTTGGAATAAATAAAAACCACAAGCTTATGTGAAGTCAATAAAAATTAATCATCTCAAAATTAAAGAGACCAAAGTGAAAAGAGGAATCTCCAAATGGTAGACTCCCCCGTCGACTCTGTCAGTAGGGAGTCCTGTGTCACATTGCCACAGATTCAGCCCTGAGCTGACATAATAAAAGTTGCACAACTCATGCTGAGTTAGTGTGTGTGTGTGTGTGTGTGTGTGTGTGTGTGTGTGTGTGTGTGTGTGTGTGTGTGTGTGTGTGTGTGTGTGTGTGTGTGCGCGTGTGTGCACATTGGGAGGTGAGGAAGGGGTGGTGATCAGGTGCCACATGCCACTGAGGCAGCTTCCCTTTTCGCTTCCCTCTCTGAAAAATTGCACAACAGTTGTTGCAGCGCGGTGTGGCTCGGTTATTTCATAAAGGGCTGTAAAAGAGAACAAGCCAGAGAAGGCTCCATGCCAATCAGGAAACTTCCTACAAAGCCTGGGAGCAAAGAGTAATATAACGGTCTCGTATATACTGTAAACTTGATCTGTCTTAACAGGCTTTTCATTCCCTTTGTAAAGACAACTTTCCTTCATACGGTGCCACAGTGCTTCTAGAAACACTAACCTCTCAACGTGCTGTGAGTTCATGCTAGTTTGAACAGCAGCTGTGAGTAGAAGGTGCATATATGCTTCCTTGGTTTCTTGGAAGGCATATTGAGTAATTTCACAACTTGTTCTATAAGGTTTTGAAGTCGTTTCCTTCTTCTTTTGAGTGTGTTTAGTCCTATAATGAAGATGTAAAGTTAGCAGGCAAGGGGAAGAAAACAGATATTTCGGTTGATCAAACATAATACCAAGTCAAGTCTATTACTTCTTTCATACTTGGCAAAACCCCCTGCAAAAATGTATTGGCTCTGGCTTCGATCGGCTGTGATGGAAACACATGACCTGGGCGGAAACGCTAATTTTCGCCCCATTTTTTGGCGCAATGTTATGATGTGTGTTGAAGTTCAGGCCGCTGGCTTGTTCATACTTCTACATCGGTCTTTGATTAAGCACCGCATGGACATCGCTCAGTTGGCATTGAGTTTGAAAGAGAGGCTAAAGTAGAGGATATGAAGAAGCAACCACCACCTTTGCGAGCTCCGTAGCTACCTCTATTACCATTCCGGAAAAAAAACAATGTGACTCATTCAGAAATGTTAATGATTAAAACTTTTTATAACTAGTTTAAAGTCTTCTAGAGCTGATAATCTGATGAAGGAAATGACCCGCTGCTATCTACTGTTCCCTGTTGTCCGGTGCATTTGTATGTGTGGAAAAAAAATAAGTATAGATAGCATAAATATTTAGTTGCACATGATGTACTTTGTGTACTGTAAGGGCTCAACTTATACTTGATAAACAAAACTTACCTCACACTTTACAATGTAATTATTATTATTAAGACAGGGATTTATGTGTTTGCTTTGTCAAACCACTTTTGGTATGTCAGAGGCCTTTTCAAGCTGTCAAAGTCTTAATCTGAAGTAGCAGTCAGACTTTAGTCAGCTGTCATGTCACATGGATCCCCTCATGCTAAACAGGAGTCACAATACTGTCATCTTTTTTGTTCATTCTGTAAATCTGTTGTAAAACTGCTCTATAAATAATACTTGTGATTACTGCTGGGTCTAGTTGACTTTAGGTGCTTTAACCACCTCCTTGGCATTATTCAAGAGTGTTTCACTTAAAGTTAACTGCTGTGGGCTTCCCCCAGCAGAGGCAACATTTCGACGTGATGAGGGTTGTGGATTAGCCCACTGAGCAGGCCTCACAGGGAAGTGATGGTGCATTCCCTTGCCTGTAATTTCCCCTGACATGCTAAGTGCTCATTCTCCCATTTCCCTAAATAATGTGGTGTGCAATGGTGCATTGTCCTATTTGCTATTACACTCATTCCACGTGTGCATGGAATGGGAGCTGCGAACGCGAACCATCGTTAGGTTATGATGCAGAGACGCCGAGCAGGGAAAAAGTGAGCTCAGTGCCCATTTGGGAGTTTGTGGGTGTGATAAGTGTGTTTGGGTGCAACGGCACACTATCGCCACACTCACATCATCCAGCTCGGCTATGTGATCTCATAATGCTGCCATTCAGAGGCTCTTCTCATTCAAAATGTCAGACACAGAGAAAGGCCCTGTTTGTTTGGGGTGATACTCTCTTGTTTTTCTTTGCATCCTGCTGAAGACTAAATATTTTTTGTGACTGGATGCCCACGCGCAGACTTGACACTTGTTGTTCCAACCTACTTTCTTTCACAGGTAGGGCATATATGCTAAGTTTGCAACAGATGTCCCCCCTTGGGAGATCTCAGTCTAAACAGAATCTTTCATCAAAGACAATCGCAGAATTAAACATAAGAGATAGAGAGCCTGTCTTTGCTCATAGCGACACACTAAAAGTAGGACACCGTGTTGATATGAGAGCTAAACATTTCATACTGCAGAACAGAAAAAAATAAAACTTTCTTTCTATCTTCTTTAACAAACGCTGGTCATTTCCTAATCTGAAGGAGCCATCACACTTCCACATTGCAACACATGCATTGAATTACCTTACTTTGCCTGTTAAACACTATGCTGACATTAAGCGTGTGTATGACAACATGCAATTCTTAAATCAGGAAATGAGCAAAATCATGCAGATGTCTCCTGTTCCCCACAATATAGTCATCAAAATAAGTCATCGAATGGTCTCACATGCCTGCTTGCATGAGATGGCATGACACCATTTAGCATTCATCACACAAAAACACCCTGTCTAAGAGCTTCCGCACTGAGAGAAGGCTCAACAATAGAGCTCGACTGTTCCAGGAGAATCAGCCTGCTGTAAAACA
The DNA here is from genome assembly GCF_904848185.1 of Acanthopagrus latus. Taxonomy (NCBI): domain Eukaryota; kingdom Metazoa; phylum Chordata; class Actinopteri; order Spariformes; family Sparidae; genus Acanthopagrus; species Acanthopagrus latus. The sequence continues at coordinate 22,165,333 of NC_051051.1, read as the reverse complement.
TACAGTGCCAAATTCAACTCTGGAGAATCCATCACATGTGAAAACAACATGATGAACAAACACCCCTGATGCTTGTGAATAAAATGCCAGCTGTCTTTAACCTGACTCTGCTGTACTTCTGGTCATTAACATGCAGCAAAAGCTTGCAAAATTTCTGATTTGTTTAAAAGTTTGGGAACGACAAAGCATGCTACATTCTAGCTTGCTCTCCTGTGGGCTAAGGCTTGGGCTGGAGCTATCAAAATTCCCTGGAACTGTTACTGCCAGGAACTGCTTTTAAAAGGAAGTAAGAGGTACGTTCAGCCCATTGTGTTCTGCATTTCTAGTGTGATCAGACCTGCACAGATTAGGCAAATAATGACCTAAGAAACAGCATTGGCTGTTTATTAATGTCATTTTTGCACAGGAAACAAAATCATCATTGGTCCATTTGTTGGATCATTTCTTTCAGAACTCTCCATTGATGCGATGAAAAAAAAAAATCTAATTTATCCAATAAGAAATGTTGAGTGCTGCAGGCCCCACCCCAAAAGTGCCTTTATTACAAGGGTAAATAATGTCCCTGGAATTGAATTTAGACCCTGGTCCCTGTTGTGGATATACACACTCAGTCCCTGGGGAAATTAACTGCATAGAAACTAGCTTGTCTGCGCAGACATAAAAGTTTGTGCGCTATCATTTAGATTGAGCTAACCCATTTGTATTTTGCATAAAGAGGCTTGAAATTCATGTCTTAAAGAGAGACTTCAATGACAATTTGGGCAAGTTAAATCTAAGATGATATTGTCTTTTGTTCTGTCAGTATGAAGTGGGTGTTTCCATGTGACTAAAAACCTGTCCCAGGTAATATTCCCCCATCAGACATTTCTTCTAAAATGCACAGGGCACACTGACCTGAAGAGTTACTTCATTTTACAACAGCAGGAGCTAGGTCTTACATTAAAAGACTGCCGACAACTTGCAGAAATCCTAATTGGCTGGTTGATTCTTGTGCAAGAATGAAAGGTTAACTTGACCTTAGAAATCTTCAGTTCTGATTTTTGTCTCTTTTTTAGTTCCCGTGCAGGCCTGGTTCTCACAGGGCAGGACACACTTTACTGTATGCACACATATTTCTGCAGGAAAGTGGCTGAATGATCCGTTCGCAGGAGTCAGAGAGGCTAAATGGGAAATTAAAAAGGCTAATTACAGTGTATCTGTCGATGGCCGACCAATATCACACTCAGTGGTTTTTAACAGTGTAAACAGGGCAGGGGAGAGTGAGGGAGAGCGAGGGAGAGCGAGGGAGAGCGCGAGGCAGACAGACAGATTAGGGGAGGGAGAACGTGCATGTGTGTGTGAGTGTGACAGAGGGAGGGAGGCAGACAAGCGCAGTCACCAACAAAAACATCGCCTGGCTGTTCACTGAGCCTACATAAATGGCTTACGTAAGACAGTACTCTCAGTACCAAAAAGCAGCAAAAATCCATAAACACACATCCCCCCTCCTACACCCTGCACACATTCACACACATGTTGGTTTGCCTGCACTTGGAAGGACCTCCATTCATTCCCTTAACCATGAAATACGACTTCCTCTGTCTCGACTAGACTCATGTCCTTAATCCTCAAAAAAGTGAAGCAATTGACGAAATTACATTTAATGTCGAAAAAAGCCCTTTATACCCTGCATCTAAAATTCAATCTGGTTCACATACAAATAGCAAAACAAGTACACATGCACAGTCACGGGAACACACACAGACGCAGTATGCTGTCAGAACAATGAGTACAGACACCACACGCTCTCTCTCTCTCTCTCTCTCTCTGTCTCCCCCCCCACTCCCTCCCTGCCTCGCTCTACCTTCCGCGTTATAACGAGACGTGCTGTACAGTTTTATTTACACCAGCCTCTTATCAGTGGTACAGCAGCACAGACACTGCCAATTGGAGAGGACAGGCCATGGTACTGCCTGTACCCTGTAGTGGAGTAGGTGTGTACCGCCATGCTCCCAGCACGTTTTTATCAAGGCTCAGGAAAGGCTGGGCCCGCGCCAGGCTGCCTCTCAAAAATAATAAAATAGACTCACGCATACAAACACACAGGTTGAGTTTGCAATAAGTCACCATGACTACGGGGCACGTTATTATGCAGGTCCGGCAGCATACCATCGAGACATTTTCCTTTTTCTGGGATGTAAAGGGATAAACCCACCTTAAGATATTTTAAACACCTTTTCATTCGCATGAGAAGTATTTAGCGAATGCATTTTTAGCAGACGTGTCTCTTAATGCCTGCAAGGAAGCATGTGACAGATGGCAACATGCAGGAGGGGGCTTAGTTCAATATCAAATACAACCAGGGTAGAGTCCTTATAATGCTTTTTAGCACAGAAGAAGACTTGTAAAGTAATTTCATAAAAATATTAAGGCTATCCAATTATTTCATAGACTAACAGGTGGCATCTGAAAACAGTCATTCAGTAGCCTATTTAACAAGAGTTTTAAATGTTAAAAAGAAGATAATTCATATGTATAAACAAAAAAAAGTAGCATTAATTTTCAAGTTGAATTTGTCTGTCGCCATAGCAATGTATTGTCACTGGGTAAATATCAAATGTATGGAATTACATGAGGCACTTTTGGTAGTTTGCAGCATAACTGCAATAATATCTAACTTATAATTATCCTGACAGCAATAGGTTGGAATTGTATCATTTCGAGTCTGTCTTGTGTTAGCATTGAGGCTAGCCTACAACCTTGGAAATATATGATAAACAGTGCAAACATTAAAATGGGAAAAATAAAGCACCTGGCACTGAGAATTCATAACAGGAAATATTAGCCAATATGCTAATATCATATATATTAAAGCAATAAATAATAGTCAATAGAAAAGAAAATTGGCCTCATATAGTGAAACGCTAATGGCGGACAGCTAACTGAGTAGCAGGCAGCCTAGCTTAGACATATAAGCTTAGCGAGCAGTTAAGCTAACAAGGTGTAACCTAGTCTACTGCCATGACAACAGTTTGAACTCAGTGGCTTACCAGCTAGTCAAGAAGTTCATCTGGTTGGTTTCCTTAAATTAAATTATATTAAATTCATTTATCAATAAGAAAAACTCACATTAGGCTCATCGCGCCACGCCACCTCACTTTAATTGTCATATTGGCATGAAAACCACTGTGCGAAATGGTTTTCTAGCTGTTTTTAGAAGTTGAAATATGCTGAGCTTTTCAGGGCAAGTTGCCGAGTCACACCAAGCTGTTTTGTTGAAAAGCTGCTTTTCCAAGGTGTTTTTCTGAGTGGCCGCACCTGTAAGGCAAGTTTCTATGTGTTCAACCACTTTATCAGTGTTTCTGTAAATGTGCCAGTGTTAGCCAGCTGGCTAATTTTGCAACTGTGGTCCCTTGGCAAGATGTTTTATAACCAATAATGGTGATATTTTTGGGGAGATCTTTCTTTCCTTTCTTTGTTGCTCTCGTGTTTTTGGCTATTTACTCATCCTTTATTTATCCAGGGAGGTTTCATTGACATAAAAGATCCCTTTTTCCAGGACGTCCTTGTCGAGATGGCAGCAAAAGTCACATCAAAAATCTGTTCTCAATACACGAAACACATACACATACCATACATAAAAGCAACACTAGGGAAACAGAGAAAGAAGTGAGGCATACAGGCCAAAACAGCGATATCCATAATGCATACCACCTCGAGTCAAGGATTATGTAAAGCAGCAACAAGTTTCCTTCAGGGCTGTTTGTAAAAAAGACCTTTAAAGGTGTTCAAAGAGGGGAGTGCTTCTAAGGTCATGGTATGTGAGCAACATTACTGATTTAGCCCTGTTTGATCTGAGCTTTGGAGATGTTGCTATAATTAATAAGATCATGAAATGGATGGAACAAGATGAGACGGTAGCTATGTAGTAGTAAAGCAGTAAACATCAAAGGACAATCAACATCCAAATGTGGTGTTACACAGTGTAACAGGGTGTTCTGGGCAAAGTAGTTGTACATGGAACATACATCCTGCACTATGAGGTTGATATTGCAGTAACTACCAAACAGGCACCGGTTCTCAAAAATATTAGTTAGACACACAGGCAGAAATGACTTTATAGTGTGGGCTAACACAGCGCCATAGATTAGGAGATAATCTTGCTTTTCTGTGAGCTGGGGTGGGGGGTGGGGGGTTGGACGGGGGTAGACAAGCCATCAAAAGCGCAGGAACATGTCGGCTCCCGATGATATTGTTATCGACGGAGAGGAAGAAGAAATCAAAGGGAAGTGAGAGAGCACGAGGAAGAGGGAGGGAGAGAAAAAGGAGGAAACAGATGAAGACAGAGAATATTCAGGTCGCATTTGACAGCTTTACGGTCTGTTGCGCCGAATGGGATGTCTAGGGACGTGGCAAAGCAGACAAATATTGACTTGCAGAGCGTTCGAATGCACACACATATACACACAGGGCACACCGACAAGGAAAATACACAAGACACTTCCACATGAAGCCTCTAAATTCAAGGCCCCCCCCCCCAAAAATGGATGAGCTCACATTGCAACATCAGTCACCCTTGTTTTTTGCCCAGCTCAACCTCTTAATCCATTTTGCCAGCAAACCAATTTGTTTGTCCAGTAGGTCACAGACAGTTCCCTGCCCTCACTGTTCCCTGTTCTCTTGTACTGTTTATTTCTCCCTCTCCTCCGCCTTACTTTCTCTGAACGATGAAGCCATTTCCAGAGCTTTTTGCCCCCTGGGAGATCGAGGGCATCTCAGTCCACACATCCGTCCCTCCTCCTCCTCCTCCTCCTCCTCCTCCTCCTCCTCCTCCTCCTCCTGCTTCCTCCTTTCCTGCATGCAGTCCCTTCCTCTCATCTACCTCGCTCTCTCTCTTCGTCTTTACTTTCAAACTGTCTTGACGTCAGAGGAACCTGGTTTAAAGTGTGCACCGACACAAACTCACGTGAATTATTTAAACCTATTTCTTTAGCTTCCCAAACTGACCTAACTTCTTGTTTTCGAGATAAGACCAATCAGATTACTATGGATGCAGTACTGGGTACATAATGTTTGCATGGGGTAGTGATAACAGTGTCTTATCATTTTGTCCTTAAAACGTGTTTATCAGAGATCTCACCCTGATTTTACTCAATTCTTTCACTTAATCTGTGTTTTGTTATATTCCGACTGCATGTATTTTCTTTTGTATAAGTTTTCTTTTATTTATTTGTCGACAAGAGCATCTCGACAGATACTGGGCTGGATTTCCATGAAATCATGTACGTACATCCTTGTTGCTTATTAGGATGAATCCTAATAATAGTGTCTTATCATTTTTCTTTGAAACATATTTCGAGAGCTATTATCCTGATTTTATTTTATTTCTTTCACTCAAGTTGTTTTTCGTGTTTTTGTCATTACATGTCTGTCACTTTCCCATAACTTTTCTTCCAGTTGACTTTATTGTATCTAGTTGCTTGGATGCATACTTTTTTTTTAGATTACAAATCAAATTTATATATTATTTATCAATTACATAATCTCTGTCTCATTACTTAATTGTATGGCTTTATGTAGTTAGCAGAACTCTTTTGAGGCTGTCTTCCCTTGAACTCACTGCAGAGAAACCAACAGGAGGACTTTACAACACTGTTCAAATGGTGCCACACAGACAAGTTTTAAAGCAAATGTTTACTACTATCTGATGGCTTTTGTTTGCTATGGCCCCGGGTTTCTGACATAAAACTGGCATGCAGCACCATATCCTTGTGTTTGTAAAATAAAGATGGTAAATAAAATGTTATAACTGCCAGAAATGATAAGAAAAAAGAAAATTAGGTCGAGGTTGTTAAAACTTGTACTTTTTGCCGTGTGCAAGAACACACATGCGACCATATATGCCCTACCTTGCTGTCCAGTAGTAGCAATTACCCTGCTGTTGCCAGACACTGACCAAGTGTTTAAAAACACCCCCACCCTCTCCGAACCCTAGCCTCCCCTCCTCCATGGCTGCCCCTTGAGGTGAAAGGTGCCATGTGTTTTCAGCTTTGCTTTCAACCCCCCTCTGTTTTCAAAAAGAGAGGGGAAAATGAGGCTTTGACATGTATCCGCGTGCTCCTGCAGGCCATAGACGCCATGATATCGTCAGGCTCTTGAGTGGGAGTGTGTATTTGTGTGTGCATGTTGGTATGTGTGTGTGTGTGTGTGAAGAAGTGCAAGGAAGGAAACAAGAGCTGGATGCATAGAGGAACCACCGGGGGCTCTCCTGGTGTGAGGAGGCAGGAAGTAAGTTAGGCTGCTCTAAAATGCCAAAGTGGACCATTTCTTACAAGCCTCAGGGTCTGGTATTAATAGATCCTGGTAGGACAGGGGTGGCTGGGTGGGCTTCTGGTGAAATATATGCAGACTTAAGTGACCTACTACAGTCTGAGCCTTCCGAAGTTTGATGAAAGTGGCCTTGATCAGATTAAGCTAAACTTGATGTGTACTTGAAGTACTGAATATGATGTTTGGTGATGTAGTGTGGAACTTGTGGAGCTTCACTATCCTGAAATAAGATGACAATGATTTAATGCAGACAATACTCATGTCAACAAACTCAAGCAAGCATGCAATGGTTTGATGATGATTTAAAGGTTTGGCTCTCTGACAGCACCGTGCCCCAAACTACTTGGTTAGGTTTAGGCAAAAGATAACAAGTCAAAAAAACTGTTAGTTATATCAGTTAACTCGTGTACATAAGTGTTAGTTATAAAATAGTTTTGTATCACCTTGGACATGAAAAGCAGTCTCCCGGTTGAGATGTCTTGTGTTTGAACCCATCCATTCCCTCTGAAAGAAATCCCTATGTTGATTTAGTTGCTCTTTCTACTCGCGGAATTATTACTATAGAGGTAGCCTAGGAGTTGCTAGCCTCATAAGTTCTACCACACCTCTCCAGATGTTTTACTATTATCAGTCATCATGTAGCAATGATCTGTCCGATCAGTAACTTTCATTGATATCAGAATTGAACTGAGGTCAGAGAGCTCTAAACTAATCAAATGGAGACGCAGTACAAGGTCAATCTAGAGCAGCGAGTGAGCTGTGTGGCATAGTAAGTTAATGTATAACCCGTCCACAGTCATTCACAGCAGAGCAACCACAAGAATAAGGAACGGGCAATCGGGAAAGACTGGACTTCATGCGCTCTATATATGCGACTGACAACAGCTTTTTCAGATAATGCAGCTTAGAAAAGTCAGTGTGAGGTCGCAGTGTTTTCAACAGTATTATCTTGCCAGTGCGCTGTTAAAAGCCGCCGCGACATCTCTCAAACCATGACATTTTTTTCCATGTACTTTGCTCTTTTTAATTCCTCCAAGGGAGCTCATCTCTGAGCCTTGTTTATTTCCCCAACAGCTCGTCAACGTTCCTGTTGAATTTCTGTTGCCTAGAACTTCAAACCAGCTCAACAGTACTTTTCCAAAGCATTTTGACATGAAACAGAATCTGGCAACACCACTCAAACAACAACAAAGCGCTTCTGTATCGTTACTGCGTCCAAGAAGTGTTAGAAGCAACCATTTTTGGGAAATTCTTGGAAACCATTGATATTTGCAGATTGTGGCATTTTTTTGTATATGAATAATACGACAAAGCCCTGCTAGTAGCACCATAAGGCAGGATTGTTCAACAGAACAAACGACACAGAGAACATTCAAGCCTCGCCAGTGCTGCCAATGAAAAAGACTGCTGTCCCTGCAATCAACAGTGTTCATCATCTTGAGAGCATGAATGTGCTCAGTAAATTGCATGCACACAGAGACAATAGTCATTTCCTTTATGGCTGGAAAGGAGACAATTATATAAACAAGGTCATTGTAAGTCATTGAGGAATCAACCAACCCTGTCTTTTCTCTGATCAGGACAGTCTCACGTCAAGCTCTGAGGACCATGAATATCCATACTGAATTCTATAGTAGTCTGGCTCATAGTTGTGTTGAACTGACATCTTCAGCTTTAAGGTAGTAGCCAGGCAGAAGGCTTATTTTCATACAAGCAACAGAGACAGACAGACCTGAGAGTCTGACCAGCAGTTGAACCCTTACCCCTGTGACCACCACAGACTGTTGCCCAGCCAGCTGCTGGGAATCCAGCAATTGACATCCTCTTTACAGTGCTGTAAATGCATTTATAGTTCAAGAGAGGAAGGGATGAGATGGCTGCAGGACCGGGGCAGGAAAACTCATTTTGGCCGTTGTTTGCTGCCCGGGGGGTGTGGGTCGTGGGCTGAGGTATAAGGTGATTGCACCAAATCTAGACACAAGCAACACTTGTTGCCCTTTTTTTCCCTTTATTTTCTCTTCTGCAGTAGCAGGCAGAAACGATTGCCAGCAAGTGCTGGAGAATGAAACCATAGCTGAGGCCTTCGCTGGGATTTTTACCAGTGTAACAGGAGACACTGAGCTCCTGCTCATTAAAAACCCACGCGGTGGACGCACAACGCATTCAATCAGTTTCATGATAACATGAGCATTCTTGTCAGATGCTGAGGAAACTGTCTACTGCGTTACAAATCCTTTCTCTGTCATTTCCAAATGCCAGTGTTCTCATTTTGCTCTTTGCAGTGAGCCAAAATGGCTTCACGAGCAGTGAAATCATGGCAGGAGTTGGCTGAAGCCCCCCTACACACTCTACCTCCCTCTCCCCAGGTCAATAACCTGTAAAGATTTAGTGTTTAGGGCCCATTATTTCCTGCTTTCAAGTCACACATTGTCAAAGGCAATGGTGGGTTTATTAAGGCTGGAGTCACAGGGCCTATGGAGTGGAAAGCAGGGAATACAGTGATCACTTGGGTAGTAAAACGGTGACAAAGAAAAAAGGAGGGAAGAATTTAAACTGGCAGAGAAATACTGAGTAGTATAAAATGAAATGTGGCAGGAATTATAGAGTATATTAATACCCTTGGTGCAAAATCTGGAAACACTGCAACTAAAAAAAAAAAAAAAAGGGCTTCAACTTATTTCTGACATTATTCAAAAAAGAACACCAAGAGGTTGGTGTTCCTACTACATCTGAAGATTAGATATGGCTACAAAATGAACTGTTAATGTTAGTCAGTTCAAGTCAGGAAAGAGGCCGATCCGAGCCAACAGAAACAACTGGAGAAATGGCCGAGAGTGCAGATGATACGATATCCAAAACAACAGGAAATGCTTGAAACATGCAGCTTTTGTTTTTTTACTGCACTCAGGTGCATTGATTTACATACTTGTTTATTGTGTTTGATTCCAAAATCCTCTCTTCCACCCCGTTAAATCTTCCACATAAAACATAATAAGTGCTGACATCAAACGGGCAAATCGGATCAATTAGGGAAATCTCACAACGAGAGCTATTTGGGGGAATAAACTTACCTCAAAATACCACAGATCTCGTAGTCATCAAGCCTGTGTTATCTGCCAAATGACACCATACCGAGGTTACTAGCTCTTTTCCATTAAGTCATCTGTTTTTCTCCAAATGGGGTGTCAGAGTGAGGATATTATTTGGTGAGTAAAGTCAAACGAAAAAAAAAAGAAGAAGAAAAAGAAAATCCCCCATGTTTAGATTCCGTCCAGACCCACAGCGCAGATGACATTGAGATCCAATTAGTTATCATTTATGAGAGCCTGAGCTCAGCTTTCTGGCTGCCTTCATCAGCTGCTTTCAGTTTGAGCTACAATAAAGTTAAAAGACATTGCTTACGGCTTGCACACTGCATTATACATAGACAAGAGTCCTAAATAAAGAACAGGCAGGGAGAAACTGATTTAAAGACATCCTTTTCACTAGAATGTTTGATGGTTCGAAAGCAAATATGGTTGTCAACAGGTCTCCAAATGGGCTTTTACTGTGTACATTCTGATGTGTTAAATACTGTTATCAAAAGCAATTTTAAATATTACATTCAGCTTAGCTTTAAATGCAGAGAAACCAGTGCTAAAAATGTTGTTGAGATTTTTCCCTCTTTGGACTGAATTAAAGTTGTTTGGATTTAAGGATTTGCCGGCCCGCTACTTCCTGCAGACCCGTCACTTTGTGCACAGGCCTCACACAGCTCTGGATATAGATACAGCAGAACTGATACTGTAGAGGCAATGACAGCTCTTGGCAGGCGGCCAAAAGTCGGAAAGTGTGTGTATATGTGTGGTTGGAGGTGGGGGGGGCAGCGAAGGGGGAGGGGGTGGGGATACAATCAGCTGAGGCAGAAATAGGCCAAATGGTGACTGTACGGTTCAAAGAGTTCGCCTGTCCTCTCTAGTTGCTCACTGAGTAAGGTTTTTCTTCCCTCTTTTCCTGCTGTTACCTTGTTGGATAATCAGGAAAAGCCTTTGCTGGATGTCCGTTTAATTCATTATTCGTTTATTTATTGTGCATTTCTTGATCAGTTTTAAGAGTTCAATTAAAAATGCATTACTTTCACTTTAAAAAGGGATGCAGGTCATATAGAATATACTAAAATAAGAGTAGAATACAATGTCTAATTATTGTGTTTTTTTCCAATTCTCATAACACTAGCAAGAAATATGTCACGAGTCATCTTTTCCGCTGAATATATTTTGCCATTTAGGTTTCATCCTCTTTAACTGTAGTCATTCAATGTCATTAAACTCACATTATGTACCGCTTATCTGTTTTAAACTTGCTGGAGTTAAATGAATACAAGACTATGTGCAACTTACACTAATTATTAAAACCCTTCTAGGTAATTAATCATAATTACACCCACAACAACACATGAAGTACGCAGTTATTCAAATCTACTCCGAGGAACTTTGATGTTTTTTTGTCCCAATAACTAACCCGTCAATATGGTAAAGACAGGCACTAGTAGTCTCCATGCAGTGGCAGGTGTTAAGAAAAACAAAATAGAAAAACAGCCAATCTTCTCGCTGGTGGTCTTATTTGCTTATGTGGGTCATACAGAGGCATGGGTATTAAAATGCGACTGGTCCATAAGCAGTTAAAAACTCCTTGCAGTAGCTTTAGCAACCTGTTCAAATTCACTCAGTTCTGTATCATCATTTAAAACTCTAATCTCAGTGTAGATTAAACTTAGATGAACTGTATTCAACTGTGCAAGTAGCAGGAAATGGGAGCTGATTCATTTACTTCAACCAAATTGACAGAAACCTCCCCGGTTTACAGAAAATCTCAACATTTCAAAGGTTTATGGGAGTCTGGAAGTTGGTGACAGCTTGACAGAAACATCGGTATCAGTGGTGCGTGCTGTCGTCACGCTGGGTGCACTCATTATGTCTCTTTGCTCTTTATGTCTTTCAGTTTAACCCGCAGAGATTTGTCTGAATATTTTGTGGACATCTCATGAAGCACAGGCTCCTTCTTAGGAACTTTTCACTGGGTATATTTACAAGTAATTTTCTTTAAAATCAGTGCGTAAAGCAAACTGGTTTTAGGTCAGCGCATACAGACATTAAAACATACAGAGATTCTGTTTGGGCTGACGGTGCTTTAATATTGGTGCTTTTTAAATTCATGTCATTTGTGGCATTATTAAGCATAATTATTAAGTCTGTAGCCTTCAGCAGAAGTTTAAATTTCTTCTTGTGTGACCATACAGAGAGTTGATGTGATGCAACATGTAGTGGGGTGAGGCAGCACCAGAAGGGCTCCTCAGAAACCCTGTTGAACAAAATGGAAGCATCTTAAAGGCACACTATGTAATTTCTGCCGCTAATAGTCTCTCATTCGAAACAATGAGCACATATTGCTGTGAATAGGGTTGTCACGATATCAGAATTTCACTTCACGGCCAATAACATAACCATAACAGGATAACCACACAAATTCTAAAGAATAAGATGACAGATTCTGCTGGATGAAAACATTTTTAGAAATGTTACCAATAATGTACACAACAGAATATATTAAGTTCTATTGGTTTTAAGCCATTTAAAGTTACTAAGTTGGATATTGTATCTTTAAATTTTGGATTTACTGTTGGGATCAGCCAAAAACTCGTATTGCTCATTGCTGATTTGGCGACACCCATGGTTACTGATGACAACAGCAACTAGGGTTTGATTAATGAGAGTCTATGAGCTCTGTTTGAAATGACATATATATTGACTGCAGGAGGAAGCCAACACTTCACTACTCGGTGAGACGCAACATAAGAGGAGCGACTGGTGCATCTGTTTACAGCCCAGCCAAACAAAATGTGGGCTGAGTGGATTTTTCCCGTCATGCCGTTTTAATATAAGTTGTCAGCCAGTAATGCCATCTGAGATCATGATTTAGAGTCGTCTTCCACGTGTGATACGAGGAAAACGGAAAAAGGGACTCTTAAAGAGAGCAGAGAGATGACAGGAAACGAGGGAGAGACACAGCAAAAGAGAGAGAGAGATGAAACCAAAGTCCCTGCCAAGGGCCGGACTCAAAGTGGGGCTGTTGAGTAATACCTTTACATTAAGTATGGATGACAATCAGTATTTTTCATGCAATTTAAAACACATCCAGTAGCTGATTATTAAATGAAACAGATAGCTGGCACTGTGCAGCTGTGGTGCAGCGTGAAAGTTTGTACACAGCGTCTGAGAAACTGTCTGCAGGATAGTGAACTAATAGTTGCAAATCAATACACCCTGAAGCCTCTAACCCCCATCCAAAAAAGAAAACAATCCTCTGGGGGACCTTCCAAAAAGCCTGTTTACTCCTGGATTGAAGTGCTTTTCCCTCTGACCAGCCGTATTAGTATTCCGTGGCCACTTGCTTGTTTTCAACAGTTATAACACAATATCCATGCTTTGCTTTTATGTCGCACCTCCCAGTGGAATTAGTAGCATAAAAGCAATCCTTGTGTGTCCTGGCTACTTCCAGATGGCTTTGGGAGTGCTTTTATCTTCTCCCTCTGCCTCGCTCGCTCTGTCTCCTTTCACTTTCTGTTGCTTTCTTTCTTCCCCCCACATGAAAGTGCCGTCGGCAGATCTTTGCTTAGCCGGGTTCATTCTCTCTTCATCCGAAAATATAAAAGTTTCAAAGAGCATTTCATGAGGGAGCTCTTCCATAAATGGGATTCATAGCTTTCTAATCTGCGCTGCGAAATTGATCTAAAAAGTTTCCCAGAGCTATTGGCCAACTTACATAATGCAATAAAAGGTCGTGCCTGAGAGAATATTTACTTTTATTACCATTTGTGTCACAAACATTCCCTCTCACTCTGTTTTCCCCATTGGGACTGTAACAGAATCCAGATCCCTTTCACAAAAAGCCATAACGACATTTCATTCAAATTTACAAACACATTTTTCGCATGCAAGAGCAAATTTGGAACAAACTGTCAAAAGAATGAGTGGAAGTTTGGGATTTTATTAAATAATGGAAGAGAAGCAAAAAAATTAAAAAAATAAAGAGGAAAGATCTGAGAGTTTTGCCGTCTGGACTCAGCACAGAAAACGACATGTACTTGAAAATTATTCATCTGACTGTCACGTGGTGCAGTTCAGATATACAAAATTAACTTATCTGGCCAGTTATTTAACGAGGGAATACAAGCCCACGAGGAGGCCAGTACTCTAACAAAAGAAAGGGACATGTGAACGGAGATACGTGCGACTGTCCACACTCGTGTAGAACCTGCCTAATCACACACACTGTCATGACACAATGAAAGAGCTGTCAGAATCGAATGGCTTACTTCCATTTCTGCTCATGTTCGTGCATACCAGGGGCTCATTACAGAAACGGCGACAAGTGGTGGTGCAAATCTAATCGCCAGCGTGAATGTATGACACACTGTTATATCATTACCAGAACAATGTTTGACTGTTGGGCATAATGCTGCAGAAATCTGAGGCATTTTTTTTTTTTTTTTCCCCAACAGAGGTTTTACTCTTTGCCTGGCAGGACACTGTCGCACACTGTCTGTCTGATGGATAAACTCCAGCTTCACTTTCAGGTGCGACTCCCCTGTCCGGGCCCGTGAGTAGATGATGGTAACAATGCGCAGGGAGGATTGTCAGAGCACATCTCTGATTTGATGCGACAGTAAGTGTTCGGCGGGCTGACAGTTACAGAGCTTCAGCTGCGCTCACAGCAGACCGGACAGTTTACAAGACACGCCGCCCTCGGACAGACAGCACATTTCACGCTTGGATATAAGTTCACATGACGAGAGGTCTGTGGCGCCTAGACAGGCTTACGGTGCTGTATGTGAATAAATCTATACAGGAAGAAGCGTTATCGTCTGACACTCAACTTAACGGCAACCTGTTGTGCTTTTCTTTCCCTTTCATTTTAAGTTCTTGTGCATTTGAAGGTCTTTAAAGTTAAAAAGGCCAAAGTCTCCCTCTCTGCCACGGGAAACAATGCTCCTGAATGAACTGAAATACACATTGTCAGTAGCCCCGCCTTTAATTCTGTGATGTCACCGTGACACACACTTGTATAAGTGAAGCTAACTGCAAGCTGAAAATGTGACAGAGTCTGGAGACATGGTGAGCGGAGCTTTCTTGGGCGCGTGTGAACCGACCAATCAGAGTAGACTGGGTAATTGGGGGGGGGGGGCTTTAAAGATACAGGAGCCTAAACAGACGGGGGGTTGATGCTGGATGAGGAAACCGATGTGTGAGCAAGTATGCAAACCTATTCTAGTAGTAGCCTGAAATAAATGTATTACTGATGATGATCAATACATGATAAATTAAGACAATTTAATGCATTTTATTGACTATTATTAAATGGTTATTTTGTGAATTTGACAACAGATTTAAATGTAAGTAAAGCTGAAAATGATGACGTCTCAACAACTGAAAATATTAAATCATTCACTAAATATGAAGCTCCATTTAGTGGCATATTTAAATTGTTTCTTAACAAAACACAAACATTTTCAGGCACTTGAGTTTCTACAACCATCATGCATTGCACAGATAGGAAGAAACTAATGTATGGGAAGCATGGGGGTAATTATTTGACCATAAACAACTCGCCAGACGTTCTGACATTTCACAACAGTAAAGATGCCACTGTCAGATCATGTGAATATTGCACAATTGAAGATGCTGTAACACTCAGACTGAAAGAGGGTGGAGCAACAGTATGCTTGAGGTTATGCAAGTTAACACCGTGTACTACTACTGATGACTATAAAGGTGTCAATGGTCACGCCCCCACAGGTGCCATAAAAACAAACAGGCGAGATATTGCCAATCATAACCGTACGTTCCCGCCCACTGCAGGTCAAACCAGGATAAAAAGAAAACACCTGTGGCGTTGCAACATCATCTGTTTCATTTTCACTTACATTCTTCACACGCTTGATATTATTTGGTTATTGAATGCGGCAGAATTAGTTTTAACTGCAGAATTAGAGTGTCTGACAAACAGTGCCAGGGTCACCGCGTTAGAAATGTGCTGATTGTGTCATTATGGTCTATCATCAGACAAACACTGCATGAAAAGCGGCTCAGTGTTATTCTGCGAGCTGTCCTGGATACATGTCGCGCCGACTAGTTTCTGCACTGCGTGTGTGTGTGCGTGCACGTCTGTAGGTTTTACTGTCAAGCTCAATAGGCGCACGGCTGTGCACACACCCGCACAAAGCAACACAAATCCATACTAGCCACAGGCTCCTCTCCAATCTATTTTCTGCTCAGCTGGTTTTAAATGAAGTTATTATGACTCATTAAAATGCCCACAAGCTTGTGGAAGTCGGCCAATTACGATTTAAATTTAGCCTCCTGCTCTCACAACCTTATCTCCCCCCCTGTACTACCCACCTCTCATCACCGCTGCTGCTTTTTTTTCTTTTCCTTTTTGGTTTTGTGAAGGGGGTGTTTGTGTTGCATTCAGAAACCCTTAAATGACCCCCCCCCAAAAGCCCCTCCTCCCCATCCAGCACTTGTACATGCATTGTAGACTTGTAAGAACTGAGATAAGATTGCAGCACTTCAATGATCTGTGAAAATATCTTAGCAAATGATAATTACATATCAAAGAGAAACATACACAAAGCAAGATAAAAGCTCCAACAGGACTCAACGTCAACACATGTCAACACGTGTTGTCCAGATACACACAGCGGCTCCTCCTCCGAATGTGGCCGAAACCACTAATTGCTATACAGACTTGAACAACTGGATCTTGCCAGCAACGCACACATACACGCTCGCATACACACATTTAGGCATTTACATAACGTTTTCCTTGGTAAACTCTGGTTTCCTTTTTTAAGATAATCAAACACAACAGACGCGTTTTGCAAATACATTTCCTTCCAGTTATGTGCCGTTTATTTTGCCATGCATTAAAGGCCAGCTGGGTTTGTCACATTTAACACGCACTGCATTAAGCACCAGGTGTCCGGACGCTGCGTAGAGAAGATCTACCACCTCCCCACACAAAAACTGTTGGCTTTTCTGGCGGCATTTCGCATTATACAGAGGTTTCCATTTCTTTAGGCGAGTGCCTTCAAACCAAAAGACTTATTGTGTCCAGATAAGTGCCACGGGGGACTCACAATCAGCTCTGCCCTTCTGTCATCTGGACGCCCTGAGACACTCTGAAGGACCCTTTACCTAAAAAAAGACACTCCCAGAATACCTGGAGACTAGACCAAGCAATTCCACCTGATCCTGCTTCAGCCCCCTTGAGCAATGCTCACTATTCAGTCAGTAAGAGCCCCCTGAAATACACACACATGCACACGACCTAATTTAACATCACACTCTGGAGCAAACAAATGTCTGCAGCCTGTGCATCTTCTCCCTCCTTTCACGTTAATGGTGAGCAGTGTGTGTGTCTGTGTGGCTTACCGTGTGTAATTGAGAGTGTGTGTGCTTGCTGCACGTGTGTGTGTGTGTGTGAGCGTGTGTGTGTTCTACAGTATCATTCGAATTTCCAGGAGAGCAAATTAATTGGCAGCCTTTTGCAATAATTGACTTTTACCACACACACAAACGCACACTCACACACACACACAACACACAACACACACGCATCTCGCAGACACAGCAAGCACTCACATCTCTCTCTCTCTCTCTGTCTCTCTCAGACACAGACACACACGCATGCTGCTCGCTGACAACAAAGCTGCTGGGAGGAGGGAGGGATGATGAAGCGAATCCAAAATTCAATCGACTGTGTTCTTGTTTTGAGCAGAAGGCACAAAGTGTACTGTACTGTGAGAGGCCATAAAACTCTCACTCTCCACCAAAAAAAAAAAAAAAACAAAAAAAACAAAAAAAAAAAACAGCCTTTGGTAGACACACACACAGACGTTTCAGCAATCACCCTCCATCAAAACACTTTGTCTCGCATACAAAAATAAGACTTGGCATCAGAGCGGAATACCAAATCAGGCCCATTAAGGGAGCACAGGGGCACTCGCTACTTAGCAACCAAAAGGATTTAAAGCTGCAATATCCCTGTAATAAAAGGAATAAGATCAAGTCCTCCTGTTTTTTTCTTCTTGTCTGAAAATAGAGAGGGCTCAAAAGTCAACTTTGAGCTTCAGTCTCTAACTTTTTGATTGACAGGCTAAGAGTAGCCAATACCACAGGAAAAGGACTGCAGTAATTTGATTACACACTAATCTGCTGGGGGCTGCTTGTTTGACAAAGGCTGATTACTTGTGATATTTTTCATTAGCTGTATTCATCCTTGAGGGACGATTCATCTTTTTCACATCTTGTATGTAAGAGTTTAGCTTTGCACATGCTAAATTGCATTAATTATTGTTGAGCTTCTGCTGAGTATATTTGTTAGTGGCTCTTTGGATTTTGAAGTAAGTGGATCTGCTCCTGGCAACTACATAGCAACCATTTCACCTGCTGATTTTCTTCTGATTGCATTTGACATGAACTTTATAATAATAAAGAGGGACAATAACTTGTACTTGCATTTCTCCTTGTGTCTGTATAATTTTCTTGTTTTCGCTTTAATATATTCCCCAGTAAAATGGTATGTAATTGCAGAACTAACTTGTTAGACTAATAAGTAAGATAAGTTAATATACCGTAAAAGCGACAGCTTGCCACGGTGCTGTCGACAACCCTGGACCTTAATAAAAATTCACCACAGTCAAATTGATTTACATACTTATTTAAGTATGAGGTGCTCGTGTTCTTGCTACAGTCACAATGTAGCATCAGTATACAAATCGAGACGAGATAGAATTTTTGTCAAAAAGAGTGTCAGCCTCAATTCGTCCTTTTTACAAATCAGCAGATCACAAAACAGGAAGAGGCCCAGTTCTTCCTGTGCAAACGTTGGGTGCAATCAGATGGTGGACAGACAGACAGCACAAATAAAAAAATTAAAAAATGTATCCTTGTTAGAGAAGGAAAGTGCGACAGGTAGCAGGTTTCACAAGAAATGTGTTGTATTTTTCTGGCACATTACACAAATGAAAAGGTAAGCTAACAAATGGATTTGTTTATAGCATAAGTAAGGATACAGTGATATGAGACTAAAAAATTAGAGGGAAAAGCCTTGGAGGATGAAACACCTAAAAATATGTTGGATGAAACAAACAACAGACATAATTTTGCTATAATTACCTGTTTTGCAGCTAGAAATAAAACTAACTGTGCTGAGGTTGGTGTTGGAGGATGTGGTTCATCCTCTGGGGAGCATGAATGTGCAAATTTTATAGCAATCAGCACATTAGAGTATTTTTCTTTCCAAGTCCTGCTATCATAAACTCAAGTGAATTCTGTTGCCCAAACCTAACCACAAGGTGGATGTGAACCCCAGATTCTGTTGCGACAGCCCTGCACTTGCTACCCCAACATCCTCATACATACATATACACACACACACACACACACACCACCGAAAAGACAAATCATTAAGGGAAGTAGTATCGATAAAATCCTAAGGATATCCATATCCCCATGTACGAATCCTGTAGATTCAATTTCGTGACAGTTTGACGAACTGCTGCGATACTAAGTTGTTTTTTTTTTTGGGGGGGGGGGAGTGTCTGTTGCAACAGCTTAGGTAACTCACTGCAATCTCTTGCAGAAGGTTTTTTTGTATCAGTTGTTCTGGAAATATGAAATGTGCTCCTGCAGTCCACTACCCACAAGACAATACCAGTCTACACTGGCATCCTTAGCACCATGCCTAGCTACAAAAATGCTTCACATACTTTCACACCTATAAAAATTCCATTCAATACCAACATTGGAGTTGAACTGATTTTAAATGACTGGCTACGACACATCCATACATATTATTAAGACAGTGAGACACCCCTCTCTCGAAAGGGACTCACGTCTCAGCAGTTACAGTTAATATCCACACAGCCTCTTCCAGGAAGACAGCTACAGGTGTCACGCCGAGCAAAATGACATTTGAGGCAACAGGCCATCTTCTCTGAGTGGGACTTCCAGACACAGAGCTGTCAACCTGGTCAGCCAGACACTCCATCACCCACAGGATGATCACTCACATACTGTTCTGGCCCGGCTATTTTTATGTTTTATTCCTTTTTAAAAACACTGCTTTTCCAAGAAGCCTGCAGTGCAGGTACACTGAGTTCTGGCTAAGGAGACCAGCTGCTTAGAGCAACACGTTTCCAGTGAAGTCACATTTGCTGAGGACAGAGGTCTAACAAGTCCCTCCCCTCTCTCTTCCCCCCCGTGTCTGGTAGGGAAATAAAAATATCAGTCTGACAGCAGCGGCTGATGCTACAGTATCATAAGTCGACCCCTGTGCTGTGTCACCTCTCACTTGTCTGTCCCCGACGTGCCCTCCCTCTCAAGTAATACAACCCAGTTGAGATTTGTCCAGCTGCATAATCCCACTGGTGTTTGGAAACGTAAATCAACAGTGCAGGGGAAGTATTACAAGAAGTGCAGGGGAAGGGGGGGGGGGCTTTAAGTTGCAGAGAAGGAGTAATGTTATGCTACTAAAGCATGAGCTACTGCTGTTTATCCCCTCCATTAATGCACCCAGGGAAATAGCAGTGATATACTGTGTGTGTGTGTGTGTGTGTGCGCGCGTGTGTGCAGGGAGGACAGAACATCAGCTGTGGTAAAAAAAAAAAAAAAATGTACACGCAAACCGCTTAACACTTTGGACCGTACTTTTATTTTTTTTCTGAACTACTTCTTTTCCTACTACTTGCTTTTAATAGCACTCCCCCCCACCACTCCTCCCTCCCTTGAGTCTCCTGTCTCTCTTCTCAGTCATGCATACACACACACACACACACACACACACACATGCGTGCGCACACACACACGCACACACACACATTTAGGAATTTGCGGCCTGGAAGGCAGTCAAGTTTCATTAATTTCTGGGTTTGGGTACAGTACAGTGTGTTCCTGGACTCACATCTGCGAGCGATCATAAATGCTGGAATGCTGGCAGAACATCCAGACCTGCCGGCACAAATATGTCGTCATCACTGTGAGGGAAGAACCGGCACGACGCCAAAACAGCCGACCAGCCGACAGCCAAACAGCCAAACAAAACGCCACGGAGATAGAAACGCAGACAAAGAGCAATGGGAAAGCAGCCCTCCCGCCTCGCACTGTTCATATCCAAAATTCTTTGCATTTTTCCCTCATCTAAATGCTCTGGACATTGACGTAGGCATTTCACTCCTACACTGATTGGGATCAGATTGGAACAAAGCTTTTAATTTTAGCGAGCCAAGATGAACATCTGGTCGGGGACAGCAGGAAACTCGACTTTTGGCTAACTCTGGCACATTCACAGTAATGTAATTTAAAGAGGACTGCTGCTCAGGTCAAATCAGCTACAAAACAGAAATAATTGTACAAGCAATTGTTTAAGGAAGCATCTTTCTATTTGAGGACAACGCTGGTAAAAAGGGTGAAAAAAAAAAGTTCAGGGAATAGATTTTGCCAAGAAACTTTTTGATCCCATTTGATGACTGACAGTAAGAAAATATATTTTTTTGTGTGTTACATAACTTCTGGGTAACATTTCAGAATAGAAAGCTGAACTAAAGTTACTGCCATGGCCCCGGGATATAATGTTAGCAGTTTTATATTTTGGCAAACCACAGATCTGTCCAACACTGACATTTGTTTTACTCTAATATGCCACTGGATATTTTTTGAGGACACCTGGGGACATTTCCAGACGTTTTTATGGGAAATGAAACCAGCTATTCTTCATAGTTTGAGGCGAGCCAAACAGGAACAGTACTTTAAGCCATAACATCACGTCGTCCTAACCATAACCAAGTGGTTTTAGTGCCTAAACCTAAGCACACAGAATTTTTGACAAGGGAGAAACTGAAAATTCAACCTTAACTGTAAAGTCAACAAATGTAAAGTTGTAACATAAAGGAACTTGTAGTTAACTGTGGTTTTGCAGTTAACCACAAGCAGTTTTAGTTGAAAGTTAACATCTAAATTTGTATTTTGGACAATTTAGTGTAATAAATAAGTTTTTGAATGAAGTGTCTCCCCTTCAAAACCATTTGGTAATTCGGTTATCTGTTCATTTTTAAATGTCCCTTTCTCTCATAGTAAGAGTGCCACAAGGCTCTGAATGTGGAAGAAGTAAAGTACTGGTTATTGCAGCATCTTTTTTGGTACTACCACTGAAGCATTGCTGTTCTATTTCACATGTTGTGGCTTTACAACCATAAAAGATCCACAAACTGGGAACACGATCCCATGCTCCCAACCGAGGTGCTGTAAAAGTACATTTTCCCTTCGGGCTGGTCACAAATGATCTTCTTAACTCACAAACCTCACTGTACTGGCTGACTAATGCGTAAACCAAACACTGGCATACCAAACTGATGAAGCCTGTGTGACACACCATCACACAGTGCTAGCATATGACCCCAGATGCCAGGAGATTATCAAGTAAAGGCATGCTCCCATCAATAATGTAGAGACTGTGAGAGGATGTGCGTGTGTGGGTAAAGTGGTCGAACACGACGGCTAAAGATCAGGAAAGTTCAGCGCATGTTTACTTGTCGTTTTATTGTCTGTTGTCAAAATTCTCCAGTGAAAATGATTATGTTATTGTAAAAACGACAAAGTGTTTTTATTATTCTTCCCTTAAAAAGCTGAGTTTGACATCCATGCCGGTATTAAATGGATACTAAATGGATATATTTTTTCTAATCCTCTCTGTGAATCAGTGTTAAATGGAGAAGTGACAAAGTCTAAAGTGTGGTTTCTGACACAGAGCAGGAGAAATCTAAATCATACATTCTTCAAAATATAAAGCAACAATCCCAGATTTCAGTGCTTGACACTTGTTGAATGAAGGCAGTTAGATGGTCCAGTCCACCAAGTTTCATATTCTTCTTCTTTTCTGTTCCCATCTCTACCAGGCGACACATTACGGTGATGATCTCTACATTCATACATCATCACCTTGTGCCCTTGAGCAGGATACTTCAGCCTGTGACTGCCGGTTGAATAAAGATTGGATCTCTTTAAATCTGCTCCAGGTCTCACTCAACTACACACACACACACACACTCACAGTCGGCTAATCCAGGAACTCTTTACTATGTATACATACTGTAAATGGAGGATTAAGACTCTTAAGCTATAAAGGAAGTGAGATGAAAAGTTGGTGCGTGGAGATGGCGACGCGGCTGCTCAGGGAAAGTCTTGTCGGTAATCTTATTATTAACGGCTCGCGTGGAAAACAAACGGTGAATCATATCAGTCCGGTCTGGTCTTGTTTGATGAGATCCAACGCGGCCACACACATTTGTGTATACACACACACACACACACACACACACACACACACACTTAGGTTAGATTTAAATTTCATTTTGATATAGTGAATAAAATACTGTTTGAGTATTAGGTGGTATTTGTACATTTTTTGGACGACAAATTCATACATACAATTATTCAAATGTTTTAATTAGTATAATGAGTATTGAGTCAACTTCTATATTATCTAAAACAACCAAAAGAACTTTAAAGGAGGAGCTTGACTTAAATATTTTTTTCTCAAAGATAAACATATTTTTCGACTTTTTATCACATTTGTATTTTCATGAGAGAAAAACACAGGCAGTTTATGGTTATTAATTAACTATCTGATCGAAGAGTAACTAAGATTATGAATCCAACCAGACAACCAAGGCAAACCTCAGATGCTAGACTAGTTTTTGATACTTTCTGCTTAGCATGCATTGTGATCAGGATATGATTTAATTCAGAACTACTATTATTATTCTGGGGTTTTATTGTGGTTAAACTGCTGTTTTGGGCCTGGAATCAAGTAGAAATGTGAAACATTAACCTAGTTGGATTCTTCAGGCTAATCATTTTGCAACAAACTGGTCAAAGTTTACAAAATATTGGCATTGTAGTCCATCAGCAATGTTAAAGTGCTGCAATCATGTAAAGCAAACAACATCTAGGACCTCAAAATGCACCCGAAAGGGGCTGAGTCACAGCTCTCCACCCTGCTTGAACCCCCATCTGCAGGTTTTGGCTCAGCAAACACTGTCAAACAGTAAACGTCAGGCGGAGATTAAAAAAAAAAAAAAGGAAAGAAAAAAATGAAAAAAGAAAACAACGTGGAGAGAGGACTGAGACAGAACGAGACGAGAGGGAAAAAAAATAAATAGCTGGCACAAGGTAGACTGTACATACTGTACCCTCAGAGGTGGCAGGCAGCCCAGACTGGCGAGCCGCCAAGTCCTCCGTACAACAAGCACAGAAAGACAGACAGACAGACAGATAGACGGACAGACAGACAGACAGAGAGTGAGAGACAGAGTGGAAAGCGGAGGGGAGGGAGGAGGCAGCGGCAGTGGCTGCGTCTGAAACGTTCCACATCCACGACACGCTGCGCATACCAAAAAGCCTCTCCACTCTCTCGCTTCATCTCCCCAATATTCTGCCTTTTCTGAGGCGAGCTGAAGGATGATGGCGGCAGCAGTGGAGGAGGAGGAGGAGGAGGAGGAGGAGGAGGAGGGGGCTGAGGTTGAGGGTTTTGGGACTCGGTGAAGTGTCATCATTACAGAGAGGCATGATAAAAATCGAGACGCGAGAAAAAAAAAAAACCTTGAAAGTCAAACGGTGGAGGTGGAGGTGGAGGTGGAGGTGGAGGTGGAGGAGGGAGAAAAAAAAAAAAGACAACAAAAACTATCAAAGAAGCTTTGCCTCAGTGCTGTCTCTTCCCTAACCGTCGCTCGTCTCGACAGAAGCGCTTGTCTTGCCTTTTACGCCAGACCAAAGCGGCTATGAATCAACACTGATGTGTGTAACAGTACAGGTTGATGTCGTGCGTCAACACAGCCCCGCTCGGAAAGAGGAAAAAAAAAAAGAAAAAGAGAGCGAAAGAAAAAAAAAAAAAAGTTTGTGCACTTGCTGCCACTGTTGCTAAAAATACACTGCCCACATCTTCCGCTCGGTTGCCTCTCTCAAGGTGGAGTGTGTGGTTCTTCCTCGAGTTTTCGATGTTCTGTTTTTCCATTTGATCTCCCATCAGCAAAGTTTTCACCACGAGTCAGTGGGTACAAATTGTGAGTTATTATTAAGCCTGTTGATATCACACGAGATCTTTCGAAAAGATTTACCTTCTCTCTGAAAATCTACTCAGATGGCACCAGACACCTTCTGGAAGAACTGTATGTTCTGACTTTCATCCAAATCATGTTCACACGTTTTCTTTTTATTTTTTGCTAACTACTTCATCAAACATACCTCCCTGGTCTTAAGAAACTCACGTACCCATCGCCCTTCTCCTTCCTCATGCCTTTTACCTCAAATTAAACCTGATCCTCGCTCAAAATTAAACGTGATTTCATCCGAGCGCTGTCAGCTCGCTGCAATCAGTTGCACACGATATCAGACGAGCTGTCGGCAAACACTGTCAGAAAACTTGAGAAATGATTGACAAACTATGATCCATTCATTTATTTTCTTTGTCCTTTTTTTTTGTTTTTTTTGTTGCAACAGGCAGCACTTAACATTTCATCTCGAGGCTTTTAGTCAATGACATTATTTGTCACTTTAAATTTAATGAGCGCAGTGAGTATAAACTTTTATGCTTTTAATTAAGTCCACTTGTCTGCTTACATTGATACAAATGGGGTGATCAAAATATTAGACATCTGCTAAGGCTCCACATGACATTAAAAAAAATTAAAATAATATGAAATGAATCGGAACACCAGGCTAATATTCATATAGGGTAATGTTGTTTATGAAAGATTAAAGGAAGGGGCCTTGTTTGCCACAAGAAAAGAGAGTTGTTACTGCTATATTATTGTTGCAGCTTTCACTCATTATCATTACAACTGATCCTGGTGCTGTTTTATTTTACCACTGCCAGCTGAAACTCACAGCACCTACGACATGAGTACCTACATATATCCGAAAGGGGAGATAGTGAACAGGAAGTACAGGCTTTAAATGGTTGTTGTTACTATCATGCCTACTGCGACAAATTCAGAAAACACAAGTATGAATTAAAGTTTAGGAAGAAGAAGAAGACTGGCTGAAAAGAAAAGGTGTTCTGTGCTCTTGGAAAATGAAAATCCCAGATGCAATCCAGGAACTCCAAACAAAAAAAATATCAAAACGTGGAGGGGATTATCAAATTAAAGTTTGTCCGGTTTAACTTAGCAAATTGAACATTTTCCTCTGTGTTTCGGCCTGTCATTTACAGTGTTTTAGGTCGCTGAAAGAACAACATAACAACGTCATCCCCTCAATTGCCTGCAATTTGAATCTGTTTGGTTAATTTTTTCTTGTTAGCACTACAGTTTTGATTGCAAGATCACAACTTTGTCTGCAGTTTTCTACAGTATTGGATGATTTTATTTAAACAGAATAAGCTCACGTTGAATGCTGAGTATGTTCTCTGGTGGTTGACTTCTTGTTTATACAGATTTTATTGCCACATATTGGTTTGGTTGAATTGTTTTTTACGCTCTCTTGCGTGGGAGGATATTTTGTAAAACTAAGGTCACGTGGACAGAGGTTTTATTTTGGGATTTAAAAAAAAAAAAAACATTTAGAAAAATATCCATATACGTGTGGACAAGGCCTGAGACCCATGTCAGCCGGCAGGAGCACGACTCTTTAAAGCATATCTCCACTCGAGCATGCAGAGGGCTGGGCACACACACTCGCAGACACACACCTCAGGAAAAGGGCAACATGAATTCAAACACAGCGTTACCTCGACTCACCCTCGGCTTCCACTCAGACTCCTGACTTAAAGAAAACTTTGCCTTCATGCTTACTTTTGCCCCTGAATTGCAACCAGTACGGGAGCCAGCACAGATTCCTTCAGGCCTGGACGTCAAGTCTGACACAACCTCCGAAAACATTCAGCATCCAATATGCTTCGGTGACGGAGCTCCCATCTTTCTTGTCTGCTTTGACAAGTGACTGTGCATGTATGTGCGGCGGGGATTGAGAGAACGCAATGCAATTTTAGAATAAGCAGTGAATATTTCCTCCGAGCAACTTTTGTTTTTGACACGCTGGGTTGTGTGCGGAGCCAATTCACTGGCTCAGCGTGTGTTTGTCATTCATCTTTGTCACAACATTAGCCGGAGTGTCAGCATGCATCTCAGTCATTGTTTAAGTTTTTGGTGAGATATGAACAAAGACGATGATACTGACAATTATCGTTTTTCTGCTTACTGACAGTGGCTGGCTGTGGGTGTGTGTGTGTGTGTGTGTGTGCGTTGGTGTTGTATCCCACCGTCGTCAGCAACAACAATGACAAGCAGACAATTCAGACCACTTACTGTGTGCCATTGGAAAACATGCAGGACCACCAAACAGATCGGCTCAATTTCTGAGCCAACACATGGATTTGGGGGTTTGTGTGTGTGTGTGTGTGTGTGTGTGTGTGTGTGTGTGTGTGTGTGTGTGTGTGGAAGGGGTTCCCTCAGAGGTCCCATGGCTTTTACAGTGTCTCAATAAACCATCTGCACTTAGAGCCTTAGGAGTGAGGAGCTCTTTGCTTGCCTATAAAAGACGGTCCACGCCATTAAAGCAGTGCGGCGCTAAGTAGGCTCAGAGCACAGGGACCGCTGGTGTGTGTGTGTGTGTGTGTGTGTGTGTGTGTGTTTGGGGGTGGGTGCAACAGCGTTAGACCGGGCCAATCAATGTGTCCTGTGTTCTGACTTCTACTGCCTCTCGGACCTCTAATGCGACAGAGGTGTAGGATGACAGGATGATGGTGTGCAGGCCCCTCTTTGGTTGAGTTTCCCAGAGCTGCTCAGCTTTAAAGATGTTCAATCCACAAATCACTGAAACTGGGTTATGCTCCACTTTCACATAATCAAAACTAGTATATTTATAGTCAGATAAAGCATATGGAAGTCATCCCTTTATTCCGCTCTCAGGCTGCAGAAACTTTTTAGTCGACATCTACTGTAAATAAATCATGTGAAAATCTGTGTTCGGTACCTATGCATTATGTAATGCATTACACAGTGAATTAATCACTGTGAACGGTTGTAAAACAAATTTGCGACATGCGAGAGTAAAAGCTTCCTTGCGTCGGTGCGCGAGAGTATAAATCTGCAGGAAAAGAGATTCAGCATGGCAGTGGTTTTGCATTTTAAAGCAACATTATGTAACTTTTTCTTTTTTTCAAGCCTTAAAATAACAGCTTCAAAATCATGTTGTTGGTACAGTGTGTTGTAATATGGTGAATGATGTCTCTGTGTCAGCCACTCAACGCCCCCATCACTTGTTTCTGCACGTAACTTCAGTGAAGGGGAACATGCATTTGGGTACGTAGATACATTTTCAACACATATCATTATTATGACGCAATAAGTTTTGTTTGTAGTTTGCATGTGCAACAGTGGTGCACAAAACTGGGGGGGCACCAAACTGCACAAAATGCCAATTTTTAGGTAATGTTGCTTTATGTAAATTTCTTTTAAATCACATATACTTAACATTACTCATTTAAATGACTTTCAAAATTATCATTCAGAGATGTATAACATGCATTAGTTCAGGTCTGGAGGGTGAAAAAAAAATATAAATAAAAATCCTAGTAAGATTCATGCTAGCAAGTAAACATATCTGGGGAATCCCGATTCCACTTAAGTGATTAAGAAATCTTTACTTAGATGTTTATCTGAGAGCACATCAAGACAAGTTTAACTTTTGGCAAACTTGCAGTTCCATTGGAAGGCAATGTGTTTTGAAATGAACAACAAAGTCATAGAGTCATAAACCACAGTAAAATCAATGTGAACCAATAAAAAACATCTGCAGCATGATTGGGAGTGTTGTAAGAAATATTACAGTTTGTGATTAAAAAAAACAAAAAAAACAGATTGGTTTGATTGGTTCCTTCAGGAGTTGCTTACAGACCTTTTTAAATTCTATTGCAGATTTTAGAGTTTCAAATGACTGCAATTCACTAAATGTTTGTGTCATAGCTCTCCTTCTTGACAGTAGTGAAACTTAAAAGTATAGTGTTAAAATGTAAATGCATAGAATAGCAGTGATGGATGCCTTATTGTTTAAAAAGTCCCATCAGTCATTGCCTAAAGCTCAACAGCAACAAGAATATGGTGTCGCGGTTCTGGGTTGGTTTGATTTCTGTACCTGAATGAGACAGCAAATGCATCCGCAGACGGAGGCTGTCCAGGAAGCTCTTCCCACACAGCTCACAGCCGTAGGTCTTCATTCCACTGTGCATCTTCCTGTTGACGGAGAACAAAACAAACACTGTCAGGACTCTGTTAAACAGTGCCGTTCTGACCGGTCGCAGCTTAATGTGCATGCATGTCACTCAAACAGATGCTGGCATTTCTAACGATCTGGCTTTTTTTTTTTTTTTTTTTTAATTTTACATCTCATAACTAAAAGGACCCTCCAGCATTACAAACTTTTGCAATCTGAGCGAAAATGTGACACTCCATCCATCATAACATCTGCACATAACAATAACCATCAGCGTAACAAGCCGTCGGACTACCACATATATTCTTCTGTAAGGAGCACCAGACCATGACTTGGCGCTGTAAATCACAAGGTGCTATTCAAGCGGAGGCATTATCAACTCCCCACATCTCAAGAGCTGCAGATGGATAAGGAGCTATAAAGGGAAATAGAATGATTTATTCAGGCAAACACATAAGACAGCTACTTAGTGTTATGAACCATTTATGGGCCAGTTTTTGACTACTGCTGTCTAAACTATAAGGCGACGTGTAGCTCAAAGCAAAAACTGATGTGCTACGGATTGTCTTTTCCCAAATAGACAGTCATTAGGGTGTAACATAGTTTAAGTGCACAAGGTCAGACAAGACTAAGGTTCAATATTTGATTATGTGGTAAAAGCCTTGAAGGTTGGGTAACTAAATAACATCTGACAACAGAAAGTCTGGCCTCATGTTACGAAATCCTCAAAGACCCCACGGCTCAGTACAAAGCATATTATTCTTGGGAGATATCTGAAAGTGCTCTCAAGCAATTAAGGTGACACGAATTGCCAAACAACTGCCACAGTGCCTTAAACCTCCCGAGAACTTCAAATACCTCGCCTTGAGTGAGGCACACAAAGGCACACACACCCACAATTGTAATGATTGTTTGTCAAGCTGGTTCTCTTTTAAGGTTTGGCACATTTAATCTCCCAAAACTGTTGCTCTTTCACACCGTGAGGGCTCCAAAAACCAGGTGCCACCTTTCTGACAAAAATGCTCCCCCAGGTAAAAAGTAAGATGGCGACGCTGACGACTCTTTAAATGATTAGGCTGTGGTTTGATTTGCCATGTTTTTAATGTGTGAATTATACTGAACACTTCAATGCAAAGCTGAGAAAATGCGATCCCCGGGAAGGGCACAAAGCTCTATACCCAGGTGAGTTTGTGCTTCTGGCAGACAACACAAGGCATTCTTGGGGAAACAATGCCCTTGATAAGAGATCTGCTCAACTTGGCCGAGATGACAGCCATCCATCTTAGCATCTCTCAACAAAGCCGCAGAGGAGGAGGTGGTGCCACTCTCCCAAAACATGACTGATTGATGTCAGATGTCGAATGCAAATTGATTTACAGCTCTCTTTTGTGCCTCGAGAGGGGTAGGGAGAGACGGAGCGGCGATGAGACCGAGACAGACAGAAAGAGATTAACGTGTCTTATGGCAACGGCTGCAGAAATTATTAAGCAATGAAGTCTGCTGTGACTTCAGTAACAATTAATTGCTGCAAAACACCCTGCAACCTGACAGGGAGGGTGGTAAATACTGACATGTAAGGAAAAAAAAAAAAAAGGAAAAAAGGCAGATTGGTGAAGGAAGTCATGATTGTTGTAGTGGTTAGAATTTGTGGAGAGAACCTGGAAACTAAAGGCAGAATGACAGCCCTTTGGCAAGCAGCGAGTAATTAAAAGGCCCTATAAATGCCAAATGGCCCCAAAAGGGGAAGAGGGACACTTGAAAAGCCAAAAAGGGAGAGAAAGTGACACACAGATGAATGAAACAACTCAGAGAGGAAACAAAACTCTTACACAGTTAAGATATAAATCTGTAACAGTACATTGAGTCCAAGAATTATATCGCAATGTGAGATATTTAAACAAAAAATGTCTGCTACCCGATTTTCCCAGATTGCTCCTCTATAAGCAGCACTGCTAGTATGGCAACTTTGAATTTTGACACAGGTGGTTAAATAAACTGCCTGTCCTGCTAATTCTATGTTAAAGTTGTTCCTCCATGACTGGTGCACAATAATTATGCCTTTATTTTTTTACTTCTGAGGAAACAAAGTCTGACTTTTACCCCCGATGTTTCAGTGAGATAACAAAAAAAATATCTTAAAGCAATTTAATCTTTGACGAGTCGTCCACATGACTGACACAAACTCACCGGCCACCGACCAAACGGACAAAAGAAATGGAACTGTGCTTTTTCCTTTAAGGATCATAGGTGATGTACTCACACACTTTCACTCTGATAAGGGGAAAACTCACGCAAGCGGTAAACCACAACACAACACACACAGAGCACAAAGCCTTTCAAAGGCCTTTTGTGTCCCTCCTCAATCTCACCATTGTGCCCCCCAGACAGAGCACTGATAAGGTATGGATGGACTTATTAAGGCCACCAGAAGTGGAAGCAATGCCATGTATTTTCACCGTAAATGTAGTGTTGATGAGCAAAGTGCAGTGTGTATGTCCCTGGCTGAGAGTAAATAGCTGGCACTTCTCACTGAAACAGCACATTACTTGATGTTCAACAGAATGGCAACAGCACATGTTCAAGCAATTCAGTCCGTTAAAGGGAAGGTTCAGGACTTTAAGGCGGCTTTCCTATTGCAACACTAATGACGCCCTAACAGTCAACATACAAAATGTTTTTGTTTTTTTTCAAATGAAGGTAATGAAAGAAATCGAGCAAAAAATGTGAGCGATTTGGTGATTTGATGTCACATCACATCCGGTCACGTCACGTCTTTTTCAAGTGAAAAATGTAAACCTCATTTTGAGGCAGTCCTGTGCTGTTGTTGTGTCCCGGTCACTAAAAAAAGCAAAGTTAAGGTTCCCTCCCCATTCATTTAGACATGGGCATCACCTTGTTAGCACAATATAACTGCCCAGGGGCGTTGCCAAAATGGCTGCCGAGTGGGCAACACTAGCCCAAAATGACTTTGACCAAAGTCACCTTACAGATATGAGTGTCTTAGAGAGTGATTCAAGATTAAGCGACCCCACCATTTAGAAAACAGTCAAAAAATAAAGTCGAATATGCGACATTAGACAACAGCAAACATTTGAGGTATATTTTCTACACTTGGGGATGTTTTATATGCATAATCAGATCTAATAATATGCCGTTATTCAGCATCAACAGTGTTTAATGATATGTAAACGGATACTAAAATATTTTGTCTCAGCTCAGTGATTTAGCTCGGATAGAACCCCCACACACACACGCACACACGCACACACACACACACACACAAACAAATCCCATCGTAACTGTCTGCTTTCATGTTGTGCTTCTGAAATAGATGAGGTGTGTGTTGGTGTGTTCGTGCGTGTGTGTGTGTGGTGGGTGGGAGCTCAGGGAGGGAGGGAGGGTGATTTGAAACAGACTGACTGTAGCCATTAAGGAAGTTCACATAAAACTCTCTCAGGCCATTTACTCAGTTAATAATCGACTTTGTCCAACAGTCACTTTTGACAACGGCAATAAATTTTAAATTTATGTCAACAAAACATATGCTGATCACCTCGTGCGGTGTGCTTCCTCGTAAAAAAAACCTGCCCAACCAAGGGCTGTCTGAACGCGAGCGTGTGTGTTTGAAATGTGAGCCGATTACAGGCCTGGGTTATTGAGCCGTAACAGCTTGCCTCGTGTAATTCAGAACTTTTTTCTTTTTCTTTCTTCCCATTTTGCCTCTGGACTTGGCTGGCCATATATCATAACTACCACTGCATTTGGTGAAATAAAGACCCGAGCGTCCCACCTGCCCCTCCACGTGTAATATGAAACTGTTAAGAATAAGGTGATCCACCGACACGCTGCAACAAATAGAATAAATCGCAGACCTCCGTGGTGCTTTGATGGCTTTGAGTCCTCCAGATTTCATATGATTGGGATTTGACAGAGGCAGTGGAACGACTGCCAAACCTCATTAAATCAAGTGACTTGACTTGAAAACTCACGCTGATCCCCTCATCAGCTCACATCAACATTTTACATCAGAAAAAAAAAAGGAAAGCCAAGCAGAGCCACGCTTGATAACTTGCACTTATTTCTCATGGCTTGCCCTAAAATCTATTTCTCCCGCAGCAGCCTTGAGCATCATTCTCCATCCTCATCTATCCTTTCATCTTTTATTTTTCCATTTTTCACCTCCTCCATCCTCCGTTTGTGAGGGGAGCTATAAAACAACCTGAAATGATGTTCGTAAATAAAAAGCTTTGGGGGGAGAGAGGACTGGGGGGGGGGAGGTTGGAGATGGAGAGAAGAAAACACTAAAAGATAAAGGGAGGCGATTGATAAGAGGTGGTAAATTGAAGAAAGGCTGCGTGGTGTGTGTGTGAGCGTTGCTTCATTAGTTCTGTTGGTCAGGAGAAAAAGAACTGATAATTGGGGAAAGGGGGGGGCCACTGAACAGAGCTTGGTCTTAAGTAGCAGGAGGATCTGAGACATTTGGTGAGGATAAAAAGAGCTGTAAAAGAAATTTACTTGTAACCCTGTTTATATCTCACTTCAGCTATTAGCTTAGCATAAATGGAAGAAAAAAGATTAACCTTGTATTCTATTTTAACTGTTTTAATTTCTCCTCTAAAAGCGCCCAGTGATTCCTTAAAGCTGCACTAATCAATATTCTAATTTTACACAAGAATATGCACGACGGGAAAAGGTTTCCTCGGCTCGAGGAAGCTTTTGAGCCTCTTTTAATTCATTTGCTTGTTTTTTTTTTTCACGACTGATAAAACTTTGTTCGCATCGACTGCAACAGGAAGCAGGCAGCATCTGATGTGTGAAAAAGCTTCAGTTTACCTGCTCATTTGCTACCTGTTTAGCAAGATGGTCAAGACAAAAAAAGGAGCGGACAGACTTAACACTGGACTACAATGTTTCTAATCATCAGAAACACGACTCTACATTTAATTCAATGTTTCACCCTGTCACCCGGATGTGTAAGAAAGCAGCCTTTTGCTATCATTCACTGTAAATCTTTACAAAAGGTGGTTATGATCAATTTTTGTGGTTTTTAGCTTGTTTTTTTAATGTAACTTTGTACTGTATTTCCACTGATGGTCCAAATTTCACAGGGTGCCTTTACATTAACTCTGTGTGATGATGTGGTGAGGAGAAATTGAGAACAGTTTCATAAAGGCTGATGAGATGCAATTATTTCTGAATGAACTTCGACACTGTTAAACTTTTATTCTTTATCTAATTAAATTCACTTTTAATTCAATATGATTAAATCGCTGAGGAATAAATAAAGAGCTGGGAAAAAAGGGAAAAATGACAAAGATACGGTCGGGTTGAAAAGAAAGTCTATGAGATTCCTCCATTGAAGGCAGAAATTTTAAGGATAAAATACACCACCATTGTAAATTCTGATCTTTTAAGATCAACACCCTCATGGAGAAATAATAGAAAAAATTAGTCACCCAGGAAACTGACCAAAAAACAGACATACAGGCCGCGGATGACGTCCTTTATATTTGGTTTTGTCCCATCTTGTATAGTCAAATTCAACTTTTTCATTAAAATGTTCCATATTTAATGTGGATGTCCAATCAGTGGCGATGGTAAATGTAGTCAGTTGAAGCAAAGAAATTCAGCGGTGAGTGTTAACTGAGAAAGACTTCTTCCAACACAAGTGACATAATCAGTGTAAATGAAGAACTACAACTCATTTTAAATTGGACTGAGCCTCTGGGTTGCCAGGTCATGAGCTGTCCCTCATAAACAAAACATGCTTCTTGTGAACCGGCTGCAATTCCCACATCCCAAAATATGAATGAAGATGATGTGTAATAGATGAGGAAATGTACTGCTACAGTTGACTGCATTTACAATGAACTCTAAGTTAACACACAAATAAATGTGGAAATTGTTCCGTTTAATGTGAAGGTAGCAGTCCTCTTGGCACATACTTTTGAGATTTATTCATATTTCCATTTCTATCTTCAGTGGTTGTAAACCACACACCACAAGTGCTGAAACACTATTGTGAAAACCTGCACAATCCAAAAAATATATATAAAAATCCAAGATACAGATGGAACTACAGATGGAAGCGTGTAGAAGAACAAAGAAACGAATGAGCAACAATCAACAATAATTGCCGGGCAGTAACAGAGCATGTAACGTGATGTTAATAGCCAACACAGGTCAATAAAAAGACGTGCGTTTCAAAATGATTCAAGGTTTTAAGTGGGATAATGCACTCTGGAAGGAAGAGCCCGACCGATGGCACATCCATCTGGGGATAAAAGCACAGGGTGGAAAAAGGACCAGTGCCGCACACACAACTCCCTGTCATGGTGAACAAAGGCAAAATGATGCATGAGGCGATTCAGTGACACTTTGGTGGCTGATCCTAATGTGGCCATAAGTGGCGCAGTGTGCCGCCGCCACCTCTTATTTTGGATTTCTGACGGAGAGGGACGGGGAGGAGGAGCGAGGGACTTTTGTCAACGTGAATTTTCCAGTCCATTAGGGCGCTGACCATGTCACGCAGACAAAGATGGCGGGAGAAGGAAGAGGGTGAGAGGGGAATGGTGGTGGTTTGGTTTAATGACACAGAAGGATCCTGATGTAACTAAATAAGAGAGGTTAAAAAAAACAAAAAGAAACAACAATGATGGGGGGGGGGGAAGAAGATGGCACCTCATCTGTTTGCTGAAGCCCTCTACAGCTCAGTGACACACATCTCGTCGAGAGAGGCTCCATGTGTGGCTCTTAACATTTACATGGGTCCATTTTGTGGCTGTCTGGAGAAGCAGGTGAAAAAGAGCTCCCTTTCTGTCATTTTATCCCTGCTTTTAAGCCTCCCCAATTCCATTGCCCTCCCACTCCCACCCCACACCACCCCCTCTGTCTTTGCTCAATCAAAATGTATCAGGCGGGCTGGCGTAACACCGGTCGGCGTGGGCTGTTTATCCTGAGTCCTCCTGCACATATCAATGACTTGGCCCCCGTTGTCCCCCGCCGGGGAGACGTTCATATAAATTCAAGCCACACACGCAAACGCCGAGGCACTCGTGTTGAGCATAGATGAGTAGCAGGGCAAGAGGAAAAGAGGAGAGACAGGAGGATGGGGAGGGGGAGTGCCACTGCCTTTCATCCTCACTGTGTTATTTATAATATCACAGACACTACCACCCCCAAATTTACCCCGAGGGTGTCTTGGGAGAAGGAGAAGAAGAAGAAAAAAAGAGAAAAGGATATATATAAATTAACAGTAAACACATTTTCATGCTTGAGTGGCACGGTCCCTGTCTCAGCCAATCAGGAACATATACATCACCTGTAATTCGGCGACAGTCGGATACATAATTTCTCTCAACTTTATCAAAATCTGATCAGCGCGATTTTGACAGCCGGCTGTAAGTATTTAGATTAATGATATCCGCAAGTTTCATTAAAATCCAATCAGTCATGTCTGAGTTGGCCCACAAGAGGAGTCTTAACCTACAGTACTAATTAATGCATTGCACAAACTCCTAATAGCGTTTACACGTAGCTTTAAGGTGCTACGTGCAGCTTTCTGCATCTCCAAAGACATTTACAATAAATTGGTTTGTTTCCGGTCGCCGACATGCGTCCCCGCTCACTGCTGTTAAGAATAAGTCAAAGAAAGAGATCTGGGATGGAGGAGAAGAGCCAATACTCATTCTCTAAGTAAAGTTTTGTTTTATTTGAAGAGGAATTTGAAGGATATGGAGGCTGCATTTGAAATGCCAGCGTGTTCTCAAGGGTTCTAAACCCATTTCAGACAATGGAAAACAAAAAAAAACAAACAAAAAAAGAAAATGCTGGCTTCATTTGTTCATTATGTTTTTTTTTTTGTTTTTTTTTTTGTGGCCCTCACGTAAATGTTCATTATTGCTTCATTCAGACATGACAAGACAAAAAAACCAAAAACAAAAAACAGCCACAAAGCTTGTGTGATATCGATGACGGATGGAGAACTGTCTGCGCTCGAAAGAACGGCGGTGAGTGCACGAATATGAAACAAGACAAGTGTTGGGGGATTGCAAGTACTTCTTTTGCAGCTGGAGCCTTGATCAATGACTGTCATGAGTGCGTCTCGCAATGAACCCCCTAATACATTTTGTCATCAATTTCATCATCTGTAAGACGAGAAGCTTGTGCTGCCTGCTTAAGAGAAGCCTGACAAGAGCACAGGAGAATGACAAGACATCCTGGTTTACTTCTTACTCGCTCACAAGTTGGATTTGAAGAATGTTTTGCTCGACATTCAGAAATTCACCCGTACAGATGTTTTAACTTCCCTGTCTGCTCCACAAGGGGACAAACCGACGTGATCATTAAATCATCTTGCTGAACTGATTTTCTTTTCTTTTTTGCATGAGAAATGACAGTATATGAACGTGGAATTGAGTCAGTGAGTGTAGAATATGTGAGATGTGTTCCTGATGATTCTTTGTTGATGATAAGTTTACTAAAGTCTTGATATAAATGCAATTATCTGAGAGTTAAAAGCTTTTGTGTCACAGCTGTGTTGGCACGCAGTCACAAACGGCAACAACAAAAAAGCACTAATTTCTTTTTTCACTAATTATCACCACCCAGGGATGATTGCTAGGAAAGCACACGCAGTTAGGAGAGCTTGGGCTCTCAGGTAATAGAAGGGGAATAATCCAAGGAACTTTTAATTGTGCTTCCTGGGCAGCAAGACACTTTTTCAAGCTAATCCCAGTTAGATACCCGGATTCCCCTAAAGCTTAGAAGGTAGGATTCACTCTCTAATACCCTCAGCGTTACTCAGGAAGCCATTTCAACCTCTCTCCTGCAGTTCCACTTGGAGTGAAGTGCTTTCCCTATTTGACAAAGTCCTTTTATTCAATAAAAGGTGACAATGAAGAGAGAGTGTGACCCACAGGTGGCAGTTCAAATCCCCAGACTGGCAAGAGGAAAGTTCACTGGAGAAAAATTATCAAAGGCGCCGTTGGCAAGACACAGAAACCCCAAATACTGAGGGAGTGGTATCCCTGCAGAAGAACAAGTCATTCAAAGAGAGGAGCTGCTGTGGGCGAGCCAACTGAAGGGAGTCACGAGAGCGATCAAACTGGATGAAGAACACAAAAACAGTTCACAACTGCAGACGCACGCTGCTGGAAGCATCTGCACTCAAGTGTTCAGTTAGTTATCAGCCACCAAAGTGTAAAACATGCCTAATATAACACAATCAACAAAGATTCCTTCACTTTCAGCGCAAGGTCAAATTTGTAAGATAGTCGATTGTTGAGTCCGATTCCCAGCTTGTCAGATACTGATGCCTCTGGTTTTGTGGCCGGCCTGGCCTACCAACCCAAGTGTCAGTATCTGGCAAGTTATTACAGCCAGCAACAAATGGCCGACCACAGCTTGAGTCACGCCAGTGGATATTTTTAAGGAGACCTGGGGATATTTCCATCATGTGATGCTGCGGCCAAAACCAGCAATTTGTCACAGGAAGTCGGACCATCTCAATCTGCGATTTTTGGCAACCAAAACTGTTATTTTAAGCCAGACCATTATTTAGTTTTTTTTTTGGAACCCTAACCAAGTGGTGATGTGCCTAAGCCTTATCAGGGGCATATGCACTGCGTGGTTATAAGGGAGAGATGGAACATTTTACCTAAACAACCATAAAGTTGCAACACAAAGAAACGCATCTGATTGGGTCGAAGAGAGATGTGGAGGCTTCAGATGAGTGAGTCACTCAGGTTCGTCTCCATGTGGCGGTGCAGGACAGCACACAGGTGAGAACTCGTATATGCGCAGCTCCCTGCAGTTTCTCCCCCAGGTCATTACTATAAATGACAGTGTGCTCTTAGTCAACCAGCCTGGTTAAATAAGGATTAGAGGGATAAGGAGAAAATAACTCTGCACTTTTGAGGGCAGCAAATGCTGTTTGCAAAGTCTGCAATCAAAAAGCAGGAGCTCGACTTTGCCTGCAAATAATTTGACATCCCCAGTTTCCCCTCTTGTGTGATAACTCTTTTTTTTTTCTCCCTTCATTTTAACTAGACCTAAAGACACTTCCACTGAAGTGCTGGAACGATGGGAACAAAGAGGAGGGAGAGCATGTAAGATCACACGTATAAAGTATTTCTGTTAAAGCCCATCACTGAGACAAACACCAGCCCCGCTGCTCCCTCTTCCCCCTGCCTCTCTTTTGGTTTGTGCATCAAAAGACGCTGCCATCTGAAAATAGCACGTCAACATTTCTGTTTCGTCTTGTTGTTTCTTTCTCTCTCTCTCTCTTTTTTTTTATCCTCGACAATGTTGCCAGTTTGCTGGATTCCTGTTTTTCCTCTGCTCCTGCTTTCTTGATCTGTGAGAGGTTACATCGCATCGAGTGAGACGGTTGGCTCTTGAGTGTGTGTGTGTGTCTGTGTCTGTATGTGTGTGTGTGTGTGTGTGTGCGGCAGCAGAGGCTTTGGTGGTCTATAAAAAGCAGCCAGACGAAGTCTTCCCTCTCTCCTCATGCATTATGCATTGGCATCACCTTCCATCAAGTGACAGAAAAACCTCAAAGATGTCTAAGTTTAGCTTCCATTCTGAAAGCCAAACAGAGGAGGAGATGTGTTATTTTGACTGCCACAGTCGAACTAAGCACCTGTTACATCAATAAAAGCTGCATTTCGCAACAAGAACGACAGCAACAACAACCTGTGTGATGGAGGAGCACTCACAAAAAAAAAAAAAAAAAAAGTGGTTAAATGCAGATAGGAGCGGGGAGTATGGGAGTGGAGAAAGAGTTCAGATGAGATTAGATGACACCGACTCAAACTTTGACCTTGGAGAGAAGTTTTCTCTCTGCTGAAGAATTCAGAAGGTTTTATGTGAAAGAACTTCAGGATTCAAAAAGCACTTCACTTTGAGGAAAACATCTTCACAGGAAGGGCACAGTGGGAGTTAGAAATACTGTGAAAGCAACCGAATGTAATATTTTCAGATTTTTGGGGACAATAACGATATATGGGAGTTTAAAAAATCCG
The DNA here is from genome assembly GCF_904848185.1 of Acanthopagrus latus. Lineage (NCBI taxonomy): Eukaryota > Metazoa > Chordata > Actinopteri > Spariformes > Sparidae > Acanthopagrus > Acanthopagrus latus. Next base: position 22,125,693 of record NC_051051.1, on the reverse strand, counting down.
GTATTAATATATTTTGCAACGATCCTTCACATCTAACGCTTTCCCTTGTGTTGTTCGGTGCTTCATCTAGGTCATCTCTGGAGCTGCTTTGACTTCTCTCTGCAGGTCAGTGTGACAGGTCAGTATAAATGTTTATGTAGTCATGGTCTTTTTAACAAACCTCATGAATGTGCACCCCGACTTTATCGATCAGTCTTGCATGCTTTTATTTCCGCTTGTATTATTTTTTTCAGCCCATAAATCTGTCATCATGAATGCTGATAACAGATTTATACTTTGACTTGTAAAACGCTAGAGAACTGATTCCAAATAACATGTTCAAAGCTCTACAAACCTTTGCGTTTTGTTTCTATGACAGCTTTGCAGTGACACAGAGGTTGTTATAAAACAGTGTAGAGTACAAATACAATACATTGTATAATTAAGTAGGATATTTATATGAGCAAGTGCATGCACATGACAGGTGATCGCTCCATAATTATGGCTACTACAGTCGACCAGATGTTGCTTATCTGGGTAATACTGGCGCGTTGTCAATATTTTGTCCACAGTGGTGTCCCGACTCATAACGTGGCTCAGTGTAAACACTCTTGTTTGTCTGGAAACGGGAGAGGGACCTTGTGATTTTATTATTTGCAGCCACTGGGAGCTAGAGCAGACCGGTTGACAAGGTGATTATTTTGGTATTTGGACACGGCTCTCAAACTATTATGCAATGCTTCTGGGATTGATTTACTGTACGCCTCGTAACACTGGACAGATCACATTCTGGGAAAAAGATAGCGGCAGGCCACTGTGTTTGTGTGTCTCACAGAGAGAGGCTCGTGTGTGTGCGCGTGTGTGTGTTTGGGTTGTGTGCGTCAAGCCATGGAAAATAACACAGATGAGATTATTAGCAGGGATGAGTGTATCCATGCTGAGGGAAATAGAAGGATTTAAAAAGTGAAAAGGTAAGATTGCAGGGGCTTATTTTGACACTTGAGATGGCCGCAGGCAGGTTGTTTTGATGGCTCTGACCTCGGAACTGTACGTGTGTGTTCATATGTGTGTGTGTGTGTGTGTGGCGCGGCTTGGGGAGGTTCAGGTGGCAGCGGTGGCGCTAGGCCATCTGCACTGTCATTCAGCGCACGTCCGCCTTCCAAGAGTTGCACAGCACCCACGGGCATCCCAAACAGCCCCAGCCGGAGCTCTGCGGGGCTGCAGTAAACAAGTCTCTCTCATCTCACAGGGTGTGTGTGTGTGTGTGTGTGTGTGTGTGTGTCGGAGGGGTGGGGGGGCTGTGTGATATTATATTCCTGTACACATCACAGTGCCATAACATGGGTCTGTATGTTTTCTTTTTATTCACCTTACAGTGCTTTCACCCACATTTGTAACGTTAACTGTGCGGTATATCAATTCTTTTTGTTCTTACAGTTTATAAAATCATAAAAGAGATGTTCATATAAAAGCTTTTATATGCAGCATTTGTATTTGCTATAAATCTGCTTACCCTCACCCTGAACCCAACGCTCCTGACCTTCTTATTGTATCATAAAGCAGAGATGCTAACAAAATCAACCATTGTTCCCTCTGCTGCTTTATATTTCACAATCAGTTGTCATATTTTCTTACTTCTGCTTTGCCTCAGTTGGCACCACAATTATTTGCCAAATATTATTGCTGAGAAGCTAATCTAAAGGATATGAAATGATGGAATTTTCCATGTTTAATCATTATTTAAATACTTTATAGCACCAAAATCACGTAAATTAAATTTTGCATTGATTTTGACCTGCTGGTCGGATCAACACTTTTTATTAACAGAAAGATTAATAGACTAAGAGTAATGAAAATAGTACTTTTCATCCCAGGCCTACATAGTCAATTGTGCATATAATACTAGTTTTGGGATCCAACTAACTAAAATAAAATAAAAAGCTCCCCTTATGGGTAAAAAATATATCGAATATGACTTTCTACAGACTAAGCTAAGTCAAAAGGAAGTAAAAATATAATGAAGCATGACAATTGCTCCTATTTCCAGCAGCCCCCCCCCCCCAATATCCCCCAGAGACTGTAAACCTGACTTTGGGAATCATTGGTGTACGTTATGTAACCGCGGCTCTCTCTGTTCTTATTTATACCTGATGCCTCTTCTTTGCTGCTGTCACAAAGCAGCATCTTTCAGTCTCATCATATCTGACCTAAAACGTGTTCTTAACTATAGATAAACATATTGCCTTTGACTGCCGCGGCTTATATTAGTGCCTTCATCTCTGCACAGCTCCCTATTAAAAGGGAGAAAACTTCAGCGAGTGAGTATGACAGCTGAACAGCAGCCAGTGAATGGAGTGGGCGGTCTGCGCCAAGAATTTCTGTCGGCTTGAATCAGTGCCTTTGCCCGCACAGTGGAGGGTCATGTGAGAGTTTGGGTTTGTGTGTGTATGTGTGTGTGAAATATAGCTAATAACAGAGCAATCGGTGGCCGTTTCCTCCCCCCCCCCCCCTTTTCTTTTCTTCCCACCAGTGCTGTGTCGTACTGGAACAGTCCACGCTGCCTGGTGGCAGTCCAGTTAATGATGCTGGTGTAATGCAGAAAGAGGAAAAGGAAATTGAGAATTACTTATGCATCAGGTAAACTGTGAGATTCCAAAAGGCAAGAGTAAGAGGTTTTAAAGCTGCCAGGCACTAAATTTAAGACCAATTTAAAAACAAAGCCGTGACAGCCAACCTTTTCCTAATGTTGTTAAACTATAAATGAGCAGAATAAGAAAAAGAGCACCGGTAGATGAAATGGTAAGGAGCAGGTTTAGCGAAGGAATTGGACACATTTTGTTCCCCTGAACACAAAGAATTCTGCACAGAAACTTGAAAAGTGACAGGGGATTATAATGAGATTATATGATTTTAAGATGTTGCAAGGACCTATCAACACCTTAAATTGGGTCGAAGTCTCTGCTATGTACATAGAAAACATAGGACAGGAGCTCCGACAAGAAAAGAGAGAGAGAGAGGGAAAATATACTGTGCGAGCGCAAGGATAAAATATGTGCTGACAGCTTTTTGGCCAGAGGGCCAGAACACTGAAATAGTAGCGTCTGGATGTCAGGCCGGGGTCGCTCCCTTCACTCGAGAGCAGACTTTCCCCGACCCCGGCTAGGAAAACATCACACACCACTACAGTCAACTGATAATGTAGCATCTGACGGTTAATGTACTCAGATTTCCAGACGTGACACTAAACGCACCTTGGGAATCCGTCGACACCGCAGGAAGACCTTTCAGATGAACTTCATCCATCACGTGCAGGAATTACTGACATTAGGAGCGAGATTAATACAGCTAGCTGGATGAGTGCAATGTTTTTCACTACTTGTGAAGTAATGACACAATAATTTTGACAATTTATTATTCTGTCGATTGCTGCACCGACTTTAGTGTGGTGTGGTGATTTTGGCTGGCGGTGAGAGCAGGCTGGGTGCACCTTTTTTCTTTACAGCTGGATCGAGAAAGCATAAAGGAAGAAATCGATATGACTGCTAATGCTGTGACTCACCAGACACTTGTGTGTGTGTGTGTGTGTGTGTGTGTGTGCGTGTGGCTGCGTCTGCACGTATGTGCATGGGGAGGGCAGACGAGGGGGAGGAACAGGCGAGCAAAACAACAAACAGGACCTTTAAATGTTCTTCGTGGCACAACCGGTGTGTGTTTGTGTCTATCTCCAACTACAGGTGATATGGGATAAAAAAAAAACTTATCACAGAGCATGTAATCCAATATTGTCATAAAGTACTCCTCCAATTCACCCAAAAAATCCCCCAGATTCCTGGAAAAAAAGATACTGAGAACATGAAGAGTGTTCTGGGAGGTACAGCCAAAGTGATATCGCTTCCAATGGAGGAACACCAAAATAAGAGTCCTCACTATTGCGCTCGAAAAACTGCCTGTCAGACACAGCACAAGTGAAAGATTATGCAAATATACCGCAGGTTTACAAGGTGCTTATCTATGGCGTAGGTTGCCTGTCATGTCGCTTTAAAAATAAGTCACTTATGTGAATGAATGTCGCAATTTAACAGGAATATTGCAAGGTGCCATTAAAGGCAAACATATGGAAAAAAAAGTTGACGGCCTACTATCGACGTATAGCCGAAGCGGAGGTTATTTAAACTTGAGGTGACAAGGACCGAAACAGGAAACACATCTTTTAAGAAACGTGTGATGATTTTGTGGTCCGTGCTCCATCAAATCAAAACTGTGGCTTTAAGAGATATGAGAAGAGAAAACCACACGCACGCACACACACACACGCACACCCACGTACAAACACACAGAAAACTATCCTTTTTTCTCTTCCACAACACCAAATCAAACAGCTGCTCAGAAAATGTCCCAGCCTACTTGAACAGAGCGGGCATCTTAGCGTGTCTCATGGTTGGTTAAATATTTGCCAGCTGGGGTGCTTTTCTCTGCTGTATGTATGTGTGTGTGTGTGTGTGTGTGTGTGTGTGTGTGTGTGTGTGTGTGTGTTTGGCCTGTTCGTCATGAAAAGCACAGTTCAGGTGCTGAATCAATCATACATGTAGATAGAATCCAATAAGCACAGAGCGAGACTGCAGCTGGGGTCTACTGAGACAAGAGACAGAGAGAGAGCAGCTATACCCATGTTGGCAGTGCTCGCTCTATCACCCCGTCTCAGCAGATGCCATGTTACAGAGAGGGTAATTAATAGCCCAGTGGGGCCTGAGTGAGAATCGCCAAGGCACCCTCTACACACACACTCACACACACACACACACACACACACACACACACACACACACACACACACACACACACAAAATAATAATGTCTCCATTTGCCCCCCGGAGCAGCTTTGTGCCAACTAGCCTTCACCTCATTATGCCAATCAAATCGACCAGGAGGTGTGGAGGGTTGGGGGGGTGCGGGGGGAGATGGGAGGGGACAAGCTGTCCCTTTTTCATTCGGCCGCACTCACTTTCACCGTCCATGTGTTCATTATAAAGAAAGATGTGATCTTAATAAGAACTTCATCACACAGAGCTGTCAGGAAACGGCCAAAGCCCTGCGTTTCTTTCTTCTTCTTTTTTTTTTTTTTTTTTTTCCCTTTTCCCCCCCCCCAATTGTACATTGGTTTGGCCTCTTCTTCCAAGAAGCTAAAAATGTTGGATTTACCAGCTGCCTGTTCTGAGCCACACACTCTGAGCTGCAGCTGGGTTTTCACAGTTCACTTTGACTTTCCTTTCTAGACTGCACAGGGTAAACTATTTACAATCCAAGTGCCAGCAAACTACTTGAACACAGGGATTTTAGTGGAAACGGTTTCACAATCAAAACTTTTTTCCAACTTCATCTTATCTTTTAGAGCAAAAGTCCCGCTGCCACTCGGCTGTACATGGTGGCAAGTTTATTTCCTGTAATATTTGACCTGCCTCCAGTTAGTTACTAAGAAATGTTTGGTTTGGCTTGTTGTTTTCACATGGGGCATGATGTCTTACTGTTTCATTTAATAGGACATCGCGACCGTTCTCTTATTTGCTCATGACAGATAATCAGCACCACTTTCAAACAAGCTGAATTAAACTCTTGGTCTTAAAAAACTCTTACTGCCAATAAAAGTAGAATTCAACAGGTCTAACATTCACATATCAATGGGGAAACTGCCATTTATTTTATAGTTTAATATCTTTTATTGATATTTATATTAATATTTGCTCCTGTTTGAATTGGAGTTTGTTAGTCATACTGTAAGACTTTCCAAACCGCAGCTTAAAAGTGCTGACGTAGCTCCATGTTTGCTAAAACATTAGTCATAGCAACTTCTTTACCAGACTGTAAAAATTCCAATATTCCAATTTCATTAAGAGTGCAAATTGTGTTAGAACAGTAAAGTATGAGTAAGGCCTTTGCTTAACACTAATGGTTTGTTTCATATGATTGTAAGTCTTATTTCCTCCTGATGTGATATAACAGTGTATCAGCGTGCAGCCTTTCCATGAAAGCTTTGACATTTACTATACTCTTCCTCCTCTGGTTCACATGATGTGACTAATTCCACTTTCATTCATTTTGTGTTTTACTATGTCAGTAGGTTCAGCAAAGATAGTCACAAGCACACCATCTAAAACCTTTAGTGCGTAACATCCAACTGAATTAATCATTGGAAAGTTGCTTTAATGATCTGCATAAGGCTGGAAAATGGAGGGCGTAAACATGTATCTTCTTCTATTTTCCCTGCTTGAAATCATGTAAGAGTTTCACGTCTTCCCCTCAGTGAGTTTACCATCACCACCACCACAAAGAACTAAAAACACCCTGACCTGCTGTCTTCAGGCAGCAGGGGAGGTATAAGGAGATGTACTTAGTGGCAGCCAGCCTCTGCAGAGGGTCTTCTTTGGTGTCAGGACAGTGTTTAGGGCCATTTCGGTAAACAGCGTCGGCGCATTTCATCCCCTGTTGCCTCATTGAAATCAGCCTCTTAACAAACACATCTCCATCCTCTTATTTTGTCGCTGACCCGCTACCCCCCCCCCCACCCCACCCCTACCCCGCTGCTTCCCCCCCTCGCACCCACTGCCACCACCAAACTTCCCCTGTGTGTTACCTGAGACAAGCAATTTACCTTTTTTGTTGTTTGCCTGACCTAGAGAAAACAATTTCAGAGGGGTCTTCCTGCGCTCTTAACAGCCCTTCGTTTGAACAGGTAAAGGCGACTGGCGTGCCACAATGGCTTTTTTTTCCCTCCTAGAAGATGAATTGGCGAGCTGTCAGCTTCAGACAGGCCGAGTAGCAGTGTTTCTGTAATGGGACACTGGAAGTGTCTTTGATTAATGGAAGAGCCATACTGAGCTGTTAGGGAACCCGCCGTGGCCCAGCGAGAGCGATTGAGCGGCGGATACATGCCGACAGATGTGCGAGGGAGCGCGGGCCTCGATACCAGCAGAGAAGGAGGAACGGGAGGAGGGGGAGGAGACGATAGGAAACGGCCCTCTGCCTGGCATTCAGCCATTTTTAACCTGAAGCCTATTTTCCCATCTTCTTTCATCACACTGATTGATTTAGACCTGAATCTTGTCAATCGCTTCACTACAGAGCTACTTACATCTTTGCTTGCCTCGACTGCAGCGCCGCAACGGGAGTTTTTTTGTTGCTGGAAAATAATGAATGCCACCGAAAAATATGAAAGAAGAGAGTTTTAAACAAATCGATGACCATATGTATTGTCTAATATTCTGTCGCTGCATAGAAACTGAACAAAATTGGTTACAACTGTGCCTGTTCCCAGAGAAGAATTGTTCTGAGAGAAATTAGCATCCACGCGGCTTGACAATATATTGATACTATTGTCATCATGATGTCAGACTTTATATCATCTTAGATTTGGGATATCTTCATGTCATTGTATGTCATCAGTGTTGTACTTGTCCTGGTTTTAAAGGCTACTTTACAGAGAGGTGATGTCATTTTCTGAACTTAACAGACTGTTGTAATACTTGCCTTTCCATGTTTAGTCATTCAGTCCACATTACTGATGATTATTCAGCAAAAATCTCAATACTGATAGCCATCTTTACAATGTGGTGATATCCTGGCGCCTGGTCAATCAATATTTTGACATATGATTCTGTCACCCAGTCCTTGCATTGATTAAGTGCCTTTGAGGAGATTTCAAAATATCACAATATCATATTCAGGCCATATCGCCAAATCATGGATCAAAACAGTTCAGACATATTCAACAACTGCTCGCACAGCTGTACATTTGACTTGTTTTCACTCTTTCTTGGCAGACAGCGACTGAGAGCAGCCCTGCGAAAGCCACAAAGTGACAGTCAGGGGACACCAGTCGTCCTCCAACTTTTGGAGAAAACCCTTAAAGCCAAAGTCAAAACAGAAAGAATTTTTTAACTGCAGCAGGAACACGAGCATCACATGCCGCTGACTCTGTGCTGTTGTTGTCCCTGCGTCTATTTTGGTGGGTGAAATCGCAGCCAAAAGCAAGATGTTTCCTTTCTTCTCATCATCTTAAAATAATTTTCTTTCTGCTCAGTCTCTCATTTAGACTTCTTTTGGCTCCAGCTGATAAACAGATCTCAAAAAACAAGAGCGCTACTCATGTTGAAATCACAAAGAAATATTATTTTATTCCCCTGTTATTAGCCTGAAGCCCGTCGGCGCTTGGAGAGGAGGCACGCGAGAGCTCAGAGTTTTACTGTAAACAGGCAGAGTCTCTAATTCCTCCCTGTACAAATATTTCAGAATAAACACTTATCTTTGAGAACAGCTGAGGAGACACGTGTGGAAATTTTCCCCTCGCAAAAGATAGCAAAATATAAATACCCCCGTTTTAAATGCTCACTGATAAAAATGGAACAAATTCATCCATCCATGACGACCGCTGTTTACAACACAGCTGGAACAGAGGGTTCCAGGCCGCGCTCTCGCCACTTTTTGTTTGGAATAATGCTTGTTTATTGGAATTGTGGCATTGCTGTGTTTTAAATGGAAGGAACAGCATTTTACAAGGTAATTAGTCAGGCTATAATCCTTCGCTCAGTCACACACACACACACACACACACACACACGCACGCACGCACGCACATGCACACACACTGCCTCTCTCAGAACACTGCATCCTAATACTATCATGTGACAAACCACTTTTGTCAAACTAATTCTGCACAAATGTGTCATGCACAAACCTCTAGCAGACAGATGGGAGTAAAAAAAAATCCTGATAAACACAATAACCTGTACGTGTATTTTTAAAAGTGACATGACACTTTTGTATATGTTATCTTTAATTCCTCTTCCTGCTGCAACCTCATTATCAGCTCCAACAGGGATTGGAGGGATTTTAGGTGCCATGGTGGGGGTTGGGGATGGGTGTTTTTGTTGGCCCTTGTTTCCAGGGTCGGGAACTGTCCCGAGGGAGCGCATTCCTCACCCAGAGCACGGCTAAAGGTATGTGAACCATCTGGACAAAGCCATGAGCCACAATGGCCCTACACAGGCCCGTCCATGTGGTCCGATGGCCAGTCAGCGCTCTCACACTGTCAACTTTTTCATTCCCCCCTGGCGCTGGAGGCATGAACTAGATACCCATCGGCTCCGCTATGGGCCAGCCATCACTTCCACTGTGTCTATGTATGTGTGTGTGTGTGTGAGTGTGCTCCAGGGTTCCCTCCTCCTGGCTGGGCCAGGATGAACAGGGTCATTTGTGAGGCCCACTGTGATGCCCGCACGACTGTGTGGATGTAAAGAATGCTGCCTAAGGTCAACTTATCATTAGCTGAAGGGTCAATGAGACGATTGTTTCCTTATTCACTTGTTTTATCACCATTTCAAATCATCATATGACTCCAGCGTGCAAAAATGGCATACATCCCAGCAGTGAATGCACAAGTGACAAATGAAATGCCTGCTCGCCATCTCCTCCTTTTAAAAAATGCTGATTTTAGCTCATTTCCTCAGTCCAGAACACAAGTAAACGAGTCTGCCACCAAAAATCACACTAATACGGGTTTTTGGATGCTTATTTTACTTAAAATACAAAAACAAATCTAGTTGTGCGGATAATTTTTGGTTTGCTTTAGCCTGTTGAGGGCAAATCTGTCTCCACTCCAGTACAATGGAAGTGAGTGGTATTTTGTAATGGTAATGATTTATTAACTTTTTTTTTAAAAACTGACCATTTAAAGCCGCTTATAGCAGTGCTGTTCAACTGATACTCAATATCTATACAGTTCCCTTTTTTCATGGCATACCATAACAAAGATTCAGTGTTTTTAGCCGAATTTTATTGAAGCCAAGATGGAAAAGCCTCAGGGACCGCACTGAGACTGTAAAGCTCTCCACTGAAACCTATATTATCAAATGACTTGCGGGTTAGCAGTGCTATAAAACACCCACCACACACACTCAATTACAGGGGCACCTTGGGACACATTACTACTTAACATAGGCAACTTTAAAAACAAATTCACCACTTAATCAAAAAAAAAATAAATATATATAAATTAATCAAAATGTGAAAACACAAATACTGCAACTAAAAACAAAATGGTCCAAATTAAAGGGTTATTTCAGTGATTTTTTATGTATCAGCCTTAACTCAAAATATTACACTTTGATAGAGTATAATGTCTATTTTCTTGCCAAAATATATGGGACACAATCATCTATTTCAGTGACTTAAACTGCATGACATTTGCAACTTTCACCTCCATTGGCAGATTATATATTGTCTTTTTATAAAGCAAAAAAAATACCCTTTTTTCTATGTTTTACCTATTTCTACACTGGCATTTTATTCCAGTGAGCTACTGAATTTTAGAAATCTGTATATTTTGGTCTTAGATTTTCAAGTATTCACTGACTCCCATTCATTAAATGTTTTGAAATAGTAATGCCAGCGTGATAATCTCTGTGATTCATTACACAACTCAAGGAAGTTTGAATTATCTCCAAAATGATTTTCATACCACGCAGAAATGAGCAGAAGCTTATTGTTGCATAGATGATTACAGGGAAATTAAACCAAACGGCCTGTATTGGGAAATGGTTAGCAAAAATCTAGAGAGAGTATGATTTGGAGTTATGAGGCCAGAAACACACTGGCATGCTCCTGTTACTCCATGTACTGCTCTAACACTACAAATACACATCAAGCCCCAGCCTCAGCAGACCATGAATTTACATGCTGGCAGAGGACTCGTCCTCTCTGGGTCCAGTCTGATTGTTAGTTCACAGAGGACTGCTTCAGACGGCTGGATGAGTGCCGTTCTGGAGCTGAGTGGCCGGCTCAGATAGAGAGCGGAGATGGAGCATCGGGGCAGCGGCAGCGCGGCAGCTGCGTCTAATAAAGAAGCCGAATTTGATAATCAGCTGAGACAGTCAATTTGCTAATAAGGGATTCTAATTAATTAATCAATGTGCATTTGGTGGGAGCAGGCGCTATTGTCAAGAGCGGTCAAGTGCAGTTTGCTGTGCCTCTCTTTCTCCCCTGCTCATTGCTTAACACATAAGTTGATTTCAATTTCATTTGGCGCTGGGCGAATTTTCTCACTGCAGAGGGAGAGGGGAGGATGATTAAGTATTAGAGAGCACACAGAATCTGTATGTGTACTGTTCAGGCCTTCACTGACTGTAATATAGGACTTTTTCTTCTTTATATGATTAATCGGTCATTGACATGTTCCTGAAAAGTAAAATCTTTTGTTTGAAACAAAATGTGAGAGGAAAATTGTTCTTATTTTATATCATTACCATTAAATATATATACACACATTTTACTTTTCAGTTTCTATGAATTTTGTTTGACTTTTTTCAAATAAAATGAGCAAGATGATCAACAAGTCTTCTATCGCAATACTATGAAAGAATACAACTTACTGAGCTATGATAATGTTCCCGTTTACAGCAAATGTTTATTTGCTTTTTAAGATACTGCGTGGTTTATCTTCCCCAATGCTTCAACAGTTTATTTGTGGTGAAATAAGACAGAGAATATTATCAACTAGTGGAGACAGGTATGTAAACATTGCTCAACACATTAGCTCAAACTGCTTTTTACATTACCACCACAAAAGACTGAAAAGCTGTTTCTACACATATTAGATTGATGGTTTTAATCAAGATAAAACCAAAAAAATTGTCGAAAGTCATTTAATGTCATTTAGGTCTGCTTATGCTTCTCCGCATGTATATGCACTGGTCTGGTCTCTACAGATGTATAAGGGTTACACGGAATTATTATTCTATATTGTTGTATTTGGATTGTAAACACTCCCAGGGACAATGGACGTAAACGTGAGCTACATCGGATGCAGTACATTTATTGTCGACTGCACCCGCTTCTAATGAACCAATAAATGAATGAATGAGAAGAGCAGATATGAATTAATGACAGCAGCTACAGACAGGATACAACACATCTCACCACGACAAAAGGGTCCAATGACTCGATGGGGATTGGCGATTAAATGTCGAATGCTGCTATGGACCAAAAACCGTGCTCAGGTCTTGATACGAATGAGCTCGGCTTGAGGTGTAGCAGAACACAGAAACAGCCTTGAATGCAATAATTGACAACACACACATACACACATACACACACACATGCACAGCAGCTCCAGCTTTGTTACAAAAGCATGTAACATGCAAAAGTGTCTACTCAAGCACTGAATTCATTCTGTACTTTTTGTTACACCATAATGCCACTTTGGAGCTGCAGATTCATTTTAAATGGAAATCAGATGATCAGCTGAAACAAATGTGGTGCACTTTTATAGATTTAACTAACCAACAGAATGCGAATACACTATATAAGTATATTTTGCGTTGATAACACTCAAGTCACAGTAAAAATTCTGCCATTCCAGCTTCTTAGATGTGGACATTTATTGCTTTCCTTACACCTCCATGCCAGTAAACCGAATACCTTTGTGTTGTGGACAAAACAAGACATGTGAGGACGTCATCTCGAGCTTTGGTAAACACCAATTGATATTTTTAACACTTTTTGACATTTTTTTTGGCCGAGCAACTAATCGATTCATTGAGAAGAGAACAAAGCATTGCTAGTTGCAGCCCTTGCCAGTGGTTATGTTTTTGAGGTGAATGATTCAAACTTAACGATTACTTCAAAAGTAGAAGCCACAAGTAATTTACATGTACATTTTCATACTGTCTGGTTTTAAAAAGCTGTTAATCAACGTGAATATTTCCATTTTGGGAACTTTCTTCGTCTACTTTAAGAGCTTAAGAATATAATGCCATGTTACAATATACAGAGTAATACAAACACATTAAAACATTCCCTCCATGACTCTCCTGCCTTGACTTGCCCTTTTGACAGAACAAAGTATGTCTTAACTGCTTTCCTGATCCAACTTTCCAGTGTTAACAGGTGTTGACTGGCCTCCTCTAAGCCCTGACAGTGCTGATTTTAACACTTTGTGACTTCAATGAACACTGGCACTTTGGCTGTACAGTCCAGTTATCTTTGTGTGTCGGTGTGTCTGCGTGTGTGTTCAGGTTGCTGAGGAAGTTCTTTATGTTGCAGGCAGTATAGTGCCCTCTAGGCGGAAAACAAAACCTCCCCCCACCTCTGCTGAGAGCAAATGGTTTTTAACGTGGTCAACGAAACACAGACAGGCAACGCGCAGATGAAAAGTTAAGACCCTCTCTTGTTTTTTTGTTTTTTTTTCAGTGCTGTGCGTGACCTTAAAAGACCTCAAGACCCTCACATGTGTTTCAGACACACAGAGGGAGGGAAAAAAAAAAAAAAAAATCAAAAAAAGGGATTTGTGTAAGCAGTGTCTGGCTGAACCCCCGAGTCCTTACATATGGTGTGGTTCAGAAAAAATGCACACAAAGAGAAAAAAGATGGTTCACGATGGCTTTTTGTATCAGAGTTAAGTGTCCAGATGGTCAGTGGGATACATCTTTAGCATTTGTGTATTTAGTACAAAGGAATGTATGGTTTCCAAACTCTTATTTGGACAAACAGCACGCAGACAACAAAGTGCAGCAGGGCTGGAAGGGGAAGGAATTTATAGAGGGGTGGGGGTTATCCTGCTGGTTGCACTGGTGTTGGTGGGAGGGAAGGAGCCTTAGTGGTGCTAAGGGTCAGAGGTCAGCTGCTTGCACTCAACAGCTGTCCTAAAAGCAGCAGAGATAAGGACTGAAAGCATCCTGTGTGTGTGTGTGTGTGTGTGTGTGTGTGTGTGTGTGTGTGTGTATGTATGTATGTATGTATGTATGTATGTATGTATGTATGTATGTATATATATATGTATATATATATATATATATATATATATATATATATATATATATATATATATATATATAAGGATTTGTGTAAGCAGTATGTGTGTGTGTGTGTGTGTGTGTGTGTGTGTGTGTGTCAGGCTAATACCAGCCACTGGGCAAATAGATACAGTAAAGCTTGAACAACTGGAATCTTACGGCTCCACCTTTCATGTCCAACAGGCTTTTCAAACTTTCAGACTTAAGTCCTGAGAAAAGGAGTAGATTACCCCACTAAGGGTGGGGAGGGAGGAGGGAGGTCAAGGCTTGACCGGTAGGCCGGGTCATTCATCAACTGCTAATGGCCAGAGCTTTATGCTGTCATGATGAATGACCTTTGTCTGCGAGGGAAACGACGCGAAAACTCAACCACGAGACAAAGGCATCGGCGAAGGCATCAATTCTACATGTCAGTCGAGTTCTGAGGAAAGCTGGTGTGCTCTGTGTGTGTGTGTGTGTGTGTGTGTGTGTGTGTGTGTGTGTGTGTGTGTGTGTGTGTGTGTGTGTGTGTGTGTGTGTGTGTGTGTGTGTGTGTGTGTGTGTGTGTGTGTGAGACGAGCGAAAAAAGTTTGTGTATCAGCTCGGGGTGATGACTTATCTCCAGTCCTAACAGGACAAGCAGAGACGAGCTTCAGGCCAGCAGCTTGTAGCGAGGGGGACAGGTGGTGACAAGGTCTTGTTTAGGCCTGTTTTGGCTGGTTGGTTATTCACTCTGACCCCACACCACCCCACGCTTCACCACTCCGACCTGCTGTCCCACTTCAAAATTGTATTGGATGCTGCTCGGATGCCTGAGTCCGTCAAATCAATGTGTCTGTAGGAGCAGTAATGAGGAGCAGTGACGCTACAGATGGCACAGCTACTAGTGTGATTACGTTGTCCAGCAGTGGTCGAATTGAGAAGGAATCACAAAATTCTGGAGTGCATTCATCATATTATTGCATTAACCACACTTCAGTGAGTGCAGTGTAAATGTAGCATTCCTGTAGGTTAACTGCTTCCAATGAAGAGTTCCTTTTGACTTCACAGGTTTCTGTTTTAAAGAAGCTTTCCCTGCAATGCTACAGGCAGGACCATCTCACTGAAGTTTGTTCAGCGGACTGGGGGATATTGTGATTTATTTACTCATTTGCCCTACTGGCCATATACAGTTCAGGGAAACAGGTCAGTGAGGTTTTTCCAGGAGCCTCCCCTGTGTGTTTTCTTTCTTGCCTGGATTTCAGAGCTGTAGCTACCGTCTGCAGGTAACAGGTCCCTACAGGGGGAGGAAACTCCCTTAAAACGCCGATGTAGTGTATCTGTGCTAATACATTGGCTCGATTTGATCCACTTCTCAAATCAAATAATGTTTCATTAAATAAAGTTCATCAGGAATGATACATTAATTAATTTGAACGTTTGTTTTAATCACCTTTTCACTATTTAATTTTTGAGAGATTTCTTCAACACTAGACCTTGACACAGGATGAAACTGCAGCTTTCCTTTTGTGTTGTTGTCAAAGCTTTTTGTTTTTTTTTCCCCATACAGATCAGAGCTGTAGCAGAAAGGCAATGGGTCCAAAGTTATGCAGACAAAGTTTTCTGAAACACTTGCAAAACACTTGAGTGAGCACACCAAAAATATTGCTTATACAGTACCGCTGCACGGTGGGTCAAAGAGCTCCTCAACTTTCTCAACTCCAGTTATTGTACTAGTTATTTCTGAGATATGATCACAAGCTCTGGAAAAAGAAGGGAACCAGAATTAGCCAGCATCATTTAATCTCAGCTTGAACTTTTCTGGCATCAACTTGTGTTTTGCAACTTCATAAAAACTTTAACCCAATGATGAAAACAAATTCTGGGCTGTATGGTTTCCCTCCCAGTTCCTTTAAAAAGCTGCCCAGTGTACTCTAGTAAACTCGATGATGTACAAAGCGCCTGTGCTAAGAATATAACCGGCTCATGTGAGTGATTCCAACGAGCCTATCAAACAGAGCTGGAAACAGCCCCTCTTCCCCCATGTCACTATCACTTCCTCATTCTGAGGTCTGCACTCATTTCACCAGATGCTGAATAAGTTCAAATACTGCACGCCTGTGTTGTTGTTGCAGGAAGTAGCTGCTTACACACACGCTTGCACACACGTGCGCACACGCGCGCGCACGCTCAAACCTCTTTGTCAAATGTCTCTTCTGCGGTGTTCCCGGTCCAGTCTGTTCTGTTATTGAAAGCGATACAAAATGGAATTGATTACAAAGGCGGATTAATCCTGCGCAGTCCCCTAAAAGGCTGTAAAAACAAACGTCCCAGCGTGGCCATGTGGATCCAGCCACCTTATCATTTTATTAAAATGACGCCGGATGCATTTTTCTCTCTGTGATCACTGAGCGGGCGTCGCGTTTGACTGAGCAGGGCTTCTGGCGGGGAGTCCACCTCTCTGATGTGTTTTAATAAACACGACCTTGATTGTTCCCTGGTGTTATTTTGAAGCGTGGAAATGAGCCTTCCTTTTCAATAGTCTCTCTGCTGGACTCATTCCTGTTGGCAACATCCCGGCCCTCCAAACAAAGTCAGCACTGTGACTGGCACTGGCCGCGTCAGACAAAACACGCCATTTTTAATTAGCTTTGTTGAGGACGGCGAGGGGATGCGGAATAAGAGAACATGTCTGACCACCTTAATTGGTTCATTCAGAATCACGTGCAAAAGATTTTAAAAAAACCTGGCCTACCTGAGCCGGTTCAAGCAGTTCTCTCCCCCCCCACCTTCTTTTTTTTTTTTTAAATCTTGTCAAGTCACTCTTTTGAAAACTGGAAAACATGAATGCATCTCATGTAAACTGAATTAATTTCCATCAACGCGCAGAAATGTTGGAGAGACTCGTAACAAAAGGAGGTGAGTTGAATCTAATTTAAAAAAATCATTACCATATTCTTTAAAACAAGTTTCTCAGCAGACACAAGGCTCTTTTGCTACACTGACAGTGATCCTGAGAGCAATATGCTAGCTCTACCATCTGTTTTTTTAAAGCACTTCTCTGTAAACCACCTGAGTATCTCAAATGTCTTTTTAAGTACAGATCAAATTTGCAGTGCACGGCATTCCAAGGCTATCTGGCTCTTTGAAATCTTCAGGTTAATACTGAGATTAGTGGCTTTTAAATATGATGCTCTGCAAAATTGGAACAATTTGTGGAAATGTTACAGATTAAGACAGACTGGTCCTTTTCATACAATATAGGATCCCTCTGCTGGCTTGGAACAGAGTGCATGTATGTATTACATTGTATTACATTGTCATACTTTACATTTATTAACTATGCATTTCATATACATGCATTGTCTTATATGTTGTCTATGTACTTTATCAGGGTGACCTTGAAAAACAGAGCTCACACTCAGCGGCAATTCTTCATTTAAATGAAATGTTGAAACAGAATGAATATATTTCAGATGTGAATAATGTCCATCTTGAGCCTTATTGAAGTCATTTAGCTGTATTTTGATAACTTTGGAGGCATCAAGCTCACTGATAATTGATCCTACATGGTCCCATGATATGTTGTCATGTATCTTCGTGAAGGCAAAAAATGATAGAGAATTATGGATCCATCTTTGATCTTTCTTTGCCATGATTTTTTCTAGCATACGTTACCTACCATCAAATCGACCACAAATATAACAATATTTGGGGAAGATTAATACAATAAGTAACTGCAGGCAAAATTGCAGCTGCTTAATATAACCATGTTATGGTTAATACGATAGCAAATAGAGCACTGAATACAAAAGCCTGGAGTTATAGATATACTGTAATATGTCACATTTCCACATTAAAAACCATCTAAAAAAAAACCAAAAAAAACCCACCTTTGTCATATATTTTGTTCACCGCTTACCTAATCGCATATGTTCCAAAAATGTTCACAGATAAATCCATGATTGTATTCAAAGGAACGGTGTGATTTATCTGGCTGGATGTTGCCAAACTTCAGAGGAAACATCAGATCAGAGAGGAAGGAAGTGGGTCAGTCTGGCTAAATGTAACATTTACTTAACTTGAATGCATTACCGCGTACATTAACATCGACAACAGTGGCTCCCGTGATCCGACACCACTTTATCACATCATCAAACTGCAACACGTGTCGTCACTGTTTAGAGAGTGAGACATTACAGGCATCAGCTTCTATGTATCCATTAATCCATTAATGGAATAATGCCATCACACATCACTCCTTCATCAAACTCCTGCATGCAAATGCTACTTTTTGGCAAACTGCTCTCAGTACCCATAATTGCACCCATTGCTTAATTCAAAACCACGATGACAAACTCTGTTCTTAAATTTGACTATTTTTAACTGTTTTTCTGTTGTTGTTGGTTTGTTTTCTCGTTAATCATGTGTATGTGTATTTATCCTGTCTCAAGTGTACGCGCAACATCATTGAAAATGAGGGCATGCCCTCAACGATTCTTTAAACATTTAAATAAAAAGCTGAAAGACTGAAAGATTAAGAGTCCCCGAGTGGCAGAAATTACATACTGTGCGTTCAATTTTTTATTACTTTTAGAATTATTTTTATCACACCATTCGACTCCGCTTGTATTGCAACGTTCAAGTGCTATCAAACATGAAGAAGACTCCTATATGAATCCCTGTCTCCAAGTTGCCTTACAGTGCAGCTCTTGCCTAAAGCCACTCACAGGTATCACTTGTAGGCGGACAGAGGATTCTGTTCCTACACCGCTGAGATGAATATCAAGACAGGTGCTGGGGACTGCACTGTATGTTTCCCCTTGCTAACGCTTCCCTCCCTCGCTCATCATTCCTCTGTCACCTCACTGAAAGGTTGGTGTCTTTCTCTGTGAGGGTGTTTGCTCAGATGTGGGCACCCAGGACACTGTGGCATGCCTGGGGCTTACCAATGAGATTAGACGGTGACAGTGACACGGCGGCGCGGCCAAATGATCTCCAAAACCGCAGGCGGGGGCTGGAAAAGGGATGTTCTCAGCCGTGCACATGACTCACTGAGGCCCTGTTTGCTCTCCTGAGCTGCTATTCTGCTCTCGTGTTTGTTTTTGCTGAAATCAGTGGCTTGCTTGTCTCCAATAGCGATCACGAGATATGAAGAGTTGATTTCATTAGTTCCATTTGTTGTTTTTTTTGTTGCGAAATGCACTCAACGACAAATTAGGCAGTGTAAGTGGCAGGAGAATAAACAGCCACGTACCACTTTAGTTACACACTGACTGGAAGACAATGATTCGAAATAGTGGAGAAATGTTATCTTAGCTTAAAAAAAGATCCAGTGGTCTGCATCAAAGAAGCTAAAAATGCTGGATTTATTGGCTCTTAAAGCATGAAGCCACAAACAGCCTGGTGGCAGCTGGTTGTCACCGTTTGCTTTCACTTACCGTGAAAACTATATCAAGATACTCTGTCTGTGCATAAAACTACTTTACAGTAATTGGATGACCTTTACCTTTAAATAAATGTCACTTTTGTGATTTTTCTTTTTTTTGTTGTTTTTGCCACTCCGTGCTGCTACTTGATGTCATGCACAAGTGGATGGAAACGTGGTGGCAGAGGTTTAGGTTTTGTTTTTGGCAGCTCTTTGTCAGATTGATTTCTGCTGCACAGGAAATGATGCATTTTGTGTTTGCCTTCTTGTTTTGACCACATAAAAGTAGGGCTGGGTGTAGTATCAACAGTCACCCTGATGTACCGTACAGCCTCACATTTTTTAAAACAAAAAGAAGGTTAAACAATGCCTAAATATTCATTGAATTACGGCATCGAAAAATGTTCTGCTTCGATAACACGTACCATACAGAGAAACAATCATTTTAAGATGTTGAACAGTGATTGAGATCATGGCTGACATGGCCAGGAACACAGGACAGCAACAGGTGCTGAACTGTAAACACAGACACAAGGAACAGATTTACTAAACCTACCACGAGGCCTACTGACTTTGGCATTGCTTCGGCATTTTTTTGGATGAAGCCGGACATGTAATAATATTGATGATGCAAGTGAGCAGAGTTGCAAATGAAATAATGACATGAGTTCGTAAAATGATGCTGGGCCAAGATATGTTTTTGGCATGTCTCTAAAACAGTGGAAAGCAAAGTGATCAAGTGTACTTCTTCAAAACATTCTGATTAATTGTATTTTAAGTAGATATTTTGGATTACAGCCAATGTAGCGTACTATACATGATCTGCTGCAATGCCACCCTGCCTACAAATACAAGCAGAGAGCAGCTGAGAAACAGCAGCAAGGTCACTAAAACTGTGTGAGAAATAATAATACTGTGTTGCTGGCCTTTTGGCTGGTGTGAAAGGAGAACAAGTGATTGCTGCTGTCATTGAATGCAGTTACTTTCAATGCCCTATCACACACAAATGGGACAGCTGACCCCTCAAAATCATAGGTACATATCTTTTTCTTACATGTAGTTCTTTATATCTACCCTGTCTTTTAGAGAGATCATTTCACTGGAGCCGTGTCCCTGAATGGGTCTCTGCTTGAGGTGCTCAAAGCGCCAAAAGCACCGGATTACCCGAGACAATTAAATGTTGCGAGAAGTTTCATGTAGGAACTATTGTCTTTCTACTCAACTACATCCACTAACAAAGCCATTAACATTTACATCCCCGCACCGGCACGAAAACAAGCCTCTCGTCCATGAGTCCATGCCTACATATCCCACATTAAACTGCTCACAGCAACATCTGAGGATTATCTTGATCGAACTGGACAAGATTTCTGATGGAAACACTGCTGCTGAGTTTTCTGAATGTAATTTTGGGGCACTTTGAGCACCACATGCACACTCCCATCGAGGTCCATTACATTCAAGACAACGTAGTGACATACAAAGCAGATATCAGCCTCTGTGGATAAATAACATGACAGTAAGTGTCACTAACACACAACACTTACTAACACTGCGATGCTCTCAGTGCGGTTTTGTCAGAGTGATGGACAGATGAACAAACGGTCTCTCAGAAAAAAAAAAAAAATCATACACACATGCACGCGCGTGTCCACAGAACACAAGAACTTGAGCATGAGTACTTCGCGTTTGAAAAAACGTTCACTTGGTTGTGAAAAAGCAGCGTGGGTGAAAAATAGTATTACGAGAGCATATTCAGCTGTATTTTCAGTGTGATCTTTTATAGCAATGTGCACTTCCCTACAGCTAGAATAACTTCCTACAAGGTCATAAGCTCAAACACTTGAGAGGCCTATTCACAACATTTAAAACCGCTTCTAACATTTTCATTTGTATAATAACAGATGAAGGAGGCTTTTCTTTTCTGAAGGCATGAGTGGAGAGCTTGATGTTACCCTCCTCTCAGTCCTCCAAGTAACCCCGCTCTTGATGAGTTCAGTGCAGCGCATTCAAGGCAATTTCAGAACCTTCTGTTTTTCAGGACCATTACAAAACACTCCTTATGGAAAGGGACATGAATTCAAACTGTTAATTACATCTTAGCAGAGGCGAAAACAAAGGGAGTGTGACGAAACCCATTCAGTCACTACCTGCGACTGCTTCCAGGTGCATTACATGAAAAAGTTAATTCATGGAGTCAACCTTGTCATGCAACCCGAGAACACCAAGAGGTCACTCGATGTCTGTCACAAGCCACAAACGACTGCTTCTTGTAAACTTCAAATGTGTTAATGATCCGATCATATTGGCCTCCAAAACCTTTCAAATCAAATTTCTTTATGCAAGAAAGCACTGAGACTTCACACGCCTCTCTCCATGTGACACTGTCTCATCTGCTCTCAAGCTGTTGAGTCCTTATATTTTATTTCCAAAATACATATCTTCTAATATTTGCTATTTCTGGCATGAAGAAGGTCATATTGGTGGTTTCATCCAAAATATTATTCTTGCACAGTACAAAAAAAAAAAAAGAAAACTGAAGCGTCTGCTGATGAAATTCTCAGTCATGGATGCAGCAATCGCCATCCTCAACCAGGAAAGCAACCATTGATAACTGTCATTAACTAAACTACTTATGACTTGAAATTAAATATTACCTGACAAAAAACACCTACAGAAATTCTGAGCAGCATTGTTTGCCATTTTCTGCATGATTAATAACAATAATCTAAAAATTATTAGCGCTTTAGTTTAAATCCATCATCCTTATTATGATCATTGTTTTTGTGTCTGGGGCAAAACAAAATATTATAGTAAGCCTTAAAGGTTATTCATAATAAAGGGAGTGGCTACTGTCATGCCAGCTGTCAATAACTCGGCTTTATTTAGCCCGCATTAGCTCCATCCATGTTCCTCGTTGCTCCATTTTTAGACTAACCATGAGTTGGGTCGAGTCAGACGATGATAAGGTGACCGGTATCATCTCCAGTTCATACCCAAGACCAGTACACAAGGGATTTTAAAATAAGGTGCAATATGTAAGAACTGGCGACCCGTTTAAATCCATTCTCAAAACAAACGCGGGGCAGCATTATCACCAGAGTAACTGCTAAATGCTGCCAACTGCGGCTGCCAGTGTTGGTGTTGACACCACCAGTACATGAGCTTTGGACCAGGATGGGCCGGGTTAGCTAGTTAGCATGCAAATGGCAGTAGTTATCTCTTCAGCATGATACCTAAACATCATGAAGTCAAAATGTATTATTTATTGTAGTCCTATTGTTATTTCTGTGGATAATGAGTTTTTTTTTTGTATTTCTTGTGAATCGCACCTTTAAAAAAAGAGAGTACTAGAGAATCAACAGGAAAAAGTTGGCCGTCAGAGCAAGACTGTAAAAAAAAAAAAAAAAAACTCAACCCGGAGCTGATTCATGATGATAAACCTGCTGAGACCATCTGCCAGTTTTGGAAGAAGACTCACCATCATCAAAGACTGATTAACAGGTGAGACCTGAGATAAAGGATGATTCACTTCGCTACGTATCAGCGCTGTTACACCCTGGCAAGAACAAGATGTGTCCACCTCAGCGGCGAATAGAGATTTGAAGCGCATGGTCACGGGATTACAGCTGGCACATCATGTCCAGGATGTTCACCATATAATAACAGTGCCGTGCTCCGTCACTGCATTGTTGGTACAAGAGGATAAAGTTCATTCTCTCTTATCGTGGCTGTAATTCTTGATAGCCATGCACACATCTGTCAGCGGCTACATTTCCATGGAGGATTATCTGACTGACCGGCAGACACGCTGCTCCCACTGTAGGGGAGTATATTTAAAGGAGCAAGGAGAAATTTGTCCTGTGATGGATTATTTGGCAGTATGCAGACGTGCTGACTGAAATATGAGATGCCATATTTTTGAAGAGAGCCGGTAGAGCTGATGAGTCCCAGTGGGCACATGCTGTCCTAGAAAAGCAAAGAGGTTTTTGAGTGTTTTCGGGGAGAAAGATGGAGCGAGACGAGGGTGCCGCAACATGGCCGAACCCCCCCCCCCCCCATCCCCCGCACCCCCCCATCCCCCGCACCCCCCTTCTGCTCCCTGCGCTCATCACGCGTCCGGGCCCTCAATCTCAAGACTGAATTCACATGAGTCAAGGATGGCAGTTGCTACACAAAATGTCTGAAATAGCTGAAATGACACACTCAACCACTGAATAGGTGTGAGGGGGAAACAGAGTCTGAAGAATTCATCCATGTTCATTGAGTCAAAAGAACTCACTGATGCATTTTTACCTATGTGCATTCAGTTTAAAAAGATGTGCGGACGGTCACCTTGACTCAAAGTCTACAGGATAAAGAACTATCTCCTTTTAACAGAAGGAGCAGAACTTCAGCATTTTGAAAAGGAGCACCTGGTATTTCTTCAAAAAAAAACAAACCGTCTTTTTTTTTCCTCCTCACACTACAGCTTTAACTCTAGATCACACCTAATCTGACATTATGTCTGCCTCTGCCGTCCAGTAATCTGGAGCCATTGCTCCTTTGTGTATCATTCGCACTGTAGGTGCAAAGTGCTGCTCTTGTAGGTGCTAAATGCGTAACACTTCTTCAGCTTGTGTGGGTAAAACACATCCTTCAGCCAGTTTCAGTTGTTGTTACAATATTACAGGAGCTGTTGAAATTCAGTCAAAGCCGTAGCCAGAATCTTAATCACGACACAGGCCCACAACACTGATTCTTTTTGACTAGCCACAAAAAAAGTAACATTTCCAAATGTGAAAGATGTGTAAAGATGATCCTTTATGTATCTACTTAAATTTAAATAACTAATAAAACTAATTAATGAAACCAATAATGTAAGATTCATCTTTAACAAGTGAAAAATTGCAAGAAGTATCTCAGCATTTTTAGGTAAATATCTGCATGTATCAAATGTTTTTTGTTTTTTGTTTTTTTTTTAAAAAACATTTGAAAAAAAAGGGGGGCACCACCCTTAAATTGACAAATCATCATGAAGGCATCCCTGCTGTACACCTTAAAAGTCTCCACCTCCCACTCAAAACCTCTTAAACCATGTAGATGCAAGTAAAAACCCTGATATATTGCAATCTATTCATTTGTTCAAAAATGTACACCAAACCCTGTGTTTAACATCTGAATACAGAGTAAGAATGTGCATGAAAATATATGATTATTGGACCCAGCCCCTGACAGACCGAGCTGGCTAAAACAGCAATGAAACACTCTCCCTCTTTGACTGATGAAATACAGGTGGGCGACTTCCATTGTTGTGAAACCTTGATGTTCCTCGTATGGATGTATGCGATAGTGGATAAAAACATAACGTGGCCAAGAAGAAGGTCAAGACGAGAATGCAAACAGAGCAAACTCCTCCAAGTACGAACGGCTGACTGGCAACAAAGCGAGGCAGTATGTGCAACATACTGTAAACGTGTTCTCTTCTATTCCTGTGAATTTTAACGGGCATCTTTAAGAGCTCATTGAATTAATTAAAAAGACAGTAAACTGGGTATTTTTGGACAAGATCCCCCCTCCCCCAATAAAAACATTACCAGTCTTTTCCATGGCTGCTAACGGGTTTTTATATGGGCCGTGTGTGTAATGAGGGTTTTTTTTTTTGTGTGTGTGTGTGCGGTTCGACTGACATTAAAAAGAAGACCACAACTCTTCTGCACAGAACCAGGGGAAGTCATTGTTTGGGATTAAAATACCAAATGAAAGGGCCGACATCTAGGGAATTATTTTGCCTCTCTTTGCTGCAGTACTTTGTAAAATGAATCAATCTGTGTCATGCGATCCATTGTATATCAGTTTTAGATGGCTCAGCAGTGAAGTCCAGGCTAAACACGCATGCCAGCTGGGAAAAATGGCGCTGTCACTGCTGCACCAGTCATCTGGGTGCTCAGATAACTGCTTTTATTAGTATTGATAAGGTCCGATTGATACGAAGCAGTGTGATATTAACGTCTCAGGAAAGGATTTATAACTTTAGAAGCTGGTATCCTTGACAAGCATCAAGCACCTAACATTAGTTTGTGGAGAAGAACAAAGAGAGGATGGTGAGAATCTGAATCCCACTTCAGAGCAGGATAAACACAGCTAACAGCAAAATAAAAGTACTGTACTTAAACACAAATGTGGGGCACCTTTATTTTCAGTGAGCATTTCTGTTTTATGCTACTTTATACCTCTACTCGACTACATTTGTCTGAACGCTTAATCTCCTAGTTGCCTACTACACTTCTGACGTGGCATCTCGACATTTGCTGATTTTTAAAGTGAATGTGTGATAAACTGAAGGATGAAGTGTTCCTATGAGTTGAGAAAATTCTCCCTCTTCTTAAGCCCAATAAACTATTTAAAACCCTTCTTGGATTAGCTGGAAAAGATGAAAACGGGGCAACTATTTCTGAGTTCATAAAAAGTTGAAACGAGGTTTCTCACAGGAAAAAAAGCGAATGATCTTATAGGATCTGATGCACTGCTGTAGATTAAGCCACCCCTCAGTATATAAAGTGGGCCCACGGCAGTAGGATGCAACGTTGATGCAGCAATAACAACACTGACAGGGAACATTTGAATGCAAGACGAGTGTGTTTACTTTTGATATCAACCATTTTTTTCTTATAACACTCTGAACAATACTCCCACCACTGAATTTGCAGGCACATTTTTTTTTTTTTGAAATTCAGGGAAAACCCATTTGCTGAAATGAGAAGGAAAAAGAATGTATGGATGCCAGGATGCTTATCGGTATTTTTGCTCAGATTGTGAAAATGCTTCTGGCACCTGGCACCATGCAATCTGACTGCGGCGTATCAACAGAAACATCAAGAGTTTGGCCTGTGTGGAGTTATCTGACCTGAAATACTGGAGGAAGAAGCAGCTTTGGTCTGGACATTTACCTGGAGAAAAAATAAATAAAAAATAGTCCCTACCTGCTTCATAAGCAGAAATTAGAGGATAAAGAAATGTACATATTGCAATGCTAAAAGAGGAGATGTGCAGCTAAATGCTTTGCAAATACATCACATATACACACACACACATGCATCCACAAACGAGCACGCAGCCACAGTCTGGAGTGACATTATGAGAGACAGAGTGCAGATAACGGTCCAACACCTTCCCAACAATGCTTCCTCTGGCCCAATAAAATCATAAAACGCCTCTGAGGCTGCTTCCCTCTTTCTCAGCCTCTCTTTGAACTCGGGTGATGCTGAATGCAGCCGAGGAGACGGCAGACGTGACAGTGTGAACGGCAACAGTCTGGTGCTAGACACCACTTTACACCCGTACTGCAATTCACAGTTCAAAGTGCAAGCCTGAAAGAAAATATTTTAGAATGATGGGAAGGATTACCGATACGTGTGCCGAATACAAAAGGGGTGAGTTTGGCGCCTGACGGGGTTAGCGACAAAATGGCGGAGGATGGCATGTGTGGGAAGGTCTCGCCAAGGCGCGAGGTACATAGTGAGTAGTTGTCAGTCCTCTTGCAGGAATAAAAAGCGAAACCAATGCCATCGCTGAATGGCGAGACAAGAATCGAAAGCGCGGCGAGAAAAGGGAGGGCGATGTTTCCAAAACAAGCTTGAATATGCACAGTTACAGTAACACAAAGAAATAAATGAAGCCCTTTGAAGAGAGAGCTGTGTTTTACCAAAGGACTGGGCAGAGAAACCAGCAATTTTGCGATTCTTCTTTTGAAGGTTTTCTTCTGTTTGGGGTGGAGTGTTGGGGGGTTTGTGGTGCACTGGCAGCTGAGGCAATCTGGGTCTCAAGCACATCTAAGGTTGGGCAATTAGTTCCAGTGCCACTATTAATGTGCTGAAGGGGCGCGCTCTGCGGGGGGTTGAGGGCTCGGCTCAAAGGGCTTCGGTCCTTGCTGGGAGGAGGGGGGTGAATATGACCAACAAAGGTGGGGGTCAGGACCTCAGGGCCATGTGAAAGCTGTACCTTGTGCGCTGACCTCTGAGATCTTGTACAGGCCCGGCCGCCATACTGCTGAAGGGACGGCCGGTACAGTCCCTGCTGTTTGTTACGACTAGCACTGCCCCAATAACCGAAAAGGAGACAGTGTTCAGCTTTGATTTTGTTGACGATCCGAGACTAGACAATGAGCTAGATAACACCAGCCTCTAATGTACTTTTAATAAAGGCCGGATTATGCACGCATTAATGTGACACCCCCCTGAACACAGTTACAGAAAGACAGCCTTTTCTTTACACATTTGCCAAAAAACAAATATTTTTGCGATTCAATTTAATGGTTTAAAAGCTCTTATTCACAAATTTACATGTGGGGATCAACCCCCCAAAAAAACAAACCTATGAATACACACCTATAAATATTATTGATGTGGATTTAAGTAGAAATTTAACGTATTTTCAAAAAATAATTTGGGGGGAAGGGGGTAAAAAAAAGAAGAAAGAAACTAGAAAGAAAGAAACACACTATGAAGAACATCTTTTATATACTGTAGGGGTCACTACCAATCAGTTAATTAAGTTCATCTTTATGCTAAATTCCTGTCTGGATTTATCTTTTAAATCATTAATATTTTTTATTCATTTAGACAAGAAATTGTGGGACAATGCTCATCATATAACCCCACCCAGAACGAAAATAATGTTCCCGGAGCGCACGTTATTATCATGAAATGTCTTGTTTTCATCCCCCTCAAGAAAAGATATTCAATTTATATACAATGCATAAAATAAAGAGAAGCAGAAAATCCTCACATTTGAGAATCTGGGACCAGAAAATGTTACGTTTTTAATCACACGCTTCACAGATGACATCTAATTTGTTCCTCTGCTTCTTAAGAAGTTTTCCGTTTTGTTAAGAAAAAAAATATTGAAATCTAATGTCCAGCTCGGTGAGCTATACGTCCACAAGTACACTGCTCGAAAACCGAGACCAAAAAATACGTCACACTGAAAATTCCGTCTGTAAGGCCTCGCTCTCGCCTACATTGTGCCTCGACGCCCACATACAGCCCAAATCTCTCTCCTGGGCCTTTTGATCTCCTCCGTAATATGTCAAGGGCGTTTAGGGGACAGAAAGCGAGACATACGCAAAGAAAACGTAATGCCAACAAGTCCCTTTCCGCACTGCAGCTGTGCTCTCTGATCCAACACGGTTTTTACTTTTTGCAATGCCTTTGTGTGGTTTTTTTTGTTTTTTTGGAGCTGAAAAATGTCAACAGGATTTGGGCCGCCGAATAAGGACAGTAGCTTTTGACTTATATCTGCTGCAGTGCTCTGCCTGTGATCAAAATGTAGCTTCAGTCGCGCATGGACCGACACCCTTTAAAGAGTCCTTCATCCGCAATAAAAAAGAGAATGAATGGATGGAAGGTTAAACAGTTTGAAATACACCATGTGGGTGCTTTTTTTTGCAGGATTTTTCTATCCAACCTTTAGCTCTCCAACTTCATTACATGTTAAAGAGAGAGGTCATGGTCAGTCATGGTTTGGAGTGAACCTGTAAATACTGTTAATTTTCCTGAAGATCTGTTTGGTACTGTTGGTGAATAGGACGGTTTAATTTCAAGCAAATGAAAAGGAAAATAAAAATCCTATAACTCAAAACTTCTCAAATTATTCTATTAAAAATACTTTTCTTCCACCTTTGAACCCCTGTGGTGAGGTCTTTAATGAAGATGTTAAACTTCATACGAATTACTGACCCCTGACAATGTTATATTCTTATTTTACTGGATTGATGAGTCAAACTAATGATTATTTTCAGTGTTGATTAAGTTTTCGATAAAAGTATTTAGATTTTTTGATTAACCGATTAACAGTTTGGTCTATAAAAGGCCAATCATTGTTTCCCAGAGCCCAAGATGACATCTCACAATGTCTTGTTTTGTCCACAACCCAAAGACATTCACATTACTGTCAGAGAGGAGGAAGAAACCAGAAAATATTGGCATTAAAGAAGCTTACACTACAACATTTTGACTTCCTTTTAATTAAAAACAATACTCTTACTGATACGGTTGTCAAAATAGTTGCTGATTGACAACTAAGTGATCAATCTTCGCAGATCTAATGAGACATTATAGATGCATCAGTATTCAGCAGTTGTTAGTGAAGCAACTAAAACGTTTCACATACTGTTACCAACATTGCATCATATTTTCAAGATGATCATATTTCTATATGGAATATCTGCATTAAGTCTCAATAGATGATTGTATATCTAAAAAATTAAATGAAGTAAAAGTCGACCTGAGCGTTTGTATTTAGTTATCTTCCACCACGGACTACATTCCTGAACAAAAGGTCGGACAAAGAACAAGTCAATTGTTTCCTGCTTTTATATTTTGGAAAGAAGCTGTCTGAGATGACAAACCGTCACCTCTCTCTCAGTCTCCTGATTGGTCATTGGTGGCGGCTCCAGTCGGATTCAAACCCAGCGCGGTTGCGGCTTGGCGGGTTTGGCCGAAGCGCTGACCACTAGAGTTTGACAGGAGCCTTTGTGTTCTCTCAGGACAATAGGGGTGAGAGGTGGGGGGTCAAACCGAACTCTTACACACCCCCACGGCGCCCCGCTTCATCTGTGGAGTCCTCGCCTGCTGACCTTTAACCCCTCCTGTCATTGTCCAAGTCAAAATAATAAAAATCTGTTCCGGCAAACCAATGCCCGAGAGACTGCTGTCCTTATTGTACTGCTGGCTCTTCCCTCCTTCCTCGCCTACTAATATGGAAGGTTGACTCTGAGATTACGGCAAGATTACGCTTGAGTCTTCTGGCAGATGGTACTGGTTCTCCTTCTCATGCTGGCTCTTGGCAACTTCTCATTTATTAATGAAAGTCAACAAACAGGGATTGAGTTGGTAATGGATCGTGTAGGATTAAGCTTAATAAACATACTTGACGGCGAATGCCTCACTGCAGAGGTGAAGGAAGTTTTTTTGGAGATCGTTTGGTTTTGGTATTGAATGTCATGTGAAGTGAATCTGAAGCATCGGGTTACAACCACTTGCTCCTTTTAGTGTGTATGTTTCTTTGGCTTCTATAGCGGGTCAAGTTATGTGCCGTGCTTATGTAGGTCAGCGAGTCACTTCAGGACAATTGAAGCGAGCATGCAGCCATTTGTGACGGTGTTGAATTTTCGCGTTTCTCAGCAACACCCTGGCAAAACCGTCAACACCTATTCAGTTCTTACAATCCTGCCATTGCTCTTTGTGTTGGAATGTGCAGCAGGCTCTCAAAATTTACACCACATTCAATATATAGTCTTACAACACCTGTGTGCTTTATCATTTTTGAGTCCCACATCAAGACCTGACAGAGTGCAGTTATCCAAGTCCAAGATCTATTTTGTGTTTCAATTTTGCCAGACATAGAGAAAGACTTTTGCAGAAAATTATTTCCGCATTAGACTATGCTAGAGGTGATTAAACAACATTTCAATTCTTGAAAGTCATACAAAGCCATATAAATAGTACTTGAGTATCTGATATCAGAGTATGAGTAAAAGTAATCTATACATATATGTATGTTTATACTGTAGTGTCGACTGATTAGCATTTTCATTATTCAGCATTTCTCCTATTATCATTATCTGTTTTATCTGAATAATATAAATGTAGTGGAGTGAAATCACAATATCCGCTTCTAAAATGTACTGAAGCAAGAGATAAAGTAGCAGATGAAGCGATGGAATTATTCAAGAAAAGAAAGTACACTGCGGTACAGTAATTAAGTGAATGTACTTAGTTACATTCCATCACTGATGAACACTTTGCATGAATAAAATAACATTTTTAGTTAGTCAGATTATCTTTTGCTTTGCGCTCAGGATGCACTTTGGCTGATGCCAATAAGGCACTTATGTTTGATACCCAGCCCGAGTGAGCTGTAGGTACTTACAGTTAATTCTATAGGGTGCTTTAGAGGAAAAACTAGCTTAGTTCAAGTTGACTTCTCTCTCTGATTTAATGCTCTTAAATAAAACGGATGACCTCAAAAAACAAGAGATTTGTCTGTGGTTATTTTTGATTTCAGATTAAACAGGACTATCATGTAGGTCACTGATACAGGAGTGGAGTTCATAATGTAGGGAAAGTAACTATATTGGCTTGTTTGCAGTCAAATTGCACTTTAGCACTATAATTCAATGTATTATTCAGTTATGTCACATTACAGAAGAGTGTGTGTGGAAGTCATCACAGCCACCTCTTCTCTCTGCAGCCCCCCCCCACCTTTTCTTTTTCCCTGATGAAGCAGCAACCCCCCCCCCCACCACACAGACAAAAGTCAGGTCTGTAACCCCTGTGGCCCCACCCCCCGTGCTCTTTGACCTATAGTGGAGGCCTGGCTGAGCACAAACAGTGGTCGTCCCCTGAAGCCCTCCCACCACCTCCACCTCCACCGTGGGCTCCTGTTTCACTCGGGCAATGAAAGGGCCTACTGTAAATAACGGGGGCCTGGCTGACCTCGGCGTTTATCTGGGCCTGAGACCCCTGCATCCATCCTACTGTAACAGAGCCCACCGCTCACAATAGACTCTCTCATGGGTGTTAGACTGTGAGCTCTCTCCCCTCTGTGCCCACTCAGAATGGGGATTAGAAAATAAAAAAAAGGAGGGCCCCTGTCAGGTCCTCAGAGGGGGTCAACCCCCTCCAAACCAGCATCCCAACCCCATCCCTCAGACACTTTAGCCTTTGTCCCTGTGAGAGACTTGGGAGCAGGGAAGGATAGAGGGAATGTGGTGAAGGTGGGGCTAAAGCCTGAGACCAATCACTCTGACAAAATGCTGGATCAAACTCACGGCTCCAAACACCATTAAAGCTCACTGTGTGCTGAAGCCACAAAGACATTTCCACTTTCATCCAACTGTTTGATTCTCTCTCAATCGATCTGCAGTACTGGATTTTCTAAAATCTATGTGAACCCTTTTCTAATGATTACTTGACACAAATTAATATTGTGTTTATGCCTACAACTAATTACTATTTTCTGTTATTTTTTATCAACTTATTGATCCGTTTTTGTTTTTGTTTTTTTTGTCTAAAAACGTTGATCAGTGCTCCCCAAGCCCGGGATGAAGTCCTTAAAATGTCTTGTTTTGTCCAAAACCCAAAGATATTCAGTTTACTGTCAGAGAGGTGTCAAGAAAATATTAAATATTCAGAAGCTGGAATCAGATTTTGACTTTTTCCTCAAACAAATTACTCAAACTGACTGATCTATTAAGAAACAGTTAGCAATTAATTTAATAGTTGAAAACCAATGGATCATGCAATTTATTTTTGCTATTGTCGCAATATCAATTTTGAGGTATTTTGCTCAATCCAAAAACAAAATATCTAAATTGTCCTGCATGGTATTCAGGATTATTTTTGTTATTTCAATGTTATTGGGGCAACACATGCTATATGTTTAATCTAGGGCTCAAATGTTTAGTTGATTCACTGATTAGTCAACCAAAAATAAATAAATAAATAAAAATTTGCTAATCATTCAAGTCATGAATCAAGGACAAACACAAAACAGACACTGGCAATTTAAGATATTTAAGGATGTGACTTTGGGCGGTACAAGATGAGCTTTTGATGAGCATTTTACAGACTAAATCGTGAATTGATTAATTGGGAAAATAATCAACAGAGGAACTGCTAATGGTAACAATAGTTGGTTGAAGCCCTACTTTAAATATCCTCCAGAATCTTCACTTTTGGGATCTCTTGTAGAAAAAAAAAAAAGTATAGTTAGGTGACGATGATGAAATGCCCTCACAGCCTCATCCTGTCTATCGGCTAGTGCGCAAGGTTGTGTGAGAGAGAGAAAGAGAGAGAGAGAAAGAGAGAGAGAGAGAGAGAGAGAGAGAGAGAGAGAGAGAGAGAGAGAGAGAGAGAGAGACAGACAGAGAGAGAGAGAGAGAGAGAGAGAGAGAGAGAGAGAGAGAGAGAGAGAGAGAGAGAGAGAGAGAGAGAGAGAGAGAGAGAGAGGGAGAGAGGGAGAGAGAGAGAGAGCGAGAGAGCGAAGGAGGGAGAGAGACCCAGAGAGAGAGAGAGGAAGGTTTCGGGTCAGAGGCTAAGTGAAATATATCCCCACTCTGAGGCATGCAAGAGAGAGGATGCAGGAAGCTGAGGGCCAGAGATAAGGGCACAGACGTGGGCGATAAGCACCCAAACACCTGTTAGGGAAGCTCCAGCTCCTCGCCTCAGACCAACACTCACAGGAGGCAATAAAACACAAGCCGGGAAGGAAAGAGGAGAAAAAAGACAGTATATGGACAAAACCATCAGAGAGAAAACTGCCGCTGTAATCTGCTTTTCTTTTTTGAAAGGTGAGAGCGGGGAGTGAGAGCTGCAGAGGGTGTCTGGGTGCTGCCGCAGCCGCCGCCGCCGCACGTATGAGGGGGGATAAAACCCCATCCTGTTTTACACCATGCTTAATGGCATATGGCGGGAGCCTACAGCATCATTTGTAAGGTCAGCGGCGAGACAGGAGTGGCAGAAATGATGCTGTTTGAGTCATGACATGTCAGAGCCACCCGCTTCAGTGATCAGTCCAGGAAATGGAATGGCTTTTTTTTCCCCTTCTTCTTTTACTATCCCACTCTCGCCTTTCGGGGCCCAGGGACAAACAGACAAACACAAAACAATCTGGAAGCGGTCAAGAGAGACCTTGGAGACGCCTGACAGCCGTGCAGTAAACAAGAAAGAGAGGATTCATAATGTGTCGCGAGAGAAATTCATGGTCTGATTATGGAAGGAAAAAAAACATCTCACCAATTAACTATCAAGCACCTCATCAGCGGCACTCCGGAAAATGATGATGTCAATTAGGGTTAGACTGATAATGTTATAATACGACATCTTCCAGTCAACAGTCGATGCGATGAATGAGTCTGATCTTACGTAAAACACTTTCATCTCGTCAAATTTCATCATTTCACTAGTGTACAAAACACTGTAATTACAGGGCTCAATCAAAGCCGCGTCCGCCATTAACAGGTTATGTCATCAGTACTTTATGGGAAAGTATGGAGGCTTTGGAATGACTAAAAGAAAAGTTTACATTCTCATTTGTCACATTAATCATGTTTTTTTAAAATTATTTTTTAATTTGAAAGCATTTAAGAAAAAAAAAATGCTCCATTGGCAAAAATCATATTCTTTATTCAGATTTGAAGAAAATATGATTGATTAAATATAATACATGTTTACCAAATAAATAAATGTCATATTGTGCTGAATTTCTTAATTACATTGGGTGGCTTGTCAAACACTGCTAGGGGACTTCTCTTAGTATCTTAAATATTCTGGATACTTTCATGTAAATGTATTGTTACCTATTGTTATTAAATCATGTATGATGACAGACTGTACTCTAGATATGTATTTTTTTTTGTTGGAGTGAATCTTTGACATTAGAAGGAATTCATAGTGTTTTACAGGACATTACAGGAAATATGTGTTTTTTGTATTGAATGTCTACTTGAATAAATGATTATACAACAATACACAATTTTACACACCTGGACTATCAGTTGGACCTGGACAATCTAATGCATTCCAATACAACTGGCCTGCCATTAAATTTACTTTTATGTTTATCATATATTTTAGCATTGAGGTCATATTCTCTGGTGATGAGGTCATGGACTTATTTATGTATGTATATCTCAGTGTTTTTTAATATTCTGCTCCCTTCACATGTTCCCTGGCTGCCACTGATTTGGTCTCACGTGCACCCAAATGTCACTTTTCACTGGTTGTAGCTGTGCACCTGAAATTTAGCGGTTTATTTTTTAAACAATTGAGATTGTCGCAATTTCTTGTTGCCTGTGATTTAAATGAAGAAAAACATGTATTTGCAGCCTTTCCCCTGCATTTACAATCACTCAACCAAATGTGTTAATAAATTTAATTAAAATGTACTATTTGGTGCACCTAAATAATGAGCAGGTGCACCTCAATGAAAAAGGTTGGGTGCACCAGTGTAAGCAGTGTGAAAAATCAGTCTGGAGCCCTGGTTTTTTGCATGAATTACATTTCATACACAATTCAAAAGTGGTGAAACTTCCATTTAACGGAAACACACTGGCATGATTTTGTACACCTCTGAGGATTAATGCATTCATTCTCCGACTCACTCTGTTTTCAGACATTCTTGCTCTTCAAGCAGACAAATCTCCCTTCAATTGAATCAACCCCCACCTCGCATGCAGCCTGTGCGAGGGGGCCAGCCTATCCATCATCAGCTCTCTCCCTCTGGTAATCTCTCTGGGCGTCTTCGGTCAGCAAATACATAAATCAATTATGGTTTTAAGCTTTATGCCATGATTTACCCAACTGATCCCTCCTGGATTACAGCGGAGCTTAAAACGTGTCGGCCGGCGCTAAAGCTCCAAGTCGCCTTGACATTCATTGCACTCCTGCCACGACGCTCACCAAGCAGCATGTCAGATGCCACAAGTATAGATCTAAAGGCACTTCCAACAGGCTGACAGGCAGATAGGCTGCTCTGTGACATGCAATGACGTTTATCTTGGGTCATAAAATTTGGATTTCTTTGTATCCTGACCCGTTGTACCCAGGGGTGCACGGTCTGAACAGAGCGTGATGACTAGCCTGTGAGGGAGTCATGTCTTCTAAATTATTAACCCGTAACGCTTATAGCGAGTGTTACTGTATAGTAAAACATGGCAGACATTTTGGGTGCTGCTCTTTCTAGCAACAGTGGTGATGTGACAAACTGCACGCTAAAGAGTTTGATGTGTGGGAGGGCTGGGTGACAGTGTGGTTACAATTTTGCATGAGAACTTATTATTTTCCTTACCATTTATTAAAACTCATATTTTGACTGATATGGCCTAGTCCCGTGTCACATCTGTAAATCTTTTGTAAGCCCTGATGTAAGGCCTATGAACTGTACACTGTGCTCCTTTCATCAGTTCAAATAAATCATAAAGGAAATGATCAGCTCTTGTGTTAAACCACAACAGTCGATAACAAATTGAAAAATAATAAAATAGCTTTTGCAAACAAGGTGCTGGTGGCCACGCTAGCTGCTAGGTAGCATTTTATAGGAAGACACGCACTGCCACTGAAAACTTCCACTCAGTTCTTCTGAATATGTCTTAACAAAAATGATTCAAATAAATTTGCCATTTTAAAATAATTTGATACTATGATCTATGTTAGGAAAAGTATTGATATTTTGTATAAATAGGTCCATGTGTTCTCATGGCCATTAATTCTTGTGTATTTATTCTAACAAAACCAAACAATTTGGTACCTAAGTAAATCTGATAATCCGTCTTACAAGCACATTACTTACTTACTTTCTTAATCTGTTTCATGGTCAAATAATAACCCTCATGTGAGGTTTTATTTTACATTAGAAGGGATTGAGAGTTCACATTTTTCACTTAAAGAATGGTTGGCATCCTTTGCAACCCAGAGTGCTTGAAAACATCAGTGTTTCTTTGCAATCACTTGGCTACTTCATGTCAAGTTGATGTCTTTTCAGCATTTAAACAGCATTATACTGACATATCATAAGTTATGAAAGCTGTTTAATATCATTTCGCTGCTGAGACCTTCCCAACTAGCTCGCGCTAACCAAGCAATCACCTGTTGAGCTAACATGCTTCCCTGGGCCCTGAAGAGGCAGATTAAGAGCTAACACGGCGCTACTCTGGCCTCAGTTTCCTACCTGAGAGCTCCTTTGTGACAGGTGATGGGGGAGAGAATGGGGGGTAATTTTTATGACCAGCTTCTTAGCGTGCTGGTATCACTCCATTGGGGCCCCTTGCCAATCTCTGGCAAACCATTCAAGTGGCAACAAAGAGGCTAATTAGAAGCTCTCTCACTGGAAGCCCGCGGAGGGCTCTGGTTTGATACTTCCCAGGGAGGCTAGGGGGCCTCTGAGGTGGCGGTGGCAGCTTTTTTCACACACACACACACACACACACACACACACACACACACACACACACACACACACACACACACACACACACACACACACACACACACACACACACACACACAGGACATTTGTGAGCACACTTGGGTTGGCCCTTTGGCTCTAGCACATTTGCTCATTGTGGCCATCCTCCCTACGGTCTGCCAGAGCAATAGAATCAGAGAGGGGGAACCGACACATCTTCTTTCATGTGGCGGGGACCCGGAGAGGGGATGCTAATGGGATATCGATGGGATTAGAACCCTGAGCGTTCATGACCAGGAGAACAGAGGCAGGGCTCTATGAAGTAGAACTAAAACCCACTCACCTTTAAGGCCAGATCATTCTAATTCTATTGACTTATTCTTTTTTAATGGGAAAGTTGACAATGATGCATGCGCCTTAATACAGTTTCAAAAAGTCTGCACAGAGAAGAAGGTCTTCCAAGTCTGATAAAAGGTTAAAAAAAAAAAAAAAACCAGGAAAGCAAAGCTATTAAAGCATTCTCCCTGCTGAAATTCACCCACTGTGTATTTACAGAGAAACAGTGGCACAACCTCTTCCCCTGCCAACACTCGCGGCCGCTTCTGGGAGCAGAGATACACATCAGGAAGTTGGGGCCGATAACACATTTGCATGTCACCTGATAACTGGCTGTAATTAGTACTCCCCTTGAGCCCCCCACCACCACCACCCCTCACAACAGAACAAAACAAACAAAAAAAAAACAACAAAAAAACACAACACACGCTCACATGGACACACACAAGGCCAACTTCCAGTACAGTATGTTATCCTTATCCCTCCCTCCAGACCACAAGGCCCCCACAGGGACAAAAGATAGGGGCCTCAGTGTGTTCGTTTCATAGCAGCCCCTGCCAGACCGCATCAGCAAAGGCCACGTCTGCCGAGCGCTGTTAGCCACACAGAGGCAGCTGGTCGCAGAGTCAAGCTGCTAACTTTTATTGCACAAGCACCTCCCTCCACTCTTATCTAGGGGAGGGAGGCGATCTAATCAGCCTGCTGA
The DNA here is from genome assembly GCF_904848185.1 of Acanthopagrus latus. NCBI lineage: Eukaryota > Metazoa > Chordata > Actinopteri > Spariformes > Sparidae > Acanthopagrus > Acanthopagrus latus. The sequence goes on along the minus strand of NC_051051.1, from coordinate 22,087,499 downwards.
TTTGAGCAGCTCCCTCCATCGCCATAGCCACTGTCTCGATATTAGACTGCCCCCTTTTCTCTTGATGTTGCCCTTCTTTCTCTCTCCGCCCTCCCGTTCTAAAAAAGCATCTCAACTCCCTTCTAAAAAAAGCATCTTCACCAGACGGAAGATGATGACTCGCCACCTGACGACACCGACAGACAATAAAATGCTTGGATCTGTGCTAAGGTTTGTGTTTGTGTGTGTGGGGGTGTGTGTGTGTGTGTGTAGTCCATTCCACATGATGTAGCCCCCTGTGTTAAGTCTTTAATCGATACATCTCCCTATCCTGACAGTGAGGACAGAGCCCAGATCTGAGATCAGAGCGATGGCGGTGTAAATCTTTACGGTTCAACCAGAGCCTTTTAAAGCCTGTCTATAATTGGGCCTCAGCCAGCAGCTGCCTCGGCTGCAGCTATCACCGTGGGCCCGGTCAAAGCGCCAGTTCCTCAGGGGCATAAACAAACACCGCACCTCCAATGAGGGCAAAAAAGCACCTGTGCGAGGATAAAAAGAGAGACGATGTGGCAGCCAGACTTGAATAAGCCCCTCTGCTGTTGTCTGTGGTTGAGGTATTTCTTGGAGAGGTGTTTTCGTTGAGTGAGGCTTTTTGTGCTATTGGATTATTACACCAACATGTACTGTACCTCTGAGTGCAAGCCGGGGAGACTTAGCTCACTGAGTGATTTCAAATAGAGGGTAATCCACTGCCATGTAATGGATGCTTTGTTGCCGGGCTTCTTTCAGGAAGCAGGAAAATGCTTGCACAGTTTTAGAGGTTAGGATCATAAGCTTGAAGCTGCTTTCGTTTTAGACTCGGGTTATTTCATCTCAGACCAAAAGGTGATATACTACATTTGGAGAGCATGAAAATGAAGCAGACACCTGACTGCTGACTTAAAAACACACATTGTTATTAATAATTTCTCCAAACAGTGCGCACAGTTCTTTTTTTCCCTTTACAGAGAAATATCTGAGGAAGTTAGGCAGAAGAAACTACCTAAGTATCCTGATGTACTCAAAAATATAACCTCATGCAGACAGCAGAAAGTAGTGGACGCTGGTGGACACGCACGCGTATCTGCACATACTGCACTAGATGTATGTAGAAGTGTTCCACAAGTGCGCCCTAGAAATCAAAATGGGAGCTCTCGGCAACCAGATTTTTGATTTTCTGGCACATTTGCAGTCTGAGCAGTCATACACTTTGTAATAAAGTCACACAGACCCAGACAGAGAGAACAAATTTGCCTTAAAAGTGCGAGCCGTCTCTGTGCCTTCCATTTAACAAGACAGGGGTCAATGCAGTGTATGACAACATCAAGGGTAAATTGAGAAAGAATGGAGCTAGGAAAGTTACTGCGAGCAGATCACAAGAGTTTCTATCGCCTGGCCTGTGTTGCTTCTGGTGATTGTTTCAAAGTCATGGCATCAGTGCTGTTTGATGATAGCAGCGGCGATGGGTGCAACAGCGCTTGTTCGACTGAAACCCTAACAATGTGTTCAAACCATATCAAGAGCCCTACTGAAAAACTCGAGGTTGGTCACAGCTCCATATATGACAGGGTTTTTTTTTTCTATTATTAGAAACTCACCAAAACACTGTCATACTATGGCAGAGAAATTATTCGATTTTGACCAACACATCTTGGCAGACAAATGGAGCCAGCTGGAGTCTTGGTATAACTCAGCAGGGAGGGGGAAGTGGAAAGCAGCTCAGCCGATTGTGAGTGGTTGACACATCTGTCAATCAAGCTAACCTGCAGTAAAACTCCACTTAACTTAATCGCCACTTGGTAAAGACAGGAACCTCAGAGAAACTGATTCTGCTTCCAGGAGATGAACGTGCCTTTTTTTTTTTTTTTCTTCCCCTCAAATCAAATCTTGTGCTAATCAAGATTTTCTGAATCAACATCTACCACTTACACAACTACCAATCACTGTAGCCATTTAAACCCATCCACTCAGATGCTCTTGGTTTGAACGTATAGTAAAACAGCAGTGGTTAATGGTTGATAGTGGCCAAAGCACACAAGTGTCAGTGCTCAGGGAAACATCTCATATACCTTCCACTGGCCTCACCTCAACGTGCAGGGTATATGTGTGTGTGCATACATCGTTATCACCTGCAACAAACGCTATGGGCCGCTATCTGCACTCAATCTGCTCTTGGTTTACTGAGGAGGAGTGCCAAGGGTTATCTGTCCCACTCTGATATGCACAGATAAGGGCCTTGGGCCCACTGTTTAAACACCTGGGGCCCGGGGTATTAGAGCGCCCTCCGCACCCCTTTGCCACAAAAGGAGAGGAAATGGAAGAGTGAGCGCTGGCTGCGGCTGCTGGGGGTAATGTGTGTAAAAAGTAATGAACACATGAGTGTGTGCGCGTGCGGAGGTTAATGCAGGACTGATTATTTCCACCACTCCCACTCCGTACCCCAATACTTCCATCAATAATAAAAATAACATGAGCAAAAACAGAGGAGAGGAAGGATTTCACTGACTTGTCTCATTCATTGCTTCTTCCTCTTCTTCTTCTTCAAAAAAAAAAAACCCGCTCTGTATTATGAAAAGACAGAGTTAAAGCCTTGATGGTTATCAGTAATGTTTAACGGCTATATGCTGGAAAAGCTCTCCTTTAAAATAGGCTCTTTTTTCACTTATGTGATGTACATTACAGCGAGGGTCAGTCATTTGCATGAGAATGGACGATTAAGTGAAAGAGATAAACCCAAGGCTAGTTCCTGTGAATTGGATGTTGTGTTTGGAATACCAAGCAGTGCCGGGGTTTTTCTTCTTTCCCCCCGCCACTGCAGAATTAGCCCCCTGCATCATGCATTTATTTTCCCAATAATCACTCAGGCCCTTCCTGTGTTGATTATTTTCTCAGTGCAAGGGGTTACTAAAATATTGCTGTAATCCTGTCTCCCCGAAGCAGTAACAACACTCACGATGGGCTTCCTTGAGGAAATAAATCTAAGGCTTGTCAGTGGGGAGGTGGTGGGGTGAGCTGCTGGAGGAGCGATGTGGGGAAAAGTGGTGTGGTCAGATGGGGATGATGGGACACGACATCACTTGAAATGTCTCTATTCTACTGCCAAAGAAAAATAAAATAATGAAATTCATGACTGATGTCTTTGATTACTGACTTTAAAGAAAATGGAGATGAATAAAATTACATGATCTAAATATAGGGAGCCTTAAAATGACTTAACACAAATAAAGTGATACAAAATTAGCACATTGATTTGTACTTATTTAGAAATCTGAGCAGACAATTAATGACTTTTTTTGATCTCCATGTAAAATTTCGACATTTTCACACTCAGCCTTAATACACATAGCATCTGGGGTTGCAACAAATGACTGCTTTGATTATTAATTAATCTGCCCATTATTTCCACAATTATTTGATAAAAATGTAATCTAAAAAATGTCAAAAACATCCAACTGACTGCGTTTGTGCATTTTTACTTGACTGATATGATTACTTCATCAACAAAATAGTAACAGCTTATTTTCATTCCACTGACTAATTGATAAATCAACCAATCACTAAAGTTTAAGTAGCATATCTTACGCGTCTTATCAGCTTATATTTCTGGATCCCATAGGTCACTCTTCTCACACCAGTTGCGGAGCCGCTACACAATGTATTGAGTGTGGGTGGGGTGTTCTTTATGATATAATCCAGGGCACAGAGGAATGAAAGGGAGCAGAGACTTAATTTATACAGGAAGTGGGTACTTTCTGAAGCATTCATTTTAACATAGACGCGTACACACACAGACACCTCACACCAGCGACCTGTGCCACATCTGGAACGTATTACACTCATGTTTGTCTTGACCTGCCTGCACCACGTGAACTCTGCCAACTTTTTTTTTTTTTTATGTGTTTGTTGCAGAGGCAGCGGTGACCCTGAGCCAGTGGCTGTGAGGAAATGATGTGTAATTAGTCGGAGGGAACACGACTCTGCTCATCTGAAATAAAACATCTTATATTCACATCAAAAGAATCAGGCAGCCTGACAGGCTGTACACAGGAAAAAAAAAAAAAAGCACAGACTTGATATGCTATCAAATGACCCACATTGGAATTTGTGAGGACACGAGAAGCGTCTGAATTATCAAGCATCTCAGGGTAGCACAGCAGACCTTTCATGTGCGGACGGCAAAGCAGACAGCAGATGATGCAATGTTTGATTTCTACACTTCAGGAGGCTGTCAGGACAGCGCGTACAATATTAAACAGTGTCGTGTCGGTGTATCAACCAGTCTAAATTAACCCATTAGTATGCTATGGGGCGAAGCGGGAAGATCAATGCATGAAACGGTTTGGAAATCTCCTTTGATACAAGATTTCCCAGCTTGAGCGAATTGATGAAATTCCTCTTGAAACACAGGCAACCATTTCACACGGCAGACTTTTCTCAAGACAGAGACCAGTGTAGTCTGTCCTTTAACACAGTGATACCACATTAATGCATCCTACACAGACGCCATAGTGTACTTTAAAGCTGTTGCTAAAGGCTGAATAGGGAGAAGAATAATATGCTCAAAATTATATCTTTTCAGCTGCTGGGTTTATTTTTTTTTAAAGACACATCGTGTCAGTCCAAATAGAAATTCACTTTTTATTCAGTGAATAAAGACCACTCATCCTGAAGGCCACACAAATCTGTACACTTTAAGAAACAACTTCCAGCACTACAAAACTACAAAATAACTGACTGCACCAACCCTATAAGACTGAATAAAAACACTTAACAATAACATATTTTAAGGCTGAAAGCAAGGCACTTCTCTTCAGGGCAAAAAGACATTCTGGATCATTCCGTATTTTCTAAAGACAACAAAAACACAGATTTATAAACCAGGAAGCTTGGACTGAATCAGTCCAGCTCTTAGCCATGCATACCAAGATACTGGCCCGAGCAGGAGGGGATGGGTGATGGGGCTCAAATCCTCAAGTGAACTTTAGCCACTGTGCATTCCTATTGATTCAAGCAAACATTACAGGGTGACAAGGTGGCCTTCAAGTAAGAAAACGGCCTCGGGTCACAAATCACAAAAACACTCCAATGTGCAAAATCCACAATGAAGCGATGCAGCTACATTCCTCGGGGTACTTGGACTGACCGGGCAGATGCAGCTCTGACAGATGCAGAGACACACAGTATGTACAATGACACAGTATGACATCAGATGCACTTTTGAAAGTTTCAGTATTTTGGGTTGAGTTTCCTGGCCTATGGTTTTATTTCTCTACTCTGATTGAAATGGCTCTGCGCTGGTTTACTGCCACTCGCCTGTCCGAGAACTACCTCCCCGTCTCCGAGCCCAGGTTCAGCACTCATTTCCTGAGCTGACCGTCTACTCCAATTATCAAGCTAATAAGGGCCCCCCTTGTGCGGTTATTGGAAAGGGGAGGTGAGTCGGGTCCAGGACATGGGAGGTACCACTTTGGTAAGTGTGTGTGATAGCTGCCGCCCACATCTTGTAAGATGTGACTAATAGTCTTAGACAATGTTACGACAGCACTGCTCCAGCAGTCACCTGGGCAGGCTAGGCAGTCAGTGAAAGAGTGAATCTCTGGGCCCAAGTCACACAGAACTAAGGTTTGTGTCTGTCAAACAGCAGCACTTACTCATATATTACAGATGTGTGAATGGGTTAGCGGTTATAATCACCAACACGCAAAAGGAGTGTCATTAGCTGAAGAAGCCTGGAGAAAAGAAAAACAACCAGTGTCCTCTATTCTCCATTAACTGAGCCTTAAAAAAAGATGACGTGTGTAGTATTTCTTTGCTAAAAACAAGTGGCTTACAGCGAGAAAAGCCTTATAATTGAGTCCCTATTACCCAAAGCAATAATGAATGTATTATTCACAAGGTGTTCCCGAGGACAAGTGACTTAAGATTGCCACTTTCTAGAGCACGCAGTAGTTATGTTATCTGTCAGAAATCCTTAAAAATGCGAGTCATTGTGCTCAAAGGTCGAAAGGGACCAACAAAATTCAGTGCCAAAACAATTAGCAAAAAGCTATTCAAAAGAAAACTTGGCTTACCTGTGCTGCTCCACCGCTTCGTTATCTGGTAGTTCTGCACTGCAAACATTGCAACGTTCGTGCTGGTTCCTGCCGTCTGGTTTCATACCCGCTGCCAGCTCCCCGAGCTTGCTGAAGAATTCTCTCTGGATGAAGCTCTGAGGCAGGAGTCCCCCGTAGGCACTGAAGTCCATAGACATAGCCAGGGCTGGGGACATGGGGAGAGCGGAGGCCATGGATGCCGGCATTGACATGATAGCATCTGATTTATGATTGATAGGTAGGGAGTACAGCGAGGCCAGATGTTTCTCTGTCATTCCCGCCATTGCTTCCAACCCCATCTGGCTGACTTCAGCTTGAGGGTCCCCCATGCCTTCATCGCGGACGTAATGGAGCTCACGGGCACTGGTGATCACGCTGCTCCTGGTTGGTGTTCCTGGGCCGTCTCGGTTCCTGTCCTCCCCGCTTCGCTCTCCGTTGCTGGAGGCACTGGACTCCATGTTCAGGGGGCTGTCGTGGCCGTTGCCGCCCATGTCGACTTGCATCATTTCAGTCTTGATCTCAGTCATCAGGTGGTGGGAGTTGCCGTGGACGAGTTGTTCAGCCCCAAAGCCCTGCTGGAGCAGAGACTGGCCGATGCTCATCAGGCTGTCCACAGCAGCTTTGGTGGGACTCAGGGTGGAGACGCCGAAGGAGGTGGAGACCGAGGGACTCTGGTCCACCATGCCGGGCATGATGGAGTCGTGCTGGGTACCTGACAGATAGGGACTCTCCATGGAATGCTTTTTGGAGTTCTTGGCTCCATTGTGGCCTTTGCGCTCGTCGTCGTCTTCTGTGCTCCCGTCATTAGCATTGACCTCTGCATCGTTCTCATCTGAGGACTGGATGGTTTCCAGGATCTTGAGGCATTGCTCTTCCAAGTATTCAATCTCCAGGATCTCTGCTGCATACAGAAGGTCGTCTAAGTCCTCCACCTTGGCCTGGAGTGTGGCAGTGTAAGCATACTCCAAAATCTGCTGAAAAGTCTTTGGTGAAAGAAAGTCCAGGGTGTAATGCTGGCTGCTGCGGTGGAAGAGAATCTCAAACATTTTGCTCGTGCAGGCTAGCACAGTCCGGTGTGCGTGGAACTCCTGGCTGTCTACCATGATGACCACATCACACAGAGTCCCTGCCAGACGCATCTGGTTGGCCTTCTGCAGCAGGGCAGTGGGGTGGTTGGGGTTCTGGAGCTGGATCATACCCATTTTAGTTAAATCCATTTTGTCGATGCAATCCGCGAGGCCGACTCATGAGGCTTGCCTTCCCCGCTCAGCAGTGTTTTTAGCTATCTTTGTAAACAAGATGAAACCTGGATGGGGAGACAGGGTGGAAAAAAAAAAAAGATCAATTCTGGTCAGATCTGACAAAACAGGAGAAAAGTGCAGAAAGGATACGCTCGTCACAAGCACGACATATCAAATAATATCTTTCTTCCCTAACTTGTGATAAATGAACGTCCTTTCCTAACGAATTACATACAAATTAAATCCCAAATTCTCAAGTTTTACATCAAGTATATCATCCCCATTTATGAGATTTGAAAAAAAAAAAAAACTAAATGAAGAAATGTAACAAATTTCATAATAAATGTATCTGAAGTATACCACTGCTTGTTTTCTAAATGCCAAGTGTGAAGTCAGTGCGGCTTCAAATTGCAAATATCCTGCAGGGATGGTAAACACTCTGTGCAGAGGCATTGTTCTTAAACTCAGCGGAGAGTATTGACTGTAGATTTCTGAGGGGAGACAGTTTGTGAGCCGTCCAACAGGCTCACCCTGCATACCAATCAGTCCAACATATGTTATGTTAAAAAGATGTCTTCATTTGGCTATCTGATGGGGATGTACGCACAGCTAAACAAGTGTGAATTGTGGGTTTTCACTGCTGCTCGCCTCACAAAGACCGTCAGCAGCCTTTCTGAAATTAAATAGCATCTTACTCAGTATTCCCATCACAGACGGGAGCAGAGAGCAGCGGCCAGAAATGGATGGAAAGGAAAGCAGGAACGAGGCGAAAGCACACAACGCTGCGGCACCACAACACCCTGCTCTGCTCTTAGTCACTATTGTCGAACATCCAAAATGAATGATTGTCTCCGTGTCGGCCGTTAACTCGATTATCCAGCCTAACAGGGCAACATGTTGCTCCACCTCATATCCACACTGTGACCTGTACTAAAATAATGGAGAGGGCTGAATTAAATAGTCTCATCACTGAAAGTGTGACCCATCTCTGTGAGTCGTTTTGACATAATCATGATCCTCCAAAATATGCTTCCTTCATTGTTGCAAATAATAAAAAACAGTCTTGCCTCTACATATGCTTGAAGTGAATGAATGAAAGAAAGACTACACGCTAAGTGCCTCCATTGATCCGCATCCTTGATGAGCTCATTGACGTCCAATTTTTATTCACTCAGTCTATTCAATCGTCGAGGTTTATTGAAAACAAATTCTGCTCCTTTTCCCACTTAGAAAAAAAAACCAAAAAAAAAACCCACATCATTTTAGGTATCAAAAACTTTCAACTTTCAATTTCATTTACAGAATCGTCTGTTTCATTTTCAAGGAGCTCAATATCAATAAAGCAAAAATAAGGAATGAAAAGAGAAGTTTTTGAGCACTTCTTTTTCCCCTTCCTCCCTGCTGCCTGAGAACAATACACACACACACACACACACACACACACACACACACACACACACACACACACACACACACACACACACACAGAGACACAGAGATAAAGGAGGAAACATCACCAGCCCTACAGTTATCCTTTAAAAAAGGATATCCATCAATACCTCCCAGATATGTAAGGTCACTTCAATATCCTACTATCACCAAGCCTTAATCACAACATGCAGGAGTTTAAACGGTGCTGGCAGCTATTGTTTGCTGGGAGGATGATGGGGAAATAAATAGTCTTGCTTGCTTTTGGGACACTGGACTGTTTTTTTGTTTTTTGTTTTTTCAGTACATTGATAAAATCGATACAGCGGGGTCGGTAATGATGAAACCACAGGTCCTCAGCCTCTCAGTCAGCAGAGGTCATGCCTAAAACCCGACATTATCTTTATTACAGGTATGCCAATAACTGGGATTTATGGCCCCGTGTACGGTCAATGCGTGATGCGCTCCGGCAAGCTGCGGGACACAATGTAAAGTTGCTGTTCGGGGACTTTATCTGCTCTCTATTTATACAAAAGAAAAAAAGAAAAAGAAAAAGAAAAAAAAAAAAGGACAGAGCTCCGCGCGTCTAGACAGCTTTAATATTGGCCAGCTGCACCAGACAAATTATACAGAGCGCTATGCATTATGCAAAACATCACGCACTACATTAAGTACATTAAGCCAGGGGAGGTTTTCCTCTCTGGACGGCACAGTAGACCGCTGACAATAACCACATTAGGGCTTCACAGGAAAAAAAAAAAAAAAAAAAAAGAGAGGCAGCATAATCAATCTGATCACGAGTTGTCTGCCATAGCGCGCCTTGGCGACCCAGCCACAACAAGAATAAACAGCGTTCAATATTCCAGACCATGAGCCACACTGACAGACACAAATGTAAGGGGGGGTGCAGCGTTTCTAAAAGAAGGGGGGGGAAGACAATCGGGAGACACTGAGCTGAAAAATAAAATTCAAAAAAAAAAAAAGTATACACGAGACGGACAGCTGCCAGAATCTCTCGCCGATTCAAGCCAGCTCTCCCCTGATCGACGCACAGGTGGACTTTTGTTTTGAGGCAGGTTTAAACGCTCAAACACCGCCTCCGTGCAGCTCACGGGAAGGAGGCACGGCAGATAGAGAGGACGGTGCCTGAAGGATAGAGAGGAAAAAGAGTGAAAGCGCGAAGAGCGACAGAGAGGGAGAGAGAGATCAGACAGTCTCGATAACAAATCAATTTGCCGTTGCATCTGTTCCCCACCTCGCAGCGTGCCACGCGTGCTTCTGCAAGCCGATTTTATTGGTAACCAATCAAACATGTAGCCGCCTGTCAATCAATTAGTCTGACTGTACGCTGGCTGGATTTCTGGGGCTTGTTTCGAGATTAAAGACCAGTGTCCCCGGTCCTCATCGTGATGACATCACGGCTAAATGAGCCACACTGGTGCGTCTGGAGACACAAGGACGGGCAAGAGTGTCGCTGTCTAAAAATGGCATAATTTCCATCCAAAAAAAAAAAAGAAAAGAAACAACAACAAAAAAAACCGGGCAAACGCGATGTCTCCAGTAAAGTCACATGGAGCGGGGCGTCATATGTTGTCTGGCTCCCGGTGAAACAGCCAGACCTCACGTCCTCTGGCTGCGATCTCCAGCATACTAAACCAGACCGAGAGGGAGAGAGGGAGCGAGGGGGGTGGTGGGGGTGGGGGGTTACGTCAACCTTAACATCTCTACAATAGACCGCCGTGCGTTAATGCAAACTTCAACACCTTGCAGCGCAATCAGGTAAACACTTGTTTTCATCCGGCGCTCCCGGTGCGCGGATCCAACTTGCGTGCCAAAGTCGCGTTTACGGTTTTAACTTCAGCATGAGGTTGAACGGGGACAGGCAGGAACGACCCCCAGCGCTATAAATGCATCAAAACATCCACATGGTGAATGAAAGTACACAGAGAAAACAGTGGTAGACGCATGCAGAGTAGCGGGTCTGGCACTTGTCGCCGGGAAATTGCAGTTTGCGTTTAGCCCCGATTGGTACTCACCTAAGTTGCACGTTTTGATTCCGTATAGTGTAGGGGGAGTGGGGCTACAGCATAGTAAGGCAGTTCGCAGTACCCGCTCTCTCAACACGCACTAACTCCTTTCTTCTCTCGCCTTAGCAAATCAACACGGCGCTGACGTCAACGCAGCCAGTCAGCCAGACGAGCAGCAGGCAGGCGGGCAGCCGGCGCTGCGCTCCAGCCCATACAAACACTAAGAAAGTGAGACACCTAGGGGGCTGTCTCATGTCAAACGGCTGTGTTACAGTATGGCAGTGAAAGGTGAGCGACACTGCCCTCCCTCCAGCTGTTCGAATGCACATGCAGCCTACAGTTGAGCTCGAACTCCGGGCTAAGAGTCGAGTGGTTTGGCGCCCCTGTGGGGGAAAGCGAAACTCGTAATACTCCAGAAGACTCCCCGCATCCATCACCTGCTCTCAGTGCGTTCGGTGACGCTTCTAGTCGTGTGTAGGTGTTTGAGCAGAGCAGTGCAAAGGTTAGCTGAGGAAAAGCAGAGGCTGCCCATCCTTCCTCCATAGGATTCATTCAAAAAGTGCTTTTTAAAAAAAAGTTATTTACCATATTTTAATTAATCAACTCCATGTAAAAAAAAAAACTTATCAGAAGATCATTGGTGCTGTAACATACAATCATGCACTGCACTTACCGTTCATAGTAAGATGCTGATTCACAAAAGTAGAAAAAAAAAACCCTGAAAGGAAAAAAAAATACAACATTTACACATACAACTAAACTACAAATACAACACAAGTATAAAACTACAGCAGTGTATAGAGGTGTCAGAGGATCAGGGGTGTGGACAGTACTGTTCCTCTCTCAGCCATGAGTGGACGCCCCCTGTTAAAAAAACATTACAGCTGTGTTGCGTTACATTGATTGAGGCGAGTCAAAACAAGCAGCAAAGATGCAACAAGTCGCCACATCTCAGCCGGCTCCCCGAGACGCTGGAAGTGTTCACGTTCATTTTCAAACTTGGAGTGACATCTATTTTCTTTTGCTGCATTGTTAGGCTCTATAAGTGCCTTTGTTCTACTCATGTCTTTATTCTGTTTGAATAAAGATTGTCATTCAAAATGCAAACCACTACTCCTACTGTTATTTTATTTCGATACATGCTGATAGTGTGTTAAATAGATGCAATGTCTTGGTAAAGAACAGATTATATCAGGTGTTCTAGTAAATCAGTAGGGTATTTTATTATTCTTTGCTTAATTGCTCAACGTTTAAAGTCCCCTCCAGTCAAAACCATTTTTTTTTTCTCCTGTCTGTTCCTATGTTGAGTTTTGTGAGTGTCACAGTGTAGCGTGATGTGTGAGTAGTTTGACATATTGAGGCTGTTTTCAGATTTTATTTTATTTTTTGTTAAAAATGGAAAAGTTTCTTTGTGCTCGGAGAAAATCAGATTTTTTTTTTTACGACGTGGGCCTGGCATGATTTGTAACATCATAAATAGTTTGGAAGCCAATCTTGGTCCAATGTTCAGCATGCACAAGTGTGATGTGGAAACCTGAAGCCTCCAGTGTGCACACACACACACACACACACACACACACTGACAATGGTCTTCACAGTGGAGAAGGAGACATCTTGTGTCTGGCAGTCAAACTTAAAATTAAAAATATTTGCATATTTGTATATTATGAAGTTACTGACGGAATAGGTGCCATTTTAAGGGTGCATCATGTAGTTTTGGGGAAGACATTTTGGGAGAAAAATCTTTCCTCATTGTATTTCATGACTGAATAAACACAATTTTACTTTTACTTTTGTTTTACTTTGTTTATATTAGCTCAATTCTTATAAGTAGCCACATTTCTACCCAAGCTTGTTCTTCTCTATGTTATGTATGTAGTTATGGAAATATATGAAATCACTATTTCTGGGTTTGTATTAGCATTGTATTAATATTGTAAATATTAACTTTATTTGTTTCCTAAATATCACAGTGCACTTTGAAGGGTTTTAATGTGGTAAGTCTACTTTTGTCTGCCAAGCGAGGCACACATTGGAGAATTTGTTTGTATGCCTTAATATTTAAGGGGATCTTTACGTTGAGCTGGCCAAAGATTCATCATCTTTTAGTACCTGGCATGTATGATCCACTGCAAAACATGACAGAACAGGTACCTTATCTACATTTCTAAACTCATGCGAGCCACCATATGACCACTTATGACAATGTAGGCACGGGCCAGCGTTTGTGTTCGAAGTGACAGAGCCTTCGCAGTGCCAGCTAATGTTGTGGAAGTATCAGTCAACACTGTCGTGGCAACGCAGTAACATTCAGTGTATTAACACCTAATGTGGTTTAAGATAAAAAAAAAGAAACAAACGCAAAGCAAATCTAGAACTTGGCCTTTTGTTGAGTCCTTAAATTAAATTCTCTTGACAAAGTTTTAAAAAAAAAGGTAAAATAATCAAGCAGGGGGTTTGAAGAATTTTCTCAAGTCTTCTTTCAGACTTGTTTTGTTTGAAGACACTGACACTAATTCGAAGAAAAACCAAGGAAACAAAGGTGACTGAATTATGAACAAGTGGCAGTTCTTTCCTTGCTTCACAAAAAAGATACGTCCTCAGTGATCAATATAGTGAACGTCTCTCAGCCGGATGTTTTTTCCAGTGCATTAACAGCCCTTAATTGTTTCTCAGTGTAGCTTTATTTTTCCCTTTTGCTTTTATATGTTGACCAATAACCCGGGGTGCAGCGGATGGTACACCTCATTATCGTTTGGCCTGAAGTAACCTCTTTGAGTCTTTTATAGTAAAAGCATACAAGCATTGAGCTTTCAGAATGATGTTTTTAGACTTAATGGTGATCACTGACTAGATTCTGTTCTTTACCAATTGATTAATTTTACTATGCTTTTACCCTTTAAGTGCTCTTTCGAAGCTCTTACTTTAAGTTTCCTAAAGTCACACATAGAAATTGTCCAACGTCTAAGTGCTCAATATTTTTATTTTTTTTGTCCGTTCATTTGAAAGTCATGGCTGAAGCAGTAAAAGAGGAGAGGAGGAGAGCATGAGAACAATGTGTACATCACTTCGTATGGTTGTTGTTTGTTTGTGCAGACTTTTCTGTTGCCCGGATGCTATTGGTTTTTGCTGATACCCAAACCCTTATCTAATGCCACCAGCAGGGCAAAGATTTCAATATATTTGGTGAAGTATCTCAGCATCTTGTTGGTCTCTTGACCCTTGACTTTATGAATAGTGCCACCAGCAGGCTGACATTTTTCCTTTTGAGTTTTGAATGAGCCTTGTTCTAAAAACATTTTTTCTGCCAGCACTCTCACATAAATCGTACAGTTTGCAGGTTAGATAAAATGAAACATATACATCAGTGAGGCCAGATAGAGTAAATTCACCACTGACCGACTGGGAAAAAAAAAAACAGCAGGTAAAATTACGTACCCTTATATGAGGATCTATTCCAGGTGGTTCCAGGAGGAGAACCATTTGTGACACAACTGCAGTTAGACCAAGAAGCTGGGAGGGCCTCATCACCCAGGATGATGAGTTTAGTCACCCTCGTTCCTCAGGCTCACATCAACACCTCACTGACCGAGGCTGATAACGTGGAAGCGATGGACAAGTCAGAGTGGACTATCTGGGGTCTGCAAAAGATCACTCAATGTGTTCAATCAATCAGAGGTGGTTGACAGCACCCTTCGGGTGTGTGGTGGGTTGCGGAGGGGGAGACATTAACATTCATATTAACAAAAAAAAACAAGCATCTATTGCCAAGTTCCCATCAATATATTTTTGAAGATGTGAGAGGTGAGAAGGGCACACACAGGACTGATCAGCTGTTTCCCCTCCAAGGGAAGAAGCTGTTGTTTCCTTCAGCGGTCAGTGTCTTACCAAATTAATTATGAGACCTCTCTCCATTTTTCAGATTGCCAAGGTGACTGGTTTTATTTCTTCCTCTTCTTCTTGAGGTTTATTGGTTGCTGGCAAACGACTAGTTTAGCTTTCTGGTTCTCAACCTCTACTTCCCCTTCTGTTTATTACAGCCATATGTAACATAGCCTGTATCGCCGACTTCTGATCAAACGACTGGTCTGATTCTTTCTCTATGGCAACATTTTAAAAAAGTTCACTTCAACAACAATCAAAAAGGACGCAGAAACACAGCTAATGTCAGAGCGACCTATGCTGACCTGAAAAGGTCCTTTGACTGACATTAAAAACAACCAGTGACAGACTTTGACATGACATTGGACAGAGGTTCAGTTCAACTTGAAGTCATCACAGCTACAACAAAGATCCTTTCAGACACAGCCATTTACTTTTGGTCTTCATGCCATTCTGTATTTCAGTTACTTAAATAATCTGAATTATCCATCATGTACCAACTACTGGACTGTTAGGGCCCCAGTATGCTGCAAAAGTGATTGTTAGATTCAAACTCAGACTGCCTGAAACCCCGTTTTTCATTGATAGGGGGTCAAGGGGTTAGATGTGTGAAGTAAGGCAGGGTTTGAACTTCTCTCTTAAGCTCTGCTTCTGTTTCTTCCTTGTATAACCGAGTGCAACACCACGGATGCCTTCGGAGAGCCACAGTTCATTGGTATGGCTTATCACGTCGAGACTACAAAGACATGCAAAATACAGAATTCTTGGAGAGAGATCCGAGATGCATCTTAAAGGAAGCGATCACAGCAGGCTTCTTACAGGGATGAGTTCTTGATTGAACTGTATATGTGTGCTGGTACATCGACTTCATTCTATTTAATGCAAAAGACACATTTCTCCATAAGGAAAAAAATAATAAAGGCCAATAATACAATCTAATCTTGTCTAATTTTATCTGATCTAATGTAATCAGATGTTCATTTGAAGCATACTGAGATCTTAAGTTACTGTTCCAGCTAATGACACTTTTCACTGCAGTTGTGCTGGAAGACGAGTCTTTTCTCATTAGCAATTTTCTCCAAGTCACATTTTGCCTCAAATGTCCAGCTATGCATCAGATTGGTTTCACCAGATGGCATATAGATGAACACACCAACGTCTTAAGTCATTTTGAACACATTACAGCCCAGTTTTTGCTTTTCATGTGTCATTTAACGCCATTAATCCTTTAATGTGTAATATTAGGTGTTATTAGGTGTACATGTCATAGAGTCCTGTCAATGTTGACTCCCCCAGTTAAAATGTGTAACATGAGAAATGTGAGTTTACTTATTTCAACCCTAACCATGATCTTTTCCTCAACGAAATCAAGTTTTGTGGCCTAAACCTAACCAAAAAATATTTTTTATACAATGTTTTTATTATTGTTAACAGAAAAGGTCACATGACTATGAACATGAATAACAAAATTCACCTGACATCATCTCTGCACTTGCAAAACAGATATAATGCAAACAGCCTTAGACATCACATGAAAAGCTTAAAATGTGTGACATGATATGCCAAAAGATAGGCATGCTATATGCTCTTCCATGAGATTATTTTGTACATAGAGCACTTTCATTTGAAACATTTTGGGTTTTTTCTCATTATCAGAGTCATGTGAATACATTAAATTAGTTTTATGTTGGTTTTGAACATTGTTTGACAGACTTGATCCTCCTGAGAAATTAGCATATTTTAATGTTTTGGAGCTTGAAAAGGTTAGGTTCGATGCAAACCATTGTCTGGGAAATGCCAATTCAAATGTGGGCCAACAGGAGGAGGACCTGCTGGTCGGGAGCAACCATGGCTGACTGCGATAGGCTGAGACACAGGTCACTCAAACTTGTGGATCAGTGATTATTACAGAAAAGACTAACATCAGAAGAAAATAACTTACTGCCAACCCATAAATTGTTTTTTCAGTGTGTGAATATATTTCCTTACACAATACACTCCTGAATATTTGCAATACTCCTTTGTCCTATTTGCAACTATAGCACTGACCTACTTCCCCACACTAAAATCATCAGTGTTTCTAGTCTTCCCTCCAAAATAAATTGAGGTTGTTTTGACAACAAAAGATGTTGGTGCTAGACTGCAAAATCAGTAAAATCTCAATTTAGTCGGACAAAATGGAATCCGTTCATCCATTCTGGAAAACAAACGTGCTAATGTTGGTCTAGATTAGGTGTTAAAGCAGCTGAGATAATTGTTTGCATTTCAATTTTCACTTTAATGGAATACAAAAACAGGCATCCTTCGCAAAATATGCTGATCAAAAATTCTGTCATCCTATTTATTTTAGATCTAAAACAGCAACAGGCCTGGGTTCTTGCACCAGGTTGTTAGTAGTCACACAGTTTGTAGCTGTTTCAAAATGGAAAGCATAGGTTGGAAGGGGGCTTTCAGGGAAATCTCATTTCCTTTAAAATACAGTGGTGCTCTGGGAATTTTTAGATTCATCCGGGCACGGATCACAGAGTGCTTCATTACCTTTGAGCTGCGTGCTGTGCAGGCTTACCCAGGGATAAAGAAAAAGGCACTCCCTTAATCTGGCAATAATCCACCGTTTTACGGAGGGAAAGGAAGATGAGGGCTAAATTATAAAAAAACAGATCATCACTGCACTTTAAAATAATACCAAGAGTTAGAAAAAGATGGGTTGCCTGGAGGAAGTTTTGGTTTGGAGCTGAGGTTAGAAATGGGGCCATTAACTCTCAGCGAGTCAATGGGGGCTCCTGTGTGATTCAGGGGTTTGGTTATACAGCAGGCTGAGTGTGCTCCAATTGTGGTCCCACAGATTTATTGTATTTTGTTCTGTGGATGAAAAAGAATGATCAGTTGGTAACGCCAATGAAAATTCTATATTCAGTGGTGTTCAATTTAAAACTAAAGGAACCTTGAATGTGCACAATTACTAGTAATGAAATATTTAATTTCTGTCGGCAGATATCTGTAAGGATTTAAGTTTGACTCACACCATTTCTCCTTAACTTTCTACATTAATTAGCTGTTTTCTTACTAATGGAAACTGTTAAGGTCTATTTCAAGATTCCTACTGTAGTACCGAAAATAAATAGAGTGTCACAGATTTGTTCCGAGGATGCTGAAGGAACAATAGAGACTTGACAAAAAGAGTCCCCCAAATATGTGTTAATAATTTAATTATTTGAAACAAAATGAGGATAACCTGTTTTTAATCGTAAAGCTATGAATACTCCATATTTTCTAAATGTTTTAAAAAGAACTGATCCTATGAACAAGCAAAGTCTGTGACGCTATAGTGCTTTATTGTCCAATGACTATTAAAAAACCCATCACTGAGCCACTGGGTGATACGTTTCTTCATTTTCATGAGCACAAGTAATGCAGTTTATTTTGAGTTGATCACACATACAATTTTTTTCTTCTGCAAGTACTAAAGCACCAAATGTGTATTAATCCACGGCTGAAAACAGTCCCCAACAGATTGCACTATTTACTTTGGTTTACATCTTCAGCAGGAATGAAAAGGCTTGGGGCCGAAAAAAGCAAAAGACAGGTATGAAGTCAGGAATTATTGATAGATGGACTAATGCATTGTTAGTTTCTGGTGTTTTCAGGATAGGTTGACGGAAAAACAAACAAAAAAACAAACAAACAAAAAACATGCCCACTTACACAAGAATAATCTTTTACATTTTGTGCAGTTTCACAAAGATTTGCTGTGTCCAGTCAATATCAAGTTATGCACTGTTTATTTCACGCGTCATCTGAATTATTACCATCGTGTTTTTGTCCTTCTTACATCGCTATTTATCCTTCATCGGAGTGAAGCACCATGTCTCATTTGAAAAGTGCTCTATGAATAAAGGTTAAGTTATAAGATGGTAAAAAAAAAAGGAGGAATTTGTCGTCCATTCTTGTGTAAATTGCAAACAAAAATGTGTTTGAAGAGGCAAATCTGGGTGACATTTCTGTTCTAATGAAGGAAAGTATTTCAGGTTAACATGGTGACCAGAAACCCCCCCATTGTCTGTGTCCTGTGTAGGCATGGCGCTTGGAGGAGGTGTGCGTGTGTGTGTGTGTGTGTGTGAGAGAGAGAGAGAGAGAGAGAGTGTTTGTTGGGGGGGGTATAGGCCCCACACAGTGGACCTTTGTGAAACTCTGCCCATGCAGCCAGACTGAATGGACTCTTTTTACACTTGTGTAAACCTGGGGGCGTCTCCGGCACTGAGGCCACGCCTCTCTGACCCCTGACCCTCACCTCTGACCTCTGCTGGATTTAGTCGGGAAGTAGTTTTTGCTCGCCATGTGCTCATGGGTGAAGCCAAAACTCACACTGTTAGGATCTTAGTTTAACCCCCAGCCACTCAAATACATCAGTGCAAATCAAGTGGACATTACGTTGATAGTAATACAGTTTGCAAGTACATTTTTATTATGCAAGAATCGATAAATTCCTACAAAACCAAAGCAAAGGTGAGGTTTTGAGACAGAAGAAAGGGATGAAAAATGTTGGCGCAGTCTGATACACAAAAAAGAAAATGACTATTAGTGCCTCCTCCAACCACAGCCAGTTCAGTTCGAACAATCCTGACCCCTGAATGACCAAACTCTTTGTGTTTACCTAGTTACAGGTTTGCCCACTTCCACACTCGCACTGTGTAACCTCACAGAATGGCCAAACCTGTTTCAGGTTAATGGGTGGACTCGTCATGTTGACCTAGGTGTTGTATTTACCAAGTTCCTGTTTACTTCTTCATTCCAATCCTTCAGCTGCTCCCTCAGAGGACAAACTACAGCGCTTAAGAGAATCCTCCGGATCAATACTCCTCTTGTCTTGAATGGTAAAAGAATGGCAGCCCAACAAACGGGGTTTGTGTGGTCAGTTTCAGGTGAAGAGTACCTCGACCTGAGACTCTTTGGTTCAATCATTTCTTAGCTAAGCAATCATAGACCGTTACAACATGGGGAATCTGGGTTGTGTGAAAAGGATGGCTGTTGTGAGGGGTGATTATCTTGCCAATGATAAGACAATAAACTATCATCTGAAGATATCTTTAAAAGGCAGAGTGCACTTTTCAACTCAGAAAGCAATAAAAAGATGTCATAGTTTCATGATACATTCGCATACACTGGCCAAATATATCAGATTTATTCCCCCTTGACACAGCTACAAAAAAAAGATATTTCAAATACTGATTAAATTAATAAAAGATGAGAAAGGATTCTCCATCGACAGTCATTCTTGGATTAGAAAATGTCTACTGAACTGGGCTTGAAGGAGAACTTTAAGAGCACTCGTATCCAGTGTTTCAAAAGGTTTTTTAAACTAGAAAAAGTTTAGGGAGAAAGAATGAATACCTGAGTTTTCTGTTATCAGCAGCTTTTTATCTGCCATTCAAACTTGAAAATGTTCAAACTCTTTTCATGCATCATTATTACCCTAACTCTAGCCAGTGTATTCCACATACTGTGTATATTGTGTAAACCAAGGAAAAGTTACTTAATTGTCAGTCATCTGAGAATGTAAATACACAATTTGTGCAGGAAACATACCAGGACTCTCTTTCACGTCTGTGATCAAAGCTCTAAAACAAAAACGGACGTCACCCTAATAAGAAATTCACTGGTATTTAAATGCACACATAGCCAGGGCGAGGCATTACTACGCCTCTATCCTGATTTCCAGGGTGCCATGGCAGCGACTCGTCATTTACATGCCAAAAAGCATACCCTGCTTCATTGTCTGTTTCACTCTAAATATGCTGTATTGAAAGTAGCTATTGAGACTATGAACTGACCATTTTACACAGCACTGTGCCATTCTGTAAAACGATGAAAGGTAAGCAGATACTAACTGAGCTGGCTTGCAGGCAGCCACACCAGATGGAGACACTGTTGTGCTACACACAACACCTATTTTGCCTCTGAAACAATGACATGCTATCCAAAATCACACAGTCGTGCCAGACTATGGTTATGTAAAAAAAAAAAAAAGCAGAGCTGCCAAGATGACGGGTCTTTGTTGCAGCAGCATTGTTGGGTCTCGGTGTAACAAGGGCTGGTGACTTCTAAACAGCCAGATTTCTTCTAGCTATCGGTTGATTTGCCCCCTGTGAGAAGTGGCTCTGTGTGGCCTCATTTGCGCTGTAAACTTCCTGGAAGGAAGCAAGACCTGGTTTTGGAAACCACAGCTCCCCCCTTAATTTCCCACAAGATGTCGCAACACAAAATGTTCTTTACGTAAATGGTGATGAGACCAACTTCGCAACTTCTTTATGCTGATTCAATGTTTTGCTGCCGTAATGTAGAAGTGTACTCTGTTACATCGCTGCTCTGGTATGTAGCCATTAAAAGTCTCTCTAAAATAAAAGGTAACAACTGCTAACACATTTCAGCTTTGTATCATCAATGATCAGGTTAAGGTTAGTGTAACTTAGGAATGTCAATGTGTAGGTTGCTTGCTCAAATCCTGTTGTTTCTCGTAACGACAAGAGATTTTGAAAACAGTAGCATGCGGACGGCGGAAGAATTGAGAATGCAGCCTGAAATGGTCGCCTGATGGCAGGCTTATACCACAGCCTAGATCTTGTGACTCAGTTTAAAGTATGTATGTCCTGAAGTCTGTGAGGAGATTTAGATTAAGCCAAAACCCTAAAAAAAAGCTCAGCTCAAAAACAAACACAAGTAATTCAGTGAACATTGTAACACCGTTGGAACACATGTGACTTTCTCCTTCTGACAAGACTTTGGGTCATTCATAGCAACACTGAAGTAACGGATGAGCCTTTGTTGTATCCAGCCACGCTATTTAAGAAATATATGTCCTAACATTGCAGCTGGCCATAATGCTATCACAAAAAACCTGTGTGCATGTAGATACTCTCTATATGTGTGTGACAGGCTGCCACATTGAGACTGCTGTTTTTCAGGGGAAGACAAATTTAACTTGATGATTCATCTCAGCGCAAGCTCGCATTTTCACTCCCGAGGAGATTATTCATAACAAAACAACGGAACGAGAACACCAAAAGAATTAAAGCATCAGAGGAGACAAGGCGAGCAGAGGACAGAGAAAACGCTGTTTCTCGAGAAGCTTCATCTTTATCTATGGACCTTTGTATCTGTGAGTACACAGCCTACTCATCTCGTTTTCGCTGCATTCTTTTTATTTGGTAAGGGAGCACTGATAAGGCTAATTGTACTAGAAAAAGAAGATCAGAGTTAATCGCAGCTTTTGTTTACCGATCGTTTTAATATCATCCCTCACATATGAATTTCTTATTAAATTCTCAGGTCTGTTACAAAGCTTCAAGGCTTGAATCTATTCTGGTTTAGACAGGTAATGCATATGAAAGGGAGTCTGACACAAACCTGCCCAGACAAACACAAAACCCCACATGGACTTTGGTGGGGTAATTTTCTCATTAATAATTAACGTATTTGAACCCATTTACACTCTTCACCGATGTGAGCCGATCTCCTTGGTTGAGGAAATCACAACAGAGAAGTGGTGATCTGAGAGGAGAGGGCCCCAGTTACAGTCTGACAGGAGATCAATTCTCTCCCATGCCTCAGGTAGTCCTTATGCCTTGTACAGTGAGAGTGGATGAGGCAGACATTGACCAAATAAATCAGAGGGATTTCACTGTACATCGAGTCTTTCCTCAGGGAATCCCGGTCCACAGCCTTCAAGCATGTGGGAAATACGTGGGCCTTTAAAGATGTGGTCTACAAAGAAAAAGGGTTAAAGATACAAGACTAGATGTGCTTATTCAGTGGGCAATAACTGCTTCAGACTAATCCGTTATAAACCTTATCAAATCATCGCTCCGAAAAACATTTTCTTTTACGATTTTGTTTTTCAAGGGGGCTACAAAAAACATGTTCATACTGTCACTGAGCACAAAAATATAGATCATCCGCTTTCAGTTATACTACATAAAATTTTAGTCTTGCACGATCAAAGGCTAGAGCCAGAAAACCACACCTTGTCAAAAACACACAACACATCCTCATACCTATTCAACTAAAGGCTGTTTGCCAGCGACGCCTAGAAAAAACATATATTTACCATTCCTGAATCGACATGGCCGCCACAGCGTACCAGCGTCCCAAATACCGTATAATATTTGTAGAAACGGCTGCAGTTTTGTTAGGTTTAAGTAAGAAATCTACTTGGTTAGGTTCAAGAAAACATTGTGGTTAATGCCTTAAAATAACTACCAACTTCACTAACGACTGCTCCGAGTTTCATACATAACTTCACGCGTAGCTTTTTGACAGGCAGTGGGAAGCGCCTGGGTTAAGTAAATGCTAGACATTTATGCTACTTAAAAATGTGAGCAGATCAGCCAGAAGTAGTCGGGCTGATCGGCTCACATTCTATTTGCAGTGTTTTCTATGTACACTGCATTGAATGCACAGAATGTAATTTCTGCCTCATACTACACATAATGTCTGACTTAGTTTGACGACTTCGAGAAGAAGCATGAGATCATGGACGCTGTTATGATTATTTTCAAATAAAATGTATCTGATGGACTCGGGCAGACATTTTCGCAGACGCGATAATGTTTTAAAGATTAACTGTTCGGTTGAGTCACATTTGTCGAATTCCTTTCTCACACTGTGACATACCTTTCTTGTTTCCCCTTGATGTTAGTGACATCAAGGGGAAACACTTACGCAAGATGGGTCCCTTCTAATGACATTATGACAAGATGAACATACTTGTTTAAGAGATTTTTTTTTCCTTCTCTGTTCAAACGTAATGTCACTTACATCAGTGTTTTCATAGCAGTTATGCCTGTCTGCACTTGGCAAATCTGCAAGCATCAAGAGCAATCGCATTACTGTAATCCTACCTGTCATGTTCTGATTTGAAAAATTCTTGGTATCAAACACAGCTTGGCCTCAACAGTAGACAGCATTTGTTTTTCTCCTTTGTGCTGCAGCAGACTAGCTATTTCAACAGCGCGTTGTCTTTCTTCCCCGCTCTCTAATGAAGCAGAAAAAATGTGTAACCTTGCTAAATGTTTGCCATGCTAGTAACTATATACTTTAGATATTGAATACAGGAGGCAGGGAATTAAAATGGCAGATTTAAAGAAATACCATTACACAGACACACACACTCACACAACCGCACATCTCAATTTCTTTCCCAGTGTCACCGTGTGAATTTGTTTGTCTACCTGTGTTCAATTGCCCTCAGTTTGATTCCCTCCATCCTTTCTTGAAGGGCTGCTTAATAGCCTCTTTCCCTTCAGAGGAGATTGCATGGACATCTCGGAAAGGGCCAAAAAGCCCACAGATAGACTAGTTTAGTGCGAAGTCCGCGTACTTAAATTAATCTCACATCACTGTAATGAGTAAAGGAAGGACTCAATGGTGAAATGGTGGGTGAAGAAAATAAAGGTGGTGAGACAGGCGGTAAGGAGAGAGGACGAGATTGAAAGGAAAGGAAAAAGATTAAAATGTAGCTCCAATGATCGGTATAATGTTCTGTTAAATTCAGTGTAATACGGAATAAACAGTGTCCAATAAAGTCCCTTAACCAGCAGTGCTATGTCGAGCAGCCTGTGACGCTTCATAATATCCAGTCAGTGCAGTAGATACACGGTGACTGAAGAAAAACAGCAACGGAGGCGAATAAATCCATCACCTCGCTTATTATTTATGAAAGGAGAATGATAAATAACAACACATCTTCACATATAAACGAGACTGTCAGATCAGTGTATACCCACAGCCTCCTCCCCATCAGTCTAGTGTGCTGCCCGGCGCTTACTCTGTCTTTTCTTCCCACTCCAGACACGGCCCTGTGGTGAAAGAGACTGGAGGCTTTTCCTTTCCTCTTGGACACTGCGCATAGCGAAGTGACCCAGTTAACACAGACACTGAAATCCTTTTAAAACTGGGAAATCCACAGTTCCCTTTCAAGTTGAATTTTTGGGGTAAAATGGGAAAAAAAAAAAACATGATCATGTTGTTATTAGTATTAGAATAAAATATTTTTCCTTCAGTCATCAATCAAATATGGCGCAATCAGTGTGATCAGCAGGGCAACCGTGTTTAAAACATGTTCATGCATGCGCAGTTTTTTTTTTTTTTTTTTTTTATCAGGGCAGAAGACCATTATTTCTGCACCTCTTAGAACTACTTAGTGCACCTTTCACACCATGGACACTATGAACACAGCATTTTCTATGTCAGATACATTACCAAGAGAGGACTAAGCCCAGAGAAAGGGATCTTGATCTTCTGCAGCTAACCATTAGCACGCTTGCATATTCTGTCAGAAAGAGCGGTCTCATTTAGCCACTTGTTCGCAACAGCCTTTTTTAACACACATAAATGCTTTTGAATTCTTGAGTAGGATATTGACCGACGTATTTTATATCACAGAGCAAAATTTGAGTGTATCTTAAAGAAACAAAACGTCTAAGCACTTGTATTTTCTTATCGTTTGCACTTTAATTATAGCACTTATCCACTTAAGGCAGGACTTCATGAATAGCTGCTATGATGCTCAGGTGAGGGCTGCTCCACTGTTTCTATTTTTTCTTTTTATCTCTATCAGCGGAGACGTGTCGTGGTTTCTTTCTTGTGACACATTTACTGCAAGCTGGTTTTGACAAACGCATCCGCTAAATGCCCTAAATGTAAATGTTAAGCTCGTGTTGACTGCAGACCTTTTTTTCAAGCAGTTCACCCATTCCAAAAAAATACTATGAGACAAGGGAACCAGAAATGCAAAAATGCTAACTTATTTCTGGGTTGTAGGACTCATTACTACAGCACTATACTGGTTTAGGTTATAATGAGTGAGGCAGAACACGATAAACGCCTGTATGTATGGTAGAAGTAAGCAGAAGTGGTAGCAACGGGAGGATGACTGCCTCTACTATTACTTTATGTACTAGGCTAGCTGACAGGCTAAACTTGCTAGTTAGAAAACAGCTACGTGATTGTCTAAAGGCTCAAAAATGAGTTACAAATGAAAGAAGCACTCATATAATGTATATTTTAGAGTTGGCACTGAAAGCAAAAAGGATGTGCAGTTTGCAAAGCTACTTTATGTCACATTGCATTGTGCAAGTGGGGAATATGGTAGAAGGGCTCCAATCATTAACAGTGGGCGGTTACAGCTAGAAGTAACAGTAGCAGTAACTTTCAGTGCAGTAAGGAGATGATTAAATAGTGTAAAAGTAACAAGTTGAATTTCTTACCAGGCTTTGGAGGGGAGCTTGACATAATTTTGATCTGTGTGTGCCCTGTTGAGATGTGTTAGCTTGGCTGGTTAGCCTCCGCCAAAAGAGGAAATGGCTTTCCTTCCTGCAGCTCTGATTGGTTCACATGTCCCGTCCTCTTAGCTTAGCTAGCTCGGTACTTTGTTGAGAGTTGCAGTGTATGTAAGCTCCATGTTTACAGCTCACTGAGAATCAACTATTGCAATCAGTTACTGCATTGCAATGTCACAGGAATGAATTTTGCTCTGTATTAGTATCATTATTATCACAAAAAAATCATAAAACTTTATGCGACTGCGCCTTACTCAAGATGAAAAATTATCTTTTAAATTGACAAACATCATATGTGTTATTCGTGGCACACTTCAGACAGGATCAAAACAATGATTTGCTCCTCTGCATTCACTACCATATAGAGTTTTTCTGAGTTAAGGTCCCATGGAGCAGACCGGAAAAGGCCTGATGTCGGCTTTCTATACAATTACAGTAAATGAATACTTGCAAGGTTTTCATTAGTATAAAAACGTTTTTATATATATATATCTATATCTATATATATATCTATATATATCTATATATATATATATATATGTCATATTGACCGTTTAAAATAAAGTAATGGGACAGCTTGAGATGGAGTTTCTATACGAACATGACTTGGATTACTGGCTGTAATTTGGAGTGCTTTTGTAGGTAGTCATTTCAAACACCAGAGCGCCTGGACTGCTCGTAAGTGCCGGTGAAATACAGGCGGCCTGCTGTTCGGCTATTTAGAGCGCCGCACTCTCAGGGCAGCGCAACAGAACTCCAAGACCAGTCAACGCTTCATGAACAGATATAATGGCAGACCTAGCGACATGTAGCAACTGTGGACTGATGACCGGTGTGCCGAGAGGAGTGATCTGTTTGTATGTGTACAATCATCTAACCGCTAGCTGTTAGCCGGGGTTTCTTGAACCTATTTTCATAGGCATCTCGTCACAGTAGTGTGTCTGATCATCTCTTTCAATGTCGTCCTCCTCACTGTTGCACAAAAGGCCCGACATTTCGTATCGATCAATAGGAACGTTTTTTTCTTTCATCCAGTTTCTGACAGTCAACACATTCGTGAATTCATACAGAAAGAGCAAAGTCTCCTTCCCTCAACAATTACACTCTTATTTCAACCTAGACCATCAGACTAGATTTATAATGGCACCTTTAGGAAACTTTTTGTCAGTAAAGCGATATACATTGCACAGGTTCATGCAGTTTAGGCTCAGTGTTTATATGTGTGTGTGTGTGTGTGTGTGTGTGTGTACCTCCACCTCTTGTCCACAGCTGGCTTTCATTCAGGGAAAACAATGAGCCACCTCTCTCCTCCTCATCGCCAATTTCTCCATCTTTTACCACAACAACCACAACAACAACAACACACACATGCACATACAAAACTCTCGCTTTCTTCCTCTTACATCTGCTAAATGAAAGGCATGTAAAAACTCTGATTCCCATTGTACCGAGCGGAGGCAGTCAGGCTCTTGTGTCCATAGTGCTTAACCACTGGACCGATGGCAAACGACACAGTAATCACCTTACAGTGTCCGTGGTGTTCCTGGGAAAAAGAAGGCCTGCTCGCCACGGGGAAGCTCCTCACAGCTAATCCTTCAGCACATCTCTCTCTTTCTTTTTCCCCCTCTTCTCTCTTCCATCTTGTTCCCAATATTTGTGCGGGAATCGTTTAGGATAACCTTGATTCACTTATCCTCTAACTCAATTTAACGTGAAACCCCCTCCATCATTCTCCGGTCACCCCTCCCTTATATGTGTATTATGTAAGGTGTTATGGCAGGCTGGAGATGGTTTTAAAGTCTCAAAACCGAGCTGAATTTAATGTGAAATCTGTCTGCTTTATTACAACTCAGGTTTTACTGGCGTAGTTCTTGCCTTGATTCCTGTCGTTGGTGACAATATTGCACTCAAGCAGCCGAATTGCCGAGACGTTGCTGAAACGGAGTCTGGTATTGCAAGTCAGGGTGAATGAATGAATAGAACTGATGGACAAAATTGACTTAAATAGCTCGACGTTACTGAGCCACACTGATGAAACCCAAGCACTGCGGCAGAGACCAAACAATTTTCAACATTCAGCTTCATAAGCCATGTTTCTTCATCTTCTTTTATTGTCATAATTTTTGACTTGGACTTTACTTAGTGTAACAACCCTGTTTGTAAGGGGAAAGGGAGGCGACATAAACCTGTTATGTTATTGGTTACCACCAGACTACGGGGCAGCTTCATTCTCCAGGTTAGGAGGCTCGATACAGCATAGTTTTCTTTTTTGAAGCCCTTGTGTTTTTAAAAAAATGGGATTAATTTGCGTAGTAACCTTGAAACAAAGTTATTTATTTACCAGGAGTGGTCACAACCAAAAATGGGTGAACTGCAACGGAAAGTGCTGAAGGGCTGAAGATTACCAAAGAAGAACTCTTGAAGAGTTGCTGTCTATTCTTAAAATAAGCCAGCTGTGAAAATAAAACTTCACTATCTGAACCAGTCAATGTGGGACATCACCAGATGTGAAATATAACCCTTTAGTCCTTCACACAGAGCCCTTTATCCAGCAAGGAACTATAAATTGTAACTTTCTATGGCATTGCTATGCGGCGTAAATGACTGGACTGGACTGGAGTGGACTTTGATACATGTTATAGTATGTTATACCTTTATATCCAATAACGGCATTTTCCAGAAATGTATTTGTGTATTAGTGTTCTGTTGCTCTCTTATGGAAGTAAGAGAACATGATTAACAAAGTTATGTAGTTCATGAAAGCCTGACATGTGCAGTTCTAAACACTTCCTGTCTTGTGTGTCTTTGCTTCTCCGGCACACAGGAAGTGATCTGGATTTTAAGATAAGCCTTATATATACAGTATATACAGTATATACAGTAGATCTGTGAAGCATACACGCAGTAGAGAAGCTAACATTTCTGCTCGAATTCAATTTAGCTGCATTTGTCAGCTATTTGACAATCAGTTCTCTGCTTTGTGAGTTTTCAAAGAAAACGTCATCCAACAGAAAAACAAAGCGGCCACATCTGAGCTTGAATCACAGATGTATTAATCAACAGCTCGTCCTGGCCTGTCAACAGGCAAACTGATTCGATGAAGAGGAAGAAATTTGAAAAACCCTTCGAGCCAAGGGCAAATCCAGACAATCAGCTTCAGTGGAGCCACAGCCATGCATAAAGTGGCTGACAAACGCTGCTAGATGGCTTGCAGTATCATGTAACTCATTCATGCAAACATTTTGCAACCCATTGATTGCTATTCAGTGTTTACTATTCAGCACACATTTGGAAAAAAGGAAGGGAACAATGGATCAGTGGCAGAGAGCATGGTCTGAATGGTGAAGCAAATGTGGAAGTGCCTTAAGCTCTGATCACACAGGCCAGAGGTGCCACAAAAACTCTGAAAATAGCTCAACAACAGGTCTGATGACACAGTGCATGTCTAGTATTCCCTTGACTTGCTTTAAGCCAAAATAGTTGCCACCACCTTCACGTATATGCAGGTCTAATAGCCAAGACCATTGCTGGGAATTCTGTACCAGCAAAACAGGACTTTTAAATCCA
Organism: Acanthopagrus latus; assembly: GCF_904848185.1. Taxonomy (NCBI): domain Eukaryota; kingdom Metazoa; phylum Chordata; class Actinopteri; order Spariformes; family Sparidae; genus Acanthopagrus; species Acanthopagrus latus. Next base: position 22,057,908 of record NC_051051.1, on the reverse strand, counting down.
GTGTGTCTCAAACATGGTCTTCAGCTGCAACTCTAATAGGCTCTAATGGCTCCAACATACCCAATCAATCAAGTCCACACATTAAATTAAAGGGTTGGTTCACCCAATTTCTCTCAAAATTTCCTGCTCTATGGCCACACAGATGTTTTTTTGCCATATTGTGTTTGAGCTACATGTGTTCTATAGTTGTAGCAGTTAATCTTTCTGCAAATCACAGATATCTCCAAGGTTGACATTTGTACCCAGTTCAACCAAAGCAGGTATTTTAACCCAAAACATTATGTTTTCCTAACCCCAACCAAGTGGTTTTTGTGCCTAAACCGTAACCAGAGCATAAGCACAGCAAAACAGCAACATAAAGAAATGGTAAGTTTGAACATCATCTGTAGTTTTGTAGGAATATACTTAGTTAACATTTATTCTGGTGATTGGACTGGTTTAGGTTGTCATGTTCAAAGTGTTAAACCAAATAAATCTAAAATATGCGACATATCTGACTTTAACAGTCATGGTCAGATACAGCAAGGGGTGAATGAAAACTAATATTTATTGTGATTTTGGTGGATGGACCCTCTGTCAGCTCCACCCAGACCTCCTACAATGTCCTAACATACAGATGATGATCCAGCTTTAATAACTGACATAGTTAGCAGCAAGCCATTCATTTTCTTCTTACCTCTCAGTCTTCCTCATTGTGCCTGAAGTGTGTATGTCTATGTCAATATATCGTCAGCACTGACATTGTATGAAACAAAGCAGCAGCAGAGCAACAAACCTAAGCTAATTTGTCACTTTGTTGGACATAGTTTTTACAACTACAAGTTGTCCCTGCTCACTTGTCAGAAACATTACTGATAAATCAGCACACCCTTGGATGGTGAGAATGTGTCCTATTGTGCTGTAAATATGGTTTGACCGTGAGTTAGATATTGAAGAGCAGCCTTTTTGCTGCACCGCAAGGCCACTTCTCACAAAGGAGCAGTCCAGGTGAAGAGATTCCATCTCAAACCTGCGGTAAAGGTACTGTAGCAACAGCACTTGACCCCACATTCAAAGAGCTGACATGCCTACACAGAACCAATCGAGATGAGTTCAGGAGACAGATGGAGGTCAGAGGAACAGTTGACGAAGAGCAGCAGCAAAAAAAGAGAGCAGATCTTCAGTTATCTATTTGTCAATTTAGAAAATACAACCTGTGAATGGAGGTATATTTCGGGAGACTGAACCTTTGAACAGTCAACCTATAGTGGTATCAGAGTATGAAACACACAAATCATTTCATAGCAGTCACTTGTGGTGGTGGAGCGGTGTCCTGCTGGCATGTTGGCACAATTGTAAGTGCGAGTGGGTCATTTTTTGAAGCACTGACATGTGTTTCATGATTCAGTTTGGACCTCAGGCAAGTCGCCAGGATATGATATTAGCAATTAACATTTCTGCAAACCACAGATACTTTGAGCATTGAACATTTGTACCAAAAGTGGCGTATCACATTCACATTCTATGCTTATCAACCATCTTTAACATCAGGAGCAGGAGGAGATGGCGGCTGCGTTATTCCAAGCCAACAAGGCTTCCAAACAGCTGACTGTAGTTCAAGTCACAACACTTTTTGAGGACACCTGTGGAAGTTTCCAGCCATTTGTGTGGTGACAAACAACAGCTGTTTTTCGCCAGACATTGGACAATGTTCATCTGTGATCATAAAACAGGTATTTTAAACCACACAATGATTTCTTTCTAACCCTAACCAAGTGTTTTTTGTGTGTGTGCAAACCTAACCGGGGCATAAGCACAGCATTGTGACTAAAGAGAAGTGGAAAAATTCAACCAAAACAAATGAATTTATCTGTACTGTTGCAGAAACCAACATAGCTGACATTTATTCTGGCAATTGGGTTGAATTTATCAGATAACATGCAGCATCTTCTGCAACCACAAAAGTTGATATAACACTTTTTTATTTATTTATTTTTTATTTTTTTAACCTGCAAACACACTATAAGGAGTAACACTGGTGGTTACCCTTTAATTGAAGAACGTGGTAAGTGTGGCCACTGTAGTAATTGACCACAATTACAAGTTTTTGCACAAGCTAAATTTTCTGAAAACTGTTTGTTTCTTTTTATGTCCACACCTCTATTGATGATCAGTGGCCTGTAATGCTATTCAGACATTCTGTGGTTCATTAAAGCAAAAAAAAAAAAAAAAAGAGAGCCAAACACTAATTCTTTGGTTGGGCTTTTTTATCTTGATGCTTAAAAAAACACATGGAAAACAGGCCATTCTGAGAAATTAAAGAAAAAAGAAAAAAAAGAAAAGAAAAAAACAATCCACCAACACCTTGCCAAGTCAGACACTGGTGTTGAGAAGGAGCGAGGACAATAATTGCAGTCGTTTCATGTGTTTGTACCTGTTGTGTCAACCCCCTCTATTGCCCTTCATCCCCGGTCTGTCTGTTCTGTGGCCAGAGGACGAGAGTGGGCAACAATACTGCCAGCTGCGGCCACAAGCTGTGAGCAAAAGCCATTCATTTAAGAGGAGTTTTTGTTCAGCTTAAGAAGTGAAGTGGGAAGTTATTTCTTTGAAGAAGCCCCCTTCTGAAGATTTGCTGATCAAAAACCGAAGGTCCTGTAATTTGCTGGAACTCCTGGTGCATTTCTTTGAAAGGTCCAGTGCAATAAGAGAATGGGCCGTCTCAGTGAAACATCTGTGGATACGCTAAATATTTACATGTGTGAATTTTTCCGTCATGTGGACTATAAACAACCAACTTTAATATAAAATAAAAAAGAATTATGAACACAGATATGGAATCCATCTTGAAATACAGTTAAACTAATTATCTTTATTATCATTATAGTGTGTTGGGTCAGAGCCTACACTGCGCACCAAAGCACAAAAGCAATGGCTGCTTACACCTAAAGGAGCTCAACAATAATGAAATGAAAACAGAAAAAAAAAAAAATGTGTATTGAATATGTCTTTTTTTTATTTTTTTATTTCTCCTTCTTTTATCTGAGATCAAGTAAAAATGTGTGGTCATCATCAAACAAAATACAGCAGAAAGCAGCATTTTGTGTCATTCATTTCAATGGTTATGGTTCTGTTTTCTCTTTACCCATCTATAGCTCCTATTTATTAGCTTTCATTCACATGTACCAGCTATATAACAATATATTGAGCCTGCTATCTTTGAGTGTGTACTTTTATTTCACTTGTTTCATTTGTTAGAGAAACATTCAACAGCCTTATCTTTCTGTGTTAAATTGTTTGTTTTTTTTGATAATTAACATAAATGCTTTTTGTATATATCCAGTTGTACACTTGAATTTGATTAATCAAATAAAAAAAAGCATAATTTGTATATCTGCCTACCTTAAAATAAAAACCACTATAACTGATAATAATTGAATAATCTCACATTATTATTATTATTATTATTATTATTATTATTATTATTATTATTATTATTATTATTATTATTATTATTATTATTATTATTATTATTATTATTATCATCATCATTATTATTGTCATTGGTGTTGTTGTTTTTATGTTCTTATGTTGTATACTTATTAGGCATTTCTTCCTGTTTATATTACATGTGCTTCATAAGAGGATGTAAAACACAGCTGGTTTGATATTCAGGCTTTTAGAGGATCAGCCATTGGATAAGATCATAACATTTACTGTACAGGGGAAGAAGGCCTGACCGGTGTCAAACACATGTTGTTGATACTTTACATCATATATATGTCTTAATGGGACCGTTGGGTGCAGATTACATGGAAAAGTTGTGGATTGTCCAAAAAGCGCCTGCAAAATGGCCAAGAGCGCTTTCCTGATTTCTATCAACAACTTTGTCACCATAGACACTTTTAACACTGGGCTTCATCCCATGATATTATTATGTCTCGTTATTAAATCTATCAACTGGCTCCATATTTTCTAGCCTTTAGGCCTCACTGAATCGGCACCATCTGTAAATCTACTAGTGCTTACTTACATACTTAAGGAGAGAGAAAAAAAAAATGCTGATTGTGATGATTATGATTATGACCAGGTGTGAGGTAGTTTTTTGTTACACAAGCACATTTATGGATGTTTATCCTTAATGGACATCGAAAAATGGGAAGGATGAGCTCCTCTGAGTGCAGCAGTAAGTGATGTCGGTGTGTTCAGACTGTGCTGTGAGTTTGCAAAGAAGGACAGAGAAGAGTGTCACTGTGGTAACATGGCAACCTAGTGAGGAAAACAAATATACAAAGAAACAAAGAACCCAAATATTACTGAACAAAATCCATTGCTGCTTAGGGAACATTGTCTATCTTAATAATCCAATCATATTCAGTGAAATCCCCCCTAGAGACATAACATATGGTACAGTAAACAAAGGAATAACATTTTAAAAATGAACCATTTCAAAGGGGGAAAAGGTAAATATTTCATCATATCTGGCAAAAATTAACCTGGAAGTACATTAACATTTGTTAATAACTTAATATACTCATGCATTCTAATCTTTTTTTCCCCCATTTTGTTTTTATTGAAGGCTATTTTTGTGTCATTGATGAATATAAAACATAATCAAATAAATCTGCTGCCACGTGAACATAATATCCCAGTGAACTTTCCTTCCAGCACATCTAGGAACCAGCTCTCTGTGTCCGTCCAAAATATCGTCTTACATGCAGAACAAAAATGTCAGCAGCAGAACAGTTTCTTCTCGTAGGATAAAAGGATGTACATGATGACTCTGCAGCCGAAAGAAGAAAAATAGAGGGGAAGAGATTGTTTGAGGAGAAAGTTTTTGGCATGGTCATCGCAGTAGGAAGTATGAGTGTGTTCTGTGTGTGTGTGTGCGCGTATGCGTGTGTGTGTGTGTGTGTGTGTGTGTGTGTGTGTGTGTGCTATGATGTAACACTGATGTGATTTAAAGGTTGGGAAGCAGAGATGAAGCAGAGTGTTCTGGATAGGAATGCATGGCTGGCTGGCCCTTTTGCTGAGGCAAAAAAAAAAAAAAAGGGATGAGACAGGAACAGCCTGGAAATGAAAAAGCCTGAAACGTGGCTCTGCATGAAAAAACAAATATTCCTGAACAATGTGAGGGGGGAGGGGGGAGAAACAAAAAAAAAAAACAGAAAAAAAAAGGAAAGAGAGAGGGAATGTGTTGTGCAAACATCAAAACAAACTGCAGCTCAATCTCAGGTACATTCGGCCTGCACTCTAATCTTCTCAACAAAGCTGACCCTGATTAGAAGTGTGCCGTCAGCTTTACTTAATGCATTGGGCTGTTTGTACCAGTTTGCAGGCTTTTATTGTGGAAAATTATTCCACTGCCTGGCACAAAACTGTTACTAACACTGTACTGCGGAATATTATCATAGTACTTACGGAGTGTGCACAGATCCACCTAGTGCTGAAAAACACATCCTCACAGAAAGGACTAGAGAACTCTGCGCTAATGCAAATAAACTGGAATAAACCATTTGTGCAATATTTCTTACCGTTGAAGAAATACAGCGGACCCACATGAACAACACTTTATACGCCTTATATGCATGCAAACACTATAGTTGTAGGTATGTGAAGCTGTGAAATATCCTATTTCTCCTGTTGAAAGGACATTTCCACCTATGTTCTCTCACATTAAGAAGATATTTTTGAATCTAAAAATGCTGCACCTCTTCAAATCATGAACATGTTATTCACCTGCGGACAAACCTGCTCCACCTTCAGCCCACTCGCCAGTTCTCCTAAAAAACACCTGGTCTTAATGCCACAATAACATAAAAACTTACACAGTAGCGTGTTGGCGTCCACCAACATTGTACGGCACATGGATTTGTGAGGGAATTACAAAAATGGGTCATAAAAAGTGGATTTTATGAAGACACCAACAAACTCCAGCTGTGTGTTGAAGGACTTTGGCATAGACAAGGAATCATAGGAATCATAATCAGTTCAAGATGAGATGCACCACTGATTCAGCCCACACTGTACATTTCAGCATACCATGCAAACGTTAAATTTGTTCGAATCTCATGCATCAATACTTGTCATATTAGATGTCTGCCAAGTGAGAAACCACTGAGAAAGTTTCCCAGCTATGTAAAAGACAACAGAACTGGCTAATTTTGACAATATGCCAGGAACAGGGGGGTCTAAACCTAAGACCTTAAGCAAAATAAAACTGAAAATCGAACATGAGGCAGTTTCAACATACAGTATCTATCAATTGCAGAAGCACAATGTCCACATTTATTGGCATCTTTTAGCATTTATCTAGCGATTGGTTTGACTGATATCTGCATGACTGTTGACTCACCCCCTAAACTCTTGAATGGTCCATCTAAGGAAGTTCCTGATATTATCACACAAATGTCAGTTCTTAGGGAAGTCAGTGAGGAAATGTTGAAACAACCCTTGAAAAGGGGAACTAAGGTGTCATGAGACAGATTATTGCAAATCCCTTGGCCATACAGTATTTTCTTGCACATTATTTACGCAAGAACTTTACTGTCAGTCTTATTGTGCTAATAGATCACCTTATTAGATGACTGTGTTTGTTACCCAGTTGGACTATATCATAGCAGTTAACTCTGCAACAGACTGAATGGATGAATGTATAGCAGTCCACTGGTCTAGCATTGCACTCTTAAGACACTGTCAGACTCATAATGGACACCTTTTTTCATTCAACAAAGTATTTTTAACTTTAATTGTGGTCCCTACATTACCCACAATGCAACTTAGCTGCTGAGGGACATCACCAGAGACATTTATGTGCAGTTTATCCAATTTCACGCAGCTTCCTAAAGAGACACGGAAGGCTTTAGACCACTCTTTTCACATATGCAGTCTTTCTACCCAAAACCTGTAAACACACTTTAATGTGTACAGTTGGTGGAGTTACCCTTTAAAGACTACAAAATGGGTGTATCAGAAGGCATTCTTTTGCTTGATTGACAGGTATCTACGCCTATCATCCTCAGCTGTGCTTGATTTAGCCAGTCCTGCCTCAAGTTCCACCCAGGCCCCATTCAGTTTAGCCTTTTTTCATTTTCTGTCTCTAAACGAAATTGTTTTTCTTTTCTTTTCTTTTCTTTTCTTTTCTTTTCTCTTCTTTTCTTTGTTCCTAGTCTTACAATTGCATCAATCCAACGGTGATTTAATGCTTAAAACAAGCCGCACATGGCACCTTTGATGGGGACAAAAGCTAGACAATAAGCCACATAAATGGCACAACCACTTTACTCATTAACTCATTACCACACATTGACTAATGTCCCCTCTAAACAAGAGATAGGTGAGGTGTGTACCTAGCAGCTTAACACAAGGCTTCACTGCAGGCTGTGTGTGCGTGTGACTGCACAAGCAAATGTGTGTTAAGACAGGTAATAGCCATGAGGCTGGACTCTCTGCCTTTAGCTATCTGTGTGTAGGATCAGTCCCAGGCCATAGAGGATCACACTGGACCATTGTTATAGTATGGGGGAGGGATGGCTCCCCTGAAAAGGACCCTAATCTGGTGTGTGTAAAGTTGGGGTCTGTGGTGGAGCAGTGAAATGAAGTCTGCCGCAGTGGGGAAGAGGAATGACACGAAGCTTTGAGGATGTGTAAATGACAAACATCATTTTGACTCGGAGTGGGATCACATTTACTATACGACTTCTGTAAGGCCACATGAATATTTCAGCCGACATCTGTTGAGCCTGAATGCGCTCCAAAAAGTTCTGTAAATGTACAGAAGTTTTGGCAGAAGAAAAGAACTCAGACATCAAGAGGAGGAGCGCTTTGGTGCCGTGGAATTATTTCTCTCAGAATGCTAAATTATTAACGTATTTGCGCACAAACAGCTGAGTGTTCCAGTGACGTTCTATCGCCTCTGAACACGAGCATTCTGAGCATCATACAGGATCACATTAGTTTAGTCTTTTTCAAACACATTTCTCTTTGAAATTTACTGGAATAAAAGAATTTGCTGATTTTCATTTTAATTCAAAGACTTCCCCCTTTTTAGATTTTTAAACCAAAATTAACTAGCAGTCACGGCTCAAGTTATCCAGTCATTCAGATAAACATGTGGAGCAGATCCAAGGAGACGCTTCATGGTGCTCTCTGGAAGTCTTTTAAGGATGAAAAACCCTTCAAATTGTGTGTTGTTCTTCTAAGACTCATTTGAATTTAAATGAATACAAAACTGCATGTATAATCATATCTCTAATTTAGAGAGACTCAAACCAACATGCGGTTGCTGTTCCTCCACACAACACGTGAACGTTTCTGTTGAACTGACTTAGTCTGCCACCTTTTGGACAAACCGGACAACTACTGTAGCTCAGTGAAGACTTTTCAGGAGGTCTCCATGAAGCTCTGATTAAGCACAACCACGAGTTCTGCAGACTTCTGTGCATCAAATCCAGGGATCCATGCACTCATGACTGTTCATTTAGTATCGAGCTCTGTGTAATGTCACCTGGTAATGTTGCTCTGCTCAAAAATCTGCAAGTGTATCACTGAATTGAATCATTGGTGATTAATAATAATGGATTAAACATCACATGCATACAAAGACATATGAGTCTGCAGTCTGCTAATGCAGTGTTGGCCCTTACCCCACATCAGGTTCAGTCTGTATCCAGCATGGGAACATGCTGCACTCTAGTGGTCTCTATAGAAAACTGCATGAAAGTACATGATGCATATGAAATACATAATTTCATAACATGGCACAGCAAGAAGAAGAAGAAGAAGAAGAAGAAGAAGAAGAAGAAGAAGAAGAAGAAGAAGAAGAAGGAGGAGGTAGAGTTTCACCACAGAGTGAGAACTATTAACATAATCATGTTCTATTTTTTTTTTTTACCAATAGATACACTGAAACAGAATTCAGGTACAGCGCTAACATGGAATGCAGAGTGGATATAGTGCATTTCATTTCACAAAGTGAAGTGAGTCATTATCCCTCATCCAAAACTGAAGCATGAGAGAAAAAATAATCTCACAGCTTCTCCCGGTGTGCTGAATTACTGACACACATGTTCTGTTTTTCCCATTTTGTGGTCCACCAAACTTTACTTGAACTTTGAATGAGGCTGAGGAGATCACAACAGAATTACATTTTTTGGTGAACTTATCCTGAACAGAAGTGGGCATGTCGCCCATTATTACTGTATTCCTTTACATACAGTATTTTGGGACCTATTGGTGTGTATATGCTTACTTACTTTACATTGTGTAGATCTGCAGAGAAGCACATGAAGAACAGTTTGTGGTCGAGATGCGAGCACTGTTTTTTCTTCCTATTTGTTCTTCTTATTAACTCTGCATATAGTTTAAGCACACACTATAGAGCAGTATTTTATCAATTGAAAACAATCACAGTTTTATCAAAGTATTAAGTAATAATACATATGCTAATCCTATTTGTAACAGATTCTCTATTCCTATTTTTTTCAACCGATTTAAAAAGAAATAAAGCCAAAAAGGTACTTTTTTTGTTTTCTTCAGTATTATAAGTAGTATTATCAGTATGATTTTTTTTAACTGTTTGTAAAATAAAAAAATACAGTACCTTTTAATGTATAAAAATATATGATTAAAAGTGCTATATGCTAGAAATTATTGTCAAAAATATGAATATTAAAAATACTGATTCTGAATGGTCTGAATACTCATTTTCCATAGATTTGACCAGGACCAGCTGTGTTTCTGTTGTTTTCTTTCATTACAAGTCGCTGATTTTTACGTGTAGTGTCAATCACAGTGTCAAATATTGATATTTTTCAAGGCACTGTATCGTATTGTATTTACAAGTTCAGGTAGGAGACCACACAATGTTTGTAACTGAAGAATAAAAGCCTTACAATGGTTTTTGGTTTGTTTTTCTTTACCTTTATTGAACACAAGAATTTCTGGCAGAATGCAAAGTTAAGGTGTGTTTTCCTTCTTTCCTCAGGTAGTAATCAGTATTTACACCGGTGACAGTGGACAGACAGACAGACAGACAGACAGAGGGAGGAGTGGCAGCCAACCAATGTCTGAGCTCTGGATCTAAAACAGTGACAAGCTGCTGTCTGACTGAACGTGAAAGCAGATGGGTGTTTTATTATTACTGTTATTATAGGTGGGTACACAGTTGTGTGTTGGTGCGAGACAAAGATCCTTGGCAGGATGTTTTTTTTTCTCTTTTTTCAAACCCTGAAAAATTCATGTTGCTTTGTCTCCCTGCAAACACGGAGCGAGATGAAAAATCCGCTGGATGTCTTTTTTCTGTCTGAATCAAATGGCAGCCTCAAAGGGAGAAATACAAGGCTGCCTCTGTGTCATTCCCGCACTTTTGAGCTAACTGTACAAGAGAACCCAACTTTCTCACACGGTGTCCTCCACAAATGATTTTTCGGGAGCCGCGAGTAGAGAAAGTTTTCATGTCAACCAGCACAAGAACTTGGTCCCACATTTGCAACTCCAGAATATATTTCAAGCTTGATTCCTGGACAAAACAAAAAAGGCCCACATGGTTCCTTTTTGTATATTTTCACACTGTGTTTCAGCAGAAACAGTAAAACTTGCGTACGACACGTCTCCCTTTTGCTTTCTTTATTACATTTCAGAGCTTTGTGAAGCAGAAACAATCTCAGTTTTCTTTTGAAGCAAAAAAAATGAAAAGTTGGGGGAACAGGACACAAGTTACACAACACTTGAAAAAAGGTCAAATACAACACATGAAGCTTTCATTATTATTTTTTTTCCATATCGAAAACTGTGATGATATTATCCTGATCTAATATAGTCTGCATGCTTGCTCTGACAAATCCAGGAATTTCAGATAATTTAGACAACATGGGGCCTGAGCAAAGTGTCTCTGTGTCTTAGATGGAATGGTTTGCTGGATGTTGTTCTCACGTGATGCCAGCTATCTACGACGTGTTAACTGTGTCCAAGTGATTTACTTTAAGGGTAATTCCGGTTTATCACAACTTGTCTTATTTTTTGTGGCTTTCAGCATTATTTTCTATTTGTTTTTCTAACACTGTTCTTACCAAATTAACTGGCCAGATCGTGGTCCTACCAGGTGAGACACGCAAGCAGTCAGAGAAGCTGTCACCTTATTTCAAAAATAAAAGTGAAAGTGAGCGCACCTGAGATATCGGTGACATCTGCCGTGTGGTATTTAACATCCTCTCACTTCTGTTAACCAGCAGAGTCAGTGGAGTCATGTCGCTAACTGTAGTGGGAGGGGACGGCACGGCAGACGAGGACTTTGTGCCAAAAAAAAACCATCGTCAGTCTTAATTGTGATTAAATATATATATTTTTTCCACTCATTGTTTATGTGTTGTTCTCTGATTACAATAGAACATGTTACTTTGCATTTTGAGGCTACAGGACTGAAGTTCTTCTACAGTCTCTTCAAGATGACCTCCAAAGTGGGGAAACACAATAACCTGAGGCTTCCTTTACAACCTGTCTGACTGCCTGACAGGAGGACCCCAGACCACAGCTCGTTCAAGGCCTACATTTGAAAACTGCAAACTCCAAAGATAACTGCGGTTTGCAGAAATGTAAATGTCAACATTTATTCTTTATTATTCATTTGTTGGGCCGCCTTTTAGGAGATATTTCCACTTTCTCTGACCTCAAGTAACTTTGTGAGAATGCTGTTGATGAAAAAGATAGAAATGATGAAAATAAACAAAAGATAAACCAGAATCATCCTACACGGACAGTGTAAATCATCGATAACGAAACACATTGTGAAAATACGACACAATTCTAACAATTTCTTTTTTTTTTTCTATTTTTTTATCACCCTTGGAATGTAGTGAATGGAAAAGAAGATCGGCAGGAAGAGGGAGATGTGAAAACCTTTAATGGACAGACACTGAGAGGAATGGAATGCATGCCATCATTTTTCTTATTCAAAGGCACTGTGTCTTTCCAGTTGGCTGCTGTCAGACTTCTGTACGTTGACGTCAGGAATTCAAACTATCAGCTACATCTTTTCACAATCAAACTATTTGCTCAACTCTATGACAAAGGACACAATGGATTCACACATTCACAGTGTACTAGCTTGCAGTCTAAAGTAGGAGGAACACTGTACAAAGAAAAGATGGTCAGACTTGTTTTTTCTTTTTTTTATACCTTATTTTTTTTTCCCCAAACCTTTCAAATCCACAGCAGGGCACTATGGCTTGTGAAAGAACATTTTGAAATCCTTTCATTTTTACGTTCGATGCATAAAAAGAAACCTTTAAACACCACATACCAATTTTCCCTCCTCCTTAGTTAAAAGAGGCCACATTTCTTCCTCATTCGTTTTTGGACCACTGAAAGGCTGTGATTAAATGGCTTGAGAGTGTACATTCATTTACAGACACGGAAACGGTATTAGTCTCTCTAATTCAAGCTGAATTTATGAGTTATGTCAGTCAGCACAGTTCTCGGTGAATCCACAGAACCTGGGACTTTTTCTTAAAGTTTGGCTGAACTTATTCTGGTAGTTTACCTCGACGGTAACCGTACGTAGAGGGTTGGTAACGCGGTCACCTCTGTGTTTCTGTTCAGTGTGCATGCTGAGATGTTAACATGTGCTAAATAACCATAACGAGCTGATCTTCACCATTATTACGATTACTAAGAGTACAAGCGGACTAGTTGGCGTTCTGAGCCGGTCGGTAGCTGGACAGAGATACTCTGCTGCTGGTGAGAGTTGGGAGAAGATGTCAGCATGTGCTCGGCTTTACCGTGATGATCAGAGCAGCATTAGCTTCCTCCACCGGACGGATGGTTCCACATCAGGCCGATGATGAACACTTGACTTGCTTATGGAGCGTTTTTGGCAGTGTTTTTTTGCTGGTGAGGCAGTTTAACCTGACTTTTGTAAGTAGAGAAACAACCATGAGAAGAAATACATTTCTCACAAAGTGTTCTTCTTCTTCGTCTTTTTTTTTTCTTCTTTTTTTGGGTTATGCTTCATTTTTATTCCATTGTTTCCCCTTTGAAAATCCCCCTTTAAACGCCTGGAGGCTTTTAGACTTTAATGTCTGCATCGAAATTAGGTAACAATCCAGGATTAGACTAGCTCGGCCAAACACGGGTGCTGCAAGAATGCCAATCGCCGCCACATGCACAACTAAATTCATTTTCCTGGCCCGGTTTTTTTTCCCGGTTTGAGCATTTTCATGGTTTTTTGTTTCAGCAGTAAAATGATTACATGTATTTACATGAAATTAAATACACTACAGCTGCCTAGCGTGCTACGTTCGGCTACATTGCTGTGTGAGGATATTGGACATGCACAATGAACAGACAGATTTAAAGGAGACACAGATGATGATCATGTAATCAGTCCTCTCACCGAAAGAAATCAGAAAATCCCTTAAAGTGGTACTGCCGATGTCCAACTTGTCCAATTCCTAAACACATGTTGAATAACACAATGTGTGCGCTCTCTTTGTGGCTTTCTTCAACTCGGCGAATCGGGATTTAAGCGTGTCTTCAATCACAAAAAAAGATCAACATCTGTAGGCCAACTGTGGCTCGTTTAATAACTTCCAGACTTGTTCCAGAGAATTTCCAGTAAGTGGACCTTGTGCTGAGATACGGTGAATGCTGAACAAAGTGGTCGACTGTACTAGACCTACAATACATGTCACATCACTGCAGGCACGAGCTAATTAAAGACGGAGATGAAAGGCGGTGGAAGCGGCGGTGACACAAACGCACACTGACAGCAGTCGCGGTGAAAGAGAGAGGACGGTGGCCGAGGGCGTCAGATGTTTGGTGTAAGAAATCTCAGCGAGGCCGAGCCCTCAGACCGACCGTTTAGAAGCAGTGAACAATAGCGGTTAGCGCAGAGAAGGCAACAATGGCTATGAACCGGAGAAGAAAGGTAAATATGGTTAACCCCGGGAAACAAACGGAATGGGATATTCGAGGCAAGGGAAACTGGTGTGTCAAGAATTTAACGAGTTTGCCTTGCGATGGGGCTTGTTTACTTTCGACAAACATGTCCGCCTCTCAGTCCAAACCTGCTGACTGAAATTGTTCTGGCAGAACACTTACGGCCCTTTGAGTCACTGCTAAAAAAAAACAAACCCAAACCTATCAGGTGAGGAGCTGGTCCGGAATGCTTAAAGGAGATATCTGGAAAGAGTGAGTTGTACGCGCGTGAGAGAGAAAGAGAAGGAGATAAAAGCGTGTTCTCGCAGTGACCTAAAGAAATTACAATATAAACAGCTCACACGTAGCGAGCTCCCGAGATTAGGACGGACTACAGAGGATTCGCCTCAGCATAATTTATCGTTCAGATGGCGGACGTCACACGCGCCAAAACCAAGAGGTGGTCCTCATCGACTTGGGAGGGCAGAAATTACCAGCAGTGGGTTGCCCTCGAATGCCCAGGAAGGACACAGTTCAGGCGTTTCATTTCGTGGCAAACAGCGTGCCATGTTCCTGGAAAATCTGTCCATATAATTTAATCAACATTCACTCCGAGAAGAGTGTTGACATCCTCTGGCATCTTTTTAGTTCCTGCTCACATAACATACAGCGATATATTTGGTCACGTGATCATTTTCTGACTTCACGAGTTGATGAGGACAGAAAGCAGTGTGAAACACTTAGACTGGTGGGTTTTTAGGATACATGAGACACACAAGGACACACCAGAAGTTTCCATCAAATTCAGGCGGAGTAAGGCAGTATTTGTCTCTCGGAATTTAAAACCCAAGCTGGCCTGCGCTGAATCTGGATAACTGGACTGTGAGGGGCGTGGCCCTCTGAAGAGAAACACAGCTTTAATCTTCAATCTGACCGTTTCTTTACCCGAAACCCAGCAAAACCCTGTCTCCTTAAAAAAATATGCTCATACACAGCTCAGACCAAACAGCAAATACATTTGAAAAGAACGTTATGTCGTCCTGATTGAAATATTTGACATCATGTTTTTAAAGAACGTATCTGGTGACGTTGTATTTCATTTGCTTTCCTGCAGCGTCCACTGGAGCATGACTGACGGATGATGATGTCTGTCCAACTCATAGGACTTTGTTAGGCGTTAGGGAAAGATCTGGCTCATCACAAGTTTCTTTCCAAGATCAAACTCCACAGCACGGTGTTCGCACTGGAGAAAGGTCTGGCTGCACCCATAACCACCTAGGTATGGCGGGGGGGGGGGGAATTCCAAAGTCAGGAATGAAGCGCTGGTGTCCCTGCAAAATCTGAACTTGTTTTGCAGGTGTTTGGGGCATGCGAGCCCTGGCACCAAAATGGCCCACTGTGCTGTTCGCGACCAGGTTACGGTTCGGGCAGCTTGCCATTTTTACAATTAAGGGTTGTTAGCTGTTGTTGTTTTCCGTAGCAACGGGGATTGCAAAAAAACGAAAATGCCTAGATAGCAGAAAGGGAACAGGACGACATCATCCTTGTTTCCTTCATAATGTATTCGCTGAAAGCATTTACCAGCATACACGGACTGTATGAAGAGAACTTTTTTAGAGAGACAGGGTCGAAACTTCTTGAACCTCGATTCTTCCCCCCCGTGTCTTCTTTCGCCTCTCATAACTTTAGGCTAAAGGATTTTTCTGGACCAGAACCATATGGAGACAACATTTAAAGAAAAAAAAAAAACAACAAAAAAAACAAAAAACAAAAAATAAAACATCTAAAGAGGAACCAAATGACAGCAACATGTACAGAAATACAGTAACTTTGCAAAAAAACAGGCATGCTAATGTTCTAATCTCTAGCCCTGGAAATAACACATTAAAAAAAGCTAAATAGGCAGTAACGTCTGCACATTATTTAAACACAACAAAATATCGACAAAGGAATAAAGACCCATAATCCATTACCACGAAGATGACCATACTGCATTAAGAAGAGTAGTATTGGTAATGTACCAGTCTTATGAGTGTGTGTGTGTGTGTGTGTGTGTGTGTGTGTGTGTGTGTGGGCAGTGGGCATCTGTGAAGTAAAGCTACAGTCCAACCATGTTCATCTAGAGGAAAAATAGTATAGATTCTGCTCTGTATTAAACAGCTGATGGATTTAATAATACATACAGGATAGAGGGTGAACTACAAGTAGGAATTTCTCTTTTCTTATGTGACAAATGAACAAATAGAAATTGACGTAAAAGGAACTAAGGCATGTGCATGAGGTCTTTACATTTTCCTGGTCAGAAGACACTGTAGGAGGAGACCCATGATTTCTTTTTTTTTTTTTTGCTGTTGCTTTTTGTTGTTTTTTTTTTTTTTTTATCTGACGGGTGGTGTGTGACATTGCGTTGAGGTTTCAGTGACTGTGACCCCCCCCCCCCCTTTTCAACCCGAAAAAAACAAAAACAAAAACCCCACGCCCGACCACCCTTCCCACCCTTCCCACCCCCAACCGCCCTCTTCTTCCCGCTGCTCTCGGACGGGGAAATTACGCTTTACTCTCGTTGCCGTTCGTTTGGGGAGCCTCGTTGGGAACCGTCTTCACCTCGGCCGTGGCGTTCTTCACCTCCGCCTCGCCTTTGGTCTTATCGTCCTTCACAGTCTTACCGCTGCGGCGGCAAACGCAGGAGCGAGGAAAAACCAGAGGAGAGACAAAAAAAAAAAGAAGAGAGAGGAGATTTTGTTAACGGCGAACCACTAAGTCTTTCTCTCACAGCTAAACTGTCTGCTCTGAGCTGGCTTTTGTGTCATTTTTCAAAGAAAGAAAGGGGAAGGAGAAAAAAAAAATGGGGGGAAAAACATGCAAGATGCTTTGAGGGAATTTGTTTTCCCTCCTGGAACTGAATGCATTTCACACATAATGGGATCAAGCTCACTATCCTAGCCAGACATCAAATAAGAGTACATGGATGTCACAGCTATTTTCAAGGAACAATGGATGCCGATGTGGAATGAGACAGGGCTGGTACAGTAGGCACAATGCATGAAGGAATGAAAGACTGAGGCATAACCTACTACACAAACTACAATACACAAGAGGATTACACGCTGTCTGGACTGAGCCAAGACACAATGGAAAGAGACTTTAAAGCTGTACTTCACTTAAGTCGAACATTTTCTGGTGTTGGCGTATGTACGCCTGGAATAAATTCTCCAGTAATGTGCTGCTGCTGCTTCCATTTTGAAAAATTATGCTTCACCGCTGTGTCACACACAGTCATCTCTTCAGCCCTCAAATAGCAATTTTAATCAATCCACTTCTCTCTCTTCTGCTGACACATATACACGCTCTCTGCGGGCCCCACAGAGTTAGGCCAGGAACTGCCCCAAATACAGGATCCATAAATACATTTAAACCTCGCTGACTTCAGACTGCGACAGCCTGTGTGTACATGTCTTCATGCTAGAAGTGATCTTTGAAAAACTTTGGTCCCCGATGTTACTTTAATAATGCATTATTGTCTATACAAACAAGCCTCAAGTCTGAAGCTCACTCCACTAGCATCCCCTGGAGGCTGCGGTGATCATTACACCCCCACAAAAAGGCGACGTGAAGCCCGGCCTGAGGGTTGAAAAACACGGAGTCTGAAAAAAATACATTAATTCCCTTGAGAGCATTGTCAGCATACTTCATGGCAACTGCTGACAATTTTACTTTTTACCTGTCAAAGCTTTTTTTTAATATATTTTTTTTTCCACAGATGAAGCTTAATTCAGTTTGTATTAGCTGAACTATGAGATTAGATGTATAATATCAAAGCATGATGGACTGGTTTAGAGAACAAGTGATAACGCTGCACATTTTTGAGGCTGAGAGTCTGGGATAATCCATCTTCAGTCCTCTCTTCTGTGACCAACTCGCTGCAGTGTCTGACCGTTAAAGGGACATTCACCTTATTTATCCATCTACATTGTTCTGGTGTGAGTTGTAGACTTTTGTAGATATTGATAGTGGAGGTCTGCCCTCTCTCTCTCAATTATCAGTTATTAATCATCAGAAATAATGACTCAAGATAATGTACAAATATTTCTACAAGCAAAAAAGTATTTTTTGGGCCCCAGTGCAAAGTTGTCGTTACACTGTTTGGCCACAACTGAAGTTGGCTTCAAAGCCTGATGCAGGAAGCAATAAGTAAACCTCAATGGCTTCCTACTTGTCTGAGCTGTAGGGTTGTCTAGCTCAATGGTGACGCACGCTGGATAGATAACACTACAGACACGAGAAAAAAATATGTATTTTTGTGATTTGTGGTTGAAGTGTCACTTTAAACTGTAAAATGCTTTCACTTCTATGACGATCTAAAGTCAATGGGCACTACATTACTCTCGTGGAAGTGAATTATACTTCTAACTAATGCACTGTAGCAATCCAGGCTATTTGTTCTCTTGAATGCTCTCACGTGTTCGAGAGCCATTCAGAACTACTCCTACTAACTGAAACCTGCTTTTGAAACTTGGTTTTGAGCCTGCTGGGTAGCGACGTCATAAAAGACGTTATATATGCGATCTGAAGGCCCCCTATAGTGTGTGGGAAAAAAAAAAAAAATCTACAAAGATACATCTTTACTCAAGAGAGAGAAATGGGTCCTGAGGAAGAGCGTGTCATTCAGAAATCCAATAAACCCTCAAGAAGCCTGACAAGACATTTCAGTGCTGAGATGCTGAAGAAGGATCACCACATAGATCAGTGGGAGAGCTCTGCTTCAGTCTCGTCAAAAGAGTTATGAAGAAAAATCCCCCCAATGACAAGTTTGGTTTTATCAAGGTGATGTTGAGCTGACAAGAGCCCTGCTTCCAACTAGCTCTCAACTCCCCATACTTCATCACTGACATCTTCCTCTGGCCATCTGAGTGTAGCAAAGTATAAGACGAAGGAGGCGGAGAAAGAGGACTGATTGTCAGTAAGCCTCTGTAATTCGTCTTCTGCCATAGCTTTCTCATCATCCTCACAGGGTGTCAGAAATCGGGGAGATCTGCACACTATGTTGGGGCAAAAGCCTACAAATAATAAGCCTTCAAATTGCCTCGTGTGAGGGCTTTCTACAGGACAGAAAACAGAAAACAGGAGGCATCTTTGTGACATCCAGAGATTGGCATTTTAATTGGCCTTCAGTATCCATTATCCTTTATCAAAATGTAGAGGACACAGAGCAGTGAAGAGGCACTGCTGGAGGTCACTTCGTGACAACTATTTAATTTACCCGAACAAGCTCATTCAGCCCTGAGAGGGACTGTGTTCGTCTGAAGAGTTCTCCACGAGAAGGTTCCTCTTCACCGTTAGTGAACAAGAGTTTGTCTGTTTTTGGTGTGCAGAGAGACTCCAGCTAAAACGCTCTGAGCTCTGTTAGATGTATTTTTTACAGCCTTGTGGTTCATATTTATCTACAGTCAGCTATACATTACATGCTGCGGTTCACTTACTGTAGTAGGCAGATAAATAAACCGAAGTGTGACCGTTTCAAGTTTGTCAAAACAAACTGAGGGCACAACGGACATTTGCTTACACAATGTGGACAGGAATATGATTGGAAGAATTTGAGGTTTATTTGAATGGTTTTGGCCGTCAGTTATATTTGTGATAGTAACACTGCAGTCACACAAGTAATGTGGGATCACCGAGCCATCATTAAACAGAGGCTAATGGGGTGAAACAAATGAAAAAAGAAGAAATAAACTGCGTTATGATTTCAGACAGATAATCTACACAAATTTATTTGGAGATCTATAATAGGTCCAAAATATTTACAAAGAATTAAATGCGAAAGAAATGTTAAAATTGGGTCAACGACTCAAATACTAATCTAAGATGGACAATAATCCGGGGTCACTTCTTATCAGAGCGTGACTTGTTCTCCTGGGTTCATATTTGCATCCCAATTGCATTTTGGACTTAGTGTTTTTAAAGCTGCTGTGAGCTTCGCTGTCATTTAAGGTAATTTCCTGTCCATTTTGCAGTTAGCAGCCCCCTCCCTCCTCTCTACGTAACCACATGAACATGCACCGGACGCAGCAGCAAACAATCCTGCTCTCTGTGCATTCATGAGCAGACAGGGCCGCCCTGTTTATGGCGGTCTCTATCCTGATTGGATACAGTGGGCAGGGATACCGGAAAACTCATTTTTCTGTTTTCCTGCATGAGCAGGGGGAGGAGAGACATGGGTTACTGTCCAAACCCTTTCATAACCATGGTCACTGTTGGAGTATAGAGCATTTTAACTGTAATAAACTACTTATAGCAGCATTAATGCTCTTTTTTTTTAATGTAAACATGCATTTCTCAACTATAATGGTCGAAGCAGAAAATTGCCCTAAACAAAATTTTCAAGCCTGCTTTCATTTTCTTCAAAGTTCCACCAACTTCATCTTGACTTCTTCTTCACTGCTCGTGTGGTTGGTTGTGTTTCTCGCCCCATTTGACTTGCTGTACTTCCTAATCTTGGCAATTAACTTGGTAAATGCCATTTTATCCGTAGGAATGATGCGCACCTGTACACGTTCACGCCATATGTTTACGATTGCCATATCTGCTAGTTCTTCATTTAACATGATGTGTGAAGCTGTGTTGTAAAAACAAAAAAAACATGTTGCCCAGAGTGATGCAGCAACATGTCAGTCAGCGAAACATAAAGAGCTGTGTGGCAGGAGAGAAGTGGACTCTGTGACGTGAGCAAACAAACAGGTGGAGGGTGGAAGGGTGGAGGTGGCGGCTGAATGGAGACAGACATGCACTGGCGGCATCCCGGCGGATCGCGTGATTGTGCCATTTGATTTATAAAATGTTGCACAGATAACATTTGCATAACATTTGGCATTCTTAAAGGAAAATTCCACCCTAAAATGTTGCTACGATCATAATCAACCTGAGGAGGCGTTCAGCAATAAGCGATGCAGATTGCGGCGTACTTTGGAGTGTGTATTTCTTTCATTTTCTCCACGTTATTTTTTAATAGGCATTTAACCCCCCCCCAAAATACTTGAATGTTTCCAATAAAAAGTGGATGTATGTAAAGCTACCGTATTACAGGCTATTCATGCAGCTTTTTGAAAACTGGGTCAAGCTACGTTCACAGCTGTGCTCCCTCTTCAAACCGATGTTTCGGTCTCTCGCTGCATTTCATTCAGGGATAATGAGGCTGTTGTTAGTGGGAACATTGGTATCTCTGCCTCTGGATCTTTCTCCTAAAATATATATATTTATTGAACGCTGATGCCGAGCCCACGGCCAAACATACTTTCAGTGGGTGATCAGGCAACAGAACAAGCTGAAAGGCAGCGGCGCTCAGATGCGCTGATGAAAGTCGGAGAGACTGACACATTTTGCTGTTATTTTTAACCTCGCTTGTTTTGGAACACTCCTTCAAAATATAATGGAGATGAGAACCCTTTTGATCTGAGCTACATGAATGTTCGAGGCTGACAAGCAAAACCACTGCGTCTGTGTTTCAGGTCTTTAGGTCTGCACACACACACAGACATTACTGAAAGCAAAGTATTTCCCTCTGTGTTCTGGCCTCTCATCCAGACACAATCTTTTAGGTCACTTGAACGGAGATGTTTGACAATGCCTTCAATCTGCCAAAGTTGCAGGTTTTTCAAAAACTCTGGTTTCGGGGTATGTTTTCAGTGTGTGCATGTGTAACAGATTGTTTGGGTAATGATGGCATCATCACCTCAATTTACACATGCTGATTGTTGCTTTGCATAAAGAGCCTGTGCCTGAAGCAGCAACAACACAGGAGCCAAGTCCTGACACTTCTGGTGTTCCC
Organism: Acanthopagrus latus; assembly: GCF_904848185.1. Classification (NCBI taxonomy): domain Eukaryota; kingdom Metazoa; phylum Chordata; class Actinopteri; order Spariformes; family Sparidae; genus Acanthopagrus; species Acanthopagrus latus. The sequence continues at coordinate 22,036,193 of NC_051051.1, read as the reverse complement.
CCACGGGACCTTGTTTCTGCAAAAAAACTACTGACAAAGACTTTTTTCTTCTATCCTGCCTGAGTTGTGCCATGAGTTATACACATGATTTTTGTCAATTTAAAACATAATTTTATCAGTCAAGAAAGTCACAGTTTGTCATAAAAATAGCAAGATATCATTTAGTTTGTGTGAAACTGTGCAGAGAGGTATCGTCTCACCCTACGTACATCACCGGCACCAACATGGCTGTCAACTCACTCACTCAACTCATGAGACTGTCAAGTGTGTGGTCCTTCTATAAATACACATTCACAGTCTCATACTTGATTAGTTTTTATGACAAACTGGCTTTCTTGAGTTGGAAAAATATACTTTGAAAACTGACACACATCATATGTGTAGTTCATGGCACAGTTAAAGCAGGATCAAGATAATGTCTCTTGCCATTCACTACCACATGCATTTTCTCTGAAATAAGGTCCCGCAGTGGTCAACATGACTTTGCCTCTAAGTGGTGGACCACTGATTTGTTTATGTTGGGTTAGCACTGCTCAGTCATGTGCAAAAGAGTTGTCAAATCAATCAAGGTAAGGAAATAGGTGAAACTCACTACAAAAGACTAACTAATAACTGGTATGTTTCAGTCAGAATGTCTATCTCTAGAATTTGAGGCATTGCTGGTTTAGATTAGATTTTATTGTCACCTATTGCTCCAGAGTTTTTGAAATACTTTTTGCATTGTCATGCAGACACGTCTGGGGGATAAAAAAACACCTTTTAAAAACATTTGATATGTATAGACAAGACTTTAGGGTGGATTTTTCCTTTAAAAATGGCACACTTCCAGCTACTGGGATGCTACCAGAGCAGAAGCTGAGGAGGCTGAGGAATGGGGACATGGCAGTGTTCATACTCATTTTGGGCCGGTGTGGTCGAGTCTGTGCACGGGGCACTGGGCGCATCCTTGGCTGGGCCGTCTACTCGTAAGTCCTTACTCTGGGTGCTGTCAGGGGCTTTGACTTGGTCGCATTGGCTCTGCTGCGCGTCAGCATTAGCAGAGGGCGGGCTGACTGGCTCTGAGGGTGTAGGGTTGGACGAGGGGGGAACTTTAGGGGTGTCGCTCAGGTCAACCAGGGGCCCAACGTCAGGTTGGGTGTTAGCTTTAAGTGAACTGGGCTGGGCGGCAGGACTGTTTTTGGGGGAGGACTTGGCGGGGGCGGCTTTGGTTGGGCTGGAGGCGCTGGTGGTTAGCGTGGTGCACTCGCTAGCAGGACTGCTCTGTGCCGTGCTAAAGCTCTCGGCAACTGAGTTAGTAGCAGTGGAGGGGAGCAAGTTTACCACCGGGGAGGTGGTGTCTGCAGCGGCAGGCCTGTTTGAGGGGGAGGAGCAGGACAAATGAAGGAGGAGGGGGGCGGGTGAGGTGAGGGAAAGGTGAGGGGGAGAAAGAAAAAGGATAACGAGAGAAATATAAGGGGGAGAGTGCAGGTTAGGGCATAAACAAGGCAGAGTGAGTGCTACTGTGCTGCTGTGAAAATCTACAATCAAAGTGTTGGCAACAAAACATTTGTGAAGGAGTAAATTGAAAATTACACAAGAAATTATAGGGAGAAGGTTGGAGTTTTGGGATTAGGGTGCTGATAAGGTTTTCAAAGTAAAACAAAGACTCAGAAGATAGCAGGTTTGTCTTGGTCTGAATGGGTCTAAAATAGCTTGGTAGCCCCATCGTGACACTGCTATATTTTGATGTGAAAGGACAAACTGGTATCTATAGAAATGACAGGTTAACTATAACGTCCTATGTGTGTATAACAGTGTATAGTAGTGGTTAATCAAGTTTTCACTTTTAGGCCTTACAGCCGAACCCCTAAAAAATAGGCCTAAGTCAGGGGGCGCCTCTCAGCTGAGGAACAGGACCTGTTCCATACTTACTCAGGTTCTGTCAAAGGTGTGGTCTCGTTAGGCTCGGTAGGACCCCCTCCTTGGTTCGGGGTGTGTTCCTCCTCTGTTCTCACCTCAACAATGGGCTCCTTAGACTCGTCTTTCCTGTTGTCAGAGGGCAGCAGAGAGTTAATGAGCTAATGCGCTGACTTTATTTGCTATGAATACATTGCATCACAGAGGGGAGTGTGGCTTGCTATTCTAGGTCAGACATGGGACTGGAGGTGTCCCACATAAACGGTGACGCACATGTCTGCCCACCCCACACAGAAAAGGCTATTTAAAGCAATGTAAAAGTTGTGGTTAAGAGCCTGTAACGTGCATTTAAAAAAAACATTGGAATAGTCCTTTAAGCTGTCAAGCATACTCTTTCACTCCAACATTTGATCACCCTCCACCTGCATCCACCTGCAGGCTCTGATTGTAGCTTCCCCCAGGGGGCTTGTCTGTTATAATCCCGCTGCTCTGTGATTGTGCCGAGCTTTAAAGTGTTTGCTTGCCGCGAGTGACAGCTCGGTGCCGAATATCAGCTCGGCACATACAATGATTCATTTCTCAATAAATCTGTTTCATGTGAGCTGCTGGGTTGAAATATTTATTTGTTGTGCCGTGTTGTGAAGTTTGCGGCTGGCACAATGAGAGACAGTTGAATGTATTGAACAGAAGTTTTGATCAAACAGTGGCTGAAATGCAAAATTGACACGGGGAGATGTTTACAGCAGTTATCTGCGAGATGCAGAGGTACTGTTTTTACTGGAAATGTCAGCCTCTCTGCTTGTTTTTCCACTGTTTTTATTGATTTATCACACATATTCAACATCTCAGTTATTGTCCACGCAAAAAAAAAATCACTGCAGATGGACTGGGAAGTTTCATAAAGTACTACAATTTCAGAGATGAAACGGATACATCGATTTCTTCACTGTTTTCTTGAACATTTATCAATAATAATATATCATAATTTACATAATTTAGACTGTAAAATCTGATTTCTTTAGGGTTTCTTACAGGCCATTGTGTGATAGGATTTTTCTGTTTTCGTTTTACTTATTTATTTTCACCCTTTGTTTCCTGTGAGAGCCTGAAGGGACGTCCTCAAATCAATTTTTGCTTCTAGCCAACACTTCAATCCCACAAAACTCTTCATTTATTATCAAAAATGAAAAAGAAAAGCGGCAAATCCTCACATTTATGAAGACGTTTGCCATTTTTTCAATTGATGATTCGACTAATCTGTGTAGATCTAATGTGGTTCGGTACTGGGTAGGTGGCAGTAGGGTTTTTGAGCATATATTAAAAAAATGAAAATAAAAATAAAAACAGCAACCAAAACAATGAGCTGAAAGACACTAGAAAGCTCCATAGAGGTACCGAGGATGAGTCAAACTTACGTGAAGGCTGCCTTGCCCTCCTCCATGTCCTTGCTCTTAGCCCCCGGCCCGGCCTTCCCACAGAAGTTCACAGCGATGCACATGAGGAGTCCGCACTTGTTGAGGAAGTAGCAGGTGACGTCCACGCCCACCAACAGCAAGAAAAAGACGACGATGAGGATGCCTACGATGGCTCCGGTGCCCAGGCCTGAGCCACCGCCCATGGCGTCTGAAGGGTGAGGACGGGGGGGGGGAGACACAAGCACAACAGGCAAGAAAGACAGGGGGGAGAAGAGGAGAGAGGAAAGGGTTTAACATGAAGGAGAGGGGACAGAAAGAAAGTTAGAGAGGAGAGAGGGAGAGAGATGATGAGGAGCGCAGTCAAGCTTTTAATACGCTGCCTCAGGATTTCAGTTATCAAGACCTCGAGTGTGTCGCTCCTCTAAAGGTGGAATTTGGAGACAAATGGTGCAACAGTACTGGGAAACCAATACACTGAAACACAATAACACCCTCATCTCTGCTTTTCACTTTAGCAACTCGGTATTTCCTCTTCAAAATCATCGTGGCCGACACACTTGAGGTGTTCAATTTCACACACAATCACATCACTTCCGAAGATTAAAAAACACACCCAGAACTTGTTTGTGAAGACAAATTAGATTCACGAAACGTCTACAGTTCTATACTGGTTTCTTTAATAAGAGGTGGGTGATAGCATTCCATATACACACCAATTATATATCACTATAGTACTATAGTCCTTCAGTGCTAATGCCCCTGTTTGCCACATGGCTTTCATTGCACTTTCGCGGAGGCTTGCAACATGTTTTAAAGGCCCAGTGCGCGCGATTCAGCGTCATCTAGCCGTGAGGTTGGAGATCGTGTCACCACTCGTCTCGCACAGTTGGTCTCCAGCCAGTGTTGGGTTTGTCCGTTCTGGGCTACTGCAGAAACATGGTGGAGCATCATGGTTGGACTCAGTGGAAGAGGATCAGCTCCCTCATGTAAGGTCGCAAAAAACGTTCCGATTTTCAAGTAATTAAACACTAAAGAAAACTTAACTTTGGCCTTGAAACAGAAGCCTGTGTTAAACAGTGCAGCATTTTAGTGGAACCTACAGTCTGAACATCCTGTGTTGGCTTGCTTTAGGAAACATTGCTTTATATGAGGAACGATCTGTGTTTTTACCCACGATTTTCAGAGGCAGGCCACCGCGGAAAAAACATGAGTTGTACCAACTATCAGCAGGGAACACATCAAAGATATGTGGTTCATAGGGCAGCCCTCTACTTACAGCACAACTCGTACACACCCCATAAAGAGAGTTCCCAAACTAATAGCTTTCTGATTTTTTTTTTTCTCTGCAATTCCCATTCAATCTTTTTCCATAGCCGCTCCAAAACTTTCCTCGGGGAGCACAAAGGTTAAAAAGGGTTATCTGAGCAGCTGTTTATCTCAATGTATGCAAGCAGTCATCACATTAATAACTCCACTATGAGTGCAAAGTGCAAATGCAGGTTATTTTCTCCAACAGATTATTCCACACAAACAAAATGCTCATGCAGTTTATAGACAGGATGGAGTAAACAGGATTTGGAGGTCCAAGGCGGCTCAGGCTTTTTCCGGCTTTGCATTTCAAGAACGGCTTTCTCCGCTTTCATCATTCGTTTTGCCATTTGATGACATTTCTACAAAGCCCCCGGGCTATTAATTGGTAGCCTCCCTTCCGTCTTTGCATGCAAGCTGCAAGTGCATTTTCAGTTGGAGATTATTAGCGAAGGGATTGTTTTAGGAGAAAGAACAGAATCCATGCAATCTTTCAGTGACCAGTCAGGCAATCACGTCTTACTATAAGTGGTTACTTATAGTTTTTTTTTTTTTTTTTTTAAATAACATAAGCAGCAAAACTTCTTCTGATGCCATCAGTGGACATTAAGGACGACTCAGTGCCGGTAGAGCTGCACAGCACAGCATGCACTCCATGATTCACATGTTCTGAATTTACTTTTAGAAAAGCCACAATGACAAGCCATTAAAACTCTTTTAACATCAGGCCAGATTTTTCACCCCACACAGACAAAACACAAGCTACTTACCCACCACACTTCAAACAGGACAAACATCTATGGCACAGTGTTTACTTACTCAGTGCTAAATGGATGTGCATGGACCCCAAAAATGCAAATAATCACAGGAAAAATGATTACAAACAATCACATCAGCATGCCAGCAAGTCTTCACTGAGTATGCCCTTTACATACTTTACTAATTGGGTAGTTATTTTTGCACATTTCACCGTACAGGCGCACATGGAAGTAGTTTTTCTCCCCAAACGATGTGTTAATGAGAGATAATTTAAAGGCAGACTGAGTAGGATTTTACACAAAAATTTTTTTTTAAAAATGGACAGGCTCTTGATAATGACTAGAAGTGTGGTGGTGTCTGCATCTGCAGAGACCCCACCCCTCTGTCTGTATTTTCTCATTGTACTGCCTTCTGGCCAAACAACACACTCTATGAAAATGTAGCAATAAGGTTCCAGATCAAGAGAAGCTGTTGAGCTGAGGAGATGGGGCCAACTTTGAAATGCTTTTACAAACAACTGACAAATCCCACTCATTCCACTTTTAAGAGTTATCTTAGAGACCTGGGAAGCCATTAACCACGACAGCCTTCATGTTTTACGAAGCTGAGTGCAGTTGAAAACAACTTTTTTTTTTTTTTTTCCCCCCCGACTCATTGGGGAATCAGAATGGTTGTCACCGGGCTGTTAATCCTGTGTGTCAAGAGGAAATCTGCATGAAGTTGAATCGTTCTCGACTTACCCGCATTTTGCTGCTGGGCGCCATTTGAGGCTGCGCTTTTAAAAGTTACCGTGATGTTCTCCCATGAAAGGACATGAAAGTGGAACCGGATGCAAAGCGGGCTTTAAAATGTCCCCTCTTTATCAGTGGGTACAGTCCAGCATATAGCATTGCCTGATTCATCCTCTGCAATCACTGGCGATCACGGCACTAAAAACATTTATCATGTCAAATCATCACAACCCATCACCTGTCTGTATTAAACACTAAATCACAACATCTAGAATGGTTTAAACTGTTGCTTCTTTTTTTTAATTTTATGAAAGTTAATTACATAATAGAGCATTACTGCAGCACTTAATCTTTTCAGAACCCCAATGAGACTTTTGGCTTCTCATTAAAATTAAAGACTCTCTTAGTTAGTGATGCTCTGCTCCAGGCAGTGAAGATTGTGGTTATCAGTTGCTGCTGTCTGTTCAGGATCAAGTGCTCATCAAGCTGTCTGCGGAGAGCGCGATCACTGAGCACAGTCTGAGGGCCGTCTGGAAGTTTATGTAAACTGGTATTATGAAGCAGGAGCAGGAAATAGGAACACTGCAAGTGTGATTTACAGTTTTTCACTCACAGATTTACTGTGGCACTGGACCTACTGAATGAACCCATATATATATAGCCTACAGTATACCGTAAAACTGTAGCAGAAATAAATGACAAAAAGACATAAGCACAGTAAGGAAAATTACAAGTCATGTATCTTACAATGCTGTGCCCATTGTGTTAATTAATGCTGTTATCTCAGAAAAAAAAATAGGCCAAATGTAGACAATGCAATGTCACATCAGTACGTTTCCCGCGGCGACAGAAGACTTTGATCTAAACCATCAACCGTAAAAAAATAATAAAAAATAAATCAGGATTTAGTGTCAGTTCTGCCAAATTAATGTGCAGGAGCGTCTGGAGCTGCTATTCTGCACCGCTGATTGATCACATAGACACACATTTCTTGTGAGCTCCCAGTTTTTCCACCGAGATTTGCCTCCGAGGACCTGACTGCAGTGAAGCAAGTGGTTTGTTACACTCCCACGTGTGCACTTTAATATAATATTTATAACCAACTGCGCTTCAAGACTTGAAGATCTAGTGAAATGATACTACTAATAAATGTTTCCAACTTCCCACTCTTTGTCTTAAGGATTCTGCTATCTCTTGGCGCCATCACATTTTTATACATGTATATATAAAATGTTTCTTTGAGCATGTATAGATGTCATTTCTGCACCTGTGGGATAAAAAGTACACACTTGCTTGATTATCCGTTCAACTGTGCCACTCTTGACTTTTAGCAATTAACTGATTCATTACTGAGTTGACATTTCTCCTCCTTACATGACTCCTCTCATAATATCTTAGAGGGCTATGAACAACTTATATAGCGACGACAATGTCCGGGCTGCAAAATGAATGAACCCCCACTTCCATTACTCACATCCTGCAGTTACTTTGGTCCTGTTTATGTGACACGTGTACCATTCACATGTAAAACCTCCAGACTTTACGAGTTTTATTGCCCTGGACGCACCATCAAACAAGCGCCTGACACCAATGTCGGCCACGTAGAAGTGGGACAGCCTTAATGACACATACCAAGGCTTAAAGATGTCTGTTTTGAAGTCTATATTTTAAGCGTCCTATAGATATTTGGCCTTCAGTGGCACATGATATGCACTTGCTTACTCGTGTAAGCCACTGTGACACTGCAGTGACTGATAACGTTTCTTGGAAATCATTTCCTGCTCCTCAACCTCAAACCTGCTTTCGTTTTTGTTTACTGCGCTCGTAAGACAGATACATTTTCGAGTGAGAGCACGGCCCTTGGTCAGCCGAGACATTTCATTTATTTTTGCTGTTCCCCTCTCCTTGGCTGCACGGTAATATGCGATCCTTAATTTTCTCTGATGGCTGTGATCAAAATCGCGGGAGCGTGCCACGGATCTGTGTACTTATAGGCGACTTCAGTGTGGCAAACGACACTTGTTTTTCCCTTTACCCACTGCTTCATTTGCATTTTAACAGGCACAATAAATCATGTGGCATGTATTCGCTGCTGCGGGGGGTTTCCTCACGGAGTGCTCTACTCTAACTGAGTGAGAGACCACAAATATATGTGTCAGGATGGACTGCACAAACATTTCTCTTTACAGGCTTGTCAGGTACAGTACTGAGCCAGTTCCCCAGTAGACTGCTGATAACAGAGTGCATGTGATAAGCCTCAATTTCACTGAAAACCACAGATGCTGGGGAATCAATACTTGGTCACTATCCAGCATAGGGAACCTGCTGGACTTGTGTACCATTAAACTGATGAAAAACCTCTATATTGGCAGTCAATTTACATGTCATTACAGCACTGGAAGATGCAATTAAATAGCAGCTACTGATTTAAACGGAGAGCATGCAGCCGGGTACATACATCCTCTCAAACTCTTGCCTGTCAACACCATGGCTCTTTCTTTACAAGCTGAGCTTCTAAAGACACCAAATATGCAAGGCAGAGTTGGAGGGAAACGGTTATACATGGATGTCCAACGAATCCACGGCATTTACAGGTGACTGGAGCAGCCATAAATAACACGGTCAAATCTAAACGAAACTATTCACCAGACCGCAGAGGTAGAGTTAAAGATGCTTTGTGTGTCATCCTGGCAACCCATCCGAGATGAAACGTCAACAGCACATTCCCAATGCTTTGAAGTTCAGCGAGAATTGTGCAAAATACCCCAGAAATCCCACATGTGTGAGGCGAGATATTGTAGACGAGCAGACGTAGTGTTCAAACGTCCACAGACGAAGAGACACAGTTTTTCAGGACTAATATTCTCATATCCTAGACAGAGGGGGCACATGGTTCGACAAAGGTATAAAACAGGCTACTGGTGTCAAAGCTGAACACAAGTGGCGGTCCACAACACCAGCCGTCCCCGCATTTCTTCAACACATTCAGTTTAATCAGGCGCAAAAGGCGCTTAAAAATTAGTGCTTCTGAACCAGCACCCTAATGCTGGGTCCCGTTCTATACAGCCTCACTTTGTAGTTATTTCATACTAATGTTCATATCATTATGTCTTGGAGGCTTCAAGAAATCTACTTTGCAGCAGCAGGTAATGACAGGATGTACAATAAACAGGCATTAATCTTTTTTTTTTCTTGTTGCTGTGGTTTTTCAACATTCATATTTTTCGAGCCACTTCCTCCTCACCAGCAAATTGTTTTTAATCATGCGTCGCTGCAAGTGGCTCCTCTATTTCCTCTCAGCTTTGCATAGGGGTGAAAAAAAAAAATGGAACATTTTTAGTATGCATCACCACCGCATACTTAAATTTTGTATGTCAGTCCGTCTTGTTGACTCTCACATGACTGTCATATGACATAAGAGCTGTTCCTGGCTTTTTGAACCCATAGAGGTTAATTCCACAGTTCCATTAGTTTCACTGTTCCATTTCAGTCGGTTGGTGAATCAGAACAATGTACAGAAAATGAGAACATGGTGACCTGAACTTCAATATTTAATTCAGTGAAATATACAAAAATACATTTATAGTGCTAATCTTACAGAGTATGTAAATTGGAGCAATAAACACAATGTCATAATGTGTAGGGAAATATTTCTAAATTTGGAGCATTTAAGGAGGGAATAAAAATGTTTCACATCTATATTATGATTTCAAATGAGTAATTAGACTCATGAATAGACCCGTACACGTTGACACAGTGATGTAATCCGCATTTCAGTTTGCTGAAAATCTTTCAGTCAACCACAGCTGTTTATTTCTGTGACATAAACATGGGTTATTGTTTCACTGCGTTCCCTTTGTTCTCCTGCTACTCCTCTCCTTTGGGGTGCCGCACTGACCTTGTTTGGTAGATAAAGTTTCTCCCATAATTTCCATGTTTTTGTACCCTCCATCAGAGCTCTGCCACAGTGTGGCACTGCACCACCATTAAAATAACATGAACTTCAGATTCATTTTTGGGCACAGGGAAGGAGACTGATGCTGACAACTGACTCCCTCTGTGACTGATTAAGATCTTCGGGGAACTCTTCATGCAGGAAGGAGTGTGTGTGGCTGGATGAGATTTCAAGAATTTAAATGAAGATTTCCAGTCACTAGTGAGGCAACAGGCACTGCAAACTGATGTGTATATTGGCTCGAAAAGATATGAGTTCATATTTGTGAAGTTGAGGATGGGGGGGAGAATAAGGAAAAAGTTGAACTCTGTAATACATTTAATTTAATACAGACTGACGATATTGTTAAACTGATGATTAGTGTAGGCTTTCTGATTCTGTTTTATGCTTTTGCTGTATGCAAAATCCTTCGGTCAGAATTATCCCCATCTGATTACATCTGATTACTAAGCAAAAACAACCAGAGGTCTACTGTAATAAAAAAGCTGCACTGTGGAAAACGAAGAAGTGTGGAACAACATTCAATTAAGGGGCAAATCCAACTTGCTTGATATCTTACACAAATCTTCTGATTTGATTTTAATTGATTCTATTCGCATAAACATCTCATTAACCACATCAAGCTAACAAACTGAGAAAAATGTTTTTTCGGCTGTGCAAACAGCGTGAATCTCAAGCTCCTGAACAACAGCGGCGGCTCTCGCTGTAGTCTGTATGCAGTGGGCGACTGCACCGTTCGCTTCAGGGGGAAGAGAAATGTTCTGTTTGTATGCAACGCAAGTCAGTCTGATGCACACACTTGGAGGAAGATCCTGATTAGCAAAAATGAAAATCACTCAGCACTGATCAGCGCTATCATTACTCAGTAGGCACTGATGAACAACAGGAGGGACCAACAAGTGACAGAGAACACCTCAAGGGTGTCGTAAGCTCTTATTATCCTTGTGACAGAATTTAGTTGAGATTAAACAGCAGTGCCAGAGATAATAAACTGAAGCGAAGCAAGTCTCATTTCAGATCCAGACCCAGGAAGGAAGGAAGGAAGGAAGGAAGGAAGGCAAAGACGGACATTTTTCAGTCACAAGAACTGCCAAAAGGAAACCATGACAAAGAGAGAAAAAAAAAAAAAGAAAACTATTTTATTTTCCTCTTTACCAATATAATTCTTCATCTGTCTTCTCATTCCTGTTTGGGGAAACAGGGCTTTACCACATATCAATGTTATTCTACCTCCAGGTGCTTCTACATCCTGAGTCACAGACAGAGAGCCTCTTGAACTACACTCACCAGAGCATTCCCTCCAAGGGTTTAATGGAAAAACCTTTGACATTTGTTTATTTGGAAATGAAGTGCTCTATACTACGGACCAATGCTGCTTCAGATGGAACCACGTCAGCTTCTGTTGCTCTGCTAAAACACTTGAAAACTTACAAAGACAGAGAAAACAATCACCATTCACATCTGTCTGATTACTGAAAATGTATCAATGCTTTATTAATTGTCTCACATTGAATTGTTGCTGATCATGGCCGTAGGTGAGTATAGACTCTTCATTTATGCATTGCATCCTCTCACCTCTCATGACTCCAAGTGCTGAACAAATGTTTGAACAAATGGAAACTGTATAGAGGTCTTTGACTAACCCACACTCTGGTGGACTACTGGTGGAAATCTATAGCTCCCGGTTGTTGCAGAAGAGACTTTGAAATTTTGAAATGTATTGCTTGACTACCTCAATAGCATGACTGTCGTCATCTCAGGAAGAACGACAGAATCAGTTTGATCAGACACGTAAAACGTCAAGTAGGAATTCTGACTTTCAATTTTGCTCAGTGGCCAACTGTGATGAAACACCATTATAGAAGAGAAGTCTGTAAAACCGGACACCTCGAACTAAATAAAGTCAATTAACCCCATCATCAATGTGTTATCCACGGAGGTTTCATATTTGTAAAACTTTCCTAGAGACGTGGGAAAAAAATTAAATCTGCGACGTTAAGACAATGTAAAGTCTATTCTTTAGAAATTCTACTACACATATTCGGAGGCACATCTGGAAGCTTGAATACTAATTTGTCATATGTGCCTCGACAGCAGTTCTCATTATACTCAATGGGCGCCATCTTAACAATCATTATCTAGTTGCATTTTAATTGATGGTTCCACCAAATACGAATAACACGCCGTCAGTAAGTTTTTTGATGAACTAATTTTGGGAGCGAATGTCATAAAAACATAAATTGTCAGGTTATGTAGCAAGGCTGGGGTGGAAGGACAGGTCAACCCATGATGAGGCAACTTGTTAACTTACATCAAACTATGATCTTTTCCTAGACCTTACCAAGTATTTTGATCAAACCTAAACCTAACGTCACAACATTAACCACGTGTATCATTTTTACCATGACGACAACATTCTCCTGCATTAATACATGGTAGTAACTGACCAAGGAAAAGCTTAAGAAATGTTTCTTAAAAGGGACGAGCTGTTATACATCGTCCCATGAGATCACACTGAGCCACAAATGTACATGTGGATGCAATGTATGGGTTGACACAGCATGCCTTGTTAACACTGAGGGCTGCTACCTGTTTCCTACCTTTCCGACTGTCACCACTGGTGTCTGTTAACCATGACTGACATCTCTGCTTAGCTTTAGCTGCGTAGTTGTTCTTTAAACCGTGGCGATAAAGGTTCCCTAACCCTCTCAGAGATGCTTCACCCAAAGCGCGGTCTCTCAGTCAACCGAGCCAAGGCAAGGAAGAGCCTAACACTAGTGAAACCCTAACCACAGCAGAGTCAGATCAGTAAATGCAGTAAAGAATCTCTGTGTAACAAGCGGTTATAAAAGGCTTTGGAAAAAACAACGTTTTCCCACCAATATCGTTTTGACCCGAATACTCTTGGGTAGATTTGGAGGGCAATTACAAACAGCATACAGTATATGTTGTTAAGTTAGGAGTAAATTTATGGCATTTATACTGATTGAAACCTCTGTGTTGTTTCTGATGGAACACTTTGATTTCATGCTTAGATCATGTTAGCTTGTCAGCTGGGTATAGCAAAAATCATCTAACAATATGGTGCCGCTACACATCTGATTTGATTTTTTATGTCTGTTGCATATTAAAATCAATCCATCCTCTGCTTTATTAAGCAGTGTTTTTTGTTTTTTGACCTATTTTTTAGAAAACAAACCCCCTCGTGCAAAAACAAATTGAGTAAAGGAAGCTGAGGTAGCTTGAACGTTTCTAGTTTTAGTGTCACAAAAAAAATAGTCTTGTGTAATTTGCAAAGCCTCTATACAGTATATACTGTTTACCATTTGTTCATTTTTGTTCAAAATGCATATTGTAGGGCCTATCCTGTTCAATTAGGCTATAGCCAGGCTTCTTATCTTTCAACATCTGGGTTTAACAGTCAGGTGTGGTGTTATGCAACACTGAATGCAGAGTACAGACATTTTGTTAAAGCTCCAGGGAGAAAAAAGGGCTGAAATTAGCTTCACAATCCAGGCCTTGAACAGTCAGTACAAGACAGCACTGTGTCACACATTAGAGTATGTTTAGTTGCTAAAGCTTCAGAGAGCCATTACTTTCATGAAAGAAAAAAGAAACACAATTTATTTCAACCCTACAATGGTTACATGGAAATACACTGATATGTACTTACAAAAATGTCAGAGAATAATTTCACATTATTGAAAATGAAATTCTTTTAGTGTTTGACAGCTGTTGCATTTCTGCTTTTTTTTTTTTTTCTTAGACATTTCTCTGCTTTCAGGTAAAAAGAGAACATGATTTGTCATAAAAGAAGAAAAAAAACACAGCTGACTTCTTGTAGATTTCAATTTGAAAAGAGTATGTACACTTTGTCACAAAACATGATTAGTTTTTTTTTTTTTTTTTTATTCCGCACAACCTCATTTTCCTTCTCTTAACAAGGTGGTTACATAACAATGAATCTGAAAGTGAGCATACTATAATGTCACAAAGAAATAAATTCTCTTGAAAAATGAATACTCTGACCGTAACCAATACCACATTTTTTCGGCAAATGTTATCTTTCCTCATTATGTTCGGCAGGACATTTCAAGCTTGTATCCAAAAGACAGAAATTAGGCACAGCATTTGTTACTCTGCGGTTAACACATTCATAATGCTTGACTGGGGAGCTTCAAAGCAGCTGCATAGCACATTCATGAATACTGGATCATGCCTCGTGTCAGCTTTCATGCAGTGTTCATGCTTTTACATGTCATTTGTGACATAGCAGTGGAATGATGTGTCCGTTTAATAGGCAATAAATTCCAAAATAAAAGTCTCTTTGCTATTGCCATTTCTGGTTAGCGCATTGTAGACACAAAATCAGACAGTGTGAGATAATTATTCTTTTGATCACCCCTCTAAAGATCACATTAAGGCATTATGAATGTGTTACTAATCATACCTAAAACAAAGCCGAAACACTTTGTCTACATTGTATCTCAATAGTGCACCCGAGTCCAACTAGTAACAGTGACAAAAACCCTCTGCAGTTTTCCCTTTCCGAATCGATTCATATACAACATGAAAACGGATGAAAACAAAATATAACAGAATTTAAATCCCCAAAATTTGAGAATGATACAAGTACTGAGCACCCTGTAACAACATCATGAAACCAATGTCTTGACTCTTCTCTCATCTTTTTTTTTTTTTTTTTTAATCTTGTGTGTGGCTGCACAAGGGTCAAAAGGCATAGAAAGCAAAGGAGTCTGCGCCCAAAGATTTCAAAGGCTCAGACTATCCTCTTTCTCCTTGAACAAACTCAGTTTATGAGAGCCAGAGCGCAGTCAGCATGGACAGCAGAAGAGCTGCCAGACTGCACGACACACACTGGCAACCGAGGGTAGCTGAGGTTATTGACCAACCGCAGGTGACAAATTAATATTTTTGATATCCACATCAGAGTTTTTTTTTTTGGAGGGGAGGGGTGACAAAAATAGGAAAACATAACAAAAGCAAAAAACAGAGAAAGGAAATTTGTGCGTATGGCAATGTCATGGTCCATAGGTGCCCAAGAAGATCACACATGGAGACAGGAAGAGGACACGGAGAAAAAGGGGAAGCAGGAGAGAAAGAGGGAAAAAGAGGGAGAGAGATAGAAAAATAAGGTCAGAAATACAGAAAATACAAGTCCGGAAGGTTATTAGAGACTGAATTGGGGGGAGTAAAAAAAGGAAGTCTAAGTTAGAGGATCAAAGTAAAAAGAAGTCATAGCATGTTAGCAGCACGGCAACTGACACATGGTTCATGGCAGGCATGGGTGGAGGGTCGCAGACATGAAGGTAATGAGGGATGACAACAGAAAGGAAGACATTTCAAAGACACGGCGGTCCGACCGCTCCGCTTTAAGCTTCGGTATAAACAGGAGAGTTTTTAATCAGTCGCGGTGCGGATTAGTGGAGTAGAGTTTAGGATAAGATAGATGACGACCTGGATGCGAGAACACATCCACAAGAGTCAGGCTATTATCTCTCATTCAGAATGGCCAGTGGTGTAATGTAAGGTAAATGCAAGTATGCTTACTTGCCACTGATGCACAAACCTGGTCTGAAAGCCCCATTCATTCAGCCATTAGGTCGTTAATGGAGAAACTATGGACAGAAATGGGCCTCTAGAAAAACGATCATTTCAGTCTCCAATCAGCAGCTTCCTTCCTTCTAAGCTCAAAGAGCAGCAGTAGAAATGGGTTTGTTGCTGCAGCATCAGCAGCTGCGGACTTAATGTGCAAAAGCATCAGCACAAGCACATATATCTCGTAATTAAGAGATATGGATTTTATTCTGATTATTGAGCTTTTCAAAAATAAGTAAATCGTTAAAATAAGTAAAATTTGAACAGCTAATACTCACCTAACACTGACAAAACAGAGGAACTTGGTTAATTAGGTGCCATTTTCCATTTTTCTAAACTTTGCAGACTCATTAAAAAGATTTCCTCATTAATGCTGAACTAATTTGGGCAGCATTTTGTTTCCTTCAAGACAAACAGATTTGTCGTGGCAGTCTACTGTGTTTTGGAGTACAAATGTCATTTTTTTAGGAGACTGTGTCGGGAAAAAAACAGGCATTTCCTGGAAGGTGCACGCATTATAAAAGAGCAGAGATAATCAGGTCAGCACTTTCTATGAAGACTACATCTATGGCTCCTTATTGGGGGCATTCATGGTGTATTATAGTGTATTCATAATACATTAGGACTACACTCAAAAACACAAATAACGCCTTCTGATGCACTTTACCCACACATATTATAAAACAATATAGATGTGATTAATAATGAATTATAAGTTAAAGTGTCTGATGGATGCTGAACCTAAAACTCTGAGAGACTGGCATCCACACTGCACTATGAATGCACTCATAACACACTATAGATGTGGCGCAGTCACACTGATTATCGTTTTGTGGCGATATTTTTTGTGTTTGATGAAAGAAAAACATTAATCTAACAAACACCTGTTTCCCTCTCATGATTCTCCATCACTACAAACGCTAAGGCGCCCACTGCTGCGGTACAGTTCTTCACCCGACAGGTGGCCGGGTGCGATTGTGCGACACGTAGAAAGGACGAGGCGGGGCAGAATTCACAGAAGAGCCACTTCTTCAGCTACCATTACACCACTGGTCATGGCAGGGAGAATGGCCCATGCAAAACCACACATCCAAAAACAGAAGCTGGTTATGGAGGTCAAGTCTATGGCATGGATGGATGGGTGATCTCATGTTACCCACACTGCAGAAGTTAATAGCGGTTTCTTTTTTTGGTAGTTGAACTCCAAAGTCAACCTTAGCTGGGGAGATTTGGATGGATCAGTTGTCGACACCTGCCACTTTCGTGTCTGTCTGAGCAAAATTTGACAAAGCCTGTGTTTGTTTTGACCCATGAGAATCACAACGCTTTACGGTATACGATACGGTTTGATCTCTCTTCAGCCGGGCAGCATTTTGCCTCCCCTGGGTCTGTGGGATGCAAATGCTGCCCAGCTCACCTGCAGAGGACAGGAATTATACAAGCCAAATTCTGTGAGGGGTTTTTGACACAACAGATTCAACAGAACACAATCCCAAAGAGGAAGTCACTTAACACTAGGATGTTTTTTTTTTTTTTGGGAGAGCCGTCATTTTGAAGCACATTGAAATTGGTCGATATGTTTCTTTCTTTTTTTTCCTTTTGTGTGTGGCCTTTTGTGTGTGTGAGCATAAGTTTGCAAAACGAAAAAGAGAGAAATATTGGCACGGATTGAATCCGAAACCTCGAACCAAGCCGGCATTTACAATTTGCGTCACAGTGACAATTTAGTGCACAGGATCATTATATACTTAAAAAAAAAGAGCGGCAGCTGTTTTAAGCCAATATTACCCCAAAACAGCTGTGAAACCTACTGAAATCAAATGCAGATGTCGCAGCTAAAAATAAACCCTCTGCGAATTCCCTCGTGCTTTGAAGTGAGGAGAAAACAACAGCCACTTTGAACCAATACTAAACACTCCAAAACCAAAGAATTTCATGAAAGTAATTAGGAGAATTAGCGGGGAACTGACTTGGATAAAACCCATGTGGAATTCTGCTCTGGTGGTATTACAAGTGATCCAAACCTCCCACTGCTAGATGGCTGTTACCCAGCAAGCGCATGGAAAACAGAAACATAACTGGTTTCTTTATGAGCCATGCACTGGCAGCGTTTTAAGGGGTCTCCGGGAAAAGAAACGGACAAAATTAATCCAGTCGAAGGTGGCACCATGCAACAACTGTGAAGGGCTGCTTCCCCACCTAACTAGGCCACACAGTGTATATTCAGGTCAGAAGTGGCCCCTGAACTGTGAGAGCCACTACACCTGGCAGTGGAAGAGACAGAGAGAGGCAGAAGGAAAGAATATAAAGAAGGGAGAACGAGGAAAGCGTTGAGAATGTGACTAGATTTTATCTTTTTTAATCTGGTGAGAAGCCAGTGAGGGATAATGTCTTATTAACTGTCTATCTATGCAAAGAACGTATCTCAGCTTTGCCTAATCATTATGCTATTGCTTAAAGGATGGAGCTGGTGTTATTCTATATTTTTCATATTGTCACCAAATCCAGGGCCAAAATGTGTACAGCTAATTTGTCTGTTATTTGTCTATCCTTCCAATTCTGTTAGTCTTACTGAAGATGCAAATATTTAAAAACAAGTCATAAATATATTGAATTAGTTATAAAGATGTTAATACATTTTCTGGGCACAGACAGACAATTCAGCATTTTATCTTTCTGTAATTTTTACTTTTTTCCCTTCACGAATGCATGTGAGGGTAACATACATTGTCAATAAACTATATACAACCACTTGTGTGCCCTTCTTAAATCTATGTTTTTTAATCTGTCCAGCACCTCCAGTAATGACGCTTGAGATAATGGTGAAGATTATGCCTTCCCAACACTCATCAATAATGATTCATTCTGTTCTCATTTCTTTTTAGAGATGTGTCTCATTTTCTCACATGTGAGACACCGGTTTATTTATAATAAACGTTTCGTGTCATTTATTCAGCTGCTGCCTCGATGTTAACATTGAAAAGAGAATCTGAGTCGGTCGACATCTCTTTTGTGAGGTAAACAGGCAGAGAGGAAGGCGAGGATGAAGGAAAGAGGGTGACGCAGAGAGAGAGAGAGAGAGAAACTGGACTTGAGGTCTTTTTCAATACAATATAAAAATGTATTTCCATGACAAAGAAGTTTCACCTGCTGCACAGCTCAGGTGTAGTGCAGTGGGGAGGCAGCCCAAGTTAAAATGTTGCACCGCACACACCACACAACAACAGAGCGAAGGCCGGCCATGACCACCTGGGTAGAGAAATATTTTATACAAACTGGACAGAATGCTCTGGGTCTGACTGATATCTGGTCCGACTTCATTGCCCACTGAACTCGAGCAGTGGCAGCCGCTTTATAGGCGCTACTGAAGAACCAGGAGAGCAGAGTGCCATGATGCTGAGTGTTATCAGCAGCAGCAGAGCATCAGGGTGGAGGAAAAAAAAATACAGTGAGGCGCCTCTGCTCTTCATATGGATTCAATACTTACTGCGAGTCTAGTGCAGCCTGGAAAGTTTGTGAAGTGAGCACAATGTTTTAAAATGCAAATAAGGTGGAAGGAGAACTCTGTGTCTCTGCGAGGAGGGGATTTAGTGTGGGAGACGTAAGTGGAAACAAACAGAAGTTTGGCGCTAACAGTGGAAAGTAAGCGAGACATTCCAGAGGTATATTTACTTTTCAGTATTTTCAAAGAAATTCCTTGCATTCTTAAACGTACTACCCCCATAGAAATTGCTTCTGATCTTGATTTTATTCCGTCTGCTGAAAATTTAATTTTCTCAATCGTGAATGCTGTTTAGTCTAACAAATTCTTCTGTCTTACAGCAAAAGTCTTTCTATTAAATACTGCACATAAAACAGAATCTGAGAATCTTAATCTTGTCATTTATACACCGAAATGAGCATGTGTGGGTTTTTTTTTAAAAGTGAAGTTACGAAAAGGTTAAGAAAACTGACTGACTTCCTTTCTCGTTGCCAGTGGAATTGTCTGTGATTTCCTTTCTGTTTTGATCCTGGTGTGTTGTTTCTGATGTAACAAACATGCCAGGAGACATGGAGCAGGAGAAAAGCAGCAGGTCATACGACTGATCAGACTGCATCCAGAAGAGTAAAAACTTTCTAAAAAGATTCTGAATTAGACACATTGTTGTTTTGTTTTTTTTTTGTTTTGTTTTTTTCCCAGAGCTGACGATGGAAGTAGTTTCGGGGGTGAGACTTCTCACTTCTCTTTCATCTCTGTTGAGAGTTGCACTTGCACATTACCCTTCAGCCAGCTGGCAAGGATCTGGCCGGAATAAAAGGCCAGTGACAATGTGAGGGTGTGTACTTTTTCACATATTCTTAGCTCAGTCTGTTTTTGTAAAACTCAGTGCAGACTTGACAATGTTGGAGCGCTTCCTGGACGGCAGGAAAACGTATCAAATCACGCCACAGAAAGATGTGAAAATCAGCATGTTCACCCTGGTGTTATAGTTCCATAACAGCCAACTGGAGGTGAGGCCGATGAAAATGACTGTACCCTTTCCCACTAAGGACAAAAACTAACTAGTTAGTGGGTGTTAGTCGGGTTTTTGTCCTGTTTGAAAGGAGCTTAACCTCATTCTTAAACGGCTGTTTTAAATGTCATGGTAACTTTAAAATGTGGTCAGAATTTCACATCCAGTTCATATCATTGTAATTCAATCCTTTAGCAGTATTCTTCTGATTGTCTGTACCCACAGTACCTTGTGTGCATTTCAGAATTGGTGCTCACTTCACATAGTTTTATGAGACTGCACTGTTTATCGTATGATTGCATCATACGTGTCCAATTTGTTACCAGTCGCACTAATATGGACCATAGACAACAATAGAACTCCCTTATGTGACAGATGGAGACAGATGATTCATGCCAGAACCTACAGCAGCAAGCTTTGCATAAAGACCTTGTAATAGCCAATGATCTAAGTAATACCTTCTTTTCTGGTCACGGGTGGAGGCCTTTTGAGCTCTGTGGCTTGTGTGTGTGTGTGTGGATGCTCGGGGTGGGTGGATGGGAATAGTACCTGGGATGGTAGTGGGCTCTGAAGCTGTTCTGATGGAGCGGATGCCGGGCTCCGACCGTCCCTGCTGATTCTCTGCCACCACGTGAACCTCATACTCTGTATTCCAGTCCAGGCCGTTCAGCACCACATGCTCACTGTCATTGGGGAGGCGCATCTCTGGTTTCCAGTCAGATACATACTTCTGAGAAAGGAATGTAGAGGGACAGAACTCAAAACCCAAAGTGTTACTGTGGTCGTTCTGCACAGGCAAACAGAGGAATATGAATTAGAAAAGAGATCCCATTCTCAAGCTGGTCATTGTTCAGAAAGGAGTGCATTCCTCTTTGATAATGTCACCAACTCCACAGCTACAGAGTTCTGTGGCCCAAAGGAATTTATAGCACAAAAGCACAAAACGTAAAGCATGTCTACCTTGACAATAATCATACAGTCTCTAAGAGTAAAAATACAGTTGGGCTATAATTTTTGGTAACATGTCAGAGATGGTCTGAATTGGTAAAATCTGGAAAACCAGCTAATACGATACCAAATTCTGGCAGAAAAGTAAGGAGTATATTTACCTTCTCAGGCATTAAGGAATGATTGAAACACTTTGGCGCAGAGTATATTTACTTGTTTTATCAATAGTGCCCTTTTTTATCTCAGTGCATTAACTAAAGATGTGTATTAACACCAAGGACACTATGTAACAACTCCAGAGCAGTTATTCGCCGGCTGTATTCAATGTACTTATGAATAGCATGAGGCATGATTGTGCTTTTCCAGGCAGTTATCATTGAAAATACAAGGACAGCGGTGGATAAGCTAAAGCAGCAGATGATTGGCAGACTGGGTGTCACAGAGGACAGGAGTCGGTATTAAGTAGTGAGAAGCCACTGAGAGATGATGGCTCTCTGATTGGTCTGTCTACGCTGTTGACAACTTTTCCTCAATGAAAAGGATTTACAGTATACGGGGTTACTGTAAAACAACCCCAGAGCCGTTAATCACACAATGTATGCAATATCTGTCGAAACATAACACAGGAAATGATGACAAGCAGTTAGCCTACGCTTTGAAAATGCATAGATGTTTGTACTGTATATTCATAGTTATTAAAGTCAGTTCAATTTGCACAGCAATTGAGGCTGGGTGTTAGAGGGGAAAATATTTTGCCCTCCAAAAGTAGGTTTAGGTTCTCTGGTAGTGATCCTTGTGACTTGGTGTTCAAAGTTATTGGTACTCAACTGTGGGAAACCATACAGGGATAAGGGCTTGCTGATTAGTCTGTTGACTCTGCTGATTTGTGTTAACAACTTAACAGTCCGCCCCCCCAATAAAAAAATAAAAACTGCTTATTCCAAATTGGTAAGAGAAAAATAAACACTTATGTGAATGATTATGTGGTTGTTTCAAAGAAGATAATTGGTCACTTGGGGAACGTAATCATCTTTATTAAAAAGGTACAAATTGTAGGAGCACAAACGTGGACTTGAAAGGTTGCCTTACTGGGCTTAGGAGTTACTGTGCTGAGCGTTAACAAGCACTGTTCCTTACCAGTGTTTTATGAAACCATTGCAAGATGAGAAGAAAAGAAAAAAGCAAGATGGCAAAGTGGTACTGAGCCTCCTCCTCGCCCTGTATACTCACAGCCTTGTATCTGACCAGGTAATGTTTAATGGGGGAGCCACCATCGTCCTGCTTGATCCAGTTGACCTTCAGACTATTGCCCCTGTTGTGGACCTTGACTTCAATTTTGGGGGCACTGGGTTCCCCTACACAAGACAAACCGATGCATTGCGATTAGTTGACATATACACGCTTGCTGCATCAACACCATCCTCAGCCTGTGCTTCTGACCTTTCCTCTGTGCTCAAATGTGCTTGGGTCTTCAAGGTCAACTAAGCTCAAACTTAAGTTGATTGCCAGATCAACCTATATTGTTTTGTGATTCTTTCTCTTCAAGCAGTAACAAGCGGTGCAATCAGGGGACACGGCAGATGTGGAAGTAGTAATCACAGAGTGATTGAGGCTTTTATCCCATGTTGGCCTAAAGTGACACGTACAGCTTCTGTGCTGTCACACTGCTCTACTATGCTGTTAGAGAATAGGAACACAGACAATTACACGTTCAAATCACCGCAGATTATTGGTTCTTGTGCTCCATGCTATTAGTATGTAGTGTGTTATCATAGATATCCAGACTTTTGAAAGGTTTTTGCCCCATCTTTTTTCTCCCAATTTACACAAACAGCTCCAAACTTGGATAGGGTTTAAAGGGGTAGCTCACGGCACTGTTAATCAATATATATAATAAGCCCTATTTATAGGACATGAAATACAACAGTACCAATTATACAGTATTTGCTAAGGGGTTTTCATTTGGTTGGTGTGATACTAAAATCTTTTGATTATCAAGCTCTCACCAACTGCAGACTTGAAAAGCCGACCTTAAAAAACAAACTCACAGCTTCGAGGATTAAGTCTGAATTTGCGCATCTTATATGTTGTTTAGACAACATGTGAGGCATTTTGATACCTGCCGCGAAAACTTTTGACCACTGAGTAGATCGGCGTTGATGACGGTGTCACGAAGTGTTAGACTATTACTAAGACTGTTGTTCGTTTCTATTTTCTCTTCAACACTGACGGTTGGTTTATTTCAACCACCATCATAATCTTTTCCTAAATTTAGCAAAGCAGGGATTTTAGCCCAAGCAGTGACAAGGAAAGTCCTCCTGCCTGTGAGGATGTACGGTCAGACAGTGCTAATGCGGGTACTTTTTTTTAATAGGAATGACAGCACACTTTCATAATAATGATTAAAAAAAAAATAATAAATGAAAATGCACCTTTCAAGCCTGCAGTGTAGTATTTATAATTCTCAAAGATACATTTTGGTTGGAATATATGCAGGAGGCCTGAATTGACAGAGGGCAGTGTGGTTGCCTCAGTGCCCGTGGCTCACATGTTGTTCTCCTTGAGCTTCCTCATTATCTGCTCTGCCCCCCTGAGTAATGGCTTCTGGGTTGCTGGATACTGACCCTGTAGGCCTTGGTTGGACATGTTACTCTCTTACATTTAATAATATATACATAGTCCTATGGGAGGGAAGGTTGAGGTGTTTCGTGTGCACGTGTAGTCGTGTTGGCGTTTACCCTCACGCCACCCTGAGGGCTGCAGGGGAGGAGACTAACAATTCAAACTCATTAATTATGTACATGTACCTTGTTAGCCTTGTTATTATTTTGACCACTGCATGGTTTTACAGCCTTCACCCTGCACTCACTATCAGATAATAACCAGAAACCAATTACATCTTATATGAGTGAAGACATGATGCAGATTTGAACGCCCTTGTTGGTTAGTCATTGAGTAGGTAAGGAAAAAAAATCTACATAGCATACATCTGAAAAGGGCCACAGAAAAAAAAAAAAAAAAAGCATTCATGTTTCCAGACCTAATATGTAGCATTTCAAACACCAGTGTTAGTGGTTAATTAAATGAATATGCATGAAGGCACTTCTTTCCTATATGTAATCATTGGAGTGCAAACCCTGAAAAACCGCATTCCACAAGACTGGAGTGAGCATGACAGATGCTGCAAGTGAATCAGACAGTGTTAGTCAGTAACAGCGGCAGCAGCAAGGTGGCAGGTAGATATCGGCACATTCAGAATTGCTATTCACGATCATCGTTCTGGGTTAGGCGAACTTTTCTGAGGCTAAAAACAGAGAACGGGGTGGTTAGAATGAGAAGCTTCTACATGCAGGCTGGAAGTTTTGGGTGCCGCGAGACAAGTCGGGCCAGGAACATGTGGAGCACTGCCAGTGACCTCACACTGACACCTGTGTAGGACGTGTAATTCCACATGTAGCCCGACCTTAATGCAGTGCCTGCCCTCATCTTCCAGCGAACATTGAGAGGTAAGTGGATAGAATCGAACAAGAGTTATCGAAAACATGCCGTTGGACACAAAAATCCGTCATTTATGTTTTGTAGTGTCACTTGTGTGGGTTCACAGTTCCATTTTACATAACAGTTAGTTCTATTTGTGGCAAAATTAATATTAATTGTCATCAAGAAAGACTGTCAATGCAAAATCATTATCAAACTGTCCAACTAAGATCAATTTAATGAAATATACATGTTCCCATACAACCACTGATATAACATTCTTGTTTCATCTTAAGTTCAGACCAAAGTCAGATTATATAAAGTAAATTTGTTTTGGTCTCTCTCATAAATGAAAATGTGCAACATTTATTAGTAATATTGCATTTCGTAAATTAAAGGCATAATTATCTTGAAATGTTTTTTAGTTTCTCGGTGTGTGTACCGCATGTAAGTGCAAGTTCCAAGAGGATGTGACACTAAAGACAGACACATGCAGACAGGACTGACATTTTCATTGGGAAACAGCAGTAGAAGAGGAAGAAGAAGAAGAAGAAGAAGAAGAAGGATGCAACAAGAAACAGGAAACAAACTTGCATGCTGCAGTAATGCAATGGGCTGCAGTGAATCCAATCAGTGCAACACACTGAGAGCTAGAAGCTAATTCGGGGGAAATTATGTAATAAAGTATGTGAGTACGAGGGCTACATTTAACAGTGCGAGCGAAGCAGACTGCAGTCAGTGGCACTTTGTGAGGGTGCTCCTGTGATGTTTAAATGCGACTGAAAACTCTGTGGTAAATAACAAAAGGGTAAAAAAGGCTGGAAGCTATTTTTTTTATTTTATTTTAAGTACTATACAAAAATACAAAAGCAAATTGGTTGAAATCAGCTCGTGTCTGATTAATTTTCTGATCAAAGTTTTACATAAACAAGAGGGACAAGCAAAAGCACAACAGGGAGTCTAGAATTACAAGAGATACGTGTTTCTTTTGAAATAACACTATCATCCTGTTTTGCCTGATTCTTTGTGTATCATTTAACAAATCAAGGCTTTATAATGCCAAATGATCTTATATATTCTCATCCAGCTAATACAGTTCTTCATTTATAATCTTGGTCTTTTTTTTCCCCCAACAACTTTGGTTTATAAAGGAAAAAAGACATGAAATGTTTAAACCAGTCCTCGTATGATGGGTGGCAGAGCACTTTGGTTGATTGAGATGTATATGAAAAACCTCAACAATCTCAGCTTCCAAGGAAACCAAAGTGAGAGAAAAAATGCAAAGTGAGACTTGAGGAAAAAATAACAAAACAAAACAAGAAGATAGATGAAATGTGTGAGCCCAATTAAAACCTGTAGCATATGTTTTGCTGTATCTTTGCAACAGCGAAAACGTGTCATTGCGATTTAAAACAGCCCAAAGGAACAGGTGTTTTGGTGCATTTCCAATAATACATGTTTTCTTTCTTGAAAAATATGTTGAGCAATCCATCTAACTTAAATGACCGGTGTACGGGTGCCTCTATGGAAAATAGCAACCAAATGAGAAAATGACTTCACAGATGGGGACCATTAAATAAGTCTTGTACAAGATGTAGTTCACTTTGAATCAGAGTTGAAGGACATGCAGAGGCAAATAGCTTCTAATGTGTTTTAGGTAGCTCAGAGGAATTCAAAATGGAGACCCCACTGCCACTTGATATTAATGCACAATCTGTATCTGGGCATTTTATCTGGATATGGATTAAGGTGTGTAAATGCATGTTTAAATGCAAGCAGAAAACACAGGGTCGCAGAGTTAACAGCCCTGGTGTGTATTTCCAACATGTTTCCACTCCCAGCTTGTCCTACATGGCAGCATGGTCGATGGCCTTGAGCTTTAAACTGTGGTGCTCTACCCACCCCTCTAGCATCTGTTTTACACATGAAAGACTCTGTGATCCAGTTTACACTAATAGGTTATATGCAACGTCTGGTTAAACTTTCAGATTAAGCTTGCTGACACACAGTTGACATATTGATAAATTATGACTTATCGACTGTTATTAACATTGTGAAAACATTGTGATTTGATTAGGTTTAGGCACCAAAAGTACTTGTTTGGGTTTATGCTTAAAAAAACAAAAAAACCAAACAGAAAATAAATAAATTTAGATACAAAAACAACTTGGTAAGTTTAGGCACAAAAATTACTTGATTTGTTTTTGGAAAAGTTTATACTTGTTTTGAGTTAGTAGTACTAACTAAAAGTACCACTAAGCTAGTAGCCTATGAATTGAGTACACTCAGTTTTGTCACTATGACCCATAACCACCCCAACCACCCACAGTCTCTGACTGACTGTTCTGGCATTTATAAAACTGCACTAGAGAGGCACTTTATGAACTGATGCTAAAAGGATACAGTGTCAAGGGTAGAAGCACAGGGCCATTGACCAGGCTGAGTGTTTGACATGTTGGGAGTGAGAATGGCCTGGTACTTCTTGAATTATGACATACTTCAAATATAGAATCATTCTTTAAGGCACTATGAGGAAGAAAGTGGTGCGTTGTTACTTTACAGCTGCAGTGGAAATGGGCAGTGATCGCAGTTGGCTGGAGGAAAGAGAATGTCTTAAATGGACTTGAATGGACATGATGAAATAATGTGGTGTACTAAATACTTACTTTATATCTACAGGATAGTCTATGGATGGATGGAGCGTTCTAATGTCTCACCTATGAATCTCATCTAACAGTCTGTTTTCTGAATGACCACTGCTGATCTTACGATCTCAGACTAAACAAACAATAAAAAATTACCTTCTGTTGGCCAGCGAAGACGACATCATCAGCACCATGCAAGAGCCATATGACAAAGTCACATGTGCACGCACATGATTGGTTGAAAGAAAAACATAAAGGAGGAGGCGGGGAGAGGCGGGGGGGCACATGGGAAACACACAAAACATTTTTGAAATGATGAAAACATGTTAACAGAATAAACAAATGAACAAGAATGGTTAAGACAAAATGACGAAAGGAAAACAAACAACCAGGAGAAATACATAAATTGATAAACAGATACTTTGGATACATATAAAAAACATGTTGCTGAATGCATGAAGCAGTTGCAGACCTTTAGTTTCGGTTTTTGGAAGCATCGCATGAATCAACAAATATGCAAACAAATAAGTAGACAATGATTTTAAGTTATAGATTTGAGATACAACCGAAACTATTTACCCAGAGCTGCCTCATGCATCCAGATCATAAACAGCTTTTCCTCTGACAGATTTTCTTCAAAGTCTAATATTTTCAGAAGTGACATTAATGCCCGATCTGAATTTGAGATATGGTCGGCTTTAACACCGTGACAGCCATTAAAGACAAAAACACAGTTTTCGGGGGAGGCAAACGAGAACTCAGGGTCAAGAAAATAGCAGAGGAAACTCTGCAGCTTTGAGCATACAAACCATGCCAACTAAATATGATAAACAACACAGCAGACAACAGTGTGAACACATAAAATTTGGGGAGAAAGAAGGTCGGCATCAGATGATGGTCTAAAAGCAACTTTGCTCCGAGTGATGCAATTGCAGAAAAAGACAGACTGGAGCATAGATAACAATTACGTTGTTGGTCAATCTAAAGCCAAGGCTGCATAAGACAAACGCTGTTAAAAGTGTCGTCAGAGGGAGAGATTGAGTTAGGGAACACTGCAAGGACACAATCATCTCAAACAGTACATCAGGATCTCAAAAGGAGCAACAAAAGACATGCAAATGTTACTATGAGGACCTCGTACCAAACACACAAGAACACACAAGTTATGTCTGGATACGGACTGCACACTGTTACCTCACATGTAACTCTAAAATCTTTGTAAACCTCAAATTAGAGCAACATGCAGGCAGATATAGTTGCTTTAAGGTGCTGGAGTTTGGATAAATACAGACAAAACTGATCTGTGTCAGTCTAAACAGGCAAAGGAGGCCTGGCTCTGTGTATTGCCTGGCTGTATTGTTGAGGGCTCACTGTCTCAGGAAGTAGATGAGTTTCCTTCCCATTACTGTCTGCATAGACGTGCCAAATCCTCAAGACCGCTCTGCCATGAATGGCAGATGATCTGATACTCTGTCTGAGCTGAATGGACACAATGATGAGAAACACTGACGGGTTCTCAAGTAAATTCGACATCAACAGTGACAGAGGGCTTGAGATTAGAACTACGGCAGAGAGAGAGAAATATCAGTTTGGCAGTTAGGAAGAAGGGAAAAGGTATTTTTACAGGATCGTACCGCACTGTTTTGTACAATCACTCATTAAGCTAGACTATCAGAGGGATATTACAACAAACCAACATTTAGATGAAAAAAAAAAATAACACACTGAAGAGCCAATTTCAGAACCAACTATTACAGAAAGCATTCTTGCCATCCCATAATCAAAAGTGGCAACTGCAAATGTTAAGAATAGGTAGTCTGACTTCCACTATCCAAACACTCTTTCTTGGTGTTTAGAGCAGACTTCAAGGGTGTAAAATAGTGTGTTTAACAAAATCTGTGTTTAGTAGCCTTGCATGACAGACTGGCTCATTAATCTTCCACAGGGCAGGACTTTTTAGCTGAATTTACCAGTTTGATGTTGACATCAATGGTGAGAGGCCAGAAAATGGCACCCACAGTGAGTATCATATGACACACACACACACACACACACACACACATATGGTGTTACTATGCCAACTGCCATGAACGTGTTGTGTCTACCATCAATCAGCAGGTCACACCAAACATAGAATAAAATCAATTTAAATTCATTCCATCACAATCACAGCATTAAGTAGTCATAATAAATGGACACACTGTGTTAAACACATTGTACACAACACGACAATCAGGTGGTTAGAATGTGAATGAACCTTCATTTGTTCAACAAATGTTAGTAAAATCATAATCCGTGAGATTTCAAGACCGTTAGCAGAGCTAGTAAACTGCCACACTTAAACTGCTGTTTGGCTGCGGCTGCAGTCTACAGGACGGTGTATGACCTCGTCTATGAGCCACGCCAGAAACACATGAACATCTACACTAACTGTGAAGCCAAGCAGGTAAGAGGTGAGGAGAGACAACAGTGCACACTGCGTGACTGGCATACTCACTAAGGGCCATACTGGTGGCAGCGATAGGGGGTGGGATCTCTGATGAAACTGAAAGATGGTGAAAACATGGTGAGAGGAGCCGGAGTTCTCCTCGACAAGAGCCACTGGGTCAGCGCTGGGTCAGTTTCGTTTTTATACTCTCGCAGCGATAAAGAAAACTCCTCTGGAACACTCCTGTAGAACAATGACTCCTTTCGTTCCTCAGTATCTGTGAGCACACTCACCCGGCTATCCACTGTGATGCAACAACATGGACATCTTATAGATTTTTTTGTGTTACATCATGTGCAATGGGAATAAGGGCCTTTTTCTCGATACAGAGTTTAAAGTTGTGTTCTTGGGAGTTCAAACTCAGAGCAGAGGATTCAGTACCATCAGTAAAGTTAGGATTCTTAAGAAGTTATCTATAACAGCAGCTCCAATGTTAACAGTAAAGAACCTTTACCAAACTTATCTAGACTCGAGATTGTGACTCTGAGAACAAAGTTTATTATCCATGCGGAATAATATATTGTGTATGAACAGCTACAGAACAGTCATTACTTGATATGTAAAGAACTACTGACATTGCCTAGGAGCAGGGCACGGGTCTTGGGAATGGGAATTGCTCCCTAAATTCTGGAGGTGACAGGCCACAGTTCTTAGTGAGGCTGTGGGGAAATTCTGAGGACGAAAATTCCCAAAAAGTACAACTTAAGGTTAAAAAAAAAAAAAAAAGGGGCAAGTTTTTCATTTCAGAGCTACTGCCTGTAAGCATTTAAGTTTATTTAGCGCTTACTGTACAGAAATGAAACAACAATGACAAACAAAGATAAGCAAGAACAATGACTGCACTCTTTCATCTGTTTTGCAGCGCTTGTAAGGTTTATCCATCCTGCGCTGCATTACGTGTTCAGCGGCGAGTGTACGGCGTGCCAGCTGCCTTTTTGGTGCCAGTGGTTTCGTTTAACAGCAACGACTAGCAATTACTTCAGGTTGTCAGATTTCTACAAAGGCTAGCCTACACTCGTTTGGCGCTTCAGGCAAACATTATTATTCTTTATTATTATTACCTTTTCCTGTGAAGCAGTAAGTATTTGCTCACAGCTGCAGCTCCTCCCCGACTGCACCGAAACACAAACTAGGTAGCCGGTCTTTCTTAATATGCATCCTTGTGACCTCACAATTGTCATTAATGGCCAGTATCACAGATGCGAATACCGTAAAGCCGTCTGGGAATTGGAGATCTGCCCATCTTGACTATGTGTTTCCATTCAGGCAGATTTATGAGCAAAGTTACCCAACAGTAAAATTTATTCTAATTCCACATTATTTCCATTGATTAATACACTTTATTCCTCCTCCACGTCTCTGAGGACAGAATACCTCCCTTGAAGACCTGATATAAACACTCACTGGCTGAACTGCTGCAGTGCACAGGTGCATTTTACTCTATACCAGAGAGACACTGATAGAAATATGTTAAGACAAAAAACAATGCTAAAGAAGCACTAATAACTCCTGTTCAGGTAAATCACTTGCTCCAAGCCATAAGTCTGTCATATTAATCGATACCACTGCTAAACAAACCTGAAGCTACATTCGAGTAACTAAACGGACTCCTGTCTGCAAAATTAGTACAACGGGAAATGAAACGAGAGCTGATTTTTGTTTCCTGTAATCATTTCTGATGATTTTTCGTCCATGGAAGACACGTTGTGATCATTGTGACATTAAGTGTTTCTTTATAAGGCTGTGCAATGGTGAAATCAAAGCAAATTAATTCAGTGGAGATGGAGACAAGTACAAAGGAAAATGAACCAGAGAAGGCAGGGAGAAAAGAAACTTACTTGTCAAAGAATACCCTGAGAAGTCCAATGGAATACAGAACAGATGGAAAACCATGATGAGAAGACAATGAAATAAAAAAAGAGGGAACAAAGGCAATGAAATGAGAAACATGAACAATGAGAGAGGGCAGCTCTGTCCGGCCACATCATTAACCCACCGTCACACAGCTACTGGGCCTCATTGGACTTTCTGTCAACAGCAAGTCGTGCTTCTGTTTGCTCTGTGGCTAACTTTCACTTTGATAACACTGGTACTGTACTACCATCCAAATTAAAAATTGGTCTTCTGACTTCAAGCTCAGATGCCACTTTGGTCAGAAAAGGGAATTAGTGTTTTCTTAAAGAGACTTTGGGTTTATGGATGACAATCCTGCAGCGCTACTCTCAGCCCAGTCGCCAGAATAAAATGTCCGCATTTTCCTTCTCTGCAAACCACGGATAGATTCAAATATATTTATGGTTCGTACTTACCATACTGACATTTTTTTTACAATATTGCCATGTCTAAATCAAACAAATATGAGCAGACTTTCAAATTGTGAGATTCAGGGGTGGCGGTGTTAAAACTCCCGGTGTTCATTTTGTGCTTAAATCTAACCAGACCATAAGATTCAAATTTTTTCTTTTGACATTTCTGTGGTTTGCAGAAAGATGCATTGCGTTTAAATGATGCAATCTAGTTAGACTAGAATAAAACTCGTCAAACACCGACTTTCGCTACAACATCTTGAAGTAGGACAAAGTCTCTCTCTTCAGCTTTAGGGAATCAGGCCAAATGAAGAGGATGTGGAGGGGAGCTATTTCTACAGAAGCAGTGGGGTGATGAAGCACAGATGGAGGCATGACATAGAGGCGGGTACTAACTACAACAAAGATTTATTCATGACCCTGATTTTAAATGCTGAGTTAGAAATAGGTCTGCCGTCTAATTGTAACCGGGATAAATTTGCTCTGCAGAGGATGGTTGGAGAAAAGGAACATTCTGGTTTAATACAGTTTTGGTATAATACATCAGGTATTTGGGTTATCATTTCCATCAGTTCTATTTTTGTTATAAAATTTCATAACTCTGCGTAAATTTGTATTCTTGAGCAATGGCCAGGAATGTGTCTTGTGAGGTTACAGAGACCTTTGACACTTCAGCCAGCAAAATCTTATCAACTCATTCTTAAGTCCAAGAGGATGTTTATGCCAAATTTCAAGAAATTACCTCAAGGCGTTCTAAAGATATGGCGTCCACAAGAATGGGAAACATCCACTTGGACTCAACAATGAACTGATTAGATTTCGGCGGTCGTCGGTCAAAGGTCAAGGTCACTGTGACCCACGACCAGCAAAATCTAATCAGTTCATTATTGCGTCCGAGTGGATGTTTGTGCAAAATTTGGAGAAACTGCCTGAAATTGTTCTTGAGATTTCGTGCTCATAAGATTGAGACGGCAAACTGACAACCCAAAAACAAAATGCCTCTGGCCACAGCTATCGCCAGCATGGAGGCAGAATGAGACTGATTTGAATTGTGATGAAGCGAAATTATCCGCCAAACTCTTTGTGTGGGTTGATTAAATGACTTACTTAATGACTTATAATAATAAAGAGCGATCGTGCTCCTCGAGAACGAGCACCATACGCCCGCCATGAAACATATGGAACGAAGACTGTCAAAGGTTCCATTATCACACTAATTATTTTGAGGAAGTGAGAGCTCCTGTGTCACAATGTGATTGTGCCACTGCTTGGTATTAAACACTTACCGGATTAATGTAAATAGATTTTCGAGATGATTGGGTCTAATTTATTCTTCAAAGAGAAAACATTATCTAGCGTAATTGCACACAAATAACCCGAAAGTTGACACATTTTATGTCAAGCCGACAGTCTGATTGGCGATGACAGGTGTTGTGCACCTGCTCCTTGATGTAAGGCTGGAGACGATGCCATATGTCTAACACAGCTGTGATGTGACGCAGGATTATTCACCAAGAAAGACTCCAAGACTCGTGTGTGTACAAGACACCGCAAGTCGCTCGAGAAAATCTAGCAAACTGCTGCGGGGTGTCGTGGTCGTTTTACGAACAAATGCAACATGGTTAAAACTTCCTTCATCTGCCTAGACAAGTAGGCATTCTCCGTGTATCTCCCTTGTGACTCTTTCTCCTGCCATACTTTCCTCCAAATAGAAAACTTCCTCCTCCGCCAGCGTTTCATCATGCGCTGTCACGAAATATAAACAGTCTTCAGCAGGGCTTGACCTCTGGCTGCTATATTAACAATGCGCACTGTCACTGAACTATAAATATAGAGCTGACACTCCACACTCAAGTATAAATCAGCCTTAAGAATGCACAAGTAGTTCCCAGAATGCTTCCACTAAATCACCTGAGTTGGTTGAAAAGGCAGGACTCTGCAAAATGGCGCACGGTCTGCCTTCCACACCCGTCAGGGAAAAAGACATAAAACACTGTGCAGTGATGAAGGATACACAAGTTATACTTCTCAAAGTTAATTAACCATGTAAGATCATGAAGTGGTGAGTCGTGAGTTATCGTTCCTCGTGACCTGAGAAGGACTGCACTGGGGCTTGGCGTGAGAATAAAGGACTGTAGGGGTGAAAGCGTCTGGGCTCAGCTAGACACGAGCAGGCGGTGGAGGGAGCAACAGCATTAGGTTCAAAGCATTGGGGTCAGAGGAGCGCTTACTGGAAGCAGGGACGCAAGCGGTGAGGGCAGTACTTACGGACTGGCTCCGTCTTGAAATGTTTGGCCGGAGAGCTCTCGCTTTCACCTTTGCCGTTGATGGCGGAAATCCTGACCTCGTAGGTGGTCTCTGGGTTCAGGCCGAGGATGGTGATCTGGTTCAAATCTGTTGGAGGAGAGGTGGTGTTATTCCACGCAGGAGTGCAAGGAGGAAGTGCTGAATAAGGAAAGATGTATGTTATGGTAAGCTGTGCAAAGGGTAATTTTCTTCTGTAATAAGGTAGTATACTCTGACTGCAAACACAGACCTTATTAGGCATTTAACCAAACATGCAGACATTTATTCCTGGGAGGACAGTCTGCAACTGGTCCACCTGCATAACATCAAAACACAGGTTTTCTGTCAAAAAGTCCCTGAAACAAACACCAATCGATCCCAAATATATGCACTTTTTTTTTTTTTTTTTAACTATTGCTGTGGTGGTTTTCAGATATTTCTCAACCTGGTCATTTTTCAGATGAGTTTACTAGTTTACTCGCTCGGTTTTCCTCTTGTTAGTTCCACTGATTCTGTCTGATCCTAAATTGCTGACAATCTTTTATTTTTGCAGTTATTCCACGCGGGATCCAAGGAGACTAAAGAACTGATTTCCACTCATAATCATCAAAATGAGAACATGACTGAAATATCTTACTTATACCTGTGTGCACAAGCCTTCCCTTGGTTACTATAATACACCATTGCAATTAGCTTGTCATTGTCTCTTTATTTGTGCTGCTCTTGCTGTGTTTGGGTCTTTGGCTCCTTATTTGTTTTCTCCTCCTAAAGTACTAAATCACGTGTTTCCTGCTGTCTTGTGTCTACCAGGAGATGTATCAGGAACATTTTTTCACAACTCCATAAGAATGAAAAATATGCTCTTGGATGTCTGCCTAGCTTGAAATGTTACTATTCTAAATTACTGTTATTATTAGTACTCTATATGGTTATATATAGTATTTAGATATATAAGTATATATCTAAGTACTAATATAGTATATATTATTTATACAGACAGACAGAAAGTCCATTCATTGAATCTTAGATTAGTTTCCTGCAAGTCCAGAACAGATGGTAGCTGCTGGCTGAGACTCGTTATGTTCATTCTGTGCATGAATTTGTCCATGGAGACTCAATCACCAATGGAAGCAAAAAAAGGCAGATTGTGCTGACCTATGGTGTACCTGCATATAACAGCAGCCATTGAGCTCAAGGGCAAAGCAGAGCGTCATGATGACAAAATGCCAAGAAAAGGGCAGGTTCTAATTATAGTGGGCTTCTGTGCTGTATGAGAATAAAAGATCAGAGATAAATTGTAACACAAAAGTGTAACATGTAGCGCAGAAAGATAAAAGCGATCAGGAATTTATCTAAACCAGTTATCACCCGACAAGACACATTGTCATAGCTTCAAATACAATACATATCATGTAAATCATTTATTCCAGTTTTAAAGTGTGTTATTTTTCTCCAGTGGTAAAAATAATAAAATCTCCCGACTGAAAATATACGAGACGTTTCTATTTCTATTCATTAGTATTTCATTAGACAGACGGCGTTATTTCCATATTAGCAAGTCACCGTAGAGATTTCAATCAGGATATACAAACGTGTGTCTGACTTTTGTCATAAAATGATATCTCACTGTGTAGTACAAAGAACAGTAATTTCATGGATGAGAACAAATTAAGGCCGCGGTGCAAAACAGCTCAGAAATATTTTTCGATTACAGTGACTCTTACAAAATTCTAAATGTGTTTCGCATTAAGGTCTCAATCAGAAACACTTGAATGGCAGAATGAGCCACGCGTAAGTGACTGCTTGGGGAGGCTGTATGAATACAGCGAAAAAGCAAGAGGCCAAATTAATTCACAACTGGTCTTTTAGCATCGCCAACATCAGTAAAACTGATGTCACCGCTGAAACCACTCGTGTTCGGATGAGATTTCCAGCCGCTCGGAGTAATTTAGCACTGATTACCACCTGCCGGTTTCCTCAGCTTCTCCAAAAGGTTATCTCCACAAATCATAAAAATCGTTACAAACTGGACTGACTTTGGTGTGTGTTAATCATTGTGACGCTACAGTGAAAGCCAGCAGCAACATCAAACACTGGGCGCTGCTGTCTGAGAAATCTAGCGTTGAAGGTATTACAGGCAACACACATCAGAAATGATGATAGTTAGAGGCAAAATTGGAGATTTCTTGTCACCGTGCACCGAAACTCAATGGACTCAAATGGAATTTAAATGCGTTGTGCTCAGAGCATTGACCAAACAGCAGTGTTAAGAAAATCTCCCAAAGCATTTAACCACCAATGATGATGCATATACCTCAAATTTAACAGTTTTAATGTCCCATACTGTGGAAAGTCAGAGTCCATGTCTTTCTTGTTGTTTAACATGATAGCTTTATCCGTAACACAAAATACACACAACACAGCCGAGAGTCAGAAACTCTGCCTTAATGCAAACACTGGAAGAGCTGACATGGGAACACCTGTGAGAGCCGACCAATCAGAGCAGACAGAGCTTCGTCAGGAGGGGGGGGCCTTAAAGAGCCAGGCACTAACACAGAGCGTTCAGACAGAAGGTGACTCGAGGTTCTGCAGCTATGACTGGTATAAGAAAAATCGGAGTCTTGGATGCTAGGATCATCGAAAAGAGGAGTCTCATGAGCTCAAGCATAACAATAAACTTGCTGTGTTTGAAAAAAAAAAAGAGAAAAGTTGCTTATCTTTTTACTGATGTAAAAAACGTGTTTGTTTGTGTGGATTATGGTAATGCTGCAAAATATTTTTTTTTTTTTGTCAATATATTCCCCAAAAATACAGAAAACCAACAATGACAAGAATCATTTGTGTCGGCAAAGCCTCATCTGTCTTATTTTTCTCCTGTCATAAAACTCAGTCGATGCACAAAAACTATTATAAACACATCACTGTGGCACACTGACATGTTGCTTCATTACCATGAACACAGCAACTGTAATTTATTTTGAATCAGGCCCACATGTATCTTCCTGCTGTCCAAAACAGTCCACAGCAAAGGCGCTGTTCATTTCACCACAACTTAATTTCTTGCTAAAAAAAAAAACCTACCATGACCAGCTTTTTAAATCAAATTATTTGACCAATTAGTACATTAAACTACACATTTGTCACATGCTTTTTAAAAGATTTACATTTTCAGGAAGATTTTGGTCTTTTTGTGCAATTTGTTGAAGATCGCAAAAAAATTACACGAATGACAAACCCCCAATGTATTCAATACCCTCTGTGCACGCTTGTGCCATATTGGAATGACATCGAGCCTGCTGTCTTTATGGTTTATGGTTCTATTAGCCTCATACATTTAGCCACGGTGTATTGATGTTTACTACCGACCCTACTGTATATGATCCAAGCACATATTCGATGCGTAAAAACATAAAATATGACACCTTAATAGACGTGTTTACAGGGTACAGTATAAAGCATGGCACGTGTCCTTTTGACTTGTAGCTTTATAAACCTTCACACTGCAGATGTAGATAATGTATATATGGACCAACAGTGATGGGTGTGGTATCGATAACAGGCAGTACTGCTTTCAAACATATGATGGCAGCCCTGGTTCACAATATCAAGAGAGACACTTGGAACTCAACAGTCATTGTGCTGACTGACACATTTTTACATTCTTTATAATTTTGTATCAGTGACAAAATACTTCCTTTATCACTGACATGTTGTTGCCTAATCACTAGGCCTTCAGTATTCTTGTGAATGTTACAAACATACCACAAAGTGCAACAGACAAGCTTCATTCAGTGCATGTGGGTTTTGGAAAGGCTTCAATTTATCAGATGTGGAACAGCTGATGTGGTTGAAGGAGATATTTTTTGCTAGCGTTTCCTGTTGATGCATGTGTTTTGTTTTGTGTATCCGCTCGCATGACAGGCGGCTCCTGGGCCTTGAGCTGACAGCGGAGCCTGTCAGCCCTTGACTGATACGTCCCATGTGGCAGACAGGACGAGAACCATCCAGATTTGTAGGAGCCACAAACCCTCAGTGGGACGGGGATATTATCTGGGGCCTGTCAGCGTCTGAGCTGACTGTCATTTAGGCTGCGCTGTGTTCCACCTCTCCTCCTGACATCAGCTACTGTCATGTTGGGATTAGCTGTTATTGCTGGCTCAAATGTTTTTTCTGCAGCTTTGACCGATATTTTTTTTCATTTCATGTGTGAGATGCACTCTAAAGAAAAGGAATCATAATAATAATTATCATAAAAGGTGGAATGGCACTCGGTAGAGTGCATACCTCCACCAAGGCTCGATATTCCCATTCATTCAATCAAACCTAATCAAGTATCAAAAAAAACATTGTTATAATTCTCCTAGATCTGTATTTTTACTCTCTTTCATACTTAAATTTACAAGAATGTTTTGAATCAATATCCATTCATTATTCCCTGAGAAGTTAACGAAAATGTTGAAAAATAAAATACACTTAATCTACTTTAGTCTAAATTGGACATTGGATATTGAGTAGAAATTTCTCAGAGAGCCGAGATGCGTCACGATTCATGATGCGTCTAAAATGGTCCAAAAGATGTACTAAAGGTGTAGCTAATGCAGGTGATGCATTCTAGGAGACGGCAGAAAACACTGAGCCTGAGGAGAGAGATTTAATAACATCCCTCAGATCCATTTTTGCCTATTAAAATATTCTTCGAGGCTTTCAGTGGAAAATGTAAGTAAGTGGTGATGACTCAGGGACAACAAGACTCATTCAACGCCGAATCACGTCAGAGCAGAAATCTATGTCAAAGCAGCTGTTTTGATCCGTCGTAAAAATATGATGCATTAGCCCAAACTGAGTTTTCTTTTAAAATGAAGCATAGAAGTAAATCAAGGGAGGGGTTTTGATTAGGAGAGATGGGTGACTCACCATCCTCAGCGCTGTACTCCTTCTCGGTCCAATCCTGGCCAGGCAGACGCCACTGCACTCTGTACTTGATGATGGGCACACCACCTGTGGCTTCAGGTTCTCCAAACTGTATCACCGCTGTGCTGGAGAAAGGCTCCACCTGATAAAGCTCCGGTGTTGTAGGCACATCTGCAACGGAAGAAAAAAACAATCCATTTTCACAAGCTCATCCAAAAAACTAGCCCTGAAATGTAAAAAATCATAAAACAGCATGGTATCGGCATACCTGTATTTCCAAAACCACCTACGTACGTAAATGAAAACACAACAGCAACAAGTTCTACTTATTGATTAGTATCATATGCTAAATTGAACTAGGTGCTGACGGTGACTCACGGTGCCCACGATACAGCACAGGGATCTACCATGACCTGGATGACTGAGAACTTTCATCAACACATGTCCAATTGGATTTCCTATGTAAATAAAAACTTAACTGACAAACCAAATAAAATAATAAACATATCTCCTTACATCTCGCGGTAGCCCAATATGACCAAGTGAATGGACTCCATTACATTTGTTGTTTATACCACAACAAGAGCCGGCATAACCCCAGCGCCTGCATCCCCGCGCTGGCTGCCTCTCAGACACAGGATTGACTTCTGGGTTCTTTTATTTGTTTTTAAAGCCTTACATCGTCTGGCGCTCCTGTACAGTTCACAACTTCTCTGCTCCGACTCCAGTTTGAGGCCTCTTAGATCCTCAGAACACCTGACTTTAACTGTTCCACGATCAAGGCTATTGAGAGATCGCGCCCTTGCAGTGGCAGCATTAAATCTCTGGAATAACCTTGTGCTTTAAATCAAATGTCGACCCCCCCCACCCACGCCACACTGACACTTTTAAGAAAAAAGAAAACTTGAGAGTTACATATTTTTAAACCCGTTTGCTCTCTTATTCTCATAATATCTTATTTTTCGGAAACTGTTTATTGAAGGTGATGAAAGTTCTCAGTCATCCAGGTCATGGTAGTTGCGTGCTGTATCGCAGGCAGCTGGACTTGTTTCAGTTTCATACAAGCTTTATCTTATCTCACATTTCTGCTTTGTATTTTTTTAATTGGTTCTTATTGTTGTTGTTGTGACTTTTTATGACATTATGACATTTGCACAGCGCTAGTATCAATTGTTGTTTTTAAATCATTTACTTTAAAACTCAACTGTGACATTTTATGATAAGCTACTTACTGAAAGATAATGAATACGCGGCTGATTGTTATGCGAGAGCCTTGAAAATAAAACGTGTGAGCCTCAAGCGTAAACATGATGACAAGGGATCTCTATACGATGCAGGGTTACAGGACTATACAGTCATGTGTGCCTTACCACACTGGCTATGTGCCTTGGCAGGGAGTGAATCCCTTCTAAAAGCCTTAGCGGAGCTAATGGGCTTGGCTCAGATTGACACTGGCCACGGCAGAGGCCACTGATAATGTACTGTTCCCAATCAGCGCCTTTCACAATTGTGGTGCTAGCAACCCCTCTGCTCACCAAATTGGTGAAGATCTGCCGGACATTCCTGAATGAGTCTGCAGCGAGAGATTGAAGTCCGGCCTGAGCTGCACTTTGATTCATTACGGCGGGTCGCAGAAATGGAGCACCCTACACAATTCAGTGCTCTTCTGTGGACGGTTTGGGGCTGTTTTTAAAAGTTTTTCAGTGGTGGGCCCTAATGATGGTAATCATCCGTGTCCGTGGGTGTTATGTCCATCCACTGAAATGTTCTTTAATGCCTCGATTCATAACATTTGCTACGCTCTGAATTCATTATTCCCTGGAAAGAGTAAACAATGACTCCCTGACCTTTCTACCGGTGCTTCTATCAAGCTAAAACGTGAACATAATCTAACGGGCCGATTTACAAGTTATTTCTAAAAAATAGTCTATTGAAAGCAACACAAGATGTTTCTCAGTGTTGGTGAACAGATCAACAAATCCTCAGTCCATTTATGAACACCTGCAGGCCCCTCATAGGTACCCTACGAACATTATCACCACTGAATATTATCCTCTGACTGTAATGACAAACTGGATAGCGTGCTATTTGTATATCACAGAGACTGTTTAATCACCCAGGAAATGGAAATTTGCCTCACGCTACACGATTTCCTCATTGACATATCAACGTGGAGAATAAGGTGTGAAGAGACATCTGAAGGGTTCTTTTCGGTACCCTTTTAGTGCTACTGTGGTTTGAAAGGGGTGACGTTAGGCATACTGATGAGTTATGCACCAAATGAAAAAAAAAAAAAAAAAGCAGAGAGAAAACACCTCAAAGGGCATACAGTACGGTACACAGTGGCAGCAGAGGTTGTTAGCACAATTAATTGGACTTCACTTTTATTCAAACAGGGTCCCGAGTGAGTAGTTCCTCTATCAGGTCCTGCACTGTTCTTGTAAACCAAATCAAGCAAACCACATGCAAAGAAAATTAGAATAAAAAAAAACAACAACTTTAATTTCTTCTCAGGACCTGCCTGTGCTGTGAAGCGTTATTCTGAGCATGTTCAGACTTTATTTTTCTATTTACATGCCGTCTTCTCTCATACATAAATGTAATATCAGTTTCAATTTGCAAGCGGCCAATGAGCAATATATTTCTCATAACAACTCCGATTATGTATGTCAAGAAAATCAGCACCTTCCTGAATTGTTTTTTGACAGCCATAAGTGGATGTTTCAGATCTTCCAGGAAGTACAAACAAAACAGAGATGGAAACGAATACTTAATGTTGCTGTTTTTCATATATTGTAGTACCGTATGTTTGACAAAGAAATATATCAGGGAGTAATCAATATATGCAAAATACAAATTTAAGTATTAGATTTCTAAATACATTTCTGATGTACAACCAAAATGTACACAGATTCTATTTTTCTTTAGGCGAAATATATATTGGCATGTATTGTGACCTTGGGACTTGGGATTTCGTCGATATTATACATTATACAAAATAAATAAATTCAGCTCGATGCAACACTCATCATTCTGTGAACAGACCTGCTTCGATGAGGAGGAACTCCTTGTACTCGGTGCCCATCGCGTTGGTTGCTGAGCAGTTGTAGCTCCCAAAGTCATCCTGAGAACTGGGGGTAACCTGAGATATGGAGAAAGAGAGCGACACTGACAAAACCGCAGCTGATGTGGCCAGGCACTGAGCATGAATGAGGACAAGAATACCACGAGGGGACAAAAGAGACCTCTGAACAACTTGAATATGTGCGTCATTAATCTTTGAGCCATTCAGTCGGTTTCTCATGGCCGATCACTGGTGGTTCATTTGGAGAGTGGTCAGTATGCGGCAGTACAGATGTCCACTGCAGGAACTAATTATTACACAATGGACCATTAACACAGTGTCTAGAACTCTATACTCAATAACATATCTACTATTGTCCTCGATTCAGAGTTGCTATGAGAACTACTTTTTTAAGCTATTCATTATTCAGGACACTCGCTAATCTCCCTGGAAGTGTGTTTTTCTGCTTCATGCTATGAATAACAAACAGAAATTCCTTTAAAAGCGACCACTGCATTGTTTTCCTTTTCCATTTTAAATGACTCCATTAGAAATGGAAACATATACAAGAAAAGCTCTCATAAAGCGATTTCATGAATCGAATCACCTGACACTGAGGTGGAACGTAAAGCGAGCGAGTGTCGCTCCTAATGGTTGATGTTTGCAGCTGTTGTAGACACGACATCTAATAATGGTGACGCGCCCTGCCACAACTGCTAGAAACATCCCCTTTGTGTTCTCCTGACTGCGCCCCTTGTGTGTGTCAGTAAGGTGCCGCAGACCTCCAGGTAGCTGATGGTCGGTGTGGTGTAGATCTTCAGGTTGGTGAAGTTGGCGGAGGGCACCGGGAGGCCGTCTCTGTACCAAACCACCGTGGCTCTGGGGTGAGCCTCCACCTTGCAGCTGATGTTGGTCGGGTTCCCCTCCCACGTGTACCACGCCACATTACCCTGGAGCTTCGGAGCATCTGCAGGCAACACGGGCACAAGGGGAGGAAAGCTTGTAAACATCACAGCAGGCATGTTTGTAACGCTTTGCTGATTATCTCAAGCGTTTACTCCTTCAGTCTGGGTCTTCTGGCCACTAGAGAAGGATGTCTGCAATCAACTGACCACAGGGAATATTATAAAATGCAAGAATGTCTGATTTTTTTTTTAGACTATAATAAATACTGTGCATTCGCAATTTTAAAAGGTAGACTTTTGCTGTGCATTTAAAAACATGTCCATACTTTCTCCTTTTTTAACCACTTAAATTGGAAACTGTACACTACATCCACACATTACTGCAAGTTGCTACATATATATCTACCAGACATACTGTCTGCTGTACCAGGTAAGTGCAAATAAAATGAAGAAAAAACTCTTCAAGTGCTTCAATAAAAAAATAAAGTAAGAAAATGTAAAATATTGATACACAAAATGCAGACAGCACCATCGAGATGAGGATATTTATCTATTCAGCACCACCTTAACCCCAAGACCATGGATGTTGTTTACTGTACACGTTTACTTCTTCTTTTATTCATTCTGTGCATCTCTGCCTAAAGCTTTAAAATAAGTAACAGCACACATTCTAGTTTAACATGAGGTTTCTTTTGCATCAGATCCCAAATATGTGGGATGAGCAAATCATGGCAAACATCGAGAGGACTCCCAGGCTTTGGTTTGTAGACTTATTCTGCCAACATCCAACAGAGACT
Source organism: Acanthopagrus latus (assembly GCF_904848185.1). Classification (NCBI taxonomy): domain Eukaryota; kingdom Metazoa; phylum Chordata; class Actinopteri; order Spariformes; family Sparidae; genus Acanthopagrus; species Acanthopagrus latus. The sequence goes on along the minus strand of NC_051051.1, from coordinate 21,992,190 downwards.
GAATGTAATATTGCCATAATCCAGTGCTGAATCTTGCATTGATTCCGGGGAAAGAGGAGATGCTCTATTGATTCTATATCCCTTTTTACACAAACGTACATGTTATCATCAAACCCAGCAAATCTCTGTTCGAAAACTCCCCAGGACTGATAAGAATCAGTCAGCCGCGAGAGGCCACACGGAGTCTTCTGTCGCAGGAGCAACTCATTTGTAGGCCGACAATATTTTTCTTCCCTCCCCGAAGCTGCTGTTTTTTTCTTTCTCTCTCTCTTTCTTTCTTTTTTTTTTTTTCCCCCAGCAGATCTTATCTTCGCTACCGGTGAGATAGTTCATTTGGAAATCTTTGTAATCAAAAAAGTCATTTACGACACACTGCCGAAGACAGCTGGAGCAATCATGGCAATGCTGACGGAACCTGCAAAGTTAATGGTAAAAAAACAATGCTCAGTGTAGTCTAATGGCTGCATTTGTTTTGCTTCTATACATTTAAGGCCAGGTGGTTTAAGATATCCATTAAGGTTTTAAAGACAACCTCTGCTGGCTTTATGGAACATCGGATTGCCTTTTTGCCTATTTCACTAAGACCATGTAACTGACAGCTGCGCAGGCAAGGGAATTACAAAGACCACTATTACAAGTACTGTGCAAAATCAAGGTACTTGCACTTTACTTGGGTTTCACTTTTATGCTACTTTATATAGTACTTCTGCTCCACCTCATTTGTTTCTGAGGGTTTTGGTTATTGGTTACCAACTATTTGACACTCTCTTGGATAAGCTGGAAAGGAAACGTTGTCACAAAGCTGAATCCAGGGCTGTTTTTCACAACTCTACAACCTATCATGACATGAACCTAATGCGATGCATGACTGTGGACTGAACTACCCAGCAGCCCCCCATGCCCACCTTGAGAGCCCCACCCCACCCCACTGCCCTGTTCGTCAGCCTCTCGACGGGGAGTGAGGAGGTGCGACCCCCGTGATTGACAGAAAAAAACAGGCCTGGCAAATTTTACGTCTCATTTCCTTTAAAAAAAAAAAAAACTTTACATAAGAAATGGGAATTCTTCTCTCCAAGGTGTCTGAAATGTGCTTCAATATTCTGTCTCTTCTTCATTTTTTCTGCCTGTCTCTCACTGCTTGAGGATGACGAGGCGCACCAGCACGGCAGACTACACGCTGATAGCCAGGAACGGGTTGTGATGAATAAAAGGGGGAAAAGTGTGAAAAATTGTGTTCAATCAGAAGAAACGTGGGAGAATTGTGACCCTGGGAGGAAACTGGGAGAGAGCTATGAAAAACAGGAGACTCCTGGGAAATCAGGAGGTTTGGCAAGTGTGCCAACATTATATAAAGAAGCTAAAATTAGCCTTTAACAAAAAAAAACATGCAACATCACATATAATATCATACTTTTGCTTCAGTATGGTTTTGAATGCAAGAGCACAATCATAAGTTAGCAACAGCATTGATTCAATAGCGGTAACTGAGCTGAACACCGTCAAACTGAAAATTCAGCTGGACCGTTTTAGGTTTGAAAAATACTGCGACCGCTTCATATCTGATACTAATAACACTGCTACCAATCACGCTATAGAGTGAGACCTATTTACCAAGCTACTTTGACATGCTCATTGAGTTGAAGTGATACCATATGGCGGAAACACTTCACCCTTAGCCTCCATTTTTGCCTCCATCATTGAGAGGGGGCTACAGCAGGAGACGTCTGTTTTCCTGCATTGTTTCCTTTTATTATATCCTGCTCACATCACTGAGCAGTGCTTCTGAATGCGCTGAAGTGTGCTTCGCCTTCTGAGTGCTGTGAGATGCCGCGGCCCCTGACACAGCCGGGGCTTTACTTCTGACCCCGGATCCTTGAAAACTCTGCAGCGTGCTGCCGCTGGGATTGATGGATGAGGCCGAGTCAATAGATGCTCCAGCGCCTGCTGCTCTGATTAGACACTCGCTCCTTCTATCAATTCTGCTTTTGGGCCTCATTGACTGCCTACAGTGTTTGTGACCTGCCTCTTTGATTTCTGAAGCCCCCTCGCCGGGTCTAGGTAGGATTGTCAATATGTTTGCAAATAGCGGGACTGTTTCTGCTCATGTAGGTCGAAACATAGCGATGAATACAGCAGTATCATTTATTAGAAATATGTATATACAGGTAAGGTAAGTACAGTAAGTTAACTAGGAATTTAGGAATTAAAGGACCCATTTTTTCAGCAGGTTCATACTATTATCTTTGGGTGTCTCTCAGAAAATTTCGAGATGCTTTTGAGTGAAAAACAAGTCTGTAGCTGCAGCACCTCTATTTCTCCTCTGTCTGAGCTCTCTGTTTTAGTGCCTGCACTTTAAGGTTCCCCACCCAAACTGTGCAGTCTGCTCCGATTGGTCAGCACTCAAAGGCCTGCAACTGAACAGTTGTGACATCACAACCTTAAGGTAGTCCTGTCGGCGAGTATATAGGCATAGTTTTTGAATACGGACTTGTTGCAGCTTGTACAAAAAGAATGACATTGACATGATGGTGCATCATGTTTCTAATTTCAACATTTTTCTGATATACGTTATATCTTAAAATATGTCGAAGATTAAAATTAGGTGAAGATCAAATCACTATGATTTAGGCGTTCATGCTGTGTTCACTCAGAATAAACATTTACTGGGTTGTACATCCTATTTACTTTTTGATTTACAGGTAAAAGAAACATAGTCATGCATATTATTAAAGTTAAATGAATGCATAAATTCTGATTCAAATTCAGTATCAACAGACTGATTGGCACCAAACAACATTTCTCTGCTGCTTAGATATCATCCTAATCCTAGTATCACCATTGCGAATGTGTTTTGAACCTGGCAGCAATCAGAAAAAGAGGCTGCTTTCTCACTGTACAGCCAGCAGGATGGGGATGAGTACATAGGAAGTGACCTGCGTCCAGCTCAAACAGTGTTTCCATTAGACTTTCATGCAAAGCAAACCTTGGCCGCTGACAAAACAGAGCTCAAACAGAGAAGATATTAACACTTTCCTATCAGTCCTTCAGCAGCAAACCAAGACACACTCAGCCCAGCTAATGGGATCATGCTGTGCCACAGATAGGAAGTTCCATGCCTAGATAACGTCTTCATTGTGTGAGTGGGTGAGTGGTGATAGAGAGGACAGAGAGTGAGAGCTGTGCTCAAGACAAAGCACCTTTTCTTATCGATAATTGCTTGGCAACAGTGAATCAGCAACGTGATTACTCACTGATTACTCTAGCTAACTGCGAGCCCTCAAACAACTCTATCAACGCTGCGTTGTGATTATATCTGGAGCAAATTGCTGGTGCATTGAGAGCAGGGCATATTAATCCAATTAAACATCCATCGCCTTTATTTATCTCTTTATTTTTTTTATTATTATTTCTTTTTTTTTTACCCAGGTAATGGATTCGATAGATTTAAAAAAGAGATAATAGTTCGATTTGAATTCCATTCTGGACTTCCAATCCTTCCAAGTATATATTTTGAGAATGCTGAGTTAATGATGGGGAACTACTTGCCAAAACACAACTCAGAAAGCTTTATATTAACACTCATTGCCTCTCTCTCTTTTGTCTCTAAAGTCCAGCACATGTAGAAATTGTGGCTCTTTTTATACGAGGCACAAAAGGTAAAAAAAGGACTAATCTCATCTCTGATCACTCTAAATGTCTCGCCCACCTCCAAACTATAAAAACTCATTAACATGGTTAGAGTTGAAAACTAACATGTCCAATAAATGTCAAAATGCTTACGGAACGCAGCTTCTTTGCTGGCACGTAGAAAATAATTAAACAATCAGAAGTATCTGCACCTTCACAGACCCTCGCTGTCATGCAGTGTAATATATAGCATATATAAAGTATATAAGCTTTACAGCATTTCTTGAAACTACAATTGAGGCATGTCATGACTCCTGCCACTCTCTATAATATATATGAAGCCTCTGATTAAAAAAGGCAAAACGGTTGCATCAGCAATTTAGTGTATCGTCACCGTGCTCAAAGACCCCAGTAACTGGAAGGCTGCAGAAAAAGTCAAGACTAAGTCGTTTTAAGGCTAAAAAGCCACTGCACCTCAAGGCTGTGTCAGAAGGAAGACCTTTGTTTCCATGGTAACAAATCACAGTGGTACCACTGACCAAGCAAACTCTGCTCTCTCGTCCACCCTTTATCCCCCAGAAACAGAAACTGCGCGCTCACACACACCTCGCTCCAAGCTGGTGTGAAGCCTCTGGGCCTCCTCGGCCACGGGAGTTTCTTATTTGAATGTTTTTTTTTCTCTTTGCCTCCAGCCGCGCGTTATTATACGCTTTTCAAATGCCCCTATGGGCTGCAGGATTACTTGTGAAGTAAATGCTGCTTAAGCCACAGTGTTGAGTCGTAATTTACCCAATAGACCTAACACAGCCGTTAATTAAAACAGCTTTGTGCATCTGACAACAAGTACCTTGATGTGCTAGCTATGTGTGCGTTCAAACGTAGCCCAGTTCCAGCATAGCCTGGTATTTTATGCCTTTAATTATGAAGAGTTATGGTAACGATTACACCTCCGCAATCAAGTCAGAGTTGTTCCTTGGTAGCTGCTTCTCTGGTGGAACAGTTAGAAAACTGATACTGGGTGCAAATGTTAGGAAAAAATGTCTTTGATATGTACACCTGTGACAGACTACATCACTTTACAGTCCCGCTGACATCGACGTGCACACTGTGTCTCACACTATATGGATACTTCACACTGCTTCACTTCGCCCGCCATGGGGATTACCACCGACAGCACCTGGTCGCTTGCAACAGACACGTGAAACTGTGGAGGTGTCAACTTCAGCAGAATGTTTTTCCTCCAGATAGGAGTTTTTCCTGAGACTTTTGTTGATGCTGTTATCATCTCTAACAGTATTTATGTGTCATCACGAGTACCAGGGGCGATCAATAAAAGACCTTTGAATTAGTAAAGAGGAGATGCCAGTGCAACTGAAGACATTTTATCTAATGTTAGCCACTTGACATGAGATAGATTTTGTACTCTTTTTTTTGAAAATAAAATGTCTGTTTTGTATGAAATTTCTATCATAGTTGCATCAACAGTATCTCTCTCTCTCTCATTTTTTTTCTGGGTAGGCACCGGCTGGAGCTCTCTGAAATGATGTTTTGATTGCAGCTACCTCAGTTAAATCAGTAGCAGAAATGGGGAAAATGATCAAAGTAGCAATTTCAATGTGAAACTTACTAATTACAACCAACACATAAGTGTTGACCTGCCCTTGAATTTACACGCAACACATTTGAAGCTGGTGCAACAGACTGCACAACTCTTCTGAAGACGAGGAATTGTACGGTCTTGAAGGTTTTCTCCTGTTTTTTTCTTTCAGTCCGTCCAAATCAGAATCAGAAATCGACATCTTCTGTCTGGAGGTGCTGTTTTGCACAATCATTGAACAATCATACAAGGATAGATCTCTTGTAGAAAACCTCTAAAAAGAAAGAATTCTAAAGGAAGGCAGCCACACTGCAGGTTTAAATATAAGTGCATGAGTCTCAAGCTTTCCTTGACTAGAAAGACGTGCTCTCTTACTCTTACTTTTATATTGCTTGCGCTATTGATTTTTCTGCCTACAGGCAAAAGCAGCAGCTAATGAACAAATCCCTGAAAACTTCTCGGGGCTGCTGTCAAACAACAGTTTAGGAAACAGACAAAATCACTAGCTGAGTAGAGACAGACTAATTGAGAAAAAAGGTCTGGAAAATGACTCCTGGACTGCACCGAACATCACAGACTGATGATATATCACGGTCAAAGGATGTAATTTTACAATCTACGAGTTGTCACTGGCATTTTTTAAGGGAAGTTTGATAACTGTGACATTTTATTTGAAGCGTGTCCTGGGCAGATGCAGAGACAGGAGCAGCTGCAGCATCTGTTCCAGATCAGCACCAACCGAAGACAGATGTGCGCCTCTTATAAAGTTTCTGCAGAGGAATTTCTTTGAGTCTTAATATCCTGACTTAAGCATTTCAGTCTCTCCTTCAGCTAAGCGATGAGTCTGTCTAACGCTGACAGTTATTCTCTGACCTATGCCAGTTACGTTACTGTATGTGTGGTAGTGACAGTTCGTTAAAATAGGACACCGACATTGGAGGAAAGTATTTAACTAAATTTATTCAAGTATTGTACTTATTGAGATATCGAGAATTTCCAAGCCACAGTGACCTTTCACGTTAAGATTTTATATAGAAAAATATAACAAGCTTGTTAAACACAACTCATCGTCGCAGAAGAAGCTGGATGTTTCCAACCTTTTCTGCTTGTGAGCTCGCACAACTTAAATTGCTGTGTAATTGGGCCTCTTGTCAGATCTCTTTCTTGCGCTTCCACCAAAGAGTGTTTTGCACTCTGAACTTCCCACTTGGTCTCATTCAAATCACTATCAAGAGATACAATCATCCATTGTTTACCAAGAGACAGCCGAAAGTGCTAAACTTTCAAAATAAAGCTCACATATTATCAGGTTTAGGCACAAAAACGACTTGGTTAGGTTTGGAGAAAGATCATACTGTGATTTAAAATAACTACGTCATGTTACTTATGGCTTTGGGGATAAAGTCCTGTGTATGACCCACCTAACCTATCCAACTGCCCCCCCCCCCCCCCGAAAAAAAATGGAATTTTCTTTAAGCCTTTGCAGAAATTACGCTACAAGGGTAAATACAGCATCTATTTCAAAACTGAGGGCGCATGTTTGCGTTGTTGCACTGGTACTTATATGAGCCACATACTTACGCTGTGAAAAAAAGAAAGAAACCAGTCAATTCTGTTTTCCATTTTGCTTTCCCAGCTAATCACTCGGCATTTTAAGAAATATTTACTCTAATCTGGAGCGAACATAAGGAAAAATGTCTGAAGCAAACGTCATTGTTCACAACATCTGGGTTCCCCATTCAACGGTTGATTATAACGTTGGAAACCAAAGGCGATGACTACGATAGCAGCGTTAAACCGCTGAAGCAAGTGTAGGAAGAGCGGGGCGACTTACAGCGGACCTCCAGGTACATGTTCTGGTCGTCCTGGCCGATGGAGTTGCTGGCGGTGCAGAGGTACTGGCCGGCGTACGTGAACTGGACGTTTTTCAAGGTGAGAGAGGAGACCCGTGCGTGGCTGCGCACCACGATGTTTCTGTCGAGGCTCTGCAGGGAAGAGAAGAGGGTAATTGTTTTCACTTGACTTTTTCTTTTTTTTTTTGAATGAATGAATACACATCTGCTGCTCTCAGTGATCCCCTCGAGCTTGTTTATGAGAGCTTTTTTTTATTTTCTTCTATTTGTTGGTCTAAACACTGAGCGCTTCCTGCTAAAACAGAAAGAAAGAGAAACGCTGATGGGGTTATGTTTCTGGTTTGTTTGTAATAAACAATGTAAAAATAGCCAAATTTAACTTTAGCTAAACAAAACACAAGGAAACTGTGATACTGGGATGAACGCAGTTTGACCTCATCGTGGAGCATATCAGAGAAAGAAAAAACTACAGGAGAAAGGGGGATTATGTACAGATCGGAAGCTGTTGTTTTAATCTTTTTGTTATGAGATAGAAGGAAAAGGCTGGTGTCGTTCTATGTTTTTCTTGTGTAATCTTCTTAGAATAGTGAAGTGAGTGCTGGGGAGCTGGACAGATCTGACAGAATGCCTAATGGATGATTGTTTTATTATTTTCCTGGGATTTGCGACAACAGGAAAAACACAAGACACACCAGCCTTAGCCTTCACAGTGAGGATGGAACTAAGGTTAAAGTTCTAGGTCAAGTTAAATGCGTCGTCCCAGCGAAGGAATTCAGGTGGCCAAGGTTCACACAGCTGTCGTAAAAGTCATTAAAACGTACATGATAAATAAAACTCAAACACATACAAACAGTAACACGGTGGACATCGTGGCTACTGAGAAAATATCCCTGCTAGAAACCAGTGAGCGCAGCCCATCAACTGCTCAGTCCCACAATATGTCGATTACTGTCCTCGCCATTTAGCAGTCTAGTTGCGGGTTAACAGACAGTCTAATTGCAGCTGGATCAGAGTAACTGCAGCCGGGACAAACAGCTTGTTAAAACCTTGCTTTAATTTTCCTTCGCCTTTATTGGCCTGCCCTACTTAGCTGAACCTGGCGTGCTTGTGGATATTCGGGGTCGCTGAGGATATTCAGAGCATTCAGCTCTCAGCACAGGTGTGCCGCTGACGTCCGAGCACGACCGGTGACCTCACCTGCCTTATTGATCGGGCGCCGCAGCCCGGCTTGATCTGCGGTACGCTGCCGGACACAAAGGTGAGGCCAAAGCACAGAGGGGCTCCGTGCACTCCTCCGTTTGTTCCCGGCTGCCGTTTACATTCACATTTGAGCATCTTCTTGTGCAGCGTGTTGCCAGAAAGCCGATATGACCTTCCCACCAGGACGATAATTAAGATACATTCTCAAAAACACGCTGCAGAAGGTAGCAGGTGAGAGGAAAGACATCAATAATCAAGAGGAGCCATGCAGCAGGCCTGGTAAAACTCAGACTGGTAAAAAAAACCAACCACAGCTCACTTGCCTCTGGGCACCACGCAGTTAAAACCAACAGGGGATATACACCTTCCCTCGAGCTGCCATGATTCTCTATCAATATTTCAGCCATTCTAGGAGCTCAGGCGTTTACGTTTTATAAATAATTGAACGGTATTTGTTGTATTAGCATTATGCCGTGCGCTGTTATCCTACAAAGAGCAGGGGGAATGCAGATGTGGCAGAAACATTTTTTCTTTCTTTTGTTGCTGTTTGCTGAAGATGTGAGGGAGTGTCCTGGAACATTTTTGAAAGGGCAGCATTAATCTTGTCTCGCCGCGGTGACACGGGAAGGAGCTGCGCTGGGCGCACAGTTGGAATGTAAACGGAGATAAGGTTAATGGAGAATAATACTTTAATGATGCAACAGAGGGAGAGGCAGACCCCTTGACCAGGATTCAGGAATTTATTCTACTAAATCGTTTGAATCAGACAACTCTGATTTGCTGCTAAATTAATTAGCGGAACAGCGGAAATTATCTTTCACCGTGTCCCCTGACCGTGTAGTCAACGCTGCTATGCTTTTGTAGGGCAGGACTGACACCCTGTTACATAACCTGACAGCGCACATGTTGAGCCTGTCATGTATTCTGTACTACAGCTGCTGTATAGGAGAGACTGCCGGACCGAGTCTTCACAGCGATGCAGGGAGCGGGCCCAGTTCACTCTTCATTTATGTGTGCTGCGTCTCTCCTCCTGCGCCTCTCCGCCACCTACGGCCCGGCTTCCTCTATAAAAAGACTTTAATGCTGCAATAATACCACAGTCGGATTTCTGTAAGTGCAAAACATGCCGGCTGAAAACAACTGCTCATGTCAGCATCCTACAACGAGAGAATGGGAGAGCTATCTAGCTCAGCAGTCAGGATAAATGATCTAATAATCGTAACAGCTACACAGTTATTAAACAGTTAGTGTAAAAGTTATTAACAAGACTGAGGCTAGTTAACTAGTGACAGTAGTGGCTCTTGTTAAACTGCACGGACACTGTGGTGTCTTGAGCAAAATCCCAGACAAGTGGACTTCATTGGGGCTCAAGGTGACTCGAGTAACTGTTTTGAGAATCTGCAACTTGACCCTGACAGATAATTGACTCGAGACTCAGACTTGTGACTTGACTTGAGACACGATGATTCAAACGACTTGTCTGTGTTCATTTTATGTTTTCAGTGCCTTTTTTTTTCCCTAGAGTTTTTGGCTCAATTAATAAGCTTCAATACAGTTTTTTTTTTTTGGTTGATTTGATTAATTTCACTTCATATTAATTTCTAATACAAATTCAATTCAGTGTCTTGAGTTATGACCTGGTTAGATCAGCTGTGTTTTCTTCTAAGAACAACCCCGATGCTGCAGGTAAGACTGCAGTAATTGGGGGTGGGGGGCGGACTTGACTTGCCCGGGAAAAAACATCACTTGAGACTTGCTTAAGTTTGGGATCAATCAACTCGAACCACATGCCTGCGACATCCCGGACTGACATGGCATTTTGAGAACTAGATAAAGAGCGTAGGGATCACCAAATGATTCTGCTTTGCCCTGTGCATGACATGGATGTCTGTCCCTAAGTCCCTTTTAATTGCTGGTTACAGACTACAGACTTGAGCGACTCTGTTACTGCAGCAACCTCAGAGCCTATAAGTATTCCACAACCTAAACTTTTAATAGCCTTTTGAGACAGCTTCTCACACGAACCGGGATGTTTTGGAGACAGCTCATTAAAAAAAAAAGTAAAGGTAGGGACCGATATTTTTTATGTGCTGTTTTTTTTATTTAGGTAAGTACTGTAAGCGGTTGTTGGACAAAGGAGCAATGGGAGCTGAACTGATAGCGCCATCCGTTTATTGTGTGTTAAAGGCAGAATGCGTCGGATTTACCTGGGAAGACAGTGTATGGACTCAAAAATAATCCCCCACAATCTGCAGCGCGCCCGCCCTCTGCCTGCATTTACTTATTTCTTACATTTCTGGGCATCAGCCTCTGGGAAGTGTTGCCCTCAGACACACACAGCATGCAGGGTGTGAGGTGGTGACCAGGTACCACAAGCAGGTCAGTGGCCCATAATGTTGTGAAGCATGGGAAGCACTTCATAGTTTTTGAGCTGCTGCACACATTCTGCTCCTGTCGTGCTCATTTGTTTTTTTCCTCATTTGCGTTTTCCCCTGCTTTTTATGTCGCCGTCTTTATGCCAGACTGAGAAATCATCTGGTGCACATTCTATTTTCTAATTGCTGACTCCAGCTCCTCTGCATAGTTTCCTCGCTACAATCATAAATAAGGGCCGGGACAACTTAATTTGTCCAACACGCATTCTTGATTGTTCTCTCATTGCCCAAGTCGATGCCGAAGCTGTAGTAGAATGGCTGTTAATGCAGTGTTTGTTGTTGTCATCCTTGTTGTTACGTCTTTTTTTTTTACTAACAAGAACAACGGCAGCGCTGGGAACCCCCTGGGAGTTAGAATCATCTCCTTAGGAGTGCAAAAAATGTTTTTCCAGATCCTGTAAAGCAGATCCTGTGACACAGCTATTATCTACAAACGTTTAGCACATGTTTTATTATTTAGAAAAGGACAGCCAGCAGATACATGTATTAATAAGAAGACCTGAGCTTGACATGCTGATCAACACGTCCTAAAAAGGCCACTGTAGATCGCTGGGATGAAAGGTAAAAACTAGCTGTCTCAGGATTCGTGAGCTGGATCCTCCTGCAGGATGTGGCACATGAAGGTGAACCTCCCCCCATGAAACGAACCTGTCTGCTAAAACTGACGGTGCATTCAAGTGTTCCTTGTCAACTAATGTCCAACATTTTGATAGTCTGGGCTTCCTGGTGGCCTTGCTGTGAAGCCACTTATCCTGAGCTCACAAATCAGTTCGTAATGAGGTTAATAGCGTACTGTTCAGCATTCAGTTTATCAGTAATTCACTGGATGCTGCTCAGTTATCCCAGCCTTGATTCCATTACTTGAACCTTGCAGTATTTTGTCACTGGACTAGTTTGAGTACTACATTCTCACTGAAAGACCTTTATATACGTGCAAGGTAAATAAAGGAAGGCGATGCAATCTTTCCTCGGCTCATGAGTTGAAGAGGACTGCCTGAATGGACTATTCAGCACTGCTGGAATCAATGGCATTCAGCGGCAGGTTATTACAATCAAACCCTGGTCTTGGTTCAAGTGTCAGGCTGCCTTCTAAAGTGCACCTCCTGAAATTAAGAAATACTTCAGCAAGTTCAGCAGTTCTCTTTAGCGTAATACTACCTTTCAGGATCCATCCATCATGGTCACTAATCATATTATGCCTGCCTGTTAGTGCTTAATTTAAGTCTATCAAAGAGTTGAGATCTTTCAACAACTAATGGAAGCAAGGCCAAGAACTGTTGTGGGGGACTGCAGAGTAGTTTGATCAGTGCTGTACAATTCACCAACAGCTGTTTTTGTGTATGGTGGGATAACTCAAAAAATGTTTAACATGGCAACATTTCTGTCTGCTGGACAGAGCCACCAGCTGACAGTATCCTCGTGTGCCCTCTTTACCGAAGCTATTTTTTGGTTGCCTCGCATTGAACGTTGTTTTCCACACTGCCAGATACAGAAAACAGGTTAATAAACACACTGTTTGCCACGCTCACACCTATCATTCTGTGGGGACAAGCAGTTTTGGTGAAACCAGTGATAAGAATAAAAAGGGACATGGACTATAAACGTCTCTCTGGGCTGGCAGTCGTCGGCTGACAAAGAGAAAAGCTTAACTAGGGCAATAGGCTACTAACAGTATCTAGTTGTCTCCAGAATCAAGGGAAGACCACAGGGGACGCACCATCAGGGACAGAACATTTTCAAACAGAGAAAAAGCTGATTTTCTTGACAGAATCACAAGCAGTTAAGTCAGCTCCTATGAGACTGTGAACTGCTAAATAACTGAAAACATCATGAGACCATCACATTGCATATATACGCTGCAGCTGTGGCCTGCAGAGCCTTAAATCACACAACCTGAAGGTGACTGTTCAACAATGGGACTTAACACTGGTCACATGCTGGGATGTGTTAAACAGACCATGTGATGCAGTAATTGAAATAAACTGCACGGAAACAAACAAAAAAAAGAGCAGTGTGATTAAAACATCGAACCAGTCAGTAGCAAACTGAATGTTTATATGAGGCCAAGTTGAGCAAGTTGTTGCAGAGTTCTGAGCTGCACAAATTCATTTATCATTTATATGTTTTTTTTTTTTTCTTTAAATATGTTTCGTATCAGGTCAACATTGGTCCACAGAGTTCTTTCTGTATTACACAGCGAAGCATGGCGAGACAAATTGTTGCGAGTGTGTCAGTGAGTGAAGTTAGCTTGTTATATCAGTCGGTCTGTATCTACCGACAGCAGTTCCGACTTTGATATGGGCCAAGAGTTTGCATGATTCTTTCCATTGAAACGCTACAGCAGGGAGCTCGTGTACAAAAGCTTTTTTTTTTTTTATTATTCATTATTAGATAACCTTGCCATCGTTTCCTATGGCATGCTCGGTTTGATTCTTAAAAAAAAAAAAAGATTTCCAAATCATCTTCCCTTGTAACGTCTGTACCTACACTGAGCGCACCACGAATGGAATTCCTTCCGCTTGTATTATATTGTCAGTGCACGGAATTCTCAAGATACACCGCTATCTCAAAATCTGAACAAATAAATTAAATCTATCTGCCTGGCTCAATACCACAAGGGGTAAGTGAGAAAACCTGTTTTTTTTTTTTTTGTTCTTTTTTTTGTAATTTGGGTGAACTGATCCGTTAAGACTATTGTATAAATGAGGCCCCAGGTGACCGGACTCCCCGTCTGACCGGAGGTATCAGCTGCTGTAGTGTGCAGTCGAAATAAAACCATGCAGACTCCTGGCTTATGATAGCAGTCCACAATGTTTTAAAAACCACTTTGTTAAGATTAAGTGCAGCTTGGTGAGTTAGCGCTATGGCGGTGTTTTCTACGTGAGGCTGTAGAGCTGCTGGCCGCCCAACAAACCGAACCCAGGAATCTGTTTTCTTCCCTGAATCAAGCCTGAGAACTAACCAGACCGTGCAGCAGGAAATAACAGCATGCTATATGGTTAAAAAAAAAAAAAAAAAACATCATCCACTTTCAGATATTGTGACTGTCTCTACATCTTGAGATGGAAAAAAAACAAAAAAAAAAAACAAAAAAACAGCGACAAGTAAATAGGGCAAGTCTAAATGTGTACCGGAACTAAATGGATTAAATGTACTGTACTACGTGTCTAATGGTCTACATTTTTAGTGCATACTAAATATAGCAAGCATTAAGTGTAGGCAGAGTGACAACACTCACAAAAAAACACACACTAAATGGGATGTGTAAGTCTGGGCTATCACAACTAGGGGTCAGGCTACCGTGTTCCGTAGCCATACCTCGTATTTGTCTGGTCGTGTCCAAGAAGCCTAGAGAGGACAAACACACAGGAAGCACAGACAAACAGCCAAACAGTGGAGCAAAGTAAGCGTTTGTAAAGGATCAACACAGAGTGAGTGCAGACTGGATTTACCTGCGGGAGATGAGCAATGATTTCATGTTTGAAGGACCGTAGAGGTGATTGTGAATGCTTTAGCTCACTGGCTACAAATACTTTCCTGCCAATCATTTTTTTTCCAGGGTACACCAGAGTGCATTTCCCTACCTTCCAGGTAGGTTTTTGATTTGCATCCATTTTCAGGTGGCGGGGAAATTAACTTGGAGGGGCTCTGAAATTGCTAGGTGAGTAAGGCAATCCATCATGGTGAACTTTGTGGCTGCTTTGCTATTGTATTGTGTATGCTAAAATAAGTCCAGCATGCAACAGTAATGTAGCTTTGATAAAGAGTAATGCAGACATGATGCTCAGTGTGACAGATTACCCAACTCAAGTTCGCGCATCGATTTTCATTCCCAAGTGGTATAAACGGAAACCAATGTTTGCCTGAAAGGTGGGATAACACATTCCAGCATCTTCATGACCATACCAACTGTGGAAAAGTAGCAGCAGTAACGTACACACGTTGCATAATCAACAGGCTTGAACATGGAAAAATACCTACACAGAGTTTGCAAAATCATTGATGAGGATTAAAGGGATTTGGTGAATGAAGTCGTATTAAGTACAATTATGTTTCAATCTGTCAACTCTTCAAAAGTGAAAACAGAGCGTACGCAGTGTTAAAACCCCGGCATCATTAAGGACTGAGGTCAGGATTTTCAGGCTTGGCGGTTCAGCTGTGTTCCGGGATTTTATAGAGCTGGTCAAAAAGCCAAACTGGAGCATATTTTCCTAAAGCGACATGGGGCCGTCTCAGTCGCTTATTAATTAATGCACTGTAATAAGGGAGAATTTGGAGGCGCGCTAAGGAAAAACAGGGCACTGAAACTAATTATGAGACAGCCATTACCGGTATCTAGGGACTTTGTTTTTCTAATCAGAGGCTTTCTCATCACGGCATTCAGTGTTTTGATTAACTCGCTCGTTTATGTACAGAACACAGGCGCGCGCCACTTATCTTACTTTAACAATGAGTACATACAGATATTTCTCATCTCCCCGCGCAAAGAGTAATATGCTACTCACGTGCAAGGAATCACGCCGCACTTCTCTGGATATGATGTAGTGAGAACCATACTCTTTACAAGCTGGTGAAATTCTAAAGAGGCGGCAGGAGCTAGTAAAACGACTGTTCTGTCATTTCAGACCATCATGAATGTGTCGGTGCTCTGGTGTGATGTAATACCGGGACGTGTAAGGACGACGGCGCGTGGCAAACAGGAAACGGACCAGTGGCGAACGGCGATCTGCTGAAAATTAGTGACAGCGATTACCAAATGAACAGCCGGATTTTCTGATTACAGCAGCATTAAATCAAAATTGATCTGACAGTGATAGATAGGAAAGAGAGGGAAGATGACGGGCTGTGCATGGGAAAAAAAAATAAAAAAAGATATTCAGTGACAACTGTGAGTGGCGACGGGCGACTCTTGCTTGCAGGCAGGAGATAAGATTCAGTAAAAGAGCCCCGAACCAACCGAATGTTTCCTCTGATTGGCAGCAACAAACAACACAATTAATGGGGAAAAAAAATATCTTGATAATCCTCCAATACAAAGGTGAGAGAAGAAGAGTCGAAAAATCAGCAGGCACTGGACGGGAAAAAAAAAAAAAAAAAGAATATACACTGATCGTTGTATTATCTGTAGAAATCAAAAATGGCCGATTTCGTGTTCCAAAGCAAACCATGAGGTCATTCAGACCAAAAGTGTCTGTGTGACCCAAGTGTGTGTGTAGTGCGGTTAACACACCGTCACCACGCACGTCACCGGCACTCTGCGCTCATTCTTCTTAATCCTGTGACATTTTCGTCACTGGGAATGCCATTATGCCTTCTCTTTCCTGGCACGACACCGAGGTGAAGACGTGCCCTTTTTTTTTGCATGCATTTCAGCTTTTGGCACACCCAGCTCCACGAGGCAGCAACAGTCAGGTTGAAGCAATATCAGTTTCTGTATGCGTTCAGTGTTTTGGACTAATTTCCCAGTGAGTAAATTGCTTTTGATGACTAAGTCTGCTTAAAACTGAAACGCCTTTTTCGACGTTTCATACCCATTAATATTTCTTTGTTGATTTAAAACAATTAATCTAAGATTAGCAAAGTACTTTTCAGAGCCTGTTATACTGTAAACATGCCACATTTTGATGAATCACTCCTTTGAGCAACATTTTAAACAAAATGCTTTCTTGGCGCAACTGCATTGAAGCTGGACTCAGAAATAGAAAGCCGAAAGTTTTCCGGATTTAATTTATAGTGTCTTATGTCGACAAACTTTGACAAACAACCACTCGGCTTCTCACAGAATCCGGTTGAAAACTCCATAATTGTTTACTGGCAAGGAAATAAGGGTGCTGTTCCTCCCGAAAGGAATCCAAAAGAAGAGGGAGATAAACTTTTCAGAGGTAACGGCAGATGGTGAAAGGACTTAAAGTTTAAGTTATTTAATAATGTTTATTCCCCCAAGTGAAGCTGAGGAGAAACCCTCGAACAAAGAGGCAGCACAGATTGTGACACAAAAGCTGTTACATCTATGGGGATGTCTGATTAGCTTCCAGGCATATGGGTGGAATATAGGATGATATTAACACTAATTAAACCGTATTGGACACTGTCATTTATAGGAGGTGTTAGGGATAACGCGTTGCCATGGTGTTCCATCATTTTAGACTTCAGCCGTGTCTCTGTCCAGGGGCCACATCGTTTGAAGGCCGTCACAAGGCCGTCCCATTTCTAAAGCTCCTTTAAATGTGGTTTTCCTTTCCTGTGCCATGAAGGATACAGCAGCTAAAACCTTTGAGGCCTATCGTATCCCAAGATTCACCATGCACTGGTGATGGTTGGTGATTTTGTTTTTGCAAAAGACCGCCATGGTGGACACATGTAGCGAAACTGCAGCTGAATACACTTTTAAATGTTAGTATGGGGTTTGAAGCCACCTGCATAGCCAACAATACAATTATTAAAAAAAAGCCAAGGGACCCAAATACTGTCAAGATTGCTAGGGTTGATGCAAGGGCAATTGTCTAACAACGCTCAGTTCGGCCTTGGCGGTCAAGAAAGGCCACGCCTCTTCAGACCATGCGCTTTGAGAGATGCAACCCCAGAACTGAGACAGAGCCTCTGACAGGCCAATTGTTCTGGCGATCTTCCCAGTTTTTTCTCTGGTGATCTAACCAGTGGTGGCTAGAAATGTCAATGAAGTTATCACTCAAAAGCTACAAGATTCATAATACAGTACGGCAGGAGCCAAAATGGCAATTATAGGCTACGACTTTGAAATATAAAGGTTGCAACGGCCAGTCCAAATGTGTCGCTGGTTGGCTGCGCTTTAAAGAAAAGCTAGTCTTTTCTGTATTTTGTAATTTGTCAAAAGTTGGCAAAGGCAAACAAAGATGTTCCTTCATCACCATGAGCCAGACATATTCTATATCATCCTGCTGTAAACACCAGTAAATTTATCCCAACACAGTCAACACTTCTTTTCATGGATTTTGCTGACAAAGGCCTCGTTCTGAAATTCTCTTTTTATCAGCACCATTGACAGAGATACTTAATGTCTTGTGCTCTTTTTAGTTTGGAGCTGAAGGAGTAACTATTGATTTCACAGAAATATATCTGTTAAAAAATGGCAGCTTTAAGACATAATTTATCACAGTAGCTGAATACCGCTGGACAGAGCCGTGAGGTAAAGTAGAACAGTCTGGCCCAAATATTGTGCAACTGTGTCCCTTGGTGTCCCTTGGGACAGGCCGGGACAGGTGCTCTCGCTGCATTTGCAGTGTCTCCGAAAATAGTGCACCCATTGTTACATTTGTACAGCATTTGTAACATCCACGCAACAACTGTGTTCGATAAGGTAAGGCATGGGGTTCCTGCAGATCACTTCCAATTGACAGGTCTGTTGTGGGAGAAGTGTACCAAAGAATAGAGAGAGTGTGGTCGGGAATAAACGCCAAACCTTACAGTTTCTCCGTATTTCATAACGGTTACATCGAAAACGCATACAGACCTGTCAGGATTACTGAGGGAGTGGCCTCACAGAGGGTTCATGAATGCTGAAAGGTGATGACGGGCTGGTTACCTCATGCGCAGTGACCTACTTTAATCACAAATTTGTATATTGCACACAACAGGGAGTGATTAAAAATCCAGCAGACTGAGCTGCTAGCAAATGTCAATACGAGTACCAGTCCATAATCCATGATTATCAGAAGTATTATGAAGATGAATTAGCAGTGTCTAAAGCGGGCTGAGCCATTAACCAGCATATGAGGTGTTCCTCCTGAATCCACTAACCTGCTAGAGGCAGCGAGGTAATTATCTTAATACTGTTTACTGCATTCACAGCAGAAAATTACCCTCTGAAGTGACTAATCCATCTGCTGCTCACATGGTGCTCACATGGTGCATGTTGTCAGAATAGAAGTTAAAGATGGATTTTTTTATTTTATTTTTTTTCAAAATTCTACCATTTTAATGAGCTGATAAGAGCATGACAATAGACTTGTGGATGGAAAATCTCTCTTTAAGCTGGCGACTGCCAACACGCTGCGACCACTGTAATGGAGAAAAATGCACAAGGACGTGTATTCAGAGCTCACACGTCTTAAGAAGCAAGCATGTTCTATAGCCAAAGCTTTAATCCAGTGTTACCTCCACACGGAGAGAAAAAAAAAAAAAAACACCAAAAGCATGACAAAGATAGGTTAGGGGCTTCTTTATTCTTATATCATGTTCACCCTGAGAAAAAAATTGCCCACTCATTTCCAAAGTGGATAATCACAGCAGTTTGCCAGAGTAGCATAGCTGCGCGCAGAACAGTCTGATTTGGAGATAGAGGGGCACTCTTCTGGCTTCTGGCTTTTAACACAGCAATAATTAAGTTAATTTCTCTGAAATCATTTGCACCTAATTTTCTGTGAATTTCCGATGAGCACTTTTCATCGTTATTTCAGGAAAATATTCCCTTTTAAATGCTAATGATTAATAGGGAGTGAAGTGTTACATATACTCTTAACAGTGCTGGGGAATATCACGCAACGGTGCTGCCTGGAAATTGGTTTTACGACAGTCCGAACGCTCTTGCCTCTAGCACTCGTGATGGAAGCACACAAAATCATTAGTACAATTCCAGCCGTGTTGGAGAAAAGGCTGCCAAAAGTTTAGAGGGATGGCAGATTTCAAAACTTTACCGTTCAAGGATAGAATTCAGGTGGCAATATAGGATTTAATAAGAAGTCTGAGCTGACTGGACAACTGCTTGGCTATTAATGTTCTGGATTTGGAGGGCTGGAAATAAAACGCAACGCAGTCATTTAAAAAAAAAAATAAAAGAAAGAAAAAAAAGCAGAACTGCAAGTCAGAGGGATGATGACTAAATTGCTGGAATATCCGTGTGAATAATGATGGATGTGTCAGCTCTGTGATAGATTGAGAAGATGATTGATGATTTTAGCAGAGGTTTGTTCAATAACAGCAATTCCTCCGGTGGTCCACGAACATAACAGCATCTGCTGCGCTGCCAAAACAAGTGCAGGTCATCACTGACAGTTGGTGCATATTATCTTGTACAGCGTGGGAGTTTATTTGAGCTCTCGACTATCTAAGTCCTTTAGGATTCCATTTAAAAGTTGCTGTCACTGAAATCTAAACGCATTCGAATGCTATGATGATAAATGTTTGGTGTTTCTTACTAATATTCTGCAGACACTCAACATTAAACAGCTAAAAAAAAAAAATAACTGGAGTTCTGTGAGGCACAGAAATGAGATGTTTGAAAAAAACAGTCCGCATGAATTATTACCAAAGGTCGGCTAGAAAGCCCTCTCTTGTTATTTAACAATGTCAAGGCTGGTTTAGACTCTTTGTGGCGTGATGCGCGAGGACATGATGATTCATCCGGATGATAAAAACCCTCTGTGCGTCTGAACAAGAGTGACTATTTGAAAGCAATATTGTTCACTTTTGCTGTACAGTGAAGAGGAAATAAACCAGTACCTGCTCTCCTTCACTGAACACCCTGTTTTCGAAACTCCAGGAGATGGTGGGTGTGGGGTCGCCCGAGGCCTCACAAGTCAGGGTGACTTGCTCCTCAAACTCCGATGCAGTCTGGTTGTTCAGGTAGGTAATTTTGGGTTGCACTAGAAACGAGACAAAATAGCTGTAATTGGAACAAAAACTCTCCAAACAGGGTTCCACTAATCAGGACACTGAAGACAGATCCAGACATGAGGTATAGATTGTTGCGGTTTGCTGCCAGAATCTGGTAGCACTGTTGTCCATTGAAGTTGTATCATTATCCCACTAATACTGCATTCATTATATGGAGCACTTTATCTTAAATCAAGCAGTAACATGTACGGCAAACAATTGCCCATCTGGCCACTTCAGTCTACCGGCTACTGAGGATGTGATCTTTAACAGCTTGTTGCTAAACAACAATTTCTGTTCGACAGTGTCTTTATCAGAGAGGAAAAAAAAAAAACAGAAAAAAAAACTGCTGCCTGAAGCTCCTGAAAATGAGGCTGACGACTGTGGAGTTTGTGGGCTGGAAAACAACAAACAGAAAAGCTAAAAGAGGTTACAGAGCTCGGCAGAGCTGCCGCGGAGATGGCTGACTATTTTCCATCGCGTGGCGTTACTTTTAGCCGAACATGTTTATTAGTGGGGCTTTAAGTAGCTGTTACATATTGTCAGTGCTATTGTAGTAGAGTACACAGACAGGCTTCATTAGGGTTGGTTTCATACCCCATTGACCTATAATAGAGCTGCGAGAACATGATTACATAAGGCCAGCTCAAATGTCCTCATGAAGAGAAACTCTAGCGTGGTATCTCTCAATGTCCTGAGGGGTGGCTTAATTAGTTTTCAATAGGACACGCTTTTCTTTAAACCATATGCTTCACGCTGTGTAACACTGCATCCAGCCACTGGAAAAGGCTGTAGACAGCAAATGTCAATAAGTACAACAGAAAAAGGCCAGGGAGAGGGAGGAAGAAAAAAAAAAAAAAAAGAGGAGCTACAGCGTTCTTTATGCTATCGTAAGCGGATGGAGTTATTCTCTTACCGAACACGTTCAGGCTGACTTCCTCGGCTTTCTCCCCCGCCTTGTTCTTGGCGATGCAAGTGTAATCTCCTTCATCCACTTTCTTGACGTCTTTTATTACCAATTCTGAACCATCCTCGTTCAGGCTGTACTTATCACCCGTTTCAAGGACAACGTTGTTACTGTAGCAGAGGGAAAAAGAGGAGAAAAAGACATGTCGGGGCGTTCACATCACAAGTGTTTGCTTACACAACTTGAGGGGCCTACAAATAACTTTTTTAACTCACTGACAACGATCCGTTTGGGGCTTTATTTCAGGAGGAGAGCAGCTGGCGCACAACAAAGGCTGGGAGACCAAAAAAAAAGCTGTCCTGTTCTATATGCCTCTGAGAACATCTCCAACATTTCCACAGCTTTTGTTTGCCTCAGCTCTCCCTTAGCCCTTACACCGTCTTTTTTAAGAAGGCCACGCACCAATTTGATGATGAGGCATGTTTTAAGAAAACCGCTCTTTCGCTCTTGAGAAGCAGAAGTCTTCACCGGAGGTTAGAATCGCGTTTTCTGGAGAATCGAGAATTGTTATGCACCGCGGTGGCAGCCTTCCTGGAGCATTTTGCAGGCAGACAGTGAATGACAAACAACAAATAGAGCTTTACTCCTCTTTTTTTTGTTTTTTTTTTGTTTTTGTTTTTTTCTCTGCGTCACCCATCTGGCCTTCCTACAACCTCGCTGTCTGTCTTCCCCCACTTCTGGCCAGGAGCAGCATCTCCCCTCAGCCTCAACACCCACATCACACACCAGCTTTTGCTGCATGGAAGACAGCTGTGAGGATCATCAGAGTCTTCAATAGTCTTATTCACTGGTGTCTCTGCAAAACAGCCTTTTAAGAACCCTCTGCACAGCGGTGGTGCCACTGAGTGACAGCGGAAATGATGCACCATGAATATGAAAATATATATCGAGCAAGCAGCCGTATGAAGAGAGATAAACGTTGGTTATTTGTACTTGTCAGAACTGAGTGGCGATAAAGCGTCGCCAATTCAAACTGGATTAAGTTACTTATGATAAATTGGAGTAGCTAAAACCATTATCATGTTTGTGTGCGGAGTTACTATTCACTTCCTGAGGAGTGGTAGTTACTTTGAACTGAGATATTTCAGGGCCGTTCCCACTGTTTCCGATAGCTAGTTCTGTTTTGGATGTAGTTCCAGGTTTGATCCAATGGCAGTATTTGTTAAAGACAGACGCTAACGAATCGGAGAGAGGAACCGTTCCGTAACATCATATTCATCAATCAAGGTGTGAAGCTTTAGTGTGAAGCTGTGAAAAATAGCCCACGCTGCCAAGAAAATGTCAGCGTCAGTCGTATGTTTGAATGCACTACACAATGTTCTCAACCTTCAGTAGTGACGTGAATCAGCACTGGTCGCAAGGATTCAATATGTCAGTACAGTTTGTTTTAAGTAGAAATGAAATCCAGGCTGGAATCATTAATACTTATGTGATACAAATATCAATACTCACTACAAAAGCGCTTTACAATAGTACTTGTATCCCGTTGTTTGAACATACCCGTTTGGAATATTTAACACACAAGTGAAGCCGAGACCGATGTAAACCACTATCCCATGGTCAATGTCAGCAATGACCGTTGCCAATGGTGACACCTTCTCCCACGCTACATAACACCTGGATAATACCTGCCAGCGCCGAAGGACTCAGTGATCGAAGTTCGTCTCACCCTCGCAGCATCATCTTTTCCTCCTCTGCTTTAAATGGCCGCTACATACCCGCATCAATTATCTTCTGTGATTAAATCTGAGATACTTAACAGGGTTTTGCAGTGGCACCACAGTTCCTCACTCTCCTCACACACACAGACAAATCACACACGGCCTCTTTGCCGTCCGAAGAAATTAAAAAGCTCCACAGACGAGCTGCCGTCAACGCACGGAGACGTACCTCACGTATGACTGCGACAGATGGAGGGAGGAGTAGTTCCTGTCCATGTTATTTGAACTAGATCCTGGTGATGGTCCCTAATGATGACAAGTCTCAGATCAACCCCAAATGACTGAGTTTAGATATCAATCTTTTATTATGAAAAGTGATCCGACAACAGAAACGTCTGGGGTCGGGGGTTTAAGAATTTCGATTTAATTTTGAGATAATGACTGTAAACCGTTCTGCCATCCTGCTAGATGAACATTTAATCAATATTTCATATCTTATACTGCTCATCTTCAGCTTATTTTCACAGGCTGTGGAGATCACTTAGACTCCTGCTGAAAAAAATGAAAGGGTTTTGGTTTCTTTGCCAACAAATGCTGATCACGGATCCCATTTGAGTTTGTGCGTTTTTGTTATTAAAAGGTTCAGTCGGAACTAAATGGATTTTTGATGAGTGATTTGTAGAAACTAAAATCGGGCTAAAAGCTCTTAAAACATTGATGTCGTGTGTAAATAAGATCCTGGGAAACACCCGCGTCAAATCAGAACACAGCCATCACGTGTGACATATCAGCCCTCCTCCTGTGCGGTGAGCTTGATAAACACTTATTATCAGTCACATTGTTAGCCTATCATCTTTCTGCTGCCTTTAAAAGATACAATTCTCACTTCGCCTTTATTTAGTTCATGCGGCTGTTGTGCCTGCCCTCCGTCTTCCCATCACCATCCGGTCGTCTCAGACTTCTCAGCCTCATCAGCCTTAGCAGAGTCATCAGCCGCCACCGAAATCTCCTTGTTGAGTCTAAGTGCCCAAGTCTCTTTGCCAAGACTTAATCATCATATATTACCCGCCACAATAAACAATTTTCCTCATCCACTTGTCTCTGCTGATTCATTTCTTATTTTTCGATCTCTATTCAGCCATATGACAGCTCCATCAGCTCCAACACTTTTGTTGCTACGGCCAGGCAAAGTTACAAGTTACAAGCAGCAAAAATTAAACCGGTTGCAAATTGTGTGTGTGTGTGTGTGTGTGTGTGTGCCTGCTCTATATAACCACATCGACCACATCAGAACAGTACGCGATTTAAATAATGCGTGCAGAGTGGAAACCAGCCTAATAACGCTCATCAAAGCCTCTCTCTCTTTTTTTTTGCACTTGTTACCGTCACGCAAATGTAAATGCATGTAAAACTAATCACATCTCCCACACGACAACTTAACAGGCAAGGCCATGCAAAATCATATTTATGCCCCATTTACAAAAAAACGTTTACACCACCAACTCCTATAAATGTATGTATATTATGCATATGAAAGCCTTCAAATGCGGGACAGGCGTTTTGAATAAAGAGTTCAGCCAGAGAGGCAGTGAGAGGCGTGCAGCATCAGCAGCAGGAGAGAGAGTTTTTCTTTTTTTCCTTTATCTCCAATTTAATCAGAAGGTGAGATTCATAAAGGCTACTATCTCCAGTGGATTAACGCTAAATCTGAAACACATAATTTGAACTTTCAGTGAGTGCTGAAGTACCCTTTCTGATTCTATTCGACGGATGCAATAAAAAAAAAATAAAAAAAATAAATGAGTTCTTAGTTCTGTTGAAATTCTGAATCTGAAACTGGATTTTTTTTTTTTCATCATGCCTACAGTGGACAGGTGAATAAATGAAGATGTTTCATACCGGTTCAAAAAAAATACTCAGATGGACAAATGGAAAGTTAAATTGAAGCACTGTAACACTGGAGCTGTCAGGCTGAGGCCACAGAGACTGAACTCACAGCAAACTCCTCATTGGATAAAATTAATGACAGACTTAAGAAATAAGCTACGCTTCTACACAAGCACATTGGAAGCTTCGTATACCAATGTGTGCGTCACATACAGTAAAAACAGTAAATTACTGGATGTAACCCTGACTTCTAGTGTTATATCCATGGTGAGCCACTGTCATAATGGCCAGCAGCTGGAGACAGAGACGGGCTAAAAATAACCCCAAAAAGAAAAAAAAAAACAAAAAAACACTCCTGCAGATTACTACATGGCCCTTTGATCCAGGTGGATGTGGCCGATACAGTGTATCCTGCACCGGAGGGCACGGTCTCACTAAGTGGCATTGATAAAAATAAACAGCTTCCTGAATAGATAAAGCAGAGGTCTGATTTGATAAGGAAAGTTTGTGACTAAGTGAACTGACCTGGAAGTACACCCATTACAGTAGATCCTGGTGTCCTTTAAATACTGAACGGAGTGTTTGTTTTTGTGTGTTTATCATTTTGCCTTCCACTGCTCTACATCATCTTTATACAACTTGATCTTATCGGTCTGTTTTTTGACTCCTTGACGGATTGCTGCTAAGAAGAAAATAGTGTTTGTAGGAATATACTGTACTGCCGTGATGTATGTGCTGTATTTTTGGCTTAGCTGTCTTTGAAGTTCTTAGTGAGGCGACATAAGACGGTTCACTCGGCACTGTGTGTGTCTTTTTTGTTCTTCTTCTTCTCCTTGGAGGTCAAGATAAGGGGTTTAGAAAAAGAAAACAACAAAAGGGCTTCATCTTTGTGACGGCTCAGATCTACCCCTCATCCTATACTCATCAAAACAGGCCTCTGACAGCGGCGGGTGACGTACTGTGCCCAGGTAACGGTGGGTTCAGGGAAGCCGTCCGCATCACAGGCCAACAAAGCAGAGCTACCGATGTCTGCTGTAGCGTTGACATCCGACTGCCTGGCACGGATGGTGGGAAGGACTGAAAAAGAGATGAAAGTTAAGTAGTGAGTAGATGCAGCAAGTGTATTGAAAATCTGACATGGCATACTGAAGAGGCTTCATTAAGATACATGGACTTAAACTCACAATACGTAACCTTTGTAGGTGAATTGATTCTGTCATGATTGACATATAGGACACATAAGACAGCAGTGGCTGTTGCCAGTTAATGAAAATCTTTACACAGGTAATGTGTAATGTTGTTGATCCTTCCTGCAAAGTATTATATTGCACCACCTGCTGAAATCTAAACCTCACCAGTGTCCTGGAGAAAATGTGTTGAGAGAAACTGGCAGAAGTCGTCCACTTTGTAAAGTGAGATAAAAATTAAGCCTAAATGAAAACTGAAAGACTTGTGCCGAGTCAGATTTTGCCATTTAGATATCAAAATCTAAATATTTGCTTTACAAATGTTTTTACCACGAGCCAAAACATCTGCTTGTGCCAGAGTAAAACCATATAGTAAGTGGAAAAAAATCATTGTCCACAAAGAATATTGGAATTCATTTAACGATAATCTTGCTAGCAGTTGTTGTCTAATATGTAAGAACATGAACAACATATCCTAATAACCCTAATCTTAACCCTAACCCTAATTTATGAATGATTCACAAAACAACTTATACCACCACTGGAACGTACCGGAGACAGGCTTTTCAAACAGTCACCAAAACTGCTCGGTTGCTTTTAGGATAATGTCATGACATGACGTACGTAACGTAATGTTTGATAAGTCTGATAAGGTTGCAATAAGCTGCTTGCAAAGACATCCTACACAGCCGCGGGATGATGGACAAGACTCACCGAACTAACACCGATCAGTCATATTTTGTATCTTTCAGGAACGTTCTCCGGTATCTCTGGGTCATCATTACCGTAACCTACCATGCTGAGCACCGGCTCCTTTATGAGAATCAGGACCAGCAGGGAGCAGAAGGTGAAAGAGGTGCAGTGCTTACCGTTAACAACGACCTTGATCATCCTGAAGTCAATTTCTCCCCTGGCCATGACACGAGCCTCGCAGTTGTACATTCCCTCATCCGTCTTCTTGATGCCGCGGATCTGCAGGTGGCCATTATCCATGATCTTGTATCGCACTTAAACAGAAAAGGAAAACAGGAATTCAGAGAACTGACCACAATGGGTGCTCCGGATTAGGAATTCATTGTTGTCACTAGATCACAAAACTCCAAGTGTCAGATGCTTGAATGCAATTGTTTCAAACGGCCAAGGGAATCACAGATCTAACAAAGAACCATAGAGTGCTTAACAGAAGTGTAACTATGTGTATTTAAAAACCAAGTAATGGCTCAGGAGGAACATTAAAGAACTGAAATACTTCACTTAAGTGCTCAGACAGGAAGTTGGAGCCAGATTCGAAAGTCCCAATTATCCGTGGTAATCATGCAAGTGGCTGGAGAAACACAGAGCCCTGCATGACACCCTGGCTGCACCACACATATTTCAGCAGTGTTAAAGAAAAAAAAAATCATAGTCTGACAAACAGTCGCACCTCTAATTACAGCGACCATAAACACACAGTAAGGGGTTGAGCCGTCTTAACTGAAACCAGGTGTTGTTTCTCACACGTTTCTGGGGAAAAGCAGCCAGCGTATTATTAAAAATCCAGCGCTCTGACCACATTTGATTTGAGAGCTGTAAGATGAGGAGCTGAGTCATGGTCTGTTAGTTTTAGTCCCCAATTTGGAAACTTGTGTTTTGCACTTATTCAAAATTTGTGACTGGACAGCGTGCACTTTAAAAACGAACAGGATTAGACATTGTGGCTTTTTTCTTTCTTTCTTTCTTTCTTTCTTTCTTTTTTTTTTTTGTTGGCGTAATTTTCACAGGCCAGTGTACTTCTTGTTTGAGGATGAGAACTTCTCTCCATGAGTCTAGTACTGCAAGTCCTGTTTCCATGCTAATGAGCCGGTAGAAGATTTTTATTTGCCTTTGCTTTTATTTCATGGAGAAGACCGCAGTTTCATCTCAAGAAACACTGTGTTCTTGATGCAAATTGTAATGCAGTGGGTGTTAGAAGGGACGCTGTCTTGGAATAGCGAACATGTTCGTCTCATCGCTGCACAAACGACTCCGCCCAACTACAGTGTTGTCGCCATAGCTCCTTGATGGTCATTGAGGATAAATAAGTATATTTACTGTAGCTATGCACTGGACAGAAATGAATAAAGCTGACTGTGATTGGTTAATTTGAATGCTTACCTCTCAGCCTAATATCACAAATCCACACTGGCTCCTCTAACGGAGCCAATTTCAATGTCTGGCTTTTTACCCTATCATAGCAGGACGTATCATAGAGCAAGCTTTAAGGTAGCTCAACAAAGTGGTAGCTAATGGTATTAACGGTGATTCGATGCTTGACATGATAATGCCCCATGGACCTCTGTGATACAGCCATTAATTCATTATTGTACAGGTGATAATGAAACTCACTGCCTGAAGTAGAGGTAGGACTATCACCACCAGTGCCTTCCTGATAAATGTTACCATCACATCCAGCATGTGGCTCCCTCACACCCACCAATTACTTGGATACAACGATGTAAACACGCTCAACATATATTCATGTTTGTTACATTCTGACATTCTATTGAGGTTTTTGATGATTTATATGCATGTGTGATGTCCTGTTCTATTGAGGTTGCAATATGTGCACTGTAACAGTTATATTGTTCAGCGCTGTAAGGCTGGCTGCGTGGAGACCAATTATCCTGGCAGCTGCGTTAGTTATGTGCAAGTTTGGCCCTGTTTTTTTTTTGAAACAGACTGCATGTTGAAGAAGCAGGTGGAAAAGTACAGCAGGATGGATTGGATGATACTCTGGTACAACAGCAGGTATAAAACATTGTAATGCAGACATATGTCCCATCGCAGATTTCCACAGCGAGGTTGTCCGTTTTCTGCTTCCTGTCTGCGTGCACATGTCAATCAATACAGAATCCTCCACGAGCCGCGGGCCACAATATTCAGCGTAGAAAGGAAGTGCAAAAGTAATGTCGTAATATTTCTTTTTTTCCAGCTAAGTGTGGTATTCAAAAATGAGCTGCGCAGTTTCTCAACCAGCTCTTAATTCATGTCACATCGACACATATCACAATGACAAAGCTCTCACAGGAGTTTCTGAACAATGCAACTCACACCATAGGGTTAGGTCAACTGCTGCTCTGAGGAAAATTAGATAAACAGTTTTCAGTTTTCAGTGTCGGTTACAATTAGTGGTTTTTCCAGTGAAAAACACATTCCTTGACCAGACTCCAAGAATAAAGGCGGCCTTAGCACAACACTGTGGTGACTCCAGGCTCTCCAGCGGTCACCAAAGGAGGGGTTACTGTAAGGTTAAAAAAGGCTTGGTCCAAGTGTGAAAAACCAAACCCAGCCTCCCTGCCTCAGTCTTCACACAGCGGACTGAACGTTTCAGTTGAACTCTCTGAGGTGAAGCTGCTCTGAAGTTGCCAGATGAGCTCGTTTACAAAAATACATTTATGAGAACATCTACTACACCGTTCACACCACCCTCGTCTTAGTGGCAGAAGGGGCCGAGTACTGAAAAGTTTGTGACTTTTCTGTTGATGTTTTATTGCATTATGAACAGCAAGAATTTGGCCAAATGGTGTTTCTGTTTCTCGAAATCTCCCAACTCCTGCCGTGTTCTGCTCAGTGCCCGTGGTCACCTCCCCAAAACCTGCGTCTGCTGCAGAGTTGTATCTATTTATTTATTTATTTATTTGAGGTCAGAGTTGTCATTGGCCTGTTGGCGATCAGATAGCCTTATTGGACGCAAAAATGCAGATGAAAGGTTTTGCTATTAATTCAAATTAAACTCACGCGTCAATTACGATCTTAAACATCTCTAAGTTGATGACATGGTGTAATGCATACATAAGTTAACTGAGTAAAATGACAGACTTGAGGAAATACACTTAAAGGACAAATACCCCCAAAAGTGACTTGATTACCGTACTTTAAGTAGCTGTAATTAGTTACCTCCACCCCTGCGTCATGTGTTCATTAACGGTTCACAATTAACGGTAATATGACAGAGTGACTCCTTTCTACTTTCAGTATATTTTGGCGTTAACGGATTTGTGCTTCAGTAAACATGTAAATGCATGTATTTTACCAGTAGCAGTATTTCTACACTGTACTTCCACCTTTGCGCAGCAGTTGCAATACTTTCACAGTGTTGAGTCACAACAGCAAAATGTATTAAAATCTTCGCTTCTACGGTGTTTATCTGTATGTTCCAAACCCTCACAGTTTGACAACAGCAGGGTAAATACCTTCGTTACGTGTCACGCTTCAGAGCTCGGGAGTGTGTTTACTGGCAAATCAACAATTGTTTAGAACACCGGGATCAGCAGAAGAGAAAAGGCTTAGAATGCAGGAGTGGTTGGAGAAGTTTCTAAGGACCTTTTGATGTTTTTGTTTTGTTCTCGTTCGTTCTTTATTGCCTCTCCGTTGTGACTGTGACTCACCGTTAGGATCCATGGTAACAACTGCAAATGGAAGCTGATTTACAGCTTCCGTCCACTGCTGGAGAGCGAGCTACATACTTTTCTAAACCTCCCTTCAAGCCTAAAGGCAGAAAAATATTTGATATACTCAGAGGACAGATTTTCCAGTGGAGCACGCTGCAGTTACAACAATGAGCAAACTTGGCAATCCAAGCGATGGGCACAGGACTACATCCAACTGTGAACTGTCAGAAACACTTCTACCACAGATGTGCTCCTAAAACACACACTTCTATTTCTCTGTGTTAAACTCTAAGATGGCGAGGAAAAGGCTGGCAAAAATATACATAATAAAATATAAAATGTCACTGACAGTAAAATGACATGTTTTAACTGGCTAAACTAGTGGTAGCTCCGGATTGCATTTTTTTTTTTTAGTGACAGCACACATAAATTACATTGTTAGCCATTCTATTCCCCTTCCACTTTCCTCTCTCTTTCTTCAGTGTTTTCAGATTATTTCAGCCTCCAGAGTCGTTTTCCTCTATTTGGGGAACTAAAAGTCCAATCTGCCCCGAGACATCTTTTCTAGTGACAATAACCACTTCTTGCTCGGCCGGAAAATACAATTTCCGTGTCCGTGCATCATCTATGAGGTCTGAAAGTTCCCCCAGCTGAAAATGCATGGTTTTTGTTCATAGATGATGGGCAGGAGGAGAAGGAGATGAGGAAGAGGGTGGCAAATTGATTGGAAGGCATGAATTGGCTGACATCATTGGCAGGAAGCTAAGGTGACTGCTCAGAGAGTCAGGGGAATGAGATGGAATGGCAGGCTGAAGGGGAGGAAGTGGCACAAGCATTGGGACATTTTTATTTGGGCTGGCTCACCGTCTTTGGCGACCTGGATCCTGGAGCCTTTATGCTTCCAAATGATGGTGGGCGGCGGCGAGCTGACCACATCGCAGACTATGTCGGCGTCGTCACCTTCGTTGAACTCCTGCGGGCTGGGAGCACTCTCGAAGGTGATCTTTTCTGTAGGAAGACGCGACACAGACACATACATTACACGAGTCTATAAATACCTTATCCCTTAGACTGACACTCCTATGTGGCATATTTGCTCTGCTTAGAAAAATCTAACAGTTGATTAGCAGTGTAACACGGCACCATATGGCCGAGCTTCTGCTTCTCTAATAAAACGTTCTTTTTTTGGATTCGCTTTTTTCTTATCACAGATGGCGTGTGGAGGTAACCGAGGTAAAGGCAGTCAGACTCTTATTCTGCGTTCCATTGACCATAACGATGAATGACATGACAGCTCCCCTGAAGTGGAGCCAAAACACCGTGATCGCCCCCTGGTGGCTGGATGCAGTATGGATTATAAACAGTGCTCTTTCTTTTTTGAGTAGACTGGACATGGGTCAAACTAAAATCTCCCCCACATGCGTAAAAATAACATTTTGATTTCTGTCATGTTAGCTAATTCTCATTACTGATGTAGGTTCAAGTGTTCATTTTTCATCTTATTTTGTTTTTTAATCAGCTATTTGATGCTATAAAACAAAAAAAACAATGTGTGATTTAATAAGCGAAAGCAGAATCGGGCAGGAGCCCACTGCCATGGCTTCACAAACCGATCATGTGCAGGCTCTGGCTCCAAATGATGTCACCGACATCATTTTTTATACGGTGGGATGAAGTGAAGATGTGTCCTCTATTTATTTTGCCACAAAGCAAAGTGATGTCATTCAGCAAGATGCTGCAATGGCCAGTAAAACTTTTGTTAATTAAACTTTAGTTGATTCACAAGCATTTAAATGCTACATAAACCATCGATTAAGAGCTGTGTAGTTCATCTATAATCATTATCTGGATGGCCACTCATTACTTAATTAATATTAACTTATTGTTATAGAGCGCTAGCAATTTCTTGTGTTATTGATGCTGTATTTCTATTGTTCGCTGGCAAGAGTTGTGAAATCTTCCCGCGTTATATTACAAAAATGCAGTGGAGTGGAACTTCTAACTTATTACTTCCAAACAGGACTTCATATTTCACTGACCTGCCCGAGACAGCACAGGCCCAAAAATGCAGCCCAGTGCATTTTTTTGTTTTTAACACAGGGCTGCGTTTGGTGTGATTATGAAGAGCTCGGGTCAAATATGTGAAGTAAGAGCTTCAGTTTGTCAAAACAAACTTGAGGAGAACATAGTGGAGGACATTTTAATGAATAGTTTTACTAAGAAGACCAAGATATCTTGCAAAACATAGTCATGTTTCATCTTGTTTAGATTCACTTTATAGCCTTTAAAGCACATACTTCTCCTTAAATGGCAATGCTTCTAGGGTTATTAAATCTTAAATGTGGTTTCTCTAAAACTAAAGCGTTCAGTGTACAGCAGCAGTCCAATCCTGTCTCCTAGAACTTAAGATTTATATTGTACTAAATGGTTTTGCACTCAGACTTACGGAAGATCTTCACTTGCACTGTGGCCTGGGCCTCTTTGTCTCCGTTCTTTGCCACACACTTGTAGATGCCAGCGCTGTCCACGTTGGCGTGGTAGATGGTGAGGGTCGACGTGGTCTCATCGCTGCGGCTCACAAAAATGTCTGGCCTGTTGGGAAGGATCTTCTCCCCACTGGGGGCGTACCAGTCTATGTCTTTAGCATCTCCCACCACTGAAAAACAGAAAGTGAAGAAGGAAGAAAGAAAGTGAGACTTTGTTAAGAAGCTGACACTGCAGTGTACAGATTAGATATTTTAAAAATTACAACTTTGCTTCACAGCCTTGCAGTTTTCAGTGAGCCTAGCTACACCTCCTGCCAGTCTGGGTTGGAATAGAGCTTTGGAAACGACTTGCACCTATTCAGAATGCATTCTCTCGTGTTCGAATATTGCATTCATGTTTAGTTACATCCCTGATGTATTACACAACTGTGCAACAACATAACATGTTTAAACAAGACTCCGTCACACGTGAGCAAACATAACAATGAAAGACGAAACACAATCTACAAGCCATAAAGGCTCATATCTACGCCCTATTAATCAACAATTCTCTGTGTGAAGATGGCTCGGAAACATTATTGTTAAATCAAACCCAATCTCCACACAGTGGTTGCCTTTTTCCAGATCAAACTCAATATGAAAATGAAACATGAAAAAGAATGGTATGAATAATTTCTATTTGCTTAGTAGGACAGAAGATTATTCAGTAGGACGCAGCTTGCACTAAAAGACAAAATCAAACATCTTTTCCCCGTCATTTATGTTTTATAAAGACCAGAGCGAGCTGACACACTTCCCAGAAACATGCTAATGCCATCTCATCAGTTCAAGCTGAAGGCACGCTCCTTCGAGCCACAGAGAAAAGCATCATTTAGTAAAATAAAAAAATTAAGTCAAGGCTTACATAAACACGGCGTACGTAGGCATCCATATGCACAGAGTTATTCAGCACTGCATTCTATGGCTTAATGGTCACAGAAGCTTTTTCTGCAATTAGCAGTGTAACAGCAGGTCAGTAGATGGAGTCATCCTGTTGCTGTTTCAGTCTGTTTCTATAACTGTTTTAAAGGGTCAGTTCACCCAAAGTACAGACAACATACTGTATATTGATTGTTTTTTTTAGTTAATCTGTATTTTAATCCATCTCTGCAGATAATTGGCCGTGATTATGAGATATCCACCATAATTGAAGTCAATAGGATGGATGCTCTTGATGTATAAAAGTTACATTTAAAACATTTTAACAGCGGCACATCTTTCCAGAGACAGTGCCCCCATTCAGGGTAGAACAGACTACTGCATAATCAAAAATCTTACATATTTTAAAACAATTGTTGTCATGGTGATGTGGTGGTAGAAAAAGAAAAAAAACATTACACAACTTATCTCAGTTGAGGTACACCAATGAAAGGGTCTCTGGAACAGGAATGAGGAGATCTGTGACTGTTGTTTGCTGCCTCCCTCATTCCCCACCCTAAGCTTCCTGTTGCTTTCTCATTGGATATGGTTTGAATGCTATCTAAGACTCGTCTGCAAGGTCCTCCAACTACAAGCGGATTTGATTGGTGTTTTTTGATGTCGGATCAGCGACAGGCTAACCATGGCAAAATGTTTGTAGTGTGTGCTGGACAATCCAGAGACCTTGCTGTTATCAGTTCTCATGTACTGCAGATATGAAAGAAATATATACATATAGTATGGTACTTGAAAATGATGGAAACACACCACTATCTTCATAACTAGATACAATCTTGGATTGTTATTTGATTTTACAGAACTGTGGACTTGCAGGCTTAGAGACCATAACTAAGAACACCCTTGACAACCAAACCTGTCTTCATGTACTGTATGTGATATACTGTCACACAGCTGACCTGATCTCATGCGATACCAGCTGCATCTAACACAGGTTGTTATCTGCACATGTACACTCAACACTGGAAAGAGAAAGTGTAAGACTTCCCTGTCATTATCTCTTCAGACTGCACCTCTCCCACACCTCTCCTAAGCCCTCTTCCTTACCTGCCTCTGATCTCAACTCCACTTCCACCTCTGAGTAAACCGCTCTATCTATCCTCGTCTGTTCGTCGTTTTTTTAGCACCGTCTTGTCTTTTGCATTGGATTTCTTCAGTGCCGAACTTGTAATGAGAGTCCACGAGTGTCATAACTTGACTTGTATCACTTCTATGAAATG
The DNA here is from genome assembly GCF_904848185.1 of Acanthopagrus latus. Classification (NCBI taxonomy): domain Eukaryota; kingdom Metazoa; phylum Chordata; class Actinopteri; order Spariformes; family Sparidae; genus Acanthopagrus; species Acanthopagrus latus. The sequence goes on along the minus strand of NC_051051.1, from coordinate 21,957,056 downwards.
ATCTCAATTAAAACCGCCAGTGTTGTTATAAGAGGTGACATTTGCATCAAGTTGTGTTTCGTAAGGCATTTTCCAGATCACTCTTACCTTCACAGAGGAAGAATTTCGAGTCTCCCACGCTGATCTCTCCTTGTGTTGGAGTGATTTCCACCTGGATGGCAGCTGGGGAAAAGGAAAAAAAAAAAGAAAAAGAAAATGTACATGAGAAGAAGGGTGACACAGGGGCGAAGCACGTAAAGGCGAGGCTCAAAATCAAATTGTTTTGCCTGCGCAGAAGAATAACCATTTTTCAGGCATGCCCTCTCTGAATGAAACTCTGGGATGAAATTTCCATGCTCAGTCAAGTGCGACATCTCCATGTGCAGATGGGTTAGGAGTCAGGATTTTCTTCACAAGGAAGAGAGTTGAACTGCCAGGTTGTTAGTGGGTTCACTTAGTGGGTATTTATTGTACAACAAAGTCATTTGTAGCAGTGGTGACTGGAAATCTGTACTTGTTAACAATACGTGACACAACAGCGCAGTCTCCAGGATAAAATGCAGGTAGCTGATGTTTCTGCAACCCACTGACATGTTCACATTTGAATGTATCATAAGCTCTGACCATATTGACATTTGTACACAATGTGTCATATCTTGTTCACATTAAATTTATTGATCTGACAGTTATATGGGGAGGTGCAGAGGGTCTGAGTGAGAGGGTTGCTAAGCCAGTGACTGCTGTTCAAGACTGTGTTTCAACATTTGTAAATGTATGTGTTCACTATTCATATTCTAAGGATGAGAATCCACAGCAAATGATATACAATACAAATATTAATGAGCGAAACAACGATCACTTGTTTCCACAGCAAGTTGTCATTTTAACTGCTTCTCCTTTTGCAAAACATTAACCCAGACTACTGGATCCTTTGACTGGCCTCTGACAAGTTGGTGATGCTGTCTTCGTCTGTTGGGAAATGGTGTTTTTCCAAATTATCGCTGATCTGTTTCTTTTTTTATTTACCATTATTGTCTAGAAAAATGGATTGAGCTGTCCCACTCTCAAAATGCACTTAACAATCTATCTAGAATAAACAACTTCATGTCAATAGCACAAGTTTCCTCTGCAGCAACAGAAAAACAATACAATAGCAGAGATGAAGGAGAATGGCACTCCGTGGACTTGTGATGATTCACACCCATACACCCATATTTATTATTTAAATTTAGAATCTGTGTATAAAAATGTGCTGTTAATTTTGCACTATATCATGTACATATGTATATGCGTCTATTGTATTCTATTTCTTCCCTTTTTGATTATATTGTTTATTTTTGCTATTGGTTTTTGTTCTGTAATATTCTGTCACCGCTGGGACAAACCACTTTCCCTGTCTGCGGGACATTAAAGGATTTCTGATTCTGCTTCTGATTTGTTTATAAGGAGCCATGTATTTTTGCTCCGAGCACTTTGAAGTTGTCAGCTGTTAATGAATGTTGTACCCGTGACCTTGTGACAATCAACTGTCGGCCAGGTGTCAAAGTCAAGGCGGGCTGTAGGCACCTCTTGACAGTGTCAAATTGACAGGAAAAGAAGAGAGGGCACAGTGCGGAAGGAAAGCAGCTGTCCGACAAATTATCTGACAATCATTTAACGTCCCTTATCGTACAAATAAAGATTTCTGTGTCTCTTTGTTTGTCAAGCAGATTAATGTGATATATAAATGCTGTGGATGTATCAAATTGCTCGGTCCATTGAGATTTACATAGTCTGTCTTCAAATGAGCTATCTGGCCCTAAACCAGGCCCCCAGCACAGTAGCAGTTGCCTGCTTAGGCATGTGAGAGCTGACCAATCAGAGCAGACTAGGCTTTCTGGGAGCCGGGTCTTAAAGAGACATGAGGCAAAATGAAGCGTTCAGCTGAGGTGCTGTAGCAATGGACAGTATATGAAAAATGTGAAATGTGAACATTGAAGCGTGTAATAGAAGAAGAACCTGAAAATGAGCATAAAAGTTCTTGAGACTAAAAAAAAAAAAAAAAGATTGAGGTATTTTAGGTGCTTTGCAATTGTTGAGTAGGGATGATCTCAGCGAATTCAAAATATATTCACTGACACTTTCTAAAGATTCTGTTTCAAGCTTCATTTTATTGAGTGAAGCCACCTGACTGAGTCATTGGGGGGGGCTATCATACTCATTTTTCGGCATCTCTGCTGCTCTTGGCAGATGATTTAGAGGGCATAATGTTGTAAATCAAAGAATTTCCTTTTCCCGAGACTGTAACACACTTGATCTCTCAGCATCAGCTTAAGCTTCACTGACACAGATGAGATTTTGTGTAGAAAAAGCACCTGGTGTTTGTTCCTCCCCTCGTGCTCACCAATTCAAATGAAAAAAAACTCTTGCATATTCAATGAAAAGTGTTCAAATGTGTAATAATTTTCAAAGACTTAATCAGGAAATTCATCTCTCGCAAGTGTGCTCCGAGATGTGATGATTGTTAAATGTGACATGGTTTAATTTGAGACCCGTATCTGCGGTGATGTGCCAGTGTGTGGCATGGAAGTGAAGCAGGAACACCACTGAATCGTGATCCGGAGCTTGACAGAGAAATCCTGCTGAGCCTTCAGCGTGTCGCCACTTCACACAAACGAGTGAGTCAGTCTCAGCCCAATTCTCACCAGGAGATTCAGGGGAATGGTTTTTGCAAGGACTCACCATTCACCGACAGGTAGCCAACTACCATCGCAGCACAATGAGACAATGGCGTTTCATAATACAACAATCTCACGGCTGTAGAAAAACATCCGTGACTAAGACGACCGTCGGAGCAGTGGCCCTCGCTGTTCTTTTATTCCTTTATACACTTGAAAAATGTGAAAATCCGTCATCATTATGCTCAAATCAAAACCTCCTCCACCGAAGACGTACACAGCATTTAGAACGGTATAGATGTGCACAAAAGGCTTTTGTGTTAAGAGGCGTTTAGAGCGTCACCGTGTTTAGCTGTTTTCTGCTGGGAAAAGTGGATGCTCTCGTGGAAGGTAGTCCACTGTCAGCTGCGATGACTTGGTCTTCCAAATCATACAAAGAGTAAACAGGCACGTATAATAAGAAACACAGTGTTCAAAAGCAAATGATCCAGGAGGTTTTTGTGGATCACCTCTACCTCGGCCCCTGCGAGATGACAGATCGCTTGCCAGGACGATGGGAACATAACATAAGCATTTCAACGGACAACAAAAGCTGTAATTTTCCTGGTTGGGGCACTCTCGTGTATTGATTTCATTAAACTATTCAAGGTGAGAATAATATCTCCCTCACGGCTCAGTCAAGAAGTCATACAAATATTGATTTGTAGTAAAACACCCTGCCTCTGCCACTTAAATGACCTGGCCATTGTTCCAGGCTAGCATGCAAGCTTGAGAGGCATGGAAAACCACTACCCACAGCATGTTTGCTTTTACAGGCGGGAGGTGGATACAAAGAAAACAACATATCCATTTCCTTCCCTCATCTAGTAAGATCACAGATACCACACTGCAAACCCAAGCCATGCCTCCTAAGACTAAGACAACTGGCCAAAAAATCAACTGATCATATCTGCAACACTAAAAAAAAAAAAAAAGAGTTCAGGCAGTGTGGGAAAGACTGCTATTCCCAGAGCCATTTTCTCAGTGTAAGTCTCTAATTGGTTACTTGTGCTGCGGATGAACTGGAGGACATGAACATGAAGGAAATGAGTGATACTGTGTCTTTGCTGAGAGAATATTATGAGAAGCAGAGTCATAGTGGAAAAAAGGATAAAAGTTTGGAAATAATTTGCTTTTCTGCTCAGTCCATTACATTTTCTCTTTAGATAACAGTTGTGGTAATGATGTAATGATGGTCAGTCATTTAAGATCAGTTTGGATTGGGAGGTGAGACAGAACTTTTTGAAAACTTCTTCAAACTTCAATCTTGTGCACTGTTCATTGTCCTAGGTTTCATTTTAACCATAGAAACTAAAAACAGGGAGCCACTGCTTGTGGTCATAAATTGTCTGTGGGGAATTGTCTGAGGGACCATAGTTGGTGTTTATAATGCATCACAGACAACAAGAGGGTCTCTTGAAAATTAATATTTTTTAACCCACATGGAGAGGAACCAGTGGCTGCTTGGGAGAAAAAAAGTAAAACAGAATAAAAAAAAAAAACAAAAAAACAGAAACATGACTTCAGAACTTTTCCTAGAATCATCTGTTGTTTGTACATCCATGCAAACGAGAAATGCCTGTAAATCATTTGGCCTACTTTAATGGTGCCAGTTAGCCAAAATGTTACTAAGTATAGGTTAAAAAGAGTTAAGAAAGAGTACAAGTTATGATCCATGGCATCTCCATGGCTTCATTATGCTGCCTCATTATCTCCCAAATGAACCATAGCTCAAAAGAATAATAACAGGAATGACAAAATCCATCAAGGTCAACTTTTTAATGTTGCACTATTCATTTTTTAGGAATAAAAAATATTAGAATAGGAGCCTATTGTGAATAAATCAAAATAAAAAAAAAAACAAAATCAGCAACGGAGCGTGACATACAAGGCAAGGTCATGTTCACAGTGATCTGGCCAACACCACACTGTGCAAACTTCTAGTCTGCGGTGGGTGGTGTTCCACTTCATTCTTCTTGACTGCCAAGCACAGGCACCCTACATATTGAATGCACCCTTTGAATATGTAAAGGTGGATGGTGTTATATAGCACTTTCATATGTTGCCTACTGTAGACTCAGTGGAAAGTGACTTCGATTCGGATGGAGGAGCAGTCACTGAATTGTAAATTGTGTCGAATTTGTTGCATAAAATGCTTAAAGCCTTCAGAAAAAACACCAGAATGATGCTTTTAAAGTTTCATCGAAGCCCCGAAGTTGAGAAAGACTTGGCCTAAATTACATGAATAAAAAGGTAAACCAAGGCCCGAGAAGCAAAAGAGATTCGGTGGAAGGAGGTGTAGATTAAAACAGGATGGACAGAAAGAAGTGCTCGGCACGGCGAGCGGAGAGCTTGGATGAAGGATGAAGCTATCTGTGCCCCGACATGTCTACTCATGACACCAATCTAATATCTATCCACTAAGCCTGTCCCTCACTTTCACTCTTCTCTAGAGACTCATAAACCTCTCTCTCTGCTCTCGAGAGTCCTTTTCTCCTCAACCCGCTGCTTAGACACCTACAGTCACAGCACCCTGCTCTTTAACAAACAGCACTTCTACTATCATTCAGACCGGCATCTTTGCACAGAGATGCTGGTAATTTTTTTGGTACACGGGGAAAAAAAAATCTGCACATCTAAAAAAAAAAAAAAGAAAAAAAAAACCCCATCTGCTTCTTTCTGTTACGGCTGAAAAGCCTCTGAATATCATTCGGAATTACATCCTTTGCTGTTATATGCATTGGCTGCATGTTCATGTTTTTTCATGTTTGGCAAGAACATCTTTATTCCATCAGCGATGGTGGTGTGCGGCAACGGATCCATTTTTAAGAGAAACGTGTTCTGAAAGATTGGAGATGTAGACATGACATGATACCGGCTTCGAGTCACAAAAAGGAGCAGCCGAGACTTCAGAGTGGATTGAAACAAACTTCCACCCAAAAGCAAATCTGCAGTCAGGAAGACACTGTTTGGCTGGATTATTAAACCTGCCCAGTGGGGACCGAACCTCACACTTATTGAGCATTACTCTCTGAGAAACACCACTATCTCATTACTTCAGGATCCTGACATGTATTAAGGTGGAAGGTGAGTACAAGTAAGCTTAGCAGTTAGCTTTGTGGCTAGTCTTAGCCCTGGGCTGAGGTATTAAGCATGACTGGCCCTGTCAGGATGGTGTAAATAGCTGTGAGAGAATCTGTCTCATATTACTCATTGAAGCAAAAACATGTGTGGGATCAAAGTGTTCTTCAACGCGGGTTTGAAAGGTGTATTTCAGGCCAAATTGTTGGGATGGCCTGTTAAAATGTGATCTGTGGATGATGTTAGTCAGTGAAACAAGGAGAGCACGACCAAATGAAAAGAAGGAGATCCGGAACATCCAGTAAACAAAGATCAAGCTCCTGCTAACATGAAGTTAGCCGCCAAATACTGATGAAAAACTGAAAATCAAAGGTCCAGCGTGTAGGGTGCTTTGTGGGATTGAGAAACGAGGCTGCAGATTGTAACCAACTTAATCCCCTTCCGAGCGTGCAGGAGAACCTACGATGGCTTCTAAAAACATGATACACCCTCTCGTTGTGTAGATGTAAAAGGGTAATGAAACACAATGATTTAAGTTTGAGGTGATTACACACTAATAACAGTGAATTATGAATATTAATCCCCCTAAATCCTACACTCTGGAATGCAAACATTTCAGTCAGACACAATATTATGCTAAAGACAGTCAGTGAATGTAGATAAGAAACAACAGTGTGTCACCAGATTGTGTTATCGACAGTTATACTAACTTGCTAACTTTGGTACAGCAGCTCATATAGTTAAACTGCAGAAATGCCTGGAACACTGTGGTTATCTGGTCCACCCATTGTGCTTCCAAGTCATTCACGGAGAATATTTCTGTCTGCACGGAAGCTTTGGCTCTGACACATGTTGGTATAAATAAAAGTCCACTCTTGACTCGTTCTCCCTGTAGACTTCCTCTGCTACGTCCAGAGGATCTCCAGGTTTGACGGGAGCACAGCTGTATAACCAGAGATGACAGTTTCCACCACTGTATCTTTCTGGAACTTGTTCTTTTCATCCCGGGAAAAAAAACAAAAAACAACCCAAATGACCCCCCAAAAAACAAAAAACGGACAGGTTGTTCCCTGGAACCATCCGCACAAGGCAATTAGAGGCCGCGGCAACCCAATACAGCAGAAGTTATTTCACTGCATCCACATGGAGGCTGGCACCCCACAGCGTCTGCTAGCAGCTCCTCCACACAGGCACTGTTTGCTCACTGATATCTCCTTACAAACCCTGTGTTTTAAAAACCACATATATATACATGTATATCTGATTTGCAACAGTGAACACATTTACACCAAACACGTACCTCAAGAAATATATATTTTTTCTTTTTTTTGCATGTTCTGCTTATCAGGACTTTAGCCCGTCTAAATCCCTCAGACGGTAAATCCATACCCTCCAAACAACACAGTAATTGTAATAATCAAATCACCATACAGGCGACCTTCAATAAACATGAGAAACAATGAAACAACAAGTGAAACCACTTCACTTATTCACAATTTTGCTCTTTGAAATGTCTAAACTCACTTCTCGTGAGCATTCAGGGTGATAGGATCCAAACGATAGCAAACAGAGAGAAGTATGAGCCTTCATAAACTAATTAACTCCTCCTTTTACTCCACACAAGAACAGACGTTTGCCTAGTTAATAGCTTGGCAGCAGTCTGATTATTCAACTTATACATTCGACAAAGTTAAAGACAGGAGGGAGATGGAGGAGCGTGTCCCAGCCACTCACGGTGAGCTCAAAGTGGTATTAGAAATGCCGTATTAATTTGCTGATAATCCCTCCGCACTTTGAAGCAAATATGCTGTTTTAAATAACAATGACCAAAAGCGCCGAGTGAGGATGTGAGGTGCCGGCCGTTCTGTAGCGAGAGAATTATGGACTGCACAGGGTGCTACTGTAAACAGGTGTTTAAAATGTTAGCTCCGACGCCGCGGAGTTCCCTAATTCCTGTTATGTAACGGCGCAGATTCATTCAAAGCACAAGGCCATCATTATTTCATTCGAGGGCGTGTGAGTTTGCGGGGCGAACGAACGGGAAGTAGTCGGTTCTGCAGCAGAGAATTTGTAGTTCGAGGCAGCTTCTTCCCCGTCTTGGATCAGGAGGTTTGCATGCCTAATTGGAGCCTGGCAGCCGGTGGTGACTGGCTCTATTACAAGGAGGCCACAACAGTCAGCTGTTGGTGCTTAACATGCAAGTCATGTCGGAGCAAGCACACACCATGCAGGAGCAGACAGCACTGTGTAGGGCGACGCCGGGATGCGTGCATCACCAGCACATACGCTGTGAGAGCACACTGTCTCAGTATGTGCTATAGCAGGAAGAGAATCAGACGTACTATTTATCTTTTTTTCCCAGAGCCATATTTTCTCTGTTTGTACTGTATGTTAATTTGTCTGCTGAATGCTAATGCTTGAAAATCCCTGTGGCCTGAAAAAGGTCAAGACATTATTGATGAAGACAAAGACCTGAGCAAGAAGCCGGATCCAAGCACACATCGACCACCTACGTAATGTCACACTTCCAACGGGGAAACCCGTTCTGCTAAAATAGTCCAATTTTTACACCTCTTACTAAATTGGGTAGTAAGGTTCCCCCTTAATTCCCCTCAGGTAATGGAGAAATTAATTATTTAGACATAATGAAAAACAATTCTGATTCCTAAATTGAGCCCATTTCATTTGATATGGACAAAATGGAATCATTTCCGTTATTATTTGACAGTCTGTCGGACAGAACACAAACAGAAAGAGACACATGACGGGTGACAAAAGGTCCCAGACTGCAAACTCACAAACAGGTGTAAATGCGACAACGCCTTATTAAACTGAGTCATAAGGACTTCTGTGGATATAAGTCGCTCTTCAAAATGTGATCTGCGCCAGACATTTTGCCGCGCTCTCCCCTCGACATGCTGGAGAGAGATTACACACTTGTAACCCTTTATCAAATGACTACAAGTGCTGCACAAATACAGTCGTATTTGTCTGTCTTTGAGATCTGTAATCTCATGCAAATGTAGGCACACTGCTGGCATAACTCCACAATGTCATTTAAGATTGATTAGGCCTCTCCTATCAGATGGGGTTTAATATGAGCTGGTATAAGATTGTTCCCTAAGAGCACTAAGAGAAACCTATCTCTGAGGCCAGGTGAAGCAAGCTGTAAAAGATCTATTCTGGGATTCCACTGGGACTCTCTAATGCAAGCGCTCACCTCACATGGCCTGTAATGAGCAGGTACTGAAGCACAGCTTGGGTGCTTAGGTGGGACATAGCTGATTCTCTGAATGACTCAAGCCTGACGATCCATTCTCAGTAATGCAAGAAAATACCAAATATCTAATATCATATGTGATAAGACTTCGGATTTTTTTTCCCATCAAATTTGTTCCAGTCTTCTAATCAGAAAACCTTTTTTGCTGCCCTAACTGTCTTTCATTTGCAGCACGCTCCTTATAAAAAGCTGAAATAGAATTAACTCATGGTTAAACAGGCTTGCACCCAGTTTTGTGTATTAAACTGTTTCCTGAGGATGCTGATGAGCAGGCGGATGGTGAACACATGAAGCCCCTCTGCAAAGCCCTCTTCTACCACGTCAAAGCTACACCGGCCAAGTCAAATCCACTTGTATTGCTTGGAACTGCACAGAGTTGAATATTTCAATGGACTTCACAGACCTCACGCTCTCCCTCTAACGCCTCTCTAACCCATGGAGACTCAGAGAAGCTTCTCCACAAACCTCAGAAAGGATTTCTGACGGAGCCCTAACCCTAAACCTAACCCTGCATAAACACGGGCACAGCACTCCCATCATGCCTTCTTTGTACCAGCTCACTGTACACTCTGCAGCTGTCCTTTCTCTGACCTGTAGTCAGTGCTCAGAAACACCGTGTGCTGCTCCCAGTAATTCATTATGGCCGAAACCTCGGGGGGCTCTACACAAAAAAGGTAATGACCTGTTATTAGTAGTGCCTTTTATATATTTTTTTGTTTTTTGTCCTTTTCTGTCCTTTAAAATAATAAATGTCTGATCTGTCAGCAATTCCATATATGCAAAGGCTGAATACATTCATTCTTTGGAAGGTCCCGTAAGAGCAGGTTACGGATCCTCCGAGTCTGTGAAAGTCGTTAAGGAACACCATTCATCCAAAAGACATTCTCCGCTCACGCACCGATGCCGAAATCTTCCACAGCAGTTCAATTGGGTGGTGATCTGGTAGTCATACGGTGTGATTCACATCATGTTCATGCCCCTAGGATGAGGACGTTATCCTCACAGAAGACAAGCCACTCCCATCAGGATCGTCCATCTCTAGGGAACAAGTCAACCCAAGCGACGCCACGACAATGGCCTCAAAGGCATAAAAGAGCCACTGATCCCCCTCATTGTAGGGCTCAAGCATTCAGGCCTGTACCATTCTCTCGCCCACTTATTGAGAACATGATGAATGATCTCACTCTATTCTTTGTGAGTGAAGCTCCTGCCACATGTGCCCAAATACTAAGACTCTTGCTGTCTTGATCCAGATAGCAGGGAGACGCATGACATGATGTGAGGTGCATTATTCCATCATGTGGAAACACCTGTAGCCTATGAAATCATCACCGTAATGACTACGAGTGTAGTGTAGTCTCCCTGAACTGTTAAGTGCAGGACATTCTGTTTGGTATTTAATATTTTCAGTTCGGTACGCTCAAGACCCACATATTACCCATAAGACTTGCGCGTATAGAACAGAAAATCCTTAGCACAGAACAGATATCTGTATACTGACACTGTTCCAGTGAAGTCAGGTATAGCCGTGGAAATACGCCCTGTATAAATGAGGGCAAGATTCAGCTGTAAGGGAATTATCAACAGGTCAAGATCTAGAGATGAAGCAATACTGACATTCTTTCCTCACTGACATCATGCCAGTGTTTGAGTGCCTTTGGAGGACAATATGTAAGTCACAAATTAACTGAAGTTATCAACAAACTATTATGAAATGAGCAGTTTTTAAATGTCCACTGAAGTTAACATGCTAACCAGCTAGCTCCTGTCCAAAAAATCCTACTAGCGGTGTAAACACAAACACCTGAGCTCCAAGTCTGGAAAGGCTAGATGCATAACCAACTGAGCTAATTAGACAGTGGCAGCAACAATTGGCATCAGTAAGTGTTTACTCTGATGATACGCTGCCACTTACCTGCTTTGATTATGAATTGAACAGATGGCCAATTCTTACATATTGCACCGTTATCAATAAGAGTTATTGCTGGTGGACCACTGTCGAATGTTTACATTCTTCAAAATGAAAGACAAAAATGACCCAAAATCTGAGATGAACCGTGAATTTTGTGCATCCCCATGCCAATAGTCATACAGGTACAGAATGAACAGCGGTGGTATAATGTCTGTGGTGATTCTGAATGCTCTTTGCAGGTGAACAGTGTTGCAGTGAGTAGCAGCTGTTTTATGAACCTCTGAACAGAGCTAACTTTAAGCATTATGCTTCTAATTTGTATTTCAGAGACACATAAATTAGCCTTTCAGAAGCACACTGCAAACTGTCTTCGCCACTTATCATTAACCTGCTGTACTACGAGAGACTGCACAAAGCACCAAGCAGCCGTTTCCATGTGCCGTGTGTGGGCGTCAGGCCTTAATCAAATTGACATAGACGCGTCAGCTACTAAGCTCCTTCTCCTCACATCTTTCAGTCATTCACCAGCACAGCTTTGTCAGGATTACGGCTGTTGCCATCATTCCCCAAACCCGCGCCACTTCAGCTGTCATCCAAGTGTGTCACAACTGGAGAGGAATGAATGTGGAAGAGCACAAATGGGCGCTGCAGAAATCAACAGTTTGAAGTGCTTTTTTTTCCACTAGCTTAGGGTGTAAAAAAAAAAAAAAAAAAAAGTTTGAGATTAACTGTGAAAAGTATGCGGCACGGCCCCGGATCTTGCCTTCCTCTTTTGATCAAAACTGCGCAGTCTCACCTCATCCTCTCCAAATAAACAACCCCTGATATGTTTCCAATTGCTGCTCCTTTTCTGCCATTAGTAACGTCTGTTTATCAGATTGATGCCAAACAGTGAAAGGTCCTGTTTTACTCTGGCTCATTTTGAGCCTCCTCATTCTGACGGCACCTGTTTATAAAACCTGGAGAGAATGCTACACAAAGGGCCAAAAGGCTGGAAAGGGCAGCAGGAGGGGAAGTATAAACAGCTACACAATGAAATCAGCCTTTGAACAGTCGACATGTAAAACCAGTCAGGGTAAATGCTGTGATGACTCAACAGTATGAAACACAGGGCAACGATCTAAAACTCTACTAGCTGCCCACAGAGGCAGCTGAAGAGTGAGGCTGTACTAAGGAACCTCCACATACATCAGGTGATACTGTGAGGACACATTTTGGCATGGCAGCTGCTGCATTATCATAGCTAAATGCGTCCATATAGAGAAAAGGTGGTCGCGGTCAGGAACATGTCTTTTGATGAATTTACTTCATCATCTGGCACCTTGTAAAAGAAAGTCACAGTGATTGGGAATTCCATTCATGTGTTAACTTCCCTGGCACCCTCAAAGAGTGATTGTATCCCTGCATCTGTACACACTGATAAAGGCAGGGTGGCTGAAAACGTTTTGTGTACTGCCAGACAGATGATTAAGTAAATTCATCAAAAAGACACATTCCTGAACGTGACTCTCTTTTCTCTGTATGGACACACATGGAAACAAATTAAACAAAAAATGAAACGTGAAGTCCACATTTTTCACACAATCTCACATGTGACTGTCTTTTTCCACATACAATGCCCGCGTTAAAACATTTTCACACGCGACTCACACAAGTTGATGCATGACTGATCGGTTTTCATAGATACGCTGCCTTGATCTGACATTAGTGCTAGAGGAAAAGAGGGGGAGTCATCTGGAAATTGATGAACATTCCTCAAAAAAATTACAATTTGCCTCCTCTGGCAGTAGCTTTGTAGAACTGTGAGGCTGCTGGTGCAAACACTGTCTTAGCAAGTTATTTCTGTAATTTTGTTGTGAACTGTGTGATATACTGGACTGGTGCTGAAAACTCTATTGGGAATAATAACAGTGATACAGCACACTGACACTGACACCGTTACAAAGTGCTCTGCGGGGCTTTAATTTATTGTCCTCTCTTTCACAAACCCTACTCACTGCACTTCACAGCGTGAGAGGATCACGGAACGTATTTCCAAGTAATTTGAACCAGGTCTGACCTGAATATGCCTCATCTCCTACCAATTAACTTCCTGCGAGGTCTTTCTGTCACGAGGTCAAATCCCCTGGTACATTATAATTAACAGCAATACATCTGAGGCCAAGCTATAATTTGGAAGAAAGAAAATGCAATATGTTTTAAATGAAGAGAGGACAGTTAGGCAAAACAACAATCACATTAGTGCAACAAAAACACTGCCTGGATATGGTAATTTCATATTCACTCGCTGATGACTGTTATTTACCTCAAATTTTATACAACATACCCAAAAATGTGAACATGCAGGAAGTCACTTTGCATGATTGTGAACCAGCCTGACTATTCTGGTCTGCACTGATTCTAATGTTTGCTGAAATGTTTCAGCTCGGCGTTGCCAAGGATAAAAACCAAAGTGTGCTGTGCTGCTCTTCTTTAAAAAGAAGAGAAAGAGAAACATTCCTACTTTTCGAAGATGAGAAACTAAAGCACGAAGTCGAGTGCCCTTTTGTTCCTTACACTCTCACCACTTACGTCTCTGCCTCAGGTACGTCTAATGGCTTTTAGGATGCTTGGTCGTAAAGCTTAATGCATCTTGCCCAAGTTAATGCAAGGTGTTGGCTCTCAATTCTCGATCAGAGACCTTTACAGAAAAAAAACATACAAAACTGAGAAATGTTTGTGCCAGGAACGTTTATCACGAGACACAGGCTTTTGAGGCAGCGGTTTCTGGAGATCAAACTGGATAAAAATGTCACCCAATCACGGCTTGACGTCAATTCAATTGGTAAAGCTGAAGCTTCAGGGATAGCAAAGTGTTGCTGATGTGAGAAACACTCGATGCCCTTTTTTATTTCCTAAGTGGGTGTTTGAAAACTGTAAAGGGTTAAAGCAAGAGTTAATGGCAAAGTAGTAAAGGATCAAAGGTGTGTATATTTTTTTTCTGTTGATTGTCATGCTCGAAAAAAAGTCCACCACTGGGCACATTTGCAACAGAGAGAGTACGGGTGATTTTTTTTTTCTCCTGGAAGTCTTAGATCCTTCAAATTTCAGCAAGGGCTGATTTGGAAACACCTGTGGATACAGCTGGTATAATACAGATCCACAGACCTGTTTAAAATGACAAATGCATAAACCCCCGAGGGCAGTGTGCACATCGAGCAGCTGCTATCTGAGATGCAACAGGAGTGAACTGGTGTATAAGCAGCACGGACGCACAAATAGAGGGTTGAAACACAAGTCGTGATTGGATGTCATTCGCTGCAGCATTTCAAATGAGGCTTTTTGGCTTCAGGATCATGTCCGGGCCCATTGCATGCAGGTGAAGAGTACTCAACCGATCACAACAGAAACTGCTATGGAGGGATAATTACATAGAGGTAATTTCAGAGTACAAATACAGAGAATGACTGCAGTCATAAATCAGAAATAGATACAATGACAATCTCAAAGATTCTAACTAACATTACATGGAGATATACGATGACAGCGTCTAGTTCAATAACCATGACATCTAACCTTTGATTTTTTCTTTTCCTTTTTAATTGTGCATCGAAACCAAGATCCATTTCCAAGCCTTCAATTTTAGTGTAATGGCAACATGAGGGGACCTGACTTAGATTAATGTGTTATTAATGAGTTGTTGAAGTTGTAAACTAATTTGTTGCTGAATAAAATTACCTGCTGGTTTGATCAGAGGAAAAAAAAAAGGTTCAATCTCATTATACAACAATCCAAAGGTGGATTTGAGGTGAATTATCAAAACACGTCGAGTGCATATCCACTACAGCCTTTGGCTTTACACATGGCCACCGTTACCTGACTAAAGTGTTGTTTTTTTTTTCCTCCGTAACAAAAGACTTATAGTAGTGAAGAACTTCCATCTTCTGCTAAAAAAAGAGGTATTGATTGAGTTGACATCCAAAAAGCACACCTCAGTTAAAACTCTCATGACAGAAAAAGGGAAACATGCATACATAAAGAGGGAGATGCGGAGAGTCGGTCTTCATTTCCCTCTTCCAACCAAGTTTTGTTTTGGTCCTAGCCTAAGTATCTTTCGTGTATTCTCTTCGCATGCTCGGGGGCCACTGTGACTGAAATTGCCAGTCTGCACCCTAATTAACTAATGAGGCCAAAAGGGCTAAACTGTTGCCCCCATCCGCTTTCTTTGTTTGACCCAGAGGTGGCCCTGCATCTCACCAAGCTGATAATCACTGCAGAGCTGCAGAAGACTCCCTGGCATACTAATGCAAGAGAAACTCATCTACCAAGCGCAGCAGCAGTCAGTTTAGATCATCCAAACTATGTTTAGGTCTTGTTCGTCTAACAGAGAACAGAGTGTTTTTCTACACTTCACAGGAAACACAATCACTATCTGCAAACTGAGAGCTCTTCCTTTCAGATCACGTTCTATTTAGCTTTTTATGAATCATGAGCTCCCCTCGCTTCGCCCCTTCGTAGATCTGCTGGATGCAACACTGTCAGAACTTTGAATGAATCCCAAATCAAACCAGTGCATTGGAAAATGTTTAGGACAGAGTACACCAGGCTGTATCTGATACGCTGCAAGCTTTTTACATTGCTTAGAACTCCAAGGCCCTGAAATAAATAATACACAGATAGATAATGAGGCCTGAACTAGCTGGGCTTGTGCTCAGGTTTACCCAACCTTTTCTTTAAACAATAAATCCCCTGAAAAGGCTACAATATTTGTATTGCATGTGTTGTAATTGACTCAATGATCATTGATATTGATTGTGTAAATTTAGTCACCCATTTCATGGGTACAAACCGTGATGTTTTTCAAACACTAATCAAGGTTTTTTTTTTTTTTTTGTCAAAACCTAAGCAGAACATAAGCACAGCGTTGTGACAAGAGAGAAACAGAAAATTCAACCTAAACAGACATAACCTTGTAACACAAAGAACCATTCAGTTTTAACTCATCTGTGGCTCTGCAGAAACAAACTGGGCTAACATTTATTCTGGCGACTGGGTTGGAATTTTCATGTCGTGAACTCGAAGCCCCCAGAGGGCCGGAGCCTGCTGGTCATTTCTTCCCACGTGATAATCTAGACATATAGGGTCCTCGACCAAAGTCTACTCAATAATATGGATTTAACACAAGTATTCATTACATTGCCATTTTGATGTGAATCTCTTCAAGGTGTATTTATTGATTTATCGGCCGTAGGGATGGAAGAACTCCAAAAACGCCTCTAAATACATTAAGCAATCGTGTAGTAAAGTTTCCAAACTGCAGGTCCAATCAAGCAGACCAATGTGCAAGAAGAGACAAAGAAAGGTCCTTTAAGCTGCAGGCATAGGTGTCTAACAGGGCTCAACACTTTTCACATTGCACATGTCATTCAATCCTTTTTAATAGACAAATGTTGAGAAGTGGAGCTGTAATAGCTTAACATTGTATATGACAGATAGTAAACAGTGTCCTCCGTATGAGCGTAGGAGATGCGCAAAAACAGATTTGGTTTAGAAACTCTGTCCTTACTACACAATGCTTTCGACTAAAAGCTTTCCGAGCACGCTGAGTGTCTGAGGAGCTGCCATTCTGTTATCCTTCATGGACCAGCAGCCTCATCTGAATTGTTGACAGTGGCTAAATGACCCAAGAGGCATTTTTGGCACCGAGTGGGTTAGATAAACTTGCTGAAATGGAGTCAGTCAGAGCTTCCCCTCCGGGCACCTCGGAGAGCCCCTTAGCACCTGGGTCGAATGGTTATCGCATCTACTCTACCAAAATACCATTCTCCAGATACATGTCACACTTATATGTTTGCACAAGAAGTGGAAAGATAATAAGAGAGAGTACATAGCTGGGTGCAATTTTTATAAGCAATCTTAAAACCAGATATGGCAGATTTGATGTTATGAAACCCGTTCGAGTGGATCTGTGCTGACCACAAAATGTAGAAAAGTGATATGATAATAATAATATAATCATATATTTTTAAAATATAAGGTTGTAGCTTCGAGCGTGTAAGAGAAACGTTCTTTCAGGAAAATCTTGAAGCCTTTCAAAAGGTCATCCAATTAAACAGCTGAACCAAACAGTCAACACAAAGGTATAATGACTGAATTATTTCGGTCGCTCTGCCAGAGGACAGTATATGCCACAGATCACCAGAGGTGGAGAGGGAGAGAATGAATGAGGTTGATCCGAGAGGGGGAACTGACCTCTCCTCTCTGATAGAGATTCTACCATTATCAGTCATTCATGAAGTGGATGGCCTTCTATTATCAGAGTCTGCCCTTTTGGGTCGATGACATCCTTTTTAATTTTTTGTGTCTTCGCAGACTGATAATGGGCCATGCAGGCGAGCGGCATGTGTGTGTTACGTGCTGATTTGGTCGGTATTAATAGGTTGCGTGTGAGAAAAACAGGGACAGAGGGTCTCACAAAAGAAAAAAAATGAAATACTTGTAAAGTTTTAATGTGCATAATACATTTTTTTTCTTTTTCATTATTGATTAAAACTCAGATTTGGACATACCCCACAGAGAATCAAACTTAATGACCTCGTTTGGCTGCCCTCATCTCTGGTTTGTTCAGTGAGTCAAACAGACATGGCTCTGTTCTCATTGCCTGCTGCTGAAGAAACAATTGAGCAACCAGAGCTTTGCAGGCAGGACTAATGATGGGGACAACATGTTCCTTCAAAGCTTACAGGTTGTTTTAAGATCACACTGATAAAACCTCTTCTAAAAAAAAAAAAACTTTCTTAAGGGTTAAAACTGACAAACATTAAGTCAACTGCTCCTGGCAGAGGATGCGCGATAATATCGGTCTCTCAAAAATAAATATTTCTGCCACCATGACAGGCCAATGTGAGGAAACTTTAGTAAATGGATTCCACTACAGGAGAAACTTTATTAAAATATGTGCATATACCGGCAACAGCAATTCACAGAAATGAGTTGGAAAAAGCACATCGGCTATAAGCAAAATTTCAAAATTGTGCATCCAAGACTAGCAACCTGAATGCATCTTCAGTGTTCACAGTATATGACAATACCTAAGCGGGACCGATAGAGGACCTGCTACTGCTTGGGATACGATAAGAAAAAAAAGAAAAAAAGACGACAAATTGCAAGTAAAACCTGAACCTTTACGACACAATGAGTCTTTTTTACAGCACAAATCAGTGGAAAGGTGCTGCTGTTCCATTAAAAACACTTTGCACTTCCTGTTTCCTCATTAGAATGCAGATGGGCTATTTCAGCTGTTATCCCCATCTTAATCTTTTAAAACAAACATGCCCAGAGCAAGACTCGACAGGAGGAGGAGGAGGAGGAGGAGAACAAGTAGCAATGTTTTCTTTGCAACACGAAGCAATGTAGTTCATAGGAAGTGATTTTGATTTAGAGAAACACCACCAATAACAATACCCCCGGTGTGAGGAATAGCCTCAACCATGTTCTCATTTGTTGCGGGTAATTATACGGTGGTATCGCAGTTAATTTGACAGTGATATATGGGTGTTTAAATTATGCTAAGCATAGCACTTTTGAGGCGAACTGGGGTTACTTGTTACTATGTGTGTATGGACTGGTTTTGGGTGAGGGGAGGATGAAAGGCACAGGCACCTCAACCTATATAGCTCATTGAATCAAAGTGAGCCCCCAGTGAGGATTGGATATGGCGGAATCCATGAACAGAGGCTAACCTTAAATCCAATGGAATCTTCTGCAATCGTTTTGCAGCCTCTGGCCAGTTCTGTGCTTATTCCTCACACCATCCTTCATAGGACCAGAGACACTTCCTCCTGCGAGCGAGCCCCCTCAGTATCATCCCCACACAGGCGTAGACGCGTACCAAAGACAGTCTGATTCACATGCCAGCAGATGATATAATAAGGAGCCAGAGCAGATACTAAGAAACAGAAACTGTAACCGCCAGGACGTGGCTCTGGATTTATAAATGAGCACGCCGGCTGCTCGAGGTAGAATAAAAAAAACTCCTTCGCATAATTGAGAATGCCTTGTTAATTCATCCCTCTCGAGCCTTCCCATTTGACCGTTGCTCGCTGTGATGGAAGCTTCGGCTGACAGCTCCATCCACAAACAAAAAGGAGCTTCATCTGTAAGCGTTTACACACACACCACCAGGGTATATCTGAGAGTCAGCTACAGAACTTTGTTGTAACCTTTCCTGAACCCTTTGCTGTCTATCACCCGGCTGAGTGATGATACCGATCCCCTGAAAGACGACTCGCTCCCGCTGCCGAGACACTGTCTATCACTTACGCACAGCTGCAGCCGAGATACCCTTCAGCTGTAAAAGGGGGACCGTCCAATCCCGCTCTATAGCTCGGCTGAGCTCCCACAGCTCATTTGTAATCTCAATCAAAGACAACAGCAGCCCACCATGTGAGACAGTGGAGAGTGTTTGCTGCTGCATACAGATTCGGTAACAAGCTCAACATTGGAGTTGCTTGATATCAGACTGAACTGTCAACCTGTTGCACTCTTCGTTTCCTTCTTCAGTCTGACATGGTCTCAACTAACCGATTTCTGTGGGGTAGGTGAGGGCCAATTTCCCGAACCAATCACTTCAGAGCAACATGCAGCTGAATACAATGTAATTTAAGTTGGAGCTGATATGCGTAGTCATGCGGCCATCGTGCATCAGCCAGGGTTTTGAAAGTGGAGTGGAGCGACAACGTAATGGCGATGTCAAGAGAACGTGCATAGCGCTCGCCATTGTTATCACCCCTCTGTGGCTCCTGTGAACAGCCTGACAACAGCGCTGGTCCTGCCTGCCGCACTTATTGGCTAATCGTTAGTCTGCCCGCTGTACCAATCGGCTCATCTTCTTTTTCTGAAGAGAAACCACTCTTTTCGTGTCACAATGCCGGATAAATCAGTTAACTCAGTGGAATGGATGTGTACAGAGGTCTGGATACAGGCAAAGGAATCAAGATATAAGAGCATACGGGGAAAAGGTATTCATTTTACACATGTAATGAGGCAACCAAAAATTGTCATGGAGAGAATGAACATGTGGAAATTTTAACCCCGAGCAAACAATCGACACGTTTTGTGCCAAAGATGTCCGTAATGAGTCAAAGCTGAAAACACAGACACTGTGTACTGTGACAGCAGTTTCTAGGATGCCATTTCAGGATGGATGGCCTTTTTTAATGGGCATCTATCCTGAAATGACATCCTAGAAACTTACAGCGTCGCATCTTATCTCATTAGACAGTTGTGACTTTTTATTTCAGGTCAACAAGAACAATTCAGTTTATTATTGCCCATAACCGGCTACACAGACATTCTCCTCTGCCCTTACACATTAATTTATTTATGTAAGATATCATTGTCTGTACTGATAAAGTTTTCATTATTGCTTTCAAGCAATCCTTAAATGACCAACGAGACAGATACCTCGGACGACCATCCTCACGCTCGGAGCTGTGATCACCACCACACATCGTTAAGTCCCACGCTGCTCCAACAGTGTATAATCTCTCGTCGCTTTCACACAAAATGCCAACACATTTTTCACAAACCTGTCAACAGCCTCCATCAACTTTACATCCGTTTATGCACAAACTGACCATGTCAGTCCTCGGAATCATAACGCCAAATCCAACAACAGTGTGTAAGATAAGAAAATCCTAGATGTGATTTGTGAGACTGGATCATTTTGTCACGTTTAAAAAGTGCAAACGATGACGACAGCCGTGCGGTAGCTCTCACAGGTGCTCAATCAGCTCTCAAAAGCATGGCATATAACATGCTTAACATGTAGAGTTTGGGAAGAGAAGAGTACTTCAGCCATCCATTTTGTATTGCAGAGGAATTACAAAGAACCCTTTCAAATGTTATGAATCAAAGTAGCACAAATGGGTACTGATCTTATCGCTGCTCTGAAGCGTGGCATGAAGTGCCACTTTCCACCGAGCACCATAAAATATCATAATCATAAAACATCAGTATAGCGTCGATATTGAATGCATTAATACTTGAATACTTGAAATCACTGTTTTTAAATCGGCATCACTCATTGAAGCAGCTGAAAGGGTTTGAATGAGCCTGCTGCATACAGTTGTGTGATGAACTTAAGCTTGTTAGGCATCGACAACTGAACTGAATGAAAACTGTATCAAGAGCATTAGCGCCATGTCAACTTCATTAGCCATGCAGCTGTACTTAACTTTTGTGTAATCACTGTGGTCACAGCACTTCATACCCATCGCTATTATCCGAAGAGATTCTCCCAGAATGCCTCCGCCTTAAAATAAACTGCTCACACAGGCGACATAGGAGGAAAAGTGGTACATGTACTCACCATGAAATATATGCTAACTAATTTATGACAGTGCTTAAAATGCATTAGGCGCATATTTCCTAGTTCCCCCAGCCCACCGAATCTTTCCACCCGCGGTGTCACCCAATAAATTTGTCTGGTTTAAACATGATTATGAACATTGGTAGCGCATAACTCCTACAACTGGCTGTTTCAACTTTAGAGGATGGCTGCGGGGCATTAGGCTTTTAAACAGGTTTGAAGGGAGGACACACAGGATAGATGGCTTGTCTGGGTGTTTGGCAAAGAAAATGTGCGATTTGCAAGTTATCTGGTAAGTGTGCGATATGGAGGGAGAGGGAGTCTGAATCCCCATATTCAATCTAAAAGAGATTTTGTTCGTGGCGGATTCCATTTTAATTGGATTTCTCTGTCCAATTCTTTCCGGAATAAATCTTCCTCAAAAGGACACCTGATCTGATGCTTGCCACCGTCAACAAAGGCCAGAGACCCATCGATTAAATAGTTGATGGCTCCCGCCTTTACTCTAAATGCACTTTCCTGAGGCTCGGTTGTAAGGCATAAGCGAATATAGTGGTTGCATTTTTTTCTTTTTATTCCTTTTGCCCTTTTCATTTCTATGATCAGAGCACTTTCCAGTTTGTCAAAGATAATTCAAAAGAGGTGATACTTCCTAAAAATCATCAGAAACTTGTAGACGTTATTCATGTAGTCAAATAATTTATTCAGTGCCATTTCTACTGATGTCATAACAGATCTTACTTGTGTGCCTCTAAGCTCATGCCATCACATCAGTTTGTAGGCATGTATATTTTTTTTTCTAAATTTAATGAGATGCCACTCCCACAAGGACCAGTTATATCATATACAACTCACATCATATGTGCCAGCCCAGCCATCACCCCCAAAACATGTAATTGACCTGCCGGTCCAGTGGAGCATACCGTGTTAGTGTTAGGTCACTTGTTGCCTCACCTCGGCATGAAAAGTACACGTTGCATGCTGGTGCAGTACCAGCAGGGGGCGATAATGGCTGGAGCAATAGACATGTGTAGTATAAGGAGCAACAATGTCTTCTAGTGAGGAGGTCCAGGAGGATGGATGGCTCAAAAAAATTTTTTTTCTTTTCTTTACGATGATTTTTCTCCTGCGTGAAACTAATTGTCAGCATTGATTGTTTCAAGGAAATTTTGAAAGATTATTTTTTTTAACCAAACCATGATCATAAAACATGTTATTAAGATGGTGGACTAGCGGATCTATTCCATGTTTTGGTGTGATAGCTGGCTGAATGAACATGATATCACACATTCTCACACAATTTAAAGACCTGAGCAGATGCTATAAAAAGTGTTGTGACAAAATCGATGTGGCAGCCAGAATGATAGACTGATGTAATTATTGTTAATAATAATTTTGAAGCAGGGTATTTTTTCAAAACTGTAGCTTCACTGAACCCTTCATCCACTTCCTGAAGAGCAGCACATTCTCTGGAACAAGATCACTTAATGAGTGAAGTGATGCGTCAGTCCCTCACCTGCGTTAATTACTGTGTTTACCATAAATGGATCCATTGTGTTGCCAAAGGCCACAGCAGTGACGGTGACTGTTCTACACCTGTTGCTGAAGGTAATAATTACGGAAAATGGATTAATAATAACAGTAATTAACACAATCATATGTATTAGTACGCTCACTGCATGTATGACAGATGAAGTGGTTCCAACTGAGCTCCAAATGCGCGACAGAACGACATATGAAGATAGACATGTTTGTTGAAAACAGAAGAACAAGTCATTTAATCATAAGATCAGGGAGGGCTGAAGTGACTGAAGGAGCCACGTGAGGTGAACAACAAGAACGGCAAAAGCAGCAGGTCCTTGTCATGCTAAATATGTCGACGAAGACATCCGTCACAAGAAAAACAGACGACTTTGACCCTACGTGCTCCACCGACGCGTCACATATTAGACCCTTACACCTGCACTTTGGACCGTATATTACAGTGAACACGAGACTCAAACGAAAACATGAATACCAATGAGGGGACTTAACCTCAGCACTACTACTTTGTGTATTCTTACTGACAGAAGACATGGCCTTAATTCACTGTCTGTTGGCAATAGGAGTGGGTTGGTGTGTATGTTTCTGTGGAAGCTATTTCCATATGAATGTGGCATAATGCAGCTGTTTTTGAAGCAGGGGATCAAGGGAAATTTTTGCTAATTTGCTGAAAGGCGTGGAGAGAAAGTCATTGTGAGTGTGGATAACACTGGGTGATGATAGGAATATTGAAGATTATTGCTGCAAAGTGAAGTGAAGCAAAGGCGCTTAACATCTTCAATATTGATGCAGGAGATCAAATTTGATTGGTTAAGGGAAAGAACACACACAAAAAAAACAGCGAAGGCAGCGTCTGAATTCTCATTTCCTATTATTCAATAAAAATAAATATAAAAAAAAAACACACAGGATGAGGAATACAAGCTCAACAGTGTGAGCCGGAGACGAAACAAGCCGACGGGGAAGAGGGAGGGTTTGTAAACAGCAAATGAAATCAGATTCCTGCACCACCTCTCCATCCCACCCTATCTCATTTTCGCTGCGAGTATCCCATGGTGAAACCCGTCCGAAATCCGCAATCTGTCAGAGGATGGTGTCATCCTAATGACACACTTGGCATACTGATGACTCCCATCTGCATCCCCCTGCATCCAACAGAGTGGATGTGCCGCTAACACATACATTATTTAACCTTCTGAATGGGGCGAAGGAGATTGGTAAAAATAACATGTCTCTGTGGTCCAGCTGGATGCTGAGACACTCTATTATAGCATTTTCACTCCGCGGATTCTTAAATAATGTATGTACATAAGGCAGCAGGGAGGAAAGACAGAGCCGGTGCCAAAAAGGAGAACAGAGTAAAGAGTTAGATAGGAATAGACGGAGAGAAAAGAGGGAGAGAATTGGTAACTGCAGCCCACTGGTGCTGGCGTGAAGCAAAAAAGAGAAAAAAAGGAAAAAAAAAAAACATGCCCTTGAAAAATGAGGACGAGCAGCAAGAACTAGGCTGACTCTAACTCCCATGTGAAAAAGTACATATGGCGGTTCTGACTCATATACAGCGAGGGCTCGTCTTATGGATTTCTTCAAGCATGCTTTTTGCTGCTGAGTATCATTATTATCTGCGTTTGTCAAATTGAGAAGACTTGAGTCTGACTGGCGAGAACAGATCTCATCAATAACTCTGAGGGCTCAAAGAATGTTTAATTCTTTTCTCAACGTCTCCGGAGATTCTCAGTCATCTCGGTCTGTCGGCCGAGAGCCGGAACGTCTTCAGACTAAAAGTCCAGCCGCCTGCTGGTAAAGTCTTGCTAAAAAATTGAACAGGGTTACGGTATTGCTGACACTGAGCTCCTGTGCAGCTGAGGTCCAGTGTCCTAGGAATTACGTTTACAGTGGATGATTCTGCAGATCACAGCTCAACTTCCAGACCAACTTCACATTTCTTTAGGTGCAATTTACCAACAGTGTGCTTGTGGTCCAGTTAGTTTTAGGCACAATAACTGTTTTTGTCACCAGTGCACAAGTCTCACTTTTATATCATTTTCTTTTTCTTTTTTTAATCACCACAAAGCTGGAAATTATAGACTGTAAAAACATCAAGTGGTGTCAGGCTTAGCACCCTTGTCACCGATGTCCCCCACCCTATATTTCACCTTCCATATATAACTTAACATGTATTGAAAAAATGTTAATATGGTGACCTATGTATGATATGTACAAACAAACATGAACCTATCAGTGGTTTTCTGACACCTTCCTCAGGTGACTGGGCTTCGAACGAGTGTATCATCTCTGGAGGTCGTGACAACATCTTTTCTTGGCTTAAATGTGAAAGCAGACGGGTGCAAATGCTAAAATGCTACTTTTGAATAGCCAAAATATAATTATGTATTTCATTAAGCAAAACTAAAAGGCCAAAAAGCACTTTTTTTTCCCCTCTAGAAGCATGCTGGTGCATCAAGGACATCATTAACATAATTTTCCTGTGCCTCCAAAACTGTCAAAAAATCCCTGTTGAAAAAAGGAATATGTTTTAGAAAGTGGCGAAGCTCATAGTTCAGGCACGAAAACAATCTAGTAAGGGCTACAGAAACATCAACAACGTTACTACTCCGCTCATGTCCGGGGGGCGCAAACAGCAAAACAAACAGGAAACAAATAACAGGCTTGTATATTTAAAGTCCACCACTTACACTGTCCTTCTGTCACTCTTACCCCTTGTGCCTATCAGAATTATACACATATACTGCTGCATCGACTAATGCAGTCTTTCATCTCGGGAGGACAGTCTCAGATCAAGACATACCAGTGCATCATATGTACGTTAAAACATGAGGGGGTAGAGAACCCGTGTCACCAATTTTTTATGTATCTTTATCAAATAATATATGCACACACACCTACAGGCATAGAGAGTCCATGACCGAAATCTCAGAATGCAGCAAGTGAAGTCTTAACGTAACATTTTAAATAGGAGTGCCATCCTTTGGCCCCCAAGCCAACGGCTCTGCTGCTGCCTCATCTCCTCAATCTGCTGTTTGCAGCCCGGAGTGCCAACCCTGGCTGTCTCCCCTGACCAGTGTTATCAACAAAGCAGCAAGCAACGCGCTATCTGGCCGCTTATCCTCACGGGAAGATTCCGATAACAGTAACAGTTAGCGTGCAGCGTGGCCCCGGGGGACAGTCAGACCTCATGAAATTCATTTCGGTATTCTTAATTTTCGTTTTCTCCGACATTCTCGGCGATACGCTGAAGCCGAGTTTCTTAAATGCCGCTCACGTCGGTGAAAAGGAAAGAAATTATCATCTTGTGTTTATTCTTCGAGCATGGATGTCGATACAAGGACGATGTACAGCGCAGGCAGGATCCCATGGCTTTTGAATACCCTTTCATCAGTAAGCCAGAGCACTTCCATGGCCTAAAACTATTCCTTCTTCCTGGTTTGTTAATGTTGTTTTTCAGCTCGGATCATTTCTAACGGGGTAAACAGCCTGGCTTCCACACGAGCCGGCCTGAAAATCATCATCTACTGCACAAATTGTGTGAAACAACTGCTATCTTTCTGTCCTGTGAAGTCACACATGGTATTAGTAACTAATCACACAAACATAAAGATAAACGTAACACAGTACGTGTACATTTTGCATGGGTCAGTGGTTCCTGTAAGCCATGTCTTAATGCCCTTCTGAATAAGGAGTATTAGAAGCCGCTCTGTAGTTTCATGATAATGCTACAAACAGCTTGAGAGGCTAAAGATCTGCTTACTGTGAGCAGCAAAATGAAGGATAATTCAGGCTTTACTGTTTGGAGCTTAGAGCTTAGCACAGTTCAAAGCAAAGAATCTCGAAAAAACATATTTCTTTTTTTTTCTCTTTTGTCCGAGAATAGCTGCTGATAGCAACTAAACAGCGGTGGTGTTTAGGCACTCTCAGAACTCGGTTTTGGAAAGACTACAGTCCTGGTTAATAGTGAAGAAGTTGACTGTGGTGTAAAAGTCCAATTTGCAAGAAAGTTTACGAGTGTCGAATACTGGCTCTTTGGGACGGCAGCCAACCTGACCTGAAATCTCAAAGCATCAGTGTTTGACCAGTTGGGAGTGAGACGCAAAAATCAACTTCCATACAAGTTGGACCTTTGAAGCATGAGAAGGAGGTATTTCCATCAAATTCAAGATGTGAACCGCGGGCTCTAGGGAAATTGGCTGAACAGATTGCTATAATACAAAGTATATGTAAAGTATTCCATTCTGAAAGTAACTGATTTTATGGGCGATCGCAGAAAAGCCATGGAGGATTTATTCAGTTGTAACTGTAATAGTGTGGAAAGCGTGTTTGTCTCAAGGATCAGTTTAATTGGATATCAACTGGGAATCATTATGCTGGAACCCAATCTGAGGAACATTTGCCAAGATGGTAAACAGGATTCAATCTTGTAAACTGATTTATACAAAAAAAAAAATAGATATTGGGTTTTCTATTAAAATAAGTAAAAGTTAATTAAATGTAAGAATCTGAGTTATGTGTGCAGGGCTCATTGCATAGACAGATCTAATGCATCTGGACTGGTTTCAGTTTGATTTTTGGTTTATCTTTGTACTGCCCTCGACCACATGTCTGCTGTAAGAGGTCATTTGAGGCCTTTGTGCTCTTGATTACAGCTCTTTGGCTTGATGTTTCAAACGAGGACAGAATGGCATGCAGGGTGTCCGTGCCAAGAATCTTTGTACGTGAAGTAAGAGCGAGGATGAGAGGGCGCGAGAAGAAAGGGTTGAGACGATGGCACCGTAGCCCCCATCAGATGTAACTCAAAGGAGCCTCCGCGGTGGTGGAAAAGGTTTCTACCAGCAAGAGGCAAGTGAGCACTTTGATTTGCTTCGGTTTTGCACCGCTTGCAAAAGACTCTGCTAAAAATATGAAGCAAAAGCTGACAGAAACAAAAGGAACTGTGTTTGGAACTCCCCAAATGCTTCCAATCTCTCATCCCGCGTGCCGCATATCTGTGGTCGGCTGTGGGTGGTGTGTTGCAGAACGGGGTGTGTGTTTCTGTATTTTCTTTGGGTTTATGTTCGTGTGTATGTTTATGCACATGTGTTTGTACACACTACACACTGTGTAGGCCTATGTAACTCCGTGTGTGTGTGTGTGTTTAGTCAAAGGATTTAGATGTTGGCGAGCTGTTTCGCCTGTGGCAGTGGTGACCATTCTGGGCCCTTCAGCTTTGTCATGGTAAACAGACACCTTTGCTAGTGTGCTTTACCCTGAGTATCTATTGTCTTCCTCTGGCCGCAGAAACAAAGGGAGGCGCCCATGGGTCCAGATGTACATAGTAAAAGCAGCCAAGGTTTGGGAGGGGGGGGCTACATAAGCACAACCTGGAGTTCAATGGAGTCTACGAGCATTTCATCCACATCTTGTCATCATTGTGCTCATTCTGCCTATTGTTCTGTTTTGTTCAGACAACTGTCCAGCGAAAACAATTTCCCAACACCGGACTGCATTTGTCCACGGTGGTACAGAACCAAGGAGTTCATGGTTGTGAAGTGTCTTTAGTGGATGGCTGGTGTGCAAAAGTGTTTCTTCCAGCGTTCGGTTGTTGTCAGGGCAGAAGACATTCTACATAACATTCATACCACAAGAAAAGGCACTCTGAAAGTTACAGTTGTGGGTTCTTTTAGGTGGGTCAGCAGATCGGGCGGACAGGCTGCTCCACAGAAGGTGGAATGGCTCCAACTGAATGCGTCTGGAAGGAGCGCTGAGAGAGGTATTTAAATGCACATTTGTGTGCCATGCATTTGGCCGCTTTGTATGAATGATTTCTGCATTAAACAAGCCATGGTAACATATAAGGAAGCGCAAAAAGACTGTGAAATAACACAGCAATAAGATATGATCAACTTTTTCCTCTAGCCTCCAGCAGAGGTGCCCGGCTGAGTATGTGGGCAGCTGCAAATCCCACAAGGAGAGGTCAACCGCTATTGCGAGTCATAAAACAAAGACAAGTTTTGGCGTATTTTTGTATTTTGAATTTTAATATCCCTATCAGCTACATACTAACCTTTGGATGAACGCCTGTCTTTTGGACACTGTGTCCTGACACCGTATGCTCTAGTTCAAATATAAAATATCAACATGTCCTCAACCCTAAAAATACAAACTGGGTTGCTTGTCAGTGTCTGCCAAAATGAGATCTGTGAGCATTTTCTGATCTGCCGCCACTGCGCGACAGTTTGGTATATGGAGGGTGACGAGAACTACTCGGTAAACGTAAGTGAAAGACTGATATCCACAATCTGTCATCACCTATGTAATGCATGCCTGTGCGTTGTTTCGTTTTGTTTTCTCCGGTGAAGACACTCAAGAGTCTTCCTTTCCCTCCTCCGTCTGTCAGGGAGCACAGAGGTCCACTATCTACTTCACCGTTAATGACATATCCCAATGTGAAATTGAAGTCTCATCTTCGTGGAGAATAATCTGGCTGTATCACTCACTCTTTTAGCACACCAGTGCGTAAGCTACTAAGTACCAGTGTTTCCTCCTGTGAAGAAACACGAGTTCTCATTGCTTCCCTCCGTTTCAGCGTCAGTTTTCGAGCAGCAGCTCTCCGAGGGCAGCTAAATTTACCCCGGTTCTCTGCTTATGTGGAGTGTGCCCCAATTCCCAAAGCCATTTATTTTGACTGCAACCGCTGTCAGGGAATTAATCTAACTTATAGTGGTTTCTATGGCAACCCCCTACACCAATTATGTATGTATGCATATGAAACAAAAGGGAAATGATTTTTTGCGCTCTTAAAACCGTCACTCCCTCCAGACGTGAACATGCCCCTGCCACATACACCCACTGTTGACGGGTTTACATTTCAAAGAGACGGGATGAGAAGTAACTTAAAACCATCAAAACACACTTTGATAGACTTATGCAGTTCGGTTTGTTATTTAGGAGGCTGCCTTCTTTGTTGTGTGGTTTTCTTTGGTGTTGTCCCTAAAAAACCTCGGTGCCCGGGCCAAAGTTTGCTCTTTGATCGGCATTAGTGAAGAAAAAATAAAAAAAACAAGCGTGGCTTCTGCTCATTTGCTTGAAGCTATTCTGGCTCACGATAGCTCGGAGAGAAACATTATGTGGATGGATACAGAATGCATAAACCACGCTTGCTCTGACTCGTGGCACTTCCGACAATAAAGCTAATCCATTTAAGGGGTCATAAATTCCCATAAACTCAAAATGAAGAGTTAGTGCTAATATGTGGTGAGTGGAAAAGCAGTGACGACACCCCCTGCATTCATATGAGGTTTTGAAACGAGAGGCTGAACTTTCTCAAACAGGAGGGAAGGAACACAAACACTAACACAACAGTTATTCTAGACTGAGTCAACAGCAGAATAACTCAACAGATTGAGATTATTTTTAACCAAGCGGAGCTCGTATGACCAGGAAATGAATTCCATTCTGAATGTGTGGTCAAAGCAGTATTGCAAAAGATGACTACATCCCACTGCCTGCAGGGGTGGTCCAGTTGGACCGGGTACGACATGTCTTGAGAAACTGTTGCAACGACGGATACACAAGCAGTAAGACTATCTGGTTGCAAACAAACCCCAGGACAGCTATTTTATTTGGAGGAGGAAATTAAAGTGAACAGTTCAATCATAAACCAAATTCTGTGATATAAATGTATTTCACCCCGCTGGTGGTGATGTTGCTATGTGCCTGGATCAATTTGTTTACACACGTACAGTGGGTACAATGTGTATTAAGCCAGCTGAGGCTTGTGCGTAGGTGGTACTAGCTACTGTAATGAGATAAAAAAACATCAGGCTCTGAAAATGACCATGGAAATTATTGATTACTGCTTGGGAAAAAAAAAGGTTCAATAGGGTGCATCCTTCACAGCTCAAGTTCAATAATCACAGTCTTCCACAGCATAGAAAACTTAACTTGAAAAAGTGCAACAATAAAGTTTTTTTAAAGTACCATTCCAGTCCCATCTGAAAGACTAAAACTGAGTCTTTCTTTATCTTAAGGGAAGAAAAATGTTCTTGTTTTTTAGACATTTGCATTCCTCTGACAATACTGAAGCACAACACAACACAAGCACATGGTTTCATCCGCCATCTCCGGCAATTTGAAGCTAGCATCATCTTTAAGAAAGCCTGCCAATTTCTCTTGCGAACCGCTGAATGTAACTCTGCAGGGGTTTCCTCAAAGCCTGGAAACACATGGAAAAAAAAATACCAAACAACTGCATGTACTATCAAATGTAAATTTCAAATCAATAAAAGATGGTGGATGGTCTTTGTGGAGCATAGGAAGTGACATCAAAATGTAAGAAATACATTTCAAAAGATATTTTGTACCGAAAAACAAACCAACCTCTCCAAAGAAACTATACGGTAAGAAGAAGACAGATGGTAGAATGTCTGGGTAATGGAGTCCTCGTTCACTTCACACCTCTGCTTGAAGCCACCAAACACGCAAAATGTGCAGCTAGAATTATCCACCATCCCTTTGACAATCCCTTCAGCAACAGGAAGTGGCTTCTTTCCAGCAAATGATGCTGCCCTGCTGGATGATAATTAACCAATACATCTCCTATATATTCTACCTATCCACCTACACCTTCCAATTAGCGAGTCTACTGAGGACTGTTGTTTATACCGTTACGTTATGCTTGATAGTTTCATAAGCTTGTTATCTGGACAAATCACACAGGCACTGCGAGAGCACAAACGAACATGAAAATGCACTTAGCGCTAGTCAGAACATGACACATTGTTATACCTCAGCCCCACGGAGGAGAGACTGCATACTGTAGATTTGTTCAACATGGCAACAAGTCTTTCTATAATTAAAACCATCTACCGCAGCCTATGAGTTACTGGTCATGTTCGCATAAATACTTTTAATGTGTCGATGATGCAGTGTGATGCTTTAGGGTGCGTTTTGATGAGTTGCCAGGAGTCCGCAGACTCTATAGGAAGCCTGACAATGACGCAGCAGACACAAATAACAAAGATTCTTCCAGGCAAACATTACTGATGTTATACCCAAATGGCAGTCCGCGAACATGATGGATTTCTGATTATAATAACATCTTCTATCATGCCACTCTATCTCGCACAATCAGCCAGCTGTAGCATACGTGGGCTGAGAGAAATGAGACTACGTCGTGCGTTTGAGTGCAGCAAGCTTCTGGAAGGCATCGTTCCCCCGCGTGACAAATTCATCAGCAGCAGACACGTGACATTTTCTCTAAGTATCTCAAAACGTCATGCCAACTGTCCCTGAAGTCATTTTCTATAGAACATATGAAGTCACGTACAGGAGAAAGGTCAAACCCCCCCCGTGGTGACCGTGTGGATAATGAAGCTGCCATTAAACCTTGCTCTTTGCAATACCGTCATCAAAAAGAGCAGAGTTCTCATGACCCTCGGTTTGTCGTGTGCCTCTGAAAAACCTCCATTTGGACGGCCACGAAGCCCTGAAACCCTTCTATCCCAACAAGAATCGGGACACCTTACCTCCTTGGCATGAATTGGTAAAACGGAGGGGGTAAGGCTCACAGCTATAGAGACAAGAGGAATGGGATTGGGTTTATTCATCGCTATGATTTCATTACTTTAGGATTACCCTTAAATAGCTACATAAGGATCATGTTGTTCCACCTTGTTGCATCAGTGGCTCAGGATGGACAAACCAGACACTGGCTCTAGAGAGGGCCTTTGTGTTTTTTGCATTGCTAGCAGGCAACTTGAGTTCAGTTGGTTGCAAAGTGAAATGTCACCCTTGCCACTTAACCCCACACGCTGGACCTATGAACTATGTTATCAGCTAAAATATGTGCTGTTATGGTTTTAAAATCAGATTAGGCGTCCATACATTATATCGCAGTCTTGTCTTTGTCTGGTGCTTGGGTGTTTCCACTCCGCTCACTCAATCTTAGATGCATATCCTGGGAAACCCATCAGCAACTACCTGCACGGCTATGCAAAATAATAAGTATTTGTTTTGGTGCAAAAAAACATTACGTCAACTTCTGTCTTACAAAATTGGCTTTGCATGTGTCAGTGAGTCTCTGATGAGCAGTAGGCCTGCAGAGTGCTTGATGAAAGACGAATGTCACATCACATGCGCAACCCGATTCCAGCAGCCACAACACAGCCAACCAGATGGCAGGTATGCCGTCTCTGCAAGGACTCTAGTACACCCTGTGTACGCACCAACCACAGCTTGTAGTCCTACTGTTCAGACTTCTGCTTCAGTGGCAGTGAGATCTGTGCTTGAACCTAGTTTCCATGTTACACCATTTTACCAATATTTAACAGACCCAAAATGAGTTTTCCTAAACTAATTATTAACCAATAGCCCTGAGCACATCTGTTTCAGCTTTTAAGTCGTGTGGTCTCAGGACTAGCATTGTTTATAAAAGTACAATTTTAGTTTAGTTGTTGGCGATGTGAAGAGTCTCTCTGAGTCAGCACGATGTAAATTCATGCCACTGACCAATGCAATTCTTGACAACACTGACCTTTGAGGGAACAAAATGAACCCCAGTTTGCAACATGGAGAAAGATATGTTGTTATTCTCGTGGCAGATGAGGCCTAGTATGACTTTTCGAAGGTAACGCAAAGTAAAACAATGCGCGACAGAATGGCATTGACTGATTTGAGGAATTTCTTCAATACCGGCAACACCGGCTTGCATCCACAGCCTGGGCATTATTTACAGCGGCATTTGGAAGAGGTTAAAGGGCCAACTGTTAAATATGTGATTGCCACTTCAGGAGCCTGTGTTACAACAGCGTCATCAAACCAAGCCAAGACAACCACAACAACAAAAGACGAGCTGGCTGTAGTAGCTGCTAAAGCTCCTCACACCACCTACGTATCCCACAGTTCTGAGGAACCATGAAAGGATCAGGGATTTTACAAGTTCAGATCAGAAGAGATTCTCAGTGGGGCTTCGGAGATGAGCCACTGAGTCCCTAAGGGTTGCCATTTTCAGTCTTTCCTGGTTGGAAAGCCTCGGTGTTGCTATAATTATCCTTATCACTATTCATATTGGCGTCGCTGCCTTCACCTACATATATTAGGCACGCTGTGAAATGAGCAGCTGCTGTTGATGTTGACGAGGCGCACGGTAGGAAACGTCTTGACATGAAAGCACATGATAAGTCTTCATCAGAAAGTGGCTCCTGGAATGCGCGGAACATCACAGGCCTGAAACCTAAGGGTGGAAGTGAGGGTGGGTGTAATTTTCCTTTTGGTCCATTTCACACCCACTCAAATCGCTGAAAAGCTGCTCAGTGGATACCTGATAAATAGATGCCAAATGGGTCTCCGCGCTAAGCAGCTCTGGCCCTCAGACTCTGCCTTTTATGTAGCGAGCCAGCCAGTTAACCCCGCCGCCTTTATGGAACGGCCTCTTCACTCTGATTTATTGCTCAAACTTACCTATAATGCCAACACGGACCACATTCCACAGGCACCGCGTGTTTAAGCAATCTTAGGTCCTCCTCTTTCTTAAATTCAACCTGACCTGACAAAAATACAGTATGACGGTTCGGGTCGGTATTAGCATTTGAGAGAAAGAGACACAGAGCACCTGCCATAAAATGATTTCTCTTCATTCATCATCCTTTTTCGCCCCCCTAATGATTTCTTTAATACTGCATTCAATATCCCTGCCTCTGCTCTGAAGTGCTCCGTAGAGCTATTAAAGGTGAAGCTATTTTCAGATTTGTAGTACTAATGTAATTTAAACAACACCCAAGGGTACCTTATGATAAAATGTGGCATCTTTGTGCTGCACAAAACCAAATTTTAGATATTCTCAAGACCGTTTTTAATTTTTTTTTTTTGCGACTGGTATTCAATTAAAGACATACCAAAATCAAAGAAATGACAATGACAATACCTCATTAGAGCTTTCTGGAAAAAAAAGATTCATTTTTAGAATAGAAAACAAAGGCATAATGACACGTTATTCACAGGCAAGCGATTGCTTTGAGCACAATCTTTCATTGGATGGTGAAAGGGCGGCAAAAACACAGTGTAAACAGCTTCTTTACTGTACGTCTTTTGTTTGTTTTTTTCCTTTTTATGGTATATTCCTGGCCTTGAAATGTCCAAGGCTGTCCATCACTGTTGCTTAACGGTTGATGCAAAGGTGGGCGGAAGATAACACAAATAAGGAAGCACAAGGTAAGGAATCAATCCAGAGAGATGTAGTGCTTTGACCTTGCAATAATTCATGTACGTAGAAGGACCAGGCCTGTTATCAGGAAACAAAATTTCATGGTAATATAGCCAGTGAACATTAGACAGACATAAAGCCGATGACGGGTTTGTGACCTGGTCACTCTGCTCTGCGAAATCCCTGTGCACCAACAACATAATTACATAGTTTCATAGTTCTGTGTTAATGCATACGCCTGTGTGAGCAATGCGATTACTGTCAGCTTCTATCCAACCGTGCATTCAGCAAAGGCCTTAATAATGCAATGCAGTCGTTAAAAACTAGAGCCTTGCTTTACTTATCATCGCTTCCTATCTGCTGGTGGGCCATCTAATCTCTCTGCCTCTTTGAAAGCGTCCCTGCTGAAAATCCACTGTTGGGGAGCAGATATCATCTCATGTCAAGAAGAATCTCCCTCATTCATCTCATCGGGGGGGGAGACAACGCGCCTCATGCTTCCACAGACAGTTCACATACATGCACTGCAACTTTTAATAGTGTAGCCCGAGGTAATAAACACAGAATGTGATAAGAAAGTCATCTGTCGTTGTGTTGTGTTTTGGACTGCGCCGGGATCCGTCACACCAATTGCTACTTTTATGGTAACGGGCTCATTTTTGGCAGCTGTGTCTATTCTAGGGCTCTTTGTGAGCTATTTTAAACAGTTGGTGCACAGGATAATCTTTGTCATTTTGATACATGATGACATTAAATGAGGTGGAAAAAAAAACAAACACAGACGTTTGAGATGGAAAAAGCAGCGTAGTGACTGGGGTTCAGCAAAGCCATTTGCCTATAGAGAACAAAAAAGTTCCATCGCTGGATCCTCCCAGTCTTCCAATCATCCATTGTCTATATACCCACCTATTTTCTCTGGGTCACAGAAGGCTGGAGCCTGTAAGCTCAGAGTGCGTGGTGCATTTTGGAAAAAGTTGTACTTGAATAGCATGAGAACGAACATGTAGCACATCATGTGCATTTATATAGCACTTTTCTAGCCTTCCAAACCACTCAGTGTGTTTCAACATAAGTAGGTATCACCCATTCACACACATGTTCACACACGTGGCAAACGCAAGCATGGGGTTCCGATTGGTGGATGACAGGTCCACCTCCTGAACCAGCCGACCCAAAACCACTCATAAGGTTGAGAAATAAATAGAAGAATGGAGAAACCGCCACAAAGTTTTTAAAATTTGACTGAAGGATTCATGATTATTTATACTTGTTTTTTTTTTTGTTTTTTTTTATAATACAGAGACTTTCTAAAGGTCATTAAACTTTAAAAAAAAACTTTAACACTTGATTAAAGTTTTTGTGGGCTGAACTTAACATGTCACAGCCTGGCTGAGAGTGGGTTTTTAGGGAGGTGCTACATCGTAATGTCAGGGGTGCGGAGGATTTAAAACACAAGGCAAAACAAGAGCAACACTGCAACGTGAAATGCAACACAATCATCGCTTTATCCCGACTGTCATGCTTTCATGATCGTTTAAAGCAGAAGTCGTAATGGAGAACGATATTAAATCAATCACTCAGCCCTACACATCATTACAAACGTTTCGATGTGTGCTCAGCTGGATTGATATCTGGTGATGGAGACAGCTGTTGCATGGAAGCATCCATGTATGCTTTGTTGGAAGGAATAAAGAAACAGAAAGCAACAAAAACATGACCGCCATAATGAGAGCACAGAAAATAATGCCTCCAGCTTGATTGTAACCGGGGTGGTATTTACCAGCTGCGGTAGTGTACAGCGATTACAACATAAAGCTGCTATCTATAATGATGATGTCACCCTCCGCTAATTCCCTGTATGCTCTGACAGCGTTTTCAGGATGGGGATTGTCTCAGCGAGTACACCTCTTTGCCGACACACTGCCTGTTTACTAAGGTGATTAACACCACACATTCTTCGGGATAATCCTGGCTAGTAGTAATGTCATCATCGGTCACATGGCAGAGAGCAACAGTGGAGAGCGGCGGCACAAGACCTCGCTAACAGACTGGATGCAACAGCGCCAGTACACAAACCATACGGCGTAATCCACCATTTACATACAGTAAGAGACAGCTTCGTCTCGCTGCACTTGTTTTTCTTGCCACCAGAAGGAATGGTTACTGTGTGTGAGAGAGCGTGTGAGTGTGTGTACATGCTCTGTGTGCAAAGGGCCAAGAGCTATAGGCTGTTAACCTAGTTTCAGTTGTAAAAATGGACACAAACTCTCAAGTGTTTTTTTTTTTTTTTTGTCTTTCCTCTCTTTCCATGTCTTTCTCGCTCGCAAATACTCTCGAACACCCACACATGCACTCATGCACACACATTACAGCCACCAGGCCCCACCACAGCCCAATTGCCACTGCCTGCACTGCAGTTGCTATGGAAACACCTGCATCTCTGGTAATCCTGTGAATAGGATGCAATGAGCAGGGCTGCAGGGGGGAAAACAGCTTAACATGGTGGCAGGTGAAGACAGTAAAACTGAAGCATGTCACTCAGAAGGACACTTGACTCAGATTCGCTCATATTTTACAAACACCTGGTCCTGTGCTGATGAGTGTTGGTTGCGTTATGGCTCCAACAGATAAAGTGTTTAAGTACTCTTTGATATAAATATTCGTTTATTGGGATGCTTCTGCTAACTAGCTAATGTACTGGGAGGGTCCAATCCTATAAAGAGTCAGCACTGAAGCCAGCAGTTCATTCACCTTTTTTTAATGTCAAATATATATGACAAAACATCGTCTGCCAGATTGATCTGGAATAATAATAAGACACATACCCCGATAAAATGATGGGGCGCTGGTGGGAATCAACAGGCATTAGCGTCATCTTTAGGGTACAGGAGTGGCTTCTTTGCAGGGACCAAGCAATTTATGTTGTCTAAATGGATGATTAATTCATTCATGTATCCTACCAGAACAGATGGACAATTCTACAAGTATGTATGATCGAATATGGGTGGATGCTGGCTTTGAAATTTAAAACTGACAGCACTAAACATGCGTAACAGACGTGAGACTGTCCCTCTAATTTCTACTGGAAAATTTGCTGAGGCATGAACACTGACTCAGACAACCAGGAATGGGTCCAGTGTGGATTAAAATGTGAGGGCAACAAAAAAAAAAAAAAAAAAAAACACACCCATAATTGACTAGAGACTTATAGTAGACTATTATTATGCATGCAGCCCGATCACTTAGGCATACTTTGTATAATTTTCTAATTTGCCTCCAGGGCCCTTAGCCTAACATCCACTATAAATTATGGCCACCACTGAGAAGTTTGAAATTCTTTTCTCACTAACTGTGACTGAGTATGAATGGAAGTTTTTGGAAAGGACATTATTTGGGCGTGGATTTGTTTAATTAAGAAACAGCTCAGGAACATGGGACTATGTGAAAAACCCTCGTCGTTTGAGAGGGCTCATATAAGTCTTGCCTGACATGGTGAGGTCATTTGAATTGAAGAATTTTAAATTGTTATAAAAAAACAAAAAAAACAAAAAACATCTGAATTTATGATTACGCTTTCAACTCTAATAATCTGAAATTCTAAGCGAGCAAACCCTCTCGGAAGATCGGGGACATTTGGTTACATAACACGTTTCAAATTCATATTCAGCTTTGCTCAACGCTATATTCAAGGGATTAAAGGGAAAAGCAGATATGAAAACTTCCCAAATGCAAGCACAAAGGCTGTGAGCCCTCAGATTGCTGCCATCAGGCCAGAAGTTTACAAAAAACTGCAGCATTTGCTTGATTCTCTTTTCTTCTCATTCCCCAAAACTGTTGACACGATGACACCCAGAATCCTTTTTTCCAATACAAGCAGAACAGATCCAAACACTCTCAAAAAAATAAAGCTGTTTCCACGAGAAAACAGACTTTCAAATTAAAAGCATCCCGCTATAATTTACTGCCGTCATTTCGCCTCCATCTGCCTTTGGAACAGGTCAATGGGTTTGTCAAAGAAATGAGAAGTGGCGGCTGTTAATGCACTGCTGCAGCTGTACTGTATCACTTCTTATCTCTTTCCTGTACAGACTTGTGTGGCTGCGTCTGCAAACCTTGGCACATTGTCCACTGTAAGACACCCTTGTCTTTCTGCATCTCACTCGGCTCATCCTCGACATGAACTGGAAACACACCGGAATTAAAGGGCAACGGGATATGATTTCTTTCCTCGGTCGTGAGCATGGGGGAGCCAAACTAGAGGTGTGAAAGCAACCTTAGAAAGGAGAGTTATAGCTTTGTGAGGGAAGAGGGGAGGAGTGGGGAGAAGAGTGAGCATGAGAGATTAAAGCCTGAGGAGCTGTAGAAACAGAAGAGATACCATGTAGGAGACAGAAAGGGATGAAAGATGAAACAGGATGGCAAAGATGAGTCAGGAACATTGAGAAAGAATGTGAATGAGATCGAAGTTAGGGCTACGGATGTTTTTAATTTGACTCAAAAGTTTGTCTAAGAGAGAGTCCTGAGAGGACTGGTCAGGTGTCAGCTGGTGATGACAGCCACTTATCTCTTTCGAGGCTGGTAGACGACGGAGTGTTTGCTATCAGCAGCCCTCCCTAATTCCCATCATGGACTGCACTCACTGCTTGCTACCATGGCACCAATCAACGACCCTGCTGAGCATCTGCTGATGATCAGACAAGTAGAAATGACTCGAAAAACCACAGTGGAAATGGGCTCTCTGTTGCATCACCCTGAACAAGATGATCGTGGGCACTTTTAGAGAGGGATCACTTTCCAACTTAGCCAAATGTTCTGCTGTGTCACAGTGACACAGTGCTTTAGCTGCTCTGCAGTGTGCCACTACTTTGAAGGTGAAATGCAGGGGAGAAAACATGTGGGCCATATCCATCAAAGTGCCAAAGAATAGCATGGGTATTTTTATTTGTGACCAGAGGCATAAGTCACCCTGTTAATGGGTCAGTAACCTATCAAAACTTTCAAAGAGCTTTACTGCAACAACCAGGAGTCTGTATCACTGTGAGATTAGCTTATTAAATACAGCAAGGTTGTGCTTTTATCACAAATTTCAGGTTCATTTTAGAACAGAACTGAAACAATTAGTAGATTAACAGAATAGCGATAGAATATAGATAGAGATGCAATACACCTGCATCTGTGATGTCGCCTAGATTTATCTGAGGCGACATTTTGAAACCTAGGTATGACTTTTCTATACTCTCTTTCAACCAAGAAATTCTACTATTTGGGCAAAGTAGTGGAAGCCTGATTGAAGCCTTGGTGGGATAAATGAGCAGTAGTTGCGAATGCTTCCTGTTCTAGACGAGAGGCAAGTGAAAGTATAAACCTGAATGAATAAATGAGGAAACATGGCAAACGAGAATGCATTCATGAAAGACACAAGGGGTCCTTGAATGGTTGCTACACAGGTTTATCCTGTTGCTAAATGGAAATCAGCATGCTGCTGAATATGATCTGTAACTGAGGATATTATGTGATATATTGCATGCTCATGAATGGTCAATGTTCTTTGATGGATATGTCTCATATGTGCTGCTGTATGTCTAACCTGTGAGTTAACTGCTTGAGGGGAGCAGCCTGCAGATGCAAGAAGAATTTCAGTATAAACTGACAATAATGGTGTATCGTAACGTATCATATCGTATCGTATTGCATCATATGTATCGTACTGTACTGTTAGTATCGTATCATATCGTATTGTAGAGTGGAGAGGGTTTCAGAAAGGTTTCATAAATACGTGTGCTTAGCAAACAAACACAGCTTCAAACAATTCATAGAGCTACAATGTTAAAAATTGCTGTTAATTTCAAAAGACTTCACGGAACAGTGGATTTCTCTGTCAGGATAAAAGATGAGACACCACTACATGGAATTGTGGGTTTTTGGGCTGTCATAACGAAGACTGGCATAAGCGTTGCACCATAAAAATTCAGCCTTAACCTTCATTTTATTAATACTTGCAAACGGGGGTCGTGAAGCAAAGGGCTCTGGCATAAAACTGCCAAGTCGCCTGGCAAAAAGGAAAAGAGCAAGGCCCCATTTTTTGCAACAAGGACATGGAAGCGTACCATTCTTGGTACAATGTATTATAAGAAATTCTTCACAACTGTGATTGTGTCATCACACTCGAGCATGGTGATTGTAACTGACGGAGACACAAACTGCATCCACACAGTTTAAGTGTAAGGTCTTTCCAAACACGCCTCAAGCCTGTGTGGATTGCAGCTGAGATGCTTTGGCTTATTCAGCAGAAGAAATGGCCGACAGAAAACACTTGAGAGCAATAACTGCACTGTTTGATTTCTAACTACGCACTTTCCAATGCAACACAATGCAGCAGGGAGGCGGCTTTGATCGATTTCAGAGGAATCATTCTGTCCATTCCTGATGCCCCATGGTAGCTGTGGCGCTCGCGGGTTAGGGAGATGAATTTTGCCACAGTTTTTTTTTTCAGGAAGTGTTTTCCACCTTAAAGAGTAGTCCCTGTACTCTCCTTCTCTGGGGCTCTGTCCCGGGCTGCTGTTTGATCGAGAGCTCAGCACTGATGTGAAGAACCTGCCGCCGACTGTAGGGCTGCTACCTTTGCTGATATCACGCCAGCATAGCCTATAAGCTGACATGAATGACATTTTTATGATTGCGCAACGGAAGAATGCAGCATCCTGTGCCAGCATCGGTAATAGCTACCACATTGCTGACCCTTCATAAAATCAATACAAACCTTTGTCAAGAAGGGCTCTTGGATCTTTCGCTCGACCCAAAGGCTTTCCCTGTCACCAGTGCCAGCGCTCTACCCCTCCCCACGTTAAACAGCCGAAGGTGTTTTTGTGTACATTTCCCTGAATTTGAGATAAACCGAGCAGAAAAGGGTGATGGACACAAGGGAAAACAATGCCAGTGGAAAAAAAAGCAAGAAGGAGATTAGACCCAGGACTGCAGTGGCAGGCTCTTGGGAGATAAGGCACTGAGGAAAAGCCAGATTCTCCTTTTGTGTTTCTGGTTCCTATTCTCGCATGTGTCTAATTGAATCTGCTTTGTTTCATAAAGACGTCTGATCCAACGGCAGCGGAAATGTGCTTTAAATTGAAGTGAACTGCAGGAATGAACTCTGCGTGGTTACTTTGTGTGGTTTCCAAGTGTTTTTTTTTTGCGTGGGGTCGATGGAGCACTGTTGCACTTGGCAGAGGCAGAGCTCCAGTTATTTTGTTTACGACTTCCTGTCGTCCTCCACCACAAATTACACAGCTATGCTGGGGATGCGGTAGGTCGGCGTTAAGGATACAGCGTGTTATCTTAAAAGCAAGGCATTATTTCACTATGTGCATATGTTACTCCCACTTTAGTGTTTAAGTTTTGTCTGTCTCAGAACTCCCACTTCATTTCACATTCAGTTCCATTCATGGTAAGAAACAAAGAGAGAACGGATTTGTTTTTCTTTTTTTTTTTATCTCGCTCCGTGATCTGTGACAGATGTAGAACTCTATGTAGAATGCCTAAAAAGAAGAGCAGCGAGGAGACTATGACAGTGCACAGGATGAGTCCCACAGGTCCTCTGACTGCCTGCTTTGGAGGATGGCTAATCATGTTCACAGAGGCTGATGAGGCTGATGCTGTAACATATTCCCATTTCTTTTTAATTGAATAGTGTACCCACGAGTAAGACATTACCTTCTCAAAAAAAAAAAAAAAAGGGGGGAGCTACTATCGAAAGGCCCAGATGAGAAACATTCAGACATGCATTTAATTTCACCCAAACAGCAGCGTCTCAGGGATAATCGGGCCTGATGAATTAATCTGTGCAAATTTTTTTATTTTTTTTATTTTTTTAGCTCGAAAAAACGCAACAGCAACACAGGCAGAAGAGCAGCTTTGATTGTTTTCAAAGGCAGCAAGGCTGATGGCTGGTTCCTAATGGCTGTGGAGGAGCTCGGGGGTTAGGGAGATTAACTTCAAACCTTCCCAGAATTCATTTAAGAATGTTTCACTTCTTAATAAGGGGGGCGCCTCAAAAACAAGTGCTTGTTTCATCTTTGTCCTGGGGGTTTCATGTAGTAGCTCCTCATCTGAAGTAAAAAGACATATTGGCCAGAATTATGGCCCAGGAGTCCTGGATGTCTGGTTGTTTTGCTTTTTCGAGGAAGGTTCATCGTGTTCCACCAGTTCTGACTCAACGACAATGATTTAACCGAGCACTTGCATTCAAAAACAAGGATACATCATTATCATATATCCAGTCAATATACCCTATAGCAGCACCACAGAAGCGTATGGAAGACAAGATTCTTACCTTTAAGTAGAAATCACCAGGCAGCAGCGATGGGAAAGTGGAGATCGGGGGAAAGAGAGACAGAGACAGAGAGAGAGAGAGAGAGAGAGAGAGAGAGAGAGAGAGAGAGTGTGTAAATTTAACATAGAAAATATTTCATCTGGTCACTGAATGCAGAAGTCAGTTGTTCGGTGTGTCTGAAATTGTTTTCAGAGATGAATGGGTGTGATTTGAGGCGCAGTTACAAAGAAACCCACATACCCATACAGTATATGAGACAGCACTAGCAACGCACAAAGCGTATTCATGGAAGGGGAAACATTTTCTCAAAAGCCTCGGCAGGGCAAAAGGTCCCGTACTGAAGCCTTGTGGTTTTATTTAGGATTGTAAAAACAAAGCAAAGAACCCCTTTCTCAGTGGTGAGACGGCGAAGCAGTGCGACAGGTGATGACTCAAAGCATAGCTGAGACTTGGGAATAGCCCAGTCATATGAAAATCAGGATTGCTTATACTCTTATATTATGCTTAATCATTTTAATGGATAAATGGACCAAGAAGTGAACAAAGAGTGCTCAGTTATTACCTGAAGAACAAGTACAAATACAGCTATTACCAGTGTTGTAGCCAAGACCATAATTAACTTTATTTCTGTGAAACACCAAAATCTTACGGGCAAGTTCACATGAATGTTGTGTGGGTGGCTACACTGGAAAGCATGTTGCTCTTTGACATGAGGATTAAAAAAAAAAAAAAAGCCAAAAAGCTTAAAAATGAAAAGAA
The DNA here is from genome assembly GCF_904848185.1 of Acanthopagrus latus. Classification (NCBI taxonomy): domain Eukaryota; kingdom Metazoa; phylum Chordata; class Actinopteri; order Spariformes; family Sparidae; genus Acanthopagrus; species Acanthopagrus latus. Next base: position 21,912,934 of record NC_051051.1, on the reverse strand, counting down.
ACCTCAAGTCCAAAAAAATTATATCTGCCCTTAGGAAAAAGAAAATGGCTACCAGTTGTGTTTTTTTATGGAAATCTTCAAGCTGTAATAACAATAATAATAAAAACAATTAAGGATCGCGCATTCTTGTTAGAGGCCTGCACTCTCTAGGTAACCTTGTATCGTATTGGCTTCACGTACTGCCCCACTCCTGATCTCTAAAAAATTGGGCTTTTGAGTATTTTCCATCTGACTGGGTTTTAATTTAACTGAAGAGAAGCAACAATCTACCTTTCTCATTTTACTCTGAGTCAGAATTCTAACCCTGCCACCGTATACACTGCGTTAGCTTATCCATACAAAACTAAGGCATTATGTAAACCCGAAATAAAGCCGAACACAGTGGGGGGCGCGCTGATAAACAGCTGAAGACAAAAGGTTATTTAAACTATTGTCCCCGTATGGGAAATCATGACTTGAAATCCTTTTTTTTTTCCTTTTTTTTTTCCCCCTGCATGAGAATGTTGAGTGAACCCCTGGGGCAATCTCAAGTGTTTCTTTAGAAGGAACAGCTATTTATTTGCACCGATAAAACAATTTCGACGCAGAGTCTGCCTCTAAGATGCTGCACAGAACCTTCGCCCTTCTTTCCAGATGAGCAGCAGATATTAACGGCGAGATGTGGTCGTGCAGAAGTGTGTCAAACTAGGAGAGCAAACACGCTCAGCAGGGGAAAACCGCAGGAAAGTCGAGACAAAAGAAACTTCTCTCTTCTAAGGGCTCTTTATGTGGGATGCCTACGGGTCAGAGATGAAGGCTGCTAGTTTGAATCCATTGCTGTCCTGGGAGGAGGTGGGTGGGAAAGGCTCATGAGTAATGCACTCCCCTCTTTCAAACAGCATCTACCGCTTTGAACAGAGGTTCTTAAAGGATAATTCCAAGTTACTGCAAACTTGGCGCTTCATCTCGTTGTTTTGACCATTGTATCCACCGCACTTTATGACATTTGACGGATTATCTTCGGTGTCCCCAGAGGCTTTTGTATTACGCACCCTGGGTTTTGAATAACTCTTGAGATAACCTACATCTAGAATTGCAGCCGTCGTATCAGGCACACAAACGTTGCAAGAATGGAAATTTTTCATGAGCACTCTCACTCTCAATGACTGTGAGGTCCTTTCGAATTTTGATACATTTCAATAGATGGTGTATTAACTGCTGTGTTTCTTTTTTGGCAAGCCTCTCCGGGTAGAATGTATCTCAAGAGACTTCAAGGCCTTAAAAAAAAGAATCTCATGACTGTTTACTGATCTGCACCTACTGCAGATAAAGGTTTGGTGAGGTTTCAGCACAAAATCACTCAGTTAAGGAGAACAATTATGGTTATGGCAAAAAAAGAAACCGCTCTCGAACAGCTGTCCATTGTGTCGGAGTCACATGTTTGGGAAAACTGAGCGCACGCAAGAGGAGCATCAGACTACAGTTATTCTTCAGCCTCTGGATGTGTGCAGCTGATTTAATTTGCAGCGGGTTTCTGCTGGGAACACAGAGCGCTCAGTCGGTTCCATTCCTGAGGAAAATGTGCACTACATAAGGTGCGCGTGTCTGGACAATATTTACCCGATCCGGTTATTCTATTCAAGGATCAGAGTAAAGCACGTGGAAAGGGAGTGTGGATATGAGGAGAGGAGGCCGACAAATTAGGAAAGGAGCAGTAAGCACTGGAAAGAAAAGGGAAATGCTAAAATAACCACCGCAGGCCCTCCCTCTCTCTCTCTCTCCCCCTCTAATACAGCAAATTAGCACTGATGAATTGGCCATTGTCAGCAGCTACTTTGCATGCTCTGGGCTACAGTTAATACGGAAAACTGAAATTTTAATATCACTTAAGCAGCATTCTGAAACATTCTAATTCTTATTTTACTGTTCGGGGTCAAAGGTATGGACATGTGTTCTGCAAGTTCAGTGTCACCTTCAGAGGGTGCACACCTTCTAATTAGAGAAATTAGGAGGTGAAAAAATGTTAGCCTTTCGTGTCACCAGATTTGAGAGACTACACTCTGTTTTAATGCTCAGAGATTTGAGACTTTAAAGACCGTGTCTAGGTTTTAATATCCAGCATCCTCTTAATAAATGCTGAGCAATGATCACGAAGGCTTTGTGATTAAAAGCTCAGACGAAAACAGTAACTGTGAATGTAAGAACACAGTACAGTAAACTTCACAAAAGCTATGCTGCACGCCGGCATAAATTCACACAGATGTACTGTATCTGTGAAAGAAAAACGACATCACAGTGAAATCTGGCTGCTGATATTGCTCTGATTTTGCTTTCTAGTCAGTTTAAGCAGCTGTTCATCACGTTAAGACCGCTGTGACAAAACTATGCAAGTCTGTGAACTCTGGACTGAATCAGCGGTGTGGTTTTTGACAGTTGACTGCAACAGCTGGAGTCTAAACAGAAAAGTCTCCTCCATGCGACCCGGTGAACAAGAAGAGGAGTATGAACAGAACCAAGCCAACAATCGCAACAACCAGAGCCCGCACAGAACTCCCCAGTTCAACTGTGCAACCCTCCGTTTCAGGTCAGTAAAGTAACTTAAAGTGTTGTGTATTCTATCCAGTCTGCTATAGTGAAAACAGATGGCACATGTCGGAGTAATTGGAAGTTTCGGTCATAGGACCATTTCCAGCATGCAGGTCATTTCTATAAAACTTCAAATTGGCTGTCAGACTAAAAACAACGTACAATCAGGAGAAAAAGATGTTTTTCCACAATCTCAAGTACTTGGGGGAGAGATCAGCCCACCAAGGACATCAGTATGTACGACATGTGTACAGCGTGTGCGTGAACACACACTTCTTCAAACGTTGCCACCTTGTGGAAACTGACACAAAATGTTTCTCCTGTATTCAAAGATTTCACTGCGGCTTTTGACACAGTCGATCACATTCTTTTATTAGACAGGTTGGTTAAGTGTATTTCATTCTTCAATACTTTTTCTGTCTTGGTTCAGCTCCTACTTGCAGTAGAGGAAAATCAGCAATTTGACTTCTAAGCAGGTCAGTATGACCTGTGGAGTACCACTAGGACCACTACTCGCCCCCCTTCTGTTCTATCCATCGATCCCTGCTATTAAGCCAGATCTTTCAAAACAATCCATTATCCATCCATTAGCTATGGCTGGAGCTGGTCCCATTGACATTGGGCAGAGGCAGAGTACATCATGGACAGGTCACCAGGCGTTTGGACTGTGGGAGGAGGCCAGAGCACCCAGCACAGAAAGAACAGAAAAGCACTGGAAGTCAAAGCATTGCAGCGTGAGTCATCATGTCATAACATGATCTCTGAGATGAATTCACAAATGTATCTTGAGCAAATCAAATTATAGCAAAAGCAGTTTTCTCAGGGCTACCAGAGAGCTTTAGAACTGTAGCGTCTCCAAAATACAGCCGCTGGTCTAAATATTACTGATTTGGTTTATCATCATTTTTATTTATTATTATGCACCTGTAGGAATTTTGAATGAATATATTACCTCTTGGACATGTAATATGTAGATCGTTTTTTGCATTTCAGCCTATTCAAGTTTATGTCAGTCTTTGGCTCTTTTGTATGTTAGGGGGCTTTTATCCTGGCTACACATACCCAAAGCTTTGACTGAAGTGTATAAACCTTTCCAGATTACTTGTCTGCTGTGGAATTGTTTTTAATTGCCGGGACAAGACAAACCCAGTTTTGGTTCACTTTTTGTCCTGTACCAAAATGTCACTGCTCTATTTGAAAATGATGACACATTGATCCGTTGAAAGGATAACGACAGGAATTAAAACCAAAGTGAGAAATGGTCGGAAGTATGTGTGTGTGTGTGTGTGTGTGTGTGTGTGTGTGTGTGTGTGTGTGTGTGTGTGTGTGTGTGTGTGCGTGTGCGCGTGCATATATATGAAGAGGATCATCTGGTTTCAAAAATCCCATAACATTAAAAACAATGATTGAGCTCAAACTGTGTGTCTGCGTCCCTTCGCCACTACATATTTAGTGGGAGTCGCACACACAAAGCCGAGCACAGTTATGGCCTTCGGGAATCTGTTTCAAACCAAAGTGTCAGCCCGAATCTGTCAGCCCTCAACCACACAGTGAGAAAATGGAACGAGGGGAGTCGGACAGAGAACAGTGGTCAGTTAGCTGTAATTGACCTACATGCGAAAAGGGAGGGAGAGACGCCTCATTATGGAGAGAATGCAGTGTGTCAAAATCAAGAGCTTCCAAAAAAGATACGAGGGAGATGTTGTAATGGTGCAGGATTATACGTGAATACAACACTTTCACCCACAGGCATTTTTTACCCCGTGAGAAACTAGCGAAGAGACAACAAATGGTCTTAGTCCCATACATTTCAACATGCGAGTGAAACAAACTCTTTGTAATGTTTCGTCACAACGTCATAATATTTAATGAGTACAATTTTCTTTCATGCGTTGCCATCCTTATTTCCATTCGTACCACGACGCACACAAACACGATTCATAAACATTCTGCATGAATCACTGAATTATGTACCAGAACTGGCTCAGTATTTCATGCACATACACAGCAACAAATGTGTATGCACACAGAGCACGACCTTGCGTTTGTGCTCGCTTTCCCTCACACACACACACACACACACACATGCACGCGCACACACGCACACACGCACACACGCACACACACACACACACACACACACAGATGGCGGCGAGTGACCTTGGAAACAGCAGGTGATCCATTTGGAAAAGTGGCAAAGTACTTTATTACTTGTTGAGCTCTGGACGTGACAAACTCGCTGTCTGCCAGCGGATGGAGGAGGGCAATTGATTTTTCAAGAGAGTAAACAAAATCTGACGATTGAATTTTTTTGTGCACAAATGCAACCCTTACACTCACTCCCACCCTGATACATCAATACGTGGAGCCGTGCCAAACATGCTGAATAATACAAAAAACAAAACCTGGAATCAACACACGGATCGTAACATCAAGCTTCTTTCCTCGGCCCTCTTTTTCAGACGTCTACACACACAAAAAATAAAATACTTGCCAGAATGTCAACTACGTAAAAAAGTTAGAACTTTGATTTGTCACGATGCCCGGCAGCAGCCCTACAGCTCAGTTTGCCCTTGAATCACATGCAATTTGTATTACATTCGCTTCTGATGTAAAAGCCCTGAGCAAGCGTATGAGCCCATCGCTGTCAGTCTCATGCCATCATCCCACATTCTGACAACGCACCAGTTGTTTCGCTAATGTGCTGACTGTACCCAGCCAGCGTCAACACCTCATGGGCACACTGCAAGATACGGCAGGGGGAAAAACTGTACTAACAGTTAAATTAGATGATTAGGTATTTATAATTTAAACAATTTCTGATAGTGTAAGCTTATATTCATCTATCATCTTTTGGACAATTCAGGTGAATGGTGCCATCTGCCGCTACTTCAGTGGCCTCATTTCAATAATTGTTGTCTCGTGTGCGGAATTTGGTTGGATTTATGGGCAGAAATGTTAAATAATATGTGTCAACTGCGCTTCATTGGTCCGTGTTTATATGAAACTGAGAATGATAATAGTTTCTGTTACCTTTCAACGACACAAGAGGATGTCTGTGCGTGGCAGCGGACACATCTAATGATGATGAATGGCCCGACTAGCTGACTCATGCAATGATCACAGGAACTGAAGGAGGGATTTAAAGGGTTGTATTCGACCCGCCCGTTGAATAGCTCTGTCCGACAATCAGTTCGTTCATAAACCCAAGGCCGCTGGCTTTTACTGAGCAGCGAGAGCGTGGAATTGAACAAAATGTGGAAGGAAGAAATCACTGTAAAATGGAGTAGCGCACGAAAACAAAAAACACAAAGCATACATGTATCACTCAAGGATATCTATTATTCATTTAGTTGCTTACCTTTCAAATGATATATTGCCGGAATAGCATTGCATTTGATTTGGTATTTAGTTGAGGCGTATCCTGTATTACTTGCTTGTTTAGAGGAGTGAAACACATTGACTTGATTTCCTTGCAAACATTTGCATGCTGATCAAATTACTGTGCAGGAAGCAAAAAAAACAAACAAAAAAAACAAACAGGGGCTATGATGATACATTGGTAGAGATTTAGAAGCACCTGCACCGTTTAAATGCCAAGCCTAGACGCTGCCAGCAGAAGAATAACACCAAGTCTACCACACGTCACGCGCTGCAGCACTTACACCAACACGCAGGAATGTCAGGCTTGACACCACGGGGGACACAAAATGATTATCTGGAAGGCAATTATTACTTAATAATTCTACATAAAGTGCCTTTAATTACCCAGCAAGTACCGTACAGCACTCTAACAGTGCAGCTGAGTGGTAAAAAGCCTTGCTCAAGGGTACTTCAGTGAGGGGGGAGGGAGGGAGGGAGTAGACAGTAGGCCAAGAGAGAGACCTTTTTCTCCAGTCAGTGTGTTGATTGGAATCTTTGACCTTCTGGCCACAGTTTCATCCCTCTATCGGCTAGATTTATCTCCTCATCCTGTGTACATTTTCATCACACCGCTGCTTCGGCGCTTCTTCATATTTACCCCTCATGATATACACAGCGTCTAGAAATTGCAGGTCTCTTGTTGAGCTGGCTGTGATGACTGTCTCCCCCCCCCCCCCCCCCCTCCAACTTCTGCATTTCCGAGTGATTATGGCCAGCACACTAGATGCGTCTCCTTCAATTATCTCGACTCCTTAACAGCAGACTGCACTCACTGCGCCGCGCTGTCACCCACAAAAGTCAAACTCCCTGACTCGGAGCTCACCAGATTGTTTTCTTCTTGTGCTGGCACACGGCGCAGCGAGTGAACTGGCACTGAGCCGAGAACGCAGCGCAGGGCTACAGCTGAAAATAATCCCTTTCTTTAAGTGGGTAAAGGGTGAGAGGACAGACCGACCCCGCCGATGTAAACCGACGCTCTGACTGATGCGCTATTAATCCAGATGTTGAATTAATCATAATTCCACTCCATTCTGCATGCGGCCGATAGTTCTTTTAAGTCATAATACCCTGAATTATTCACATTCCCCCTTCTGAAGAGTAATTTTCTCTCTGAATTATTGAATTCCACGATTCTCCCACACTCTGCCTGATTGGCCAGTTAATAAAGCAACTGTGCCTTCAACATCTCACACATTACTGTTTCCCCCCCTTTTTTTTTCCCCACATAATTGGGGTACCGCGTTTAACAAATTCCTTTTTGAATTTCTGCCATTCTGAATCATAGTATGAGTCATCGCTCTTAGGATTAAGCAAATATTTCACTTCGGCGTGGTAATTTTTCAATATGCTCACCCACTGTGGCTTGTTACTATAGCTGTCACCTGCTCCATTGTGTATCATTAATATTATTTCCAAAAAGGGCAGCCAACACTGTAACAGTAGAGTGCTCAAACTGCTGGGACATTTGTGGCCTTTGTAAGGGACCACATTTACCACCGTCGCTACATAATTGTTCCCTTTTAAGATGGAAATTTACAGCCGAGCCGGCGATATTCCGCCCAGGAGTGGTTACTCCAAGACGAATTCTGCTCTCTGGATGTTTTTTCTTTTTTTTTTTTTCCACGGGATATTGGACCGTTTCCATTCGTGACTGTGCCGAACAAAACAGGTGTTTTAAGCCAAACTTCGAATTTCCCCTAAACATAACCAAGTGTTTTTCGTCCCTCACCCTAACCAGAGCATAGCAGAGCACAGCATAGTGACGAGAGAAACAGATAAATCAACCCGCTTCCCTCAAGAGTTACCCTCAATGCCAATTTCAACTTTGCACACAAGATATAACCCAAACAAGCAAACTGAAGTTGATAAATCCTCAGCACCGTGCATTATCAAGACAAATACCCACTAGTGACGCAGTTCTAAGTACGACAAACTCCTCAGTCTGTTGTTTGTTTCATCGAACATCTTCACACCGCGGGGCGTAATGAGTGTTGCTTTAATAGAGGAGGCTAAAAGGGCTTTTGACTTTTAGTTGGGGTTGTCATAACTTGTCTGACATCACTGTGGCGTTATGAACCTGCACCCGAGTGGAATATTGCCAGAGCTGAGCTAATCTCAGCAAATTACTGTTAATGGTCTCTGAGCCAAAAACCTAATTCTCTCCCTGACATTTCATGCCAAATCACCTTGATTAGCACTCACATAATTTGTTTACAAATCTCTGTTGTGGATACCTCATTATACCTCATTTTTCAACTGCCGCGCCCCCCCGCGGAGGCCTGGATGGCGTCCTGCACCCGCTGCTGCTCAGCCTCGTGTATGATCTTGCAAACGTGTAACGTGGATGGATGGGTCGGTAGGATGTGACTTGGAGAGGGCGCTGAGATTTTGATGATTCCGTTCAAACTTGACCAACCCTGTACTTCCAGCACAGGCTCAAGCTTATGCAAAAAAAAGAGGCCTGACCGAGCTGGCTGTTTGATTGACGTTTGCTCTTTGGGAAATGCATTACAGAAACAGAAAAACAATGAACAAACAGCCCCGATGATGGACATAAAATTGATGAAACAAGGATTACAGTGAGCGTAACATGTCTGCGAAGAGTGCCTCCTTTCTGGAAACATCGGCTTCAGAAAATGAAACGGAGATCGAGGCAGCTCTGAGGTATTGATTTGGCCTTTTCTAAATGCAGTTGTTGAGCTGTTGATTATTTCCATGAATTTCACCATAGAATATCCGAGATTGTATTGGTTGCGCATCAGCGGGGCAAAAAGAAAAAAAACAAAACAAAAAAAAAGGAGATGTGACATTCTGTCAAAAATGTTGAGCGGGAAGGGACCGAGGCTAAAAAAGCCCTGCAGTTGTTTCACAGAGTGCTCGGCTCCCAGAAGCTCTCTAACATCGCTCTCATGAATATGAATGATGCTTAACCCCTGGGAGGAAAGCTGCCTTGTCAGACACAACTGCAGCATTGGCAAATTTCTCCAGACAGATCCCAGAACCAGCCTTGACAACAGGGTGTCCAGCACAGGTGATTCAGTCTGTCTGCACTTTGGCAGGCATGCACGCAAGCAACCACTGTTTTCCCCGCCAACGGTATTCTTTTATTTTCTCAACTTTGTGGGAGATTGATAGTACAATGTGGGACGGTGGCAAATGGAGTCGTGGTGAAAAAAAAAAAAGATACTGTTTGATGCATTACAGATGGATCCCTCTAAAGGGCATGGCGGTGAATGTAACGTGTAAATTCACCCAGAAATCAGGCTTCACAGTCAGGGTTCGAGCCCGATTACATCTCCCTCTGCAGCAACCCATAAATTACTCCCATTACTTCAAGGATTCTGCCAAATTTACTGACCTGTTTTTCTGGCTGTTTCCCCATTTCCGCTGGGATTCTTCAAGTTATTCCATTAACAAACACAGGAAGAAAATAAATCTACATAATATCTTAAATTATTTTTTCCCCTTTCCCTGGAGATCCTCTTTGTTACTTCAGTGTGTAAGTGGGTAATAGATCAGCTGGCCTCTGTGAAGTTGACAACCCAATTATTTGATTTGATTTTTTTTTTTTTTTTTCATATTCCAGGTTCTTTTCAGCGTAACCCAGCAAATTAAAAACCGGGGAAAGAGAAAAAGAGGTTTCGGTGGGGACTCTCCGGAGCCCTGTCAGCTGCCGTCAGCTGAGCAATGATGTAAAAAGGAAGGGAAAAGAGGAGGGCTAGCGTGAATGCAGGTACAGCCGTGTGCTCTTGTAAAGCTGGAGACTTCTCTTTTGTCATGGGGCTTCCCTGACACAAACCATACCTTGAGCGAGGTCTGGAGGAGAGACCTCTCTGTCAGGAAAAACGATGCTAAGCAAGCAAGCTCAGTCACAGAGGCACAGGCACGCCTCGGATTCACAGAAACACACAACTGCCACACTGTCGACGCCCTCGGGGGTACCTGGGAAAGTTTATAGCGACAAGACCAAAGCAGCGCGTTCCCTTAACCGACGCTTTGGTCTCAGACGATTTTGAGGGGCAAAGCGTGGACAGATCCTGAAACCTCAGAGGCTCGTTCAGCATGTACAGTCGATACTTGATTAATAATAATGCTATAAAGAAATATGTAGCTGTGATTATGGCTGACGATCACTCTTACACAGAGAGAAGTAGATTCATAGCTCACTTCAGTCATTATATAACACAACACGGGGTGTAGTTTGTTCAAGAAAGCAGCATACGGCTAAATACTTACAGCCACACAACTGAGTCCGGCTCTTTTTCTCAGTATCTGAGTGAAATGTCAGTGCGATGACTCACTGCCACAGATGATACAGATAGAGCTAATTGAAAGAGCAATATAACATTTAACTTGTGGTTTTATTTAAGCTATTGATCTATTCAGAACTAGTGTCTGAAGGACTAATATGAAGAGAAGTAAAAAAAAAAAATATACATATATATCAACATAACTGCATGGATGAAGGACACGATGAAATGAACATAGTATGCTCAGCACAAAGTACCGGGCAGAGCTGGTTAATGTGCGCCAACATCTGAATTTGAATCCGAGGTCCACTTATGCAGCTTTGGACAAAAATACTCTGCACAAGCCCACATTGTGCTTTTCCAGGACCATAACAGTGTTTTTTAAGCCCATTAACTACAAATCGCATGTGCCGCTGACATTGCCAACTTCCCTACGCTCAAAAGTAGCTTGTTATTTCAGGTTATTATGAAATAGATAATTCACTTGACAAGAAATCCTTCTCAATTATGCTGTGTTTACTTTCTCTTTATTTTCTTTTTTTTTTTTTTTTTTTTTCTCTTTCTGCAGCACAGAACTGCAGGGACAACATCCAAATCCTTCCCTGGCGGTAGATTTAAGAACATTAGAGGTGGTAGTCGGCTGCCAAAAAGCATTGCATTTTATTGCATTTTATACATTTTTTGTTCCATTAATAAAACAGCAGCCCACACTCAAAGATTTTGGTTTGTCTTAGAGTACCTTAAAATGCTCCAGCAAGGACAGGTGCCATACATTTGCTGCTTTCAACCGCATTATGTTAACATTACATTTGATACAAACTAATGGCAAGTCATTGTTCTGTGATAGACTTGCCATTTGACCAGCACATCCTCGTCAGGATAACGACCATATAGTTCCACTGTAAGACCAGCTTATTACACATAGTTACGTTTCTTGTTAGGCAGTGAACTCTCGCGTCCATAGTAATTATAATGGCAGCAAAGGAGGAAGTCACTATATTAAGCCACTTTGGTAGGAGGGCGGGTGGATCCAGGAGATCGAAGTTCTTATCACAGCCTGACCAGTACTTGATTTTTGGGGCCCAGCCAATATTAGGACGTAAAAGTTCAGATTCTGATATAGTATATTGGCAGATAAGGACATTTTTTTTGGTAAGATCCTTCAAATGTGGTATCAAAACACTTGCAAGACAATATGTACTGAAAGCAGGGTATTTTATCTTGAAGAGTAAACTTTATTGTTAAAAATGGCACCAAAAACAGTTAATTTGGAGGGAGCTTATTTATTATTAATGACCCCAAGCATCTTTCCCTTCAGCACAATCTCTACAAAACAGAGTATTCATATTGACGCACACTGGGCAACATATACACCAACATGTTTGTTGTAATCTGGTAAAAAACCATGCAACCAGCAGTATTAGCCCCACCCGAGGCAATGAACCACTACACACTACTCTAATGTTGAATTGTAGCAGTATGGTGCATTAGTGTACTTAACGAACAGCTCTGTTCTGACATGTTATGTCTTGCAGGTTTCTAATCCTGCCACATGTTGTTGTAGCCCCGTTCACGTCCCCCACCCGTCCCCTCAACATTGGCAGAGGAGCTTAGGATCACTTGCGTCTCCATAGGCAGGAGGCAGGTAGAATTTGCTGAGGGATGGAGGGAACGGAGGGATATGAAGTGGAGGGATGTTTGTGCAAGTGAGGGATAAGCAGGGCTGGATACGTGACAAGAAATAGGATCAATGGGAGGAAAGAAAGAGATAGGGAGGAGGAAAATCCCGAACCTAAGAAGAGACAGATGCTTCACAGCCAGCAGTGCTCCACCTCCAACACAAACATGGATGAGGGATAATGGTTAGAGGGGAGGCAGGGAGGCTAGCAGTTGGTTAAGAGGAAGACTGTACAGTGGAGGAAAAAAAAAAAAAAAACATCCCTGGCTGAGATGTTGTCCATTATCAACATGGTTGCAGTAGCCCATTCTCATACGTGTGCGTTGCCTATTTTGGGTAATTAAAAAAGCTGCAAAAAGTAACTCCAATTACCTAAGTAAAAATCTTTTTTAGCTGTGAGCTGGAAGAGCAGTGGGAAGATAAAAGACAGAACAAAGTCTATTAAAGCCGCGAGTCATGACGGTTTAATGAGCACAAGGTATTTTTGTTTTTGATAACCAAAGGTTTGTTTATTTCAAATTGTCCCGAAGCACCGGAGGAGTAATAATCTGCCACATTCTCATGTGTTGATGTGATTTAGGTGCCCGGCGTGTTTTGAAACTCATCACAGCTCACAGATAAATTTCAAAACCTCACTTGTGAGCCAGCAGAACATTTGTACGATTGCAATGAAACGTGATCATGTACCAGGGGCGAGTGTCTGAATATTGTATTAACCACTGAACTGATTTGAAAAGTGACCCCTCACGAGACCCCGTTTAGACTGTATCCCGTATTTAATCCGCTCATATCAAATCCTTTGGATTCTCTTAGTTATGAAGGTTTGGCTTTCAACATTTCTAAGAAACTGGAGTTCTTTTTTGATATTAAGTTCAAAGGCTTAAAGGATGAGTCCAAAAATATTCTATATTATACCGTCAACAATTCCAATGAAACGACCCAAACCAAAAACTAGTCCTACATGTAGTGTGTGTGTACGCATCCCACTGCTGTAAATACACTCATTCACACTAAAAACAAATAGAGTGCAGCATATTGCTGGGGTAACTACTAACTACTGCTAACTATAGCAGCTGTTAGCTGGTTAGCTCAGTCTACACAGACATATTTGGCAATACATTCCAATGTATGCTGCCATTTCAGGAATATACTACAAAACACCACTTCAAGAATATACTACAAAATATAATGAATGTAAAATGCAATAACATGTTGGTAATGTACTGATATGCATTTAAAGAAATATTACTTACAAATATTTTTTCCAAATATCACGTTACCAGTTTGTCAATATACAATATATCATTTTAAACATTCAAAAACACAATCGCTTTATAAAATATATATTTCAATATGTATGAAGATGAGACTAATTTCAAACATGCATGTGTCAACTCTTCACCTCGGTGTACTTTGTATTTACAAGGTGAAAATTGTGGTGAAAACCAATTTGACACAAGATCTACATATATGGAAAATGTGAGTGTGTGCCGTATATATAATCAGAAACAAGACATGTGTGTTTCTATGTGTAGAACTATTAGACCGCTACAATATTCTAACTGTGCTCGGCACTCAGAACAGATTTGCGTTTCACGGCTGTCTGTTGGCAACTCATAGGATTCCACAAATAGCCACCTCATCAAGGCTTTGTGAAGTCAGGGAGATCCTCCTGGTGAAAAATGCTTTGGTGCACTGGAAGGGACGCGTTTAATGTCTCTGGCAGCAGCAACAGCGGTTTGTTTGGGGCTGAACGCGACGAGAAAAAATGAGGCACTTAGCATGAGCAACAATAGTCACCACGGCTGAGCAGACGAAGAAAGACAAAGAGAGACAAAAAGGCGGAGAAAAAAGCAAAACCTTTGCTCTGAGGTGCTTAACAACAACAAGCCTTCAGGACAGGCAGAAGAGCCCGACTACAATCTCTGCTGAATAAAGCTGCTGTTCCATTATCAGCACACAGCTCACCCCCCCCTTCCTTTTAATCTGGTGAAATCTCATCGCTTGGAGGAAGCACCCGTCATCACCTTCTGTTTTTCTGCTGCATGACCACTTCCTTTGCAATTTAACAGACAGCTCCATATGAGAGGGAAAAAAAAACACCAGCGAGTGCAAATAAGGAGATGACAAATGGCGTCAAGCTTCATGATCCCAGCGCTCCAAGATTGGAAATTTCATTTGTATGACTACGAGATGTCCTGCTGGAGTATGGCTTTTGGCAATGTTTCTTTCTGCACTCAATCATAAACTGTTTGGTGATTTTTATCAGACTAAAGTGGCTGCGCCTCTCAAGCATCAGAGGACACAGAGCAGTGACAGGCTTACTGTTTTAAAGGGGAATTTTTATCTAAATCTTTTTTTTTTAAACAAGGGCACGATGTTTAGATAGTTGGGTGTGTAAATGACTAATAGGTACGAGATGTTTCAGAATTGCTCCAGTAGATTGCCTCGGCTGTCAGGTGAACCAAGATAGACCATTTGTTAGAAAGTGAAACCCTGCTTGAGTAGAAGCAGCCACGATGTCGATCTCGCCAAATCCACCAGAAACATCATTTCATCATCATAAAACATGTTTCATTAAAACTCGTTCAGACAGCCTTTGTTCATCCCTCCACCCCTCCAACAATCATGTTGCGTTGGATGTAAGAATATTGTGGGGACAGCGAGAGGCTGGACATCAGAGATGCAGTGAGGGGTGACGGTGTGGAAAGCCAGAATATTTAATTTGATGGTCTAAGTTTTTCCTCGAGGATTAAATTGCAGCCATGACGGTCCACGTCGCAGCTGCGGGCTCAGGCCATCTACTGGACTGATTCCAAAACGTTTTTTTTTTTTTTAATTCAGCCATTTGCAGACCAAAATATGCAAACATAAAGCCGTGGTTTGAAAAGATTGGAATGTCCCGTCAGCGCTGACACCGTCAGGTGGTATGACACTCGGTGCGCAGTGATGTGCGCAGGGAGACTCGATCAACTAATTGAGGTCATTTGTTTGACAAGTAATACAAATAATCTGTGTGCAGAATATAATAGAGTCTTGTTCATAAAAATGAAGCAAACAGGGGATTTGATGTACTGGTCACAGATGATGACTTATTGATAAAGTCATTAGGTTGTCTTCCATTAGTCAGGCTATGCATGTTTATGATAAATGACATGATTCCAAATTGGCACAGCCTTGTCTTTCGCTAAATGATGAATGGCAGGAGCCATCTTGCGTCCAATGTGTCTCATTATCGGCCGAATCAATTCACTCACAATGTCAGGTGGCTCTGCTATGCTTTGAGCTCATAATTTAAACGGCACTGTCAATCCTGCTCTCAAGCATAGATTTAATTTGACAAGTGGTTTTCAAGATTCCTCAGCCAGCACTTCTGAAACACATACAGATGCAATTTCCTGCTTTTCTATATATAGTACATTTATGGGTGATGTGTGACTGACACACCGTCATTAAAATTAGCCAAGATACTTCTTTTGCGTGGAAGCTAAATGCAAAAACTCAAACTGCTTTTGTGCATCACGATGGAACTGAACCTACGGAACATTACATTTTAGTTTCGTCTTTATAGAGCTGGGATTTAGATGGTGTTATATTTTTAACCTCGACTGCAAAAAGCGATCGCAACACAATCGCATAATGTGAAAAATAACTGTCGCAGCTGCCAACAGCACCGCACACAATGATTACAATGTTGTGCATCTCCAGTTAGTGCTGTTATTAAGGTAACCGTAACAGTCCTCTGTTTGATTAAGTCCTCTATGCCACTATTACACACTCTGAGTAATTATGCATTCTTATTTCCCCAAAATGAAACCAAGAACACATTACTTTTCCCGATGAAACTTTAAAAGTTCCGTTCTTTCTGTGCTTTACTAAAATTACTTTTTTTTTCTTCTTTTAATCACTCAGGAGAATAAATAGTGAAATCTCCGGTAGAAGTCGACGCATTCCAAACCGTATCTTAAATGTTGCACTACCCACATCTTGTGCAGTAAATCAGTCTTCCTGCACATCCAGTCATTGTGATATAGTGTGGTGAAAAGTCCTCTGAGCCTTGTTAAAGAGGGATGTATTGGCATTCTAATAAAGAGAATATTTCTCTGAGTGTGAAATATGATGTGGGGCACTCTGCCTAATCGCACCTTTTCTTCTGCTAAAGGTGTTCAGAGACCTGGGGACTGCTCAGCTCCCTTATTCCCATTGTCCTCCTGGGGAAAGTTCAGTGTTCTTTAGTTTCATTTATTTTAACAGCAAAAAAGTGCAAATGATGTTAAATTCATGATACGCTACGGGGCTGACTCTGGCTGGGAATTCAGGAAAAAAAAAAAAATCACATGAGAGCCTGAGCGCTGATAGATTTAATGCAGGGGAGGCTCACCATGTTATCATAATCAATAATAGAAAAAAAAAGACAAGTATGATCAGTGCAGTGCCTACCACTGCTGACTGGTTACCAGCAACTAAACGTACACAGCATTACACAATTTACAGATCTGCATGCTCTGCTTTCTCTCCAAAGCAGACACGAATGCTGTACGCTGTGAACGCCGACTGACTGCGGAAGGGATCTCATCTTAAAATAGCCCGGTGGAATAATTAGCGAGTGATTTACGAGTTTGCTGAAGGTGTGTTATGCACATTCGCGGCGTAAACTGCTCCGGCGTCCTCCTGAACTATTTATGATGTGTAACACAACCGGCGGACGTCTGCATTGCACCAGGGTGACGACACGTGCGTATACATTCTCACCCTGCCGAGCATATCTGAGGAGCAGCTTGATGGCGTGGGAGAGGGCTACCGTGTGCAGAAATAGCATTTTTTTGTAACGCATTGTCACATGGAGATAAAAAAGAGCCACCAGCTAGCCATGAAAAAAAAGACAAATAAATAAATTTAAAAAAACTGAGGAGGGAACGGTGTTTATGCCAGCAGCCTCTCTGTCCGAGTCCCAACAGCAGTGGCAGCAGTCCAGTCCGAGCGGCGGAGCTCTGCACACTGCACCCATGAATACACTGATAAGAGTCTCCCACTGAGGCCGTCAGGTTTCTTCTTCACTCCCTCTTATTTCCGAGGAACACTTCAGTTCATGTAACGGGTCACAGAACCAGACGGGGCTCTTTAAGTGCCATAGCCGCCCAGCTAATTACACAGGCAGGAATGAGAGCAGTTAGAGTTCAAATATGTTTGCTGCTGAATTTCTGAGTGGGTCCCATAAATTGTGCATGGTCTGTTTATCATAATAGCAGTAATTTGAATTGATGTTTTTCGAGCTCATATTTGTGATAACTCGGGGGGTTTTTTGGCCGATAGCACAATCGGACCCTCATATTTCTGCAGGGCTTCATCAATACTGCACTGATTACTTATCACTGAGAGACATGAGCAGTCAGACTGTCTGACAGGTTGTAAACAAACCCTCTGGCAGGCTCATTTGGAGCAGGATAATAAGTGAAATTGTGAAACTATTTCCCAAACTTCCTGCTACTTCAGTGAGCACAATGTCATCGTGATAGATAGACTTAATAGCCAAAACTTCAAAAACACACAACCCAGATTTTTCCTTCAGATCTTGAAGGAGAAATCGTACACAGATGGTCAAAATCGATGTGGTCGCACACAAAGAAAAGGCCGGCTGCAAGCGCACGTCAGGCTTCGACCGTCTCAGTGTGAGCAGGCCGGATGGCAAAAAAGGAGATGAAATGCACAGCTCTAACATACCATTATCACAGCCTGCAGCGGGTCAGCAGTTTCACATGATTGTTATGTGTCCACTGGATTTTCTGGTCCAATTTCCATTCCAAGTGCGATCCGCACATTTCTTTCTCCGTCCTCATTGCTCATTTCCAAGGTGAATCAGTGTGAGGCCGGAGTTGCGGTAACAGCGAGAATGCACCCATGTGATCCAGAAGGAACGAGCAGGACGCAGTGTCTCTGTAGCCACCACGTGTGCAGAGTGTCATTAAGAAAGAAAGAAAAAAAACAGTGCTGCTGACAACATTTCAACCCTTGGCGGGGCTGATCTTATTTCAAGTGTATTGCTGTCTTTACTTTTCTAGCTTATTGTCTGTGTCGATTACAGACCATTAGAGGAGAGGCTGGTCGATTCCGTCGGGTCATATAGACGTCAAAAACAGCTTTGATACCTCGGTGAAAAGAGAAAGCTGATTGAATTAGGAATGTTAATCAGAGGCATATTTTCTATTGATGCGGACGTGAGCGGAACATCTCCAACTACGATCTGCATGTACGACAACATGTCTCATTTATTTGTGGCACATGAGAGCTCCGGTCATAAAAGATTGCGGCTGACAACCGGACCTTCCCAAAGGCGTCGGTCTGGCCGCGGAGGGCTGGCGCGATATGTGTGTCGACTCTACATTCCTGAGGCGAACACAAGCATCGCCCGGGTGAATCTACAGTACATCTCTTCTCTCCACCCCTGCTGGGCCTCTGCCCCATAAAAACGAGACAACTGCCTTCATGGCAGACCGGGAAGGAGCAGGAGTAGCTTCCTGTCGCGACGAGGCCGCGTTATTCACCCGTGGACGCTGTCAAACAACTGCAAAGTTTATCACTTCCTCCAAGGGCCCGCCTGGGCCATCTCACCCGGTTACGCTGATGAAAGGGTTTGTCTACTTAATTCCTAAATAACCGCTGTGCAGTATTAAATATTTCATCTATCAGCATTGGATCACATTTAAGTCAAAGCCACAGACACAATGGCAGAGAGAAGGATGGGCACTTTGTGAAAATAAACTCATTAGCAGACAGAATGATAATCTGTGATCACTGTGCTCCCAGTCTGGCCCTAGGCATGAGTATTAAGTGATTATCACAGGCAGAAACCTAGACCCTGGGGGAAACCTTTAAAATACATCGTGTCGAAGGGATCCATTCATTAAAAAGCCTCATTCAGAGGGAGGCAGGGGAGACGACTGCAGTTGTGTAATAGAGGGGAAATCAGCAATTCTGCTCAGAGAAGCCCTAATGCTGCGTTGGGTTGACTTAAAAGATGACTAATCGATTCCTCCGTGAGTTTTACTACTTGCAGTGCACGTCAGCGGTAAGTCTGTCTGTGAACACGGAAAAAGGAAGGGCTCGAAACTCACTTTTAAAAGTCACAAAGTCAACTATCTGTTGCTGAAACTGAAAATACAGCTGCCAATTTTGATCATGTGGTAATTACTGTAATTAAGATTCTTCATATGCACGCTTCACAATAAAAGTGTGACATTAGATTGTTAAAAGCGTTAAAGCAGGAACCAAACTCTAACTCTAACCCTCCTCAAATGCTACAAAATGCTCATAGTCATTCCATTTTTGGAACTTAGGCCGACTTGATCGAACAAAGACCAAAATCAATCTGGGGTTTTTCCTCCTCTTGCAAGGAGCTTTAGCAAAATCATCAGTATGTTGTTCATTCCATCCAACACTGTTGTTTCTTTTTGTGTGCAATGTATCGCCAAGCCTCTGGTTGTGCAGTCTGCCAGCTCAGGTTTACATGTGTTGCCTTCCGAGAACAGAGAATGTAAAAGTGTCATTCATTTCATTTCTACCCTGCTGTCAAACTGAAACTATATTTGCCGTAACCACGGTCATGTCATTTCCCACCTCCTCCCGACAAGCAGGTTGCAATAAAAGTACAGTGTTTGTGCTGAACGCATGTCCTGGTTGTTTATTTGCTTGTCTGGGAGGCGAGGATGATGGGTATGACATCTGTTAGTCCAAATCTGCCAAATATCCAACAAACCAGAGCAAAGAAATGGTGGGATGAACAATTATTGATTGGCTGCTAACATTTCTAACATGGATGATGGAGCTACTGTTAATGTCTCTGTTTGTTTACTGACCAGAAAATGTTTAGTTGTGCGACCGCCGCTGTAGACAGGAGTAACATATTTCAAAATCTCCGGAGTCCTTTGCTTGTTTTATGCCCATGACTGCCCCCCCCCCCCACCCCCGCCGCCCCTTGTTTTGCTCAAAGCGTGGTTTAATATACTCCATATCGTCCATATTTATCTGCAAAATAGCCCCATATTTTTGTGGAAAGCATTTCATCCTGTGCATGCTGAAGGGATTACTCTCCCCAGCTAACATCTTTCTTATTAAAGCAACGCTAAACGGATGAGCTATCGCCAGGGGTAAAACGCATGGCTGATGACGAACAAAAGTGACAAGCGAACAACAAATAAATTACAGTTTAAGGAAGGGTGCTGCCATCAAGGACAAAGTGAGGCCGGAGGTAACGCACTCCGTCAGTGACTGTGTAATATATCTCTGCTGTGATATTGTCAAGGCAATATGTTGAGATTTAAACACAGCAATATCAGCAAGCAACACAAGGACCGGAGAGATGATGTACTGCACAGATCTCAGATTGCAACCGCAAATGTAAGTTGCTCCTTTCAGGGAGAGAAAACGGGGAACATGACAAAAGATCACAGGCATGTTCTGTCTGATTTAAATAATAGTTTCACCATTTTACCACCCCGTTTCCCATCACTTAGCGTTGTGCATTGGACTAATCTGCTTTGGATGTTTGAACCTAGCCTCTTTCTGCGCAGCTTCTCACTTTCATATCAGTTAGATATGTCTTTTGTTTTAAATGAAAGGAAGCTGGAGGCAGCCATCTTCTCTACCCAAATAAGACGTCGCAAAAACAAGAAACTCTGGCCAAACTACAGCTCCAACCTTGGTGTGAAAATGTACAGCACCCTAATAGATGGACTCAGGGCGGAACGCCGCAGAAATGGAAAAGTAATATAACATGTACGGTACATGGAGTCAGAAAAACCCTCAGCACATGAAAAGAAGAGATCATCGGAAAATAAATAGCTTTTATAATATTTGGCTTCTTTTTTTCAGCAGTGTTTTTTCTCCTGGTTTGGAAATTCAATTGCTGCAGTAAGGTGGGGGTTCATTTTTCGTAATTCAAAAGATGAGAGTGTACAGTTCTTAAAAACAACTTTAAAAACACACTGAAAAACAGCCAAACTCTCCTTTCAGAAAGTTTCTTACTCTTCGGCGTGTAAATGTAGCTGTGTCCTACTGGCCTTATTTCCCTTATAGTTTTGCTTCTCTAAATAAACGTACACACAAACAAATTAAAAGTCATCCTGCAAAGCAGTCCGTGCCAGCCCGGTAGTCCTGTCAGGGTAAAATAAATACTCTGAATAGGGAGCTGAATTAAGAGCCTGAGCTGGTGATAAGAAAGCAGGAGATGGCAAAAGTTTTAGCAGCTATTTTGTGCAGTGGCAGCGTTCCAGACTTCCCCCTCATTTGCAGCTATTAGGGTGTTGCATATTCATTATATAGGACTAGAGGCACATAATTCGACTCAAATTAACTAATGGGAATTTTACCTCGAAATACCATGATTGCTGGAACCGTATATATGTTTCAGCACACAGGTGGTGAACAAGTACCAGTGTCCATGATTCAGATAAACGAATACATTTTAAACTCCCGGGGGGGAGAGGCGGGTTTATTGCAGCAGCTGTAGACAGCACTGGTATTATGTAGAGGTAAGAGACAAATAGAGCATATGGAAACTTTTCCTTTTTTTTCTTTTTTTACAATTCAATTATAGTGTTTCGAGGGTACAGATGGAAAACTGTATATTCGTTTTTTCAGCCCAGCCACCAGGATGAAATATTGGCAGTTAATGCCTCTGCAAACCACTGGTACATTATCATTTGTACGTGTCACATGTACCAGTGTAGCACTTTCATACAATGAGTGCGAGATGAAGTTCACATTACATGTTTATGGCCTGACATTTATATCTCGACGGTGGAGGAGACGGATGAAGTTAGAGGCGAGAAAGGTTGCCAAGCCAGGGACCGCAGTTTTTTGAGAGCTTCTGCAGTCTTGTGTGTGACACCACCGGCTATTTTTAAGGAGACCCGGGGATAATTTGTTGAAAGAAATAAAGCTGCAACATGTCTGTGGCTGCAAAAATGTACACTGCCAACATTTATTTTGCCAACTGGGTTGAGTTTTTTATGCCCCGAATAAAACTGGATGCACAAAATCCAGAATCTTTAAAGATGAGTCATCTTTATGACCCCCAGAGGAGAGTCGAATTCATACGTAGCAAAAAAATAAAAAGAGATACGTAGCGTACTTAGCCTATTTTAACTGCATTCAAATGAGCAAATGACTTATCGCAGCGTGACGTGATGTCTCTGTCATGCCAACAGCTGAGGTTTTTAAATAATGTTAGTGTCTCACTGAATCTTGGGAAACCACCTCACATGCTCCAACAACTTTTCAGCCCTGAGATGCCAGTCATTCAGAAATGACTGCAAATCATGATTCAGATGGTCCCTCACACAGGTTTTGGTTATGCAAATGCACATAGCAGAATGATGAGAGCACTGGCTCTGGCTGAAAGGTTTGACCACTTGCGGTAACCACGTGGAGTCCTCAGATTTCCAGAGCGCTCGGTTTTCCTCTACGACTGGAAAAGCCAACACAGCATAAAAGAGGAAAGCGGAAATTCTAAGTGAGGATGAGGTATTCCAGATGTAATTTCTCCTCTGCTTCTTCTATGGCCTCACACGTTATTGGTTCCCTTTGCCCCGAGAGGTTAAATAAAAGTTTTAGCCCTTTGTTGCGAGTTCTGCCTTCAGGAAAACTCTCAGAATTCAATATCTATGTAAAAACAGATCTGAGTAAGCCATTCAAAATCACAACACAGTCCCGACTTCCGTGCCACAGAGATCTTCAAAGTTTCCTCAAAACGCCTTGGGTAGCAGCACAAGAACAAGAAGTGTTTTCCTAATTCCATGAGAACCCAGTCCCAACTCAGACCGACAATATTATGACTGGAACCAACAGGGCTACTTTCCGGCTTGTGAGATTTATTTGTCTTTGTTGCAGGGAAATGGAGACGATGTAAAACTCAACGAGAAAATTGATGAACTGAGAGAATGAAGTGGCTGAACGCTGGTTACAGTCTGGGGTGCTTCATGCGAGTCAAAATGAGCCTACACTAATTTTGGAAGATCTGAGATAGCTCCGTGATCTCGGGCCTCCGGCTTACAGAAATAACTTTGTGATTGGAGCTGTGTGAGGTGTTACGTAAGACCGTGGGGCTGTCCCTGCCAGAAAAAAAGACAGCACTGGTCCTTTGTTAAGATGTTTTAGAGAAACGATTGGGCTTATTTCTGACATGACACCTCATCTTTCCCCTCGAGTTTGCTGGTGGATGGTGGGAGGGAAGTGTGTCAGCTCTATTCTGTTCTCCTACAGACAGTAAACAGCCATGAACTTCATCGTTCACCTGCATTAACCAAGTAGTTTTTGTTGTCAAAATGCACTTTAGTTGTGCCAGATCACAAAAAGGAAATGTTGAGAAATGCACGACCTACTTCACTGTTTTACCAGGGTGAGGACAGCATACACCTGTTTTATAAGCCTGATCACACCATGGGACTCCACCAGAGAACAGCGTGAGAAATATTTTAGTCAGCATGGTCACTTCCCCACCCGTAATTAATTGAATCTTTTGAGTGAAACACAGTGCCTCCAAACCAGCAGTGACTAAGCATGCTGCCCAGGGAGAGCTGGACCGGTCCACAGCGTTTTGTTCCGCTCTTGGCGCCCTCAGATATCTGAATCACGGCCTGCCTGTGAGTGTGCAGTTACGGTAACTGTTGAAGTCAGAATTTTGATGTTATTTCTCACTGCCATGTGGGGCCACAAGCATGCAAAGGGTTGGTTTTCATCCTGGAATCAGCTTAGAAGGATGGAAAATTGGTCATGTGAGACTCGCTGTGTCATATCACCCCCAAATACCTCCATTTAATTCTGTGCATGTCCCTAGTGAGCATGGTTCTCCATGTTCACTTGATCTAGTGCTACTGTGATCATTGTGATACTTTGCCAGGGAGCACAATTTTAATTAATTAGAAATGAAAACACATTTTAGCCTTCAGGTTAAATGTGGGTTGAGATTGGTTGAAAACGGGACTGCAACTGTATTTCACAGTCACTACTCAGTAAATGAAGGCGGCTCAAGTGTCATATTGTAACTTTAACTTCATCCTTTGGTTATATTATAACAAGTGGTCATATAGTATATGGGGGGGACGAATCAACGTAATGCTTTTTAGTATTGTTGATCCTCCTACAGCGGTCTTCTGGTCAAAGACTGTTTTGGTGTTGGTGATGATGTTATCTGCTTCTGGTAATACTTCAGTCCTGCAAATATATCCAGCTACAGCCGCAGCACAGATGTGGAGAGGGTTGAAGTAAGTGATTGTGTCAAAGAAGAGGCCACAATCAACAATTCCCCACTTGTGACCAAGAGTCCATAGTGATTTGTTTTTGAGTTCTTTTAAGGAAGTAAGTTAACAGATGTAATTGATGTAACTTACATACTTATGTAAATTACAAGTATGAACATAGTGATTTTAACCCAAATTATGATCTTTTCCAAAACCTAACCAAACCTTGACCATTTGTCAGCTTTAACAACAGTCCAAAAGTCAAAAGCGCTTTGAACGGTCAGTAGACTTGAAAAGCGCTATAGAAATGCAAGTCCATTTACCATAATATGCCAACGTAGGTGAACTGTCTAACAGGACGTTGCATATTGCACAATGTTAACTTGACTGTTGAGCTGTTCGCATGCAAAACTGATTCTAGACGGTTTAAAGTTTAAGGCCACAGACCAAGCTGCCATATTTGAATGGTTGGGAAACCAATGGCTGAATACTATTCACACCATCTGCACTGTATATACCAGATTCCTTTTTTCTACCTTTGACGATAAGGTGAAGGACAGATATTGTTGTAGTTCAAGCTTTTCTTATTTCGATCAGCTGTGATTTATTGTTCTCCTCAGCCAACTCATTCTCCACTTTCACACAGCAGGTCAACGTACACACACGTGCTTGTTATCATGTGACTTAAAGACCAGCTGAAGACTGCCAGAAGTGGTTGAGAGCTCTTGAAAGCGAAACTTCCCTACCAGAAACTGTAGCTGTTGTTCAAGCAGAATTCCAAGGTTATCTAAATATTTGAACATACCTATTAAAATGTATCCAACTATGGTTATGTGTGACAAAACTTTTCACTTTTCCGCCAAACGTAACCCCGGGACTTTAATGACTTACTTGCAAGCCTGCAAAGTTATGACTGACATCGGCTGATCCCAGCCAGATGTGGCTGTTCAAAACTGCAACAGTGGAAAATAGGGCTTTCTGGAAGTGAGTATATTAAGACTGAGTGGAGCCACTGAACCAAGACAAACAGCGAATAAGGCAAAGTGAGACCTTGGAATCTTGAGGGGCACCAGATATGGCAAATAAACACACCTCACATGGACTACATGTGTTCTTAGCAGCAGGAAACAAAGACGATCCAACCCACTTTGAAAAATAAATGGTGCAGGGAAATATACACAAACACACTACACACTCACACACCCAGGTACTCGCCCCAGCCAATGAAAGCCATTCCCTGTCCCTGGGATTAGGGTCCACTCACATCACAGCCTAAACTTAAAGAGCTGTCCCCCAGATTTCATGAACCATTTGTTTCTAATTAAGAGGATCTGTTTTTTCTAATATGATGGCATTAGAGCAACAGACGTCTGCAGCAGAAAGGAACCTTCCAGAACCGTATTTTAACAGATGGTTGCATTAACTTGGTATTTTCAATCTACTGGAGAAACGATTGCCAAAGCGGGGCCATGGGAACTCCGGTGGTCTTTGAGACTGTTCCAGTGAGTCCCTGGCATTATTAAAATTAGTTTAAATATTTACTGAATTCTCTTAAAGCCACCATCTGTACATGTTCTGTGATCAAATATTGATCCCGTATATTCTGATGGCATATGTTTTTGTTGTGGGGAAGCAAGACAATACCAGTGAAGAAAAGTCTGTAGTTGTTGGGGTTGTAGGATTGCTTGACGCCATGGGGTGTTTCTTTGATCCAACTACGAGGGGCACCAAAGTTATACGTTTTCAAATTCTACTCTAGAGGCTCCCACAATTAACAAAGAGTCTATCCTGATCAGAAGTTCCATTCACGAAACTGTTATCTTCCGATCTACAGTACCTAATAGAAATCGTTTCCAGTGGGCACTGTTTGACTGAAGGTTTCGGCATCTGAAGCTTATCTTAACAGGGGTCTTTAATGTGGAAACTTTTAGGAACATCTGTCTGTCCCAGAGCACAATGTGACTGAAATGCAAGAGCGAAGCCCCAGGGACAGAAAGAGAACAGAGAGCATGTCGCCTTTTTTTTTTGCGCACCAGATCACTGAAAAGCAGATCAGTAAAGCTGGTGGGTGCCCACATTTGTGCTCATTTCAGCGACAAACTTTAATTGAGACCTGGGGGGGAGATGACCATGCCTTCTCGGGTTGATGAACAGAGAGAGTGTGCAGTCGCAGCTTGCTCTGGTGAATCTAGTCTGTGAGTTCTCCCCCCCTCTTTTTTTTTCCCAGGACGGCTCATCAAGCCAAC
Source organism: Acanthopagrus latus (assembly GCF_904848185.1). Classification (NCBI taxonomy): domain Eukaryota; kingdom Metazoa; phylum Chordata; class Actinopteri; order Spariformes; family Sparidae; genus Acanthopagrus; species Acanthopagrus latus. The sequence goes on along the minus strand of NC_051051.1, from coordinate 21,886,536 downwards.
ATTAGAGGCTGATTTTTTTTCCCATTGTCAGCAAATGCCAGCCTGCATTTGCATCAGCACACTGCCTCTGAAAAGACACCCAGGATTCTTCACTGCCACTCTGCACTAGTATGCGGGGACTGGGAAATTAAGTGTTGCTCCTATAAATGGATTGCCAGCATTTTATACATCAAATGCACTAATTAGGCAATCCTTTGAAATTCTCATTATCATCATAGAAAGTATAGAACTGGCGCTGAGCGCAATGTACAGTTTTTTTCTGAGGCCGATGAACTAACTTTCAAATCACGGTTTCCTGCCCATAATCTAGTTTGGAGCTGTCCATTGCGGTTTACATACTGAGTCAGAGAGAAGGAGCAGAGTTCAGCAATAATGAAGCCATATGTGGAGTTAACTTAAATGAGTAATGAGAGCTCTGATCGGCTGTGACTTCACCTATAGCTACCCGAAGAGAAATGCTCGAGCCTGGGCTGCATTTGCTTTAGCATAGCGCGTTATCTTCCCTCGATGCCTTCCCCTCAGTGAGCACTCAAGAAATTTATTAAAGCAACAAGGCCTGCTGGTCCTTAACAAGGGGACAAGGGCAAACAGTCAAAGATGAAATCTAAAAGGCATTCAGGAAGGAAGTTCCTCGGAATGAGCAAATTAAATCATTTTGTTTTCTGAGAGATAACAGGCCATAAGCATCGGGAAAATAAAGAAAAAAAACTTTTGAACCAACTTTATAGTGATGCACTAAATTACACTAAGTTCTCTAATGGATACTACAGATAAAATACTGATTAATATCGAAATCCATTACATTTAAGTTTAATGAAAAAAGGGAGGGAAACATTTTTACATGTAGCACAAGACAATATTTTGACAAAACATCCAATAATACTAGAATGGCAATAAGTAGACCGCATACCTTCATTAGCGCCAACTTGTACAAACTTACAGATACGAGCCACCTAAACAAGCTGGGTTTTTTCACCGAGATCCATCCCTTATTCCCTGATCTCGATAAAGGTCCTGTCTCACAATGTTAAAGAAAGTGGGAAAAAAAAAAAGAAAACCTGTGAAAATCTGTGACTTTGGCTGAATCTGTACGAAAGGTTAATGGGGTCTATTCTGGGCCATCCGCCATCAAAGTTTCGTGGGAGTCAGCTCAGTAGTTTTTTGTGTAATCCTGCTGACAAACCAATCAACCAACCAACCAACCAACCAACCAACCAGCCAGCAAAGAGGTCAGAGGAAAGATACATATTAAGAGGATGTGTGGACAGGGTATGCCAAGGATACACAGCAAAAAGAACCATATCGTTCCCAGCAATAACACACTTACAGCAATTCTGTGTTTTGAATTGCGACATACATTGCTGGAAACGAGCTTTGAGCATTGCTGGAAGGGGAGACATCGGGGGAGGAGATTGCTCCCTTTACTTTTTGCATAAATCAGACAAGAAAAGTATTCACTTTGGCGGCTGTCTTTCGTCTGGGTATACCGGGGATCCCCCCGTCGCTTCATGGGAAGACAACATTTGAAAGCAAACAGTTTATGTGGAACCCTGAAATATGGAGGAGATTTAAATGAAGTGATGAATTCAGAACTTCTGCCACACACACACACACACACACACGCACACACGCACACACACACATACACACACACACACATACATACATGGAGTCAGCAAGTCTATCTGAGACAGGATCAAACAGCATCAGATGTTGGTTTGTTTTTTAATTCAAAGTGAGCAGAAACCAGGCTCATAAACTTTGGGTCATGTATTGGTTTACGCACAAAGGTTTTTTTTTTTTGGTTTTTTTTTGTAGACTGACAACCCTACAGAGTGACTGGACACAACAACAAAAGAAAAAAAAACTCACTGTGTTCAATGATTCAGGATATTCTAAAAATGCTGCTGTTTCTGCAGGGTAAAGCTTTTTTATGTATCTGCCTCTGCCCGTCCTGTTCTTCCCTCTTTTTATGGATACATCCCCATTGAACTTGATTTTTTTTTCTGTAAATCTTTGATGTCAAGCATTGTGGGGGGGGGGGGGCTGTAGTTAATTAGGGTGTACATGTTGAAGAACTCTCAAAAACAGAAACTGGGCAGAACTTGCTCTGACAACATTACAGGGGTGTTACAAGATCTTTGTCCTTACATTTATGTCATTCATCACTGTCTACCAGGCACTTCACAAACAAGTGGCCTTCAGCAATTGCTGCTGCACAGAAACAAGAAGACAATGATGAACTCTACAGGTCAATCATCTTGGATATGTTCCAACTCATCTAAAAAAAAACAACCAAAATGCCAGTCCAGATGCCTTTAACCCAGAACTACTTAATCGACTGAGAATCTTCATTGACATTTCGATTACTGTTTAAGAGGCTACGTAAGCATAAGAACCTGCTTCCAAATGCTGTTAAATGAGCTGTGGAAAACTGACAGATTAAGACACTAACATTCATCCAAAAGGTCTATGTGAGAAATGTTAACAGCTCGAGTCTCAGATTTCAACCTTAGCTGCCCATCTGGTGGACTATTCCTTCCATTGAGCCTGTGCTGCAGACTTAACCAACAATGAGCTCTGCTTTGCTCATGGCGTATTCCAGGATGTTGGTTGACAGCAGCCGAATACAGACGATTACGCAGAGAACTGCCGACCCTCACTGACTGGACCGAAGGGTTGAATACCCATGCACAAACAGGTTGATGTGCACAGAGGGCCCGTGATGGGAGGGCTAACATTCATCAACAAGAACAACAATCAATGTCCCTAATATTACTGCAACAACATGGTAAATGTCATCACGATAATATATGAGCCGTAGATGGTCAGGAAACAAATACACAATAAGATTGCAAGCAGTTGTCGGTTTCTTGTTCACTTCAAACGGAGTAAAGATTTTATGTCTTTAGAGTTTGAATGGAAACATCCTGAAAAAGACAATAAAATACTACAAAGACAACCAGCAAATAACAGATGATGGCAAAGGTAGTCAAGCAGTACTTGAAGGATAAAACATTTGCTGGCATTTGTTGCTGCCTTTTCAAAAACACAGTTTTGCACTTGTGGCATGAAAATGTAAACTGGATTGCAGCTTTTTTAAATTTTTTATTTTTATCTATGGCCATTAAGGATACTCTAGCGACCTGCGAATGACACTAGCTAGGGATTACTGTAAAAATATTTGTTTTTTCTATCGCTGTTTGCTCTTGTTCTTCCCATTGTGGTAGCTTGAACCCTACATCCACACACCCGCTCCCTGCAAATGAAAACGGAGCAGAACACACCAGACATAGGCCTTGTGCCCGGGGCTGATAACATCCATGACAAAGACGGTTTACATGCTGAAGGTTTCAGTTACATCTTATTTGTCCCCATTGGCCAGGATTAAAGGGCTGTTGTCCTGTTGGCTTCTTCTGTGGCTGAGCAAAGCTGATAAAAAAAAAAAAAAAAAACAGACCAAATAAATAATGTTGAATATGATAAACTCAAAGTCGTCAAATATGGCCAAGCGGCATTTTTAACCCTAGAGTCAACCCAAAATTCTTTAGTGGGCTTCACATGTATATTCACTCAGTCTGCTGTTCACTGCCGAGCCCTGAGAAGGAGAGTGTCTCTTCTGTGTATTCTCGATGCCTTGCAGGAGATGGCTTCACGCCAACATAAAACTTGAAAATGTGAAAGGTTGTGTAGTCCGTTGTTACACAATTGGCCGGTTTGATAATAGCATTCTATTAATGCACCTCATAAATATTCATGTAAGGATAGAAAACAGCTGAAGTTCCAATCCCTGTTGGCCCAGTGGAGTGTCCCCAAAATAGAAATTATAAAACCCTCTTAAGGACTAAAAAAGGGAAAATCCGTGCCCGTCGATCAATCCCACAATACGCCACTTAGCTACTTAAATGTTGCGTCCTCCTTTTACAGAGATATGAAGACAGATGTGAACCACTTTCAATCCTCATAAGGCCTCAGTGGTTCCTCCCTCCCTCCGGCGGTGTATCACATTACTAATCAGATTATCTCCACTCTTCAAGAAACTCGTCACCCATCCCACCGCACCCCCAAGACTCCACACTGAATAGGCTGGATGACACGGTTTGGCGTTCGCCTCTTTTGTCCCGATGACAAGTACCGTTGCATTATATGAAGCCGTTGATGGACGGTGAATGGTGATCGCCTGAAATCCCTGTTATACAGCTATCGTATTGTGCATTTCAAATCCAGGTGCCTCATTAAGAATACAATTTGCTCTTCATTGCAAAGCGAAAGCTTTTTATTCACACCTCAAAGTCAAACAACTCGCACACAGTGATGGACAAGCGCGCCGAAGCAATCGCGGGGATGCCACAAATCACGACAGGAGGTCCAACCAAGCAAGTGCTTTTCTGTGGATTCCTTGTAATCTTCCAATTATTGGAATTGATTCTCCAATATTACAGTAGAGCGAGACAATCTGAGAGAATCTGAACAGTGAGAAGAGGCTGAATGATTGGGTGGAGAGCAGTAAATATTCAAGGAAAAATAATTACACAATTCTAGAAGTAAACACTGCTCAAAGTGCCAAGAGGAAACCTTTCTGCAGCGGAGAGAGCTGGCAGAAAAGGCATTCTGGGTGAGAATGTTTATCAGGATACCCATCTTACGCACTGTACCACATCGCTTTTCTGTCGTCATTGTGAGCACTGCTGCAGCTGCCAGGATTATTTTAAGACACAGTGAGGGACGTTCATATATTGAAGGAAAGGGTTGATGCAATGCTGCAAATCATCATGAGAGGGCTTGGGGGATTAAACTGTGGCCTTACACTTACAATGGGCCTGCTTATTACTTATTTTTATATATTTCGTATATCTGGTTTCTCCTCTCAATGGTAACTCTTGTCTTCTCCCTATGCAATGTGTGTATATACAGGATCTGCCTCGATATATACATGTGTGCCCTTGAAGAGGACACAAGTATCTTGAATGCTTGATGCTACGTACTTCAGCTTTCCATAGCCCCATATTGATTTAAAAACAAGCGCAATGAACTATGACCGACAAAAATATTTAAGCCTGAGATTGTTTTTCCTTTGACTTTATTGACAGACATGCCTCTCCAGTTTCTGGTCCTGGTAGTATACCTAAAACCATGTAAACAATCTTTGAATTGCACTCCATCGAAAAAGGTACCTGAGCAGAAACTACCTCTCGGCTCTTGAGATTATGTTTACGTGCACAAAAGAACCCAGATGACTGTGGGATATAATGTTCAGTTTAACAGGTCTTCATGGTGCCTTATTATTCTTCCTGTAGCTGACATGCATACCAACGAGGGTGGTTAAGTTTATTTTCTACTGCGTGGCTTTACTAATTAAAGCTTGTTAAGATAATTAAGAAATGTGAAGTGAGTGGCCCATTTAAACTTCTTCAAGTTTCTTTGATTGCATTCATTCTTTCCTGTGGTAAAATTAAGCCGGGAGGACATCGGGGGGTAACGCGAAAATTTTGCACAAGTTATTAATCTTTTAGACTTTTTAGGACCAACCACTTTGCCATTAAAGTGAATTAATCCTCTTATTTCTCTTTTAATTCTTCACCGCTTCTTTACTAGTATGATGTTTTCTAGCAGAGCATCACTGCTGTGTGGTTCAAATGAGACATTCTTGTCTGCCTTTATTCTTAGCTGGGTGTGTATGCGGGAGATCGCCTGGATTTTATTACAGCGATTGTTTTCGTTGTTGTTTTGGTTTTTTTAACATTCCAACCAGAATTTATTGTCTTTTAATATCGCCGTGTTTTCCACTGGCTCTCTGAGATCATAATGAAATTAAAAGTGCACAGAATATGTAAACTCGTGCCGTTTCTTTCTAGGCTTTCCACAGAGGCAGCATTTCTGTTCATCATAGAGATGTCATGCCAACCTTCACTGTTCTGGTCCTCGGGGGGGGAATTAAACCAAATATCTTGTAATTAACTAAGTGGCTATAGCCGGTGCCCATTGTTTTGCTGGTCACCCATCTGTGACCATGCAAGCATCCAATCTCCACGCTGTTGCTAATGGAAAGATATTGATCCTGGCTGTTCCATATTCAGAGAGAGAGAGAGAGAGAGAGAGAGAGAGAGAGAAAAACAACACGGCTATGCGAGAGGTAGAGGCAAGTCAATAGTGCCCGCATTTGCTGCCCTGCTTTTGTTTGCGTTGACAGATGGCGGTATTGATCTGATGTACAGTTTTAGTCTGTAGGAGGGGGGGAGCTAGCAAAGATTGAAAGCCAAAAGCTTATAGGGGTAGTCCAAGTTATGGCGGATGATGTTAAGGGTGGAACTTAACAAAAAAGTTGCATTCAATCACTGATCTTGATGACAGCTGAGTCCACTCAATGACAAGCGAGCCTACATTTTATTCTAAGAAGTCAGTAAAAACTTTCAGCTCTGATTTGACGTTTTAAAGTTGCTCTTGTCCTTTAAACAGCACACTGAGTCGGCGGGCCTTTCATTTATTGAGCGAGAATCTGTTTAACCTTGACTGCTCTTGTAAACTTTCCGTCAAACGCTCCCCGGCAGACCTTGGCACGAGCGCCACCTCTTCATGTTTTCCTCCGTGTCTTAACATTGTCGTTTCTCAGAGACGTTTCGTCATAAAAGTGTAACCTTTTCAAAGTGCAGCAGCAGAGGCGAACAGAAGTGAGGGAGAGGTGATCGATGCAGCAGCTGAACCCTCGGAAATTACATTGTTTACTTGCAGCATGTGCTAATACATTTGCTATTAAATTGAATATACACAGATGGTCTAGTAAATCTAGAACAGTTGAGTTAATGGCAAGGATCGCTCCTGTCTCAAATATGAAATCTGTGACAAGAGGACTGAAGTTTCATCCAAAGAAAGCAAATGGACATTTTAGGAATAACAGAATATATATATATATCTTTATTGTGTGCACTTTTTACTGTACCGAAGGAGGACATGGTCTTCAAATATTTTTCCTTTGCATCGTTCTGTGTCAGAACGCCAACTGAAGCTGAGAAACCACAAAGGAGTTGTTGTCATGTCAGAGTGATAAAATTGTTCAAAGTGTCGATTGAAGTCTAAGCACAGGAAGAAGCAGAGGTGTCACTTACAGTGTTGTTGATCAAAGCAATTGACGTGATGTTGCAGTGTAAGTGCTAACAAGTGAATCCCTGGACCACAAGTCTACGGAAAAAAGAAAACTGCACAAACAGTCGGGAGCTGTACTGTGTGCAGTGTGTTGCCGAGATATTGGTCGGTCTGTCAGGCTGTCTAGGTCTAAAGGCTGACTAGTACTAGTTCAGATCAATGTGAGCACTTTCCATTTAAAGCTGTTTTTTTCGTCCATTTTAATGGAATATCACTAAATAAAATAAAATATTGCTCAAACTGCTTTTGAAATAAATAATGAAAGATCTGTCACTGAAGGCAGACATGAGCTCACAAGCCCTAGAGTACAATGATGCAATTAAAGATAATCAGAGACTCACGATGTCATCCTCTGTTTTACTGACGACATCCTGGATGTACAGCTTCTCCTCTCGACGCAATTTCATTTGCCAGGTGGACTCTTTCCAAGCTTCTCTCTGCATCTGACGGGCGACCACGACCCGCTCAGTGGCCTGGTCTTGAACTAGAGTTCCAGCCAAACATTAGACCAGGAGAATAAACAGCTCATTGTCTCATCTGTTTGGGCGGCATTTACAAGGATGCACAGGGAACTGATTTGACAATGCAACATTTATGACATACATCTGCGATTATGAGCACAACCTCTGGGTTTACACCGACTGTTCCACGAGGGGACACAAAATAAATAGCCTTTTTTCAGTGTTCTGCAAATCAATTTTGGCTGGATGCATGTCATACAATGCTTCTAGTGCAATGCTGCTCTCCGGTGTAACAATATTTATCTGTGCTGCTAAACTAACAAAGAATGTACTGCAGTGAAATAATAAAGTTTGTTTGCCATCATCTATCTGACCTGAGTCTGTTGAATCGAGTCTTATCCTAACAGGGTTTGGCCTGGCTCTCTCTCCATCTGTCTTTTCCATCTGAAATGATCACGCTACAACAAATAAAACCTTCTGTTGATACAGAAATTTCACAACTAAATTCAATAACTTTGTCTGGATAAGCTATCACGGTATTTCAGACTTTATCATATCATCATTTCAGGTTTGTAAGAAAGTTATCTCACTCAGTCAGCGGCTGAGTGCAAAAAAAATGTATCTGAAGCCGATCCTCCCGTATACTGGATACGTTTACACATTAAAAGAGACTGTATTTTATTTTTCAAAGAACAGCAACTGGACTGATTAATTGCTAAAAGTGAGGCAGCCTTTAGTTGGGAATTCAATCAGTACCAGGTTACAAGTCCAGGTCGGGAAACTGTCGGTACATATGTTTACGTATGCAACTGCAGTTCAATTATGCATGTGATGTGACTTCACCACGTTAGGAAGTTAAAAACTCACTGCTGACTCAGATATGAAACAGCGGCCTCCTGGGTGAAAGTCTTGTGCTCGTCTGACTCATGCATCCATCACTGCCCTCCTCCCTATGTGGACTGTCTCACTCTTTATACTACTTTACCTCCTGCACCGACACAAGAAATGTCAACAGGGTCATAAGCTGCTGCCACCGTCGACCGGACAAACGTTTTTCTGATGGGCTGCTGTTACTTTGTTTTCTCAGTTGTGCTGTTATTTGCATTTTCTTAGCTTAGCATCCTCAGCAGCTAGTTGCCTTACTTTGTTTCAAGGCTCTGAGCTGGGCAAAGTTCCAGATATGTGGTGAAGAGACAAAGTCCCTTTTGATCTCAGCACATGGACGCACGTTGGATGCGTGCCATGTAACAGTTGAAAGCCGTTCCCTGGAGATGGGAGATAGTTTTCTTGGCTAGGTGATAAGGCCTACCCCCCCCCACACACACGCAATGTCATCTTCCATCAAAATGTTTCACTGTGGACATTCATATGCTTTTTTTGTTCAACATCACCCAATCTCAGTTGGCATGTGGATGGCATTCTCCAATGTACAGAGGCTTTGTGCTCACTGTAAACCCTGGGTTCGAGTCCCCCCCCCCCCCCCATATGACCCTGTTTCCTGTGATCTCTGAAGCTGTCCTATCAATGACGCCCCACAAAGGCCCCAAAAAAGAAAATAATTGTGCCAATGGTAGTGGCAATCTCAAGAGAAATTTGGCATACATTATTTGTTTTTATTGGCATAACTTAGGGACATTCGCCACAGTGTGCCAACTTTTAAATACAGCGTGTGTCAACAGGCAAACATGGTAACATTAAAATACTGTATTGTTAACCTGTTGGAAGCAGCTGAATATTTTTTGTAGCGCTTGCCGATGCTCGGCCAGTGATAATGTATTCTGGCCAGCAGGTTCCGTCTTGCCAACAACTGAGCTTTTGCCTGTACAGACCATAATCCCACTGGCCATTAAATAGATCAGACCATCTGCAGTCGAAAATGTACCATTACCAATGTTAAAAAAAAAAAAAAAAAACTTTCCCTTATTGCTTTCCAGGTGTTAACAATAAGAACTAATGAATAATGTGGTTAAGAAATGCAATTACTGCACTTGTCTACATTAACAGGCTTTGAAAAATCCCTTCACTTCAAACTGGAGAGGCGGAGAAAATAATATATACAGTCAGACTGAAAATGCCCATAACCATGTATAATTTTCACACCTGGGATTGGTCAGATCACCACAGGTTATCAAATTTCATGCTTTGTACTGGGATATAATGAAGCTCAGGCATCACCGGGGTGACGAGGGAGACAGCAATCTAGCTCAAGAGCTCTTGGAACTAATAGCTACATATTTTGAATTTAATTTTTTTTTTCCACAGCTGTGCGGAGAAAGTTTCGGCTTCTGTCCTGCTGTTTCTCTGAAAGGCCTTCGTAGCTTTCTGTTAATTATCCTCACTAATGTGCTAAAATTCGAAATGTCAAGGTATTTTTAAGGGCTGTGATCATGCAAGGTTTTTCGAAAAATGTGCAGAACATCCACAGCGACTTCAGACACAGCCATGACCCACTGCTCATTTGAATGATCTCACACATCCTGCTCTCCTGCAGCTCCCAGACTGAAGGGATGGAAGGTGTGTGTGTGTGTGTGTGTGTGTGTGTGTGTGTGTGTGTGTGTGTGTGTGTGTGTGTGTGTGTGCGTGTGTGTGTGGGCGTGTCTGTGTGCTTGTGTGGATGGATGATGATCAGTGCGGTTTTGCTATCAAATCAGCAGCTATTGATTCATCTGACAGAGCAGATAAATAAAGCTGGCCATTCGTGAGGCGTGTGCGTGTGTGTGTGTGTGTTTGGGAGAGTGTGAGCCTAGAAAGTGTTTCACAGTAGCTTGAAGCTGCAGTGATCCACTAATGGGCTTGTGCTGCCTTGTTCCTCATTGATCCAGTCATTGGAGGGCTTGCCGATGGCTTATGAGCCATATCCTGCAGGCCCAGACGCCAGCATTTATGTTAGTCCATTAAACCTCGTAACACCTCAAAATGACCCCATATGGGAACATCTCAATTATTAGATCATCAAGGTACTGGTACAGCTTTTATGTTATTTGCCTTTTAATCACTCGCCCCGATCACAATGCTCCCGATGCCTCTCATGCAATTACGAACACAACATTGTGTTGGGTTCAATTTGCTGGCTTTATTAATCAGAAAACAAAATTAAATCTGACCAGACCAGATGTCCTACCTCTTAACACTGCATTAACTCTGCGTTATATGTCAGTCACAAACCACTGAGCAATGTGCAGCAGAGCCAAAAAAAAAAAAAAAACAACCCTTCTTTCCGACTGATTTAATACACGGTGGGTCATGAGCATATCAGCAAGCACTGTATACGTGTTCACAGGTTCAGAGCTTAATTTACCAGCTCACCTCTAAAATGGCATTACCTGGCACATATTTCTCAACTTACAAGAGTGTGAAATGAAGCAAACCAGGCTCCAGCCTCCCTGTTCCCGGAAAGGTTAGAACCGGCCCTAGCAGCGTTAATCATTTGCTCAATGCGCTGTAACAATCTATGTCTGTTTACCTGACAAGAAGCTCTCGTGGCCACATGACATATGATGCTCACCTGGTTGAAACACAGGCAGGAGAACGGTGATATTTTAATAATACCTCAAAACCTCTCAGGGAGAAGGGTGTGTGACACTTGAAGGCCACCGTTTTTCAACTGCACTGCTGACACACTGGGAGGTTGGTACTCGGAAAGCAAACGGAGTACATTACTTGCTCAACTGGATTACCAAAACAACATGTTACTCCAACCTCAAATAGAGCAACAGAACTCGATCACACTTGATGTCGACACTGTTTATCTTGGTAGAGAGAAAAATTCACATGGGCAGAGTTTTTTTAGTTTCACCATCAGTGTTGGTGTTGGTCTCATATTGCAACCCACTATGATAATAGAAAGTCACGTATTATCATTGGATTGCTTGGATTGCTCATAGCTTGGATGTAGTTGTAAATGTGACATTTTTGCATTGCAAGGAGAATAGAGCAAATAAACCATGGCTCCACCTACATCTCCCTCATCCACTGCTTTAATCTGTTCGGGCACACAGGTGCATCATTTTGTTTCTCGGCGACCACCTGGGTACACACACGAGATCAAGACGTAAGATTCAATTATCTATCATTCAAAGCTTAACTTCGTGCCATATACTCAGCTGAGCCACATCCATTGTCTTTTCTGCTCGCCTGAACCCCCTCCCACCTCCCGAGACTTCATGATTTCAAGGCTGGGGGAGCAGTAAATGTAAACTGCTTTTGCTATTATGGTTTCAGAAAACAATCTGGGAGAAGTGGCCTGTGTCACATAGCCATCAGTTTCAAAACCCACATAGTGTCATGAGGGAAGCCAGGTGAGGAATTGCATCGGCAGCGCAACACAATGTCACACCTGTTGTACACACAGAGGAAGGAAAGGCATCAGCAGAAGCGCATAAGTGATGTTTGTACTTCCTTAACCTTCATTCAGCAATCAGTCGGGCCTTGGCCTGAATGTTTGTGTCTGATGAAAAAATAAAAAATAAAAGTGTCTAGTAGTTTTATTCCCAAACACTGTTGTGTTGTCAGCTTGGGTTCAGCAAGAACAATCTTGCTTGAGCTGTGGTGCGATACATAATTGCTTCAATCATAGTTACACAAGAACTACTCAAATGGGCAACCTCCTCAAACTGCCTCTTATCAGCAAAAACGTATGAAATTAAAGCAACACATCTCAAAACAATTGTCACGGTGTTTCAGGAAGAGGGACGCCTCCTCCATTTCTACTCTGTGCCTCAAACGCCTGTTATTGCAGTATCTAACTTTAGTGAGCAGGATCTCCTGTGCAGAAGTGTGTATTGCTTTACAACGCCGCATCACACATCACCAACTATGTTCCCTGAAAATGGAGCATCAGATTTTGGACATAAAAGGGAAAAAAAAATCCTGGTGGTAAATCTGGGAGAGTTTCAGAGAGGTTGAGTTTGCTCTCTGAACAAACATGTGATGAATCATCTGATCACTTGGCAGATCCCCGTAAGTGTATTCCAGCACTTTGCTGTTAAAATGTTGGATAAATACAGGGCCCAGTTAAATGGAACAGAGTCAGTCCCCGAGCGCTACCGTCCTCTTCATGTAACAACGAGCGGCTCCAAATGGGCCTTGACATTAAAAAAAAACAAAACGCAGTTCTGTGGGTGACTGTTAATTGCTGCCGACACAATGAATTAAAACCGATACAGAAGCGATCTGTTTGCCAATGCTTTCTAGATAAGTGGCTCACTTAAAGATTATGAGCCAAGCACAAACAATTCGGGATGCAAATTTATGCAAGACATCAAACTCTGCCCTGGTGTACTTTTTAGCGATTCAGTTTTTAGATCACAGACACATTACTGCTTCAGGCAGGAGACAACAGGCCTCTGTTCTCCTTCCATGACGTCTTCCTTTTCAAGAATTAATGATCCTAAGCTAGGTGGCGTGATTCAAATGTTCTGGGAGGCCCGGAGAAAAGAAAAGGGATGTTGCATTATTGTGATTCAGTGCGTCATCAGCGGTTTGGATGACAAGCCCCCCGAGGTCGGCATCTCCGACAATTAGACATCAGACTCACCTTTAACACACACACACACACACACACACACACACACACACACACACACACACACACACACACACACACACACACACACACACACACACACACACGCACACACACACTCATACCAAGATTGGTCTCAATGAACGTCAGAAACAACAGATCTACCAGTTGCTATGACGACTTCTTCAGCAGCTGAACACACTATGTGAATAACAATATGGCCCGTTACTGCTGCTGACTTCAGAGAATGACCAGCAGGCCTCTCCTCGCTGCTAATCATTTTAAGTAATGACCGTGGGATCCTTACCCTCCACAAGCAGGCCTTCATTTTCACCAAATGTCCCAGTTCATATAACTGTTTGTAAATCTATGGTACCTACATTCTCAGTGTCAGAACTGCATGATGTGCCATAAACATTTATACTATACAAGCATATTAATGCTTATACTACGATATGTATATATATATATTATATCTGAGGATTCCAGCTTGCATTACCAACCAAAGGGATGATTTCTATTCCCAAAGTTTCCTGAATATGTACTACCGATTTTGTTCACACCTCATTTGTCATCATTAATCGGTCTCTGAAGGGACACACTGAATCGTGCTTTTGGGTTTATTGCTCCCCGTTGCCACCTTTTTCAGAAAGATGACCATTTGGGCAACTAGCTGACTATCATAGTCTGATGCTCTAAGCAAACTCACCCTCTCCATCCTTGAGCCATCTACTTCAGGCTTGTGTGCACTGTCCACACCGATCGATGTGTACATGCGGCTACTATGAAGAGATTCGCCATTGCACTATAACACAGTGGTTTGTGCTGCAGACAAAGACTGCTTCACAAATCATGACATCCCGGCAATTCAAGAGATGCAATTTCACTAAACGGCCACAACTTCCCCTCAGCAGTTGGTCGCACTGACATGAAAACACATGAATGCAGAATCTGTGGGCAAAGAATAGGAGTTTGGTATCAAAAGCATTCTGTTTTCTGTTTGAAGTCAGTCTGTGGTCTGAGTAGTATTGACCATGTCTGAGTGGGCTTTGGTTGGATGCAGGTAAACAGTCCCTGTGGAGAGCAGAAGAGGTGGAGTGCTTTGGCCAGAATGCAATCTTGGAACCCGTCGGCTATCGCTCTACCTTTTAGTTGGCCGTTTTAAAAATGATCTGCGTTCATGTGCAGATAATGTAATCTGGACCAAAAACAATCGCCAATTACACTGTTAACAGTGAACAATGCACAGAAGTGGAATAGCCTGAATGTCCGTTATCAGGAAATCCAAATCAGAGGCCGCAAAACACTGATGCTACAGCAGTTGGTGGCAAGGATCGTTAACAGAAATGTTTCCAGTATTCCTGCAAGAGCTGAGGACACCTCCAGCTGTTACATAAATACTGGGTACTCATGATATAATGACTACTTAGTCATGGGTCAGAACATGAAGATGTTGACAGGCATTGTAGCTGGTGTGATCCCCTCACACGATGGTCTCTAGTTTATATATTCATTTCTTGAAGCCAATGGTTAATGGCTATTTTTTTTTTTTTTTTAAACTGCACCCTAAGGCACTTCAACAGTCACTTTACCGCTCTATAGCTATAGTAGTCGGTGCCATTTCATTTCATTATTCAGTACCAGGTCTTAGCGTCATGTTTAATACATTTTGACGGGCTAAAAAAGAAATATCGAGGCAGTGTAAGAACGTAAAAGCCTCTGTGAGGAAATGTTCAGAAAAGGAGAGTGGCTCGGTGTGTCGGGGCTGGCAGGGCGGGGCAGGGGCAGAAGTTCGCAGATTTGTAAAAATGAGGACCTCTTAACTTGCCGACACACCTCGACAGAGTTGTGACGACACGTAGCACTTAGGTTAATGAGAAGTCACCGGTGTTTGAAAGGCAGAATCGTGGTTTAGCTGAGAGAAGAATTGCCTCTACATGTTCTCACATCAGGTTAGACTAACTCAATAACAGGGTCAATTTTGCAGGTGGCAGCCCACTGCGTACCTCAGCAAATGAAGGCTGCTGAAAGCCAATTTGGCAAATATCGGACCCCCCCGCCCCCCCCGTTTCAGTCTACATCTCTTTCATTAAAGATCTGTAACCAAAAGAAGGTACATTTACAAAAGTTGGCAAATAAATCCACAGCAGCTAAAATATTAGTATGAGCGCAACCACAAGCGGCTGCCTATGATGATGATGGAGCGCTGCTGTAAAAGATATGAACTCTTTCCCACCAGATGGCAAACTAGCAGGAAAAAAAATGTTCCTGTGCGGCTCCCACTGTGCTTCCAACCATCCTTTTTATTAACGTGAAGTATTGTCGCAGTCTGGCACCAAAATGCCTCTCTGATCCACAACTCCCCCAGAGAGAGGAAACGAGGGGCAGGGAAAACGAAAGAGAGGGAGAGAGGGGGGGTAGAGGAAAAAAAAAAAAAAAACACAGAGGAAAGAACAGAACAAAGTCTGAGTCAAAGTCTGGAGAAAGAAAGGTAAGAACAAAGACACAGAGAGAAAACTGGGCAATAGGAGGGAGGAGGGAGGGATTGCAAGGCGAGGCTATACTGTATGAGAAAAGAAAATGATGATAAAAGAAAGGAAAAGCAGACTCAGGCTCTCAGATGTAGCTTTCCCCGAAGAAGAAGGATTTCAGAGTAGCCAAATTGGCTTTTTTTTTTTTTTTCTCCCCGCTTCTTGCTTGTCATAGGTAACAGGGCTATGCTGCTGAGCCCTTGCAATAAACCCACTGCATGCAGCATTTACATATGCAATTCATTTACAAAGGAAGTCTGTCAAAGGAATAGGAGGAAGACGCCAAATTAGAGCATATCACAGAGTGGGACGGGCGCAGGAAGTAACATGAAAGGAGTGTTTTTCGACCCAACTGGCAACCACAAGCGGAGTGGTAAATTAAGTGAGCGCCTAATAAGGTGCGAGGACAGGTAAGTTTCCAAATCCGCCTGGAAATATGCTGAAGTCGCTAGAGAGAAATGTAAGTTTTAAGGGCACATCATTCATTCCCAGGTCACATGACTCTGGGTGTTTGTCCCCTTAACTCCCTATCGGCAGGGATGACAACACGATTCCTGAGTGGACATGCTGACCTTAGTCCCTTTTCGCAGTGCCATGCTGTGACACGCATCTAAGTTCTCAACGTTGCAGCACCTTGAATCAATTTCTGTTAAAGCGGTGCTCAGACATCGTTCAGTCAGCGTTGAGTTTGAAAAATAGAGAAAAAAAATAAATAAAAGAAAAAAAGTAAACACTGTATTGTCACTGGCCTCAATGCTGCTTCCTCATACTGCTACCTGTTTTTTTTTCTTCTGACAAACAGCATGGAAGCAAAAATACTGGCAATAAGCCTACATCCAGCAAGATAGTCAGACTGCCGAAGCCTCAAAAGCTTTGGCTGATGAAGGACGAGAAACCAGATTAACTGTTGGGCAGGTAGTGGGTCTTCAAAGACTCACACAAAGAAAGGTTATTTTTGATTGAAAGCTTTTTGTGCCTTAAAAGTAGAAAAGAGACGGTGGAGTGAAGGCGAATGGCAGTTTTCCTTGCCCAACAACATTCTCAACGTTGTGCCAAATGCGCCTCATTTCCTGACAGTATCCATGGTTAAAGCGCCACAGTATTCCTCAAACACCACCTTGTTACGGTCAGACTTTCACCTAGGAATGATAAGCTCATGCATATTGCTCTCCTGGACCATCCATCACGATTGCTTGAGGAAAATGTCAGAAGTGCTAGCTTAGGACAGGCAGGGGTTATTTGTGCACACTGCTGTCAAACAACATCAAAGCGCTCCGTGACCTTTGGGGAGCTTGAGAAGGATTTTTATCTGCATGCAAAATTCAACCTTGGAACAAAAATCCTTCAAAATGTTTCGCAGCAGAAACTGTCCGAGGACACGGAGGATACAAAAACAAAGCCTTAAAAGGAGATGGTTACATAAACAAAAGCGGTGATCAATTTTTGTGCTGTTTATATGTTCTGTTTATGAGAAGAGAGAGCATACCCACCGGGAGCGATTACTTACGATACCTCACACGGGAAGCAATGATAAACAAAAATATTGCCTTTCCACCTACATACTGTAAATCAGATACACAGACTACACTGTGTTCCCCACAGAGCCTAATTTATTCTGGTCCCCGGCCAAAAATCATTCACCGCAAATGCAATAAATCCGCTCATACAGTGAATTGATCCCCCTTACGGTGGTGTCATCAATTTTTCAAGGACACGAACTTGCCTCATCTCCAAAATCTAATTCTGTGCTGTTCAAAAGACGGAGCAAAGTTTGAGTTCATCTACTATCACGTATTTCACAGATCTGCCCATTCATATTTCATATCAGAGGGCTTTAAAAGACATATGTTGAATTGGGATGCTGCTCAAGTGGATAATCCGTTAAGGGCATTTAGGCCAACATCAGGAACATCCCTTTGGATGCTTGCCCTGATTTAAAAGGAAAAGGTTTGGAATTGCTACAATTTATAGTAATAAAACACTTGCATTCCATCTTTGTGTTGAAAGACCAGATGGAGACTAAACATTCCCCTGGACATATACTCTCAGTCAGGTAGGCTAGGCATTAATTCACTGTAAGAGATCGGGGATGAGTGGAGGAGTAAGGGTTGGATCTGACTGCAGACTCCAGGGCATGGTAGTGACTTGTTTACTTTAAGTAATAAATTGAGTGAGAAGTAAAGGCATTTTCCCATAGACTTCCATACAATTGCTCCTGTTTTTCCCCCCTGCTGGCCATTAGAAAGAATGCAGGTTTGAGTCACTTCCACATCGGGCTTCACCCTTCCGACCTGGAGGCTGCAGTGTGTCCTTTTCCTCTTTATTGGCTGGACGGAAGTTATTGATTTTTTGGGACGAAATTTCCTCTGCTTTTCCCTGACACTATTTCCTTGTGGAGACGCGGCTGACTGATACTCTCTGGTAATAACAACACTGACAGCAAACCTACATGTGGGCGCCAGGTCTAAGATAAGCACTTGAACTGACAACCCAATATTGCCTCAAAAACTTCAAACAAGCACTAGAACTATGGGAGAAGTAGTCTGGATTTAGTGTCCACTCTTTTTTTTTTATAATGCAGTGTTGCTACGAAAGGATCATTTTGTGGTCGCAGAAACCAACAATTCTCTCAATGTACACATGGCACGTGAGTGTTATATCAACAACTTTGGAGAGAGGTTTGAAATGATCCAATCCTATCCTTAAACATTCTTCACTTTCTAAATATCATACGTAAACACAGGATGCTTGAGCTTCCAAACTAAAAATAACATATCAAAGTAAACAACTCTGGCAGGAAACGACTGAAGGATGCTTAGCTAGTGTCCCAGAAAAAAAGTAATTTCAGAAACCACTTCTAATCAAACTGACCCCCAAAAAGTTCAGGTGAAATGAAAATAAAGTGAGGGAGGAATGGCACAGAAAATTGCCCATGATCTGGTCTGGTGGTTTTTAACCCTCTCGGTAACAGCTCTCAGATCAGACGAAACAGCGGCTCTCAGCAAATACGCCCAACAGTCCAACAATCTGCTAACTGACAAAACTTTGTAGCTCTAGTACTCCATTCCCATTAGGTGTCAGTGAGCACCATGTGATGGAGGTGCGCACAAATACACATACACGGCTAATCATCCAATTAATGCAGTGACTTCCAACGCAGCCTGTTTACACTTGGGGGATGATGTGTGATTGAAAGATTTATACAGCTCCCTTCTCTGGTGTGCAACAAGGCAAAGATGGCTGATAACTCAATCCAGTTGAACACCAGCCATGCCCTACAGCCACGCTACCAAAATGAAACGCTCCATTCCTCTGTGAGCACTAAAGACGAACTCAAATAACCCGTTGCATGTGAGGCGAATGCACAGGCGCCTCTCGGCAGAACAGGTTGAAAATCTACAAAAGGATGCTGCCACTACAAAAATGCCCAAAGGCTCCAGGGACTCGTCTTTCTTTCAACAGGGATTTATCCAAGCTGCCTTGAAAAACGTGCATTTTTGACCAAATGTTGTGTCTGAACAGTTTTTTTTTTTTTTTTATAAAGTAATTGCCTTAAAACTAGTTATGATGTACTCAGCAGGAGATCCGTGTTGGAATTACGCCTCAAAAACTACCCATATTAATCCAACACACAAACACGGAACAGACAACCTCACAGCTTTGTTGGAGCCTGACCAGATGGTTTGAACTCCCGTGCATACCACTTGGATCCACCGCAGTCAGAAATTGTGAAAGGCACATGGGTTTTAATCACCAAACCCAAATGTCCCTAACCGGTTTGAACTGCCGATATACCGAGTTACCTGATCATCAGCAATCAGCACTGGTTAAGCTTGTTCAGGTGGACCATCACAGGTCTTACTATAAGGAATATATCACGTTTTGCTTCCAGGTCTAATACAAAGGGGTAAAAGGAGTTTACAGGGAGTTTTAAACGTGAAAACTATCAAGCGGAGGTGGTACAGTTGTCAGGTAGTCAGTTCTCTGTCTTTAATCAAGACATGGACAGAATAATGATCCGGGGTGTGCCTGCTTGTTTGACAGACGCCTCATCATACCATTGTCAGCCATTCAGCCTCGCATACTGTCACATCCCACCTCGCTTCCATTAGAACTGCCATTCCTTTGACCGAAGTGCGGATGCTCTGTTCAAAGTTTACTTCAGAAACGCATGGCTGACACCACCGACGCTCCTTACAGGCTTTGATGTTCAAGGAAAATGTAGTTTATTCTAAGATTAAAAAGATCAGACGATCATTGAAATATTTGCATACATTCAAAGTAATGAGGTAAAAAAAAAAAAAAGAAGAAGAAGAACATGAACCAGCGCAGGCAGATGTTGGCTGCTGTGGGTGTAGACGGTAAAGGATGACCTTTACATTACGTGAAATGTCCTTTTTGACTGGTGATTTGATCGAGCTTCGACCTTTTTACCCTCAGTCTCCAGTAAAAACCCAGCTCTGAAGCCTCGCTGCTCTTACTTCCCACTCAGAATAATGAAACAATTGGATTGGCAGGGTGAGCGTCAGAGGGGGTGCGGGCCTCCTCATTAAAAAGCCCTTTATTCTTTCTTATTGCATTACAGACATCTTTTGTGCCGCTCCCTTCCTCCATCCGCCTTCTAATGTATTCAGCCGCTGGTTGGAGGCCTTGCAGAGGCGCTGGGTGGTACAGAGAGCTGCCGGCGTTATATATCGGAAGAGAGCGTGTGTTACTGTGTGAATTTTTTTTTTAAACTGCGAAGGATGGCATAATCGAGACATGATGTAACTCAAAATCATTATAATGCGCTCAACATCGACCTACCCACCAAGCACGTCCCAACAGGGCTTTTAAACATATAGCTCCAGTTTGTTTTGCCAGGCCTGAACGATACATTTTCTAATTGAGGTCACGACGGGGAGCCTGAAAATGATGCACTTAAACCGAACTATGGCGCCGTTCAGTGACAGGCAGAAGCATACTTTAAGATTATCTTTTCAACACAAGCTTTGATATGTAACGTTAAATGTACATTTTTTTTGTTGAAAGATTTTCCCAAATAGGTCTAAATGGGTCTAGTCTCTATGAACACATCTTGTTGCGTGATTGGTTTGCATCATAAACTGCAGAAAAACATGCCGCATCTGTGATTTCGCCCATAAGTCTCTGACAAGATGATGGAGTCAGGGGTGCATTAAATTCCAGGCAAAACAGCGTCTTTCTCTCTTAAATTGACAGGAAAAAACAACAACAAATAAATTGAATGAAAGATGCCTGCAAAACAAAGACAAAAGAAGCAAGGGAAGTGATGTCCTCGCTCAAACCCTTCCAGAAAGGGTATAAAATATTTGCTTGCCTGAAGTGTAAACGTGTGGGTCACTCTGATATTCAAATTTAAACAAGTTTTATACTTCCGCTGTTGCTTCCATTACAATGTGGACAAGATGCGTCCACACCAAAGAATGGCCTAGAGCATTTATATCATTTTAATAAGAGAAATGAGGAGCACTTCTCTGAACACACACCAGTTTCGGAAATGTTTGGGGACGTGTTTATTTCTTGTTTAGCTCCGTGCTCTATTTCCCTTTTTGCATTCATTCAAAGTGAGAAAAGTTTGTCCTGAACCCTTCTTTTCATTAGTTGTTCAGCTGATCTCTCGCCCATGTTTTCTTGATGACAACCTGAAGGGCTCTTGTCTTTTACATCATTATTTTTATTCCGAGAGGCTCTCTCACCAAAAAAAGACAAGCTCCTGGAGCGAGAGAGGCCCAATTAGGGCAAGAGGGTCGAGCCTGGGTGGACCTGAGGTGGGAAAAGTGGCCGGCATGCACCACAGATGTCTCGGTGCCTAAATATTACCACGATGGAAAAAAAAAATAATGACTAAAAATCCTTACCAAGACTCACATTAGAAGAAAAATAGTAACTGCGTCTCGAAGTAGATCAGACTGTCCTTGAAGCCAGCAGGGCCTGAGTTCTCTTCTTGATTTAAGGTGAACAAAACACTTCACAGCTGACTCGCTTACTTATTTCTTGAAGGCTGCAAAGAAGAAATATCCTTCTGACACGTCTATGAATACCATCAATGCACCTCTCAGGTCACGTCATGACAAATTTAAACAGAGGCAGCCCGTCTGTCTGGCACCTGGATGAGTCCCGGCAAGTGAAACACTTGAATATTTCCCCAGTGATGGCCATGAAATGCCATCCTGTTCCACTCCTTCCACGGTGACGTGAATCTGGCATTAATTCAGCCTTCCTCCTCCCCTCATTACCAAATCTGTATTAGCTAGACTTAGGCCTGCATTTATATCTTGTCCTCTAAGCCTCTGTGGCTTTAGAGCAGTTTGCCACAAAAGGCACAGCTACAGACTGTTAATATTTGCAGTAAGTTCTCCTCAGCCCTCTTGGACAGCTGCGGAATATATTCAGAGGAAAGGAAGACAGAGGCGGAGAGAGAGATAGAGAGAGAGAGCCAGAGAGAGAGCACACTACTCATCCATGTCAAACAGAATCCAGCCTATTGTTTCTGCAAGAGCGCGGGAGACGGGAGGAGAGATATTTGCATTTAACATGTCCTCTAACCCCGCGCTCTCCTTCCTCAGCCCTCCCAGACAGAAAAGTACAAGCCAGAAAGTCACCCGCATGGCTCACGGGTACATTACAGCAAACACACCACTGTTCTGCGCTCAAATATTAGAATTTTTAAACAGCCATGATGTTTGCCTACTGGGGAGATTCATTAAGCCGGAGCACTATGATGATTATCATTATGATGATTCTGAAGCAGTGAAGATTGCAAAATAATAGAAGTGAGGGGGAAAAAAAAAAAAAAATGTGGGATTCGTGTTTCTGAGAATGTGTGTGAGATGGAGGTGGATATTGTAATGCAATACGCTCCAGCTCCGCTGCCCAGTCACTGTTGCAATATTATTAAACCGACAGCAGCCTTGCCCTGCGTGAACCACGAGTTGTTAGGCTGGAGACAATGAATCCTCACTTGCCTTCAGCCAAAAGCAAACCTAACCTGAATTTCAATCTAACCTTTTGAGGATTGGAAAGGAGGACAAACAACTAGGTCGCGCGAGGCCATATGTGCACTCACACATCTCTTTCAATCCAATACTTTTCCATGGCCTTGCTCACACGCAACTGGCTTTACTGAGCCTTTTTTTCCAAAAATAAACCTGGGACTGATTCTAGTGGTGCCCATTCATACAGGTCACACAATCTGACATTTTCGTAACTTTTGACTCTGAAATTCTGGACCCATTTTAAATATCCTTCTTGCAAAGTTTTTGTTTTAAACATAATATTTGACATAAATTGCACATTTTGACACCACATTATATAAGAAGAAGAAGAAGAAGAAGAAGAAGAAGAAGAAGAAGATGTAACATTCCAAAGATGTCTGATATTTCATCTGATTTCTAAGCGGAATTCTGAGGTTCAGCCCAATTGCCAGAATGAATGTCGGCAATGTATGTTCTGTACACCAGAGATAAGAAAACATTCTAATTATTTTCCAGCTGCTGCTGGCTACAAAAACAAATATTTATGTCAAGACACAGCCGCAAACCAGGTACTGTTAGCGAGAAGTTGATCAAGTAGTGTTTCAGTGACTGAAATCAACATATCCATGTTTTGCAGAAACATATGTTGTCGACATTTATTCTGACACTGGGTTGTCAGATTTAGTTAAGATAATTCCAACAGTAGGTGTACGATATGTGTCTGGTTTCTCGAGTCAAGAGTTAAAACTGAGAAAAAGGGGCGATGACACTTAATGGAAATCGTGTCAATCTGGTTGAAAGGGTGACATTAGATCCAAACATAGATTTTATAGAACTGATTTACCATTTCTAAAACTTTAGCTTACTTTTCACAGAAACATCAAACAAAGACAGTCAGAGCCATCCCCTGAGACCTGACAGCTCTAACCTAATGACAGACGTTCATGGGTAAACACAGCCACCCCAGAGTAAACAGGCTCGTTATGCAGGATCTGAAGCTTTCCACAGTTTTAGGAAAAAACGGAGTTCAATTGAGGCAGTTCTAATCAGAAAACATATACAAAAAACACCTGCTCTCAACCTCCACGGTCAAATAGGGTTTTTTTTTTTTGTTTACAGCGGATGAGACAAGCAGAAAAAAAAAAAAAATGGAGGCGGAGGCTAGATGTCTGCTCTCAGCTCAAAAGAATGCAGGAGAAGCTAAAACTAGGACTCCTTTGAACGTCATAAATTCCCACAGAGCCAGCAGGATGAAGATACTCAAGGTACAAGTTTTCTTGTAAGGCTGAGCCCCGCACGGAAACCACACAGAAATGCTCCTCTCCGAACCTACACGAGCAGGTTTAGAGGCAGATTTGCGAACAGAGACAATAACCGTTTTCCTCAGATAACACTA
This sequence comes from Acanthopagrus latus, assembly GCF_904848185.1. Classification (NCBI taxonomy): domain Eukaryota; kingdom Metazoa; phylum Chordata; class Actinopteri; order Spariformes; family Sparidae; genus Acanthopagrus; species Acanthopagrus latus. The sequence continues at coordinate 21,862,489 of NC_051051.1, read as the reverse complement.
CTATTCACTGAACACGCTGCTGCCTGCGCGGTACATTCAATAGACTTTGTGTGGTTTCAGGGACACCTTGGAGCAATGCACACTGAGGGTCAGCATCGAAGGCTGTGCAGTGTTCTTGCGTAACCGTTCGCTTCACTCAGAAAAGCTCCCAGGAAATTACTCGTGAATTCTTACGACATGAAACACGAAGTTCTCTTACCTTGATAAGACGGAAGAGAAGGGCCATTCCAGGTCACCACATGGGAAGAGGGGAGAGGGAAAAAAAAGTACATTAGTGAAATTACAATCTCTACATACCCAGAGATTAGACAGCCGCAGCGAGTTCTAATCAGAGAGGCTCAGACGTCAGCGATGTTGTGTCTGCAAATGAGGACCCTAAATGACAGAGTGTTAACTGGGTAAATGGGGTGCAGCTGAGTAATGGCTCGGGCCAACACCTTCCCCGGGAAGGGAAAAAGACTTTACATTGATGTTTTATGGTGAATGCAGACAAGGTCCTGAGCCAAGGATAAGAAAAGCTCTTATAAAATGAAGTGTCAGTAGAACTGTGGAAACTACAATTTCTACACGGTAACCGAGGGAGCTTCCTGTTGATTGCACTATTTAAAGCGTAACCTTATATAAATGCTTCTGACAAATGTGTGCCTGTTACAAACAATGCACCGTCAGCCCAATAAGTGTCAGGAAGAAGAATGAGAGGCGAGTACAACGATTTGTCTTTTTATCCCTTGTATTGTGTCAAAGTGGAAGACAACCAATTCTCACTAGGACACCTTATGAGACCACAGCGGAAAGACTAGCATACCTGAGACTTGTTGTCCTCCCTCTGCTCGTTTGGACTGATGTCTTACAACATGCCCCATGATATTTCAGAAGGAATGGTTGTTGACTTTCCCTTAACTAGAAGTCTGACTCGGGGCCCCTCGCGCCCAACGACCTTTGCATTAAATGTCGGTCGATTAAGCCCGCAAACCAACAACTCTTGGTCATGTCACAGAAACGATTCAAGGCATCACTTTGTAGGGCACCCACGGTGTGTAGTCTGCAACTTAACAAATGAATTAGGCAAAGACTTCACATTTCTACCTTTTAACACATCTAAATAAGGTGTGAGACCACAACAGGACCCAGAGGGAGAGCTTTGGTTTTTTTCGAGAAGTGCAGCTCTGCTTTGTTGCATTTACTGGCTACTGATTTCCCTTAGCGTTTGGGCGCCATGCTGACCTGAATCATTCATCACTATTAGGGAAAGCCATGAAACCATCCTATAGCTCATATAGCAGCACACACTCAGACATGGATACAATCAGGCTGAGTTCCTTCACGGTATGGGCTGTAGGTTATGGTACATGTACTGCATAGATTGAAACACGAAGGTTCGGTATATAAACAGTGTGAAAAAATCATACCGGTAATTTTCCATGGTTCAACCCATTAACTACAAATTAAATGTACTTTTCAATACTGCTGAGACTTTTTCGAAGCACACCTCAACTGTTTTCTCAATTGATCTGCTTACCTTCCTGGCAGCTCTCCAGGGTTTGGTTTATTTCAGCTACAAAAATCAACCTGCAGAGACTTGAAACTCATTGTAGCTACCTATTGTTACAAGGTAATGCATTCATCATTAGGAGGAGCAGCTGTGAGCAGGGACCATTTTAAAGGCTTCTCCTCTGATGGTGCATTCAAACCCACTCCGATGCTGAACACCAATGCAATCTTTTTAATGAAAAAGCCTCATTCAGGTCACAATGTTTCCATTCGCTTGCTCTTTGTTTACCGGTATTTGACTGTCTGACATCATAGCTCACAAATGCAACACTTTTCCAGTAGTTGCTTTTGAAAACATTTTTATTCATGAAATAAATTAGTCACCATGACAGATTACTCATCGCAAGCGAGTATTATAGTTGTTTTTATAGCATCGTAAAATTAATAGAAACCACGGGGAAATCACAAAAAACTGGGTATGATTTGGAAAATAGTCAGCAGGAATGTAAATTATAAAGTACAGGATTTTCTAACAAAAAAAAAAAAAAAAAAAGTTCTCAGTGCAGCTTAATAAATTCAAATGAATTCCCTTTCACTGAAATTAAAAACTGGTGGATGCCTTACAATTCATTCAAACGCCACTTTGTAAAGCAGAGGTTCATCAATAAATCTCCGAAGCAATTTGCATGTGTCAGCCCTGCCTCTATCCCTGACACTTGTGCTTTTTATAGGGTCATCATAAATCAGATGGGACCGGGTACTGAAAAGGAGGGACATAACATGCAAATGAGTCCTTTAGACCTTCCATAAGTGCACAATGGTTAAAAAGGGAAAAAAAAGATAGCACTCAGAAAGGGTTTTTTTTTTGTTTTTTTTTTCCCTGCCTGTGTGCAGATGCACACATGGGCAAGTGGACGGGGGTTAAATGGGTGGAGCAGTGGGTGGTGGTCAAGACAAAAGAGTGAGAGATGCGGCATTTACAGTCACTGACTTCATCGACCCACAGGTCAGACCTAACACCAAGAAATGTATTAATGCAGTTTCTGCGTTGGACTTGTGATCTTTTCCAGATCTTATGGGGAAAGCTGCCCTTTTGCATGTGCACCGATCGAGAGGGTTACAATTTGCAAGGCAACAACATCAAATCAAGTGGATATGTTTTTTCTGATCATTATTGTATGAATAAATAATACTTCTTAGAAATACGACTGCCTTGGGTAATGAATACATTTCTTTTTCCAAATGCAGTTAGTGTAAAATAGCATCAGTTTTATAGGTGCTGTCGGCTGATGTTACATAACGTGGCAGACAAAAGACTGCGACTGCTGATTATTAGTGACAAGCGAGAGGGACCTAATGGTACCAACAATATGAGAGCAAGTATAAGTCAAGCAAATGTACAAGACTTTCCCAAACACGTTTACAAAGTGCTTGTGAAATGAGGAGCGCAAATCCAGCACAACAACAATCTGCCAATCAAGGACTTGCTGTACTGGCTTAGCTAAGACTACTCAACAAAATGGAATTACCATTATTTGCTGGGATTATTCTTGCAACAATGGAAATGTGCGGAAATTAATGATTCAATAAGCTTTGTCGTCTTTTCAACAGCTCAGTGGCCACATTAATTATTAAGTATTAATTATTAAGTATGTAATCAACCAGACACAAAGAACAACTCAGACTTGGGGGTCCACTGAGACAAATTCAGAAAACATACTGGATTCACAGCAAACTAGTTAGTGACCACAACAAAGGAAATGGAAGATTTCATTTGGTTAGAACATACGGGACAAAATGCCTGATGTGTGGAACTAAAAGTGTGACTACTACACAGCAGTTCTTGCAGGCGGAAATTGTTTCAAACACCAACAATACAAAGATTCACAATGACGGTTGACACAGTGATGAAAATATTATGCGGGGAGAATGTAAAAATCAGTCTTCAGATTGTAGGAATGAACACTGTTCAGCAAAAACCTTGAGAGTTGTCCTAGCAGAAAGTCTTAGGTGGTAAGTATTAATGTGTTTGGTTAATTTAGAATTAATTTAGATTTTACATGTTTTGTGTATATTTGTAGATTTTGGCGTGATTAGAGGAATACAGGAAATTGGTGTGGCTTCATGAAGGCGCAAAGGTTAACCCCCCAGGGACTATGACAATCCAGAATGTTTTATTGAATTCTACCTTATCATCAACCAAAGTGCTGGACAAAGGGACATATTGTCCCAACAGTGACACTACAAAATGTCAAGTGATTCAGCCACCACTGAATTAAATCTGGTCATTTTGCTCTGGATAGACAGACTGAGGGCCACACAACTGACGGGAGGAAAACATTTCAGTTTCTAAGGACACAGATAGATTAGATTGATCTAAAGCTTCAATAAAAAAAATGTTGTTTTCCCTCAGAGCAAAAGCTTGAAAAGAGGAGTGCTACATCTTCAGAAAAGGAAGGTACAGGAACAAAAACAAAGGCCATCGTAATTGCAAAGAAAGCATTTATGCTGGTCCTGCACAGAGCTCTCATGCAAAGCAAAGTTGTCTTTATTCAGGTTGGATCCGAGGTTATCTGCTTCATCTGTTGTTTTTGATCTCTGGAATGTGTGGACCGAAACCACTTTAATATCCTCAGAATGTACCAGGTGTTGCAAATATTATGGTAAATGACGGTTACTTTGAAGTCGGCTATTGATTTTGCCTAATATTCCAGTGAATGTCAGAGAGGGGGTTATGGGGATTGCGGTGTGCATGAAGTGTTCAGTGGCAGTTGGCAGACACACACACACATTGTTTAGCAATCCTGTTGGCGGACGCTGCTCTGTGTGGTCGGTTTTGGAGGGAAAACACTACCCTGTGGATTTTTGGAATTAGATTAGGAATGTGGTGCGAGGTAGCAGGGTTCAAGGGTTCAATTGCTGCCTTTTAACATCAAAGCCCATACCTGGTGTTCAGATTTAAATACTTAAGATACAAACCTCCACATACTGGACGAGTATGGAACAGATTTATGGGCCGTCTGGCTGTACAACGCATGAAAACAACTGCTTGAGTGGGTGCAACATCGTGTTAAGGCTTTAAGGTGGCATTATCCTCCTTACACCAGAGTCTTTTTCTTGGTTTCGGTCATAATTCTTACGGGTGGTGATAACATTAGAATCATCTATTTAAGTGCTGATCAGGGAACTAGAGATAGGGAAAGAAGCAGAGCCTCAGGTGGAAAGTTCAGGGTTAAAATGTCTGCAGCGACGGATAGGAACACCTGCACCTCATATGTCTCAATCTCTGCAAAACTGTGCAAATTCCCCACATGATCAAGAGGATTATGAGCGACATGACTGTGCATATCCATCGAGTTTTCCACCAAGCTCTTTTATGAGACGATTCTCGCAGATCGAAATAATCTTCATCAAGTTTATCCCATCAGGGCTGCTAAACCCGAAAAGGAGCCGGGACTTTTGACTTACAAGGTGATAGCGCCTCTAAATTGAGTTCTTCAGGTTGATGTAATTTTGCCTTCAGTGTTCACCGTTCGTAATGAATCATGGGGGAACGTTTTGTATGCAAAAACGGTGGCACGTAATTGCGGGGAAAAGCCTTTCAGTGCACCTGTCTGTTTAATAAAATTATCAATAAATGACAGCAGTGCATTAACAATGTCATTATAGAGTTGTGTAATACAATCCCATACTGATTTTTTTTTTTTTTTCGTTCAGTTTCTGCACACTTTTGTCCAAAAGTAAGTTTTTAAACTACAGTAGAGAGCTACTGCCTGAACTGGGATATACAGCAAAGAAACATATAAGGTGATTTTTTTTATTCTGTTTTCTTATACCATCCTAATTTGTTGAGCCCAGGCAGCACCACCTATGCAGGAACAGCTCTGCGGAACCGAAACTGCGAGCTCCCACTGTAGTTGGCAATTCAGTCATGCAGCCTCATCAGTCATGTGGTCTCCTGTGCCAACTTAATCACCCATTAACCAGGGAGAAGTGAACTGTGGACAAACAGCATCAATTCCACAGAGTGGGCAGAATGAATTCCAACATCATGACTTACCCATCCAGAACTGCCTTGTCAGAGGAGATGGATCAACTGACTCTCTGAGACAAGTCGACATGTTGATAGCTACTGATAAGTTGTTGCTCAGTGTGTTGATGTATTGCGACTCACGAGTAATGCAGATTCTTCTTCGCCTGCTGTGCATTTGCAAACCCTCAGGGGGGAAGGGAGGCAGATGCTGCTCGAACATGTTAGCGTTAAGTGTATGGGTGGGTCTCTCCCGTAAGGGCGTTACACAGCTGCAGGTGTTTTATCTGTCCGTAGGCAGCATTAAAGAACTGCATTACTCACTGAGTGTAAAACATCTCCACCAATCAACATCTGGTATGTGTCCAGACACTGGTGGTTAGTGCCCTCTGCCCACAGGGAGAGACAAATGGAAACTTACAGGTTGGTAAACACAAATCTGCTGTGTGTAATGTGAAGAAAGCAGGCGACCAGTTGGCCATCGCGTTCAGTCTTTGTACAAAGTCAGAATAAACACTTCTCAAAGTTATCACAGCACAGTACAAGAAAGAGAAAACTCCAACTGATCCTCCCAGAGTATTTCTCAGAATGTATTCTTGTTTCTCTGACTATCCGCTGGCTTAAGGCTCAGTCACACAAGAATTTGAAAGCGTGAACTTTTGGACTGAGATCAAATCAGTCCAGTGGAATTGCTCACGGACACAATGTAAATCTGCTCGGTGCCTCTGTGAGGAGTCGAGTTTGCTTCTTTTGCTTCTTTTTAGATGGATACAGCAGACCTAAGCATGATGCACAAGTGGTGACTGCATCCCTGAGATTACTGCAACACCTTTTTTTTTTTTTATAAAGACAAGTGTTTGAGGGTCACATGATATATTTCCATATCACATATCTGAACAAACTTCAGTGATTAACAGAATTTAGCAGGGACAGATCTGACCCAATATCGGTATGAGGTGCTGAGCCATCCAGACATTCTACAGTTTGTCTTTATGGATCATAAATACATACTAATGCAGGTTTGAGCTCATAGTCAACATGAAAGTCTGCCAGACATGTATGCAGAGCTTGAACTCGCTGTATCGTAATATCAGATAGTCTAAGTGCGCTAGAACCAGTTCTGTCATTACTTTTTTCCATGTTAAGACTGGATTACAGTAAAGTGATGTGATTTTTCTGAACCGACCAGACTGCTTAACTTTACCCACTTAGTCCCTATATCCACATTACTGATGATTATTTATCAAAAAATCCCACTGTACTAATTGTGGTACCAATAATCAACTGCGATATTGTTGTAATATCTATATCAAGGTGTTTGGTGAAAAATATAATGACATCTGATTTTGAAGAGCTTACAAAAATACTGAGATGCATCTTGTTACCATACAGCCTGGAAATATCACGATATTATTTTAAGCCATGTTGCTCAGCCCTAAACATCATATATCTAAATTCAGGAGTTGGATCCAATCTGAAAAACGAAAACTGCATTGTGTATAAAGTGACAATATACTGTATTAAGCTTGCACATTAATATAAATGAGCCCAGGTATCACCACTTATTCCTGCATTTGGGCTGCGTTTCTGTTTCCTGTCCCTTTGCTTCAACACACACACTTGATGGAAAGGTCACTGTACACGCCCAATTAGCTGTGACGTTTACAATTATGATCGCTGATGACAGTTAACAAGAGTTCCACTGGGCCAGGGGATCACTTAATCCAGAGTTTGGCAGGAAGTATTGCAGAATAGGTCATCCGTCGGGGGAATAAAGTCAGAGGAAGCAGGAGGTAACTCAAGAATAGTTGGGTTCTTAATTATGTATATCAAATGGACAATAGGCACGCATCGGACTTTGGGTAAACACAGCATGAACAGGCAGTAATCAACCATAAGGGTTTATTTACCTCTCGAGGATAACACAAGAGGAACAAAAACAACAAGATGTGATTGCCATTTTAAAACATGCCTGTGAAAAATTTGGTATAGGCCCTGCCATCCTTGTGTGGATTCCCTTCACCACCTGCTAAAGCAAGATAAATTTCACGACCAATGAACAGTCGCTTAGATTCACAATGCAGTAAAGGATGAAAGCAATGATGTATTTGTACTAAGAGGCAGAGAATAAAAAACTCTCAGCACTGGCAAACACAGTTCAACCCCAGAAGAATTTAAGGCTCCCTGAAAAAAAAAAAGAAAAAAGAAAAAAAAAAGAAAAGGCGAGGATTTCTTCAGAGAAAAATTATCTTCTTGGAGTTGGAGTCTCAGTACTGGCACAACTCTGCACTGGTGCAGCAGTTGGATGTTTCTGGATATTCAGCGTCGGCTGTTTTCCTGTGTTTTTTTCCCCCGATGTGCCCTGTTGGTTTGGGAGCGGTGCCCAAAAGCCTCAAGTTCATCCCTGCTTAAAGGTCTTCTGAATTGAAGCGTGTTAACATCCTGGTCAGGCTCTGTACTTCACACTGTGAGGCAAGAGAAATCACATAAGAAATCACCCAGAATTCACCCTGCACAGCCGCTCAGCCAGACAGGCCCTCACAGGGGGAAGTACTGACCAACACAAATGAATCCACTCCAGCATAAACTGTCGGGCAAAAAAAAAAAAAAGAAAAAAAAAAAAAGAAATCTTTCCAGCTTGCAGACAGGTTCGCCACAGCTTTGGATTCGAGAATTTCTTCTTCGTATATGTCTATTCCAATAACCCGCCTGCTCGCGTGCCTGTGCACTGCCCCTGTTGTGTTCTTTACAAGCTGTTAGTGACACATAGCTGTGGCCCAAAAATCAACAACAATTGGAACCTCGAGGGGAAGAAGAGCGAAATAGATTCCCATGGCAAACACATGTTCACCCAGTCACACAACCAATTTATCTAGTGTGGCAGGCGACTAACTGAGGACTACCGCTGCCCTTCCCCCAGTGACAGACAGGGATTTGTGTAGCAAAAACTGGCCAACCATTCTGGGAAGCCTATACATGCTCAGTGATGTGACATAAAGCCGCGTAGCTGAGTCCCGCTCGCGATTAATGAGGCAGATGATCTGGATGGCACTGGTGGGTAGTGGCCCAACTTCGAGAACACTGTACTTTAAATTCATTGTTAAAGACTGTTTGCCAAAGATCAGAGAGGGCTTGCCCCTGTTTATTTTGCTTAGCTTGGCAAAATTACTTGAAACAGCGCCAAAGAGTTAAAGCTACCCAGTATTTCAACGAAAAAAAAGGGGTGACAGGAGGAAAGTCAGAAAAGTTTCGTAAATTGTTAATCATATCACAGTCCCTCGGATCTATCTTGCGGCCCCTTGACCCCGGTTTACAGATTAGAAAAGATGCTATAGAGGTTTTTTAGAGGTATGCAACTCCAGGATAGTTTAAATGCTTAATTCACTGTGAACCTTTGGCATCAGAGAGAACACGAATGAGAATTAAAAAAAGATATCAGTACCTGGCATGTTAAATCTATAGACCCTTACAGGAAGTTTGAGTTTAAGATCAGCTCCTCCCCGACATGTTTGATCACGAGGCCAGATTAAACCTGTCCGATGTGGTCGATCATTCTCAGCAACATGTGCACGCCGTGTGTTTCTGTTCTGCATTATCATTTACAACGGGTGCCAAAATAGACTCTAAAAACATGCGAAATCTTGAGAAATGCACCTGAGATTCCAGATGCCAGTCTATTCCTGTCAGACACAGAGAGATTTGTACACTCACTTAAACAAGCCCATGAATTTGACTCTGCGGCCTCTGCGAGAAAGAAGACATAATCGGCATGATTCACTTGCGGGTCTAAACGGTTGGTGCTAAATGTACCATAGGTCAGAGGTGAGATGACAATCGGGCCCATTGTCTGGCCTCTCAAATGACCAAGGCATCCATTGTACCACTTTCCCAGAGATTGTTGGCGCCCTTCAACTCCGCAGGTTTCCACGCTGACCTCCAAACAACCTCTCATCATGGGGAGCTCATAGGGAGCTTCAACATTGCTGCCTCTTAATTCTATGCCAACCAGACAAAAGTGAATGAGAGGAGTGTCAGAGCATGGGAAGCTTTCACATGCTGTTTGACAGGGCTCTGTCAGGAAAATTTGTCAGGACAACAGGGTTAAGTGTGACAAGAGCTATCGGCCATGGGAACTTTGTTCGCGTCTCGGGTGTCATGATTTGTTATTGTTTCATAACGCCTTCAAGAAGGGGAAGGCTTTGAAAGCGTGCCTCGGGGAGTCTTCTCCAACAGAATACTCTCCCCTTTAGAAGTCGACATGGAGATTATGGTTACATTGCTGCGACTTGGTCTTAAAATCCATTTCTTAGCTAAACAGTTTAAGATAACACACAGCGCAAGGCACTGATTTTCAACATGAATTATTCAAAAGGCAGACTCCCCTGTGTATGAAGGCTAAAAATATTCCAGTTTCCTAAAAGATTTCCAGATGGAAACCGATGATCCAGTTCATCAGGAATGAGCCACTGTGAAAGCATTTTTTCAATCAAGTGAGCAAATCTTCAAATATCCTCTGCAGCACATCGAAATCCCAATTAGAGCTTGTGTGGCAAACACATATATTCCAGATGACACTCCGGAATTGTTAACTCTGTCTAGACAGAGGTTAGGAAGTAACCAATAACTTTTCCAAGTGCTTCCAAAGAGCAAGAGCTAACCCCCCTCCCCATGTTTTTTCCCCTTCCATAACTTGCTCCAATCCCTTCCCCTTTCTTTTTCCTTGCCAAACTCAATAAAGCCTATGAACACACCAGTTATCTATCTGGCCTGCATGTGGGCAAATGGAAGGTTTGAGAAATTCAGTGCCCCATGAATAGTTTATCAGTCACAGCGTATGTGGCTCCAAACAAATCAGAAGAGGTAAAAAGGGCAAGGCTGCATGTGAAAGGGAGCTAAGTGTCTTACTGTGTCCTGATATTTGCTGAGCTGGCTGAGCTCATCGGATTTTTATCTTATCTCGAGAAGGACAAATATCAGCGTGACCACAAAAACTTTCTGTTTTAAACGGAGCGCACAGGCGGACTTCCTCGTTCAACTTTGACCGACTGATCTCCTTGGTAATGAAAATGTATGACCGCTGTTTTGTGTGCGCTCTTTCTTTCTCATGAGACCTGTGTTGTGTGATTAAATCTTTAACCCTGGATACTTACGACGACTTTAAATAAATGTGTGGTATCATTAGCGTGGAGGAGTCTGCTTGTCTGAACGACGGACGGGCATGAACGCCGTCTGCGCATGGCTGACCAAATGACAGTCGGCTACAGTGCTGCAAAGCACATGGAAATTGGTAGCAAGCGATGCTGCATGAAGTCAACCCCATCCCCCACGCTCACGCCGACTCCCCCCAACTCCCAGCAGTGTCTACAGGTCCGATGGAGCAGACATATATTTCATTTCTATAGTGTCATCTGTTAAACTCCTCACACTACGAATTCTCTCAAGCATTTCGTCCCCGAGGACTCTGTCATGCACAATATAAAAAGCACGACTGTTGGGGTCTGGTGAACAAATGACATCTCTCAAGATCCTCTTAAGTGTACACAGCTGCAAAGATGTGCAGGAGGGTGAGGGAGGAAAATGTAAAATATCGTTGCAAACAATACCCCATTCTTGAAATTCAAATGGGAGTCTTGGGTATCTATGCCGACCGCAGCCGGAGAGAACAGTGGGTTCGGCGTGAGCAGACGGTGGCTTCAGTATAGAAGCGTGTACATCAAAGCCAGGGGTCCATAATCTTTTCATCAAGGAGAGCTGGTACTGAGAGTGGCCACAGCTGGTTTCTATATAGGAGAGCTGTCGAGGCCTCGGTACAAAAGCAGAGCAAAGGCATTTCTATTCAACAGCCGTGGGTGCTCCTCTGTGGATTTTGCATACCAGTCAGCGCTGCTCTTTCAATATACATGAAAATCGTTCCAGTGTGCATAATCATGCCCCTCACCACCACAACAACAACAAAAACAACAAAAGCCTTTGGACTGATATGTAAATAGATATCCGCTTGTTCTGCTGAGGCCAACCCGACAGTTTGGGAAGCTTTTTGTGGACTCGGATGAAAGTGTTACAACACACAACACACACTTAGCCCTGTGACCCAGGAATAGTCACACCCACTCGGTGTTATAGTATTATGTCACCTCTCTGCGGTGCCACATTAGACAGTGGCCAAACAAGCCCGAGTGCAATTTTTCCACTGGGTCAGTGAGACGGTGGACGCGAGTAGTTGGGTGCTTGGAATCTAATGGATCTGCTTTAAAGCCCCTTCTGGTAAAGAGGAGGGAAAACCTATCCGAAAATAGTTCGATACTTAACAGATGTCGGTCTGCTGTTTGCTATATCAGGAGCTACTAATCTCCATCTGTGTGCCAAATGCACAGAAAAAGAAAGAAAGGAGAGGAAAAAATCTATACAGCTGGCTGGCCCTAACTTTGTTGTTAATGTCGGCCCGTGGCCTGTGATATTAAAAACAAATGGAGTGAAGTTTTAATTTCCATTCTCTCGCCGCACGCAGAAATCAAATCACGTCATGGCTGGGTTATTAATAAAAGCTTCTCTCTGCTGGGATCATAATGTCGATCATTACAAAACATCATTGGTTTTATTTTCACTATTAAAAGTGCAACATGTAGCAGGGTTTGTTAAAAAAGAAATGCCTGCTCTTTGTCCATTGTGAATTCCTATGATTTTATTCTTGGGTAAACAGATGCAGCTGAAAGGGTAACAAAAGCTTACAGCTAAATATGGTGTAAATCTCTCCAGGGCTACCGACCAATTCAAGCATCATGACCTCTAATCCTGTGCACTACAGGTAGAGGCTGGCTTTTTATGACTTGGATCTTAGTTTTGAACACACATAACAGGCATTCTGGAAAATTCCTTCCAGGGTGGAGGTATTAAAAACTCAATTTAAATGGAAGAGGGACAAAAACGGCTGCTGACTGTTCTTTAATACAAAAAAAAAAAAAAAGAATACTAAAGGAGGATTGTGTGAAAGGCAGTCACATTTGCTCATTCATAGTATTTCCTGTAACTAAGCAACCATCTACTTCCTGTTTACACATGAATGGCTATGTGATGTTCATTTCCAGGTGCGTTGTATGGACAGGGATTCATTTTCAAACTCTGCTACAACGCTAGTCTGAACCGAGATTTTAAAAGGTTTTAAAATCCTGTTTCCAAAATGACCCCATGCGAGGCCATTTATGAATGTTTTATTGTAAGTGTGATACATAACAATATAGAAAAGCAATGATCCTGTCAGACCTGAAAACTCTCATAATGTAGATTCTAAAGCCGGTGAGGAACAACACCTTTTGTGATGTAGTTATAAAGAACTGGCTGAAAATAACACCCTTGGTGTGATAATCAGAGTGTCCAATTAATTAGTTACTCCAATCTAAAGACTGTAACAGCAAACAGAACAGCATGCTGATCTGTAAACAAGTCCTGAGGCACTATTCGTACACTTGAAAAGAAAAAAAAAAAAAATTAAAAGTGTTAACTTGTTTTGGACCTTGACCTGGACCAGACTAATGTGCTCCTCTGTGCAGCCATGAGTGAGGAAGGTCTTAAATCCATCGTGGCGGGGGGGAGGATTGGACACCCTATCCACCCCATGTGTCTCAGGTTCATATGCTCCTTAAGGGGCCCGCGTGGGGATATAAATTAGAGGGATGTCTTCGACCATAAAGCAGCCTCTTAAAAGGGAGTGTGGTTGATGCAGCTGCACCTCTTTGTTACAAACGGGCGTATTCAACCGTATATGGGGCCTGCTTCCTTAGGCAAACAACATACTGAATATAAGTAAGCCTTGAGGCTAGATTTTGCCTTTTGCCGTGGAGTGAAAGTGAGCCGATGAATCAATGCAGAACAAATTTACGGTGATGGTGATAATTCCTCCCCAACCGGTGTAAGTGTTATGTATGTTCTATATACCTTCTGATGGCAGGAAGCATTTTGGAACATTATATAACCTATAAGGCAAATGCTCAGATGGCCCTTTAATTCACTTATGGCAGCAGCTGAGATAGGTTTTCCCTCCTCCTCATTGGGTTCAGTTACTGGCGGCAAGAGCAAATGTGTCTAGCAGCTGGTAGCATATGGGGTCTCTCCCCTTCTCCGCTTGTATGGGATAAGAGCACAAAGACGCCAGCAGTGCACAGCTGTCTAGACAAAAGCAGGCAAGATTTGGAGGGAAAAATCCAATGAAGTCAATGAAGTTAAACTGGACACTAGGACAGGAGGATATATGAACGTGTGGCAAACGTGGCCCCTTATTCAGTCCGACATGCTGCGAGCTATAGCCACGCTGGCCTGAGGCAAAGTTCAATAAGCACGGAGGAGCGCTCTCTGGTGTGGAGGGCGCGAGGCCTAAAAACTGTAACTTTACTCCGCAACACATGTTTCTAGGCTTCCTCCTGCTGTACGGTGGGGGGGCAGGGAAGGTGGGGGGGGAGCCGAGGGGTTGGACGAGGATGGAGAAGTGCAGCTAGCCTGTGTGAACAACAACACGGCACATGAAAAAGAATAGCAAAACACTGGACCGGCTACCAAGTATGCATCCCAAAAACAGCAACCCCCCACCCCCAGCAGCGAGCTGGAAATATGGAACAGTGTGTTCTCTGTTGACAGGAAAAAGAATAATGAGACTGGAACAAAGGTGCAGATCAGTTTTTTTTGCAGTGTGAAGGCAGAATATGCTCCGCGGAGGCCCATAGTGGAATTTTAAAAGGTTCAAATTGAGGTTTTTAATGATCTTTGTACATGGCGAGGTCAGGGTCGGTAATCAATAGATATTGAGATTACTGGCTTTCAGAGCTCAGTCGCAGGCCTGCGAGTGCATCCCGATTCTGAAGCTCAAACTCAATTATCCCAGGCTCTTATCCACATGTAGTCTGCGCCACCATTTTGATCCTATTAGTTATGGACTTTGAGTGCCTTTCATTTTGTTCGTCACAAGGCAGAGGGAAATGTAAACATCAGTAAAGAGCACACGCGAGATCAATGGCTCCAGTAGATATGAAAAAAAAAAGAAAGAAAGATTATTCGATTTTGCATTCACTAAATTACTACATGCACAGTGCATAAACGAGTTGATCTGGGCAGCTTAGGCTGCGTAGCCACTAAAGTGGATAATGCATTGAGCCTGTTTATCTCATTAGCACAGAAATGCTCAAGATAACAAAACATTCACCTGTGTCTGTAGCAAAGTATTAAAATAATAGCCCAGAAGCCGGCCCATTCCGAGTTCTTACAATTTCTCTCATTAGTTTTAATTACTTTCTTTCCCACAGCTGAGGGAAAATCATTACTGAAATCATAACAATCTAAATTTGGGCTCATGAAAATGAGTATTGTCAGCTCATTTTGTTTTAGCTATCCTCTGGGCTCGGGAGTCATTTTCAGTGTTTATCATGTGCCCTATCAGCCCCCAGCCTTTAGGAAACTGCACACTTGGAGCCAGCTAAGGTTCCTTTTCGCTTTGTTCTTGGAGCCAAGCGGCGGGAAGGAAAGCCTCAAATCATCTGCTTGTCTTCGTTAGTGTGGAAGAAGAGAGATCTTATTCCCTTTTCAAGTGTGATGGCATTAATGCAATCACGCTGACATGTACTGTAGATGACCACTGAACAGAAACCGCAGGAACTTCAAAAAGGAGCCCGAGTGTTTGTAGAACAGAGTGGACTTAAATAATCCAGTTCTTTGGTGCAGACGGGTGATTGAAAGCAGGGGATTGCCAGTTAAATTAATGCAGTTTGTTTAAGGAAAGGTCATTTTTAATATTCCGCAGTGATGGATAGATGATATTATTGTTGGCAAGGCTGCGAGCCCTGCTTGTTGATTTATGAAACAATCCTTCACACTACGGTCTCAGAGATTACTTCTCTAAAATCCCTCCCTTTAACCCACCAGCCAGCACTAAAAAAGCTATCAGCCTTTTGCCTTCCACCTAAGCTCCAAGGCTCTGTTAGAAATCAGTTTAAGTAAATCGTGCATAATAATCTGCTCATGGTGATATTTTGCTAATCAGTCGTTCAGTGAAGTTCTTAACACACTGGACTGTTACTTTCTCTATTTGTTGTGGGTCAACGAGAGTTTGCTCTCTCACATTAAGGGGAACCCGTTCAATGGTCAGTAAGCAAGCGCTTGGATTAGTGTTTACAATTCTTCATCTTAACCGCAAACGACGGATTGGAAAGCTTTAACCACCTTCTAATCCCCACGGCTCCACACCAGGCCACAAACATGCATAAATGGTCCCTCAGCTAGCGGTTTCTAACAACTCCTGTTGGGAGGAAACTAACCCTGGGGGGGGGTGGGGGGGATAGTAACAATAAGATTGGAAAGATGTTTTCTGCCTCACTAATTAAAAGGTCAGTTTCAGCAACAGGAACTTGGGCTTCACGGCACAGTGGCGTTGCTTTATGTGCTGAGGGAAAGACCGGTAATGGTAACGGCTGCTGGAATCATGAACCTCATCACAGCGCAACTTCCATCTGCAAATGATCATTTCGCCACTCGGATCCATCAGCCTCCAGACATAATAAAACCTACAGTTGGATGGAGAGGGGGAGACGCTCGCTGCAGGTTTTAATGGATCCAAAATGAATGCTGCATTTACACGTAAAAAGTAGCAGGATTAAGTATCATCTTGCAGAGAAGAAACTGAAACCGCTGAAAAAGTGCCTCATTCGTATATCACAGCGTCTGATGTAGTGTCTGTGATGTCTCCCATGCAAACTGTAAACGGTTTGTTTTGAAGATGGGAATCGTTTTACTGGCCGCCACATTTCATCAAAACGAGAGCCAGAAAATTCTGTGTTTTGTCAAAGTGAAGGAAAGGCGGCGGGACCAGCGAGTGGTAACCGCCACAGCTGAGAGGGATAGACTGTGACTGTGACCAGTCAGTCAAAGAAAACATGCCGCAAAACATTCTTCTCTTTAATGTCATAAAGGGACCATGTTGTAGTAAGTGAGCTTTCCATGTCTGTTTTCCATTATAAAGCAGATCGAGGTGCTAAATAACTTCTGTGAAAGTATAAAAACTGTGCCCATAAACAAGATGTCAGGACTGAAGTTGTGATGTCAGAACAAACTCCGGGAAACACGTACTTGCCCACTCAGGCCTGCGAGAACAGACCTATCAATGTTTAGAAAGAGGATGAATAGAGGTGCTACAGCCACAGAGAGTATAAGACAAATGAGTGATATGATGGATAAAATATTCTCCAAAGCAACTACAGAGTTAACAATTTGCTTGGATAAGATATTCGTAGAGATCGAGTGCCCTATTTTCATTGATGTTCATTACATGTCTTACTTTTCAGTCCTGTGTGTTCGTTTGACATTGTCTGTTGAATAATGATGATAATAACTACAAAGGCTGTCCCGCGAACCTCACAGCAATAATGTTGCCATACAGCATTCAGCAACATCATGAGATAAAAAGGCTCTGACTCTGACAGTCTGCGCAATTCATCTGAGATAGAGCCCCAATATTCCCAAGCTTTGGTTATCGGCTGAACATCTAAATCCCATTCTCTGAAAATGTAAAACTTCATCTTCTGTTTACAGTGTCTGTTAGAATGACACACTGAAAGGATTCTGCAGCCTCGCTACAGGTCTGAGTGATTTTACTAACTATTGTGAATGCATCTTGTAAACTGTGATTGTGCTGTTCTTTTCCGTACATGCGACGCTGATTGCATGTCTGTCCGTCCTGGGAGAGGCCTGAGGTTTCTTCCACATTCTTTTTTTTCCCCAGTTAAAAGATTTTTTTTTTGTTTTTTCCTACACATGGCAAGTTTCTCCTTACTGGAATCGAGGGTCTAAGGACAGAGGGTGTTGTTCACTGTAAGGATTGTAAAGCCTAATTGAGGCAATGACACTGTGATTCTGAAATAAAATTGACTTGATTTAATTTGATTTGATTTATCAAACATTAAGCCGACTCTCCCGGCTCTACATGTCCAGTGACTTATTAGAGATCGCAGATAATAAGCAAACTGGTCATTACCGTTACAGTTGCCAAGTCCTTAGCACCATTCTACGTACATAGTCCTGAATGTTTCCCATCCAACTATGAGGTCTACTCATCTTACTAAAGCGATGACAATGTTGTTTCTTTTTCCAGCGTGATTTATTGTCTGCGACAGGTTTTGTATCTTTAAGCATTTTTTCCAGCTTCAAATAACTTTTCACCTCTCTACGCAAACACCTCCACAGGAGTTCAGGTGCAGTCTGTGTCTGACATGAGCTGCCCTGGGGATATGCTGTCACTACTGGCATCTCACATATTTCCCTCAACTGTCAAGATCAATAATTGTAAAGACTCTTGAAAGTGAGGTCCTGAGACATCAATTGACTTTTCTAGCTTGTTTGTATGTGCGGCAATGCAGTTTTCAGAGCGTTTTTCTGAACTTTGTTTGAGGGTTTATCTTTGTACAGATTTTGGGGGATACTTGACAATTCTTCTGGCGTGCACAGATGGGAAAAAAAAAAAAAAAAACCCTGAATAAATAGGTTGAGAAACTTAATGAATACAGAGCTTGAGGGCTCAGCGAATTTAATGAGAATGAAAATCGTATGAATCATATGCGCTGGACAGTCGTCAAATCTCAATTTTTCTTCTTTGGATCAATATTTCAAACGGTGATCACCACCGTCATCAAAACTCTAAGTAATGGGATTCTAATTGAACTACACAAATACATATGACACAATAGTCATTTTCCCTATGTGTTGATTTTTGCACCATATACTCATGTAGTACAGATCAGAAATAGAAACGACCTTACTCAGGAAATGTACAGTGTATAAAGTCTGTCAAAAATAGGGATGAGGAAGCTTTCAGCTGCTCCTTGAATCAGAACTTTGAAGAGGAATGAATAAGGTCATCATTCCCTTCATAACCCAGACCAGACTCACTCCATTTCAAGGCCATCTCACTCTCGAATTTCCTTGTGCAAGCCGCAGCCTTCTGTGAATTGAGTCAGCAAGCCACAACACCGCGAGCACAGATATTGAAGAGGAGGCAGTCGGTGCAGGCACACAGACAAGCGCCGATGGAGCAAACAAAAGTAGATGGTTTGTTGTCACCTCAATCTGGATATTCAAATATTTAACGGAGCAGATATCTCGACAGCCGGGAGACAATTTCCTGTGCACAGAAATACCTGACAGTGGAAAGGCGGCCAGCCTCAGAGCGCACTTTTTGAAGAGCGGGGCCGTCAATTTCTACCCTTCAAAGACACTTCCAGCCATTACAGCTACAGTGGCAGACAAATTTAATTTCAGCACGAGGGCAACGGGCTCTTTCTTCCTCGCTCTATTTGACTACACTGTATGAGGCTCTGATTATCTGCCATCTGTTCTTATGGCGGCACCGACTTGGACCCAACATTATCATCATAATTACTTTTAACTGAATCCATGGCATTATCTGTAATACGCTGATATGTCTCGCCATTGGCCATCTCTTGACAGCTAATTAATAGGCCTACATGTATGCCCCTGAAATTCGACTCATGGAGGCACCCAGCTATGTTCTCCAGACTGTCAAGTGCTGACGCCGAAATGCCCAAAGCCACCTGACAGTCAGTCACAAAATGGGATGCATTTTGTGAATGGGAAAAATAAAATTGGCTTCCTTCAATTATTTAAAAGACCCGAGGTCGTGTTCACAAACATTCAGAGAGCACGCTGAGCTTTGGAACTGAATATTTCCCTGCAAGTTGTCCTAATTCAGAAGCAACTCAGCGACATTATCAGTGACACCAATGCGGCAGACTCCAAAACCTATTTCTACATGTGGGCCTATCCCGATAATTACCTAAATGACTCATCATACAAACAATATATTATCGACTGATAGATACATGGTTATGACCTTGACCATTTTTGCTGACCTTAATTTTGCCCGTTGTCTTCACAATTAGTTTTCCTTTAATTTCTCAAATCGGATGTCTGAAAATTTCTAAGAATTAAAAGTTTACTGCTCGCTGAATGTATGTACTAGCATTATCATGCTATCATATTAGCATTTCACCAGTGACATAACATGCTCTTATAATGTAAGTAATATAATCAGCAATGATAAGATTCATGGCAATAATTTCCTGGACAATATGTCATCCAACAGAAGTGACAGTTATTTATTTGCACAAATTATTTTAGTTTTCAAACTATGACAATACTCACCAAATAAAAATGAATATTCCACTAATGTTCCTGTTAACATACAGTCAAGCTATGCACTCACACGCACAGCATCTTTCATTTCTTCAGCCGCCATCTTGAAAAGATCAGTCCTTTTGTATCCAGCTCTGTATTATGTTTGGGTATTATTCCCTTTCATACCAGAACTGTGGACTTTTGTTTTGGGCATGCATCTCCACCCTCGACTTGGAAACTGTTTGCTAGTGTGTTTGTGTACAAATCATTCATAACAATGCAGAGGTAAGCTCGCAAACTGTGGCTGAAACCCTGATTGAGATGCATAATCCAAATGCGCTGTACTTGGACTTCTAAAACCATGTAAACTTATTTTTTTTCACTAAATCAGTCAATCCATAATAGTATAGTGGAGAGAAGAAAAAAAAAACTCAAGGAAGAAAATGAAAAGCATATTTCAGTACACCTGATGAAAAGTCATGAGAAGCAGTTCAGCCCCAGGTTTTTTTTTGCAAGAAAACAACAATCCGACAACCTCCTCCTAAGCACTCTCTTCATCCACAGGCCATGCCCGTTTATGGGATAGAAATTGTCGGGGTAGCACAGAGGTTGAGTGGGGGGGGGGGGCTAGAGCTTCCTTAATGGCTCAGAGCCAATAAACACATAAATAAACATTATAGCAGCAGATACTTTTACAGGGGCAGGTGGTGAAAGGCTGGTTAAGTGGCACAGAAAGCTAGTAAAACGCCAAGAGTCCAGCCTTTAATCAAGTTTCGGTTGGGCTCTCAGCAGAGATCTGATTACATGCAGACACCGGGCTCCTTATGATGAATGTGGGTGGGACTGGGTGCACCAACTTTCCCGCTCAACCACCCAACTCCACCCCCCCCCCAATCCCCACCCCCCGCATCCTCCATCCCATCACTCTTGGAGGAGCAGGCGCGAGATGGCAGCTGAGCAGCTTCCCGAGCACATGGATTTCCAACGGTTCGCCTGGATGCACCATATGGCGGCGGCTATCAGCACGGCTCCTGCCAACCTCACAGCACATACTCATAAGCAAACAGAGCAAGCTGATTAGCTCATTTCAGTTGCTTCTGTCAAGGTATTCAGAAGGAGTTTGTCTGTTATGTTTTTTGTTTTTTGTTTTTTTTATTTCCTGAGATCAGAAAGAAATCCAGTAAGGGAATATCTAAAAGGTCAAGCGTCGCTGTCAGGTATTTTTCTAAGGAAGAAACAGGGTGTTCTATCTAATAATAAACGAGCGGATAAGAAGAATTTGATTACTCATCCCTCCCAGACAGGTGAATGTAGCTTACACTCACAAACTGGCTGGCTGGGAGAAACTGTATCAGACACATAAAGTGCTTACATGAATCCCCGGTAACAACTACACGTTATGCAAACTGGGCAGATTAGTTTTGGCCTCCCATCACTCCAACTACACTTGAAATTTTGCAGGTTGCCCAGCAGAAAACAATTTTACCTCCCTCAAAGAAAAAAACCCCTAACTAATCAGGGATCAGATGGCACTGTTTCAGTCAGATCTCGACCAAAGTGAACATCCGATCCCGTGGGAGAATTTGGCAGGATGTGTTAGGCGGTGCTCTCCACCACCACCACCATCATCCAAACTAAAAGGGGAAATATCTTTTAGATGACTGATGTTCATTTTCCGTCAAAGTCGCATCCAAAAAACAACCAACACCTGCTTACATCTGTCTTTTTTGTTCAGTGACAATTGGCACTCATTTCAAGGTCAAAGGACTGCAGTAGTCATGGGTATTCACCAGCCCGAGCTCCAATCAGATCTAAGGGAAACGTGACACCAGGTGGGACATGCCAAGTATCGCCCCTTTGCTGGAGCGAAGCTATGAAGTGCATTGAAGTTCCAGACACTGGTGCCTTAATAGTTTCTGTGTCTGTTCAAGCAGCGCTCAAACTTTGTTCGGATTTAAAGAGAGATTGAAGTGAAATAAAAAAGAAAGTAACCACTGTAACATTGTCGCTGGTCTTCATGCTGCTTCCCATTGTTCCGTGCATGGTTTCCGGCGCATTTGGAAAAGGACAATAAAGGGCAAACCAACCTCTTGGCCTATTTTTCAGGGAGTTTACCCAAATGTAAAAAAAAAAAAAAAAAAAAAAAAACCTGCATACATGCTCAGATTTTGTTTTAAAATGGTATTGGATCATGAGCACTTGAGCTGTTCTGGAGGCTCATGTAAAAACAACTAAGACATTTATCTTTTCATGGATCAAACGGAAACGTTTCCTTATTTATTGAAAAGAAGATATATCGTCTTTGGCATTTCTGATGTCTTCCCTCTTGATCCAACGTGCTCAGATTAATACTACAATATATCCTAATAAACAGAAACATTATGTCTCGTGTCGTGCTGCTGTGCAACAAATAATAAAGCATTATTAATTTGACAGATAATGTACTGCCAGATGTGAGATGGTAACTGAAAAAAAAAACAAAAAAAAGGAGAAGGAAATATTCTGGAAAGCAGCTGTGGGTGGGAGGATTCCCTCTGCTGCTACCTCTAATTTTCGCTGTCGTTATTTTAGCGCCTCGTGTCACGTAATGAGTCTTACAATAAGAGCCGACAAGGTCCCAGTGTACTCTTCAGCGGCTGCTTCTCACCTTAATGTTCGGAGTATATCTGACAAAGCAGCTACCTTGTACTGCCTTCCTGTCTGTCAGGCCTCCTGGCAGCTGTTTTCCATTAGCCCGATATTAGCCTTCATGCAATTAAAGTGAACGCCCACGCTTAGAGGAATCTGGTGTGAAGTGCGCCGAGCAGCAGCAGCACTGTCTTGAAGATTGTGCTCTCTGCCCTGGTCGGATCATTCTCAAGTCAATAACGCATCTGGGGGCAGAAGTCCTGTTGTGCTTCCTTTCTGCGGACTCTTGCTAAAGACAGTCATAAATGGATCCCTCTGAAAATGCCCCCCCAGGTTGCTCTATTGAAACCTACTGTCCTCAGATAGAGATGAAAGCACCAGTACTACCAGTGGCTCAGGCTTTTCATATTCATGCGTCAATTTCATTCCACTGTATTCACGCTATCAGGCATGGCAGGGTGCATTATATCTAAATATAGCTGACAATTCTGACATTTCATCTTCCTGGCTGCAGATTCTCTTCTCTTTTTTTCCCCCATTCAAGTTAAGACACCGCTTTTTTGAACATGCTACGAGATATCAGAGAAGGGCTGGGCGATACGGCCTTAAAATAGTATCACCACATTTTAAGGCTATACAGAGATAAAGGTTTTATGTCTCAGTGCTAAGAAATCTCCACAAAAGCACTTCATAAATGACAGGAGCGGGCGACAAAACAGTACCTTGATGTCAACAACGCGACACTGTTGCGGGGATGATTATCGGTTCTCTCACAAGATATCAACACAATGAGATTTTTGATGAACAATCAGCAGTAATCCGGATAAAATGAAGCGCGGTGGAGGCAGGTATTAGACCTAGGGACGTCAGTTTCAGCTTCATTTTGCTCTCGACAAGCTGACACTAACCGGGTAGTTATTACAAAAAATAAAAAATAAAACGAAAAATGACTTGAAGTACAAGAGGGGCTTTCTGTTTAATCCGGCGTTCAATTTACTCAATGAGCTCCGGCAAACCGCGACAAGGTCCCAGTGTGCTGCTCAGCGGCTGCTTCTCACATTAATGTTCGGAGAATATCTGACGAAGCAGGCGAGGCGGTCTGACATGTGCTGGGTGGAGAGGCTCCGATTAAGGAGCACACTACTCTCACGTAACTGCACCTATTTTCCACGCGTCGCTTTGTCACTGTGTCAGCGAGGAGCACGCTGACTGGACTGACTCTCTGAGTCCGCACTGGTTGGTTGTTGAGTTACCTTTTCATCGGAGAGCTGTCCAACAGTTGCTTGTCAGAGCTAACGTTAGCCTGTCCGTCCTGGCTATCTTGACCTTTAGCTGATCATTCTGCTCAAATTTTTCCACACGTAGCTCTCAAAGTCAGGACGCACTCAAGGTAACTGATCCGTGGCTTCTCCTCCGATCGGTGAGCACAAAAAGAAATTGTTTTCCCTGCAGCTAGCCGGCGGCGGCACTATCTGTGTTTGCTAGCCGTCCTCAGACATGGCAGCAGGGTGCCTATTCTTAATGTGGTATGACACAGTTCTCACAGTAGCACTCCTTTACTAAAGAAGAGCATCACACAGTGTAACTTACATTTGACTTTGTTGCCTTTCTGGAGGAAGTGTTCCCACACCGAGCTCCTTTTAGCAAAGCAGTTAGCAGAAAGTGTGTCGGTATGCCATTTAACCAACAGGCCGACAACCATATCCAGTCCAAAATATTCCTGGCAGTTAAGAGATTAGTTGTAAGTGTTAGTCTGGCGAGTTTTGAAAATGATATCACCTCTCTGTAATGCAACCCTTAACACCAGGGAAACAACATGTAGGCCAAATCACGAAAAAACGGTGTCCAATACAATGACAATACTATATATAAATACACATATGCACAAATATATAAATATATACAGATATATAATATTGATATTTTTTCCCACCAAAATATTCACATATCTTCCAGGCTTACAATTCTAAAGTTGATAAAAGCATTCTTAACAGTCTGCGCTCTTATAACCCATCAAATGCTGAAAACACCAAATTGCAGACATGTTCTATAGCTCGCGCTGTTGCGCTGAAAGGAAATGCTTTTCTGTGATTAGAGTCTTTGTCCCGCGGCTGAACACTGTCCGTCACTGTTCTCGGCGAACTGAACTGGGGTCAGGCTCTAAAGTGTGGTAAAGTAATGAAACTTTGAACGTCATCAATCATTATGATGACAAACAGCAGGAAGATTACGGCTTGAAAATGACTAGAATTATCCATTTACACGGCAGACACAAAGACTTGAGCTGAGCTGTAATCTGTTTAGAAGAAGAGGGACACAGTTCAATTTTACTTGTCTGAGGCGTAAACAGCTTTCAGTGAGTCACAGTGAGAAAAGCCCAGAGAAGACGAGCCCGTGTCGACTCAGACTGCAGTGGTGATGCATTTGGCTTGTAGTAGTTTCAGCACATCACAAGAGTCAGGGGATTATACCGACAGTGAAATAATTAACTCTAAAGCACATGCGATGAAGACACTTGGCAGAGTGTACGGTACAGTTGTTTATAATATATAACATCTGAACCATCTGTCACAGTTGAAACAGATTTTTTTTTTTGCAGTCTCACAGGTTGCATTGACTTAGAACCGATGACGAGCTCTGTTTTGCTTTCGGAAAAGAAAACCTTTGTCTGCTGTCATGTGAATTCGTTCGGTTAGAAATGTTCCGATCTCATAATGATATGTTCTTTAAACTTCCAAGATGAAAGCCCCTCACAGCAGTCAGATCCTTGACTCACCCACATCTTCTGACCCCTTTCTGTGAAAACCACTCCTCCTCCCTCATGCTGGCAGGCTCAGCCATCCTCTAAAGGTTGTAATTGTGGCTGCTTAGGGGGCAATTTTGAGGGCAGCAGCCCATGTTCCCTTTTTTAGAGGGGGGCAGTGTGAGTGTGGTCGTCTTTGAAAAAAAGAAAAAACGGGAGCCCAGCAATATGTTGTTGGAAAATCAGAGGCCTTTCGGAATGTCTACAATATTCTGGCATGTTGTTGTTGTGACTGACAGCTGGGGATGGGTGTGCCAGCATGGTGGGAGTGACTTGGAAAATGATCTGGATGTCTTTGGGGTAGGGGGAGTCATTACCGAGGCCATGGCTTTGAAGGGGTGGGGCAGGCCGGTGCCTGGTGGGTGGGAGGGATGTTGTGAGTCGGCCAGCTCCGCAACAGGCTCAGCACGCTGGCGACAGATGGAGGGGAATGCCATGTGCCGCGAGTAGCCGACGCAATCCTTCACAGCTGTCCAATAGGGCGAGGGCGTGCAAAAAATAGCAGGGCAGGCCCATAACAGCTCAAGGTGGGTATGTGGAATGAGGAGTAAACATTCTCATCGCTCACTTCTCCGCCAGGGCTTCCTCTGCGCTGTGACCGCGGCTGATTAGACGGGCCTCCGAGCGCTTCCACACAG
Organism: Acanthopagrus latus; assembly: GCF_904848185.1. NCBI lineage: Eukaryota > Metazoa > Chordata > Actinopteri > Spariformes > Sparidae > Acanthopagrus > Acanthopagrus latus. The sequence goes on along the minus strand of NC_051051.1, from coordinate 21,836,733 downwards.
GTGGGGGGTGGGACTGCCGACCCCCTGCCCGGGCACCTCAGGTTTTTCCGCCTTTAAAAGGCACTATCTCTGACTCCTATTTTCTGCCCAGCAGCGTTTCCCCGACAGCCACACCTCCTTGTCACCCACTGCGAGCTATTCACCATCAAGAAATGTAATTCGAGTGTAGGCTGTTGAGGATAATACCAGCAGGACGCCCAACGATTGTACAGGATTGAAGGAGTGAGTATCATGGGATGTACAGTGCGGTGTTATAAGAATAACTCAGTGAAAATGAGAGAGGACTCAGAGATGTCTTCATATGAGCGAGGACTGAAATGACATAATAAAAACTAAGGCTGCAACTGACGATTATTTTCACTGTGGGTTTGTTTACTTGATTCATCGATGTCTTGTCTGGTCGGTTACATTGTAAAATGTGTTGATCAGTGTTGTCAGAAGCCCTAGACGACGTCCACAAGTGTCCTGTTTTGTCCACAACTCATAGATATTCTGCTACTCTGACTGTTTGTTGAACGTTGGTTTCCGTTCATTTGCAACTCTCTGGGGGTTTTGTTTGTTTGTTTAGGTGAATTACTGACTATCAGATAGATGTCCTTGATAACATAAGAACGTGTTGCATATTTTCTCCTTTCCTTATTAATTCTTGGAATACTGTACTACATCTACATCAGCCGTGGATGACAGAAAACTCCTCTTACAGACGCGTCAGCCATCACAACCTTTAAACAAAGCGTTTGTCATCCATCTCGAAACATGAAAGGAGAAAAATGCCAAGCCTGTTTTGATGCGGTAAAGTGTTTTTCATCCCTTCCTTAGTTTTTTCAACACGTTCTCCTCTCAGGTTTTACCCTCCCTGCAATTATCCTGTCTGCCAGCCTTACCGCCGAACACACAGGTGCACGCTGACACGATGTGTAGGTGATACGGTCCTGAAAGGAAGCCGTCAATCCTGCCCTGGTATGACAGCATGCAGGTATGCCAGGGGCATGTGATCCGTCTTCAATTAGTCCTGCATTTGTTAGCCTGCTCGTGCGCATCGCTCAGAAGAGAGGTCGTCTACACATGGCAGAGAATTGCTGTACAAAGAAAAATGTCGTGCTCTAATTATATCAATTAGAAGCACAGTTTGGTGCTCAGGTGATGGAGGTGACGGCTGAGGCTTACATGGACTTTTCCTCCTGGATTTGTCTGTCCAGGAAAAAAATAAATAAAAAAGCTCAGACCAGAGAACATGTTCAACAAATGCCGCCTCGCTTCAAAATACAGATGTGAGCGAGTGACTGGGCAGAATTAAATTACACTTGCAAGTGCAGGTTTGAGAAGTCAGCCACAGTAGCTGTGACTTTCCTTTTTACGACAGTGAAGGCAGACGTGATGTTTGCTGTGATGGATCACCTATAATACAGGTTTGAAGTCTCTGACAGTGTATTTTCGCAGCACGGTAAAATGAACGGAACCGGCCGGATGCCAGGAAAAAAAAAAAAAAAAGCATTAAAAAGAAACTACAGCATGCTTTGGAAGGTGGTCAGAAGTAATGATTTGTGATTTTTGATTTGTGTTAACAGGTCGGTTCATCCAAACTACAAAACAACATGTTTCTAGTTTTAGTTGAATTTCTCCTGGTTTAAAAGATCTGTCAATGAACTACACTGGGCTACGCTCTGACTGACAGCTCAAACCCATTTTCTTGGCCTATCCAGATGTTATCTAGATGGATTTTAGGAAGTCTAGACAGCAATGCTTGTTTTGTTTTTGGTTTTTTTGCAAATCACATGCCGATTTGAATTGCAATATGCGGACGTGTCTCAGCCTGCATGATCTGGACACTCATGGGATTTCAAAGTGTCGTCGGTGTCACTCGCAGCGTGAAACACAACAGCGACGTCGAGTTGAAGTGCATCAGAGTGGCTGAGTGGAATCCATGCTGCGAGCGGCAGAGCAGTATGGAACAACAGTCTGCGGAGTCACGCTGAAACGTCTCCTGTGCGACTTGACAGCGAGACCGTTTGGAGGGCGCGATGATTGATCTCCACTTCTCATGCCTCCGTGTGGAAGAGCTGCGTCACCGGCGTGCGTGATGACTCACACCCACGTTATCACTGCAGCAACCATTGCAGACACGTTGGCGTTGTCTGGGCTCATGAAACGGATCTGATCACTTACAAAATAACAAAAAATAGAACGTCTGTCTTTCAGATCTGCCATTGAGAAACATTTACCGACTTACGTTTTTTTCACGCCTTGATTAAATGATGAGGCATAATCGATAACAAAATTACATGATTGGGCATGTTATTTCAGTGTGCACTGAATTAGAAATGGTCAATTAAGCCATGTAATAAGATGCAATACTAAGCCAGCGTAACAGACACATTGCTGTCAGGGGCCGTAGGTGCATTCATATTTGTTTGTCTTCTATGGTGATTGACCTCAGCGGTGATCTGATATTTCTGTATCATATCAGCATCAGGGGAACTTCACGCAGCTCATTATTTCTGCTGGCCCTACCTTTATTTTTTTTTGTCTCTTCATCATTTGCCTGGCACATGGCTTGCAATGGTGTTTTCTTTTTGTGCCAGCTCAAGTCTACAGCACCAGACTGCTGTGAATCAGGCTGTTGGATTAGAATTCTTCCGCTGTCATTCTTTAAGTGCTGAGCGAACCACAAATGAGATTCCACCTCCACCTCACTTGTATATGGATGGAGGCAGAAATCTGAGGAACAGATATCTCAAAACCTGAAATATTAAAAGCACACTGCATTTGCAAGATGCTGGCTTTGTGGTTTTGGTGAACCGAGCCTTTAAGCGGATAAAAGTAAAATAATAATAACAACACATTCCAGGACGGTCCTTTTCATGTTTCCAAATACTACGCTGGGGAGCACTCCTGACTGGAAACTCAGTCTAAAATAGCCTTCATGTGGTCCTGTGAGGGCTTCATGCAATCCAAGCTGTGAGCAGTCCATGATAAATTCTGAGCTGAAACGTTAGTGCTAAAAGCAAAGCTCCATCATGGATCACCTCATGGAGCAGAAGGCTGACATTGGATACTCCCCATGGAGGGGACCCTAGACCCTGGTACAGTGGGTTTAGCGGGCTGACGGGGGCCCCTCTCTTTTGAATAAATGCACAGTGGCGGACGGCCGGCAGCAGACGGGAGCGTTTAAGGAGGGACCCGTGCGGCGAGGGGCTTGGCGGACATCCAGAGCCTCTCGCTGCGCAGCTTAATCACAACCAGATTTGGAAATTTAAGATGAAAACAAAACTGGGGGAAGCTTGTAAAATTTATGAGGTCTTTGGAAGGTGAGACTGCAACTGTTTGAGGGGCTGCGTCTGCGAGCGCGGCCTGTAACTACACTTTATTATCTGCAACATTATCACAAGAAAGTCATTACAGTCATGTCTTATATCCTACACTAGCTGTCACGCTCAGCAACATACCCAGCCATGACAGAAATGCTGACAGTTTAATTTCGGCATTATTTACTCCTGTGCATTGATGTGTGCCGTATACTGGCATGGACCCATATTTTCAGCCCTGGCTGCTAGAAATCACGTTTCTACGCTGCTAATTTTCATTGCCAAATGACTTTTAAAAGGGCATGCAATTTGTGGCAGGGATTATTCTCCACATTTGCGGTAAGGTTTAGGCAACGAAAGCATGTAAGATTAGGGAGAGGTGGTGGTTTCCTGACCTCGGTCCCACAGGTGCTGTAAGGGCCTGAACATAACCATAAAAAACACTCATTATGATTTAGTCGCTACGTGGTAGCCTGCTGATGCGGGAAGACTTTCGGTGGAAAGCAAATTTGATGTATTGATGAAATTTTACTAATACATTCCGCGTCAACATCTTTGCAAATAGCCAGATAGCTTATTTTGTTCTGACAAACAGTCTGACACATGTTACTATCATAGAAGAGACAGAAGGAAGGTAGAAAATATGAACATTGGAGAACCACCTGTTAGTGAGCATATTGCTCAATTCTGATCGACTCACAGAAGTGCACAGCATCATCTTTTTCGAAGTGAGGAGGAGCTCAAATGAGACAGCACAGGGCGAAATCTCTCAGACCCTATCACATGTCCTGTTTGTCTTGAAGAAGATGGTAGTGGAGGGGCCACGGAGTGCCTGATTTCATAGAAGCACTAATCTTTGGCCTGGTGGTGGCATGAGAACAGTGGCTCTCAAGTTCATTGAATATGGTTTATGCAGTTCTGTTGGAATTGTATGTTTCAGTTAACCACGGTAACATTGAAATTTGTACACTGGATAATATGTTGGGACATTTTCCAGCATGTAAGCAACGTTAAGTAATGTTAAGTTTCAATATAATGGGTTTTAACATACCCTCGGTTTGCCGAAACATACATTGCAACGTTTACTCTTGTGACTAGGCTGGATTCATGGAGGGAAAGTGCAATACAGTTTGCTGCTGATGTTATTGTACTGACCTTACTTTCATCTTTTTTATTAGTTACTTCCCCTATCATCGGTAATAAGTGATAGAAAATGTGGTGTTTGAACTTCTTTGGGCTTTTAAATAGGGACACGTCAGGCAAAGTCTGGACCAACTGCATTAGAGGAAAGTTCAGACATTAGAACCATGAATGTTAACAGGAAAGTTCATGGAAATCTCGCCATGACTTCACAAGACACCTTTTATGAAGGCATCTGGCTTTGGACCAAAGAGCTGGATGGCTCACTGCTTACGGACCAACCTCAATCACAATCTTTAAGACCCACCGGTAAATGGGCAAATTGGCTGTTCGCATCAGACATATAAATAACGGCTTTCTATTATTTCCAGAGTTGCGAGTCACCTTGGATTTTTTTTTTTTTTCCTACCCTTGTTTCAACACATAGTTGTCCCCCCCCGGGGCTTCTCTACTGGTTTAGTGAAAATACTTAGATAACTCACCTATTGAAGAAGACATGAGAAGAAGCAGCCATCATTTGATCCAAAGGAGCAGAGAGGGAAGAGACAGAGGAAAAAAAAAAAGAGAGAGAAATTAGTTACATTGTCAACAATTTTCAAACAGTACATACAATGCGGTGCACAAAGTCACACTTGAAAAGCCCTCCAGATGCAAGGTGAATGAAGCCAAGAAGCCTCTCAACAGAACAGCTTTACAAACAACACTGGATCACTTCCTGAAGAGGAGAGGGAGGAAAAAAAAATGCATACTCTGGGTGCACACTCTTTACCACACTTTTTGCCTGTACAAGGTTGATCGTGTTTTTGCATTAATGATAATGATGACAAGCCAGCGAGGGCATGGTAGAGTAAGGCACTGGTAAAAAATCATGAAGGTGTGCCCTCTTAAAACTAACTTTGAAGGGTGTGATGTCAGAACTGCTGTGTTTTTCTAACTGTTAAATCCCTGCAGCTCGGGGTGGTATTGTTTGCTTGTATAATTTAAGTCAGCTTAAAGGATTAACACTGTCTCAGGTTACATCACAACCTTTTACTACTAAGGTCGGACTATTATCAGGGTTTCATACTTTATGGGGCATTAAATATACATTTGTTCCATCCCTACTGTCTCGGTTAGGGGTCAGTGTTTTATGCTGCTATTAGCTGTAAACACTGCGCAAAAGGGGCGAACCCATCTCATTTTGACAGTGCTTTAGTCTTTTTATTTGAATTGCACACATAATGTAGAGGACATGTAAAAAACATAATCCGAGCACAAAAACGACTGGACTTCTTGTGTGTGCCCGCCAACTCAATGGCAAGTTTCCTCAATTCCATCATCCAATCAACCAGCTTACGTTTTTCTTATTAGCAAACTACTTTGAGTCTGTATCGGGAATAGAATATGCTGGGTTGAGCCAATAGCTTTCCCCTTTTCATATGGTTTCCTCCAGCGGGAAATCACCATAAACCACTTTCTTCACTCCCGCTCCTTAAAAGCCAGCAAATCGCGTCAATTTTGCACGAGAGAAAAGGCTATGGAAAAGTGAATGCCAAGGTCAACTTATTAATCTACCTGAAGAAAAGCCCTGCTGTCCTTTTACTTTCCTAAAGTGGTAATCATCTCAGCCCTCTGAGCGCTCAAGAAAAGGGGTCAGGCAAAGGGCGAAGGAAAAACAGAAAAAGTAACTTTGAAGCGAATAGGAGCGTAAGCAAAGGGCTGAAAAGGTCAACAATATTCAGAGCGAAATGTCTTAATAAGAGTCCGCCCACAGCTTTGATTACACATTGGCAGCATCGCTTGGCAGCATCCTGAAAATAGCATTTCGAGATAACATTTATCAACAATTTCATCTGCTGCCCCTCTGAACCCTTCTAAATTATAATCTTGTAAGGGTGCCACACTTTCTTTTTTTTTTTTTTAGCTACAAGGAACACCCATATGAGGACGGGGACATCAGTCAACTGACACCAACGGATTTCATTTTCAGTCACTTAACGGTAATGTAGTAAATGATGTTTGGCAGAAACAGCCGCCTAAAAGCACTATGTAGGAACATGAGCACCTCAGCGTCTCGTCTGCTTTGGATAACTGCTTAAAAGTGTTTAATGTCAAGGTTCAGTATCAATGAACCAACTTCAAAACATACTCAGCATGGCTGTGAAAAGAAAAGGTTAGGTATATCCTGTATTATTGTAACAATTCCTGCAAATTGAAAAATAAAAATAAAAATAGTAATAATTCCAAGACCTCCCGAGTCAGTTCAATCACATTCATGTGCATGGTACATATAGGACAATTTATAATGGTGTGAGTAAATAATGAAGGTTTTAGACTTTTTTGACCAAGTGAATAATAATTTTACAGTTGACTAACACCATCAACAAAAATGACCAATGAAGCATTTATTGCCAGTCTGCAATTGTGTCTTCCTATACAGTATTCAAAACCATTTCTGTGACAATCTGATGTCAGCTGATGATTTTGGTCTGTTGATGTATGGTTCAATCTCCAATAAAGAACAATTCGTCTGAATTTCGTGGACAAACACTGATGCTGAAGTGTTGCATACTTTGCTTCCTTTGCTTCCGAAACATCAACATGTCATCGAAAGTAACACCCTGCAGTGGCATTGTGCTCGTTTTAATTGGTTCGGTGTAAAAAAAGCAAAGCCGGCGCAATGACAGGTCTTCTTGGTGGAAGTATGGCGAGATGTCTTTGTGAAAGGGGCTGAGGAGAAAGTAAGTGGCACATTTCATGGGGGTGGAAAAAGATTGGACATTTCTGAACATTTGATAAAGTGTTGTCAGGATTTCAAAAGATGCCCTTAATAAATTATCTTATAGTTGTCACCATGAACGCCCACCACTGTTTGTGATCTGCTGACAGTGAGACATGTTCCCCAAGATAAACGTACAGCGCCCAGAGAGGAGTTATCTTCTCCATTTGAGCAGTCTGAGAATGACTGTTGGGCTCTTTCACAGCTGGCAAACTCATGGGCTCTTATGAAACCAAGATCAGAGTTGTTTTGTATTGTCTGTCAGGGCAAATAAATAAATCAATGAATATTTTTGGAATATGCCCAACCTTTGTTGAAAATGCACAGCTTGCAAAAGCAGAGTGTTGTAACTAATTGCGGTCAGTGTGCGGTCTAGAAAGTGGTTGTTCACATCTATGCGGCCAAGAGGAAATTGGCAGTGTTAAAGGCTGCTTAGAAAGTGACTCTTGTTATTACTGAAGACATAAACAAATGAGGGGTCCTGTCATTTCATTGATAGTGCCATTTTAAAGAAGTAAACCAAATTAAATTGTAATTGTGAGGCCAAAAAGTTAAGGACAAATGTCCTCTTCATGTCAACAGCAACATAGCAGGGAACCATTCGGCCATCTTTTCACTGGAAGATGAAAAAGGTTTTTGTTGAAGTGAATCAGTCCTCCCCCCCCCACTTCACACTGCTCTGGTTTCACACATTGACCATTTCCTCACAGCGACACTTAACACAGTCGACAAACAGCATGAGCATCTGAATTACCCTGATGTTCCAGTATAGCAGGTTTTATTCTATACTCGAAGGCAGTGCCCCTGCCAAACCTATAATTCTAGGTGACCTGGTGGTGTTAACCTACCAAGTGGCTGGCTCAGGTGGGTGCTCACAGACCGCAACTGAGGGATTTCAGGGCAATAAATGAAACCAGGTGGCAGATATTGAAGGTTCTTATCTGTAGAGCAACACTATCTGGACATGCTGAATAAACAAGAATCAACATGATTTGATCAAAATTGACTGATCATTCTACCACTGTTACATCTGAACAACACTTAGTTTGTGTTTAAGTTATCAAATTACAATAATTAACGTGACACTTGTGGTACCTGTTGTTACTGCATGTTATTGTGTGGTGGTATATATACAATGACATGTACACCCAGGTATACCAAGTGCATGCTCGGATGCAATCGAACAGGAGAAGGGCAATCTGTTAACAGTGCAATAACAAATATCTAATGAAAGGTGAGCATCACATACAGTGTATCAGGGTTGGTTCCCTGTGACTCCATCGTGCACTGGTACGCAATGACAACCATTTGTAGAAAAGGTGTAGTCCACCAGCAACAATGAAAACTATGAGTGAACATATATATGCAAGTGCATTCAGTTGGCTAATGTTGTTAATCTTGTGGATTATAACTACAGCTACGACAATTAATTGATTCGCTGATCGAGAGAGAATCACTCACTGACTATTTGGATTTGTTTTCTAAACCAAAAGACCTGCTGCTCTCCTTTGTCATTTACGATAGTAAATTCTGAATGTTGGTCAGACAATATAATCAATTTGAATATGTCCACTCTGGGAATTTATCTCTTTTATTTATTCATTTTTTTTCGTTACATTTCACAGACTAAACAATTAATTGTGAAAAAAACTGCCCGATTAATCCATAATGAAAATAATCATTAGATGCAGCCCAAACAAATATACAAAATGGATTTTCTAAATGGACTCGAACTTTTGATGAAATGTGTGATTTATCATTAAAAAAAAAAAAAACGTCATTCAAAACAATTACCCAATTATCTTTCATTGCATCCCTGTTTGAACAGTCATAGGCAGCCTGAGTGATTTTGGCACATGCTGCCAAAGGTAAGACCAAATTAATGAGGCTGGTTGTTCTCCCAATTTATCTGTTTTGCCAGCGCATTAATCAGAGCTGATAAGGTGTTATCAGCCACTCCATTTGCCAATGTGAAGGCTAGCCTACTCGTTATAACATCAGGCTGTGTTTACAGCAACTGGTCATGAGTCAGCCCTGCCCGCCCTAGCTGGATGCTGCCAGCAAGTAAATCAAAAGGTACAGAACTGAATCTTCGTCTATACCGCTCCTGCTCCTGCCGCTTCCACAACAAAAGATGGGATTTTGGGCTGTGTGTGTTGCAATTTAAAGGAGTCACCACCACGTCTGCCTCATGAAGCTCCAACTAGCAGTGCGGTGGCGTCCGAGCCGACTGCTGAAAAACAAGCGCGAGAGAGCAGTGTGTGTGTGCTAGCGGCAGAGGACACAGGCGCAGATAACAGGATTAAGCTCTGGCTGAGAAGTATTAAGACCACAAACTTTTCCGTAGTCTGCCAACAAAGCCAGCGAGTTAGTACCAAACTGCACCGCGTCGAGGTCTTACGAGACAGGGACCACTGAGTAACTCGACTCCTCCGACTTGAATTACACACCGAGCCCACAGCAAAGAGCCACAGATGCACATGTATGGAAATAAATATGGTTTAACACTTCAATATTTGAATACTCTTTTTATTCTTGAGACTATATCATTTTAGATTTTTGATGTTGTTATTGTATGAATGCTGTCTGGATTTAAAGGCCATATTGCTCAGCTTCAAGTACGAGCCTTTAGAGAGATTTCAACAATTGTGACCTTGGTTATTGCATCTGTACTGTTAGCCCAACTGCACGGCTTTGTGTCATTTCAAGCTGCCTTTCAGAATGCCATGTTTCATGCATAATTGAAATCGTGCTTTTTAATAGCGGGTATAAATGCAAAGGTCCGTGATCAGGTGTCAGTATCTGCTCACAAGTGCAGAAAGGGTCGTCGTGTAGACTTGTGATGAAGATGCAATCGTGTCTCTGTCTCCTTGACAGAAGCACTTGATTCATCCTCTCATTGCTCGTAGTCGGATCTATATTCCCCCTCGACAATCACAATGTGTGTCTCACACCTGTCATGCTGTCCTGGTGGCTTGACACTACAGAATGAGATTCAAGGCCCGCAGTGCACCACAAGTTGTGACCAAACCCAACAACAGACACCTGTCTGCTACTAATACTGTGCCTAAACTCTGCTCGCACCCTTACCTCTACAACTCAGCAATATGAGCGAGACTGGCCAGTCACGATTCAATCTCTACTCACTCGCCTATAAAAGTGTTGGAAGGACAGGATGAAAATGACTTGACACTATTCAGTTGAACTAGTAAAGGCTCGGAGATCAATGAGGACAAGGACATCAGACAAAAGTCACGTCAGTCCCTCTGGCCGAATAACATGCCAGACTGAAATAGAAGCGAGTAAGCTGCAAAATCTGAGCCTGCTTTGTGCCTGGTGTCTCAGTGAGAAGACGACCTGAAAAAGAAAGCCCATAAGTCCGACATCCGAGGTTTTCCGCTGGGAGGGAGAGCAAAAAAGATCTTATGAAGGAAGTTCTCAACAGACAGCATGCTGCCCATCATTAAATATTGATGCCTCTCAGTGGTGAACTGACACAATTTAAATGCTGTTTATTAACTACCTTCAGTTAGAGGAACATGGCAGAGCTTTACACAAACCCCCTGCTACTTCCTGTTACACTCCATTTACTTGTCAAGGTGTCTCAGTGCCTCCACTTACTGTACGTTAAATGCTCCACTGCTGGTTACAATTCATGGTCAGCGTTGTCTGAAACAAGGCTATTTGAAAGATGTATTGTTGACACAGTGCTTTAGGACAACACTGGTAAATATTGAATTGCTAAATATTATGCTAATGCTGTCACTTCTCACTGCTGTGCAGGTTATAAAAAGCTATCGTGCAATTACAGTTCACTGGGTGGAACCGCACAGGAAAACGTCCCAATAATTCGCTCAGCTTTTGTCTTTCATTAATGTTTTACAATCAGTCAAAGCTAACAATCAGTTTTTTATACAGGGAAGGCAATTTTCAATTCTCAAATTATAGTTGCAATTATCAAAACAGTTGCACACACAGTCAATCAGCTTTTCCTTCTAATGAGCTTTCTGTTATAACTCAGGAGGGGACAGTGAAGTCTATCAAACAACCGTGATGAGTGTTGTTCAAACAACAAGCCAGGTCTGATGTTTCTGGGAAAGGAGTGTTTGTTTTTTTTTGTTGTTTTTTTTTTCTCTTATAAGCACAGCACAAATACTTAATAAATCTTTCATGACACAGCTTACCCTGTTTAAAAACTTCACTGTGAATTTTCTGCATCCTAAATGGATCATTCTTCACTAATCTATGTTGACACACTATTATACACAATGGAGGATATTTATCCAAGTATTTTTTTTTTTTTTTCATCCGGTAATTCATACATTTGAAAAATAAATTCAAACTCATTCAGCCTAGTTTATTTTGGAGCCTCTTTTCTGCATAATAATAAGACAATAATTAATATAACTATGTAATAAATACTATATAATTATTCATACAGAACCTGCCAAAACCAAAGTTTCAGTGTGCTTCACAGAATACAGTACCATACAGTGCAAGAGAGACAAACTGAACAAACATGGCCCACCAGCTTCACTCACCATTGGCAACAAGAAGAAATCAAAACAATGGAATATTATCACATGTTCTACCTCCTCTATATTTCACCAATCTTTTACACAAACCTTATAGACTTCACAGTCAGTTGCATACCAACATTGCTAGAAACTATTCTATCAAGGACTGGTTTATATTTTACAGCATCATTGCACAACATTATACACTATGTATTCCTCTATTTCATATTTTTGTGTGTCGTTTTACTGTAAACTCCAAACTTCAAATCATTATTGTGACTAGTAGTTACTCTGGTAAAACTGAATGTAGTGGAGTAAAAACTACATGATTTGCCTCTGAGATGTAATGGAGAAGAAGTATGTAGTAGCAAATGCTCAAGTACAACTACCTGAATAACAATGCATAACAGTGTGCCTGTATGATCTCATTGCTCTTCTCTGACTTCACATTGCAACTTGTCATTTTGATCATGAAGGTGTAACTACTCTATAGAGCATACAGACTACAATACTGCATTGAACTGACAATATATCCAAGACTGATCTGACAGAGGGGTGTGATTGAGAGAAAAAGGGTCTCAGCTCTCCCTCCATGTTGCCTTAACTATCCTATAGCTAACCCCTAACCCTAACCACATTAAAAAACCAGAGAGCGACCGGAGATTGAAGTTGGATTAAGTAGACCACTAAACAGATTTGAGTTTCTCAGGGGCATAGTGTTGATACCTGTGATCACTAGGCCATGCACATGGGGGAGGAACCTACTGCGAATCGCTGACAAAAGTTATCAGCAATGGGATTGGGCGATGTCTACAGAATTAGTGTATAACAATGTCTGTGGCGAAACATCAAAATGGACAATGTTGTTGTGGTGGAATCCGAACTGGAGGTCCAACCAGTAACTACCAGTCTCAGTGAAAATACCCTACTGGCCTGTGATTGCTGAGGCAGAATTTTATATAATCTTAATAGCATCGGTATAAATTAGATATATCTCAAAGAGCACTGGGGTCTATTTTGGGGTCTACAGTACACTATGCTCTTGTGCTGAACAATGGACCAAGTATAGAATGGGTGCTTTGCTTCAAACGTAATGAAGATCAATATTTGCATCACAGTGGCCCCTCTCTGGCTCCCTTTGTAGCAGTCAAAAGAGAATAAGCGGATAAAAGATTCTCATCTGCTTTGTGCGATTAACAATCATCTATGCCAATCTTAACGTTCACACTATAAACATCTGATTATTCATGTTCACAGAACTGCCAGAGAGAATAAAACACAATGCGGGGTACTCAAGCTCTCACAAGTTCGTCTTTTTTTGGTGTGGACTGGTGGTGGCGCATGTGTTTCGAGGCCTGAGTTAAATATTGCTGACACTGAACACAGTTCAAACCCCAGAGCATGATCAGCCATCACAGATTTCATCAGACATTGGTCAGACATCCCAGAATAACTCTCCAGTGTCCATTTTGGAGTTCTGCTTGAGCTGACCTTTAGAGCTAACAAACCTGATATGTGAACAGGAGGATATCCAGCGCAATTCATGTGTGTTTGTACTGTTCTCTCTTTCTGAACTACCACCCAGAAGCCCTCCTGGGGATTATGAAATACGCAATTATTTTTTATCAATATGACAGCATAATCAACTCATACCTCGGCAATCTCATTACACCCCGGCCTGCCAGATGCCTAATCGGGACCTCTTTTATCTCTACCTCTGTCTTTTGTCCTGTACCCAAGCGAATTCAATTGTAACATCATTAGTGGCTTTTATAGGGGCAACGACCCTTATGTCTTCCGATAAATGATGTGAAGCTCCTACGGTTGAGCTTATCTTTTACATTAGGCACCACAAAAGGTCTAGATAGGGACTCAGATAGGATGGTTCCTAGAAATATACCCATTCATCCAGCTGGTGAAAGTTCTTTTATTCTAGTCAAAAGTCTCTTAAACATCAGCACACCAAATAAAAAAAAAAAAAAAAAAAAAAAAAAAAAAAAGGCTGTCTTGACCCATTTTACAGTCCAAATAGTGTTTTTCAAAATGTTTCCATTATGCTTGCAAAGATCCACAGTTATTTCCTTTCCATTACTGTTCCATTCTGTAGATGAGATAGTGTGCATTTGTGTTGTGCTGGACCAGAACAGCCCTTCCTGCAATTGCTGATGTCTGAGCATCGCCACTGGGCTGTCATTTCTGCAGTAAGCCTTACAGTCCTGATATGACTGAGTCAGGGGGGAAATACAGTGTATTGGAGGCAATGCACAATAGGACCGCAGCCCGGCGGAAAGAGAAATCCTCTAAAATATTAAGCAGCAGAGGATATGCGGTGAAGAGAATACATCTGTGTAGTCGTGCAAACTGGAAAAAAGTGTCCGGCACTAAGGTGATCATACAGAGTGCACTATGTAGCAGGGCTGCAACAAAGAGTGATTTTCATTATCCGTAATCTGCATTCTATTGCCACAACTAATCAAATCATTATGTCTATATACTATCAAAACATTTGTAAAAAGCTCATCACATCTATTTCACAGATACCAAAATTAAGTCTTTGAAATGCATTTTTGTCCAACCAACTGTCCAAAGCACAAAGACTCTTCATTTGCTATCACCTGAGCATTGAAGACTTACATACAGATTATCAAAATAGTGATAGCAACTTATAGTAATAAGCTGTTTTTTTGATTGACTTATCAACCTACTTATTACCTACAATTAGTTAATTGGTTTTCATTAACAATTCTGTCAGTCACTTAATTAAATGCCAGACTTCCTGTTTCCTGTTTCAATCCCCTCAAATGTTTGTTATAGTTTACTTTGCTTAAGCTATCACAATGGCCCAGATGGACTGTCAAAACAAGTCATTTAAAGATGCAACTTGGTTTCTGAAAACTTGTGATTGGCATTTTTTGAGACCGAAATACATCAACAAAAGATGAGGAAATATTTTGGGTGCCATCTGAATTGCTCTGAAGGCCATATAAGGGAAAACATCATGTATAGTACAAACATTGTGTTTGTGTTGTTTTAAATAATAACATAAGATTGAAATCAATATCAAAAAAGTAGTTCTCCAGCAGTGTTCACAAACATTGAGGTAGCAGCGCAGGTCCCAGGATGTTTTCAGTGTTAGCCGACACCCTTGAAATCTGCTGTGTTTGCCTGCTTTCTGAATGGTTTGATTATGGATGTTTCAGGATGTTCAGGAAATGAACAAAGTTAGAAAATAAACAGCACCGTTTTCAGATGTGGTGAACATTTAGAGGTCAAAAGACTCAGATGTTTTCCTGTAAAAATGGCCCGAAACTAGTAAGAATTTCATATGAGAACTAGGGATAACACAGGTTAAGAAACAAAGGAGAGGCCTTATGTGCCGCCTTAACACTTGCTTTCAAGAGCAAAAACAACTGCTCTTTGTCACTGCCACCTTCACAATCACTCTGGGCTGCTCTGACCCCTCCCACCAAAGAAACACATCCCTGTGGGGAGAGGACAGGAAATAGTTGTGATTCTCATCAGTAACCTGTCAGGAAGCAGTGAGCGATGGCTTCAGAACCTCAATTTAATATCATTTCCAATACACCTGTCACATTTAATGGCATGTCGCTCTAAAGGTACACAGTCACTGGGCTTTGTTACAACTGGTTTCACCGTGAAAAACACCGTTGCCACCACTGCTGGGGCTGGAAATGTAAAACAATAATGATCATTCCAGCGGCGCAGTGATGGAAATACGATGAGACGGGGCTCCTAAGTCTTAATCCCAGTGGTAACAAGAGCTGGTTCCCTATTTGCTTCCCTTGTGCCTTGCAGCATAAGTAGCGTCCACTTGGAAACTTTGACACTTCTTGTGGATATTGTGCTAAAGAAATATATTTCCTCTTTGGTGTGGCTGCGTCAGCCTCTTATGTACTGTATCATTGGAACTCAGTCGCAGGAGAAAAGAAACTGCACTGAGAAGGTTGAATAGGCAGATAGTGCTAGGATGTGTAATGTGGCCAAATGTCAACCCCACATACCTGTACATATCACAATAAAGCTCTGTTCAAATGCCAACGTCAAAAACATTGCCCACTGAGAATAGACATTTTTCTATTGTCTCACTCGGCCTTTATCAAGAATCTCAATGTGATCATCCTTTGGGAAAGTACCACTGATCATTCCTACAGTTTTGTCACAATATCGGTATTGACGTGTTTGGTCAAATACATCATAATATCTTGGCATTTATGAAGTGCTTTTGACAAGACAAAGTGTATTTTATATCCAACAAAATCTCTAAATGTCATGATATTATTTTAAGGCCATAACACCCAGCTCAAAGTAAAAAAGTATATATCTTATCGTGCAGCACTCTGTGCTGCTTTCAAACTCATGCTACTATTTTGTTGATATTGAGAGTCCAAGGATGTGATCTCCTGAGGAATCCATAAATTCATTTCTGATGAGCCAGATAATGAAAGAGGGTTTTTAAAAATGTGTTTGTTGTGCTCCCAAGTCTGTATTTTAGCAGTTCCTCATTAATAACAGAGTAAAATGTACCAACCGCACAGCAATACCCCACAGCAACCAAATACCCTTATTTTCAGTGCGTTTATACCCGTCTGTTAGTAGTTATGGAAGAGGTTTGATTGTCACCCATGTGTCACTACAGGTGGGGAAATGATAACTGGTACAGGGTGTGTAGTGCACATCTGCAAACCTCTGAGACATTTTGACATAAACTGAAACAGGAACACATTTGTTAGATCTTTTCCAAATGAAAATTAAATTGAAATGCTTGTTTATGCCATTGTCTCTTGGAAACACAGTTGAAGGTAAATTTTTTCTCGCCTCCGAACCACTTATTGACAGAAAGATTGGCTGCTATAATCCCTTCATCTTTCAACGCTGCCTTAAGCCTTTCGCAATATCTCTATCCATCTGGTACACAACAACGTTTGCGTCCCTTGGCTTATCATGTCTAAACTATCTCATGCCTTCTACCTCATAGGCAGACTTAATCGCAACCTTGCTTTCTTCCTTTCCAGCTGGCCCGTAAACAGATAGAGCCTCCTGCCAGCCTGAAAAGCTTTGACAGCTAATACAACCGCCGAAAACTCTTCCAAAACTCAGCGAAGATTCAGACTGGCGATGATCGGAGAGGGATGCCAAAGAATACATCTGCCTGTGGTGAGGTGGTGGGTACATGTGCAATGTTTTGAAACATTGCTCATGTAAAAGATCTCACTTATTTAATTACTAATCTGGCCTTCTGTCTTGATTGCAGGCCCAGAAATGTTGTTTTGTGATATTTCGAATCAATCCCCATAAAAATAATCAACATTACTGATCATTTACCTTATTTTTCATGCAAAAATGACAAAGATTTATAGGTCCCCGCTTCTCAAATGTCAGGACATTTATTTTTGTTTGCCATTCTTTGTCTTATGTGACAGTCCACAGAATATCTGTCTGCAGACAGACAAATCACATTCAAGATCACCCAACAGGTTTTTTTTCAGGGCTTAAAATGAAAATGGAGAATTCCCCAAGCAATGGGAAATCTGAGGCTGTTGTGTCTACATCTTTCCACCACACCAGATCAAGCTGTACAGGAGCACTCATTGGGCAGACCATGTATGGTGCTGAGATGATTATGCACGTACATGACTGATGCTATTTGCTCACATGAAGTCAAAATTGGTGGACCGAGTTGACCTGTTGTCATGTGGATCCTGGTGTCAGTGACATCATCAACATCTCACTGCTGCTTTTACGTTCACCTAAATGCAAATTTAAAAAAATGCACAACATAATGATTTCCTGGGTGAATATTTGTTTATGTATACACGTACAGTATATAAATAACTGTATATACGTTCCATGTTTGTTTAGCATGAAGGGGTTACCATCTGTCATTTCATCATGCAACCCTGCCTTGTGTAATATCAAGTAAATCGACTTGAACCTTGGACCTTAATTTATTAGTGGCAGCATTCAAACCCAACAATTATTGCGAGCTGTTAGCACAGCCCTCGTGGCGGAAAGAGGGCTCCTGTAGAGAAGCAGCCTGATGTCAGTGGCGCATGCCATGAGGTCCTGTGCTCCTTTTGTCTCAATTGCTCACAGATGTTCCTCGCCTCAGATCCCACAATCCAACATACTGTAAATAAAAGGGCTGGCTGGCCACGAATCAGTAAATCTGAAACATACTACTGGATTGTCAATGGAGCCTGAAGGCCTGAGGCATGTGGTGCCAAAGACAACACGCACCATTTGATTTAACATTTGCAATGAGCTATCAAAGTCTGCGGCTTTGAAGCCACTTGTGCTGCTGAAATGTGTTTGCAGTTGCATGGGCAGGACGGTGCCTTTGAGCAGGAGCCAACTAATGACCAGCAGGTGATGAATTCAAATGTTCAGTTTGTTATTAGCTTAGAGTAAATTCTGTAGTGTCCTGTTTGTGATGTGATGTATCAACACTCAAAGTAGCCTCTGGTCTCTCTAACCCTACACCGCCTGAATTGGACCATGGCCTGAGCTTGCCTTACTTGTGCTTGCTCAGAGATAATATGGAAGAAAATGCGACCCAGACTCTCCTCTGTTTCAGCGCGTTTCACAACAGTAAGTCTCCCAAGTTACCGTAGCATACAGCCTACAAAATCCTTAGACTGGTAGAGTAATTGCTTTTTAGCAACAGTGACTGGCTGCCCAGGGTTTTTTCATCTTGAAATCTCATATTTTTAAACGTGGCAAAAGAGCCAGCCTTTGTGAAGCCCAAGAGCATGACGTACCATTTGGAACAGTGATTAGAGATACATTTACATTTGATTTAGTTCATTTTGGCAAGTGAATATAGCTTGAAGATAAAAATTCATCCACAGCTTTTGTACAATTTGTTATCAATGTGTTCAAATGCACATATTACACCATAAATACATGTTGCCTTGTGAATTTTCCACATAAATGCTCACTGCCAGAAGTGACTAATGGATTATCACAATCAGCGCTAAAGAATGTGCATTGTGGCTTGACTCAGCTCCACAGCAATTTTCACTAAACGATAATGGAACTAGGGCATGGCTGACAGTTCTTTGTCTCTAGCTTGAAGCCCTACTCAAAAGAAACAATTAATGGACTATTAATGAGCTAAATGAACCCCTTTTAGGTGACAAAGGTAATGAGGCTTTTCACAAGTCCTGACACTGTAGCCCATCCATTGATAAACGTCAACCTGAATAAGTGAGAATAAATATTTACATTATTTAATATTTAATACATTCTAAATACATATTGGAAAACTGTGTCCAAATCACTGGCCCAAGACTTTACTCTGACAACTCCCAAATACAAAGTCTGTATAATGTGTCATTTTCCAGAGAATAAACAGCGAGCGAATGGGATTGTTGATTACTCTCCTCTGCCATTATTATTTATGTAGATATACATAGTATGTATCATCAACATCAACACCAAAAACAATCATCATTATGGATCAACCCTCCTCCAGCATGCTCAACCTAAGCACCTTCCCTCACCTGTTTTCAGTAAGTGAGAGCACATCTGACACAGGCAGTCTTCTTTCGTGCGCTGTATGCGTGAGCAGACAACTCCAGACCTGATCTCCAGAGTTCATATGTGAAAACGTCTTCAGAAATATCAATAACAAATGGAAGAGATTTCTTCAAACTCCTTAGAGTGAGGTGCACGTACATGCACTACTTGGCCCTTGTAAAAACAGTTGCCTCCTGAGAAATCATCCCAAACCAGCCTGATTCTGTCAACAGCACAAGATAAAGTCGCATTTTATTTCACTGTGGTCCTGATAAAAAGAGAAGAGTAAATCCAAGGACTGACCTAGACTTTCACACGACACTGTTCTTATAAAAGGCCAACCACAATATAACAAATATATTTTTCAAATTATAGCACTCATTAAAACCATTTAAAGGAAAATAATGCCATAGTCCCTTGGCAAGTATTGGTTGTATTGTGTTTGCTCAGCATCTCGTCAGCTTGTGAGAGCCTTTCCCATTTAGCGTTGCTATCTACTGTAGATGGCAACTGGGTAGGGTTGCTGTTTAGGCCTGTCTAAGCAGGCCGATAGCTGCAAATTGACAAGGGGCCAGATAAGCCCCTTGGTAGAACCCTGCCCTGATTAATTAGAGCCAGGGAAGATGGAAAAAATATCTGGAGCTTAGTACTTCTGTAATCCCTCTCTCCAGAGATCATGTGCTCAGAGCTTGACCAAGCAAAATACAATGAAGATGATTTGGTAAGGCAAGACAGTGGATCCCCTCTCTGTTTATTTCAGTTTGTTTATTGATCTCCGTCACTGGCAGAATTAACTGCCGGCAACCCGAGAGAGTTCTAAATATGTTATTTTATTCAAGAAAGTACACAAAGCCTTGAGAAACTACTGGTGTTCCTTGAGCAGAGATGAAAACCACAGAAAAGGTAACTTTTGTGGTAATAAGATTAAATGAACCTTGAATGTAGTATTTTTGGGCAAACCCCATGAGAGTCTGGCTTTGTTTAGCAATCATACTATTTTCTCCCAAACCGCCTGCCTTTAATAAAGTCATTACACATTGCGCCGATTTTGTGCCTCTCTGTCCCTTTGCAAGAAGGAAAACAGCTTATAATCAAACCAACAGGCCATAAAAAATGACTGTGACGGGTATAAAATAGCAGGAAAAAAAAACAAAACACAACAGGCTGTTCAACAAAAACATAAAACCAGAGGGATAAATTGAGATTATAAATTAGTTTGTGAGCGATTAAAAAGAAACTAAAAGTGTAATTCAAATTATAAATTGGGTTTTATTTGTGTAGTTTTGGTCATTATCTTATCATTGATTACAGTAATTACTGAGATCTGGGGGCATGGCGATGATCTTAAGACAAGTCTGGCAGGGAAGTCTGAATAGGGCTCGCTTTCAGCTTCAAACAACCTGTCCAATCATCTAACTGCTCATCTTCTTATTTATTTATTCTTTTATTTAGTTGTACAAATGTTGCCATTATTCACTCTGATGAACAATACAAACAATGAGGAAAAATTACAGCCTTGCGGTTGTATGTGTCCTCGCATCACTCAAGTTGCAGATTTCGTCCAAATCTTTCCACACTCCTATGTACGTGGTGTTTTTCCAACACATTTAATGAAAGGTAATAAGTGTAGTTGTTGGCGAAATTGGAGAGACAGACCGTCATCACTATCACTAAAGACGCTACATATACAGAAAATGTGGATGTCTCAGGCACACATCCAGCCGAGCAGCACAGATGATCTATGCAATCACCACAGTTTCCAGGTGGCACCCAAGATTACTGTCACCAATTCAGTATCTGCATCTGAAATATGGTCTCAACCTCTCCTCTGCTCCTGAGTTATGGGGTTGAATAACAACCAGAAAAGTGTTTCTGAGGAACATTATGACTTCACTATGAAGCTGATGTTTGACCTTTCGAATATAAAATGTCATCACCTTTAATTTTATCCTATTGGACATTCATGTGAAATGTTGTCATAATTAGCGTATGAATATGTCAGTTATTGCTAAAAGCCTGTTTTGTCATGTCAAAGTGACCTTGACCTTTGACCACCAAATTCTTATCAGCTCATCCTAAAGCCCAAGTCAAAAGAATAATTTGATACATTGCTTTGACAACCACTGCATGGTTTTCTACAGAATTTGTTTGTTTTTTCTTTTTGTCTCACACAGCTATAAAAAAAAAAAAATAACAAAAACAAAGTGGTGATTCCTGATGGGGCAAAGAACAGATAAACAAGCCTCTGACCAAGCGTTCGGTGCCTATTTCCAGCATTTTATAGAATTTCAAACTTGCCATTGTGGAGACTGTTTGGTTAGTATTCAAAAAGCACTGTGGTTCTACACCAAGCCCTAGTGGTGGGCGAGGGTTTAAGAGTTGGATGTCTCTGGGTTCTCTGCTGTGTCATTTGTCTTCTTTCTGATCTTCAGAAATGAACTCCCCACTAAGAGGCCAATAACTCCCATTGACTTCTGTTTCTGTCATCTCGGCTGGCTAGAATTACTCTTCAGATCTATACAGACCATGACCCTGAAAAGTGTTTTCAATTACTTGCTGCTGGTGTCAACCTCTTGTGCTGAGCCTATTGAAATTGAACACGCCAAACTTTAAACAAGGCCACAAAGTTACGCTATGCTGCAGCCACTATCAACAACATGAAATGACATATCTTAAAAATGCCTCACAGCGCCATGTATGGTGTCATTTGAGAGCAGATTACGTTCAATACGATGAAAGATCAGCAGAGGCACTTTGCAGCACTGCTGGTTCAGTCCAATGAATAAAATTGCAGAGTAACATGGCTGCTGTTAGGTCATGATCACCCACATTTGTGTTGTGCCAGGCTACTTTGCCCATGGAGGTCAGGGAACACACTGCACAGGCACCACTCCCACAAGCCATGCAAGTGAAGTGCACCTCCCAAAGAAGGGCCGTTAAATCAGGGTTTACAACGGAGAGTCACGTGAACAACAGCAGAAGGCAACCTCGCCTGAATCGATGCTGTAGGTTGTGCACTGATACTTTCAGGAGCTTAATGTAGGTCACCAAGGCAACAATGACATCCTCGGGAGTGACGACTCTATGGAGGGGATTGAATATCACTGTGTATACATTGTGCATGCACAGGCAAATGGAGGCTCTCCACTCCTCTGAGTTTGTGATGGATGTAAATAACACTACTTAGAGTGCTCTGTTACAAACCGGTATGGCTACTGCCTCATTTTCATTTCATCCAATTGATGTGGAGAGACAGTGGTTCAAGGGTTTAAGTAATTTCTCTGAGATTTTGCTTGTTTTTGTTTCACCTTTGGAATCAGTCTGGACTAAGTGAATTCAAGCTGAGGAAACTGAAACCCTCTTAGAGCCTATTTCAAGCCAACAGGGGGTCAGTGTTTGATCCTCCAAAAAATGATTTGTGCAGGGAAAAACTTCTGAGATCCTTTGCTCGATTAAAAGTAGCAAAAATACTCCATTACAAATACAAGCATTGAAATGTTACTCATGTACAGAGGTGTCAGTATCAAACGTATTCAAATATTATACTGCTGGATAATGATCACTGATGCATTACTGTGTACACAGCATTCTGTTGTTGTTGTTCAAGGTCGAGATAATTTGGTGATCATAGCGTTTGCAAAATCTCAATGTTAAACCCATACAGGTGTTTTCAATTACTGGTGCTCAAGTCCAGACATCTGCTAAGGTGTCGGTGGGTAGAGTTACCGTGTTTACATGACGTCACCAACTTCATGTGCGACTTGATATCCAGGTGTTAAGCTGTGCAGCCCCAGCAACGTGACAATGCTAACAAGAGAGCAAACTACATATGATTGAAGCACAGTAAACAAGCTTACACAGTCCTGTAAAGTAAGTCAAGTGTTGACTGCTATAGTTGTATATGTAAATGTCTACTGAGGTATATTATACACATAAAATGGAAGTTCTGTATAATTCTTGAGGCAATGTCCTTAATTACTTTGGGATTTGGATGGAGTCCTTTCAACCATCCGTCTTGTGTGGTTCCACACAAACTGCTTGGACCAAACAAATCCCCACACTAATTTAGAAGACAATACACAAATTCTTCTGGAAACGAGCGCATCTGTAAATACAGCCCGGCCGTTTGCTTCAAATGTGAACTCTGTGTGAACTTTGCCGGATTATAACTTTATTTCTGTCACACCAGTGTTTGCTTGGTAGAGGTGTGCTGCGCCTGTCCCCACGGCCCTGAGCTATTACAGCCTTAGCTGGCACAGACGTCATGTTGTCAGGAGTGACGACTTTGCTCTTATATATTGTGGGGGCTGTAAACTCTGCTCACAATGATTTGCAGTTGCGCCGATAAAGTTCAAATCCTCTGCCCCCTTCATTCCCTCTGTACCACTCCTTATACCAGTCCTTGCCCTCGGCTGTTTGCCGTAACAGGGTGCTAGGCCAGGCAGGACATTTCCATCAATCACACTTAGAGGAATGAAGTGTGGATGAAGGTAGTGATGCGGGATGTGGTCGTGATAATGGCCTTGAAAAGTCAGACCCTGCCAGCCTTTACCACCTCGCCATATCAGAGATGGAGTAGACCAAGATCTCTGGGGAGAGGAGGATCCCTGGCCAGGGAATACTGGGGAGGTGAGTCATGGAACATTCCTGTGACAGATCCCTGTAGCGCGGTGATTCACTCTTATCAGAGCTTACCCACAGATTTCATACAAGTTGCATGATTCACTCAATATACATTCTCATTTTCATGACTCATGAGAGTCTTCTCCAAAACCCCTGCACTAACAGGTCAAAATTGAGTTTATCCTATCACTAATTTAATACCTCAGAGCTGTTTCTCCAAAATTCTACAACTTCTAGCTGTCCTCGATGACATTAACCCTATGAAATCGAGCTACAACTGCGAAAAACTATACATAATTCATCTTTAAAAATCACAGAAATATGGGATTAAACGGATCAAAGAGTTGTGGAAGGATTTGTTGCCCTGATAGCCTGACAGTGAGCATCAGATGTGAATTTTGATGTCTTTAAATAATTATGAGGCTTCCAGCCTGATATCAGACCTTTGAACCTCTACCAGTATCTATATTTTTCAGTGAGTCAGACAGATGACACTGCTGTACAGGTTGTTTTAAGTTGGCCTGCAGATATAACAACTTACAGAGATGGCGACGGCAGCCATCGAATGTGTTAATTATGCACTGCTTAAAGCCCTTAACACAACTCCTGTGTGGACAGAAAGTGAGATCAGAGGACGGATGTGTCACTCTCCTGATTGGTGAGGGCAAAATAGGGCGAGAGAACAAAATGTCAGCCTGAATAATAAAACCAAATGGCAACAGAGTCTGATATTCAGACTATGTTGCCTCAACCTCGCCATTCAGATTTGCATGGACAAGCACACTACTCAATGCCAAGTTCAGGCTCCAGCTGATTCCAGTTAAGCCCAACAGCCCATGACTGTCTCCCCTGGATCTCTAATAATACAAATGTCAAGGCTGGTATCTGCGCTGTTTGTCCTGAGAGTGGGAGTTGCCTACCGCCCCAGTGAAACTGCATCAACTCCTAAGGGCCTTATAAAAGTATATTACATTGCTGTCTAAGTATGGTTACGGATATTTGCTTGCAGAGTCGTATCTATGAGGTCTAATTATGGATAATAGAAGGGATGAGGTTGGGACTGAGGTTGTGCACAAACCTCTGAGTAAAGTACGGTCGGATTAATAAGGAGAGGTCCCTTCTATATATATCGATGTGATGTTTCCAATCTTTTAAGTCAATCGATGCAAAGACCCACAATTCTATTTATTTCTTGTTATATAAAGTATACCAGATGTCCGTGGAGAGAAAAAGCAAAAAAAAAAGTAGATTAATTACTAATATTTCACATAAAAGAGCACAGGAGTTATTCTAACCCATTACGTGAATGAATTGCAATACTTGAAAGTGTATCCGACTATAAGAACCATAGGTGAGCATTTAAGGAGCTCCGCTTCTCAAAGCGCCTGTCTGACGAGTCAGCGGCAACTCATAATTAAAACAGAACCGACAGGCCTCTCTTCATGAATCATTCAAGCAGTTCCCATGTTCCACGAGAAATGAACATGTCTGAAAATAGACGTGTTTAATTTGTTGATGAGCAGATGTGAAAAACATCTATTCATCACTGAAGAATTCGCTGCAGTACTGGCCCCTGCAGACCGATCAGCCGGCAGAGTGCATCTGTGCGACAGGAACAATGACTCTCATTCATCCATCTCATGTTGCTCATGTTCCGCTTACAGTAAAATTCAGCTGTGACATGTATTTACAAGGGAAATAACTGCTATCTCTTCAGTCTCACACCTATGTGTTTCAACAGCTATAACTCCTATCAACTCATCACAGCCGTGGAGCAAACTAAGAAATCTGCCTGCATTTCCACTGCATGAGCAAATCACTGCAACCTGGGTTAAGTATATCCACCATGTATATGTCATATAAATACGTGTAGCTTAGACCACCTGTGAAGTCTAAACAGGCAGTTGTAAATGCCCGAGCTTATCTAGCAACATTTTGCTTCCCAAAAGATAAGCTGCGGATTTTTGCACTTCAGTGCTTTAGACTTTGTGGGTATGTGTTTCAAATATCTTCCACCAACAACTCCTGTCTATGTTTATACATATGTGTTCCCACGTATTCTCCAAAACAATTTTATGCCACACTTGATCAATTTAATTTTGCGAGGAAAGCAGCCAATAAAGACTCGAGACCAAATTTACTTCTGAGTAACGTTTCAAGTTGTGCATGAAATATGATCACTGACGACCCTAAAATTGTGGGGAATCGAACAGGCACTGAGGCAGAGATATGAAGATGTGCTCTGAATTCCTATCCCCCTGAAATGCAGATGAATCTGCAGGAGGTCCACTAAGCCTTTCAACATCCTACAAATTGATGCAGAGGTTTCTGACCTAAGATACATTGAAGTTTAAATACATAAAAGACCACTTTTTTTCTCCGCAGATATGAATCAAAAATTAAGTTGCACCGAGGGCAGAAAAACAGATCTGACACAAGTACATCAAAAATGGGCCGGAGACTAAGGCGAGAGACTTTTGCTCCAGACAAACAGCTCCAGACCGAAGGAAACATCATCAGCGTTGGAATTCCAGCCGTCGTCTAGTCAGACAATAGACAGCAGCTGCACATAGACAAGTCCATTTATCTGGACCCCCAAGAGGCTGCTCAGTTGAGCTTTTATTTCCCAGCAGCTCAAACAGACTCATGCCGTTTGTTCTCAGTGCTACAATTGTAAAGTCTGCTCACTTACAGTATGATAGAGTTCTCAAATAAAGCCAGGGCTAAACTGACATACACTCACCTGTTTTAGAGCACTATCTAATATGTCTCCTGTTGCCGTTTTATAAGCCTCCTCTGTGTTGAATCATGTCTTTGTCCAGTTGTTTGTCAGACATCTGTATAGCCGAAATAAAACTGTTTATTTGAAATACCGGGTCTAATAAAACCCAAACAATTCAAGTGCAAAACTTGTTTGCTTCACCAGTGATTGGTGGGAAAAAAGAGGAGTTCCAATAGCAAAGGGCCCAGTGTGGTTTTACGTCTCCCACTACCATATGATTGCAGTATTGTGGTGACAGTTGAAGCTCACTGCACGCTGCTAATTCCCATGGAAAAAGAAAATGCCTGTCTCAGGGCTCAGAAACACAAAGCTGATAGTTCGTACCATGGCATGACAGCGCTTGGAACTGCGCAGGGGTGCATGGATAGGTTTACTGGCCTTAGTGAGAACATAAATGTATCAACAGCGCATTCCTTAGTAAAATTGAATTCCTGCCACTACAACAGCGTATTCACACCCCCCTTTACCCCCACACGAACTCCGCGTTCCCAGCACATACCCCTCTCATTCCCATATCCTCATGGCACGGACCACCAGCCGAAGCTCTCATCTCCCGTTACGACTCCTGACAGTTATGCAAACGGCGCAGGCAAATTTCACAGGAGAAAGCAAAGTGGTATTTTTTCAATATCAGCTCTGTGTGCTTGCGGAGGTCCTACACAAATATACTTTCAGCACGGTACCTCTCCTGCACTGACAGGGTCCAAGGGCAACTTTGGCTTTTGTTGCCAGATTCCTAGTGTTTGACTGAGTGCAGCGTCACAGTGAAAGGAGCGCGTTTGGCCGAGGCCCTGTTTGAATTAGTGCCCAAGGTACAGAGAGCAGACAGACACACAGAAAGCGCTAACAAATTGCTATTGCTTTACGTATCTGCAGCGGTGCAAAATTAGCAGTCTGTCTGTGGAAAATGAATGCTATCTCTTTTAGAGAGACAGAGTCTGTTAGATGGAGGGTGCCAGCCATCCCAATGCTTTGACTCCACTCTTTGAAAATGGGTTGCACATCTGCTTGTCTTTTCTCCAAATTCATTTTTAATGGAAAAGAGGTGCAACTGTTATCCCTTTTAGGTTCACTGGACTGTGTCAACCAGCTCAGACAAAATGTTCACATAGTTTTCCTTTCTTTTTTTTTTTTTTTGAGCACAGAAAAAAAAAGGGAGGATGTTATGAGAACAAGCAATTACTGTAAGCTTGTGTGACAGTACACACGAGGCACTGTCTGAGGCCCCAAAACAGTTAACAACACTGAGGAAACAGGGTTGTATCGATGGGTTTATGCAGTTCAATGTAAAGTTAATAAGCTGTGCCGTGCATTATGTTTACGTGGGGAGCGTGAAAGGTTAAATTGTGCCTCCTTGTAGCTGGAGATAATGAGATCTACTGTGCAAGCGCATCTGCCGGGGGAAACCAAAAACCTGGCAACACCACATACATCTGGTCATAAAAAAGAAAGACAGACAGTCATGGAAATGCTCATAAGGATGCAGAGCTACCGAGGGACGCAAAGCAAAGCAACTCCAGCGAAGCAAAAGTAGCAATTTCACTGTCAGCGCTGCAAGCATCATGAGGGCTGTAATACGCAACGAGGATTCGGAAAAAACAAAGTTTTCATTTTGGCTGTTTAAGAGCTCGGAGAGGTGTGGAGATGACTAGCTAGACTCTCCGGAGAGACGACGGCTAACACTAAAACAAAGATTGTGATTTCTTTTTCCTCCCACACACAAATTCCAATAGATTAGAAAAACTGCATTATTGTCTCTGTTTTCACTTTAAAACCAGTTATACACCTCTTTGAGCTTTAAAGCGCTCTTCGGAGACGGCTTTTTGAAATTGCTGTTATGAACCTCCACATACAGCAATGGATGATTCAGCGGCAGTTTCACAGGGTTATTCTACTTTATTACAATTTGGGTCACAATTATTTCTATACGGTTATGATGACACCGCACTCACAAAAACAACAAAAAAATACTGCGGTGTGTTAAATCACTATACTTTACATACTCGGTATAGAATTTTGTGCGGTCAGGTGATAAGATCAAAATTAAGATTAAGACAATTGAGCTGTGAACCACATTTGAAGCAAAATATGACTAACACTGTTACAATTTGCGTCTTTCCTTCCCCATAACCTAGCAGCATTGCAAAAGCCTGTCTCATCAGGTGTCTGATGCTCTGTCAGACTTCTTTTTAGTGATATGAACATGTTTCCCAGATTGCAACTGTTAATTGGGGGGGGGGCAATGTGTGACAACCACCAACAGCAGTGTCGAACTCTGAAAATAAGACCCAGGTTGTTATAAAATGATATCATTCAACAAAAATCCACCTTCTTCTGCTGTGACTCACAAAAATCGTATGCACAGTTGTGTGTTTGTTAAGGTGAAACACAAAATCACAGAGGAGTTCAAAGGAGACAACAGAGCTTTACCCCTCTGAAACACATCACATCACCCAGTGCTATCAAGATCTCTGCGGAGGTGTGAAAGCTCTCGGGGACCACACCCAGTCTCACCGAGCTCATTGTGCAGAATTACACTGGTACTAGAGGCGCAACGACAGCAGATTGATAAAATCAGTGATGTAGCAAGCAGAAAATGTATGCAAAAGAGACAAGCAACGTGCACGAGGCTGATATGAAAGCAGGCTCGTCTTGGATACAATTTAGAGAGGTAGAGCTTTGACACGTTCCACGTCAAAGTTTCCTACAAATAAACAGCAACAATCGCCATCAATGACAGAATCCCCACGTGCATCAGTTACATCGACAAATCAAATGTAAAAACTTCTGCTTTTTGCCTTGAAAATTCAGGAGGCGAGAGGTTTCATTCAGTACCAGAAAACACACTTTTGAGTTGCAGTTGCTTTATTACTATATCTTTTATTACTATATTTTTGTATTGATGTAGCACTGCCAGGGATTTTACAGGGAAGGACAGAATGCAGGGTGGTGAAGGCTGGGTGGTGCATCGCACATTCATCGGAGGACATAAAAGAAACAGATGAGGCCAGAGATACCCCACAAGTGCAATTCGACCTTTCCACCAACCGCTGATAACTCACATAACCTTGTTTTACAACAATGTGGCCGTATCATGAGTGTCTTCTTCCAGCGTCGAATCCTCACACATTTGATTTGTAGTTTTGTTTTCTTCCGCACATGCTAGGGTGGCAGTGAAACCGACCCATGACAAATATATTGTTAGGATTTTGTCTCGTGGGTACCCAAGCAAAGGTCTACCTGGCAGAAGCACAGTAAGAGCAAAAGCATGGGTGCAACAGTACAGAGTTGCTTTTTTTGTATTAATTCACTCAACTATTTAGCCTCTGGGGGCAACAGCCAATTTTTCTGGGACTCGAGATGGGGGGGAGCTCGAGTTGCGAAACAGCCAGTCTCTACAAATGGATAGCTGCCTACGAAGCAGGATAAATTAATAAACGACTGATAAAAGCTTTTCGGACGATGCGTTCCGCCTCCTTTGCTCTGCACACGGATCGTTAACCTCCACATCAGAATGCTTCCACGGCCAAAATCCTCCCTTCCCGACACATTGTGACTTCATTCGCAGACATCTGATTACCAGATAGCAGAATGGCGTGTATTGTATCCACTGAGGGGTCTTCCTAATACCCTTAATTGTGATCAAATCAAATGCCAGCGTCACGCTGATTGGCTCAACCCGTCAAAACATAACAGATGAAACTCAGTTAACCTCCCTGTCCAGCAAGAACTCTGACAGAGATGGATGTCTCATGATCCCAAGGGACACACATAACCGACCAGCACGCTTTCATTGCTACCAATACAGATGGAGCTCTCAGCTGTAGTTCACGGTGTGAAGGTGAATTGTCAGACTTTTTCCAAACTGTCTAGACTTTCCATCCTTCTACACCAGCATGGGATCCCCGATAGTGCAAATCTATTCTGCGAAATGCTCAGAAACTCTAATGAAGAAATGAGGCGTGGAGGAACCATGACGGACCACGGCCAGGGGGGAACCATACTGTGAGGAAAGAGGGCTACTGAGAGAGGGATGGCTGGAGCAGAGGCAGTATGAAAGAGTAAAGAAATAAAGTAAGAAAGAAAGAGGGGAAAGACAAGAGAGAGAAATAAAAAAAACTAAACAAAAAAAGAATGAAAATATGACTAGGCCAAGGTTTATTTAAACTTGTTGAACTGTCCTGTCTGAAATGACAGTAATCTTGACAGACAACGGACCATAATTTGCTACTCATGCTGATACTTTTCATTTCAGTGGCAATGGAAAATTAATTTCTTTCATTTGACCAATTTGTCCAGTTTAAATAGGAAAATATTTGACTTGCTGGCAGACCATTCAAGTTTCCCCATTTGTAATGAATTGACTCCAGTCCTTTCAAACCCTTTGACGCTGAACAAATGTTGAAATTACATGTGAAAATGGAAAAAAAAAAAAAAAAAAAGGAGAGAACCACCAGTGAAGCCTGTTTATTATAAACTGTGTTGAAGACTGTCAAATGTTTGATTGGCTGAAACGTTCTGTCAGGATACAATGATTTCAATCAATATACTTCTTTCAAAAACCTGGTTAGAATTTGATGAAATGATGATAGAAAATTAGCACGACACTCAGCTCTAAAACACCAGACAGACTACTGCAAGTTTACGCGGCACGGTGTTTGCTGGATGCATAGGAGGCGTAGGAGTAACCAGTTTACAAGGGGATTCATACGTCAGGTGTGTGTTTCCATCAGATTGCTTTGATGTTTGTCTGCTCCCTTGTGACTCTATATCGATTAACGCGGCTTAAGAACACACAGCACGAGAAAAACGTACATCGCGTTCCTCTACGTGCGAGTGTTTTTAGTCCTCTCGGCTCAGCATCACCTTTAGCCTCCCTCTGGCACAAATCTGCCAGGCTGACTCATTGTCTCAGGTGAAGCCAAGCAGAAGACATGGCTGCTCCAACCCCTCGGTGCCCCACCTAACACCCCCCCCACACACACACACACATCACACACACACACACACATCCACCAACAACAAACCACCAACCACCCCCCTCCCCTTCCCCCTCAACCCACTCCCGGGATTCCCATTATTTCACCCTGTCTGCTGAGGGACTTCAGGGATCACACCGCGTATCGCTCTGGCGCCTTGCCTCCTGCCACCATCTACAATCAAGAGGGAGGGTGGGGGCACACCCTCGCTCAGCACGGCTCAGCACGGCTCAGCACGGCTCCACTTACAACACAAACCAGTCACTGGTCCTCATTATTTATGACATTTTCTTCATGATTATTAATTCATGAGAATTGTATTATATTCCAGACGCAGTCCAGACACCGTCACAGCTGCGGCGTCTCTGGAGCCCAGCGGGTCCTATAGGACTCAGCCACGCCTACTCCATCAGTCCTCTGCCCCCCCCCACTCATTTCTGTTTTTCCAACATCTCTAATTGGGGTTTGTTTATGTGTTCTGTGATTAGTGGCGACAGCATGATCAGTGCTGTTGCCTCCCAAAGTCTAATGGGTGGGGAAATCTGTCAGATTATCTGCTGCCTGCGTCACTTTGACTAATCACACTGTCATCTCGCAAACAATGTTTTCAACAAAGACGCGTGAGTAGCTGTAAATATTATTGTAATTGTAGTATTATGCTGACCCGGTATCGTTGCACACCTTCCATTGATTAGGATTCGCATTTCCTGTAACTCACATTAGAAATACAAGCCTGGCAAATGTGGTGTTGGTGTCCATTGTGAGTTCAGTGGGCTGAGTAATTAAGAGTTAAGATGACAATTTCTAAGGGACCATTTTTGAAAGCTATAATTTCAGTGGGAAAAAACTGCACATGTGACATTATTTAAGTGACTGACATTTTTTACATCACCTACGAGGCTTGCATGCTATTTGGGACACATAACCTTGGTGCCCATGTGGACATGGGGAAGGAGTTATTTCTGAGTGAGTTGGTTGAGGTTGTTTTCTTGTTTCTTATGTTACCACCCCACTGTCTTAGTTTTGGCTTGTATACACAGAACGTAATTATGTCAAGAGTGACGGTGTATGAACTACTGGTGATTGTGCAAGCGTCCACTTGCCAGTGTCTGAACAAAACACAGATCACTCTCTCCTGTGTTCAGGCCTCTGTTTATCAGAAAGGACCACAGCAGGATCAAATGAATAAATGGTTGCTCATGGTGAATTTTGGTTTCTTTTAGCTCACTGTTTCGGTTTTATTGCTCCTATTTCAACCGCAGTCAGTTGTTTTCAGCTTATTCGCCTGACAGTGTTGGCTCTGAGGAGTTGGTAGGAGTTGGAAGGAACAAAGGCATAATGAGAATAAGCAGTGGACTTAAATTCATCAGGTGGCCAGAAATACAATACTCTAATGAACTCTGTTGCTGCTCTATGGCTGCTAGATCCATAAAACTGCAATTGTTCCCCAACATGAAAACTGTTACAACTCGATTAGGTGATACTATGTCTGATAGTTCTCTGGACAAAAAAATCAATAAATTAAGCTTTTATTGTAAAACCATTTAGCATTTAATCTAGAAAAAAGCAAATTAAACTCCATGCGGCTTCTCAGGAGTATTTTCATTCACACTCAAACGGTTCCACGTATTTCACAGTGGGACATGCCCACAATGAACACAGTTTCCTACTGTCAACAGAGTTTCCCAGCTGGACCAAGGATTCAAACCTCCGAGCAATCACTCCTTGAAATCAAAAGGGCTCACTTGAGCCAAACCTTGATCTCAGTAAATCTAATACGCAACTCTCTTGACAAAACTGTTGACAAGGAGCACACAGTTCGCCTCAAAAGCAAAGTGAAATCCAGGAGATGGTCTCAATTCCCCTGAAAGCCAGCTAGGGATCCTGAGGCCCACTGTTAATTTGTTTGATTCTGTTGTCATAGTTGTTTAAACTTAGGAAGTTAACTGACAGCATAAAAAGAGGACCATAGTATGTGCTACAGAAACATTTCAGTTCTTAGTAAAAAGGTCTCATGTTACCAAACAAGGGACTAGGAAATTACACCCATCACAACCCATATTTAACTTGTAGAAAAACAAGTAAAGCCTCACACTGGTGAAGCTGTGCTGAGATGTGTTATGCAATCACAACAGTGGTTTGGTTTCTCAACTGTATTACTATTTCTCTCTTTGCCACTTACAATCCAAGTTACTGAGTGCCGTTGCAATCGTTCACTGGAATATTTATTCTATAATCATGGCTGCAAATTGACCATAAAGCACCTACAGGGGGATAACAGGATTGTCGATCAATACCAATTAAGTGTGGCTGAGATTGTTGCCTTTCAGATCGTACTTTTAGCCATAAGCATTGGGAACAACAATACCTATCAATGTAAAACTCACTGGCGGATATTAAGACGGATGTGATGAGTGTCGGGTTTGCAAATATTTTCAATATCAACACAAAAATAACCATTGCTCACAATTTGGTGAATTAATTCTTCAGTTAGAACTCGTGTAGGTCAGGCCCAACGCTGTCACAGTTTCATCAGCATGGAGGATCAGTAGTCTTCCATGTTTGTCAGGGTTCAGTTCTACGTTGTAGCCCTGTCACAGTGGCCCTTCAGTCCTAATGGGCATCAACATCGACCACTACGATAAGCAGGTTTAGCTGCCAGTTAATTGACAATGACATGTGCCTGTTAAATTACTATGGGCCTGATTCTTACCCCCCGTTGTACAACATTGGAACATTCCATCTGTTTTGTTCACAGTGTATGTGCTATAAGCTGACAAAGCATCAGTCTTGGTGAGGCTTTTGTTCAAAACTGGTGTATACACTTAGAAAACCTCGGAACTAAAAGCTGTGAACTCAAGTTAGAAAACAATCTTCTCTAAACTTGAAGTCTGCGGAGAAACCACATTTCATTTGGTAATGAAAATGGCATGTCTGCTGCAGCTTCTGTATCTCTCATTAAATTAATCTCTCTCAAAAAGACACTTTTGTCTCATAAAGTGGTAATGAAATTCCTGTGGGAGTTTGTTTTTCCCAAATGTCTTTCATTTTGAAAAGCTCTTCTTGAGAAATGACTGGCTGAGAAAACTTATCAGTGGCCTGGGTGAAGAAGGAACAATAGAAAACAAATCTCTCCGCCCTAAAACAAAAGTCTCCAGGCGGCTCTGATCAGACAATGGTGGCACACAGCAGTGTGTCGTATTCAGAAAGTCTATCAGGAAAGATAAACCCCTTCAGCAAACTCACGGCTGATGTGGCATAAGTTCCATGTAGGCTAATGAAGTCCTAATTTGGGCCTTGATGAGGATTCAAAATGTCGAGCCAAAAATAAAGCGCAGAGGTCAGGTAGCACACTTTCTTATTCAGCCATCTTTCCTGGACACCAACTGGGATGCAGGCTACAGCATCTGAGCACTGCATCAAATCCAACACAGAATGCTCCAAACATAGACAAAGGAGCCCCTCCACCCATGGCGAGCGAGGGGACAGTGATTAATGAGGCCACACCAGTGGAGAGAGGCTCCGTTATACTCCACCTCCAGTCTTGTCTCTGCCTCAGCAGTAAGAGTGTCAACAAGTAACTAATGACTGCCAAGATGTCCTCTGTTATACATTTCCAGAAAACATCACTCTCCTTATCACCTCTAATGCTGCATTTGTGGTGGTGGTGGTACATGGCTGCAGGCCAACTGGAAGTTAATTATTTTCAACAGGAGATTGGCATTAGTCGAGCAGCACTGCGGTAAAGTGTAACTTGGCCAGACGGGTTGGATATTAATGTGTTTTGTTTCTGCAATCACGGCTATTTTAATCACAGAGTTGTGCACAGGACTGTAACCAGGACCCTGAACCTTGGACATGCCCATACCTTAAAGACCCAACCCAGCTTAACTTTACTTGTACAGCGAAATTTGACACATATCTGCTAGCAATGTCAGATAATCCTTAACTGCACCTGGGAGCAATGATTAGCAAAATCTCCCAAAGCCAACCCAAGAAACGGTAAATTCCCAGAATTTTTTGGTCCAAGTCTAGTAACAGACTCTAGTATAAATGAATGGATGATGTATAAAAATCTATCTTGTGCATGATTTAACAGTGTTGCAAAAACTAGCCAAAAATGATATTTAAGTGCTTGTGGAGATATTCTGGTGACATTTGATTTTGGTAGAAATAAAAAAAGCCTCCCATATCTGATATCAAATTAAATGGTCTGGTCTTGCATTTTTATAGTACTTTTCCAGTCTACTAACCCCTCAAAGAGCTTTACAATATGCCACATTCACCCATTCATACACAAATTCGTACACTGATGACAGAAGCTGCGATGCAAGGTGCCAACTGCTCATCAGGAGCAATTTGGGGGTTCAATATCTTGCTCAAGGACACTTCAAAATGCAGCTAGGGGGAGCCCGGATTCAAACCACTGACCTTCCGATCACTAGACGACCCACTCTACCCACTGTTCCACAGCCACCCCAAATACCTCAAAGTACCGTATTTTCACGACCATAGGGCGCACCGGGTTATAGGGCGCGGTTTCAGTTACGGGTGCTTTTTCTGTATTTAACAAATACATAAGGCGCACTGGACCATAGGGCGCGGGCATGGTAAAACACACCGGTAAAACATGCATGCTAGTGTGTGTATTTAAAAAGGCAGCGGGAGCAAAACTGAGTTTGGTTGTGCTTTATTGAAATCCTGGCCCGGATGGAAAGATGGCACCATTTCATGAAGCGAAAGCACCAAGACGGACCTCCTTGAAAATGTTCAATTTTCATTTCTTCCGCTAGCGTTACTGCCCTTAGTCGTATGGTGACTGTAGAGACGCTTCTTCCAGCTGTCCTTTGACCGGCAATCCATTGCTCAAGTCGGTCTTCCAACTCGGGCCATTTCGCCTTGTGTCCGCGGAAACTCAGCTGCGTCTTCTTGACCTGTCGCAGCTCGTTTTCCATCTTCCTCCACTTGCGAACCATGGATTCATTGATATTGTATTCCCTCGTGGCTGCTCGATTCCCATGTTCCGCCGCGTAACTGACAGCTTTCAGTTTAAACTGTGCTTCGTAAGCGTGTCTCTTTGCCATTATCGGGGTTGCCAAAACAATGACGCACATACCGGCACAACGTTCTCATCTAGTCCTCTGTTACGTCCGCCTTACAACAACAACAATAACGCTCACACTTCACCCTTCAACGTTCTCATGTAATCCGCCTTACAAAAAAACAACACATTAGGCGCACGGCACTTGTTTAATCTGATTTCAGGTCAACTAAATTTGAAATGATGCCACATGCATTCTACAAAGTAACAAGAAACTATATTTAAACACATATATACTACACTTAATAAATGTGGTGGAGTACCAACAACATTTGAGTCCAAAATGGGAGTGGAAATATGAAGTAGCAGAAAATGGAAATACCCCAAAAAAGTAACTCATAATTGTACATTATTACAGTTCTTAAGTAAATGTACTTAGTTACATTTCATCATTGCAGTAACTGTCACCAGAAACAAGTGAGGCTCCGTCCTTCAGGACACACTGGTAGCTTAGAGGCAGTGTTATTACAACAAACATTAACGAGCGAATGATGTTTTCTTATTTGAATAATGTTTTCTTCCTTTGTAGCCCCATTTTGAAGTCAAGGATAAAATGATCTAACCGACCCAAATATAAATCAATTTCATCTTTTGATAGTTGATAAAAAACGGTGAGGATAATGATGCATTTTTAAAAGAAGTGAACTGTTGACACAGAGCACTCAAACTGTTTGTTATTGCATTATGCATACTTAATGAGAAAACTTCTTTCATTTCTTAAAATTGCCATGCCAACCAGTTTGGCCTTGCACTTAGCAGACATCCCAACGAACATTTTATTTTAGGCCCCAGTGTGAAAGCGACATAAAACTGTCATCCATTATTCAGACTCTCCTGTCCGCTCTTGTGTCTGACGATATTTAAACCAGCACCTCCTTTTTTTCTGGAAAAAACTCTCAACGGGAATCAAAGTTTTTTTTTTTTTTTACCTCCTCCACTCTGTTGGTCAGAGAATCCCTCGAGCCACTGATCGAACTGCAATCTCCCTGTTCAAACACAGCTGCATCAATGGGCTTTTATCGCACCGCAGCCCCCCCTGGATACAAAGATATGCACAGCTGCTGCTCTGTTGCCCAGAAACTGAATGTCATTTCAGGAATACCCCCCATTCCACAAACAGGATAGTGTTACAGGAAGCACTGCAAACAGCCCGAGCCCCCCAAACTTGATTTCCCATTTCGGTCCAAGCACTCTATACTACTCCCAAGGATCCATTTTCTGGAGCTCGTCTCTCTAATGAGAGTTCAGATGTCATTGAAATTGTGAAGATAGGATGAAAAGAATTACATAATTGCACCTTTTCTAAGAGGAGGACCTCACTGTTATTGAGTTTTTGGTATCATTTTCCCATCACTGGAGACCTAAACCTCTGTTCAATCAATGTATACTGAGTTATGAGCTCTGTAATTTAAAATCACATTATCAGATGCAGCTCATTTAGTTTGAGAGTCTCACCAAGAACCCCGCTAACAGACATTTTTGTCAATTTGAGGCCAAAAAGCACTCAGCAAATGCATCTCAAGGTTGTTTGCCTACCAAAATGTTTTTTTCTTGTTCCTCTCAGACCCTCAGTTCGGAAAAGAAATACATCCAATACCCCTAGTATTAGGCGGTTAACATACATCTTTCCTTTTTTTATCTTTAGGTTCATGAATATATATGAAGATTTTAACATCATGAAACAGTGTAAGCAGTGTATTATTTTATTAGCGGAAAAACCGTAACAGCCATGACTGGGAAACGGCTTAAGGAGAAATACGGGTTCATTTCGGTAACTTAATTGCTTTTATGAAGGTATTCATTAAACTAAACACTGTTCCTTCACACTGGACTTCATTTTTTCAACCCCATGCTCTATTTTCAGTCCCTTTATGCAATTTAGCTTGTTTCATACAGAGCGAATCAAGACAGGAGGAGAGTAGTGTTAAAAAGATTTGAGGGTGTATAGGGGCATTTATGAATCGACTATCATGTCATCTTCATCCTCACTTCTGCCACTACAGTGCCACCGCGAGCCCTTCGAAGCAGGTGCAAATGTTATAAATAAATGCAAGAAGGTTGCTGGGGTTCTTCCTTATTAACCCGACGGATATTTTATATTCTGTACAGTTTGAGGCTTTTCTGCAAGAGGGAGCTGGCATTTAAGGCTCTCCAGAGGCACTAAAGCCATTGGGCTAGTAAGGAGAGCCATATCCGTGAATGAACTAATTAAGCTCCTCAATGTCCTCGGCAAAATGGTGCCCTGAGATTGTTCTCTGCAATAGCAGTAATGAGAAACAGAGAGACAGGAGGGTGAAAGTGGGGGGCTGGGGTAGCTGGACCTCATCCCCAAATGCATGAGGAGCGCGTACTGTTCAGAAAAGAACGATTAGCAGAGGAGGCAGGATTTCAAGCTCTTTCTGTCGCTGTCCTGCGCGAGCGGACCTGTTACACTTTTGAATGCAAAGTCCGTATTTTCTCTTCTTTGTTTTTCCACCCTTGGTTGCGGCAAGGCTCATTAAAGTCCATAAACAATGCGAGATGTGCTCTCTAATGAGCGAATGCTTCTAAAAGGGCTCTGTCCTTGGCTATGTCAGCTAAAACTGTATCCAAACCCAGTCTCATGCATCTCAGGACTAACAACCGGTCCATTCTCACCAAGCTCATTTGTGTCCTCATTCTCCTTGTTTTCATTGTTCCTTCATTTTCTGTACTCTACTTCCCATGGAAATGATTGTTCGCTTTACCTCCTGACAGGAAGCGCTTTGCTTCATGAAAATCTGTCACTGATTAATGAAGATTTGAGACTTCCTACTCAGCTCTGCTCCTTAAGGGTTGCATCCAAGGAAGTGGGAGTCAACAAAGTCCCAGGAGGTGTCTATGGCACAGGGCGGCTAACTAAGTGATCAGCTTGGCCGGCTATGAGTGCAGTGGAGCTGAATGAAACAGCACAGTCAAAAAACAACAGCGGGCTTTCACTGAGTCGGGCCATAACAGAGTATGCTTTCTTCAAGATAGAGAGGAAAAAAAAAAACATCTTAGCAAAACAAACAGTGGAAAATGGAAGCATGATTTGGCATTTTGAATTGCTCTTTCAGTGGGTCAGACAGTGATAAGTGATCTACCTAAGGCTCACTAGTCACAGTGATTCTGAATAATGATAGCAGCAACTGTGAGATAAATCATCATTATTTCACAGGCACGAAATAATACTGTCACAATTTCCTCAAATGAGTGTACAGATGAGATTGACACCGGCAGGTAACATTGGTGTCTTATCACAGAAAAGTTGGATATTTCACTCCAGAGATAAATGATATGAGGCAAATGCAGAAAGCTACAGATAGGAGACCCAAGAGGCTACAAGGTTCATAAGACCAATATTAGACGGTGTCATAAAGTACCTTAGAGCCTTGTTATTTGGGGTTACAGTTCTAGTAATCTTGAGGGTGCCGTTAATGTCAGAAGTGTTCTGCTTCTGCCACGTTGGAGGTTCATGAAATTTCACAATACCCTGTCTGTTAGATAATATCTTTGGTGGAAAAAAGGCAAACCCCCATCTAAAATGGCAAGGGTTCATCCTATGAAGGGCATGAATATGCAAGTGGGAAAAAGAAAAATCTGATTGGCTCATCAAAAGTTCAGAAATTGGTAGTTTTTCTAAGGTATCTTGGTTGTTATCAAAGTGTTTGACGGACAGAAAAAAAAATGCATTACCATCCTTAAAAAGTAGCTTCTGCTTTCAAACAGAGGAACAGAGATTAAGGCTCATTCACGAGGCTACATTTTCATCTGAGAAAAGCAATAACTCAGTGGACACAATTATTGCATTGCTTTTAAAAAAAAAAAAAAAAAGTCAATCTTGATGGATGTCTAGCAACTTGGCTACAAGCTACCTGTGTTCCAAACCCAGTAAAACTCCAGCAAGGCAACATCTGGTCGCAGATCCACTTATATCAGACTGGTTAGAACAGAAATGTCTCTTTTTTTTCTCAGAAGCAAGCACATGTTATCTGAATATGTTACTCATAAAACAGTGGAGTTTTGCCTTTGATAACCATATTCAAGTAGTGAACTTCAAACGAAGATATTACTTTTCTGCTTGGCTCTTAATCCCACCTCTGGAGACATCAGTGCATTGAATTTAACACGCATACACATCATAGACACTGTGAATGTAATACAAATTCCCCAGATAGAGTGAAACATTGAGGCAGAAATAGAGGAGAAATTAGTTGAAAAAAAAAGACCAAATTTAGAACTGATTCGCTCATCACCCATGTCGAACAGAAATCACCGGGCTCAAAGATTTCAAAAAATCAAGTCTTCTTTTCTTGTTCTTGCGCAGGGACCTGTCCCCAGCACCAGACACAACACTGAAATCTGAGGAACTGTTTCTGACTGTTTTGAAAATTACATGGGAACTTTGTTTTATTTTATCCCCCAAGGCTCTTAAGACAGTCTCACTCATGGCAAAACCTAACCGACCCATCAAACAAAGCCAAACGGATACCAGCCAATCAGAAGCGGTCATGACTTTGAAAAAATCTCAAGCATCTAAACCAGATCCTACAATCTGTAATCTGACTACAGAAAAGAGACAGAACTACCAGTTTGGCACTAGACTTTGGCACTTGACATGTGATAATAACAATGATATTCTGTATATACACTGGGTTGGGCACCTTGATCTATTCTACAGTACTGTATGTAAATTGTACCAATATAGTATCTAATCCACATCGTCCAACTGTCTTTGATGTAACATGTGTGACTCTATTGAACATGTCACACTGCTACTCCAGACTATACACTACAGGTCGCACAGATCCAGTGCAGTGTCACGTGTGGTGAGACTGCCATTGATGCATGCCAAGCACATTATACGTCTTTGAGTCCGCGCCATTAGGCAGCACAGTCTCACAGGGTTCTGTTGGCTCCTGTAAAAAGGCCGAGCCCTCGACCCCTCGTGCTGAATCGTCTGAGCTCGGCCCATCTGGCCGTCTGCACTGGGAGCCAATATCAATCATATGCAGCATGACACGCTTCCTTTGTTCCTGCAATGTAAACGTATTTTATCCTTCGGGTGTTGAGACAGAGAACTGGTCTCCATTTGTAATTTACCTCCCAGTTTATGAGAAAACAAGAACAGGATCGGAGTTAAACGAATCAAACAGCCTCATTTTAAGTCTCAGTGTCTCATAAGAGGCAGCATTTTAGATGAGATTTCAATGTCATAACGTGAACGTAATTGGTCTGATTGTTTTAACCTTCAGGCTTCAAGGTATATGAAGGCATGAAAGACTACAGATACCTTTTGGTCTGTCTTCCTCATTTTAACCAAGAGGGCAAAAAGAGATGTGTCTATACGCTGGTCGCGTTGCCTGGCAGGGGGCGAAAGTAGACGCTTCTGGCATGAAATTAATAATTTAAAAAGACTTCAGAGAGCCTCGCTGGACGTTTATCGATTGGTTAAAGCTTTTCAAAAGAGTGCATTATTGGCCCAAACGCAATGATATCATAGGGCAACAAGTGAAGGCTGCACATTTCGCAGTGTTTCTAATTCATATGCGAGGGATTTACATTTAAATTTCGAGCATTTACAGTAAGTCGTGCAGCACAAACGCTTCGAGCTGCCAAATAAAATGGGGGGAAAGCTAGAAAAACACTGTGCCAAGATAGGAGAGCCAAAAATCCCTGACTGTGTTCCTTTATCACCTGTCAACATTCATGTATCATCAACAGAACAAATTCTGTCCTCCAACCCAAAAGTCTAAGGTATCCATTTTCATGTGCAGGCATAATTTCTGAACTGTCAATAGAGCGAAATAATTACACAGTTACAGAACTTCGCAGTGATGGTGGCTTATTAAAGCAGCAGAGCAGCACATTAGGCAGAAAAACGCTCGCAGATAAAATGAGACAGCTGTCAGTCAGGAGAGCGGCTATTCATTCCAGAGACATAATCAGGCCACGATACACAAGCGGAATTTTTTGCTCCTCTTGCAACGCTCATCTCACCAGTAAAGGTTCAGAGCCTCGTCTTATTTTTAGACATTGATTTTAGAGGAAAACACAAGAACACAAGAAAAGACGCATATCACACAGGCTTGTCTTTCAAAGCAATGATCTCTCTTTCTCTTTAGTATCGTTCGATTCACGTGAATGCATTTATTGACTTCGAAAGGACAGTAAAGGAAAAGAAATCTAAGAAAAGAAATACCAAGTGATGTCCTAGATCTCGCCAGCATCTATAGCAAATGAAAGGCTATAAAGTTGTTTTTTTAAAATGAAATCAAGGCATGAGGAATTTAAAACCATCCGTCCGTGTCTAACACTGTTATTGCTCCCAGTGAGCTCTACTACATGTAAATGGGCCCTAGCGACAGAGCGGGAAACAATGAATCCAGAGGTTGAAGTGCCCTGCCCACCCAGTGGTTCCTCCTTGATGACACTCTGCACTGTGGCCCCTCCTCCCTCTTATCCTCCACCCCTCCTCCCGCCCGCCGCCCTCTACCTTTGTCTGCCTCCATAGCTCACAGCGAGCCACTCCTGGGGCTTTTTCTTCAGGAGCGGCTCTTTTCGACAATGCTGTTAGTGTGAAGGCCTAATAAATTACAGACCTCTCCTGATCTCATCAAACACAGCAGCCTGGCCATAAACACATAATGGAAAAGGACCCACTCGGAGGGGTCTGTGGCGGGTCAAATCGGGGGGTGATTGTCTTCGAGTTTTCAGATTAAACTGGGTCAGCTCTTAATGTGAAAAGAAAACAAAGGACTCAAAAGAAATGTATCGCAGCCTTTGTTGTCACGTGTTAGGTTTGTGTTTGGGCTCACGAGGCATCATATGGAACAAATACTGACCTTAAAAAGAATCCTTGTGCAAAGTTTAGGAGGCACAGACTTAGGTTTCAGAAAATGTAAAAGCAAATGTTGTTAGCACAGTCCTTTACTGTTCAAGCATGGGTTAATATTATATACCAACAGTAATAAAATAAGATCTTGTCCTCGCTCTGAGTGGTTGATGCGTTATATTTTTGCATTTATTCAAATGCGCCTTTATTCAGTTGGTCCCAACGCCGAATGAAATCTCTTCAACACAATCCAGCCCCTCACCCCTTTTGTTCTGAAGGTCCATTCTGACAGTCCTGTCGTTCCCATGAGTACTTTCTTTCCATACATTTCAGCCATACACATCGATTGCCAGACTGTGTGCGCAGCCTATTAATCTGCCCGCGCAAATTAGTAAATTAATAATGAATCTACGACAACACCCTCGGTGTAGTAATCCTTTTGTTGATTTACCACTTCCTTTGCACAGATCTCAACATCAACACTCTTTTCTACTGTATGACACTCCAGAGGTTCCGCACAATACACTCAGTAATTAAGAATTAGTTCATCCCGAAGATCGTGTTTTAATTTGAACTGAAATTGGATTGTGTTGAATTCGAGTCACCGTGTTAAAATCAAATCAGTAATTCAGATTGCCTTAGTTTAAACCCTGTTTTTCCACCCACGGTCTCACACAGCGCTCAAAACATGTGCTGCCAATGTTTACATCCTTAGGGGGACGCCACGGTGAGGAAATGTTCCCATCTCTGAACAAAGTCCGTGTTACCAACATATTCATCAACATCCGTAGAGCGCTTACTGTTACCTGTTAGCTACGTGTTACGTTACACGTTACATGTTTAGATCTTGCTGTTGCTTTGAACAAGATAATCCTGAAAAGGTTGGTTGATTAATAAGGTTTCCAGTTGCCAGTACTATCGTGCACCCGCCCCCACACACACACACACACACACACACACACCGCCTCTAACAACTCCAGCTGATGTCTGCAGAAAAGCTGTGAAGTAATGAAGTAATGATTATATCAAGTACAAATTGGTTGTAACGATAGCTCCTTTTCAAATGAGAGGACCTGGGCGCTGATACCAGAAAATGAACTCAATATGTTTTCTTTCTATTTGAAACAGAAAAGCAAAATGATGATGGCGGACTGCCGCGGCAGGCCTACTTTCTCGATGTTTCCTGCGGTTTCTCAAGAAGTTCTGTGGTCTGGTACCTGGCCCTGCAGGGGCTTCGCGTAATCAGCTTTGTTTCTGATGTGACAACAGCCTCTCAGCAAGTAGATAAAGCTACCCTGCAACCACCTGCTACCAACCCAATGTAAAAAAAAAAAAACAACACACCATTTATT
This sequence comes from Acanthopagrus latus, assembly GCF_904848185.1. NCBI lineage: Eukaryota > Metazoa > Chordata > Actinopteri > Spariformes > Sparidae > Acanthopagrus > Acanthopagrus latus. Next base: position 21,791,802 of record NC_051051.1, on the reverse strand, counting down.
TTGATCAGTCCGACCTCATCATTGTTCGCATGTGATTTCCATATGGGCAGCAGCAGGGGGCTCTGGTTATCTGCAGCTCCGATATTAGATTTGCAGGCAGGGTTTTACCAGTTAATTAGATGATATCTGACACACCAGTTTGATCAAACGGTCCGCTGAGTCTGTGCTGCATCCGCTGTCAAGTCAACAGCTCATTGATGCGTCTGGGTTTTCCTCCTGTTTCCATAGCATTACCTCAAAGATCTCAGATCTCACAGCACTATCAACACACACTGCATTATAACTGCTAAAGCTTGCCTTCTTCAAAATCTTAAGTGCAACAAGAAAACCAGAGTTTTATCTCTGTTTGAAGACATTTAAGTGATTTGTTTGCACACAGGAACAAAGTAGCCTCCCTATTACGGCACCATTACAGGGACAAACAAATGCAATATTGTTTTATTATACCACAAAATGACACACAACAAAAGGTACTTTTCAACGGGTTTTTCTCCGGCTGAATTCGTTAGCAGGCCTGGAGTCTGCTGTCTGCGCGCACAGCCATTTAAATGCACGGCGAGGCTGCTTAAAAAGAAACTCAACAAATCATGAATAAGAATCGTGAACTCAGCTTCCACATAACTCATCGTGGCCGCATTTCAATTAAGACCAGACAAAACTTAGACATGTGGCATCAAATGTATGAGACGGCACGGTTTGGGAGAACAGTTGGGAGTTTTATGCCACCTCAGCTCGGGAACGGTGCGCTGTGAAATAAGTCATTCTGGACTTTTGCTGGCACCGGCTGAAAAACACCACGGAGCCACAGAGGATGCTCGTCTCAAGAATGTGCTCACCGACAATTGTGCCAATTTAGCGAGTAAACAAGTCCACAGAATACTGCACATGCTGCACATCCCGCCTTGTTCCCATCTCCCAAAAGACGCACTTGTTTTGCTTTTTTCCTTTTTTTTCTTTCTTGTTCTTTGCACAAAGGCTGAGGTCGGCTTGGCACCTGAGGAAGCCAGCCAATCACAGAGGCCCTGGGACGAGCCAAGTGCCATTGCTAGGCATTACATCATGATGGTGAGTCACTCCCTGGGATTAAGAGACTGTAAAAACACAGATATACTACGGCCTCGCCTCTACGCGACAGCTCAGCCAAGGTGAGGTGAGACGATAGATTTCCCGACTTTGAAACACACACACAGGAAGCCCGCGCCCTCTTTGCGCTCGTAACGTGCAACAAGTAAACACAGTTTGTCACTGAGGCAGGGAATAATCCTCAGGTTTTGTCTCCGAGCGGCAGCGGTTAAACTGTGTCAGACAACTTTAGCTCAGGTAAACTATGTCAGTGCCAAGACATCCCAGCAAGTGATACTGAAGGGATGCTGAGTTTACAAGGTGGAGCGCCAATCATACAGCGCACGAAAAAAAAACAAAAAAAAACAAAACAGCCACACTTCCTGAGGCAGCCTAAACAGCAATTATTCTGAGCAGCGGCCAGCAAACGGAGCACACGTGTGCCGTCTCATCACGCTTAATATTTTAATTACTTTAACATTTCCAAACATGCCTTTATATTCTTACACATTTTGATGTGAATTAGTATAATTATATCATTATTGTATCATATGACTGTGTAATTATATTATACTGAGTGCATACGGACAATGTTGCCTCAGTATGCAATTAAATTCAGAATAAGACACCATGTTGTGTTCTCCCGTCCTGATGGGCATTATCCCAGCTTTGCCGTACACATTGGCTGTGGTCCATTTTGGCAAATTTCTCAGCGTAGCCATGGCGGGAAAAGCTGTTTCAATGGAAGGCGTGCTAAAGCCCAACCGATGTGTCGGCTGATAGCTTTTCACCTTGGCGCACAGGCGGCACCTAGGATAATTCATAAAAACATAAATATTAGCTCAGGCAACAATATAAACGTGTTAAACCACTATGTGTTAGGTAATCTTAAAGAACCCAAATGTCAACATTTTTTACCCACACCTGCAGGTGTGGGTAAAAAAAGAACATCCATCTGGTTAGGATTCAGTGATGCCAAAGCACATCAACATTATGCCCACCGGTCTCTGCTGCTTGCCAAGCAGCTGGCCTTCGTGAAGTTTTTTTGTTTAACTGATGCACATGCCATCTATTCAGGTCAGTTTAAGCCGCGTGCACACTGCTTGTGTGCTGAATTTAAATGGTGTGCATTCAACGTGTCAGTCGGGTTTTTAACACATCTCCTCTATTTATCCAACATCCATCTAATGCAAGCAGTACGTAAACACAGGGATTAATGAGTGATTACCTGGGCAGCCAATCAAAGGCTCAAAGAACAAGCGAGGTCATGCAATCTTCCCTGATGACACACTGTGTCACTGCAGCGTGACCTCCAGTTAAGGACATTAAAGCAGTTTCTCTGTCCAAAAAAAAACAAAAAACAGACGTGACCAGTGAAAACAATGGTGTGATTGAACAGGCCCGGCCGTTAAAATAAGATTATCAAGCTAAAAAACAAAAAAAGCATTCAGTGAGAGAAGAAGCAAACATTTCAAAGGCAGAGACACAATCGCAATGAATTGTGTGGAAAGAACATCACTTCATGCATCTTAAATGAGCAACAATTATCCCTGTAGACACCAGGTGTACAGGAAAATGAGCTGCCTCTCCAGGTGGTTTGAAAAGCAGGATTCGAGAGCATAAAATCCTCTCCGAGTTGAAGACAAATACAGCAGGTGCGATATGAGCGAGGCAGCTGAAATCCTGGAACAAACTGCCTGAAACTGTCTTACACTTTTACTTCAATGACTCCCTAAGCCGCAGCACCAGTGACTTAGCCAAAAGAAAATTCGGAAAAACTGGCACTCCTCAATCTCTGTAACGTAAATGCCGACAATTTCCGTTACCCAGAGGTGTCCAATGTGAGTAACGCGCCACAAAGACGGATAATGAGTCCAATTATAGTCACAAGTCTGCAGGTCACTATTTTTTGACTAAAATTAAATTTCCGGCGAAGTCTTACTGAACATTAAACACACTTCAAACCACCAAATGCCACTGAGGAAAGCTGCGATGTTACCATGAGTCACATCTGTCTACCACTTTCTCAGGCCCACCATGGGGTACACAGCGACAAGGACTACAGCACCAGTGGGACTGAGGATATATAAACGTGAGGAAAAAGAATGAAACTCATGACCTAAACCATCTTAAGAACAGAAAGAGAGAGAGACAGCAGGGTGGCCAGCGGACACACAAGCGTTTCTGTTTATACTACACTGGGTGTTGGCCTAGGTTGGGATGCTGGCGCGTGTGAGCCCACGCTGTAATTATGGACAAACCTTGTCATGAGCCAAAAAAACGGTTGACAAAAGGGACATGGATACCTGGTGGCAGCCCTACAGGAAAATGGCATCACGCCTGTAGCGTGCACCAAACATGTCACACAGACACGAAAAGTCCAGGTACAGTAGCCAGGATGTGCCAAACCAGGAAGTGGAGATGTGACGCTGGGAAATAGGACAGTGTGTGAAGATACCGCCTGTGTGTGGGCTCGCATTGAAAACAACGGGTGTTTTGATGCGTGTAATATGCAGCTGGTATGTGTTGCCCTTTAGTCTTGTTATAGCGTATTATGCAAATTCCAACAGTCTCTCACATTAAGCTGCTACATCTAGCCACATATTATGTTACACTACTAAACACTTAGCCTCGCAGTGGATAACGCCTGCAGTCTACCACCATATGCGGTAAGTGTTGAAGCATGGACATGAAAAATCTACCTGGTACACATTGATGATTTTGCTTTTCTCATCACTTGAAGGCTTACAAGTGCAGAGAGTAGAGGGCTTTTACTCGAGCCTGCCTTTGTTCAACTAAGGTTACAAAGTTACAGAGAAAATGCACTGTCGTTTTTCATCATTGGCAATTACGTCTGAGTCTTTGTGCTACATATTCTACAATAGATGTAGCACAAAAGATTCAGACAAAGGTTTGTTTTTCAAACCCCTGACTTTAGAAATGTAGCACATTACAAAAAAAATGACAATGCGTTTACCTAGTGACCTTGTGACCTTAGTTGAACAAAGGGACAATCAAGTTAAACCTTCAACGATGTGCACTATGCGACTGGAAGAAAGGCTGATGGTCAGTGGTCAGGGTTGTCGCAGTGGCCCGCGTTTTCGCTGACGAATAAGCCTGTGAGAAGACCAGCAATGACTGGTTTTACAAAGAAAAGACGCTCACTATCTGTCGAGCGCTGTGTTCACTTACTGCTAATGAAAACCAAGCGTTTCCTGCTGCAACTTCACATTAAAAGCATTAAGCTGGATAAACACGAGTTGACTGCAACAGACATCCCTGTGCCAGGTTTGGAAGCATCTTCATCTCAGCACCACATGTCCGTAACTTAGCTTTGTTCAGCCTAATATGGGTAAAACAACATTGGCCGACTAGCCAAGGAAGCTAAGCTAAGAAATCTATGTATAAAAACTGGCATAACTAAGTGGAAACAGCGGCCCGCTGGGAAAATAAACACCGCTACCACAAATTGAACCGAGTGTCTTGGGTTGGCCTAACTGAGTGGTTCAATAAAAAAAATCATAAATGGAACATGGAGATGTTAGTGCACTGAGCAGCAACACACTTCCTTTCATTTCCTCTCCGCACATATCACAAACAACAACAACTCTGAGGGGGCACACCACTTATTTGTGCTCTCTGGAGGGCAGCCTTTTGAATCACGATGTTACGATGGTCAGGTATTAGTAGTCGATGGCTGTCAGCCATCGCCGACGGACAATGGCATCGTTCTTCGGCCCAACCCTATCCACACAAGTCTAATTTGTAAACAGATTTTTGTGGTGAACTGTGAATGAAAAGCACCACTCTTTTTTTTTCAATTATTAACACAAGTCAACTCAAAAGTGTGTTTGACTTTCACAGACAGAAGTACCATCTGTTCACCGGTCTCAGTCCTGAGGGAGGTAAGTTAGACTAGTGACAGACTATAAATAACGCTGGGCCCCATGCTGACAATAAAGAAAACTGGAACATCAATACAAACAGTATCTATTCCAAATAAAATCGGTGCTTGTTCTTCTCAAGGCAGTTCAGGGAGGACTGGGACATCATGCTGAGATTCTGTTACACAGTTAAGCAGTCCATCGTCACCTTGGGCACCCTCACCAGACTTGGCAGCCTCACTTAAACAGAGCTGAGGAACAAAAAAAAAAAAAAAGCAGGGGGCTGCGTGCCAAAGTATCACAGATCATTGGTGCTGATGCAGAGATGCTAGTGAGGCTAAATGACTCTGAAGATGCCGAGTGTCACGGCAAAGTGCTGTCGGCCCACCACCACCACCTTCCATATTCCTGATGTGCGGCGTGGCTATTAGCCTCAAGGCACCTGCAGCTTCAAAGACCGTTTTGAATCAGAACCACTCCCAGAGATGTTTTACCTTGCTGCATGTCATCTCAGGGCACACATTCACATCAAGCGTGGTTTAACTGAATCCATTAGAAGCTGGTACCAGGTCACCCTGCTGAGATGCCAAAGTCCTCTTTGAAGAGAACTGAAGAGTGATTCAAGAGCCCATGCAATTCAACAAGGCGGGAAGCGACCAGAACATGGAAGCCTTGAGACACGCTTTGAGTGAATCTGCAATTGTTCAGTTCTGTAGATTTGAATGGATGGAGAAATATGTTAAGACTGCACATCCACTGAGCTTAAATGCAGTTACAGAGACTGAATACTGAAGTCATGCATGTTTTGATCATGTATCGAAAAGTTACTTGAATGCTGACCAATATGATGTTTTCAAATGATAATTTAGACTTTTGAAATAGGACTGAAAGAGTGGTAGGTTTGTCCTCCAGGTTACATGATCGAACTGTTTGCAGGGCTGTGCAATCAGATATATGGTGTGATGAAGAATACCTCTTGCTTCATTTTATGCTCATGCTTTGTTTTGTTTTTTTGTTTGTGGATCACACTCTAATATGGCCATGTGCTTCATCATTTGGATGATTCTTTTCATTCTTCCGCACGCCACAGATGCAGGCAAGAAATCTGCATGCGGGCCACACAAACAAACATGGAGGAAAATGAATGTCAGACAAAGCGGGGTCATTCCGTCCAGGAGAAGGACTCAGACCGACCAAGACAAAAGAAGAGCTTATACATGAAAAAGGGTAAAAATGGCATGATTTGCAAAGTACGTTTTTGTGGTCCTAGACTATTCCATGCGACATAAATACCCCTCTTTTGATGGTGCCTTGTATTTGTTGATTAAATAATTAATAAAAAAGTAGAAAATGCGCTATATTGTGATATGAAGCATTATTTGGATTATTTTCAGACAGGTCATTAGCAACTAGCTTCACAGATGTCGGGTGAATACCGCTAGCTTGCAAGCACAGCATGAAATAGATACGTTTGTAATTATTTGTAATACTTTGTGGACTAAAACAGGCCGGGAGCTCAACTTGTTTTGTCATATGCAACACTGCATGCCTTGTGGAAAAGGTTTTGCAGTTCGTCCAAACAAATAATAATAAAATGACACAGTTTACAGTTCTACTACTACTGACTTTGACGTTCAGCGGCCATAGGCATAATGCAAACCATCAAAGACTGTGTTGGTTTACCTACTGTGCCGCAAGGTACACACTGTTTATACTGTATTGAGTTTTGCAAAGTAATGATGTGTCGATAAAGAAAAGAAGCTCATTCAAGAGTTGGAGGGTTTGGGAGAGGGGGGCCCGATTCTGCATAACAAACCCATCTCCTTTTTTCAGTTTTTTTTTTTCCTTTTTTTCCCCCCCCAACATTCAATTCTCTACAGGACGCCTTCATTGCTCACACAATGCAAATCACTCATGGTCCCTATTCATGCGCTGATTAATATGCAAAGACGGCCCATCCTCATCTAACAGTCAGCAGAGAAGAAATGTAACGGCCAGCCGAGTCATTCTGAACTTATCTGTCGGAGAGATCTGTACTTTTTTCATGCAGAATGAAGAGGCGCTGTGAAATGACATGAATTTAAGGATGATTAATCAAAATCCTCTCCCTTACACTGTGTTTCGTTCTCAAGTTTAACAACTGTTCAATCAATGCATGATGTTATATCCACAGATCTGCAAACAGCCACTGCTGACACGATGAGTCTGTAATTGTTACTGTCTGTGTTTCTCTGATCATTTGTTATAACTGCAGTGTAAAACTACAACCTCCTTTTGGATTATAACTTTAAAACCATATAAAACATCATGACCAAACTGTGTGATTTGGTGTCATTCAAACAAAGGGAATGAGCTTTAAGGCTGCGGAATGCTAACTGTTGTTATCGTTCAGTTATTTCTACTCTCTCTGTGGGAGTTCTCATTTTCATAATTCATACTTTGTTTTTTCTTCCTTTCAGAGGCAGTGTACATGTATTACCGATGTGACCAAAATACCCTCATATTTCCTTCAAGCGTGGTCCAAAATTTTCAGAACTACACCTTTAACAATTCATCTACTTCAATTCAATTGGTTTCATCTGTGTGTCCAATGCAAAGATGTGGAGCGTGTTTAGTTTGGCTCCCAGAGAGAACACATAATTTTGAACTTGTAAAGTTATTTGTTGTTTTAGACATAACAAAGACTAAAATGACAGGGAGAAGAATGAGTAGCAACTGTAAATGGACACAGAGAGAAATGAATGCACAATAACAGCGAGGCTTATGTAAGCTCACATCTGGCAAATCGACTACACTCGCAATCATGGGAGTCAATGAAAAGTCATTTTCTGATGCTGACTTTTGATTTGAGAACTGTACAGTAGCAGCAGTGTGCAGCGCGGAGCTGAATCCAAAGGGGGGTACAGCTGTAATCCGAGCGGCTCCTGTGCTGATGAGAGTTTGATCAACATAAGCTGTGATAAATTGGTGCAAAATGCGTACATGTCACATTGAATGCACCGTGGGTCTCGTTTGAAACTGCAGAGCAAAAGAAGTTCTGAAGATCCTGAATCTAGTTTTATTCCGAGAGCAGACTAAAAAACGCCTTATAATTTTCCCTTGTTTGGCTGCTTTTTCCAGTTCCCCTTAAGTCAAAAATAGCCTGTATTATTTTCATAGTGGCTTTGAACTCACCACAGCAGTTAAAGTCCCATATGTTAGTCATTTAGGAATTGTGTACTTTTTTTCTCTCCCTCAAAATGTTAAGTCGAACTTTTTCTCCTTTTTTTAGGAGCAGCCCCTACGCTTGACACACGAAAACGCTGTTGTAGATCCAGAAGTTAATTAAATGAACTTCACAGTTCACTTTGTCTCGACATTCTAAAGCACATGGATCTGCTTTGTTCTTGAGGTCAGTAGATCCACTTTATGAATATGTATAAATGGAGAGGCAGGTGCACAGCACCAACTGGGAATTCAGCAAAAAGCAGCATTTAAAAAAAAAAAAAAACACAAAATGGTGTTGGCTGTATTTAAGTGGCGAAATGAAAAAAAATACATCAGTAAAAGTAAATTTAGGGTAATGAATGCAAGGGTGTCAAAGTATTTTATAACTCAACGACAGTAACTTAATCTCCCATCTGCCACTGAATGAGTAACAATGAATTTACCAGACACACAGCAAAGGGCCCAGGCCGGGACTCCAACCCGGGACAGCTGCAGTGAAGACAAGGCCACTGCACATGGGATGCCTGCTCTACCAACTGAGCTCATCATCACCCAAGACTTTTGTCAAAAAATTTGCCTTCTTGCACGTATTCGATTGAATGGCACTGAAGCAAAAAGCAAGTAAGGGTCAAAAAAATGAATTGCAGATCACTTTCTAGCATGACCTCCGCTTTGCTAGTGCAGTTTCACTGAAATGAATGAGGCGGCTCGATTTTTTTCCCCCCGAATGGTGCTAGTGTCTGATCACAGCTGACGGCAAAATACATCAAACGGGACACAACAACCTGTCTCCACGTCTCAAGGCCTAGCATAAGTGACTCACTAACTCGAGCCACAACTCGCTATCAGGCCAAACCGCGCAACCGAGCCGCCAGTCGAAATTGTCGGTCTCGCCTATCTGTGTAAACAATGCAGTCTCTTTCGTGGTCAATCTATCAGCAACAAACATGCTACAGCTGCATTTTCAAAAAATTTGGCACTAAAACTACTTGGCTAGGTTTTGGAGACGATTGCGATTTCATTTTAAAATACAACAATCACCACGGGACCGGAGCCCTGGCTGCCTCGGTGAAACTGCCCAACCGTCCTCGACCTCCTCCCAGTGCTGGCTTTCCGGCTCGTTCCAAACTATTTGTCAGTTGTTCCCGTCATTATTGCCCTCTGCTGGTAGTGCACCTTCACAAAACGCGTGTGCTTTTTTTCGCGCCAAGGTCAGCCAAAATCGCCAGCCTCACCCCCTCTAGTAGATCAGCGGGTGTATTAATAGGCTAGGCAGCAGGCCCAAAGCCTACAGTCACATGGTCACAATCATATAGAGGCATTAGCAGTCATCAGCTATCGCTTTTCTGCAAACCTTACAATGATCATTTCATACAGCAGTAATACGAGGGGCTCTCATTTTCACTCAGGAAGTGGTACAAATAGTTGATTAGCATCCATCGCTCTTCCCGGATACAGAATCAGGAGTGCGGTTATAGTAGGTCACTCCAATAACACCACGTCTGAACACACCAGACTCAATCCATCTGGCTGCAGACAGGCTGAGACAAGAAGGGACACCGTCTGTGTCCACCTCTGAAATCATTTTCAATTTAATCCGGCGATTATTCAGTCTTTCCTTTCTGACGGCGGTGAGGCTCTCCATCCTAATGTTTGTTGCGAGCCTCAAAATTTAATTATCACTGAACTGGAACAGGAACTGGAAATCAATAAATGTAATTAAATTGCTCAGCCTTCATACTGTGTGATGCTATCATTACCCTCTTAATACCCCGGGCTTTTCAAATAATATGATCAATTTCTTTGAATTTCGTCCCCTTTGTGCAACAGGGCAGAGCTAAAGAACAGTCGTCTAATTATCTCCTCCTTGGCTCCTTTCGCTCTCCCTCCCATATCAGGTGCAGAGAGTTGCGGGGGCGTCAGAATACTTGGGCAGGATCATGAATCATATAGAAAAAGAGGAACATATCCCCGACTGTTCCTGGTACCACGCCGCCCCCCTACACAACTAACAGTGACAGGTTGACAGTGTTTGGGTGTTCGGTGGCAAGAAATACTGTTGATTTGAAAAAATAAATAAATAAAAACATCAAAAGGTAATCAGCGGAAACCAGAAAAGCCTGCTCATGAGTGTGTAAAAGAGTGCAACCAGCTCGGCTGTGTATCGGAGGTTAAAAAACAAGAGATGGGGAGGTCAAGTAAACGGCGACTCGGGTCGACTCGAGACGCCGTTTCAAGGACTTGCAAGATGACTAGATAGGAAATACTCAAAGCTGCTGGAAGCGTAGTCTGGGTTTCTGCCAGCTTCCTCTCTGTTTGCTAACCTTGTCTGTCACTTGTTTTATCAAGAAAATAACGCTGACAGCAGCTTCTAGACCCAACTTGGACTTTGAGGCATGAGGACTATTGTTTCTTGTGTTTCATTATTTTTGTCTGGCTGTCAGTGTTTCACTGTTTACAAGTGATGTGAATTGGGGGTTGTTTTCTTCGGGAGAAAGTCTGAAATAAATAAACTTTACTTTTTGTTTGATGACATTTATTTCAATGACTATCAGTTATTGCAAAACAAGTTTTTTTAAAAAAAAAAAAAAAAAACACTCTCTGACTTCTTGAGAAGATGAAATATGGGATGTTATTATCAGACAGTAGGGCTTCACAAATAATCGCAAAAAAATAATTGAAATCGCGGTATGAGTAAGTGCAATATCCAAATCACAAATGTGTTAACTGACATGTTGGAGTTCTGTGGAGATCTGTTGCAGCTCTGGCCTACAAAGTTTGGCAGAGACCAGGAGAAATGCCACATCATCATGATTTAAATTGTTTTTTAATGACAATGAAAACTATGACGTAAAACTGAATCATACATAATAAACATGAATTATATCCCAATCGCACTGTCAGAAATAAATCGCGATAGCCCTTTTAGACCACATCATGCCGCCCTATCAGATGTGAACTAATACATTGTCTTTTCCCTCTATAAAGACTGGACACTGCAGGGAACACTGCAGTATCTTCAGGAGGAACAAGTGACTTGACTTGCCCAAGAAAGGAAAAAAAAAAACAGTTGGGAGATGCTTGAGACAAAATGACTTGAGCCTTGTGTTTTTTGCAAATACTGTGAAGTCAGATATGTGCAGGTTGACACGCATTAGCCCCACATAACATAATTTGATCCTGACTGATCGATAGGTCGGGCTAGGAATATTGGCCAGTTTTAGGTCGTCACAGATATATTTAATAGTTCGTCCACCAGAGGGTACTGACATGTTCACGTTCCACTTTTAAATTTCAGGTTTCATCAATAGCTTTGTCACAGCCTCTTGATAACAAAATGTAAGGGACCTTAAGTTAAAATGCTGAATACAATACATTCAAATAATTACTATTTTCGCATGTTTTTATATCTCAAACATCAGTATCAGTCTGTGTATGGGCTGTTTCTGTCCGATAAAAGTTACACTGAAGGCAAAAACAGAGAGCGACTGTATAAACACGACAACTGCAGAAGTGTAGAATACAGAGGAGGGATGGTGAAATCAAACAGAGGTTACAGTTATCATCCCTGTACCTTCTAAATGGGATCATGTCTACTGAATTGAATTATTACTAAATCAAACTATTCTTCCCCTTACCAAGGACCCCTGGGGGTCCTTAAACCCCACTTGGTACACAGTTGCAGTCTATAGAAGGAAGGGGGCAGATGCAGGGAGGGGAGGGGGATGTGAGGAGCAGAGGAGGTGGGGGTTTTAGGGGGGAAAGGGTCCCCCTCCCGCCCTATATAACCATGGGAGCTCTGGGATTGGATCCCATTGTATACATTGAATGACTATTCACTCGCCCCTCAATGGAAGACGAATTTCCCCCAACCAACCAACCAAATTAGAAAACTACGATCAAATCTGTCAACATCATTTTGCGCCTAAAACGCGCCGCGCTGTTCAGCTGGAAACTCCGGTCCCCTTGTGGGACGATCGGGGGGCAAAAGAAACAGAGTTTATGCCAAATAAATAAGGTCAAAGGCGGTTAACCTACAGGATCAGCCCGGTGTTAAACTCTAAAATCCCACATTGACACATCCGCGCAGAATACTGTTTGCGTGCCAAATCCGATGATGGCCAGAGTCGAAACGTCGGACGCGTCTAATCCACCCGACGCAAAGAGTTTCAACCGCGCGGTTTTGGCACACCGAATCCGCAATTCTCCCCGATGGAAACGTCCTGAAACCTGTTCTTTATCGGACCGAAACAAAGCATCCTCGACCAGAGCGAGCGACGCTCCTCGCTCTCCATCCTCGGTGCGTCACAGCTGACCCTGCACAAGTGAGGGAGCCGAGCTGGACCTGTGCACACGAACATATGCCGCTTAATTGAGGTTATTTGGCATTTGGGGGGGAAAAAGGAAACTGTTGCCCTGCGTGCAGACACAGAGAGCCGGTGCACAATCTCTGCGGGCATTAGAGCGACCAGGAGGGAGAAAAAAAAAAAAGCGTCCCTGCATCACCGCCGCCAGCCGTAATCTCCGCCAGCATCCACCAACCTTTCCCCGCACTGATGAACTCACTGGCTCAGCTCACATCAAACACAAGCACGTGTGGTGACTTTTCCTCGAAATGACACAAACAGTACAGTAAAGGTTTTAACTCGGGGGTGAGTCGGGGGGGGGGACAGCAGGCTGAGCCAACCGGACCCGGAGCTGGCATACTCCTCCGTGTTGCGCGGAGAGATTCAAAAATGCACCGAGGCGAGCGGCTCCTCAAACCAAAACTCGGAATAGAAACAGCTCGAGAACTGCTTTTACAGGCGCCCGGGTTTCTATTCCAAGCTTGAATCCTCCGTAAAAACTCTCACTCAGTGTAGAAAACTTTTGGCTCGATCGTGGTGCATTTTTTTTTTCTTTTTCTTTCCAATGGGCCACCCGCTTCCAACCTGACGCCCCTGTCCGGAGTCGGTGACAAGGATGCCGCCAGCGGGACCCGGAGGATGCTGCTCCACAGTCAGCGCAGCTCGGCCTTCCTATCTGCTGACTTTTTTTTTTTTTTTTAAGCCACACACCCTCGGAATTAATCTCCACACAACCTCGTACGAATAATAAATCAACTCCAGCTTCTTACCTGCACAGCCAATGAATAGCAATCCCCAGATGAGGTCCCTTATTTGGAGCATTGTAATGTGTCACAGATATTCTCCTCGAAGAAGCAGACGCACTTTACACAAGCGAGGTGTCTCTACTGAGAGGGGCCAACAATCTGACTATCAGCCTCTGTCTTTTCTTTTTCTTCTTCCTCTTCTTTTTTTTTTTTTTTTTTTAACCAGGAGGAGGACAACAACTGCTACCGGACGGAATTTTGGTCCTTGTCGCTACCCGTGTTCGCGGCACAATGAGTGACAAGCAGCAGCAGCCGTAGCACGCACCCGCGCACACACACGCATGCACTCAAAAGATAGCAAACGCGAATTACTCCGCCCGGTAGGCTATACCCGCGCACACACACACACACACACACACACGCAGAGACACACATAACACAGACACACACACACTCCGAGGGGGCGGGCTGAGGTGAATGCAGTAACAAAGTAGTGCGCGCAGCGGAGCCGCTGGAGGAGACGGCAGATGGTCGCCAGAGGCTCAAACTCGGATTACTGAGCTTAGAAACAGGCTGAGGAACACACCGAGCAAGGCACTTATTTTAAACCGGCGACTTATTTACACTTTGATTCGGAGAGATTATTATAATAAATATGATGATAGATAAGTATTCCCCAAATTATTATTTTTTTTAAATTCTTTTTATATGGTGTTATTTCTGATATTGATTCAGCATTCATTCATTTACTGAGGATGCAAATTTTAAAGTGAAACTCTCACCAAAATGCAACCTAGGCTTTTTTTTGTGTGAATGCACCTGTCAAACCTTTGTGTAAACGCATAATTATGATGAAGAGGCACTTCTAAGATTTAACGTATTTTAGTTTTCTGGTCACTCATTTCCAGTGGGAGTGCTACAGGCACGTTTACGATAGCATTAAAATCGCTATTTTTAAAACACTAAGAAGTCTCGACACAACATGAAACTTTGCTCGTGTTATCACCAGGGTCTCTACACATGAACACGAGCGCTGAGAACATTGTTTGTGTACACACTTTACTAAAAAGAACATTTTTGGACAATCACATTAGCAGTAGCTTTTTCCGCTAGCTGGCAGGGTCCGCCACATATAAAGGCATGCTTCAGGGTTTTGAAAGTAAAACAGTGTGAAATTGTGTTGTCTTTTTAAGGTCAGTATGTTTGTTCAGTTTATTATGTCGGGAAACTAAAGAGAGGCTGTTTATTTAGTTTGTTCGGGCATAAACCAAAAAAACAAATAAGATCTTTGTCTTCCGATTAAAAAAAAATTCCACAAAACTACAAAGTGCACCTTTAAAGGTGCTGTAACTATTTTTTAAAAATCTAAATAAATGTTAAATGGCTCTATATCCAGAGGTTAGTGTTTGGTTGGTAACCCATGTCTCTCCTCCCCCCTGCTCATGCAGTAATATGGTATCCCTGGCCAATCTATCCAATCAGGACAGAGAACTCCATAAAGAGGCGGTCCTGTCTGCTCATGAACGTGTAGAGAACGCTTGCTGAAAGTTTGCTGCTGTGTCTGGAGATTACCGCCACGCCTTAATGTGGTGACATACAGCAGAGAGGAGGGAGGGGACTGTTCAGTGCAAAACAGACAGGAAATTTGCTAAAACAACAACAATGCTAACAGCCGTTTTGATTCGGTAGGCTGCTGAACAGAGTGTTATATGACTTTCATACTGGTTATTTTAGATAGTTGTGTGGTGTTTATCAGTAACTATGGAAGTAACCGCTTAATTTAAAGCACCATTATCAGCAGCCAATAATTTGTAACAGTGTCATTTATTATGTGTTTGTGTCCTGATGAATGTGGAATCCATGTACTTCTTTTAGTTGGTATCTGTAGAATGAGTTGCCATGGTTGCAGGGCCACAGGGGATCACTCCTACAAGCAGAATACAGGAAGTTGCGGTTATTAACATAAGTTAGGTTGAAGTTAATAAAGACTGCAGAAAATCAGTTTCGCAAAAGTGCCTCCTGGACTTATTGCACATTTACAGTCTCCATCAACTCTTGAGGGAAATATGCAGCTCTTTAGCTATAACCGCTCCACTATAGCCTTTTTCACTGGAAACAGGCCGCCTGCTTCGATTTCGGGAATGACGACCCAGGCAAAATTCAGTGGCAACTGTCAAAACAGCAAACTAGGAAGTGTAGCATTAGTTATCTCATTATGTAAGGAAGCCACTCTGTTAGACTAATGGTGTGTTACATTGTACTCAGGGGGAAATGACCTCCAACATGGAAAAGTGGAGTGGAACAGTCATCCAAGTCAGAAACACTGACAGAGTTTGCAACATAAACACAGATGACATCCTAGCAGTACCAAACAGTAACCCCATACGTTTTCATCAGTTTTTACATCATATAGTGTTTGTTTGTCAAACATGCAGTACATACAATTAGAAAAAAAAAACAGAAGTCTTTGAGAAGATCTCCCGTTTGCAGCAAGCATCCAGGTTAGATTGAAGATTGGAAGCCAGAAATTCCAACTTCCAACCGGCAATGGAACGCACCATAACACAGATCTATCAAGCATTAACTTGCATGAGGGTTCAAAAAAAAAGGAAGAAAGGATTAAGTTTCTCCATGGATTAATCGCTGTCTGCTGCCCTCCATTTGGTTCACTGAATCCTCTGACCAGGTTGTTGCTCTGACCGACTAGTTTCAACCTAGACTCAAGTTTCCATATGAGCTTCATGCCATCCAAAAATCTCAGGCATCTGCGTGTCGGCCCTCGGTGGCAGACATCCATCAACCTGCCCACCAGGTGCCCTCAGTGTGTTCCCTGTGACCCGCACACCTGTGGCTCATTCCCTCATCAGCCCTCCCTGCTGCTGCCCGCCTCACCATCTGTACCTCGTTAACTGATTATCTGAGCTGCTAGGTACAGAGCTATTGTTCGTAAATCAAGATCCACGCTCATCGGAAGATTGTAGTGAATTTTGAATGATTACTGATAGTTAGGGGGTGCGATTTAAATTCTATTAATGTATTTTGTAACAGGGATGTCTACATGATCATCCAAATAATCAAATATGATCAGACAGGCTGGGGTGAGGCAGCAGGAGAAGGACTCGAGCGCAGGTAGTCAAGGCCGATTGGGACAGTTCTTTGATTTAATGACCAGCTGAAGATGCAAATAGCCTTGCAGACAGACAGGTACCAGGTGAAGGTACAGGTGGCTCCAAAGCAACGGAGAAACTTGAATGATCCGACAAGTGACAGGGGAGAAGGGGGTGGTACATGTGCTGCAGGGCGGACGAGGGAATGAGATGCTGGTGGGGAGACTGCTGATCGGAGGTCAAATGGGAGTTAAAGGGAAAGCCAGAGGGCATCTGGTAGACAGGTAGGTAATAACCAGGTGAATTGAAGTTTTGAGGAGCAGGGATGTGGCTGGAGAGGGTTAGGGTTAGATCACCAGTAATGTATGCAGGATAATATAGAGTTCAAATATAGAGGTTGTTTCTGACTTGTTCTCAGTGGTATACAAAAAGTAACATGCTGAATCAGATTTCAGAAATTTAAAAAAACTGAAATAAACCTCCTATTTTGTCATTTGCAGAAGGGGAATTAGGAATCATCAAATATAAAACATTGTGCGTGTTTTTCCTTTGATTCTTCTATTTTTTTTGGTGTTCAGCAGTGGTATAGCTGCTGTTCTGAGAAAGCTAATGTAGCCAATGTAGCTAATGCAGCACAGTACACTGCTGCAAACTGCACACACTGGTTTAATTTTACCCTCTCCGAAGCTAAGCTAACAGTTCAGTGCTAAGAGACAGCACAGCAGTGTCACAATCACACTGATGTCCCGACATCCCATCAAAACAGGTCCAGTTTTTGCTGCCAAGTGATTACAGGGCCAGTATTGCCGATACCGATACTGAAAATTCTTGAAAATTACTTTTGCCTTTAATTAGCTGATCATGATTATGACAATAATAAAACACAGGACAAAGATTTTAGCCAAGTAAGAAAATATTCAACATGATTAAAATCTATAACCTATCTGCATGTAGCCTAAATAGGAATACTAACATTTCTTCAACAGAAACACAAAAGGGTTATTATATTCTGCCATATTGATATTTCAGAGTGAACCTGAGTGACCGTAGTGAGAGAGGTGGACAGGAGCACTGCGCATAAGGACTGAGAGAGACGCTGCAATCACACAAATATTGTGAAGAAATAAAAAAAGTGATTTGCCAAATTTATAGAGGAGAAGCTACAACAAAAATATCGGTCTCTTCACGCTAGTATCGATCCGATACCAGTACTCACTTCTGGTATCAATATTATCGATATTTGGATCGATCCGTCCACCTCTACTTAAAAATGCTGAAATGCAGACTCAACTGCAGCCTGGCAGCCCATTGCCTGGGCAAATCAAGACAGTTACAGCTGTGACTGCAGTCCCACCCTTTCAATTGTTTGATACAAAAGTCAAGTACTAAATATTTAATGTGAACCTGATATGACTCCTTGTGTAGGAAAGTCAACATAACACATAGGCTATGACAGTTTGCAGAAATGTGAACTGCTAACATTTTGTTCTGGCGTCTGGACTGGTTTAGTTGACTGATTAAATAAAATGTGTTTCTAGTCTCTCCTTATCAATATTCACTCCCCCTTCAGATCTGTTTTTTTTTTAAATAGACAAAGGTTGTGGGCCTATAAGCGAACACTCCCACTCTGTTCTCCAACTAGATGCTAGTTCTGTCTTGTGTCTGTCTTCTGTATGGTTCTTGTCTGATAGACTACAGTGGGATTATCAGAGTGTTTTCGCTGCCTGCTGTTGTGGGAGATGGGGGTCATGTCGTTGAGGAAAGCAAGAAATCAAGAAAATAAAGGGAACAGTTTAAAAATCCATTCAAGGCATGCTTTAAGACAAATGCAAAAACACTGAAGCTGCTGTATGTTTGATTGTTTTCCCCCAACAAAAAGCTCTAATTGATTTTATAAAAATTACATCAAGTTGTTCAATATGCAAATTTTAGTTTCTACATTTTAATCAAAAATAAGATGTCCCTACTTTACTGGAAAGAAGAATTTCAATCAAAGTGCCCTGGAGACTTAATGACACTGGTATAAGTTGCACACTGGACTACAACTTGCTTGACACAAAATGCACTTAAAATTCAGATTTACATTGAGCGCAGCAAAAAACTTTCCTCTTCAGCAGCCTCCTCAAAACTCTGCACATACAGTGTTCTGCATAATGAAGGTCAAAACATCCCTGTAAATAAAACAAGCAAGAACACTTTTTTTCAGAATTGGGTGTTCGCGAGTCCTTGGAAGGGGCAGAATCACATATATTACCACAATAACTTCAACATTAAACTGCAACAGCTCAAACCACACAAAAAATAAATGCACGCAATGCATCGCCTGGCAAAAATAAAACCAGACCGACTTTTTCTTTTACTTTTTTTTTGTGGTTACGAGGTACTGAAAAGCTGATAAATGCCGATCCATTTCAAGCTGGGTTATGAAACTGAGCCGAAGTCTCGAAGAAATCACTCTCACCATGGGCTTGAAAAAAGAAAAAAAAGGCTTAAATCCACAGCCTAATTAGCGCACTTCCTCTAAAAATAGGACATCATCTGCATTGTGATGCCGAAGTCTCCTTGAACTAAAAAGTGCACAGTTTATCTCTGCTTTAACAATCCCTCAAAGGAGACTAAATACAGCTGCAGAGTTTTCATATCATGATCTGCATTAAAGCTGTGAACATCAGCGAAGACAACAGGAAGTAGCTGTATATATTAAAACATACAGACTTGGATGTAATGAGACAATATACCTGAGCCAGAGTCTTTCTCAAAGCAGAATCAAAGCCCTTGCCCATCATATGTCTTTGTCAAACTCTTGATACCATGTCATTAAATTGACAGATTATGCAAGTGGCTCTGCAACGCAGCGAAACCAACTAAATTTAATATGTAAAAGTCCAGATTATGAAAGCGCCTTTTCTTCTAAACTCAGATCCCGAAGAGGAAGGAATGGCACACTAAAGGTTGGAAAGTATCTAAGGGTCTGAACTGGCGAGCAAGTGATTGTCCATTGTCAAAGAAGAACCAAAGTGTGCTTTAACGGTGATAACTATAATCTTCCCTACAATCACTATAGAACTAGAATCTCTGCTTAACAGGAAGCCGGGGCAGTGAGGCCAAGATTGTTGTGGCATGTTAGCAAAAAATAAGGAGAGGAGGGAGAGTGACCTTTGACTAATGTCAGCAGGGGAGAAAGTTCCACAAGTCTAGCCAGAGGAGAAAAAAGAAAGTTCAGGTCACCAAAGGATATGAAATAGTCTGATTCTTTTTGGCCGTAACTCTGAGCTGAAGAAAACGGTGATGTCCTGACATGTAGTTCAACAGTGAGGTCACAATTTAAAAAAAATAAATAAAACAGCAAGATTTCTGGCAGCGAGGATTGATTACCCAGAGGGGTGCCAACAACACTTCCTGCAACTCTTTTAAAGTTTGAAAAGTTGAACAATATCATTTCAGATTTGAGGTTGTCAAGCTGAAGGCACAGTTGTCCCATCCAACAAAGATAATAAAAAAGTCTACTTGATTGTGTTTCTTTGTTGAGAGAATATTCCTGAACAAATGAGCATGAAATCAAATCAGATGCATATTGAAGGGGAACTTGATTCAGAATCAAGTGTACTTAATGTTTTGGGCCGGATGAGCTTTTAATGACTTGAACTTGAAATACAACTGAACACTTTTGCCAAACAAGAAACAAAAGCTTGTTTGTACCGAGCGCTGATGAGCAGGGTCGCAATCAAGTCCACCTAAACGAAGACCCAGTCATAACCGGGACAAGAGAGCATCCAGACTGAGACGAGACCGAGACCCTGAGGGGTTGTCCCACAGTGCATGGCATGCTTACAAAGAAATGCGGAAAATGCAAACCGCAGGCTCGCATAACATTGGTCTGAAAGATCTGCAAACACATAAAAACACCCACAGAAGACAAATGAAAATTCCTCTTCATTCACCTCTTTTATTACCATATATGGTATATGCGTCTATATGTAAGCACACCATGTGAACTGGCTTGATAAAATAATCTCATAGCATTGCAGATGTGAATTTTATGTGCACTTTGTTTTCTGTGGGCAAACGAGATGGAGCTGAAATCAACCCTGCCATCTTTATTCAACACTCCGTTTGGTCTCCTGGGTGACTGCTGTCATCCTAAAGAAACCATCACCAAGTACAGAATGTATCAAACAATTCAGTGATGTCACTGCTGCAGTCGTCTCGACTGATTTTGAAATCAAATCCAGAGTCCTCTTTGTCTGAGATGGAGACAATACCCAGTAAACATGACCAGATCAGGCTTTTCAAAAAATCTCAAGTAGTGCAACACTGTTGACAAGTGTTGATATCCGAGGAATAAGAAAAGCTTGTGTGTTTAGATGCACAGATGAATGTTACATACACACAAAAAGATAACTTCATGAATGAACGCATATGCATGCAAAGCAGATAGAAGAGGTAATTTAACGGTGCTGACAAGCTGTTAATTACACATCTTCCCCGGTCTACAGATTTAACAGTCAAATAAGCGTAGCAGGGACAAACTTTATCATAAACATTATTATCAAATGGCTCATTCATAGTTATTCAAACCTTAAGTCTTAAATTAACCAATTACCATTCATTATCAGTAGTTATTTTAAAGCATTACGTTACTGAATCACTGCCAAGCCTCCGACACTTACGTGTTCACCAGCCTTCCATTTTCAGTTCTGGCCATCACACAGCAAGATTGTTTTTCAAAATCACTTTGAATAAGGTCCTGTGAAAAATACACATTATATGCCGGACAGGTTTCACTGTTTATCTCCTCACAAGAGTCACCTTCTCCCTACACAATTAGCCTAACGACTGTCAATCAGACATCCAAGGTGACGCCCAGGTGCTTCCTGGGTGTGATGAAACACCGGCCAAGTGTTTTAATAACCCAGAGTTTTAATAACAAGGAACTATAGATGATAAAATTTAATTAAAGACATTACAGGCGAGTAATTAACAGTAACTCATGACATTTCCTGGAGCTGATGGTAAGACCACCAACGCAATTACTGCCCCGCAAATTCATAATTCCCAGCTTCCGGTATTTGAAAGGCATGTCCTCGTTCAAGTCTCATCCCATTAAGGATATACAAACCAAGATATAAGCTACAGTCTGGTATATATAATGGAATACTATAGGATCAGACAATCTGAATTATACCTGCTGCAAGAATCTACAAAGGACTCCAACCCTCGCAGGGAGCCCGGGGGCAGGTGGCTTCATTTGGACTTCAGCCTTGGCAAAAAATCCATTCTAATCTTTAATGGGCCCTTATTATGTGT
Organism: Acanthopagrus latus; assembly: GCF_904848185.1. Taxonomy (NCBI): domain Eukaryota; kingdom Metazoa; phylum Chordata; class Actinopteri; order Spariformes; family Sparidae; genus Acanthopagrus; species Acanthopagrus latus. The sequence continues at coordinate 21,770,143 of NC_051051.1, read as the reverse complement.
GTGTGGGATGTGTTCAACAGAGCAGCACAATGGGCCAAACACTGCGTATCCATCTAAAAGCAGCAACAACTAAAACAGGGCTAATTTAATGTCTCATTAAGTGCATTGTGTTTTGAAGACTCAAACTGCATTTGCTGAGGAGATGTACCATTTTATCACAGATATGTCATTGTGTCACCCAGCAAAAAGCATGTGCTAGGTGTAACTTCACTGGATCAACAAATAGTTTTATGAGGCCTGACTCAAAAGGTAACAGGGAACATCAGCGTCCCAAAAGGATCCTGCAAATATTCATAGATAAAGCCAAGATGTGTAAAAAGGGGTGGCTGTAGCTCAAGAGGTAGAGCAGGTCGTCTGGTGATTGGAGTTCAAATCCCACCCCCGACCCTCATCTGCATGTTGAAGTGTCCTTGAGCAAGATACTGAACCCCAAATTGCTCCTGATGAGCAGTTGGCACCTTGCATGGCAGTCTCTGCCATCAGTGTATGAATGTGTGTGTGAATGGGTCAATGTGACAAGTTTTGTAAAGCGCTTTGAACGGTCAGTAGAGTGGAAAAGCAATAAAAATGCATGAAGACGTGCAATGAGTGATCAAAACTAAAATAACTAATGAAACAACTCTGGAGGCAACCGCGGAATCTACAGTAACAAGAAACAATATTGTTGTGGAGGTTTGTCTTCGGTGCAGAGACAGAGTCTGCCATAAAACGGTAAGTCCCCATGTGTGAGCTTTCCAAAGAAAACAAACAAATGAGTAGGTAAATGAGCTGTTGTGAACAGCGTGTAGTGTGGTGTGTAGGATTCTGATGGCACACAAATGTCTGTACACAGTGTGAAATTACATCCAGAAACCCAACATAAACCTTGAACTTCAAGTTTGTTGACTACATTAATTCCTGGAGAGCACCTTCCAAACCCAACACCACAACAGTGATCTACAGGAACAGCCCGGTCCTGAGATCTGTGAAGGAAACAGGTCTTCATTTTCTCTAATCTGTTTTCTGACTCGTTCTTAGCAGGAAACTAAATGTAATTATCACAGTGAATCCTAATTGAATGCTTCAGATACATACAGGTGTAACTGCTGGACACAACATGCCCCCTTCTTCACTATGAAGTCCATTCTCAGTGTGTGTGTGCACTGGAGGTGTCAGAATGTGACAACGGCCTTGTGGTGTCAAACTACACATACATCAATCCACACAGTTAAGCTCGAACATTCAAATGTGGGAACAAGTGGGAACACACAGTTTTGACTGAAGGGGGACTTTAACAATGCTCAATAATTGGATCCGCGGTTAACATGCCTTTTGGTGCTAATGCTTTAACAGTCATCACAGCCATATTGCAGTGGAAAACAAACGGTTTTCTTTTGTTATTTTGAAACGCATTTCGTGCTGAAATGGAAAAATAAGCTGCCACAGAATCCAAAATGACACTACAGTATGAATCAGTCACAGCACAGGGTGCGTTTGGTGCATGCAGTAGGTAAGAGAGGACCTGAAAAGCTGCAGCAGAATCAGGTCATCTAAGTGATTTAGCACCAGTTCTCAGAGGCATTCAGTCAGACATTTGGTGGATGTGCTCGGCTGCGGAGGCAATGATGCAAAGATTCCATCTGTGGGATTATGGCCCCACATGATAAACTAATTATAGTAATATATAGGAGTGGACTGATTAACAAATGTTTATTTATAAAATAATTTCTCAGAATGTGACATTTTAGCAGGATGCGACATTCTCCTTCACACACACACACACACACACACACACACACACACACACACACACACACACACACGCTTTCACACATGCTGAATAGGTGTGGGAGAGCTGAGTTTCTGTTCCAGGTATAATGGAGGAGAATGAGATCATACTCACAAATAAATGGTTACATCATTCACGTTCTTTGGTTCACACTTAGTCACAGTTTGTCACAACAAAACAATAGAGCTTTTGCAGTCAGTGCTGGCGCTGTTTCGCAGACGCCATATTTAGCCACGTGTTAGCATGTGTGTCACTGAATCCTACGCCTGTGTCCCTGTCCTCGTGCTTTCTGACTGCAGTGCATATGACTAATGAAACAGCAACTGAAGTCCACTTACTTTTACATGTCGTATGTTAAAGTTGGTTGATTTGTTAGAATTTCAATTTAATTTAAATAATTGAATATGAAAAAATGAACCAATTTTGCCTACGGCTAGTAAGACAGGGCATCAGTGTTATTGTGATCCTTAGACAAATAAAGAAATATGTATAACATTTTTCACCTCTTATGATGTCTTTGCACGTTTCACACTTTTTTATCTAGCACAATTAACCTTTCAAAATTGATGATTTGACCTTTAATGATAAATCTGATGTACAAAGAATGGATCATTCCTGTATAATTTGGTTTAAAATTCCCATGTTATGAAAAACACGTTTTCTCTGGTCTCTACATATATAAGCTGGTCCTCCCTGAGCCTGCCAACTCCCAGAATGAGGAAAGCAAACGATTACTGCATGGTCTCTGCAGCCCACCCACTGGCAGAACGGCGCTCCTACAGGCTGTTCAGATTCTGCTCCTTTTGTTACATAACAAAAGGAGACATTTTCATAGACAAGCCTCCTCTACGCGGTGGTAGGAGATATCTGAGAGGGGGGCATTCATCACCGAGGTGAAGTTCGGCGTGTCCAGCGGTAAGATAGCAGTGTTTCGCAATGTCGTCGCTCAGAGCTGGACATGCAAATTGCTCTGGTGTTGGTTGTATAAATCAACATAAGAGCCTATATTCTGTCCCTGCAACAGAAATACTGAAGAGACAGTGTTTTCTTCATGTTAGCTTGTAACTGTGTGTACCCACTTCACATCAGACTGCTTCAGTAACGACAGTCAGTACAAAGCTGGCGTTGCCTCGACACTGACCCTCAGCAGTGTCTCTGGGCTCATAGGGTGAAGCAGACAGGCGGGGTGGTGGAGAGTGGTTGGGCAGCCTGGTAGCAGCACGCCCTGTGGACAGATGGCCTATTTGCATAACCATCCTAGAGACACTCTTCGGAGCTGTTCTGTAGGATAATTGGGAGAGAGGTCGGTATGAAGAGGTGAGAATGTCACTACAGCTCAATACCGCTGGACATTACCTGAGCTGCTGTGTGAGTTCATAGTTTGTGTCAAGAGAAATCAATCAACAAAGCCAACCAATCAGGGGCGGAGCAGGGCGGGTTTAATGAAAGAGTGTCCATCCTCTTGAGCAGTATGAATGCGCCCTCTGCTGTTCTAATGTAGCCTGTGGAATTAGATGCCACACAGCACACATTTACTTTTGGGGCTCGTTTGGTTGACATAAATTGTACCAGGTCACTTCTAACAGTGTCACAGTTTTGTGGCAGCTTTGTACCCAAATAATGGCTACAGAATTGACGAAATAAAAAATATAAAAAATTCAGAAAATACGGCAGTGGTACATGGCTACTGACAGATCACAAAAAAATACGTCCTGTCAAATACATGTTACATCAAAAACCATAACCGTGCACACAAAAGATTGCCATGAAAGGTACAACATGTTTTTAGAGGACACTTACGTTCTCCTTTGTTTCTGCAAACCAACGTGAGCCTTCCCGTGGATTTCACAAGCTAAAACACTCACTCGGACACCTTTAAACAGAGTTAAATAAAATGTAAACCAGCGCATTTCTCTAATGACAAAGTACAAGCATAGCGAGATTTTACACACTGGGACATTAGCACGCACATTAGCAACTCAGTTGCCGTGGATGTGCGCTCAAAACAGCAGGACACAAACTCCAGTGGTGCATAAAACAAACCGTCTCGTTCAAATATCAACAGTTAATGCTTTTGACATGTTTATACATAGATATTTTACAAGAAATATGTCCAGTTACCTACTACTTATCAGGACCGCCCACAACACTGCTCTCCACGCTAACTATCTCCACATTGCCCGCACGTAAAACAGGAAGCGAGACCATGATGCACTTGGCGCGGTAACAATAACATTACTCAATACTGCCGCCTTGTGAGCATAATCTGCAACAACACCATAACCCGTGCCAACGCACTTCCTCTCTAACTCCCTAACTCTTCTTTTCTTCATATTTGAAGGATGTCACACACAAAATGAAAGAACAAAAACACATATATTGACATTTATGAACCCTGAGAACTGCATTTAACCTAAATGGGAAATCTTATTTACCACCCAGGTAGACTAACAAAACAATAAAATGACAAGGGGAGATCTTAGAATGTAGTTATACTGATTTACCTTATTAGATTCATGAGCTTTACAAGCACAGTAGTGATAAACACATGTTGGTAAATAGCATGATGGTCCTGCAATGGTGTAATAGCTAGCCTGCATCTTATCTGTGTCTTTCATTGCCGTCCACACGCCTTTAAACTTTTCTCCTCGTCTGTGGACACTCTGGATGCTCTCTGACAGTCTTTTGAACCCCTCTTGACATATTTGAAATGCAGACAGTGGTCTCTGAAGTGGTACTCTGCTAGTCAGAGTCATATGAGCAGAATGCAACTACCTTTGCCGAGCTCAGTCGTACTCCTCAACTGATCGACCTGCAATGACCCCCAAAACTTTCCTTCTTTTTCCAGGCAAACATTTTTGGAAATTTCGTAGTGAAGTCAAAATTATTTTCTCAACTGCTTCGTTCTTTGACATCGCGAAATTGCACTCATTTCAAACCTGTATTGGCGAGAGGCGGTGGATGCATGTCCACTGGCTTTTCAGGGTTGCAAGGGTTGCACACAAGCTCACCAGCAGATTATCAAAAGTTTCTCTCTGCGGGTGCTTTCCACAGCCTCTGCCGGCATCACTGAAGAATTGCCCTTTAAAAGAGTATTCAGTCCGCAGTGAAAAGAGAGATAACATCGAGAGCAGGGGATTTAACAAGCCACAAAGGATCAAGGACCATGGCCCCTGCCCCTTTCAGAGCCTGCATATAAAAATGATTCACCTAGTATTTCTGACCTTTATGGAGGCATCTCATAGGAAGCACTTAAGGACCACGTTAACCACAAACGCAAGCACAGAAACAGATGTGACAAAACTCATAATTTTGTCTTGCATAATGTAAAACAGCATGGCTTTTTTATTCCCACGTCAACTGCAACAATGTGGTCTATCAATGATGACACTCAGAAACACTACGGTGTAGAAACACAACCGCAACGCTAACGGCGGGAGACAACTGTATCACTCGATGACATGGAGAGAAAAGGAGAATCCACGGGAGGTGAGAGGAAAGCTTTTCCTCGAGCGGTCTGAGTCGACTTGAGGTGATTAAAACGTGCAAAAATAAATAAATAAATAAATAAATAAATAAATGAAGATGGATTAAGAGAGTTGTCAAGCAAAAAAAACACACACGCACAAAAAAAAAAAAAAAAAAACAGGCGAGCCCGAGACAGAGACAGGAACAAATCAAAGTCTTAAATGTGACATGCTAGAATTGCTACACTGCAGAAGAACCTCATTTACATACTCCATGAATTAACTCTGGGCCACTAGTTTTAGTGATTCAAGTACAGTGTGCTTACTAAGCAGAAAATTACAGTGAGAGGCGTCTGACAGATGCCCCCCCTACCGCTGGAGATAAAGCTGGAATGGGATTGGAGTCTCAGAGGAACAAGTCCGATGTTTGCTTATTTCAATACCAAGTATAAAGATATCTCTACGACTTTGCGCTGAACTGGCTGTGAAAACCAATCTTCCTCTGGGACAATAAAATCTAAATCTAATCTAACCTGAAATGCCTAGTCAATATGTATGTGGCGCTTTACTGACTTCTTTGATATTGCTTAAGAACTTTAAAGTGCGCCGCAAAAGATATGTATGTAAGTGTATGGGGTCGTTCTTCATCGCAAAACAAGGCTCCCGAAGAGGTTGTTTGTCCGACACACTCAGCCTTGTTTATTCTGAAGGGGCTCATTTCCCAAGAGTGGCCGGCTCCCTCCGCATTGTCTCACTTATCATGTGAGCGCTGAGCCAGGGCAAAAAAAAGGAAGGAAAGTACACGTAAGTCTTGTTTTTATGATGAATTTATTTTTCAATAAGAATAACAGAATCCTGAAGGAGTTTGATGTCGTGTTGATTATATCAACCTCTTTGACTTCAGCTATATTGTCTCAGAGGGTTGTGCAAAGGAATCCAGATCCAAATTCAAGGAATTTTTGTATTTTCAACAATGATACAAGTCCATAAGGGTTAGTGTTGTGGGTAACACACTGCAAAAGTGTATATGTGACTTTGAGCAGGAACATAGCACTACAACATGTAAAGGATTTTGTTGATATCACTACAGGTACTATTTTTCAGCTAGTGCGCCGCCAGAATAAATGTCCTGAAGGCGAATCCTGTGAGCGAAGTGAGGAAATGGCTGTGGAGTACGCTTTGAAATTAGTATACTCCCAGTAATTTGAGTTCATCAGACAACAGGGCAAAAATGGAATCGTCTAGTTTATTCTGTGTATTGGAAAGTTGTCAGATATTCATGATTCACCATCCCTGTGTCCAAGGCAATTTGCGTATTTTAAAAAAAAAAGGTCCAGGCAATTAATTGTTTTCTTTTCTTGCAACCAGGCGATTTCACTTCATAGTTATAACTGCTGCATGTGATTGCATGAATGGGCCAGAGTTTGCGCTCCAGAGGAGAGCCTGGTCAAGGCAATAATAATCCAATCATTAAACCATTGCTCTACACAAACAATTACATTCTAAAGTAACTTTTAAATGACACTAACCACTGATATGTACTAAATCACATACTGGACGTCACTGTCCGTACACTGGGAAGTGTGCAGCTGACAAATCCAGCTGCTTGGTAACAGCTGTTTTGTTGAGCTATAGCTAAAGATATTGACATTCGCCAGTGATGTTATATCTTCATAGTAATAAGCCAGCAGCAAAAGAAAGCTTAGTAGACAGGCCAACGTAAAATGTTGCGTTATATGCTGCTGTCTGTCAACAGAGAAGTATCCGCTGCCACACCACAGGGCTACAGAGTGACTACTCTTCTCAGGCTGTGAGACTGACAAAGACAGTTTGAATTTTGCTGTTCCTAATTTTGTGGAGTATCAAACCCGGTGAGCAATCATCTCTCTGATTGTCGAGCTTGCTTATGTAGGTCTAAAGAGCCACCTACATTAACCTGAGACTGTTTCATAACCAGTAGTACAGCCTCGTAGTACATTTAAGACTCCAAGACTGAGTGCATGTGTACCACGAGAAAGCCGAGAGGTTGTCAGTGGATTTTTCCAGTGCACATGCATGCGTCCTTATGCATCCACTGTCTGCACACTGCTTTACTTCCACTTTACAGCACATCTGAGCAGCAGCTCCAGAATACCTCATTAACATCTATAGCAAATATAGAAAAAGCCTGTTCACCTGTTGTCTGATTGCTCCTTAAAGACCTATCTTTTCTTTATCGTAATATGTTTCGAAAGTTCCTTGAAGGATTGTCTTGTTTGTTGTCTCATCCCATTAAGAAGAATGAAGGAAAATGAAATGATGACTGATTCGATCAATTTGTGGTTCACAGGGTGACAGAGAAGAAAGATTTGAAAAGAGGGACGTGGGATGCACCCTTGGTTAAGCCTCCCACCTGAAACCACTTGAGGACTCAAATTAATGGATGTCATCTGGCATCTGGACAAACAACCCTCCCACTCTCCACACATCCAGTACCAGTGATTTGTTTTCTGTGGTAAAATCCAGATACTGGCTGGCAACACAGAAAGTGCTTGTGACTAGTTTGGTGGTGGTAAATTGGATGGAAAAGAGGAAAGTATGGATTTTAATTTGACAAAGGAGTATAAAAGGTTGTCATAGACGGTCAATATGATAACTCCTTCAATCTTGGTTCTCTACATTCCTCTAAGGTCATTAAAATCAAGGCAACTTGCTATAAGTCAGTGACCAAGGGTGTCAGTTTGTGTTGAAAAGTGGTGTGGCCAAGGAGGCTCGGATGAAATTATGATGGGGAAGGTTATGCGGGGGAAGAGTAGTTGAAAAAGAATAGCATAACGGCACATTAAAAGGATCTGAAACGTATCAGATGCAGGCTGCAGATTTGCAATGGCCACATTACAAATGGGGCCACTCGCATGCAGAATAGTGCCAAAGAGATGTTATCGTTTATATTTATTGTGAATAGATGAGGACCGAGAATGGACCCTTGTGGTACATCTAAATTAACATTAAAGGGAATCGAGTTGGAACCATTTGAGACTGCACTCTGACAGGTATTCACACAGCCATTTAATGAACTGTTATGATTAACCAAAGTTAATCTGAACTAACATGATCGACTGCATCAAATGCAAAATGAAAGCTCTGCACACTGTGGATTGATTCTCTTTAAATTCAATTAATACATTTCAAACATTTAAACTCAAATCCACCTGCAACCACCACAGGATAATCAGTCTTCACACACTAAGTTTCCCCGTTTGCAGGACTAATAAAGGAATTCTGATTCTGACGTTCAGTGGCTTAATTAAAAGAAACCCAAACTGCACAATGTCCACAATGCACAATATGTTTAGAGAGCAGCCCTGCACTGTAAGAACTGTAAGACTATAAGCCGCTATCTTACTATGTATCGTACAATCCATCACATAAGATGCATTGATTTTAATATCTTCATACCTTAGGCTTTTCAAGCTAGAAAGGCTATTCTAATACTCTAGCTCAGTCCATTCAATGTATCAAATTGTGATTTTACAGTACTACCAAGATCCAAGTCAAGACATTTTAACATCTGGACGATTACATTTCCAACAACCAATGAGAGAGGAAAGATTCAATATTCAAGCATTCAATCCCAGAGACCTTATTCACATGGAAGCCATTTTCTTCCAATATCACGCTCAAGGTGGAGAGCTTGAATGCAAGAGATTAAGTAAAGCTGCTGCGTTCCAGGTTGTTAATCATATAAATGTCAGTAATCTGACAAATTCTTGTTATTTTACAACACAGCAACATATTTGCTCATTAACTGATGTTTCAACAACTTGTTAGCTATAATTACCATCTGATTACATCTGCTTCACTTCCATGTTTAGACAAATGTCTCCAAGATGTGTACTGATATTTCAGAATGAATATACTCCTTTCCCAATCCCGTCACATTAAAACAGTATCGTAACAACTGTCAGGGGGAAATGGCTGCTGTGTGAATATGGTCTGTGAAGCTGGTCTCTTCTGCCATAGGGACTACCATGCCATAAATCACCATGCAAAATAACGTAATCTCTGTGAGCAAATCCACTAATCAGGATGATGTCACAAGTCCAAAGTTGCAGCTTGAGGCTGAGAGGCAGGAGCTGAAGAAGCATCAAACCAGCGTGTGCATCATGGCAGGCGAGGAAGTGATGAAATTCAAAGTGTTGTCGATTCCAGCCATGCTCGCCCAGCAGCTTCCTCCCCGAGCAGCGGGGGAATCTCGTCCGGCAGCTGAAGCTTGTCAACAAGCTGTCATGGAGGCTGAATGTGAGTCAGTAACTCACTCTGCCCACACTTCAAAATAACCTCTCTCCTTCACTCCATCTCTGCCTCCTCCTCTTTTAGTTCCACTTCGCCGCATAGCTGCCAGTCCCCTGGTCTGATGTGCCCTCTATTATGTAGGCATCGGGCCAAGATGCAAACACATTGTGAGACGTCCCTCAAGGTTCTGATCTGAGTCAGGATGACAAGGGCGTGCAGGTTATTTACAAGAAAAGATATTGCTCTCCTGTTTCCTGGTGTCAGCCTCCACTGGACATTTATAGTTTTCCTTGGCTGTTTACTTTCTCTTCAGGAGTTGAGGGAAGCCCGGAGAGAAGGTTAAAATATTTGTTTTTGTCTGCGTGTCACTGTGTCGTAAGAGGTTGGTGAACTCACAGTCAGACGTTTGTATGTTCTCTCCCTGTCAGCTGGCACGTGACAGAGAGTTCTGTGGTAACCATGACCTGGAACTTCTGCTCTGTCTGCCTCCCAGTTTTATTCCAACTAGAATCCCATTTTCAGAGGTTAAGCCATCATTCCTTGCGGTAATGACATTAAATTTACGACGCTGAAGGCTGAGTTCTCAGTGACATTAAAAGAAGTCGGACGGGGGGGGGAAGGCAGCACTCCAAGGCAGACAATTTAGACAGTTTATTTATTAACCTTTTATCTATCATAAGCCAAAGTTATTAGGAAGAGAAACGGGAAATGATGGAACCATAATTCAAACTGTCCACTGTAATTGTCTGTCAAGGTTTGCAGACTAACTCTAGATTAACTGTTAAGCATTGTACTTCACAGCTTGTGCAATGATGAATCATTACTGACATTTCTGGTGCACTCTTCCAGTTTTACCAACAAAATGGAAGTGAAATGTGGCTAAACTGTTGTTGTGTCTGATTGACTATGTCACCACACTCCCAGGTCTCAAAAGTTACTTTCAGAAGCACAAATAAAGGGCAAAACCATGAAAATTGGCATTGTTTATGCATGTACTGTAAACCCTTAGATACATTAAAGCAACATTGTGTAGAAATTGGCATTTTGTCTGATTTTGCTTTGTTCACTGTTACTTTTAAGATTTTAATTATCAATACTCTTTCTGTCCATTTTTCCTAATAGACTCTGGGTTCACCTGAAAATAAAAATGTAAGATCCAAAATTGATTGAAAAAGACATTATCTACACAAGTTTTTAAAGAAAAAACTTCACTGTAGCTGCAAAGATAAAGAAAAGAAGAAGAAAAAACAGAAGTTTTGGATGAAGTGGATGCATTAACTCCACTGCACATCGAGGGTGTAAATAAAGTCTTTTCAAATAATTTTAGGATCTTGGAGCTTGGATGACACTAGACAAGCTGGTTTTTTGGGGGTTTTTTTGTTTACACATCAGAAGTCTCCTTTTCTTTAGTCATTTAGAAGAATGCTGCGATGTTATTTTGCTGTGATGCCTCGAGGAATCTTTGATGCGACTTTCCATGGGATGAGTTGATCGTGACTGAAATTCAGGTTTTGAGTAATATCATCCTGAAGGTGTTTATGGGTAGAGAAAATGATGTAGCTCTCTCCTTAGAGGAGCAATATGTGGGAATTTTAGTTGAAAACATGTAGAGCAAAGACATCTTTGTACCGTGTTGCAGACATATCTACTGAAGTTAGCACTAGACAACCTCTTTCTCCTGGCTTCCAGGACTCCTGTATTAGCTGTGCAAACACCCAGACTCCCCCAGTTGTTCAACTAGTAGTACGGCTAACTGAGCTAACTGAGCTAAAGGCAGCTAGAGTCAGAACACAGTCCAGTTAGCTGCAGTTGGCAGTTACCTTGGTGATAGACCTACCAATCACTAGCTGACCTGCTCTACCCAATGAGCTACAGCCGCACCTTTGGTTAAACCACAAAATGCAACACACACATCAATGCAGCAGTAATATGTATCCAAAAACACTTTTTTTTTTTTGCATAATGCGTACTTTTATTTTTGCTGATAACGCTGTAACAGTTAACTTCAGGGATGGATCTGTATATTTCTTGGACACGCCATTATTTTCTACATATTTAAATGACATTCCTCAAAACAGGCTGTAATGACAGCATTCTCCAGGGACCGTTCCGCAGTGCCCTGTTGATGGCCATGGTCAAAGTCATCATTAAAGTATTTAATGACAGTCCTCAGGAAACCATTATCATTCGGGGAGTGATTCATTAAAAATTAATCTCTTCCTTCGACCCCTTATTATCGCCACCAAGGTTCATTACGGTGTTGGGTAGCGGTGGGAGCTGAACCAAACCTCAGCCCTCACTGGGAGACAAGGGGCTGACCTGATGAGATATGAAACGAGCCTTTTCAAACACTGAAGTGGAGCCGAGGTCAAATGAAAAATAGTGTCCTGAACGCCTTAACAATTATGAAGAACGCTATTGATCTTCCCAAGTTTTCAGGCTTAAGTTTGAACCGAGGTTTGGAGCAAGGGCAGACCGTTTTGCAGTGTCTTCACTGGCTTCAGGCATCAACAGTCTATAATTGTTTTGATGTTATAACAGTAATAAGTTAAGGCCTATTTAGATCTCTTTCAAGTTGCTGTGTGTCTGAGGCGCCTGTTTCTCTTCTGACTGAGAAAGAAAGCATGATGAAACTGTAAAGTACTGAGCAGTCTAGGCTAAATACGAGTATACTGCACTGGAGAGGGCTTTACAACTGAGTCAAACTGTGTAAGCTGATCTGCTTCATTTGAACTGTGTTAATTATGTAAAGAAGAAATTACCTGATTCAGACCTTATTGTAAATGCTTTTAAGGATTGAACATGTTCCCTCCATTTGATGAATGCATCTCTTCAGAGAGTGTTTTCCTAACCTACAGGTATACTGCTAGCTTTATATAATGACTTCCATGATGATCAGGCTTACATTAGCAAATGAGCATGATCTGTTATCTTTAGATAATGATGAAAAACACTTTTCTCTCTTGGGCCAGCATGCCTAAAACATAATCATCAACTACAGTTTGTCTTGACGAGTAGAACTCATTGGAAACTGTCACACATGGAAGGTTTAAACTTCATTTATTTGACTGGCTATGTTTTTTCCATGCTCAGAAACACCACTGCATGCTGTTTACAGTCTCCCATCAAGATGCTGGATTGAGTTGAGGAACAGACGGTGTTGTGATCATGAGGAAATAGTGTTGCAATGTTGGCCAGAATGTTTATGTTCCAATCTTGTTCCCACTATAAAGCAAAATATAATATGCAATGGCATGAAAAAAAAAAAAAACTCCAAAACACAAAAATATGGAATCAGACTTAGACTTTGAGTCTAAAATATGGACACTGAACTGTCCAATTGGTTTTAATTGATGAAATGAAACAACAGCTGTGTCAGAATGAATCTTTCTGTACTCTGGGATGCAGTTAAGTTGGACGTGATTACCACTGGATGCTTGTGAAATGTTTCATGGTATGCACCTTTAAAACGGCTGATTACTACAGCACTGCCACCACAACAGTCCTACCAGTCAGTATGATACCAGTCGTATTCTAAATTTCTTCATTTGAAATGATTTCAGACTTGAGGTTATTTAACTATTCATCATGTAAAATAGGATATAGTAGATGTTACAAAAGTTTCATATATATGTGTTTCCACAAATTGACAGTTTCTTTGGTTTAGTCAAGTTTGCTCCATGGATTAACTAAAAGCTGAAGGTCCAACTATTTATCCATTACCTGGACTAATCAATTTCAAACATTACTTTAAGGTTCAAGGGATTTATTTGTCAATACAAAACAGAGTTGTATAAGTAAGTGAAAGTCTAAACTCCTCCATGCTTCACAAACAGAACACATATACAATTATTTATATATATGTATATATACATACATGAACATGTAGTGTATTTTTTAAAAAGTGCACTGTAGTGAATGTAACCAGCAACAAGATGGTTATGATGTGGCATCTTCCTATTAAAAGTTTAACGTCTGGGAAATATCAAACTTTGTGTTTGAGCACCAAAACATCAATGATGTAAAAACAGAGTCCATGTTGTCCTCATCTTGGAGGAAGGATCCTCCCGCTGAGTACAACAGCTTGATGTCGGCTGTTGCGGTGGAGACAGGTCTCTGTAAATGTGCAGGCCCAACAGTCACTGATGTCCTGTTTATTTAGATTATTTACCCAAATAAGTTCGACCACTCTTGAGTCTCTTTACAGACCCCCTGAGCAACAGCAGAAGCAGACGCCCTTGAATACAAGTACCCCTGCTTTGCAGTATGCATTTAAGCACTTCTCATAGTTAAATTCTGGCTCATTTGTTGGTTCGAAAGAATGAGGATTTTATTCCAGCATTTCACAGGGAGGAGATGGCAACATGCTGCCTGGCTCCTGCTGAGAATTTGATGAAGAGAACAGCACAGACTACTGTGGGCTGTAGCCAACAACAACAACAAAAAAAATAATCCCATCCACATTAACTATCTGCCAACAACATACCTCACACAAACCATTTTCATAGAGCGCTGGAATGACTGATGGGCTTATCTGCTTCTTCGCTGACAGCATGTGCACTGGCATGATGGAAATCGCAGTAACCGCACTGCACTGGACTGTTTACCCACAACCTCCGTATCTGATGCAACATTTATCGCATACAGTGTTGCTCAGCGGTAAACTTTACCCCAGTCTGTTATTGTATATTAAGAAGGGGCAAAAAGAGAGAAAAAGGACACTGACTTGACATCACTGGAGATGCTCGATGGAGGTCGGGAGGTTGAACCCTGAAACACTGCGGCACACTGTCAGCAGTCTGTTGAGATGACATATCATTAACACCGTGTTGTGTCTCTAGCCTCACTTGCACCAAACATTTCCACAGAGGGAATGCCACTCACCTCTCCCTCATTAATAGCTAATCGGAGTTAATTCAAGGCAATTACTAATTGAACTAATTCAAGGCAATTACTGTACTGCACTCTTTTCATATGTAGGCACTTAAGTAAAAAAAAAAAAGGCTGGGCCCAACATGACGAACTTAAGTGTCACGTTGATGATTGATAGTGCTGTAGTTGTCCAGACTGGTCTTGGTCTGCTTTTTGAATGTCTCATTCTCGTCCCGAAATTTTACAGCATTTTTGCTCTGTCTTGTCTTGAGTGCTCCTGCATAGATGACTCCGGATTGTATTTCAACACCGACACAGACCTCGGCTGCAGGGCTATCGCTGTATTGTTTGACACGTACTGTATTTCTCACCCAGAAGCAGTTGTACAAGAAAGAGTTGTAGAAGGGCTGATTTGAACTCCTTTGTGCTTGTTTGCTCTCAGTTTTGACTCAGTCTCACCTGACCTTGACTTGTACTCAACCAGTCAAAGTCTTGACTTGGTCTATTCAGTCTCCACACGCTCTAGTCTAAGTCATGACTTGGTGTTGGTTCAGATCTCCTTGACTAGAACACTATTGATTAGTTTTATTTTTCTCAAGGCAACAAACTGATATTCTCCATCTAAAGGAGACTGATGTGTGCCAAGATAACACAATCCCAGTATGGTGTGATGATTTGCATACGCTCCTACACAAGAGCATGCTTCCTTTACTAAAAGTTAGAGGTGCAATCACTACATACAAACACGTTTCTACCACTGATTGTTTTGCAGCGTGAATAGTCATTGTGCTTGCGTTTAAATGGCAATTCTGTTACAGGAATACCCAGAGGTGACGAGGGGCCGTCAGAGGCGCTGCTGGGTCTGCTTTTCTGAGAATCTGCTGCGTGGGTTGTGTCCTGCCGCCTTCAGTTTATCGCTTTGTCTACTTCTGCCTGTTGTTTTCCTTCTTTTGTAAATTCATTAGTTGTTTCTCCCCCCCCCCCCCGATTTCATTCAACACTCTTATATGCTGAAATCTGCATAAAACAGATGCTCCATTCCACTGCCTGCAGATAATTGAAGTTTAATTGTAGAGTCTCAGTCTCTGAATGAAGACATTTTGGGATGCGAGGCAATATGAGCACCAGCCCTCATCCTGTATTATTGTGACTGTTGATGCATTCTGCGTAAATAAATGCATGTCATCTATCACTGTCCTCACACTCGCAGCCCCCAGTGCGACTCTTTCACAGGATCTCTGTGACAGGCAGTTATACAAACTAGAAATGACAACAATCAATATTTCCTGACAGAGAGGTCAGTCACACACTTTCTCCCAAATGGTTTGGACAATGGCGCCTCATTATGTTGGAGGTCAAAGTGTAATCGGATTGAACTGCGAGAGGCAAAGGAGGAGGTATGATTTCGTGACAGGAGCTGAATACGTTTTCCTCTCCTTCTAATGACATGAATGGGCAATGAATAGCAGCGTGACTGCAGGATTTTTAGGATTATACCGACCACCTACGTTCTGTTTGATCGCAATTAGCTGATGGGAAGTATCTCAACTGGGTTTTTACTTGAACTGGCTCAAAGTCTGGAAGAATCCTGGAAATGGCCTGCTCTGACAGCCAATAGCAAAAAGAGAAGGAGGCACCTCCACTGGATTCAAGGTCAGTTACCGGAAAGCTTTAGTGGTCAGGGTGAGGTGATGGTGGGCCAGAGGTGCACTCACGGGCATGGGCACATGGGCAGGGACTAAATAGGAATAAAGCACTGAAGTGTTCAGTTAGGGACAGACAAACCTTGAGTTTTAAGTAAAACCCAACAATTCTGCGCTATGCACAAAATCTAAAATTAATGTTTGATTACATGTAAGTCACAACCACAAGTCTTGTATTTGTGGACATTGCACCATGTGATAACATGCATAATTTGAGAATTTCAACATGTCAGAAAAAAAAAAAAAAAAAAATAACAATGGTGGATGAACTAATGTAATTCACGTAAAATTATTTCATACATCAAAAAACAATAAAATCTGTATTCACATGTGATAAAAGTGCCAATATCAATAATGTGCCAATAATATAATATTGTTTACAGGTCTTGAGGAGTGCTACTGAAAATGAGGAAAGGTTGTACAAGGTCTTTTGTGGCTCCTGAGGAGGCTGCATGTAATCTGATCAATTTCCTCCAGTGATGTCACTACAGTGATACAGACATTCCCGACAATGCAACCCAAGATGCATTTTGGGTAATTTTGAAAAGCAGTCAGCTTGTCTAGCATTGCACTCCTATAACACAACTGGACTTATTATGGGCAGTTTAAGCACGAATGAACCAAAGATGTCCCTTTTTTTTTTCCACACATCCTTTACTCCTATTCAAAGTCTGGCACCTACGTTACCCACAATGCTGCCTAGCTACTGAGTGACATCACTGGAGGCAATTTATTTGATTTTATGCAGCTTCCTCTGGAGCTACAAAAGGTTTTATACCATTCACACATATGACCTGAAACACACTTTAATATGTAAACTTGTTGGAGTTACCCTTTTAAAGTGTGAAAATGTGGAATTCACGTTACGAAGAGGAAGGTTTCATGTTAAGTCATGTGCAATGTTTTTTTTTCGACATGCAGGAAATTCTAATCCACATGTGAAAAAAAGCGACAAATGAATGTACTTCTCATGTGAAAATGTAAATTTCCCATGTGGACATTTTCATTCATATATGAAAAAGCAATCCATTTAAACATATTTCATAAGTGACATTAGAAATATTTTTAGCTCACGCATGCAAATAGTCAATCTCATGTGAAAAAATTCAACGCATGTGTAAAACTGTTGATTTCCTTTTACAAGGGTTATACTGAACTCCATTTTAATAATTTTTAAGTTGGAAAATATCCATTTATCCTGAACAGGCTTGTGATCTTCTAGCTAGACAACATAGCAGTTGAACAGTTTTAACAAAATAGAATTAGCGCTCATAGTTTTGGGCAATAATTTGCTTAAAGTCCCTGTTTAACTCTTTAGAACTGTATATTTTTAAACAGACATGAAACAGGTATAGTGGCTATATATTGTCAAGGGAAATGCCTCACCACTTACATATTCAAAGTCCATACTCGCTGAATTGGTCTTGATCAAATATCATTTTGTGCTACATGAAGCTTAAATAACAGGCAGCAAGAAATGTTCTTTCTTCCTTTTTTTTAAAACTTTTTTTTTTTTATATATACCCGACTCTGTTATACAACCAATTTTCTATTCTGCAAATGGAATAATGAAGGAAGAAGACATGGGGAAATTAAATAAAAAGGAAAAACAATGACGCAGAAGGAGGAGAACAGAAAGTTCTTGAGTGAAATGACGCTTCAAGACTTTTCATTTCAAATGTAGCCGTGTTCATTCATAGGGAGAAGACATTCAACTGACTTATACTACAGCCTGTTTTGAACATTGTATTTTTCTTTTATTTCTTCTTGCAGCTGCATGTCTGTTTCCATGTGAGTTTTGTTAAAAAGTAAACACAGTTTATATGCACTCATAGATTTCAGCTCTGAATCCCGTCCTGCTGTTTTGCAATGAATCCTCTAGGTGGTGGTGCAGGATAAACAGTCGGCTCTCATGTTTCCTGCATGCTTGTGTCTAGTACTGATCTGATCAGTGTGACCCTTTGACTCGTTTGCGGGGTGATTAAGTAGTCACCAAAAATAAATTAAAACAAATGCTGATGTGGTGAAACACGGGGGTGACTAAGCTTGGTGTGTAAATATTTGTTTGTTACAGCGGTGACACACCACACAGTAATGTTGAATCCAAACTCACATCCTGACTTTTTTTTTTTTTTTTTTCTTATCGCAAAAATGTGACCTTCTTAACTAAACGTGCTTGTTGAGTACGTCACCATGAAAACCATGGAAGTGTTGGGAGACCTTTCACGATGCTGAGGAACCCAGCTGCAAAGATTTTCTTCCATTTAGAGCATTAGAGAAGTCAGCCACCGAGAGAAAAAGGCCCGGCTAACAGTCTGCGCTCTGATTCATTTCACAAGTGTCGGAGGGGTTAAAGTCAGAGCCCTGTGCAGTCAACTTTTTCCACACCAAACTGGGTAAAACTATTTCTCTATGGACCGGGGGGGCTTAATCATGTTAAAACAACACATGAACTCCATATTAAATCACTGTTAAAACAGACGTTTAGAACAATGAGCTACACATGTGCGCTATTTCTGCACGAGTTCAGCATAATTAGATCAATCATATGACTGGAAGTTCATTCTTGACCCTGGCAACGGCGGGACCACTTACTAGATTATTATAGTTTTTCACCATATCACACATTTATCATGAGTGGCACGGCCACTTTGAACGTTCATTGAAGTGTAGGTGGAGTGAAGGTTGTCAAGGGCTCAACAAGTCCTCGAGAAAAATGTAATGTCTGAACATGGCAATCGCCATTCATTAAAGAGACTACACTGAATGTCTAAAAGCTTCGAAACAAGTCATGTCAGTTATATTTATATGGCGCAACTTCACAAATTTGCCTCAACAATCTACGCGCCCTTTGACTTTAGACCCTCGAAACTCTTTAATGGGGAAAATGTAAGCATAGGAGGATTGGCCACCTGTGTCCTCAGTAAGCTATGTGTTATTTAGAAAGGGGAAGGTAATGGATGTTATTATTTTATGAGCAAAATAAACCAAACGTGAAGATGGATAAAAAAAAAAAAAAAAAAAAAAAAAGTGAGAAGGGTCATTCCAGAATTCCAGACATTTTGGCTTTGGAATTTTTAAAAAATTAACCTTCTCTTTGACAATTTTCTGTCACATATTCATCAATAATGTGTATTAACCTATAAAAAGCTTTATTGGCTCATCTCAGGCATAAAGGGATTTTTTTTTTTTTTTTTTGCATTACATGTTTCATTTGATATTTGCTTGGTATTTGCAACCCTGCTTCCAACAGGGTTTATCAAGGGGTCGCGGGGGTTACTGGGGCCAATTTCAGCTAACCCTATGGGCGAAGGCCAGGGTGCATCCTGGATGAGTCCCCAGCTCATCGCAGGACCCTTGCTGATGGCAGAGGCTGCCACACAAGGAGCCAACTGCACATCAGGAGCAATTTTGGGGTTCAGTATCTTGCTCAAGGACACTTCGACATGTAGCTGTAGCTGTAAAGTGGTGAAGTGAGACATTCAAGCAAGGCTGACAGTGTTATAGAAATATGAATAATATTAAAGCGAGGACATACCTTTGCTCTACCCACACTGTTGGGAAACCATTTGATGATGTCACTTCCAGTCTATAATGTGGCTAACCCTTTTCTTCTTCTTTTAACATGCTAAAAAGTTTAAGTTAACAGAGTTGCATGCAAGTTGTGGGTTTCTTGCATAATAATACTTATTTAAAACATTATGTTTAATTTAAAGATGTTTCCCCATCTATAAGAGACATCTATGAACAAAAGACTACAAAAGAAAGTAGATTTAAATGTCATTTTGACAGTTTTTATTGGAGTTCAATTTGGTCACCAAGGGTGTGGGACAAGAGGAAAAATCGCATATTAGGGAGTACTCCAGACTTATTTGATATTCAAAAAAATATTTTCAGATTATTTTTTCTCCCAGTTTATTTAGTGTAGAATCAATCAACTTTTATTTCCAGACTCGTAGTCCAATACAAACAACAACAAGACAATTAAAAAAGGCAATGATACCAGTGTTTCCACATGGATGACTGGTATCGCACAGTACTAAAACTGGGGTTTGACAGCAGCATAATGATGAGGATACATGAACCATTCAATCTGCAAATACATTTGTGCATTGGGTTTCTCAACAGTGCATGGAATGTGTTGACTCCTACCCTACAAAATAGCTCACCTGCACTTCTCCATCCGGGTTTTTTAAGCAGTACACGCAAACCATCATTATAGGCAATGTGGAGCTTCTGGATGCTAGACTTTTTAAACTTGATCCATAAGGGGGCAGTATACAGAGGAGTACAGTATGCTTTAAACAGGCTTATGTAACTTCATCTGAACACCAGTGGAATTTCCTAACCAGCATGTTAGCTTGTGCATGTAACATGCAGTGTTACCTATAGATGTCATCATCATCACACATTTGATCTGTGCTGATGAGTCCTCGATATTTAGTTTTATTACCTACAGTTAAATCTTGCCCTGCCATTGTAAACATATGACTTTAAATAACATGCATTAACACTTATGCTCGCTATGGACGCAGAACGTATCTCCATGAATCTGTGGAGCAGTGTCTGGGACAGTGTTGATCGTGCCGACTGAACTCTAGCAAGTAGCTTTGCGAATGTTTCAATGCTCCTTCCCCTGTAATCTAAATATAATAATTCTGCCAGAGAGACAGCCGGTTCAAAAATACACCCCAAAAAATGTAAAAAGCAGATGCTCTGCTTTAAATTGTCTAATCAGGCAACCCTAACCCCAACCCTTCCATTCTTGTGTGCTGAATATGTGGCTTGGTCATAATTAGAAGATTTAAATATGTTTTTATTAACCTGCATTACTCCCCTGTTATTTATTGGGGGGAAATAAGCAGAGATTGACATATATGCAAATAGAAATGAGGCACATTTAGACCAAACAAACGTCAAATACAAATTGCTGTGTCACGGCTGTTCCATTTTTATTTATCTATTTATTTATTTTTGGCATTTTCTTTTCCCTAATCATCAACTCATTGCAGTAATGTCTGTGCATTGTAGTGGCCTTGATGTTACACTAGGAGGAGCTGCAGTATAAGGCACAGGCCTCTCCAGTTTCAGAGCCAGTGCACTAAATTAGAGGGGAACGTCAGCTGTGCAAGAATTAGTCTTATAAAAACACTGAGGAGGGATGGATGGTGTGTGTTCTTGATCCTGAGGACTTAATTTTCCAGTTTAATGAATCAATTTTGTTTGCAGGAGATAAAAATTGCATCATCAGACTGAGAATGTGCACAGAGCCAAATCTGTCGACATACCGCAGATTAAAGAGAAGCGGCGAACACCAAGAGAGAAGCACTAGGAATAACGACGATAAGCACAATTGTATTTGCAGTTATATGTAAGATATCCATGAGATCAAGGATCTTGGACTTTCAGTGTTTCAGGAATTTATTTAATAATTTTGCAGACAAACAGAAGTCACATGAAGCAGAAGCAGATCAGACTGCTAAACTACAACTAAAACAGGTCAGTTTCAGCCATTAATTACAGATTACAGATCAACTTCCTGCTTGAACTCTGACCAGTCACCCTTGGATCGATTGGTTTTCCACTTTTTTTGTCAGACAAACAATCTCGTAACGATGGACTACACCTCGAGCCAGAAATACCACTTAGGCATAGCTTAGTTTGCATCCTGTATGTTAGAATGAATGCCGTCAGTGAGAAATCAAAGTATAGTCCACCGACTGGAAAAATACTAATGAAATCCAAATGAGAGATGCTTGGCTACAAGATCAAGAGAGTGAAAGATGCAACGTCCTCCTTCGAGACTCTGACTGGAAGCCGATATAGAAAGTTTGTTTGAGATGAGTCAGACCTGCATTTCTTTATGACATACCCAGACTTGACAATGACCCTCATGACAGGAAGCGGATGCAAAGCAGGGGAAAAAGTCAACTTCATTCAAAAGCGTATTACAGCTATATCAGAAAGGACCCAAATGTTAGACTGCACAGGGGGCAGTTAGAAAAAAGCTTTGGAAGATAAACAGTCACCAAAACCTAAATACAAACTCGTATAACATGAAGACACAGACTTAAACACACAAGGTCTAACTGATGAATGAAACACTGACGACGCGTTGAAAGGGTCAGAAAAAGCCAAAGAAAGGACGTGTGTAGTATAATGTAACACACAAGGATACAACCCACAAAATAAAACGGGAAGTAGCTAAAGTTAAAACCCGAACCATGTGATGCGGGAGTCCGTGTGGTGCAGTGTGTGCCTGGGAGCTATGGGCAGTGAACTCATTTCCTTGTAGCAAGCTAACACAGTTGCACAAGAAAACCAGCAATTGCAGAGAGAGGCAACTGAGAAAACACTGTTTAGACCCAGAATAGTTTCACATCTAAACTCTGTGGATTTGGGGTTTACTTTAACCAAACCAAAGTTGGTGATTGTTGCAACAGGCAAAAGACTAACCAAGATAATTTGGTGATTTTTGTTTTTGTCTCCATTGAGTGTGTTTGACAGTTGTGTTTTTCTGTTTAACATGGGTTAGGGTTAGAACGTATGCATGCGTGACAGTATTCACTTTTGTTGATCTATGAGACCAAAACAAAGTGAGAGAGCTTGTGGAACGTGGGTGGGATGGCAGTTCCAAGACATCTCCAAGCTGACAGGAAAGAAGGTTATTTAAAAGCTAGCTGGCTTACCTTCAAGAACTGAAGAGTGCATCACTGCTTCAGAGCCACACGCTACAGTTGCTCTCGACCAACTGCACAAGTTTAATGCTTGATGGGACTTGACTTGTTCATGACTACGTGTAGCACTCATTACAACTCTGTTATCCCCTAAACACAGCTCAGTACAGACCCAGTGTTTGTATTCTCTATCCACAAAGTATGTGGAAAAACTGCATTTTTACGCTCCCTGACATTGTACTTAATACCACAGAAATGAATCTGCGATGCCTTGTATTTGTCAAAATAGAAACTACTTAGAAAATACAATTGGATATCTTGGGAATTGGCCTCACTAACGCCTACATTTTGCTACAAACTGAGCCCATTGTTCTCCATGGTTAGGGAGTCACGCATCACTCACATGAGAATGAATCATCCTACGTATGCCTGTCAAACTAACTGTCAAGTACATTCAATGCCATCAATAGAATTAAAATATTAACACATACGCATATGTACATGTGATAAAAGAGTATAGACCCCAGAGATGAAGGGTTAACAGAGCAGTCTGTGTGAAACTGATATCTATTACGAAGACCTTCACAGTCACTATACAGTATATCGAAGGAACACCTTGCTAAATGTATTACATTCATGTATTACCTTTTTGTATAATACATCATTACCTATTTTTGTAGCAAAGCTGCAAATGAGCCCTGGTACCTGCAGGAGTTAAAAATGTCACCTATTATTGGAGGTGTCTCATTACAGCATGTATACAGTTTATTACCGCAGCATACTGGCAAAGTTGAAAAGGTACACTAGTCAGGGTGAGAGACAGCCAGTGCTCCATCAATTAGCCAGTGAGCAGCGAAATGGCGTGATGAAGTGTGATACAATAATGAGTGGCAGTCAGTAGTTATGTCTGCATGTCCAGGCAAAAGCTTCTCTTCTATAATGGAGCAAGTAAGCGATGCAGGAAAGAAGTAATACACAAAACAATTAGTTAACTAAACTGCCGAATCCATCGCAAACTAGCAAGAACAGCTCCGGAACACTATCCATATCCATGGATATGGAGGATGGGAAATAGAGGTAAGATCGTAAGCCCAAGCCCGAGTCCGACCCGACCCGAATTTCGGGCCGGGTCGGGCCTAAAATGTCAATCATTACGTTCGGGTCGGGTCGGGTCGGGCCAGGCTTCTCTCTCGCTAACTAATAAATATATGTTTATAAAAATGTATACTGAAACGATGTGTAGATACTAAACTAAGGAATACTTGTTATAAAATAAATAATTTGGATAAAACAGAGAAGGTGCTGTAAGGTAATTGCTAGTTAACTACTAAACAGGAGCCGCAGAGCCAGAGCATGCTCCGCGCACGTGAACGCCGCACCCTCTTAATAATCTTCCCCTCCGCAAGTCTGCATCTATTTTGACCTGGTATCCCCGATATGGAGCAGGAGCAAGTCAAGGAAAAACTAAAGACAGGGGACCTGAAAAGGCAAACACACACCGGTAAGAGTGAGGTGTGGAAAAGCTTCCAATTGATTGTTGAAAATGCTACAGAAACTTGCGTTGGCTTCGCTGAATGTAGTCAATGTGGCGCTTTGCTTTCATTCGAGAGCAATAAGACTGGCACCTCGACGCTGAGCAGGCATTTAAACAGCTGTACTGTACTTAAAAAAATCCGTCAATGATGGAAAATTGTAGGTTAATGTAACCTCTGCAGACACAGAAATATAAAAGATGTAAATGTTTATACAGTCTTGTTTAACTTAGATTTCGTTACAAAAGACAGGCTTTAATCTGTTGTCATAAATCACCCCTCCTCCTCCCGAGTCCTCACAAATAAAATATGAAATTTCGGGTTTGCTTCGGGCTCGGGCCTGCAAATAGTTAGTTGATTTGCAAAGACAGGAAGTGGACAGTAAAACATATGACATATGAGGAGAAACTTGCAACACAAGACAGGAAATCAAAATGCAATGCAACACGGTACATGAAATAATCAAGGTGGAAACGTTAGATGGTTGGTACCATTGTGTTTTATTATATATACTTAAACATTACAGTTACAGCTGGAAATGCCAACGGAAATGAACACACTTTTCCCAATTTTCCCAACTGCCTCCAGTAAAAACTTCAAAGGCAAGTCATTGTCTTCAACCGTTATTTGAAACAGGTTTAGATCGCTGCATCGCCACCAAAATAATCCGCCATGATTATTCATCAGCGGTTCACATTTGATCTTCAAACCCAGAGTAAAAAAAAAAAAAAAAAAAAAAGTGCTGGAACACTGGATGAATGACAGTGAGAGTGTGCGCCACGTTTATTTCTAGACTAGCTCTGAAGACATTTAAATAAATGTATTTCAACAGAGTTTTGAGGTCCTTAATGTGAAACACCTGAGCATTCAGCTCTCGGTTTTCAGTGCCTCTGGCTGACAGTGAAGTCTTCATCACTTATGCAAAAGCTCTCATAAACTAAGGCAGCCGAGGGTGTGCCAAGGAGCTGGGACTGTAGATCTTCAGCTTAGTCGTACTCTTAGAGGTGAAAGGCTTTTGAATCGCGCCAGCTACCAGGGTGGCCCACACCCACGTGACATAACATAACCAACTATGACGCAGCCCTGTAAATATAGCTGCTTCCTATTCAGTTTGGTCTATTCAGGATTCTCAGCGGGTGGCTCCACAGTGTGGCATCTATCAGCTCCATGCTACTGTTCTAAAATCCTGCTGTTTGAAATCTGAGATACATGCAGGGCTTAACCCCGTGTGACAGGAAGTGTTATGTGACAGATGGGTGTCGTAAGAGAACATGCAAATGTTTTGGGGAATTGGATTTAGCGATGTAAAAATCAGTGTGCCACCCACTATACTGAGTTGGACAGTGTCCACAGACAGGCTGGGACACCGTTTTCTTGTGTGTCTTATTTATACACACAAGTCTGAGGGTGGTCTCACCATCCTTCCAGGCGAAGATAACAAGGAGGAGACAAGATTAATGAATCTCATTTTAAAACTATCGGATTAATCAAACATTGATTAAAATATTATGTACATGATGTGAATGTGTCACGGTACATCACTTCCTTTACATCTCCAACAG
Source organism: Acanthopagrus latus (assembly GCF_904848185.1). Taxonomy (NCBI): domain Eukaryota; kingdom Metazoa; phylum Chordata; class Actinopteri; order Spariformes; family Sparidae; genus Acanthopagrus; species Acanthopagrus latus. The sequence goes on along the minus strand of NC_051051.1, from coordinate 21,744,287 downwards.
AAACTGAGAAAAAACGGCCTTACAGTCACATCCATTCAGTGCAGGACAGGAGGAAGAATGATAGAGTAAAAGGGGAATTGTGATCGAGTGAAGCATTAATTTTGCAATATTTAGAAAGACGGAGGATCGCACAAGTTCACGGTGATGAATTGCCTCACGGTGAAAAATGTTACATCTCTGCCAGCTGAAGGTGCTCCTGTGAACCAGAAAAATTAAGCTACGAGAGGCAACAGTATATTTCTTGCTCGCTGTGCACAATATTTTTCATGAAACAGTTGCTACTCAAGCGTTGACTTCTGAGCAGTGGCTCTCAAAATCTTCAGAAGCCATCGGAAAAGAGACACCCACGTTTTAAAGGGCAACAGTGAAGTTCATAGAGCAGGCCAAGACGGAACGAGAGTGTGATCTCTCATTAGTACACAGTAGTAAATATAAAACTTTTCAACTTTACAGAGCAAAACAAAATGAGTGGAATAAGCACTGGTTGGGAACCCGTGGCACGTTTTTTACGCCCATTCAATTCAAGCTAGAGTGCTGAACCTGAACCTAGCGGGTCGGCACGTGGCAGCCTGTGGTGCGCACCCTCTGTGGCCTGGGCAAGTGGAGGACCGTGGTGATTTTACACATAGAACGTAGAACCAGTGTGTTGGACTGGATCCTCGATCAGTGCCGGTGGAGAAACCTTGTTCTGCAAATAACAAACCAAACTTTATTACTTGTCCCTGACTGTAGCAGCTTTTCATTTTCCATTGAAGTTACATGCTGGTCTATTAGCTTAGGACTATTAAATTGGATATCACTGTATTTTTTATTTTTTTCCCATCCAAATACTATCATAGGGCAAAATTATTATATGTTACACATTGAAGGTGATTTAAACAGATTTAATCACAAAAATCAAAAGCGCGCACACACACACACACACACACACACACACAATCGCAGGCCTATCTTTACTGACTTCTTCGCCCAGCAAGCTGCTAGGCCTGAGACCAGGGGATGAGGCTCTTCCCTCCCGTCCTGCTCCCTTGAGGTTAATTATGTTCACTTTACCAGCCGTGACTCACTTTCTATCTGCCTGAAAAAGCTCACAGACTACTACAAGCCCCACCATGGCTGCTGTTATCTCTAACAACTAGCCCCTCCAAGCAGTCTCTGCTCAGACGTGATATATATCGCAGCCATGCCAAGGATGGCTAATTAAAATGACTGACTGGGAGCAGCTCTGGATGTGAAGCAGGTAGTGGGCCTGTTGCTGTGCTGGTGTTTAAACTAAGACTGACACTCTCTGTTGCTGTATGTTGTCTTCCTTTTGGTATCCAGTTAGTGTGCCTGAGCGTATTTGAAAATGCGCCCTCGCCGCCTGTCTCCTCGCGTCTCTTCCCTATGTCTCTCAAGAAGTGAGGAGTCGAGTAGTGGGATCCCATGTTTTCCCTTTGTTTGTTTCTCTCTCTCTCTCCTTTGTTACCCCTCATTCCTGTCAGAATTCCCTCCCTCCTCCATAACCGAGACTGCGGAGAAATAAATGTTATTCCAAATGAATTATACATCGCATGCATGGGAAATTTAGTCCCACAACAGAAGCGGCGGAGAGGTAATCTTGCTCCCGCCTTATTTGAACCCCCCCATCCCACCATCATGTTTAACATTAACAGCGGTTATTGATTAAGGTCATAATTACTTCATTCCAGTTCAAGCACCCGCCGTCCAACCAATACGCACCCAAAGGAGAACGCGCCCCGCCAAAAACCAAGCTCAAAAAGTAATGAAAAGGCATCCTTAAAGCACCCATGCTGCATTGAGACACACCATGAATTCAAAATCGCCCGTCGAAAACCAAATACAGCTGATTGTGGAATGCATTCTCCTTTGCTGTTGTTCCTGAGAGTGAGACGTACAGTGGCCTTGAGAGCTCGACGAGCCGCAACTTCAGGTTTAAAATTTGCAGAACTTTCCCCGAGCAGCCGGGAGGTGCGGAGGGAAACACGAACACAGGATGCGTCCCCACGGCACGACGCAGGTGCAAACCTGGGCGATGAAAACTCTTTTAGCTTTGCCGACAGTGACCTTCGCAAGGTATTTTTCCTTGCACTTATGCGCTGTATCAGTTGAATCCACTTTAAACTAAATAAGAAGATAAGTGTTTTTTTTTTCGGTTTTGATCGCAGAATGCACAGTTAGCACCATTGCTGCGCGGGCTGGCGTGATTGAGTGATTGAGACCGGGCTCGTTGACATTTTCAGATGGTTGTCAGTTCAGTCCACAAAGCTCCATTCAGCTGTATTCAGTAGCACAATGTCTGCTGCCGCTGCTGCTGCTGCTGCTGCTGGTAACCATGACAGTGACAGAGTGGCCCAGAAAATCACTCTGACATCACATAAAGCATCGGATACACTCGCACGGCCACATATTCACAATCAATACAACGGTTAATCGTGTTACACGCCCGCGCTAACAACTTGTAAAGTCATTGCGCTTTCAAAATTTGACACCCTTCAGTTATTACGCGTCCACTACGGAGCCGCACGGTGGCCATAGCGGGGCAGAGAGTGTTCCCACGTTTTGATGAATTCGCAGGCACAAGGTTACACGTTCGCTTTTGTGCATTTCTTCCGCGTTTGTTCATCATGGCGGGGCGACGGGGTGGACGTGTTTGACTGCCGTTTGATGCACATTTTCTATGACAGTATTTCATCGCAGTCCACTGAGGCTTTTTAAGTTCCAGCTCTGTATCCAGCGGGGAGAGCTGCGCACTCTGTGTCACTGGACTGATTCATAGTATACGTTCAGTCATTATACACATGATCTGAGGGAAAGTTTGTGTCTGTGCCTACTTTTATTTGATTGTTGCCCACCTACGTATCATTATTTCTTACCGTGAACCGCCACTCGCTAATGAATGTGAGTTATGTGCATGCTGGTTGTTTGTATTACGCGACTGATGCTCAGACCAGCCTGGAGAGGCAGAAAAACAAGTTCATGTCGTGGTGTTTTTTTTTTTATTATTAAGGCTCAGAATTTATGTACACAATGTCTTTCAGGATCCAGTGTGTGGGATTCTGGGAGATCTGTTGGCAGGAGTCAAGTATAATGTTATAATTATTTTTTCATTAGCGTATAATCACCTGAAACAAAGACAAACGCTGTTGTGTTTTGTGTTACATTGCAATGAGCCTTTTCCGTGCGCGGGGGGGATGTTGGTCCTCTTCCACGGAGCCGGCCACGTTCCAGCGCCGTGTTTTTACAGGATGGAAAAACACAACGCCGACTCAGGAGAGGGCCTTCAGCTCGCCAATGTAGAGTAGAGCGAGAATCCTGAGGGCCAGAAACGGAGCGTTCCTTGTAACTGGCGATCAACCGACCTGCCCGACAAAACACTGATATGGACAATCCTGCAAAACCAGCATGGTTTATGTTTTTCGATGACCTACCACTTTCCTTTCCAGCTTTATGATGATAATAATGATAACAATAATAATAACAACAATAATAACAAACTTTGTGTTTTTGAAAAGTGCTAAATAAATATACTTATATATACCAAATAAAAAGACAAAGCGAATACAGCAATAAAAACGGAATTCACGAGAGAGGGCAAAGCACGCAGTAATAAAGCAGATAAAAATCACAGGAAGGCAATTTTAAACCCTGATCTCCTCGGGCAGGTCATTCTGAAGGCTTGGAGCTCTCACTGTGAGGGCTCTATCGCCCTCTTTTGATTAGGAACAACAAGGAAAAGATGCTGTCCGAGGATCTCAGGGCGCGAGAGGGAACGCAGCGCAATAAAAGATTGGTTAAATGACTCGGAGCAAGGCCGCTCTGGGCCTTGTAAGTAATCGATAAAAACTTAAAATCAATTTTTTTAAAAAGCAACAGGTAACCAACGCAGGGAAGACAGGATTCTGTGTGATGCGGTCGAGTTTTCTTGTCCGAATCAAGATCCATAATAAGCTTTGTAATAACAAAGTCATGGAGGTGAATATCTTGACAGCAACGTGGTTACACTCATCAATGAGACGTGGACAAAAAACACACAAGAGAAGCACATCCTGTTCCTTTTTGTTAACTTACATTTTAAAGTGATCCACAACATGGCCCGGGGAAGACAGTGCTCTGCCAGTAAAAGCTGAAGGGTGCTTAATGGTTTGGATTTATCTGCATTTTCCGACCACTTATCCTTCTTATTCATTCTCTCTTGTTGAAGATGTGAGGCTGAAAGGACTGGACTGGCAGAGGAAGTCTGACTGTGTGCAGACGTCACTGTCACACTGACAAAACCGTCATTGCTTTTTTTTTTAGTCTTCACAAAGTAGCCGTACCCCAGACCGACAAAACGCATCACACTGACCAAAAAAAAGACAAGAAGGGTCAGTTTTTTTTACGTCACATCTTTGCGTGGCATTGAGCCTGTACGGTTCGAAACGAGCAAAATGTTCATATAAACAGAAACGGCAGAATAATCCCACGTCTCTGCTGCCCCTCTGTAGTTCCAATTTCTCTTTTTTTCAAGCATGAAATAACATAGTGGAAAACTTTTTTTTTTTTTTCCCGGTAAATATGTTGCAGAAAATGGGTATTTCTATTCTCTGAGGCGGCTGCCAGACAACAAATACACCGGCCCGGCGTGCCTGAACAACAGCGCTGTCCATTTTTCAGTAAATTTTGAGGGGCAAGAGAAGAAGTTTCCATCAAAGTTGTGTTATCGTTGTGTTTCAGTGTGACCTTCTGTCTCGGAAATTCTTGCATGACAAGGCTGCACTCCCAGGCGTCTGCCAAGGACTTGCATTCAGTTTAGGAATTTTGTTAGTCAAACTTTGTTCTCACTGCGTCCTTGTGGCTTAGACTGCTAAGGCAAATACTCTGCCTTGTACTGTATATATATGATTCAACACATCAGCGTGGCTTGTATCACTCGCTGCATGTCAATACCCACAAATACTCCATCTGACTCAATCTACTTGAAAAAATAAGAGAAAACAGGGAGGAGAAAATGTAAGTAAAGTTTGAAATTCAGCTAGATGTTCAATGTCCAAGTGTCGAAGATCATTTCAAATGTGACCTTTTTTGGCTTGATTTTTTTTTTTTTTAAATTCGATAATCAGCATATTGTCTCCCTTCTGAGGGTGAAATCGGAAGTTTGATGCCGCTCTCATGTCAGGACGCGGTGAGCCTACAGTGGCCTGGCAAACACAACAGATGGCAGAGGAAAAAGCTGAATCACCTGGTGAATCAAAATCAAATGCTCACGAGTTCCTTAATCTGTATTAAAAACAGGAATATCAAGATCAGCAATTTGCGGTTTTAACCTCCTGACGACCTGGAATCACTCTCAGTAGAGCTGCTTCCCCCCTGCCTCCAGTCTAATCAGACCGTGTGGTCTGACCAGTGTTTCCATAGACGGCTTTGAAGGAATAATGGTTAACATATCCCAAATATTTGATTTGAACGCAATCAAATCCAAAGGCAGCTGGACGCTGACGCACTGTTGCTGACCGTTTGCATGTAGATCGAGCCATGAGTTACTGCTTGAGCACGTCCCCTGTCTTGGCTGTGTCCCCACGTTAGACTCGTGTGTTTAAAAAGCATGTCAAATAATCAAAAGGTCACATATTTGCCACGTACATACATACTGATCTAACGAACAACCCGCAAGTTCCATCGTAAGGTTATTAACTCAGCCCAAGAGAGCGGTGTGGTGTCGTTATTGTTAAGCATTGTTGACTTGCGGAAACTGGAATGCACCGTAACCAAACAACTGCTGCATTGCACCGGGGGAATCCCGTGTATATTAAAAGTCTAGTTCTTACAAGGCAAAGTATAAACACACGTATATGATACAGCAAATATTTACCCAGCAGTCCACACACTGAGGAGCAAACAGGAATAAAAGTTTGCAATCCCGTGCATATGTTATGATATAAATTCTATGAGAAATCCTAAATATGTCTTGTGCACAGTAATGGTGGTGGGTAAGTGTTAAAAAAAACCCATCAGGCTTCCATCTTCTGCAGACCCCAAATATTATATCAATTTCATCTCATTAATATACTACTTATTTATCAGTCAAGAGGGATTTTTTGACCTGATCACCAACATTATAAGGAACCCTCCTCCCGGGACCATGATGATGCACAGATATGAGATAAAATATGTTGCTCAGTTGAACCAAAGTGTGTACGGGCCAACCAGAACCAGTTCATACAACGTTTATCTGACCGTGCTGGAAATCGTGGAACTCTTTGTAGCTTCTCTGAAATGCAAATGTGAGGTGTAAAAGCCAGCTGTCCAAAGGGCGGGGAACTGTGATATTGTTCATTCTGTTTTAGACCAAATTCTGTTAAGACAATGAGAAAATGTTGTAAGTCAATGTACCTACAAGCACGGGCGAAACCAGGAAGGGTGCGGTCCACTTAGCGATGCCCCCATGTTGAAAAAAAAAACACAATACCTCTTGCATCCCCCTCCCCCCACCTACAACTATGAGGTTTGAGGTTTTAAGTCCGACCCAAAATGCAGAGACTTCAGTAAAGGGTTAAATTCAAAGGTGATTTATTGAGGCAATCAAGTTGATGGTGGGAGCAGGAACCAGGAGCCACGGCCATGAACACAGAGACATGAGGAAGGAGCAGGTGAGCGAGACGTAAGAGGGGAAAACGGATGACACAAAAAGCCAGACTGCCACGGACAAAAAGTGTAACGATTTGAATACACACAAGGGTCCGGCTACCTTGAAGTGCAGCTTTTATTAACGAACCAACAGAAGCAGACCGACTGAATACCTTCTTCACCGCTTGCTTTTCCCTCCTTATAGCAAAAAACAGATTGTTTTTTTTTCCCCCCAGGGGCCAAATAATTAGGAAACACCACTGTGGTGAGGACTGATCACACAAATCCGCTCTGAAACCTGTGCGGGTCACGTCACCCTGCACGGACTTTACTTCCCTATAGTCAGCGGTGTTGGCCTGTTGTTATTTTAAATAGACCAGATCCCAGGACACACGAGTGACAGCCGACGCTTCTGGGATCATTTAAATTACCAAGTCAATAACTTAAATTAAGACTCGGAGGTACACAGGATGCGATGAGGCTGATACCCAAATCCCTCGTCGCCGGAAAAATATGGTTTCGAGCATGTTATTTTAAATTATGCCCATGATGCGTCTGACTGTCAGATCATAATCTAATTTTATGTCTTCAGCCGTGAAGAATAACTCTGGTGGGACTATAAATTACCTGCCTATGTCTACTTGCATTTGCTATTCCCTGGTATCCAATAACAGCTCTTTCTTGTGCCTACTCACTAATAAATCTTTATGACTTGTTAAACATCGCAGAGCGGAGCCGGTTTGCTTCACAGAGCTCTCGCGTGCTGCGAAGTGCATTGTGCTCGAGCGACACTACCGTCGACGGTATATGCATGACAGCTGTGTTTTTCTGAATATATCCTGTATGTGCTGCTGCTGGTTGGTTCGACAGTGACAGCAGTGCAGCGCTGGCTAGTTTAAAAATGCTAAAGTGATAGCAGAAGTTCTCCTTGTTTGGCCAGAGCTCTCGCTGGGTGAGGCTGCCTTTTTTTTTTTTTCTTTTTTGACCTAAGACCTTTCTAGTCATGACCTCAAATGTTCTCAGACGTACTTTTTAAATTATTCTCTCTCGCCGAAGCTTTATTTATTTATCTATCTTCAAATCAGTGTTGATTCCCTTTGCTAGCCTGAAGCAATGTCACACGAGGTTTCTGCCTACGGAGTTACTTTTCCTACGCCGGGCAGACCCTGTTTGTCAAAGCTGCTGCCTTTCTTCTCGCTAACAGGAATTCTTGCACGGCACAAGCCGCGGTTTGCTCTCTCCACGCTGGACATCATCCAACTGACCCGGCCGACCTCTCAAGAAGTATTGATTAGTTCTCGGTCCTTGCATCCCTCTATCAAGAATCCCCTCTTAACCTGGTGCGTTTTGAGCCCGAGGAGGCGACGCAACCAGAGGCAAGGTCAAGCTCTGGTCCCGAGGTGGGGAGAGGTGGGGGCATGCCTGGATTATTAACAGGGCACGTTAGGTCGGCCGAGTTCAAAGACGACTCTGAACACCGTGTTGATGTGTGTGGAGCAATTTGTCATAATTCATATTCCAGAATGGTGTAGAGTCTCAGATGTCGAGTTGTATTCTAATTTATCCAAATGGTTTAATGTGGTCTAATGAGAATGAGCTGTCTAGGACCAGCGGTGGAGAGGGGAGACTATTTAAGGGGCTATGCCAGTGCTTTTTAAACACACTGTGTTGGTGTTTAAATGATTTATACTTATCAAGTACAAAAAAAAAAAAACAAACAAACAAACAAAAAAACCCCATCTCGCTCAAGAAGAACTCTCTGAAATCTCTGTAAGCTCCAAACTCCTCTCTTCAGCTCAGAAGTGCACCGACAACTCGCCTCTCGTGAGAGACTTGAGCGAGCCTTCTCCTTGAGCAAGATGTGCATTTCTGGTTACATAAAAAAATATATCTTATTTTTGGAAATTTTAGGTTTGACATGTTGAATCTAACCCAGATTCCGGTTTCTGGGTTTCAAATGGTCCGGCATCTCGATCGAAATATGCAGTTTTGTTATCACTAACAGGGCTCAAAAATGTAAAATGATCTGCCAGTTTGTTGCCTCTAATACGGCTGGAAAATGCTCCAATGTGTAGTAGTTTGGAAAACTAAAACTCTGTCTTGAACAGTGGTCTTTTGCTTAGTGGCCTTCTTACCTAAGCTGTCAGGCCACCACATCCCCTCCTCTTCTTAAATGCAGCCCATATATCTGGAAATACGATTTATATGACTACAAATGGAACGTATCCCTTGTTTTCAGAAACGTACATTGCCAAAATTTTGGTCCACAACGTGCTGCAAGGTTTAAGTGAAAAGCAACCTTTAAAATTGGCGATATTCTCTTTGCCTCTGCTTCTACTTGTCCACAGGAGTTTATACCCGAGCAGAGCCCGGTCAGACGCAGGGCTTCCTCTGTTTTGAACTCTGTGGCTCTCGGTTGCCTCAGAGGTCGGCAGTGTCAAGACAACTGTTCCACAGCCGAAATCTGCCAGACAAAGTTCACCGTAGTTCCAGGAAATGAAGAGGCTCTGCTGCAGATTTACTTTACCTCTGTGAATTAATCCGCTGACGGAGGTGATTCCATTGAAATCAGTGACTCCTGGAATTAAATTGACCTGTTATTAATGCCAGAATAACCGAACCATTAGGACTCAACCCTGGAGTCAGCAAGCCGTGTTGTGTCAATTAGAATGACTCATAACGGAACATCAGTGCAAAATGTCGGCGGGGTGATTTCCCAGAGGTTGTCAACAAATCTTGTTGCAACACGTCTCTGTCTGTGGTGGAGCTTTTTAAGAAAAAAACGTGAACGTTTTCTTTTGTTGGAGACGCTCTCTGCATTCCGGACCTACCACGGTTGTGCGTCCACACAGTTTCCAGCCACTCACGGTCTGTGGTTTACACAGTCTGGCTTAATTGTCTGTCTTGTTTACAACCTGTTTGATCGTGCGACTCCCCCGTCTGCTCGGTAGTCGCAATTTCTCCGTGTTCCCAGATCTCAGAAATTAATAAAGTCAAACTGAAATTATTTATTTTACAATTAGTGTGAGTCGAGTTGAACACGAGGGGAAGGAAGAGGTGTTTAATCCCACTGGTTTCAGCCTGGATTTGTTGATATTTTCTCTTTCCAGTGCTACTGGGTTGTAATTATGTCGACAAAGGACTTTTTTTCATATTTCTTTGTTCTCTCGGCTGTGCGCTCAGCCAGCACATCGCGTTCCACAATTGTGTCACTTTGTTACAGGCTTCGAGTGGCTCCTTCACTCCTGCTGCGCGTTGCATTCTGACAATAGGGCACTGAATGTACATCACGTTCAAATCAGGGATTTTTTTATTCCGACCGTTGTTTGTTTTAAGAGGGCCCCACTGCATCATGCTCCAGTCTAAACTCAATTCATATTCAATACACGGAATTAGACTCAGCCTGACACACCTGTGGCCCCATTGATTCACCGGTCCTCCCCGCTGCCTGTCTCACCAGGTGCACCTTATTACCCAATTTGCACTTCTGCATGCTTCATTCAGACCTGGCTGTCATGCAAATAGCTACAACTTCAAACCAAATGCAGACAAAGAGAGCCAAGCTGTATCAGGAACAGTTATAGCTTATACTTTATACACCACTTACACTACTACAAATAGGAGATTGTGCCACATTTACAATCAGCTATGTTCAGTGATGAAATTGTGAATAGCCACTCAGCATCTATTATTTCTTGTCAAGGATGTCGCTGCTTTCTGTCTTGTTCCTCTAAAGCTGTTGTAATCTTGTACTTTTTCTTTGCAATAAAAGGCCATCAAAAATAGATGATGATGGTTGTATAACCTTAAAGCTGTAGTCTGTAACTATGTTTTGGTTTTATTTGCAAAAAATGTCATTGATCTGACAGTAGAATAAGATACAGGTCAGCTGTGTAAAAAGCCACTGTCTGTGGCTCCACCCAGTGGCCCTAATTTCATTTGCAAGAATCTACCGCTGCCGGTAGGATACAACCAATCAGAGCCAAGGGGAGTGTCTGAAAAGAGTCAATCACTCCTGTGCATATGCTGCTGGCAGCCCTCCCTCCCCCGTGCAGGTGCAGTGCCTGCACTTACCTGGTCAGAGAAAGCTCCGGGATTTGTGAGGACTCAAGGGAGATGCAGAGTTAGCTGGACCCCTGCCTGAAATATGTTTCATTCTATGTTTCAACCACAAGGCTATGGTGGCAGCATTACTTAATATAGCGCATATGGCCGTACGATGTTGCAGTCGAGCTATGTAGCTTGTTGCTAAATTTAACTTGTTAGCTTGTATGCTTACTCCAGTGTTTAGCTTTGTGTTTACGGCTGCAGGTTAGCCAAAGTGTCTTTCAAGCGATCGGGCAGTCATAATATGTTTGTGATCAGGACAGTCTGAAGTGATTGAATTGGTTTAGCGAGCAGGCTCCTCTGTGGGGAGGGGCTTTGAAGGCAGCACAGCAGAGACGAAGAAGGAGGGACCAGGGAACTGTATTATTCAAATATTCTGGCTAATTCCACTTTTTTCTCAAAACTTCAGACTGCAGCTTTAAGTCATCCTCTCTGAGATAAACAGTACTGTGCACTGAATAACGTGTAGAAAATGTTTGACCTTGCAAAAACTGAGCTAAACGAATGTGCCGGATGAAGAATGTATATACATGATCCATAAACATTGAAATATGTTTCAGTGTCTTTGTTCAGCAGGTCCATCTTGCTGCAAAGGTAACATCACTGACACAGTATTTGCATCCCAGGGAGGTTGCATATGGAGCTGTTGAAAGCTGCACAAATCAATACTTTTATATGAGCGTAAGGTCAAGTAAATTGTAATGTCAGATTGGTCACTTGGGTTGAACCCACGCAGTGACGCTCCTTGGAAAGACAAGATATGTTCTGAAGAAATGATATAGAAACTAAAAAAGGGAACTTGTCATAAAATTAATTTGAAAATATATTTTAGTAACATGATAAAAAAAAATAATTAAAAAAATTAAGGGATACATTTAGCAACTGGAATTAATATCAAAACTTGGATTAGCCCTGTAATGCAAATTGAGGTACACACCGCCAGGTCACATTCCTCTGAAGAGCTGAAGGGCTTAACAAGGATCAGTTTTGCTTTGAGATTATACTCAAAACAGTGATGATGAGGATTTAAAGTGGATTAGGCTCCGGGTCTAAAATTCTTGCTTCTTCATCTTCATTACGTTGGCAGACCCTGAGAGGCACCACATCAGTAATGTTAAAATAATCATGTGTGGGTTTTTTATGGTGTAAAATGGGTAGTATCACCGAGGGGTGTAGCTTATTTTAGGATTTTCTTGTGGTCATGTCAACAATTAATGAAGGTGGGGACCACAAATGTTGCGTGCGACCAAAGTTTACCAAGAAAATACCAATGACACTATATCAATTTCACAAAAACCATAGGTTTTATTTTACCTGATCCACTTGAAACCCAGATTTGTGTTTGGTAATCAAGTGTCGCGGAGATATCTTGTATCATCAACGTAGGCTCAATGAAGCCTCAGGAGGTCCTGGCTGTTCTCTGTGTTGAACTGGTAAAAAGGTGAAGTAGGAGAAGATGGGCTGAAATAGTATGAACTCCAGAAAATATGACAGTGAGAGTTTGGGTAATTCTTTAACGACCCCATTAAAATGGCATATTTGTTTCCTCAGTGAGCACGGCCTCCATTAGCCCTGGGTACATGTCCAACACGAGGTTAAGCAGCAGCGTCTTTAAAAGAGCCACTTCCTGTCGCACTTCCTGTGTAGGGAGGTCCAAGAACAAACAGCTGCCAGAAGCGTTTCATATTTATTTCCACCAGGCTAGAAAAAGAAAGTCAAATCCCACCATTCTTAGTTTCTTCAGAAGTCATTTTGGAAACCCCTCGAGCCTCTCAAATACATCTCTGTAACTGCAGGAAGGCAACGCAGGAGTGAAGCGGCGGAGAAGGTATCGTGGACGAGAGGGAGGGATTCATCACGGGTGTGAGGGAGGCAGCCTGCCAGGATGTTGAAACAAGCAATCCCAGAAAATCCCTTCCACAGGAATCCTGGAAAGCCCGTTAAGTTGCACATATTTGCAATGCCGTGTCTGCGCTGTAACGGCACGGCGGCGACTGTCAGCGACCGCCAGAGACGGTGAGGAGTGCAAGTACATAATGACGGGATAAAGAATGCAAATCACGGCGACATTATTCATACATGAGTAAGCAAGGAGACGGATTGGATTGTCACAATTTGACGTGGAAAATAATTAAACCGAAACTAGGATATTAGGATATTTAATAAGAGACTGACAGGTAAGTGTGTTTGCCGAGCTTCTCCAAATGTCATCGGAGAGGCGAGCACATGCATCCATACACAGCTTGTGAACGGGCGACCCTGACACCGCACAGCAGCATCAGTATCAGAAGATTCAAAAGTTCAGTGTTCAAAGCCTTTTTACACTTTCTACAATATCAGCACATGGCTTCCGCATAATGGCTGAGATTAGAGGAGGTAAGCAGTTATAGTTCATGTAAAAGCGAACATTATTTACGGGTGACGGGACATAGATGTCAGACATGCTACTCACACAAGCACTGACCTCGCAAGATTGGACAAAACAGTATGAAGAGTTTTCGAGTGGATAAACATCTGGGTTCCTCTGAACATTGTCGCCACTGCTCATTTAAAGCCAATACCCCATTTTAAATAACACGATTTGAGCAACACGCAACCAACCGCTCTTCACTTTGATAAACGTACCTGGAGTTAATTAAGGAGGCAAATGTTGTTTTGTTTTTTTTGTCACCATTAAAATGCTCACCGAAAAAAAAACCCAAAACAGAGAATCTCGAATTCATTAAACAAATGTTTTTTTTTACACACTGTTTACAGCTTCTGTTTTATTATTGTGGGAAACGAATGATAAATGAGCTCATTAATTTTGACATGTTGTTTGCTTTTAAGGCTGGAAAACAATTGTCAAGCCATTAAAGAGATAGTTGGGCTCCCTTGATGTGAGGTTGTGTGAGGTACTCATCCCCAGTCAGTGTTTTACTCGCAAGCGATGACCATCGGCTCTCACCCGGTGTGGAGAAGCAGCGCGTAACACCGCCGGGGAAGCGGAGCGGGCCCTGTCCATTGGCACATAGTGTTAAAAACTGCATCCACATTGGTCGTGGAGGTGGATGATGGGGGTGGGGGGGGGGGGTTGCAGACAAGAAGGCAGCCAAGTCAGCATTCAAGTCTGTGATTAAACCTTGTAAACCACTGGATTTTTTTCACATGGGGACCTTGACCTTGCAACATCTGTAGGTGTGACACCACTCGATATTTTTTACGGATATAGTGGGACTTCCTCCTGCTGGGTTTGTAGCAACGAAAACATGTATGCGTGAAGCAAATCTTACCTAAACGTCAACTGACCCCAAGCACAGCAATGTGGAAACATGAAAATATAAAATTGAAACTGGAAGCAACATTACGCTGAGACATAAACGACGTTTCAACATACCTGTGCAGACACCTTCCATGCCATTTATTCTGGCCATTGGGTTGTATCTGGAAATAGAATTCTGAGGATCTGTGAATCATTGCAGATTAAACGACCTTGTCCCTTAGAAATGATGCAATTAATCTGCAATAGCAAATACGTATTGAGCCCACCATTATCCTTCAGAATACATCTTAAGGTTGCGATGCCTTCACCGGTGACGTACATGTTGCTTTTTTTTTCTATCTGCTCTTGAAAGACAACAGAACATGCATCCTGGTTTTTTTTACTTTGTGATGCTCACAACTCAACTTAATAGCCATTTCGGTCACATTTGAACATACGAGCGGCTGCCAAAGGCTGCTGATCTGCTGAGCCGTACTTCGGTATGTACATATGTGATGAACATGGTTCAAAGCGAGCTCAGAGCTTTTAAAAAAAAAACGACCTTCTATAATCTATAGCGGCGATTAACGACTAGAAATGGAGTTCACAGCCAATACATCTAATACGAGTTGAAGGTATGGCATGCAGTGTTTGCCTCATTCAGCGCTGCAATAACAAGAGATGTCTCTTTTGAAGGGGGATGTGGGCTTAGAGATCTTTGTGGAATATGTGTGGTAAATGCAGAGCGAGTGATCCTGCTGCTGCGGGTTGAGCTGCTGTAAACAAGTTGCAACGACAGGTGTGTATCAGAGAGCGAATGAAAAAGAAGCTTTTGAGTCTTCTCAAAAGGTGAGTTACATCATACGAGGGAAGAAACACTTTTTTCATGTTTTTTTTTATTTTGTATATGCTAGATTCAGTCATATTCAAAGAATGACGGTAAGCCCTTTTATATGCTTCATCCAGCGGTCAGGTCACGTGTAAATGACTAATAATCACAAAACGCCTCAGAATCTAGCGGATCACGTCAGCTGGCAGCCGCTGCATGGGCTTCAATGGCCGCAACATAATTCTGGTGGGCAACTTCAGTCACTGAAATACGTCCACTAAAAAGCTTGTTTTTGCCACTGCTTAGATTGTTATTCTAACTGTCAGACATCATTAGAGAAGGATTCTTACAGCGAAATACCTTTTAGTCAACGGATAACATCATTTTTTTAAAGACAGAAAACAGTTGCTATGCCTCTCTCGCCAAATCCACCAGGCTCCATTTAGAAAAAGGGGAAGAAAGAATAGAAAAAAAAACCTTGGTTCGTCTTGTCGCTGTTTCAACAATCGGTAGTAATTAAATTCTTAATCAGAATATTTACCGGCCAAGTCACATAGCAGATCGTGGGAAAAGAGCTGCTGATCCACAGGAGGACAGCGTGTGACAGATTGCCTCACCTAGGCTCAAAAGCTCCACACCTGTATGAACAGGCATTACTAGCAGAGAGTGATGATGACAGGAGCAAAAGACGAATGCTGTATAAGGAGCTAGAGGTTCCATGCTCAGGCGAGGTTGGTGGTCCATTCATGAAACTTATACCATGGGAAGGATTTGAGTTCTGAGTGAAGCAGTTATTTGGATCCAGGCCATCCTTTAGAAAAAGAATAACTTTTTGGTTAACTGTGAAAGTAGCTTATTAAGACCCATATTCAAGTTTCTTGTTTGGCGGGGACCTCTAGTGGCCACAGTAGTTATTGGACAGCAAAGAAGGTCGTCAGGTGAGGTTTACAGCAACAAGTCTACGTGTGGAGGAGGTTGAGATGGATAGTTGGGATAAAACCAGCAAGAGTTTCACTCAGGTGACAGCTTGTTTGTGTCCAGTCAGAAGGTCATCGGTAAGTTATTTTAACTTATAATGTAGTTCAGCTATGTTACGTATTTTACGTAAGTGTAGTTAAAGCACGTAAGCAACCTACAAACATTCATAACTGAACTTGCATGGTTAAAGTTCTGGTTTTAAGCCGAACCACAAACTGACCCAAGATTTTTTTTTTTTCCTTTCAAGTTTTCTTCTGTTTCTGTCAAGTTTGCGTTTTTTCCACGATGATAAAATTACTGTTCCTGCAAATGGACTCTGGTGAATTTGGCGAGAGTGACACAGCAGCTGGTGAAGGGCTCCCGTCCATAATGTTGTCAGAAAAATCTCAGCTTGTCAGTGTCAAAAACGAGCACTGTGTGCACTTTATTTAGCGGCTGAAGATTCCCATAAGGATTACTTCGTGTTCAGAGCAATCTGTGTGGCGTCTGCTGGAGGTGATCTGCTGGACTATTTCCAAAACCATTCATTTAACAGTCAAAAACAAAAAATACATTGGGCATTTTTTTTTGTTCTTGTTGTATTCTTTCTTATCTTACTGACCAATACATTTTCCTGCTCTGTGGGGAACATTCGACCTCTCTACCAATTTAAAAGTGATCCATCCATCGTAAAGCCTGTGAAATAAAAACCTTACTTGCGACGCATGCAAGGGAATGAATATCGTTGTGATACTGGCAGTTGCATCGGGTCTGTTATGCTGTAGGTGGCAAACATCCAATCCCTTTACAGTAATAAATGATATCATTTTGATGGGGCTCTGAGAAGTGCTAAGCCAGCAAAGACACGTGTGCACTAACTACCAAATCTTTAAATAATTGATGCCAATTGTGTGTGTGAGAGAATGAAAGTTAACAACTGCCTCAGAGCAAGCCCAAGCTCCTCTCTTAGAGGTAGGAGCCAGATAATGAAGGCAACAGCAGCGTACTGCGGTGAAAGCACCGCTGTGCTTCCCAAGGAAAGCACCTCGATGAGATAATGAACTCTGGGTGCGTGTGAGAGTTTTTGAGTATGAACCGCTCGTCATTTCTGGGGCCTAGCCCTGCCGTACATCTTTAATCCCCCACCAGCATACAGTAAATCTGTTAGCGCTCACATTAACATCTCGGCCTCCTTTTTGGGAAGACTTTAGAGCATCAGTGAAGAGGGATGGATACAAACAGCTTGGACTAATCCCAATACCCAGGACAACAAAAAATAATTAATTGTGCCTAATTTGCTGCTGTCTAAACAGTGATTGGATTTCGTTTAATGTTAAACAGGCTAGTCCAGGAAATAAACACATTCCTAATTTAAAATGCTCCCCAAAGTGCTTCCTGCTTTTCTCTTCGCTCTCCACAAGAAATATATGCAAATGACAGCATTTAGGTTTCATTCCCCGCGCTGAGAGGAAATGGTGGAAGATCCCCGGGAGGGCTTCAAGTCGTAAGCGAGCCCGCTTCGTTCTCTCTTCAAAGCGCCATCCTGGAGCTACTGCACCCTCTGCCCCCCCGTATAGCGAACTTGTTTGGAGGGCTGAGACGTTCGAGCGACTTACGAACTCTGTCACGGATCAGGCTGGACAGTGGCCTGAGCCCCGCATCGAGCTTCCTGATATATTTTTTTTCTCGCCCATGTTCAATCAAATGAGAAATTTGTGAGTAAAGCTGGGTGGATGCTCCAGAGGCTCAACAGCTGCTGCTGCTGCTGCTGCCGCTGCTTGTTTGAAAGTGGAAGGGTGAAAAAAAAAAGAAAAAAAAAGTGGAGAGCTTATCTTGAAACCTTCTGATCACTGTAGAGTAAAGACGGATGGATGACTGACAGAAATAGAACATGGAGATCTGGCAGGTCCCGGTTTATTTGCATCATCTCCTACACTTTCACAAAGGTGTTTGTGATGTAATCTGATTGACACTTTAAGAGGGCTATTTTACGACAGCCAGTATGATGACATATCTCACCGAACATATGCTGCCGTGAGCCATCAGAATGCAAATCTCTGCGATTTGCCATGAGTCGACGCCTAGATGCTGGGTGCCCTCCACCTATGTAACACGTGAGGTTCAGTTTACTCGTCATGAAGACTCAGCTGTTGGAAACAGCTGTGTGATGTAATCTGTGAATCACCCTCGCATCATTCTAGTGAGTGTGAAACTCTTTCCTATCGCACAAAATAACTGAACAATGAACCATGTTCACAGGTAAAAGACCCGTTAAATCTGAATGTCCAGCCTCTGGACTTTCTACAGCGTCTAAATGTTAGCTAAGTGTTTCTGCAGAACCACAGATGAGTTCAAACTGATTGTCACAACGATGTGCTTATGCCACTTTTAAGGTTACAAACAAAAAAAAAAACCTGACTACATATATTGGACTAAGAATACCTGTTTTGGTCCCCACGATCTTGGATGGAGTCCTGTGAAAAATAGCCCGAAAAAATAATATCTGCGAGTGTTCCCAGGCGTTCTTGAGCCTCAAACTGGTGTTTGGCAGCATTGTGGGCTGTAATAACGCCACCACCATCCCCTCCAGCTCCAGAGGACAAGTGGCTTAATAACTCTATAATTTGAGCGTGATCTGCCACGTTTGGTACAAATGTCAATGTCGGATGTATTTATGGTTTGCAGAAACATTATATGCTGGGGACTGGGCTTGGACTTGGGGAATGGGCCCTCTCAGAGTTCAGCTGCACATACTATGATGTGTTCACTGTCTTCAAAAAGAGTCTGCAAGAGCTTGAGAATGCAGAGTATACAGGCCGCTGATGGACGTCTTTATTGCAACACTGTGGTGAGTAATAAGTATCTTTAAGTTGTTGAAACTCCTCAGCATTCGTGGACCTCTGCGACTGAATCCACAAATCGTTCCTGCTTGAGAACCTCTCACTGAAGAGCCACAACCGGTCGGCCTCCTTAAATTTATATTCCAGATTATTCAACAGGCAAAGTGACTTGACTGTGGCTTTGTAGATGTACTTTTCATCTGCAGGCAAGGTCACAAATGTGGAGCTGGGTCCTTGAGGCATGTCTGCTCATCCCAACGGCTCCAGCTCTCAAAAAAAGATGGAGAAAAGAGACCATTGTTCATCATGGTGACGTTTCCCTTTTTCCCTCGTTTGCTGACAAAGACTAAAAGAATTTACCATAAGCAAAACCGGTAAAGCGTCAGACTCTATGAGCGTATGACAGGATATTACCTTTTCCTGTTGAAGGCTTTCAAAAGCTCCAGTCTACTCAAAACCCACCTGAGTGTGACCTCTTGTTTGTGAATCGCGATGCGGAACGGTGCAATCGGCGCCTGTGTGTGGCATGTGGGACGCCGGCCACAAAAAGACTTCAAGGCTGATTTAAAGTCACAAATGCTTGCTCCGACTGGTTAGCTGAACTGACAGTCCGCAGGGCCGGGCACGTGGCGAGCTCGCCGCTAGTCATGAGCGCGACAAATAGCATTTACCTCAATACATCCCAAGATAGAGACACACTAAATCGCACAGGGACAGGTGGTAGCAGGTGGTAATTTGAGCGAGCAGTTGTTTGAGCAGGAGAGGAGATTCTTACTGGACTCCCACTCTTTATACGATACAGCCACATAAACCAAATGCTCCTCCAGAGCATTTCTAAAATAAGCGGCATTCCTGTGCATCATTGAAGTCGGCTTTGGATTCAGATGCTGTGAAAATAATCACAACACCTATGTCTGGATTGCATTAAAATGTGTGTTGAGGCACTATAGGCACGTTATAATGCATCATAGGTATCTGATATGTTATGATGCATTATAGGCTTTGGCTTCATAGAAAATGTTGCACATTTTTTATTCAGTAAGCGTACAATGAGGTCAAAGAATGCATTGTGGGATGCATTCAAACAAAAAAAAAAAGTTATGGTATTGACCTAAAAAACAATAATTAAAGAGGAGGGAAATATTCTTTTCACCAACTCTCATTCCATATTTTATCCTTGGCCATCCATGCCCTCCCTTGAAATGGCTCTATGAGGCAGAGAGAACACTTAAAATTTGGCAGCATGCGAGCGATTGGCTGAGGGAGAGTGTGCCAGGTACGGTTTTGGATGGAGAGGAGAATCAGCCTGTGGAGACTGGGCATAGCGGGAGACCGTGCCAGTGACTTGGAGGGCATGCATAAAAAAATTCGGAAAAAAAAAAATCTTCCTGACTGAAATTTAACTGAGCTTCATTTATATACTGGAGAATTTGCTTTGCCAGTTGCCTGTACTTTTTGGAGGAAGCATCGTTCTGGCATGCTGTTTGGGTGTCAGATCATGAAACAGTCATTTTTCCCAGCAGTGTTGGAAGACACTCACAAATGATGTCATCCTGCCGACACGGGCGTGCGGCACATCAAACGCTTCTATATTTTGTCGCTTAATTTGGTGATAATTGGAACACACGCCTTGTAATGAAGCATCCGCAAGACTGACAGATGTAGACGGCAAAATGTGTGTTTCGCTCACGTACATAAAGAAATGTTAGGAGTAAATAGCTGACTTTTGGACTGTCATTTCACTCTATGGAGTGTTATTGATATGTGACGGTGGGAGGTGTTTTATCCACCCACTATATTTTGCTCTCCTATGCCCCCCAGGGCTTTGTGACCACTCCTGATGGCATTTTAACAATGTGCTCTTTGTATAAATAGAAAGAGAAAAACACCACAGGTACCGACACCAATTGACTGGGACGGAGGTGCTTCTTTATTTGAGAAGAAAAATATGGCAATAATCTCATTGTTGGATGAGTGAGATGAAAAGCCTCCACTATCAGGGGGGAAGGATTTGAAGGGAGGGGAGAAAAGGCTTTGAGAAAAAAAAAAAAACTTTTAATGATTAAGGAGTGATGAAACACCAAGAGCGTTTGGGTGAAGGAGTCAAGGGTGGCTAACAAAACAGTGTTGAGAGAAAATGAAGTTATGTTCCCCGGGGATTAAGCTGACAGATAGCGGAGGTAAAGACTGCCTTCTTTTCCAATCTGTCCGCGATATCGGGTCTGATCAGGAATAAGGCAGCAGAAGCCAAGAGCAGAAAACAGGACGGAGTCAAATACCGGGCTGCCAGTCAAGATTGAAGAGATTTCCAGAGTCTGGAGTGCAAAATAAAACATTTAAGATTGGAAACAGAGAAGCTGGAAACAGTCTATCTCGCGCGGAACCTGTTGGGAGAGCTGGCAAAAGATCTATTATTATTAAAATGCATTACTCAGACAAATGTTTGCGAAAAGGATGCTGCGGCCGTGGGAAAGATGCAAAGATGGTATCCGAGGGTGAGCCGGAGCACAGTGATAACATGGTAGCAGCAGGCTGGATTCTCATTCAGCCGAATGAACTGGGGAACAAGTGACAGTGGCAGTAATTAGAGGGGTTAGTCATGCAAAGGCTGTTAAAAAGAGCCGACCACTAATACTGGATATGGAATAAAAGGCAGCACAGAGATCAGGGGAGCGGATAAAGGTAGACCCATGAGCTTTAGCGCTCAGCCTCATGTCATTTTTTGGATATTAATTTTACGGGGATAACAAGGTAGGAAATTGCCGAGCGTCCAGCCGGAGTAACTTTGCACCTCCTTGCAATAAAAAGACAGTTTACTTTACCCGAAGCTGCTCGGCTGCTGAGTTTGGAGCCGATGCTGGAGTGAAACACTGACTGACCATTTTAGGCAGCGTCCAAATGGTGGCAGTAATGTAACGCTCTCAAAGCTTTTTAACAGCACGGAGGCAGTGAAGCTGGCTGTGCCGGTTGCTGTGTCACCAGCTGTTGCAATGCTCTGGCAGCATCTGTGCATTCAGTATTTATAGCGAGTACAGTAAGTGACATCATTCACACTAACAATGAATCCATATGGCTGCTGAGGCGCCATTATTCCTTACCTGGGTGAAGCTTTTGTCACGCGGCACTTTTCTCTCTTACTCTGCCGACTGATACCAGAGGAAGCCACAGTCTGGCACTTACAGCACTTTGCACGCTGGACGGGAAAAAAAAAAAAAAAAGGAATAAAACATTGACCTGCTGAAGGTCGCTGACTAATCCTCCCCATCTCCGTTTCGTCTTCTAGTGGAATGTTTCCTGCGTGGTCAATTGATTAAAGACGAATTAATTCCAGAAGAAGCACCATGTAAGCACAGTGTCAGCTTAATTAAATTTTGTTTTGTTTTTTTTCTTTTTGTAATTAGATTTTGATAAAGAGCCTCACTTGAAAACAGTGCCTCCTGGATGGCCTGCTAATAAAAAAGAGGACCAAACCTGAAGGGCCCTATCTTTTCAGCTGATATTACGCTTCAGTGGCAAATATTCTTATTCTCCCAAGGTTACTGTTAAGTGGTGTGGTGGTCTGGTCCGCCGGTGCACTTGGTATCTTTGTCAGCCTTGCTCACAAGGCCGTGTTTATTTGTTATTTTCCTCCGTTTTGGCTCAACGTGACCCTGTTCCTGCTCTGACTCTATTCACTGCACTGATAAATAACAATCTGCTTTCCCCTCAGAGAGTGTCATTTTTTTTTTTTTTTTACATAAAATTGAGTGGTGAATGAGTGCCGTGTTGGGACCCAAATTATAATAACCCTTGCCCTTCACCTTGGCGGAGAGCAATGGTTTTTTTTTTCTTCCAAACATCTCTCTAAATTATGGACCATATGTCAAGCTTTGAAAGTTTTTTTGTTTTTTTTTTTTTCCTGAGTTCTCATCAAACTTCACACGGTTTTCAGCAGCAGGTGGAGTTTTGTTAATAGCTTGTGCGCCACGACTCGATTCCGAGGAGCGCGACATTCAGTTGGAGGGCTAGTATGAAGTGCAGAGTGGATGAAATGGAGGAAAGTTAATTAGTCGTCGTTGCTGCATATTGTTGTTCAGGTACGCAGCGCAGACTCCAGCAAAGTAAAGAAAAAGAAAAATGTAATTGCAACGCTCCAAGGTAAGGAAATGGCTTAAACGTAGCCACAACGTCACAAAGTTACCTCTGACAAAGTTTTCACTCCACAAGCGACTATCTGACTCCCCTCGCTCACATATCAGACAACGGTTTGGGTTCCAAAAAAAAAATCCCTAACACATCAGAGACATGACCAATAAATGACACAGAAATGTAAAATAATAAATGCTGAACACACCGTCGTCACGTGGTCGCAGTTTGATTACATTTTCAGAAAAATACTTGGTTAGGTTTAGGAAAACATGATGGTTCAGGCTTGATTAACTATAATACTTCGGTAACGTCCATTACAAATGTACCTGTGTAGCCCGAGTAATTTCTGTTGCCTTGTACTGCATTACATTGCGTTATGATATGTTCTTTTGTTACACTAGACACTACTATACTTCTTTTTTTGTACTATACTCCTCACTTCCTCCTCCATAGCTGGAATATGTACCACAGGAGCTCGAGGTTGCAGCTTAACAACAAGCATAAATACGGCTGCTTTTATTTTTTTGCCTGTATGGTCGTTCTTCTGAGGAGGACAGGCTCCATATGATGCAGGGCGACGACAGACATAAACATCCAACAGGTCCACCGCCACAGTTGAGAAGTGACGTCCATTTCACAAGTTAGATGCGTCGATGCCCTCATTTTGCTGTCATCTCTCTGTGTGAAAGTCGAAATAACAAAACAGAATGACAAAAAAAAAAAAAAAAGAAAAACGGTCTTGGTTTTGCACTGTGATGATTAAAAAGGAGAATAACTGATCGTTTTTATCAAGGGGCATAGGTTTGGGTTTGGAAGCGTGTGTGTGGGCAGTTTAACATTTATCAAATGTTACGTAAATTGCTGCATTATCAGTGCACCGAATCTTTGAACAAAATCCAACTTCGTTTATTTGAGAAATTCTTGATGTTAAGTGGTAGATAAGAAAAAAATCGCAGCTGACACGATGCTCTTCACCTGGGTACAGCTCTGCTTTATAAACTGGCGAGCAGTGATTCCCAGCAGATGGCCAAATGAAGCTCCAGGTGTATTACGCACACTGACAATCCGTCACTGAACATTACTGGGCAATCACCTTTTTTTGTGAAAATCTTAAAAAGCCACCTTTTAACGGTCCTCCTCTGCTGTGAGTCTGTCACTTCAAACACGCCTCTTTAGTTCCAGGTATGGAAATGCAATTGAAACAGACGCTTTTTGTTTTTCACCGCGTACAAATGAAAAGATATGACAAAATAAAAGCAGCCATTACACGCTCACACAGCCATGTTGTCTGCCTCGCAAACCGGCCGTCCCCGCGGTCTCCAGTGTGCTCGCGAGAGCCTCAGACTGCGTTACAGACACGGTTAAATGAGCACACACAATCTTGCAAAAAAGAAGGACGCTCACTCACGGACACTCAGATGTTTGAAAGAAACCTATCATGAGCTGAGCGATCTGAAGCAGTCAGCACGCCGAGGGCACAAAGAACTGAGGGAGGTTTGTCTTTCTTTTCTCCCTCTCCGCATTTGTTGCGACTTGTGTCGCCCCGCTCCTCACCTCGTGACCACGTTTAATTAGATTAACAGTGTGGGGTTTTCATCCATCAGCTATTCGCTGCATTGACTCCAAAAGCGTTTGGATTAGAAATGGAAAAAAATGCCGCTGATGCGTGTTTGGACGAGAGGGGCCGTGATAGAAACTCTTGTTTGAAGAACCTCGGTGATGGAGAGATTCGCTGATAGGCCAGTGCAGTTCAATAGCAAAGCAAGCAAAGCCACTCTTCAAACACACTCTGCCTGACTGGATGTGTTAAAATCACTGCGCTGTAGTTATGTGGACTGACAGATTGCTTTCTTTTCACCAGTGCAATTGATTTTCCTAAGTCTCTATCTGGTCTCCAATCCCACTCCTCCTTTTGAGCGCGAGAGTTGAAGTAGACAGCGTTCATTCTTTAGACGTGTTGAGCAACGTGTAGTGTTAATGAAGGGAGCTGCACATACGTGAAAGTAACAGTCTGTTGGTTAGAAGTTTTCGAAATGTCAACGCGTTCGCTTTCAGAGCCTCGGTTTGCGCCTCGCTCGCCGTTTGAAGCTCGGTCCGATCTCACTGTGCAAAGGCTTCGAACGAAAACAACTGATGCTGAGGTTTTCCAACAGCTGGATACAAAGCTGAAGACAGCAAATTAAATGTTATTTGTCGACTCTCTCTAGAAAAAAATAAAAAATTGCAGTGTTAATGGTCTGCGAGTCATATTGGCAGGACGACAACATTCTCAAATCGCTACCCCTCGCTGTGCAAAAATAAATCTGTTTTCTGGTTTGACAGTGCTTTTGTTAAGGTTTGGAACAGCAATGAGTTTTTTTTATATGCGTCACATCAAAAGTTCTACAATACATGTCACATCATGTTCAGATCACATGTGGTACGTGGTGGCATGACAGATATAGGTGACCTGGCTGCCGAGACAAAATGTTTTGTCATCCATAAGCGTGAGCCCACTGCATATTTTGAATATGATATCGGGACAATTCCAGCAATCACTGTGGCGACAGAACCAGGTACTTAAAGCCAAAATCTGATATTTTCCAAACCCTGACTGAGTGTTTTTTTTACATCTAAACCTTACCAGTTGTCACAATGTATTATCTGAAAATAAAAAGTGGTTTCAACATACCAGACCAGAAGTTTCAAGGTATACAATGTTTGCAGAAACATAGTTTGCGAGGTTTAATTGATCGTGGTTTGCATTACAATGAGTGCTTTGTTAGTAAGGGGAGCTTTTTTTTTTCATATTTACAATAATAAACAAGTTGTTAAGCCGCCCAGTTGCCAGGATAAAATGTTAGCATGTAGCATTACTGTGAACCACTCATATGTTCACATAAAGGCTACAGACCATATTGACATTGCATTGCATTAACATCGCGTTTACATCAGATTAGACCCTAACCATAACCCTGCCAAGCCACTGACCAATGTTCAAGTCTGCGTTTCAACTTTTGTAAGTGTGACACCACAGGATATTTTTAAGGAAACCAAAGGACAATTACCAGCAATGATTGTGGCAACAAAAACAGATATTTTTGAAGGGAAGTCAGGCCATCTCTAGCTTGGATCATGGAAAACAAAACAGGTATTTTTGCACCAAAACACGATGTTTTCCTCACTATAACCAAGAAACATTTACCCCAGAAAACACATGTATACTGGTAAGTTGGTTGGATAAAAGTTTAAATTAAAAAAAAAACAAAAAAACCCTTAAATTAAATTGTTCTGGGCTGACAGATAGATATCTCAAAACCACATAAAGCCACCATATGCATGGCTCATTACCGTCATAGATAAAGAACATCTTTTTTGATGTCTTTTCTACTTTTTGGTTGTCCTCTAAATGCCTTTTTTTAATTTGGATGATCAGCCCCTTTAAGTGTAGATTATGTGTCTCTTTATACAAGAGCCCTGTTTCAAGCCTCTCCAGCAGCTCTGTGGCAGCGTGTCTGCACCTGGATGAAACACACTGGGCCTGGGCAGCCCCCTTTGTTTTGAATAATCTTTGTGTTAAATATATAGCAACACAGTGCAGCAGAGCTCGGCTGATCTACCCTCCGGTGTGCTGAAAGATTAGATTTCATTGCATTGCTTGTTTTAACTGCTACTCTCAGCAGACGCTCTCTTGAAGTACTGAAGGACAAACACCAAGCAAAGTAGTCTTTTTTTTTCTTTTTTTTTTTTTTAATGCAGCGTAACCATCTTATTACCATGCTATGTAGTGCACATTATTTCATTTTTTGACCTGCCTTAAGAAAGTTAAGGATTAGGAAGAAGCAATAAATGTGGAAAAGCTGAGCAGAAACACTTAATGATGCGTGGAAGGGAAATTATCATATTAATAATCAGCTGTGGTCGTCGCGGAGTGTCTTGACAACAGCGCTGAGAGCTGGCAGCAAGAACCGCTCGAGAAGTTATTCAGAATCAAAATCCCATTTATTCCGAAGCAACACTTTATTTTTTTTCTTCTGCCATTTTCTGTTGACTGACTCAGCTCTCACATCTCAACACTTCGGGACGGGCGGAAATGCAACCACGGAGCGCCCGGCTATTTGCAGGAAGCAGATAAACCGAGAGCCATAATTCAAACAGGGGGGTTTATGAAAAGCTCTGGCAGTGAATGACAATGGTTACACAGTCAAAGCAAGTTAAGGGGAGAGAAAAGAAAGTTAAATTAGACTGGCGGTCCACATCACTTTTCCCGAGCATTTTATTTTTTATTTTATTTTATTTTTCTGCTTCCATATGTTTCCTTGTGTTTGTGCCTGGGGCTTCCTGGATATCTTCACGAATTAGCATTTGGCAAAAGAGTCCAAATTAAAGACTAAAGCCTCGACTCAAGCAGTAACAACTCTCCTCTGGTTCTCAGGAGCCAGTCCTCTGCTGCTGTGCCCCCATCATGGATAACTGCACCGACCACAACTATTCTCCTAATTAACTTAATTGGTCAAGTGATTATCATCACCTCATGAGCACTTTGTTTAATGAAATGATGGGAGTTTCAGCAGTGGCACACGACTCCAAATTATCTTCTGTCAGTGTTTCCGTTGCTTTGTGTATATACTTATTTAAAAAAAACCTTGGTAATAATTAGCGAGTCAAAACAGTTTCTTCTGCGACTGCTGATGTTGCTGTCATTGAGAGAGTAATGACAAACGGCGGCTTTAACCTTCCGGCTGATAGCATGCTGCTCAATTGGATTGCGAAAAAACCCTTGAACGCAAGTTGTGCTTAATTTTCTTTACAAATTTAAGTTTTACAAGCAGTGTCATTAGGGGAAAACTGAGATGGAAGACTTCTGTTGTGCCCGACAAAACCTTGGACAGGCTTTTCAGATGGACAGAAAGACAAAAAATAATTGCAAAAACAATTTGCGTCTGATATGGACTTTCCACACGAAAGTCTGCTGTTAAAAACGACATCTATTCTTTATCTTTCAATGAGAAATCCAAACTTTGTGAACACACCAATTGTTTTACCCTGAAGGTGCACTGCTTAGTTTTGAGAAGGAATTCAAACTCAGTATTTTAGTATTTACAATATTAATGAGGTGATAATACACATTCAGAAATATATACATATATTTTCTTTTCCTTGACTGGACAAACAAGCTGTCCCGGAACACTGTTTGAAGCTAAAAAGGTGGCAGGGTCCGCCATATATAAACAAAGTAAAACATTAAGAAATTGTGCTGGCCTTTATTCAGTCATGAAGAGAGTTTGTTTGACAAAGCATTACAGAAATATATCAGTCAGTGAAGAGGATCAAATGTCTTCAAAATGTCTTCCCCGAAAACTACATAGTGCACCTTTAAAAATTTCCACCCATCGACACAAAATGTCTCAGTGATTGCTCACTGGGGGATGTTTAAATTTCACCATCACACGTGTGAGCTGCATACTGGCTTCTACACTTCACTTATCGTGATTGCACAAGATCACACAGTCTGCGAAGGTCAAACATCCACGTTAAGTAACGATAAGCAGAACGCTCTGTTGAGCAAAATCAAAGCTGATGATCAGAGGTCACACATCACACATTTCAAAATGGAGTCAGAGTCCAATTTTTAACACAAATTGTAATTTCAAAGGAAAATCCTACAGGCATTTACTGTACTATTTCTACTTCCATCACAGGCATACGCCTCTTGGATTCATTTCCACATACTACCAACTGACACTGCTCAGTATAACATGTAATAAAGATAAAAAATAAAGCCAAAGGCTCAGTTTAATAGAAGAGCTCTTGACCCAGGACCTTTGAATTCTCAGGTTTCCATTATAATGTGTTTAAACCGATACTTTTGCTCCAGCGCCACTTATTGGCTTAACGCCACCAAAATCTGCGACAGTCACTCCGACGTCACAGCTACAGATCCACAGACGTGGTTCTAAAAGCACTGAGTGTTCGGGAGATGTGACAGTTTCTATAACGTGTAGCGTTTGTGTTCGTGTCGCACAGGCAGTTCTGAAGTGTGAATGAAACCTGAAGGGTTGAGGTGACTCACAGTTAAGAACAGAGACAGAGAAAGAGAGACACGTCATCTCAGAAGGACAGGGACAATCAGCAGATTGGAACTGTACGTGTGCGTGTGTGTGTGTGTGTGTGCATTTCATTCACCTTCAGCTCTACGGAGGGCTTCCCTGAGCAGGATTCGAACCCACGGTCTTTGGTTCCAACAGGGTCCTTGCATCCACAGAGGTGGCCTTGGGGAGACGTGACTATATAGCATAATTTCTTTTACATACAGCTGTTGTGTCTGTCACTGAGTGTAGCTATCACATCATTCATTCAGTCATTATTCTCTGTCGAAGCTGCTGTAGCGAACACATTTCTGATAGCTCAGCTAATTAGGAAGTTTGTGCATGCAGCTGGACTGTATTCAGGCCATTTCTTTGTTTGCTTCTATTTTGGCATATTTTTTTTTCCAAACTTGTAAGAATGCCACTAGTTCTGCCAATTCAGAAGTTTTGTCACAATAAGGTTGTGGATTGAAATCTTTTTTTTTTTTTCATCTCTTGCAAGAGACAAAAAAAATCTTCTCCTGAACCTGGAATCGAACCCAAGTATCGTGGGTGATAAAACTACAAAATATAACCATTAGACTATTACTGACAACAGCATCTAACAGTGTTGTTTTACACTCGAGACAGTTCGACAACTAAAGTTTTACAAACTCAAAGCCAGACAGAAATACCCTCCATCTGAGGTTCTCTCTCCAAAATTGATCAAGGTGCTCTGCAGCAGATTCTCTCTTCAAGCTGATCTTCTTTGTTGGTTGTTGAAGTCCTTTTTGGGCGGGTGAAGATAATCGAGTAGGCGAGGACACTGACTGCTGATCTGGAAAACATCTGGATCAAAGCGAGGACAGAACACGCTCGGGTACGTGACGAAGGTACAGTGGTAGTGTGTGAGTGAAAAACACAGACAAAAAGCAACAGAAGTACTGGAAAACTTTTCAAACTCATGCTGCGCCCATTTCCAGACATGAATTTCCATCGTCCACCAATCTCAACTAAAATAACCTTCAAGGGAGCAAAACACAGGTACATCCAAGGTGGTCGAGTTGGCTGGCTTGAATAAAGATGAGGGGTTTTTTTTGTCCGAAACCCACCTAAGGGTCACCAAACCGCCACGATGGGGGTCACAGTGCCCTCTTGATTTTAACAGGTTTATGAATACTCTTCAAGCTTAGAGAAGGAGAGAGGTTAAAAAGGCTCGGAACGCAGGTGAGGCTTCATCACGCTGGGATTTAAACCCAGGGCCTTTGTATCAGCAGTTTGAGAGCACCTGTGCGCGTCTGCATTTTTTTTTTCCACCTTCCACTCCACTGACTGCTGCCCTCAGCAGGACTGAACTCACAACATCAGATCTGAAAGGGCTTTGCGTCCCCCGAGAAAGGCGACTTAGTGACTGAGCCACCGGGGGAGTCGCGGCTTTTTCACACACCGCTCTAACAATGCGAGGCGGTGACGTAACGTGTTCCAGACCGGGCTGTTTCTTTTTGTCCGCATGAACAGTCAAACTGTTGGTGGGAGAATGAAAAGTTTGGGAGTACTGTCAAATATTTAGGTGACATTTGATCCAGCACTAAGCCATAAAGATCAAGTATTGCACACAGTCCAAATGTATGTAGCACATGTTGCTTTTTTTTCTTTTTAAGTTGCATTGAACAAAACAAAAAGGCATTTTTTTAAATTCTATTTAATGTGTGAAATGTAAAATGTCTAGAAATTTTGATTTGATATGCTGGACCACTGTCTTTGTATCCGTCAGTGCTAAATTCTCATGCCTAAAATGGGCCACGACTCTAGAGAGTAAAAACTGAATAACGTAACAATCCACGCGGCTGAGACATAAACTTGACACACTTTTAGCATGAACTGGAGCGGCAGAACATCCTAAAAAAACTGTGCAGCAAATCTGGGACCTAGCACCCAAACAGGCGGAGGGAGAGAAGTGTCAAAAATGCAAAAAAAACAACAAAAAAACAACAACAACAACAAAAAACAAGCTCTTTTTCCTGATGAAATGTATGGCTAACACTTAAAGTTAAGTCTGACAGTGGGTATGTATACATAATTATTTGGTCTGAGTAAGGTGAGATTTCCGATCTAGCTGTATTTCTAAATTTTGGGATTTTCAGAGACCAGATACATTTTGGCGAAGAAGAAGAAGAAGAAGAAGAAGAAGAAGAAGAAGAATCCTAACATGAAATACTGTTTCCCCTTGTTCGGCGTGGAGCTGACTGAATCCAGGTTCCAAACAGCGAATCCTGCTTGTGAAATGACATCTACTTTGCAGGCATCGCAGCCATTGTGAGCATGCCTTTACATTTACTCGCAGCTCACCTACTGCCAGACTGAATGTCCATATCAGCGTTCTCAAAACGTCTTTAACGTTGAGATGCAGTTGAGGTTAGACGACTGAAATACTTACACAACCCATTCACCATCCTGTCCTCGGCACCCTTGCCTTCTCCACGAAGGACAAACCTTTATTTCAGCCGGGGCGCTGAACGTCGGCCGAGGATGCAAATCATTATCCGCGCAGTTGTCCGGCGTGAGTGAGAGGACGCCGGGCCGCGCAGCCGACGGCACATACCTACGAGCAATTAAACCCCAGAGAACATCGTGGCCTTAATGAAAGACGTAAACCACCTTTAAATGCGACATGTGCTCGCAAAACATAAGCATACATCATGAGCGATGAAGACGAGCAATAGACGGCACCTTTACTCAGGATGATTTACAGTAACCTGGCCACTGCGGGCGAAATCTTGCGAGATGGATTGCTGATGGTCAGACTGTCTGTGTGTGCTGCTCACTTTGGCTTTAAAATATCAAAACACTCCATTTCTATGCAGGCCTGCTTATCCCCTCTTTTTTTTCTCTCTCTCTCTCTCTCCCTCCCTTCCTTCCCCGGTGTCCCTCGGGAGAAAGCATGGGTGGGTTTTTTTTGTTTGTTTTTTTTCCCGAGCTCTGCCTTTGTTTACCTGGCTCTTTGTTCTGGGCTGTCACATTATCTCCCTAAGTGTCGACGTAGCCTCCCCACGGGCTCATAATGAGGAAGTATTGGTGGCACGCGGCCTTGTTTCTCTACATCGAGGGTATCACCGCATGTTAGGGCACGCCGTGGTTCGAGTGTGAACTTAATTGGCAGTTGACAGATTTATTCCAGCCTCTATGATAACGGTCGGTATTTATTCAAAAAGGGAGCCGATCTTTGTTTTTGTCTCTGCAGAGGAGCCGTGCCCAGAATCGGCATCACAGGATCTGGAGCCCTCTCTCCGAGAGAGGAAAAAAAAAAAAAAAGATTCAGTCCAGTTATTGTACAATCGCCAGCTGCCAAGTTTTTACAATATCAATTAGATCTTAAGCATCAGAGAGTAGAAAGAGTAATCCGTCCGACCAACGAAACACTGCCCCTGATACAAAGCCAAACTATCATAGCTCTCGCCGCATGGAGCAAGATCAAATCGAAGGCATTCCCTCGCAGACGTATTGACTTCCACCCTGCGGTGCGTTCGCAGTGTTCCCATCTCAAAGCGAGTTCACTCACGGGCCTCTGTGCCTGTGTCAGGCCGCTCAATCCGAATTTGTGAACACATCCCTCAAAGCAGACGGGGCAAGATGAAATCGGAAATCGCTTACCACGTCGAGATATGAAAACTTAGATCTACGTGAGCTTTTCCATCCAAATTAGCTGTAAACTAGCTGTTAATGACTGAATGTGCCTTGCGGTGAGAACATTCTGTATTGACCCCCCCCCCCACACACACACACACACACACAGACACACACACACACACACACACACACACACACCACCCCCGGCCTGTGAACACCCTCCACAGACAGTCCGTCAATTTGGATGATGGTCACCGAGCTTTTCCCCTGCCAGAGCGCGGGTCTAACAATTCGATTTTCACCCTTATGCCATTGAATTTTTAGTCAATGCAGGCCTTTTTTTTGAGGTTTTGATGTTGTTTTCAAGTTTTTACTGCATCCATGATCCTCTCACGTTCACTTGTTTAAGAACAGATCGGGGTAACGTGTTTCATGAGACAGTCCATTGTTTTTCTCTCTGGAGACCGGCACACTGCTGCTGTGATCATGGTTCTAGCTAAATAAGATCTGTTTCAAAGCATTATTCCTTTTTTTTTATCAGGGTTCACCTGCCCCCCCAAAAAAAGAGAGAGAGAGAGAGAGAAGATAGAAAATTGTTAATATTCAGCGATTGAGGTTGCACTGTCAGCAGCTCATAAGTAAACCTAATCTGGTTTTCGCTGGAATCCTTGAAACATCTGCCAACTTTGATTTTTATCTTTTTTTTGGTCGGCTCTTTTTTCCGAACACTGTGGTTATATAACCAACTATACCTCACAGCTTTCTCCAGATTTCCCAGAAAGCTCCATCATGTCTGCAAATAATACAACCCGGAAACCAAATCCATGCCCGGATTAATGTTCAGAGGAACGTTTCTGAGTGAACGGATCAGATATATGCTCCCCACTGTGACTACTGCAGGGTTTGTGTCCTGTCCATTCCGGTGAGGTAAAAAAGAGAACGGATAGGAGGAAAGATCGTGATTGTGGTTAAAGGGTAATCACATATCCTCTATCTCAAGTCACTGCTGACTTCCTCTGCACTAAAACAGGAGACAATAAAAGCAACTAACTAACTAAATAAATAAATATATTCTGGCATTCTCACGGTAACCAGCTTACATTGACCCATCCTCTTCTAAAGCTCCTGCACTGGAGCAAACGACAACACTACACCAGATCTCAAGGACCAGGCTACTAGCTGCATGGCTAACTGAGCTAACTATCTGACGGCTGCTGCAGTTAGCAGCAGTTAGCGGTTGCTCTAACAATATGCTGCCCCCTAATTGTTTTGAGTATACAGGTCAGTTCTGGACAGTTTTTATATTTTGCACCTTCAACATTTCCTCTTTATGATATTGGGAACACGATTATCTGAATTAATAATGTTTTCCTGAAAACATTTTTTGTAAATTGATTTCTATAAATGTATTTTCTAGTTGACAGGGCTGAACCCTGCGTCCATCAGGTGATGTAGAGTGATGTTAAGGTTTCTTAATGAAGCGATGAAGCCCATTGAATTAAACCCATTCATCACTGTAGGATCACATTATCACTCATGTCACTAAGCCCTGATATTGTTACCATTACTCATACTATTAACATTTCCACTGATCCTAGAATTATTATGCACTTTTATATATAAGTTAGCGAGATGTTTCACTTAAAGACAGAGGAAATTGCATTATTAATGGATTAAATAAAATAAGAAAAGGTCTGTTCCTAATAAAACTATGGTATTGTTAAGTTTGAATTCATATATATATATATATATATATATATATATATATATATATATATATATATATATATATATATTGCCGTTAGTTTTGTCAGTTAGAATAAACACTTCTTATCAATCATCCAGCTTCCTGGTTCAACTTCGACATCAACTTGCCACTAAATAAAGAAGCGAGACCGGCTGAACATCAACTTGTACGACAACGTCCAACCTGTATGACAATCACTTGCATTTGCTGCCTTGATTGAGGAAAAACAACAAGTAGAAAAAAAAAAATGAAAGTCCAAAGACCCCCCCCCCCTAAAATTTACGGTGTTCATCTTCCTCCTTGAAGATGGAATGACTGGCCTCAAAGAACATAACCCTGACAATTAATCCACTGAGTCATATGCACTGTTTCCTTTGAGGCTCCAGAGACACTGCTCCTCGCTCCGCTTCCAGTTCCTGAGACCTGCAGGACGTAGCCATTGTGCTCACATCAAACAGTCCTTCTCTAATAGCTCTGCCCCATTAATTCTGCTTTCATAGCATCAGCTTTCCTTTATGGTGTGGGAAACCTTGGCAATAGACCGTGGCAACAGGCCGTTCGTTCCCCATATAATTAACGTTGTGTCACGCCACTTTAAAATAAACCATAATAATGATTCGGCTAAATGACAAGAGGTGCATTTTAATGGGTAAGTCAGATTACTGCATGTTCTTAGATAGCCGTGGAAATCACCGATGTCACATGGCCTCAGTTTTTCGATCACACGTGCATTTCTGTGAAAAAAAAACGGGTGAGGTGCAATCCGACTAAACTTTGACGAGTATCACCAATGTCAAGCTGATTTCCTGTTGATTTCTCCGAGCCACGCTCTCAGTTCTGCGGCGCCGACATTTGTCAACCCCCGATGCCGTTTGTAGGCCGCAGAAATAAGTGCGAGGGCACGTCAGAAAGCATGGCTTCCAGCGTGTGGTCTGCACTCACGCTCACAGACATTCGAATTTTCCGAGCATTGCTTTAAATTGATCAGGCGCCGAGCCACCGCGCACCGTTTGGGCATCTGAGAAGCTTTCCAACTGGACCGGTTCGTGTTTTATCCTCGCACCAGAAGCTGTAGCGGCGCACCCACACCAATGCGAACCCCTTGCTGTGCTCTGCTGGAGGGTTATTGTCGGTCTGAGCGTGGCGTAATACGTGATAGATACTGTAGTTACACTGTCACTACTGCAATATTTTCTTTTCTTTCAGTGTGATTAATTACAGGCCTGGATTAACAGTCGGCTTATATATTAAAACACATGGAGCCGCTGGTTTTTCTTATGGGGGCATGAACACAACACATATTTTTAGCTGCTCCCCGTATCGGCCCAGATAAATCAAATTAATGGCATGCTGTCTAAACTGCGGCTTGACAGAAAACACAAAGTTTAATGGCTGAAACGTCCCTGTTGTATGCCGCCTCATTTATTCTCAGATTTGTAACACCGCGCGTCACGCGACCCAACGCCCCGTGTTTCCCAGCAGACACCACAGCTGCGCAAGTTTAAGCTCTACATCCCATCGACTCCTAATTAGGCTTAAATGTTGTTGATGCACGCGTTTGACTAGTGAGCCTATTGCTCAGTTCAGTGTATTATTAGCGGTTACACTCAGTCAGATGTGGCAGAGTGGCATTCAGACTGCTCAGGAGGCTCGTTGTAGCCCACCCTCTAATTAAGCCGATTCACTGCCTGTCGGCGTTTGCATTTATTTGCCGTGTCAGTGCGGTAAACGTGCATCAGGAAAACAGGATGGAACCACAAAACATCCATTACCAAAATGACCAGATATTTGCCCGAGAAGCCACTGGCATTAACATTAACAGCTGCGATTTCCCTTTACAGTGTTTCACTTCTGATAAGATTCAAACATGTTCATTTTCTGCATAGCTTTTAAGAAAGAATTCTACTAACAGCTCTGAATTTACTGCCATTGAATCCCCGATCACAACACCTACATGTTTTTTTGGGGGGTTTTTTTTCAACTAATTAGAGTCAGGTCGCAACACTCCTCCGCTCTTTCCAACTTCCTCACTTCCTAAAGCAGTTGTGGCCTCGCTGCCTCCTCAGGTGAAACCGCAGGATTAGATGGAGCATCTTGATGCTCGCGACCGGCATAGAAATTTTTTTTTTCTCAACTTTTTCTCCACAAAGTTTTCTTTCCGTCACCACTAATAAAATGTTGCTCTCGCCTCATCTGGTCTTTATTTAAATTTCCGGCATGTACTGTGAGTAATTATTACAATCGCACTTTTCTTTCATCTTTGGCGGCGTCTTTCCGTTTGAATTTGTGAGATTATGCATAGCTTTTTTTTTTTGCTTTTTTTCTTTTTTTTTTTTAACAAAAGATCCCAACCTCTATCCCCAAAGGGAAGTCAGCGCAGATGCTTGAATGAGAAACCCGCGGCACCAAACTGCTCCTGCGATTTACTGCCAGTTTATTATCCCGGCTTATTTCTGGCTCTCCTTCTCATGTCATTAAATCTTTTCCTACATTGGACTGCTGTTTGAGGAGGGCCAGAGCAACAATTAACCAAATTTGTTACCTCCTCCCCAGCTAATTTACCATCATCTGTCCTTAGCGGCTCATCTGCAGAGTCATAGATTTGGCTCCTGGCAATTTGATGCTTCCTGCACAAGGACACTGCTTTCCTCTCGCTCCACGCTGCACTTTGGTGCAGAATGATTACACAGAGAACAACGGAGAGACGTGGCACTGAAACATGCACAAACAGTGTGTGTGCATGCTGTGCGCACATTACGTTCAGCATACATACACACATCTGAATTGCGTGTATACAAAGCTCTAGGCAAGATTATTCCCTCTGGTTGTTACCTGGTTAAACTGTGCGTGCATGACTGCTCGCAAAATTTAAATCAAACGCATCTTTATCACATTCAGAGGCATTCATTTACTTTTGTGCTATAATGTGCTCTTCTTTTGCCTCTGGAGTTCTGAGTTTTTGGTGTTTTACAGCTGATGTTTTTTGTTTCCCCGTGTGTCCGTAAAGGATAATGGTAGGCGAGATGTCCATTATCATGAAATAAGGACCTCCGCTGAGTCCATTCATTCCTGCTTATGGACACCTCAAAGGGTGTTATACCGTGGCCGCCTGCCAAAGAAGAAGAAAAAAAAAAAGACCGTTCATTTATATTTCTGTGCATTTTGCAATCACGATCTGAAGTTCCAACTCAGTCGCTGTCACCACACCTGAGGGTTTGATGGATACCTGGAACAATCATTACAATCCCAATCAACAGTAAGAGTATCCACCCAGACCATGGACTTAAATAGTGCTGATCAGTGTTGAGGGCTAACATGTTACCAAAGCAGCATGTTGCAGTCATGTATTATAATAAGAAGTCACAGGGTAATATAACACGTCACTACTGATATCTCAGTAATCCGTTAGTACAGTTATGTCAGGTAACACGTTAAAGCCGTGCTCGCGGCCCGAAGTGAAGAGCTTATTGGTGTTTTTTTTAAGAACCCGTCCACACCAACATGACCGTGCTCATAGAGGTTCTGTGTGTGTTAGACAAGTTCTTTCAGTCCGTGTGACTGAAATGAGCCTGATGATGAAGCCTGATCCTCCGAGTGCACTTTAACTTACGTTCTTGAATCCCATGTGTCCATGCATTAGGCATGGAAGAGGAGATTTTTATCTCATCCTGTCATTACAGGCTACATTACATAACTGAGCCTACAGTTAAATATAATCACTCCTGACTGTGATCCTTTGTCTGCCTGCTCATCGTTTAAATCAAACGATCTCGGCTATTGAATTGTTCTATATTGATTATTTGGGCTTTTTAACAATAAAATAGAACTGTAATAAGTTATTGATTACTCTACACAGACAGTAATAATATATTACTTTAAATGAAGGTAATGCATTTTGAAAGTAACTTGCCCGGCACAGTTATTGATATATTTCATTCATTAAAGTTTTGTGACTGAGGGATCACAGCAGATTCCGGTGCAGGCGCGATGAATTCATTGAGAGACCATCACGCCGGCGCCTTGCGGGACCCTCTCAAGTTTAGTTTCCCCGTTCGTCTTACTGACAGGTGCCCGCGTGTCAAACAGCTGGAGCGGAGCGCATCTACGTGCATTCACGGTGAGGGCGGGAGTCGGGGTCGAGCACGTGGGCACAAATGTTGCACGTGCAGCTTTAAAAAAAAACAAAGAGCGGGTGTTCCTCTCTGCGCCGGTGTGTGTACAGAGCATTAGTCTTTTACAGCTGGAGTTAATGGCTTTGTGAATATATGTCTGACAGTTAAACGCAGTGTAGATGTTACTGTTGATGAGACAATAATCTCTAGTGCTGATGGTAATTGTTCGGGCCATAAAAGCGAATGCGGTGATCGTACGCTGGGGTGAAAGTGTAGGAAGTGGCGCGTCTCGAACCCAAAGCCCGTTTTCTTGGGATTTAAATGTTACTGATGAATTTAGTTTTTTTTGTTTTTTGTCCTCGCTCCAATATTTCCCCCTTCCTTCGCTCGGCACCAAACGAGCCCGGGTGCTTTGAAGAACCAAATGTTAGCACTTAACAAAAGCGCGGTCGTCACATTAAAGTCTAGCTTTCGATGATCACTGAGAATAACATTAGAGCTGCTTTAAAGTTCTCCCCTCCTGCCTAAAAGTGGAAACACCTGGGTCTCGCTTCCCTTCAGTGTATGGGATGAAACCCTTTGGGGGACTGAAGTCAGAGCGGAATGAGAGAGAATTCTGCCCTTACCCGGGAAAAAAACAACACAAAAAAATAAAACAACCCAGAAACATTACACTCAGCGCATCACTTCAGTGATGTGGCAGTCAAACTCTAAAGGATACGCCACCTGTCCCCGGCTACAAGCGCACTCTGTGTGGCTGCCTGGCTGTTTGGAAGCGGTTCAGCTGTCTGCGGGAGGAGGAAGAAATATTCCTGACGTTTTTGCATGCATCCATTATCTTCCTTGTGGGAAAACAGCACGAGTCCTTTCGGGGAAATTGTTCCCTCAGTTCTAATCCTCGCGGAGGCATCAGCAGTAGACTGATGTGGCTCTCTCTGAAGTAGCAAAATGGAGCTGTGCTGTCGTCTCTCTCGGCTATAACCCAACGCAGCACGGAGAATATGAAAAGGCTGACGAGAGGCTTTAAAGCCGCACTGAGAAATCAATGTGCTGTATGGCTAGCACAGTGACGGCAAAACATGTCCTTTAACTGTCTCGCCAGTAATTGCATCTACAGAGAAATCAGAAGGTGTATTTATTTTTAGTAGCTGGTAACGATATGACTAAAGCGTAAAGAGACATTAATATCACTCTTCTTCCTTTTTTTTTTCTCGTCCAGCCCCAAACTATGAAAAACCACCAACACAAAAACAAGATTAAGGCTTGAGAAACACTTTTGGACAAGCCACGACATCGTTCACATAGCTGCACATGTACTTCGTGTGTACCTGGGAGATTGCGGAGTGTATTCGCCGATAAGGGCCCGGATCCGTCCTTGTGGTATTTTTTTAGAAAAACCTCTGCTTTTTCATCTCTTCAGGGTTTCCAACTGTTGGCTGCTTGCTAAATGGTTTAATAATGACTCATCCGGCCCTTTCTGGTCAGACCGCACAGAAAACAATTTTCAGTAGTTTTGCTCATTGCCGGGCTCATGTAATCGCTTGAAATGTTGAATGACGAGGCTCGCCATAAAATCCAACCTTCACAGAAGTATTTCTCAGGAGATTTTTACTGCTGCCGGGAGTGGTTTGCAAAGAGACACATGGACCGCTGCTGTGAAGATATTTTTAATTTCGGCTGTTGAACTGAGTGTCCATAAAACGAAATGAACAAGTCAGCCCTCTTTGTTATGAGCACGGCGGACTATAACGCCGGTTTGATATGCATTAGTTTGATAAAATAAGCATTTATATTTATGAATGCCTCTCGTTCGGAAGCCTCATGTATAAGGAAATGACTTCAAAGTGCCTCCGAATGCACGGGCCGTTGTCCATGCGCCGTGTCGTCGAGAAGCCCCCCCCTCCGATGTAGCGGCAATGAAAAATGTTCATTTCGCCAATGCTATTTCCAGTGGCTGTGTTCATATTTTCAGTCGTCGCTGTAATAAATCATGAGGTCATCATGCCGCGGAGCGCAGGGGGGAGCTCACAGTAACAATAAAGCAGTGCTCGGTCCACACTGGACACGAGACGGTTTTAATAAGATGGAACGTGTGGCGCTGCTTTCTTTTTCCCTCAGGGCCTCTTCGGGTCTTTTCCACACCAGACGCCTGGTCCACACTCAGCGATTTGACGTGTACACAAAGTAATAATGAATGTCTGCTTTGTCTATGGATTTTAACCTGTAGAGGAGTAAATCATGATTGTTTAATTGATCTCTTTACACGTAAAGTTGGGTGAATTAATAGGTGGTTTTTTTGGGCCACTTGGTGGCAGCAGAGCAAACTGAAAGCAAAACATATATGTTTAAATCTCCAGTGAAATCCCTGTTTGTCCCTCCACTCTCTTAGCAATGACTCCCGTGATGGATTATGGCGTAACCTCATATTTGCAGTTCGGTTTGTCTGTTTCATTATGAAATAAATATCGACTGCGCAGTGTAAGGACTATAGAATGGCGACAACACTGGTGTTTAGATTCTCTATCCTTGCTTTCACTGTGCTTTTATGTGAGCCAGCAGGCGTGAAAGGCAGTCTCCTGGGACAATTAAGACTGCCAATCCTGCCAGCCTGGTAGTTGTAGTAGTAGTAGTTGCTAGGAAAAACAGAAATGACCCAGTTCTCTTTGTGACAGTGGTGCCATCAATAATTTCCCTTGGAAATTCTATGGGGGCTAAAAGCTGTCTATCTCCACTTTAAATACAAACACAGTGAAGCGTACGCACCACATAAATGACAATGACACGCAGACCGTCTTCTTATGAACGAGGCTGTAAGATGAGGGAACAGTCTGTGATTTCTGCCTCAACAGATCCCTCAGTAAGAAGATTGAAAACTCATTTTTTAAATTATTATTTTTTTAGTCAGAGTTTAGCTCGACGCTGTTGTGAAGCACTGTGGGATCATGGGAACTGTCGTCTCCATTGCCGCTGCCGAAAGGAAATTTACCGCGACTCAAGCAGAAATGTTCGCTCACGAGGTGATGGATGTGAAGGAAGGGAGAAGCTTCGGGGGGACTCAGGTGTTAAACATTTATCGACGCTCGGCGGAGGAGGATGGTGGCCGCGAGCGTTACGAGTGGCGACGCTGGGCAGAGTCTGACCAGCTCTGAAGAGAGCAGTGTCTAACCCTTTCCAGACCCGCTGGACTTACTTAGTGTCCAAACAGGTCTACTCTTCACTCATCGACATGTATGTAAGGATGTTATTGGGTATTTGAATCTGAGCGACTTAGGATAAACTTAGATAAACATAGATCTTTGTTTATCTAAGTTTATCCTAAATTGCTGCAATCTACAATCTTATAGAAGACAGTTTGTCCATCTGAAGCCCAGTTCATCCTCTCCTATATTTTACCTTTAACATTGAGAAGCAATCCCTAAAGTTTTATTGTTACGTTAAGTCATTGACAATTTTAAAGTTGTTCATTTGGAGTAATGTTTCCTGCCAATCGATAAATATAGATCTTTTTTTGTTGTTGTTTTAGTCCTGGGGGGAATATCTGACTCTTAACATGTTCTTCACCAGCTAGACTTTTACTTTGTCTGTCTTCCATTTGGCTACTGGGCAGGTAATGAGTTTATCTATTATGCGCTATTATGCTGTGAGAGGCTTCCTGCTGCATCTGGAAACGTGGCTGATGAGAGCGGGAAAAGGCTCCAGAGGTGAAAAGGCTGATCCTCTGCGAGTCTGGTGAGCGACCTCTTTCACACCGCATTTAGTAATTTGTCTGATTGTTTTCGTAGAAATATCGACAGCTCCTCCGGTGGATTCTAAGAACTCAGCAGCGGCAACGCTCCAGGGCGCAGGCGGAAATCACGCGGAATAAAGTGGAAAGTAACTTTCAGAAAGACAGATGTATCTATCGCAGAGCCCTCGCTCTCTAACCAGCCTTTGATGTAATATTTTTTCAAATATGTCATCTGTCAATAACAACTGTGCTTAAGGCCTTGTACCTTTGATGAGCAGCCAGTGCCTGCAGGCTACAAAACATACATTACCAGGTACTTGAAGCGAAGTTTGCAATTCATATTTGCACTGAGATGCACGTCAAAATTTATATAGCGAGTCTCTGGATGGGAGTTAAATGCTTCACGAAGAACGAGATATCCGCACTGCGCAAACCTCGGATGAACTCGTCTTTCGGAGTTTGAGATGTCTGACATCAAGTTCCATCGCCGACTTCGTCGCGCGGCTGTTTACTCTGCAAAGAGATGGGATCTGGAATAGCTGCGAGGATGAAAATTCTTTGTTCTGAAAATAATTGGACCGTCCCTTTGGGGCTGTTGTTTCTTGTGGTGATTGGCTCATTGTTTACAGTAATTACCACACTATCAGAATTAATTTAACAATATCACACGGATGCGAAAACACTGCACTCAACACATTTATCGAGCTGAGAAATGCGTTTTAACGTCAAGGAAAAGGAAATAAACGAGACATCATCGGGGCAGTTGCTGACGGGGAGTCCGTTCTGTTTCGCCCGTTCGGCACTCTGCGTGATTTCTGTCCCCTGGGGAAAAAAAACCTTTGTCTCGGACTTAAACTTACAGCGCCAGCAAGGTCCTGTGAATGCTCTTAATTGAGCCAGCAGTACCTGTTAGTGTCTTTAATATTCTTACAACTCCTTTCACTTAGCTTTCATCGGTGTACATAAACATTTGTTTAATGCCGCGCCGCTCAGCGGAGGCCAGATTTTATTCTGCAGTGAAGCTGAGGTGCATTTAGTTTTTACTGCCACATAACCACATGTCTGAATCTGCCTTGTTTACGCTCAGTGCAGTTACTGATTCCATAAAAGCTTTCAGTGTATAGATAGATAGATAGATAGATAGATAGATAGATAGATAGATAGATAGATAGATAGATAGATAGATAGATAGATAGCGCAGTGTGCTGGAAGGCAGTCCCAGGTGCTGATTGTTTGATGAGCTGCTGCCTTAATTCAAGCACTAATTACACGCAGATTGTGTTCGTGGCACAATTCTGCCTTTGCTCCTTTTCACGTATGCAAATCTGGCTCTTATGTGTAATGGAGAGAGCTAAGCACTGCGCTCTACCCACATGTGTTCCTCTGCCTCCTCAGGTCCGCGGAACTGCAGCGCAGGGAGACAGGGATGCCAAATTGGGTGAAAAAACTATAGCGGAGGCAAAATTTGAATAACCATATGGGCTGGGTCTTTGAAGCAGGCACTTGGACACGCCCCAAGTGTGACTGACAGCACGGGAAACACCTGCTTTGAACTCGCTGATTGCATCTATTAGTAGCACAGTGAGCATTCGCCGTTGCACCGGGGCT
This sequence comes from Acanthopagrus latus, assembly GCF_904848185.1. Lineage (NCBI taxonomy): Eukaryota > Metazoa > Chordata > Actinopteri > Spariformes > Sparidae > Acanthopagrus > Acanthopagrus latus. The sequence continues at coordinate 21,700,711 of NC_051051.1, read as the reverse complement.
TTCTTCGTATTCCAACTTCTGCACTCTTTTGCACTCTGACACCTAAGTTTATCCTCTGAAGTATGTACAGAACTTTCAAGGCCTTTGCTGAGATGAGTCCGTCTTCACCGGGGATGACAACGAAATGCTGTCTGGCTTCTGTCTTCAAAGACGCCGGGGCTGCTAGCTCTTCAGATCACAGCACAGTCCCCTCGTCTGGCAGGTTTTGTGTGTCAAATATCTAATAGCGGGATGCGCCCTAGCAGACCCGCTGCTGGCTCCGATCACCTGTTAGGTTGTGGGGAGAGAAGACATGGGTTCAGGTGGAACACAGAGTATAAATGATGGAGTCTCTGGAAAATGACACGCTGCTGCTGCTGGTACATCGTGTCAGTGTTAGTGTTTTCTCTCCGTTTGAGTTTGTTCGGCTAGTCTGCACTTTGGATCACACCTCAATATCCTGTGGTCCTTTACTGATCCGGTCGTCTTGTCCTCCACTCCCTTTAAGTTTGGGCCTTTTCCTTCGAAATGTTTTTCAGATGGATTTGTGAAGAAGCCACACGAGCAAAAAAACTTGTGCTGCAACTTTTGACAAAGACGCAGCTGCCCTGTCATTTCTTACTGGAACTTGACAAAGCTGGTGGTGAGGGAAAACTAGATTTCCCAAGGTCACGAACAACTGGGGGAACCGCCACCAGAGGGTTTTTTGCTGTTGCGCATTTGTTTGTCGCTCCAAACCACCATCTTTTCAAAACCCTGCATTTGTAATAGGCCTCAGACGAACAACAGCATCCCGCCTCTTCAAATCCTTACCTCTGGACACGCTGAAATATGCGTACAATGAGACGTGCCTCTTTGGGAGCGGCGGGAAAGCCACGCGAACAAGAGCAGATCGTGGGAGCTCCGCACAAAAGAGGCCCACTCGATCCCGGTGGGGTTCGGGACCGTCTCGCTGTGAGGCGGCTTTGCTAACCCCTGAGCCTCGAGGAGCCCCGTGTGATCCAGAGTTGATTTACGCTGGCGCACTTGCGTGAAGTGGGAAGGACTTCTCAGAAACGCTCCGCAAAGTGCTATCACTAATTTTTTCGCTGCCTCACAAATTTCCATTTTCCTCACAGCACTCTCCACTTCAGCCACAAATTGTAGCTTTTCAGCTGAGTCTCGCTGCTCTCTGAGAGTCTAAAAACATTGTTCACCACACACAACTAACCCCAACAACGTCAGTATGTCAGAGAAGTGGGAATGAGGGACCCTGGGACACATGTGGCTGTGCAATAACTCCTCCATTATTCACACACAAAATGACTAAAGCCATTATGACTGCCCGTAACACTATTTCTTTTTGCTCCGCAGCACATATTTTAGACCGCGATTGCATTGAATGTGATATTAGGGTCATTATTTGAAATGATTTGTATATAAATCGTTACGTGTCAAATCTGCCACGTATTAAATGATCAGATATGCAAAGTCAGAGTAAATTGAGAGATTGTTCTTCAGGCAGTCCAGCAGCTCAATGCATCTATTATCAAACCTCTATTATTCTAATTTAATACCCTATTTGAATGGGACCTCAGGACATCCCATGATTTTTAATAACTGCAGAGATTGAGACTGATTTTAATGCACTTTGAGTTCTCCATAACTGTGCTGCGCAGAGTTTGAAATTAAACGGGCACTCCTTTGCACATGTTCGACCTGAATCCTTTTGCTCTGACGGGGGAGGACACGAGGCTCTGACTCACAGCTGAATAACACACTCTGACCTGTGTGTCACGTCCCTCACATGACTGGATGTTGCGTTTCACACGCGAGATCACGGATCTGTTCCGCGGTAAACTGCTGCAGCCTGCAGTCCCTCGTCTCTGCCGGGCCGCCTTCACGCCGCATGTGCTAAAATTACCGGAGCCGCTCTCATCCTGTCACATTATCATGAGACAGAGGAATATGCTAATTTCGGTGTAATTTCCTGTCAATGCAGGTAGCGCTGGGGAAGAGGAGAGAAAGTGAAATCTTGAAGGGAACATTCAGTTTCTCCAAAAAGCAACACGCTTCCCCGGTATTCTGCCAGCGCCGGCTGCTTTAATCTGCGTGCAGCCACGCCAGTCCCTCCAATTAATTTTGGTGGAATGCAGATGTGTCCAAATACCATCGTAAAGAATGTAAAGTGACGTGTTATGAGGCGGGAGGAAGTGGAGGCAGAGCAGAAGTTGATGGATGGAGCCAACCCAGGAAAAAAGATGGCGTCGACTTATTTTAACTGACCTCCACCACCAACTGAATTAACCTACGTAGTTTATGTAAGTCGTGTTGTTGCTTTATTCTTTATGCAAATGTCAGATCTTTGCTTTTATCACTATGATCAAAGGTCACCTGACTGTGGATGGAGCCAGAGGCCTGGTAGTTTTGCCGGATCGGGACCACGGAATCACGGGGGGGATCCACCACAGTCGTCAGGGGCCGAGCGAAATTGGATGCGAGAACTAGGCTGGATGTCAAACTGGGATTGAGCACAGCCTCAGAGGCCGACTGAGATTCAGTCTGACAATAGGGGACACAGAACGGAGGTGATTTACAGCGCCGCACGTCCAAGACGATTATTTCAGCGGCGACAAGATATGGCTGGCGTGGACAGGAGAGGTGTGCAGCGGGGGAGTGACGGTGGCAGGTGGAAATGGAGTGTGGAGCCCCAGATCTACACTCTGGATCTGACTGTGTCGGTGAGTTTTACTGCTTATATCAAGTTTGAATGAAGTGTGTTTTATGATGGGGTACAGTAATGAGGCAATCATGCTCATCTCAGTTGGGTAAAAAAAAAAAAGGAGCAAATTGAATTTAGAAGGCATACGGCTGTATTTCATATCTTCTATAGAAGTAAATCCAAACATAATGAGATACGAATGAAAAATGAGAGTGTTTTGGCGCAAAGTACTACAGAATACTGTCCTTATATAGCCGAACAAGTTATGTTATGTGTGGTATTTGGGTATGGGGAAACAGCGCATACTATATGTCTGCCTGAGACTAAACAAATGAAATACCATCATCCATCAGGGGACATTTCTTAGACTACAGCATTCCTCAAATGACTGCTGTGGAGGAACACCGTAATAACTCACTTGTCCAAAGAACTGTAGCAAAGTCACTTATTAAATATTGGTAAGAACTATTCCTGAGGAGATTAAGGAGTGAAATGACAAGGTAGCACAGTGAGAGAAAGGATTAAAATAAGGGATAAACTTGGGAAAGTAGCTCTGCTGGCAGGTACTGGATGTGCGAAGCAAACCTTATTAAGAATCCCTTTTTCCCCAGTTCCCATGCCACGACGGGTGAACAGCTAAAGCATTATAATCCGTTTTGTTCTAGGTCCCTTCTGGCCTGGAAAGAAAAAAAAAAAAGAAAAAAAATTGGACAGACAGTAGACAAAGAGTTTAGCTTTGTAGTGAAAGGCTGTCTCCTGGAACTCATAACCGTCACCAGACTCCTGAAGTCTCATTTCCAGGCTTTCTTTCCAGTGTTTTTGCATTTCAGTCTATCCCAGCGTGAACCTGCCCAATATGAACCTTGCATAGACGTTGCATATTGCAGAGCGCGCGGTGGCTGGTTGGAATGGAAAAAACTCGATTCAAAGGTTTGAGTCACTGCTCCGGCCTCACGCAGTAGAGATTCGCTATCGCTTTGAAATGCTTTGAACTACTCACCAGGCGTCAGAAAGGTTCATTTCAAATCAATCAAACTGATAATCATCCAGACACATCAAATGACAGCTACCAAATCACTGTACTTTCTTTGTAGTACAGGCCTATGTTAATCAGATGTAAATAGAGATAACAGTGAAATACCTGGATTTGACTGGAAGTAAGACCGTTTTTTTTTTTTTGGGGGGGTCAAAGATGCTCTTTAATAATTCACTTTCAGGAAAAGGTTGTGTTGATAAAATGTGGGCTTTAGGCCAGTAATCTTAAGTATCCTCCAAGTCAGAACCTGCACTTTGCATTTGTGTCTCCTTGGTGTCTTTTCTATATTCAGAAATTTTCCAATTTCATTCATCCTTAGGCAAATGACTCTCTGCACAGTATCTCTTACTAACATTTCCGTTTCATTTTCAGCGTGCCATGATTATGAATCAGTCAGATGACAGGTTTGGTATCTTAGTGACGTTCACCAGATGTTGGCTGTTGGTATAATTCTGCCACTGTCGTTTGCAACAATCACGCTGACAGCATTAATGTCGGAAGGACAGTGGCTCTTTTGCGTGGATTTGGTGATTTAAAATGCCATGTCTCGCCTCCCTGATGTCCTAAGCACTGTCCCAGCCATGATTGTGATTGGTTTCAGGAAAACACAAGTCCGAATTAGATTATGTTCAGACAGAACTCTCATCCAGCACTGACAGCACCGTGGAGACGGGTCTGGTTATGCAAGACTGCTTGATGATTCACCAGTGGGAGGAGAGGTGTGGCGCAGGGTGCGGTGATGCCAACCCAGCGGTGTGCATATGATGCATCAACATGTGTTGTAATCTTGTTGCAAAATACAAAATACCGGTGCCAGAAAAAAGTATTAAATTTATGTTTGTTAAGTGTGGGAAAATATGACAATGGGCAGTCTGAATTTGACAATATGTGTTCTACATACACAAAAACTCTTTGAGACTTTGAATCCTGCAGGAAGGAAGAACAGAGCAGAGCGTAATGGACCCGAGCAAAACTGTCCAAAAAAAAACAAACAAAAAAAAAATACACACAATAGTTTGTCTTACAACCGACCACTTCAGCCAGCACCCTGTTTGGTTGCCTTGAAATTTTCAAATATTTTCTGGTGTTAACCAACTCCTGCGCAGATAAAATATTATTTCAGTAAATGAGAACAGTCTCTCAGCTGGAATTGAAGAGGGGAGGCTCGTGTTAAATCGACCACAACAAAGCCTGATGAATGGGTACTGCTCCAGAGGAAGCAAAAACCCCTCTCGTGTCCTCCAGAAAATGAAGGGTCTCCATCAGACTGTGGCTTTGCCGTGAACTCTGTCATTTCAGTTGCACCCGTCGGTTTTATCAATCACAAAGACGAGTATTTTGAGTATTTCAAAAATACAACAATTCTCCGCTCCAAAGAATTTGGAAGTTGTTTTTTTTTGTTTTTTTTTTTCAGCCTTTTCAAACGCCATTTATAAAATTCTCAAAAGTCGGTGAAATGAATATTTCAGACACAAGTAGAGTAAATGATGCGCGTCTCTGGTGGCATACCACAATCCTGGTACCAACAATGGGTGCTGCATCTCAGCTGATGACAGCGAGGAGGATTAATTACTCCGATAACTAGACTTTCTTCCCATTCAAGACAAAGCTTGAGACTCAATTTCAAGTTTCTTTGTGTTGCTTCTTGTGTGCGTCGGAAAATGATGTCTTGTCACACACCGCTGGCAGCTCACCAGTAAGATGCTAACAAGGGAAAGTCAGTGGAGAAGTTTCTGTGTTTGAAAACGGAAAGCGAGCGCTCATATATATATATATATATATATATATATATATATATATATATATATATAGCTGTGGCCTTAAAAAAGTCCGAGTCCCGACTGTACAGTATAACGACCTTAGATAGGTTAGCCAGTGCGACCAGCAGGGTCTAGCAAGCATGATGAAACCGGAGCAATGCCCCGCTTCCAGCATATGATCAATGACAAGAAAGTATCAGTGTGTCAGCGAAGGACTGCACAGCATGCCAAAGGAGGACACACGCTCCCGGCGGACCTTGCACAGGACCGTGCGATTCAGTGGAGGCAGAGGAGGTTAACATGCTTCGTTCCACATAAGGAGACAACTTGCGGTGTCATTTGTCAAATCCAGGTTCTCCTTCACTCTTTATGCACTTAGCTCCTCTTAGGAATCTAACAGTCTGGATGTTACAGGGCTGTATCTCCACAGTGCGGGTGAGGGTGGCATGTCAGTGCGGTTCTGTGACTGTCACAGATATTTAGCGTCAAATAAATGACTTTCGCTGTTTATTTGATAGTGACAGCGCAATTACCAGGATTACATTCCAGCCTTTAAAACTGAAAAGATGCGTCCCACTGACTTTATGGCTGCAGATAATTTTCAGCTCAGGACCACTGTTGGGCTTTTAAATTGATTACACGATCTCACATTAAATTACATCAGAAATCCGAAAAGTATCTTCAATTAATCACCCAAAACTTAGAATATCTATAAAGAATATCTATAAATAAGTGTTATTTCTTTGTTGTGTGGTTTGAGGGTTTTGTTTTCATTCTTATTATTGTGGTTCCTCTTTTGAGAAGTAATCTCGTAGATCCAATGCAATAATTTTTTATTTTTTGGGTTTTATGAGCAAATATCTCAGTACATCTTGCCCTCGTGGAGTGGAGGGTGTCACGCACAACAACGCTGATACACAAAAACGAAAACATTGCATCAGACTCACGGGCATGTGGACAACAGAGCAAGGGTGGATTTACTTTTCAGTGCTTGGCGATCACTTTCCATTCTGCATTCATCACATTTTAACATTTGAGATGAATTCTCATCTCCTTCTTTTTTTAATCCGCCTTTTTTTTTTTGTATTTACAGAGCGACTGTTTACAGGGGACATTACTTTAATACATCACTAATAAGCAAACACTGCACTATATGGACATTAAGTGTAGTTATTAGGGTTGTGCTACCCTCCTCAAAACTAATTGGGAAAAAAAAAGGTCCAATGCAAATAAGGTAACAAGTCGCCCTTTTTGCCAAGAGTACGTCTAGAAATTATTCCTGGATAAACAAACTAACTAATGAGCGGTAATTCCAGGGATGCACTTTTTAATGGTGGCACCAGGAGAGGCCGGTGCGAGCCGGTGCTAATTGGCACCAGCGATCAGAGTTGCACAATAAAAGGCGAGGCATGGTAACATATGCAACAGTTAATAAGGTTTAGCTCGTGAAATAACGGCAGTGGTGAGCTCATGAGGGGGGCAATTATGACAAAGCTGTGCACATCCTTGATAACCGTCCGCCTGACTCAATCTGGCTAAGCCCCCGGGGAGGCGGCTCGCAGCGGCACCGGAGGGGCTGCAGGAGCTAACAAGAGGAGGAGGGCGGGGAGGAGAAGCAGAAGAAGAGAAAAAACACGAAAAACAGGCGCCTAACAAGCTCCGCACGCACTAATATCGAGCACGTGTAATGTAAAAGCCATCTGGATTACAGCCGGGGATGCGGATTACACAAAGGCATCCCCACATGCCGGATTCACACACATATGCGCGAAATTGATGTGTAGGATCCGGGAAATGACCTTTTAAATGTGTGTAGACCAGCTTTGGATGCTGAGAAGAGGTCATTCCTCCCGGATTTATCCTTAAAGAATAAATTCACTGAAAAAAAAAAGAAAAAAAGAAAAATGCAGTCGCTTTCCACTCATGTGGATGGAAAGCCGAGTGATGCTTCTTGTGTCCAAAAAGCATTTCTCGAGCTTCACAGCAAGATATTGGTGCAGCGTTCTCTTAAACAACTGAAGTAAACGGGGACTTCATCCGGTGTAACCTGAGCCCAGAAATCTTTGATTTGAAAGCATCAGCCCATTTTACAATCAAATGAAATCAGTTTTATTTTATATAGCCCCAAATCACAATCCCATTGCCTCTGTACAGTCAACAGCATCCTCTGTCCTTAGACCCTCGACTGGAGTCAGGAAAATCCTGCCCTGTTGAGGAAAAATTACTTTTAGGAGGGGGGGGGGATAAAAAGATGGCAGAAACCTCAGGAAGAGCCACAGAGGATGGATCCCTCTCCCAGGATAGACAGACATGCAGTAGATGTCGCATGTGCACAAACAGAGCAACAAAATCAGAGTTTAAAAATTGCACTGACAGAATATTATTCAAATACTAATATATGTAAAGTGTGTGGATCCAGGAGACGACTGAGCAGGCCGAGGCGTCATCATGTGGTGCCCGACCAACATGGCCTCCTCTCCGCCCTGATGGCCTGGAAGAGGCCACAAGATGTTAAGCAGTGAAGTGAAGAGGCATCAAACTGAACAGAAATACAGATACAGTATAAGGTTTAAGTTGCAGCACAAGATGGAACAGGTAGTACGACCCGGATCTCGGGGCTTACAGAGCACCAGACGAACTGTATATGGAGCCATTTCACATTATGTTTTTGGCTGTTTTTTAACATTTAAAAAAAAAAAAATCGAACATAGAGAACATCAACAGCATCTTTTAAAATGTCCCCATCCACTTCAGTTTTGCAGACCACGAAACTCCATCTGATGTTTCTTCAACATGGAGGTCAGGAGGTAACGATAGTAGTGATGGTAGTTCTCTGGTCCGGCTAAACTCATCCTTTAAATCCATGTACGACTTCATTATCATCACCTTCTGAGAATAATGGAGTAATAATTTCAAGTTTTCCAAAAAAAACTGAGCCAAATGTAGAGTACATGCTATTTATTAATCATCTAACACAAAAAGGTTATGGCATTAGATGACTATTTACATAGTCCGTCGGAGTAAAGATATGTTCTGGAAAAAGCTCCTAAAATTGCCTGAAAGTCACTCTGTCTTGTGACTTGGGCAAAATAAAATGTCCTCTTTGACATAGGCCATTATACTACAAGAGGTGGGATTGAATCATCTCAACTGAGGATGTAAATGACTTTACCAGAGGTGGCCATTATCATGAAGAGCTGACTTGGGCAAAAAAAAAAAAAAAAGAAAAATTCTGTCAAAAATGACTTAATATTTTTAGAAGGCGACGTGATCACAGTTATAATATAATAACTGTGTTGTGAAACGCAAACGTACATGGTCAAAAGAGTGTTTCCCGGTGACAGATCACACCCACAGAGTGTCAAAGGATGTATAAAAAGCACGGAAATGTGTGATGAATACATTATAACGTGCATCATACACCTTCCATTTGACATGCATTGTGTGTGCTTCATGAATGATTAAACCTGAGAGGGACTTGAAAAATCTTGCTCATGGCATTTTTGCTATGCATTACTCCATACTGCGAATGTTTCACTATTATATTCCATGAATGCACAGCATCATTAATGCATAGCAGTGCTCTTACACAGAGCCCCTGGTGCTGTTTTGTGTGACCAGGCGTTTGTATAACTGGCTGGCATTCCTGATCATATTATGTCTCCCAAAAAAAATGCAGTGAAAGACTACTTTTATTCAGACGTTTAACAGCAGTGTTGTTTTGGATGTGGTTACCTGCTATGTTGGCAGCTGCAGTAAAATAAATAAATAAATTAAAAAAAAAATAGGAATACGTGTTAATTATTTCTCTTCACATAATAAGTCCCATTCTCCTACTCTTTTATCACAGCCAGCGCCTTCACTCGCACACACACACACACACACACACACACACACACACATACAGCTGTGCACACGTTTACCCACGACATGCAGAAAAGCTCCTCAAAATATATCTGAAGCATCAGTCATTCATGTCAGACTCATCATGAGTCAAGCTCGGGAAAAAAAGAAAAAAAGAAAACAGCACAGAGCGTTTCAACAAATAGCTGCGTGTACAACAAAGCGGGTGCGCAATGAAACGAAACGCCGCTCGTCTGCAGCTTCAAAGCCGGCTCACCGTACACAACGCTGCAAACTGGAATGTCTGTACAGTTTTTAAAGATGATAACTATGGGTTTGTCTTTCAAAGTGGAATCTCTGTTGGTTCTGATAACATTATACACACCTAAGTAATTGCTGTTCTCTGTTTCTTCGAAACCACGGATGAGTTGAAGCTTATCAAGTTATGACTTTGTTTCGATTTTCTATGCCTCTGTTGTCACAGCACTGTGCTTTTGCTCTGGTTAGGGTTAAGGGACAAGACCCACTTGGTTAGAGTCAGGAAAACGTCACGGTTTGGCTTAATATGCCTGTTTTGGTCACTGCAAACAGGGCTGTAAAAAAAAAAAAAGGTTTCAATGCAGGAAACACGCATTAAGATGTTCTGATGTCTACTTAAAAACATCAGGTTTTGTTTTGGTCAGTACAAACAGGGCTGCAAGTCGACCGCAAGTTCTCCCTAAAAATATTTATGGTTACATGTTTAAAAAAGTTGAAAAACTGTTGTCCTGCTTTAAAATCATCCAGTGGGTTCATATTTACAAATGCCAAAACGCAGACTCGAACTACCTCCGCCTCCCGATGTGAAGGTCAAGTAATAGACATATAATATGGCATATTTGAAAAAAAGAAAATCACAAGCACCTTGTGAACAACATTTTGTAAAGACTGATGGTGACTTTAAAGGGATAGTTTGTGTTTTAGGTGCTTAAAATTCGCTTTGCACCTGGACCCCGTTCACTGCAGTACAAAGCTGAGCATCTGGGCTGGAGCGGCTCACTGCTTCTCCAAACTGAGGCTGCGCTGATCGACTATAGATATGTACTTTACATGACCCCACTTCAAAAAACACGAACTATCCCTTTGAAGTAATCATGAAATAAAATGTTCACAGAAACAAAAGTCCATTTTGTTATTTTCTGTCAGGGTGGAGAAGAACAGTGATTCATCAACCAGCCAGTACTTGGTGACTGTTGAATGAAAGTTTTTTGGTTATTCATGCTTTTATGTAATAACCATGATTATTGTTATTTATATTTCATGTAATAGACGTCTGGAAGCTCCACACAAATATATCTGCTGGACAGGCAAGGGGGAAGGATTTGTGCTTCCTGCTGGTGTTGATTGAAGAGAGGCAGACCTGAGTCGTTAGCCTAAGTGGTGTGATTGACAAGTGATAGCTGTGAAAGCAAGTGCACTCGTGCTGCTGAATCTAGTGCCTGTCAACAAGAATTGAAACGGACAAAGAAAACAAACAAACAAAACAAAAAAAAAAGGTTCCAAGGATCCTTCCACCCCTACCGATCTTGGGGATTCTTACTTGGAAAAAAAAGCCAGAAGTGTCAAAACGACTCTAAATTTAGAGCCAACTGTGCCTCAAGAACCTCTCGTTTCAACATCATCACTGAGTGAAAGCACGCCGTGGTTGTCACACAAAACATCTGCAATTAGCCACCTCTATTTTTGCCAAAACGGGTTTCTAGTGGTTAATGGTGTTGACTACACAGATATGCCGTTCATGTAAAAACACATCAGTTCTGACGAGTTCTGTCGAGTGTCGGGCTGTTTGCACATTTTTAGATCAAATCTGTGGGGGTTTGATATAGGTTGGGGCGCCCATCAGCTCAGTTGGTAGAGCGGGCATCCCATGTTGAGAGGCTCTTTCATTGTTGCAGCAGTCCGGGGTTCAATTCCGAACCGTGGCCCTTTGCTGCATGGCACCCCTGCTCTTTCTCATCCTGTTTCCTGTCATCTCTAAAACTGTCCTATCAATAAAGCCAAAAATAGGGCCAAAAGAATGGTGAGCAGTGGTGGACTTACAGTGTTTAAGTTGGGCATTTACTCTCCAAAGGTCATGTCATTTTGGAAAAATGGTCAGACACTGTAAAACTTAACCAAGTAGTTCTTGTGCCTTATTTTGAAAGTGTAACCAGATGTTCCATAGTAGCTATTGCTTAGTTGACCGCGGAATGAGACCGTGCTGTTTTCAACTCTAGCCTGTGCCAAAAGAGTCATGTGACTTGAGTCTCACCAGTGGTAAGATTAAGAAACTTTAAAAATTGCTCTCTCAACCGAGGACTGTTATAATTGGTGCACCAAACCTCTTGGAACTGCTGGCTCCTGTCCTGGTCAGCTTGGGTTTGGCTCCAAACCCAACAGGGACCGAAAAACAAGACTTCCTTGGCAGAGGTAATTAACACTTTTCGGTCCTCTTGGATGTGCTAATATCAATCTGCTCACGAGCTCCAGTTGCTAATGTGTAAGCCTTCAATTAGCTGTCAGGTACGCTAAGGCATCTCATCCATTTTTGTTATTCCACATAATTAGGCTTCTGGCCTCGGTCCTTTAAAATTTTGGCAATGATAACGCGTTTGTAAGCCCACCACTGTGAGCAATTATCATCAGTCCCCAGATGTACAAGAGAAGCAAACATAAAAATGAGGAAGTGTTAACATGTTTGTCAAGGCAAATGATCATGATCATTTAAATGAAAACCCAGTGAAGAGCAGTAACGTGTGCCTCGACTTGACAAAGTTGTCGATTTATTTAATAACCTCAGAGACGACTGGGTAACTTTATTTTCCCCAGGTGATTAACAAATGGGATAATAATTTCCCCTAATATCCTGCTTATGCACAAATATCTTCCATATACATTTAGACATCAAGAGCAGGTAAACAAGTCAGGTAGAAATGCATAACCAGCCTTAAAGGGATAGTGCAGACTTTTTGAAGTGGGGTTGCATGAGGTACTTCTACATTATCAGCGTATTACATACAGGAGTTGTTTTATGTTTTATGTTGTGACAACAGTGTGCTATTGGTCTGGTTGGGTAAAGGCACAAATATCACTTAGTTAGGGCTGGGAACGTTATGGTTCAAAAAGTACCTGCTGTGGTCGCCGCAAACATGGCAGGAAAACTATTCCATCTTCTTGTCAGAAGTGTTTTGGGCTTTGTTTTTTTTTTGTCACACCAAGCTCAGCTGGAAATTGTTCCTTAAAACTATCTGCTGGTGTCTAGCTTACCATGGCAGATTTAAAACTATCTGGCGGTTTCATATTTACAAAGGCTGAAAATACCACCACCACAATACCACCACCTTTGAAATACTTGAAGAACGAAATGTTACGTTCGATTTTAGCCCGATCTCACAACTGCACTGTCTCATCTTGGGAGAGCTCATCTGCAGCGCTCGTGCGTAGGAATACGAAGGTTACTTCAGCTGAGAAATATAGCGACAAAAGAAAGGGCTGTCTGATACCAAATATTTGAAATATAGCATACAAGCACAAATTGAATAGGCATGGTTATTATATACTGCCTATATACACAAGTATCTTACATAACCCCACTTCAAAAAAAATCCAAACTATCCTTTCATGCCCTTTAGTTTCAATAAATGAAGTTGTATCAAGCTACATATTGGCAAAAAAAAAAAAAAACATCTATTAAAGTACAAAAAAGTAGTCAGATTACTGAAATTGAGCCTTTATAGTCTGAGGCCCAGGAGCCCATCATGGTGCTTCTGACCCTCAAGGACAACATTTTGACTCCAAAATGCAATTTACTGTACAAGCACTCTGTTCATCTACGTCCGTACTAATAGCCACACCGCCTCCTGCATTAAGCGTCGCCCCTTCCTCTCCAAAGTGCAGTGGGCTGCGGCAAAGACATTGATATGCAAATCAGTATTTGATGTCATTTGGCATCTTCCAGCGCCTTTTTGAGCAGCCAATATGTACTTTTGTGGGAAGAGGGGATGCAACACCGGGAGCATGCTAATGGAAAACAGTGGCCTGCCAGCTTTTGTATCTCCGTCTCCATCGCCATCATTCTCCCCGTGCTGACTCTTGAAACGCTGCAACTCATACATTCACCTCTCTGTATCCTCCTTCTCCCCTGGCACACCTCATTTACTATCATTTTGATCACAAAGTCAGCTCCGGCGATACATGTAGAAAAACGGGGCTCATTCGCCAGAACCCACTCCAAAGGCAACAACCGGCTTTTCAAAAGCACAGCTGCCAGCTGACAGGCTGCCATGTCTGCGTGTCATATTTTTTTTTTTTTTTTTTCCACTACCATTAGACATGCTGAAACAGGGGATGCATTTGCAATCATTGAAGAGGACATCAAACCAAAGTCTCCTTGCTGGATTCCAGCTTGCTAGGGATACATCGTAACGGGGGATTTACTACTATAAACTTGAAAAGAACTGGCTGAACGTGGGCGTAGCAGCATCTCCTTCTGATGTGCGGCTCATTTCATTGTATCTCGCACAAAGTTTTCAAGTACAGGCTTTAATGTCTTTCTAGAATAAGCAGAAGAACATAGGCCGGGGCTATAGCACTTGAACACACTGCTTTCTGGCACTCAGCCGTGCCCTGTTCTCTCCCTGCGCATCGGCTTAGCTCACCTAGCTCTGCTGACTAGTAGGAAGATTACTACAGGGAGTTACACTGGACTGCGGAGTGATTTGAAGTATTTGTTTTTATATGTATTTTTACATTTTCCTCTCAGCTACAGGGGATAAGCCTTTTGCCGACCAGCCTGGAGCGGCACACAGCTGACGATAATTTTCATTACATATTCGCAGCATGCAAATTCCTTTAAAAAAGAAATAAATAAATAAACTAATTGTCTTTTATTAAGATTATCATTTCTCTCACTAATTAAGATTGAAGTCTCATTGCTTTAATTTGTTCCCACGCAGAAGTGCCGAAACTACAATTTGTGGTTTTAGTGGGAATTATAAGCTGTAAATAGTTCTTGATGAGCAGCAGTGTACTCAGTGTTTGCTGGCGGAGGTGACAGGGGTAGCTGGAAAGATGACATCATGTAGTGGCCCCGAGTTACAGACGACAGAATTTTCAAATGGATGGTGATCATAAACGTTATTCTGATTGTGTGTATTAGACGCTGGTTTTGACAGGAGCCAGAGGAGATCATGGAGAGGCAGAGAAAAACTTTCATCATCAACGCATTTCAAGTGATGAATTACTGTGCATGTTCCTGTTCTAGCATTCTAGCAAAATTGACCAAGAGCTGCTTTTATTCATGACACACAGAAAAAACTCAGTATGTATAGATAAAAAACTACACTTCTTCTCCAAAGCAACTTTCAGTAATACATTTATAAAATGAAGGCGATGGCTGCCATGTAATGTACCGACCAGCACATCAGGAGCAGTTTGGGGCTCAGTATCTTGCCTAAGGACACTTCGACATGCAGACTGGGGGAACTGAACCAGCGACCTTCCGTTAACAAGACAGTGACTCTACCCCATCCGTTCAAACAGAATGGGAAGTATATACTTACAGGGCTTACCAACAATCAAGACCAATACGAACAAACTTTAGATGATAACAAAGTAAACAAAATCTATTTGCCTCTCAGTGGAGACTGACTCAGGATTTACCATAAAGAAGTTGTTTAACGAAATCGTTTGTGAAGGGCATCACGCAGATGCCTAACATGAACACTGACTGGCCGGTAAAAGAGGCTGTTTCAGCTCAGTATATGTGCAAAACCTTCGCACTAAACATTTTTCGCATCTGTTATCTAAAAGAATAACAAAGTGTGTTTTCTCCACAGAAACAGCATCACTGTCAGACTAATTTAAGCAAACATTTTGTTTCTCCCGCAGCTCGCTGTGTGCTTGGACAAGGCAGGGAACTAAAGGGCAAAATCAGACTACAAGCAAAACAAAGTTCTCAGTGAGGCAATAAATAGGAATCAGGTTCTCTGGGGGATTTAGAAAAGTACTTTTCATAAAACAGTGCTATGTTCTGAGATCAGGGGCTGCGTTTTATCCTCTAAATGTACCGCAATCACACTCTCACGCGCACACAAATGCACATGGACATTGGAATTATTTATTCATGTATGCACAAAAAGACCAGAGAAAAATCTGCAATCAAAAGACATAAAAAATACAAATTCTGAGCCAGTATCTCCTTGTAACGCACACACACACACACACACACACACACACACACACACACACACACGATGCCTTTAATGCAATCCTCCTTTCATGCTTCGATAAAATAACACAATAAATTAGTTCATCTGATGCAAGGATTTAATACGAGCCTTTTGTCGAGTGAAGATGAGCAAAATCCAATTCGGAGCATTAGCGATCCGCGCTGTCCCGGATTGTTCCCACACTGCAGATGAAAGCTCGGCCTTATTGATAAATCCTTCAGATTTCAGCCAAACTTGATTTCTATTTTTAAGTTGTCTCTTGGACATTAGAGAAAGTGCAAATGGAAAGGAAAGAACACCGACGTTTTCCACACTCAAGGGGGAGAAGAAAAGAAAAAAAAAAGAAGAACATTGTTGCGCTGATTCCCAAATCAAATAACCCCCTGTTTTGCACACAACTGCAGAGTACCTGAGGCGAATCAATAAGAAAGCTGAGAGATTTCATTAAGTGAAGAGCCCTTGTAGTGACTTTCTTGGAGAGCTGTGCTGATCCAACAACCTGTCAGGGTCTTGTAGTTGATTAGAATGGGGATTTCGGAATTATTATGGGTTCAGGGGTCAAATTGTACACTGCTGATCCCATCATTTGGGACTTGCCTTAATCTGGAAGCAGTTTGGAGCTGATTGCATTCCTCCTCATTTATTTTGCACGCCGCTTGGGACTCAGGAGAATGATCTGCACAGAGCAAAGAGCAGTGTCTTTTAATAGCCAGAGCTATTTATTTAACAGTTTACAAAGGGATGAATTACCTTTCGTTCAGCGGGAGTCAATACATTCTTTAAGGACAGATTCAATAACGAGGGTTAGTTTTTCCATCAAGTTTAGGAATATAATCATCTGGAAAAAGGATAATTATTGTTATCTATGTTAATACATTTTTCACAGATTAATGCATCGCTGTGTATGCTTGTGACATATTTTTTAAAATGACACCTTACCGAGTATACCAGTGGGTAACTTATCTGGTTTGTATTCAATATTTGCAATGACTGATAAATGAACGGCAGTAAAGCAACTTGAAAATGGTCAGAGATGAGCTACAGTGGGACCTGGTGTTCAATAACATGGTTTTGTCTGCTGATAAAATAGTTTTACATGTCGTTTTGAAAAATCTGCCTGTGTACAAATGATTAGGACATATCATTCTAGCATCTGATTATCAAAACATGCTGTCTTGAAAGAGCACAAACGTGCATTTAAAAATAAGGGACTATATATTTCAACAAGGGAAATATAAGCCAAGTTTTGATTTCTGAGTTTTCTGCAGAGCAATTGAATGCACCACGACATCCCTGTTAGCATCCATGCACTTCTTCTTCATAGACAGACTTCCTGGAAATGATCTCCAGCTGCACTCTCTGTTCACATCACTAGCTATTTAACGATAGCACATACATTTCAAAATACATAATGTCTTGTGTACTTGTGGTGTATTTGTCTTTCGGTGCGGATGCGAGCTGAAGTCCGGAGTTTGTGAAGCCCTGGAAACCACATAGATAAGTCTCAAAAACAGTGACGAACGAGTGACGACGTGACGCGGCATCAGGAAGCTTCCACCGCAGCTACAGTCTGACTGCGGCAAACATCAAAGGCAGAGGTCACGCTCGAGCGTCGGGCCCTCCGTATCAAAGACTTGTAACTTCTTTTTAGATTTAAAATGTTGCTCCGACATTATCCAAGGGAGGCTTTTCCTTTTAAGTTCCTGAGTTCAGTTGGCAGCAGGTGTGTCATCTCCGGTTAGAAAAGTTTGGAGGGAAGCTGCACACTGCTGAACATCAGAAAGACAAAAAAAAAGAGGCAGAAAATTATGTTCTGGCACTGTTTCGCCAGCACTTAACTGCTCCTGAGGTTTGATAGTCATAGAGAGATGTCAAACTTTTCATTAAGACATCATGTGTCATTTTTCCTTTCAGAGATAAAGCAAAGAAAGTGAGTTTAATGGTTCAAAACAGTTGATTATTACTGAATGTCTTCATTGGGAGGTGCTGAAGTAAAGGCCACTGAAAACTCAAAGTTGTCGGTGAATAAAATTGTACACTGCTTGAAATGATTCTCTGTACTTTATCTTATCAATATCTCTCAGTCTAAATGGCACTGGCTTCACTGTTGTGCACTTGCATGTCATGTCTTTGATTGTCTGAGAAAAATAACTGAGAGAAATATTGATTTGCAAAAGTCCTTCTGTTGTTGACCTCATCAAAAAATGAATGTCATGTAATTGACTTGTTTGTCTCCATGTTTAGCACACCAGCCTCAGGCAGAGACCTTTACTGAAGCTCTGACAGACGTGGTTGAAGGCAACACCGTTGATTCAGGTCCTATCGGGACAATGAAAAGAAAAAAATGGGAAAAAAAGGCTAGGAAAGAGATCTGGCAAACCATACTGCTGGCTCTGCTTATTACTCTGATGCAATATTTAGAATTGAGTCATTGAAAATGTGTTATTGTATTGCAACTGATGCCACCAACAATTAATAAGCAGCTTTTGACATCTGTTACGTGTGATTATGTGTTACCAAGACACTACAAAATCACCAGAGATGTTACCCATAAACATACTGAGTAAGGTCCAGTCAATAACTTTTTCAGAAACCCAGAGTCTCGGTTTTAACTCTAATTTAAAGATAAAAGTAGCAAGAAGCTGAGGCCCCTCCTGCACAGAGAAGAACATCTTGGCAGTGACAAGGAAGACGTAGAAAGGTTCAGCCAGTCCAACCAGTAAAGGGGGTCCTGACTTAATACCAGGAGGGACACTGTTACACGACGGTCAGAAGTATCCTGATTGGGCATTAAATTGCCCCTCTCAGGTGCAGTATGTGAGAGCCAGGAAGCCACACTGATACTTCTAATGGTACATCAGTGCCACAGAGGACCCACATGGTGTTAAAATGCGTCTTGGGCGATTCCATTGCAAGTGGTCGGCTCTAAGTACAGATGGGAATGCATCCCAGAACACACTTTGAGCACACTGAGATCCAATCGTTCAGACAGGCCCTTCTCACTACCAACGTGTGAGCTACAGCAGCCTGGTCAGTGGCCTCGTGCCTCAAAAGTTTGACACCATAGCTGCCCCTCTAGCAACGCTTATTAAAGCACCGCTCTAGCGCTGCAGTAGAAAGAGTGAGAAAGTCTGAGTAATGAGGTGGATGGTGTGGTTTGGTGGACCATCCAAAGGACTGTGAATCTCCCCGGGAGACAAGGGTTCGTGTCCCCTCTGTGACCAAAGATATGTAATTGATGTCACCGACATTTTCATCGGGCATGTTACATGACGTGAGTAACGTCACTCGTTATTTTAACCCAAAGACTAATCTTTGGGTTAGGATAAGGGGTTAGCCAAGTAGACTTTCATAACCCTAAAAAGTAGTTCTTCCTAACCCTAATCAAACCACTACCATTTGACATTTCAAAAGTCATATTATGTTGTACAATGCACTGTTTTTTGTGGAAGAAAATAAGCACATTTTGAATGGCAAACTGGACATATAACATATGAGTTGTAACTTGACTGCAAAACTGAACCCAGAGGGCTGGTTAGAGCTTCATAGGTTGAAGTTGAAAGGCACTGACCAAGCTGCGGAGGAGTCTGGAGTGAGAACATGTTGACTCAGGCCACATTGTGAGGTGAACTCCGCTGCATATGGCCACGTTCTGTCAGCAGCGTGGACAGCCTACTCAAATGACGTCCTCTCCTCGAGCGGCAGTCGGTTCTCAATCGCCAGCAAAGGATGCATACAGATAAAGTGCAAAGCGAAGAAGAAGCCGCTACAGGCAAAACGGATTCTCTTTGATAGACTGCGCAAGAAACACGGGCCCTGATTTCCATTTAGCTCGAAGAGTAAACAGAAATGGAAATGGTGTGTGTGATTATTTGCATATAGAGCAGGTAAGTGAGATATTACAAGTGGTCCCTCGAGATGCGCATGTGGATACGCATTCCAATACGTGGCGTGAACGGACGTACTTAGAGGTGTCCACTTGTGATAAGCTCGCCCAGATGCATGTTAATCAAAGGTGTAAACAGGATCGACAAGACACAATCCAGTTTCCATCTGTGTCAGGCATCAATTGAAGTATAGCCTGAGCCGTGGTCCTCTTGATCTAGCTCCATCAGCTTGTGTATGCTGCTACGATAATGCATTCTAAAGTGAGGCCATTGTTGCTGATGTGTCATAATGAGCAATATCAGGTTAACTCATAATTGGGGGAAAAAAAATGCCTTGCATTTATTGGAAATAACAGGTTGTTATCATCATGAAAGAGCAACAGCAATATTTATCTCAAAAACGATCTCATTACATTTTTTTTAATTCCCATCTGCCTGGTTGATGCTCATCATGTTCTCAGGCAGCAGGAGGGACCCAAGCAAAATGATTCTCCCTAAAAGGTACTGACCCAGGTTTTAATTAGCAGTGCAGCATATAGAAATGCACAGTGTTTCATATTATACAAGCACAATGAGCTGAAAACTGGATGGCAATAATTAGCAAATGTTATCAGCTGGCTACCACACAGGTTGAGATCGGCAGGAAGCAAAATCCCCAAATGACGGCACTGGCCCACAGATGTTTGCTGTGGCAGCAGGCACAAACTGTGTCTGTGACAGCTCTCGTGGAATGATTTCAAAGCTAACCAGGCACTCCAGTTTTGCTTATTTTCTTCCACAACTGCTCTGTTTCTGTTTCTGTATTTCACACGGTGCTGTGTGCAAAAATGCTCTTATGTAACGCCAGCAATCAATTGTTTCTGTCGCTGAAAAACATGCAGACAGAAAATGGCTGAGGCCAACAATGTTTTATTGAAATCAATAAAGCAATAAAATAAGTAAACCTACCTGTCCCTAAATATTACAAAGGACACCCAACGGGGAAGGTGAGTGAATAAGAGCTAAAATAGACTCATCGTTTTCACCATGGCTGGAGATGAATCTCATCATGTTATTAAAGCACCTTCATGGCTAATGGGCGAATGAACGAATGGGAAGTGGTTCAGTTTTCAGCGAAAAAAATCCATGCAGAGATGAAATGGGCGGCAGGACGAGAGAGGAATTTGTTTTCAGTGAGACAATATGTGAGATCACAAACAATATTCCATGCAAAAGCAATCTGTTCTGTGTGCTATATACACATTTGCATTTGTTATAAATTCCTGTCATCCTCCCAAAAATCGAGGTGATCAAATCTTAATTTTCTTATCATGTCTCCTGTCAACTATTATTTCAAGAGAGTTAAGCTAGACTTTAGTGGTTTCAAAACAGTTTTCTTCTTTCTTTTAAAAGGGAACAAAATATCATCTGAGAAGCAAATTTTCAAAGGGGTGTTCCACTTAACCTCTCTGGCAAATTTGGGGGGGAAACATGCCCTTTTTACCCCGTGCCCAAGAGTGCATGCACGCAATTAGTTGAAATACTGCGAAATATCCATGAAAACACACACACACACACACACACAAAGCCAAAGGATAAAAATGTAGGAAAACGCACTTAGCCTGAGGGATTCAACTCACATTTGTTTGACTAGCATGAAAATGTATCATCAGAAGAAAACAGGATGTGCGTGTTTTTTGATAATATCTCCAAAAATCCTCATTTCATTAAATCTGAGGATCAGGAGATTTGTATATATGACGACACATAAATACACATTTGGAGACACATAAAGGAAAATCCCCAAATCACTTCAATCATGGGACATAAACATGCTTTAAAGAGTTTAGTGATGTGTTTTCATTCATGTCAGTGGATGCACTGGCATCATCGCACATACAGATGAAGGAGGGGAGTGATCCTTTGAACAACACGAACCTCACACCACCCCTGGCTCTTTTCAGGGGGAGGTGACTAATGCTTGGCTCGTCAGTCTCCGCTCCTGCCAAGCTCTCGACAGACCAAAGGTATGGACGGTTCACAAACAGAATGTTTAAATCTGGCCCGCATCAAAGGCCTGAATAGGAAATCACAATCAACCGGAGAGAATGTCAATGAACTGCATAATCCGCAGCTATTGAAAAACACAACATTAGAAGATTAAAGAAATGCACGGCTGTAGTTGCAGCAGTCTGCACCCTGTGGGTTTATCAGAAGGCCTTTTTTTTTTTTTTTTCCAAAGACAGTCCCTGATGTCCACGCTTCCTGATTGATTCAGCGAAACTCACGTGTCAACCCAATGTTTCCAGGTTGTCACAAAGCAACTCCAAGTACCCGAGGCACCCAACATGTTTGAAGCAGTGTCCAGAACATGAAGAATGGGGCAGACTTTGGAAGAAGGTTGATTTTCGAGCCTCACAACCAACTTGTCAAACACTGATGCTTTGGGATGGCAACTGACCCAACCTACAATCCCAAAGCTTCTGTATTTGAGGCAGTAAGTTGGAAATGAGGCTCAAAAATCAACTTTCCTACAAAGTAGACCTTTAAGTTTAACCACGGCCTGCTGTCGCTGCCAGGTAATAATGCAACACTCAAGCCATTAAAGGGGTTGGATAGATCTATTCAGCTGATTTTGTAAAGCCCAATAGGTTTATTTCCCAGGTAGGGGAGGTAATCGCACCAAACACTGTCATGAATGGCTGTGAGCAGTCAAGCCGTTTTTCCATCGCACAGCACAGCAAGGTAAGTTTGATGATGTATTGGAGGCTAGTAACAAACACAGTAAGAGCCTGTTGCCGCCTGCAGTTTCTGTGGCTCACTATAAATGTTACTGTTGAAGTATTCCTTTCTGCAATACATTTCCACTTACCAAATAGCCCAGAATATTTCAGTTTGTGTTAAATCATACCTGTTTGCAAATGAAGCCCAGCCAACTTGGTGAGAAACATGTTGGAGCTCCTGTCCTCAGCAGTATGAAGCAGCAACAGCAAGATAGATTTGTCAAGAATCAGCCGTAACTTCAACACGGATATCAGCTACCAGTAAATATCAGTATAAGGCTGATATCTGTACAAACAGGTACAAACAGAAGAAACAGGTAGAAACTACAGAAATACTGGTCTGAGCTGGGCATGCATCATGTACAAAGTGGACTGAACCAAGCTCATGTAAACATCCTAGCACACGATGCAAGTTAGCTTTGGAAGTTAGACTCAATCCAGCCCAGTCGCCAAGATCTGATGTTTGTGGTCAAAGTTTCAGCAAACCACAGATAAATCAAAGGTTGACATTTGAACCAAATGTGGCACATCATGTTCACATTATTTGGTTATCAGCTGACTTTTACATTAGGTGGTGGAGTGGGATGGTGGTTGCAATTATTACAGGCCAACAAGGCTGCCAAATGACCAATGACAGTTCAAGTCACAATACTGGATGTCATTAAGAAGACTTGGTATAGAAGACCAGCAGACATTTTCAGACATTTCTGTTACGCCTTTTGGGACCATCTCCATCCGTGATCGTGGAGACCAAATCAGGAAAATTAAGCCAAACCGTGATGTTTTCTTGGCCCTAAGCGCATGGGTTTTGTGTGTAAAACCTAACTGAACCATAAGCTCAGTGTTTTGACAAGAGACAAATAGAAAATTCAACCTGAACAAACACAAAGTTGTAACATAAAGAAACACTCATGTTTAATTGTGTTTTTTTGGCAGAAACATACTTAGCTGACATTTATGGGTTGACTCCATCATTCCTGGTTAGGCAATTCAAGGTTAGGTCCAGCACCTGTCCATCCATGCATATTAAAATGTTGATGTTGAGTATTTACATGCTTGACAGTGGTAGAGAGAACTCTTAAAAAGCAGAAGGCTCCATTCTGAGGTAGAACGAAGGCTGACAATCTGTCTGTAGTGTTAAATGCAAATCAGAGGACTGAGGTTTTAAAGATGTTTAAACGTCTATCCAAAAGGTTTCTTCCATTCAAGCTTCAGTGGTGAGTGATGGCAACATTTCTGCTAAATGGACCACACTTACATAGCACTTTTCTACCTTCAAGGAAAAAGCTGTTCACATTTTATGCAAGGGACTGGCCACCCAATTGGAAGCAACCTGTGGTTCGGTGTCTTGCTGAACAAACAACATTAGTGTCAGGGTTAGAGATTTGGGATGTGTTGTTTACAACAGCATTGTAAACAACAGACATACAGATGTATAAAATCATGTGCGAAACAAAAGTAACTGCTCATAGTACTACTTGAATGTGTCTGACCAGACCAAATGTTTATATTGAATCTTCAAAATAAAACATCCTCTTCTTTGTTTATAGCAGTAGTAACTGACTCGTGTCAGTGCCCTTCTTTAACAGAGGGCTGTAACTGTTACAGCAAAAAAAAAAAACATTCTCTCTGCTAAGAAAAAAAACAAAGCACTTATTATCCGAGCAAACCATTCAGTCACTGAAATGATAGGAACTACCGAGCATATTTCCTCGAGAATTGAGCTCTAATGACAACATAAATCAGTTTCAACAAATGAGAAAAAGTCCCAGTTTTATAGGGTTATAAATGTATACTGGGGCTTTAACACAGCCCCACTAGAAAGCCCATTTCCTCTCCCCTCTCTCTGCTTCACTCCTTCAACTGTTCCAATTACTTATATTCTCCTGCCATTATTTCAAGCCTTGACAAAATGCAAATGTGCAATCGTCATCAGTGAACTGTAAAAACTTCCTGAAACATCATTTCATGTTTGGCTTTAATTGAAATTTTTGAGCATCACATTTTCGAAACCTTCTTGCTCTGCCTCTCATCGTCTCTCTTCCTGTCTGTCTCGCAGCAACGCCATGTATCACTAGAGGTTCTGCTGTGTGACGTCATTCACGTGAATGATTAGATCAAATTAAATGGCGGCTGTGTCCTTCTCTTTCTGTACTTGCATCCACAAACTAGTACATCAACTTTTCAAAAACAGGGGTGGCATGAGGGCGTCTGATGATCTGTGGCCATCGATACCCAATATCTTGTAATATTATTCTAAAACGAGCACACGTAGCTCTTCCTGCTGCAAGCTGCAAACAAATTTGGGTGACTGAATCTTGCACAAAAGATAATGCAGCTGCCAGTAAAAATAGAATTTTTACACGTGCCACAGCTACACACACGGAGCAGGCATAGAGGGGAAGCATTTGTTAAGCATAATAGCGACGCAGCCACATCACTTAAACTCCTACAATGGTGACAGCTGCAAAAGGGTGCACCTAAGTGCCCACCTGGTTACTTCAGTATAAAGGGGTAAAATTTGTGGCATGGAAACATGTTTCTTCTGAGGTTTTAGACTATAACCATCCGTGCAAAAGTAGACTTGCATCCAGTTGGGGTTACATGTTATGTCATCCATCATTGGTTCGGTTTCAAGTCAGTGTTTAATTATAATTCCATAGCAGTGTTACCTAATTGTGACATGAAAACAGCAAACACCACTGCATCAATATGTATGCAGCTATTTCCACAATTAACCAGCAGGCTATCAAGTTTGCTAAATAATATTAAGCTAACGAGCTAATAAGGTGAACTAACGTGAGAGCCATCATTAATGTAACATTTGCATGGATGGCGCCTATGCAAATACTACATGAATGATGGCTGACACATTAGTTCATCTTCCTTTGCTTATGTATGTAGGTGTGTCTCTGTAATCCCTTTCTCTCTTGTTTGCCTCACATTTCACAAGCCTCCTTTCCAAACCTCTTTTTATGCTCCCTCGCCTTTTTCTTCCATTACAGGGACCACAGGGGGGGGGATGATGAAGCTATGAGGCTTCATTGAGGACTTGCCCCCAACCTGAGTCTCGCACCTCAGGTTCCTTTCTAAAACACCTCCTGGCTATCATTGATACCCATTGGAGCGTCTGTTCATCCTCTCGTGCCGGCCCATTCTTACTCCCATTGCGTCCAATATAGCACACCAGTCAGTGGCCCTGCACTTCAAAGTTTAATACTGTAGGTACCCATCTAATGTAATTTGTGGATGCACCCCACTATTCGGACGAGGTGGCTGGGTGGGTCATACAAATGAAATTCCCCCAGGAGACTTGAGTTAGAGTCCTGTATGTTACCAAGTGTGAAGGTTGATTTGTTTTAAAGTTACATAGTGCAAGGGAAGTTACGTAAATCACTTAACATAAGTTATTATGTAATTTGACTGAACATAGTTATTAGGACCCAGAGCATGACCTTTTCCTGAACTTAACAAAGTAGTTTTTTGTCCCCACATCTAACCAGGTAGTTTGGGTGCATAAACCTAACCGTGTTGTTTTAATACCTAAACCTAACCACATATTTTTGGTGCCTAAACCTAGCAAAAGGTTTAAGTGCATAAAGCTAATAATGTAGTTTTGGTACATAAACGTAACCAAATGATTTCCATACCAAAATCCAATCACGTGTTTTTGGTGCCTACACCCAACCAAAACATTTTAATCAATTAACATTTTAAACCTAAGCAAGTCTTGTTCATGGCTTGACATAAGAAAGTTATTTTTAACTCACACCTTTCTTTAAAGTGCACAGGTTAAATCATCATGGGCTTACACGACTACATTTATCCACTCTCATCATCCATCATGTAATCCCCCTCGACCTAAGATTGCAGGACATTTGCCACTTTACTGTCCAGAGAATCAGAAAATCTGCAGGCAGCAGACTGTCTTCCTTCTCGGGAATCAACAGCCCTTATGCGATAAAGAAAGCACTGACTGTGGAAACCTTCAAATTGAAACTCATAGCCTATCTATCATTCATTGTCATATGACCGACATTACCGCCGTCTAGCTCACTGGCGGCAGTCTCTGCTCCTGCCCCGACCCAGGCAGCTGTTATACAGAAACAGGCCAGTGGGAAGTGAACCCAGCACTACCTCCTACATTCCTGGTTGCTGCACCACCACACTCAGTCGCACTGCTATCTGTGTGCATTTGGCAAACTGTGTCTGACTCTGTGAGCCATGTATGTGTGTGGCTGTTTATCTTTTCTCTCTGCTACACACTGCCCTGGCGTAGTGTTTCTGAAAGCTGGGGATGGTGACAATGGCCACCCATCCATTAAGATATACATTCATCTGAATCATATGCCTTGATGTCACTGTCCATTTTAGTCCTTTGTGCCGGCATCTTTCACTTGTTCCTGCTCAAGGTTTCTTCCTCGCTTGCTCTGTGAGCAGTGGGGCCAACAGATGGCAATGTTGGTAAATCAGTTGGTCATGTCACGATGGTCAGTTCTTCCAACACTTCTGCAGAGAAAGATGTATTGACAACTACTCAAGAGTTTGCCGAGAGATTTGGTGGAGTGTTTTCACCGACACAGGTCCTTATGATGAGGCTGATAACAATAAAATATGCTGAGTCTCTCTCAGAGAGTGTGAGCTGGAGCCGAGCAGATGAATGTGTGCTGGGGGAGCAGCTTGTCCAAATTCAGCTTCTGGGGTTTTAAACACAGTCTGCGTCTAAATCGCACTCGCTCTGGCTTACCAGCTGACCGCAGAGTTGTCCATCAATATTCACAGTCTTAACAGGAATCACTGCTTTCCTTTTTATTTCAAGAAAACTGCCTGGGGAACAGAATTAAGCTTCTTCCAAGAATCTCCGAGGGAAATTGATCTCTGGAGCTTTTGTAATGCTTGCAATTTGGAGGATCTTGACCAGTTAAAGTTTCTTTTTTTGTGTTGTGCTCTGTTTGTTTGTCTGAATTGTTGGAGTCACACTGTTAACATGGATACGAATAGGAAAAAGGAATATAATCCTATGATTATTTTCTGGAGAAAAATCCCTCTGCAACAAAGGCAATAGCATATACAAAGGGGGGGATATGAACATAAATATAGAATACTAAATAATGCATGGTTATATAAACATATTGAAAACCTGCACTTCAGTTACCCTATCAGAGGAGGTGCAGTGCATGATATGCATATATGCACACAGTTAATAGTATGGGCATTAGTTTGATTATGTTTTAACGGCTGTATGGAAAACCTAAGTGCAAATATGTTAGAATAACATAGATATGGCTGTTCAGCTTTTCAAGACTGACCCAATGCCCACTAGGGACCCTACTAAACTATAGGGGTTTAAAGGGGTTGGTATATTATTATGTTAATTGCACCTCTTTGACTCCACCTACTTGAAAATGTGCATGTTGCGCTGGTCACAACAGTGAGCATTTTGCAGTGTGTGCTTTGTAAGAGCGATGTAGTGGAAGCTTTCTAACATTCTTATTTAACACTCATTTAGGCACTGCAATCAAACAGTGTCATTGTGTTTTTTTTACTGCTATGGAATGTTGCCAAAGTCGGGATAGAGAGTTGGAGATGATAATTCATGCATTCATTTCACCTTCAGTCTCTAACCACAGAAATGATGCTGGGCACTCAACAAATGGCAAAACCTTTGAGGTCTGGTTCTTAATATCATTTATGTGTATCGGGAGCCAAGTTGGAGTTTACTTAATGCAGTGGTTCCCAACCTTTTTTTTGTCTTGTGTACCCCCTGAGCCTTTTTGTCATACCATGAGTATCCCCTCACTTATGAGTGTTGATGATTCTCAAAAAATGGTCATATGAAACGTTACACAACTGATTATTAAATGAAAATCATTTAATTTCATCTCCTTAATTTGAACATTTAATTATCCTGCATTTTCTTCTTTTTAAACTCAAATGAATCATAAAAATAATATGTGAATATGTGATATGAATTAATTGAAGCACACATGTACTGTTCTTTTAATGGGCTAATGAAATGACTGAGAATATTTACTTATCATCTTGGAAATAAATTAATAAATATTATATACCACCATGCCCATGGGAGCTGGATTTGTTGGTTGTCACCCTTGGCAAACTGGTCTGAGGTTACTGGCGAGCACCTTGTGGCTATACAGAACTACATACAAGAGATTTGACATTGGGCCACCAATACGTTGATCCGCCACCTGCCAGGCTGGGTAAGAGTTGGGCGAACCTTCAATGGGGCAGCACATTTAGTCGGCACCACTGGCGCTCTGTCACCAGGCTACAAAAACCTGTTAGAGGTACAGTACAGAGATCATTATCTGTCTGGTGAAGTATAGCTAGCTCTGCTTTTTCGGGGTTTAACCTGTCATAGTCACCTCTTTGTGACTGGGAGCAGAGATTTTGAAATGTAGCAGGAAAAACAGGTCTAATTAATAACATTAACCAGCTGCATGACTTTTACTTTTGCCTGTTTCAAGGTTGTGCTCTTTCACTGTCATAGCTTACTGCGGGGTTTTGGAGGGAAGGCCTGTCTGATCTGAAGCCGATGTTTTTCCTATTCAATTTCTTTCTAGCGCTTGTAACATCATGTTCTATGCAAAAGGCGGTTCATAAGTTGTACTACCTTGTATCAGAACCTGAAGCCAGAGTTTGGTCAATGAATTTGTAGCCATCAGATCTGCAGTCATTTGTCATGAACACTCAAGGAGTTACACGTAAAGAACACAGCCTTGTGGTCACTGTTTTTTAATCTTTTTTTTTTTTAAAAAAAAGGGGGACAAGACAGTGTGCTCCAGGTTTCATGGTATCACGCTCTCATGAGTGAGGATAAGATCGGACGTGCGATCGACAGGCACGGTTGTGCCACGTCAGCACAAAAGTGGAGGCTGTAACAGACTGCTTCGGTGAAGAGGGACCCGACGCTCTCGATTCAAGTCGATCCACCTCCAACCATCTTCTTTCAACTCTCAGCTATATTTGCAGCACAAAAGACATGAAATTAAATATAGCATCTGTTTGACATTTGTATTTGATGTTCATATTGCATAACATTACATTTTAATCCAGGCAGGTTTGGATGTGCAAATTCTGCCCAAGATAGTGAGCTGAAATAAGATGCCTCTTGTATTATCATAAAAACTATTGAAAAAGCTCGCTGGTGTTTGTTAATTCTGATGGCCATCAACGACAAAGAGTTTATGATTTTATCAGGTTAGTTTCATTTTTCTTTTCTTTTCTTTTCTTTTCTTTTCTTTTCTTTTCTTTTCTTTTCTTTTCTTTTCTTTTCTGTCACTTCTCTTTCTGCCTTTGTGAATTATTATTGTCTTACCTTCAGAGTAGATGACTTCGGGGTCACATCAATACGTCACACGCTTTTGTGCTGTCCAAATATATTGAACATAAATAAAGGACAGAACTGGCTTCATGTTCAGTTATGTTTGCCTTACACATCGGATATTTGCTTCTGGTAAACAGAGCTTTCAGGACAGCTTGGTTATTTCACAAACAAGGTTCGAGAGCTATAGCTATGAACTTTAGGTTAGACGGGTACATGTGGTGATGTTGAAAGATGCTGGATTTACCTTAAACAAAGCAAAAGACAATCAAAAGGTTATGTATGTGTGAATTAATAAACAAAGAACTGATTAATTGAAATAAAACTGGAAATGATCATTTCAGCCTGTCAGTAAACTATCATAGTGTTGCATTTACCTGTATTGTATCTCTTGGTGTTTGACTGCAGTAACCTTCCATGTCTGGTTCTTTACCTTTTGATGTGTGGCTGCAGTATTTTTAGCAATTTGAAAATGGCCTACTGACCTCCTGAAGTGCCATAGAGCTATAGGTACTTCTGGTCACAGTTTATCAGACTTAAAAACTCTGCGTCCTGAATATTGTTTTGAGGGGATGGCGGAATAATCATTACAGCATGGAGCAGCAGCAACTCTATTTTACATCGTGATGCCAAATTTGGCATTCGAGAAAAAGAAAAGACTAAAGGCATTTATGCAACACTGGATACTGACGACCCGTAGCCTTAGCTTTTAAAGAAACATCATGCAGAGATTGGCATTTTCCCCCATAGATTTGGAGCGGAACAGCGCAAATCCTCGGTCTGTAAGAGTTTGTCAGATGTAATGTAGGTGCTAACTACAAACAGAACTCATTATGTCATTACAATGTCATGGGATTACAATGCATATTGAGGTAAACATGTATGTAACGCTGTGATCCTTCCCTCCCACTAATCTTACATGGTGCAGAAACAAGTGACGGGGGGCGGAGCGGCTGACACAGAGGCACCTGCTACAAGACACTGCACCATTAAAATGAGTTTGATGCTGTTATTTTAAGGTATAAAAGGGTTACATAATTTTGCTTTCACCTGTAAAGTTTGTGTTAGCTCCTGCCCTGTGTTTTGCCAAGCAGAAGGTTTAGGATATACATAATTGAAGAGGGCATCCAGCAGGAGAAACTTCGCCACTGTAATGCACTGTTTGGTCGGTGAGTGCGGCTGTGGGACGGACAACAAAGTGAGGCTAATATTGGCATTCCTGGGAAGAGTGAACAAGACCGGCATCCGACCAGCTCTCCAGGTCGGCTGCCCCATAGGACCAACCGAATCCATTATCTTTCTGCTCCATCATCACGCCGTCCCGATGCTTCATTCCCTCCTGAATCCAAGAAGTGCAGGCAAAGAATGGTGGGGTTGGGGGCCTCGGGGCTTCAAAAATATTGGGTCTGGCCCTGCTCATCTGAAACATTCCCTAGCTATTACACGTGGGTGCTTAATTGGTGCAGTTTTTGGAATGCCAAACACATAAAAAAAAGAAAAATAATAAAATAAAAAAAAATCTACATGTATTCAGTGCAAGAGAGGGCACTGCATGAATGGACCAGGACCCTTTCCCCTTTTCCTAATCTAAGAACACTGAAAGAGCTATAGAATATAAAGACTATAATGAGCGACATGAGTCATCAGAAAGAGTTCATGCGATAAACGTATATTGAATAGTACCCTATTTTCCTCGCATCTTTCTGCTCCATCATCAAACTGTCCAGATGTTTAATTGCCTCCTGAATCTGAGAAGCACAGGTGGTCAATCACAGGGTGGAGGGGGGCGGGCCTCAGTACCCCAAAAATATTATGTCAGTCCCTGCTCATCTGAAACATTCCCTAGTTATTACAGGTGGGTGCTTCATCAGAGCAGTTTTCGGAATGGCAAAATAACCGGACCGTTTTCCCCCATGATGAGGATGGGACTCATCCAATATCAACACATGCAGACAAACAAACACACACGCACACACACACACACACACTCCTCCTCCTCACCACTCCTGCAGCAGAACACATCGATAAAAGCTAGCGAATATGAGTTTGTTTGTTTTGTTTTCTTTTAATATAAGAACCTTGACACAGTTGTAGAAATACAAAAAGACACGCTCATCACGAGCTACGTGACTCATCATCATTCGGCGGTATTAAATGAATATCATAAACAGAGCCCTCCCTCCCTCCCTCCCTCGCTCGCATCTCATTAAGCGAGTCCCGCTGTAGCTATAGGTGAAGCCGCCTCTCTCTGCCATACTGAAGCAGGTGTCCAACATGGCGAACACTGGCAGCGGCTCTCTCGCGACTATTCTCTTTTTATTCATGTTTCAAGCGGCTCTTCACAAAGGTAGGACTTTGTTTGTTTGTTTGTTTGTTTCACCTTTGCTGTCTGAGCGGAAAACACACTGTCCTGGCGTATTTTCACGGATAAACATGCAGGAATGTCCTTTTGTTTTAATGTTATGTTTGAACGCGCGCGGCGGACCGTTGGGATGCAGTCCTTGACGTTTGCGGAGCGAGTAGGAGAAGCTAACTGTCCGTAAAGTTTAAAATACACAATTCAGAAGAGAAAGACATTTGTTTGTGTGTGTGTGTCATGCAGCCTGTACAAACAGGCGGTACGGGGAGACGCTGCCGAAGAATACATCACTTTGGTCAGCTCACCATTATAAATCGCGTTTGCCGCCGCCACAGCTGCAAACTCTTAAATGTGGATAATTCCGCCGTGGAGAGAACAAATGTCGTAGTCTTTGGTCGCCACAGACAGATACAGTTGACAGGTTTTAAATGGCTGTTTTTTGTCCCGTCAGTCAGCTAGCTTGGTTTACTTTTGTGGCATGTTGTTCTGGCTGCTGCGAAATCAGAGAGAACAGCGGTGCGTTAAAGTAGAATATGCAGCAACCCCCCCCAACGACAACGTGCAGTTTTTGAGGATACGCTACGGCAAAACTGCGTGGATTTAACTGGGCGTCACTGAGCCGAAGGTTTTGCACACGTTAGGACGAAACTCGAGAAAAAAAACAAACTCCAGTGATAACATGCCTCGTTGACAGTTCGGCGCTAAGACATCTCCCGAGTCAGCATCTGTTGTCTGTTTAATCCCAGTTTTTACTAGTTGTTCACTATCGTCCCCCTCCTCCTGAGGATTTCGCTGCTGAGGCTGTTACGAGGACGGACGAGCCCGTTATGAAAGTTGAAATGTGAATGAAAGAAGTGCCACTCGTTTTTCTGGATACACGCCGAATTGTAAAGCCCCATCAGAGTGGACCACCCAACGCTTTAAATGTCCCCCCTGCGAGATATATACTCTTTCTGGTGAACACGAGATTAATTCGCGTGGTATTCCACATCACGTTCCGGGGCTGTGTTTTTCGTTAACATCGGGGATGGATTCACGGTGGCACCGCGCAGGGAAACATACAAGAAAGGGGGCTCGCTCGGGTGTAGTGGCCGAAATGTGAGTCGGGTGCTTTCAAGAGGTGGATGGGTTACAGATAAAGATGCTGAGGAGTGAATCACAGCGACACGATCGCTACTTCCCCTTTTTACGCGTGTGGCTTTTAAACGATCGGTGATGTTGCGAGCGTGTGTTGGTGAGTTGGCGGGCTGCGGAACAGGCACACGCGTTACATCCATCGACTGTGACGGGAGAAAGTGCTGTGACCCACGCTGCCAGCGTATTATAAGGATGTGTGCTCCGTGTGGAGTCGTGAACTACTCGGAGACGTTCACTCGCCTCCGGGGTTGTTCATCTTTGCGCATTGATACGATGAAGATGTAGTGCAATAATAGTAGTCGGGGCAACGCTGTATGTAAAAAAAAAAAAAAAAGCGCCGAGTACTAGGTTACCCAATTATATAACTGGCTTTAAACTGTGGCGGATTTCAGCGCACTTGCTGCTGTTACAGCACACATTCATGTCAAGTCAGTCCCGTCATGAGCGCTTACTAACACAAAGTTATTCAGCGCGAAGCGGCTCCCCGTAAGAATATAAACCCTTTTTCTGCTGAGTTCGAGCCTCCCAACAGTGAGAATGACAGGGCGGCAGATGTCGACGTTTGTCACATTGTGGATTATCCTGCAGGCTTAATCCATGCAGCGTTTCCATCCATTTCCATTAAAAATGGACGCACAATGATGTTTTCTCATGCGCCAAGTCACTTAAACAGTTCTGTGAAGCGGCAGCGAACTGAGCGAGGCTTTGTTGTTCTTCGGGCAGTGGGCAGCGCTGCTTTTACCTTCATGGAAATGGCTCCACTGATTTCAAACAAAGCTCAGGGATACGCTTGCACAAAGCATATCAATTATTTACCTCCAGCGCACACTGTGTGCTCACATCTTGCTAAGCATTGCAGGATTCTTTTTTCTCTCTCTCTCTCTCCCTCCTCAGTACAAACACAAAATGAAGTTGGTGCTATGATGATCAGAATTGCACTGCAGTCAGGCTGCATTAATTAATTTCACCCCAACTGTTAGTTCCATTTTGGCACTTGGGCTTGCCTCATATGGTCATCAAATCACACAAGTGTTCCAAATGAAAAATGCATTTATGAGAAAGCATTCACAGTTCACTGCGTTCGACTGCCACCGCTCTTGTTCTAGAGGGCTTGGAGGATACAGTGGACCCCCCA
Organism: Acanthopagrus latus; assembly: GCF_904848185.1. NCBI lineage: Eukaryota > Metazoa > Chordata > Actinopteri > Spariformes > Sparidae > Acanthopagrus > Acanthopagrus latus. The sequence goes on along the minus strand of NC_051051.1, from coordinate 21,666,519 downwards.
GAGATCATGTTCATCCATTGGAAATAAGTTCATAAGTGATGCATTTGGTCAGTCATTGGTGTATATGTCCAGAATACATTCAACTGACTCAGCAGGAAGCAGGAACATACAGGGCATAATTCTTAAAAATGTGCTTTTGTGAAACTCATTTGGGTGGTATTCTTTTCTGTGAAGATAAAGGGGCCCTAAATGAACTCTGAGATGAACTCCTCCCTATTTTGAGGCAAGATAGAAATGTAAAATCACATTTTTATTGTGTTAATTAGAGATGACATATGGCATAAAACACATTATCGTATAATTACCTATATGCGTACACACAGAGGTGTTATATATTTTCATATCTAAATTATTTCTGCTTACAATTCTAAATAAGTCTAATTGCAGTCATCAGTGTAGATTCTACATTTAATTAGACTTTAAATTGGCCATGGCAATGATATTTTGTATATGGATTGTCTGCTTCTAATGAAATTGTGATTTATAAATTCATACATTTTAATCAAATTATATTCATAGAGCAGGTTATTTAAAAGAGAAGGCACTTTTCTGTAGAAGTATTGTGAGGAAAGAGAGAAGAAATATCATACAGCCAGTACTGACTGCCATATCATTATCTTGTATCCTGTTGTAATTTAGGCACGCTTGGTGCTGCGCTATCAAAATGTACGTCTTATTCGATTCTGTCATGGTTCTGTGTGGAAATATTTAGCAAGTCCAATTGTAATGGCGGATTATACTTTTGGAATATCAGGGCCATGGTACTTCACAGGTGTTATTATAGCAGCAGGCTCGGACAACATGCTTGCTCAGACTTGAAAACCTGCTCAGGCAATCCGTCAACTAAAGTTAAAGGCATCTCCGCTTTCATTTTTGTGAAGTTACGTAATGGGTGTGATTGTGCATGTAAGTGCAGGGGCTCTTCTGTGAGTGCAGGACAGTTGCTTGCCAACATGACCAGTTCATTGATAGGTATGTGAGGTTATGAGTTAAACATTAGCTGTTCTTTTAGCACTTGCACACAGTTCCCGTGTGCTTGATCTTGGATACTGGTGATGTTTCTTATCTCTGTCTCAGAAAGCTGCAGTTGTGGTGTATGTACGTTTGAGCTTTGGTGGATGATCTAACATATCTACCACTGACAGTCTGAAATTTCAGGTCCTTTGTTTTTAGAGAGGAAATAATCATGCTCTCCTTAGATGATTGACAGGAGTGGATCCCTTTGGAGCTTATTACTTTGTAGCGGTGCAACATGTGTTGAGTTAATTCACCTGTTTTCTTCTGGCATTGCTGTTACAGCTTGGTTGACTCAGGTACAAGATTAAGTATATTTTAGCACATTATTCCTTTTTTATTATTCCATTCAACTCAACTTTATTGTAATTATTCTGATACTCAGGTGTAAACTGTGGTCTCTCAGCTGTTGTACAACATACAGGCACATGTGCATAATGTACACTATAAAGCAGAGCAATGGAACAGCTCATTAACAGTAAACGAAACATTTTTTTTTTTCGAGGTACTATATATAAAGTAGCTTTAAATAGACTGCTTGGGAGTCAGTAGTAAGTCCTAAGTGCTGGAGTGCAGTGTGGTAGCAGTCAGTGATCGGTTTAATCAAAATAAATGTTGGCTATGTTCGTTTCTGCAAACCACTGATATGTTGAATTTTAAATTCCTTTATATCTCAAGTTTATACTCTTTTAGGCTCAGTTTTCTAGTTTATGTTGTGACAACACTGTGCAAATAATGTGGTTAGATTTAGGCAGAGATCATTTGGTTGGCTAGGAAAGTTGTCAGACCTTTAGCGGGAGTTTGCCTTTGTATGCCTGAAGTACAGAACGGATCTCGATGTAAATATTTACATCCAGTCCTTCTGAGTGAAAGCTCATCTATGATTTGATCTCCATGCTGCCTTCCAAAGAGATTTATTGGATCTTAAAGCCAAAAAGTGAGACGATGAAGCATGATATTAAACTCTGAACATCAATTCTGTTTACCAGTTATTGAGCAAGGCAGTCACATACATCATTCCTGTTTAACAGACCAGCATGTTGCTCACTCAGACTCAGAAACTGAAATCTGTTGTGTAGCTAATGACGGATTTACGACTTGAAGTAGAGGTGATGTAGTGGTTAAGTGTTGTGTAATAGTCCACACAAGTCTTTAAAGTGCGCAGATTTGTCACTTGGGCAAAATGTATAGAAAACACAATAGCAAAGTGTAAAACTGAACCAGATAGTACTATCAGAGTGTTGTTAATTCTATGGAGTGGATATGTTGCAGTTTGTATGATGTCTTACCTGTTTAATTTTTCTGTGTGAAACCCTGAAGCCGAAATGATTCTAATTATGGCTAAAACTAATGATTAATTTCATCCACAAAATTCATCAGTAAAAGTCCTCTGAGAGGCATAGTCACGCTGCTTTGTTGCATTGTTTTGTCGGGCAAACAGTCCAAACCCAATTGTATTCAGTTAATGATGCAATTAAAACAGAGTAAAGTAGAAAATCCTCACATTGGTGCACAGAGTCAATGTTTTCAGAATTTGTCGGGTACTTCATGAAATGGACATGCCCAGATTACTTATCAGTAGAGCATGATCATGCTGATATTGGTTGTAGGCTATAATATGAAATAAACCAGGACTGGGCAATATATAGTTAATATACTGTAATTGTGATGAGATTGAATGTTATGTGCAGCATTCACAAAGATGCACATCAGGTAATGCAGCTACATCCATCCCTGCAGTGGACAATGATACTAAAGCTATTAGGGCTGGTCTCATGACATATCATAACTGAAATCTAAGACAACATTCCGTATCATTACAGTTACCTACTTTATTCATGATCTTGACTAATAATCTTGTTTTCTCTGATTTGTGATCATGTATCCTGATTCAATTCAAAATGTTATGTTTTAAAGCTATTCTTTATAGTTATTGCACAACAACTATTGGAAGAAAAATACAATTATTGTATTTGTTTTCGTACCAATATTCTGGTACTGTATCAGCAGTACATGGTCACATTGTAATGTACAAAATATACTCGTCCTTAAATGAGGCACCCTTTCTGGCAAGTATCACACGCTGCATTCTTTCTAGACCCCTAAAGATACTGTTTATTGATTGTATAGAATGTTGCAAAATGTTCTCTTAACAGTAGACATTTATTCTGGCACAAATATCTGTTATACCTGAAATGGTAAGTTATAGTAATAAAAAGCTGTTTTGGTGCTGACATGCCTTCAGTTTCTTTGTAGTTTTAGCGCTGTGTAATGATCTCAATGCACAGACTTTTCTGTCCTGACAAAAACAATTAAGTGAACAGGTTTTTTTTTTCTTTTCTTTTCGGACATGGTCTGCAAATGGACATTTCGGTTACCACAGTGAACTGGCGCTAAACATTGCCTACAGGCACGTTCAGTTACATATCAGATCAGTTGAATCCTCGCACCGAGTGGTTTGGCTCGGAGTCAACCCGGTAGGAGCCCTGGTGATGGAAAACAGGTGTGGAAATGGACTTGTTCTCCTTCTGTACCCCCCAGCAGCCTGTGCTGCTGTAATTAAGAACAATGGCTTTATTCCTGAAGGGAGGGGACCCCAAGTGACCCCCCCCCACTCGTCCCCCTCCTGCCCACGCCAGTCCACAGTGACTCTGCTGGCAAGCCAACAGATGACTGGGCTGGGTCGCATCTGGCCTCCGTGCACTTAGTGTAATCAAAGAGAGAAAAAAGGTTTATGGCCTACTTGTTAGTGTGCCGCCAACTGATGGGATGTCAAGTAAGCACCCTGCCATTCCAAATCTCTGGAGGGATTGGGGAGGGGGTGGGCGTGGGCTGCAATCTGCTGTGTTGAAAGCAACATACTGGCCTAGGTACAGTTCAACAGTCTGGCTGCACAAGTGAAATGAGTCAAATTCGACTGACGTTTGAATATTTATGATCATATTTACATAATGTTGATGCACAAAAGGCTACTGAGGTGAATGCAAATATTTTCTAAACATAACTTGTAGGAGTCTTGTCCAGCTGAGGCCTCTAGCAAGTGTTTAAAAAAAGCAGACTAGTTAAAAGAATCAGTAAATCACATGAAGAGTATGAATGACAGAGAATGGTAGTCTAAGGAGCTAAGGCATTACAAAGCTGTGGTGGATTTACTCAGGGATTGAATAAACATGTTATGTACGCATTACTTTTTTAGTATATGTCATTACATGCAAAATCACCCATTTTGAATTTTAAGGGGTGCTTTACACACTAAGATATTTTTTTTTATAGTTATGGCACTTCTTAGGCTGTGAATAGAGTTGCACAGGGCCTTTGTGACTCTGGAGGAGCCTGTCCTGTTTGAGAAAGCAAACCCCAATAGTATCATCAGTTTCCTCAGCTTGGGCTCAGACACGACAGGTTTCTGACTAAAAAAGTCAGTACATCCGTCTTGATTTTTGTAGTTTCCCCCTCACTCCATACATGATGCATGTGTGATGCCTGCTGTGTGGAACTGGTTTTGGGGTTAGGTGATACTTGCTGAACTGGTGGATGACTAAGTCCACAGAGCAACAATGAATGATGATGTCATCCTTAGAGGACGGAGATAAATAGTCTTACAGGCCACTCTTTTACGGGTACAGTCATTTAAAAGGAATTACTTTTTACATGTTCTTATGATGATATTGGATGATATATGATGATATGGAATAGTGGATCCAGGAAAATACTTTTTTTGTAAATTAACCATCTCAGTCAAGGATTTTGAAATTAGTATTTTGAAAAGTTTTTTTGACATTTGATTGACTAGTTAGTTCAGTTAATTTGTGAAGATAATTGACAGAATCAAATATAAAAATATTTGTTCGTTTCAACCCACCCTTATCTACTCACCCAGTCTTTCCCCATAAATTGCTCTTTTTACTTGTGAAACTTTTATCGCACAGAAATAAGATTTTACTCATCCCACAGAAAATCCACCCATTTGGAGCTTGACAGGTGTTATTACCACATCTTGCTTGTGTGTGGTGGTGTTCAGCAGTTTTTACCTTGGTGGGCAATGGCAATGTTCTTCGGCCCATCCATAAGTGGTTGCACAGGTGTTAGACATGGAAACCCCATGAGCGTTTAGGACTGCTTTATTGATCTAGTTAATTAATCAGTAACTGTTTTAATTCAGCATCTGTAACGACTGATATTGATATGTTGCTGAACCGGGTCCACTCTACATAATGCCCTTTCTGTCAGCCTTTGATAATTTCATATCAGGCGACAACAATCTTCAGGTCCTGTGTCATGTGTGCCAAATGCACACAGGACATCATCACTCCCTCCGTCTGACACTTCCCTCTTCCTCCTTTCGCTTCACTCATTCAGAGCGAAATAAGCTTGCTAATATTTTGAACTTTTCACTAAATAAAGTCAGGGCAGCTGTCATCTTTGAGCAGGAATGACTTCCTTTTTTGAACAAAATGTTTTTTAGTCATCGCTCGCTGCTTTTCTCTCCAGTCTTTGTTTTTTAGAGCACTGCTACGGCTCAGCTGTCGCTGTCAGAGCCTTGCAGTGATTGGCTGCACTGCACTACGTCACCTGTATAATAGAACAAAAAAAACCCAAAACAAAGCAAAAAAACCCCACGTGGGCTTAACAGCTAATTCAAGACAGAGAGAGTCCAGGGACTTAATGACTTACTCAGACAGTCAAGCTGAATTTGAAATAATCAAATTCAGGCACCACCATACAGCTGTCAGCCATCATGTCTTGCTTGTTTTAAGGGCTGTTCCCTTTAGTCCGGTTTAAAACAAATGACAACCATGACTAGTTGGATTGAGGTCAGGTGATGAGCCAGTCAGAAGCAATCCACTGTTCCTGATTTTCCAAAAAACTGCTTGCTCAGCTAGATCTATACTTTCAGGATCATTGTCATGGTACATTGTTTTGGGAGCTAATATCTAAATGGGGCTACAAGTCATACGCTATTAACCTAGGGGAAAGGTGATCACCCTTCAATACCCTCAAAGCTGCAATCATTCATTGAATTCATGAATTCATTAATTAATTCTAGAATGGCTCTTTCTCACAGTGTTATCATGTCAAGTCTCAATGGTGTACAACAAACAGAGTGTACAACAAACCTTTCTTTTCAAACAATTCTCATCTTTAGCTGACTCGAACTCAAAATGATGACTGTATTTCCAGCAAGAAAACGCGCATCGCTCTCCTCCCTCCATTGTTGTTTGTGTTTGTGTTGCTGCGCGGTGTTAAACGTGAGTGAGAACATGACTTGTTGCATACGTGACATCACTCCCTGAGACAAGAAGAAAGCAAAAATATATATTTTTAGTAAGGAAAATGGCAATAATGATAGTAACGCACAGTGACTTGAAGAAGTAACTTTAATCTGATCAGTGGTTTGGAAATATTAACGTGTTAGATTACTCGTTACTGAAAAACGTGGTCAGATTAGAGTAACGCATTACCAGCATCACTGCCTGCGGATAGAGTCTCTTGTAATGGGGATTTCTCCCCCAGGAATTCAGAAAATTGGGCCGTTAAATATGCAGTTTCGCTAAGTTTGAGAAGGAAAGAAAGGCCTAATGTTGGGGTCCTCATCGTTATATTTTAATCACAAATAAAGCTAATTTTCCCTCAATATAGGCCTACTGAGTAATGTTTACATTAGAGATGTTACAGCCTGTAATAAGACCTGTGCTGTGTGCATAGGCTATTAAAGCATGTAGAACATTCCCTATTATAATTTTTTTGCTTCATTGTCTATCTGCATTAGGCCTACAGTAGGCTTTGTAGGGTATCAAGAGAAAAAAGTCACCATTTAACAAAGACTACACACCCATACTGCACCCATGGCTACAATTACATTTTTCACGAACCTGAGCTGATCGAAGTATTATCAGAGGTTAGGGGAGATGATGTTTCACTCTCCACATCTCTCTGCTCTGGCTGCGACTTTTTTTTCCCCCAAAGAACCTCCATATACCCATAATAACTAAGTACTACAGTACTACTAGTAATATCAGTGACACATAGGGGAAAGAATAACACTGTTGTTGAATTTGCAGCAAATTATTCTGACTCTGCCCATATATGGGCATATGCCATAAGGAAAGCCAGGTCAGCTTCTGCGCAATTTGCACTGGTGACAGTGTTGCATTTATGGCTGCTGGCCGTTCGATACGCATATAGTTTTTTTTATTTTTTATTTTTTTTAAGGCACAGAGATCTAGGGCTATTCCTAAACCATCCGGGGCTATAGCCCTTAATGCCCAGGTCTAATGACGCGCCTGGGGAAGATTATCATTAATCATTGGTGTGGATATTTATGACCCCCAGAGCATGATTTTTGGTTAATTTTGGTTGCCTCAGGGGTTAACCCAGATTTCCTCTTGTGTTGCTTGAGCCCATTTGATGTTCTATTCATACAGTGGAGCAGAGGGTTATATGGGGTCAGAAATTATTTGCAACAGCTGGGTTCCATTTCATTTCTTGCTGTCTGACAATGTCAAAATCACAGAAAGGTGCCGCATGTGCTAACTTTATTAAAACTTTAATATCATCTTATTAAATTGGATTGGTAGGCTCAAATTTTCTAACTATTTCATCAGCCGACTTTCAACTGGAAACACACATTCCATAGTCTGCGATCCACCTTAAAAGAGGAGTGTTATCACTCAACGTGAGATTTTTTTATTCTCTCTCATGAAGAAACAATGAAAAAAAAATGCTGTGGACTTTTATTATGAAGCACAAGGAGGAGCCCCGGCAACATGAGAGAGCTGCCTGAGGCAGGTGGATCTTCCTGGAGCCTCTGACACATGGAGGCAATCCTGACCATACACTCACACACCGACACACACACACAGATATGTGATCACAAGCAAAGAAATAAGAAAAATACAGTAACAAAACAGGAATGGAAAAAAATGACTATATAGAAGAACTCAAACTAAAAAAACACAAAATACCTTTCTCACTTAGAGGAAAGCTCATATTGTTTATTCTAATACGAGTATGATTATGGCTGCCGTTGTATCATTTATTCTCCAGAATCCTAAAAAAGGTAGAAATGAATACAGTCCATGTATAGAGACACATTTAATTGCATTGCATTCCTTACAGAATTCAACCCCTGTTCATTTTCCTTCCTACAATATTAAACTGTATGTATGCTAATGCATTGTTGTTGTCTACTTTTTTGCCTTAATTTCCCAATACTGGCCTTTATTTACATCAGCAGCAGAGAGACTCAGGTCTTTATTTTGATATATTCAGTATAATGTACACATTAACATGCACTACTGTTTTCATTCCCAAATTATTTCCACTGTGCTTTCCTGGGATCTGTGTTAAGGTATTGCCAGCAAAACTCTACTCTTAGATGCGTCACATTAAAAGTCTGCCAAGAGATCAGTTGGTATAACCCCTCCTTATTTTGAAGGAGTTTAGTTTAATTGATTGTAGCTTAACAGCAATAAAAATGGCTAAGAGAGTGAAATTGGAAATAATAATTGAGTGAAACAGCCTCGCTGCCAACAAAAAAACAAACAACTCAGAGCAACACAGTGGTTAGTATGTCATGTATCTATTATCATACTGATGTGAACTTATAACTCTAATATTGATTCAGTTAGTGATCCATTTTTTTAAATTGAATAATTATCTAGAGCCAGAGCAAATTTGAACAACAGCCTTGACTTGTATTTGCAGAGATGTGATCGCAGTGACAGCAATCTGGCAAATTTGTTAAAAGGGAACCAGTCAATCCTTAAAGCACTTCCATGGATAAATGACTGAAAACAACATAAAGAGATAAGATAAACTGATGAATCATTGCAGCCATAGACTGCAGGGTTACGTGAAGGACACTGACGGAGCCCTGATTATGGGAAAATGTGGAAACTGCCCCGATACTTGCATGTGGTTGGCTAATCTAATCTGTAGTCCCAAGTGGACCATTGTCAGTCACAGCGAGAAATGTTTTCCATTTGGGTTTTTGAATTTACAAAAGACAACAAGTGGCCTTTGATTGCTCTTTTCCTCCCAGTTTGAGGCCTTCATCATCTTGCTCTGCTGCAGAGTCACAGGGAGGCATCGCTTGCTGTAATTGGGCCCATTTTGCCTGCATTCATAGATACAATGCCGGGTTCAACAATGAATGAATAAGGAATCAATGCATATCATTTGTGCTTTCAACCAAATAAACAATACAGCTGGTGTTCCGCTGTAATCATCGGAGGGGAAATGAATGCCCTTCTGAATACAATACAGGTATGCATCAGCCATCGCGGCACAGTGGGCTTGAGTGATCTGGGTTCTCCCATCTTTCATTATACATAACACTCCAGCTTGTATTACATTTCAGTGAATTTGCTCCTGATGAGACCCTTCAGGCTGTTACACTGTCTCCCATGGAAGTGGATCACTTCTCCCTACTGTGCTCAGTTCTCGTCCTTTGTCTCATCTATTGTAACTCTGTCTTGACTGATATTTTCTGCACTAATGCCAGACAACTGCTGCACAATAAGGCACCATCTCATTTTCTTTGTGTCCTAGTTGGATGATGCAGAGGAAAATCTCACCTGCTATAGAACAATCAGGCCATCCATTGTGCAGAAGAGGATTGTGAGGCTGTGAAGCACCGCTTAATATCATTTAGTGTCACTATCAGATTCTCTTTTGTGTGGAAAAAGGACTTGTAGTAACCGAAAAACAATATCTTCCTGTATTACACTGCTTGTTATTCAGACCAAATAACATAGTATGTCTCTTCACCAGAGATGGAGATTTAGCAACTGGAAACATAGCATAGTTATGTGATTATTGTTCTACTCAAGCCTTTAAATACCCACCTCTGGCTAGCCAGTCAAAATAACCTAAGTGCAGATTCAAGTGTAGAATAGTTGTGATTGTGAATGGGATGATTCACACTGCTGTGGATTAGGGTGGGGCAATGTCTACTAAAAATGCACAGTGAAGACTGTGAACTATGATGATGGACAACAACGATGTCCAAACTTCCCACTCTGTGTCCATAACTTAGCTGTGTTTGGCCTCAGATGCTTGAAACAAAGTCAGTCAACTACCTATACTGAGAAAACTAAGCTGAGAAATGCAAATCACCACAAAGCCATTGCCAAAAATTGGAGAGGAATGAATTGAGGCAGCAACAAATGTTGTTAGTTTCCTCTCCTGCATGTCACAGACTCCAGCAAACCCTGCCTTAATGCAACTCTGAAGGGACACCGTTCTTTTTTTGCGCAAAGGTCTTTTAAATCATGATTGTATGATGGTACAGGGCTTATTAATCAATGACTGCCAGCCATTGGCAAACTTATCATAGGACTAGCATCCTGTGAACTTTCACATAGTGTTAGCGTCCAGCGGATGTGACAGTTTGTAACTAAAGGTTCCTGTGTAAAGCAGAAAATAAAGTAGTAGGAGCTGTAGGAGTAGTTGCCTTTTTTGGTTTAACATTCCTTGGATCCTCCTGATCAAGTTGTCAGGTTCTGTTGTCTACCAATCTGAAAAACTGAGTTAGAAAGAAAATGGCAATTTGGCATCAGAAATGGAGTCTTTTGACCATTGAGTCTGTTCAACATTTAGAGCAGCAAGAATTGGCAGCTAACAACTAATTTATGATGACTACAAAGAGGATGCTCAATGTGAACTCATGGTTTTCAAAGACTCATAAAGCACCTGTGCTGGAATGCTATGCCCGTTTGCGTTTTTTTTCATCGACTGCAAGCCAAGGCTCTTCACAGTTTGGCCTTTTAATGTCTTGTGTTTCTAAGGGGGTAGTAGTTGAGTGTTTTATGACTTATTACCTGAACTTGCCACCTGAACAGAACAATAAGACAATTTTTGCATTAGCGGAAGGGAAAGACCATTGACTTAAGCATAGATTAATTTAAGTTTAACTTTAAAAGGACTAGAAGAAGAGTCTTTATCACAGTCATTATTTGGAAACTTTAAACATTTAACCTATTTCTTGGGGACAATTTCAGATATAAGCAAGTGTCCTGACAAAGGGTAGTGATACACTGAAAATACTCCTCACTGATTCTTACAGTTAGATGCTCAATTTTTGCTATTGTAGATTTATTTTTCTCCAACTCATTAAAGACCACAGAAAACCATCAATAGATGATGTTACTCTATTTATATTCTACTCTGATATGATAGCAGATCATTTTAGTCTGTACCTGATATTTGTGATGAGCAAGTTTTTGTTGACCCACTCCAACCAACTTGCCTCCAACAAGCACTCAGGAGGAAAATCACATCTAGCAGGAGGTACAGATAACAATTTGTCTACCAAAGGTAGAAAGATCAAAGTGCCTGACCACAATGCTTTCATCAAGCTTGAATGGATGGACAACACATAGAACCCAGGCTTCCTTTACCAGGTCATGGCTCTTTGCTTTTTAAGTTTTAGAGCAATTATGTGGCCACTGTGATTTTGCCTTAGGCCAGAATGTTTCTACTTTTCTTCTAATTATCCACTAACAGTAGATGACACTGAATGCAGCAAAGCCAAAAGACGCTTTACTCTGTGTAGGAGGTGAAAGACTTTCTGTGAAGTGTAGGATATCGCCAGCTGAACTTGTAATAAATGAGGCAGACTGAGACCAAGTGTTGTAATTGCAGCAAAAAAAACAGTTTTATTTAAAGAAGGAAAATGACAGATATATAGTACCTACTGATATATATTCTATATACATATCATATATGTAGGCCTGTCACGGTAATCAATAAATCAATTAATCGTAAGATGAATAAAAATGAGCTCGATAATTTTGCCGGCCTCGATAATTTCCATTTGCATCCTTGTTTGTGCTCCTCATGTCTCTCATGTGAACCTTCTTGTCAGTCACTCTTTGTCTCTGTGTGGTGAGGCGGGGCCCTGAGTGCAGCATGAGAGCCGTGTGAGGAGTAGCAAGCCAGAGGTAACGCTAGTTGAGATTTGACAAAATAAAAACAAGGATGGATTTGGTTTCAAAAGGGAACGCGACAGCTGCATTGTGGGAGCACTCCGCATTCAAACCGAATGACCGGGGTGAACCACTTAACCTGGACGAGCCGGTATGTTGCATTTGTTATAAAACAGTAGCAACTAAAAGCGGCAATACAACAAATGTGCATCTGCACTTAAAGCAAAATCATCATGTAAGAATCATCCGATGCAGTTTTCCCAGCTGAGAAAAGCAAAAACTACAACTAAAGCTACAGGCTGTGTCCGTCTTCCTGACAGTCCACAATCACTGAGGTGTTTAGTTGACAAACAAAATACAAACAGGACAGTGCAAAATGGTGTGCACTCACAGACAGTGTAGTTTGCTACATCGCTAAAGAGATGCAGCCCTTTAGTACCGTCGAAAAGCCGGCATTTCGACAAATGCTGCAAACATTTGACAGCCAGTACAAATTGCCTGGGAGAACATGTGTCACAAACACCAATTCCACAACTGTTCAGCCTGAAAGATGACATACTTAAGGGTTAGGGTTAATGTTTTTGGTTGTATGTAATTCAAGTGCAGTTTTTGCTAACAGACACTGAGTCCTGTTTATCTATTGTTTCTGGTTGTTTCGTTTATTTATTTTGGATATTTAAAATGTCTTCTTCACACTCCAATTCCAATGTTAAGAATGTTTAGACATAAAAGTTTATTTGATCTTTTAAAGGGCGTACTTGCATTATTATGCCATTATCATTATATTAGTTGAAAAATTGTCTCAAAATGACAATATTATCGTTTATCGCAATAATTTCTGTGACAATTTATTGCCCAGCAAATTTTGTTATCGTGACAGGCCCACATATATTAAATGTCTTATAGAGCATGGGGCTTTGAACATGAAATTTAAAGCAAATGTTACTCTTTATAATATTTAACCTGCTCTTTCAGCCTGAACATAATTGATTTAAGCGCTGGATCCAACATTAGACGAGCTAAAATGTTCAGTTAGAGGCAACTCTTTATTTTCAGCGTTTAATGAAAGTTGTTTGAAACTCCATGGGAAGACTATGTGTCTCCCACTGAAAATAGGAGGGGAAGAAAATGCTTGAACCCGGCCCGTTTTCCAAAGCAGTTTCCGCTGCTTTGAAGTGTGTAGTATTTGTTGGGCTTCACTTGGCTGTCAGATTAATACCTTCTCGACTGAAAATGAAAATGGGTGAAGGAGCAGTTAATCCGCATAAGAATATTTTTTTGAGGATGAGAAGCCGCGAGTCTAGCAAACTGTCTGTGTATTGATTGGTTGTCTGGCATTTCAGATTTGACCTGACATGCCATGATCATCCAATTCCTTCTACATTACTGATTGCTGAACAGAATCTTTGCTTATCTTAACACATTCTTTTGAATTACTAGTTGACGATGAAACAGTGCCTGTCACATAGCAGTACCTATAAAGCTGAATTGGGTTCTGAATCTGCATTTCAGGGGCCACTTTTGAAAGCTGTTTGCCTCAACACAACTTAGCTGTTTTCCATTAATAATTGATCAGTGATTGAGTTATGTTTACAGAGAAGGACGTAAATGTTGTCAGCTTCACCTACATGACATGCTTTCCAAGTATAGTTATTTTTAAGACAACTGAGGTGACCAGACATGATGCACCAATAATGTTATCTAGTTATTAACATTGTATGTCCATTCCGTCTCTCTGCAAAGTTAGCAATAGTTTTACAGTGTTTTATTAAGGGTAGAGAGAGTGAACTACAATGGTAATATTGTGGGTGGCAGGGCTGAACAATAAGCTGCTTAAACAAGGTTCATTGCTAAGACCAGCACCGGAGATGGAAAGAGCAGCTAATCCTCGTTAGTATAGTGGACAGTATCTCCGCCTGTCACGCGAAAGACCGGGGTTCGATTCCCCGACAGGGAGGTTGAGTTTTTCTAAACAAATTTCCCGTTGGGAGTAATAAGTGTTATCTATTAATCTTTAAAAGTAGCACAAAAATACCTATGTAGTCCACAAGGCTTTTGGCATACATCTTAAATATCGTTGATTTTATACTCAAGATTGACCACAGGCAGAAGGAACCATGTCAGTTTGTATACAATGATGTCTGTAGTTCACGATCTAAGCATGTTAGTTGTCAAATTTGATACCTGAGACAATGCGCTCGCTTACCGCCACCTACGTAGCCACTGTCACTGTCAACTCTGACCTGTTGAGCAATACTGGCGGAGGATGGTGCTTGTCTCCATATACATTATATTACCTCCCACACCAGCATGATTGGCCAATAATTGTAGCTTAGAAGGCTCTATTAATGCTTCTTGAAAGCCATATAATGGCATTATACCTCACAGAGGAGGTCATTTTTTTCATATATCAGACATAAGCGTCTGTTAAGTGAGTTAAGAATGTGCTCTTGTGCCAAGTTTATACTTAAAGTCTTACAGAGGCCAAAGTCCCAAGACCTCTTAGTGATTACAGTGGAGGCCGCACTCATCTGGCTTTACTCCTCGATCTGATTTGCCCACCATAAGTTGGTAAACAATCAGGCTAATGTTAGCTGTTACCAGACTTTGTATGTATATACAATCCAGAGACCAAACATTCGTGGTACTCAAACCACCTTTCTCTTTACAGAAAATCTTAACAATTAGAGCCTGAAATCGGGTACAGCTAAAGCTTATTCAGTTTAATTTGGAAACCTTCTTGCCTTGTCTTGTTCTTTGTGCGGATTCTTTTGAGTTGTCTGACAATTGCACCCTTTTTTAATGGGATTGTACATTTTATGTACATTAATACTGCTGCCTTTATTCCTGTAATTCTTGTTAAATCACACCTTTCAATAACAGTTTCATCACCCACCATCCCCATGTAAGCAACCTACAAGTTACTTGTGATATTCTGTCAGCGCATCGCCACATATCCTGTTCCTCTCACTTCAACATGGTTACATGGTTAGCAGCTGTGGGGGTCGCTGAAAATTCAATCTACCAAGGAGTATCAGATCACTGCTACAATTCAGCTTGAAACAGATGGCTCAGTGCATCAAGTTTGTTTTTTCCTTTTTTATATGGTATGAGTTTCCTACTCAATCTGATATGGATGGATGGATGGCTAGACAAAGCAGTTTGAGGGATGACCGTCTTTTGAGTGTTGACATTATTTTTTATACAGGATTATTTTTAAATCAACTGTCAAAAAATAATACATAGATTAAAGCTTTTTTGAAAAGCTAGAATCATCAAATGTCTGGTAAAATATTTGTCTGCTCAAGCTATCATCAAAATGCATATATTTGTATTATCAATTTGAAATTACTTTTTTTTTAAATCAACAATTTAACATAACAGAAATTTTAGTAAATGTGTATTTCCAGTGTTCCTTAACTCCTTGCTGACATCTAGAAGTGTGTTATAATCACCACATTTACATAGAAGCAGCTGTGTAGTGAAAATATGTGATGAACAGTGTTACAGCATCATTACAATCCACTCAAGGTTAGTTGTTACTCCAAATGAAATTTGTTTATCAGGCCTGAATGGTTAAATTGGTAATCAATTGGTGTTTCGTTTTCTGTTTCTCTATTTTTAATTTGGTAAAATATTCTGTGGCCGGTCAATAATAACTTTAAAAAAAAAAAAGAGCACAGTGTGAAGGAGCACATCAGACAGTAAAAATCAATTCATTGCGTCCTCTGTCACCCACAGATGGTGCCACTTCAATCTCCTTCCTATTTTGTCACGCTAATGTGCTGAAAGATGACAAGGGTGGGTCATCTCAGCGCAAAAATAGCAAAGGCTGCGTTTGACGGCCGTGTCAGTCTGCCTTCTATTTTGTCACAGTAATGCTTTGAGAAATGACAACTGTGGGTCATTTCAGAGGAAAAATGGCAAAGGTAGTAGACTGTGACTGCAGGTCTGGGACTGCTAAATTCTCTAGATTTCATCTCCTCTATCCTCTGTAATACTGCTTTAAATCCTCAGCATTTCATATAGGACTGTAACATATTGCCTATTAATCATATGGGGTCACATTAATAATTTGTGAGCTCTCTTCTTAAGTCTTAAGTACCATCTGGGCATTCATGCAATAAGAAGCAGATTGAATTTCGGTGTTGAAAAAGACATATATTCTTGAAAAATGAATATGATTATTTCTGTCTTACTAATTTTGCTTAAACCAACAATATTTGTATCGGTGACAAGCGTGTTCATTTTAAGCTATACATGCACAAAACATTAAAATGGATCAGTCGCCTATAAGTGCAAGATGTATAATAGAGGTCTGTAAAATAAATGAAACACCTAATGTCACTGTTGGTGTCCTACTGAGTTCTGCTAAAATTTCATAATTTTGTTCTCATGACATTGAATCAAAGGACAGTGATTCATTAGTAAGTGTTACCAAACCAAGGCGAGAAATTTTGCCTTTGAGTGCATGGTTGTTTTAATTAAATATTAAAATGACCACAATTAATCAGCAGACAACAGGATTGTTGAGTCCTTGATTTAAGGCCCTCCCCTACTCTACCCCTCACTTATTAAAGATGGCTGCAACAGAGCATTAATTGAAACTAAGATTTAGTAACAGAGCCTGTGATTACCAGGATATATCCCCATCTTTGCCTAGTGCATGATGGGATATATTGTTCTAATACTCACCTCCAGATAGCTGTGTTTGGTCTTAAACTTCTCTTGTATTTTTCCAGTGTAAATACCTTTCTCTTTGCTTAACTGATATTGTCTGAGTGGGACGGTATTGAACTCCAGCATTTTTTGGCACTGACTGAAATTTGCCTGGAGCAAATTCTCAGAAATGTCTTGTAATAAAACTTGGCATTCGCTGTCTGGTGGGATTAAATGTCTGGTTTTATTATTCTCATTTTGCCAATTTTCTCTAATGTTGCTTGTGTTAATACACTTTTACCAACATCTGCTCCTTTTGTTAAAGCAACAACTTTCTGGAGAAAGACAATTGATTGTCGAGTCTTATCCCCAGACTGTCAAAAAACAATGTTTTGGTTTGGTAGCTCGGTTCTGATGCAAACCCAAACAGCAGTATTTGAAGACCTGCAGACAATTCAACAATCAACTATCTTCCTCCTTGAAGCTACAATTTATTGCTTTAAAAAAATGAAAAAGGAAAAAACATGTTTGTATTTCTCTAAGGTACTGAGTACCAACTAAAGAAATTGTATTCAAAAAATTTATAGGACGATCAGCCCTTGACTGAAGCTGAGTTTTGCCATTCTCAGCTGTCTAGATGTGTTTTTGATTCCTTGATTTGACACATAGCTCTTTCCAAAAATGACTACTCCCCTGGGCCCCAAAAACTCTTCAGTTGGCCCTGACCTTCGTATACACATCTGCACCATGTTTCTGCTAGAAATACAAGCAGGCATTTAAGGCATTTATGAAACGCTAATTTAATTTATTTTGTCAGCTCTCATGGCCTGGGCACGCGTAGGCTTGGTAGTGTTATTCATTCAAATGCAGAACATTTCAATGCCCCCCTGGCGATTGTGTCTGTAATTAAATCCTGAAAAGACTTTATGAATCTATAAAGAAAGAGATTCAGAGAATGAAAAAAGTTTGTTGCAATGGTTTTGATTGGTTGTTAAAGCTTACTGTTCGCATTAGTCAAATGGAGAATCCTGTCGAGCCGCACAGATTGAAGCTGCTGGGGCAAGAACCAGTGTTTTGCAAAAGCTGACACAGCCACTTCCTATATGAGTTTGAGTTTGTGCCAGAGAGTAATTTACCATGGCTTAGAGACTGACAATGTGGCTCCCACTGAAATTAATGAGCGGTTGGAACAATTGGACTTTGTTTAATCGAAGTTTAGCTTGAATGAAAAACTTGGAGAGTTTAGGACTTTAGTTTTGTCACTGCAGTTTATGTGGGAAGTTAATACTGACCTTTATGGGGAGGGCTGAACTTTTAAAGATGCTGATTTAGGTAGATGGGTAGGTTCCTCCTGTCTAGTTACCCACAGTTATAGTCACTGTATCATAAGCCATCTTTAGAAGGAGGGTATTAGTATTAGTTTGTGTGGGTGCTGTTTGGCCTTTCAGTTGTTTAGAACATGATAGTAGTTGTATAATGTTGGTTTTAAAGGACTTATTTTATGGTTAAGTTCAGTATTTGACTTTAAACATATGTGTATTATACAGACAAACCTCTGGAAGTTAACGTAGTTCTCAACAGGGCAGCAGCATGCCATCAAGGCCAGTGAGGTTATATTCCTTATGTTTATTGTTTTATTTCACTGAATACCTTCATTTGCTTATTTAATCACTGTAGATGCCTTCATAGCAGTCAAATCTGGTTAATATTTTCACATTGGAAGCTCTGACCCACCTGCAATAAATAAATGCATATAAATACTGAAATAAAATAAAATCAAGCACTCCAACCTACAAAGAAGAACACAGAATGATCAATTTCTCCCACTTCTCAAGAAAACATCAATGACAATTAAATAATAATTGAATTAATTAAAAGTAAAAATGAAAAATCCTCACCCCAATGATCCACACCTGTTATGATTGATGAAAAAATTAAATCTGAAATTAAACATGTTTGTTATTTGTCTGCCTTTTGTAATTATTATGGGGGGCTTTTTATAGACTTAAAAATATACAGATAAGTCAGTTTTGAAAATACTGCCTTTGAAAAACAAGGTGAAGAAGAAGTAAGAAAAAAAAGCATCTTTTTTCTGATATATTAAGTTTACAAAAGTTTTAGTCTTTCATATCAATAGTACACATATCATTTTTTAGACTCTGTTAGTACAAAACTGTTGGTTGCACTTGGCTGTAATCAATATATCTTTGTTCATTTATTTAGATTTTGACATATTTTAATGATTCTCATCTGTGTGTAACGTTAAACAAGATTATACCCATAGATCATTCTTGCCACCCCCCAGCCCAGCTCAGCCCCCTGTTGCAGGCTTCCTCTGAAGTTTTGTCTTATTAAGGTTCCTGCATGTATGGCAGCACAATCAGGCCCCCCATCAGAAACAAGGGGATTATGGTGCACCCAGGCTAGTCTTTGAGAATAATCAGTCAGGCCTGTGGAGAGGCAGCCTGGTAATTTTCTCTACTTGCACCGCCATCAGTGTAGCATCACCATGTTCCTGCATGGAATAAATAGAGCATCAGTCAGCCTCATCTCCTCATGCTGTTTTTACTACCTGCCTCTGTGCATGCGTATGCATAACCTGAAGCCATCAGTGATGGCAAGGGTAGTCATGGAGACTGAAACTTTACGGTACAGTATATCCAACCTGAGTCCACTGTTTCTCAGTGTCTCTGTATTAACCATAACCATAAGACCATGACTTTTAGCCTAGTGCAACACATTGCACTAGGCTAAAAGTAACATTGAATCAAACAATGCAAAATCAATACAACCACATACCTGAAGATGACTTAATATGAGTGAATAGTTAGATTAGGTTTAGCTCAGGTTTAATTCTGACAATTTGCTTAAAGGAGCACAATGTAAAAGAACAATGGAAAACCAGGCGTGTACATTTAGGGTAAAGGTGCTTACCCTATGGTCCTAACCTTTTCAGTATTCATTGTTATATAGCACAGCTCATGCAATTTTCTATGCAATAATTGCATCATGCTTGAAGCTAAAGCTTACACCTCAGTCAGTCATAGAAACCCCCTGTGTTTTTTAAGTTTCCTCTTTATTTTTTAATGCAGGACCAAGTTGCCCAGTAGTTGGCACATTTAAAGAAAGATCAGACAGACTTGCGGTGATCTGACCTTTTTTAATCTCCACTAAGTGCCGCAAAAACCCCCGACATCATCTCAACTGCACTTTGTATGAAGATTGTATAAATGCCTCATAGTCTATATGATATTATGGAGAGAGAGCCAAACATTTAGTATCCTACTGCTTCTACATTTGGATGCTTTGAACAGTTTGAGATTACATAGTCTGGTTTGTGCGTGACGTGGATTAGGCTGGCTTCTCCACTCCCCAGGTTGAAATTAATCTATTACTAATATGATCTGTACTGTTGCCAAATGATGAACTATTTTAAGGCCTGTTGGATTGTGCAGTGTGTCATTGCAATAAGTCACTACATCAGTTAAAATGTAATTGTTCATTAAATATGAATTCACATCTTATTGGTTAATATTTCACAACCAAAAGCCAAAAAGACGGTTGCTTAAAAGTTGTGAATTATTTGGTGGGCTCATTAAGCTGCTTCACATACACTGTTCCAGCTATGCTATTTCAGAAACAATACATACTTTAAATATATGAACATAGTTGATCAAGACATTGCAGCACCACAGGCACTAACAGCTTTCACTCTTCTGGAAGGGCTTTCCATAATATTTTTAATCTGGATGCAGGTTTGCTCCCCTTCAGCCAAGACCATTAGAGAGATTGGCCACTGATGTCAGCCGATAAGGCCCGGGTAGCAGTCAGTGTTCCAGTTCCTTCCCACAGGTGCTGGTTAGGGCTGAAGCACATTGTTGTCTGAAATATCATTGTGTGCTGTAGCCTTAAAATGTTCCTTCATTGGAACTAAGGGCCCAACACACCATGATAAACAGCCTCACAAAAACACAAAACTATGTGGACAGGCTTTCCCATCCTTTTGGCCACACAGTATAGAAGGCAGTTGACAAAATTGGCTGAACTGAAATTGTGAAATTATGGTCCAAACTGTACTGGACATTTTTTAAAAAAATTTAGTTTAAATTATAATTATTAGCTTTGCTGCTATGTTTTGCTGACAAAATTTTTTTCAGCAATGCTCTCCTTGAGATGAGTAACACTGCAGAGTGTAAATAAACCATTGCCGTGATACTTGTTATGAATGCACCCATAAAAAAAGGATTGAAAATAGTCTGTTGTGACCTACACTGATGCCAAACAAAGCTGACCTTTTCTCACAGTCACATACAATTGCTCACACTTCCCCAAGCAGCAAACTAAACCTTATGGTTGCCTCCCTGCACTTAGCCTTCATCAAATATTAATCACTTCCAAGACATTGTGGCTTCGTTCACACTATGGTAAACTTATCCCAGCTGACAGAAATATGGCCCGAGTGGTGATGCTTAGCCCAAAACATTTTTTTTTCTCCCTCTCTACCCAAATGGAGCGCTGTGTACACATTCATTAGCATGATGCTGCTTGCTCTCTCACATCTAGCGTCTGCTTTCAGTATGTTGCTTATGATCCCATTAGAAGACATTAACTCAATCTTGTCATTTAATGGAAGTAAGGTCTTTATGAGAACAGAGAATAGGTGAATATGTGCTACCCAAATGTCTGAAAAGGTGGGAAAAATAGAATAAACCACATGTCGCAAAGTCGCTTTGTGTTTTGCCGGAGAAGAAATCCTGTGTTCTGTGATAACCCTGCTTGAATGCACAACGTTTTGGGATGGATGATTCCTTGTGAACGAGAATAACTTTTTTGCTCTCTGTCGTTTTGGCCCCAATTTTTAGTTGAAACGGCTCTAAATCCTTCCGATGAAATCTGCATGATACTGAGTGAAGATGGTACATCCTCTGTGTGTTCAAAACTATTTGATGGGAACTCGGAGCAGCCTCCTAAACCCCTACTGTGGCGGGCCCTGTATTTGATATCGAACACGTTTCACATTACAGACTATCAAAGCAGCAGTTAATAGATTTCTTTGACATAGTTGTATTTTTGTGCTCTGCGCTAGGCCTTGGCTCAGGCAAGATACAGTGTCTCCAAAGAGCAGGCAGAGCACCACACCGTTTCAAGAGATTAGAGGTTGGTCAGCTAGAGGAACCAAATCGATACATCCTCTCAGGGAAAGGATTGACCATGCATTGATCCAGACCTAACAGGGGCTCGAGATGCACCAGACCACTAGAAGTAGAGGTATGATGATAACAGTATACCCACCTCACAGCTTGATTTCTGAATCACAGAAACCAAGGTGGCATTTATGTACTCATCAAAACAGTCATTAGGTGAGGTGTTGAGCAAAATGACTGCCTTGGAAAGCTTGGAAAAGGAGAACAAAGCACAGCAATTTCCTGAGAGTTTGTACCTCCTACTGGTTTTAGTACATGACGAAAATCAGTGGGCATGAATACCCAGATTTTTGTTCATATTACTGTAACGAGTGAGTCACAGGTTCACAGCTTAATTGTGATTTTTTAATACACCAATAACAGCTGTCTGGGAACAATAGGACTGCTAAATACCAGCTTTAAAAAGAGCCTTACTGTTGTGATCAACCATACTTGAACATTTAAGAATGCAACTAAAGATTAATTTCATTCTCGATTAATCCATTGACCATTTGTTTGATTAATCAAGCAGGTCTTTAACCAATAAAATGGCAGAAGATGGTGAAAAATTTTGATCGTTGTTTCCCAGAGCCCAAAATATTCACATTAGAGAAGCTTGAAACAGATATATTTTATATTTTTTTCTGTACTCATGAATTGATAATTAAAAAAAAGAAAATGTTGATCAGTTCAACAGGTGTCAAGTAATCGATTAAGTGATCAACAAAAAATAATAATTCTGGAACATTATACTGACAGTAAAGCTAGTATTTATATTACTGGGAAACAGAGCAGTGGAGTGATGACATGACTTCATTGTATTGCTGTGGAAATGTATTTCCTAAATGCATCACATCAATAGATAAATAAGGAGGAAGATTTGAGTTTTCATTAACAACAAAAAAGCAGCACATGCAAATATGAGCAATCAGAAAATAGGGCGTCTTGTTAAAATCTGGCAAAATATATTTGAAAATTTGAAATTAAAGATTGGTGCTTCCTACAACCTCATATGAAATATATAAAATGTATAATAAATGAAGTGGGAAGTTAATTGGATGTTCAGCCATTTTTTTCTGTACGTTGATCACATTTCAGTCTTCTCCTGCCTACAACTTCCTGTAAGCAAAGGTTCGAGCAGCGTTTTGTCAAATATAGTCGTTGGGTGGGCCTGCTTTGTGAGAAGCAACAATGTTCATCTCTGAAAGCAGAGACACAAAGCGTGTGGGATGTGAATGTGAAGCGAGAACATCTCCAAGTCTCCAAGGAAACAAAAAAGCCCAACAAAACTGGATGTGGTTTTGTTCTCAAAAAGTCAAACAAGCGCAGAACTGGCATCTGAAACCTCTGCTGTGTGACTCTTAATGCCAGCTAACTATTCACCTGAAGACGGAACCTGTACTCGAGTTGTTTCTTTTGCTTGTTCAGTTTCTCAAAAAATACACTTGAGTGTTCCCGTGTATTGTCAGAACTGAGCGGCCGAAACACTGCAAGAGACAGATACCCACACATTGTTCTTTCACTATCCAAGAGACCACAAGTGAATCCCAAAGATTTCACATTATTGAATTCAGGCCTTATTGCACATGATGTCGTAAGCTGCAGTTCTTTTCTATATGGTAATGTTGTGTTATTTTATTTAAGTAGCTTCTGCGGCCCAATAAGTACTCACTTTGTCACTGAGCTTACAGAAAGGTCACTCATATTAATTTCACGGCTCAGTATTTCTAGGAATTATGTTGAGATACAGAGAACAATACAGCATCTTCTGATATTCATTGTTTTAAAAATATTGGCAGTGAACGTTGAGAGTAGTCACTGGACATGATCCAATATCAATGTCCTTGCCTTGAATTTTGCTGCATCACTATCTGATGTGACTGTGCACTAAGATGAGCTGCATCCTTGTGGTATCTCCGTTTGGTTTATCTAGAGTGCTGCAGGTCAAATTCTTCTAAATGTTTGTGTGTCTTACCTTTCACTTGGCATATTATTTCCTTTATACCTTATATCTCAGTACTCATTTGAAAGTGTGAGTCATGATCTGACCTGAGCATGAACTTGTGTAAATTACAATGTTCTGTTTTACAGGACACTTATCAGTTCAGCGTAGGTACTGAGCTATTTTCAAGGCCATCTCATCTTCAGCTCTGAACCTCCCTTTTGTCTTATTATCATAGTATTCTATAAACTGTCCCTTTCTCTGTAGCTCTTCATCAGACTCACCCAGAACGCCCCTGTGCGCAGGGCGCTGACCTTTCAGCTGAAATAGATAATTTTCTTAATTCTGTATTTTTATTTTAAATGATCCAAATGTTGAACCACCTTTTATTTGTTCACTTCTCTACAAAGGGAAAATAATAATATCCAGTACACACACCATCAGATGTACAAAATGACATCTCCACTTATAATGTGTCCAGTGTGTTTTCAGCGCTTTTATATTCAGTGTATTAGTCTTCCCTCTGCTCATTTTCAAGATGATTTCCTTCGTTGATCACTGAAGTTGTGAGAGTAATTGTGCGTTTTATGTGTGTGCTAGTCACTGTAAAGTGCATCTCCTTTAATCTTAAAGGTGACCGTGAAATTTGCAAGCTTTCATGTTCGGTGCAGTATATTGCTCATCAGAGAAAACTCGTGTTGCAGCTGGTGCTTGTTGTATAGTTTCACAACAGTTCAGCAAGCAAGTCAAATTTGCATGACTGAGGTGTTGTTTGTTTTGACACTTATTTGTCTCTTAGAATGAAATGCTTTATGCTCTTATACACATTCATATGAGTTGCAGTTGGTGCAGCATCTTGTTTTTCCACCACATTGTCTTTCCTCTCGCTTTTCTGAGGCAATAAACCTGCTCTTATTGGCTGTCTTTCTCAGGAGTGTAATCTCACCAAAGTTGAGCAGCATTTAATTGCTATTCGTATGCTCCTGTTATCTTCCATAGGAAGGAAGAATTTAAAATGCCTGACAGACAAAATTAGGCTTCTGTTATGTGGAAATTTATCCTGTAGTATAGCTGCTGCCCTCATAATTAGCCCTGCCAATGACAACTGCAGGCTTATTGCAAAACAAAGCCAGCGGCCTGATGCTGATGTGTGATGTGGATTGGATTGTTTTGGTCTGACACTTACCTATTCTCTTTGCCACCTGCATTATTACTGAGACTTTGAAAACTGACCTTGTCCACTGGTTCCAACACTGAAGACAGCGGTTCATTGAATTCAGCTCAATAGTTCTTCTATTGCCTGTCTCTGCCTGTTTAACAGAACCAATTAAACTGTTAATTCTGGCTGCAGTTCTGATCCACTGATAATGACTGGAGAAGAATGGAAAGCATGTGTCTAATTTTTATCCAGACGAGTCACAGGTACAAGTCAAGGGCCCGTGCTTTTTCCAGCTTTGAGGGGTTTCTCATTCAGTTAGACAAATCAGACCTCAGAGCTTTGACGGGACCCTTTCTCATCCCGCTGGCTTTGTTAAGACTTGTTCATTTCAGTCTATTCAGGTGGGCCACATTGTGTGCTGCCTCTCTGCCTATGCAGTTCATTTACCCGGGCCTTTGTTTTGAATTCAGCTTGAGATGAACCGGAGGCACTGAGTCAGAGCTAAGGCAGGGATTAGGACTACTTGTTTCACGCTTTCTTGGAGGTGGGCTAACTTTGAAAATGTCAAGGAGGGGTGAGGTGATACAACTCTATTTGAATACAAAGGCCGGCCCATCATAGCGATGATGTGCTTGGACTGCAGTCATCAAGTCGATGTGTGATTGACTACTGCAATTTATGCTACACAGTTTTACACAAACGTTTTAGGACACTCAAACAGTTAAACCCATAACTGATGTTCAACAGTTAAATTCTAAAACCACAGGCGATAATCTGCCACTGAAACAATCTCCACTCTTCTGGAAAGGCTCTCCACCAGATTTGGGAGCCTGGCTGCAGGGATTTTTTTTTTAATTTTTTTTTTTTTTTATTTGACTGTCACTAAACCTTTATTTAAATCTGGTGGAATCATTGAGGGTATGCCCTTACATTCAATGAAGTCTGGAGTGCAATTATGCAATCATTAGGCAATCTCTTGAATGAGTCAAAAGATGGCTAAAGAATCAGTTTATTAAAGAAGCAATATATCATGCCAATTCGTCTTTAAGGGCTTTATGAATAAATAAAAATGTCCATTTAGCCACAAGTATTAGTGAAGTCAGCCACTGATGTTGGGCTCTCAGTCCATCCAAAGGTGTTGGATGGGCTTGAGGTCAGGGCTCTGTGCAGGCCAGTCTGTTCCACACCAAACCAGGAGGTACATTATGTTGAAGTAGGAAAGGGTCCTCTCCAAACTGTTTTTAAAGAGGTGGAAACACACTATTACCTAAAATATCATTGTTTCCTCTTTTTAAGTATTTACTGATAACTGATAACGTGTTCACATTGTTTTGCCCAATGTAGTGTCAATTTTGACAAAAAATGTAGAAATATCAGGCTTTCACTATTTCTTCCGTTTGAATTAATCCATTATCATCCTCAGCTTTTTCAAAAAATATGCAATCTTCTCTTTTTTCAAGACAAGTAGATCTTGTTGCACTATATTATTACAGTTAAGTTTTCATTAGAAATGTCTCACTCAATGTCATGCCCACATCACGATTAATTAACACTGAATAGTATGACTCTGCAAAGTAACTAAAGTTACTAAAAAAGTCTTCAAGTGGAAGTATGCCAACAACTTCAAAATGTATATTTTGTACAGTACTTGAGTAAATTATGGTTAGCTACATTCCATCGTTGATTATTCTAAATTTTGACATAGATTTTTATTTTTACTGCAAATGTACGTTATATCAGTTCCAAATGTCAGTAATCGACCTACTTGATGACTTATAATTGCGGTATCGACTCTGAAAGAAAACACGTCGATCCCTAATACATCTGTACCTCTTACGCATGTGGAGCTAAATGTATGTAAGCCATTAAGAAGCACTCCTCAACTAATTACAGCCTTTTGGAGCAGCCAAACTTCAGTAAAAATCCCAGAATAACAAAAACCTGTAAAAAATGTACCTATGTAAACAATAAAATGAATTAATGAACAAACAAAACTAAAAACATTCCTTTTTTCCCGTCAATTTTTCATTGAAATAGGAACACATTTAACCGTCAGACACTGTCTGTTCCAAAAGTGGCTCATCTGTTTTAATTCTGAGTAAATATTCCATTCAATTTCACATTCATCCAGCACGTCGCATCTGCATCACCTTTTGTTTCCTTATTATCCCATTCTTTCCAGCACGAAAAAAGAAATCCAAACACCAAATCAAAATAAAAGCTGAAAACTCTCATTTGCTAATCAAACTTGGGACAAGGGGTAATTAATTCTTTGGAATCAGTCAATTAATTTGCATAATAAGAGGTACCATAATTATGACTTCTGCTACTCAAGCCCAAAATTGTAATTAGAGATTTAGTCTGTATTACAGCAGAAAAGCCTGTTTTTCGGGAGCTGGTTCAGAGAGGAGATTGAGCATCCGTAGCTCTGGGATGGAAACACTGGCAGAGCTGCATCGGAATAAAAGCCTTTCCTCCACAGCTCTCCTTTTGCTCGGCCCTGAGGGGAAGTGCTGGGAGGACTGATCTTCTAATCTGTAAAGAACCAAGACCTCAGCTTTCAGGGGCCCCAGTCTCTCTCAAGTCAACCAGGGCCTCTGTTCCTTGTCTTTTTCTCCCCAGCTTATTTTTTCCCATTTCCACTTGCAAGGAAATCCATAATTTTTACAGTCCGCACTGCTCCCACGAAAAAGCAGGGGTGGAGCTGGAAGATGAAGGGTTGCATTAGTGCGGTGATATTAGCTCTCTGCTGCCTGCTCACTCAGCTGTGGGGCCTTGACAGAGGGAAAAAAAATGAAAAGAAGGCAATGCAAAACATAAAATAGAATAAGGGAGGAAATGTCACTGGGTATTGTGAGATGACTCAGATCGATGGCGGCTAATCATCCACTTTACTTTGCTACATAAGGTCAATTAAAAGACTCCAGTCATTTGGTGGATATGTGGTGCTGGGCCACAAGGCAAACAGGCAGAACTTTCTTTGCTTCCACTTTCTTTAGCATTAAGGCAATCTAAGCCTTATTCATGCAGTGTGAGGCTCTGCAGCTGGCTTTAGTTTTTTACATCCCGTCCTTTTGCATATATGCAAGAAAATCAGGTCTGTGCAATAAATCAGAATTTTAGTATCAGGAGGCTTGAACACAGCC
Organism: Acanthopagrus latus; assembly: GCF_904848185.1. Classification (NCBI taxonomy): domain Eukaryota; kingdom Metazoa; phylum Chordata; class Actinopteri; order Spariformes; family Sparidae; genus Acanthopagrus; species Acanthopagrus latus. The sequence goes on along the minus strand of NC_051051.1, from coordinate 21,638,485 downwards.
AGTAATTGAATTTCCAATGAGGTGGTAATGTGATTGAAAATCATAAAAAACTTTACAGTGGGTGGTTCATTTTATACATCTACTAACATATCAACCTTGTTGTCATGCTGCCGAGGTGAGCACTTACACACCGTGTTTAACTACAGAGCATCTCTATTCACAACATGATAAAGAAGCTGTCGAGAGGTTTTAACCAGACTGAGATATACACTGTGAGCCACACTAGATTGTGTCTCGCTGTCTCTCTCGTCGTATTTCTCTTGGTCTTTTAGTCTGTACTTTCTCCTCTACTTTGACAAAGTTGTGACGCATCCTAATTAGATCATTTACTCCTCGTAGCAGAGGGGGTCCCAAGCTGTTGTTTTGCAAGTACAAAAGGTCCCAAGAGTTCAAGTCCCAAGTCAAGACAGGAGATTCCCATATGATTTTTCAGTCCCAACAACTCATAATGTCTTCTTCACAATGTAATGCCATTTTAAAAACACCATAGAAACCACTTTAAAGTGTTACTGCTAATACTCATCCTTCCATTGAATTTACAACAACACTGTTGTTCCAATCATCTAATGTCAGTAACACAAGCTATCCAAAATAAAAATGGCTAATGCTTGTTAATGTTGCTAATGTTCGCTCCCTAATGTTAACATTGCTAACGTTAGCTAGCTAACTACTATGGCAGCATAGTACGCTGGCTGCGCTGGCTTGTAAAACTCAGACATTTTTTCCTTACAAACTGGCAAATACCACATGATACCAACGGCATTATACTATTTTGTAACACACTTTGTGAGAAGCTGGAACTAAACCTCAGAATTCTTACACAGAGTTTAACAAAAATCGTTTCAATGATTAATCATGAAAAGTTTTTAAGGAAACAAAATTTTATTCTGCACCTTTTTACAAGCTCTATAGAATATCAAGCAGCCTATTCTTTATATTTGATGGAATTTTGGGAGCATGTTTCCTGCCCTGCTGCATGACCAAAGCTGCTCTGTCATACTGGGTGAGAAAAACAACAGCATCCTGCACCTGAATTGTGATTGGTTAGAGGGCTTGTCTCACATTTAAGATCTTGCCGCGCTGGACATAATGCGTGTTTCCAGTCTGACAGATTGTGTGTGAACAGGCCACTTGGGATCAGCTGTGGTTCTTCAACTCTCTGTAAAAGTGTATACATGCATGGAGGTACACATAAGAAAGCATTTGCATAATCTGCAGTAACTCCACATACTGGAAAAAATTAAACATGGGAGTGCAAGGGAATGATTTCCAACTTTCTTTTGCCTTTAATCCAATCTTTAATATAATTTCAAGTGCATTTTTAAATCTGCTACACATCTTTTGTCTTCCTGTTGAGTTGGACTCTGTTTAGCTGTGCTTGTAACTCAGTCATTCATGACATAATCATAACACCCTGTCACAGGGATTTGTTCGTGTTTCCAAGTATGTAACTATGATGTTAACCTAATATGGTGATGTCATAAATAGGGCAAATTCCTTTCCACCACCCCAAGAATGTTGATGAAGCCAACATGGCACTACATTGAAGGAAATCTGTTGGTGACAGTAGCTGCCGGCCAAGGGCTGCTGCTCCCTGCCAGGGTGGAGGACGTTGTGCTGAATATGGCGCAGACTTCCTCTCATTGAGTATTAACCAAATGGTGGGAACAGCTGGAGTTACATAACAGTTCCTCTGCATTTAGTCTGCTCAGAGGGAGAAAAGCTGTGGGTGAGGGCGAACTCAGAGATGCCATTTTTCAACTGTGTCTGTGTGCCTGCTATATGTCTAAGTGTGTCCATTACAGGGGAAAAAAAGAAAGCGTGCTGCTCAGAGATGCTGTGATAGTGCGCCAGTGTTTATGTCAGCGTGCCTCTCTGTGTGTGTGTGTTGTTTAGTCTGTTATGTGAGGTAGCTCGCTTCACCGCTCTCCGGGACTGATGGGAACCTGCACTAATTCAAGCATGCACCCTCTCTGAGCAGCCACCCCCACCCTTTCATCCCCAGTCTGCATCCTGCTCTTACATGGTCACAGTCCCAGAGAATAGACCAATGAGGAATTTCTGACACTGATACAGATAATTCAGATTTTAATTTTCCTATATTTGATTTGTTAGTATTGGCAGTTCTTCAATTGAGAACCAGCACATTAGTTTTTCCCCTGGCATATACTGTTGCTTACTGCTTACTGCCACATTCTATTGTGTCATCAAGATCACTCAGTTCCTGCCTTTTTTTCATCATCTCTTTCAGAATTTTCAATTTCGTAAAAATAATGAAGGACTTAAGATTTTATTGCACACTGATTTAAGAAAATAGGCACAACAATTACTCAATTCGATCTCGACATTTGTAAGTGCCTGTGTTGGTATTATGTGTGATGTATTATCTTGGCTTGTCTTCAAATTCATCATTGGCCTAAAATCTATACAACCTGAGTTATGTACGTAAATGAACAATAATAAATCAGAAAACATTGAACTTATGTCTATAAACTAAAACAATATGTGAAAATAATGTAGAAATATGAGCAACGTTTTTCTTAAAACTATTTGAGATTGAACATAGTTAAGTTTTAGAGATGCAATTTGTTATGAAAAGAGTAGAGGCATTTTAAAAAACTCTATCTGCAATAGAAATATTTCCCCAGAGCCTAGTTTGGTATTTTTTGTACTTTTGTTCTTTTTTATTTTTGAGTATCTTAAAATGCTCAATATACTCACAACTTCAAAATACCCTATTATCACACCGCAAGTCAAGTAACAGAACAAGATCATCACAGATGTACAGCATGAAGAGGTAAAAGACAAAAGACAAAGCTTCTTGCTGCAACAAGAACAAATGCTCAAGCTGTCATGGTTTTGATTTTGGATCGATTCAAATGGAGCATGTCCTCAAGAATCACAACAACCTTCTGTGGCCAGATAAAGGGTTTCACAGAGTTGACTTATAGAAATAACTATTCAAGTATTTGTGTATGAAAAACATGTTTTAAAGGGAAAAGAATATAAGTAAATATACCTAAAATATGTATTTCATATTTTCACTTCTATATATTTTTTAAACTTTATAATTTTGTTGTTAACATATACCTTTTAAGTGCAGAAGCCCACGAATTGCCTTTCTGTATTTTTTAAAACTAATGAATAATTTAAGCTGCCTCGCTTTTTTTTTTTTTTTATCTGAAGGTCAAAGACAGCAGCAGATGCCAAAGGTAATGAACCATGACAACACTGAGATGCTACAAAATTAGCTAAATCAGCAGTGACAAAGTGTGTTTTGGCAGCACCCAGGTCCACATGAGCACCTTCAGAGACGGAGAGTGTCAACTGTCTCAGTCCGCTTCAGTTTGTTTGTCACAAATGGATTCAGGGCCAGCTGCCATCATTTGGGTACATTTAAAGTGAAGTGGAACCTACTGTTCAATTTCCCTGCGTGACATTTGTGGGGGTGTTCTGCAGTCGGTGTGACAGACAGAAGTTTAAGCCTTAAAATAAGTATTTCATAGCTTCTGTCCACTGGCTTTGTTCACTAAGATGAATCAACATCCCACGGGCCTCGCTCTGACGAATGAAAAGGAGCGCTGTACAAAGGGTCAGTGAAGGAGGTTTGCTGATGGCCTTGGTCGTCAAAAGGCAGTTAGTAATGGGCGCTGTCGTGCTGGAGACACACGTGTTGACAGAGATTCTCAGCTCCTCGGTAGCCCGCAGCGGAGGACCTTGGCCATTCAGGAACAGCAAGCACTTTACCAACTTTGAGCTTCTTTCCCCGCAGTTAGAGCAGCTCCATTCACTGTCAACAAAGGTGTTTAGTGAGGAGGAAGGGCAAAGCGGGTCAAGGTGGAAAACCCACCTGAGCATCTTGAAATGAACTGTTGCCTGTTGCCCTTGGCAACAGTGTGTTTTTCACTGTACTGTCCTTGTCTTTAAAGCAAACGAGGGTGATATTCTACAAGACTACCTCCTGGCGCACTTTAGTGTGTAGCAGTATTACAGAAGTATTAAATGAGATTCACTCAAACACACATTATGTATTTAAGGGTTGATGGTTATCCAGGCAAAACAATGAGAAAATGAATTTCATTTTGAAGAGGCGATATCGTGCTAATTTTCTGGTTTATATTTTTATTTGCGGGTCCTGGTAGATCAGGTTTTACATACTTTTAAAATTATTTAAAATAATTTTTCTCACATGGTGCATTGCTTCAGTTGCATATGTCCATCACTTAATGGGGAGGATGTAGCCAGAGTAAGGCGGGTGCGTAATATGACCTCTTTAAAGGAATTATCCATAAGGATCGTATCCTTGGCAAAAACACAACACAACAGAGGAGAACAGAGAAAAACCAAAGCAAATAATGACTCGGCAGGTTACAGCTAAAGAACACCAGGCATCATGTGCATGACTGGCAAACAGCACAGGCAAACACAAGTGAGACATAGTTTAAAGGAAATAAAACAAGGGGCAAAACAGCACGGTAACTGTCAGGGTAGTTATTAAACCGGAGAGTAGCAGCATGCATCTGGATTAATGTCTGTGATGGCAGCCTCAAAAACAGGAACAGATTAATTTGTCCAGTTGGAGTCTTATGCAACTTATTCCAGTCTCGGCCCATTGAAGTGGAATGAGAAAAAAGCCCAGGGGAGGTTTGGCTTCTGAGGACTTTATGTGTAACAGACAGCCCATATAGTGTTTGTCTAAAAGAGCTGAAATCATCTGTAAATAAATATGCTCACATAGATTTTAAATAGTTCTGTATTGTCATTATCAGATCCTTTATGTTTAAAGCTGTGACCAAGGTCAGTGTAAATTGTGTATCGGTCTGCTGTAGCTTTCCCTTGGCTTTTATATAATGGTCATCTGAAGCAGAAATGTGTGTTGTTTTAACCAAGCAGGCAACACGGCACAGTGCAGTGTCGTGGGAAGTGGGAGGCTGAATATTAAATGAACAAATGTGAACATATCGGGTAAAATGGTTTGCATAATAATGGCCACAGATATATTAGATATGTGATGAAGTCTCCCACGTGTAAATCAGGCAAAGCTTTGGAGCTCTAAAAGTCTTAAAATATGACATTTTGGTATCGTATAAAATACTGTACCTTGTCATATCTTTTATAAGCAATATTTTGTCCAGGTGCCTGCGCATATGCTTAAAGGATAAGTTCAGCCAAGAATACAATTCTGTGATGATCTGCACATCCCCATGCTGAAGGAAAGTCAAGCGAAGTTTTGTTGTCCACAAAACATTTCTAGAGCTTCACAACAATGTATTCTCAGCGTAATGCTTCACAAAATATTCCTAAACAATTAAAGTAGATTGGTTAAAAAACAAAACGATGAACGGCTCCTGAAAGCTTGTTGGGTGTAATCCTCTCTGGAATACCCACATTCCCGAATTGTTTTGAAAAGACGTTATTTACATCATTGACACAAAGTCTCGGGAATTATGGACACTTGCATTACACCTGACGGACTGTATGAAGCCATTGTATTTTTTTTTTCTGTTGTTTTATCTGTTTTGGAATGCTCCAGAGCTGTTTTGTTGCGAAGCTCCAAAAAGGTTTTGTAGACTAAGAAAATTCAGCTGACGTTCCATCAGCATGGGGGTGTAGGTAACAGCTAGATTTTAATTTTCGGATTATCTTTTCACACCTTTCTCTGCTCCCTGTGTGGTTAAGAAACATATTGTGTTGGCATCATGCTTTTTTAGCACCTACAGTTACATGTTTACGAAACTTTTTTTAATTAACATTGGTTGGTGTAATCACTCATGGGAAGTAAGAGTGATTAATGAGCCCCAATGTTCCGTGTGAGTTTTCTTGTTAATGATCTCTAGCACTCTGTGGTCGTAAAAAATAAGGAAAAATCTGTTTATATGATGCATGACTATGGAAGAAATGGATTGTTTTTGCAGCCTCTTTGAGGATTACGAGTCAGTACAACTTTAGTTTCAAAGGCACAGCCCATAAATTGCATCAAAAATACAAAAGGCAAAAGTAGCTTCTTGTAGTATAATTTTTTGTCCCAGCAAGAATTTTTTTTATGGAGGAAAGAATTTAGCTTGTTTTCAGTCCTTCAAACAATTATAGCCTTCTGAGAGAAGGCCTGAATGATAGAGGTTAACAGCATATTCGCGGGGAGGACATTATTGGAAACTTGACTTCTAGAGACCTTAAATGGAAGTTTGTGCCCCGCCGGAGTAAAATATCTGGCCAAGTTCCTGTGACAGTAGTTGTAAATCAAGCACAGAATAGCCTTAAAATCTACCCTTTTCTGTTTCCTTCAGTATTTCATTTGAAGGCAGCTGACTGAGTGCCTTAAAATGAGGTTTTGGGAACTGTATCTTCAGGAAAGCTTGAATAGAAGAAAACTATCCTATTCTACTCATGTCTGTAACTGTTGACCTGCTAATGGATTTCTGTTACTCTTGTTCATGCTACGGGAAAGCTGCTGCACAAATTGCAAGTTGTAAATGACATGACAGTGTGACAGGAAGGAAATAAAAGGGTTTTGACTTTGGTGGCAGCATGTTGCAGGAAAGAACAGTGGGTACATGCTGCTTAACACACTCTTAGATAAAAACAAAACCCATGATTTTTACTCTTTTTCAACATTTCCTGTTTCCTTCAGAATCATACCATCTGACAAAGTTAGGAGTTTACCCTTCAGTTATTGGCCAGATCTTCCTCTCTGTTAACATAGCCTTTTTTCATATTTATTAGGACAACCTATCAGTTGGCGTCACACTGGAATAGCAGCTGTGACAAAGCCCTCCCTCTGCTTCTCTCTCAGTCTGCCCCAACCTTTTCTTAGGGGTCGGATCACTTGAGGATAGCTGTACCTTAAATTATCTAGCTGCTACATTTGGTGCAGCCTGATTTCACTTCCTCCTCATTTGTGTCAATGATGGACCAATCTGTGGGTTTTGAGAGCTGGGCCCTCTGCCAGGCAGCATCTTTTGCGGTTAAGCAGCTTGGCTGAACTGCACTCATATCCAAAATTGGGGGTTATTTTTAATTTCTCTTGCTCCTCACAGGATGACACTGGTTTACATACTTTCTACAATTGTTGATTATGTCCCATTGATTTTCATCCTTCCAAGTGACCACTAGTTGGTCAGTGTCAGTATTTTTGGTGGTTGTGTGTTGTAATTGCACAGTCACCTAGCTAATGCACCGAATACCATAACTGATGCTCCAATTGTAATGTAACTGTATTTTTGGAAGGATAATGTGACCACTTAGAGGGCATATAGACCAGGCAACAATGGATAATTGACCACTCAAGTTGGTAAAAGCTGCCATAGTGTGGAATAATGATATGGAATAAAGTGATGGTTAGAACAAACACATCTACAGTGCAGATGCTTTTAATGTAGATGACGTAATTCTGATTTAGCCAGACATCACTCACTGAGCTTAGCTCTCAGTTATCCGCCAATTAAATGGTAATCTTACGTCCTGATGTTCTGACCCTTCACTGCAACTCTGCCAGAAAAATCCAAAAGATGAAGGCATACCTCGTATACCTCCACGAAGGCCCAACAGTCCCTTTCAATTCAATTAAAATGTAATCCAGTATCAAACTTAATAGCCCTGTTTCGCAGTCCTAGATACCAGACACCTGAATACACCTTGGTTGTTTCCATAAAGTTCCATGATTTATGCCCTGTGAAATTAAAGAACAATGTGAAATAACTGCTTTCACAATGTTAAAGAAAGAAAAAAACAAAATTCCTGGACCTTTCGTTTACTCCGATCCTCATCAAACGTTACCGGGTTCCATTCTGGGCCAAGACCCATCCTCTATCCTAGTTCAGTAGTTTGTGTGTGACTGTTAAATGTTTTTTTTTTGCTTTGCTACTATTATTATTCTGACTTTAGAAAGATTAAACATTTGTCTAAAATGTAGGTAAGTATAGACAAAAATTGGTATTACAGTAGATGCGCATGTACCTTTAATTTTCTGCAAGTCAGTTGTTGACTTGGAAGGTTGGTAATCAGGAGAACTGTAAAGTGAAATGTAAATTATTGGTAATGGGCTAAACCATGAAACACCACAGGTGGCACTTTTTATCAAGAGAATTAAAGAGACTAATGAGTAAATTCATCTTCAACGAGTATACTAATGCTTTACAGGAGGTAAATCAGGACCCCTACTGTGCAATCATCATAAAGCTTTCCAGAAATCAATTAAGACAGGGGTAAGGGCTCAAAGCAGCTTTTGAAGCAAACCCTTCAGTGACTTAACTTGGCTATCATGTCTGAACAGTGTTAATGGTGTTTCTCATTTTCTTTAAATAATCCTGTCATGTATATCTGCATAATCTCACAATCTTTGCACAAGTTCAGTGCACCTGTTAACACAGTTAAGATGCTTATTCAGGAAAAGGAAAGGATTATGCAATTTATGTGATTGAAAGTCATAAATCACCTTGTATTATCCCTGTCAACGTAAACCGAAGTAAATTGTTAGTAATTGGTGTTTTTATGGCCCAGTCGTACGCTGCCAAAAGTGCACAGGCAGATTAAATTTTGAGAGTGTGATTTGGAAACAATGAGCTATAATTACAAGAATGTCATTAGGCATTAGCGTACATTCTGGGAGCAAATAATAGCCAGATATGAAATTTCTATCAGTGATGCATTTTTAAAGGGTAATCTGGGAGCCAGTATTGGTACTTCTGGGAAGATTAAAGCTGTAATAACAGAATTTACATCAAGACCAAACATCTCCAACAAAATTTAATGTCATGCAAAAGTTTATGGATAGGAGGATATATACTTTGCACTGTACATATATTATATTTTAGCATTTGTCATCACTAATTAGTGCAGACATTAAGACACATCAAAGTGTAGTTTTATGTTACTGCTCTGTTAATGTCAAGGTTAAATTTTCCTTCACTGCATAATTTTTGATGTTTTTTTTTTTTTCTTTATGATATAATTACATAACATGTTGTCATTTTAAAGGATATCTTTGTTCTGTATAGGGTAATATGAAGATTTGTTTATGTGCCTATATGCAATAAGCTGCAATAAGCTCTTCCTATTAAGAGATTTAGCAGAACATATTGTGTTAATTTGCCAAAGGAAACCCTAATGCCATGTTTATGTCATATGGGAATTGCAGTAATTACCATTTCCTGTGTAAATGCAGTCACCATCTGAGTTGCAATTTGGCTTGGAAAGTCTTAAGTCACTGATGTTTCTGCCATTATAATAATAGTTAATGATGCGTACATGCCTAAAACAAATACGGGCGCCCCAAGTCAGCAACAGTCCGCATTATTTTTAGACCTCACACAACCAACTCAACTCAGTCAACTGTATCTCTCAGATGATACAACACTTGGAAAGCTAAACATGAAAACCTTTCCTGTCTCGACCATATGATGTGAAAACAGGCTAACTGTTGTACCAAGGTTGGGTTGCTCTGTTAAAGTAATTGTATATTCTTATCAAAAAAGGTAGTAAAAACATACATTTTACATCCATACAACGTTTTTGTCAGACTACAGTGAGATTTAATTATTTCTGTTAATGATAATGTTTATTATTGGATGTCTTTGCAGCCAGTGGTGAGCCATTACATGAACATGTTGCCTTGACATGCCTTGACAAAATTGGTTATGTTTTCCGAATAATGTTTTAAAGAACATAAGTGACAGTGCAAACTCATGACAGTGAGTTCATCATTAGTATCTCAAGGGGAAATAATGTGCCTCATTCATGCTGTGAGAGCAATCATGGCACACATAGGGGAAAAAGACAGGGTGAGAAGGATGCTGTGGGAGAAGGAAGGAGGAGGAGGAGGAGGAGTGGAAAGGTCTCTGAGGTCGGGACTCAGGCATTGTTTCCTTGCATGCTCCAGTTCCAGCCGTCATCCTAGCTCTTTGTTTGAGCCTGAGCACAGGGGTTGTCTGGCTCCTGGGCACTGTTGCCAGAGGCTGGAAACTCAAGGGTCAGCGCATTTTCCAAACCACTGCTTTACAGTGGGCTGCCATTCAGGAAAAATTGCTCTACTGTACTCATTCAACAGGCGTCAAGCTCAGTTTGGGCTGTCACGCTCAGGCTCTGCTGATGGCCAATATGATGGGTGAATGAGCCGTCGGGCAGTGATGGAACAAGTATTCAGATCTTGTGCCTAAGCAAAGGTACTAGGAAAACAATGGAAGATACCTCCTAACAAGTAACATCCTGCATTTAAATTCCTGTGTAAATAAAATTGTTGTATTATCAGCTAAATATAGAGAATCTTTCTCAAAATATTTGAGGAGTGAATATGTCTCTTACATTATGATAGAAACTATTAATTTCTCTCAATCTTGTTGAATATCCTTATGTTCTATACAGTTATGGTGTCCTGGATTCAAACTTAATGCTAGGGACAGTGGGTTTCAGAATGAAGATATTTGTGCATGTAAACTTACTGATGTCTCACTGATTTGGCATCAGGGAACAGTAGCTATATAATTCATTTGTCTGAGGGTCCATCATTGTTATCAGAACAAATGTGTTCAGTTCTAGCAATCTGACTTGAGGACACCATCACCAATTGTAGTTGTGTAGCCACAATCACAGTGACAGAGGCTTTTTTTAAAATCCATTGTTGTCTCTGTTTGAGCTGTTTTGGTGACATTTCGGTGAAATACTCTGAAGGCTATTTTGAGCAACAGACAGTGAAGCTTCCCTGGCATGCAGGGGAATGTAAAGTTTAGATGAGAGATGGGAATCTTAAAAACATGTTTTTTTGTGTGGGAGGTCTGGTGCATAAAGCAGACTGGAGTTAACATCTGTGGGATTAGTTTGTTGTTGGTTATCGCTTGCTATGCCTGGATGACATTAAGTGACTCTAACAAGCAGAACACTAGCTTGGTTTCAACATCAAGGCCACAAAAAAGGAAAAAGTTCTGTTGGTAGTAGCAGTGGATTGCGAAGATTGGTAAACAGTCATTACCTTGGTACCCCAACAGCATGACCTGGGTGATTTTCATCCTGTGTGGGCTGACGCTTTTTCTTATTATTATATGGTGTCTATAACTCTGAGGGGACACACTACCTCATATGCAGAAACACATCATAAACCTACCCCAGAAAATGTTGCCATTTTCTATCACAATGTTTCTCTGTGGGTATCATCATATGCCAAATCGCCCACTGCTCAGCCCGACCTTATATATAGTGAGCATGTTCACTGAAAATAAGCACAAAGTGATTCGGGGTCGGGGGCAAGCAATTCTGGAGAAAGGTCCCAGGTCGTCAAATTTTGATACCCTGGGTTGGTGATACATGGCATCAGCAGTCACTGAATTGTTTTATAAGCTCAGTAAATGATAATATTTGACTGGAATTTCTCTCACTTGTCTGGGACACTGGAACCTTTCAGGACATAGGGGCCTGCACTATTCTTCTCCAGAAATCCTGCTTTCATAAGCTTATTGCAGTGGAACGATTTACCACAGTGACACCACCAAATACTGGTGTTAGCAACTTCCAAATGACTTCCCTGAGGCTACCATGAACAGATGCTATGATGCAGCTTTGCTTTACAGTCATGTTGTAATGTTTTATGCACAAACATGCAGTTCACACAAACAAAAACATATCCATTCGCATTTAAGATCTTGTAAAATAAATAAGAAATATGTGACTATGCTATAAACTTTAAATCTAACAACATAAACGCTCCGTCTAGACTCCTTGGGTGTAATCAAAAGAAAATACAGGCCACACAAACATTTGCATTTCCCTGACACACTCAACAAGCACTTGCCCCTGTGGATGGGACGGCTTAATGCCGAACCTCTGTTGACGTGATGCATCTTTGATAACCCATTTCTCTTCGACAATCTTGTTGAAATGACAACATCTCCCGCTTCACATGTCAGGAGATTTTAACCTCCATCTCTCCCTCTGATACTGGCTGTTTTTTGTCACCATCACATTTGTTTTTAATCTGTCACTGATCGTACTCTGGTGCCACAGTCCCCCATAAATCACCTGACAGCTCAGATGACTGACAATAGGAACGCATGTTTATGGGCAGAATCTGACTAGTGGTAAAGCTGACAGGCAGTAAGTACTTATTTTTCTTACAGCAGTGCTTGTATTTGCTTTCTACTTATCCACCTCTGATCCGTGAGTTCTGTCCTATGCGCAGTTTGGTTGGTTGGACAGCTGGTTAGAAATGTATGTTTGTATTTTGATAATTTGTTTAATTAGTAAAAGTAAAAAATGTCAAACATTTTCTGCTTCTCTTTGTCTTTTATGATTGGAAATGATGTGTCTTTGAGTTTTGTACTGTTGGTTGGGCAAAAGAAGCAATTCGAATACGTTACTTTGGTCTCTAGGAAGTCATAATGAGCTTTTGAATTTTTTCTCTGCATTTCATGAACAACAATATTCGATTAATCTGGAAAGACAATTGGCGTATTAATTGGGAACGAAAACAATCATTAATTCAGCTCTTTGAAATTGATGGCATGAGTGAATTTTGGTCCACAAACGATTCATAATGTTGGTAATTCTTTAACTCCTCTCACTTACTTTTCCAGCCCGTGTGGAAAGCATCATAGTTCAAACAGAAGACAGTGCTTTGGCTCTGACTCAGGAAGAATAAATGAAAATATTGAGTGTACAATACCTCATACAAATTGTACAGACATTGCCAACAGTCTTCTTGCCCCCTGTGTTTTCTCCCCGCTGATTCTTGGACAGGGAGGGTTTTATGGATTGTTCCACTACACTATGAAGCCAAGGTTACAGTGTGGCCCATCATGTCGACTTTCGTCAGCATACTCTTCAACTGCTCCAGTTCATGCCCAGACTGACCCCACTGCTACATCCAGACACTCAGACTGTCTCAGTGCCCGCTGCAGTGCTTCACTCTACTATTAACATTCTGATTGCCGTCTTGTTTCATTTGCTTGGCCAAGCACTTTATTTCCAAAAGGAGGCCGGCCTCGGTGCTGACCTTTCCATTTGCTGAGAACAGAGCAATCATTCACAAAACACACTACTAAATGTAAAATATCCAAACTGTTTGATATTGCAGGTCTAATGAAATGACTCACTTCTTTGCTGCAATTATAGGAAAAGGTCAGTGCCATAACTGATGTTGAGCTTCAACATGATTGTCCTACTTCACATTATCCAGTGCTCATGAAATATCAGTATAGGCCATATTGTGTGACATTTTGTCAGTGCGGTATTTCACACTATCAGAAACAACTAATTTGTGGAGAATGCTCAGTTTGGAGTTTTCTTTGAAATGAGTATGTTATGGTACATTTGGTCATGATTCAGACATTTATAAGATTGAGGGATATTAACGGGCCTCAGACTGTGAAAAATCACCCTTACTTGTAATTTTGTGTTTCTTTGCAAATATAGCCCATGAAATCAAGGAAGAGAGGAGAGTTGGAAAAATAAATCGTATTATAAACAGCAAAAGAGCGGCATTTGCTGAAATCTACATTGTCATTTCTTATGTCATGCGAAACTATAGTCTATGTCTAGAAAAGACAACATTAAAACAGATATTAAGATATTTACGGTAATTCAGCTTAAGTTACTCCCCTTTAAACAGTTTGATAAGGACCAGATGTCAGACTGTATGGTTTCAGGCTGTGTTTGGTGCCATGCTACTTCCACCATGCTGAGCCACATATGTATACATACAGTGCACTTCATGTGTAAGGAAATTTCTGGACATATTTCAACTTCCACAGACTGTTGATTTTGATGGCCTTTCAAGTGTGCTCCTCCTGGCAGCACTGCTTTCTGCATTCACCGCGGCCACCTGTTTGTTTTGTTTGGCCACCCAGTGGTGGAGAGGCGGGTGGTCCTGCATGCTGCAGTGATGGCAATCCACGACGCCAGCACCGATGGCTGTCAGTCAAACCATGGAGATAAACAGTCATATTTTTAACATCATCTCATGCGGGCTGTGAGAGAAGTCACAACATTTTTCTTACATTATTATGATCAGTGAATACTACATAGTCAGACCACTCAAGCCACAATACAGAAGATGTGACATGTGTGACAGATGTATGTTGGATAAAAGACCAGAGCAGACTCGAACAGAATACAGCTGTATTGTCTACAAGGGTAGTAATGATTCTTTAACTCACTTAGACATGACATGAACATGGGGAAATATTATTGTATTAACAGTGGTGCAATATCCAAGAAACAGGGCACAGTAACATACCAAAACCAGCAATGAAAGATGTCAGATCTATACCATAAAATAGGGCAGGTCTTGCAGACATTTCAGTGTTGTACTCAGAACTGTTGAACTCTGCAGCGCCTTTTGAGAGATCAAAGTCGCAAACTGAGTGAATAAAGAATGCAAACTGTCTGTCAAGATGTTCAGAGCTTTGCCTCTTGCTCTGACTGTACTAGGCCCACACAAGATCCCTGTCAGAATCACTTTGTGTCGGCATGATCTTTTTCTGCTATGCAATAGCACGCCAGTTGCTGCTAAGATTTATAGTTTGAATTGATAGACCTGATTACACTTGAACTTTAAGTGATTACTTTTACTCTATTATCAGTAAATGGCAAATACATTTCCCAAGGTAATTATAGTCACATACTGAGGCTCATTCATGCCATAGCCATAACCATAACTGCCCTAATAGACCCTTTTCGCGGCAGACATTTTGATGTGTCAAAGCAGGAAAACCAATGACGTTAACAATGGCTCATAAGCCATGTCAGTGCGTAAACTTGAACTAGTTCACCTAAGTGCAGCCATCATTACTGTTATTAATTCCACCTGTGCTTTTTCCTGCTTTGACAAGTCAAAACTTCCACTGTGAAATTGGTCTAACCTTTCATTGGGCTTTTACATTAGGTGTTAAGCAATATATCCACTAGAGAGCACCCCGGAGTCTAGAGTTTCTGACAACTATAAACTCTGTGGCGGTGGAGGAGGACGATGCGATGCCTGTTAAGACAGGGGCAAAAGCAGAGATAGTGTTGAAAATGCTGGTGGTCTGTGGTCTGTT
This sequence comes from Acanthopagrus latus, assembly GCF_904848185.1. Taxonomy (NCBI): domain Eukaryota; kingdom Metazoa; phylum Chordata; class Actinopteri; order Spariformes; family Sparidae; genus Acanthopagrus; species Acanthopagrus latus. Next base: position 21,623,462 of record NC_051051.1, on the reverse strand, counting down.
AACTACATGGTGACATGTGGACGGAGATTCTCTTACCAGTGAGGGAAGTTGATAAAGAATGTAATTTACATTACTTTAGATTTCCTGGTTATATCTCTCAGTATCTCTCGTACAAAGTTTTTGGGTCAAAATGTTTAAATGCTGTCACATTCTCAATAGCTGGTGCAAATATCCAAAGTTCTAATCAGTCAAGTCTGGCTCATGGCAGACTCTCTGATGACAGTTTCTCCTGTAACAAGGAATATAAGTTGATCAGATAATTCACTCATCCACTTAAGAATGTAGAGTATGTAAAGCTTCTTTTAACTTGGCCATACGTTAAATCATATGGGCATATAAGTGTCAGTCAGGATCTAAGTCTTGATAATAAGGAGTGAAATTGCCGGTGGCCTATTATCAAACAGCTTTAAGTAGGCTCACAGTCGCTTTAACATTCAGCGAGCAGAGAGTCTCCAGTGTGCAACCCGGTTTCATAAATATTCATCTGCTTGCGTCGAAGTTGAGTGGTGGCTCATTCAGTATTTAGTTATGCACAGTGTTAATACATGAGATGTTTATAAAGAAGAGTGATGCAGGTCATAACTGTCAAGTCCAGGACGATTTCATCCTAACAAGACAGGTTTAGTTTCAGTGATTATTGCCGCTGTTATCATTAGTAGGAGGCGCAGTGGTAGTGGCGGGAGCTGTGTTGACAATGTTCTTTCTAAAGGTTACTTCTAGAACTGAATCACTGGCTGCCTTTGTGTTTAATATTCACCGATACGCTTTTTCCTTTTGTCACAAAAGACAGTTACAAATGTATTTTTGGTATGTTTTATTTTAAATCGAAATTGTCTCTTGTATTTGAGTAAAAAGCTCTGACTCTTCCAGAGTACTTCTTTATCATATAGTTCATCTTAAGGACATTTCTAATACAGTTTCAGTTCTGAGATTCTCCCATGGCTGCAGTCCATTCACCCAAATTGTAAGACATTTCTCACTTTCATCCGCAGCATTTCTTTCTTAAAATCACATTCTTATAATTTTGGATAGCCAATAAAGTTTTTAAAGGGAACTTTTTTGGGGGGGTTTGGGGTCAGGGATACGGATGGGACACAGAAGTCACAGACAAATGAAAACAAAACCATCTGCAAAGGTGGATAAAACTATCTGCAGATGAGTAACGTGTCTGAACTGACATTAAATATCAGTCCTTGTGATTTTGAAAATAAGCTCCAATTTAAAAGATTCTCTATTTTTACCTTGGTAATGGCAGATAACTATGGTAAAAAATATAGAATGAGAGAGTATTTACAGTAGTGCTGTAACTATAGCCCATCCAGATTTTGCCTTGCTTATAGTGACAGAATGTATTTACATAGAAGCCAAGACATGTGACAGCCAGCAGCCCCGTGTTATCCATTTGTTCGAGGCGGTGTAAGACTTCATCTGCGATAAACTGAGGATGACTCTCAGCTGTGTCATTTGAGCTGCTCGCAGTCACACAAGGTGTTGCTGCGGCTCATGTCTGGCTGTAAAGGTTCATTCGTGGTGCGAGGGTGTGATTATGATGGAATGATTGACGTTTCACCTGAGTGGAACGTGGGCTGATGCTGTGTTCCGTTCGCAAATGTCCCTGTTTAAGTGCGAGCTGGATGGAGGAATGCAGAGAGGTGACATTAATGGATGCTGCTGAGGCAGAGGCAGACTGACAGACGCTGATGTTCAAGTTGTCCATGAAGTAGGTTTGGCTTAACGTCTTCCACCTGTAGGATTTGTGAGGAGATGCCAAGGGTTGTGTATGTGTGTGTGTGTGTGGGATTTAGTTGTGTGTTGAGATATTATTGCGAGGAAATGCTTGAAAAATGCAGCTCTGTTGTACCTGAAAATTACATGTTTTTATCTGATCAGATTGATACTCTATGAGCCTGCTCCCCAGGGTTGACAGTTAATACACCTGCACACCAAGTATTATACTGTAGATTAGGAAAGTAAATTAAAATTGCTTTCATTATTGTTGAGTGTGTTATTTATTAAGTCAATAAGTCACTTTTCACATGTTCCATAGTACCCTCAGGAGACTCACTTTGACGTGTCCATTTGGTGGAGTTGCCCTCTGATAAAATACACTACTACATTCTTAGACCTTGTGGCTTGTTAGGGAAATGATCACCAGATATATACATGGGTCTTAGAGAATTGAAAACTGGGGTGGCCCTTTTAGTCCTATCCTAGGTCTGCACAGTGTGGTGACATTTTAATTTGATATACTCTAGGATACATCTGCTTCAAATTCCCCAAACATAAGACGAGCTCCACCACATTGGTCAGTTAAATTTGGTTGAACACTTTTGTGAACTTGTGCCAAACAGTACAAGTGTCTCCCACAGCAACACAACCGGTATTCTTACTCACTGAATTAATATTTCATTTCAAGCCACCAGCAGCATATTGGGAATCTCTAAAATACATGCATGGGAAAAGGCAGGGTGTTTCTATTTAAGGCTCTATAAACATGACCCTGTTAAATGCTAAGACTACTTTAGGAAGAAGTTCCCAGGCAGTGGAAGCTGTTTTCTGACCAGAATTTTCATTCCTGGGGGATTACATTCCACTCTTGATCTCCCAGAGATGGATTACACACCTCAAAGAGAGTGTGTATTTATTGACAATTTTACTTGTGGTATGCTATGTTATTCCAGTGTCATAGATAAGAAACCTAATGTTGTGCAGCCAACCATAGAAGCAGCTGTCATAATCAGCTTTGCATTTGTAAAGGGAAACTCCACCGATGTTAGACATTCAACTTCAGTCCAGGAGCCAGCAGTAGTACTGTGCAGACAGTTGCATAATGTCTCCTGTGGCTCTGGAGGAGCTTTTTCTGATCTGAAAGAATAACCCCTGGTGATCCTGGCTTGGGTGTGGAAAACTTAAAATGTAGATGTGCTTAAATTGAACATGCTATTTTTGCTTTATAGAACATGAAGGATTTTCACCCATATTAGGGATTGCGTTAGAATATCTCGACCTCTGCTGCAGCAATTTTGATACTTTTATTGTCTTTTGCAAGTTCCTCAACTCAGTAAAGATGCCATGATAAATCAGTGGAATGCTTCTGAATAGTCATCCCTGCCATCACTTAAAGCATTACCATCATATATATCTCAAATAGTCCTCTACAATTTCATCTTTGGTTAGAAATGTGGAGATAATCATTGCGATTTATGCCCTCCAAACACAAATGTAATCAGCACATTGCCATGAAATTTGCTGAGAACATTCAAGCTCCCAAGGGTATAAACTGTCCAGATTTTACTGTCCCCATGGTCCTTGCTTAAGCATCCTCCACAGGACAAACTACACGTAAGGCTCCAAGAATAGCTAAGTCATCAGTATGTTGTTTTTAAGGAGCATAATGAGCACTGCAGCTTCTCAGGGCAGCCACAGCTTTAAACTTTTGTAGCTTGATTTGCTGGGATGTTGCGGCCCTTTTTTCCTGGTCAGCCAAGTCAGACACTGGATGGTTGGAGCAATGCAGCAATACATTAGGTTCACCAACATGCAATGAATAGAATGTTATAGAAACAGGTATTGGAAATGATTGCCCAAAGCAATTGTATTTTTAAATGTGATCCACGCAGGTGAGGAGCATTTTGCACTGATGTTTAAGCACTTCTTCCAAACCACAATGAAAACAGTAATCATATTATCAACAAATAGTCATAGCGTCAGCTGAAACACAGCTTATTTTGTGATTAACGACTTCACATATCCTTGGACTCAAGTGGTTTGCACATGTGGCTGTTAACGTGTATGAAATCTGTGAGGATGTCTCGTGCAATGTGTCCAAAGTCACAAAAAGCTCTTTGTCTTAGATTGTTGTGGCATTTCTGACAGCAATTATTTCCAGGCAGCGCACCATTAAATTACCATTAAAATTGCTTCAAACGACATGACAATTTTCTGTTGGTTTGACTTTTAAAAAAAAATGTCCTCAGATTCGCTACTGCTTTTACTTTACTTGAATAAATAATGAACCCCTTCCTTCCTTCCTGCCTTCCTTCCTTCCATTTGACAAAGTAGACAGCAAATGAACCTCAACGAATAGTGACAAGCATGTGCAGTATAGGACGAACATCTGCCGATGTCAAACTCGTCTTCTCTCTACCGCTCCATTACAGCCTTTTTCCTCCACTTCTGAATTATTTACCATTTCTTTAGTGGTTGCCTAGTATTTATAAAATCAGCTTTTTATGAAGACTGTGTTTCCTTTATCAGCCTGATGCTCATGTTTGCATCATTTCTTTGACAGTTGCAAAAGAGAATCATGTACCCTCTCAAAAAAAGGAACACATAACAGGTGGAGATGGCAGCTTCGTTTTAATATCCAAACTTAGCATTTTCTCAGAGGCACATTTGAGTCAAAATGATATGTGTGGATTAGTGGAAACTAAGCAGACTGCATGAGAATAATCTGCCATGGGGAAAAGACATTTCATTGCATTGAGAGATTAGTGCGGTGCGCGCCTCAATCACTCACTCTTTGTCAGGATAAATATTTCCCCATGTCTGGAGGCCGAGCAAGCGGCTGGAATCAGTGCTTCACTTACTGCCATGCCCCTAGATGCTGCTGGGTCTTGTACCAAGTCATTACCGTAACACTGCGGGGGGAAAAGTTATGCACAGAGACGACTTCCTGAGAGCCCTCGCTGAGCCTACCGGACAAAGCCACTAGTGTGAGGGTTATTTCAGGTCGTTTGCTTTGCCTGTTTAGCATGGGAATCGTCACTTGAGCTTACTTTAACCGACTTAATTACCCTGACACCCTCCAGTCCCCCTGAATTTATCATCTTCATCCAAGTCCAGGGAGTGCAACTAAAGCAATAACATCACTTGGGCCTAACCAATAGCTTATTGATTGGCACCCTATATGGTAAGGGACAGGTCTCTGCTGTAATAGAGTGGGACAGTAGAGTTTGTCAGGAAAGGGATGAGGTAACCAGCGCTCTTCTCTTCCTCTCTTCTTTTAAATTTACTTGCCGAAGTTAATGAGAGGCAAAAGGTTCCCTGCCACACATTTCTAATTGCCCTCATGTCGGCGTGTGAAATGGCCGAGAGCAGCAATTTATTGGGTAAATCAACATAAGAAGGAAAACGGTCAAGGACTGCCAAGCCGCTGAGGCCCACCAACTGCGGACTTGATCATTAGTCTGCGACTTTTGATGACCTGGCAACTAGACGATTACAATGGGACTGTGCAAAGAGGAGTTGTGGTATGACCTGCAGCAATACCCCAGTCCCTGTGCAAAGATTAACTGGTGGGATTGCAGTTTCTTTATTGCCCATCTAATATTCATGTATTCACTGATAAATATCACCCGAATATGAGTGGTCTATGATCAGAACTTGGTGCTATTGGCTTGTCCAGGCAAATGGCTATGGTACAAGGTTATATTGGCTAATAAATGATTAAATGATTTTCTACACCACATGAAAAAAAACAGTCTTTGTCTCCTCACTGTGAATCAAAGGAAATCATGTGCGGTACTGAAAAAAAGTTCTTTTTGCTGTTATTAGTAGTGAACGGGGGGTAGAGTACAAGGCAGTGCCATCATTTTAAGAGAACTGCTGTTGTAATGAACAAAACACACCAGGACTAAGAGGAATAAGGTGATTATGATAATGCGAAATTGGAAAGATTGGATTTAGTTTGAAATGACTCGAAATCAAGTGGAATTACAGTGTGGAATGAAGGTGTGCAGAATGCTGTTCCAGCACAGTACTTTATCAAAGTGCAAAGTGTATCTTTACTTCCTCTTCTTCCCAGTAAGCACTTCTTGGATTTCTACTATATTTCCTCTGTGGTACAGTTTACATTTACTGTGCAAGTCCCTTTGTGGACACAACAACCTTGCCAGTTTTAATGACACAGAGTCCTATACAAATGCAGATGCCTTTGAATAAGCAGCTCTGTTCTATGTTGGTTTAAACACAGCATATCGATGATCGTCTCACAGGGCAAAAGCAAGAATGCAAGTCTGCTCTTTTTTACTGCCACCGTAGTAATAAAGCTGCTACGAGCACTTCCTCGCCATGAAATTTTTATACTTCTACGCCATAACTGCCAGCTAACTGGGCACCGCAAAATTAAGTGAAATTAAACACAATCAAATTTGCACAGCTGCCAGTGGGGACAGAAGAATTGGATTGTCATATTGTTGGCATTGAGAAATGGTACAGAAAATGAAAGCCACTTGTTCTTTCTTGTTTTAAAGTGGGCTCAACACTCTGCAGGTCTAGTGTCAGTCAGCTCTCAGACTTCTGCTGTATTGTCAGGTGTGTTGCATCTCCTTAAAAGACAGTTTTAAGGCTAAGACTGATTATATCCTACATTGATAATATAGTAAAACCTAAAATATATATTTAGCTCTTATATAACACCTTTTTTGTGCTGCTGTGTGTATGGTCCAGTGTCTTAAATTACCTTGGGTAGTCTATACACAATGCCCAGGTATAAAGCTTCACTGAGTGCATCCCACATTTAATTAATATGACCTTAGCATTCGCTAACTAGCTCACATTAGCCAATTCTGACTCTATGACTGGGGTGTAGAGCTACCAAATACCATTTCCAAAGGTTAACGACATATATTACTGTCAAAGCCTTGTTGTTTGGCACTGTTTCTCCAAACTGTCAGTGAGTTTACTGTCTTCATCATTTTTATGCCTTTGTCAGTCACAGGAATACAGGGTGATGAGAAACACAAACGACAGGTCCACCCTTGTCATAAGGAGTTGTGACACGACGTCTGTTTAGTACAACTTGTTCGATGCCCTTATTTGTGATGCAAAATCCTATTCCTCCCATTAACTGTACATAGGACTCCAAATTGTTGCCCCTTTAATGTTACTTGGCGGTCTCAAGTCAGAAATGATTTTTTATTTATTTATTTATTTTTTTAAACGTATGGATGAACCGTTCTTCTTGGGAGAAGTTAACCCAGTCATGCAGAGTTTTCTACTGTCAACTTTTATCTCTTTCACAATAATGAATCTGTCTTACTGTACATTTTAATGAGCAGTAAAAAGTCTTCAAATGTCTTAGAGAAAAGGTGATGAAAATAACTGGGAACTGTTCTCATTGCATCTTTGGTACTTCAGGTTGGCTGAGACTCAACCATGCCACAAAGGCAGATGAAAGTTTCCCAGGCGTGTCAAAATGAACTGAAGGAACAAAGAGAAAAGATATGGCAGTGACTTGGCAAGCAATTATGTAATCTGGGGTAAAATAGATTTCTTGCATTTTTCTGGAGGGTTACAACCAGCCTGCAAAAGCCTAAAAAAGGCATGAATGTGTGTGTTCTCGCCTTAATGATGATTTGGATCAGCTTCAAGATTTTCATAGAATGTAGAGAGGCTTGTAGTGATTGTTGATCGAAGGAGCTAGTGTTCTGTGACAGGCAAGGACAATGAAAAGTATCCTTGTATCACAAGTTTGCATGTGAATGGCAAGAGCTGTTATACTTAAATTGAGAAGACCAAATATGCATAATGTGGTGTATTGTCAGTGAGGCATATTCATTAAGCGACACAGCACAGCAACAATAGATGAACAACTTGAATTCAGACATTAGCACATTGGCAAACAATGGGCTTGTTGAGAAAAGGTAATGGAGCCAGCAAAATTGTAGAAAGGATAGAGATAAAGGGGCACTGAAATTAAAATGCAAAATCATCAGAGCCATCAGTGACAGAGAAGACATCTGGTAGCAAGAGTGGTAACAAGAATTACGGAGACGATAACAAGATGAACTCTGTTCTGATGTGTCTATTCAGCTACAGTGGATGGAAAAAAAACCCGGCAGATTGTAAATCCAACTGTCAGATTAATTGTTGGCATTGTACAATGAATATGTTAAAATTTCATGATTCTTCATGTTGCAATTTGCAATTGGTAAGTGTTGGGAAAAGATCTTGTTTAGGCTAAAAATACCTTACCTATTTGTTTAGAAAAGTGGTCTAACTTACCAGGTGTATACATGTAATCCGAATGTATTGGGTATATTTTTCTTGGAAATATGGATATAAACGATATAAAATGCACAAATATAAAGTATGTTTGGTTCGCAGAGACATACAGTGACAGTGTTTCATCCTGGTGAGTGGGCTGGTTCTGTCGTGCAAATTTAAAAGAGACATTATTCTTATTTCTGTATTGATTTTATTTTGCTTGGGGGCAGCAGAACAAGTCGAAACACTGACATCGCAGGCACTCATTTGAAATAACATTTCTGCCCACCTGACAAATGTATTTCCAATACTTACTCTTCTTTATGCTCTGTTTTTTACTCCCCCATCTCTAGTCAAACGCCACTACATTCTTTTAGCTAGTTGCTAACTTTTTCTGTGGACTACAAGGTTTCATGGGTAAATTTTCACTTAAAGTATAGATGCTGCTGCTGCCTCTGCAGGGAGCGAGGTTAATGGAAGCAGAGATTATGTTACAGAAATACCCAAAACAAAGATCCAAAATAGCCTAAAATGCTTGGAAATTCCAGTGTTGATATTTCTCTGTTGGTTCACCCCATTGACCCTTTCATATTACACACATTCATTTGATGCTTTGTTAGTGTTATTTTAGCATTTAAACAACATGTCCTTGTAATGTAGAAGCCACTCATCCACATTACCAGAAAAGGTTGGCATTCTCAGCCAATAATAAGATAAACACATGGCGTCTTTGCTTTGATTCCATGCCAAAATAAAAGACAATCTGATCTTTTGCCAGTTGTCTATTGTTATTTGTACAGTGACTCTGTTGAGTGCAACCAGTTTCCAGGAACGAGACCTTGATCTACCCAAAATTAATAAAAGAAAACACGTGAATTGAAACTGTGATAATCAGTGTTTGTCTGGAAAGGTCAATGCAGGAAAACCATAGCAATGAAACCTATGTAAAACAGTAAAGTAAATTAAATTACCTGAGATTATGCAAACTCTACCTAACAAAAAGCAGCATCTCACCATAGAAAAAGGAAATAAAGCATGTTTTCTTGACAGTAAAAGGGGATGTATGCAGTAAGGCCAGACTGTTAAATCCATCCGCTATTCCTTTTCCAGCCATTTTGTCCAGGACTCATGCTGAAGCAGTTGCTCATGCATGTCTGCCCTAACACATCATTGCAGATCAAAGCATGGCTGGGTTATGTAAAGCTGAAGGGGCTAATAGAGTGACCACATCCAATACAAAATGTATTACGGTGCATTTGCTTCTGACAGGGATTGATGGGATACATTACCCAATGAAATTGGGGGTTTCTGCAACACAAGCATACTTACTCCAATATAACCCCCATGTTGGAGACGCTTCTGGTGCTACTTGAACACAAAGAATGGCTAGATGTGGTGTTATTTGTGAGCTCTAAATGTGGGTGTTCCTCTGATAATGTTTCAAAAAAAAAAAAAAAAAATGTCATTATCAATTATGGAACTGAAACTTTGTTTTGTGACATACATTAACTTGTGTTGAACTGCTAAGTCTCGATCAAATATATAATATTTTTAATGAGCTAAATCTAAGCTAATGATTAGACCTGATAATCACTCTGAATTTCTGTTTTACTTCCACTTAAGTACTTATTCATTGCTCCAACTCATTAGTTGTAACTAACCTGACATATATGTCATCCTGTCCATGTTTTTTGCAGATGTTGATGTAGCGGTTGCAAGGCGCTGTTAATCTTTGTCATGCTATCAAAGTATAATTTAAGATACATTATTTCTTACCTCATTTCTGTAAATGAGCAAATAACATCCTGTACAAATTTGTTTACCTTTGCGATGTTTGAAAACAGTTTTTTGTTAATATTTTTACTGGATGTAGCCTATGTTGCCTGCTGGCTATGTAGCAAAATTGAGACCCCAATCCTAATCCCAACCACAAAGCACTGATTTGTCGATTTGTTTAACCAAGTGTGTGAAACAGCCATAGATGAGAACACCACCAGACCAGCGATGTGGGCAATAATTCAGAGGTCTGGAGCCAGGGTAAATTTATACAATAGGACTGCAGAGTAGATGAACATGGAACGATTGTATTTAAAATGTTTGTGAGAAATTAATCTGTTCTCACTCATCACAAAGTTTCCCCCCAAAAAACCCAGTAAAACCTATAGATTTAATTTGTATAGCACTTTCCAAAATACTCAAAGATGTTTATATCAGGCAGTTAAAGGCGGCATTACAACAGCCCAGGCAGCAATCAGAGTTAAGTCTGGTATTTTGGACGAGGAGCAGAGGACATTATGGATTACCGAACATGTTGTGACATTCAGTCAGGTCAGAAAGCTTACTTGTTTGAGCCCACTGCTGAGGGAATGCGACAAAGAGTGGCAGTTGTGATGATAAAAAGTGAGCCGAGGGGAGTCATAGAGTGAAGAGTGTTTGTGACCCAGTTGCCCACTGATGCCAGCAGAGACTGAGTGACTATGCCGCAGTGACTTTCACCTTGGACCATGTTGGCTGGAATGTGTTGCTGATGCTACTATAGAAGATTGCTGGCGTGTGTGACATCAAGGGTCATTTTGACTGCCCTCGGTCATTAACCGACAGGTATAGCAGTTACCAATAGGAACATACAGTAAAATGGACCGTGAAGCATTCAACATCTGTTTTGTGCAGCAGCAACTCTACATCCAAGATCAGCATAAATTCACTTTGCTTAGATGAGAAAATTCACTTGTCGTAATAATTTGTGTGTTCCGGTGTCCCTCAGAACAGAGTTAGAGGTAGAGATTGAAATCTCAAAACCTCCAGTAAAGTTTCAGCTCTTGTAGAAGCTATTCCATGAACCACAGAAGCTGTTAGGTAAGATTGAGGTGCCCCATCACCTCAACACAAACACTTTGTGTGCAGCTTTTATATGTTGTCCATCAAGTATATTTTATGTTGTCAGGCTTTTTCTAAACCTAGAAATATTATTGTTTGTGTGTGGTCATGATAGCTAAAAGCTCTACCTGTTGGTGGTAGCCAGTAAGTAGAGCTAACAACCAGATGTTAATTGCTTTCCTGTCCCTTAGTAATTGCACAAAACAAGGATATTTTTCATTAGCTGCGCAATGTGATGGTTCATGTTGTGCCTGATATATTTTGGCTGGAGTTCAGGAATGTTTGCTTTCAGTAGGACATGATGGGGTGCTTATGCTAACGCACCCATTCCCTGATGCTGAGCTGTTTTTTTAGGAGTTGCCTTTTTTCATTCTTCTTCTGATTGTACCCTACCTCTCATTAGGCTTATCAAACCTCATGGGAAGCGATGGAAGATTTTATAGCAAATATGGCAGGAGAAACCCAATGTGAGCAGCGCAGGTTTATAGAAAGATAAACCTTTTTGGAGAATTTTTTTGTTCAAGACTGCTGGGATGCACAGGTTCAAACCAACTCCCACTGCCGTGACTTGGAAGTCAGTTATAGACCAATCACTGTTTGAGCTGACCTTGGATTATGACCATAGCTTCATGGTCCAACACCACAGCTTTGGCTGACACATTTCATCCAGAGTTGAACTGAGTCAAGAAATAATCTTAATTAAACTCTTTAACAGCTTTATTAATCCCATGCTACCTAGTGAGGTTGTTAACTTTTATGAGCTGTTGTCAAATTAAAAAGTCCACACTTTTGGATTGGGGTTTGTCACGCTTACTAAACTATGATCTCAACTAAATGGAAAGCAGGCAAGGCAGGAGAGCACTAAATCATGTTGACAATTGCAAATGAATAGTCCAGGTGCCGGAAAGGCACACTGTGGAGCTCTACTTCTTTCTAGATAATATGAAGTGAGACCCCATCTAGGAGATTTACACCAGACATCATAAGCAGCTGTGTGTTTTCCTCTACATTCTCGCATATGACAACTACTTTGAGCTCATCAGAAAAAGCCAACTTTTTTTCCCCTGAAAAATAAGCGATGCCTCTGGTGGTTCGCAGACAAAAGCGTTGTCACGGCATCTGGATTACAGCATTTCACAGCAGGTCTCACTTTTTTTTGGAGGCAGAAAAGAGGGAAAGGAAGAGAAAGCAAAAGTATAAATACAAAGAGCATTGGCTGCGTTGCAAAGAATCTTGCTGATGCCGTCTTTTCCGGATTGCTCAGCAGCTTCCACGGTTTGCAGTGTGGGACTAGAGGGAGTAACGAGGAGAGTGGACTCCCTCATGATCAATTACTCCACTTGTCAAACTCGCACCACCACCAACTTCTTGCCAATGACCTTTTACCCTGGTACATCGGCTCTCATCCTTATTTTTGCTTTGCCAGCAGTGTTCCCTGTAAGCTGCTGTTGCACACATTTTGACCAACAAATGACCATTTATCATTAATTAAATAAAACAATGAAACAAAAGTAACATCATCAAAAAACTTTAAAGCTTTATGTTTTGGGTGGTGCTTCTTAAATAGCATTGCTAAACCCTGTGTTCAGTAGTTAAGCACTTGTATTTGCTCAAAGCAATGCTTTGAAAAGCAAACTATCTTACTTAGCTATCTCTTGACTCTACAGTTAGCTGTCATTATCATTTCAACACTCCTGTATTTTTATGTTGGGAATAATCAGGTAACCATACTTCTGTTTACATCTTCTCACTGGAGTTTTGGAGGTAAAGTGATACAGACAGAGACCATATGGTGACCATTGTGTTTAGCGTTTCTAGATGACCTAGATTGCTTTTAAAGCTCAAAGCTATGAAAAACAGCTAAAGATTACTGCATGCTACAGATTATCACAGATGATCAGCTGTATCATTGATCGTTGAAGGGTCCAGCACCTGAAGTCTGCAGAATGGAGACTGGAACTAAGTCCCAAGAGAAATGCTTTTGTTTTTTTAAAAGATGCCATCATAATCAAGTGTTCTTAGTTCCTCTCTGTGTTTCTGTGAAATCTCTGCAGGTGATTTCATTGTGAATGTAATTTATAGGATTAATGGATCAGTTTAATAAAATCAGACCGATGTTGAAAAATGAATATAATTTTCTCATAAACTCTCTAGTCATTTCATCTTTGCCTCTTATTTAAACATAAGGTTGACAAAATGAAACAATCAAAATATATTTATCCCATGTTTATGTTCAGGTTTTCAGGCTCTCCTGAGATTATAAGTTTGGTCCTTGTAAAAAATAACATTTATTTTCTTTGTCTTCAAAGCACTCCCTCAGAGTATGGCTTAATCATACCTCGGCCTTTAATCATAATAATTGTTGTTAACTAAAACTATCACTGAAGCCCCCTTTCCAGACTGCTTTAATTATTGCTGTTCAGTAGCGTTGTCCAGGACAAACTATATGTGGCAGGGCTCAACCAAGATGGATGAGTTCATTTATCAGGCCTCATGTTTTGCTAACACTGTGTGGCCAAGTGCCCAGCAGCCCACGTAGAGTCTCCAGGTCAGTTTAACCTTGAGCACAGGGGGTGGAGCAGTACTGTAAGCAGCTGTAACCCTGCCAAGAGGAAGGGGCACCTTTAACTGGCTGCACTACAATAAGCAGTCATTGTCAGTGAGGCTCCAATTGTTTTTAAATGGATATGCCCTTAGCCAGAAGGCTACAGTTAACGTCTTTTTTTCCAGTGGCAGTAAAACAATATTTATACCATAGCTATGTGCCGCTGCTTTCATTTATATTTTGCTACCTTTATTTGTGTTCTTAATCTCAACCCCCATATCTGTAGGCTGCTTCAAATGAAGTCTCTTGTTCTTGTCGTCCTGCTACCAGCAGGACCAAAGGGTGACATAGTTGTTTTGTTCACCCATCCATCATCTTGATGTAGAGCAAGAGATTTTGACATCCAGGGGCCAGTTTTGTGTGACTGTAATTTGCTCTCGCTATTTGTGGTGCCTAGAGGATGCTGACTCTCCTGACCTTTCTCAGCCATCACCAGGGCAAAATATCAACTTTGCATACAAGCTATCACATAATGAAATGTGTAAGATTTTCATGAAACATGCTGAGAACATTTATAATCTTCAGGGGATAGTCCATTAGATTGCAGTGACCCTGTGGTCATACATCTGATGTCACCTCAGGACAAACATGGCATATTTAGTAATTCTACAGGAATTCATCCTTCAGCGTTGTGCTGCATTGGCCAATCCAATATCCTGTTCCTAAAAGAATACTTTGTAAGGTATAAAACATGTTGTACAATATGATACTAAATGAACTGTATGGAAATCCCAGCTTAACACAAGGTGCTGCATGTTGAGAGGCTTCTAGGTCCATTCCTCTAAAATGGACCTAGAAGAAGACAAAAAAGCTGCCATTTGTCCCTGAATGATGACAAAACCCATCTGGCATCACTGTGACCAACTCCATAGATGATCCATCTTGGTTGTGACTCAACACAACTTGACTTACATAAACTGGTCGTGGAGATGCAAATCAATGTGGCACAGTTTGAACTAGTGCAGCCAAAATTGCCAATGGAAAACCACTATTGTTTAATATGGAGACAGTGGCCAGCTGCCTCCAGTTTCTTGGTGGCCTCCATCTCCAACCAAACAGGAACCTACAACACTGAATGACAACATGACAACAAACACACAAGCAATGCATTATAACACTTATCATAGTTTGATATAGTCTGATAAAAAAAAAAAATATATTAACAATGGAAATGAAAATGGACAAATGAATGTGAACCACTATACAGCCTTTGTAAGACTGTGAAGAGAGACAACATCCTCAAGAAGGCATTAATCATGAAGTGAGTAGCAGTATGGCAAGAGGAATAAATCAAAGGCTGCTTTGGTCCCTGCCCCTAAGTTTGGCACCAAAACAAGACCTACTCATCACACAGCGCTGCGACTTATAGCCTGCAGGCATGGTTTTGACATTTCTCAGTTTTAAGATACTGAGAGAAAAATGCTAATGAAGTGGCTAGATGGAAATGTCATTTTTCGGTGGAAATTCCTCTCTATGTTTTTGTGGTCTGTGCTTATGTGTGCCTTCGTGTCATGTTGGAGAGGCAGAAAAGTGACTACAGGCTGACTTTTGACTTCTTTTCTCACCCCCCCCTTCCCCCCCCAGGGGCCATGGCAGAAATGCAGAGCCACAACAATGGCTGACTCTTTCTGCCTGGAAAGAGGTGGGGAAGTTGTGGGAGGGGGGTTGGAAGGGGTGCTGGAGGGGTTTATCTTAGTCATGGTAATTGGTTTGCTGGTGTGGAAGTAGGATCATTCGAGAAAACCTCATTCAGTCTGACTCCCTCCCATTTATCTGTCTGGAAGGCTGCAGGGAGAAAGGGGAGAAGGATAGAGAGAGGGAGGGAGGGAGTGAGTGAAGGAGTGCTGCTGCAGAGGCATTTTCATACAAAGGCTGGAGAAAGTGAGTGAGTATGTCTGAAGGCTCAATCTGATGCCAGCCTGAAATGAAGGATACGTTTTTTGCATCCTGCCAAATAAGGTTTTGTCCTGTGGCCACTCCCCCCCCCCCCCCGCGATGCCTGATGTATCCGTCTGTATTCAGTGTGTGAAGGAGAAAGGTACGACTTCAGTGTGACAGTGCAGGATTGCCATCATCAAGTCATTTCTCAATTTCAGATTAGATTAATGAAGGCGGAAATTGAACCGCTCTTTTGGGCCCGACATTGTCTTTAAGCAAAATGGCTGATTCCCAAAATGCGATGATGCATATTTCTCAGCCTATCAGTTCAGGTTTTATTAACTGGTGATGAGGCTGATGGAAAGACCTGTGTGGGAACTCTGGGCTCAGAGACTTCCATCCACTCTGTGTGTAACATGCTGTGATATAGCACTGTTGCTGAGGCAGCAGTGTCCAGCTGCACAGATATCTCCCCAATCGCACACCATCAGCGAGCTGTTTTTATGTGTTCCAAGTGGCAACCACCATGACTGAGTACTGAAACCACTGCAGAGCTCCTGTAGCCGCAGTTCCTCACGTGTCCCAATGCTTTTTTCCCAACAACAAGTTCTGGCATTGCAACGCCTTTCCCTCTGTCTTGAAGGCCGTCCTGGGAAACTCAGTAGGCAGTTTGCTGACATGGGAGGGTCGTCAGCTGATTAAGCTCACCCGGGCCCACGTGTTCAGTCTGTTTCTTCGTTCTACAGCAGGCATCAACATTGCATTAGTTTCTTTTTGGTGTCTGTCATCCTTAGTTTCGTGAATTATTTGTGTTTTAAGTACATCTGTTTCAGGGGCCAGTGTGCGTCATCGTAAATTTGGGAACACGTGACATCAATACACCAGTTCAGTCAGGTTGTTTATCTAGGTTACTTAAACTACTTCTGTGGAAGTAGAACTGATAGAATGTGCACCAGACAATGTTGATTTTTTTTTCCTATTCTTGCAGGAGACCATGCACAACTTGGCCAAAGTGTGATGGACAATGGGCAGTTCGTTACTTTAATCTTTTGTTTTCGTTTTTTTTTTCATGAAAGTTTGGCTCAACTGGAGATTTGTTTAAAACCGGTCTCAGATGTTTCTTGCCTTGTCGGACTTCTTTTTAGTGGGGTTGTGATGATGCCAGGTCTCAGCAATTTAGTTCAATTTTGTTTTGACTTGAAGGACTGCCAAGTGGGCAAAAAGGCAACTCAAGTTCAAAATTATCTTTTACAAATACTGAGAATATTGAGAACTACATTATGGCCTGTGTTTTCTGGCTGGTTGCCTCTTACGTCCTTTGTAAGCTCCTCCTCTTTGCTAAAATTTGGATTATCTGGCTCCAGCACATGACAAAAATGGTGCTGTGACATTGAAGTCATCAGGTGATGGTATGTAGAACTTCATCTTATAGCTGTGCAATTGCATGTTATTAGTGTTTAATGTTGTTCCTCCTTGATAAACCCTAATCCAGGCTCCAAAATGGCTGGGTGATGAAATCCATAATTAAATTGTCTTTGAAGAGGTCAGATTAATCAAGAAAAACACTTTATGGTAGCACTTGTAAAATGATTAAAATTGACTAGAAGAATGAACTGCAATATTACTCAAATACCCTTAGATTCACCTCCAATGAGCAGTATTTACCGAGAAATGTAATGGGACCTATAACATGTCTTTTACTCCGTGGCCTAATTTCACAGGTGATCAGATATGTTCCACTGGCCCACTCTCCCAACTGTGTTCAATTTGTTGATGTCGCTATCTTTCAACTTTGGCCCACCTTGCAATTTGTTCTCTTGGCCCCAATCTCTCTCTTTTCGCCCAGCCTGTTTGATTTATTTATTCATGTATTTCATGCAGTTGAGTTTTTGAACAGAGCAGGGAATCTCCACACGACACAGCAGCGAGTCTTGTGAGGATCACTGCACACAGATGAATGATATCGGAAGGGAAGGGAGAAGTCACTGCAGGGCTTGCTGTCTGAGGTTGTAAGGATAGTACCAACCCTTGCCAGGGTGACAACTACACCCCCACGGCAATGAAGCATCAATCCTTAAAGAGAGAATGATGGAGAGGAAAGATATTGTAGAAGCAGATTTATTAATCATTTATCTGAAATCATTTTGCCACTACTTATTAAGAAAAAAATAAAAACATAAACACAGCACTTGCCCAACATTAAGATCAGAAAACTAACGTGTATCAATACTGAGAAACTTAAATTCTCATTTCTTGCAATCAGAAGCTAAGCCTAAGCAGGGTCAGGTCAGTCCAACCCTCCATTTATCTCTCCAACAGTTTGGAGCAGAGATTTAATCTTTGACACTTAATCTAGAAGCACTGTCAGGGCAGAATCTACAGGGCATACAGCAGCATGACTGAGCATGCTCACACTTGCCTGTTTATGTTGAATATTTTTAGTTCTAATGTCATAGGGCTGTAAGGATGAAAACTATATGACCCTTATCCTCAGTGCTCCAATTGAGTACGATAGAGTTGTACATGACAAAATGCCTCAACAGACAAGTCAATGAATATATGTAAAAGATTTGGCATCCAGTTTAGCTAAGATAGTTTACACCAAACCGGCTGGTGAAGAAAGTATTTAGCTGAGAAAGTCACAGGGTAAGCCATCAAACATTAAATGCTTCTTTGTTTACTTTGTGTTTTTACGCCAGTGACTTTCACTGAGCTGCAGGTAGACATCTGTCATATATTGAGCTTACTCAGTATTTTAACTTTGTCTATACTGCTTGGTGTTTGTATTGTAGAATTGGGGAAAAAATATATCAGATTCTAGAGGCCACTAGCTTTTTGGTTTTCTTTTTGGGTCAGCGTTACTGAAAACGTTTGTCCATCTCTATGAAAAAACAAAAATAGACATGCGGAAACAATCCAAAAGTCCTAATTAAACAGCTAATAGAGTGATTGAAAGAGCCCATTTCTGAGTTGAGAAGCTGTCAAGAAGCTATGGCCCAGCAGCAAGTCAACACCCAAAAGCTATACATTATTTATTGCATTGTGGAGTATGCATGGCTGCTCAGGCCCATACTTTTGATGCATCAGCAACACTGCCTTCTGCTCTCTCTAACTCTTGTCCATCACTCTTGCTATTCATAGAGACCATTAATGATTTATTGAATAACAAATGGTGAGTAATGGGACCCTAATCCGTCATCCTACTGCTGTAATGCTCTTGGCCTCAACTATGCTTCCTTTATTCAATTTCCAAGATTTTTAAATTGAATTTCACAATTGCTAATGCATTAATTACAATTTATTTCTAGGGAATGGAACTTGGTCTGAGTGCTGACCTCTTTGAACTCACACTTGCCTTTAAACAGAAAGAAGACTATCCTCCTCCTATACTGCTATGATATTCCTGTCAAGCGCAGCTGTATTACTCACACTTGAATCAGTCTTACCATTCAGTTGGGTGCTGTTGATGTGTTTTTGTAAAGTCTGATGACGTGACAGCTACAGAGAGCTGCAGTGGAGTGAAGGCTTCTGCTTTAATAATAGCAGGCAGATTAAACCTCTTTTATTTCTTGCATTCTTAGATCAATCCATAAAACCAGATGGCCTGTGAAGAGGTATTGTGTGTGCAGTGGGGAAAAGCAATATCATTCATTTTATTTTTAATTGGTTCCCCAAGGGCACTTGATGGTGTGAAAAAGACAAGCATTAAAGTATTACTGAGCCACAGAAATTTTGAAGCTAATTTGAAATTAGTTTTTTTTCTGCTTCTTCTTTAAAACATGTTCAACTTCCGCTGCATTCTGAACGTACACTGGAAAGAAATTGCTTCTTCAGTGTGTATAAGTGAATGTGAGATATGAAGACTGGCATATCCACATTTCGAGGCAGTTAACTTTACACTACAGATTTAAATTAGCTTTTTACGGCAGATGTTCCTCACTCCAGGGGTGTGGAACAAGAACGCTATAATGGTCCAATTTCGGGGAAAAAAGTCAAATATCCACGCAGTAGTGGTGTGTTTGGTGTGGAGAGACTGATCAAGAGTCGGGCTGGCATGGAACTGACACTTGCTTTTGCATGCTTGAAGAATCATGCTAGTGTGAGTGCAAGTTTTCGCAGTTTAACTAAAATCATGCACACTACACTTTGTGGCTGACCAACTTCCAGGCAGCCATTGGCTTCCATTCATTCAGTGTACAAATAATTGATGACTTGTGAAACTTGCTTGAGTTAATGTGCACCTCGTTTTCAAGTGCCCCTTCACCCAACAGAAAGGAGGTGGGAGGGGTAGTGGTTGAAATCTCCAATGAAGTACAACAACCCCTTAAGACCATTAGACGCCATCAGGTGTTGTTTATGATGTTTATGTTGTCAGGTGCCTGCTTCAGTGAAGACTTCTTTATAAGGCTCTTCATTTGGAAGGCCATGTAGCCCTAACACTTGGGAATCACTACCCCTAGGCATAAACATGGAAAATAGGTAAGTAGTAGGGTCAGAGGTTTTAATGGGATTGGTCTTTGGATTGTCAAACCAGAGTCTCACCAGAATCTCTAAACCGTTTAGTCATTGGCAGCTTAAAACAATAGCTTCAGAGTTTTGAAACTCAGTAACCTGGTGTGTGAAAGACAATGCTGTGATGTAATGTACCGTATAAACTAAACTGGCTAAAACATTCAAAAACCATTTGGCTGGGCCTTTCCATATCTGTTTAATTCCAACCGTGTCCTTGTGTTGTGTGAATAAATCGGGCATCAATATTTCAGCAGGCCAGGGCAATGCCACATAAACAGGCAAACTGTTGCGGCCTTTGGAATATGCAGTCTATTACACAGTGCAGATGCTATTGAATGTATACTGTGCAATAGATTGGAGCTTTTAACATATTTGATGTATATTTTAGTATATATGCAGAAATGAGGTGCTGGCACTTTAGCAGATATTGTGGCACTTATGGTCAGGCACACACTTGATGACAAGCTGATAACCTGAAACCCACTGTAACTGCGACAGCAGGTGGGGAGCACAGCATGTGAAGTAAACAGAACCTTTGGTTCAAGTCAAACCACTGATGCAGTAGGTGTGTTCCAGGCTTAAAGCCCTCAATGCAGCTTGGTTTTTGTGCAGTTCAGTCAAACGTTTTCCATTTCTGAGTCAAAGATTCTGACTGCCTTTAGGTTTAAGAAGTGCACAGATGGTTATGAGACTCATGCTTGCTGTAATCCCCAGGTTATGGAACATAGTTACGTGATTAATTAATAAGCTCCACCAGACTGTAGGTATGCTGTGGTTTGGAGCCAGGAAAATGGCCCTAACTCCTCCACTCACAGCAGGACTGTTCCAAGGAGGCTGGAAAGTGTGCAGTAGTAAATGTGCAGAGAAACCCACAAATAAACCATCAAACCGTGTGTGTCACCAGGAATGAATAAGGAGCCCTTATTAAGTCATCGTGCATCTGAATAAATGATTCAAATATGTGCAGGAGAGTCTAACTCTGAAGATGTGCTTTGCATAAAACCCTCCTTGCTGCCGATTTAGTCTGCAGGAGCTGGCACTAACAGTGTTGGCTTTCAGGTAACAGGACAGCATCCAAATTCCCCCTCAGCTTTGTGAGACACGTACAAAAGATTTTATACAGCTCACACTTTGAAATGTGTGCTAAAGGGAGATAAAATCTGGAACACCTTTATCCAGTTCCATTTACAATATACAGTATGCCAGTAAACAAGTTATTCCCCATACAGTATATAGTGGCATGGAGAGATTCTAGATGAAATACTGCTGTAGTGGTTTCATTTCATTTTCAGCTGTAATAATTCTTAACACAGCTTCCACTAATACAGATGCTAATTTAACATTTTTATTCATGCATTAAAATAATTAAACTCCTCTTGTACCCTGAAAATAAGTTGACTATGTTCCCATGAAAAACAGCATTTCAGAACTCTTACTGAACATTTCCTCTGAAGGGCTTATCTGACACTTGTAATGATTTTGGGTGGTAATCTAGTGTGATTGGATCACTGTCTTCATGTGACATCTGGTGTTTGAAGTGGTGAGTTCAGTTTTTTCTAAAAAATTGTTTGCACCTAGTCTTGAATGTCACATCTACCATAAAAGACATTTGAGTTACATGTTTTCTGACACCATAATAATTGTGCTGTTAATAGTTAGACTGCAGTCAGAGGAAGGCAGGCAGTTTTCATGATGTACAATCTGATTTACATCATGACTGTTTGAATGGCTTTCATTGTATGATCTATTAGGGCTGCAACAATCATTGTTCTATTGATCTATTTTTCTGATAAATTGCGTTCACCATTTTCCGACATATTATAGACCACCATCCAAACATGTTACATTTTCGAGCACAGCCTTTTAAAGAAACCAAAAGACATTCACATTTAAGGAGAAGAAGAAGAATCTTTGTTTAACACATGCAACCATACAATGAACAGCAATGTCCTGAAAGAGCAGTCAGCAGCCAACATACAGCACCCAGGGACCAACTCGTGATCCAAGCCAGTGCCTTGGTCAAGGGCACTGACCAGAGAATTAACCCATTATTCATATGTTGATGGTGGGGAAAGCCAAATCATCCAGAGGAAACCCACGCAAGCACCGGAAGAACATGTAAATTTCTCACAGAAAGGCCCCAGACGGGATTTAAAGCCAGGACCTTGTTAGTGTGAGGCAACAATACTAACCATTGTGCCACTGTGCTTAGAGAAGCTGGAATCAGAGAATTTTGAGCTTTCTTTAAAACAGTTAATTAGCTATCAGAACAGTTAAGTGATATATGATTCATAGATTAATCGGTGCAGGTCAATCTTTGCCCTGCTAAAATTGCCTATTTGCTATAATAATCCATTAAAACAGTAGCTCATTTTAGCCTTGAAATGGTAAAAGGTCTTGCATTTTATAGCACTTTCCCAGTCTACTGACCACCCAAAGCGCTTTACAATACTTGCCACACTCACCCATTCACACGCACAGCTATACACTGATAGCAGAGGCTGCCATGCAAGGCGCTAACTGCTCAACGATAGCAGTTTGGGGTTCAGTATCTTGCTCAAGGACACTTTGACATGCTGATGGAGGGAGCCTTGATTTGAGCAACAACCTTCTGATTTCTAGATGACCCGCTCTACCTCCTGACCTACAGCCGCCATTTAAGGAAGACCTGCATCAGCTTGCCCATGTGAACCAATCCTGTCTGAAGAATTATTAGTATTAGTATTCTATATGGTTCCTCATGTGTTTTCATAGTGGCATGCAGTGAGAACTATGGTGCTGTTCAAAGAACCAGCATTCAGAAATCAGAACTCATGATCTTAGTGTAAATTCTATCCTTTGATAGCCTTCACATCCAAGGAGTTTTATGCAATAGTACAACAAAAACTTTTCTTTCTCAGTAATTTGCATTTATTCATGCTCCTACTGTGACATGGTAACCTCCACTGGCTCTGAGCATTTAAATGTTTGACCTTACAGTACATATAATTAGAGTCATTTACCTCTTTAAAATGAATGAGTTAAATGAGGGGTTACAGTCTAACCAAAAAAAATCATGCAATTATGGCAGACTGTGGAAGCTATGAGGAAAGACATATAATTAATTGTGACTGATACCAGGAACCATGTGGAGTGATGATACTTTTTGCACTAAATAGCTTAACATTGTTTGACGAAAGTAAACCTCTTCTTTTGCCCAAATATAAACGTGCATGATTTGATTGGTTCTGTCCCACTGCCTCTGTGGTCTACTTTAAAAACTTTGAATTTAAGTGTCTTTGTAGTCTTTGTGAAGGATAACAGAAGAGATCTTAAAAAAGAAGTTTAAACCCTCTGTCAAGTAGCATTATTGTCGGATTGTCTGTTTTGGGGAGTTACAAAAATTGTCTGTCACAATGTCACAGCCAAAAATACAATTACAGCATTAAACCTGTTGTAACTGGCACAATTTTCACCAGGTATACACTGCAGCAACAATGATTCGAAACGCATATTAATAAAAAAAAATCATTATAAAATAAAATAAATAAAAGATGAATGAATGGTTATTTGGATGTGTTTAATACAGTAGTCCAGAAATGTAAACAGAGTGAGCTAGCACTGCTTTCAGACTGTTTCAGTCTCAGCAATGCTGTCTAGTTTTGAAGGTTGCTGTTGTGTGTCCTGCTACAGAACCACTGTAGTTTAAAGAAGACATATTTTTATGTTTGTAATTTTATTTTTGGTTACCATTAGAATATGTTTACAAGCTTTAATGCCCCGAAAACGCTCAGTCTAGCTCCTGTCTCTTTAAGCCTGCCCCCTCCCAAATACCCAGTCAGCTGATTGGTCAGTTCAAACACTCCTTAGCCATCACCGCTAACAACGCCAGAACAGCTAATCAGTTCTTAGGTGCTAAACTAACCTAGACTTAAATTATGTGAATGTGTGACATAGTGGAATATGAAGATGTCACAGAATTAAAGATGGGGCTACTAATGAGGCATTTCAGGGACTCTTTTTTGTGGAAGAGAGCATCGCTTGGTAATGCAGACTTTGATCTTTGACACACACAAGAACCTATAAAACACTCCTGAAAAAAGGAGAAAAAGGGGCTCTCCTTTAAGCTTGTGAGCTGTATCTGAAAAGCTGGCAAGATGGATTATTTACTTTGTTCTGAGTTCTGTAGCACTGTACTGTACAGTGATTGTTTCAGTGATTTACAAACTTTGTTTTTAGTGAATGAAGGTCTAAAGATTCTGATGATTCTCAAATTCGACTGATCGGTGTCTGGATAATGTGCTTTTTAAATGATTGAATCACCACAGGCACTGTATTGACTGACTGCATTTCCTTTATTTGGTTTTTGATATTTTTTTCTGTGTCATCACAATTTTAAGAATCTGTATTGAGCTACTCGAGCGAGCGGTTTTGTAGTTGTGGTTCGTTATCAGTGGCGTGTCTCCTTTGACTTGAGGCTACATTCATACATTCACTGAGCGAGCTCGCACTTCAGGTCAAAGCACCCATGGTGTGTTGAAACAACACAATAAAATATATAATTCAAGTTGCCCAAGCTACACCACCTTACACACCACTACAGGATCTTCAAAAGCAATGCATGTCAGATCAGAGGTCAGGATGGAGGGAGGAACACCAGTACAGCAGAACCACATCTTGCACCTACCTGAACTATTTCAAAGGGTTCAGATTTTCTTGTTATCTTGTGAGTTTATTGGTATATGTCTCTGTGGTATACGTGAAGTTGCATGGAGAGATAATGCAGAACTACTTTACGTCCATATACCCACTGCAAGCCACTCTGATGAGGTTGGTTTTTCACAGCCTTGGATGCTGATACAGTACTATGCAGAAACTGAAATGAGCCCCAGAACAGGTTGAGTTAAAGGAGGGGAATTTTAACTATTCTTTTTAATTCTCTTTTATGAGCCACGGCAGATTCTCCTAACAACAACTGCACCCGGCAGATGATGATGGCTTAAATATATACTCAACTGGGGCCTCGTAATTAAATGATTTGAGGGGGTATTCAATGAGCTGTGATTGTGTGCCAGTAACTGTTTTGTTTCTGATTATGCTAATACCAGGCATATGGAGCATACAAGAATTTTCTCCTAGTTTGGCTGGTGGACGGAGGCAGAAAGTGACATCATTCCCATTCACGGTGGTTAATGGAAGGGTCTTTGCATGACTAAGGCTCCAAAAAAGCATGGCATTTGAATTGTTTTGGTTACTTGAACTTTAAGAGGGATTTGGCATGCATGCTCATTCAATGAATAAAAATGATGTGAAGTGAGCAAGTGTGTGAGCAGGATGAGGGAGCTGTGCCCTGTGATGCTGTGTTGACTCGCTCATCAAAATTTCAGTCATTTTGATCTGTAGCATCGCCTCGTGACATATTCCACACGGTACTGTGAAATCTGTGGAGTTTGTGCGAATCAGATTACATGATGTCAATGCGTAGCGGCCGTCTCTGTCACTTTAAAACAGTGGGACGAGATTTCATGGGATCTAGGGCTGAAGTTGATTATATGGGCAGTTCCTAAACGATTCTTCTTTCATTTTATAAATCCATTTTAACAAAAGAAAATAACCGGAGGAGGAAGAGGCTGGTAGCTGTTGGAGAAACGGTTTTAACACTGTCCTCAGCCTGGATAACTGGACGTTAATGAAGAAACAGATGGAATATCTGTACAGGATCTGACTAAAAAAGAAACATATAATAACAGATGGTATGGAAGCAGTATGACATTGTCGTGTCTAGTCTTCTTAATCCAAGGAATAAGAAGAAGAAGAAGAGAAAAAACAAGACTGTGTGGGTGACACTTGTGGTATTCTGAAATAGTGACAGAGTGAGATCTCTTATTTTCTTTGTTCTTAAGAGCAGCGAGGCTGGGTCTGACAACCATACACTGTCTGCAAGCAACAACGCACTGGTGGCGAAGAAAGGATGTGCACTATTTGGTGACACGAATCACAGATGAGCAGGTACAGTTTGGCTCCAGTACAAGCATGGTGGATGCTGATTGGTTCACTGACGGTGATGAAATTTTCTCCTCCGATATAAAATTTTAGTACCAATATGACGAGGCATTTTTTGATACTCGGTAGTACCAAAGAAATTTGGTGCCTTAAATATCAAAGTTCAGTTCCCAGTTCTTGCATGTCCTATTCTCTGAAGGAGGATAATTACAATGCTCTGTATATAGTGAGCTTTGGACAAAATTACAAGCTCCTGTCATGACTACTTGAAATTTGCATTACTCATTGTAAGATAGCAGATCCCCGGAGGTTCTGTCTCATTGTCTCCTGGCAAACTCCCTCATGGAGGACTTCACCCCATTCTCCCTCCTCTACTTCTGACAGACCCCGGACATGCTGGCACTTTTAAATGAAAAAAAGCCCACTTCTGAGTGAGATCAAATCACAGTGAGGCTGGTGCACACAGATCATCCCTCAGAGCTGCAGAAACACAGAGGCTTTTACTCCAAGCAAGCCAAGTGAATTCACAGAGGACCCTAAAAGCCATGTAGCCTGTCAGACTGTATTTATAGAACGTCCCCTAGGCAGCCATGTCCTGATTCTGGGAAAACACAATATAATATTTATATAGTGTGAAAAGAACAATGTAGGAATCAGGCTTTATGTGGGGGCAGATGTAGACAGTTTGCCTATAAATCAAGCTGAGACTTATGAACTCTTGAAACAATAATATTTGTGGCCACATTGGGGAGTAGAATGAGTAGCACCATGGAACAGGGGACAAATGCTTTAAGTTTTCATTCAGGTGTTATAGTGTCAATCTAATAAATTGGGGTCTTAAGCCTGATCATAACATCATCAATTTGGTCCCAGAGCATTCAATTACTCCATTGTTTCACAGGAAGACACCAACCAGAAGCGCAATTATCGCATTCAGAGGCGTTCTTCAAAACGGAGCCTGCTGCAGTGACAAAATAGTGCAAATAATAGGTGTCAAGACTGAAGCCAATAATATCCTGGCTTCCATTACACCAAGACACAAGACTTAATTGGAAGTGCCACACTGGTTCTATAAAGTATGAAATATTGATATTGCATTTTTGTGTCACACCTCAGAAACGTGTTTTGTATTTACCTCACCAGCTGCTGTTACCAAACAGTCCAAAGCCCTGCAGGCTTTCTTTCCATGCGGCTTGTGTTTAGCATAATAGGCACAGTAGTGCACTGCCCTGGCGTTTTGCCTCTGTCAGCCCTATTAATCGGAAGTCAAATCACTTCCATTAGATTTCTGGGGTAAAGCATTCGGCTGGTGGGATTTGCTGAAGCAGGACAGAGGGAGAAAAAAAGCAGGAGAAGGGGAAAGATAGAAAGAGGAGCACAAGGCAGAGAGAGAATGGCTGCTGCTGATAAGCTGCAGGCAAGAAATACGCAAACCACCGCAGTATATGAGAATGATGAATCAGGGATAATAGTCACCCTGCAGTGAATGTTGTCATCGTGGGACATATTCTTTTGAGACAACATTTACCTGTCACAGCATCTGGGTTCTGAGGAGCAATAATGGGCTTTGTTCCCGGACTTGAAGGTGCAGCTGGGGTGAGCGGATGGGCGGGGGGGTGTCGGAACTGCACAGGGTTTTATGGGATGAGCAGCCTTGGGGGGATGAATTCACTTTCACTGATTTGTGCAGATTGTGCTAAATGGGCCAGGTAATAATTGCTGGCAAAAGTAAAGAGGTCATTCCCTCTGCATTCATGTAAGTTTGCTTTTACTGATCTCTATAGCTGGACTCAGCCAGAGGTTTAATGATTTGGGTAAATTATCTGTGGGTTCAATTTAGTTGAGTTGAAGTCAGTATTTATTTGTTTTTTTTATGTAAATTTGCAGGAACACATGACAGAAATAATATGAAAACATAAAACACGTGCGGTGTGTAATGCTACTGTATTAAACCATAAAGCAATTTCAGGTGACAGAGACGTTATGGCAAGAGTAAAGAGGCAGGGTGCCAAACAGATGTTACGCTTTCCTTGGAATACATGATCTGCTTTATGTTAGCAATATCAATGGCCATGCTGTTTGTTATGTTTAATCATCAATTCAGTAAGCGCCGAACAGCGCTGTTCTGTCCACACTGTTAAACTCTCAAAGAGGCTAAAAATGATTGTATTTTGAGGAACATTATCATGAGTCATAACCAAGATAAACAAAATGGTATAAATGTGTAGTTTTACAGAGCACATACTTAACCACATTTTAGAGACCTACAAATCTACCTACATTAGTTTTTAAATTTTTTTAAGCAAGCTGATGTAGCAATGATGCGGGGGGATAGAAAATAAGAAAACAGTGAAGGCCATAAACTAAGCTAATTGAATAAATAACAGGGCTTACTGGTGCATTCAAGTCACAGCACACCTTACTGAGAAAGTTCAAGCTTCACCTGTGAGTCGCATCACTATAGGAGAGAGAGAGACAGAGAGAGAGAGAGAGATCATGTCTACACCAATGAGACGTAGAGTCTATATTTTTTGCGATCCTGATTATATCAGGAAATGGTAACTACTCATATAAGCAAAACAAAAAAGTGAAATTATTTTACATTATGGCACTGTCTGCATTATTGATTGTACATGGTACACAGGTCAGAATTATCTCACACATTAGACCACTATTGTACATCTGGCTACGCTGATAAATAAGTCGAACTCTCTAAAGGATAACCCTATAGCTTAAAAAACACGTTGCACTATGTATTGAAATGCAGTTTTAGTAGATTTCGCTTATGATGCTTCAAAGGAAGTTTCTATTGCTAATTTATATGGAATTTTTTCTTATGTTTCCTTAAAGCTCTTTTGACTTTTGCTTTAACAACCCCTGCACAGAGCTCCTGGCTGTTGGATCGCTTTAGCTCAGCTGTTGCTGCCTCAGTATAGATTGAAGTTTCGGGGCTCCATATGACTAATGGGCACATTAGACAGCAGCCGGCAATCCTTGTTGAGAGATTATTTTCCGTACCGAATCCATGGAACCCTGCTGGCAGGCAGGATTCCTGTTGCCCTGCTGTTTAAGCTCGGTGTTGACAGGTCAACATGACTGACATTGGAGCAATTGGTCATGGAGGCCCATCTGGGCATGCGGGAGCTGGGAGGCAGAGCGGCCTGACCTCACACTGCGATGCACCAGAGCTCCAAGCTGGCATCCGAAGAGAAGGGAGCTTAAGTCTTATTAGAGAGGGTATTACATCCAAACACAGACACGCCACTTATTAAGACAACACTATCTGGGGAACAAAACAGGAGATTAAAGACCCATCCCATTACACTGTAGGTCACAGAGGGCTTCTTGGCACTCTTGTAATCTGGAAACAATCACCCATGGTTGAGTAACCAGCAGGGAGTCTGAAAACATTTTGTCTCATTGGGACATTTTTCCTGCAGTGACTCTGCCAACTGTTGAGGGCCACAAAGGCAATGTAGCAGTCAATTCAACCACTATAAGTTCCCAGAAGAGCATGTCGCTGCAGACCTTTCAGCTCAGGTGCACACGGCATAGAAACAAAGTTCTCCCGCCATGCTGTATAAGTCATTACCAAAGAGCGAGCCGAACAGATTTCCCTGGCAGCGCGATCTTGTAGTGCATACCAGCCCGCATATCACTTGCTGTTTTGATTTCTTGCCTTTCTGCCTCTCGACACAGCTGATGGGCTCTCCTCCAGCGTAGGTAATAAGAGCTGAATGCATTAACCTTGTTTTCATTTACTCCCCGTGGATACAGCATGGGCCGAGCAAGTTGGAAATTCTTCTTCTTTTTGGCAGCGTACTTTATCATTGCTGGCACTTTGAGTTAAATCTGGGGACCTTTTCATGACCTCCCTTCTCTGGCCCCGGGAGAATTCTCCTGGAGGTGACTGCAGCCTCCTCTGGTGGATTGGGAGTTTCTCAGCCTCGCATCTATGCCTCGAGCTGCCAAGTTCATTGCTTTAAGGCCTTCAAATCTGCTGCTGCCAATGAAAACTATGGACAGGTTTTTGTTTTTTTTTTCGTTACTGAATGGCCCAAGCGTAAATGTGAATGTGTCGATTTGTAGACACTGCAAAGAGTTGATTTTCACTGTTTTGGAGGTTTTGGGCAATTGCAGTCCCCATTGAAGGTTCGCTGAGGCCCAGCTTTGGCACTTGTTACATCTGGTTTTCACGAAATAGACAGGGATGAAACAGACAAGGAGCGGGTGTGGGGTTGTAACACTATTTGCAAGTCGCTGCAACAAGAAAGATTCATTTCTTCATTACTCAATTTCATCCTTATTTTAGGTAGAATTTAAACTCAACCACACATTCTCAATCTGCCATAATGACATTTGCTTCACGACTGTGGGAAAATAACACTAAACTAAACTCAATCGCATATTCTGCTGTCAAGATAATGAAATCTCGTGTTTATCTACAGAGGTTAGAACAGTGTCACTACAAGGAGTCAGCCTTTTCTGGGTAATTGAGTTCATAAAATTTAATGGAGGGTATTACTGTTCATGCCTAAATAATTCCCCCAGCCAAACCCTCACCGGGCTTGCTTTAACAGCAGTTTTCATATCTTTCATTCCACTTATATATTTGCATTTGTCTGATTTTTTTGAAATTCATAGTTGAGGGTGCTATGGCAGTACAGTCAATGCTGTTTCATTAACAGTGTGCTCAGAAAGTCTTTGCTACAACATGACCCTGCCTCTGCTCCCCTCCGTCCTGCTCAGCATTGCCTCACATTTCAATACACACTGGGGCTGGAAGCACAGTTGGCACTCTCAAACCTGATCGTGCTTTTAATGTGCACAAGCTATTAATCAGCAGTTTTATTCTGGGCCATGGGGTTTATGAGACACACTGTTACTAAGACTGTGGATTGCCCCGCATAATTTTTTTTTCAGCCCATCACGTTGAAGCAGCTGTTTCCTGCCACTGGGGGAACTTTGAGGTAGATTCGACCAATAAAAGCTGTAGGAGTCCCTGGCCTGTGACACACAGGACGCAAACAGCTCTGTCACTTTTCACTGCCTGCTAGCCAAGGACGGTTCTGTTTCATCTGGTTAGATAAGGACTCTCATGTGTAAAGTCATGTGTACAGTGGACAATAGAGCTTTGATGCTATAGAGTCAATAGGCTGCAGATCTGGAGCCTGTCTAGGTTAGCTTTAATTTAATTTCCTCACCGTCTGGGAGGGTATTAGTGCTCAACAGGGACAATGTTTCAGAACAATCATAGCATTAACATTTTAATTTAAATAAGAGTTCATTTTAAAGGGATTAAAATTTAATATTTAAGAAAGTTGTCATAAAAAGATGATGAAAGCTAACTGGAACTTAGTGCCAAATGAGACTCAGGTGATTGTGTCTTAGGCGACCTTATGAAGCATTTGTAGCAAGAATGCAGCAATACAGGGATTCATTGCAGTCTGGCCCATCTCTTTACCGTACAGAATGTACATTTGCTGAAGTGAATCAAGAAGTGGTGTCAAGGTTTAGCAGACCTTTACAAAGGGCAGGAGGATAACATCTCATAAATAGTTTGGAATGTTTTGAACTTAATGGCACTCCCTTGTTTCATGCTTTTAATGCCCTCTGTATGATAATTCCCCAGTGATTTCATGTCTAGGAAATAGGCGCGATAACATCAACTGCTGCTATTGAATAACGACAGAAAACTTTGTAGAATAGAATCAGTCTAACATTTCCAATCGAGCAAGATAAGTGATCACGTTTGAGGTGGGTCAGCATTATTTTGGAGAAAGTCATTATATGCATAAATAGGATAAAGCCCTTTTGCTAAAAAATGGCCCCATTAAACATGAGCAGTATTGTGCAGTAGCCCTCCTCCTTTACTGGGCTACAAAAGTTGACTTGTAATGTGTTTGGATAAGGTACTTTCCCAACTCCAAATGCTACAGTCCATTTGCTTTTTTTGTGTGCATATACGCTGGGGAGTGTTGGCTTTGTTTGAGCACTAAATGCATTTAAGTTGAGTGTCAATATTTTAAGCTGCTGAGTGGATAAGTGAATGACTCGAGTATTAGACATTTTCTATCTGGCATTTCTCTCAACAATGCAAGAGCTTTGAAACTTGTTTGTATGATGTCTGAAATGCCCAGTTTCTCTCACTTTATGCTTGTTTGCAAAATTTCAGGTACGTGTTACTCAGAGTTTAGACAGGTATGCTGAAATTATGGTTTGTAAATGGGCTAAAGAGGAAATTATCAGCCTATTTATCAGCAGAAAAAGAGTTAAAATTGCTTTATTTTTTAATCCTAGTGCACCAACACGTAGTTGTGCTGGCCACATTTAGTGTGGTGGGTGCAGAATGACATGCATTACCTTGCTGAATGGTCAGTGAAGGGTTGCCAGCATGCTTTTGGAACATGTTTATCAAAGGAGAGGGGGCTGTAAGAGCATTCAACAGGAATAAAAACAATCTCCATGCAAATAGAAATGATTGGTACAAAGGATTTTATCTGGCTCTGAAATTTAGAATTCAGCCGGTGGGCTCACTGCAGATATCAAAAATATCCCACTTGCCTGGTAACAAAGAACAACCCAATCACCAGAGAACATGTTAGCTAAGTGTGTTTCTGTAAAACCACAGATGAATTCAAACAGAATCTTTTTCCTGAACCGAACTATTTGTTTGCTAAGGTTGATTTTTTATCATGGCTTTGCTTAAATACCTGTTTTGGTCGACCACATAAAGTGATGGAGATGTGCCCAAGTTAAAAATGCCCAGCGGTGTGACTGGAACTGCTGTTTGGCAGTCTTGTTGGCTTGTTATAACACCACCAACTTCCCCTCCACCTCCTGATGTGGTTAATAAGCATTTCATGTTAACGTGAAATGCCACTTTTGCTCCAAATGTCAGCTTTAGATGTATTTGTGGTATGATGAACAGTAACTGCTAGCATTATATCATCATGAGGGCTGAAAATAGGGCTGGGCGATATGGCTGAAAAATCTATCACGATAGTGTTTCGTATCAGTCGATATCGATAATTATTGATTTTTTTTTTTTTAACCCATTTGAAATAAGAATGTAATGGGGGTCAACCACATGAATAAGATTCTTGTATCCAGACTTCTCAACTGTTCTGAGTCCTTCACTAAATGATATGCCACTGCATCTGTTATTTCTGTATAACGTTTTGATGTTTGGTCGTATGGCACTGCTGCCGAGTACCTCTCCATGGTGGTCTGTTACTGCTTTTGTGGTGTTCCACCTGCACCAGCAGATGTCAGTGACTGTGGCTGTTTGATGCTGCTGTACTCCAACGGATGAGAGCAGCTGAGGTGGTAAAATAAATGTGTCATATTGTCAGATTTGGTAGGGACGGGAATCTTGCGTGGTTTACAGACAACATTGGTCTGACTCTTGTCGGACTTAAAACATCCAAATACTGCCAAACTGGTGACGTGACCGTTCCTCTTTTAACCACAATTTCCTCCTGCGCTGTCGCACTCATTTTGTCCTTTCACTCCACGCCGTTCTTTTTTATAAAGCGGTTATGAGGCACGATGATGAAACATGAAAGTGCTACTGTGCATGTCACTCAACAGGTTGTTGCTAGGTTACCAAAGAGCGAGTGAGTTTGTTCATGCCACCAACCTTGCTTAGCTGGGCTGGGAGAGGTCAAAAGGCTAAAGCCCTTCCTCAGCTTACAACTCCCGGAATGATTGATCAGGGTTTTCTTCATGTTTTATTTTTCTAATGGAGTCCAGTAAAATTATCGAACGTTCTATCAAACGTATTTTCTATTGATATTAGTCACGTGTCTATCGCGATAGGTACTGTTATGGTTTTATCGCCTGGCCCTAGCTGAAAAGTCCCTAATAACAACCTGAGCTTCTTAACTGTATCACTACACAGCACTGTAGGTGCACTTGTATCCTCAATAAAATGTATAAGATACATTTTTACACTGCACAGATGGAATTATTAATTGATCTGAAAGATTTAGGGGCTGCAACACAGAGCTACATAGAGACTCAAAGGTGGACTGTACATGAGCACTGCACACGGTTTGCGTCAGTAAAAACAGGTCTGTGCCTGAGATTTGTCCTGTGTCCACCAAAAACTAACCCCATATGACCCTGGGAGAGAGCCACAGCAGGAGTCAGCAGACGGGCTCTCTCTCAGGGAGCTCCAAGAGGTCACAGGGGCATCACTCTAAAACTTTGGCAAGGGTATCCTCCCATCTGTTGCAAAAAGAAGTGCTGTCCAATGACTGGCCATCTAGTTGACTGGTGCAGCACGGCCGTGGGTAGGCAGAGACAGACAGAGAGCTCCATGCCAGCAGCTGCATCCCTGCAGTGAGAGTTGCTTGGGGTTTCCATGCATACATCCTTTGCCCTATCTGGTTTATTTAAGTCTTGCTCCCAGGCCAGCGGATTGTATTTATTACATATTTGCATATATATGAGAGCCTCTATTTAAGTAACACGCTCTCTATTGAGATTGCATGAGAATGAGGACAGAAAGTGAGAGATGTTGTTTCGTTCTGAAGTCAGAGCATAACAGTGAGCGATCCCGCAGTTATTGCCAATACAATACCAGCAAAAAAAAAAAAAAAAAAAAAGTATTGCGTTGAAATCACAAAATGCAATGGACAGACATCCTGTATGCCTGAAAAAATGTTAAATCATCCATATTAGATGTTCCTGGTTTCCTTGGAGGCCCCTAAACATAAAACGTATTCCAGCTTACTGTTTTGAGAGGAATGAGCCACCAGACACTGAATGTACTGTAGTTTCACATGTAGCGCAAGGTGTCTTCTGAAAGTAACAGGGCTAAGGTGTGACAGAGCCAGATTTTGTTGATGATATAGGTTAAGGCTCAAAGCAAGTTCACGGTTCGAGGAAGGGGTAACATCAAGGTTAAAATGCTGTTGATGGAATGTGAAAGGGTTTGTGGGTTTTGCTCCGTTGCTCACGTTCCAACTACATTTTTGTACTTCACACTAAAACAAAGAGAGATTAAACCTGGTTCGCCCATCTGTCCATTCATAAGGCACTTTCTAGCAAGCTGCAACATGTAAGTGAAACTGATGGCCTAAGAAGAGAACGATAGGCAGCTTGTCATCAGCAGTAATGCAAAAGTGTATTAGACTATCAGGAAGGAAGGTCGAAAGGCAAACCTCTTCATTCCACTGTTGGTTTCAGCCCTTTCATTTAGTCGAGAGCTTTGGGAATGACCAAAAAAATCAGATGAAGAGGCAGGAAGGAGTTTCCATGGTGGCTTGGCTGTATTATCCATAAGGAGAAGAGTCACAGCTCTTTGGGTTGGAAGGATCTCTGCTGGTCGGTGGTCTGTTACTGGCAAATCATATGAGGTACACTTTTCTAAAATGAAAAAAAAGAAAATGTAAATGCCATGCAATTTACTTTACATGTGTCACGAAAGTTGCTAAAGATTAAAACCCTTCCTTTAAAAGATCCTGTTGTCATTATCAGTGCCTCAAATATCCCGTTTTTCGTGAAGCGTAAAGATGAGGGTAGCACATGCATACAGTAGAGATATCTACTGGTGTGCACTGGTGCATGTCCTGCCCACTTGTTCTGGCAAATCCCAACCTCCTCTTGGGTTAAGTCTCTGCAGTCTCCAACCCACAAGTCATGTGGCTGCCAGCATGATAGATGGCCACACAACCGATTAACCATGTTTTACGCTCGCTTGAATTAGATAGATAGTATTTCTGTGAGAGGAGCGAGCCGCGACAGGAGGATTAGGATGTGGTGTTTTTCCACTACAGCTTCGCCTCTGTTGTCGGTTCTTATTTTGCTCCATTCAAAGACAAACAACAACTGGGAGACTGTGAACGTATGAGTTTATGTGGCTGTTTGTGCTGTTCTGTAGGCCTGGTATAACACACAGTCATCTGCATGTACATTGGAGTGCATGACTAATCCATGAATAATACAGCACAAGATTTGAATACATGTGAAAGTATAATTCCAGAACAGGGACCATCACATAAATATCACTTGTGGCAACCGATTTTTCTCTTCCCCCCCCCATTTTTCATTTTCATTTATCTTTGTCTCTTCACCAGTAAATTGGTTCTCACATCGCAGTATAAGGATATTTTCTGAGGGCCCTGTGATAGTCCAAACTCTTATTTCAATAAACAGTGAATGCGGTGGTGACAAAGAAACAATCAAACCACTCATTATATCATGCTATTGTGAATTCAGTTTTAATTATATAGTGAAGTGCTGTGAACTATGAACGCGGCCGTTTTGCTATCTAACGTCCAGCGATCAGGCACAAGAGAATGTGTTCATTTTCTTGCATCACACCTTGTAATTTCATTGTGCTGCTCACGGAAAATCAGAAAAGTTGCACATTTTTATTAGTTCTGCTGATTGTTCAGTCGTGCAGTGTAAATGCTTACTGCGGTGGAATAAGAAGTGCTAAAGAGATATAAAAAGACCAAGAGACTTTAGACGACTCAAGATGTTTACAGGTCAAAAAAAAATAAATGAATATCTGTAAACACTCCATCTATTTCAGTTCTTCTGGTCTGCTTCCATGGTGACATCCTTTTCTGGATTCACGCCTGGATAAGGTGTTAATGTGTCTAACATTAGACTGACTTTTTCCTCAGTGCTTTTGTTTTACCAATACACAGTACAGCACCCCAGACAGTGGGTTCAGGCTATCTTAATGTGCTTGACAAAGGGTATGAGCTTCAGTCTTCTCAAAATGAGGTCTTGTACATCTACCTTATTACTTATGTGCCTCCTTTCCATGATACAACTTTTAACTGGGCAAGTAAATCACCAATTGCTTCACTATACAATGTTACATCCAATATTTGGAATACAACACAATATTTGCAAATCAAGTCTCCAAGGATACAATTTGGATTTGATTAAATCCTGAATTTATATGAGGCGATATCATCTGCCCATTTAACATAATCAGTTACAGTACAGTTACATAATCAGTCTTTATACTGTCGGCCATTAGGAAAAAAAAAAAAAAAGGATTATTTTAAATAATTCTGAGTGCTGTTTGATTTGACTCCAGAAACACGCATAAACCATGACTTAGCAAGAACAAGGAGAAACATTTTTTTTTATGCTAGTCACCATTGTTAGCTGAAGCTTATGGCATTTTACATTGCATAAATTAGCCTAGCAGCTAGTGGACCTTTGCTCTACTCAGATCTTCCTTTTCTTTTTCTTGGCAGCTTGCCATTATCTGGTGCAAGCACTGTTTAAATGTTCAGGAAGGAGGTGCGCTGGGCCGAAATTTCAGAACAAAGCCTTATCTTAAAAGACGATACAGATTAATGTTTTCACTTCATGGTGATACTGCATCAAATAGATGTATCACTCTGGATCGATGGATCGTTCCTTCGTGTTAACCAGTCTAAGTTACTTGAATTATCGCTATCATTACCTTGGATGCATAACTTTCTGGGGCTGCAACAAATGATTACTTTCATTCTTGATACTCTGCCAGTTTTTAATAGACATGTGCTTCTGTCAGCATTGAACAATGTTCACCACAATAGTCCAGAACACAGACTCTTGATTTACTATCGTTATATCCAAAGAAAAGCAGAAAACACTCACATTCAGCAAATGGTTATCTTTTTAGCCGGAAAATGTCTGAAATTATTATTCAGTTACCAAAATAGATACAGCTGTGAAGCCTTAGCTCCTCTATGGTTTAAACTGACATTTTTAAAAGATTATGAAGCAAAGCTTTTTTGTGCCTGTTAACGACCTTGTTTGTCTGCTCTGTTGAAGAGTGTGGTCAACACTCGCTTAGTGCCCTGAGATGACTTTTGTTGTGAGTTTGTGGTATGCAATAAAAGAAGCTTTGCAGTTCCACCAGGCCATATCGACCGAATCTGGTTCACACAGTCTTTTCAGCTGCTTAGATCTCATTGGCTGTCCAGCATGCCAATCACACGCATATTTACATCCCTCTGAATGTGGCAGGTGCTTTGGTTTGGAAACAGCAGCAGCCACATGAAAGGTTGTGAGCAGCAGCTGATTGTTGGGTTTGAGAAACTGAAGTTCAAGGGTGCCTCATCCTCGTTGAGCAGCGAGACATGCAAACTTCTCATGTAGGTCTGTTTGTGGAGTTGCACTCTTTCATGTCAAAACAACAGTCAACAGCAAACTTCCTTTTGTTCCAGTTGCATACTCTGGAGTATTTTTACACCAGAAGGTTCTTGTTAAAAATGACAGAAACGATGAGTCTAATCTATAGTTAGACAGTTCTTCACAGTGCTATCATCTTGCCATATTGCTGATCTATGGGTATCTCTTTTATGTTTTTGTTTTTCAGTGCTTTTATTTAAAGTGCTGTATTACTTTACGTTTCCATATATATCACATGACTTAGATCTCTCTATCTTTCTCTTTCTCTCTAGGTAAGTTCCTCTTCGTCCATCCTGAAACAAGCACCTCTCACCTCACCAGCCGTCACTGAATGCCCCCAGGAGATAGTGGACCCGTGCTGTGGTGATTCATTGGTAGTGTTTCTGGTTAAAAATATTCCTCCTCCTCCTTCTTCCTCTGCTCCACTTCCCTCTGACTGTCGGAGGAAATGAAGCCGGCTCCTGTTCAACACTAAACCAGACCGGAAAGGGGGCTCTGTAAGCTTGTATCATTTTAATGTCCCCTAACTCCTCCCAGGCATGGAATGTGTGTTCGGGTTGACTTGAAATGTGACAGAGTGGCCTCAATGATGTCATGGCTACAGGGAAAAGCTGGTGTGTGCCTTTGAATGCGGTGGACAGCCACGAAAGGACAACAGTGGTCTTTAGAGGGTTGCAGTGTGTTATCTTTGTGCTAAAAAGCTGTCTTTTCCAGTTCAGCTCCTGCTGAGAACTGATTGGTAGGTTGTGGGT
The DNA here is from genome assembly GCF_904848185.1 of Acanthopagrus latus. Taxonomy (NCBI): domain Eukaryota; kingdom Metazoa; phylum Chordata; class Actinopteri; order Spariformes; family Sparidae; genus Acanthopagrus; species Acanthopagrus latus. The sequence continues at coordinate 21,584,714 of NC_051051.1, read as the reverse complement.
TTGTCCTTGCCTTGCATTGATGCACAGGACCAATTAATCATTGTTCTTTATCTAGACCTTTGTTAATTTGGGTCGTTGATGAAGTATAGTGTTGACCTTGTGCTTTGTGAGTTGTTTTTATGTCTGCCTTTTTCCAATGTACCTTCCTAAGTCAGATACTCATTAAGCGCAGCAGGAAAATGAGCTAGCAGAAAACGTGATCGTTCTATTTTGAGATTCAAAAGTTCCCTCAACTCTGGGAAAGAATTCTGACCTTGACAGGGGACGATAAATAATTATCATTACAGTGTCTCTGATACAGTTTTGCTCCATGTGATTATCCTTCCCCCCTTGTCCTTCCTGCTGATATTGGCCTGAAGTACGTTTTATCTTCACCTTCCAGGCGGACCAGATTAATCCAGTGGAATGTGTTTTAGCTAAGTCAGTGCACTAAATGGGTTGAAGAGGAAACCCAGTGGTTCTGTGTCTCTTGAATTTCAATGACTTTGGCTCCTTTTCCAGAAATGAGAACGGTGTTTTTTGTGTGTTTTTTTTTTTTCGGCAAAGATCAATCACTTCATAGAGTATTGTTTGGGTTTTAACTTTTGAGGACCTTGTTGGCTTTGGGGATGACGAATTTTTCAGCAACGCTCCCGTGGACCCGACATCGAACTGATGCAATAAGGCTGCAATTGTTTTTGCTTTTGAACATTGGTTTCTCAGATCGCCGGAGTTGCCTTACTGCTGTCTCCGCTGGAGTGGCTTTGCTAGGAAGCCATTCTTCTCAGCCCCAGACTGCAGCTTTTATCAGGAGATTGTGTGCTGGGTGAGGCGCGGCAAATTAACCAAGGCCTGCGAAGGTTAAATGCTGCTACCGGGGACTTTGTGCATGAGGCGGGCACCGGCACATCATTGGCAGCTCCCCTCTAGCCTTTTCGTCTTGTCAATAACGGCTGTCCACATCACAGCCCATTCATGCCCCTGTGTGAAACAGTGCTCATTGTAGTAGCACCACATTACACAGAACATGTCCAATTTTGGCAGCAAAACAAGAGTCAGCCAATCATTTTCACTCCGCTCATCGTCATATTTCTTTGCATGTTCACAGTGTGGTTGAATGGAGCTTTGTTCGCATCCACACAGATGACCTCTCAGTTTTGTCCTCCCATTTGTGCTCAGTACTCTGGCTCAATGGGTTACTGTGTTCACTCTTAAGCAGAGACAGCATGGCCCCTAAAGCCCCAAGGACTCCCAGATGATGGAGTGACTGAGACATCTGCCATGGAAGTACAGATGGTAGCCGTGGGTACACTGTATCCTGTTGAAGCTGAAAAATATGATTTCAACCTAAGTAAGCAGTATTGACTGAGCCGTCTTCTGCGGTAGTCCTCAGGTTGTTGTCCTGGCAGTGGGTAGTGGATTGATCACTGTATAGTATTCCTACAAGAGAGCAGTGACCTATAATTCCAACATAAACCAACCAATATGGTACGTACACAGAGATAAAGTGTCCTAAAATGTGCATAGGCAGGATTACATGATCATAGATAGTGGTGTTCAAGCGGGCACTTAGAAGTGTTAACAGCATATGCCAGAACCTGTCAGAGGTGTGTTTGAGCTCCTCTGTTCATAGTCCACAGGACTGCAGTATTTCTAGTATGCTGTTAAAGAGGAATGTTGATGCCGATTGGGCTTTGTTTGCCACAGCAGTCAAAGGACAGAATATTACAAAAAAAAATAATAATAAATAACAAGAGCAAAAAATAAACATTATAGTTAAAACGTTAAGACATAGAATAGACTCATACATACATATAAACATGATATTGTACACAATTAACAGCAGTGATTTGAATTTTTATTTACAAATACAAATGATTGGGTATAAAGAGAACTGACCAGATTATAGAAACGAGACAGCAACAGCAGCAGCAATGAAGGATCTGCAATACCTCTCCTTCACACTCTTGGGGTTAGCTAAACACAGTTAGCTAAATTAGAAGATGAGGTCTCCATCCTCAATTCCTCCAACAAAGCTGTGATCGGTTGATTGTTTCTTTGAAAATAGTCAACAATCGACACCAGATGTTTTTGAATACTGAACAAATCTGAGACGTGGACGGTGGTTAAAAAGGGTCTGGTATTATTACTAACCCTAGATAAGATGATGCGTTTTGCATGCGCCAAGTGTGACGTTTTACATACCCCTTAGGCAGTGTTTCTTAAACAGTAGCAATGCTCAGAAGCAGAAGAAGTAGAATAACAACACTAACCCCTATTATACCTCTGTACCTTTAGAATGGCAAGGCAATATGACTACGCATCAGTCTTGCCTTATATAGTACAGACTGTTTGAAAGGGGCTACTACTCATCATGTAATAGTTAATAGTAGTTTCCTCAATTTCTCTTACAGCAGCCAGTGTAATAATAGCAAAAATACTGTGGCAGGTTTTTGGCAATTTACAAACAATAGCCACATTTCCATGAAATTCAATCTGAATAACCGTGGCCCTCAAGGATGATTCATCATTATTTTTGTGACCTATGATCCGCTTTGTATTTTGTCAACCATCAGGACAAAATCCTCAGTGTTTCACTACATACACATTACTGTGTGTTTGCATGAGACTTGGACAATATTCAAAACTCTCTATTAATTCACTCCAGACAAAGCTGCATCTATTAATGAGGATACACAGATGTTTTGCTCGAAGTGAAGCATTTCTAACTCTCATGAGCACACCTTCACCACAGTTGGCAACATGTAGAGTGAATCTGCATCTGTTTGCTTCCGCCTTGCCGCTAGAATTTGCTTCATGAACACACACCTTAAGAACAGGATTGCAAATACTTTGTTTGTTTTGGGTTGCAAAGAGTATAACAGCCTCTAGGGACCACTAGTGGGCCTTCAGATATTAGGATATGTTGACCAAAAATCAATCTTGCAGAAAATATTTATCTCGCAGATTATGATATTTTAACAGATGCCTTCTATTTCAAATTCAGAACTGCTAAAAAAAGAATGAATGAATGAATGAATGAATAAATAAATAAAACTCCTCAGTCATTTAAAATGCCTCCCGGATGCACACTTGCATGATTTTCTTGAAAACAATTCCCCTGTAAAAGACTCCTAGAGCTCGCCAGGCTGTCCTCTGTTCTCCTTGTGCGTTGTGTGGAAGGTGAGCGCGTGCCAGCCCTTCAAACACTGCCTGTCCATCCTCCCTTTGTACCTCGTCTGGCTGGTGTCCTCCCACTACTGCTGCTTCGTGTTTGGACGGGCCAGCAGGGCCAGCATGGAGAAGGGAAGGAGGGCCGTCTGTGCCCAGCCCGGCCACCTGGCTGCCCAGAGGGGAAGGGGGCGTGGAGGGTGGTGGAGCAGAGGAAGCGGGTCAGCAGGAAAAAAAGACGTTTCCCCTCCTCTCTCCCTCTCTAGTTGTCTCTCGGGGCCCTCTGTTCTGTCATCCACTCCTTTTCTTCCTCTTTCTTTTCCGGCTTTCACACTTTGCTCTCACCTCCATCCTCTTTATCGCTCACTGGTTTTAATCCTTAGCTTTTCATTACTTTCGTGCACCTCTGAAGCCTGGTTTGTATTACATCTACAAGAGACACATGTCACTTTAGAGAGATGCTAATGAACTTCATTATGGGGTAATTTGTTTAACAGTGACACTATTTAATTGTTGAAATTCCACTTCATATCATATTAAATACATTTTATAAAAATTAGACAATTATTCTAACATGATGCTGTCATACTACTGAGTCAGAGAGCTGAGATTCTTCTCTTTATTTGTGTACTGTGTCTGCTCTTGTTTGTGCTGTTCCTACCTGTCTGCCGTCCTTCTGCCACAGGCTCACTTCCTGTCTGCTCCCTGTGGTGGATGGTATGTGGTTGCCCTGAAAACTGCAGGGCATCATCTATGGTTTGCCCAGGTGAACATAAACAGAAGACTATATTCCACTAGCCAATGCAGGAAGGGATTAGACTTTACCTGGTTTACTCCTGAGGTTGTAGTAGTAGTGTTCATCCACGGAAAAGAACATTTTATTCCGATAAAAATGCCGTAAAAGCCCACTGTACACTAGCGTGACTAGCAAATGACGGACAGAAAAAAACTATTGTAAAACAGAAATAAAAAGGTAGTTGGACTTTTAATATACAGTATGTTTACTTTGCTTTATATCTGCTGAATGTGCAAACAGGAGGCTGTATATTACAAAGTTTGCTAAATTAAATGTAATAGCTTAACAGTTTGTGGCAGAAAAACAGTGCGCCAAAAAAAGAGAGAGTTAATTACCAGGGATTCAATTAGTGTTTACTAGGGATTAAATTAGCGTTCGTAATTGTAGTTTAGCTTGTTTTTTTAAAATCCTTTTCTGTGATGGTTGTTCTATAGACCAAATCCCAGGATGTGACATGAGCAACAGCCATCGCTTTCGGGTCGACACCCGGCAATCAATTTGCATTGCGATGGAAAGATATGTCTAATCTGCTAATCTGATAATATCTGTGTTCATTTTTAGACAACACTGTGATGTTCTGCGATATACAGCAAATATAGTTAAACGCTTGGATCCAACCTGTCTGACATTTCTGATGAGCTAATTTCAACATGCTGTCTTGCTTTGCTGGAGTAAAAGTCCAAACTAGCAGTTAGTCTAAGATGTCATCATCTTTTGTCAGTGGCCCAACCCATTAAAAGGTCTGAGAAATAATATTAGCGTGAAAACGTTTTCTCAATATCGGGATGTGAAAGCATCAAACATGCATTTTAGATGAAATAACGTCATGAAAAATGACAAATACATTGAATATAAGCTAGTATGTGATGCTGGGGTTTTCTATCCAAAAGTTATTGTAACCAAACATTTTTATTAGAACTATTCTTGTATTTTTGGTTTGAAGCTTTGTGATGCTACCTGTTTGCATTCTTTGAATTGACGATTGAAATGCTAGTGTTTATCCTGGAATTTTATTATGAGCGTCTGAAAGGCTTCAAGCAAGGCAGGACAAGGAAAGCATGGCCAGGCAATTTTTTTAATTTTGTTTTATTTATTCTTATTAATTACATTATTTATGTAACTCTTTCAGGTTTGCAGCTTTAAAATGGCTTATACTAGAAATAGAATCAACTCCAAACTATTGCAGGTGAAAAGTGAAAGCATATATTTCTTAAGAGAAACCATGTAGGAATCCCTAAACTGCTCCAAGATCTAAAATACATACACATTAAAGAGGTAAACCATTTTACAGACAGTATACAATAAATAATCAGAGGTTAGTCTCTGTGTACCCCAACGAATCATATTTACAGGAACACTCTGTGCAGTGTGTCCTCATGCTCTAGAAGACCTGACTCTGCTAAGCAAAAATACAGACACAAAGCTAGACGGACAAAGCGGACTATACCTTATTTCTGTTTAAGGAAGCAGGTTAGCTTTGACCCCTGCTTTTTATCTTTGATCTACAAAGTTCATGGACCTTTCCAGCTGCAAGATATGTTCTTATGTAAAATGTTACCAGACGGTTTACACTTTTACAGATTAGTTAAGCGCTCTTGCCAAAAGAAGTCAACTATCAACTTGTATCGGCACCGGTTTTCTTCGCTGTGATGGTAGTTTTACAAAGTATTTAACAAGCCCTCTCAAGAGTCTCCCTTATCACTATGCATGGGGTGTGCGTGATACACTTGTGAACACTTAACATGCATGTCATTATTTGAATCTACTTCCCATTCAGAAGACTTTTGCTCCTTAATTATTTTTAAGCTCTTCCGGAGGAGCTGACACATGGTCCAGAGGTCAAACTGTGAGGCCAGGTGAAACTAAACTCACCATATTGCAGTCTCCTCTGCCTCCTCCTTCCTCTGCCTCTCCCCTCGGGCTGATAATAGAGATTTGGGGCTCCCCTGCTGCTCGAGCCACCTGTGATATTATCTCTGAGCTCTACCAGGCAAGGTGGGACTCTTAGCCCTCTCTATGGGACAGAGGAATTAGAATTAACTTTCCGGCTAAGTGGATCGGGTCTGGATCTGAAGGATGAGCAGAAGGCATTAAATTGAAATTGTGTCTCCTTTTTTGTGGGAGAGGAGAAACATATGTGCGTGCGGCAAAAGGGGAAGGGGAGTGATTCTGTATGAGACGCCTTAATGATTTAACCAAGCCCTCTGACTATTGGAATTTGAAATTGCATGTCAAGATAGATCACTGCTTGTCATGCACCCTTATGGGGTTAAAAAGGGTAATATGAAGTGAGCATGCTGCCAAATATATATATATATATATATATATATATATATATATATATATATATATATATATATATATATATATATATATATGAGAGAGAGAGAGAAACTCAAGAGAAACTCAAACTCAAATGTTTTGTCATTAAAAGGCCTATATTTTGTTGTGAAAGTATAATATACAGTGCTAAAGATAAGTTGAGATTTAAAGGAAATACTGCTATTACACATTTAACTGCAGTATTGCAGTATCCTAATAGGTGCGTTCCATGGCAGGTCCTGCAAAAAATTGATGACTTCTGTGTGATCTAATTTTGTTTTCGTTTTGCACATCTGGTGCTCTCTTTTCAAGGTGGTGCAACAAACAGCAAACAGCATTCATTTGGTGTAGTCCCGACCCTAATATTTCAGTTTTCCCAAGAGAGACTGAACGGTTTTCATGCAGCCATGATGGAATAATGCTTATCATGTACATAAACCATAGTATTTCAAACAAATAATGAATTAAGTCAATATCAAAAATTCAAGTAAGAACGCCTGTAAATAAACGTGATGGATTCTGACAGTATCTGGTGTCCACAGCTGCTTTACACTGTATGACAGGCTTCTCCTTTAGTTCACTAAATCCATGCAATAAACTGACGGCAACAGGACGGATATGTTGACAGATCTGCAGCCTGTGTTTTGAGAAGTGTCAGAGTGCAGTGCCATTACACACAACCGTGTGTGCAAACGATCCCGAGGGGCTACAGCGTAATCACACACACCTCAGACTGCTTGGTTTTAACTAGATAGTCTATTGTTTATGCAATAGATGTTGGTGTACAGCTGCTTATCAATCTAGCATTTCATTACTGCTTTTTCCTACTTTGGTTACTAGCAAAAGTGGTGTTCCACATTTTTCTCTTGAAACTGCAAACTTTCGCTTTGCATTCATCGCTGTCCTTGTGCGATTAAAGTTCGGAGCGTGGTCATCAATAGTACAATGGATGATGATGAGATTTTGCCTTTCATGCTCAGCAAAAGAAAGAAGAAATGAGTTTATTCACTCAACACGCTTGGTGAGACAACATTAGGACAATGAGTTTCCCCACCATCAGTGGGTTTGAGGTAGGATCGTAATATTTGTATTCATTTACCAAGGCCACATCTTTCTAATGAGAGAAAGGAAGACTGTTTCCTGTTCCTGTCATTCACCTCTTTCTGGCTGGTGCTATTGTTTGGTGATATCAGCCTGCAGCGATGACTCAGATAATTCAGCAGATAAGGTGTAGAACACTGCCAAACTCCATTGCCTCACTCTTTATTTCTCCATTCCTTGATATAAGAAACTAAACAACTTTTAAAAGTTCTGTCCACCAAAAGTGTATTTTGCGCCTAACTTGGAACTTCACATTAACATTTCCACCAGTGTCAGTAGGGTCCACAGAGTCAAATTATGGCTTTTTTGGTTATCCTCCTTTAAGCATAATGTAAGTGGATCTAGATTCTACCTCAGTGTTGATCGACCCTTTGACAGCACAGTTAGATGTTTGTGTGTCTGTCAGGTTTCTATGGTGTCACAGTTGGACATGGTTATACCCTGGAACAATACAAGATCTGTCAGTTTCTCTACATCCTGGAGTTAAACGAGAACAAAGCCCTCTAAAACCTATGTCAGATTCATCACAGAGAAACAGGAATTTAAATTACATGGAAGAATGTTGAATGTGGCCCTTCAGAAAACAGTGTACCAGTCTCATTGTGTTAAGCTATTGAAATTCAAATTGAAGTTCTTTTGAGGATAATTCGTAGGTGCACGAGGTGACTATTTTTCAGATTTTGTGACTGAAATTACCATGTTTCTATTCCTCCTCATCAACTGAGCGCTGTGAAATCTTAATGGATTTTAAAACAGTTGAAGCTTCTCTTTATGTGAAGGAGTTAAAAAAAAAAAAAAAAAAAAAAAGCAACCTTGTATATTACTTAGCTACCATTCCACAATTAGCATCGCTTTCAGGAGCTAGTAGAAAATAACATATAGGGTAATCACATCAGTATTATGGGTAATTTTATGGGAAACCTCCCCCAGTGCACCTGTTAAATGGGCCTTATCATTAAGTATGTATGCAAAGTCTCCAGGGGGAAGGTTAAACACAGTGTTTGTTATTTTGTTCAGATACCTTCTGCTCCAAACGCTCTATAATGATCCAGTTTATGTAAATCAGGTGATTATTTGAGAATAATCAGAATGGCTTTAAACTGGGGAATAATGATGGTTGCGAGGAATGTTTTTGATTTAATAATTACAGAAGTGGAAGATTTCTAATGTTTTCATCCGTGCTGGAGTGAGTCTGCAGCCTTCAGTGTTAGCAGTCTGATTTAATTGCACGTGGCCAACTTTTGCTCAGATTACACTGCAGTCAAATAACACACAAGAAGCCAGGGACTATTTAACTAATGGAGTGAATTCACTATTGCATCATCCATCACTTCACGCTCAACCACATCCCCCCTTCATCCCCCACACCCGCCATCGTCACGCTGCAAGTGCAGAGCTTTCTTCTGCTCTCTCATATCTAGCTTGAAGTTGATGTGCAGATAAAGCACTACTTTTTCTTCTTTTCAGGGTTTAATGCCATGATTGACTGCTCCAAATACATTGGAAACCTAAACCTTCTATTTAGCTCCGAGAAGGTCAGGAGCTTACATCTCAGCTAGTGTAGCTTTGATTAAGGTTGTTGATGGCAATCTACAGACCCCTTAACAGTAAAAATTTGCAAGGTGATCCATATGTTTTATTACAACTTGTGTCTTATTTTTGTAGTTGACATTATCACCCCAACCTGGCATGATAGTACTCATTGTACTACCAAGCTAAAATGCAACACAGACATGGATGAGGGAAGAAACATGAGCAGTCAAACATGTCATGAACAAGCCAACAGTTAAAACAGATTATCTTAAGTACTTTATTTGGAGATGAATTGGAACAAGCACACCTTAAAATTCTGTAATAATCTTATTGCAAATATGTGAGCACATCCAGGGTAAATACCAGACTGAAGGTCTGACTGCCTGCCACATCTTGGCAGTTTTAGGATGTGTTTTGGATTTTAAATATATGTTAACACAGTACTCATATTCCCATGTGTACACTAAAAGCGAGAAAAGTTGCTGTAATAGTTCATTTGATCATACTGTTCCTACTGTGTCCAGTTGTGCATCCAACTGGGAAATTGGGGGACAAATGGCGCGTTCCATTTGAAGTCGGACATCCAAATTTCAAAGTTCCAAGTCCACACTTTCAAACTACACCCTGAAATTGGATTGCCGACTTGTAAAGTTGCACTTCACCAACCCCAACGTCAAAAACCAAGACAGCTGCTTATCAAATTAACAGCAGTGAAATCTGTAGAACATGCTGTTTATTGTTATCTCACATTATGTCTTACAAACAGTTCTGTTCAACTTCTATCTGTGGACATGGTGCTGTGGCATTTGTATGAGCAAAATACTGTGTAATGCAGTGTTAATCAAATGGCAATGTAGACAGTAACTCAGGTATGACGTCATTCACAGCTCAGAATTAAGAGATAAATGGAACACACAACACCTGACAACCCTTGTCCATTTATTCTGTATGTGCTCATATTGATTCAGAATCTGTAGGCAAGGGACATGGAAAGTCTATTTGTAGTCTGATTGTTATGGACCAATCATGTTTGAATGGGCTGCGGTTGCATGCACAGTACATGTAGGGACTAAAAGAGACTGACTGCTCAGGGTTCAGGAGAATGAGTAAGCCAATCAAGCTAGTGCAAGAATATATTTTTAACGAAAGATGACTAAAACATACATACATGTATAGTGGCCCCCCAAAGAGATTTTAGAAGATTGTAACAACCAAAAGTCTTCTTACTGAACTACTTGTGCTGCCCTGCAAAAAAAAAAAAAAAAAAAAAATCTCATCGTGGTAGTGACATTTTGATCAACACATTGCTGAAAATACTGGATTTGAGAGTTTCCACTTCAATGTGTTTAAAAGGTTCTTCAAGTCCTTATTTTGCAATGATTAATATTCTCAATATCACACAATGTTCCCAGTGGGGTACAGCAAGTGTGGTGACAGAATTTCTTTGCTCAGATCTCTTTTACTCTGTGTATTCCTTTGTCACCGTGTCAGATTCCGTGTAGTAAGTTGCTGCCTTTAAGCATTTGGCTGCCAACATGGGACAATGTACTGAAAAGTCCTCAGGGAATCAGTCATGACCAAATTTCACTTTCTGTTGTTCAAAAATCACGAACCAGGCTATCACTGCTGTTGTTAATCTTGACTTTTAGGATGATGAAGGTGCCATTCAAATTTTGGCAAGTAGTAGCCTACAGATGACTGTTTAATTGCTTTTTTTTGTCATTCACAAGTTTCCCTTTCTGTTTTTTTTTTCTTTTTTTTTTTTTCTGTGTATAGATTGTAGGTTACACCTGTGTAGTATGTGTTCAAAGCATTAAAAGTGGCTGTATGAGAGTGCCTTATCCCCAATAACCTGCACAGTTTAGATTCACCCTTTTTACTCACATCAAGCTCTGGTACTGGGTTTTGACACTAATTTGGCCACTGGAACTGATGCTTTGAGCTTGAGAAGCTTTGACTTTGATACAGTTCATAATTTGCCTCTACAGTCACACAACCTCAGATGGCGAAATGTGTAGCTTACTTTCTGATGAGGCAGGTCCCCGCTCATCTTCACGTAGGCCAAAAAGTGAAGCACTGACTGGTCGTTCTGTTCCCGTCAAACATGCTCATCTTTTTTTCTTTGGTGGTCTGTTTCTAAATGTTCCATTTTCTTCCTGCCACTGTTTAGAAATTACATGTTTGTCAGCTATAAGGTCTTTCTAGTCCATTTCTGAATTCACGACACTGACCTGATTTCTATCGTCCAGATCGCGCGCTTTGTCAAAACCTCCCTCAGAGTGCAACGTGGGAGTTCACCTCCCACACTGAGAGATAGGCTGGATATTTCACTGCTACGAAATTGGCCCTTTGTCTCGCTGTACTCTCATTTATAGCACACTGGTGGCAAATGTAGCAAACTGAACCACACATTTCATACCGCACAGCAGCAGTATTGATACAATCAGAAATGAGGGATCTAGGATAACCGGGCGAAAAGAAGAAATGGTCACAAGATCACGACTGACCTTGTACTAATTTGTTCTTACATCCTTCAGACAGGTTGTAAACCTGTCTGGGCTGCTGAGTTGCTACTGTACCACAAAGCTTTAGCAAGGCATTGATTTTACTTCCTAGCAAAGATCCTGTTTCACAAGCAGTGATGTTGCCCCTTGTTTTTAATCTTTATGATTGGTCTCATCGCTCTGGATTAAACACCTTGCAGTCTGTATTGACACAAGGGTCTGTTGGGAGGATAAAGGATAGATACCTGGGGAGGCAAGAAGATCGTAGTTATTAAATATCATTCCATCCTACCTCCTGGTTGTTTGTCTTTCATTATGCTGGATTTTATTAAAAAATTCTTATGGAAATCTCCACGAGGTCTGGCCTCTCTCTGGCCTTTCCGGTGGGACTAAAGATGAGGAGGAGCATTTCATTTGCTGTGTTCTCTCAAGCAAAGCCCATGGTGATGGCCAGTGCTTGTTATTAGCAATCCTAATGACTTCTAAATTTGATATGAAACCTCTTGCCAAAGCTTCCTCATTGGTGGCTCTGTTCCTGTCTCTTGAGATACTAACTACTGCCTCCTGCTCCTTTGATTAAACTTTTATATGGCAGTGAACTGCAGCATCTACCAGGGACTGAGTCACCAGCTCCATCTCCCTGCCATTGTTTACCCAAGTGAAAGAGGAGAGGATATCTGATGTGCACCAAATGAGACTGCTGAAGGAAAAAGCGGATTTCTTAGTGGAGTCCCCACAACAAATACAACTACACAATGGTGTGGCCTGGGTAAGCAGCACAGTGTTTGTTCAGCCTTTATAAAGTGGGTTCGGGTGAAGCTATAGCTGTTACACGGTGACAGGCTATCTCTCCTCTGCTCAGCAGTTCCTGCGGACCTGTGGTGTTTGACTTTTTAATGGAAGTCTCTTGCTTCTACCCACACATCCTTGAATTAGTTTCACCTTCTAAATGCATTTGCTGACTATGTTGATTACCAGAGCATCTCCAAATTATTATCTTGCACTCTAGCCTGTTCGGAACAGGCCCATTTGTTTGGCTCCTGGTGTTGCTGCTTGTAGCTATTTCTGTGTTTTTTACCATAACAACAAATGTCTTGATTCTCTCGGATGTTTTGTTTTGAGTATTCTTGAATAGCAGTTGTACTGCTGGCAGAACTGCTTGTTCGAATTCCCTCACCTTCCTTCCTTTGGTCCCTAGCCATACACCTGCCAACTGTAAAAATGAATGTTTATCAAAGATATGCAATTGACATACTTATAAAAAGATACAGTTAGGTGCAATAGTTCACATCCTTTGAAGAACATAACCCAAACTCACTTGAGCCTAATTTAACTTTTCCCTGCAGAAGTTTTAGGATACCCTTGCATCTATTGATTTATCCTGAAAAAACACACACAAAAAAAAATATATATATATGCAGCACCCCATCTTCGTTAGAACCACACGTTGTTTGTTGAGAACTTTGTAGCCTCTCCTCGTTGCCATTAGCTCATGTCTGGTTGTATTGACATCCTGTCAAGCCACTAGCAATAGAGGGTGTACGCTAGGTGCTAAATGGCTGAGGTGAAGTCAGACCGTGATTGTGACTAAGTTCTCACTCAGGGCCCTTTTCCTGCCACCTAATAGAGAGCTGCCAAAGTTGAGGGCTGTTCCAGTAGAAGCTCATTTATCTGAACCCCAGGCCTCCAAACAGCCATTGAACCAAACACGTGAGAAAGATTGGCAGTAGGTTCCCCTCTGTCCTCAACGGTTAGTGTTATAAAGTGCTTTGACATGCTTGCTGCTGGAGACTGCTAAACATAGTGAGTAGATGTTGTGCTGTTGGTAAAGTTCAGGTGGTTGTGGAGGAGTTATGATGCTGGTGTTTCTTAAATGTTAAGGTCAAGCAGAGAAGTCATCTCTGCAATCAGATGTTGCCGTATGCCTCAAGTTTTGGTTGTACTTGGAGTTGAACAGGTTTTCTGCATTTTTATATAAATGTTTTTGGAATTAAGCCATGCACCTGGACAAACTATCTGCATTAGTCTCCACTAAACGGAGTAGGACATTGTACCTATTTGGACAAACTGACCCTTAGACTGACTTGGAGGAGGTAGGCATCATCGTATTCGTGAGAGCAAATAGCTCACTTCTCTGAAGCAAGTCTTCCCAGAGAAGTCCCAGAAGACATGGCTTTTACACTGATATATTGGGCTAATTTTATTTTAGTGAAGGTTTGATTCAGTTCATTAATATATGTTGTTATGCCTCCAAAGTTAAGTGTTGAAGTTTTAAGGTTTCACCACAGCAAAAGCCCATCTTTCACATTATTTCTTTTTATTCATAAAATAAAGTAAGTGGCCTGCATTGTCTTATTTAGATGTTCTTATTTTGATCTTTTCACCAGTAAGTACTTGTTAAAAGTTGTTATTACAGCTAAACCTGAAGGGCTTTAATTGTTGACAGGGATCCCCTCAGCCCTTGAATCAAACACTATTGAATCAGTGAGACATTCACCTCACCGTTTGCCCTGCCTGGAGCCGGATGTGGACTCCGCTTAGAAAAGATCCACACAGACAAAAAAGTCAGTGTATTACTTTCAAACCCAACAGGCAAAATATGTGTCAGCTTTATTGTTACACACAGGGAGAATGATAGTTATGACTCACTGCTTCTCATTTGTCGACAATCGTGCTGCTTTTCACCATTCTTCTGCGCAGAGACACAAACTCGCACCTTTTCAAGTTCATCCGTCAGTCAGTCTATTAAGGCCTCTCGGAGCACCATAATGACCCATTGTTCAGGGATTCAGGGTCACTGATGGTGAGGGCTGATAGTGTCTGAACCATGTCTCCTCGGGTGAACTGAAAGTCTTTTGAGTCACATCAGGCTCATCCCTGCCGCCACCTACGTCTCGACACTGGTGACAAAAGAGCGATGCACATGCTGATTCTTCGCCCAAAGACTGATTGATCTCATTCGACCCAGATACCAGCGAGAAGAGAGACATTATTACCTTTGTTCGGGAGCACAGTGGCACATTTCAAAGAGACACTGTGGAGGGCAAACTAAGTCACTGGGAGTGTGTGTGTGTGTGTGTGTGTGTGTCTTTGACTAAGCCTTTTGATGACTGCTCCTTCACAGTGGCAGTTTAGAAAGAATAGGTGCTCCATGTAGACATAAAACCTGCACAAATCTGATTCAAATTTAAAAAGGGAATAAGCTGCTATGACATATTAATGTTAATCCCGGCAGATACAGTTCTGTTCTCTTTTGATTTGAATGTTTCCTTATGATTTCCCTCTCCCATGCTGTTCTTCCTTTGTGGATTGATTTGCTCTATAAAGAGACGGCCAGAATTCATTTTGGTTAAAGTTCTCACCGAACACAGACAGTCCCCGTTCAAACCTAGCACTGCAGAAGCACTGATTAAAACTGGCATTGTGATTGAAAACATCTTAATCAATCATTTACTGTAATTTTTTTTCTTTCTTTTTTTTTTTTCTCTTTTACTGGAATAAAAACCTGCCAACATTTCAGTCCTGATGAAGCATGGTAGTGAATCACTTCCAGAAATCGAGGCAGCAAAAGATCTTGCAGCTCTGAGTGGGAAAATAAAAAAGAAAAGGGTCATAGGTGAACTGACAACATCAAAAAGCTCTCATCCAAAAGCAGAGAGAGGGGGATGTGTTCACTAAGATGTCCGGACTGCTTCATTATTGATAGGATTACGGCTCAGTAAATAGGTCTTAGGCCCATTTCCCTTTCACCGTCCACAGGAGACAGCTCCCATTTTGGGGAAATGTGAAAATGTAGCAGAGTCTGAGTGATGAACTTTGAAACACAATCACTTTTCTTTATATTATTTTTGGTAGGGTGGTTAATAACCAGTGAATGATTGCATGCTGAGTGGAGTCTGTTCACAACTGGTATGTGTCACAATACGGAAAGAAAATTAAGGTTAGACCAAGCCCAAACATGTTTTCCTGCAACTGTTACACACTTAATTTGATCTGAATATGAGATGAGAACTGGCAAAGGAAGCAGAAACAAACAAAAATAACGAAAAGAGAACCTCTTTATGATTTTAATCAGAATTTATTGAAATCATAGCTCGACTGCACATTCATTTTGTGAAGTGCAATTGCAAACATTACATTTCTTTGGAAGTGAATTCGCAAACAATTTGCCTGCAGTTCTTTCTGATGAGATGGGGGAAATGAGAGGACAGGAAGCCACAGTTAGCAAATGAGATACACCCCAAGGGGATCGGTGTCGGCCTCACGTCGCAGCAGGGATCCCAAGAAGTCGAAGGAAGTGTATTACTTTTTAATGTTCGCTCGTGTGATGTTCAAATACCTCATTCACAAGCAGCATCTGCAAATGTTTGGATTTGTGCTTTTCATCTCAAAACAAGGCACATTATCAAGCCAGAAAACAGTAGTATGGTGCAAGTGCCCTGCAACGGTCAAGCGAAGAATAGAGATTGATATAATTTAAACACATTGCCATACATTTTCTGCTGACATCTTTTTCGACTGAGAAGAGGTCGCAGGTCAAATTGATGTGCTTTTAAGGTTAAAAGTCCTGAAAAAATGCCTTGAAATATTTCTCGTCATGAAACATTATTCTCACAGACTTAATTATTGTAATGAACATGTTTGCTGGCTAGAAAAGAAAAGAGAAGATGGCAAGCTGCCTCTTTTATTTGTGAGAAAAGTCTTGTGAGGGTTGCAGGGGGTGTGGAAGTTTGGCAGTGGCGCTTTATGGTGTTGAAGTGAAGCCTTCGTCTGGTAGTACGATTGAGTTTTTGGTTTTGCCAACAATGTTGTAGTGTTTTTTTTGTTTTTTAAAGAGGCTGGATCGAGAGAACCAAATGTTACAATTGTACTATTCAGTCTATGGCTTTAAGTGGTTTATTATATCACTTATAAGGCATGGCAGCAGTTGGCCCTATTAAGATTTCCGAACCATTAAGCGCTTGAGGCTGAGGTCAGCTCTTCTTACCGCTTCTAAGTCTAAATGTGTGTTTATGGTTTATCTGCCAGTATGGGTTCTAAATTGATATCACCCACTGTTCATAATATTTACTATTACCTCTGTATTGCCTTTTAAACATCTGCAAAAGAGAGTCAAGGGTCTAGAACCACACCCGTGCTTTTGTCTGCGGTAATGTATACATGGTACTCTTGATACAGTAGAGGTTGCAATTCTAACAATTACAACACTGATATGCAATGCTCAGCAGGTAGAGTCAACACGTTCAGCATCTTAGATTAGCAAGTTAGCATGCTAATATTGTCTTAGTGATCAGATATTTTGCTACAAACATTAAAAGATATTGAACACGTTGAAATTTTGACCAGATAATGACCCTAGATGAAAAGTCGACAGATCACTAAAGTTATTACAGCTCATCCTACTATACATCCTGTATTATCTCAACTCTCATCAGAAGCAGACACACTGAACAACAGACATTCCATCCCTAATCCATAGTCTCACTCCTTTATTTAGGGATGGGCATTTCAAGCAAAAGTACCACTTGATGTCAAATGACTGTGGGTCATTGTTGTAGATTGTTTGTATCTTCCATGAAAAGCCGTTTGATGGCTGTAATTGTCTTTGCATGTTTCTGCTGTTTGTATGGCAGCATGTCACCCATATCCAAATGCTATATTATCTCTACCCATAAAAACAATGGAAAATATGACAAGTCACAAACTATTTTATTTCTTTATAATTTAGTGACTGAATGTTCTAAAGTGATGACCCAACCCTACTTATATTGTAACGTAAAACTGGATAAACATGTTTGGATTAGATCTAAAACTGTGTTTGTGTATTCGGACATAGAGGTGTGGTTTTTTTGCTTCACCATAAAAGCTGGAGATTTTGAATCAAACGTTGGATTGATAAAACTGAAGATGATTCAACTGTTTTATTTCCCTGAGTAGTTTTTCTTCTTCTTCTTGTAAAATCCCACACCTACACAGCCAGGTAAAGATCAACCTCTCTATTGATGTCAAGGGAGTTTTTGATATGGTGTAACATTCATTTTTTTGGCGAAGTCACATCTTATTACTTATTCCAAGCAGAGAAGTTGTAGATATCCACTAATACTTCATTGTCTTTGTCTTATGCATCGTGTGGCTTTCTCCAACAGAGACTCCCACTTGGTCCAAACTGGCATGTAAATTTGATGCTTCTACAGTATGTAGAGTAGAAAGGGATATCTGCAACTGAATGGGTGAGACAGCAAATGTCGACCTCGGCCAACGTCTTCTCTCCCTTGTTTAAGCATAATACATTTCACTGTCATCTCTAAAAGCTGCAGCATGCTTATCTCTCACACTGAGAGGATTTAAAGGGAGAGCTTTGTTGGACATATTGAGCTTTCCATGTTTCACAATGAAATATTGCCAGATTTTTTAAGTGCTGCCTCGAGCCATGTTTCACTAGAGCGCCACTCTCTTTTACTATGAAAGTTGTCTGTCAGGGAGCTCATTTGAGGCTACTGTGCTCCTCCGTCTCGTCAAGACAGAAGAAGTGTCCTTTAAATATGTATTGTTCCCCTACAGAAAATGTATTATCAGCCTAGACATCTCCTGTCCTTTAGATGTTCCATGAGCAAATGTGTAACGCAGTCAGCTGTGGGAGGCAGTGAGGCACAACGAGGCATGTCACTTGCAGTACATGTCAATGCAAAGTCCATTTTCCCCTGCTTTTTCCATGTAAATCTGTTATGCATATCATCCCAGGTAACCTATTTAGCTCACTATCTGAGGACACATTTAGTCACAGCTCAGTAATATGCATACTCACAAGCTATCATGTGTAAAACCTGTGTGAAGGGAGTGGTTTTACCCATTATTTTAGACACAGATGAATCTCATCTCCAACCAGCATCCTCATCTTATAAATCTTCCTCCTGGAGCATAAAAATGATTGATGGGAAAGGCACTTAAGACAGACACACTTCGGTAGGATAAAGAGTGGAGTGTTGCAAAAGCAGACAGGGCAATGATGGCAGCTTTGTGCCAGACATTACGCCAGACTGTTGCAGCACTTGTGCTATTTTTTTTTCTTTCTTTTTTTTTGTGTCTTAATCGTTCTCTTAGAGGTGTTTCACAGCAGGAGATGCCAAGTGGTTCAGCCAGCATTGAGCTTTGGGGAAAATTCAGCTCTTGTTGAAGGATTGTATTGTATCACACATAGGAAATTTAGACCAAGCATCTCCAAGGGGGGCATCAAGCTGGTTCAACAGACTTTTCAATCTAGTTTTCAGGTAGAAAAGAGTTGTCTTCTGCAGAATCAGAACAGACTTAATCAAAGTTGTTATCTCTCTAATGACACATTAGACGGACAGACTTTACCTGAAGTATCAATACCAACAGCATGCCGTGGAGATGGACTTAAGTATAAAAACTGCAGTATGAGTTATATGCCTTTTTCGTTTTTGGTTAGTGTTAGTGGTCACAGACTTTTAACAAAATTGTCTAGATTGATAATTAAAAATGTCCCAACATAATGCTTCTGTCAGTGTTCCAGCAGCCTTGTTTTATCCATTTATTCAGTAGTTTCTTCTAAGCATATCGTGTGTTATTACTCAAAACTGATGCTGCTTGTTGCAAGTAGCAGTAGACTGGTCTCCAACTGAATCACCAGAGTAAATGTTAGCCAACTCTATTTCTGCAAAATCAATTGCAGGTTTCTATTTGTTTAGGTTACATTTTCTGTTTCTTTTTTGTCACAGTGCTGTGCTTATGCTCTACTTAGGTATAGGCACATAAAAAAAAAAAAAAAAAACGCGTAAAGAAAACATCTTGGTTTGGTTTTAAATACCTATTTCGAACAGCTTGTTCACGGATGGAGCTGCTCGTCCAGTGAAAAATATCTAGATGGAAATATCTCTATGCTCCTTCAAAACATCCGGTTTTGTTGCCACTAAAATGGCTGCAAATGACTCCATGTGTCCTGACAAAAAGCCAGTGGTGTGACTCGAACTGCAGTTGGCTGTTTGGCAGCCTTGTTGGCTTGATATAACGCCTCCACCCTCTCCTCCACCCCTGCTGTCTCAGGTGGCTGATAAGCATATAGTGTGAATGTGATATGCCACATTTGGTACACATGTCAACCTTAGACATTACAGTGGTTTGCAAATATCTTAACTGCTACCATTAATATCCTGGTACCTGGGCTGTTGTCCCAAGGCCCTGATACACCTAGCGCAATGTTCATCATCTGTACTGTTTTACTTTTGTAGTTTATCCTGCACTGTTGCCATTGCCAGCCCCTATCTGCTACCATATATCTCAGTAATAGTGTGTGCATTAATTCCAGTCCAGTGAGTAGTATCACATTGACACCAAGCTGTTCCTGTCAGTCAGCAAGTTGCCAGTGTTATTGGTAATGCAGCAGCATGATGTTTACAAAGAAAAGTACACATCTGAAGGCATTTAAAGAGTACCTGAGAGAGAAATGCATTTATTCTCCCACAGTCCAGCACTAAACCCAGCCGGTGTGCGCTGTTTGACTAACATACTCTTGGTTCAGTGCCTTTATCTGGAAATCATACCTTTTTGTCCCAGGGTTCAAGGCGTTGGTTACAGACAAACTATGCCATTTGTGTCACTATAATGGGTCGTTGAATCGATGACATTATTCTTACATTATGCACAACTTGCTCAAAATTGTTCTGGGCCTCTGACCTTATATAAAATTCATGTTTTAAGCTGAGTGCGTTGCAGTCTTGAATGTCCTTTCGTGTTATATATTGAGGACATTTTTACTTTTTACCCTATTATTTGATAGTCCCTAATGTTTTCTAAAATCTGTCCTTTCATAGAACAAGTTTAGATGGTGTTTTTACCAATGCTTTGGGTATTAAAATTGGAAAATATTTGGTTGAATTTCTCAATTTTTCAATTACTACTGCATAATTTTCTTTCCTCCTCGTAGAGTTCTCTACTTGTCCATGTGCTCTTACATGTTTGTTGGAGTTGAGATGTGCAAATTTTATTTTCAACACGTCTCTCAGAGCATTAACACACTGACAGATGTTTAAATCTGGTGAAGTGAAGCTCGACTTAACATGAATGCTGATGTGCCCCTTGGAAACTTATTTAACTTTTCCCTCTCCTGCTTATCTTTTTTCATTTCATATTTTGTTTGCTGTCATGTCATCCCAAAATGAGCTAATTACAGCAAAGGATGGAAGCCACACTGTGCGGGAAGGCAGGGGGTCTGTGATGATATCTGACAGCTTAACATGCCTGTTTACTTTAGATTCAGAAGTGTTTATTTATTAATTCCTGGTGTTTTCCTGCTCACTGCAAGTCTTTGACAGTCATTTACAAAGCAGCGACCATCCAAACACTTTGGTGTCCGTCTTTCAACAAATGCCTGATAATTTCCTCCAGTGAGTCAAGCAGATGGCTTCCAGTCTTTTTTTCAGCTCAGTATGAAGTAGCATAACTTTCTACCACCACCTACACAACAACTGAACTTTTCATACTCAAGAACCTTAATGCACTTAAAGTACTTTTGCTCACATGAACTTAAGCAAACATCAAAATCAATTACAAATGGCACGCTGAATAATATCTCTGACCCCAATTATTGAAAGCATAGTCAGAATTGCAGACTGGTACCTTAAAAACAGTTGTCTTTTTTTTCCATTTTTATTGTGCCACCTTTCTTCATTTTTGCTCTTCATCTGTGGCACCAGGGCAATGAAGTGATTTAATAGCACAGGCTCACTGTAGTCTAGCTTATGCACGAGACTGCAGGTGTTTGGCCACTTGCACTAGTGTTTTGTAAGAAAGTCTGTAAATATAGTCCAGCCAATTTAAGTTTTCCTGTCTTTAATAGGTGTCATTAGCTGCAATAACTCAGACAATATTATTTCAATGCTATCGAATAAAGATTATAGCTTAAGTGTTTACATGGATGCTAAATAAATTCAAGAAGATTCAAGATTCAAGAAGACTTTATTTATCCCGAGGGAAATTGTCTCTGATAAAATCTGATAAAATCAGAAGGCATCAGAATAGAACTTTTTTGACTTTTGCGAAGTTGTTCAGCCAACTGCGAAGTGTCCAAAATGTCAATAAACTTAATGGCAATCAGTTTAGCAGGAAGTTCCTGAAAATGTTCAAAGTCTTAAGGGTGAAAATAAAAGTTGTTTTTCTGTTGTTATACAGTAAGTGCTACTATTGGATTCACTCTGCGCTGATGTATAACTTTAGTTTTAGTTAATAAAAGTTCATACAGTGGTGTTGCAATGTTAGACATTCAGCATGTTACTCTTTCAGGTTCCCTAACATTACCCTATTGTGGGGCAAACAGACATATTAGTGTTATTCCAGGTCGAGAAGAATGACCTCATTACACATTTACATAGTAATAAACCCAACAGTTGCCATTACTAATATATATCCACACATTTTTTTGCAGTGACCATATAATTGTTATTATCAAATACCAAGATATGTAACAAAAGCTAGATATTTTACAGATTAACAATAATTCTATCATCTAAAACAACATAATTGCACTTCAATGGAAAACTTCACTAAAAATGTAATGATTTTGAATAATTCCAAACATCCATATCTGAATTGTAATCTCACAAGACTTCATATTGACCAACATATGCCATTGCTGATATTGAATAGACTATGATTCCCAAACATTACCAAGACAAACATTTGAAGAATGGTTATTAACTGTTGAGAGCTCAAAGTCTTGTGGAAACAAAGTTTTATTGGCTTTGTATTTCAAGAGTATATTTGGGGATTTTTGAACTGAATCCTTTGTGGTACTGCATCTTAAGACACTTCCACTCTGGCTTACTTTTTTCCAGTTCCTTTTTTTGAGGATGAATAGTGAGTTTAAAATTTTCTTGGCTGGTAAGTGGTTCGATTTAATGTTATGTTTCATTGTTAAAGTCCCATTATAAAAAAAAGAAAAAAAGAGGAATGACAAGCATACAAAAGTTTATGTCAGATCTCTGGGATTTAAGGACATTTTATTAAAAATGCTTGTTTGGTAAAGAAATTCCTATGAATTGATGTACAAATGATTTATGGTGATCAATAGCAAACTACAGGAGATGTTGGCAACTTACAACATATAAAAGACTCAGATAAAGTCAATATTTTCCTATTTTTATAAGGTTTCAAAGCAGTTTCACTGTCACATTGAACTGTATTGACTCTGTACCACAGTGCTTCCCATTTACAAGATGAGTGAGATGAGGTGCTCAGGAAGTCACTGTCGGTTAATAAAATGCGACCCAGGAGAGTCGACATCGCCTGCAGTTTCCACAGCAGGGATGCTTCAGAGCTAGAGCGGGGGCATTACTCTTTAATGCCTGTGTTGAATAACTGAGGGCTAGCTAATTTATAGAGGCTTCTTAAAGGTCAGGCAATAGGACAAAAAAACATACTGCTGGGGGTTATTGCCAATACTGCTAAATTGCAAATGCCTCTCCCTCTCTTCGGAGAGTGTCACATATAACTACTGCTCTTGCTATGAATCAAAACACAATCAATTTAGTGTGCAGTAATGTTTGTATTTTGGCCAGATATTGACATTTTTATTGAATGTTATCATTAGCCTTTGCATTTGTGTGGGTGGTCAGGCATTTAATCAGCTTCAGCTTTTCTTACTCCTCTCTGCTCTCATGTTTTCCCACTTTTCCATTTACAGTATTTGATTTAAAATTATTTTGGTCTCAATGAGGGTTTTTAGGTACTAATACCGAGCTTGCTCCAGCTCTTTCTTGGGGGGAATGTGCCAAGAATGAGCTCGGCCAAACATCTTTTGACTGAGACCGCATTTTGTTCAGCAACCCTTGTTTCCCTTCATAGCATTAATTTGTTTCAGCTAATTTCACAGTCTGCGTTAGTGCAACCGGGAGCAGAAAAGCACAGGCTTTGCTCTAAATCTCAGCCACAAGAGGATTTGTTTACCTCAAATTCTTAGCAACAGCTAAGCTGACTCTGCTGCCTTTCTTCTCTTGGCCCTCACACTCATTTGTCAAAGAGTGCTTGAGCAAACAGGGACATGGAGTGTCACAAGTCACGTTTGGCTTTTAAGATAACCACCAAAAGGGAGTGACATGTGTCTGTCTCTGTGTTAATGCAGTTTTTAGCCTTCTGCTGCTTCTACTGGAGAATGCTGCTTTCCTTAGTCCACATTAATAACACTATACGAGTTATATCATATATATATATATATATATATATATATATATATATATATATATATATATATATATATATATATATATATATATATATATATATATATATATATATATATATCGTGGAAAGATAAAAAGAGCTCAGTAGCCAAGTGTAAACTTACACAGACTTCACTTATTGGTTTGTAGACTGCAGTTTTGAAACCTTGGATTAAGGCCATCTTTGTTTCTTTTGGAGCCAAAGGTTGGATGACCCAAATGCAGACACACTGGTGACAGGAGTAGTGGAACTTAAAGGCAAGCTTTGATGAAACAAAAGGGAAATACAAAACACAGGAGGACTAGAAAAAATGGAAATGAGTCACAAGGACCAAAAACAAAGTAGAAACACAACGCTTAAACAAAGTGCAAGAAAAGCAAAGTACAAATCAAATGAGGAACAAGAAACCAAAATCAGAACATACCAGCGGGGAGACACTTGGAGACACTGGAAAAGACATGACATGGGAAGACAGAGTAGCAGAGCGTGCTTAGAACCTGAGGACACACAATGGTAGTAAACTGTCAATCACATACGCTACTCCAAGTGGGACAGTAATTCAAAAAATGAACATCATGCTGTATTGAAGAAGATTTGGAACTAGCGATTGTCACCATAATCTCATCAGGAAACTGTTTTCTGAGATGATAAATCAACTAAAGAGTAGGATAATTCTTTAATAAGCTGACACACAGTCACCTTCTCGGAACAAAAGAATGCTGGTTTAAGGCACTTTGCATTATTTTCACTATTCCTATTAGCCTCAGTGGTCTCTTCTGGATCTTGAAAATGAAGCAGTTACCGGAAATTATTATTTCCAGGTGCCAATTCCTCGTCATCTTCTTCTAGATGTTTCCTGTGTTATTTATTCATGCTGAGGGCAGTGACAGCAGTGGTAAACTTGCTGAGAATCAGTGCTCCGGCATTATGTTACCATTACAGGGTAATAAGATTTTTAAGGTTTATAATGTGCATTTCTAAAATGATACGTTAATACATCACTGAGTTGTATGTTTTTATAGAAAGTCCATTGTTCTTCCTCTACATTTCACCCATTATTTGAACTCTGAAGTTCTCTATTGAATTACATGTGCTATAATACCCTTGCCACCATTCACATTTGAAGCTCGAGCTTCAGATCCAGTGATCAGGAAATGTAATAAATTGTCTTTTCATGCAGCATCCAGTCAGCCCCGCTACCTGTGATTCACTTAAATTAAATTAGACCTTTGCACAAATCCAAGGATTTCACATAAATGAGTCAAAAAGCAGACACATAATCAAAGAATTATTCACAGGCAGCTGGAAATGATCCACAGATTTGCAGATTTTTTTTTTCCTCATCCACTCACATGTTTTAATTTGATCAGAGGGTTTCCGGATTAGCAGCATGGGTTCTTTCAGGGCCTCGTCCAGCCGGTTCAGATGGGTTGGCGAGCCTACTTGCAGCCAATCTGCTACTTTATCGATATCCTGCCAATGGTTCTGGACAGCTATAGTATCTCCACTGGATCCACTTCCCAACTTGGTGATATTTAAGATGCAAACTGTAGAAAAAGGACTAATGCAGAACCTATCCATTTGCAGCACTAATGGAGTCCGCGCTTGGGGTTCACATTTAGATAAACTAAAATAGATGGAGGGTCACTCTCAGAGTCCAATCACAACTGGGGTCTGAACAGTCTTAGCAGGGGTTTGAGTTACTTCTGTAATAATGATGGTGAAGCCCAGGCCAAATGCAGTTTGTTGGTGATTATAATGGTAGTTTCCTGTGTTGTTATTGCTAATTGTAAAACATCAAGCCACACTCACTTATGAGAACAAGCTGGGTGGTTCGTAAAAGTCAAGGAAGCAGAAAAAGAGAAAGCACTAGTGTGTAACACAGCTTGTTGACAGTAGCAGTAGTCATTTATAAACCAAATATCTAAAGCTTAACATATTTGTTTCAACATTCTAGGCAACGTTCCAGACAGCCATTGTTTCAGTTTATTTCAGCGTCTCCTGCATGGGAGCATCATGTTCATTTCAACACTCGGAAGTGTTCACGTACTGGC
This sequence comes from Acanthopagrus latus, assembly GCF_904848185.1. Taxonomy (NCBI): domain Eukaryota; kingdom Metazoa; phylum Chordata; class Actinopteri; order Spariformes; family Sparidae; genus Acanthopagrus; species Acanthopagrus latus. The sequence goes on along the minus strand of NC_051051.1, from coordinate 21,559,023 downwards.
AGGATGGTCGAGAGTGTTATTAAGTGAGACACTGGGCATGTTGGGGTCAGAGCTTTCAACCATCAAACACCACAATCAGTCTGTGCATGATCTGGCATCTGTGTTACACTACAATACGTATAGACGTACCCAACAATTAATTAGTTGACTTATACCCTCTAATAACCTGGTTACAATCAGGCTTCATGCATATCCTGGTTTTGGTCACTTATCAATGAGAAATGTTCATATCATAATGGAAAACTATGGTTTAATTCAACTTGGGTTTTATTTTTTATTTTATTTTTATCACAAACATGAATTGTTGACTTTCTTGGAGTGACATATTTTTAAGAAATAGTTGGAAACCTGTTGGAATGTGAATATATTGAGATGTGAAATAATGAATTGTTTCAACTTTATTAGAGATGATTAAAGTAGCCCCTTGTGATGGACTGATGGACTGAAAACCCTATTCATCTGAACTTATGTTCAAAGAAAACGATTATGTGGGCACAAGATCAAATTGTCTTGGTCGTACAGAACTTTTAGATATGTTTATGAAGCTATGCTGTGTGAAGCTACCATTGCCACCATACCTACCATAGCCTGCACACAGACATAAAAAGCCATGAATGAGATTATGTGGCTTTAAGTGAGAAGAATAGTTGCAGTCCCCAGTTTGAAAAAAAATAAAATAAAAGTGTCTCCAAATTCCCCCTGAAGCCAAATTCTCTCTTTTTCATGGTAGATGTTTCATTCACTAAAATGAGGTACCATTACCATGCTCTCTGGTCGGATTCATTAGCACACTGATCATATTGGAAAAAGATAACAAGCTAGAGATGAAAGGCCCAGATTTTATTCCCTGCCTTCATTCCCACAAATTAGGCATCCACAAGAAACAAAACATCTATCTGTGTTGGCCATAATACAGATAATAATACAACAGTTGTTCTGTAGTTTTGATTTCTGCTAAAGCCGCTGTTAGGAAGGGAACAACAAAAAGAGGAAGAAATGAAATTGGGGCATCTGACCTTTGGTTGTAGCGCTTGCTGTCGTCTCACATGGATACACCATTTGTATCTCTGGCGGAACTCAGTTCCCTTCTGTTACCCTGCTGAGAATAAATGAAGCTTCTTCAGAACCCTCACTGCGTCTCTGGAACTCACTGCAACACTCTGAGGCCCTAAAATTGGCTCAAGTCCCTCTATACTAAGTACACCACACATTAGGCGAGCTCTCCTCCAGCCAGCCAAGTCCATTTGGTTAATGGCAGATTTTCACCCACAACCCCTTCCCCCTTCCCTCAAATGCTCTAGCAAGAGTTCCAATGACAGGGCCAAGATTATTTTCTTGAATCTCAGGTGGCTGTACCACTGGATTTGAATCACCTTAAAAAAAAAACTAAATATATTTTCCTCAGTGCTTTTTATGAAATGCATTCTCTTTTTTTTTTAAATGACCAGATTTGAAGAGATCTTGAGCACAATCTGTCCTCGTGACTGATTGGTGTGTCTGCCATGTGTGGAGGGCTGGAGAGGCAAAAATAACAGGCTTTTCCTGGGTCTGATTAAAATTAATTGATTAACTGAAAATGTATTCCTATTATCACATTTGCATTTAGATGATGCAATAGCATAAACCACAAACTGAACATTTAATGACACGTTCATTCTTTCTTTTTTTTTTATTCACTTTCCACAATGAACTATTCCACCTCCTAATCACATTTCATCTCACATTTAATATCTTCCCTGCCTTACTGTATCTTCTCATCCACACTTTAATTTAACACCTTTATGGCCTGTTTGGATTGAAGGTACTTCTGTGGCTTCACTTCCCACCTTTCAATTGTGGCAGCCGATGTTATACTGGCCCGTGTGCGGCTTTTCGCTGGATTATTATTTCAGCTACAAGTTGACTTTGGCTACCTGCTGAAAAAGAACTGGAGCAGCTCAGTGGCTGGTTTTAAAAGGCTAAAGTTGCTTGGCATATGATTGCAGACTTCTGGACGGCTGTACCAAGCCTGACAGGTCAGCCAATTTGGATGTTTTTGGCCGAAGAGCAGAGGACTGTGGGTATCCTCCCGCTCATCATCGGCGACGCTTCCTGTCAACATGTGTCCATCAAGCGCAGCCCTGTTGTCACATTCTGCAGCCCTCATTTTGGAGTGTGCTGATTCACCGGCGTTCTGACAGCTGGTACTTGTGTAATCTCTGTGTCTGCTCTTTCAAATGACTCTTGGCCTATTTGCTGCTCTCCTCACATCTCCTCTGTGAGGCCAGTCTCTCATAGCTGAATATTTGATTAGTTATTTTGATGTACTGCCCCAGAATCTCTTGTTTGGCTGCCCTGAGGTATTACATCTCTTAGTGCCGAATGTATGTGGAAAGAAACAGTGTCAAATTAGCTACTTCCTGCCAAGCTCCTAAAGTTGCTCCTTAAATCCTCATTATTGCTAAACAAGGATGGCTTTTAATTAAGACACCTAACACATTTTTAGCAGCCATATCAAATGGGGTAAATTACCACCTTCAAATGAGCTCCCAGTTGTAATTTTAAGAGATAAAATGTGCTGATTGATATTATAGGAAACACTTATGAACACACTTTTGATGAAAATTGCTATATGCTGATGTGGCATTGGTAGTCACCAGATATCAACCCAACAGCTCCCTTATGAACAAATACTGGAGATGTTGGGCTCCCAAGGCACACTGAACTGTTCAGGAGGCTTGTTATTGCCCCAAAACCTGTGAGAGGTTCGCAACATATGTTTTTGAAGAATTATGTGGAAAGCGGCCTACATAATGCCAAAGTTAAAAGGGATATTTTTGTGGCCAGAGGGAAATCCGCCACCGAGCCACCTTTATTATTTGCATTTGAGATTGCGTATGGGCGTGATGTGTCAGGTGATGAAGCTAAAAGTAGTTAAACCGTCAGCCGAATAAGAGGTTAAATCAGATGACATGTCGGTATAACTAACCCATCAATGGAACAGGAGTTGATGTAAGCTGATGTATAAGCTCTTGAAGCAAGCGAGCAGTTCTTTGACTAGGGATGAAAGCAGATGAAAGGTCTGTTGAAGTTTTGATCACCGGAGATAGTTGAAGTTTGTGCGCAAGTCGCGTATGTGTCAGTTAGTATGCGAGCCATGCCTACAGTTTGGGTGTCAGTTGGAATAGTTAAATTCTCTGTAGGAGAGTCAAAGTGAAGTGAAAGGATGCATGTAGACACTTAAAGCAGATATTTAGGTGAGCACCGAAAGCAGTTAAATTATCAACGCTGAACAAAGCAGTTGTTTTGTATTTCCTTGTCAATTTCGTTTATCTTAGATGTGTTACTTTTAGCACAGCATGACAGCTTGCTGAAGGAAGCCCTCTCTCTTTGACTCAGAGAGCAAAGCTAAATCCGAAATATTCTGCACTCAGACTCCACCATGGCTTCACTGGAAATCTTCATGTGATATTGCTCCATGCATGTTGGCCGGATATCTGTGGAAATATGAACAAATTTAGCAACCAACAATGTTAAATCTAAAACCCATTGTTCTTCCCATTGGTACAGGCTGCATTTCTCTTAGCTTCTAGTTTCAGCCTTTGGCTATTTTATTAGACCTTGTCTACTTTTGATTTTCATGATAGATTCTAATGCATATTCTCTCTACGGAGACAATTGGCATAATATATTTTATGATTATCATAGCCTCTCAGCAATACCCCCATGGAGTTAACATTAAATCCTCTGTTGAATCCCAGTTGATTGGTAACCATTCCATTCCTAGAAGAATAAAGGTCAGGAGAAGGGCCAAAGGCTATGCTTGATTATGAATTTTCATCTTCGTTCAAACTGAGGTGTAAGATTATTTTCCTCTGTCAATCATGTCAAGCAAGCAAAGCCATCTTCTTTTTGTTTTATGAAGACATTATGTATTTATCATGTTTTATTAAAGGTAGTAGTAATTTTCGGGCTTGGCTTCAGGTGTAGTCTCTATCATATATAAGGTTTAGTAAATAAATAATACATCAGTTGATGATATATATAATGTAATTCATTGCTGCTATCTACACTTAGTTGTTAGCAAAGCCCTTTTTTGGTTTAGGTAGCGGTATGTCATGAAGGAGGGTTGATTTCACTGTGATTGTGAGGTCTCAACAGACCTTAGCTAATTCAAAGGCGTGTTATTTGTCAGTCATGTGAAATGTCAGTTAAAGCTGATCATTTTCATGCTCACCTGTGTGGCTTGTCAAGTGAATAACAGGGCTTTCCGTTTTGGGGTAATCTGCCTGCCTATTAAACTACACAGATGAATTGAAAACCATTTTTGAATGAAGTGCCTCCTATTTATAACACAATTCATAGACATTGTAGTCTTTATTAGATTTTGGTTTGATCTTCTAAACAGGTGGGGATTTAGGCTTAAGGGGGGAGGGTAAAATCATTTGATCATCAGACAACCCAAGTATAAATCCTAAAAATGAGAACTGAAGACTTGCCTTTTACATTTAACAGACACTTTTGTCTAAAGCCATGTACAGTAATTCATACATATACATTCATTTGTTCATTAACTTCTGACTTGTCTCAGAGTTGTCTTGATTGATTCAAGACTTCACTCTAACTTGTTTAGAATGATATGAGATTTGACTTGGATTTAGACCAGCTCTGGTGTCGACAGACCAACATCCCTTTAAAATTACACTTTAAAACAAGCTTTCCTGTGGCACATACCCTTAAGAATACATCAGTGACAGTTGTGAAACTCTAGCGGTGATACATATAGCCCATGTTTAGGCTGGCAGCTGTCAGTTTATCATCTCCACCCTGCGTCTCAACTTCTATCATTCTCTTTTAAGTGTCGATGACACAGCTGTCCTCCCTTTTATCAGTTTATCTGTTGGTGTTTTTTTTTTTTTTTCTTCATCTTAAACACTCACTGTGCCTCCATCTTATCTTCAGTTTTTGTTTTTGTGTCTTTTTCTTGGCCACTTTCTCCTCCCTATCTGATCTTTGTCAGCTTCTTATTGGCGTCATACAGAGGGAAATTTGGGGACATTTACAATCATTATAGTGGTCTTTCAATCTGAGATATTGAATTGCAGAATCTTAGACTGTATGGGTATTATGTGTTTGTGTTATGCTGCTCTGTCATGTCAATGCTTCAGGGGAATTGGCTTGCTAATAAGACGTCATTGTTTCCTAGTGACGGGTCATATGCAGCATCTCCACAGGGAGTGTGCAGTTCCAAAGTGATGGCTCCCTCACTCTCTGTTCTTCTCAATTAGTAGCCAGTAGAGCCCCTGCAACTCCAAACAGCATCATTTCCCGTTAGATGATAAGCTGAAGAGCTCTCACTCTGTGAGATAGAATACAAAATAATGAGGTAATTTGGGCCATTAAGGGTCACAGGAAAAGAGATCACCTGAGTAACTGTGATAGAAAGTAAATGCACTGATGAGAAGGGAGCCTTTCATGGCTAGATTTGGTGTTTCATTTTTATTGCAATTGGATTTCATCACTACAGTGATGAAATCTCATCCAAATTGTCCTCAGGTGATGTTTCAGTGATCCAACACCTGACCAGATGTGGTTGAACAGGCAAAGGAAAATAACAACTTTGTTATCATCCCCCCTTTGATTTTTTTTCAGTGCAGCTTGCAGGGCACAGAAAACAGCAGAACAGGGCTTTGATGGTAGCAAGTGGAAAAACAGACTGCAAGTGGACATGGAAGTAGACTGATTTAAGCTACACATTCTGTATGTCATTTACTTGTGTATGATCAAGCTGCAGGCTAAGCCTAGTGATAGCTTTAACACATCAGAATTTATCCTAATTGACCAAAAATACAAATTGCTGGCATTTTCTTAAACAGTTCGGAAAATTTCAAGCCTATTTGGCTTGCTAAAACTGTGAAGAGTGACATCCAGTGGGGCTTCAGTATTGTTTTTGCTCACTTACTTCAGATGACCTTGGAGTCTTTGGTATAATATTCTGCAGTGGTTACGTTTCCAAAACATGACAGGGTGTCCAACTCCAGTTTTAACCCCATGGTTAGTGGTTAACTTATACCAATCCCAGCAAAGGAAGCAGGTTTGTATGCAGCCTGAGAGGAAGCACAGCCTCGGAGACTTAATTTGTAGACAGAAATTCTCCTGCCTGCTGCTGCCCATTAAGCATTTGGTGCAATTGCAAGGTAACAGTCGAACTGGGTGAATCTCACCTTTTCATTAATTGGTGCATCCTGTCCCCTGGGTTTGGACAGACAACACAAGTTTTGGGAGAGGGACCAGAACTGTGTTTTGAAGTGGAAAATGATGCCCTTGAGGGAGATCTAGAAGGGAGTGCCGAAGCAAGTACCTGCATTCCTGGCAGTAAACTTAGATTATCCCACCATGCATCATGCTTTACGCTTCTTGACCTCATCCCAGCGTGAAAAGCCCAAAGGTGAATTAAATAGAAACATTTCAGCCTTAAATTGTTCCATAACTTTTTCAAGTGGTCACGCTGAGCAAAATCAAAGTGGAAGAGACAATTCCCTGATGTGACAATGGGGTCATTGCTGTCATCTGGATTAGATGCAATAACCATTTTTCTCTGCGGGTTTCCACCTCCCCCCATACTTCATCCCTAAACCATTACCATCAAGTGTAGCTGTGCTCTCCAGGAAATTCATCCATTTGTCAGGGGAGGTTTTGTCTTCCTTTGTCTCCTCACCCATCTATTATGTCAAATACCACGTTGTGCTGATTGAGGTCCAGTTCCAGAGCTGACCAAGGGGAGATTAGCACACCCACGTGTCCTGTCACTCCTGACCTCCCAGCGTCAGGGCTGTCTCACAAGTAAGAGCACGGAAACGGTAGAGGACACGTCGAGAGATTGAGGGGAGAGAGACGGAACAGGCCAAAGACAAATCCCCCACTGTGCTGAGGATTCGCTGCTTTCTGTCAAGCTGCAGCAATAAGAACTGTATGCACTGAGGCTGCGGTTACAGGAAGCAAAGCTGGCAATCGATTAGGTTTGATGGAAAAATATTTGAGCAGAGAAATGAAATGGCAGGCGTTTTTGATATGGCTAATGGCACGCTGCCAAGATGCACTCACGCCTTCACTGCGCTCGGGCGAATGTGTCAATGTTGTCTCGAGACACAGAAAGGCCTCCATGCAGCTCTTGAGTATATGGGCTAAACAAAAAGAGCTGTGCAACAGATATGATCATATATTCTGGAAGATATCTCTACCCACCCTCTGTGTTACATACAGTATGTGGTTTTTGTTGAGGCAATGACTCAAGAATGTAACTTTCTGAGAGAGAAGGAATGTGAGGTCAGTGTAAGCAAGAATTGTAGGTATTGAAAGTGTATATTAAACAACAGTAAGATAATCTTTTAGCCTAATAAATGGTAATGAACAGTACTTGTGTTTTTTAGACATTTGGTTTTGTGGGCTGCCCCCTCATCTCTTTAGTATATATGGGATCACAATTTCACGTTCAATACAAAGATTGACAGGAAACAGTGGGAACCTTTTTTACTGCTGTTTTATTCAACCTCGTCATGGTGTTATCAGAATCAAACTTATATTCCTTTTATCATACCTAGTCTTTGGCAAGATATCTTGACTCTGACTGTGGTGCTATTCTTTGGCTGTAAATCACCATTAATCTGCAACACACAGTTGCTGGAGGAGCAAGTGATTGAATCACAGGCAGCACTGGATGCTTTGAGCTTTGCCTCACAACCATATTTTTCCTCTTATTTGTAGATTTGATCTTTCTTTCAAATTCTGACAGTGACATTCACAGTTGGCAGCTAATGTGAAATTCACACCTAGCTTTTGCTTTTGTTTACGACGGCTGGTATTGTGTTCACCAGCTGTATCCACTTCTGATGATGCTCACTGTCATGTTTGCAGCAAAGCATCGCCTCACTTTTATGTGATTAGTTCTGTAGCATTTTATCCCGCCTTAAAGATAAAATAACCAGTGAGCTAGCATGGGTTTCAGAACATTTGTGAAGAAAACAAATTAAACAGATCACGATGTGCCAACTTATACCCAGCATACACAAGAGTAGTGTTAAAGCTTGAATTCCCTCATATGATGCCTAGGTCCTTTGACAGCTCACAGTAGTTTAATGTTTTTACTTTATTAATTGATTATTTTATTATTATTCTATTGTACTTGGAATTCACACCAAATGACCAGTGGTAAGTTGCTTGAAAAAGTAATTGCAATACGTTTTTCATTATGCTGCAACAAAAGTAAGCATTTGCAATCCTTGTTGCTTTATTTTCTTAAGTATGCAATACAGCTCAGTCAGAGTGGTTTTAAACAACCCCCAATTCTATACACCTGTATATGACATCCTTTGTATTTAACACATTCCACAAAACATTATGGTTTCACAATCATCCACTGTGATTATGCACAGTACTACAGAGCCAAGTCAAATCAGATAAGAAGTCTCAACATATAAGCAAGACAACTTGGCACTTATTTCTTAAACAGAGGAATTCTCTTCTTTGCGGTAGCAAAACATATGCAGATACAATTTCTGGAAGATTACCAAACCAAAATTGTATATTGTGAATTTTTTTTTTTTTTTTTTTTTACAGTATACTTCAGAGCTTTTCTGCAGGATTACAGTTGAGAGGCAACTGCAGTAATGATAGCTTGTTTGGATGACGATTGATCTTTTTGTTTTTCACTTGCATATGAAGATACAGTATTCTGACAACAATTGGAAAGATTAGCATGAAACTTAACATGAATATTGATTTTTTTCCCCAAATGGGTGACTCCATCTGTTTTTGTGAAGCCCATGACCCTTCCTCTAGAGCCATTCCTGTGCCAAATTTCCCACTGGTGCACAAGAAATCTCAAATCAGATGGGCAGATTGCTATGAAAGTGTCAGTCTGTTGTTTATTCCTTTTCATGTGTTTATATTGGGTGGTAACATGAACATTAGCTTTTAGCAGCCCATTCTCAGTCCCCAGTCAAAAACAGCCGCCTGGTCAATGTCACACTTCTAAGTTTAATCCTCTAGGTGAGAGAAAGAGTGAGAAAAGTCTGAGTCTGGGTGTGGTCTGGTGGTTCGATGGGACTTACATTCCAAAGAGTTGGGTTTGCGTCCTGTTGGTTACCAAGAATCAAGAGTTATTTGCTTATAAGTCACCTTCACTTAAAGTTGTTAAGGCTACATTATGCGAGAGGCTAACTTACGTAACTTACATGATGTGAGTTCCAAGACTAATCATAGTTATTTTAACTCAAAAATTGATCTTTTCCCAAACCAAGTTTTTTATCAACCTAACCAAACTACAACTGGTTAACAACATTAATAAAATTTCAACACATTAACACATAACTGGATATTGTATATTACGTATTACCGTTAACTAGCTAAAGCATCAGTTTTATATAGCAGCAATAGACCACTGACCAACCTGCTGTATCTGACAAGCTGGGGATAAGAACTTATTTAGGGGCACTTGCAGTTAAGCAGTTGCTGTTGATATTCAAACAGCTTCTGACAAACTGTAAGGTCAGGTTATTCATTTTAAGGACCTTAAAAAGATATACAGTTGTTAAACGTGATTTGATTCATTTGATTAGTTGTTGCAGAGTCAGTTTGGGAAGATAAGTCCAGCAGATTTACTTAATAACACTTCAACCCTGGAATTAAGCTGCTTGTTACATAGCGTGCTTGTCAACAAAACTTATATAAGCCGTTCTATATTCATAGGATTTGTCTTCGATATTAACATAAGGGTTTTGAAGAAATGGTAACACGAGTGAAATGCATTTTCAGGGCACCTTTCTATTCCTTAGTTCAGTTTGACAGGTACAAAGTGAAAATTAATAAAGTCTTGAGGGTGCAGAGGGCAAAAAAGAGGTTACTTGTGATGATTAATCTTCCCCCCTCTGCAAAGTTGTCTTCATCCCGACAAGTAGAGGCTCCGCAGTTCCAGGCATACTGTATTATTTGCAATGAGTTTGCCGCATCCGTAGGGGAGAGTCTGCCCATGTTTGTGTCCAGTGTGAATAATTTTTCTTGAGCCAATTTACGTTATCCTTTGAAGGGGGAAGTCTTGAGTCTGGGTGGCTGGTGGAAAGCTTTCAAGCCCTTTTGCTTTGAACATCAAACCGCTTGTCTTAAGATTTGCTCTCAGAGTGAGAAGTGAAGAGCACAAAGTGAGGGGGAAAGGGAGAGAAAGAGGAAGATACTGACATGAGGAGCACCAGGCAAGGTGTCAGGTGAGCAATTTTAAAGTTCTCCTGAGGGGCTGCACTGCAGGCACAGATAAGGACAATCCCAAAGTGTCACGGCAGCTTTGAAAAGAAACACAATTTGACTGAGAAAGGACATTTCTGACATGCCGAATGAATAATTTAAATGACACTTTAATGAGCAGGAGTGTAGTTTATAGCACGATCACCTGGTCATGTTCCCTCTGTTGCTGCCCTCGTGCTATCAGCTTGTGAAGGGCTTGTCCACAAATGTCAGTTGGGGGACATGATCACCCTTGTCTCTTTTCCTGCTAACAGATACCTGAAAATTAGGCTGTCCTACCAGGAAAACTGCCGCAATCAGCTTAGTACAGCCCAAATTAATTGTTAAGGGGCAACCTGTGGTGGTCATAGCAGTTATGGTCGGAGGAAAGATCATGTGACATATGACAGCAACATAATCTGTAGTTGTGGATGCTAACGGGTTAGATTGGTCAAACAAACAAGAGTTTCACGCAGGACACTGTTCATCTACAGTGTGAAACCAAACGTCGGTGTTGACTGAATATATATATATATATATATATATATATATATATATATATATATATGTATATATATACATATATATATATATATATATATATATATATATATATATATATATAGATATATACAGTATATAAAATTCTCATAAGCGCTGCAATCTTAATGTTCAGCGTGGATGCAGAAAACCATCTAAAATGGGAAAGGGCTGGGTTAATTTGAATTACGAGATATTGCATGTCCTGGGATGTGACTATTGCACATATGCACATTCTTATCTTGTTGCTTTATTAATATGTTGTGCAGCATTAATGCACTTGTTTTAACCCAGATTCATTTCAAATGTAACCAAGATGTCTTTTTATAACCTTAACCTAACCAGACAGCAGCATGTTACATAGTTGATAGCGTGATGATGAAGTGTGTTGTTTAAGGAGTTCTTGGCATCCTCCCTTTCAGTCCTGGGCTCTGGTTGCACTGGTTGGCTGGTAATACATTTTAATGGAATTTCTTAACACAGATTGTTAACAGGAAATAGGTGCAGATACATGGCTTTCTTCGTTTTGATTCAGACATACACATCGAGAAATTGCGATAACTTGAATTGTTAGAAAAAAAAATAATCTGCTAAATTTCAGGTGCACCAGCATGACTAACGAAAATGTGTAGTTGTACTTGACAGTTTTTTTGCGAGTGCTAACAAAATAGCCACACCCTCGATCCCAGCAGTCATTTAGGTATGAGGACGTGTTGTTGAAAATAGATCTTAGTTGAAATCTTGGCTCCATTCTTTGAGTGCCACCCTTATCACCAGAGGAAGTTAACCCCTTTTCACAAACATGGAGATGAGTGCTAAATTCTTATAAAACCAATTGGGCAACATTTTAACAAGTTTGAGGTGATCTCATCCAGTTTGAGCCTCTCAGAGGCACCACACATCTAAACCAGAACACCAGTTGTTAACTAACTGCTTAGATTAGTGGAACTTACTCTTTCCAGTGGTACGGTCCATCCTTTAGTCCATCAAGTATTAACATTCATACATTCAGAATGAATTGTTAAAAGTTCTGCTGGAAGATGTCCATCCATTCTTGTTCCTGAGTTATGCACTAAATGTTAATGAGATCAAGCACGTACGCTAATAAGACAACAGAGAGCCCCTGTTTTTAATGAACGAACAAGAAGTGGTCATATTTGGGTGGTCAGATCAGTGAGTTGTAAGGAACACTGTCTTATGCCCACATGCTTGGTGAAAAAATTCAGTCTTTGTGTGCTTTTCAATGAAGTATGACACCAGAGTGAGTTAAAATTAGAATGTGATCGTTAACAGATTTTCTCATCCAACTCCTCAGTCATGTTGTTCCACCATTTTTCATCTCTTCTGGCACTGGTCTCAAGATTTTTCCTTGAAACTCCATTATCAAAGCTTATAGCAATAATATATGAGACAACCAGTCATGCATTCACAGTAGGCCCTGCTCTCCAACATATCTGAAATAGGGAGTATTACCATGCCACTGGATTAAATATTAATTTGTGTCTTGGCTTCCAAAGACAGGATTGCAAATGTTTACAATGGGTATCGTTTCCAAGACCTATCACTCCTCCTCACGATCCAGAGCTAAATTTCACTCCTGCAATGATGGCCATCTGGTCAGTCTCGAACTTGGGAACATGTTCAATGCAGAAAATCTGTGTTGAAATGCAACCATAGACTTCTCGATTCGCTCTTCTCCACACTTTGTACTCCTTGCTGGCTGCTTATTTTCTCGCTGTTTTGTTTTCGGTCGTGATTCAACCAGAGAAATGTAGGAGTCATATGGTGGTCGCCTTTTGGCCATGAGGTTAATCAAAGGGGGGCTTTGTAGCAGCGGCAGTCCTATTGGTACTGAGGAGGAGCCAAACGCCGCTTCTGTGGCAGTAGTTGTTGGATCCTCCAAAGTGGGTCAGACTGAGCAGCACACATACATTTATATTTAATGTTCCCTGTGGGACTGATGCTTTAAACCATGAATAATTCTTCATCGGTGATGCCCGTCCTCAGTTATATGCTCCTGTATATGTACTGTGTGACCGGTCATGCTTTGTAATCTCATATTCAGAAATGAGGAGTGCGTCTGACTCCCTTTTTTTTTTTCTGTTCTCTTGGCTCTCTTTTATGTGTATTATGAAGTTGTCTTTGTGTTTAAGGTTTTTTTTTTTTTTTGTGACAGCATGTGTGCACTTGTCTCTGTAAACTAGTATAAGGGCATCTGTGCCAGTATCAGAAATGTGAGCATGCCTTTATCTTGTCTGGACATTTCACGCCAACCTCAATTGTGTGCTAAGCGTTACTGCACAGTTGGTGTGGATTCATTGGCTTGCGTCGGTGTGTGAAAGTGGCACCACTTTGTGAGCTGGGTGCATGAAAGTGGCATTGCCTCACCAGTCAATAGCATGAATTATGTATGGCAGGAGAAGGTGAAAGCCATGTTCTGCATCATCTGCAGGCTGTTCAGCAAATTAACATTTGGACAGCCATTTGCTGGCTTTAGGAGGGGTTCAGGCCTTATTTAATGGCTTGCTTACAGTTCAGAAAAAAAAAAAAAAAAACATTTCCTAGTCATTTTTCTTAACAGGTTTTCCTCTCTTGCAAATCACTTGCGACTGAAGCGTTACCACTTTAAGGCAGCAGACTATAAGGCGTGGGCAGTGAATGGGGCAGATGGAAGCGATCTTTAATTGGCTAGCTTCCCGTCAGGTCTAATCAGGACTGGTGTTCTGTCATCCAAATCCTTCGAAGATTGTTTCTTTGAAAGACAGGCATACAGCCTGACATGTTCATTTTTCCCCTGAAGGCAGTATCAGTCAGGGTTTTCCCGAAAGCCTGATTTGCATAGGACTGGTACTTCACCACCTGTGATTTGATAGAATTGCAGAGGTTGTCTGCATATTAATCCCACGGAAACCTTCCATGTCAATAATTTGTCAAATAAAAATTTGGCTGCAAATTACCATATTTAGCCAGTCTGATGAAGCTAAATCCCTAGTGAATCAGCATCCTATGCTGAGCATCATGGAGGGGAGGAGCAGGCAGCAGTTTTCCAAAAGTCAGCTTGGGTTAATTACCTTTTAATTTGATTTTCAAATGCATGTTGAAACTTTCTTATGTTGAGACTTTTTACCCTCATGCTTCTTTAGTTCAGGTTTAGGCACAAAAATCACTTTGTAAGAGTCGAGGGTAAAGATCTTGTAAAATACCTGGTTTTATGGCCATCAACATGACTGAGACATATTGTTAACAAATATCAAGTTTAGTGCTACAGCTTGCAAACTGTTCTGACAGTTGCTAAAATTACTGTTTGAAACAGGAACTTAATGGCTGTCTCATTCTCTTTCATCTCTCTTCTTCTTCTTCTTTTTTTTTTTTTAATTACAATCCTGAAAATACAAGCATTATTGCTTAACATTGTTACTGTTGCCTTTCTGTAGCACCTTTAAAGCACCTTTTAAGCAGATGATGTCCTGTTAGTCAGTTTCCTTCTGACTACCCTCTGTGGTTTCCATTGGTTCTCTGGGACAGCTTCAGACTGCAATAAAAAAAAAAAAAAAATGAATAAAATGCAACATCCCACAAGCCATGACCCATTACCGATTTTAAAATTTGTCTTGAGGCAACTCACCAAACCTTTTACCACGAAGGAAACAACATATTTGGGATAGCTGAAGAGCAGCATCTTGCTTGCAGACCTTTCAGTATTGCTCCCAGCAGGCCTCAGTCTGGTCTTTAGTAATGCTCAGATATTCTTTCTCCCATGCTCTAAGAGCTTCAATCCCAGTAATGCCTACCTTCTATCAATCTTGATTCAGGAGAGAGGTCTGGTGCTTTTGGAATAAATGAAACAGAGTAATAAAGGCTACGCATCCATTGACTGACTAAAACATCTTAACCCCATTCCCATCCCTTTCTACATTAGTGGCCCTCTTGGGCAATTTCAGCTGCCTCTCTTTATTACTCCCATGTCAGTTGGAGGCATTTAATATTCCCATGGCACATTTTTAGCTTTTTTTTTCTAATCACTTTCCTACAGTTTAGTCGGATGTAAATAGCCTTGAGTTCTTTCACTGTTGATTAAATATATTTTAGCCTGATATAGATTTTCAAATTCGTATTGGCTATTTACCAGAACTCAAAATCAACAAAACCGTTTTAAGAACATGATTTCTTATGGTTTGGAATTAACTGCTTGTCTTTGTGCTTAAGGGACAATTCTGGCGTATTTCAACCTGGCATATTTTTCCGTACATGTGACCACTGTGGCGATATGGCCTGTAACACCATTGTGCCTGACTCCTCCATAGTAAAAATTGGGTGAAGCAATGACTTGTAAAACGACAAAGCTGCTCAAGCCTCATTCAGCTTTTCATATAATAAAACTTGATTTTGACATGAATCATTAAAATGCTTGTCTCTTAGCCTTGCAGAAAATGAACAGTGCATGTCATTTCCATGGGTGAAGCTGTTGATGACAATTAGTAAGACTCCATTTTGAGAGCTAACTATCTAACACAACCGGACATTTTTCTCTTACCTTATATGTCATTTTCAGATAATTGTGGGTCAGATGCCCGTGTTCATTGCTGGTGCATTACACAAGTTATTATCCCTCACATAGTTTTATGCATTTTTATAGCTTTTTCTTACAGTAACTACCTATTTGGATCCTTTACTAGTCTAATCCATGTGAGGAAGGGATACACACTGGTCTTTGAAGAAAAGTGGCAGACTCCCCTATTCATAATAATCAGCCGTTATCTCTGCAGTCATCTGAATCTTTACTTTAGTTGGCAAAAAAACCCCACTGAAATAGTTCTATGACATTCTAAAGTTTTGGCAGAGTGTGCAAGCTACAGTACAGGACTTGCATAGCACATTTTTGGAGGCCGTTGCTCTTTACTCACACTTTGAAGTAATGTTTTTGGCTTTGAACATCTAAGCCTGAGGGAAATCAGAGCTTTTCACAAATATCAGGTTCATGGGTTCAGATCCACGGGAGCTACAGTCAGTGAGCAATGGACTGAAGTTGTTGGAAATGCTGCGTAAATGTCAGTTGGACTTAATACGTGTTGTGAACTTGTTTGACCATAGTGTACACCTAAATGTACCCCTAAAAAACAATCAATAACAAAATATGAAAAAAAAACTTTCAACTTCTGTCAATGGCTGTGAGTCATTGGATGAGTCTGTGTAGATTCAAGTCTTGGAGTGAAAGAGTCCATGAAACCGAAAATGTTGTTATTCAAACTTGTATCTTGATAGGAACGTTGACACACAGGGTTTTTTATTACAGACAGCCTCTGTCACTTTTCTCACTAACTGGAGCAATCCATATTTATGTATTTTTACATTTAAATTAAGGCATGCACAAGAAGATAACCAATATAGCTTGTTTATTTACTGTCATTTATGCAACTGCAGAAATGCAGAAACATGACCCATCATCCTGTCTTGTTATTATAATCTTTTGAATTACTCAGGACTGTCAACGCAGATTATTAATATTCTCCTGAATGATTGAAATTTTTAAAATGCAGCCAGTATCTGTTACATAAAATTAGAATTTTATTAGTATTAAAAGAAACTGACAATTTCTGACTTGAATGTTACCATTCCCTTAAAATCGACCATTTTGCCAGATGTAACACAATGAGGCTTGTTATGGAGAAGAAAAGTCCCAGTGGTTTAAACAGTCACAATTTTGATAAGCATTTTGAGTGTCAAAATGTTAAGAAGAATAAAAAAAAGAAGCTTGAACTTGTGCATTTGTACAGATGTATTAGTAGTTCTTTCCCTGTTAAGTATATATGTTGTATATGTTTGATCATATTGTATGAAAAGCACATAATATGAAAGGTGAATAATGAGAGGCTACAGACTGTATCATGCTGTAATGCTACATACTTGAATAACCCTCCTTCCCTCTCTTTGTGTTTTCTCCTAGGTAAGCAGTTTCTTTGCTCTCTGTTGGTAGTGGTGATGGAGGAGGGGTTGGCCGAGCGTGCATCCTGTTGCTGTCAGCCCTGGTGAAGGTTTCATGCGGCTGAAATGTGAGGCAAGAGTGATTAAGGTGATGCATTGAGCCTGTGTGCCCATAACAGAGATGCTTCTAGCTGTGGTTCTGGCGAAGTCAGCAGTACGAACACAATGAAGTGAACACCCCCCCTCACTGCACACTCAACCACTGTACACAGGAAGCCATCAGTAGACAAAGAGGAGAGGGTGGAAGAAAGGAGGGTCTTGGAAGATGTGTTCACACCAAGAGCGTTGTTTAGTTGGATCAGTGGTGCAAAGTGCAGCCTGCTCTGCAGAGTGCCAGGCCAACACTGACTGGGTTTGGTTTTCTTAAATGTTTAATGGTTTAAAGGGCTTAAATTGTTTCATTGACCTCTGTGATCTACTTCACCAATTTACATCCACATAAATGGGTGTATTCACTTATACTTGTGCACACTGACTTGAAGGGAAAGTCTCCATATATTATAGAATCAATTCCTGATGAGAGATTATGCTAAAAACCTCACAGTTTCTTGTGGGGTCATACCAGTGGTTTTGAGAAATTTTACTTAGCTTAACGCTCACTTACTTTTCAGGAGGGGTAAACTCTACTGGTTTCAAAAAGAAGTCAGTGTAATCTTATGAGGATATGACATCACTTAAAGTAAAGTCCTCCTCTTTTTCCTCTCTGACGCAGTTTGGTGTTAATTTTTCTAAATTATGATCCCAATTAGAGTAAAATAGACAGGCATGGCTCTTATTGACATATAGTCTCTTGCTCAAGAAAACCAAAATGATGACGGCCATGATGCCTTAAAATGGTCACGTACAAACCAATGGGTGATGTCACATCGAGTTTACACTTGAACTGTTGTCCAACATGAAGGTCAAGTGATGAAAACTGAGTCATATCCATGTCAGTAAGACATGCCTGTTGTCCTTTTAAAGGTATTAAATGGACCTTTGGGGTGGCCGTAGCTCAGGAGGTAGAGCAGGTCGTCTAGTGAGATTGCTGGATCGAACACCGGCTCCTCCTAGCTGCATGTCCAAGTGTCCTTGAGCAAGATACTGAACCCCAACCTGCTCCTGATGAGCAGGTAGCACCGGCATGGCACCCTCTGTCATCATTGTATGGATATGTGTGTGAATAGGTGGAACTGACAAGAGTTGTAAAGCAGCTTTGAGCGGTCAGTAGACTGGAAATAGAAACACAAGTCAATTTATCTAGGGCAAAGATCATTTTGTTCAATTGTTTTGTCATGCTCACAATGGCTCTGGTTTTGTCTCTTTTGTCTATAAATTAAACATACTGCTCAACCAGTTTAGCAATCCATACTACTGTATGTTGATTATTTGAATGTTTTTTATAGTGTTAACATTGGGTTTTGTACCAGTCCAGACAGCTTTGAGCTCCCTTCATTTTGGCACAGTATGACAATAAATTAGCTAAGCTGAGGTGTGGAATGCATCACTGCAAACAGCAAGTCTACATCGATTTTGGCAAACCTATGTGCCACTGTGTGGTAGTTGCTGCTTCTATGACTTCTCAAAATCATAATGCATTAGTTGCACTGCAAAGGGATGGAAAGTATAAATGATGTGTAGTTATGGAGAAAAGCACCGATGTTGTCTTTGAAGTATAAAGGATGCTTTTGTAATGTTTGAACCCAGTGACACATTCAGGGCTTAGGAGTTTTATGGGTTTGGTAGCTTGGCTGTGTCTGTGCAACCCAAACCAAAATACTGTAGAATATATCTTAACTGCTCTTTGTGTCAGATCCCTGACCTGGTGCTGGTTGGCAGCACTGTCAGAAATCCAGGTCACCCTTTACATGAATTTTGGCCAACACCAGTCCTTGTCCTCAAAATAATGTTTTAGTCTTCAATATGGCACAGCCAAACTCTCTGCATGTCACCAAAATACCATACAGGCGGAGGCGAGGCAAGACTAAAAAATCTGTGCAAAGTCACAGAAATACTATTTCACTGACTCAAAGCCTCTGCCTCTTCTCCATACGGCTTGACAAAAATAGGACACCAAGCTTGTTTGGAGCAGTGTTTTCATACTTGTAACTCTTGTACTGCCTTTATTTATGTTGTTTGGACAGGTAAAACAGTAGAGTTTGAATCTTGATGCATACCAAATTACCTCGCACGAACCCTACCCTGCGAAACGCAAGTCATGGTGGCCCCCCCCATGAAACTTCAGAAGTGGCTCACAGATCTCTGTAGCCAGCAGTATTTGGAATGAAGCAGACTGCAGTCTGGACTGATGAGTCTTGTTATTTCCTCTAAACTGACATGAATAGTGAAGGAAGAAAATTATGGCAAACAGCTCTGACACATCCATTATGCTTAACTCAAGTTACAGAGTCTAGGATTTGATATGTTTTGACATTCTGCTCTGCCAAAATCTCTAATCTCCTGGGTTGACAGGTTACCAAAACTCAAATAAATGAGCCACTTTGAAAAGTGGCTTTTTCACAAAACCTGAATTTCGTGTAATTGGGCGGTGTGTGTTCTTCTTACTTTAGACTCTGTAGTATGGTGAGGCATTTGGGAAAACTTTTTTGTTACTGTGAACAAACACAAAACGCTGGAAACAAGCAATGAGGTAGTTTGTTTTTCAATTTGTTTTAAATTGCAACCCATTGGTTCTGATTAAAGGCATAAAACTTTTAAATTCTTAGAAACAGGCAAAAGTCAATAACACACAGGGAAAAGGGGGAATGCACATGGATCCTGTAAGGGATCAGAAATCCAAAAACAGGAAGGAATCAGGCAGAGCTGATGGCTGTACTAGTAAGTCAAAAGTAGATAAGAATACTAGCTGGGGAATTCATGCGGATGGGCTGTTATTTTTCCTACAAGGCTAAAGGGAAAGTGGGAACAGGTGCACATGTGGGCAGGAAGGATCAGGTGATGAAAAATAGTAGGAGCACAGTGGATACTGCGGGACTGGAAGGAATGGCAGGTTCTGAAATAACAAGAGAGTAATGCCTGGTTGACGCTGCACCATATATGTGTTTTTAAGATGGTCACTGTGGTCAACATGGTCAACTGTGATTCTTTTTAAAATGAATGACAGAGGAAGATAGTAGCAACTAAACGTTCTCATAAACAAGTACAACCACTAAGCATCCCTTTTGGATCTGAGCTGCAAATGTGTATTTATGCTTGTCACACATGCAGGAAGTAAGCAAAACAACTCAATTCTATCTCTTATGTGCCTGCTAAAGAACAGACACTGTGATTCTGAAATGTTGATGATGTGCAGAGCCTTGAAATCATATCCAGGGGATAATGTCTCTAAATTTGAGTGAAATATAGACTTTGCTTGTCCCATATGAATGTGCCACAAAATACAGTGTGTGTGTGTGTGTGTGTGTGTGTGTGTGTGTGTGTGTGTGTGTGTGTGTGTGTGTGTGTGTGTGTGTGTGTGTGTGTGTGTGTGTGTGTGTGTGTGTGTGTGGGGAGGTAATTTCTAAAGCACATGAGGTCCCCTGGCAATACCATAGTCCCATGTGAATAGGGCTAAGGAGTGAAATGGGGACTATTTTCAGCTGTAGATTAGTACACATTTGGTGCACATTTGGAGTGTTTATGGCACCAGAGTGGTTTGTACAGTCATTGTCATGATGGAGCGTTTCACACAGACCAGTGGTGTAGCTCATTAGTGTGTCTTTTATTATTTCTTTGGATGGTTGCATGAAGGAATTAGGCTTAGGCAAAACAGACAATACTGGTTAGTTAGGGTCAGTTAGTTAGGGCTTTCTGTCTTTTCATGGGTTTTCTTGATGTGTAGAAAATGACAAAATGTCACCTTATCCTTTGAAACAGAAAGAAATGCCATGGGATTGGACCAAAGACAAACTATATATTTACTTGCATTTTGCTTCAAGTAGCAGCTGTCTTGTGCACACTGACTTATATGTCATTTCTGTATAGAAATATGCACAGTCACATTTGACAAATCCATGGGGGAGACAGTCAATGGAACATAATTATCCTAAGTGCACTGCATCATTGTGCTGCAGAATAGGACATCTTTCCATTTCAAGCCTTCCACTTTGCATTTGATGGAAAACACTGCACATCTTTTATAACAACCACTAGCAATGTGTCATTTTTTTTAAAGGAGTATGGGCATTTAGGGACTGGGGTTGGATCTGTCAAGCTGTGCATTTGCTATCAGAGACTATACTATTTTGTTTTACTTTTTATTATTTAGCATTCAGCAGACAATCTTATCAAGAGCTGTTTACAGTTACTGGGGTATTCCTGTAATTGTGCAATTAAAAGGACTGCTGGTATTTTAAAAGGTGATTAACATGAATACAGAAAGAAGAAGAGGCAAGGTAGACAGATGACGTGTAAACAAGACTGGTAGTCATTCCACTGACGTAGACAGCTGTATGTTAGCTTGCAGCCAGTTCAGAAAATACCAAGGAAAATGTCAGTGACAGATCTGCCCGGCTTCACGTTAAATTCACTGGAACCCTTTGTTTCATCACTCATCCCCAGTTGAAATGTCTAGTTTCCTCTTCCTTGACATTTCAACAGCATGATGTGGCAACTTTACAGCTCAGATGGAGCTCTCTTTGTATTTGTTTTGATTCTGTATGTTTAATGTCGCTGGGTGGAGTGCCTCTGTTTTGAGGGACCTGACAAAGAGCTACAGCCCCTGTGCAACAGAACCTGAGCTAAGCCAGTGTCAGAAGTATAGCAGGGACAAATCCATAATTTTGTGATAGGAAATATGACAAAGAAAGTTTACTGTGGCCCTGGGAAGTAGGTCGGTATTACTCAAGGTCCACTTACTTGGTTCTTGCTGAGCTTTCAACTGCATCAGTATATGATAAAAAATGCTTTACAGTGATAGGAAGGTTGTCTACTTTGTTCAGATGTAACACAGGTTGGACAGTCGATGTTGCCCTCTGCTAACACTGTGATTTGATTCCACTTAATCTAGCTCCATGCATCCTGTAGTGGTCATTACATATTATAATTACACTTGTGTTCAATGTAGCACTGCACAGATGTACTGTATAGTGATTCCTCTATGAATGATTGTGAAGTTGGCAGTGGTATCTCCAAATATTTTACCATCTGTATTTCTCAGCAGAACGAACATTGCTAGCAGCTAGACTGTATGTTTTATTTAATTGTAAATGGAATGTATTTTAGACTCTGCTTGTTTGCTTTGTCTGTTCAGAAACTGGAGCTTATGTCCACATAATCCCATTCTCTTTATTTAAAATAAACATCACTTGATGACTTTTCCCAGAACAGGAAATGTAAACACTTCTATGACCTGGATACACTCCAGATGGTTGATGTAAAATGAAAATAAGATAAAAAAAAATGTGCTCCTTTAAATCTTAAACAAAGCGTGACATTTCAACTGTCCTGCAGTTGTAGTGAGGACTGAAATTGCCTGTTTGGCATTTTTTAAAAGTATAAAGAAGAAATACAGTAAGTGGCCACGCTGTCTGAGCCAAAGAGCCATATGCCATATAACCCCCATAAAATATAATTTCATTCTCATTTTATTAAGCACTTAGTAGTTGATGCAGTTTGCCTGGAATTCCTCAAGGAAAACATCAACGAATCATTTAACACAAATTCTCTGCTCTTTATCTTAATGGCACTTGTAAATGCTTTTAATGCAACCAGTGAATGTAGATGCCCAATCTGTTCATCAGCCAGACTGTCAGTTGGATACTTCAGACTGACACGTAAATATAACATCATAATGTCACTGTAACATGTTGTCCTAAATAATCATAGATCCAAAGTTAATTGTAAAATACAGGCCATTTCTGAGTTTGAAGACTGGAGATAAACTCGGACTCAAACTGTTCCCCAGCAACTAATGAATTGGTCCATTGCACCTTTACTAAACAGCCCACAAGGTTTATGATTTTTGATTCGTATGGTTACTTAATGTCTTAAAGAGACAGGGGTATTAGGAATCAGATTCTAAATTAATTCTAAAATCAGCCAGTTATATGACATGAATCTTTCATTTCATCCTGATTGATGAATGAAGCATGTAGATCTGGTGTAGGTTTCATTGGCCATGTTGGGAGTGACCAAACATTTGATTGTGATTGTTCTGTCATATTAGAGCTGTCAATGCTGACTTATCCATGGACTCTCTTTGGCAATTTTAACTTCACTGGTACATAGTAAAATGTGAATGCAACCCAATCAATCACAGTGCTGCAACATCTGGTCCTTGAGCTTTGGTTAAGATTGGTAAATTATCTGCTCTCTGCTTGCCTCTATCACTGTCTGGATAAAAGTGAGCCTACTGACAGTTGGCCAGATTCACAGCCCAAGAATATAGATTACCATTCCCCCTAAGTTTAACTCAAACTCAAATGTTCTTGTAAAATGTGCTGTAAAAGAAAGCCAAATCCTTAACAAACTTTTAACCAAATCTATTAAAACTCTGTTATAATGAAATATGGCGGAGGTTTCGATCGTTGCTTTGCTTACATCCAAGGTATATACGACTGTGCTATATGAGCCCAGTAAAAATAGCCCTCGGAGATGCAGGAAAAAAAATGATCTGACAGCAGTGTAAACAACATGCTGATATCAGTTGCCTTTCTGTGGGAATTCTTACCCTATGGCATGCTGTTTTTAGATTCAGAGGCGATGGAAAAATACAGAGTGTCAAGATATCCACTTATCTTCCACTTCACCAAATCTGAGAGAGGTTCAGAAGTTTAGTGCAACAGCCGCTCTTTGACCTTTCTATACATTTCTTCTGTACAGGCAGCAGGAGACTCGCGGAATAGCTCACAGATCGCTGTATGTGGACAGAAATGTGAAGAATATGCCTCCACCATGCAGGGGTTATTATCTGTGCCACAGCAAAAGGACATGTCAGTGTCACGCTTGAGTTGTGTTCAAAGCTTAAGAAACCTTTGTGAAGGTTGTAGTTGTCTATCTGTCTGTTTGTATGTATGTTTTTTTCATTATGTTTGTCCTATCAACTTTACACTTGGTGGGTGTATTGCTTGTCGAAGTGCAGTGTAGATGGCGAGCTCTTGAGATCTACGAGAGATATTTATTAGTCGTCTGTTGATACCAGCTGAAGTGTAGTGAGGGGGGGACCTGAATTAACTGTGACTTGGCCAAACAGCATGCTGAGTACAGCTTGATCTGTGATACTTGATGAGATGTGATGGTGTTTGTTGCATGTTGTTACGTAACCCTTTTTGTTCAAACATTTCAAGCATCAGCTATGTAACTTTATGAATGAGTGCTTTACAGGGGAACTAAGGGTTAGGGGGGTCACTTTGCTGAGAAAAAAGGAAGCTCAGTATCAAGTTTGACGTCTGGATGAACGGTACTTACCGGCCCTGCAATACACCCGCTCTGAAAAGACATGTTTGAAACGCTGATGCACCGGGATGTTCAAGTCCTTCTAGTACACAGTGCAGCTGACAGCTTGGTAAGAATGACACTGTACACCATTCATGCCATGGCTTTCATCTATTCTTTTCTATTGCACAAAAAAATACCTGAAGTCGAAGTCAGCATGATTGGAATTAATTTGATAGAGAAATCTAAAAGGGCATAGCGCTTGCTGGCAAATTTATGAGGCTGTATTTACTGAAAGCACAGTGGCTCTTTAGATAAAATGTCGGGGGATCACCAGTTCATCCTCTGACTGAATGTACATGATTTCACGGCAGTGCATCCAATATTTGTGAAAATAGTTTGGTATGGAACAAATCGTTGCACTCCTGTCCAACTGACACACCCATTCCTACCCTGGAATGGAGAGCTTTTACACTTTTATTTCACCACATCTCCTAATGTTTTTTTTTTTTTTGTCTTTGATACATGGACAGACTTCAATGCAGTGTTAGAGTCCATTTACTTGCACCTCAGCAGGAGGCCCCAGAGGTTTAACTTGAAAGATGAAATGGGAACCTTCATCTGGAGGGTCTGTGCAATCAGTGCACAGTAGGCCAGTGACTGTTGATGCCCAAGATACAAGCACAAACGGAAGTGAATGTGATCACATCTGCATTGCAACCCCTCCGTGTCATATGTTTTACTAATGAAATTATCACTTTTTTATTCATGGTTTTAATGAATAATGAATGCGGGGGGAACTGATCTTGTATTTACATAATTTAACATGACTTTGGCATTGTTAGAACATAGATGCATTCAAGAAGAGTCAACATTGGCTATATTAGCAAATATATAGGAACTTGCTGCTTACAGCTTCAGTACAAAGATATGTGGAGTGGTATCACCCTTGGGTTCACAGTGCAAGGTTGTACTGGCAGCATCTACTGGAACATATTGTACTCTCTTGATGATTGTGGTGACTCTCTGACCTTACCTCTACTGACAAAATAAAGCTGAAACTCCAGCTCATACACAAGACAAATCTATAATGTGTGATGCAAACACAACACAGCAATGACTGCTTCTTACAGTATTTGGAAGAAAAATAAATGGATTACCACTTCTTGCTGTCAGTATGAAGACCCTGATGCAGTTAACAGTGGGTCATCCACTGAAACCCCGTTCATTTATATGAACTCACTTCTCGTAATTTGTTCAGGCTGTCACCAATATTTATTCTCCACTGGTTTTAAAAGACGTTATGAGAACATGACCCTATTTGTGACTGATTGATTACTTCAGTAAACAGTTTCCTAATGTGTTTATGGGCTCAATTGCTAGCTTCAAGTCCTCTTTACTAAAACATAATGTTCATTTTTTAAATCATCTTCTTCTTTAGGGCTGCACAGTGGCCCAGTGGCTAGCACTGCTGCCTCACAGCTAGAAGATCGCCGGTTCGCGTCCCGGTTGGGACGCCTGGGATCTTTCTGTGTGGAGTTTGTATGTTCTCCCTGTGCAAGCCGGGTACTCCGGCTTCCTCCCACAGTCCAAAAACATACTGAGGTTAATTGATCATTCTAAATTGTCCGTAGGTGTGAATGAGAGTGTGGTCTCTATGTGTAGCCCTGCGATAGACTGGCGACCTGTCCAGGGTGTCCCCTGCCTTCGCCCTAAGTCAGCTGGGATAGGCTCCAGCCCCCCCCCCGCGACCCTGCAGAGGATTAAGCGGCGTACATATAATGTGTACAGATGATGGATGGATGGATCTTCTTCTTTAGAGTAAAACGATGAAGAATGGTATACTATCGGGTGTGGCTACCTTTGCCAACCTCACTACCAGGGCGTGTCCTAGGGTTCTCAGTCTGATCTAATTAGTATATCCTCCCCAGCTACCTCTTCTTGTCCAACTATGGCCAATTTTTGCTCCAAAAATCCAAGATGGCGACAGCTGCATTGCCAACCTTGAGGCTTCAAAAATTGCCATCACTGTGGATTTGAATTCATTACTCCAAAGTAACCATACAGCAGCATTGCTTTACGAGACTGTAGAAGGCCAACTACAGGGAGATGTGACTGATGGGGCTAGTCAAGCCAACAATACTGCCAACATCTCCCTCAGTAGCAGTGACTAACATCTTAGTAATGTTAGCTGATTTAGAAAGGACACTGAAAAAATAGCCCGAGCTGTCACCATCTCTCATGTGATCACCGCCTCGCCCATTGTAGCATTCCTTTCAGAGTACCCAGCTTCCTTTCGATTACTTGAAATGAATTGTGTTTGTTGACAACACAGGACAGCTGTGCCTACATCATTTGCATATTTAGAATTGATTACAATGCTTAAAAAAGACATAGAGAAAGACAGCAATTCCTCTGTAATTTCAGGATTGTGACCTATTTACTGTTTTAGGCTTCTTGGTTGTCTTTGCTTTCATTTCTAATATCTATCCAATGCGTGGTTAAGTGAAAATTGTTTAACAGGCATACATGTGTTCTTTTTAGTTTTGTTTTTGTCAAAAGCCAACATGGATGGATGGCTGGATGTATGGATGGATAGTTTTAAACTCAACAGGAGGGCCCAATTCACTCCCACTTGAGCAGATGGACTAGTTCTTTGACTAATTTGCTTTTTAGTCCAAGAACATGAATTGCTCAGCCTGAAAAACATTTTCTTTTTTACTAACTGATGAGAAGCTAAAAGTATGTTGCTCAAGTGAAACTGGATCCTTGTATTCATTGCTCTGGCAGCCACTTAGATTTTCCCCATCCTTATTGTGTAAAGTTTCAGAGTTTCTTATTTCATCAAAATGGCCATTATGTAATATCGTAAAACAATCAAAGCTGTCTTTGAAGGTGCTTCATTCTGCAAAGCCAACATAAATGCATTTTCAGAAAGTTTACAGTGCAGAAATCAGTGCACCGTAGTTTCAGGGCTTTCCTCTTCATTTTAAGGTCTTATTTTAATATTTCATTGAATACTTTGTAATATAAGACTGTAATATATGCCCTCGCAAACTGATTTTACTGAAGCTGTTTTTATGCCCACAGGATTGAGACAACATTGCAGTAGACCAAAGATGAATGCATTCAGAACTTTACTAGTGATATTGTTGTCTATCCTTACACATAACCAAATCCTCAAAACACCCACAAAACAGAATAAATAGGAGTGTAGTCTTGACTTGTACATTTCAGCTATCAGTATTTTTGCTTTTTTATTTGTGTTTATTTCACGTTATCCCCTTGAGGTCCTTTTGATTTCTGCTGTCTGCATGTATGCTGCGGAAAATTTCTGCTAGGTGTCATAACACCACCGGTTCAGTCCTGTTGTGCTCATCATCAAGGTGGTTACATTTTCATGTTGGACTCTGAGCAAACGATCAAGTCGAAAACCAAGTTGTGCTTGCCTTTATTGTCATCTCCGGAGATTGGTTATGTGCATGTGTGTTGGCGAAATCCAGAGAAAATGAGTGAGTGAAGCCTGAGACCAAAGATTCTTTATCTTCTAATCAGATCCCAAGCAGGGGAATCAGTTTGGGGATACCAATTAGCATCTGGGCTCAAGCACATCTCTGCTGCTTTGGGTCTCTCTAAGCTCTCAGGTTACCGCTTTTTGTGGCAGTGTAGCCTGCGGTGGTGTATTCATTTGAAAGTCTGAACAGGCAATTATGAATTACTCACATGGGGCGTCATAAGTTTTTCTCTTTTTTCCTAACAATATAGAACAATATTTTTTTCCGAACAACATTTAGCATTTTGAGTTGAAAATGGAACTCAGCAGCAGAAGCTCATCAAAACTCCATCGAGGAATGAGGGGTTGATGTGTTGGTTTTGCGAGTTGTTGCAAGGTCCCTGGTGAGCTCAGATGCTCTGTGCAGCCGGCGGTGATGAAATGCCATCAGAGATACAGTATGTAGGAGTCTTAATTAAGTCAGTCTTCTCTGATTGTGAGCTTTTAAAGCATGCCTATCTCAAGCTTGCCTGCTTAATTGGATGCATGTGTGTGTGTGCGTGTGTGTTAGTGTGTGCCTTCTCTGTGCGTGGGTGAGCCTCTTTGGAAATGTGCATGTCCGTATCGCAGTCATTATACGTGTAAACAGGAGCTCAGCAGGGAACATGTTGCATAGCATAAACCATTGGCATGTGTAACTGGTCTCTTTCCTCGGCTCGGGGTCTTTCTTTCATTCTTTCCATCATCGCGGTTGTCTGCCTCACAACTTCACTGACTGAGATGACTTGGGTGTGGAGGTGGCGGCTCACTTCACAGACTTCACACACACACACACACACACACACACACACACACACACACACACACACACACACACACACACACACACACACACACACACACTCTTTAATCTCCCCTTTACCCCTTCCTTGTTAGGCAGATCAGCCACGATGTGCTGCTCTTTTCAATCAATGAGTGCCAAAGGCAGTAAATCAGGGATTAAGGTGCGGCATGGCACTCCATTCTGCATGCTCCTGGCCCTTCATCTCATCAAGGTGCAAACAGAAAAACGCAGGCAGTTGCGCAGCTATGATGGGCCCCCTACACTTTAATCATCGCCGGTGCCCTCGCTCATCACCACCAGATTAAAAAACAATTGTGCCTTCGCCTCGCTCCCTGACACAGCTCCCTGCTAGTTTTATTTATTTGCTCTCGTCTCCCTGCTTAAAATATTTTTATCAATCAAACAAGCCCATCAAGAAAAGTGGCTGCCGCTTAGATAGAGGCCCCCCCGATTGCTGATGCTTAACCAATGAGAAGACTCATAAAGGCAGATTATGTAGTACAGTGCAACACTCCGGGGAGCCGGTGTACATCTGATTTTGGTATGAAGCTTTCAATGAGTTTAATAGGATTTCAGAATCACTTTTGCCCTGAGGGAAATTCAATAGATGATGGATCAAGACTGTATAATAATAGTGACTTGTGGTCTTCCTTCATGTTGTTGCAAACACACAGGACGGCTACAAAGCTCTGCTAAGAAACTGCCTTGCATTTCTAGGCCATTTCAGATTTTGATGTGTCCTACACTTTTCAGCTGATCAGCTGATATATGACTAAGAATAGATGACAGAAAGACATTCACAGCGCAGGCAGAAATATCTGGAAACTGCGGAAATTGCACAAACATTGCAGGATTTGCAGAACACTGTTGCAATATGAATAATAAATTCCAGGTTTTGTTGTGACTCAGAATCGAAAAGTGATGGCTTCTTCCAAAACATGTTGCACTGATATTCAGCAATCACACAGACACCATCAGCCAATCGCAGATGAGAAAGACAATCAAACTGTTCAACAGAAAGTAGCCTCAATAGATCAGAATGCAAAGCAAAGGATGACATTCCACAATTTTCAGTCTCGCTGGAATCAGAAGTGAGTCACCACTGATTCGTGTTTATCCTCTCAGACCAGAAAGACCTGTGCCACTCGTTGCCTTGTTTCATTTCTCTTCATCCCCCTTTTGAGTTGATTCGCTCCACTTTTATGAAGTAAGCCATAATTCTTTGATTCTGCGCTGAGAAGGTTTGATTGAGCAAGTGTCTGAAGTGAAGGGACTCAAGAGCACCTCACCTGGTCCGTTGGTGGATGGGCGCACCCAAGCTCGACTGGGAATCTGTCAAGGACAAGTCTAAGTGTTTGTACCTGTTCTGAATGCCCATGCTTGAAAGAGATGTGAAAAGCCTGCAGCATAGCCTCCACCTGGCTACATCCCACTGGCTCCACAATCTCTTTCCAAGAATTCTGTGTGTTTTGCAGAGCTTTGTAGTCTCAGTACGGGGAGAGAGCGGTGAACTCTTTTGGATCGTTTCCCCCTCAAGGCTTTCATGGTGTTGCAATGTTGGCTATGTGTAAGAAAAGTGACGGAAGTGGTTTTGGGACGAATGAAAAAGTTCAGAAGTTGCCTACATTCACCCCACCGCAAGGAGTGGATGTGATTGTTGGATTGTCTGTTTCAGAAAGTTACATCATCTGCTCAGGGAGACAAGTAGAGTCCATTTAGTGGTATGGGTTTTCTGCATCACAAACTAATTTACCTATATGTTTCGTCACTTTTACACATCTTCTTTCAATTGGGGTTAGACATGTGCTTTTTGGATCGTGTCATCTTGTTGCACCCTCCTCTTCTTCGGTGGCTAATGGTGTATTAAAACAGCAAATTATTTTTGGTGCAGCTTTTTTTGTATAGTTCATATTGGATGTTATCTTACACCTCATCAGTTTTTACTTTTGCTAATATGTTTGTCACTATGAAAAAAAACATTCAGCTGAGGGCAGACAGGGCCCACAAATGGAAAAAAAAAAAAAGAAAAAAAAAGAAAAGAAAAAATGTCTGGCAGGGGAAGAGCTGTGGTGCTTATAAAAAGGCTTCCAGATGACATTGGAGTGTTGCAGAGGAGATACGATGTGCCAGTGTCATTTCCAACAGACAAGCTCGGCTGTTTAAGGATGCCTCCTTTCAACTGAAATACAGTATGCATATAAACCACCAATTAAAAAGCATTGCATCGGCCATTTCTTTGAGGTTTAGTTCAGTTTCTGTACTTAGAATGAACATCCTCATGGTTAAATCCGTGGTATAGTTTGCACTTCTTACTATATAAGCTAATCTAGTAGCAGCTGAAACATGACAGTATGGGGAAACTGGGCATTTCTACATCTGCTTTTTTAATGTATTTGAAATGTTTTTGCGTCCATGAACACTGAGAGCATTGGTGGATGATAAAACATCAACTGTGTGATTAAGTAGATAAGGCACAGTGGGTCAGGGGAATAGGAATGCACTAAATATCACACATTTGCTTTACCGGAGGGAGGATATTTCCTTTAAAGACCTTGTGAGCATGAAGCATGAACCCTGCTGCTACAAGCAATGTTTCAACTTAACCTCTGGAGACAATGTTTTGACCAGAGTGCCTTTAGTTTCAGCTTCAGGGTCCAAGTCAAAATTGGAGTTGAAGTAGCTGCAGGCGAGAGATTTTTTGGGAATTCTTTCGCTGTTGCTTGATTCGAGAAGGTTGTGGGAGATGAAGGAGAGCAAGATGCTTTTCAAAGCCAATAGGATTTATTATGTGTTCTGTGCCTATAGCAGACTGGATTTATCCAATCCCTAGACATCTTTTTTTCCTCTCTGTACCCACAGCTGTCATGGAGAATATCTTAACACATCGCCTGAATGTGGGTGGGTTTGGTCTGTCGCCTCTCTCTGCACGCATGCCGGCCTGTGTGTGTGTGTTTGTGTGTGTGTGTGTGTGTGTGTGTGTGTGTGTGTGTGTGTGTGTGTGTGTGTGTGTGTGTGTGTGTGTTACCATGAGAAATGTGGCTTGTGGTTAAAAGGGCAGCGGAATAATCACTCTGGCACCTGCTTGGACTCCCATGCGTTGTTAAACATCCAGCTACTCACAAAGTCAAATACAAGACAAGCCTAATGGCTCCCCAATGCTCGTCTTTGTAAATGATGGTGTTAACTACAACTCTCTTCACACTTAAGCACGTCATGGATCAAATATAATACATATTCCTGTGGTTTGTGCCTCCCATTAAAGGTGTCAAGTTCAGCTCTGCAGTGCTTTAAGTACGAAAGTCCCCGTTGACTTTTCAGCTTACTTGTTTCAAAAACAGCTTTTACTTCCATTTCCCATTACCTTGAGGTAACACCCCTCTTTATCACAGTTTTATTCAGGGAAATTGTCAGGGTAGCCGTTCTTGTCTGGAATAGAAGTCGGTTTCTTTGGTTTGTAAATTAGCACCATGGAGAGAAGAGCTTACGACAAACCACTCGCCAGAATAAATGCTGGCATTGTATGTAACATGGATACTTTACCATTCTTTACGTCGCAACTCTACATTTCTTTTCAGTATTATGTTCCCGTGAAAACACTGTGCTTATGATCTGGTTAGGCTTAGGCACAAAAAAAACATATGCTTCGAGTTAGGGAAAAGATTGTGTATCATATATATATATATATATATATATATATATATATATATATATATATATATATATATATATATATATATATATATATATATATATATATATATATATATATATATATATATATATGATCAGTGATACAGGAGCACTTTGATTTTAATGGGTGATAGTAACACTCCACATGAGCCATGATTAATGGGCTCAGTCATCATTATGATTTCAGTGGATGTTGGAGAGAAAAGATTAGAAAGATTGGTTCCATAGCAGAAGATAATTGATTTATAATGCACCAGCAAGGAAAGCAGTGTGTAGCTCCTCACATGAATGAACAACAGTGGAGGGCGTTTGGAGGTTAACAAAAACGAGGTTGGAGGGCTGAGCGAGATTGGAGAAACTCCGAGGGCAGAGTGTGTCGACAGCGGTCAGTGTTTCTCCTCCCTGCAGCAGGTGAGCAGAGAGGCAGGCCAGATGAAAGCTCATGCTGTCGATGAAAAAGGCAAAGCCTGATGCTTCTTCTAGGCTGTTAAGGTGTGTCCCATGTGGTGTGATGGCCCCAGGAGTATGAAGCCTTCCATTCCAACAAAGCACCACAGCAGCTGATTGGCACAGATGTGTTCCAGATCAAACCAAACTGGGTTTGATTGTGATTTTGATTTACTTCAGTTGATATACTGGATTAAGATCAGGCTAATTAAGGCATTTCTTTATTGAATTAGCTGAAGATATTTAAGCTTATTCTAGGGTTGGGTTTGAAAAACACTTACTGCCACCACTGTCTACTTGGCAATTTATCTTAAGCAGTAATTGTAGTTCTGTGATGGAAGTGATGGAAGTTATCATCACCATGTTCATCACCATCACTAAGGTAACACTGACATTGAACTGCAAAATATGAATGTAATACCATGGGTAATTCATAGGGAGACTGGCCATAGGTGTAATTAATCAAGACATCTGCAGCACGGTCACATTATGTCATGCATGTATTTTCTGTTTATTCTTCTTTGTAGAAAATGGAAATTCTTATTTTGTTCAAAGCGTATACCCATTAGGTAGATGTTTGTCACCCACACACTCCACTCCATGTAAATCTTCTAACGCTAACTGCAAATATTCAAAGTGTAGCTCTAGAGGAATGTGACAAGTGAACCGTCGGCATGAAGTCAAACACCATTTAGATTCTCTGAGTTATGTGGTTTCTTTCTTCTTGACTGACACTAAGTGAGTGTGTGTGGTGGTGAAAGGAAAGCATAGACTTTGTGATTTGCAGTCAATCCCCACGAGTTACCTTGAGCCTTTTCACATTTTCCTTGATTGACATTCACAAACATCATTTTAGATATTAACCAACAGCTGTGTTTTGCGCTGGCCAGAGAACAGTCTCAGATCAGCTCTCTGAATTCCTCTCCAGTCTCACACAGTGACAGCAGAAGATGGGTGCCTGATGCCTGTGTGTTCGGTTGATATCTCATTCCCAAACCTGCTGCACTACTTTTAATAGTGGAGCTCAGCGCTGCAAAAGGGGATCTTTTTTTTTTTTCTCTGTTGGTTATTAGGATTCAGCCCACTTCCTGGCATGCTGCGAAGAAATAGATAAGAACGCTGGGAATGCAGTCTGAGTTAAATAAATAAACAGATCATGCACCAAATAATTAACCTCTCAGGGTCTTTGACATGCTCTGAAAATGCTAGAGGGGTAGGGGGTTGGGAGGGGGGTTGGGCGTGGAATCGATGGAGAAAGAACTCTCACACTGTGCTGGCCCCTCTTCCTCAGGAAGCATCATCTCCAAGGTGAACCACCTGTCTGTTCAGATGGTCCTTCATGTCACTCAGTTTTCTTGGGATGGTTTGAGCCCCTTTCATCTTAATAATTACATTGTTGAGCACTGATTTGGACACATCATTAATGGATGACAACTGACGAATATTGCTGATGGTTACTAAATAAATAAATCACAGGTGTGGTCAATAGATTCTGCCGCCAACTTTAAGCCTGCTGTCCATGAACGTGAGCTACTTCTTCCGCTCTACAAACAGTTCCAACCCCGGTTGGTTCTTATTCGAGGTTTAAACCACAGCACCAAGACAATGAAAGATAGCCCTCTCTGAATATTTACAAGAGGGCACCAGCAAGTCAACAAAAGAGTTTATTTTAGGCCTTTAACTAATTATGTTTTGATTATCCATTTATTTTTAATATGTTTTCATAGTTTAACCTATTACATTCCCAGAGATTATATTTACTTTCAAATTAAACATTATCTAACTTTTAGCTCTAAACTTGAAATTTTTTAAGTTTTCTAATGTTACAAAGTAATAAAAGTACTAAAAGTTTTATCGTTTAATTTCCTTTAGCCAATCACAAGTTGTATTATTACATTACAATTTTGGGAAGTCATGCATGTGAAAACACTGGCAATAACAATGCTATTATGGCCGCAGTTGCTTGCGTTCAAGGTCATAACTTGGTCATTATTTCCTTTAGCCAGAGCTACGCATTGAGCCACTTGTCGTGACCTAGGCCAATAATGTATCCCATCACTGTGTACATTTTAAAAAAGCACTAATTAGCTGAGGGAGTGAGTGGTGGTGGCTAGCTGTTTCCTCATGGAGAACTAACACAATAATGAAAATCAGCAGCGTTCTGAGCCTCTTATATCTCTCCTTTTTTCTAGGTCTTCCCTCAGCCTTTAAATTGCCATCGTTTGACAAAGTAATCAACATTGTTTTAATTAAGTTGTTGCCCAGATGCATTTTTCTCTCCCTATTACCATTCCCCCACCACACTCTGGCTCACATCACTCCCTCACTCCTCTTCGTACACGCTCACTGTCAACAGCAGTGGGTTTGAATGGACCAAGAAGTTGCTTTTAATCAAAACTTTGCAAATGTTCAGGGTTGTGCCTTATTATATAAATATAGATTTAAAAAATGCTGTCGCTAAATATTACAAATTCCTTTAAAAAAATGTGTTTTAACAGCAGGCAACAGTTTGGATTGTAAAGTATTCAAGATTTCTATGCAGGATGCTCACAGTCTTTAAACTGTAATGTATTTAGAGTAGATCACATTAAATTGGATCATGTGTAATATATCTTAAGGTGAAAGATTATTTAATGAGAACGTATTCAAAAGCTACAGCATAGTTGTCGCTGGCCATGGTGCTGTACAGCCTCGTTAACAGCATGCGCTGCCGCCTCTCGCAACAATTTTTCACCGCATCTTTACACATTTCCATTAAAAAAATAAACAAGCATATCATATAAGGATCTATCATTTATGGCCTACGACATGCAATGAAAGTTTTAATCCATTATTATCCACACTATTATTTATGTGACCCTGTGTTTTATGTTTCAGTTTTTCCAGTTTTCTTCATACTAGTTTAGTCAATTGATTAACTGAGCAGCATTCAGCTTTTCGTGTCATGCAGTTAGGGATCATGATACGCAGGTGTTTAATGTGTTATCTGTGCGTCTTTGAGCTCTTCAACTTCAAGTGTATTACATAAGGAAAGCTTCATATTATCCGCAGACAAGAGACCCGACTGGATTCTTTCCTGCATTCATTTTCATTTTATTCAAGAAAAGCGGCTGACACTTGCAGGCTCAACAAGGCACTTAACATGTAGTTTGTGTATCAGTCACTTTGTCTCCCATTGTAACATTTCTTCCAAATTCCACCCTCACTGATTCAGATGTTGGCTTGTGGTCCGGATGAGTCTACCAGTGCTCAGGACTATCTCACTGCCAGTTGGTTTGAGGGCTTACTGATGCACTTGTCTGCTGTATATGCACATTTTGCAAGAAGAATTTGCCAGTTACTGTTGGTAAACACAAGGTTGACCATTCCTCCCCGCTAAATAAGTTAAGACAGCGCGAGAGAGAGCCGTAGTGGTTGGCATTCTAGAAAATGAATGGTGGAAGTGGTGTTCAACAAGAACAAAGCAATTTTTGTTTTGTTTGTTTCATAACAGTTATGTTCTGCATTAAATAATTAACACCCCCCTGTATTTTTTTGTGTCAGTGCGGCAGAAGTGCTGGCTTTATCCCACCCACTGTTTGCCTCCCTGCTCTGCCTATGTGTGCGTGTAGCTAAACTTTACCCTTAGTCAAACAGACACACAGACCTGCAGCTCTTACTACAACCATGACAGACAGAAAGCAGAGGACAGAGATGAAGACAGAGACTTAACCTGGTCGCTATGAGTCCCAGCCATGCGCTGTTATTGACTGGGGTCTACACACCACATCCCAGAGGTTGACATCGAAAAATGGTCCCACACTCAGCAAAATAGTCAGAAAGTTACAGAAAACAAACTGAGGGCAGACACCCCATTATAACTGATGTGTGCACTTTGCAGAATTAGGCCTACAATATGAGGCAAAGTATGAACATTGGGTTTGGACTTGGTTCTGTCTGATATTTATATTTTGATGGAGAGATAAAGTCTGCCACTTACATTCACCCTTGAGACCTTTCTTTCCAATGCTTGTGATGCACACAAAAAGTGACAGCTGAGAATAATGTATGCTCATACATGTATGTTTGTCCATGACGATATGCAAGCCTTGTTAATTTTGTTTTGAGTTGAAAGTTAGGGCAAATTGATCAGTAATATGGGAGTGTGGCTTTTCTCTCTCCTTGGGGAGATCAACAAAGGAACAGCGCATGCTTCCTCATACACCATGGAGCATTACTGCTGGCCTGTTACGTGGTATCAGATACACAATTAGCAATTACTCAAGGAAGGATTCACAGCCCTAACCCCCAATTCCTACAGATTCTATTTTCTACACCAACAGCTTTTTTTTTTTTTTTTCCTATCAGTAGCAACAGAGGAGAAAGCAAAGCATCAGTAGTAATCAGCTAAATGATATCATGTACAAAGTGTATTTTAAATAACCC
Source organism: Acanthopagrus latus (assembly GCF_904848185.1). Classification (NCBI taxonomy): domain Eukaryota; kingdom Metazoa; phylum Chordata; class Actinopteri; order Spariformes; family Sparidae; genus Acanthopagrus; species Acanthopagrus latus. Next base: position 21,521,995 of record NC_051051.1, on the reverse strand, counting down.
TCAACTTTTCTCTTCAGAAGTTATTTCCCACATTGTGGACAATAAAGTTTCTAACAAACAAACCATCTAACTTGCTCCTTGACCCCATCTTGTATACTTACAGAAAGTTCATTCATCCTCCAGATGAAAAACACTTTAATGACACTGCTTATCAAAGTCTGAATAGAACTCCCACACACAATTATCCTCCTGCCCTTCCATTCTGTAACATGTTTTTTACATCTGCTTGGAAAATAAAATGATTTCCAAAAAAAAAAAAAAAAAGAATACATTTCTGTTAAAACGTCACTGGTCTTACAAAGTGTAAAGTATACAAGCCCTGTCTTCCATGGACAGTGAGTTACGAATACATCATGTGCTGCCAAGCCATAAAGAGAACCAATGATCCATATTCTCTTTTTCCTCCTGACGAATAAGGTTTCATAAGGTTCAAGGATAATTTCGAGCTTCCACAATCTGTCTTTGATTGCTATTAACAGAAGTGCTGCCAGCAAAAATGTACAAAAGGATTTACAAATAATGCTGGAACATAGGAATGTGGTTAGAAACGGGTCTCCCAGTCCTATTCCCCACTGATCCGACTGACTTTTAGATCTCCATTTTGGATATCTCCCTAATGTTGAGATCAGGGAATTAAGATGTCATGCCTCCTCCCACGCAGCCCGCATCATCACGTACAGACTTGAATTTCATTCAGAAGAAGCGGAGCCAGAGTCAAATCCCTGACCCAGATTCACTGCTCTGCTCCCGTCGCTCTTCCCATTCCGACTGTGTGTGTGTGCACGTATGCCCCCTCAATTATTTGTTAAGTTCAATCTCATAACATGTGCTGCTGTGTTAAAATGCCACCTAGGCATGGGGTGCCTGCAGGCATGAAGCAAACAAGTTAATAGGTATCTTTATGGATGAGAATTATTGAACTGTACTGTTTTGATACAATAGTAGCATTTGTTTCCCCTTTAATTTGTATGCTTCTGCGAGATTTGCAGTGTTTGGATTAAATACAGATTTAATGAGTGTTGTTTCAAAATAAACAATGAAAGGAATGTAGCTTCTGTTGGGGAAACAGCTGAAATGTACTTTAGTTATGCTGCATTTAATAAGTCAAGATATTCAGAAATGCAATTTCTAAAATATTACTTTAAAATCACTGATCTCTTGGACGATATTGTGTTTTCAAAGAGTGTTATTCTTTCGTGAAATTAATGCTGCAGCACATCAGCTTTGAAATCATCACAGAGGTGCTTGGGGACTTGATGTGCAGGAGTATGGTTGATTTGCAGACAAAAATTTGAGCTAGATTTAAGAGTTATGGAGGTGCACTTGAATGCACCATATTTCCCCATGTGCATGTGTGAGGTGTCAAACTTCAATACAGACAGCGAAGGGCAGAAAGCAGCACACCAGTAAATGACACCAAAACACTGTACACTTCATAACATACAACATTCATCTCCCAGTGTGGTGGATAGCCCTCCAAGATTTGCTTACCCAGTGGTGCATAATCAATGTGGGTTGATGACGCATCTCGCTTGTTGTAACACCGGGGCGGGCGGAGTGATATTAGGCCCACATACTGTATGTCAATAAAATATATGTCCTTAAACTCACAGGAAAATCATCAGCTTCAGGTTCTACTTTGTCAGCCTCAATCTCTTTTTACACTTGCTTACTCTGTTTATAGCGAAGGTCATGTTGTCACACCCAGACGGTTTTAAACTGCTGATCAGAACAGAAATGAAACGTATAAACCTATTAACTGTAAAACCACTTGAGTCAAACTAGCCATTCCGTGCCTGGTGTGTGCCTGAGTTTTGTGATTTCCTCCACGGTTGGCTTGCGTAGTACAGCCCAGGGGAGCAACACTGACGGCTCCATTTTCACTGTGTTCCTGTGCCCGGTCCTTTCTAAACACCTTGATTAGTAAAGACAACATTAGCCCTCTCCTGGGACCGTGTCTCTCTGAAGCAAGGGCGTGTTGGTTCTTGTGTATGTTTCCTGCTGATCATTAAAGTATTAAAGAAAAGTGCATGAAGACCTAAGAGGGCCACTATTTTCCCAGAGCTGTGTTTGTGTTGTTTGAGACAGAATGAATACAAAGCAAATAAATGGCTGTTAAGGGGTATTTAAAAATCTACGACCTCAATATAGGCGACCGGTGGAAAGTGCAACATCAGCGTGAGCTTATCTCTTTCTACATGTTGCCACTAAAGATCGCTATCAACAACTTATCAAACGCCTGCAGATTATGGTCATGTGTGCTGTGGGGCACTAAAGACCTTGCTCATTTCCCCTTAAAGCTGATGCTTTGGTGTGGATGGAGCCAAGTGTAGACTGTGGCGAGTGATATGCTAATCACAGCCACTGTGGGTATTGGATCATGGTCAAAATGACTGGAGATCAAACAGAAGCACAAAAAGCTGCCCTGAAAATGCTTTAGGATTCAGTTTTCTTTTTTTGTTGTGACTAGGGTGACCAAATGAGAGTGGGTGGAATTCAGGACAGAGGAGTTAGGATGGGTGTTGTCACAATGGGCATGCATATAAAAAGCCCCATGAGCCAGAATGGTGCTGATCTGTGGGTAACACCAAATCAATTTTCTTGGATGATCAGTATTTAAAGATTCTGCCCCAACAATGCATATATATATTCTCCCTCATTAAAAAAAAGTAGTTTACAAATACAACTGCTGGAAACAAGATATCACTTGTCATGTTTAGTGCTTGTGCACTGAAGGTTTCAAATTTGAATTCCAAACTATTTTTGATGTCACAAACCCCAGTCTTAACACTGCCTTTTAAAATCAAATTTTTAATGTCCACAACGAAAATTCTTACTTTCAGCAATGAATGTTAAAATAGCCTTCTACTCTGAAAACACATCACAGTGAAGGTCGAAGATTCAGCTGTAGGAACAAAAAGATGAGCACATTTTTTTTTAGGGTGGCCTGTAATGTTTTATTAGGCTATAACAAATCAGAACTCAGGTTTAGTCAAATTTTTGGGACAAACAGGACAGGATTCAGGAGAGCTTCTCACAATTCGGGAGTGTTCCGGGTTTTTCGGCTTCATTCATTTTTAGTCAGTTCACGCGTTATGGGCAGACCAGATCTAGATTAGATAGCATCCAAGACAGATTGAAATCACCTCACATGGTGCATAGCATTTACCTGATTTTTGATTGATTTGACCTTCTTATAACTTGTGTGGCTGAGAGAGCATAGATGTAAATTGGTGAGGGAGCTGTGTGAGTGAGAGCATGTAAAGACACTGAAACATTCGTCTTGGTAGTTGTCCGTAACCATGAGTCGCCCATTAATGACAATAAATACTGGTATACACCTAAATGAACAGCAATTCTGCACCGATTAGCTGAAATTGACTATAATTATTTCATTGCTTTGCCATCTTGAGTGATGGAACTTATCTAATGATCACAATCATCATTTTATCTGTGGGTTGAAAACACTGTCGACACAGTGAGGATGTGTGTAGGCCTCTTGCCCTTAATCCAAAATGATACAACAGTTATGCCACAATCACAAAAAAAAAACAATGTTTGACATTTCCAGATAACACCATAATTACACCCTTATCTTTGGATCACAGGCTAGAAAAAAACTACAAGTGAGGACCTTGATGAGATAATTAAGAGATTACAGGATAACAACTTGATATCTTCAAATAACAAGAAAATGAAGTCATGGTATCGAGATAACATTTGTAAAATAATTGGCAACCGCCATCTATGAATGCTTTTGAAGTGAAACTGTGACATTATTAAAACTAACCCTCTCTTACAGAGGTCTGAGGTGAACAAAGGTCTAATAGCCGGTGTCATATTGCTTTGTAATATTCTGTGCTTATATTACAAAGAGTTGATTCAAATACAGAGATTCCACTACACTGTTGGACTCCTCGATAAGCCAGCGTGGGAGACCTATTGCCCCCAGTCCATTGCTGCCACACTCAACATGAAAGCCACTTTCAATTGGACACAAGCATTCAGGGGACATTGTTGGTAGTCCCCATCTATTTCTCCGCACCTCTGTCAATGGCAGGATTGCGAAGTAAGGCTCTGTGTCCCTGTGGACAGCTCTGAGCAGAATTTCCACTGAAGTTTCCTTGGTAACAAAGCTGTTGAGCCTTGAGCTCTTACAGTACATTCCCATTTGCACTTTGTAAAGGTGAAGGTACAGGATTTGCCTTGACAGTGGGGAGTCACTTGTGGCCCAGGCGATGTGAAGCAATTTTGACAGATCAGCAGTTGAGCCATGGAGGGAATGGCTTGTCTGGCTGAGAAACACCACCTCAAAACAGCCAAAAGATCTTCTCTTCTACTTTTACTCTTAGATAAACATTAGTTCTCATTTAGCTACTTACACAGCTTGTGTATAACGTTGACAGCATTACTTAGCTGTCAATTATTGGGATTCAAAAACATGGACTCACTTTTTGTCTGTTTTCATTAAATGTTGAGTGAGTGACTTAATACACTTTTTTTTTTTTTTTTCAAAAAAACACATTCCAATTGGCCAGATCACACATTTATATGAATTCATCTTTGTGGTCTACATGCATCAAGATCATCACTCCCATCCAGAAGGTGGTAGATTAAGCAATGTGGTAGATTCAAAAACACCAGAAGAAAAAAAACTTCTTTTTTGCAATTTAGCTGCACAACATTTAGCGGGTAGCAATGATAGCCGGATTGTTAACAACTATCCTGAATGCAAATCTTTTCTTTTTTATATTTGTCTGAATTGATTTTTTTTTCTAAATAGACTTTCATATCACTTGTGCAATCAACTGACTTTTTATATTCTATTACCAATTCACTCATTTTTATCTGATATTAATTTACTAAGAATCTAACTCCCATGGTGCCCTGTAAAAATGTTAGGTATGTGGTCCTAAATATATATGTAAGCAGATTCACATGAAGTTACTTTGAGAATACTTATCTTGAATTATGTTGTTGAATTACATTAGCAACCCTGGGCACTCTCAGCTGTTATAGCTAAGTTCATCCCCTGTTCTTGTTGCCACAGTCTTCCCAACAACTTGCCCAATTGACACCCAGTGCCAAGTCTGGAAAACATCCACTGAGACAGGACAAACAGGAGATCTGATTATGGCTGCTTAACACCATTAAGTGCAACAATGAAGGTGCCTATCTTCAAACTGAGAGACTTTGCTCTGTGCTCTCCTATAGACTCCCAGTAGGGCTTTGCCTTGCACTGCAGAATATATCTTATCATTCCATACAGCCCCGCTATACGTGGAAGAGATTTTGAATAATCTCACATTGTCTGGGAGTCAGATTAATTTTCTCCTCCACGTGTCCAATAGGTTTGAAGGAGACCGTGAGCATGTAAAGCTGGACAGTGGGCCCCGCTGTATAATGAATAGAGCTCAGCTGTTTGGATTTCTCTCACCATCCAAGTTTCTCATTAACCAGGCCTTCACCTCTTTCCAGCTGAGTGACAGTGTCTTGCGCCCTTAATTCTGACAAGGTTTCAGCATCACTTGATGTGATGGAGCTGCCCGACAGGCCAGTGATGGCGCTCCTCCTCTGTCTACATTCATTAAGACTCCCAGAAGAAGAGTCAGATTGAGGTAGCCTCAACTGGAGCATGTTTTACCCCCGCATATTATGTCGACCACTAACCTTTTCAGCTGAAACAAACAAATCAGTGAGTGGAGATGCTGATAGAGGATATTTGCCTGCTGGCATGTGTCTGCACGAGCTGTCTCGTAAGTGCATGGAAAAAGGGTGGGTGAGGAAGGGATGACCCAGGGGGAAGTTAACGTGACTGAAGACAAGTGTCAAAAGCTAACTTGGTTATCTCTGGTAAGGTGGTGAATCAGGAGGTTTCCTCCCTGCTACCCAGGGATGGAGCAAAATAGGAGAAGGATTTCTAAAAGTAGCATAGATTTCATTGTGTATAGGTAAAAAAGGTGATTATAATAATGTAGTTCATTGGACAGTTTTCCCCATTTTAGCTCAGCATTAACATGAAGCTAATCAGTGTTTTTTTGGTGGCTGTGGCAGAAAACAGACAATAAGTGTGGCGTTCATTTGCAGATGCTGAGAGTGAAACTCCTCTGATACTGTCCAATTTGGCTCGTCTGTCGGCAGACAAACCTTCAAAAAGCACCCACTTCCACGTTTTCTCATTCTCTCTCAGGGAGAGAAAAAAAAAAAGAGGCAAACTTATGTAATAGTTGGAAATGTTGCCTCAGAAGTTAGCAGAAACAATTTCTTGTGGAGTTGCAGAGTAAACATGCCAGATGTCAGCTTAAGGTTGGTTTGAGAAGAGGCTTTTTGGAGTGGAGAGTGGAGAGAAGTTACTGTCCAATGAGATCCTGAAAATCAGTGCTGTAACACATATGAAAATAAACCACTTTGTCTTCTTTAGATCTGTTTCTGAGTGGGGATTCATCTTTAGAAGCCGTTTAACAGTCATGGGAATAAACACAGTTAAAGAGGCTCAAAACCCAAGAATATAAGAACACGGAATAGTACTTTATGAAAAGTGAATATGAGCATGTCCTTAGGTTGATTGAGAGGAAACACATAATACACAAATTTTCAAAAATATAAAGGTTTCAGCGCTATCAGCGCTATCAACCTTCGCATATATATATATACACACACGTACACAAGATTTGTTGGTGTTTGTGGAATTGTTCAGGCAATCTCAGCACTAGCTGTAAATAGCTTCACGATCACAATCTTTCCCTTTTCAGTTATAAAACCTTAACCAGGATTTACCGACGCAATGGCGGGTAATAAAACCACTTATATCAGTCATTTTCTAATGGTCATATGAGCAACAGGAGGCACTGAGAAACTGTGTCATCCTGATTCAGTCATTAAGGAAAGTTACGACAAGAACTGCAAACATTAGTGGGATCATTTTTCAGTTGAGTGATAGAAAGTTAACTGCCAACTATCTCAGTAACATATTTTTTTCCATTCCAGTCATTTTTCAAGTGAAGAATATCAAACACGTGTTGCTTCCAGTTTCTTACATCTAATGATTTGCAACTTCTCTTCATCATTCATGATAGTGAATGAATAGTCTTTGGGGTTACGGACTGGCGGTTGGACAGAAGAAGCAATCTGAAGATGTCACGTTGCACTCTAGGAAATTGCAATGAGCATTTTTCATAATGATTTTGACATTTTATAGACTAAATTATGAATCAATTAATGGGCAAGGAAGGAGATTCTGTATTCTGTAGCCATAGGTATAATGAGCAGCCTATAAGTCTATAGTTACGTGGGTATGGGGACTTGATAGGGCATTCAGATAAACCAGTCAGTGTGGGTTGAAAAGAACTCTCCACCCTCTCGCTTGGCATTTTTGGCGTATCCACAAAAATCCACTCTAGCAGTTTTCTGTGCATTTGAAGACCTCCTGCTCTCATGGGAGCACCCTACGGCTTCAGATCTTCTTGTTGTGAACTTAATGAAGTTAGCCTTAGTAGCACACCACACTTTATGCTTTAATGTTGCCTGTCTGGAGAGTTTCTCAGTGCATTCATTCATTTGAGGCTTTATTTGTGTATTCCCTTTAACAGCTCTCTTGCTATACCGCTGTGCTTGGTATGCTTGTCTTCTGGGCACGCTCTTTAGGCTCTCACATTTCTGCTGATGCAGCCACTCACCTTCACCAGCCAGCCATGGTTTAGCAAAACTGATTTGGTTTGCACATTATAGGGTGGCTTCCTTTCCAATTATCGTTTCTTTTTACAGTATAATTACAGTAATATTTTCCCACTATAATGCAATAAACTGGAAGATAAGCCTACGGATATCAAGCTGTAGAAGGGATCACCAGTTCATCATTTGAAAAACCTAATTGTGTTCCGTGCAGTGGAGGCTTTTTAAACAGCATTTAAAAGCTAATCAAATCAAGGATTTGTCCAAAAAGGCATCTGGCGAGACAGCTTTTTATAGAGGCCTTTGCACAGCTTGTCTCTAATCTGAAAATGAAATTTTACTTTCAACAGTCTGTTATCTTCTCTCACTGTTGTGCATCAATGGTCTTGTCCTCGCTCCAAATGAAATTGTTTTCTCATGCCTGTAATATCAGTAATCTTGTGTATTAAATTGCAAGTGAAAACAAAAAGGCAAGACAAAGAGAATGACTCAGCTTAAGGAACATCCTGGCAGTTGCTTCAGTGAAGGGACAGGGATACTGTGTGACTGCCACCAGGGTCTTTTCTGCTGCACGGTTAGAACAGGAAGCCATGAGCCACTTATGAAACTTACAAGAAGAAAACCTAGACTGAAAAAAAAGTTGATGCAAGGACATGAAGATAACATTTGTGTTTTTGAAAATGAGTTATTTTCCATTTGTAACATTTTGCTGATAGAATTTTGGTTTGGTAAAAGCTATTTGTGCTGGCAAAATATGCAGCCTTCAGTTCCTTCAGTATTAAAGGAATTTTTATTTTTATTTTTTTTTTTTGTGTAGCCTGGCTACTGAAGATAGTGTTCATATTCACAAACTATAACTTTCATAATGAATCAGTCCAGGATCAAAAGCATGCTGAATAGTGATTTAAAGTTTGACTCGCGGTGTTAAATTTGCCCCCCTTGATGCTGCCTTGCAACCTGACTTTGTCCTCAGTGGTTCCATTAATTGTCCTCAGAGGACATTTGATCAGCATTTATTGTCCCTTGTACAATATGCTGGTCAGGCACCTCCTGCTGAGAAACCACTGCTTCGCTCCTGCTGCAGACTGAATGGCTGGGAGGGTTATGTGAGCACGCATTTCCCATCAGCATGCTTTTGCTTTGCTCGTATTAGCTCATATCTAAGACTCTACTGTGGGTATACTGTTATATTCAGTGGGCTATTCAGAGGTAAACATGAAATAACTTTTGTTTGACACTGTACCCAAGGGTTTTCAACTTTTTCTCTTCTGTTTTTTTTTTCCCTCTTCATCTTGTCGTTCTGGTTCTGCCTGTAATGTCAAAGTTGGACCCTTTAGCTGAGTGAGCTATCAGTGGAACGTACACAGTTTTGGCGATTGCAAATCTTACTTAACATCCTCTTTACTCCCTCTTCTTGATTTATGAAAAATGTTACCCCAGCATTAATTGGCCATCTGATAGACATTTTATCATATCTTATCAGTAGTGATTGAAAACCTTAATTTTTTGTTGATTTTTTGTCCTTCTGGACAAAAGCTGTATGAGCACCACCGCCTCATGTTTTAATACTATTTTTATTTTATGAACACAGCTGTTTACAGGCTGCACAGCATTGAGGTGATGTTTGTGGCTATGTAAGATTAAGAACTGTAATATGACAATGGTGAAGTAAAGTAGTTTTAGGTACCACTCATAAACCTAGGTCACATGTAAGTCTACAGCCAACAGATTTGGTTGACAGTGTTGCGAAAGCTAAAGTTAGCAACATTTTGTGGTACGGTTATGTCTTCATTATAATAAGCTAACAGCAAGACGACTCGAATGCAAGTTCGACATAAAATGTTACTTTATAAACCAGCTGCTCTGCTGTATTCTGGCAATACAGAAGTACCCGCTGCCCTGACACTAGACTACAGAACGGCTTCCTTCCTCAAAATGTGAGACTCTTCAATTCATCCTCAGGCAGGCATCAAGTAAAACTGTGTTGAAATAGCCCTTGCCGGTTGTCTGGTTCACTAGTGTAGCCTTGAGACTTTACATAACAAGTTAAAATATGAGATACAATGAGATATGTTTAACTAAAAGTCGTTTGGAGTCACCAAGTAATAGGCCTTAGCAGGGCTGGCCAAATCCATTTTACATCATGAGACAATATAGCTTCTTAGCTTTTGGATATCATTATACTGTGATATGGTATATGTTTTGTCATGTCCTTTCTTTCTTTAAAGGCTGCATTACAGTTAAGTGATGTTATTTTCTGTTCTGCTTGTCTCAGTAATTATTATTTATCAAAAACCTCATTGTATGTACTGTATTGCCCAGCCCTATAACCCCTGATGATGATAATCTCACAGGTATCCCAAACAGATGCGCTCTACAGGATGAAGCCAATGAAACAAGCCAACTTTTTTATAAAGGCTCCTTATTTTTTAAGAATGAAACTTCAGAATGAAATGAATTTGAGATTCTGACACAATGTGTAGAGATAACTAGAAATGTGTCGTAAATTAAACATGAATCTGTAAAAGTTACCCTCCACAGCTTTGTATATCACTTATATATTCCACTCAAAGTTGTCCACCACTCCACAGCCACAGCTTAAAACAGCCTGTGTTTTGGTGTATTGATTTAACTGATCTGGTGCCAGAAACAGTCTCGCACAGGATTCTTGTCTGCAAACATTTCACAGCTCAATGTAGAACCAGACAAACCCAGGTTACACGTTGTTAGTTTCCAATTTCAGCATAGGTCTCCACCTCTGTAGACATTATTTCATATTTAATATTACATTTTTCAACCACTGTGTTTCAGTGATGCAATTACCACAGGAGCTCTGTAGAGAATCGATGAAAAGTTCATCCTGAAGTTGGACTTGCGATCAGCGAGTCACACTCCTGCTAAGGGATATAAGTAATTAAAATCACCCTGAAAAGAAACAAGTGAGTGAAGGCTTGCGTAGACATATGAATTATGACCATTATTAAATTATAATACTGAGTGAAATCCATAACAGATGTTAACATGGTTGAGTTTGAGTGAAGGCAATCGCTTCAGCATAGACCTGCATCAGTGTTAAAAATGTCGCTGGTTGGATACTTGGTAATAAGTGACATCAACCAAAATATAACGATACACGTGTTTCAGTATGTGATGAAGCTCACACCACTTGTTGAAGGGCATTTATTGAAAGGCACAGAAATGCAAGTTAAAGGGAAACAAAGTACAATTAGGTAAGGATGATGGAGAAGCATATACATAAATACAAAGGTAATCCTTAAGATTATTTTGTGTATGTTCAAAGAGATCCAGAAAAATATGTTTGAGGTATACTTGGGGCCTGGACATTTCCAAATGTGAGTGCACAGTAGTGGCAAGACTGACTGGATTGGATAAACACGATTATTGTGAGCAGATGTGACATTTAGTGGCATGACATCAATGTTCCTTTTGGTTAACCACGGACCCTCACACAGCTGACTGCTTCTTTATCTTCATTGTTGCTTGTTTCTTTGTCCCGCATCTGATCCGCATCCAATGAGCTTTTATTGCCAGCAGTTATCATTACATTTTATTGAAGGTAACGACCAGTTTAAGAAAGCATATGTAAGCATTTCTCTGGAATATTAAGGGGATTATAAAACAGACAGGTGTGCCTGAGTCACTGCTTAGTTTCAGATGCACGGGATGTACAGTTGTTTCAGCAACAAGAGCACCAGTCAAGGCTGGGGATTGCAAAGCTGTGAACTTTGCTTTCATTTACATAACCCTCCACCCCGAGTGGACGTCTTGTTCAAGGCTGCATACTCTGATCCATAATTTCAAGGTTGGGTTGTCTGGAAAGGCACGTGCAATAAAAGTCAATTACACACTACTACACTGTTTCAGTGAAGGATTAATTCTCATATAATGTGGGGAGAACTAATGAGCAGTGAGCTGTGGTGCTGCTATTTAACAGCAGGACAGATTTTTAACTGTCTCTAAGACACTGTTCACCATTCTTAGATTTTGAAAAGTGAGCAGCCGATGATCTGTTGGTGATGGTGCGTGATGCATTTTGGAGCTTTGTGGATGTCTGGGACCAGTTTGCCCTTTCATGCAATGAAAATTGTGAATTATATATGTTTCTGTGTTCCTTTGGCCCTCAGAACGTACAGTTACAAGCAGTTGTCCCCCCCATGAAATGGGACAACCCTTCAAGACTTGGATCATATTGTTACTTTGGCAATCCCAGTATTATCACAATGTCATTTATCTAATGGGGGATAGAAAAGCATGAATGTGCGTAATTCATTAATAATTCACGCTGTCAACCAAATCCTTGTATAAAAAAGAGCACTGCTTTGTTACCGCCGGCTAAAGTTGGCAGGTGCTTTATGGCCTAACCCTTGTCTGTTTGGAGGGCCATGTAACATGTAACGCTTCACTCTATCCCTCTAACCCATCAAGAACCAGCCATTATTATGTAACGTCAGCATCCTAATTCCTATTTGCATCAATGCAGTAATTGTGGTCTAGGATTTTGGCGTGTATCTACTTGCTGCTTGTGATGTCGTCTCTTTACCCGCCTTTTGCTTTGAATATAATTCAGAACCAAGTCTGGAAAAAGCCCAGATGGGAGTTTGAGAAAGAAAATACTATTAAGTTTATTGCTACTTATGCCCTCAAGTATGAGCAGCAGAGCTGACCTTTGGTTTAATGCATGCACATTGGGCTGGAGGGCCCATTGAGGCTTTATCTGCCCAAAATAATGTGGAAATTGCTCAGTTTCATTAGTGACAATTTAATGAAACACTGCTGAAGGTCTCAGTCTGTGAGAGGCCTAGCTTATGGTTTGCCACTGCATGTCCAAAAGACAGAAATAAATGCACAAAATAATCCTTTCAATAAGTCACTTTGTCTCATCTTGAGCCCCCAAGACCTACTGACGCTAAGTAAAATAAATAGTTCCATCATGGTGACATAATCTCACTTGCTCCCAGAACCAAGAAAGTTTTTGTTTTGTTTTGTTTTGTTTTTTGGTTCTTATTTTTCTACAAAACAATCCCACATCAGTTGAATTATATTTTATTTATCAGAAGGAAATTATTAAAAAGACTATAGAATAAGACCAAATAACAGCCAAACACATGCGAGGTGGCACGGTAGTGCTCTTTGATTAAGTTCTCGCCTCCACTCAGAGTAGACCAGAAATCAGGGTGGGCTCTTGAATGAATGAGAAAATGCAGGGAGGTGGATTTAGTAAGTGAGTCAAAGCACTGCTGAGTTGTCTGCCCATCTTTGTAATGAAGTAAGCAAGGTGGCTCTGATTGAAATGGGAGCCCAGGAAATGACAGCTTCAGCGAATCACACGCCACCAACCCTGTTCCAATTTACCCTAGAGCAAAATTGACAGTTGCCAAAGTGGCCATTATTCTCGAGCAATCAGGCTTTGTAAAAGTGCTGACACCAGGTGAAAATTACCTCTCATTCAGAGCAGTGCCTCTGCAGGTATACGGGACGTTGCCATTGTGACACAGATAGCACCTCATCCGTCTCACTAGTGCTATTAAAACACAGATGTGGACATAAGTTAATTTAGCTTTTTATCAAATGTAATGGTGGTATGGTATGGACAATTCATCAAATACATGGGAAATGATTAAAGTTGTTTTATGTCTTTTCTTGCACAATATCAGCATAACAGTCCCTTGAGGGAAAAAAAAAGCCTTTCATTGATTGACTAGGTGCAGCATCAGCCCTTAGGCCCTGCATTTTTTTCATGGATATCTGGGGTGTGCATCCTCAAACTGTCAAGCTGTCATGTTAAATAGGATAAATGCCAAGGGTCTTTTCAAATTAGACTGGGCTGTTGTGGTGAGTTAATTAATATAAAGTGGGGTTGTGATTATTCAAGAATCAAATAAACTGTATAAAAAAGTAACTTTTCATTGAGTAAGGACAGTAAATACGTTTGACAAAATTCTCCCAATATAAGCTGATGGCAGAGATTAAGTGTTGTAACTCGATCTGATTATTGGCGGTGTCAGCACAGATGCAACAAGACACCAACAATTAGGCATGCAGCAGCTCTGATATAGGCAGTGCTATAAGGCATGATAGCTGGTTCAAGTGAAGGTACTTGACACTAATGGGGTGACCTCATGCAGAGAAATTCAATATCATAAGTGCCGTGTACACTCCAATAATGTCTGGGGAGCAAGGGCCTGCACTTTTGACCTGTTTTGTATAACTCAAATGTGTAGAAATACATTTCATCGAGGCATATTACATTTTTTTCTGATGGTTTAGTTTTTGCATTGAGAACGTTGATATAAAGGGTTAGGGTTAGGGTTAAAAGTCAAAATTGGTTCATTGTGTGTGTCCATTTTACAACTCGCCTCAGTGTCCCTACCTGTGATCCATGGAGGTTTGCAAGTTTTATTTTTCATTTGCTGACATTTTTGATTCTTAAATACCATGGGAGAAAACCAGCATTCCTCACAGTGACTTTAATTACAGAATGTTACTGAATAAAGATGGTTTAACATATTTCTGTGGAAAGAAACTTTTACAGCTATAGATAGATGTTTTTTTTTTTGTTTGTTTTGTTTTTGTTTTTTTTTCTTTTCTTTTTTCATCTTTGTTGTTGAACTTAAGGTTAATTAATGAGCATCAACTAGCAACGGTAGCAGCTAACAAAGGCTTCCATTCCACACCACACTGTTGGCTGATCATCAGCTGTTTTCTCTGCTGCGTGCCCTGAAACATTCGCTGTCATTGGTTCCTCACAAGGAGCTGAGTGCAAGTGGTGAGAGTGTCAAGTGAATCACTGATTCAGTCCTTCCACACTGATTTTTTTTTTTCCTTCCTTCTATGCACTGTTAATCTTGCGTCTGGGTTTTTCTTCGGAGGACTGTGCTTTGCTGGTTTTGGTTTCCTCTTTATAATATGTATATGTTAAACTACAATTGATTGGAGACAAGGAAAACTCATGTCACATTCAGTCATATGGCGCTATCATGTGTGATAGGAATAATTTACTGGTATGATACATAAGTGAGATGTCAATATCTGTTATTGATAATCATCTGAAAAGGCTGGTTGAGGAAATTACCATCTTTATGTGTTGTGAAAAATGTTCTTTGGTAGGTGTCATTTGTGTAACATATAAATTACAATAATAAGCTGGATGGAGAGCGTTTTCCATTGGGAGTTATGGAGGACAACGTTTGCCCTGACTTTGCAACCCAGCAGCCTACTGATATTTCCACTGTTAGCTCCTGTGAAGGATATTGGAACAAGGACACAGGAATGAAACAATTGACAAGGTCGTCTGATCCCTTTATTCCTTATTAGTGGCTGCCTCCAGTGATCGAAGGCTTTTTGTTTAGTCTGCATATGAACACTGAAAGTACTACATTGTTTTCGTTTAATGGCTATTTACTCAAAAATCAAGAACATCTCACATTACCACTGACCAGTTTGCAAATAATGCTCGTAAATATACAAATTACAGCTAGGTCAAGATTTGATTCACTACAATATGAAAATCAACTTGCAATAATATGAAACTGGCTTGCATCAAGATATCCATATGTGGAAGCATCATTCCTGCTTTTATTTAAAAAAAACGTTTTCTTATTGCTGTGTAGTTAGGTTAAAGGCATAGGCATAATATAATGTAATAAGGCTGAAATGTAACCAGAAAACAAATAATTAGAAACAATATTATAATAAAGTTATTAGGAACATTGTATTAATTAGACAATGATAAATACTAGGGATGATCAAGCCCCTCAGATTTCACAGTATAAAGTTACCATTAGAATATTAAAGGAATAGATTTTAACTTTGACATTGTAGACTTTAAAAAGTTGAAATATACCCCTTTTATAACCCTTTTGAAAAACATTGTTTTTTAGATTTTGTTTACAACATATGGTTTCCGTTAATTAACCTGCTACTGTAATATTACCTCACATGCAAAGAATAGAAAGAAAACCTGAGTTGGTGATTGGTGTATTTGAATGCTGTGAAGCAATAAAAACTTAGAAATCAGTCGATTCCTTAACATAGCTGAATGGAAACTCAGTTAATTTAGGTGCAGAAAGATCAAATACTCATTAAAACCCCAAATGTGTCTCATAATCTTCAATATATTGGTTTTTACAATCTGACCTTCAACCACAGGTGATCTTACAAATTCCTCAAATCACGATCAGCTGCCTGCCCATCCCAGCTGGATGTGCTGTCAACTGAAGTGAGACAGTGCCTGTGCGTCGAGGCTCATACAGTGGCATTGCAAGGTATTTTTAGCAGCATTGACTGAAAGCTGGGGCCGTTGCACTTTATCCCTGACGTGTCCCTTGGGATGGCCGCAGCTCCCGTTTTCTCCGGCAGCTGCCGTGCACCTTCCCACCAGTGAGGAAAACTAGCTGTGTGTGTAGGCAGCGACAGGATGACAGCACTCCAGGGACGGACGGTGGAACTGTGTGGCCCGTTGGCTCGGCTAGCCAATTAGCACATAGCGATTGACCTATGAAACATGCTCAGGAAAAAAATAACACAAGTTCCCCTACAGAGGGTGGGTGGCAACCTGGAGGAGCCGTCTGTCAATTAGCGCTAAAAGCCTGGATGTTAGTGCGTGTCCATATGCTTTCTGGAGTGTCTCTGAGCACTATGTTTTCCGTTGGGAGTTGCTGCATCATTTATCTTATGATTGATTCTCATATTCTTCCTTGCTCCCCAGTCTTTTCGCCCCACGGTGCCCCCTTTGCCCTCTGTCCGTTGCCATCTTCTCCTCATATTTATTTAGCTCTGACACATCACCTCCCTCTTATAGATTTGATGTCTGCCCGGCACTCTCTCTTTGTCAGTCCAACTAGCTCTCCTCACCCCTTCCTTCTTTTCCTCCCTTGTCTCATTGTGAAGGGGCCAGCCTTCACCATGTGGGGCTTCATTAGGTCTGCCTGGACAGCTCTCACTCTGGTAATGAGATTCCATTATTGGACCAAAATGAGAGATCCCAGCAGCGAGCGTCTCTCCTCTCTCCTCCATCGTATCGTGCACTTGGACTCCCTGTCTGTTCCCACGCCTGGTCCATATGCTGTGACTCAGCATGCAGGTGCCGCAGCAGCTGGATTTGCAATCGCATGACAAATGGTAGCCCTTTAATCAAATGCCCATAAAGTGCACAGGGTTCCTCCAGCCGCTGCCTGCACCCTCATTTTCTCAGCCTCTGCTACTAAAGTCGCAGCCCATACTTGTGTGAAGCCCACCCTCAGTTCGCCATCACAGATGTTCAAGACTTGACTTTTTTCCCCCTCCTGTTACCACTGCGAGTCAATGTGCAAGAGGAGGCACTTTAGCCTGAGGCATTTTAGCATTAGCAGTGCATTTGCTTAGGCCTGTTTAATTTTTTGTTGCTTATGTCTTTGATGCTTAATTTCATTAAATCAATTATAAACCATATTACTCTCACTTTTTTCTTGTCAGAAGCCCTTTGAGTGTAGAATTGATCTATAGGGTTTTATTTTTCTCTCCAGCACTAACCTCAGAAGGTAATATGCTCTGACAGTGGCACCTTAGATTTGGAATCTGTCGAGTTACTGACCAGACTCGCTTGCTGACGAGTCCTAAAACCTTTAAGACAAATTGGTCAATTGTCAGCGCCTTCCACAACAATCTTCCTCATGACTGCTGCAAAAACGATGCACGTTAAGATCTTTGCCAACTCCTGTCTCCAAATTTAACCCCTTGCCCGTCAAAACAGAGGGTTTAGTGGTTGAAATCCCCCCCTCTGAAACGGGACAACCCTTCCAAACTCTCATATGCAACCCAGTTGCTAGAATAGATATCAGCAAGGCATGTTTCTGCAAGACCACGGCTCCATTGGAATTGGACGTTTCTTTGTGTTGCAACTGTAGATTTGTTTAAATACAATTACCTATTTCTCTCTAGTAATACTGCTGTGCTTATGCTCTGGGCTTGTTTAGGCACTAAAACCACTTAGCTCCTAAGGGTCTCCTCCAAAACACCCGGTACTGTCACCACAAACACAGCTGGAAATGTCCCCAGGTCTCCTTTAAAATACCCAGTGGTGTCACTCTCATAATACCGACATGCAGTCTCAAACTGCGGCCACCAATTTAGCGGCCTCAATGCCTGAACACTTCGCCTTACCCCCTCCCAATGCAATTCAGCACAAACCTAGGCATGAAGGTGCAAAATGAAGGGGTAGGGCTAAGTCTCCTACCACTTAACCCTGGAGATACAACAAGGGGTGTTTTGTGATTGGGCCTTAGTTAAGTTTAGGGAACTAAAACAATCAAAGTTAAAAGGAAACCAGTCTCCTCGCAACGAAGTGTGGTGCCATAACATTAAAGCCATGGTCGTCTTTGCTTCCAAGAGGGGACAGCCATTACTCCCATGATCAGTCAGGTGCCCCTTCACTCCACAGCTACTCATGCCTTTACTTTGGAGACAGAGAGCCCTCCTGATTAATCACTTAAGAAAACTCCCTTCTTGCTGATAAACTAATTACATTGTGCATACTGACCGGCCAGCGTGATCCCGGCTTAAGGCATAAGTCAAATCAATGCTCCCACTGTTAATTTATCTCCCCCCTGACAAGCCAATAGGCTCTCAAGAGTGAGCTGGCTAATGAGGACTTCCTAAAGGTTAAGTAAACACAGAAGATTTGGGAAGGAGGGGGGGCACACCAGTAGCTAGTCCAGCCTAACTGTTGCTGGATGGCAGAGTGAGAGAATGTTGTGTTCTTTGCCAGACTTTTCTTTGACAGAATCACGTGATCAGAATATCCGACTCAACACTCACATTTGCAGGTCAATCGAGTATTATTGGTCATTGTAATAATCAGAAATAAAAAGACAGTGTTTATAGTCTTCCTTTGTTTTTCTCTGGCTGAACCACTGGTTTGTTCTACTGCTTATGGTTTATCTTTGTCACACATTGGAGGACTGCCATCATGTTCTAGTTTGATCAAACCAAATTACTTTTGTTGGAACTGTTAAAAAAGTAGTAATAAGCAACAGTCAATAACTTTTTCTGCTGTTACTTATACTTTAAATCTAATGTTTTCCTGAGCCCTGTAGTCACACAAACCTGACTCCAAAAAAAAGTTGGAACACTTTGTAAAATCTAAAGAAAACAGACTGTGACAATTAACCAATCCTTTTTTTGGAAACAGTTGAGCAGTGTTGCAAATAAATGCTTATTCTGTAGTTGGTGCCAGCAAGTTGAAACAGGTGCACCAAAAGTCTCAGAAAGTTGTGGAATGCTCCAAAAACACCCGTTTGGAACACTGCACAGGCAAAACAGCATCATTGTGTCATGATTGGGGAAGAAAGGGGCATCCCCAAAAGACTCAGTCCTTCACAAGCAAGGAGGAGGTGAAGTTCACCATTTTGTGAAAAACGTGATTATATAAAGGCTATTACTAAATGAACTCTGGAACAGTTTGCAAAACCATTGTTGATGAGCAGTATAACAGTAAGCTGTATTTGTTCATGTTTTACGCATTGGGGTTTTGCGTTTTGATAAAAGCAAAGCATCCTCACTTTAAATTGGAGTGTGACAGCTTGGTGTCTCTGGTTCTCTTCCAGGTGTTTTTCAGGCTTGCTGTAATGGGCACAAGGCTTTAAAGGCTTCGTGTTCTTAGCAAAATGTCTACTTGGAGGGTGCTCAGAGGACAGCAAATGGTGAAAAGGCTTGTCAGTTGAGACCGTTAATCTTAAATAAAGCATATTGACATCACCACAAGGAAGGGACTCCTCAGCTTTGTTTCTGAGAACTCCTCCAAGTGGCGTAAGATACATGCATTGCTCGTACAGCCTTGTCAGCTTGTTGTTTTGTTGCACGCCGAAAAGGAATCTCTCCTTTTCTTCAACTTACAAGTTTGAATGAAGTTATGTTTTGAAAACAAGGCAAGCCAAGTTTCCAACTGAAATGATATTGTACTTGAATTTGAATAGCAAGAGTGGGTGAATGATATAAACTGTATTAAGCTGGGCACCCTGCTTACTTTCTCATGAATAAATAACAAATGAGCGTGAATCGGTGGATGGGGACATCAACTCTATTACCATTCTGTTGGCCCAATCCAATATGTGGGGAGCAGAAATGAGAAGTGAATTGCTGCATTATGCACCCAATTTTCTCTCTCTCTTTGGAGATATTTGGTGAATGGATTGTTTGGACGTTTCTTCTTTTCATATACAAAAGAATAAAAAGAAAAAGTGAGTGTTTTGAAAAAAAAAGGTTAAGATTTTAAAATCATCTGGTAACCGTCAAGCAATATGCCTTTCATCTAAGTCTGTAAAAAAATTCCTTTTGCTGTTGTGCTGTCACCCCTGATAACCTTGATGAACCAGCTCTAGAGTTCAGACAACAATGTCATGGCCATGCTGTCTTTTGTTTCCCCTCTCGCTGTTGCTTCCATTGTTTATTTAGTCATTCTCAGACAGTTTTCTAGCTAATCCCCATCATCCCCGGCAGGGAATTCAGACAGGCAGCCAGGCCTACATCACACTCCAAACCCAACACAGAGCTGGAGCCTACAGGGTCACAGGTGGAGCTCTTGCTCCTTGATGTTTGTGTCCATGCTCCCCAGCCAGGATCCAAATCCATTCTTCTCACTCTCAGAAAAACAGAAGCAGAACCTGCCAGTGCCTGACATATTTCCACCAGAACAGGAAAGCAAATAAAGATAGACCCGAAATATGCCCCAGTCATAAAGTATTTGTGATATCTTACATATGTGTTTCCATTTGTTGAACTTGCTGTAAATATACATATTTAGAATAAGAATCTACCATCCCATGTAACCTCTTTCCAAAGGTTCTTAAAGCCAGTTGTTTTTCAGGGAATTTTCAATGCTCAGCCAATGAGATGAAAGCTGTCCTGACGCAACCTAAGAGCAACCCATGATCAAATGTTCTCTGATCTGTCACCTCAATGGAAAGATCATGGTCATGGTTAAAAGAGCCCATCGTTGACTATTGAGAGATGGGAGATGGCGTGCAAACCTATATGACTATTATATGAATAACAGTCATGCTCAACCAAGAAGCTGCTTTTCAAGAAAACATACGCAGGGTTGTTCTAAATGTTTTGACGTATGTTAAAGCCTTTTTTTTTTTTGTTTTTTTTGTTTTTTTGGCATTTTCTCGCAATGGCTCAGTTATGAAAATGTTCATATTATATGAAGTTTGTATTTTACTGCATTGACATTTAAGTATTCATCAGTTATGAAAGGACACCCAGTCTATATTGTACTCTGTTGTAAATTTAGTTTGACGCTGACTCAAAAGTGCAAGTGTTTTGTTGTGCTTTGTGGCTTCAATAAGGTTGCTCTGAAATGAGTGAGATTGCTCTGTGTGTATGTGTTTGTGTGTGTGTGTGTGTGTGTGTGTGTGTGTGTGTGTGTGTGTATATGTGTGTGTGTCACGCATGTGGGCCGTGATGGATGAAGGTGTGCCTCGTTCTGCACTCCTTGACACCGTCCCATCTGCTCTCTCTTTCTTCCATCCATAGCCTGTTTTTAGCCTCTGTCCCCCCGCTTGGCTCGACAAATAGTTGTTGTCACTTTCCCCAACTGTAACAAATGAGAGATAGCCAAACACAGACATTAATTAGGAAGCATTGGTTCCCTGCTCAGAAGATTGTAGCTGTTTATTCATGCATTCAATCACTCCAATTATTTTTTTTTACTTATTTACTGTTATTCAGTTTAAGGAGGGGTCAACGCCCTTTTCACCATACGGACACCAGGGTAACTAAATTAAATTGTGACCTTAACATAAGAAAACATCATATTTAGTTGCCTATTTTGGAATTATACTTGTGTGCAAATAAGAGAGAAGTTGTGACCTGCACAGCATTCAGGAAATATGCCTTACTCCAAACACGTCAAATCTCTGTATTTCGCCCTCTGCTACATTACTGGAAGCCCCAGACCTTATTGTTTGGGCAAATAACATTTCTGAACCAAGACCTGACCAACTGAAGCCACCCCAGATCACAACACTGCCCCCACAGACCTGTACAGTCGGCACTAGGCATGATGGGTGGATCACTTTGTTCACCTTTCTTCTTGTGCTGCACCCATCACTTTATTGTGAAAGTCTAACTGGACATAGCAAGTACATTTTGTGCCAAACTTGACCATAGAGCCATTCATGTCCATTCATGCAAAACTGATGCTCGAGGGGTAAAGATAATATCATAGTTTGAAGCATCCTAATTGGATGCATTTGGAGTGAGTACGTGTTGCTAAAATTATATCCTGCATGCCAGCCCTGCATTTTGTACAGTAGCTTCAGGTAGCCTGATTCCTTATCAATAACGTAAGGCTTAAAGTCAAATCCTTTGCTTCATTTTCAGCATTTCTCAACAGAAAGCCCTTGATTACCTTATATAAGATGATTTGACGTCTCCAGTATTTCACACCAGGTTGCTTTCAATTAGCTTGTAAGGCATCCAACAGTTTCAAGGTGTGATTTGTTATCAAGTGTATTTTTACTCCAGTGGCACCTCAAGAATATAGCATAAATCTGAATTTTCAACTATGTGTTGACAATCCTTAGAGGCACAGCTCTGTAAAGACATCTCCGAGATTGAGTTTTATCACAGCACCTTGGCTACAGTTGCATCCCAGCATCTTTGCAGTGGTGGTTTTATAAATTTGTTCATGTAACAGTTTTGAGAATCACTACTTTTGCTAATAACGGTTCCTTCTATGCAACAATCGAACAACAACTTTGGGGAACTGCACCTCAGGTCATGAGCTTAGCAGGGAGTTTGTACTTTGTTTACTTCAAATCGCACGACTTCCTTTGGGGGAGCTGCACCCGGGACAATATAATTTTCTCGCAATGTGACTTTAGATCTTTGGGCCACCAACCAGTGTGCGTTCACCGCTTTGAAAAACAGAACAAGGGCGCAGAGCGTGTTTTTGTGGTAGACTTCCTTGTTGATTTCCCTGACTTAATGATGACTTCTTCCCAGCTGCCTCCCACACAAAGGCACACACAGAACCTTCGCTGGTGTATATTTTATTATCTCCTGGAGATACAGTAGTGCACCAGACTGACTGAGCAGTAGAAAGTAGCTGGGTTTCCTTTCTACTTTAAGCCATGTGCAAACAGTAACATACAAGAGTATCCTCTTCCTCAAAGTGGCAATATGCAACATTTTCACATCAGAACAGCAATAAGTAAATGTGGTGTGGGTTTAGTTCCTCCCAGTGGTGGTTCCTGCTTAATTTGCCAGTTGCTCAATGACATGCAATGCATGTTGTGAAGCAGGAAAAGTAATTAAATGCATCCAGGGTTGTGGAGGTAAAAATCCTGCCAATATTTGTGTATATGCAGCATTAGATAGTTTGTATTTGAAGGTTCTGCTCCAAGGTTAGGATATGCATGGACACTCCCATTAAATAAATAGTTGAAAAGTCAAACTTTACAGATGAAATCTTTAAAACGTTGATAACCAAAGAGCGTTATAGGAAGAAGCATCAAATCATTGACTGAACAGCGAACTGACAACATACTTTATACACTGCAATGTTTAGTCTTCTTGCTTTTGTCATGCCTTTCCCTACTTCCTGTCGTGTTTCCTAGAAGATAAAAATCTGCAAGACTTAACAGTGAACATTTACCTCACTTGGAGGTACGTCAGCCTTTAACAAAATGTTTTTTTTAGATTATCCGCGATTTTTTTTTTTTTTTACAAATGTTCACTTGTTCCATTGTCACTTTTTTTCTGTTATTACAACCAAGAAATACCTTATATTCATTGTCTGTTTTAATTTATTTTTGAAGCGGCATTTTCTATTGACTGCATCTCTCAAGCTGACGGGCTGAGAAAGTCAGTTAGAGAATGCATAAACAAAGTGGATTCTTATTGTACCAACTAACAATGAAATTACCTTGTTATATTTGTCTTTAAACACAGAGCCAATAGAATCGCTGCCTCTGGATTTCCACCGATCCTGTAATCCCATTTTCTGTCCGTTGTGTTATGGCATTCTCACCATGATTTCGATGATACTGAGGTTAGCAATTATACCAATCTCGTGCAGCCGGTTTTGTGTAAACATTTGCATGAAAAGGGTATATAGACGTTCTTTTAGCAGTATGAGAATGTATTTGTTCAGGGCATTGCACAGATATATCCATGCAGGAATGCCACAGATAAGAAATCCTTCTGAAATTGAAAATGATGAGCATGGGGAGAGGGTTATAACTGCTCAGACGACCCAGCTGAGCCAGTCAGAGTAAAGCTGCCTTCCCCCACCCCCACCTGCACATTCCTCCATGCTTGGTTGGCTCAGCTAAGAGTAGTCAAGTGCAATGGAAACCTCAGACGATGCCGAGGCTCCATTCGCACCTCACCGAGCTCGCTGCACCTCCAATTCCCAGCTGGTCCCTGACCAACCCCCTAGCCTCCCTGCTCCTCCTCTTCCTCTTTCTAACACCTCATCCCCACCATCACTGATGCCTATGCTCCCTTTATTACTGCACAGGTTATGGGAGGAAGGGAGCTTGTCCACTGGCCCATGTCAGGTTGTACTCAAACTTATCTGAAACAAGAAGGGCTCAGTGTACCGTCAGTACAGGCGAGGGTTGGTGAAAAGTCAAGGTTTTCAAAGAAATCATTTTAAGAACTTCATCTTGCTCGCTATCAGAGACAGGTTACAATTATTCGAGTAGGGGTTGCCGATATAATGTCATAAATGCTAGTAATTGATGAAGCAATGTTAAACGATCCAAGTGGCAACACAATGCGTGATTGCTTGCAGACACTCTTGGCCAGCAGATATGCAGTCGGAGGCTTTGTTAAACCCACAGAGCTCTGTTACAGAAGAACAGTTTCTGCAGGCCATCGCTCTGGTGAACAGTTAAATCAGTCACACAGTGTCAATAACCCTCTCACACCAAAACGTCCTCTTGCTTCTATTATGCATCATATTTTTAAAGTTTAAGATGCTCTTACTTTAAAATGAAAAGTCTCGCTCTGTCTGTAGCAGTGAGTCAATCCATTTATGTTAGATAAAAAGAAACACGGTACTCATTTAACAATCAAGTCTCGAAAAGTTGGCAGCGGTCATGTCAGACACATCCTGTGAGGGAGTGAGTGCCATCCCTGTAGAGCACGCATTTTTGGAAATCCTGGAGTACATTTCATTAGCCGTTTCGCCTTAAAGCGTGTTTACGTGTGTGCATCTCAGTGGGCGTATAAAAAAGCACCCGGAGACAAAGCAGCTACTCAGGCAGAAAAAGCAAAACAAAACTGTGCATTTGGGAGGAAAACAATTCCCACTTGCTGTTGAGGGAGGGAACAGTTATTGAATGCCAGGCAGCAAAAAGCATATTTAACAAATGATTTTGTAAGACCATGGGAGAATAAAGAAATGAGCGCGGGCATGAAACAGATGACACAGATGTTCTACCCTGATCTTTCATCCAAGTCTGGGCATCCTTCATTTCTCGGAGACTCTGCATGGCCATTAGTTATTTAGCAGCGCTGCATACTAACACTGAAACATGCTGAGTGTAGAAAGAGGGAAACTGCAGTACTGTGGATGCTCAGCACTGAGTAATTTTTGCCAAATTGTCACTGTAGTTCTCTGTGAATGAAAGCTGCGAAAAGGTCAATGAGCCAGTTACATAAACATCTGTGTAGGTTCATTACTAATTGATAGAGTACAGACAAAGACAAAGAATGCAAATCTATTCATCTTTCTTGATTTTTTCAAATGCGCTTGCATTTGAAATGAAATCTCTCTCTCTCTCTCTCTCTCTCTCTCTCTCTCTCTCTCTCTCTCTCTCTCTCTATCTATCTATCTATCTATCTATCTATCTATCTATCTATCTATCTATCTATCTATCTATCTATCTATCTATCTATCTATCTATCTACAGTCTGGCCTGGCACTATATTTTGATAAATACCAGCTGATGTGTGGCGAATGCTGGCATTTATATTATTAATATAAATGCCTTTACAGCAGTAACTGTCAGGGGCTCTGTGGGCTAAGGAAAGAGTGTTTCCTCGTCCCACTCCAAACATAATAAAGATGAGGTTGGATAGGTTGGCTTCAAATACAACAGCCTTGACTTCAGCCTTTACTGTTTTTCTGCAGCAAACTGTGGCACTGCAACCAAGTTCCACCCAATGGAACAGCTCCCCTGGGCTTGCATATAAAACACCACAGCAGCTGTTCCTCCATTTTGCAGCTTACCGCCTCACAATGTTCTCCATCACCCTCCACCCCTCTTCCAGTCTCTCATCCCTCTACGCCTCTCCCTCTCTCTCACCTGAGGGTGTGATTAGCAGAGTCGATTAACGTGCACTAATCAGGCTAAAACACAGACTGACAGATGTAGAATGCCAAAAATGACTTTTTTTTCTGCTAACTTTTTCTTTCCCCATGTGATTTCCTTAAATTAGTGAAGGGCGTCGTGCCACAATTCATCATCAGAGTAATTGTTGCTGTATGTGTGTGCGCCGTGTGTGTGGTACATAGTACATTGTAGACAGCCCTGTGTCAGTACAAGCTTCTCTTGAAATATGTAGCATGTGCTCTGAAGCGCTGAATGCTATTCCAGTTCATATTTCAGAAAAAGTTCATATTTTGCATCCACACTCTGAACTTACAACTCACTGTGAGGTTTTAGCACAATCAGAAAGTAGTCTGCTGGAATTGATGATACATCCCAACCCCATGAGGGACAACAGAGGAATTAGATCCACAGGTGGATGCTGAGTTGGGTCAGAATATTTGTAAAATGCTTCAGTGGTAAACAAAAACAGCATTGGGAGCAGAAACTCAGAAGCAGCTGGCCTTGCGATATCCAAAGATAAAACTGCTAAAGCCCCAAAACTAACACATCACATCTTGTTTGTTTAATCTGTATTCAAATAGGAAAATAAAAAATTACATTTTGTGCTTTTTGGGAAGTGAGCTGAGCTAGGTTCAGTGAGTGTGTGCAACGTCCTTTAGTCTTGTCATCACAGGGAGGGATGCAGGTTTGGAAAGAGACCTTTATCTAAACCCAGACCCAGCAGCTCACTGTCTGGCAGCCTGCACTAAAGCAGAAGACGCTGCATGGAAGAGCTGAGCAGATTAATAAACTGAAGATCAAGACATTGTTTTCCATTACTGTTTGGGTTTATCATATTAAATACACTGATTATCATAACTACATTCCCGAAAATGTTAAACCGTTATAATACATTGGCAAAAACCTATTCTAACCTTGCCTCAGCCTAGCATCGTGTTGCTTCCCACAGCACATAATACTGTAGAACAGGTACAATGGTTGTCCTCCAATCAGAGGGTTGTTGGTTCAGTTCCTGGCCCCTGCAGTCTCCATGTCTTTGTGCAACATACTGAACCCTGATTTGCTGCGGGTGGACTTTTTCATTATAACTGGTTATTGCTCCTGATGAGCAGGTGGCACCTTGCATGGTAGCCTCTGCAGCCAGTCTGTAAATATGTGTGTGAATAGGTGGATGATGACTTGTGTAGAGAAAGTACAGTATACAGTACTGAGTGGTCATTAGGAATAATAAAGAGCTATATGAATGCAGTCCATTTAACATTTTAAATTGCTTCTTTTGTGCAACAAACAGCCCAAAACCAAAAGACCATTCAATTATAATTATTAATGACAAAAGAAAAGCAGCATATCCTCACATTTAAAAAGCTGGAACCGGCAAAAGCTGGAACCAGCGATTAATCAATTATCAGGATATCTGGCTTTTGTACAGTTATACAGCTAGGTTCACTAACCCGTTCTGTGATACATACAGTGATGTTTTTCTGTTGTTTCTTTCTCGGTTGTAGCAATGGTTGGCAGAAATATGGTTTTTGCAGAGCCCAATTTCAGACAATAAAGCAAGAAACATGTAAAAGCAGGTGCAGACCTGCATGTATTTTCTTCCACTTCCATCGCCCTTAATCATATCTTCTTTTTATTGATATGCTGGCAACGTCAAGAAGCGTTGAAAACAGCCTCCTGATGTCTTTTATTTGAAAAGTCTCTTTCTGACACCCTTAACAATGTCTTGTCTTCATTAATATGCCACCTCTTCCACCTCAACCAAGTGTAAAAGCTTTCATTTTTATTTAATTCATTAGGTGCAAATTCAAGGTGTGTATAAAAATTGGTGGATGGAACCCAACTTTATGTGAGCTGAAACATTGGCAGTAACATGGTAGCAGGACATGACAGTGTGAAAGGACTAGAAAAATGGAGCTCTGAAATTGCATAAAGGGTTACATTTTCCCCTGTCTTGATTTTAGAGCTGTATGCTTGAACTACAGCAAGCATTGCAAGGTTGACTTCCATAGAGTAATGTAGAAATAATAAGGCACTGATGAGCTACTATAGTCTCCCAGGATGTTTCCTGGTGATTAACGTTGTTATTAAACAGTGTAAAATCCCAGTGTCTGTGCAGTGTTTCCATTCTCACTGGGGACTGGATTTTTGCATCCTAATCATGAGGCATGACCTTCCTGTCATTACAGAAGCCTCAAGGTGAACCAGTCATGTGTGTAACTAAACATGCACTTCATCAAATTAAGCTTCTTGGCTGTTTAAAAGAAACATAGGAAGAGCACCCGTGGATTTCTCTCTCTCTCTCTCTTTTTTTTTTTTAAATGTATCGCAGCTGAGAACTTACTTCAAAGTTGAAGAGGCAGATGTTTAATTTGGCCTTGAGAGTTTTGTGCTTTGTGGGGAGTTAATGCTTAAATGTGTTCTTGCAAAGCCATGTAATCCTTTATGTGATCAGGGTAGCATGAGGTTTGAGGGTTGGGGGAAATGATGTGAATTGGGTAATCCCCCAAGGTCTTACTGCACTTGGAAAACGGGAAACATCCCCTATGGTCTTTGCATGCAGTTAAATAATGATGTATTTTCTGTACAACGCTCTGCTTTTCCCCTCATGAAATAATAAATATATGAATATACATATATACTATGTTTTATAGTAACAATCACCTAGGAGTAACTATCACCTAGGAGCCTTAAAAGAACATTTTTAAACATGAGGCAACAGTCCAGTTTGAGATTTTCAAAACAGTGGTGCTGCATTTGTTCTGCTATAATACTCTTGACATGTATTTGACTGAAATGGTTGAAATCAGTCACACTGTCTGCGGGCTACTCTTAATAGAAGACCATATTTTACCATATTTTTGCATCGGGCATTGCAGTTGCACTGACCAATTGAATAAATCATGTATGGTATTTTTTTTTTTTTTTTCTTTTTTTTTTTTTTCATGAACACAGCTTTATGATGTATCAAAACCTGTTCAAATTCTGTTCCAGTTGAATTGGACATGATCATTATGCATCCGTGGCTGAACTTCTCAATCTGCCTTCCTCTCCACAGCACCCAAAAGGGTAGCCCAACTGAAGAAGATTGAAACCTTCATAGAAATCTCTAGAGGCTGCAGTGTTTATTTCAACCCCCATAAGCATACTGATGATTTTTATATTCGTATATCCCGTGGCTAAAACTGTGGAACACAACAACATGATGTCACTGATGAAAAATTCAATAGAATCAGCAGTTTCAGTCGAGTTGTGTTTTTGTTCGTCATTTTATTATTCTGGGGAGCAATGTGCTCAGTCTCTTTGTGCACAATTGGAAATGTTGGTATAAAGATGTTGGGCTGTCCTGCTAAAGAATGCCGTAGCGTCAGTGCAGCTGCTAGCCATTTTGGTGCCCTGAGCATAATTCCTTTATGATGCTCGACCCTGAGACAAAAAAACAAAACAAAAAAAACAAACAAAAAAACACATTTGTTTTTGCCAGTTTAACTTTTTATTACCAAACATATAACTCAATACCAATAATAAAATAACAGCATCACAATGTAACACCTAAGAACAATAAAACGAAAAAGTAAACCGATTTTGTTAACAGAGTACACAGAACAGGTCACACAGGTCTCTACATTGTCACATCCTGATGGACTCTTAATGACAGGACTGCGTATCTGTCCCTAAACTGCTGGTTGAGGGTGGTTGATCAGGGCTTCGAGCTGCTGTGGATTCTACAGACCTGCCGGCCAGCTCGGGTTGATGTGTGCCTGAACTGCTTGTAGATGATTGCTCATCATCTGTATCTTCCTCTTGGCCACATGGACCTCCTTGTATGTATGTCAGCATTGACCCTGCATTCATTTAGAAATAAGATGAAAAAGAATCAGTATAGAAAGAGACAAAATATCAAATGGAGAATCTTATACCGAAAACAATTACAAACATTTAAAACTGAAAGCATGCAGCCAAGGAGTTCTCCTCCTTTATAATTTATCAGCTACTTGATTAATCTAATCTAATCTAATCTAATCTAGAAAGTATAATAGAATGAGTTGCAAGAGGAGTTGTTAGCCTACCTTGTGCACTGACTGCTAACTGTTACTGGGAAAGTATTGACCACCGTCACGTCAAAATAAACCATAAACTGCTCAATATTTAATGTAAAGTAACAGCTAGCTGGTGTCAATTACTTGCAAAATGCATAGATATTGTTTAACAGTAAAATCTCAATTTAGCTTTATAACCTATCTGAGTCTGCTAACATTAGCAATAACGTCAGCTAGTTCGAGGTGTATGCATAGGCTAACCATCACATCAGCTGCACATTTCCCGTATCTAAGGATTATTAAACATGGACTTACCTGCAAGTGATGCGCGGGCATCATCTTGCAGTTTCTTCTTCTTTCTTTTCTCTGCTCCTGACTCCTGCTCTCTTTTTCGGGGCCATTTCCAAAGAAAGTTGACAGCCTGCTGTCAAACTTCGTCAGGCGCAATCCAACAGACCACTGAGATAGGGGAGGGCACCCACCTGGAGCTTGGGACGTTGAGTGTGTGTGTGTGTGTGTTTTTTTTTTGGGGGGGGGCACCATCATTACTTTCCTGAACAATTAAATATATCTCTTTTTCTGCCTGTTTTGTGATATACATGCCTAAAAAGTGCCTAATATTTCTATGATGAAATAATATCGGCATTATAATTATTATGACTATGAGGAGTTTTCATTAGGCTATTTTTGGCGCCCTCTCATCACTTGGTGCCCTACACACAGCGTGTGATGCGTGTGGTGATCCTAAAATCAGTATGGCTAGAGATCTTAATGAACAACATGGAGGGAGACAAGGGAGCATATAAATAATTAAATATCATGGTTATTACAAAATTGAATGTGAAAGTAGGGTGGCACCAGGACAGTTCTCATGATAGGGCACCCACCTAACTTTGAGGTCCAATTTATAAGAAATTGGATTGTTGAGTCTGATTCACAACTCATCCAGTCCTGACTCTCTGGGTTGGTAGCCAAACTGGCTAATAACTTAAAGGTAGAAAAAACAAACAAACAAAAAAAAACAAACAAACAAACAAAAAAAAAAAAACAATCACAATCTCCATTAAAACTTCAACATGGATCTATGTTAATTCCACCTTTTCACTGCAACAGCATTTCTTTTTTAATGTTTTTATATATATATATATATATATATATATATATATATATATTTTTTTTTTTTTTTTTAAAACAATGGCAGCCTGTGTCTTCCTTGGCTTTGAGCAAACTTTCATGAGAACAGATAGTGTGAACTTATTAGAGAGACAGTTAAAGACATTAATGATGGGGAAAAACAAAGCTGCACTGCTGTTATCCTTGAAGCGAGGTGTATAAATGCCCAGTCTACTGGATTGTTTGAGCCTGGCTGAGTTGTTACTGTGACAAAGGGGAAGTCAACATGAGTGACCAGCCTGCCAAACGATGCTTCCCCCTTT
Source organism: Acanthopagrus latus (assembly GCF_904848185.1). Lineage (NCBI taxonomy): Eukaryota > Metazoa > Chordata > Actinopteri > Spariformes > Sparidae > Acanthopagrus > Acanthopagrus latus. Next base: position 21,490,501 of record NC_051051.1, on the reverse strand, counting down.
CCTGACAGATAAAGACATTAGTTACGCCTTGTCACTGTGTTGCACTGCAACAAAACAATTTGCCTTGGCTTAAGGTCTGTAGCTTTTGTCATTTTATAACACATGGGCGGAGGAGATGGGAGTAGCTGCCTGACAGCTGTAGACTTTCTGCTAACAGTGGTGCTCCCCTTCAACAAGTGTCTTTTAAGATGAAAGCCCTGCATGCTTTTATCCCACTTCCATATTTGATATACAGGCAGGGGTTGTGGCTGTGTTCTTGTCTCAAAGTAATATTGTGTCATTTGATCTTGGCAGATGGGAAGACATCTGAGGCCTGATTGGCTTAAAAAAACGGTGACGAGCACAGTTTGACACTGCGCTAAAATATGTGCCATCCCGCTTTGAAGAGACAATTAACATGGGAGCCAATTGCTGTTGCCTTTTTGTCTTCTATGTCCTGTCACAACAGTGGCCTGACATCTTTTTGTAGTGTAGTGCTCAATTAGCATTACCCTGACTTGGGAAATGTTGTAAAAGATCCAGATTCTGTGCCAGTCTGTCATACTCCTCCGAGGCTGTGGTTTAGGTCACCAGATGTAATTTAAATTATAGGCAATATGTCATTATTTGGCAGAACTTGTGCCAAATCTACTATTTTCTCATCCAAGACACACAATTAACCTTGTGACTTGCTGATAACTTGCTGCTAAATTGGTCTAAAGCGGAGCTCATTGCGCTGAAACTATTTGTCCCTGAAGCCAGAGGTAGCTTCTGTGACATCAGAGGAAAGTAGGGTAAAGTTTAGAACATGGAATCTAAAAAGGAGGACATTTTCTATTCTCCCCCTTAATTAGCTCATGCCCACATATCCACCCTCACCTAAAAGTTTCTAAATCTGCGGATTGGCCTCATTAGAGGAGTGGAGCACTGCAGTCGGGGATGTGTGATCAATAGCCCAAACTGAGACTAGACCCATGCTGATCACTTGCTAAATCCCACTTCTGATAGGAGTTGTTGTTCGGCACCAGCAGAGCTAACTCAGTTGATTAAATATCCACCTCCCTACCCTCCTTTTTTTCCTCCCATCTCTGCAGGCCTGAGTGATTGCCTGAGATGGGAAGGAGGGCTTATGGAGGGAGAGCGAGAGACTGATGGAGGAATGAAGGGAGGGCAGGAAAGAGGAAAGATCAATTGTGGATTTAGCTGAGAGCACAACCTTGGCAAGTGCATGCAACCCACAGCAGATAATATGATTATCTTGGGAGGAAAAAAAAAACAAAACAAAACAAAACAAAGAACCCCACCTCACCGCATTATGCAAAGGAAGATGTAAGAGGAGTCTTGTCTTCCATGCAGGCTCTAATTCAACAATATTTACTGGATGCCATGCTCATTTTTTTCCTATTTTCTTTTTTTTTTATCTCTGCCGCCAGCTTAAGAAATATTAATAAATAAATCATAAACTAATACCATGGTCCAGGGTGTATTATATTGTGGGGATGACAAGAAGATCGCTAATGCAGTGGAATTGTGCATTATTTGTCAGGGGGAGTGAAAAATATGAGGAGCTGGCACATCAATCAAGGTTGCCATTTCTACATGGCGGTATTGAACAGTGAGGATTAGCCACCCACTGTGAGGAATCAGTGCGGGACAAATAAATGCCTGATGTTTTTTTTTTTTTTTTTTTTTTTCATCCTCTGTCCTTCTTTCTTTTGTCCATACTGTCACTGTGTGTCTCAAAGTAATTATCAGATGATAAATGGTAGATTGTTTTTCCAGCTCCCCCTCTGTGTTGTAGCTCTTGTTCTTTGGTAGATACTGACAAAGAACCAAATCACAGTTTTTTTTTTTTTTTTTTTACATCTTAAATTTTAAGTTTCAGTCTCAAAAGCTGATGAGATAGATGCATGCTGTAATACATTGTTTGTGTTCAGGCAAGTTTTTCATAAAACTCACTGGTCTCGGTTAAACATTTGTATGTCCAGCCAGCTTGGAGCAGAACCTTCCCCCATCCCTAATGGTCGGGAACATCGTAATGTCTGTCTTGCGTTATGATTCAGTGCTATATGTGAATTTTTTATGCTTCAAAGTTTAGATTTCGGTGGGCATATTTGCTCACAACTTGCTCTGTCCCTTTTATATTGCCAACAGTTTTTGATATGAGAATGGACATGTAAATTATGTAAACACTTTATGTGTAAGTAACACTAAAAGCCAGTCAAAACATAATATCAACCAAAAAAAGCCCAAATTCATGATAGAGGTGTAACTACCAAACACTACTATATTAGCTGTGCCAGCCACAGGCGGTGGTTGGGTTTTCAGGGTCAAAAGAAACCAGTGTTTAGTATTCGAAAGAGACATGACATGAACACGTTGTTGAGGTCACACACTTTGCACTCTCACCCATCCATCTGATCTCTTCTGTCAGAGGTTCTGTAGCTGAACGACAATATCTCCACCTTTGATACTGAAAGACGACCGTCATTAAATGCGTGACTGCAACTCTAGAGAACATCAACAAGTTTGTTTTAAGCATTCGACCGAATGACCCGTGCTGTTGTTTGTCCTGGTGAGGACAGCTTCCGTCAGGATCCCTGACCCACATTCATCCTGAAACTTAATCTCATTCAGATGGGGTTTTAGAGAGGATCGTTAATCCTTCTTAGAGGAATTCATCTTCATTTTTTTTTTGTTTTGTTTTGTTTTGTTTTGTTTTGTTTTTTCACAGCCATAGTGTTGTTATTGCAGCTTGGGCCAACAATCTTGTTATCAGCTAGGCCAGCAAGTCAGTTACGTGTATTTCACTGAGATGGTGACGCTATAGCACAACCTTTACAATAGAATCCAACTGACAGTTGACAGGGGCACTGAATTTATAATGAATGTAAATGTGTACTGTTTACTCTGTGACAACCATAGGCAGAATCAGCCTGATGTTTTTGCACAGCAACAGACCTCAGGGAGCAGGTCTGGTGGAGGGTTGGGTGGGTTCTTCTAACCATGACCACAATCATTCCCAAACCTTAATCATGTAGTAGTAGTTTGATCCGTGATGTCACTTTAACCAAGCTGTTATTTTAATGTGTAATCATAACCAAACCCACAACACGTGGCTGACAGATCAAATAATGCTTAAACTATTCTTTACAATGCTTTTTGAAGGTAATGACTCAGTAATTATGTTGTTTCCGCGAGTGTCAGATCATGAAGGCTTGTTTTCGAAGGCACTTACAAACCACTTACTATGTCATTTATGTCGGAAAACTCATTGACATAAGTAGTTTGAAATAACTATTTGAACTGGAGGCTGTCTTAGGTTTTTGTGGTTGTTCTGAGCACTTCATTGTCAAAATGAAATTGTCTGCCTGTACTCGCTGCTTCTTCCTTTTTTTTTTTTCTCTTGACACCGGTGAGGAAAATGTTGGAAGGTCCACATGTAAACCTTCAAAATCAAAGTTTGATCAAATCTTTGCCTGCTCTGGCCTTTTTCTTTGACAGCTCTTGCCCCTTGCTGCCCGAGGAGACATTTAGAGTCACTAAGTATTAGACTCTCGCTGAGGGTGAGTGGGTGAGAACAGAATATAGACTTCTGTCTGGACATGTTGTCTCCAGCTCAGTCTCGGCTGTCTCTCTTTCCCTCACGTAAAGGAAATGGAAGCTGCACGCTGGAGATAAGCCTCTCCTTGCCCGTGAATTGCAGCTGCCACTGTCAATATGCAGCAGCGTTTCGGTATCCATTTCTACGTGTCCTGTCATTGGCAGAAGTGACAGGTAGATTGGATGGAAGACCTGCAAGCTGGGACGGGTCACCGGCTTGGGCATCTGACGCCTGGAAAGCTTGTGTCAGCCCGCTGGCCATTGGCATTCAGACATACAGCTCAATGTGCATTGAAAATGGGCCGGTGAAGTGAGACAAGGCTGAATGCTTGTATTTCCTCCCAGAATGCATTGGAAAGAAGGAGATGATATAGGAGTTGGTTGTTGGATTGAATGGAAAATGACTGGCTGAATTTGTCCCAGCTTTTTATTTTTATTTTTTTTTTATTTTTATTTTTATTTTTTTTTTCGCAGTTTCCACAGTGCGACATTGTGCCCTTTCAGCTTATAACATCTCATGTGATTAACACTTAACTATGACATCTCATGTGTTGGTTTAATAGTGAATAATGAAAAGTGATGTTTCACACATTGTGAAAACCTTCATGATGGCAGAATTGTACCTGAGGCCAAAATCAACTTTTATGAAATTGAACATTGTGAAAAATGATATTAAGAAGCAATTTATATTTTATTGTCATGGCGTGTCCTGCCATTTTAATGATATCAAGACATCATATTCAATCAAATATAGAAGGCTTTTGCAGTTTCATTTTCAATTTTAAAAAGACCACTTCAGCATCCACTTTCATCATTATTGTGGCATTGTCAAGCTGAAGTTGAAACAAAGTTGGCTGAGCTTTTTGATTTCAATTTTCATCTTGGAAGCAATTGTGCATATCAAGGTAGGAAATGAAAATGGGATTTTAAACTATTATTTTGGTTATATCATAAATTATGATGAAAAAACACAATATCAATGAGTTTCATAATACAGGGGAACATTTAGTATAATTTAATTTAAAAAAGAGGATTGACACATCATGCATTGTTGCTTAATGTGTGCCTAGATACTACTAAATTGGCAGCGCAAATTACTTTGCAGCATATTAACGCCGCTCTGTGTTTAAAATATGGTTTGGAACTGTTTGATAAATGAGGCCCATTTTATTTAAACAGCACACCTACCGGGCGACAGCCAATTACCCTTGCAGGCCAGCATGCAGGAATTCGGTCCTCAATATGTTTTGACAGGGTGGTGCTATATCATAGTTAGCCCCGCAGACACACTCGTCAGCCTCATACTTGATCCTGAACACAAAAGCTGTCAGCCAGGTCAGAGGCTCGGGGGGGCTGACATTGTCTGCAAAACACAGCCATATCTTCCAACAAATGGGACATGGCTTTGATGTTGTGATGGTGGTTTACGTGTGGGTGGGTGAGAGGGTGGGAGGCACCCAGAAGGCCCCCTGCCTGTGTTGTTGAGTGACATTATAAGACTCGCATAGGCAGGGTGACAGAATCAACTAAAGAATGCAGAGGCCCTGAGAAAATAACACTACATCGATAGATCCAAGCCTCAGCCAATATTTCACTAAACAGAAAAGGCTGAAATGGCATTCTTAAAGAAGTACTCCAATATTTGTTTATTCTACTTTTCCATCAAATCCTGAGTCAGATAAGAATACTGATAGTATTTTCATCCCCATGTACCCAGTAGCTCTGGGACATGACGACCTAAATTCCACCAGGTATCACCCTGTGATCTGTGTCTGATATCACATCAGTAAAAAGGGAAAGCATCATGTAAATGCAGGTGGAACCATTGCAGTTTGAAGGGGATCAGATTGAAACCACATCTGGAGGTAACCTGGCACACTCTTCAATCGGACGTGATCACAATATGGGGATTCAGGATTCACGTGACATGAATTTGCTAATGTTTTAATGCAGAGGTGTTGTTATTAAGATAATAGATTCAGATATATATCACATAGTAAAATGTGCTTTGAAGACAAGCACTCTCGCTGCCTTATTTACATTTTGTATTACACTTACATTCATCAAAGCGGCCTGCGTCTTCTGCGACAGCAAGGTGCACTTGATGCGGGGATAATTAGCAACCTGGCACTTAATCTTTGAGAGCCTTTGATTAAATCATAGCAAACATAAGATATATAAACCATAATGTTACATGGGCTCATGAGATTTTTCCAGAATATATTGTCTCATGTAATCATTCAAAGAAATCAACTGTTCTCCCAAGACAACCCCATCAATCGTTTGTGCGAAGGGATAGATGCAATCCGTGTTTACATTAATAACCGAAGACCTTTCCCTAAACCTAAGTCAGTCATTTTTGTGCCTAAAGCAAACCTCAGCTGTAGCTGTGGCAGATCAGAAAACAGAAATGGCACTGACAAATGATGCCATCCAATAGTGGGATGAGATCAGAATATGCTGACATGGAATGTTTCTAAAAAGTAATGTGCAAGGACGCATTTTGAGGTTTGCTTTTCAGGACTTTTTGGACTCTTTGGGGAGGACTTAAAGAAACAGAGGAAAAAAAAAAAAAAGATGGCACTTCATGCTTTCAGTCTTTGCACCTGGCTAGGCTAATCATGCTGTAAACCTACATAAAGGTAACACTTAGACATTAACATTAAATGTCCTTATGAGTTATTTTTCCCTTGTGCACAAACAGCCTCATCTCTTTTGGCCCGCTCTATTCCTCCACAGCACTTTTCCTGATTTTGTGTTTTGATGATGTTGTAGAAAACACCGACCCACAAAAATCTCTTGGTGGTGTTAATCTTGATTGAGATCTGGTGATTTTGAAAGCCACAACACAGAATTTGATGCTTTTTCATACTCATCAAAGAATTCAATGAGTCCCTCTGTCCTGTCTGGAAGTTCCTGTGTTTGTTTTTCTCTGCTCATTTATTCAGGGTTTTCCTCTCATTTCTCCCCAGTCACTGCAAAGGTTTCATGATCTAACTTCATGTCTGTGAACTCCCTACACACAGATATCATATAATAAGATTTATGATGTTATTTATGAGAAACCTTGAAATGTGAATCATACTATATTGATAATGTTCCTGTCATGATCCAGTTTATGGGAGCTTTTATTGCAGTGTATACATATTTCATTCCTTAATGATTTTCAAGCCTGCCCGCCTCCTTATACAATGTACCTTAGCACTACAGGAGCTGTAAACTGTTTTTTTGTTATATAAGGTATCTGATGCAAACTAGCCACGGCGGTCCAGCTTAAGGTCAGCCAAGGAGACCTTTCGCCTGAGGCAGGAGGAAACGAACAACTGTTCACGTGGAAAGCCTGTCACTGTGTGTGTATGTGCACAATCCCCTGCAGAGAAGTAGGGCATTTTCAGGCTTAAATCAAAGCGACAGGTGCACCACGAACCCCCTGTTTATACAGTTGTCACTGTGTGTCCAATTTTAGCAAACCTCTAAGTTTATCTGAGGTACCTGGAAATTGCTCTGGCAGGTTATTAGAAAATGTTTATTGGCTGTCATTTAGTGTGTAAGTGTGTTGCTCCATAAAGCAACTACAGGTAATTTAAGATTAGATGCAATCAATGACAATTATTTTGTCATCTCCACTGCCATTAATCTGAATCATAACATCATCTTTCCCAAAAAGAAGCAAAAAATAAACAAGCCTCACAGTCTCCTGCAGGTTCTTGTAAGGTTGTACTGCACATGTATCTAAATGCTAAACACCGGCATGCTAACAAAAACGACAATCTGATAATGTTTTCAAAGTGGCACAAAGTGCTACACAATTAGACCTTCTGTTAATATGGTTCATCCTTTGGGGAACATGAATGTCTCAATCAAAACTCATGACAGTCCATTAAATAGTTACCAAGATGCTCTAAACCAACAGTGCTAACCTATTTGTGACACCAGATGAAAAGATCGCCGTAGTTATAGTGATGTATCCTCTGTTAACCATCAATGTCTGTCACAGTTTCACTAAAATCATCAGTAGTCATCATCAGGATATCTTGGAATGTATCTACCAGATTTCATGGCACTCCATTCAACAGCTATGGAGATACATCACTTCCTAAATCAAGAAATTATGAATTTTTATAATCCTAAATTCATTTACTTTGTGAGAGCTTTATGAGAACACTCGCAGAGACTTGGATTTAAATTCAGGAGGTTCAGTCACTCTCAATGGGCTGCTCAGCATGGAGAGACGTTTGGGAAAGGAGCTATTTCAAATTAGCAGTAAACTTCATGTGAGCATGCAGTGACATTTTTAGCCAGTGCCAAAAGTAAATTCTTAATCATTTACCAAAACTGAGTTGCCCAGGTACTACTCCATCCACAGTGGTATGAATATTCAGTGACTTCTCTGTCTGCGTTAATGAGTCTGTCAAAAACAACGCTAAAGGAAATTTCCCTGTAAGGCATTTGATTCATGCTTTGGTCACTAACTTCACAGTAGACGTTTACCTGAACGCAGCTCACTGTATACCTGTATACATTGTATACCATCGTTAACCATGTGATCTGGCTCGCCAATTTCTTATCTTTGTTGATAGCTGGTTTTGCGTTGGGTTCAGGTGATATTGTGGGCACTCCAAAAATGAAATTAGGTTGCTTCCAACTCACTCTGTACATATTTAATGTGTTATAACTCCCACAAAAAAAAAGATAAATATATATATATATATATATATATATATATATATATATATATATATATATATATATATATATATATATATATATATATATTTTTTTTTTTTTTTTTTTTTCTATCATGATTGCTGGAACACTTGGATTTTTTCATTATGTTGGGCTGCTGACATTGGTGGATATTGTGTTATGTATACTGGCTTATGTTGACACGTATTAGCAATTCATGAGTCCAGGTGGGAGATATCAGAGCCTGCATGAAAAAAGAAGGGAATTGGATGAAGGCAGTCGTTGTGGATGTTTCTGTTGAAAGGATGCTATTTTTAATCAGGTTTTGAGTTGAACTGTTGGAGATTATGTTGGCCCTGTGTGTGTTTATTCAACAGGCTGAGTGCAGGCAAACATTAGCTGCATATAGCTGTGCTGATGACAGTATGAATACAGTAATTGTCCAGAGAAAAAACAGGCGGAGGATGATTCAGGATGAAAATAACCTCAACCTAACACAAAAAGTTGACTTGGCTACATTTAAAACAATGCGCTGTTCCATTGTTCGTGACACAGAGACACATGCAGATGAAAAACAGAGCTTAAAAAAGCCTAAATGTAGAAAGTAACCAAAGTGCTTATCGTTATGTACTTTAAAATGGTAACTGACATGTTATTACTGCAACTATCTTTTCCTCTGTTACTCACAGGCCCGCAGTGTCAGGAAATAAAATGAAATCTGGGTCACATTGTGAGACATTTGCCTTTGGAGTGCACTTTGCTCCATTGCCATTTCATTTTTTTTTTTCCATTCCAAATGACCTTTATAGTCCTTATTACCCAAAAAGCTTTGCCTTACATCATCATTCTCCACTAATTGCTCTTTGCAGCAGTGCAATCACAAATAGACAAAACTTGCCCTGTAGAATTAAAATTTTGAAGTAACTTCAATTGGAATTATTTTTACGTATTCATTTAATTGATGCTAATAATATCAGATGGCACAGTGAAGATTAAACAACATGATAGATTTATTTATGTCTTTATTTGCCCTTCAGTTAAAATTTGCCCATGCACTTGCGATCTACAGAGAACAGAAAAATATGAGTATCTTCTTTGTTCTCAAGAACACAGTAATTGGCACAAACAACAGGTGTTATTTAACTGCAAGACCGTGAGAGTTGAAGTGCAGTTTATGCAAGCATTAACCTTATGAGCACATAAAAAAAAAACAAAAAAACAAAAAAAAAAAAAACTTTTACATAGGTTGGGATGTGATCAACACTGATGGCCAACTATGAGCTCAAGCATGAAGATGGTCTACAGATGAGAAGCGGTGGAATGCAAAGCAGGATGTAAATTAGTGGAGACGTCAGGCCAAACCAGGAGGAAGACGTCTTAATCCTAACTGGGGGTGTAGCACATGACGGTGACACCTTTCATCCTCATGCCAACATCTCTCTTATGTTGTATGGGATCATAGACATAGTCCAAGCATGCTGCCAACATGTATTGCGGGCTACCTTTAAAAGCTGATGGCAGGCGCAATCTCCAGGCAGCTAATTAATATCTTCATTAGTATGCGTACACGACTGTGAACATGCAAAGAAGCGGGGGGGAGCTGTGACACGTCCCATTTAAGAGGTTCAGAAGCCTTGTGCTGATTCCTGATCTCTGAAAGTAGAAACTGGGACCTAGGAACATAGTATTAAACCATGATGAGTTCATATACCATAGCTCCAGCGTGGTGACTAAGAAGCTTATGCAACAGCAAAAGGGAATTAATTAAGGGCTCCGTAAAGCTCCTGTTGGTAAGATAGGAATACTGACACTTTGGGTTCCCCAGTCTTTCAGCTGAAGCTTTGGGTTTCCCAACTTATTAAATACTAACGCTGTTCGGATTGTAGGTTGGGTCAGCTGTCATCTGATAGAGTAACCCCACTAAGTTAGGAATGAGCCTCAAAAATGTACTATTTTACCAGCCGGAGTTTTCATCAGTGATGTGACTAACAAAGTGACACTAACAGATTCACCTCTGACCCGGAATGTACACTTCCAGATAATACTATTTACATTATGAACACAATAATTACATGTACATAATTTCAGTTTTAGAGGAGGTCCATTGTTAATATGCATGGAAATCAAAGATTTGTGCATTGTATGCACTTTTTTTTATCCAGGAGGGCTCAAACGCTCTTGCAAGTCTTTTGGATCACCAGGACTTGACGTGTCTTCTTGGTCCCTAGTATGACTAAAGTGAGTCAGTGTCCAAATCGTGCAATCGGGTTAGGCAGGATCCTGCTTTGGTCTGTCAGTACTGTTATGTCTGAATCCAACCACGCTCTCTTGTTGTTTGTGTCTGCTCTTTTTTTTTTTTTTTTTGGTGCAGCTGCCATTGTCAGCGTCTCTTTTTCTGTGACCTTCATTTCGGATCAGCTGTAATTTGCCTCAGGTCCATCCATGTTGGGTGTGACTGTCCCTTTTCCAAATTTAAATCTTTTGTTTGTCCATACATTGGCCAGAACTGCAAGGCCTGAGCAGAGACTGAACTTCAGCTACAATTATCTAATTTAGAGGACATATAGTATGAGATTTCATTTTTCAACACTATAATCTTCTCACAAATGTGTCATAGGTTCAGTGGTTAATCAACAGTGAGGATGTCTGCGCCATGTCGAAAATTTGGAATTGCTTTTGGTGCATGATGGCATTGTTCTGATCCCTTTCCTCCCACTGGATGATTGTGGGCCCGTGGTGTCACATTTTCTCTGATTATCCTGGATATATTTTCTGGTGCTGATTTTGTGTTAACAGAACCACTGATGGTCTGCGCCGATTTGGTTTGTGCACTGTGAAAAACCGGCTCCGGACATTTTTGTCATTTTCTGCTCCATTTGTGGGCAAGTTTCATTCGCATGAATGTCACCCAGGAGTAAAAAGAATAGCATCAGACTGTGGAGCTTTAATTCCTGCTGTTGGAAATCATTTCATAGCAACACAAAGCAAATTTAGCAATGTCGGTATTGGTATTAGGGGACCGAAAAAATGGGAACGTGTTACTGCAGCTGCCGATGCTGTGTTGTCGCGGAGACAGAAATAGAGGAGGAAAGGTTTGCTATTAAGTCCCGTTGACGCCAAAAAAAAGTCATGGCAGTCTATGATTTAGATTGGAGCTGTTCAAAGGAATGTGAGAGAAATTCATAACAGCATATTTTAGTATATAGGTGATGTTACACCATCAGATGCAACTGAGGCTTTTGCATAAAGATCCTGAAGCAGCTGTTGGACATTTCCTTGAAACTGCTGGATTGAATAAATTGTCAAAATCAAAATACTAGTGGCCTTATGAGAGGCAATTGCCAAGTCGCAGCCAGAAGCAGTGGCAGATGTAATGGGAACCTCCACAGCTTCAATCCAATCACTAAAAGAAACAGTATGTACTAGTAGTACGAGTAGTGTTCCCTGCCGAGTTTTTCCTCTATATTCAGCACAACTGTCCTGCAGCCATAAATTTAACCCTCATTTCCCCCCTGCAAAGTCTTTGCTCCGACTCTGGCTTAGACATGGAGTAAAGATATTTTTGACTTTTTTTTGCTTTTTCTACAAAAGCCCACATTCAGGAAGTCAGCGCATGCAGACACATGTGCGGTGTCAGTTGGAAGGTGTTCATCAGATGTTTGCATCCTACCCTTATCCTGTCACATAGCCCCCTCAAAATACAACTCTTGCTCTGCCTGTCTCGCCGTACCCCTTCAAATAAAGACACAACAGCAACCTGGCAAGTGGCAATTCAGCAGCCTGGCAAAGGATATAAATCAGGAGGGGTTTCCAAGAGAGCCTTGACCTGAAGAATGAAGAATGAAGGCAGTCAGGCTGCTGAGATCTGCCTCCTCATTCAATTAAAGCAACTGGGAAATAATAACGTTTGCAGTAACAGGACAGATAGTGATGCTATGTGGCCTCTTATTACCTTGAATTTGACTTCTATCTGTTCTCCTCCTTGTGTATCACTTGGTTTCCTGCTTCACACTCTGCTGTAGGTAAATTAAATCAAATTTGAGACAATCTTTAATTGCAGTAGAAATAACGCAGTGTTTCATGCAGTGAAGTGTTTCAGCAGCTAAATATACCACAGGGTTCACCATTAGCGTAGCGTGTCCGATGAGAAAATAAATAGCGCCAGCTTGAAGCTTGACACACACCTGTTCCCAGCTGTAACCATACTTGAGCATTTGTTTGCCTGTCACCTACAATGTATTTCAAAGCTGTTACTGTGGCAGTGACAGACTCCTGATAGGATGTGATTCTCACTCTTTTTTCAAAGGTTGACATGTGACCCCGTCAAGCAGAAAACATCTTCACTCCTCCGCTTTTCTTTGACTTTGAGGTCTTTGTTCTTCTCTCTTCTTTCTTTTTCTTCAGTCATCTTCGCTTGCTCCGTGTGACTCTGTCAAGTGCGCTCTGACGGTGACGCATTATATGAGGAAATTTACGAATGTGTTTCTGCTGAGCGGAGAAGATTGCAGCTTTGTTTGAAAAGTCTTCCTTTCTGCCTGCCCCTCATGTCCCCCTCTGTGCTCATTCCTGTTAATGGTTACAAGAGCCGTGCCCTTAATAGCTTGCCTGGTCCCATTCAAGGTAACTGGCTGAGTGAACAAACATACTGTTGCGCCATATGTTGCTCTTTTACTTTCTTGTGTCACTGGGAGCAGAAGCTGACTCTCCTGTCAGGATATAAATGACTCAACTACATGTGTTACACTTTATGCTGCTTATTAGCATGCATTTAGTAGCAATTTGGTTATTTAGCCACTGTAAAGCACTAAATAGTGCTGTATGACCATATCCTACAACTCCCAGGCTTTTAACTTCCCCCCCAATAACCTCTTAATTACTGATTATTGATTGTAAGGAAGATGGTGTACATGAATAATGATAAGGTGGCAACAATCAGGTCTTATTCATAACTAATTCACCATTAGTTTGACAGTTTTAAACCCACACACTGGTGAATTTCTCATGAGCCAGACCTCGCTTTAGGATGCTCACAGGGAATATATTCTGATTTAGAAAGATTTATTTTGGAGTTATTTCAACCCTATTAACATTTGTCAGTATGGGCCTCAAAGGCCATGAGATTGTAATTCAAGCACAACAACTTACTCAGAATCAATATTAATAACTTATGACAAAGTGTTACCATTACATAAGGGTTGCTGTGGCTCAGGTGGTAGAGCAGGCTGTCCAGTAATCGATAGGTTGCCGGTTCCATCCCCTGGCTCCCCCAGCTGCACGTCAAAGTATCCTTGAGTAAGATGCTGCAACCCAAATTGCTCCTGATGAGCAGCTCGGCACCTTGCACCTCTGCCATCAGTGTGTGAACGTATGTGTGAGTGGGAGAATGGGGCAAGTGTTGTAGCTCTGAGCTGTCAGAAGACTGGAAAAGTGCTGTAGAAAAGAGTTCAGGTCCAATTACCATTAAGCTTTCTATAGTCAGACAGCAGGACTGTCCTCTGCATTGTTGCATTTAAATAATTTCATGAAAATAAAAAAAATAAATAAAAAAAATGCCAGGAGTTTAGTAACGTTCAACATCACATAAGGAAGCTTGAGAGTCAATTTGAAAGCAGATCAGATTTACATAAAAGAGAAGTGAATCCAGTTATAAAGTTGCATCATCAGTGACCTGGCCTGGTAGTAACCTGTCAAACCTTTCTGTTGGGCCGTAGGATGATTTGAATCACCTCAAACCCTCTGTCTGGATTATCAGTCTAACAGACGGATTGCAACTTTTTATGTGCCTGCATCCAGTTCCAGTCCAACATTAAGTCATGATGCGCTTCCTGTGCAGATATATTTGTTGTTTTGTACACAACAAAGTAGTAAGTTCATCTCATGCAAGTATTCAACCTCTATTCAGTCTCAAATACTGTCTAGAATGTCCTGAGAGGCGTGACGTTTGGATGCACTTCAAGCATCTCAAAGACAACTATTTTCCAAACAAGAGCGGTTTTCAGGTTGATGAATGTGCTTGCTCTACCTCATTTGATTACGATATAAAAATCTACTTGCAGGGACAAGGACATGCTTGTTATAGGTAATTCCTCACTGTAAAAAGCACGTCTTTAGTTGTTGTCAACATGTGTTGTGGTTGTATGGTAATGCAGTTGAGAGCAGTGAGGATTTTTGAAACATGTTTTTGGTGCATCCAGGTGCTTGCTGGGAGCAAGAAAAAAAGCCACTCACTACTTGTCTGTACTTAAAAATGAGCTTTCCAGACAAGGCCCTCCCTTGCTTACAGTATTTTTGGTGTACGCTCCTTGGTTAGAATATGTAACAGCAAAAAATCTAACTCACAAACTCCTAAAAAGGCAGTTATTACCCAAGTGCACTTTGTCACTGTACCTTCAGCAGTGGGCAAAATGACCCAAACACTTACCAGAGTTTCTTAGCACTGGAGAAAAACACAAGCAGAGTTTTGAGTATCCAGCCTCCTTTAATTAACACAGCGGTCCACTCTGTCCTCCTTATTTTGCCCATTAATGCCTGTTCTCGCTAAAACCATCTGTCCTTTCAAAAGCTGTTATGCTGTGACCTTTGGGAATGTCACAGGCCAATATTCTAACTGTTGGGTATTTGGATCTCAAGCTGATTTAAGAGGATCAAGCAGTCAAATGTTAGTTTTTTGAGGACATGAATCATATTCGGATGATTCTTTTTCATTTCAACTAGCTGCAACAAATGAAAATAATTAGACTCATAATGGTCTGGTAAACAATATACTAAGTCTTTTCAAGGACTTTCACAGAATATTTGTCTGAATAAAATGCACGTTTCAATTCTTGTTACCTACTTGAATGTATTACTTACTCAACTCTTAAACATACATTTCCCCCATTAAGATCAGTGAAATTTAGTTTCCAAACCAATTACAAACCGTAATTTTTTGGAGAAATGCTTGATCATTGAATTGAGGAAACCTTACACTTTGAGGAAGACTAGGTTTCGTTAAATCTTGGATCTTATTTTCTTTTGCTGGGGATTATGTTTGTTGTGGTCACATTGTTCTCACCAAAGTAATACCTGAGACCTTCTGAGAACGATATCATTGAATACTAATGTACAGTCGCAGCCTAAATTTGCACCCTTACCTATCAGCAAGTTTCATTCTCTCTGCTCGGTGTGGTTTGAACTTGCGAGCGGCGTGAACAGGCTCTCCTCACACGAACCAGCCACACCAGCCCTCTCAAACATTCACAGTAATTACCTTCCCATGATTTTTGCTTTGTGATGCTTGTCTTGTCAATATTGCAGCTAAAATCCATTATTTAATATTTTCTCTCTCGTCTTCTCTCTTTCTCCTTTAGGTGAGTGTCAGTCAACAATGTGTGGATATTCAAGTCAGCGGTGAACTCCTGCTGAGTCCTCCTGCATTGCTTTATTCCTTCCACATCGGTGTATGATTCTGCCATCAGGTTTGAAAAGATTGGCCCCTTTTAACTGTGATTCACTGTGATTTTGATCAAAGAGAAAAGGCAGTGGGCCCAGAGAGACAGTGTAGTACCGTGGCGGTCTCTCGTCTGCTGAGCTGGTTGCTGTTGGCTTGAGCCACATTGAGATAAAAGTAAATGTCACTGGTGACTGAGGGCTTTGGTCTTTCTCAGATGTCCATGGTGTCCATTGTCGTAGCTTGACTTGATCCCTTTTAGCTTCCAGGGAACTGAATGGCTACTGTATTTAGGAAACCTTAGTTTGTCTTCTTTGGGAGTACTTGTTATTCAGCGGTGAGCGCTGCAGCCTCTAGTGTTTATTGCAGAATGTGTGCTGATTGCTGATTACTGCTGACTACAAATGGAAAGTAATTTCTTTCTCGAGTATTCTTTTCTGAGTAAGTCCTTACATTGTTTCTCAGGACATTTAAGTGTTTATGTGTTGCTGGTTTGTGTGGCATTCTCGAGTGTGTTTGCCAGAACATCTCTGACCTTCTTCAAACTGTTTCAATAAACAATGCTGAATTATCTGTGAGGAGAATGAGCAGCTTGTTTGTTGTGATTGTTGAAGTGTTTATCCATGTAGGTTAGGGTTAAACCAACACATTATATTGCAAAAAATATGTAATGCCTCGCCCTGCATTATGGACGCAAAGGTCGACACTCATGTTGCATTTCCATTGCATGGTGCAGCTTGACTCGACTTGTGTTTTTTTAAGTTTTTAGTAATCAGAAGTTGTAGATTGTACCTTTTGTTGTTATCATCTTGGTTGATGTTCCATGCCAGTTAAGTAGACACTAAACTGTGGGAGTGAGAAGATAGCTAGCTTTGGTCGAATGATGATTAGCAAAAGAATCCCGCCTACATTGAGGAGGTTCTGGCTGCAGTGGTAAACAAAATCAAGAAAAGTACCTGTTACCAAAAAACATGTTGAGCTGAGTTGAAGCAATTGGAAACATGCAATAGAAACACAACGTAAAGTGATGAATTTGTGAGACCCTTGAGGTGAAATCTGTCAAGATACCTGGCTGAGAGTACTGTATGCATTTAAAGTATGTGAAAATGTGTATATAACTAGTCCCATAGACTCTACGCAACATAGTCCAGGTGTCTTGGGGCAGTTATATTTGATAGGTCACTGTTATGCTATAAAAATATAGGGTGCATTATGGTGCATCAAATGCATTAATGAAGGGTTAAAACTTTAGTTTTTTTTTTTATAGTTCATCGTTTTATCATTAACTCTAATGCTATATTTCACAAATGGGGTCTTCTGTCATTCATCTATGTGTAGACATAGGCCTATTAGTGTGACCAAACAGTGCTTGGTAAATAACAGAAATACATACTTCCTCTACAGTTATAGGATCTGTGTTTACACTTCAGGTCCTCCTATTTAATACATGCTTGATTAAATTTTGGATCGCTTGCTGCATAAATTAGTATGTTAATGAGGAGAAAGGCAGGACATTAGCAGCTTAACTGCTTCTTGTCAGAAGTGCTACATGATTAAATTAATGAACAATGACTTAAGGGATAAATTAAGACTAAAGCGATTGTATTTAAAGTAAAATAGAAGTAAAGAAAGTAAAGAAGTAAAGCAAAGACCCTGAGCCTTATATAGCACACTGACTCAGAGTATTTAAAAGCACAGTAATATACTGTTGATTATTATCGATTAACTAGGTCTGTTGATCCAACAGTGCATCTCTTGGCCAGATTTCAGTTGGATGTGTTGTGGATAATCATGACCCCCAGTTTTAGTGACTACTGGACCATAACTCTTGTGCCACTGCCAGGACTTGGGTCCGTGACAAATTGCCTCAAATACCAATGTCAAACTTTTCATGAATCTCACTGGGGATTGTCCCTGCCAACAATGTCCCTGCCATCTTCTTGCCATCTTCTTGGTGACATCTTTTGAGTCAGGCTATTACAAAAATAGCCCTACCCCTTGTACCCACCAGATGCATTGTGATCAGGGCTCAGCTGTCACTTTAATATACATCAGTATGATATGTACACATTCATGGGGTTTGTTCTGCTGACCTCATGACCTGTTGGTGTTGACATTTCTACCTATAAATGAGAAATATGAACATATAATCTGGAGCTTCATGGCTACTGCCATTGCGTTAGCTAAACGCATTGATGCCAGCCAGAGAATAAACCCTATACATCTTCAAAATCACTTTGTTTTCCTGTAGCACTAGCCCCGAGGCAAAGTTAACAAACCGATACTCAGTCTAAGAGTTACAGAAATCCTCAGTGTACTGTTTGTTCCCTCCAACGCTTTCTTATTGCGGTGTTTTATTGAACAGTGTGCCCTCTAGGAGCTACTGATAGAGCTTTAAACTTTGAGTCTAATTGCTTTTAAATGTCACAAACATTTGCCATCAACAGATGCAATTTAGTCATGGAGGCATTCAAAAGAAGCCACTGTGAAATATTGATAGCAGGATTTGCAGACGCAATTCTCTAACCATAAAATGTGATGTATTGGTATAATATGTTGTCTTTACTCGGCCCTGATGGTTTGGACCAGTCCGCCCAGCAACACTGCAGACATGCACACACACGCATACACACACACTCCAGTGGTCATTAAAAGCTCACGTCACCAGGGGCATATCCCTGGCAGCACCTGCCAAAGCCATTATCTGCCACCCTGTCCTAGACGAATGCTTTGGCATACATCTGAGCAATTAGGCCAGATTATTGGCAACCTTCCTTGGCCTTGCCCCATTATCAAGACCACTAATTACTAGCAGTGTTCCGCGCTTTCTCTCTCATGCGCACGGTACAGGCAGGGGAGGCAGTGTGAAAAAAAATAAGAAACAACTGAGACAAAAATGCACAGAAGTGGACGGCCGCAAGTGTGTGGGCCATTTGAGACATCTGTACTTTAAGTGTATGTGTATGTGTGAGGTTGCAGAAGTAGCAGTGTCCAAATGTCATCAGAGTGATTGAAGTCTTTTAAGGCGTAATGATAGAGCTGATGACTCATGTTTGTGAGGTGCTGGCTTGACTGTTGGTTTCGGCAGAGTGGAAAATCAGGCCTGCTGGGCAATTGCAGCTTTAATGGAGAATGGCACACAAACAGGGCACATATGGACACATTTGCGTGCACGCTCAGATGGACTCACACCCCCACACAGTGCGCACATGCAGGAACACATGCGGACAGTATATAAGCTTCCATACCGCCAACCAGTTTAGCCCAGTGCATTAAAGCTAGATTTAAGATTAGTGGGCAAAACAACATTTTAGGCTGTTTTATAGAAAATAAAAAGAAAATGGTGGGCGGCTGTAGCTCAGCGGGTAGAGCAGGTCGACTAGTGATCAAAAAGTCGCTAGTTCAAATCCCGGCTCCGGGCAAAGCTGGGCTGCATGTCGAAGTGTCTTTGAGCAAGATACTGAACCCCACATTGCTCATCAGTGAGGGCCCTGCGATGAGCTGGCGACTTGTCCAGGGATTACCCTGCCCTCGCCCTGAGACAAGGCTGGGATTGGCTCCAGCAGCAGCACCCTGTGACCCCATGGAAAGGGATAAGCGGTTACGGACAATGACATGACATAAAAAGAAAATGATATTTGGTCAGTATTTACAGACTGCTGGTGTCGATCCACATAAACACTGCTTCATAAAGGAACTCTCCAAAAGCGCTTCAGTAACTGGGAGCACGTTTTTCTAAAGCGGTTAGTCATGTTACGTGTTAACTAGCCTCTTTCTAGCTTTAAAGAAATAAATATATTAAGTTTTTGCCCCTTCCCATATATCATACTTTATAGTCCATTGTCTTATTCCTTAGTATCTTTGATCAAGTCTCCCTTAAAAATGAGATAACCCTAACCCATAATAAATTGTGAGCATTCAAAAAACCAAGCTCCTATAAACATTTTATATTATCATAAATGTTACTTTCTCTGTAATCTGTAATCACTCCCTCAGTTTTAGCTGTAATCTCCATATATATGCCCAAAATGCCAGCTCAACCCACTTCTGTTGTTGAGCCGATGACATTAAAATGTCTGTTCTTTGACATCTTCAGCGAACCAAATCACACACCAACAAATACAATTATGTTCTAGCGCTACCTTTTTGTAGTCATTCAGGCTATTACAAAAATTAAACTAATGATATGTTCTTTTGCTTAAACATTATGTAAATAAGTAAGTACATGTTAATTGCCCAATTCAATCGCTACAGAATATCTTCCAGGAAGATTTTTGTATGGATCACCCTGACTGTCTTCTTTGGCCTCCATTATCAGCTAAATTAATGAAAAAAGTCATGTTCTGTCCTGTGTTGTTGGTTGTTTCTGTGTGATTTTGAATTGAATCTGCTATGTGAAGTTCTAGTTCATGCTTATATTTAATTGGATGGACACGTAAGTGAAAAAACAGCAGGGACTCACTATAAAACCTTTAGTACTCGGCCATTCTCCAGCCATCAGAAAGGTGAAATTGGAGGGATAGTTTGCTGTTTGATGGCTCATGACTATTAAATTCTTTTACTAGCTCACATTATCCTCTTCGAGTACAGTTGGTGCGTTGTGAATTTTTTCGTGTAGTAATGGCACAAGCTTTTATTCTTATTTCAATGCCTGATGGTACCCCAAAATCCATACAGTTCTTCTCAGCTCTCAGCCAGCTGTTTAGAAATCATGGCCATATCATCCGGGAGCGCTAATTGTCCCTATAACGCAATCAGGGAGTTTATCTTTAATAAAAACTGCATTCTGACAAATGAGATTTAATCAGATTATTGACTTGGTTATTTAACCATGTCCTGTTTATCTCTTAATACTCCCACAGCCCCTGTCCTTTCCTTCCCAGCCAAACACACGCACGCAGACACACATACTCCCACACGTACACACAGGTTAGCTTTTATCCACTCCATAAATCTGTCTTGTCCCGTTGAAAAACTGCAGCTTAGTAAAGGTCTCTGTGATGTTCAGAAGTGGGGAAACCTGCATGCTAAGAGGGTGGTCAGTGGAGATATCGCCTCAGACCTTAGCTCCGGCTGACATTACCACCACCAAAGGTCAGATATCAGAGATAACTTTTTTCTGAGCCGCTGAAGGGATAAACTTCACACATTCACCATGACATGCAAGGAGGCCCAGTTGTTACATGGATATGCGGCACTTTGAGCTACCGTGGATTTTTTTTTTTTTTTTTCAGGGAGCATCAAGGAGTGGGTGGATTATAAACTTTGTTGAGAGGTGTTTCCCTTCTTCACTACCAATCTCTTTGTCTCCTACACTATCAACCTTCTCCATTCTCCATTAAGTCTGGCCCTCCTCTGCAGTAGACTGAGCACAGCATGAAGCCTGGAAGGAATGGAAATGGAGGCTTATTAATTCTCCCTGGTGGCCGAAGGACCGGCAGTCCTCACTATGTCAGAGGAGTATAGAAAGGAGAGTGGGAAAAGGCGAACGTTTGTCACAGGCTGATATCATAGCATGGGAGAGCTTTATTTGAACTCTGGAGGGTTTATTTCTTTAATTTGTTTCATTTGGGCAGGACAGAATAATGCCATTTGAAACAAATATCCACACCGCGACCGCTGGAAACACAGAGCTCCGTTCTCCTCCGAGCAAACTGTGGCCTGCTTTATTAGAAAGGAGAATGTAATCGGTTCAGCAACAAGAAACAACTTCTATCACATGCTTCTATTGGTATGAGGGGGGTAGTGTTAAAGGAGGCAAAATATCCAGTGCAGCAAGGAGCATTTTTGCAATATGGTTTAGATCAAGGGTGAGACTGAAGCCATGGTGGGGTTCAGTCAAGGGAAAACAAAGGAGGCAAACGGTGCCTATGGCGGAAAATTTTTAGTTTTATTAGAAACAAGGAATGGAGCAAACAGGAAACACACTCTGAATGATCAGTGATAACAAGCCTGTTGTCTGGAATACTTTCACTGGTATAATTGGTCCAAACAAAACATGAGGGAGACTCAGCAAAGCTAAAAAAAAATGGGTGGTATATAAATATTTGTGCAAAGATTATTGTGATCTCTGTAACCCTACAGACATTCTGTACCATCTAGCTTTTACATTTCTGCAAAACCGTAGACAGCAGTTAAAACTTTATTTCTTGAGGTTCAATTTGTGCCCAGTCTGGTTAGGGTTAAGTCATGAAAACCACCCTGTTAGGGTTCAGAGAAACCTCGTGATTTGGCTTAAGATAGCTGTTTTGGTCGCCACAGACATGGCTGGAAGTTTCCCGAGGTATCCAGTGGTATCACATTTGCAAATGTGGGGCCGGTTTGGCAGCCTTGTCCCCTGTAGCTCAACCTCCATGCCCTCCATCTCATGATATGAAAGTCAGGTCATAGACATGTAATGTGAGCGTGGTATGACATGTTTTGTACTAATGTCAATATGGCACATAGCCAACAACATGTGAGTATGGACACATATTTGATTTGCAGTAACATAAACTCCATATTTCACTGACATAACTTTCTTAACTAAGATGCATACAGTGTGAATAGAAAATTCCATGTAATGTAACAGGATTTTAAGCCATGGCAAGATCTTTTGTTAAACCTGAAACATTGGCATTTGAAGATATTGGAACAGAGCGATTTGAAAGAATAAGCAAATGTATGCTTATATGAGGAATGTTGCTTTCGAGCAGCTAGCTGGTTTTAACCTATATATATATGGCTCTTTCTTATTCTGCATATGCTGTTGCAACATTGGCCGACCACCTTCCTTGTGTTAGCAGGTGAGTCTATGATGCTGCACTGTGACAGCAAACCCTCGTGTACAGCCAGCTGAGGTGTGTGTGAGATGCAGCCCACGTCTGGTACCTCCATATCATCCCTTGCTTTTTCCATGTTCCTTACATGGTCACGTAAAATGATGTTGACGTATTGCTTGTCTATTTCACAGGCGTTCATCATCTCCTCGAGTGCCTGTTTTACATGGTCTGCTGTATGAGACCCACAGAACTAGTGCGCATACCGGCACGTTTTAACTCGAAAGTGGAGTCAAATGTAAAGTAATGCCAAGAAATGAAGACACGTCTGAATTCTGCCACAAATTGGGCTCTGACATTAAAAAAAAAAAAAAAAAAAAAAGGCCTTGGGTGCATTTTCAAAATTGCTGATCCCTGATGAGTGGGATACAGTCCCTAATTGTATTACTCCCTCCAAAAATTGGAGCATGCGACGCAAATAATTGAATCGATAAAAATGTCAAAGTGATCCCCGGCAGCCCTTACAGATCATGTTAAAGAATACTGTAAGCTCCTTTACATGCCTGTGATTAAGTTGTCCATAGTGTCATCTGTTTGGTTACAAGGCTCTTGTTCATGCTTTTCAATCATCGGGGGAGATGTCATGTTATTTTATTATGTTAACAGCTTAATCACTGTTTTCTTAAATCTTGAGTGTTGCTAATGGTTACATCATTGTGCTCATGTAGTCTCCACTGTTGGATGAATGCCGTCATGTTTGTCACCTCAGGCAGGTCCCGACGGTGTACAATCGTTTTAAAATGCCTACATGGTCATTTCCTGGCACGTGTCATATGCTCCACTGCAATTGCGTGTGACCACACCTTTGTGTGGTCGTCACGCACCTTCATTCACTTTCTTCTTACAATTAAAAGCAGTGCTGATTCAGAGCTCCTCCTGATAAGGGCTGAGACACTTGAGACTCTTCTGGAAAGTTTGGGGGCTGAGAAGTTCTGGAAACACCCAATCCTTTCATCTTCAATGAGAGCCATGTGTCAAATTGGGGACCCCCGCTGTGGTTTTGAACCTCTGTCCGTCAAAGGAGATTGAAAAATAGCCACGCAGGCCGTATCTAACG
Source organism: Acanthopagrus latus (assembly GCF_904848185.1). Classification (NCBI taxonomy): domain Eukaryota; kingdom Metazoa; phylum Chordata; class Actinopteri; order Spariformes; family Sparidae; genus Acanthopagrus; species Acanthopagrus latus. The sequence continues at coordinate 21,466,929 of NC_051051.1, read as the reverse complement.
CTTGGTTTGCATCTGCCATTCTCTTTAAAAGCGACCACATGGTGCAGCGACAAAAAAGGCATTTTAATAGGCCTCAGATGAATTATCTATAACTATGACTGAATAAATCTTTAATCGCTGTAATGAACTTTAGAGTATGGATTCAAAAAGCCATTTAGCTGATAAATGACCCATGGAGGGCTCTGATACCGGGATAAATCAAAAGAGGCTGGGGTCTTCACTTCTTTTTTTTTTTTTTTTCAGCTGATTTGAATAATTGACTTTAGAGTACAGCAGCTTAGAGCACGGCTGCTGATAAGCACGTAGAACAAGCTTGTCGTATTTGCATCATGAGAAAATACTGAATCAATTTGAATTACGACAGAGGTACCTGAGCATGTCACAGCAACACGTCACGTCTTTGACTTACGTTCCGGAATCTAGGGGCCATGGATAAACACAAAGCGTCTCCTTCTTATGGACTCACATGATCCTCAGTCTGCTTAGTTTTCAAAAATGACAGCTCAAAGGTCAACCTTTTCATTGGCTGGACCCCCCGGCAGCGCACGTCATGTTCAATACCTCCAGCCATTAATTGCGAGAGCGCGACACAATGCCTTCAACGTACACATGAAAATATGAGACTCCCATTCCTGTCTATATCAGCAGTTTCGTTTGTGTGCCATGTTTCGAGCCAGGCTCATATTTCAGGTGGGGGATGTGAGATTGTCTTTTTTACCTGTATATATTATGTTTGTCATTTTGATTTATAGGGTGGGAAAAAAAGCTGCATCTATTCACAGGTAGCAATAGCTGCTGTAGCGGTGAATGGGAACTGGTCACTGGTCCTGCCTCCCCCAGCTGGATTAGTTGGTTTGATCTTGATTTTTTTTTTTTTTTCTTTCTTTTTTTTTTTTTTTGCAGAGTTGCAATATGCCAGCAAATGAGCCACAAAACAGGAGCAGGACTACATGAGGATTAGAACCAGTGGGGCCAATATTGGCCGCCGCACACCATCAGCTGCACTTGCTTTTGCTGTACATTACGTTGTGCTATTCGCAGCAGCACAATCTCAAAAGTGTAATGGCACGCAGCAAATGCCAGTCACATAATTGCCATTATTTTCCAACATGTACCGGCAGCACGCAGCTGTTTGTTCTGGTCTGTTCACCTGAAATAACCTGATTGTTCATTTAATAGATTCTGAATATCTGTGAACCTCTTTTGGAGCCGTAAACAAACAACAAAGTGAGGAATATGAAGAGCCGGCCGACAAGCTACCACTTTTAGCCCTCGCTCAGAAATACTATATATCACTATCAATTACGTTTGGTATGAAGATGAATTGCGCTCATAGGTTCGCCCCAGAAGCTCATCTTTTATGTAGAAGTCTGAAGCATCGATGCAAAGGCGGAGCGCCGACCTTACTTGAGCTTTGCTCTGCCAAGCATTCTTTTAACATGAGATCACAAGACCCCTGAAATGTAACATGTAATGCTTCTTACAGTTTGGCTCCTACCCTGTGAGACAGTCACTTTGGAGATTTCAGCCTACTTGTCAGCGAGAAAACCAACATCTTTTTTTTTTTGTTTTTTCTGCTTTCAAAGCCTTATACATGAGACCAAGTTGTCTCACCCAGTGCTCGCAAAAACACCTGAATCGTGCTGAATGAAAAATTTAAAAACTGTTGAAATCTGGAGAGTTAAGTGTGGACTGCTTCTGTTCTCCACGGCTGAATTTGAAATGAGCAATTTCTTCTGCATTTGGACCTGAATTGGTTTTACTTATTGTTGCCACCCACCATCAGTGGCGTTCCCTTTATATTGAGGAGAGGGGCATTAGATATTCAAAGTACACTGCTGTTTACTGACAAGGCGGTGCAACCTTCTCTGCAGGGGCTGAAAGGTGCTCAGCTTTGACAATTACTTGGCTCAAAGTGACTGAGAACAACAACGACTGAGATGAAGCAGAGGCAATAACATTCGGCGGGGAACCCGCTAAAACAGCGGTGCCAATTCCCTTTACTAAGGAGCTGTCATCTCGCCAAATGATGCGCGTCACTGGGTTTCACTTCCTTTTTTTTCCCCCATCGCTTTACAGACTTCTTTCTGTATTTGAAAACCTACTTATTACAATCTTTGAACTCTTGCAAAAATCTTTTTTTTTTTTTTTTTTTCTTGCTGGTAGAGATTGCTCTGACAGCTTTCTCCACACTTGGGGAATGCAGGATTTTCGTGTAGGATTTTCACATGGAACACAGTGTCAGTTCAGCTTTGGTGTCGCTCGGCAGTCATGAAGAGACCGGGGCTGTATCAAGAGAGGCTTGTAAACGCACACTCGTTTACGCTGAAATGTGTGGATGACGGGATTGTGACTGATGACACGATAACGCACGACTCATTCAACATAAACGTGAGTCGACTAGAGAGCAGTGTCCTCGTCAGATGCATCTTTTCAGAATACTGCAGTCTGTATTTAAAGCTTTTAGCGATTTTACAAGTTGTGTAAAAAAAAAAAAAAAAAAAAAAATCAAAAAAACAATTAATACCCATTGCCATTCATTTTTTATGAAAATATTATGTAAAATATTCAACAAGGTGTGACATAATTTATGGAGCACCAGTAACTCTGATATTTTATGGCCTATTTGCTAGTGAATTAATTGCTCTTTTGTGATCGTTGTGTCACAACACTGTTAACACAGAGGATGGTGACATGTGACAAGTGCCCTCATTGAGAATCAAGCCAGGTATGATGTGATTATGTACAACCCCTTGATACCCACATCCCTTTATTCTTTCTGTTTTGTCCTCCTGATGGTGCATAGACCTCCGACAACACCAGACCATTAATACTTTGCACATCTTTTCTTTAGTGATATTTCAATTGTTTTCACCTCAGCCATGTCCAAAAAAAATATTCACATTCATGTTGTACAATGTGATTGTCATTGAGTAGAGCCTTACAGTGATTTTACCTTGAAATTTACAGTTGAAAATGTATGAAAATACAGTCTTTGATATGGTTCAGGTGCAAGAGCAGAGCTTAAAACAAACTGCTTTTGCGTTCCCTCGTCTCTCAAGGGATCAATAAGAATCTTTTCTGAAAAGCTGCCGAGAATGTTATGAAAACAAGGATGTGTCAAGCAAGGCTCTAATTCTTGGCTTTCTCCTTACTATCTTTCTCACTTCCTCATGGCATTTTCTAGCGTTCACACCTTTCAGTGCATGATGCTTGTTATGACTAAACTCAAACCATGTGCACTTTACAGCAATTCAATTCCATAAACAAATGGGTCATCTGGGGTTGTAGAAAAATACATTAAAAAAAACCACTGCAGCATATTTTTTATGATAACTTCAGAAGATATAAATTATGTCTGAAGGAAGGCAGGGTTTTTTTCTCCTCTTACTGCCGTACCAGATTACGAATTTGAAACAACTTCATGGAAGTTACATGAGATGGGCACGGGTGAACCGTCAGGACAGACAAACCAGCAAGTGTATCGGCACTTTTTGAGATGACAACTGTAAACCCCTTAAACCTCCCATAAGGCACTTTACAGGGCTCATCTACCAAACTCATTGACATATGCAAGTCACTGCCTGGCGGGCCATTCAGGTGTCTAAAAAGATGTAATGTTGGCACAGGATGACAGTATCGCTCTCCTCTCTCAGTTCTCAGTACTCCTCCCTGCACAGTCAGGCCTGTGCTGCTGTCGTTGTTCCCTGTTTTCTAAACTCCGTTTTTTTTTTCTTTCTACCATTCAGAGCAGCGCGGTGTTGGCATAAGACTGGCAGGCTGATCTCAAGTGGGATGACTACTTATGATCATACCTCACTAAATGCAAATAAGCGCCAACATCACTGGAGAAAATAGACACAATGTTATTTAGAAATCGGTTATGTAACATTTTCATAATTAACAAATAGGGTCAAAACGTTGATTTTAAATGTGGAAAGACAGGGTTGCATTTACATTTAGATCTTCTCCCAACACAAAAAGTCTTATAAGTAGAGTTGACTCCTTTAATCATTTATTGTTCTCGATTTTTAATGCAATTTATTTTTGGAAATTCTCCTAACGTCAACAGAACTTTTAACATTTATCATATGGGGTTGAACGCTGGTTGATGGTCTTCGCTGGGATTTTTTTTTTTTTTTGCCGAGGGCCTGACAGGCTGTAAGATTGGCTCTGGATATAGCGTTATGTTTTTCCAAGTGTAGGACGTTGGTGAGCATACTCCCCTTGTGTGTGTTGAAGCTTGACCATGTGCTTCATTTTCTACTAATTGCAGGGCCTCAGCATCTTGTATTATTTCAGCAGAAGGGGGGACATTGAATAGAGTGTGTGTTAGCACCTTCATTCATATTCCTCGTCCTTTGCCAGTGTGATTTCACTCAGTCTATTGAATGGGAAATTAGCACAGGATACTACTCACGGATCCAATAAACATTTAGTACAAATTGGTCTCATTACATGAGATGGCTTTGGGTCCCCAATCTGCCACACATGCTCTTGTAAATTAAAAAGAAGGAATAAAAAGCCAGTCACAGTTCCGGGTAACACCTCCCTGCCCACCTTTTTATTATTCAACCTATCTCTACATAACAGATACTTATAAAGCCATTGCTCTCTCACATACTCCACTATGTGATTGCAGCACTGGGCTTCATCATAATGCAGCGACGTTAGCCGTTGGCACAGCCAGCTATTATCTGTCCCCCGAGAAAGGCTGGTTAGCTGGGTGGAGGTGTATTAACAAGGCCGCTCTACTTTTTGTATCTCTCCGATGCTGCCACGTCGCCTCTGCATGGACAGTCATTTGTTATTTATTGGCCCTGCTTTGGAGGTGTGCACAAGGCAGACATACATGCATCCATCAATGTGTGTGGGCTCAGGCTCCTGCTATAAAGGACTTACACATTTGCGAAAATGCATGCGTAGACACACACACAGTCACCCATGCAGTGACGATTTAGTCTATATTCACTTTTACATGATGCAGCGCGCACACACACACACACACACACACACACACACACACACACACACACACACACACACACACACACACACAGATATCTCACCACATTCGACATGCTGCTGACATGGCTTTAGCAAAGATTAGCAAGGATTAGATTGGATCTGCTGCAGAACTGAATAAATAATTGAAAATGTATTCTGCTCAGAGCAATTATGAGCTTTAGGCCTGCTCATGATTTCGTTTACAGGACACAGTGAGCTTTGCATGTATCACAGAAAACCCTCCACGCTCTGCTTGACTTCAACAGCACACTGTTGACGATGCTATATATGTATATATCTTTTTTTTTACTTATTGCAATTGATCAGTTACAATCATCAATTACAATCGCTTTGTTTCCAGAAGATATTTATTTTCGCTAACAGTCAATCACCGGAGACTTCTCCCCAGTTACACCAGGATAATGTGACCTACTGTTTGAAACACTGGAGAAGACTCTGTTTTGATTGGGTTGAAGGTTTTGTGTTATTTTCAGACAAATCCTCATCACTGTCTAAATTAATTTTCCTCCTCCTGGGAGTCTGCTCCTCTCGGCTTTCTACACAACCTAATCACCAGAAGAAATATCAGCTAAGTGCATTTCATTTTTTTCTATTTCTCTCCTGTCACAATGCTGTGCTCATGCTCTGTTTAGGTTTAGGGAGAAAAAAAAACAAAAAAGCAACACTTTGCTTGTCAGGGTGTTATCTGCTTTGGTCGCCACAAAAGTGGAAATTCCTTTAGGTCACCAGGTCACCAGTTTGGCAGCCTTGTTGCCTCCAACTCCACAACCTCCCGATCATGATGTGGCATGTTCTGTTCATATGTCAGTATGTTATATAGCCTGTGACATATATAAACCCTGAGGTATATTCTGTCTGCAGAAACGTCAACTCTTCACATTTTATCACGTGACTGAGCTGCTTTTATCATCACCGCGATGGATCAAGCTTTTTCTCTAAATATTTTAAAGTTTTCTTTTCTAGATCATGCACATATTTCTACTAAATGGCTTTCATATACAGTTATAATGATAATCCAGAATGACTTTTTTAGCTACCGAAAGATACAAACAACACAAAAGCTAATTAACAAAAAATAATAATAATAATCAATACATCTAATGTGAAAATGGGTTCTGTAGCATATGAGACGAATAGAAAACAAGAAAGAACCTGGAAAAAAATTCAAAACAATATCGAATGTCACAATGTATTTTTTGTCTTTGCTTTCATTTTCTCGTGAATCCCTTGTGCCCGGGTCCACATTGAAACCTACATGAGGGAAGCTAACGCCACCACAAACATTGAAAATGAGTGTGTAGTGAAGCAGTTACAGTTACAATGTGGGGTAGTTGATTAGTTGCTGCCTGTTACACTTCACTCCCTCCACACACAGTGCCACATGTCATGTTTCACACTGCACAAAGTACACAGCAAACACACACACACACACACACACACACACGCACACACACCCCACAAACAGTCACAGTGTAATCTTCTATATTGAAATGACAGATATGTGCAAATACATCCATCCATCTTGTGAACACACATCCCCACCTACAGATGTAAGGAAACACAACCCCACAGGCGCACGGACGGACACAGACACACACACACACACACACACACACACACGGTTAGAGAGCCAGATTCCCCAGACTTGCTCACTGGCCTGTGGTTGATGTGACACATCCTCAGCCCCTGCAGTGATGCCCAAGGATGAGCCACAATGGTGAAAGTGACACACACACACACACACACACACACACACACACACACACACACACACACACACACACACACACACACACACACACACACACACACACACACACACACACACACATGTTGCACACAATCACACTCACCAACACAGGCACACACACACACATTAAACATGGATCAGGTGACCTGTGTCTTGCAGGCTTCAACCATGCTCGCTGGCCCTTGGATGATGAGTGGCAGGCAGCTCCTCTCTCACTGTCTCTTTTCTCCTGTCCTTCCTTTCCTCCCCTTCCTCTCCATTCCCAGACATGCAGGAATCCCAATTTGTTTCCATCCTGCAGAGGGGGATTATGGGGGGATTGCACTTATTTTCAGATTTAATAGGGTTGTGTTTTGATCAGTACCAGTGACTTAACCATGACTTGCTTTACAAAACACAGTATCTGTTGTTCTCTATGTTTGGTAAGAAGGAATAACACAATATTCATCTCACGAATGTAAGACTCTTTATGTTGCAGCTCTGCATTTCTTTATGTTTAATTTTCACTGACACTGTGGTCCAGTTAGGTTCAGGCATGAAAACAACATGGTAAGGCTTAGGAAAACACCATGGTTTGGCTTAAAATACCAGTTTTATCCTCCACAAACACAGCTTGAGATGGCACAACTTCAAGTTCAGATACAGATTTGAACTATCACCGGCCCGTAACTCCACCACCATCCCCTCCACGTCCCAATATGCCAGCCAAGTCATACATCGAAAACTTGTGATGTGACCTGTTTTGTAGACATGTCAATACAATAGGTAGCTTGTTATGTACAAAATTGAACAGCTAACATTGTAGCTTAACATTTCATCCTGGTGTCTGGTCTGTGTGGTCCCACTCCACTACATGAATATTAATACAGTGTTCCAACATGGTGCCCCATTAATTCCAATGAAAGTTGCTCACTGGGTGCAAATGCCAAAAAGGTTTTTCAGGCTCAATATCTAAATAGCTTTCATGTTTTTGGGCCCACAGAGCGTGCAGGGTTTTTGTTTTTGTTTTTTTTTTTTTTCTGGGACACTCTGGGGCAGCTGAATGATCTGAAAACACAACACTGATGTTTTATCCCATTAGAAAGTTGTTATGGCAAACATGTTAGCAAACAGCGGCTTACTTAATCATCACCCAGACACAAAATAAGCACAATTTTTGCAGCCATATTCCTATCCACCTGATGAATATAAGTCTAATTTCCAATCTGTCTTTAGCTCTGTTTCTGTCTCTGTTAGTCACTGACTTTGTCTGTCAGTTAGTGATTTTCGGAAGCATGCAGTGAGTTGATTAGGCTTTTTTTAATGGAAACTGCGAGTGTGTTGAGGCTCGACACAAGGTTGATGAGAATGGAGGTTTTGTTCACTTGGGCCAGACTGTGGTCGCTCAGAAAGATTGCGATTGTATTGCATCTTTAAGACAGATTTGGTTCGGAAGTTGGATATTACAAAAATGAGTTCCTCTGACATTCAGTTCCAGTTTGTCAGTGAGCTAACTTGTACTTTTAAATCAGGGGCTACATGTACAGCTATTGTCGCTGATTGCATCAGTGTGACTGGAATCTAGCCGGGCTTGACTGACATCTGATTTATGTCACTGCTTTGTTTTGCAAGCAATGCACTGCAGACTGCTAGCAGATAACTGCTATGCGGGTGGTGGTTTATCTGTTTATGTCAATAAGCCCCCAGTTTATTGATAAACACGAAATAATGACATCGTTATCCACTTAGAAAGAAACATTACTCGATTTCCATTCTGATGCAAGTTTTGCACCGGGGGATTGCAAGAATACATTCGACACAGATATGAGAAGCGTTCTGTGTGGAGTGTGAACAGCAGATGTGACAGAAAAGCAAAAGCAGGCGGTGCTATAAAACCCTTTTAGGTTGTGATTTAAGTGGCAAGGTGGCAATTTTTCACAATAGCAACTGTCCTTGCGCTAATGATGTTAGAAAAACGAAATGTCCTGAAACACTTTTTTTAATCATTGGCTTGGTTAGAGGTGGAAACGGCTGTGATTGTCAAATGACTGTGAGCCATGCTGGGCACATTTTCAGGGCATAGCCTGAATCTTAGCCCAGGGCTAAGTGCCCTGTAAAAAAGCTTACTGACTCATCGATGTGAAGTTGATTAATCATTAACCTTATCAGTGGCTATATTCCAAGTCACTGAAGGCTATGCTAACTCACTTCATCCACTCTGAGACAAAGGAAAGTAATGGGTCAATCATCAGTACGATCACACATGCACGTTCAACTTGTACAAGTGGTTCTGTTGCCTTCAGTGTAGAGGAGGAGCTGCTACTGTTGTTCATTGTTAGAAAGGTTTAGATTTGCCAAAATTAAAAGTTAATTTAGGAGCAGACACTGTGTGGGAGCAGTTGCTTCCTTCACTGGTTGGAAATGTGGGGCAAGAAGAACTCTGTTTAGAGTTAAACAAGCATGGATCGCATTTCTATTTACTCCATAATGCACAGTGCTTTGCATGACTAAGACGATTAGGGAAGCCTGTCAAGGCCTCCTGTAAACAATGCCATTGTTCTATCAGTATTTAGCTTTTTCTCATCACACTAGAGCATCACGTTGTGATATAGTGAAAATTGTACCAGACACCCCCATCCCGTCCACATACAGAATGGAATGAGGACAGTTCAGAGGTCCAGACTTGAGTCAGCTCTGACTTATTCGGTTCACTCTTGGATGGCATGTGGCTCAGATCTGACAAACAGTAGAGTAAACAGAAAGCCCGAGGGCCCTCTTTACCGCGTGGTATGTGGGTTGGTTGGCGTTTCTGTGTGGGCCAGATCTGGGCCGCAACAGTTTTGCTATCTGGGAAGACAACAGGTCAAGAGGATCCACATAATGAGTGGTTTCCTGACTGGATGGCAAGGTAACTGCTGAGAGCTTTGATCATGTGTTGGAGGTCAACATCGAATCCTTCAAACCCAGCCAGTCGTCACAAGAGAAACTGCAGTTGCGGTCATCTGCACAAGCAACCTTTGACCTGCCACCTGAAGCTCCTCATCCAACAGCTTCATGTTACTGTTCCCCTGTCTGAAATCCTTCAAAATTATAGTGAACAATAACCAACCTCCACACTAACCACTTGGAGCAAATGCAATGCGTTTCCCGCAGTTATTTCACAAAAAAGCCCCATGTCATATGCTTTTAATGTCAGCAACACCAGCAGTAAATGATGGCCTTGAATTAACAATTAAATGAACACCGCAGATGCAGTGCTGACGTGGCTGCACAAGAACATTCTCAACTAACTGTTCAGACAGGGGGCCAGATGCTGAAGTGTTGCAGACCGAGGCGGCCTGTGTTTCCATCATATTTGTGTACTCTTAATGCCTCTGGTCCTTTTCTAAATAGATGTATCCTTATTCCATGGTCCTTTTGAAAAATGACTCTATTATGAAGAAGTCAAGCAGCCAAAATAGCCTTTGGTAGAGTGAAACCCCTGATTTATCATCATCCAATTACAGTATTCAGAGGGTGCAGCACTCTCCATATATAGTATTATACTCATCCATAGTTGATAAGGAATTCAGTCTACGAGTCAGATGCTGTAAAGATGTTTTTTTTTTCTTTTTCTTAGTGTTCAATAAATCTTTAATCAAATAAACTGCGCCAAAACCTTGAATTCTGACAGCCTCATATATATATATATATATATATATATATATATATATATATATATATATATATATTTTTTTTTTTTTTTTTTTTTTTTTTCTTCAAGATGAAGTCAAGATGATCTGTAAACCTTTCGTAGAATTGAGCTCTCACACTGACCTCCCTGTAACTGTACTCTCAGTTAATCTATACCAGTTTGCATTCACCGCATATTTAACCCTCAACGACGTGAGATTTATTCAGTGAGTGTCGCACAGCAACAGCTTATCCATCCGCCCAGCATGTCTGTTTGTGAATGGATTAAACAAACAAGATTTGTTTTCATTTATGAGCTTGAAAAGCTTTTTTTTTTTGTTTTCTTTTCCACCTCGTATAGAGCCAGGCTAGCCGTTTCCCCCCGAGCCGCCTGTCTCTATGCTAAGATAGGCTAATCTCCTCCTGGCTTAAGCTGTATTTAATGCACAGACATGCAATTGATATCAATCTGCTCATCTGGCTCTCAAGAACTTGAGTGAATAGGTGTGTACTGGCGAGGTCGGTACAAAATAACCATGCATCTATCTATCTATCTGTCTGTCGGTCTATCTGTCTATCTGTATAGGTCATGGTGTTGTTTGTAGATGTGTGTTTGTTTTTGTGTGATCACTCTTCACTTCCCTTTCTGAATATAGATGGTCTTAAGGTTGGGGTTAGTTATTGTTCATAATGCATGTACACACAATAGCAATGCACATACACACGCACACACACACACACACACACACACACACACACACACACACACACACACACACACACACACACATAAGCAGACAGAGAGCACAGACTCTCCTGTGCATCATGATTGCTGATGTAGAGGAGGCTCTCTGCTTCTCCATTAATCTCTATTTTGGTTCTGTCATAACACACACACACACACATGCACTCACACACGCGCGCGCGCACACACACACACACACAGCACTCTTTTGCACTGACTTGCTTTTCATACTCCTCACTTATTCAAAACTGTCCTTTATTCTCATGGTCCTTTCATTCTCATCACATTTTTTCTCCCCTCCTCTTCACTCTTTGGCATGTCTGTTTCTTCTCACCTTCACAGCAGGCTTCTCATTGGGTGGCCTCTAATCCTTGTAGCCCCCAAATCAAAGTTAGGTCATCTCAATCACCTGTGTTTATGTTTAGACCCTTAGTTTCATTTTTCATGGAACCAGAGCTGTTTGAAGCAGATCCAGGTTTAGTCTCAAGCCTCTGCCAGCAAGAGCATGTTTCGTTTTTTTTTTTTTTTTTCCATTCTCTTAGTGACAGTATGAAAAGTACAATAAGCACAATGTCCAAAATCCAAATTATTCTTTTGCAATCTGTGCATTTTAGGTAGGGCTGTTACAATATCATATTTCCACAGTATTCACAAAAAAAAAAATATTAAAAAATATAACAATGATCATGATGCTCAGTCAAATTCATCTAGCTGGAGAGTGTCTGTAACCAAAACTGTACAATAGCAAAAAAATAAGACCCATCACACTTTTTCTGTTTTATGGCAGATAGCGACCAGTGCTAAGCTGCATAATTGCCACCTACTAAGACAACATGAGGACGGAAAGCAACAGAAATGATTTCAGAAGCAATGGACAACATATGAATTATTATAATATGTGTATTTTAACACAATATAAGTATTTCATGAATATATATCACATTTATCGTCAATGTGTAATATGTGCAACAACCCTTATACAAGGTCCAGTTGCAAGTATCGTATCAGGGCATCTCTATCCCTTGAATAATTCAATAAAAAACACTCAAAAGACTCAGAATTGATTGGATTCTGTCCTGGGTCACATTAAAATCAGGATCAGTCCTGATCCACAATGTTGGGCCTGATCCTGTCTAATAATTATCATCAAAAGCTACAATAACAAGGCAGCTGGTGCATGAGAGGGATCAGATAAGTCCTTTATTGCACATACAATACAGGCACTGAGTGACTGCATCAGGGAACACTTTCTGTTTATAAGATCAGCATTCTGGTACATTCATACAACATATTTGCTGCTAACTGCCAATTATCATACGTGTATATTTTCAAGCCGAAGGACGATGAAGCTCATCCACTGTAATCTGATCTGATGTAAAACTGCCTAACGAGTGGAAAAATAAAAAAATGCAGCAAAGTAGAGGCGAGTGGAAAGAGAAGAGAAGCTCAGACCAACAAACCGGAGAGTATTTATGGAGAGTATTAGGATTTGATACTTTGGATAAATTGATTATCCTGAATTTATGATTGGAGGGATTGAGAGCAGACAGCGATCTTAAAACAAGACGGCATGTTGCTAAAGTGTTATAAATTGGACTTTGGAACAGTAGATGACAATTTTTAGGCCTTTGTCTGGTGCAAGCCTGTTTCTCTGGAGCTGAGGAGAATTTACAGTAGCATATAATGTGTTGGTGTGCATATGGGTTTACAGGTAAAGTGTGTTTTGATACCTGGCTTCTCTCCCTTGGCTGGATGCCTGTCTCACTCTGCAGGTCCTCTGAAACCACCCGAGCCATTCTTATCTCTCGCCATCTCTCTCTCTCTCTCTCGCTCTCTCTACCTCTCTCTCTCTCTCTCCCCCTTGTGTGCGTCTCTCTCTCATCTGTCCCAAATTAAAGGCTCGTCTCCACTCCAGAAACCTGCCAGCCTGCGGCCTGTTGATAGGCTTGGAACAGGGTCACAGCACTGATCTTGTCCAAGAGGCTGCCTTTGAAGCAGGCTGGGACACATACATAGACACACACAACACACAAACACTCGGACACACACACACACACACACACACACACACACACACACACACACACACACACACACACACACACACACACACACACAAACCATCCCTCTGCCTCTTCCGTGCTGTGATGAAGGGGCCAGGGTGCGACTCTCTCCTGCTCTCCTCGAACGCCTTTTATATTAATGAAGTTGGCTAATACACAGGCATGGATATTAGAATTGAGAAAAGGAGTCCGGGGATGCTTCTCAGCCACTGTGTTAGAAGTGTAACTCTATCCATTCTGGAAGCTAATCAACTCATCTTTTGTGCTGTAGCAAAGGTTCACTGGAGCAGAAAGACCCTCCGTGAAATATAAAACTCTACACGTACAATTTTAAAAATCAATAATTTATGCAGAGTAGTAGATTTTTAAAGAGGTCCAAGCCTGATTATTGTGATGACACGTATGCTATTTTAGTCCCGTCTGATCACCACGCTGCACGTCTGTTTGAGGTGCTTGTTAACTCCTGGATTTTTCGAAAAATGTTCTCCGCTTTTGTCCAACTTCACTAGCATCAAAAAGTTTTTTTTTTTTTTTTCGGAACACCTTGAAAACTTGGAGCTGTGGTCGACCACATCGCTGCCACATTATCCACCGATAATTAATTCCAGGAAGTGTGAAGTGTGTCACGCTAAAAAGCAGGGTGCCATTTGATATTCATGAGGTGTCATCCTGCTTCAAATGTCCCCTCCGGTGTTAGCGTGACAAAATGCAGTTCTGTTCAATCCCAGGCCTCCCGCAGATCTTAACTGGAGACTCATCACTCATTTCCGGTGTGCGGTCGGAGGACGGGCGGGTTCGGCCTGGTGTGCAGGGCCATTTGTGCATCAAGGTGAAGGATTGCAATCTGGCAGGCGCTTTCTTCTCTAGGGCCAAGCCTGACTGACCATTAATGTCCTGTGATAGTCAGTCCCCCATTGGCCATCAAGGACCATGTGCACAGATTCCAGACCCTGGCGGAGGCTTGTCTGTGTTCCCCCTTCACCGTTAAGTGTTTTTCTACATCATTAATGTTGATATCCATTTAATTAAATGAAACTGATGGCATAAATTACAACTGCAATTAGATTTTTTTTCTCCAGTCTTTAATGACCAATTCAAAGAGGGAAAGAGAAAAAAAAAACAAACAAACAAAAAAACCCTCTAAAAGTGTATGTTTGTATGCGTTTTGTCATAATACACTCATAATGAGAATAAGAGCATGAGAACACAATACGTAGATTTCCGCATTCAGTCTGTTGTAAGCCCACCTTAAAGCTCAAAATCCAGCGGTTCTTTTAGAAGCGCAGTCTTTCATGAAAGTAATAACTTTATTCATATAGCACCTTGCAGAAAAAAACAAGTTACAAAGCGCTTTACAATGAAAAAAAAAAAAACGAAATGAGCTGAGAGAGATGAAAAGAGCAAAGCTCAGTAAGAAAACAGGATACATCACAACGATATCAAAACACAGTTGTGTAAAGGAAACACATCTTGAATATTGACGTTCCAGAACTGCAGTACATTTTACATCTTAGGGCCAGGCGTCTCATGCAATAATTCCTTCTAAAACCAAAACGTCACCTATCATTTTTCCCCGATTTCTGGCATCAGGCTATTTATTTATTTTTTTTTTCCCCCCCTTGGTTTTCCCCAACTTTCCTTTTACCATCCCTGTGTTGGGAGTTGTGGAGGCAGCAGAGGAAATTAGAATTTTGAGTTCTGTTAACAGATTGGGTACAAAATTATGAGGCTCCTCCAGCTACTCAGCATGAAGAGCCATTCAGAGGAGGCACAAGCTCAAATCCATCAAAAGACCGGCATCTCCAAAGATAATGAGCTGGATGACATGCATGGCAGCATGTGGCACTGAGTGTTTTGTTTTTGCAATTGAAACTTGATGGAGCGGCGCCTCCTTGGGGTGAATGCACTGCACCAAGCACAGATGTGGGCGGCAAAAAAATTTGAAAAATCACATTTGGTCCCTGGTTGCAGTGGTCTGTTGTGGATATGGGTAAGAGTAAATACAGTCTATAGCCACTTTCAATCATGCGGTCCATTCATAAATGTTAGGGAACGTTTCCTGGCTGGGGTCATGTGTGAAGGGGGAGCAGGGACCTATATACAGTGAAATATTCAGCCGAGACCTCCTAACATTTCAGTGAAAATGCCGGTGCGGCTGTGTTGTTAAAGGGAAGAGAAACATTGCAGGGACACACACATAAAGGATTGCATCCATCTGACGAAAGACACTTTGATGTGGAGTGAAAGAATTGAATCCACCGCTTGATCATAAAAGATAACTGTCTCGCATATTCGCAGTGACAGAACGTAACTAATTACATTTACTTAAGTACAATGTGATACCTGTACTTGTCATCAGTGTTTCCATTTTCTGCCACTTTATACTCCACTTCACTACATTTGGAGCCAAATTTTGTGGCTTTGACTCCACTACATGTATTTAATACATTTAAATACACGTTGTATCAAAGCCAAGGATTTTTAAATTAAATTATTTGCTTGTCAAGCGGATTAATTGTTAATTGTTCAAACCAAACAACACAGTATTCACACATCTAAATATATCTATAATTAACATTTACTCACAGTTTTAACACATCAATTCATATATTGCCAAAAACATTTCTATTGATACTTAAGACAGGTTTTGATATGACATACTTTTACTTAAGCACTACTCATATAAGTGACTTCCACTTTTACAAGTAACATGTTAAGATTATATATTAACGTTTGCTCAAGTATGACTGTGGGTACTTTCCACAGCACTACATATTCTCTTTGATTTTGAAATGTTATTAATTACTGTTAATTACTAACCCTAACCCAATACAAAGTTGTAGAACCCCTCAAATAAAGACCTCACCCGTCATTATCATCAAAAGATATCTTCAGCCATGTGCATGCACATCCAGCCTTTCTCCATTTTCCTCCTTTTCTAATGATGATAATTATAAACATAACAAAAGAAAACAGCAGTCAAACAACAAAATGTAGTAAAAAAAAGTATACAAATAAAGTATACATAAAACAAATAGTAAAAGCATTACAAAACATCAGGGAAAGCACCTTTAAAAAGATGAGTCTTCAGTTTAAAAGTAGTTATAGACATGCACTGGCACTTCTGCTGAGTTACATGTTACATCAAGTGCTGCTTTACGGCTATCAGCTGGACCACCCTTTGACCCAACTGTTCTGGCAGCACCTTAGCATGTGTGAAAAAGACCAAAACAAAAATATTGCTGCTGCATATGGGAATAACGGAAAGTACTAGTTGATCCTGAAATGTTATGAAAAATGCTTCTTACAACTCGATTCTTATTCTCTTAATTTTGGTTTCTTATTCTCTTAGTTTTCATTTCGAGGTTCGAGGTTTTTCACCATGGATGGGTGGGGGAAACGATCAACCCAACTGTCCAGCTTTTACAAGCATAGTTGTAGCAATATTGTTAATTTCCTAAGATCTCTGCAAATTATTTTGGTGAACGTGCTATCACAACTGATAACTGCAATGACGATCAAAGCTGCCTAAATAAGACCCCTGTTTGTTAAAAACTAGATTCATCCTTTAACAAGACTTTGCTGGAAAGGGGATTTATTTATGGAAAATGTCTTTTTCTCCCAATGAAACCCTCCGACAGACAAATGTGTGTCAGCTCCCGATCCAGTTCTCAGAAATTCACATTGATGTGGTGCTACAGAAGAGAAGAGCTCTTCCGCTCCATCTTGTTTTCATTTGTTTACAGAAATCTTTGGATTGGAAGTGGATAGAATAACATAACCAAAGCCCTGTTATCAAGCAAGTTTGGACAATACAAAAAAAACAGACAAGTGTCTGTACGCAGCCACAAAGACTCAGTAATATGTTTTGTATTGACTGATAGTGGAAGGCTGCAAACAGAAATATCCTATTCTGGCTCCCGCTAAGACATTTCACTTTATCATTTCCTTTCCTCTGGATAAGATCCGTTGAAGCTGGCACAGAATATTGTTTATGAATAAGACCAAATCCCTCTATCACAAATTTACTGACAGTAATGCTCGACTATTGTTTGTTTGGTGTCTGCTGTGGAGGCAGCGGTGGCATTGAATTAAATATTGATGCTTGGCCTTTCTTTGATAGTCTGTGAGAAATGAGAAACTGTGAAGAAAGTCTTTTGTCGCTGCTAAACTTCCGTGTGTTGCTCATTTTGAGGAAAGCTGCACCTGTCATTAGATGGGCTGTTTCAGAATTTATTAAAAAAAAAAAAAAAAGAGAAAAAAATCTGTGCCTCTGAGATCTTAAAATTTGGAACGGAGGGAAGCGAGACAAAAACAAACGTTAAATCTCTCACAGGACATTTTAAACTACTTCAGTAGTATAATGAGGTGAAGTCAGTCACTGCAAATGTATGATTCTTTTGTCGGCTCGGCTTGGCTGTGTGTGTGTGTGCGTGTGCGTGTGTGTGTGTGCGTGTGTGCGTGGGTGCGTGTGTTTATGTTTGTGTGTGTGCATATGTGTGTACGTGGGTGTGCTCACAAATGGGTCCACCTCTGCAGTGTATAAATGCCCTTGACAGCAAAGGCTGTTTAGGAATGCTGAACAACGATGCTTGTTACCCACCATTCTCTCCCTGCAATCACTTCATGATTGCCGGTGAAAGAACACACATCACACACATACAGTACTTAGTGGGTAAGGTGTGCTAGTCTGGCGGGATGAAGAATGAGCCCTTGTAACCATGTCAAAGCTTCATGTCTGTATGAACTCAATGTCTTAACAAGTAAAAAAATATGCCATATCTAGATGGACAGTATCTATCTATCTATCTATCTATCTATCTATCTATCTATCTATCTATCTATCTATCTATCTATCTATCTATCTATCTATCTATCTATCTATCTATCTATCTATCTATCTATCACTATTATACAAAAACTTGCCCCCAGATGGCACCTACAGTATGGTCCTGTTCTACTGCAGGCAGGAAATGGTACGCAAAATGCAGCCATTGTGTGTTCCACTAATAATGTTGGACTTGCATTACCTGGTATTATGCTTTGGGAAACTGGGACCATTGGGGCCCCTTGGGATTTTGGTCCCCAGGCCATTTTCATCCTTTGCCTGGATGATAATCAATCCTTATAGTATTGCTACTGAAACAGTCTTGGTGCTCTAGAGTATAGAAATAAAATAACTAATGTTGCTCAAATAAAAAAAAAAATATATATATACTAATCAGTCTAAATTGATTATTTTGCACATCAAATTAAAAAAAAAAAATCATGTGTGTGCTAGCCCAAAGTCATATTCTGACAGCATTTTATTCGTTTTAATTTTTTTTTTTGATACCAGTATATGAACAAGTGAGGTGAAGGGTGGAGGAAGGGCACGCAGGGGGCAGCTCTTAAATGACAGCTCAAAACAGCCCAGAAAGGGTTCAGATTTGTAATCTGACAGCAACATGGAGATACGTTGGCAGGGGTCATGGCCAAATCAGATTGGCTGAGGGGAATCATGGGAATTCACAAAGTCAGCCGACACATTTGCATACATGCATTAATGTGAAATAAGCTTCGGCTATGAGAGTGTTCTCTCCATGATTATAAATACTTAAGCTCCATGTGGCAGTTTTGTTTTTTATTCTCACAAATACGCATACAGTAAGTGACATTCAAAATGTATGAAAGGGTTGGAGTTGATGTGACTCGAAGACACCTTGATATCGATGCTGTGTGTTTCTTATAATACACTGCATGTTCTCATTACATGTGCGAGGCAAATTGCCTTGGGAGCAGTAAAAGGTCTCACTCCAGCTGCGTTTCATTTCACTCCAAAACCGTCTTGGATACAGAACAAGTATATCACCCTCTGCAGCTAACAAGACCCCTCAGCCCTTGACCTGCAGATCTATAAGAGAAGGTGTCTATGGCTCAGCAGTAGTCAAGAGCAGCCACAGCTCTCCCAGCACAGCTGACAATGTCACAGCTTTCTGTGCCTGCTGCTGAGGGCAGGCCGGCGCAGTCAGCGGCGCCATAAATGTCACTCTATCTTTGATGGGCCCTCCTGTGGATCGATGCCAATATGTAGCATACCTCTCTCCAGCCACCTAACCCCCATCTGTCCATCCATCCATTCATTCATTCAACCATCTATCCATCCTCCCCCTCTCCGTCCCGCCCTCCCTCCTCCTCCTCTCCTTTCATCTTGGTCCATTTATATCTATTCTCCCTCTCCTTCTCATCAGCAGCCAGTCACAACTCCTCCCTCCACTGCAGCCCCGCACTGTTTGTCATGCAAATATGTGATGTATATTTATCGTCTGCATTCCTACGCTGCTATTTTGAAGCAAAATACAAGATCAGTGCAATGTGTATATAGAAGAAATCGTAACATATGCAAAACTATTAATATGTGCACTGGTACAAACCGGTCCTAAAAGTTACATTTATATCAGATTGCAAAGTTCGATGTCTGATCATGTCTTTCCTGAATTTCATCTTGCCTTAAAGGTGCAGCATGTAAGGATTAGCCGTATATTAGCCAGGGGAGTGCCAGCTGCTGCTACTGTAGCTGCCACTAGTTAACTCAGTTAGCTGGGCAGCTAGCAGTCCTGGTATTGTGAGAAAGGACACGCTGCGACTCGCTGGTTAGCGTGATAACGTCAGAAAGTATGTCTTCACAGCAATACAAAGACGTCTTTGACATGATGCCAAAAATCTGATTTTTGATGAAATATCCTACATGTTGCACCTTTAACGAGGCTTACTAAAACACAAAATACTTTTTTTTTTCTTTCTGACTTGGCGAATTTATCTATTAATTGATTATTCTGTGTTCATTGTAGGAGCACTGCCTTCGGCTTTTTCTTTTTGAGCGAAGCACGTAACACCTTGTAGACCACAAAAAGGGAAAGGGAAAAAATAAATCTTTGATGTTGCCCTGTACTCCAGCCCCCGAGGTTCATGGCAACATTGCATTCCTCGCATGCCTGTTACACAGCCTGTGTAGACAAGGAACATGAGTTATTATGTAACTGTGGTTCTATGAATTCTAAATGGATACAAGATGTATTTTCCAGGCATTACCTTGGCAAACGTATTGAGTGTAGACGGCAGATGGACCCAGATGAAGCAACTATCTGACGGAGCTGTCAGGGGGATGGCAGTGCCACTGGGGATTGGGGTGGCTGTGCATGAGATTTGAATGTTTTTTTTTTTTTTTTTTTTCTGTTATCATTATTGTTTGTGTCAGGGGAATGAGCACGCTTGTATACAGTTGATACGAGCAAACACAAAAAAACTGTTGCCCCCGGGTTATAGTTCTGTTTGCTGGTTGTTGGCTATTATTTTCATAGCACTGCAAGAGAGTATTGTAGTTAGACATTTAACTCCTTTTCCAACCCTTTCTGACTTTATTATTAACAGGCACCAACCTGGTAATCACATGCTTACACATGATTACCAAACCCCGGATAACTAGTTCAACTCAAACACAATGCAGAACCGTGTCTTTCTTTTAAACTCCTACAAGTTATACATATGTAGTTTCAGTCTTGTAGTTTTCTTAACCTCACTACAAATTATGATCCACCAGAGAGCCACCAACTGAGGTGTGGTATTGGTGCTATTGTGCAGTCTTCAACATAGGTATTATTTAAACTGGTCCTATGGTCCTAAAATGGGAAATTCCAAAAGGTTATTTACCAGAGGATTATTTCTGTGTCATACTGTACCAAGTGTGTATCCTGAGGTTTGTACAGTGTGCAGGATTTACCACCTCTCAACGTGTCAACTCTATCCCCCCCACCAGTGAGTTAGGGCACTGAAAATTGCAGACAGCCAGGGGGTTTGGTTTAGGGTGACCTCCCAACACGAATGTTAAGAAGCTGCTACGCCTTTGTTTTTGTGCTATCCAAAGCAGAAAAAAAGCACGGGGGGGTAGTGGTGAGAGGGGAGAAAAAGAAGGCTGAAGCATACCAGAATAGACCCACCACTGGCACAAAATCAATGCCGTCCAACACTTTATCACAGAAGCTACTCTGACGCAAATGCTAAGTAAGCACTCAGAAACTGGGAGGCCAGTTGAAAAGCTGAACAGTCGTGCCAGGAAAGATGCGGGCAATGTTTGAAAGGCACCATGTCAGTCTGGAGGGTGCAAAATCATAGCAGTTTTACTTAGTTCATGTCGTCTGAGAGACCTGGCCCATGAAGGATCTGAAAAGGCTGACTGCAGTGACCATTTTTCCTGATTTCTATATGACAGTTGAAAATTATACATGTAAACCAGTGGACGAGCGGATTTATAATTTATTTACATATTATTTGTTAATCATTTCAGCGCTCGTCTCTCATTTTTCATCAGGCTATGCCAACAGTGGCAGCAGCCAGTGGAAGGTGAGGTAAAGAGGAGGATAAAAGTATGATCTGCAAATTAAGTAAGCAAAGACGCCCACTCTTGAAAATGGCTCATATTAGCAAGATTTCCATCTCAACGTGCTCCACTTAACTTGTTTGTCACAATAATTTTGATATTAAAATAACATGATTACCTGCTCTTTTTATAGTTATTTTGTGTGGGTGTTCCTGGTCCCTGATCAAATAATTTCTTTTCATCCCTTGGATTTATTACAATGATTTCAAGTGTTGAAAATTCGTAAGATATGCATAATACCCAACACCTACTTTAGTAGTATTTATGGACGGCATTTTTGCTGCGGACACCATTAAGTGTACATTTGCTCTTTGTTTGCATCACAGTTATCAGTGACTCAGAGACACAATGTACTGACCAGACCTGGTGAGTCCCCTTGTCTTGGCCATAGTTTGTCTTGCTCCATTAAAAAACAGACAAACCAATGGCTCTCCTTTTGTTGCAATAGCGACAGACTAGCCTGCTTGATGGTTTGGACCTGTTTTGTGAATATGCACAGTGAGATGTGACCATTTTTGATTGTCATCAATACACATAATGTTGACTTTTTTTTGAAAATAAATAAATAAATAAATAAAAATCAGAAAGTCTTTTTTCTTCATTCTCTGGCATACAGACTTTTGTTGCAAGTGCTAGAAATGATTTGTTAGTTAATGGATTAGTGGATCTCATCAAAATGAATCTATTTGGAGAATGGATCTTGTAAGTTCTCAGGCAAAAACCCTGCCCATTCCCTGGCTCCATCTCCTCCAGTGTAAGGATTTTCTGGCTTTCCCTATTTTCTGTCAGTGTAAAATGTTTTTTGTTTTTTTTTTCTTTTATATTGTTCCCATGAGGGTTTGGACTGTTGTTCGAACAAAACAAGCAATAAGAAAATGTCACGCTGTCTTCTGGGAACATGCCACCACTGCTTTTCTTGTTTTTTCAGAAATTGTATAGACTTAAATGATTCATTAATTAGTTGACTAGTTAGTGAATAGTGAATTATTAAGATCAATTGCAGGATCTTTTTGAGTTTACTGTTTTGTGAAGTTACATCATTGTTTTATAAAATTAACTGTTTTGTGGTGTGGTAGTATCCAGGTGGTTAGTAGTAGCAGTGACTAGCAACTTTTCATTGGAACTGTGATGTTTGATTTTACCTACACTTGAACATTTTGAAGATAAATACATTTTACGAAGGAGCATCTCACTGCTATACATCTCTGTTGAACTGAAAACCTTTTCAGCAGAGGTCATGGGAAGGTAGTTCCTAGAGAAAATCACTTTTTGACAATGCAGTTCCACACATGTACTTCTACTTAGCTTTAGATATTGTTCATGGAACATCAGTCCAAGGCCGAGCGACCAGTGGAAGAAACTCCTGATGTGCTGGGATACAACTGAATTTATTTATTTTTTTTCACGGATAAGACCTGAAAGAAAGGGCTCGGTTTGATGAAAGCTGTTGCTCTTCAGGTCTCTCTAAGAACACTTTTCACATTCTGTGCGGAAAGCTTTAGTATCAGAGGTGATGGAGTATCTCGCAGCAGAATCCACTGCATTGAACAGAACTCTAAAAACGGTCCAGTTATTTGCTATTAAATGTGTGGATTGGATTAGGATGTAATAGAGGGTTGTTGGGTGCGATAAGCAGTGCAGCAGCTCAGGGTCAATCAATACTCTCTCAAAAGCATCCTGAATGATACAGATTTTCTTTAGGAATTTGGATCGATCACAACACTGTTTTATTTATATTCTTTCACTTTGTTTGTCACTTTCTTTTTCACTTTCTTTCATATTTTTATATCTTGATCCTGTCCCTTTGCTTTCAAGTGCAACATTCACCCATACTTTTCATATATATATATATATATATATATATATATATATATATATATATATATATATATATATATATATATATATATATATATATATATATATATATATATATATATATATATATATATATATATATATATATAGCGAATGTGCAAAAACAGCTGTTGTTTCTGTTGTCTCTGTCGTACAGCTTACTTTGTATGTTGAACTTTGTATGTGCATATGGTGGTTTCAAGGCCTCATTTTCATTTCAGCTTTAAAGATGCAGTTCATGGTGTTGCCATTACACCACCAAATCCCAGAATTTCCACTTTCCTTACTGCTGATGTTCTGAAACTCCACCGTGGACTGGTTGAGATTAACAACTGGGGTTTTTGGTGCTATTTTGGTCTCCATTACAAAATAAAGGAATGTTACTGAAAAAAGCCATGCATTAAGGAAAAAAAAATGTTGTGGTGTTTGTGTCGGAATCTTCCTTCAGGTGCCGAGAGGATGAAATGTGAAACAGGAAATCCATTTCAATAAAAAAAGATCCTTGAGTTTGAATGCTCACGAGATGCCAAAACCTGCCAAAGCGGTTTACAATAATAAGAGGCAGGATTTTACAAATGTGGAAAGCTGTCACAGCAGCAGGCATTTTATCCACCACCCCCATGGTGGGGGTGGTGATGTCAATATTGTGCTGGGGAAAAAGTTTAGTAACTTTCAACTTTTTCATGTAATGGCCCTCCTGCTGCGTCAGTGAACCCTAACTGGATAAAATAGCTCCTGAATCTTGAAATGCCCCAAACCTGTTCTATCTACAGCACTTTCTTTTTTTAAGTTTAAAGCAGGGCATTCAGGCTTTTTTGGGGTCAACATCTGATCAATCTCAGTTGCACAGCAGAATAAATATGAGGCTGTTTTGACCATCACAAAGTAATTTCACATCACTTGCTCTTTTATCAGATTAGGAGGTCCGCGCTGGTGAAGTTATGTGGGCTTTGTGTCGAGAGATTCATTTCTCAGGTCTGATTCGCTGCATCAACAGGCCCAATCCACCAAAGTAACTTCCAAAGCAGTTAAGGGACAGAGAATGTCATCAACATTCATTCCGAATAGCTGACTTACATAAAGCATCTTTTACGAAATCCTTACGAAATCATTTTAGAAAGTCATGCCTCATATGCATATTTATCCAGTAAGTAATGCAGCTCTCGACCACAAATATCTTAAATATTCAGGAATGGTTTGTATTAGAATGTGTAGTGTAAATCATTAGCTTTAAACTGAATCAAACATTTTGGGAAAATTAGGTCAGATCTTTATCATATATTCACGACTTTGTCAGAATTTGAAATCGATATTTTCTTCACCTTTTCTTCTCTTAGAGAAATTTTATGCAACTAAGCACTTCTCTCCTTTTTCAGCAGTGTTATATCTGGAAAGCATAGAGGGGATCTCTTGAGACCAGCCACCACTGCTGGATTCTGACCAAAGGTTGAGAAACAATGCTATCTTTTGTGTCTTTTGCAGCAGAGACGAGTTATCTCTTATCTCAGAGCCATCTCATGATTCGTTGTCTCGCATATCTTTCAAAGCTTACAAAGAAAAACATTGGTGACCTCTCGACCGTTGCACACATCTAAAGACTGTGCCAGGGAAAGATCGTTTTCAGGTTTCAGTGCTCACGGAACTTGAATTGACCTGTTTCAAAGAAACAGCTGGCCTGATGCCTCTGCACTCACGCCGTTGCTGCACTTCGCCATGTCTTTGGGAATTCCTAAGACAACATGCAGATTTCTTGGTTGGCAAATCATCACGTTACAGTTCAGTCCAAATCTCCGGCAGACCTTAATGAAGAAGGACATCAGTTTTGTTCTGTGCTGCTAAAGGGAACCGTGGGTCGTTACGGTTGCCAAACTGAGTTGCTGTTTCATTCACAAATCAATGGTATTTGGCCTTACTCCTCAGAGGTCTCGCTGTCTATAAAACCCCGCACTGTTGCATCCGCCGTTGGCTGACTGTCGAAGCCAGATAAGAGCAAAGGCCCGATTTCACATCCCTCAATCTTGGGTGTTGCTCTATCTCACCCCAGTACTCTTTTAATACAAAGTCTTATATGTGACTTTCTTCTAAATTGTTGTAATCAAGCCGTTTTTTTTCAACATATGATCCTTCTCATGCAGGTATAAGCACCGTGAGGTTTTTATAGCAATGGGAATGAGATAGTATGGCTTTCCCCCCGAACTGATTTCAAGAATTTACATATAAAATGAAAAGCAGCGGAACTATGAATGCAAACAATAGATCGTTCAATCTGCTCTCTGAAAAGATGACAATTTATTTTCCACCTTCCTTTTTTTGCTTCAAGTGTTTCAGTGATTAGATGGATGAATTTGCAGTTTGCTAATTAGCTGTTTCGTTCAGTCACTGAGTATGTTTTTGGTGAGAAGAAAGATAAGAGTCAAGGGGGATGTGATCAAGTTTAATTACCACTGTTAGTAAAAATGTAAAAAATACAGTATAATACAACACTCATGTGAATGTTGCGCATGTTGTTCTAATTTACCCTCCCTGTAGTTTCTTTGTCCGACCATGTTCCCGTTCACCTGTCTTCCATTCGATCATGAGCTCTTGCGTATTTAGTCCACGTGTGTTCCTTAACTTGCTGGTCGGTCTGACCGTTTATGTCAGCGTTTTGTCCTTCTGTTTTGTGTTGTCCTTCACCCCGTGTTTCGACTCGCTCCTAGATTTCTTTGGTTGCATTTTGAATTTATTTTTTGAATTACCCCATTTGGATTATTTTCTGTTGGACTTGTTTTCACCTTAACTCCCCAGTCGCCCATTGTTATCTGTGTTGTTCTACAACTTTGTGTTCCGTCTCCAGTCAGTTTTTTTTATTTTTTATTTTTTATTTTTTTAAGTTACCTCTGGCTATACTCCCTGTTGCCTCATGTCCTGCATTTTATGAAATACAAGCAAGCAAGATAACAGAATTTCCCTTTTGTTACAACGTCATGGACTTTTTCTGTATTATTATTTCAGTGGCAGACAGTTTAATATGTATTTTAGCATCACCAGTCACTAAAAAAACAAAGTAATGTTTTATTCTATGATATTGATATTGAAAAAAAAAATATTCTTAATCAAGATTGCTGCTTCCTATTTGGAAAGAATATGTTAAACATGTTCATGTGTGACTGAAATAAGTTCACTAAGCCACTGTGTGACAGTGAAAGTGAAAACTCGCTCAGCCTCTTGACTGGCTTACACGAAGGATGTTTCTTGGCAGCATTAGCGGCTCTAGACTTCTCGTCAATCTCACGTGTGAACACGCCGGATGAGCTTATGCTCTGTCTTTAAAATCACAGTTGTTCACCCGATGCAACCTCACCTCGCAGTTTTCCCAAAACTCCCTGCTTCCCCAACACCTTTCCACCACCAAGGCTGAGAACAACCACCAAGCTCTTCCATCTTGCCATCCGTGCCAAATCCCATTATTTTTGTGCATCGCATTGTTAGAAATTGTGGCGTTTTACATTTAGAACTGGTCAGCCAGACCGCTTTTCATGCTGTGTCATTATCGTGTCAGGACCGCTCCCACTTGTTCACAGTTGCCACCGGCAGGGCCAAGTTTTCGTCCACACCCCCAGCCGCCATTCTTCATCATCCCTCATGCAATACATCACAGTGGTCCTTCAAGAAATAGCTTTTACTGGCTTTTTCTTACTTTCTTATTTCAGTCAAGTGTGACAGGTGCAATTACAGATAACATTCATGTGGGCGGATATTTTTTTATTTATGTGTAAAATGAAGGTCCATGGATTAGGAGAATTTTTGCCAGGTGGCAATAATAGAAGACATGCTACTCACTGAGTAACAGGCATCACAACAAATGTCAAAGCTACCAGGACAATAACATGCCTGCTGATATCAGAAATATATTAGGGTTATAGCTTAGATATGAACTCAGTGACTGGGAGGTCCTCATAATGATAGCAGTGCAGGAATTTGTGTGTGTAGGCGGGTGTCTGGCAGATCTGTACTCTGTGATGATGGTCAGATGTGTGGGTGTGGGGAGGTCATGCTGACTGCTGATTACCCAGATGGCAGGCTCGCCATAGGTGTGTACGATTGACAAATGCCACGTTCATCATAGATCTTTTTCTCTATCACGTCCCTGATGCAATGTGATATCCTTTTGGATGCCATTATGGTTTTATTTCATTGGGTTCATTTTCATTAAAGGGATATTTATTTGCCATTTTTATATATTGAAAACACACACACACACACACATACACACACACACACACACACACACACACACACACACACACACACACACACACTCTATATATATATATACATTTGATACAATGTATAAGATGATCTGAGGAGGGAAGTCAGTGAA
Organism: Acanthopagrus latus; assembly: GCF_904848185.1. Classification (NCBI taxonomy): domain Eukaryota; kingdom Metazoa; phylum Chordata; class Actinopteri; order Spariformes; family Sparidae; genus Acanthopagrus; species Acanthopagrus latus. The sequence continues at coordinate 21,439,056 of NC_051051.1, read as the reverse complement.
TGCATGCACCATGAATGCATCTTGATACATTGCCTTGTCCATGAAAGTTTCTGCCTTCTCATATCAGAAAGATTTTCACCTGCAATGGATGTTTACCAATGAAGACATTGTCAGTCTCAGTTCTTGTTTTGACTTGAAGACCCCCAGTTGCAAAAAGAACATACTGTGCATTTAATAGTGTTAGAGAAAAAGCTCATACCCTCTGTGAAAAAAAAAGGGTTCCTCTGTGGGAACCGTTAATATCCAATAATCCAACTCCATGCAGATCTCCACAAACAGCTCCTCCTCACATGCCATGAATGTGGTCCCACAGCCATGGATTCACGTTAGATTAACATGAGGAAATGTCATGGTCTTTAAACTGTCCGTGGTCCATGCGGTTTGGTCAGTTTCATTAGGACGTGTGTGTGACATCAAAGAGGAGCATGCTGGGTCTCTCTGCTTTGATATTCAGCAGAGTTACAGATAGTCATCTGGGTAGCAGGGAGGTCACACTGTGTGCTGACTCACTCATCCACTAAGTGGTAAGATCAAGGGTCTTCTTAATAATAGAGCCTCGTAGGAAGAGATTTTCAGCACAATTACAACGATGATCTCACAGTGCAGTGAAGTTGTGCCTCCTCAGCACCAGGCAGTGAATATCCAACACTGTTAACAACTTTGAATGTATGTAAAAGTCCTCCTTAAATACAAAAGCAGACTAATTAGTTGGGGTTCACGATGAAAAGATACAAGTTCTTGTGTCAGAACAGGCCAACCTGATCTTTATACAGCAAGAGGACAAAGAAACCTTCACTCTGGTTCCATCCATGGCAACATAACACATACCAGTTTCATGTAAGTTTTTGTGTAAAAGATCTTAAAAAAAGGTCACACTCCAAACAAAGCTCCTCTCTCCCAAAGAAAACATTGTTCCCGAACCACCTGAAAGGCCTCCTCAGTAGTTACGCCTTTAATTGTGTGACTTGGTGACATCACACTACATCACCATGTGACACATTTACATAATTTGTTGCCTTCAGCTAGTTCGCGAGAATGATTAATTTAGCGAATATCTTTGGGCCAGTATAGTGAAACATCCACAAACTTTAACTCCTAGTAATGTTCGAGAATATTCCACTTAACACATTTGTTTGAATTAAAGAATGGTGGTTCAGTTCAACCTGGAGAAAGGTAACATTACATTTTCTCACTCTTAGTATTGAATTTGTGCTAACTGTGCACAAGACTGTTCCTATCGCTATTTTTGTAACATACGATCTTGCTGGCCCTGCTGGAGAAGGCGCCCTGTTGCTTTAAATTGGGATAGCCGGTCAAGACTGTATCTCAGCAACAATCTGTGCAAACACCAAGCTTGATGTGGGGGTAATCACAGCAGCATTAGGCCAGATGATTGGGATTCTTGTCTCTTCCACATGTCCCAAGCATATTTATGCGCGGACATATGTTGTGCTGTCTTTTTGCTTTAGGCAAAGTCAAAGCCAGTGTGTCAGTCAGTCAGATGGGGGGGGGGGAACTAAAGCCAACAAAGCACATTAGCGCTTAGTGGAGCTGATTAAATACATTCATTCAAACACACTGACTTAATATCTAATTAGTGTTGGGGTGGTTTCAGGTTGTTAGCAAAATGGCAGGTACACATGCCCACCAGCTTGTCCAGAAATAATTCTCCTGTATGAGATAAGTGGCAAGCTCAGCGCCTGTTTGACCATTAACACCTGTCTCTGTCATTTCATCAGAAGCATAGAAAACTACATGCGTGTGACTGTAGCTTAAAGCATACACAAACTAATTACTAATCCTGCAGCATATAAAATGGTAATGGTGAGAGTGTTTTTCTGCACTGTCATCAGCTGGGCTCCTATATACATATTTCTCAAGTGCTTTGAATATTGCTGTTAGTAAATATAGACTTGGCCTGCGTTAATTAACTCGCCTCGCTAGAATATGTCGAATTAACCGTGAATGGCAGCTCTAATCTCACACATACACTTTCTCTGTCACACGCGCGTACACACAAACACAGATCTACGACTAAACTGTCAGTGAGAGGACTGAGGATTTACCCTACTTTTCTTCGCAGTACAGCTGGAAGCATGTCGATGTATTTGCTTGCCTCTGCATAAGCCTCAAGGGGGAGGTCCTTTTTGATGTAAGAGTTCCCTTAACAAGCATGGCATCAAGTATTAGCCAGTTATCTTGGTGTAAAAGCATGTTATGTAGAAGCGCGTGCACTTGTGTGCGTGTGTATTGCAGGCTGCATGTGACTTGTGGCATCGATAACAAAGTGCTGTATATGTAATGTCTTTACTTAAGGCTACCCACTGATCACAGGACAAACTGTGTGTTATGCGGTCACATAATTTATGATAGATCCCAACAAAAACACATCCAAGGGAGGATGACTCACTTCCAGCGGCCCCAGGCAGTTTAGCGATGATGAAGGGACCAGATGGCAGCGAGAGGTGGCAGTTTGAAAATGTAAGGAATTCAGGACTCAGAAGTCTTTTGATGTGTTGTTCATAGATTACACATCAGCCTCCATGTTTCGGATCATCTGGGAAAGCTTTTCACCAAATGAGAGCAAAAAGACTCCAGATTCCCAATACAAATGCACTCTTTAGTATTCTTACAGCTGTTAAATATAACATGTATTTGTTTTGAATGCATTGCCAAAAGTTACTTCATATCACTGGATAATTTACTCTTATCGCCACGAATATGCCAGTGTGAGGACAGCTCCTCTTCACACTTTGTGCTTTACTGGCTTTGGATTCATGTTTTTTTTTTTTTTTTTTTATACCAGACTCTACGCTGACTGGTTCGTAAGTGCCGGTTGTTATGCGAAGTATGCAACCTAGATAACTACAGACTCACAGCTTTAGTCAGCATGATGCCAAAAGTCCAAGTCAGACGCCTGCTGGATAGCTGACATGAGTTTATTAACTTCATGTATGACCAGTTTTAAAGCCAAACATGGCACTGATTTGTGTATATATGCCTCAAAAGAAATTGTAAACAATATAAAAAATATAAATACATACATATAGAATATAGAGGCCACAACTCATCCGTTCTCACGGGTGTCATTGATGCCACCAAAGCTCTTGATTGTATTAACCATAAAGCGTCATTGTCAGAGAGGAGTGCCCAAATACATTGTAACAATCCTGGCCTATTGGTATTCCCAGTCTATATATTAATGATCTTTCCAAACAATTAGAAGTCCATAATACTGGTTGCCTGATTGGGAATACTCAAGGGAGCCATATAATGTATGCAGATGATCTTGCAGTCCTTAGCCCAAGTAGCGCTGTTCTCCGGCATCTCATTACTATACATTTGATGTATGGTGTTAAGTGTTGTCTTCATTTGTAGAACTAAAGACAACAGAAAAAGTCTGAAAGTCCCTGATTTTAAATTGTCTAATAATAATCTTGAGGATGATAATGAGGTGAAAAAGCTTGTTCATTTTATCACAGAACAAATGACAGATGATGATGATATCTATAGGAAATGTCGCAGTATGTATACAAAATAAAACATTTCATCCTAGTTTAAGTGTGTGTAAAGAGGGAGTGAATATGTCTTTCTCAATGCATAATGTATTGCACCCTTTACTGCACACTTATGGTAAAGCTCCACAAAAGAAAGCTTACAGAGACTTCAAGTAGCTTATAATGATGCCTTGAGAATATTACCCAAGAGAACTTGATGGAACAGTGCAAGTGAAATGTGGGCGTTAAAGCTTCCCGAGCTGTTTACAAAATCTCATGTATGAATTTTAACTGTGACCTTTTCTAGTGATTTTGTATGTAATTTGTTCTATGGAAAGTATTTTATTTGGACCCTGAATCTGTTATGAAGTTTACATTGAATTGAACTCAATGGAATTGGATTAGCCTCCCTCGCTGCTTTCTGTTTTGATTAAATAAAATGTTGAAATTATATGTCTCCTAGGATACCTTTTTACATCCTTTAGAAAAAAAATGTTTTGCTTTATGAATATACACGAGGTTGTGAGCAACCATGAGTCCATGATCACAGCTGTGCCTCCACTCCTCTAATCTCATACTGTATGACATGATGTCTGTTATGGCTGATACACGACATAGTGTGACATGACATTTAAACAGTGATCCTTGAGAATATTTTAATTTGGAAACAGTGTACGATGTCGTATAACCTCCACCGAAGTGTTTTCAATGGACTTCTCTGCTCCTCAGAATGTAAGTGGGCACCATCCACCAGGAGAGTGTCCCTCATCATGAGACTCTGCATATGATATCAAGACAAAATGTCACCTACAGTCAAGTCTTTTGACTGGGCTGGCCTGAAACCGGCCTTGACTTTTACCTGGCGTCGCCTATCATCCTGCTCCCCATCTCACCACAACTCTCTGGCTTATTTTTAAACTGCACTATACGAAAAAGACAGATTCAATGCTGACATTTAAATTCCGGAAGGGTGTTGTAGATTTCAGATGTATTAAAAGGTGAAAAACAAAACACAAAAGAAAACATCTTCTGTCCTGAACCTTTGAAAGAAACTTTTGCACAGACTATTTCTTCTCTTCCATTGTTTGTGTTTCCTAACATGCCGCAGCTTCCTTCTTTTATTTATGTTGTTCCACCTACTCACCAAAAGACTCCTTTTTTTCTCCTTGTTGCTCTGCACTTAAGCGCCTCTAAGCAGATCATGATCTCTTGGTGAGCTCTCCACCATTCTTTTAGATATACTCTTTTGAATTACCTGCAGGAAAAAAATGTTGTTAAATTTGCTTCTTCTGTATCGTGCTCTCTCCACCAGCAGGCTAATTTCCACCTTGACGATCTATAAGGTCAGCAGTGCCCGCACACAATAGCCTTGTCTATGAGGCTAGCGCACAGCAGCTTTTAAAAAGAGAAATGCAACAAAAGAAGTCTTCGCCCAGCATAGCTTGTCAGTTAAAGCAATGCAGCCGGAAAATGTTCCCCATCTGTTCTTTCTGCTAATGTAACTTGTTTGAACAGCTGAATATAGAGTAGTCTGCCGTACCAGGGAAGGTGCTACAGACAGTGACTGACTATAGTCTGTTTGTTCACTTTAGCATGTTTTTAAGGTCCATAATCATGCATCATGCTGGAATCTGATTTATGTTTCCCATTAGCTTGCTGTCAAAGCCCAAAGCAAATATGTGAATTAACTGAGTTTTTTCCTCCTGCTGAAAGCTAAAAACCTGTTGCTAATGCTGAATATTTGAGACTGAAAGACAGTGGGGCTCTACCCTGTCCACGACATCAGGTCATCACTGTTTTTACCATCATATGTCACTTTATTCTGTTCATCAGGGATATCTTCATATGCCTGTTCATCTGTCCAAATTGTGCTTTAGTATTCAGGCAGTGCATGTTGCCAGGGAGTCATGACTAATATGAGCTGGGAAGCACCCCGAGTCCAGCTTTAGAGCATGTGGCCCATATTTGCATATTTTTCACCACCTGGTATGCTGTCTATCTCGGCATGGTGATGTTTGTTATTGGAGAGTAAGCCCTCTGATATTTCAGCGGCCTTTTCATAATCTTCAGAGTCATGTGGGGGGTCTTAGAAGCTTTGGAAATGACAGGATGGGGATTGTCCCTTATTACACATTCAGCCTTAAAGATAGATTGTTCGCAAACCAAAAGAAAATGATTCCAGTAGGGCGAGGTACTTCAAGTGACACAGCCTCTGAAACCCCAAAGATTATGTTTTCTTGTCATTTTGCACACAGATTATTATCTTGTTTGCTCAAGATCCATCATGTATGCATGCAAGTAATTATCTTGTGCGCTCAAGATCATAATTTGTGCATACAAGAAAATTGGTTCTCACAAGATGGGAAATCTTGGTAATTTGTGATGATAGTTTATGGACACAAAATGAAAAGTAATCTCTGTAGGAGCTGCATTTTCCCTTTGTTCGAGGACATTACAGAACAGGGTGAGGAAACAATATAGAACAAGGGAAATTGCTAGTTACCTTCGCAAGGGAAGTTGTGTTTTCCTACTTTGTTTGTGTGTTGGTTTGTTGGTGTGTAACTCATGAAATGCATCAAAATTACTGAACGAATTTCCAGGAAACTTGGATGGGGTCTTGGCCCAGAATAGATCCCGCTGACTTTGGGTGCAGATCCTCACTTTCCTTAACATCGTGGGGGTGACTTTGTTTGACATTTTGTGTTAATTTCTCAGGAAAGGTTTGCACGAATCTAGATGAGAAAAATACTACTACTGAGTGTCATTAGAAAGGAGTCTGTAAACAGCGGTATTATATCGAAATTGGTTTAACCATGATTCATGATTTAAGAATGATTCCAGTGTTGCTTCCAGTACATATGTGAAAATAGCATCGGACGTCATTATACAGCATCCATGGAAGCGCAAAGCGAGTCCTTCCCCTGATTTTTGCTTTGTTTGCGGAGGAATGAGCAAAAGCAGACGGCGACCTGGAGAAAGATGTGGCACCAAATCCGATTGTTGCCCTCCATCACCAGCGGGACCTGGCTGCTAGATTGGCGTGCCACCCAGGCGCTGCCGAGTGCTCAGTCATCCGCCATCTCCAAATAGTGCACCGACATCACCTCTCTCTACAATCTGCTTTTGATGGATAAACACAATGTCATCATGTAAACACATCCTTCTCCTCCTTTGCATTTCAAAGTCTTGAGCAATACATCTCCCCAGCCCGCTCATGTAAGAGGGGGCTCTCAGCTCCCCTTTGATTTGTGGCCATGTTGTTCTCTTCGGCCTGTCACCAGGAAGCAGTTGGAATGACTGATTGAACTCCGAAAGACTAACGTTCATGTCAGGCCCGCCACGGCAGAGAAAGTATTAAGGCTAACAGGGAACAGAGCGGGTAGTAAGCTTCGTGTTCACTGAATTCTTATTCTGTAGACAAATGTCTGGCAGCATGCCAATTTCTTCACATTGAGGAATAATTTTATTCTGCACAGTCTGAAGAAACTGCAACAGAATAAATAGCACATTTTGGGTGCACTCTTCTGCATCCTTTTCTGCGATTTAGTTTCAAATTACAGCATTGGTTTGGTGCCAGCCAAGGCTTAGAAAGAGAATTCTCCTCTCCAGAGTGTTGCCCTGAGAGTGAGCGTTCTTTTTTTCCCCCCTCTCCATGAGAAAGCATATCTGAATGGAGATACGGACCTTGCCATTTGAACATTAATAAGCCAGTTATATGAACCCAGAGTGGTTTGCCTGGTGGAGAACTCCCCCCCTCCACCATCAAAAGCCCTCCCTCTTTCCTTCCCCATTTCTCTTGTCATTTATCAAGCAGCACCATAGGCCTGTTTGGCTTAATAAGTCTGTTTGTCTTTGCACTCGCAGGGTTTGCTCTCTCTCAGCAGTCCTCCACAGCAGAAGTGCGAAAGAATACCTTGGGGGTCGCGGCTTTAATTAGACCCCACTATGGCAAACCTGTGTGAGACAGCAATGCTGGGTTTCTGCCTTTGATTGCATTTGATTGCAATGTCGTAAGCTTTCTCCACCAGGTTCAGAGAGCCAAGATGAGCATAAAATCTAAACCTCGTTTTCAAATTCAGTGTAATTTGACGTTCGATTCCATCACACTGTGGCTGTTTCTTGTTTCTGGAGCTGGTTCCTTCAAGGGGCGCTCGTCTGTTACAGAGGATTAGCCACAGCGTCATTTGCAGTTCCAGCTCGAGGCAGTGACCTTTAAGGACACTGAGGACGGCAGAAATTACATTTTGTTTTTAAAATTTAGGTCGAAAGAAGATTAACATTTCTTGGTCAGATTTCAAATTGAAGACTGTTTTAGATTTAAGATTTGTTTCTGCGTTGATACATTCCCATAAAAATGTATTTGGTGCAAGGAGGCATTGTTGTTACTTTTAAGAAGCATCCCATAATTGGAGACGTGACATTATGTCCCTTTAAAATACCTTTGAGACTATAAGAGATCCACTTGGATAAATGAACACATGTCATCCTCAGTTTTGTCAGTACAACACAGAACACTATCCTTGTTATGAATGACTTGAAATATAGTAGGTAACATATTCTATAACCTTTTGCATGCAGATTTTACGTCAGCATTGCTAGTGGCCCATTATTTTGGGGGATTTATTTCTGTGTTCAGCAGCTTTCCAGATGGAGTAGTGCATCTAAAATTTGGTTTGTAATCTCCCTGTTATTCATCTTGTATTTTCGCCTTTGGTGGGATTTGATCAATAGTCTTCTTCAGAAGTGCCCGAGTGTGGATGTAACAGATCCAAGCCTATTTATGTTTACTAAGACCAGTATTGACTCTGGCCACAGGGTGACTTTACTCTCTTCTTCCTCTCTCTCTCTCTCTCTTTCGTATACACATTTCATATCTACTCTTTCTTCCCCAAATATCTGTATTACGACTCAAGCAGTGTCTTGCAGCGTCTCTGAAGTTATTTCTACTGTTAGATCGAAGCAACTTTGAGGTCCAGCCAAATTTTGTGTCAGGCACTAATTTTTCTTCTTCTTCTTTTTTTGTTTTTTGTTTTTTTGTTGTTTTGTCATTGCAGAATTGTGCCACAGAGTCTGCTCCTGGAACAAATCAATCAATTCTCTTTGACCTATTAGGATAACTTGAAAATGACGCCTTTCACAGATCAAAATAGATTGTATGCTAATTGTATAACTGCTGAGAACAGCCATACGTGTGCTATTATTTTATAATTTTGAGAGAGCAAGATCATCAACCAGTTATCATGACGAAAGAAAAGATTGTTTTCTCTTGTTACTTATACTGTTAATCAGTCGAAGATCAGGAGTGACATTCTAGAAGTACAATGAAGTTCTTCATTTGCCTTTTTACCAAGTTACTGTAGATTTTTTCATGACCATGTAATGTACGGTTTATAGTCTAGGACATAATGGGTTAGTATGAAGTGATGTGGGTACGATAGATGCATTCACAATTCTTCTCGTGACCCCAAAAAAAGTCAGGCAGATGCAGCAGTGACCATATCTTCACCAGCGTTTAATTGAGACAGAATATCAAATCTAAGGCATCACACCTGAGGGGGTGGGCTGCCCTTATCTGTTTTCTTCTTTTGTGTTTTAGGCTGATAGCCAGGTTTATTTTTAAAACATGACGTGTCTCTTCCAGCTGCTTTAAAACACATATGCAGAGGGTTAATGCTAAGAAAGCACTCGAGTGGTTCAGTACAAGCTGTACTACCCACTTTTTGCAGAGCCATGGTTTACTGTATGAACATTCAAAGTATTGCTTCCATAGTCTGAGCATATAGTGAAGCTGCTGCGAAGTCCCACACCTCCAAATGTTCTATATCACTTCACTCTGTATTACTGGGGTCGATATGAGAGCTTCTTCAAGCATTCGGAGGTCAAAAAGGGCAGCTGAAATTGAAAACTTAAGCTTTACTTGGACTGAATGCCAGAAACTAATTGTCTCTTGGCTGCGCAAGTGAAGAACTCTAGGTGGACCCTGGGCTGAGACACGGAGAGCAAGCTTAATTGTCATTTTACACTTACCCTTTTCACCTTTATTAAACCAACCAATTTAACTTAAAAATGAAACGTACGCTTGCTCTGCAGCGATTGGTCTAATCAAGCTGTACTCTAACATCTTTCAGGATACCTGAGGTCCAGTATCTTTGATCTACATACTTCACTTTAATGAAGTCCACTCGCTAAATGTGTTTATTTTAAGATAAATATCACATCCATGTACAGGACTCTTTATTTCTAGTGTGTTGTAACCACAACCGGCCCACATGTGAACTGTCAGTCCACATCTGTTTTTGAATGCGTATGCTCGCTTCTCATTGTCATTCCTTTGCCATGAACTTGTCAGTCATGTTTTATTTCACACCCAATCTGCTCGGTGCAGTTCAAAAGAACTCTGGCGTGTTTGTTCATTTTGTTTCGTTCATTAAGGGTGCTGTGAAAACTGTTAATCACAACCTCATTGTGGGCCAAAAACCACACCAAGATCACTTGAAAAGGAAGCCATTCGCCGTCGCGAAGACAACCGGATCTCATTGCTTTTCCCTCAGAGTGGCATCTGCCAACAACGAATGACAGAAAGCGTTTGTTTGTTCATTTAGTCTTTGATGGAGACCTGAGGGCATATAGAGCCTTCATTTTCCAAAGATATTTTGTCAGCAAAGCAGAGAAATCACAAAGTAAAAAGCAGTTCTGGGCAACCCAATCTCCAGAATATAAAGCTGGCAATCTACGTTTCTGCAAAACCACAGATTATTTAACACAGTATGTTTCTTAATGTTTTAGCTTTACAGCTATTTGCATTCAGTTTTACATGTTTCTCTTGTCACACTGTTGTACCTTAAGGTCTGGCAAGCAATCTCTTAGTTAGGGTTAGGAAAACATCATGTTTCGGCTTAAAGTACCTGTTTTGGTTGCCATAAATATGGCTGCAGATGGCTTGACACCCCATCAAAAATATTTCTTTTGCCACTACCATCTAGTCTGGAAAACCATCCAGAGGTATCCTTAAATAAATAAATAAACATCCAGTTGTGTCACGCTGATAAATGTTCAGATGTTGCGGTCCCACATAAAAATATCCAGTGGTTTCAAATTTCGAAATGTTGAAACATAGAGATTTAAACTGGAGTTGCTGGCTTGTCAGCCTGTTATTATTTTGACTACCAGTGAAGAAATATATATTGATTAAGGTGGATTAACATACATTATGTCAGTCTCAGGGAAAAAAAAAAAAAAAGAAAACAACTTTGTATTCATTTTCTTCTGATACTTGACAAGAATCCCTCAAACTGTCCAACAAATGAGTTACCAGCAGTTACTTACTTACTTACTTACTTACTTACTTATTTATTTATTTATTTTCTAGGCAGCTGCACAACAAACCAGTCCAGAATTAAAGGGCAACAGCATATGATTTTTGTTCTCTCATTTTCTTTGATTTGGACCAGCTGAACTAAAGTGAGGGTTTCAAAGCTGGTTACAAAACTGTATGATAATTAAATCCATTCTTTCTGAAACTGTCAATTAAAACCACTTTAAGTACTTTTCAAATTAGACATCTGACAGATTTTTCTGCTGCCATTTAAACAAAAGCTATGTCCATGGTGTGTCATCTCAAGCACACACATGGCCATCATGGGTGAGCTAGATAACAGGTTTCAGGAAAAAAATGTCAGCAGAAGTGAGACATCATGTTTTTAGTGCATTTGAAGGACAGTGCTGCATCAGGAGACATGCGTGGCAAAAGGACAGAAAGTGAAATAACTGGTCCCCTCTCCAAGGGGGAAGCAATGAATGTCACAAATAAGCCCCTTCAGACTGGTAGAGTTGAGGATGAAACTGCTGTTGAGCTCTCATGTTTACATTTGTTCAAGCTGTTGACACAGGTTGGTGGAGAGCAGATGGGGTAATGGAGGGAATGAGAGGAAGCACACGTCTTCAGGGTAGTTGGTTATTACACTGTCATTCTTCATGGCCCTGGTCAATAAGTCAGATTGTCAGCCAAAGTCAGCCTCAGCCCATGAGCCAAGTGTCTGCGAATAATATTGACAGGTTTAAAGGCAAAGCATTGAAGAAAACAGATGTTTAAAACAGCCAATCACATTTTGTGCATAGCCTACAATAAGCATCAGCATCTGTGACAAATGTATGTTTTATATGTGCACAACTGCAAGATATTTGTCCTTGAACTTCTGAACTTGAAGATGTTCATTCTTGGGGATGGTAGGGTTGGGAATGAGACTCCAAAATCACTGTCTTACAAAAAGGAGCTGTTAAAGGTGATTCAAACTCCAGCTCAGGTTATCTAATAAATTCTCTAAATGATACAACTAAATGTGTAGCTTGCCCCAAATGAAAGATACATCCGATCAGCAGTCCAACATTGTTTGTCACTGCCTTTTAAACCCAATTATAATGACAGTTGAACATATAATATTTGTAATATGATAACATATACTCTTGCAACACTGTGGTTTAACATGTGGTTAGATTTAGGCATTAAACATTGCTTTGTTAGGATTAAGGAAAGAGACAGGTTTTGGTTTGGGTCTGTAGGTTTGGGTTAAAGTGTGTCAAGGTTACGGGACGATTATCTCAATGGTTATAATAATAACCCCTTGGTTAGGTAAGGGAAAGATTGTAGAGCTACTTCAAGTAAACCAACATTAACTATTAACTAGTCTTCCCTACATGTAAAATACCAACGATTTGGAATGGCTCTCCTGACCTGCTGTACCCAAGCAGTTTTTGATGAGTTGGGAATGAGACAGTTGTTACAAGAACCTTTAAGAAGGCGGAATGTTGTGAAAATGTGTTGAACACAGTTTTTATGCTGTAGTTGTTGTAAGGTAAGAGCAGTCATGTTACTGGCTTAAACGACAGCGTTATACAGTACAAAGGTACGCCATCATATTAATGTGTCCTTCGCCTGTTATAAGTTGGCATGTATTTATATACACCAAGACACCTATCAGCTCACTGCTAGTAAAAATGCAAAACATCCAAAAGGACAAATCAAGTGCCTTCTCACCTCAGCTGAAATCTCGTCCAGCATTATTTGTGCGTTGCAGTGCTTTCAGACTGTTGCTGCCTTGCAGTGCAAACAGAAGGCTCCCCAAACGGCCTTGACTGTCATTTCATGCTTTGCCAGTTGAATGGGAGTGATTGTTACAATGTGTTTGCACACCAAACCCCGCTGCATTGTCCAAAGCTGCCAAACAAATTGAACTGGGGATGTAGCAAATGTATCCATCAGAACAACTCTCTATTTTAGCCTCGAGCCATGGCTGATTGATAGCTTTGATAGCTGCAGAAGCAGGATTGTGTGTGTGTGTGTGTGTGTGTGTGTGTGTGTGTGTGTGTGTGTGTGTGTGTGTGTGTGTGTGTGTGTTTTCTAACCCTAGCCTTTTTTATTTATTTATTTTTTTATGTGTGTGTGAGTACACACTCCTTTCCTCGCCAAAAGATGGGTGGGCGATGGACATTAAAATGGATAAAAATAGTGGCTGAAAATGTGAAATGACAGTTGTGTAATGCCTGCTTCTTATCACCACACCAGGAGGGGCAGGAAACAGATGTGACAGGTGTCAGATTGCGACCTACAGGAAGCCATTGAACTGGCAGCTAAATTGGAGGAGGTCTCTCCGCATGCAAGTGTGCGTGCGTTTCTTTCACCATGGGGATGATTCGACCAGGGAAGGCCATCATGTCATGTGATCAGCTTGTATGGGTGGAGCGAGTCAAAATAAGAGGTTGTCAGGTAGAAAGCACTCACGTTCTCTCAGTTCAAAGCAGCTTTGTGATGTTAAACCAACCTATATTATTCAGGGGGGTTGCAGTCAAGACGCTGTGATAGTTGCTCATTGTAGCTTTTGTATAAACGTAAAAGTCAACTTCTACAGTGACTAACCGGATTATATGTGCAGAGGCTCTGTCATGAAATATGGCTAAATGATTTTGGATCTGTTGGTTGTCATTTTCTGAGACTACGAGCACTGGCACTGCAAGCTGGACAGCAATCAATCAGAGATATTGATTTTGGAGAGTTTCCCGCTGTCATGTTGGATTAATATGGATTAGTCACACTGTGTATCCGAACACAGTAGTTAGTCAGTCGGCTGGTTCAGTACGCTGATTTTTTTTTAAAAAGGGGTTTCATAAGAATTTCGTGCTTCCAAGATCAGTGTGCTGAAATCGCTTTGATGTTTTTATCCGGCTTTGCAGTTCGGATTCAGTACTCATGATGCCGAGTGACATGCATGATAATATAACAAATCAATCACAAGTAATTTACCAAACATGTCCGTGTTTACTCTCCCGGATTGTCTGAATGGAGGAAGTTGACAGGTTCATACTTTTCAAACCACATAATGAAGTGCTTAATACTGGCTGACATGTATTACTAGGCTTGTTTATACACTATAAATACATTATGTTTATATAAATATAAAGGAAACATTACATTCTGTGCTGAATGCCTCAGTGAGACCAAAGGGTTCATCCTGAAGGATCCTGTCAACTTGCATTTGCACCTTTTCTGCGTGTACTCTCAGTAATGAGGTTGATGTCGGTGTTGGCGTACCATCATATTCTGCTCAGTCTATTGACTTGTTGGCCTCTCTGACACCGCGTGATTTCAAGTATGACAGACGAGAAAGCAATAAAGCTTCAGGACACTCCCAAGGCGAGATTCCCCCGGACTTGTTTGGCTTTGCTCGTGACTGCAGCAATCCCATGAGAAAGGGCTTCCCTCCCTCTGCTGTAAGAACGAATACAGATTCCCTTATGATATACACTGTACACAGCAACACACACTCAGATGCCTTTCCTCAGCTCCTCCAGACTGGCTGTCAAATGCAGAGATTTTATAGCAGGATGAAAAAGCACAGAAAAGTAAATCTGTAGCAAAAAGTACTCCTAAGCTTTGAGAAATCCTTTTCAGCACTGGATGCTACTTCAGAGCACAATGCATTATTAATGAAACAAAAGGCACTTAGTTTAAACAAAAAAAAGTAATCAGCTGGCGACAACGGATGGTCTGGCAACGTCTGCATGTGAAAAATAACCTTCCAATAGCTGTCTTTAAAAATATGTGAAAACCATGTAAAGGAATTAAAAGTGCATTTAAAGTTGCAGTGTGTAGGAATCGGCCACCTGTCAAATACATACCCCACACAAATAGGGGAAGCATATCACCAGAGTGAAAGCAGCTTAATGTTGTTTGCTAGTTTGCACAATAAGCCAGCTAGGAGAAGGTTTTCAGGCCTGGGCTGTGGAGGACCCTGTAGGGAATGCCAGCAGGGAGTGGTCTTAGAATTGGCACAAGAACCGGAGCTGGGCGAGCTGGTAACAGAACTGGGCCTGCACAGCAGGACAGAAATCAAGTGAAGGTGGAGGCCCCCCATCTAAGTATTATGAGACAGGACACGCTGGGGCTAGCTGCTTAGCATGCTGACTTCATAGACACCTCTGCAGCACAATACATAGAGTTCTTGGATATAACTACAAAAAGAATCTCTTCACATTCAATTGATAATATCAGTTAATTTTTTGAATGTTCTGAACTACAATGTTTACATATTGTACCTTCAAAGAATCATCTGGTGACTTCAGACAAAACTACCCACATTTTGGCTGAACATTATGGAACGATAATGGCCCCAAAACAGACAAATTTAAAGACACCAAAAAACATAATCTTGTGAGAACTACTCTAAAATGTTTCCTTGCATACAACATAGCCCATTTGACTTTGATAGTCTGTACTAGGTAATTGTGTATAAAGAATGGCTTAGATTAATTTATGGCTGAACTTTTCTGGGAAAAATAGCCTGTCCCTGGACACCTTTGTAACTGCATTAGCCGAGGAGGTGAGGCACGCCAATATTC
The DNA here is from genome assembly GCF_904848185.1 of Acanthopagrus latus. NCBI lineage: Eukaryota > Metazoa > Chordata > Actinopteri > Spariformes > Sparidae > Acanthopagrus > Acanthopagrus latus. Next base: position 21,423,667 of record NC_051051.1, on the reverse strand, counting down.
TACTCAGGGTTGTGTGTTTCACTGTTGTTTTCAAGCTTTAGGGTGACTGATTTCCTTTCTTGTGTCCGCCTGTCTCTCCACCATCCTCCCCTTATCACAAAGGACCACAGTGAAAACACGCCCTCGGACATTGCTCTGCCTTTATTTTGGCTAATCTGTTTCCAATGTGTGCAGAGCCTAAGGCCATCGTGTGCAAAATGTTTATTAGATTGACCAATAAATCCTCTCACTCAATAAGGACAACTGGTAAAGTACAATAAAATGAATGAGCAACGTTACTCAAAATCAACTGCAAGCTAATTGCAGTGGCCTCAGAGGTCCTGTCTAATTACAGAAGTCAGCTCTTCTTTTCTTTCCTTAAACAAAAGAAGCAGGAATCATATGGTTTTTATCACTTCCTGGAATCTTAATGCCTTTGTAAGTAGGGCTTTAAATCCAAAGCTGGTGGATATTGACTTTCCCTCCTAATCTGTTCTCTAATGAAACCAAGGCCTTTTCAATAGATTCACCCGAAATCAACGGGATTATGTTTTTACAGTTGCTCACTCTCTAAGCAACACACACACACACACACACACACACACACACACACACACACACACACACACACACACACACACACACATACACACTGGCGCGCCTCATACCGTACAGTATCTACCAACACCCTTCAGGCCTTCTTGATGCGACTGCCTCTCGGTTGGTAAAATGTGTGACAGGCTCTGAAATGGGTTTGAGTGGTAAATTGAATTAGAGTAGGATGCAGAATATGCCAGAATGGCAGGTGTACAACTGTCTCTGTGCGGACAGCCTCGATTGGCAGCATCTATGACAGCCAGCGCGGCTCGTTCTGGCTGCTGCTCCACACTAAGTGCCTACAGTCAACATCTCCCTGACTAGTGTATGAGATCAGCGTGACCAAAAAATAAATTACCGGACAGCCAGATGGACTGGGCTAGATACACACTTACAAAAATAATTGACTTTTCAAAAAGGTATACCGAATAACAGCCCAACATAAGCACTACAAGCTTCACAGTCAACAAGTTAGCACAAGTCCATTAATTTCATAGGAGGGTGCAACAACTCAGACAGGCGGTTCATAGACAACAACAGTGTGTCAGCTGAGGGCAGGACACTTATCAGCTGCAACATTTTCAGTTTTTTTTACGTTGCAAATTAAAAAAAACAGACAGTTGACTACTGCCATTCAAAGCTTTTTAGATTACAATGAAAGAGTGCTGAGTGCAAAACTTGTATTTTATCATTTGCTTGGATACAAACCTTAAGAATTACTGCCCAAATAACCAGTGCATTCAATGAATTAAATATGCCAAGTGTTTTATTGCTGATGGCAACAATGAACCAATCAAAGCTTTGTAGGCGGAATCAAGACAACAGATGTCATCTTCCTGTGCCAAAGCTACAGAGAAAGTGACAGAAAATGTGTTAATGTATACAAGCATGATTGAGATTGACACAGCTGTTCAGGTCGTTGCAAGACTACAACAGTTGCACCCCTCAATTGTCATGCTAAATAAAACTGGATTGGAGTACTGCCTGGACTCCAGTTGAGTATGTATTAGCAGTGCTCTTTGTATAGGAATACCTGTTAACCCAAAAATGGCAAGAAAACTCTGCAATGCTCTCTTTAAAAACAAATAAATCCCATCAAACTCTGAGGCGTTTCGGCATGAAGACTTTGCTTGCTAGGTGTAACCTCAGCCCTCCTCGCTCCCTAACAAAGGTTTAATGCCAAAACACATTTGTGTGATTGTTTGAAAGTCTAATGTGATTATGCCAGGACAATAAAGACTTTTTAATTGTTTGAAAAGATAACGCCCTGGAGTAGTCAAATCCAACTTATTGAAAGACTAGCATGCATAAGTACCTCTATAAACATCAGTCCTTGGTTTCATAAATCTTATAGCACCGTAAGTACAACAAGCACATGTTCTCTGGCTCCCCCGAAACCTGTAAAACATTTTACAACCCAAACGACCCATTAAAGCTTAATAAAAACCCATTAAAACAATTACAGTAAAACATGTTTTTAATGTGACATGCCCCTAAGATCAGTGCTTTACCCCCTGCAAGTTTCAACCCTTAATAGATTCAATGGATTTTCACTTGCTAATTAGTTGTAATAGTAAACAAATGACAGTGTAAGAAAGCAAAAAACAAAATGTGTTAGTTCCACATAAAACCACTCCTTAGATGTAATTAAAGCTTTTGGCACAACTTACAATATATTCAGCACAGATAGACCCATCAACAAAGCTGATATCAGTGTGAGTTACTGTGATGTGTGTTTGTGCTGACACGTTTGTATTTGAGCATATCTCTATCTTGGATGACAAAAGAAAGTGAGAAACAATGTGTGAGAGCTTTGTGAAGAAAAGACAGATGTCTGTCGTCAAGGCTGAGTCGACTGTAGGAACTGTTAAAGATATTAATTTCTTTGGTCGTCTACGTCTTCTTTCTGCTTCAGTGATACAGCACCAAATCCATCACTGGACTGTAGACTGTTTTGTCGTGCTTCATCGGTTTGTTTTGTGTTGTCGAGAGCTGACTTGTGAATTGCACTGCGAAATTACTGACCTCTGGTGCAACATGTATGTTAACTGCTGTAGCTGGTACTCCCAACTACAGCAGGTGTCCTGTAGCTTTTGGCTAACAGAATATGTTTCTGGGGGATCAAGATATCTTATGAGGCGTTAAAATGTAATCTGTAGGCCCAGGAGAAGGAGAATTTAAATAAATGTAACCAAATTCTTCCACTTGTAATTTACAAAAGAAGAGAAGGTTATGGATGATCCAGTCATGGGTGTTCTGGAATCTGAAGAGAAGACTTAGATGTACCTTTAGGGGTCGACCAGACCTACAATCCCAGAGCATCTGCACTTGAAAAGTTAGAAACAAGACTCAAAAAAATCATCTTTCTTACAATTTGGGCCTTCAAATATGTTGTCTTTTTTACTGTTTTTAATTGAGGTTTTGTCCACATAATCACATTCTGTTTTTATTTACTTTTTGCACAGCATCCCAACTTTTTTTTTTGAATAGGATTCTTTACAGTGAGCCAAACAGCATCTCCACATTCTCTCTCAGCGCTCAATAAAAGCTGCGGAAAAACTGCCATGTTGCCCATGTTGACACCGCGCTGTTAGACATCTGATATTATTGCCATTTCTAGCAGCCCAAGACAAATCGGATACTTGTAACATCGTGGGAAGTATGGTTGAAGGATGAAGCATATCCCATCAAGTCACAATCGCTGCGCGCTCCCATGATCTGCTACAATCTATTGCACCATAGATCCCCAGCTAATTTATCACAGGCCGTCATGTGACTGTGTTGGCTCATCATCGCGGTCCAAGCATACCCGTGCCATATTGTATGAAGTAGGCCGTATATGCTTGGGGAATTCTCTCAATCCGCTTACCAGAGGTCTGTACCAGTTAACTTATCCTAAGCGTGGAACATATGCTGGTATTTTTTCTGTGGTACTGCAGTGTGAGAGCCACATCTGGCAGTGCAGTCATCTCAACAGTAATTTGCCTTGCAATATGGTGTTCAAGGGTTGTTTAGGACCGTGTCTTATGATTATTTTTCTCTGACACTCTCATTGTTATCCGGCCCTCATTTTCATGTGTGTGCCAGGAAAATGCGGGGATGTCCATCATGTTGCAAGAATAAAATATGAAAATTGTCTTTTTCTATCTGCTCTGTTGCTACACTAAGAGGCATAAGTGTAGCTGAAAGAGGAACTGAAAAAGTAGTTTGGCTTTTTAAAGTAATGGTTCAAAGCTATACTTTTTGCACTTAACGCCAGGAGGTGCCATAAGGAAAAATGTCAATGATCTAATTAGCCTTACTGAAAGTGGGGATACGGATTTCATCCTTCTTCAAAGGGCCATCAAATCCTGAAGACCCAGCTATTTAAGTTTCCTTTTTTAGGTCATTCTATCGGTCAGGTTTGAGGAGATATTATAGGGACCACCATGCCCAAATTTTAAAGCTGAGTGCTCCAGTTTCTCGGTTGAATATCCCTAGTTCCACTGTGCTTTATTGGGTAGAAGTAAGTGAAAGGACAGTCTGTGTGGGTGGTCAGCTGATTTATACTGTTGCCTCGTGTCTCTTTATTCATGCCTGCCGTCTGTGGAGGATGTGAGGTGTTTAATGATCAAGCGCTTTAATTAGCTCACACAAATAACGCTTCTTCTACATCCCCATTGTCACCGTTAGCTGCTCAGATGAAGATGACTCACAGTGTCATTTTTGGGGACCAGCCGAGGCAATATCTGCTAACCTTTTCTTCATAATCGCTGCTTTGTAGCTGAATGTCATAAGCTTAATTTGAACATGGGGGAGGCCGCTCATAGCAAAAGCTGACAATTAACGATTCAACTTTGGATCAGCTCCAACTCCCTCCTTCTAAGTTACAATGTCTCAGGTGGAGTTTCAACAAGGGTTCGGCCACAGGATGAATAATTCATGTATCAGTGATGGACTAAATATGTATACACTTGAACTTGAAGCTAGTGGTAAAAGTGAAGCGATGTTGTCGTTTAGGATACTACAATCAAAACCCACCTCTGCCACAGTCTCTTCATCCTGCCACCGTCTGGCAAAAGATACGGAAGTACCCGCCACCGTACCACCAGACCACAGAGTAGCTTCTTTTTTCGAGCTGTGAGACTCCTGAAGTTATCCTTGGTACTCCATCATGAATAAAACATTTTTCTTGTTTAGCATAAAAGGGACTATAACTTGCATTTCATTGTACAACTTGTTTTGCAGATTGTAAACAGATGAACCTTGAACCTGGTTGAAAATGAGGCAGGACAAGCATGCAACTCAAATAATTCCAGAAGGAGAAGTCTTCTAATGTAGCACTCTTTTAATAAGTTTTTCATCAAGTTTTTTTTTTTCTCAAAATAGCTACCAAGGCACACATTAGAAAAAAGTTAATTATTGGTTCACTGGTTTCAGCATCCGTGTGCAGTACTTCATGGTTTAGTGTAATTAATTTCTTATAGCAGAGAAGCAAAAATATGCTCGAATGGCTTCATCATTTATTTACACAGTAAAAACAGCCCACGTTTCCCAGAGCTTTTCTAAATGCATGCTGGTTTTGAGTGCCAACCACTGCTGTGTTCAGCCGGGAATACACCACCGACTCATACTTGTTCAGCACTTTTGTTCCTGATTGTGAGGACATAATTTAAAATGTATAATGGTTGTTCTGGGGCCAGTGGTCTATGACGTATGTGGTCGTGGCATCAAAGTTCGGTTGTGCCTGAGGTCTTCTTGTCATCGGCCTTTAGCACTGGTCGCCGTCTACTCGCAGGCTGTCCAATAAAGGCAAGATACTAAAGCATTTGCTTTCACAAAAGGAGGAGGTCATGATATTGCCTCAGCTGAACCTGTCAAATCGGTTGGCTGTTTCTCGTGGTGGCTTTGCAGTGCTCCCTCCCCCTGCAGTCTGGGGAATTGCTGCCACCTTCAAGTGCAGCAAATCCTCAGACGTAAGTGTGTTAAGCCCCGTGTGCTTTGCCGAGGGTGGAAATGAAGACAGGCTACCCCTATGAAGAATGATGGCTCCTTCAAGAGGCAGCTGTCCTATATTAAGCAGGAGACACTCACCACAATGTGCTTTCTGACTCTGCCTTTCTGCCCCCTTTGTTTTCTTTTGTTCTTCGTTCTCTTTCCCTCTATCTCCATCTCTGGCATGGTAAGGAAGGACCTTTGAGATTGGGGTAAATAAAAGTCACAGGATGTGAGCCGAGCCTCAAAGTCTGCGAGAAGATTATATGTAGTCCCCCTCAAACATCTTCAAGGATGGAAATGTTATTGATGCATGTTAAGTCCTCTGGGGGTTTCATTCAAAGGACATTTGGGGCCTTTCATCCCTGACATGAAGGTGGAGGGAAACATTATTGAGGCTCCACAACATGACAGAGGTTTCTCCTTTCAGTCGGAGGCTTGAAAGGGAAGAGTCGTCTTTCTCCACCCTTTGAGAGAGAAGCCTCATAATTGGCTGAAATAGCTGCTCTTTTCTTCATGCCTACTTCTTGAGGTAATTGGTATTTATGAAGTATTTATGGTCCGTCTTTGCCAGTGTCAGCTCCACACAGAGCAGAATATATATTTTTTTGGACACAAGAGAAGCTTTTTCCAAACTTTTCCTTTCCCTGGGAGAAAAGTGTCTCTTTTGTTTTGCACCTTTCACATATTCATAAATTCAGCACAGTCATGCATTGTTGCACTTACATAACACGCTGAGCAGGACCAAGGGGCTGTTATTATTGCGTGGTTTTCAAACCCAGGCTGCTGTCCCATCTGTGATGGTGACTTAAGGGGTGTAGGCACCGCTTCTGCTAATAAAGGACGGTTTATTATGCATTTAAACCACAATAACAATGAATTGGCTATTGCTTTAGGAATAAAACATGGTTGCTGCCCCTCGGTGGAGCTAGCTGTTGGGCTTTTTAACCATGATAGTGGTGTGTCTATCCTGTCTATCCTAATTCCCCTCTTACATTACTCAACGAGCTTCAGTCTGGGCATAGAGCTATTACGACCACTTGCTGCACGGTTAACTGAGCTTACTAGCTAACAGCAGCTACACTTAGCAGCAATTAGCTGTATGAGTATGAGGTGCACAGTTCTTGCAAATTGCACTTTTAATATATACTTCATTATTCACTAGTTAGCCTTAAACTAAACCTGTTGCAGCTACTGGATCTAAGGCAAGAACAATATCTTGTTTTGATTAAAAGATCCTTTATTATGCATGTATTAACACTTTACATAGTGTTATTAATATGAATAAGCATTAGGGCCTTAACTAACCCTATTCATATTATACAGTGTTGATGACTTATCATCCAGTGCCATCAGCAGGTTCAGGTCAAATGTCTCAACAACTTTTGATTAGGTTTTGAATTAATTTGGTCTGCCAATTGTTACATTTTTTAAATACTAACCCCCTTAGATGTGTCGTATAATAAAAATACATGAGATCATTAATGTGAAGGATTTCATGTTTGTGATAAGCTAGACGGTATCAAAGCAAAAACAATGCAGACTATGTAAAATGAGAGCATCCCATCTTTTATCAGTCGGTGGGAACAAAATTGTGTATACTTTGCGAGCTGTGTGTTTGTCTTTGTTCTGAGAGCCCATACAGTTCAGGCTTATCTTCCTGCTTTCCTCCCTTTTTGATTATTCGGTTTATCCTACTGTACAGCTATATCCACATTCTGAGTGACTGAGCTAATTGTTCCTGCTCATGCATTCTCTCCAGATTCAATTATACGCCACTCTGGGCATCCTGAAAAAAAAAAAAAAAAATGAGGGTGGGAAAAAAGTGATGTGAGCTGAAAGTGTGGGAAAGTGAAAAATGAAAAGGTGAAAAGCGAAAAAGGGGGTTTGAGAAGGTCGTAGATAAGAGAGGGGAAAGTTGAGAGAGAGTGGAAAAAACGGAGGATGAGAGCTAAGAAGTGGATGCAGGAGGGATAAATTAGAGAGGGTAGTAAGAGCAGTCCCTTGAGTCATATATTTATGTAAGGGGAAAATCAGCTCACTGGAGTGTGCACTGTAATGGCACCCTTCTGTATAATGATTGGCGCTGACCTCCCAAATAAGAGGATTAGTTTGTGCCTGAGCTGGCCAGAAATAATGGACCTCACCTTAGCTTAGCAGCGGTTTGACACAGCAGAAAATAGGTGGGGAAATAAGAATACATCAGCAGCAGGAGGCTTGCCTGAACCTCATTCATCTGCATCACCATTGTGTCAAATTGGACATGCATTCCTGCATATCTGCCGGGTTCATGAACAGATGGCATAAACGCACTGGACCCATGTGGACCCATAAAATACTGCAGTCGACATCATGGAAATAAGATGCTGCCGACTGTAACATGTTGCAGTAATTTATTTCTTCTCCCCGGTAACAGGCAGTGCAATGAGCTACTGCTTCTGTTATTTACATGCTAGGTTGTCTACAGGAAATGAGCTCTTGTTATTGTAGCTTTCGGTCAGCCGGTGACAGGGCAAGTCTTCTGCTCGGAAGAATATTGTGGCTCAGTAGAGAATGTTGTGGCTAATGTCTCACTGCAGGGCACGCTCCTTTTGTGTGCTCTGAACCAGCAGGATTAAAGCATCCATCTTGCTCTCCCGCTTCCCCTAATGGTATTAGGAAAAGGGTGGATAGGTTTCAGTATTCCGTTAAGGAATATCTGATATGGGGACTGGCTGATTCAATTAAGTAAAAAGCAAGGTGGGAGGGAATGAGCACCGGCGAAATAGCCTCCGAGCTGCAAAGCTCAAAGTGGGGCATTTTAATCTCAGAAACTCCTGCATTACCTTCCCCCACCTACTGTATGCAAAAAACATATATTATACATCCATTACCGAAGGACTGCAAAGGGTCAGCATGCAATTTCTGCCTCAGTGCAGATCTCGGTCAATAGCTGTTGTAAATAACAACAGCTCAAAATAGACATGACTTCCTGTCTTTCACGCAATGCATGCTGGGATAGGCTTCAGTCCCTTGTGATTTTGAACACGATAAGCTAGTAAAGATAATTAGAAGATGGATCTATTTAAAAACTACTCACCAGGGCTGGACGTATGCATATGTTTATTGCTGCCACAATGTTTGTCCTGCCCTCGTGGCCAGGTATCCTTCTAATCCCAATTCTATTAGGACCGAAAGTGATGATTATTTTCTTTATCTGTTATAGCTGCTGTAAGTTGTTTGTTTAAAACAAGTATTAAATAGCCCTATTTCAACAGTAATTACTGTTATAGAGTGGTGAATAACCCTTCTCAGAAGGAAAGGAAAAAATGAGTTTTCTGGTTTTCCTGCCCACTCTACCCAGTCGTAATGATCAAAACCTCTCAATTCCAGTACTCCTAGTGACAACTTAGTTATGGATACTATCAAAAAGGCAAAGGGAATGTAAAGAGATCTACCTCAAAGAAAAGGAAAGAAGTTGTGTGAAGGAGAAATTAGCTAAAACGCTTACCGCAGCTTTAATCTGCTAATTTTTTTCAGTCTTTAAAATGCCAAAACAATGCTCATCTCAATTTCCGCGGGCATCTCCAAAGTGTTTCTTTTGTCAGGTAAAGGTTCACGTCCCAAGAATCTTCATTTATTGACACAGTTGACACAAAAAAGCAGCAAATCCTTACATTTAAGAGGCTGCAACTAGTAAATATTTGAAATTTCCCCAGAAAAATGTAATGATTTAACAAATTAGCAAATGCATTTGCTAATTGTATTGATAAAGGTTGAGTATATAATGGTCAAAATATAATTTCACTCTTTGTTTCAGAGAACATCTAACCTAACACACAATGGCACCACAAAGTTACAGTCACATAAATTTGGAAAAGTCTTATCAGTGTTTCCTCTCTTATCCAAAATGGAAAGTTAAACTGCAACTTGTTGGCTGGAAATCCAAACAATACCTCAAAAACACCTCAAATAATAGCTTGCCACATGGTGGCATATGGGAAATATGTGCGGCAGTGAACATATTTTTCAGTGTTTTTCACATTCACAGTTTGCAGGGTGTGAGCAAGCTACATGTGAAGTGGAACTAGCCATTACTGCTCTATTATATTGTAAGTCTACAAAATAATAAAGCGAGCAGGACCTTTTTTTTTTTTTGTTTTTTTTTTGTTTAGAGTGGAAACTGACAGTAGCATTTGGGAACTTTACACTCCTCTGCTGCGTGAAAAGCGTTGTTATGTTTGGGGCTACTCTGTCACACCCTGTCTAAGCACATAAATGTGAGCAGTTCGACACCAAAAAGTGCCTTTTTATTCCCAACCAAGACATGTCAGAGATCTTAACTTAGCCATACCTTTCACCTGACCTTTTCAGTTTAACATTCAAAACAGCCAAAGCAGGATTACTCTTCCCCTCCGATGAGGTCACTTGTTTTCCAGGCATGACCGGCAGCTTAAACAGAAGATATAGTCTTAAAAGTCTTACATTTAAACCACTGTATTTGGACAAAAAGAAGGAGTTTACCTGACATCTTCAACTCTGTTACACTTGAATGCCTCCAAATAGGTTTCTAATGCATTATACTTAAGACTTTCATAGTGAGTGGAGGGGGTTGGGGAGGGCAGAAAACCCAAATCACTTTCCTGACTTCATACAGTCGAGTGGTCAGGTTATCACACTGCCGTTTGGTGTCTTCACACCACCAAGTCCCACTGCTGTCTGGAGCCATTGGGTTTCCATTACCACAAATCCATTCCACTCATTTAAAATTAATGGCTGTGGACCTTCCCTGACCCCAGAGATAAGCCCGGCCCAGTCTTTTTCTTGGAGCACCTTGAGACGTTACGTTTTCCTCCCTTTATCAATCTGGCATTGAGTAGATGTCACATGGGCATGGTGAATTTTGAGTGGTCACTCGATTATTTCCTTCTAAAATTGAGCTCAGAATTATTTTTAACATTCATACTTGAGCTGTTCTTTTTTTATTGTGTGCATTAGTGACGAAGGAAATATAAATACCTTACAAATCCCTTCATGTGTAAATATTGTGTTGAGATTATTACTTGTTTGTTTGACTTATTTCTTTACTTTTAGACTTTTTTTCTGTTTGTTTTTTTCTTTCTTTCTTTCTTTCTTTATTTTTTTTTTCAGAATTTCAATCAGTCTCATTAAGGGGAGATACTACAGTTTTTTTTTTGTTTTTTTTTTGTGAAATCTGAGGTTATGTTACTTACATAAATATGCCTTGTTTCAGATTACTTGAAGGAAAATGTATATGTTAAACATGTAGGCTGTTTATTTTAGCTCAAATTTCAGTGATGACTCATCAGCATTTTACACATTTTGTAATTTTTTTTTGTATTAAACTGGGTACATTTTACAATTGTATTTATTTATTAACATACCCTATTCTACCATAGTATCATATGTAGTGCCTAAAATCAAGGTGCAAAGCCTTAAAATCTTCCTGAAATGCCAACATCATTGGTGGCATTTTACCCTGAATTTGTTCCATATATTCAGTATACTATTTGTCTATGTAGCATAAAAGGGCTACATCTTATGTACACAGGCGGCTGTAGCTCAGTTTGTAGAGCAGGTCGCCTAGTGATTGGAAAGTTGCTTGTTCAAATCCCAGCTCCGGGCTGGGCTGAGCTGAGCTGCATGTCAAAGTGTCCTTAAGCAAGATACTGAACCCCAAATTGCTCCTGATGTGTGGTTGGCACCTTGTGTGTTGGCCTCTGCCATCACTGAGGGCCCTGGCTCCAGCAAAACTCCCCATGACCCCATGAAAGGGATAAAGCGGTTACATACAAATATAGTACAGATAAATGACCCTGATTCTTTGCTTATCAAATAACAAAGTAAAGACAGAGTTGGATTAATATTTTCAATTGATCCATCTAAATAGCACATTTGAAATCAATCCTTTATTGTAGCTAACGCAAACATCAAATCAAAACATCAAGTGCGTATCTTTGCAATTCCTGTCTGCTATTTGGAGCAATAGTAATTTTCTAGTAATAGTGTCTGTGGCACTCAGCCCCAAGGCCATTTGTTTCAAGTGAAACCATTTGTTTGTTGACAATGAGAAGAATGTGGAAAAGCACCAGCCTTATTCTTTAAATTAAATTCTAAGTAACTAGCAGAGTAAAGCTGGGGTTACTATAGCTGGGGGGAAACAATGGAGCGCTACAATTTGTCAGCTGTGTTATAATAATACCAATTTACTCTCTGTTTGAATAACCTGTAAAGTATTATTTCCCTACCCCCCTGTATGGCAGCTGGATGGAAGTATAGACAATAGACACTGTCATGAAATGAAGCGTATTCACGTTTGAGTGCCAGCATTTGTCCTACATTTCCAGCGCTAAGTCTACACAATCTACCAGATGGTACACTAAACACGCTCCCCAGAATGTAAAAATTTCACCCTTAAAAAATAACCCTGGATGCATAATATTGCACTGTTATAAGCCAAGCGGTATTACTTTTAGTCATTTCGCTGGCTTCTCTTATCCACCATGAAAATGCAGGCCCATCTGTTCAAAGTCCTGAGACTCGCAAGGCAGCGTATTCAGCCACCACCCATGACTCGGTGAATGGCGCGAAGGGGTGAGGATTGGGGGAGTTGGGGACATTACCCTGGGCTCCTTTTTCACCCTGAGGACACAGCCATTGGTGGCAGGAGGGAGAGAGGGGAGGGTTTCTCAGTCTTATCAGTAGGACAGCACCCAGCGCTCTAATCGCTGGGTCCCAGAGACAGCCGGAGGTAAACAGAGAGTGGATGGGTGAGAAATATCCAAGGAGAGAGAAAAGAAGAGGAACGAGAGATGAGGGAAAAACGGCAATGTTTATACCGCTTAGGTTACATCAAATGACAGCTGCTTTACAGTTCAGTGCATAACTGAGTAGAAATCCTTTTGGTGAGACGAGACAAGTGCAGATTCTGTCCCACGGCACGTTATTGGTGATGAAATATGGAGACTTCTGCAGTTGCATCACAAGTCTCTTAGCAACCACTGCAGGTGCGATCTTGAAAGTATCCTTAAGAGGAGGTGACATGCAAAAAGAGCTGGAAAAGATATATGATCTGAGTCTAGGTCAGTTCACTGAAGTGTCCTTAAGTTATTGTGGCAAAGTTAACTGTCCTGCCATTCACCCTTGCTCTTTAACTCCATGTTACTCATTTTACTTGATTCAGTCCAGGAATTTCAGGGAGTTAACGCAAATGACTTTTTGCGGAATTGCTGCTGAAGTGTTGGACAAATCCGAAATGAAATTAAAAGCGCTGCTGGCAATACTGCTGATTCCCATTGGGGAAGCAACCCCAAGGAGCCGTGTTGGTGCAGGTGCAGAAAAAGATGATGATTTACAAGTTAAGCGAGTCCAGTTTGAAGGCATATTGTATACCACGGCAATGCACAGTTTCCTTCAGTTTTAAGTGGATTTGACTATCATCCGCCATTGTATTCTATCAGCTACCATCACTGCAGCTGGTTCATCTACACAGTCTTGCTCTTGGGTTCAACTATTGCGGTGATGTCACACTGCCTTTAGAAAGGGTGGCTAATGTAAGATAGAGTAGGCCGATCCGCAGCGCTGGATCATGTGTTTCAAGCGATTATTGAAGGGCAAGAAAACCCGAAAAGATCCACGCAAAAACAAACAAACAAAACATTTTAGAACAGAGAGTAGAACTGCAGCACCAGTCAAAGTCATAGTCGAAGAAGAGCGCTTGCGTGTTGGCAACAAACAAATGAATCTTATCTTCTCGACCGTTTCTTTTCAAGTACAGCATGTCCTACAGTCTCTACTGATATGGAGAGACTTTTACTTCTGGGAGTTTTGTTTAAATGCAGCAAAGCTGTTTGCATGAATAAGTCGGCATCGCTCCAAGTCCTCCAAAACAAATGACAAAATACTGTGTGTTGGTTGTAAATGTCTTTTCTCATCTACTGTTATTATATCTCTGTGCCTTCTAAAACCATTACAAATTATTGCTACGATGGGAGAAAACTATGGTAAAGATTTAGTAAGGTTTAGGTACAAGATCATTTTGGTGAGTGTTGAACAATTATGATTCAGGTTGAATATACTACTTTGTAAGATAAGTCACCTTTGTCATCATGTTACTATCTCCCTTGTTAAAGTTAGACAATTTGTCGACCTGAGCTCCTTTTCAGGTTTTGTCACTCCAGAACAGGAGTGAGCGAGCTGATGATTTCAGATTGTGATCTATTTCTATCTGGCGATCCGCATAGATAATGATATTTGATATCCTCTTAGTGTACATAATATCATTGACTGGTGGATCTGTGTGTTGATGGCTATGCTGATATGATGAATTACTTCCTTGGGTGACATGAATGGTGTGAGTTGCAGCTTGCAACATGTTGGTTGAGGAGTCGTGCTAAGAAAGAACCATCTTTAATGCAATTTTCCATTTTGATTGTACAATTGGAGAAATTCATAGGCTAATTCGAAGTGTGGCTTCGGTCTAAGGGGCATTTCAAAATTGAGAAAGAAATTGCAATTTAGATTGTGGATCGTGATTAGATACATTGTGATTTTAACTTTTAACTCCCACTCAAACATTGCATGCCCTTGTCCTTTGCCTATATTTTCTAAGTTAAGTAAAAGTTTTTGATGTCAGACAAAGGTCAAATGACAAGGAAGTATATCTGATAGACCAATTTAACAGCCCTACTTGCAGACGTGGGGATCAGACAGCTGTTGACCCATACTCATGAACAAAATGGAGCACCTTTTACCGCAGTCCTGCAACAGTGTTTTGGAGGACGTAAGTAAGAAATAGTTTTTCCTTTTAACTTGAAGCATTGCAGGTGCAGCAGCTTGATCCCCTGCTGGCAGCATATTTTATCAACTCTCCATGAGTTTTTGATACAATAAGGAAGTGCTTTAGGCACTAAATAATAGATTAATATTTTTATCAAAAAACGTTGAAGCCACCAGGATCCAGGTATGTTTTGTAACCCCAGAGCTCAGTGTGATAGAGCACACAGTGTTCCATTCTCCACACTTGATTTACTGCTGCGACTGGTTTAAAAGAAAGACAATAGGATTGGTGCTATTGATAATTAGTTTTTAATGTGCCACACTCATCATGTCCAATTTCATGCCCCTTAGGCAGCTGATCACAGATTTAATCAACACATTATTGCTTGCTATACTTAAACTGACTGGAGGGAGGGCTTCTCTCTGTAGCCGTGTGTGTGTGTGTGTGTGTGTGTGTGTGTGTGTGTGTGTGTGTGTGTGTGTGTGTGTGTGTGTGTAGGAGTGTGAAGGGGACACAGTGTTAGCGCGTGTTTGTGTGATCGAGGAGCGAGCGAGAGAGGTTGTCAGCATGTGCATCCATCCCAGCAACGTCCTTCTTTGATAGACATTGAATATGTGTTCCGGGCCATTAACCAAGAGCCACGTTTGAAGATGACGCGCTTGGAAGCGTGTGGTCGCACTGTGTCGAAGGAAGCCATTGTTATTATTGTGTCTCTGGCAAAGGGGCGAGAGTCGAGGCCTCTCTCACCTGATGAATACAGATGAAAGTGGGGCTGTTATGTCTGTTTTTTTGGGGCCGCTCTCACAGCACCTGGGACTTTTTCAGTTTTGCGAGGTTGAATGACTTTTTTTAAAACACGTGTTTTTGGTAGCTACAGCGCTCAGTGTTTGAGTGGTGGGACCAAATTGCACATTGTTTGAAATCGTAGGTGTTAAGGGCAGCATATCAAAATGTTCTTCAATTTCACTTGTAATGTGTATGCAGCAAAAGATCTGATGATAATAACTACTGTCACGCAAGTTGTTGTGGATATTCAAAGCCTTGCCAGGATGATTCTTAATGACTTTGGACTTACAATATCCTTCTGAAGAATGGACATTTCTATCTAAGTCTACACTTGGGCTTCAGGTTTTGTCTTGTTTCTTGTGTAAGAAATGGCTTTAATGCCCTCAGTGAGCATAGTTAGTTTCAGAAGTAAAGGATCTGAATGAAATAAGTTTAAACCACTGGGTCCTCAGCCAGTTAATGAAGTCAGGATGACTAACACTTTATAATTAGGATTAGTCATCGTGTTTTGTATGAACACAAGGTGGGAGTCTCATGTCAGGGTAGGACCATGTCCACACGTATCAAAATGATGATTTTTTTCCCCTGTCTTTCTTGGTATTGTTTCAGGATAGCTGCGTCCAAACAGATCCATTGTAAACGACTCAACGCGCTGTAGTTCATATTCCAGCCTATAAGGCGCTTGAAATTCACCAAAAACGGAGAAGAAGAGACGGAGCATATGCATAAAGCTTGCACACTGTATAGACAGACAGACAGTCGAAGGAGAAACGAAACACAAGAAGAAGAAGACAAAAATGGCTAGTCAGTTGTCCATAATCCTTTATCACTCAGTGCAGTGGAGGGGGGGTGCATAGTATTTTGCCCTAGTAACCCTAATAGGCTCAATATCTTCTGCGGCATGAACACAAGCATGTAGTCCGCCATCGTTGTTGTTGTTGTTATGAGGCGTCGCAGTATAAGTGGTCGAAAGCTAGAGGACGAGGGTGGGGCGATGGCGTCATCGATACGCAAAGCATGCAGATTCACTGTCCACACGAGTACGCAGGGGCAGCGTTTTCAGATTTTTTCCATCCTGAGGCCAGGTTTCAAAAAAGTGCATTTATTGACACAGTGTTTACAGGATCCATGTGGATGATCGGCCATAACAATGCAAAACATGTGCGTTTACGCATAAAAGCGTTTCCATGTGGATGGCCCTATTAGCAAACAGTGTCCTAATGTGCGAGTAAGGCTCTAAACGTTCTCTTAACTCTTAACTTTCATGGGAATGAATAGGGTTCCACCTCCAACTCTGTATGCAAATCCTCCCTTAAGAGATCCATGTTTTAGTCTAAACTGTGAGGAAAATGTGCACAACTATGGTAAGTGAGTTGTAGGTCAATAAACAGTGGGCAAAGACAGTTTGGGTCATACTTTCTCCTTTTCTACAAATAATCTAACTAACTCGAAAGTTAGAAATATAGTCAAACAACATCTGATTCCTCGTGTTTCTTGCCTTGACTTGTTTTTTAGAAATGTCTGCCATGTTTCTGGACATTTGTTAGCATTTAACTTGCTATGTTGAGTAGAGTGTTATAGCACTATTACCAGAAAAGATCCTTCTGTAGTGTACAGTGTAATTACATTTAAGCTCATGATGTGTAAAAACAGCATTTCATCAGCAACATCTTTCCAACATTTTTTTTTCTTGTTGTTGTTTTTTTTTTTTTTTTTTTTTTTTTGTAATGACCTTTATTTAATTCTAATTGCTCACATTAATGTGCCTTGCACAAAGCTGCTCTCGACCACTTGGAGACTACAGCATGTTGTCAGGCCAGAGAGTGAGTAGAGTGGAAGAGGCAGGGGCAGAAATGTGGACAACTGGAGCCAGAAAAGAGCAGTGGCTGTGTTTATCTTGAACTGCTTAGCTCCCTGGCTGTGAGTCAAATGTAGAGAGAGACACTGGGAGGTAGTGGAGGCCTTCATTAAATGCAGCTCAGGCCCTGGTGAAACCCTGGTTAATGTCCCTATCATCTCTGGAGTGGTCCAACGTCGAGCTCTCTTCCCAAATGACTCATGTTTTATGCATCTCTGCAGTCCTTGTCATTTAACCTCACCTATGGAGGTTGTAGGTCGGCGTGGGATAGCGAAGGCTCCCGCAAGACCCATAGGGGGCAAAGTAAGCCACCATGCAGTTATTCTTCAGCCGCTCTCCATTTACTTAACATGGGGAGAGCTGCTCCATGTCTCGCCTATTGCTGTGTAATCTCCCCAAAGCAGAACCCCCTCTCACCCCGCCACACTGCATGAACCTGAACTCCGGGGTGGTCTGGGTTGACTATGAGGCTCTCTGAAGCACCGTTACCCTGATTCCTGTGTGCTACTGCTGAATGCTTAAGCAGGGGATAACTGATGCTATGCTGGGAGACTTTATGACTTAACACTTTGCTCTTTAGGTGAGCACACCAGTTTAGAGCTCTTTTCAGGTGAGGTTGAGGGCTGTCGAACTCCATAAAACTTTGTTTTATTGGAACTTCCTCAGATACTCTGAGACGTTATTGTAATTCATGCGCCTTAAACTCTAAATAGTTTGAAATGGTCAGAGAACATATTGTACAACCTATACTGAGACCTTTAAGCTTGAAAAGATACACGTCTGGGGATTTAGGGAATGCAAATTAACCGCACAAGACACAACTTTACCACACGCAGGCTGTGTAGCCGGATGTTAAACAGCCGAAAGTGTGCTCTTTGTTTCGCTCAATCTCCACGCTGCATTTTCCTCAGATTTCCCCTCCAAATACCGTCTCCCTCTCACTCCTTCTTCTCCCTCACTTACACACAGCCACTCAATCGCTGCCTCTCGCTCTCTTTTTTTTTTTCCTCTGGATAATGGTAATTAGAATATCACCATGATTGAGACTTGGCAAAAGTTGCAGAGGAAATAGGTTTTCTAATCAAAAGCTTCCTCCTAGCTGGAATCCTGATGCTTACTTGGCTGAAAAAGGTTCTTCAATGATGGGGGTCTAAATTGATGCCAGACTGTATATTTAGGGCCAAAACCGCTCTTTCCTTTTAATACCGGATTTTGTATTGCCGTCCCTGTGAGCCTGTTATAGCTGGTTTTCACTCATTTTTTTAAAAGTGTTTGTTTTGCTGTCATTTTTTATTTATTTTTTTTTTTTCATGTTTTTATGATGGTACACAGCAAAATTCATACATAATGCACATGGCACTATATTCTAGAGGAAACACTGGACATCATTTTGGTAACTCTTGCATGAGGAGGCAACTAATGTATTGTATGAAGATATTAAAGGGGCTCTGTGTAACAATTTGTTGAAATTTACATGTATTATACATTTTCTTTATTGGCCATATGTGAGCAGATTGTAACGCAGCGTGAAAAATGAGACCTTCGCAGTCTCACTTGGTTGCCTATACAGCTCTGTGTGTTTTTAGCTGTTGGGTGCTGCTGGACTGTGGATTGCTTTGTGAAGGACGCGAGTCAGATTTTTCGCAATGGTCCAAAGGATCTACATTCATCTTCATACATCGTCTCAAGGTCATTTTGCTGTGCTTATAACCGGGAGGCTTGTTGATGAGAATTGTTTTATTGCAGGGAAGAAACAGTGAAGTTGGGTTTCTCATGTCTCTCTTTTCTAATGTATCAGTGTACTCCGCATCAGACATTTTCCTTGTCTTACAGTGCTGGGTATACTGGGTAGAGGCGCAGCGACATTTGATCATGCATTTTGTTCATAGCATTCATAAATATCTCAAGAGGTCCGTAAGGAAGATCGTAAGGTGAGAGGTTTTGAAAACAGATGCTGGGAGAAAATATTGTTTTCTTTCATTCTGAATCCGATCCCCTCATATTCCAGACTTGTTTTCGACTTTTCTGCAAACTGTAGAATGAACTATTTTGAATAGACAGATTAGAGAGTTCCACCCTTCTGTTTTCAGTGTTTGGCTCCTACAAGTTGCCTGCAAGCCTGTTAGCGGTTATTTATTTAAAGTTATTGAAGGTTAATTAAAGGAAGAAAATGAACCACTACAACATTAGCATAAAAGACTGGAACGAGAAAGCAACTGCTCTTTCCAAAGGTTTAAAAAAAAAATCCACTCAGGGGTACCTCAAAAGCTCTGCAGTTAACACACATTATATGTAATTTGGTCATTCGATGCAAAAGCCATTGGTATAAAATTGACGTTGTTGTATGGGGGTTATGTGATCAGTACAGTGATGTTGTCACCTTTGGTGTCATTTCTGAGTTAATACAGGAGGCACATTCATTACCCAGAGCATTTTTTTTTGCCAAATTATGCACAAAAGGCAATCATCACACGGTGCTAAAGTCACCAGTTTTGGTGTATTATTGTCTGAATTCTGTTGGTTTAAAAGTGCTGTTTTATTTGTAATTCTGTCAGCTTTTGGCATGAAACTAGCCAAATATAGCCAAAGATATGAACGCAAGTTATCGTCTTCTCACTGCTTTTGATGTGAAGCTGAAAGTCTGTTTGTAGCCAACTAAATGTGCCTTTAGGGTTGAACACCTTATTCTTGAGCTTCTGTTTCCTGAATCATGTGTGGCCTTTCAATGATTTTCTTTTGAACGGGGAGAAAAGCATGAAAAATGTTTCTCTGCACCCTTACCTGCCTCTTCCTGTTCTTTACAAGCATGAACCTCTGCTCACAAATGGGGGCAATCAAATTCAAACGGGGCTTTGAATGCTAACCTCCCTTTCTGTTTTTTTCCCCCCTCCCTTTCCCCACCTGTCCTCCTTCTCCAACACAGGAGCTGCACAGTATCCAGGTAAGCCTTCCCACGTTTCCTTTCCTTCTCCTCACCACATCCTCGCACCACATTCCAGCTTGCCAGCTTCTGTCTCGTGTGTTCCAAGACATGCTTTCTCTCCTTCTCTGGTGCTCGAGTGGCACGACCAATTCACCAGCGTTCTTCATTTCGGTTTCTCTCATCCCCTCTCGCATTTAGATTTCTATCTGCCTCTCTCTTGCCTTCTCCACAGTCCATTTCTTCCAAACTCCGTGCTGCTGTCATTACTCATACATCCTCTGTTAGCTACCAGTGTCCTAAATCGCACTAGCTGTAGCATCCCAGTGCGCACTGCACTAAGCCAGATAGCAATAAGACTGAACTCAGTCAAACCATGTTCTCCAGATTACAGTTACAACACTGAAGCAGAGTCGTTGCTACTGATTTGGCGTATCCAGTACAGCTGTGTTGGTGATTCATGCTGTTCCTGGACCATCACTGAAGCAGACCAATCACATTGGTCTGATGTCATTGTGTTGTGCCCTATGTTATTGCTGTTGAACATCAGAATAATGTTGCTCCGGATGATCTGGTTTGTATACCATATGAAACATAGTATCATGAACATTTTACACACAAGTTGTTATTTTTCTTTTTCTGTTTTTTGTCGCCGTTTGGCTCCGTATACAAACAAGACAAATATAGAGATAAACAAAAATAATACAAATAATAATCAACACAAACACAATGCAACAAAAAAGAATATTAAACAACTATACCATTCCAAAATGGCACAAACCAAAACCACGTCTATGTGAGGTTTATCAGTGAGGTGCAGAGATTTGGCCCTTGACAAACAATGACAGCCAAGTTTTCTCTTCACATTCTGCTGTCTGTTTGGACTCGCAGCAATTTGTCCACTGTGGTGCTCACAGTGCTATTGCACCTTTAGAAATGTGACATTGCTTGTGTCAAACTTAAAAAGGGTCAAAACACAGCGAAAGAACCAGGCAGTGAGAGAGAAGAAAGTTTGTTTCACAGTATATTTGACCTGTCTTTGTTTTGTAGCCAGTGACAACCAAAACACATCCATATATCCTTCTGAGCTCCGCTGTCCGATCAAGCTGCTGCATGCCCTGTACAGACACACAGCAGGAAACTTAGGATTCGTCAGCAGAAATGCTGTTTTCGCTAATGAATTCCTGTCCGCTTCTACTTGACTGATCTTGAAACGACTGTCAAGCGACTGTCCAATACAAAACTCCTTGCACATTTTTCAAATTAAAAGCCTGCTAGGCTTATGCAGTTTACAACATGTTTCAAGGGAGTGTTCACTACTGAAATTAACCACAGAGTGACAACATTTCTGTAAAAAAAAAAAAAGAAAAAGATGCTCAAAGCGACTCTGTTGTGCTGAAAATTACATCAGTGCTATTGAAATGTACATTATACTAAGTGTATTAGGTAACAGGTAAACACATTGTTTTACAACCAGAAAGTGGCATCAACAACAAATGAAAAGGAGTTAATCAGGAAGCAGGGTTAGGGTCAGGGAATAACACTCATATTGACAAAAAATCTGTCCAATACAAGCCTGTTTCCAATAAATGCTGTATTTTGAGAATTCACAGTTGATTTTCTGAATGTATTATTATTATTTTGAATAATACAAATTTGAAAACATTATTTGCCTGGTCAGAATGTATCCATAGAAACCCTCACAGGAAAAAAAAATATATAAATCATGCTGCCTCTCCCGCTGCCTTCACCCCCCCTCTCCCTTGTCTCTCCTCTGCCGAGCCTTTTAATCCAATTAGCAGTGCCAGTGACAGTTATTTATATGTACATGAATTAGAATTGAACAGTAAGAGATCCTCCCTTGGGGCTGATTGGACGGAGCCCAGTCCTTCACCCGCCCGCTCTCGGTCACAAACCTCCGCTGCTGCCACCGAGCAGTGGTGGTCCCTGCAGCTGATTGCCAGCAGAGCAGCAACACACACACTGAAATTAGCATGCACTGCCAATGGCAATCATCATCTCATCTGACTTTAACGCGAAAACCAAATCCGTGCACACTTTTTTCCCCTTAGCAGTAAAATAAATTAAAAAAAATATTGTTTCATCTCCGCAATGTTATCTTTTCCAAAACCATCAAGGCTAAAGAGATATTTGACTCGAATTAAGACAATATAATAAGCTGTTTTCTCAGTGTTCAGGGTTCATTGTAGATTTCTGACTCTGTTGCACTCCATTGCGTTGGGCTGAAAAAACAGATGTGCCAAATGAGTGTGTCAGCTGCCAAATATGGATCTCTTACCCTTTGAACTGTTT
This sequence comes from Acanthopagrus latus, assembly GCF_904848185.1. NCBI lineage: Eukaryota > Metazoa > Chordata > Actinopteri > Spariformes > Sparidae > Acanthopagrus > Acanthopagrus latus. The sequence continues at coordinate 21,401,461 of NC_051051.1, read as the reverse complement.
GCCAATGATTGCAGTACTTCAGAGGGTTAGAAAAAAGTCATGTCGCAACATAAGCCTTCAAAGGTTTTTAAATACAATATGTCTGAAATTCGTTCTTAGAATAAAATTTTAAATAGAAGCCCAGTCGAGGAGATACTGATGATAACCGTTGTTAGTCTGCAAAGCCACTTAAACTAAAGTTATTTATGAAGTTGATACAAGTTCCAGAAAGCATATTTGTGCATCAACCCAAGAAGTGCCTTAGCTTTTGATTAATCTTCATTTGTTCCTACTTTAGATCAAGGGGAGCTTTTCTAGTGTGCCAGGATTTTTTAAGTGAACAATATATCAAACTGAACACGAGATAGCGATCACAGGTCAAAAACAAACCTAACAAAAAATATTTATATTTTCATGGTCTGTATTTACTTCATAGCCAATAATTTTATCAGTCGGGGAACAAATGACAAAAAATTTCACTACATTTCAGCCACATGGCTACCAGACAGGTAACTGCTGTTCGAGTCTGCGGGGAAGTCAGTCCCATCTCCAGCAGTTTTTTGTGGCAAAAGCAGTGACATTTTTTTTTTTTTTTTACCGTGGGAAGTTGGACCGACTTCAGATAGCAACCAGAACAGGTATTATTAAAGCCAAACCATCATGTTTTCCTACCCAAGTGTTTTTTGTGCCTAGACCTAACCAGAGCATTGGCACAGCGCTGTGACAAGAGAGAAATGGAAAATCTACCTAAACAAACGCCAAGTGGCAACAGAAAGAACTTGTCTTTAGTTACAAGAAAGACTGAAGAAACCAGGCTGAGCGTGACGGTTTTCATACAGCAGGTTGTTTCCTGTATTTCACTGGGGTAAACCAGTGCTAAAACGGTACCGTTCTCTGAAAAGAGCAGAGAAAAAACACAATCTGTCTTGTTGTCAAAGTGCTTCTAAGTTGACCTGCCAAGACCGACAAGACATCTCTTCTCTTGCATGGATGACTCATGTGTTTGCTCTGTACGCCAATCAATAGAATGGAAGACATGAGAGGACGGAGGTGGGATGAGGGACACGGCAGTTAAATACAAGGAGTGTTATCCATATGTGCACAGAGACAGGCTCTTTAAACACGCACAAGGACCTGCAGTTCTGTGTGTGCACTCACATACGCACACACACACACACACACACACACACACACACACACACACACACACACACAGACGCATTGCAACTCAGATTAATGACTAAATCAATCACACGCTTACAGTGTTTGCTTGTCATCCTGTGTGCTTTTCTTTTATAACACAGGTTCAATTTCCCAAGCTACTGAAGCTCTATCAGCGTTTCCTCAGAATATGTATTCAGCAAGGTCATCTCTCACTGCACCAAGAAAATTTCCCAACCACAGGATGTGTCTTTGCTATTGCAATGTCAATAGTCCCCAGTCCAATGCATTGCAATCTACATTTGTCAATACATGAGCCGCTTGGAGCTCCACAGTGAGCTGAGGACGCAGCTCCTTCATTAAACAGACCTTGTTTTGACTCCTGTTGACTCACAGATTTATTCAGGCAATAATTGGATACATTTTGAATCTTATTCCAGCTCTTTCAAGTTGTGAAAAATATAAATAAGTATTATTTACTACAGATAAAACTGTTCAACGTCAAAACTTTACAGCTTCCCAGGTACTTTGGCAAACCAAATCGTTCAAAAACTCAAAACTCAAAATTCCACCACAGCTTCTTTATGACAAGAGCACGAGAGTAAAGAAAATTAATAAAATCTAGAAGATCAGGAAATAGCACGCAATAAAAAAAATTACGATAGAAATTACACTTTACAGGGAGCAGAGAGGTCGGACACCCTGCTCTTGTCTGAAATGACGAGATGCAAAGAGCTCACTTAAATAAAGAGCTTTCATGTGGGCAGCTCAATCTACTCGAACAAAGACTAGAAATAGAGCTTGGGTAGTGCAGGTGCAGTGATTTGAATGTGTATTTCTATTTATCTGTTGACAAGGCTGGTATTATTTAGAGATGTTCTCACTGTCAACAGATCCCATGATTAAGAACAAAACCAACAGTGTGTTAGTCCGTCTACAATTACTTTCCATCTTACTGATCCTGTCCATGTTTTAGGGGTACTTTCTTCAGTAAATCTTAATGATAATAGGTTTTAAAAAACAGTTTGGTACCTACTGTAAGTTCCTGAAATGGAGGTTAGTAGCATGTTTTTGGTGGGGACTATTTCCCTCACAATATTAAAGCACATTTCATGGTCTACCAAGTATTTACTTTAATTGGATAGTTTATGTAGGCTGGACTAAAAATAAACTACAGTGGGTGTGTTCATGGTAATGAAGGAACATGACTCACGGCGTGCTTAAATAGTTTTTTTTTGGAGCCAGTGGAGATTGAGAGTATAGCAGAATGTGAAATATCATAAACAACACTTGGATGGATCAGTTGGATCAGCTCACTGTTGGTTTTGGTCTACTGAGACAGACTTTTTTGGGTTTGATAAGTTAATGAATACAAACTATTTTGCTGCTTTGTTATCTCTGGGTGGTACAACCCAGGGCAGTGTAGGTACGCTGTGTTTGGAATAGTTCATGGTTTGGCTTCAGTCGCCACAAACATACCTGGAGATGTCCAGATTTCCTGTCAAAAAGGTCAGTTTTTTTTTTTTTGTCGCCACAAACAAAGCTGGAAATTATACTTTTATTTGTGGCACAATAGTATTACTGAATGACCGTTTGTTCCAGAGCTTTGTTGGACATTTTTACTCAACAGGACAACAATCGCAGGTGATTTTCTTAATTACCAATCACTGGATAGCTCCAGGTCACAAGACTCTACAGCAAATCTGTCAAAACAAGTAGCGACTGATGAATAATCCCCATGTATTTAAATTCATGTAACGACTTCCACTTCATGATAATAGACCAACATGTTGTTATTGCATGACCTCCAGTGTTTTGAACCTCGAGGCTCCTGCTTTACAGGCAGCTTGGTCACATTCAGGGCTTGTTTGTGATGTGATTTGGTGTGATGAGAGTATAATAGAATCTTAATGATTGAACTTTGACCAAAGACACGTCTCAGTCATTAAGAAGAATGGCACCGCTGTTTCAGCCATATTCTTTTCTAATTAACATGCCATAATGCAGACATGATGTGGCAACAGTGCCTGTTTAAAGTAATTATCTTTGACATTTCAGGATTAATCAACTTTTCTTTTGCTGCGCTATCACCACCTCATGAAACAAACCCGTGATTTAACCTAAATTTAGCCACATGTAGGAAGCGAAGTGTAAATTGACCATCGTGACTTAGTCACTGATACTAGATAAGTTGCAGACACAAGCCTCTGTAAGCAGCTTAGAAACGTAAACTTCCAAAGTTACATGAAGAACGTGGCCATGGTAACTAAACAGAAGCAGTGATTGCTTGCTAAATTGAGGGTGAGGTGCTCTAACAACAAGAAGTAAACAAGTACAAGTACAGAGATTTTTCCTGGAGGCAGTCTCGGGCTGTGCTTTTGTCAAATTAACAAAGACATTAAATGCTTAAATTAAATCAGGTTATAGGGGTTTATCATCAGAGTTTGTGATAATTCTACTTCAGCCTGCTATTTACAGTATGGGGTGGTATTAAATATTCATTCTCTGATTAGCAAATGTAATAATATATAATTTCTCAACAGAGGGTCGTTTTACGATGATTAAATCATTTGTCTTAATTAAATCATCATAAAGTAATAAATGAGTGTGTGCAGAGCTCGCTTGACAGTTCAGTCAAGTCAGTGAAGGTGTCAGGCGTAACACCACAGACAGTCACAGTGCAGCAGGAACATCTCATAAAGTCATCCATCTGTGAGAGACTTTCTTATTTTATTTTCTTATTTATTTCTGAAAGAAGTCGACTTTGTGAGTCAAGAGAAGCGTGACCCTGGTTTCAGAAAATACTTTAAGGGCTCAATTAGATTATGAGAGGATAACCTTAGAGTGCATCCATTAAATTATATTGACTGATGTCAGTAAATTCACAAAAATACACCACATAGCACCTAATTGTAGCGATTCATAAAAAGGTGGATTCTTATTTTGCACGCCTGCCATTATGCTGACTTATGTGATGATGCATGACACAAATCAATGAAGAAGGTATGAGTGCAACATCGGGGTCACTGCTGCATCTTTACAAAGTGTCTTCATAACAGAAGGAAGAAGTGGAAGTGGAGCAAACAAACCCTCAAGAGAAGCAAAAAGTTTAAATAAATACACTGTACATAGACATGAGCGGCAAACAGAACTTGTAGTGATGAAGTATTGACTGTTTCTCACTACTGCCTGCCAGGAGCGAGGGAGCAAATCAGAAAACTCAACGGACCTCATCACAATATCTCTGCTCTGTGCTGCATGTAACAGCACTACACCAGCAATGACACTTAGCCTGGACTAAACTCGACCTTCTTGGAGCTTCCAAATCAATACAAACCTTGAGGAAATAAATTGTAAAAACAGTAATCATGGAAAAAAGTGGTACTCTGGCAGCAGGGGGCACGAAAGTGTACTGATGAATAACAGAAAATACTTTTATTTTATAAGGCAAGCAACAACCATTCAATTTAATTAATATAACATTTAATACACTATAATGTGTTTATGTGGTGTAAGTACATCATTACTTTAGTGCCACATTGTCTCCACAGTCATCTGTGTTATTCAGCAGAGCACACTAGCACAATAAGCAACAAGTAATAGCAAACATGTTCAATAAAACATTTTTATTAATTAATTTTGTTTTTTTAACATCTTCCATGAAAAAATATTTTCGTTCCATGAGATTTTTTTTTTACAGTGTACCTATGAGATGTCCCTCAGTCTGTACCCACAAAGAAGCATCACTGATTTTGTTTCTTGTTTTTTGTTTTTTCCTTATTTGTAATGTTTTTTTGTTTTTTTTTATTTGCTTAGCTCAACAGGGTATTTAACCTTAACCCTCCTTTGGCTCATTTTGTTTCAGTGTCATCCCAAAGTGATAAATTCAGTCTTAATGAACCGCATTGGTAGGTTGTGGTGTCCCTGCCCCTGACCGTTTGACTGTCAGGCCTTAGTGGATCATTTATAGTAAAAAAGCAACCCTGACCTATAGCCTCTTCTGTTGGTCAGTGTTTATCCCCTCTGTCGTATACTGAACACAACAGTTCTCATATACAAGTGTTGATGCCACAGTGTATGTTTAAAGCCTCTGTTGCAGTCAGTGCAAACCACTACCGAGCTCAGTGAACAGGCATAACGGAGTCTAAATAAATGTTTTCAAGAATGCATGTTTACAGACCAGCAGCACGCCCACTGACATTTTTCCCTCCATCATTAACATTGTCTCCTGAGCTTGCCAAATGTCACTTTTCATTGTTCATTTTTGTCCCACTCTGTCCTGAAGTGTGTCTAACAACTGCTTAACAGTGGCACCATCACTGTCTGGTAGACTTCTACTTCTCCTTTACATTGTTTCCCATTTTCATACATACAAAGCTACTGCTGTGTGTTTCGCCGGCACTACACTACAGTACTCCTACCTTTACTTTCCTTCTGCACCTCGACTTCTCCAGCCCAGTTGCTAGGAAAAAAAATGTTGCTGTCTCTACAAACCACTGATATTTTTACACGCCTAGAGATTATGCTGACACGTCTATTAAATGTGTCATACCACGTTCACATTACATGTTGTAATGACCCTGACCCTGATCCCTGACCTGAGATAGCGGTGAAGTTATAGGCAAGAAGACTGACAGTGACCGCAGTGTCTGTGACTGTGACTGTGGAATATTAACTGTGACACCACAGGATAGTTTCTGGAAGACATCAGAGGAAATTCCTGCCATGTTTGTGGCTGAAAAAAAGAGAGATTTTTGACAAGAAGTTGAGACATCTCCGGCAATGTTTGAAATTGCAAAAGTTTTTGTCAATACCAAATTGCAACCAAAACAGTTATTCTGAGTGCATTACCTTTTCCTAACAATAACCAAATGTTTTTTTTTGTTGTGCCTAAACCTAAGAAGATCATGAACACCATTGTCACAGTATAAAAGGAAATCCGACCTAAAGGAAAGTTGCGACATAAAAATACTGGCACTTCTCATGAACTGCCGGTACCGTCCATCTCCATATGCTCTGAGGGTGATACCTAAATGAGCTGTATTATACAGGGGACACTGCATGATGCTCACCCGTTCTTGTTGATCTCCCCTGCTTGCTTTTCTCCTGGCTAGTCTGAATAATGATCAAATCCTGGCGACCATATACGCTCACTACACAAGTTCCATAGTACCACCCTAATTAGGTCTAAGGGTCCCGCCTCCACCTCATCTCCAAGTGGGTTTAAGTATTTACCACTTCGATGTGAGGATGAAGAAGAACTATCGTTCGGCTCTAACTGAAGTCAGTAAATAATTGTAACATTAAGCTGGCATGCTCTCTTGCAGTGCATCACTCTAGCGCGTCTGTCCTGATAACCAGCAGGAGGTAGTTTATCTCTCGGTCTCTTTTTATCTTTCGTGCAAGGGGTGTGGTGCGACTGAGGCAATGGCAAATGCTTTATCGGCCTGCTGACTTCACTGCACCACACAGTAAATCTAGCATACATAGTTGGTTACTTTCTTCTCTTATAATTCATATGGATGCCTCCTTGGTTACATTTATGTTGTGAACATTAGCCATATCTCCAAGTATCTTTCATTCACGCTAGTAAGTCATTGACACACTCCAACATGTAAAGAAGAGGGGCAGTGGTTCTTGTTTTTATTCCACTCCAAGCACTGGCTGAAATCTATCGCTTGCACTTATTTTTAAGAGTAGCTGCCAGATCTGCAGGCCCCAAGAGTCCCAGAAGCAAGTCGTGTCACTAATGTTGCTTTTCTGTATGGTCAGGGTACGTGCACTGAGCCGTACCATGAGCAGCAAGCAATCAGAGCTGTGATGCATGCACGGCATGAGTGGTTTTCCCAACAACAGGCTGTACGGGCTGAAGGTTTGTTAGTTCACAGAGAGCATCGTCAGTAGCATCTGTCGCCTGTAGCTCTTACCAGTTCACTTTGCTGCTTCTTCTTTAAGGATTCCTCCATTTGAACGGATCCCCCGACAACAAAAAAGCAATAATGTTTCTATTCTGAATGTTTCTGTAAAGTAAACCGATACACTGTGTCTGACTACAAAAGTGTGCCTCCTCACCAAATGAGATGGCCACACTTTACACTACTTTTACTAATACTCATTAACACACAAAGTCAAATGTCCAAAAAGTTTTGGTACAAATTCTAAAGTCGTTGTCTATGTACAGGGCTATGTTAATGGCAAAAGCATCCCTCCAACTTCCACTTATTGGCACTAAACTTACATTTTAATTAACAACATATCCAAGCTGTGAGGAGGCTGAACAAGAAGTAACAGTAACGGTGCAAGTGCGAATACTATTTAAAAAATATATATAAGATAAGCGGGAGAGAACAGATGGATGGACCGTTATAATCGAGCAGGTGAAAGGGAAGAAAAATGTGACAGTTTTCTCCCCACCTGAACTATTTGTCCCATTTTATGTAATCAGTTAAACTTCAGAGTAATCACAGTAAGATTTTTTTTTTTTTTTCACAAAACTCTATTTGACATGAAGATCAGTTGCTGTTGTGGAGCTCTCTCTTAGAAAAAGAAAACCCTCCATCATCAGTTGTTTGTCTCTCGTCGAGGCCCCTGAAGAGTAAAGCTGCTTCGCCAAGCTTGTATCAGGAGTTGCTGGAGAGATCTCCCCTTCCTGCTCCCTCACGCTGTTCTGCAGCTGCCTGACTCAACAGAATATCCACACGACTTGCTACACATTTTAAAATGGCCGCGTCAAGAAACACAGTAGTCCTACAAGCTGTTGTCCGTCCACACTCCCTCTTGTTTTGGGGGTGACTTCTCGACAAATAGAAACATCCTCACACTGCTGAGGAAATGTCATAGATACTTACAGTTCATTCCAGTTAGGTCTGGAGTTCTTCTATCACTTTTTTTTTTACATCTCAGATGGTGCGGAGAGCAAATGTTAAATATTCTCTCCTCTAGGATTCTAATTCCATGGTAATAACTTTAAAATAAAAATGTTAACATTCTCATCATTAAAGGGACTGACTTTATGGTTGGTTCAAAGTAAAACATTTAAACAAGCTAAATGGAAGGAAATTGGTTCATTTCCTTTGAGTTCTGTGCCTTAATACTTTTTTTTAAGACTCTGTGAAGTGCAGCTCCTCCAGCAAGTCCTCCAAATAAAACTGCGGCATACATTGTTCCTGTCCTCTGATTTAATGCCCCTGTCTGGTCAACGTAATAATTCGGTGCCTTCCAATACTGTTATAAGAGTAACTGTTGGATTTTGGCACAAATAGAGTTTATTGAGAGAGAAGGGTCATGGATTGGGTTAATGTTATTGTTTAGTCAGGGTCTGGAGACCTTTGTCACCAAGTTAACAGTGATTCCCAAGTGGTGAGGGGGAAAGTGTGTTCATGGTTAAACAAAACCCAAGCTGACTGTCCACCGGAAACAACAACAATCATTATGGCTGCTTTGACGCTTGAACGTGAACGCGTTGTTTGGGGACACTCATGTCATTAAAGTGTCTGGACCTCTGCACGCACTCACGATTTTGGATTTCAACACTTCTTTTTTTCGAAGTTCAAGTCAAAATATCGCATGTAAGATGCAAAGTAACATCTCAGTGACATAAATTGGACTTTTTTTTCTGACAGTTGTCACTTTTGCCATTTCTTTTTACTTACTTAAAAGTAAGACAACTTGTATTCATTGCCTTTTTATTCCTCAAGTGTTTTTTTTTTGTTTGTTTGTTTGTTTTTTTCTGAAAGTGTAATTAATGGCAGGTGTTCATTTCAGATTTAATAATCTGCCAGAAACACAACTGGCAGTTAAGCTCAGTGATCATGGTTACATTTACTCCCTGAGTAAAAATTTAACAAATTTAATCAGTCACACTGTTTCATTTTAAAAACCTCAAGGTAAAAAAGAGTCATTGGGATTGTGGTGCTGTCGGGGGAAATTCACTGAATGAAAATAGTCAAATATGGGTAATAATACAACCAGACTGTTGTGGAGATGCATCATATCAGATCCCAGCAATCGTAACTGATGCTATGCTAACACATGCTATGACATACTGTATGTTTCAGAACTGTTGATATGCTACGTATGACATTTGGAAATTTTAAATTCCAACATTTTATTCTTGCAACAGGGCGGGGCCTATGTTAATTAATACAAAACCTTTTTTTTTTTTTTACAAAATGGCCCAAGCTACAACATAAGAAAAAGAAAAAAAAAACTTGTATTAGGCCAGATTTACCCTTTAAGCATTCCCCGGTTATTGTTTTATTCATCAGCCAAAAGCTCACACAATATTCCTGAGTAAAGGACACACGATGCTTAAAGGAGACACTAATGAATCTTGATAGGAGACAAGGGGGCAGGAGGATGCTGCAGTGCCCTCTACCTCCCTCCCCTATCCTCTCATTCTGCCTCTCATCCGCTGCCTCCTTCGACCCCTGTAAAGGCTCTCAGCTTTTGTTTATCTGGCGAGGGACGTGGAAGCATCTCCTCCACCCCTTCCCACCGTTCTCCCGCTCCGGCTTTCTTCCCTTAAAGATATTTCCAAACGAGTGAGCCCAGACCACAGCTGCCTCCTCTGACGCATTAATCACTTGGCTGCCGCCCCCTTCGCTCCTACAATTCACTTACACACACACACACACACACACACACACACACACACACACACACACACACACACACAGTCCCACTCATGGATAACTTGGTTTGACTCACACGAGCGAGGCATGTACCGCCGCCATGTAATATAAACACATGTGAACGCACACGACTTGAGCAGGTAGATGGAGTGCACAGCAGCGGGCTACACACATGCACAAAGCATCCGCCCACCACTCAAGTGATCTTGACTTTTTCTACACCAACTCCCACTCTCTCCATCCAGCCATGGCTCCCACATGACCCTCCATTTTCCTCATCATTAGCGGCGCCAACCAGCAGCCGCGTCCCATCCATCCCTCCCCCCCCTCGCCGCTCCTCCTGTTTACTTCTCGATTTCTTTATTCGCATCTGACACAAAACCTCCCCTCCGTCTCCTCCGAGCAAAGAGAGGGGCACAGAAGGCGGGAGCAGCGTGAGGCGGAGAGGGGGAAGAGAAAAGGAGGCGCGCCTGCTTTAGATGTTAATTTGTGGGAAATGATATGTAAAGTGATGCACCTGCTTTATGTATCTGCCCTGTAGGAGATGAGTAGAGGATGTTACACATCCTGACAGTAAAATCTAGCTTGATGAGGCCAAGTCATTAGTGGGGTTACAGTGATATGGGTTGTCGCGGGTTAAAGCAATAAGATATGAAACAAAATGATATTAACTGTCAGATGCACTTACTTAAAGCTGCCCTAATGAATGCATAGATATGTCTGTATATGATGAACAATGACTTAAATGGGACAGAAGCATTGAAACTTGGTAACTTTACTTCTTTGTTCAGTTTTCTATTTCATGCTGTTACAACACTGTGGTTATTATCTGGTTAGGCTCAGGACACAAAAGCACCTGGTTCAAGCTTCTCACCTGTAACGACTAATGATGCCCCCTGTCTATTGGATAAATGGTATATAGGCAACTATGTGTTGACATATTTGCTAGAAAACATAAACTTCAATTTAAAGTGAAAATAGACAACTATAAAACTGTCCTTCCTGCTAGCGAGGGACCAGACTTTGAAACAACACAAGCACTCTTCATTGAGTGAATGCCAATCCGTTCACTCTCATTTTTTTTTTTTTTTTTTTTTTTCATCATTCACTTGTCCTCTTCCATCAGTGGGTGTTTCTACAAGAATTCAAGTTGTTCCAACACCACCTGTAGATAGAGAACATCATGCCTTTTAGTTTTTTGGTCACAAAATGGCAAATGCGGTTCCCTTGTGCCGTAATTTGTCCTTCATTCTTGAGGCAAAAAAATCGAGCCTGGTGGCAGACCATAGTGAAAGTGAGGTTGACTGTATAGAGAACTAATATATATGCATAATGGTGTCATTTTTCCTCAGCGTGCACTCTGTTATTACTTTAGAATGGTAAGTTAAAGTTAAAAAGATGTTTATTGCCAGTTTAAGGTCAGGTCAGGTTTCAGATTGCAATTATTTTTTGGATGAGGCAAAATAAAACTGAAAATGTTATTTAAAAGATGAGAAATTGCTGCTCCATTATGAACACAGATAATAGCTGGTTATCTTCGTGGAATGGTTTATTAACACATTCCAAATGTAAAAATAGCAAAAACCATGGCTTTCACTTTTTTTTTTTGTTTTTGTTTTTTTTACTAACATCGAATAGATAAGTGGATTATCTATTAAGTGTGAAGATTTTTTTGTTGGTTACGTTTATATATAATGTTATATACACTTGTACAGCACATCTGGTTTCATTTCTTTAATGCAACATTAACAGCAAATATGATCAGTCCTAATCCTTGGTCAATATTTTCCCATAAGTGACAATGGTGATGAAAATGTAACAATTCCAGTATGTTTCGTTTCATTAAAGTGCAGCTAATTTCTGTGAAGCGTTGCATCGTATCAGGAGACTTCATTGCAAAGCTTTCTGAGCTGCAGTTGCTCCCTCTCTATTTCAAACAGCCCACACTCATGATGTTAAGTGGCTTTTGGTGAGATAGAGAGCATGTAAATGAATCTGAAAATGCAGCTGACGCAGCAACGGCTTGGATTTCATGGAAAATATACCACAATGAATAGCATCACTTTATTGCCGCTGCTGAAGAGATCAACTATTATCATCGTCACCATTGTCAACCTTGTAATGCAATGGAATTTGTGATAAGCACCTGGAGGGTTTTCTTTTTTTTTTTTTTTTTTTTTTTTAGGAGTAAGAAACTCAAAGTGCAGTTGCACAAAGGTCAAATCAGGTCAAACTGTCAGACAAGGCTGTGTTGATTTAATATGACTCAAGATTATGCTTCTGCATTTCCTTTGTATGACTTGAAATGTTCACAGAAAGGTATTTTTAGCGAGCTGTTTAGCTGTAATATGAAAAGGTTTGTCAGCCGGCCACCATATTGAAAATAGACAAGCCAAAACCAAGCACAGCCCAACTAGCAGTGACATCACCCCAGCAGCAGTTTCTAGTAGTCTGGTGCATCCTTACCAGATTCTGTGCCACTCAGATGTTTCTCATTTCTCCTAATGAAGCTTATTTGTCGGGTGAAAATGACTGTTACCAGACAGAAGTGACCCTCACTGCTAATTGACTAACATAAAACAACCTCCTCCCACCCAGAAATTGGCTACCTGAAGTCGAATGAGTACATTCCTTTTTGCAACCTATAGTTTTGTATTGTCAGTTGTAGCTAACATTGCACCCACTGCACCCTTTAGAAATGGAAGCCAGCAAAGCATGTCATCAATAATTACTCCATAATCACCTAATTTTCCCAAAAGAGTCTCATTTACATTATTGTAACACTGGGCTAAACTGACGTACATATTTTTGACTCCAGGCACTGCAGCTTCTCTTATCTAATGAGTTCATTTCCACGAAGCAGCGCTGTTTGCAATAAATGTCCGTATTTGACTTTCCCTATTTGCTTTTAAGTAGCCGCAAATTGTGGTGGACAAAATTGTCTCGAGTAAAAACAAAATAAACATACAGCACGGAGTGGTTTAGAGTGGTTGGACACAACAGAATGCAAATGAATAGAAAATAAATAAATATGAGGGCTTGCTTTCATATTTATTTTATATCACTATAAGCAAAACACAATGCAGGAGCACCATTACAGCTGTAAAAACCTCACATGAGATGTGTTTTACATTTGTTTATTTATTTACCGGCATTGTTGAAATTTGCTCTGCACTCATTAAGCTCAGCCGTGAGATAAAGGCGTTTTGTGCAGGATGCAGCAGCAGTGGTTGCACAAAAGCCACTTACATGCTCACTGCAAGCATGTAACACCCTATAAAGCTCTTCACACTCATTCTTACGTAATGTGTCACAAATCCACTGTTCCACCAAGCATCAGTGGGGGAGTATACAGAGTGTGTGTTTTTGTGGTGGGGTTATTGGAATATAGCTGGGGGAAGTATTTAGTTATATTAATGACGCTTTTATTCTTATTATACCCAAATCTCATAAATAATTATGCCCAAAAAGGGACTTTTTTAACTTTATGTATTTTAATTACATGTAATTTTTCCATCCCTTCAATGTTAAGTGTCATGTTTAATGCAGTTACTTTAATGCAGTTAGTAATGTAATGTTTTGGTTTTTTTTTCCGTCATGTTGAGTCAGTGAATAACTTAAATTAATGTGAATTAATGCTGACTAACACACACGTCTTCATACATAAATCACATCACAAGAAATGCATTACAAATTGGTCCCACCATCCTTCTCACTGTAACAAACTGCAAATCTAGTTACAAGTGCAGTGCCCATTCAAAAAATGCCGCTCTGTACAGATTATCCGGTGATTGCGAGGGATTTACAGAGCTCCCAAACTGCTGGCAGACTCATCAGGGCCGGCCAGATAATATCAAACATGTGTGATAATTATGATTTAAACTCTGGACAATTACATTGGTACTTCAGCAGTTGATGGTGCTGCCAAGCAATGGTAAACATTCATAAACATTAACTGGCATAATGTTGTTGACAAAAAAGAATAGAAAACCTGTGTTGACCGCCTCCCCACATTCTCCACGTTAATCCATCCAACTCGTAAACCCTCTACTTCTGTTTCGTTCTCACTGAAACACCTCACTACAGTTGTTGAAGTACGTTAATCTTGATGCAGTTTGCATCCCCATGAGATCTCACAGGATCATATGTAACCCCAGCTTCAGTATAAGTAAGAGTGCTGAAGACACGCCCACCTGCTGCACAGAGCTGCGTTAATATTGACCATATTGCATGTCCAAATTGCACCAAAGCTGACACTGCACTTCCTCTGATCCTCAGCAACAAACCTGCCAAGAGTGAAGCAGATCAGATGATCAGGTCATGAGATATGCCAATTACAGACAGACAGACAGAACTGCCATTGTTGCTTGGTGATAATAAGAACTTTACGTATTATGGATTGTCAGATACTTGACTTAACATGACTACAAAACTTTGCATTAAACGTGACCCTTCACATTGAACTTATGAATCAGAATTAGATGAAAACATTTTTCTACCTTTATTCAAGACTTATTGAAAACAATGCCCTCTTTTCATTAATGCCTTCACCACATTCAAACTGCAACACATTCACACCTGGAAGCTGCTCAGTAGAACCGCAGTCTGATCTGCTGGCCAAAGAGCAGTTCCACTGGAGCGGCTGGGGTGAGGGGCCTTGCTCAAGGGCACCTCAGTAATGGTAATGAGGAGAGGTCAAGTGCTGCCTTTCACTTTCCCCACTCATATTATCCTGCCGGCTGGGGGATTGAACCGGTAAGCCCCCGGCCACAAGTTTGCTTCTCTAACCTTTACACCCAAAATTAACATGTGAGTTAAAATAGTTCAAATGTATTACTTGATGTTGTGGGTGAGACAGTCCACCACTTAGCTCCAGACTGCAAGCTGAAAAACTGTTCCATGAATTGCCATTAAACTTTGTACAAACACTAAAGTTCACAGATTTCTATTCATAGATGATTTGTAAAGACTTAGTTGATTATCCGGTCTAAATGTCAATTTGTCAACTATTTTGCTTTGTAGTTTGTGCTCAGAAAATACGTGGAAATGTGCTGGAGTTTTTTAGGGATATTAAGTCTTTCATTGTTCAGGACAGAGTGAATATAATACGTTTTTTTTTCTCTGCATATAACTGCCGTCACGGTGACCCATCAAGATCTCTAGGCTGTGTGTGTTTCATTGACACTTTAAAGCGAAGCAATTTATTAGCAATTCGGTCAGATGCATTATCTTAACATTTGACTGAATCTCAAAGGGGTTTCTGCTATCACCAGCTTTAGCTTTGGTCTATTATGGATAACATGGTTAAATAATGCAATGTAAGGCTGAAAAAGAATCTTTATTACAGCTTTACTGTGCAAAATACTGACAGATTCCAGAATGATGCTTCTTTTTATTCATATTGATATAGTTTATATTGAAAAATGAGTCTCTAAAGCTGTTTAGTGGAATCAAGCAGAAATTAATGGTCTTTGCTCACAATTAGTCACAATTCCTTTGTGTCAGTGTGATATTGCTGCTATCATGAGTAAAGATGTGTTCATAATTGTACTCAGTATATAATCATGTATCCATAAATAAATAGATAAATATATATATATATATATATATATATATATATATATATATATATATATATATATATATATATATATATATATATATATATATATATATATATACATAAAATATGCCATACAGTTGAAAATGGGAAACATTTATGAAGACAATTTTGCTTGTTGTAGCAAGATACAATATATATGATATGTCGATGTTAACGGCGTGCTGGTATGTAACTTGTTCGGAAAAATAAAGTAACACTGCAACAAAGCTTTTAAATCTTTGTAGAGATTCAAGGCTATACCAGTCTGAAAATATCCAGTCACCTCTGCGGTGGCCCCGTTGCTGTTAGAATTAATTTACCCCACTCGTCATTATGAATTTGAGAAACTGCAGCTGTTTATTTTCAGCTAATGACAAAATGCTAAACAGTCATTGTTTGATGCATTGTAATGTGCCACCCACCAGGGCTCCATAAAACCATTCACCGCTCAGGAATCCTCATAAACACATTATAAGGTACACAAAACATCAATAATAGAACCGTACAAATTTGTGATCGCCTCTGTTGTTACTCAACACAAGGTATAAATCTTTAACAGGTAAATGCTGTAGAGAGCGCAGGTCTGTGATGGAAAACAGATAAAATGCTGTGTTGGTTTCCTCAGTTGTGAATTATTATGTGCACCTCCTGCACACGCGCAGCTGCTAAAGGCTGAAATGTCTTCCCTTTAGTCTCTAACAGGTTTGTTTTTGTACTTTTATCGGAACATAAATCCCTTATTTTAATATTCTCATTTTGGATAATTCTTTATTCTTTATCCGGCACTGGCATGCTATGTAGCTGCTATATATCTTAATTTGAAGGCAACAGGCTACGAGAGACACTAGAGATTTTTTTTGTGGAGTCAGATAACTAAACCCACCAGTGGGATCATCTCCAGCAAATTCTGTGTCCTATCTTTGAGGCTCCCTCTGAACAGCCATCCTCTACACACAGATTAATGGCGCTGCCTCCTTCAAATCCTCACCAAGAGGGATTCCACTGTTTGAAGTGGTCAGGCCATACAAGGATCTTGACCTTTTCTCAGCTGCCTTTAGCTGTCAGTCGGCTGCACCAACCCAGCATTCACACAGCGGGCCGCCTTGTCGAAGGCTTGTTCTGTTCTCCGAGATTGTGCTTGAAATCCGGCTCCAAATGCATTTCTGTGCTCGTCTTGTGCATCAAATAGATTTCGAAAAGCCACGTCATAGGTTAACACTTTGTGTTGCCTTCTGTAGTCTTACGTAATTGTAATGCCTTAAAGAGACAGTGCACCAAAGGACACGTTATCCTGCGTGCGCTATTAATCCATCGAGTTTGTTTTGGTGTGGGTTGCAGAGATTTGGAGATAAGAGCCACAGAGATGTCTGCCTCTCAGATGTAATGGAACTAGATGGCACTCAGCTTATGGTGCTCAAAAAAAAAAAAAAACACTCAACAGCAATATGTTATACTCTCTGGAAAAAGACTATTATCACTGTTTTCATTAATCACTTTGAGCATTATAAACCAAGGACCATCAGACATCTCAACTAACTCGACTAATATCTCTCAAATTTGGCAACTCACACCAAAACAATCACAACAGTGCAAGTGAGGTCAGAGAGAAGGTTGATTCTGTCATATTCGGACTTGGGCAGTTTTAAATGCTGAGATCTGAGACCAGCAGTAAGCTGATCAGACAGGTTGTAAGTGAGCCAACAGGCCACCCTCTGTAGACTGCTCCAAGTGTAACACTGTGCCCTTGCATCTACCTCTACCCCTCTCCTCCACGTATGCCCTAGTTTCCCACAACTACATTTTCCTGAACCTGTTTTGATTCTGGTCTTCATCTCTACCCTGTTAGAGTTTATAGTACTTCCAAGGTAGGAAAAGGATGAAACATCTAAGATCACTCCCTTCTTCCTTCATAATTGAATTATTGTTGTTTTTGTTCATCCTTGTGGACTATTTAGTGTAAATGTTTAACCAGGAACTTTGATTTCAATTTAACCTCCAAACAAGTTTTGCCACGCTTTTTTGTTTACAATCCGTACATGTGACTGCTGGTTGTCGAGCTCCTTGTTTTTCTCGCATACTGCAGGGCTGTGTCATTGTGTTTTTGGATCCCAGCGATTGATTTAGTCAGTAGTAGCTTACAAAAGGATCATTGTTTTGGTTGAAATAAGAGACTTGTCGAGGTGAGGGGACCCTCATCTTTATGTGACTGTGATAAAGATGCAAACACCCGTGCGTCCCCAATGTTAAAAAAAAAAAATCACGCATTATTGGCTCATCCATCCACCTCCACTTCCTGCAGACTTGACACTTTATAACATGGCTACACACTCTTTAATCTGCACCGACCATAATCCCGTAACATACGTCATCGTGGTGCTCTTCCTGGAAAGCCTCATGCTATCGACCTTCTTGGGAGCCCAGTCTGAGGTCCATGCTGGGCTGTATAACTACGAGGCACATGTCTTTTAGTCAAAGCATTTACGTTTCATGTCCTCCTTCATGTCTCTCCCTGAAGTCCTTTAATTCGAGGACAATGAGTAAGGAATTGCTGTTGGAACAAATACAAAATACACATAGAAATAGATTTCCTGTTCACTGCTGATGAAACGGAATGGCTGACCCATGGAAACTCTATTCAGCTGTCTTCAGCTGCACAGTATGACTGCTGATGTCTCTATAAGCAACTCTTTCCAGGTGATTTGTTGACTTAGTTATTCTGGCATGGAGAGCACAAAGTGAAACACTCCACATGTGGTTAACATTCTGCTACTACAACACTAAGAGCTCCCTTGAAGGATTGCTATTGGTGGCATTTGTAGCTGCTAGAAGCTGCACGGAAGTGCTAAAAGTCGGCACTATCTGAAAAACAAAAAAAAAATGCCAACATGTGATTGCCTTTAGAATTCTTACTTAAATAACTGTTCATTTAAATGCAAGGACAATATAAAAGCTGTTCACACAATATCTTACCCCTTTGGATCTGGATAAAAGCTGTGTTCACATGTCTTTCTCACTTGATTCAGGCTGACATATTCAATGCTAATGCACAGCCTAAATTTAATTCATCCCCGCAGCATATGCATCATTGGCAGTCCACAGTAGCTGAGCTGCCAATGATGCATGTGTCTATGTCTTGCCAATATCACAAGACTTAGTAAATGTCTTGATCCATTATTGCCACATCAGACTGATAAAAGGTTATAGTGATATGCTTTCTTGCTGACAGCTCAGAGAAGGTTCCCTTATCATAACATAATATTGGTGTCCTTGTTAGGATATCTACATTATGTTTTCACAAGGTTTTCATACTCTCAGCTAAATCTTGCACCCTTCAAAATGAATGTAGTTGAAAAAAAAAAGGTGAGAAGACCTTGGGAAAGATGATATTCCTAAGGTCGCAAATGAATCTTCAGGCTCAACTATACTGAAGATGTTTTGTGTATAAATTTACTCCCAGTAACTTTACTATGTCTCTCTACAGGAAAACTGTGTGCATATAACTATGGCAAGCCGTCATGTCCTCACACCAAAACTGTCTAATATAGTAGCTCAGTCAGTGACATTCAGCTATGAATTCATACTAGGGCATCAGTTGCGTTGCGTTGTGTTACGTTTAGGAAAATATCATACTTGTTTAAAAAGCTAGGTTCAGTCTCGTAACTTACGTAACTTCCTCATATTACATAGGATAATAACACAGAAGTATTGGCTCTAGGTCACGAAGGGGACGAAAAACTGTGGTGTTCAGAGGGAAACTCACATTTTTTCTCTATTTTTATACTACTGCACTAAAGGGCACTTCAAAAAAACTGATATTACAGGGATAGCTACAGCATCAAACTCAGAAGCATAGGTGACCGGGCTGCTGTGTTTAATACATTGGGAGTGAGAATGGGCTGGGCAAGCACAGTTGATAAATGTCAAGTACAATCTACAAAGATCAAGAAACACATTACATTATTCAATGTATAAAAGCCAAACTTACTTTCAAGGTCTTCTGCGATGCTTCCTCATACATATCAATTCTGTTATTACATTGCACGGTCTGTACCCAATGGATTTTTTTACCCTGCTAATAATAGTAATAAAAGGTAATAATGCTGTATTCGTATGATTCTTCAGAGAATCAACTCTTCATGGTCAACGTGGAGACATACAGTCAAGGGTGCTCACACACACACATCTGTGAAAACATGCAATCAGACAGGAGTGACTGCAATCAGACATTGGCAAAACATAAACACTGCCACTCTTTCGGTTGCGCTCTCAAACCCCCTCACCCTGCCCACCCCCACACAAAGGCTCTGGCCCAGTGCACAAAAATTGGTCATTTTATCAGCGGGAGCCATGCCAACAAAAAAAGGGAGAAAATGATTGTACGCTGTTCACAAAGCATGCGCTCAGATACACATGTTCCGAGTAATGTCAGAGCGAAATGAATATCTCGATTGGTTGTGTTGATCAGAGGCGGTGCAGAGAACGGAACGGCACATGCAAGTCAAGTACATAATTTAAGAAACTGCACCGCACTGTATAAGATTACTGTACATTGCATCATGTTTCTGATTGAGACAGGACATGAATAAATTCATGTCTAACAGTAGAACTAATAAAAAATGCAATACTACTGCTATTACTACTAATAACACCACAGGGAGAGCTGAGGCTTGGAAAGAAAGAGACATTGACAGACTGATGCTCAGATTAATATTTGTTCAGCAACCTTTTTTTTTTTATCCATCAATCCTGTGTACAAGTAATTTTCTATGTTCAAAATACAATCTACAAATAAAACCAATGTGCCAGAGCAGCTTGTTGTCAGCATTGCTCTGGGTTTGATTTCCTGACGAAAATCTTTTTTCGCTGCCATGGCGCCCATCTGTGTAACCCAACTTAATATGCATACATTTCTTATTGAATCAAATGGAAACATGCAGCTGCTAGCCAAGGCAAATGAAACATAGCTTTTTTTTTTTTCTTTTTTTTTTTTTACTCTTTCCCATTGCAGTCTTAGTGAGTTTGGGCCCCAGGCTAGCTTTGTACGGTGCAGTGTGAGAGTGTCATTGTCTGACAACTTTAATCTAGGATTGGCTGCTTCGACTTCTTGACATGGATGGCCCAGGGCTGAAATCTGGCCCCCTTTCACTGCCATGGGCCAAATGTGTTACTGGCCGTTGAGAAAAGTCAGAAATATCAGAGGTACATGACACTGGATAGAGGCTAAAGTATGCACATGGACAATTTTAACCTTATCTGTTTGTATTTGTCATAGGATGAAATGCCTTAAAAGGCCTGCAGCAGTGCACTGCACAGCCACAAACTTCCTTTACGGACTATACTTGTATGTTCAAAATGCTTAGTTTTTAACATACACATGTCATCGTGCACTGTTACTGTTACCATACAGCCACTATTCACAACTGTCAGTATAAATGCTGCATGCTGTGTATATTGCACAGGCATACATACATACAAGCCATCGGTCTTCTTGGATGGAAGACTGAATGATGATGGTGGCTTTTGTATTTGTGAATGCGCGGGCTCATTTGTGATGGGAAAAAGGCAAATTAAGTGATAGCTTGAAAACATTTAGAGGAAATGCATTAAGTGCAGCTCAGACTAGCAATTATATATGACTCCCACCATCTCTGATGTGTCATTATCATAATGTCTGTTTCAGTTATGAGAGTTTATCTTCTGTTGTCATACGCTGGTGCACGACTGTCAGTGGTAACTAAATGTATCTCACTAAAAGCTTCAATGTGAGTGTTTTGTTTGAAGGGAGTGTATTGTTAGTCCTGTCCTCCTGCCCCTCACTCGGTAAACTTGATGCTCCAACACTTGCTGCACATATCGATGAGCTCTCTCTTACAAGCAGCTTCCATAAAGCCTTCACAGGTATTGAAGAAGCACACGGTGAATGCAGCCATTCGCATTTAGGAAAAAAAAAAAAAACATCAACACAGAGCATCACTTTTGCTATTTTACAAAGGGAAGGAGGTGGTGTGTGTGTAGCTGTTTGTCACTTTCAGCTCTCTGGAGCTCATGAAATATTTATTCTGTTTTCACAAAGAAATACGTTGACATTATTTTGAAAAACATATTCATGTGATCATGGCTGTGACAGCTTTCTGTGTCAAGAACACGATGCTAACATCATGTCAGACTGCTGAAGGTACCCTATGTAGTTGACTTGTTCCTCTACTAAACGTGCTGCTTATCGTCATGCACATGCAAGCAGAAGATGAGATCAAAATAATACCTGCTCATCAAAAGGTTTCTCCAGTTTGAAAGATATCATAATTGCCTATAATTGAGCAACACCCACAATGTAACTGATGTTAAAAGTACCACACTGGTGCATGCTGTGATGATTATCAGTGAAGATTATTATGTACAGCATGAAGTCTGCATTGATTTTTTTTTTTTTTTGTGATCAACAGGTTTTTTTTTGTACTGTTTTTCTATTTGAACACAACCAAACAGTGCATCAGATACATCATATGTACATACAGCATCAAATAACTTCATGGAGAAAGATGGTTGATTAGATAGTTGATTGTTGAGTCTCATCCACAGGTTGTACCAGCGCTTTTTGTCCAACCCAAGCAACAAACCCAGCGCATCAGTATTTGACCACCTGGGGATGAGACTCAAGAATCAACTCAACATTTTGTCACTTAAATGCTTTCTATTTCTCTCTTGTCACGACACTGTGTTAATGCTCTGCTTAGGCTTAGGCACCAAAAACAAGGACAATAGGGTTAGGGTTGAAATGCCTGTTTTGTGGCACCACAAACACAACTAGAAATGTCTGCAGGTCTCCTTCAAATATCCAGTAAATATCCAGATTTGAACTTCACTTGGATGTGTGGCAGCCTTGTTGGCTTATTTAGGACACTTGTGTCCCCTCCACCTCCTCGTGTGAGGGATGTAGTAAGTGGCGAATAAGCATATGTTATGAATGTGATGTATGTTTGGAACAAATGGCTGTGTTTTGTAATACATTCATTTTAATCTGTGTAAATCAAGTTTACAGAAGTCTACACCGCAAGTAGTCATATAGTCTTGTGGCATTTTTGAGAGTGCCTGCACATTTTAACTAAAATATTGGTATCTAGCAGCCAGTGTATTGGATAATGGTATCACAAGAGGGAGTGATCATTTTATATATTGCTTATGTAGGTCTAATATATCTGCTTGTTTTCATAAGCAGATAAAAGCTTCCCATAGTACTGTAAAGGGAAAAAAAGTCTTACCCATAGATCACATTCAGTAGACAACAGGTTGCACAATGAAAGGTTGTCTAGTAATAAAGTGCTCTTGAGCTTTTGCCCTTATTGTTTTGTTTTCCTTTGGTTCTTCAAATTGGCCTTCCAGCCACACCTCCTCCCCTGCAGACTTTGATGCCAAAAATACTCTTAGAAACATTAGAAAGCTTCAAGTTAGAGCTTTAAACAGCCCACCAAGATGTCAGAAGTGCTTTCTCCACAGCACCTCTGACAGGGTCCTCTGTGGCCATGGCACATGCCGTTGCTGTTGGCCATTAATTAGTGCAAAGCCCCCCTGCCTCCACGCAACATCTTCCAGCATGTCAGACTTGTTTATTTAGCACAACAGGAACAATTAAGAAGTTGACAAGGCAGCCACTGTTTGAAGTCCTCCCTACTACCTCCTCTGGCCTGAAACACAACTTAGCAGACACCTTGCAGCGCCCTGCTGCTGCCTTGTAACCTTCAGCGGATGCCTTGAAATGCATTTTGTAATATGTTAGCGTATTATCATAACCAGATGCCCAACCTGCCGTCCACCTCTGCACATGTTTGGAAAAATGAGGCTCGGTCTCGAATGTTAAAGATGGCAAGGTTCATTTATTCAGGGCTGTTGGGCCACAAAGGGATGCTGATTTGAGTCTCGTTTGTTAAGCTGTCTATCCTTATCCGTCAGCATCAGAGGATGCAATTTCTTTCTTCCCACCCCATCCTCCTTGTCTCCTAAATGGCAGGGATATTTAGAGGTGCTTGACAACTGAGGCATGCAAATTAGTAGTTGATGTTTCCTGCGTTATTTTAGATTCTTTCTTTCGCTCCCCCCCCCCCCCCCCCCACACACACACACACACACAACCCTGAGTCGGTCCTTTTAGCCTCTCTGAGAAGATGTTATTTGCGATTCTATTTTTGTTACCATGTAGGAGGAGAGTATAACGGAGGAATTACAAAGACTTATCCATAAGTTACCTCCTAACCTCAGTTGAAAGCTTGGCGAAGCAGCAGCCTCATCATACGATCTTTTGTATTCTAGAGATTTAACATCAGCAGTCTGCACTTAATTTATATTGTGCCGCATCTTGATGAACAGAGCAACATATAGCAAAACCATGCAAACATTACATATGTAGCATTTCAAATACATTTTTTTAATCAAATCATTTTAAGCACATTTTCTGCATTAGATTAACTCAAAACCACTTACACTGCATATTTTGTTTTGCATGGATATTATCCCAAATGTTCCAACAATGTGTCGACCTTGTTTAAAGCAGAGAATGAATTGGTTGACTTATCCACACTGAGAGCATGAAGGGCCTGGACCTGCTGATCAGGCTGAAAGTTGCCCGCTCTGACACATATGGAGCGTCAGGAACAAATGTGTTATTTTGCCTTGTATAGCATGTGTATGACGTCTCAAGAGACCCTTGCACCTTGACTTTAGTTTTTTTTTCATTCACTGCCCTATAGTACTTTGACAACATCCATAACAAGCTTGCAGACACACCTAATCCCAGAAGTCTGCCTCTAGTCCGTGCTGTCTGATTACCTTTGGATATCACACAGGTCGTGAAAACCACAAGCAGCCTGTCAGTTTGATTGGCTCAACATGTAGTCTGACATGCATCAAGGCAAAGCGAGGGGAGGGCCGCAATCACCTGAACATCTAGGAAAGACACAAATGACTTGTAGTCTGGCATCGGGGCCCATTTGCAGAGATAGAAGCAATGCCATAGTCATTTAAGAAGGTGTGTTAAAGGGTAACTCCACCAATTTTACATACGCATTTAAAGTGGGTCAACACTAAAACGCATGTGTAAAAGGTAGTATAAAGCCTTTTGTGGGTCCAGAGGAAGCTGCATGTAATTTGGTAAATTGCCTCCAATGATGTCACTCAGTGGATAAGTAGCATAAACTATATTAGACATTTCACTTTGACTTCCTGTTTGTGCTTGTCTATGGTTCCATGAACCCTGGAGCATGTGCGTCTGTGCCTCACTATAAAAATATTACGCTGGGGAACAACATAACTATTAGCCACCACTGGCAAGTTTCCAAGGGCTGGTTTCGTGGAGATCATTCAAAATAAACCAAAACCACTCAAGGCTTACCATCAAGCCCAACAATGGATGCAACCCCAAAGCAGAGTCTGATCTGTTATTACTGCGGTTTTTCAAATCAAAGTAGCACAGAGCTGTAAAGAATCCATTCTTCATTCTTCAGGCAGAGATATTGTTTGTGAAACAACTAAGTGCAGCAAGTGGCAGCTGATGACTGATGACTGCCGTGACCAATTTTTTCTCAGCCCACAGGCTCGTCGAGCCGTTTTCCCAGTCACTCACTTCTGTTTATTCCCGTGGACACACATTAAGGGGTTTTGTGTACACCAAAACACTAAAGGAAAGGGAATAAGAGGGCTTTATATTATAAGTAAGCAAAAACGTGTTTTCACAGGTTAATGAATCCATTGATTTCATTGCTTTTTTTTGTAAAGGTGTCCTCAAGCATTGTGTTTGTGATCTGTAGACAATATTTTATTTGAATGATTTCTAATATCCTGAACAGGGGAAATTGTCAAGTAGTTTGAAATGAAGAAGACAGGAGAATGTCTGAAAACATTAATATACTGTACATTTGTACATGAGTGTAGCACCAGTGTCTTTGCACTTCTTTCCTATCCTGTTGAAAAAACACCTTTCCTTAATATTATTTGATATAGATGTTCTAAATTGTTATCTGGATTTGTTTATGTATTTTTTCTCAGTCTTTTTACAAAGCTGTCAGATGACTTTGACAAAAAAATAGATAATAATAATCGTTAACGGGGAGGTCGATAGCGCTTGTTAATCCCATGTGCTCTTATTCTTTTTGTTGCCAATCCTGCTTTCCATTAACAAACTCCAGAATCGTTTTTAATTATGTGTCATGTCGGAATATGTCTTGTATTTTGTATCGTTTGCCTTTTTGCTTTTACCAATGCTCCACCAATTGATATGTGTTCTTGTCCCTGTCCTCTCCAGTGGTGAGTCAGAACCTGGTGACAGACAATGTGTCAGTGGTGGAGGGCGAGATGGCGATTATCAGCTGTCGGGTGAAGGACAACGACGACTCCGTTATCCAGCTGCTCAACCCCAACAGACAGACAATTTACTTCAGAGACATGAGACGTGAGTATGATACAGCTATGTGTTTTCTTTAGCTAAGGTTTGCGCTTGTGTAATTAAAGAAGTATTTCACAGCTAGAAAGATGGCACTTGAATAAAACTGGGCTGTCTATACAGAAGATGGACTATTTTTGTTGGCGCTACATGACCGTAGAAAAGAGAGGAAAAGACTGTGGTATTCTTTTCTGCTCAAAAGATCGAAAACATTCACTGCACTGCGCTGGACCAATAGATGCTCATGCTGATGGGTGATTTATACACTGAGTTTGTTGTGAAACAGGAAACAACAGGTCAACCATGTCCTATTGCAGCTGAACAGCCACTACCATACTAAAATGTTTCTGAAATCATTTTAAGTGAGAAATAGGCAGTGTAGTAGGCATGGGATGATAGGTCCAACTTAATTGCGATTAAGGATATTATCCTGATAATCATCAAAATATTCTTACTTCGAAAAACGTATTATTATTGAATCACACATAGGATACCCATCTTTTTTGTGTGAAAAACAATCAAGGATCTTATATAAGTCATTATAAACATAAGGTCTTCCTGCACAAATAAAGGATAAACAGACGATGACAGGCTCAGGCAATTCAAAATAACTCAGGGAACAAATATTGTACGTCAACGAGTTAAACAATTTTTCATGTCATTCACTTATATCTCGATTCACAACTATCGCAATCATGAGAATTCACCTCACTCATTTTGGTCCGAGGGTTTTTATCATGATCCAAGATAAAAATTAGTTAATTTCCATCTTTACATTAACGGAACGGAATCGTTTTTTTATTGTTTATCAGCACTGCCTAGTTTTGCCAGTCGATTGGAGCTTCTTGAGGTGCCCCTCGCTCGATTTGAAGACAGAGAAAGAGGAGCATCTGTCTCTCCCTCCCGATCTGACTACACTCTTTTGTCTGCCTGACTGTGGATGCTAGAATACAAAAATTCCGAAGTAGAATCTTTATTTGATACAGCAGCCCCGACAATCTGACAGATTGCCTCTGGGTGCAGGAGAAATGGAGAGAAGTTTACTATTATTCATTTGCAAATACTCATAACACTGCAGTGATACAAAGCCGGTTGAAAATTGGCAAAGTTCTTGTAAGCGTGATTTTTTTTAAAGTAAGAAAATGTACTTTGTTTTGACTGCAGAAAAATGGAGAGAAGGAAAGGAGAGAATGGAAAGATCCCAAGTCTGAACCACTGGCAGACATTTATATGCATGTTTCAGTCAAAGCCGTCACTAAAGCAGAGAATTTTGATTTCAGTATGAATTTTCCATCGTATTACAACAATGAAACTTGCATTTGAAAGTCTACTGTGGAATAAAATGAGATACCAGCAAACTTAAAGGGCTGATTTTTTTTTGTTTGGCTTTGTTTCCCATAACATTTTTTTTTTTTTCTTAGTCAGTTTATTCCATATTTTGGCTGACAATGCCTGAACACAGAGCAGGTTAGACTTAATCAATAATTAACTGTCCTCTGTGACTGCAGGATTTGCTAATCATATTTAATTGATGTCTGAATGTTCATAGGTCATGATAACAAATAAATATTTTCCCAATTCACCCATTCTCTGGCATGAATTATTAACATGTATGGCAAAAGGATAGCATAGTATAAGTCCTAAAAGACCTAACATTGACAGTAAAGGCATTCGACATAACGTGCAGTTGGAGCTGTTCAAGACAACCCCGTCTATAAAAGATAATTTCAGAGGTGATGATATGGCTGTCAGCGGAGGAACTAGGCTGTGGTTGGTAGCAGACACTGTCTGCTGAAAGAAAGACATCATTCGGCACTGCTTTGCCTTTATGTGATTGATACAGTGTGTGTTTAATTATAGCTTGAATCAGTTTGATGTAATAAGATGACACGGAAATCAATCCCAGTCAGGCATTTATTTGTGTCGGTTCCACAAGTTCATTCCACGAGGCAGTTGTATAATTAGACAGACATTTGACATACTCCATCATTTACATTTTGTAACATTTTGTCAAACCAAAGTTTGAAGCGAAAGTTGATGAATTCTGACAAATATCACAAAATGTCTTTTGCATGTGAACGGGGCTAGCAGAAAAGTTGTATAACATTAATTAATATTCTCTGACATTATTTGTATTCTCAGGGAGCTGCATTAAGTTTGACCCACATGTCTGCGGCAATCTTAATACAGAATGAGGTTAATACAGTCCACCAAACATGTTCAGCTTTCAGCGTGTCTGTTTTAATAAAAGCAGCTCATATCCCCAAACATTTAATGACCTGTTATGTTTATTCTTATCCTGCCCAATTATCGCGCCACAGCTTTAATTAGCTGGACATACTTCGTTCTGTGTCGTGTCTCGCAAGCTTTTGGTTTCATTAATTATGTTTTTTAAGCTCTTTGTGTGTAGAATGTTGACTTCACTGTGGCATAGTGTCCGTAACTATATAACAACAGCATTATATTAAATATTTCAAATACAAATGTATTGTTGTAACTCATGTCCAGATACAAGTGATTTGCATGAGGAAATCTGTTGCGATATCATAGGCTTAGAGGCAGTTGACCAAAAATAAAAACATGTAGTAGCAGGGGACTTTTATCTAGAGAGGCAGGTCTGGTAGTTGTTATTAAAGCTAATAAGCTACCAAGTCATATATTTCAGTTTTACTCTCAGAATTTATATTTTGCTCTCCAGGTAATGTTCCCTCTCCTGAATTAAGGCTTCTTTGCTTTCTGATGCTTTCTAAGCTAGTAGTAGAGAGGCTAATTTAGCATTAGCCTCAGTGCGGCTATCCAAAGACAATCAGAAGAATGGCAGCAAGTGATGGGACATTTAAATTTTAATCTCAATATATGAAATTGCATACTTGCCCGATAGTGTATAGAACATGTGGAATGATAGGTGTTAGTGATTGACCATTAGGAGACTGAATATTTTGAAGGAATATAGAATGCCTGAGAGCCCTTCTGCATTATACTCCATTGTATTTTGAATTTTTACATGGAGCTCGAACCCCAACATGTTTTACATGTACTGCCACACATCAGCACTTAACAAAGGTGCCTTTTCCAACATCTGCCAAAAAGAGAGCTTGACCAGCAAGAATATGAGGTGTTCTTTTATTACTTTAATGTAATTTGTACATCCTATTTCACCGCCACTTAGCGTTAAAGAAATCTACAAGGATTAAGAAAGGATTTAACAGATAATTCTGATTCGAAATGTTCATACAATTTGAGTAGGCGTAACTACTTTGCTACTTGACCACCATTTCATGCATTAATACCAGGATTTAAGATACACTCTATAAATAACTGTGTCTAAGTAGTTAACCGTTGGGGTCAGTTCAAGGGAATCAGCACAATGATATTGCCATGCTGAAAGGAGACAGTTGTGCAGTTTCTCAAATTATCATAGAACACTCAACTCGATGCAGTAGTGAGAACTCGAGTGAGAGCACCACATGAAAAAACACATAGGTGGCCTTTGTCAGATGAGTTTTAGAAAACAAACAAAACCATATGCAGCAAGAGATTTGCAGGATTTAGAGGAGCAGTTGCAGCCTTCTGATATTTTACTCTAGAGGTGGTGGAGACCAAAACCAGCGCTGAAAGAAGACTTAACACTGGACATAACATTCATTAAGTTGAAAGAAACATTGCTCTAAATTAATTGTAAAAGCTTCTCTTTGTGTGTCAGATGTGGAGGTGGGTTGAACTTTCTACTTCTCTCTCGTCACAATGCTGTGGTTATTCTCTGTTTAGGCTTACGCATAAAAAACACTTGTTTAGGTTCAGGAAAATGTCCAGTTTTGGCTTAAAATACCTGCTTTGGTTGTCGTGTTCACCACCAGAGATGGTGCAACCTCCGGAAGAAAGTAGCCGGTTTTGATTGCACACAAACTTGCTGAAAATGTCAGCAGATCTTTCAATTGTAATTATGAGATGAGATGGTGTAGACCAAAACCAGAGCAAAAATAAGAGTTGAACAATGGACTAACATTCATGGGCAGATAGAAGGTTGACATGTTAGCCATAGGAAATTGGTAAACTGATGTGATATGAGTACCTGTGTACCTATGTTTGTTGCATAGTGTGCAGTTTGAAATGTCTGTGCAAATATTGTCTGCGATATTAGTTAAAAGCATTAAAATGATCAAGTTGAAGTTTTGGTCAAAGTTTTAATTGCAAATCTCCTTTCTAAAATATCTTTTAGTGCTTTCCTTTTGGCACAACTTAGCACACAGTTCTGTAATGCCCTTGACTGTCTCTTTTGAACTCATTTATTTTCATGTTCTTAATCTGGATTTTTTCCCCCCCACAATTAGTTGCACCTTTCTCAGATATTATGGCTTATCTAAAACTCTTGCTTGTTTGCTGAGGAGTCACAAAACAGACTTAAGACTTAAGCACAAACACACAGTCTACATGCACTCATGACTCCTTGGCTCCCCTGTGTGGTGAGTGTCAGGCCCTCCTCCACTGTCAACACACCCTCCTTAGTCATGTTTGCCTCCTTCCTAACATACTCTGTATATACTATACAAGGGCAAATTCGCAGTAGGCCCTCATGCGTATGCTAAACCGAGCTTGGTATTTATCTGCGGTTGTCCCGAGCCACTGTGAGACGACTCCCACAAGCTGGCTGTCAAGGGCAAGGTGTTCTTCTTTGACGTGGGGCTCCTTGATCTCTTGTGATCCCTCCCAGGCATCTTCGCTTGCAGCTGCACTGCTTCATTACGACACGGACTCCAACCAGACAGCCTCGCAAACAACATTGGCCTCCTTCAAAATATCACATCTGCCATCTCTGTCTGAATCCACGGTGGTGGATTATGTTTGAGTGTGAGATAGAGAGCAGCAAGGAAGAAGTGCTTTGAAACTGGCTGCAGTTACATACACAGAGGCTACTGGTCAGTCTACTGTCACACTATATGTCAACCCAAAGTGCTTCTGATGCTTTCTGTGAGTCATCTTTGTGGAGCTTAGTTGATTTTGAATCCCATCCAAATCAGTCCATGAGATTCAGGAGATGGATGTGTTGCGCTGCTTTTCTTCATGGCTTTGCTCCAGATGCTGAAAAACACTTTGTTCGCCAGTGTTGTATATTTAAAGGGATGTTGGAGTGATTTAGTGTGTCAACTCCACAGAGCTCGGAGACTTGCAAATACAGATTGAGAAAGGGAAAGGCCTTCATATAAGTGCAGTGGAGTAGATAAATTCCTAAGATCTCCAGCTACACTTGCAACCAGCTGAACAAGTGAAAAAGACAGAGAACAGTCCCATTACGACAGATTATGATTCAGTGCAGAACAGTAGAAGAGAAAGCCAAAGATTTAAAGCCAAAGACTGTGATTAGGTTAATTGTTGTACAGTTTTTTTCCCCCTACACTTTAAACCATAAAAATATTTCTCTCTTTGGAAATAAAATGACACACGTTTTAAATAAGTTTGTCTGCAACACTGCCCATCTATGCTTCCGATGATATATAAGCTGATGTGTGTAAAATCAGTGGAATTCAACTTAGAAGTCTGTCATGAAGACCCCCCACACTCTGACGTGAATAAACAGTACTGTATGTTCCCGTCCACAGATGCTTTACCAGAAACACAGGATGAGAACGCTGGGTTCACCTCTCACTAAACAGCAGCAGCTTACTTCTGTGACAAGACAAACAAATGATGCTTTAGTACGGGTTGTTGTTCTGACTACTGTTTGCAACTGGCGAATGCACAGACGGTGATGTTTCCGTGGCACAGTGACCTTAATATGTGAATACTGTTGTGCTCCATTCCAAGTCAGAAATAGTAATCACCCAGCTGGTGGGTTGTAGCCCAAACTGCCATAGGCTTTTGGGGAAGATTCATAATTGCAGACACAACTCAAACTTCAACACTGTTGTCTCCTATTATTATTATTATTATTATTATTATTATTATTATTTAGGAAATATTACTATCAGGTGATATGATTGTGTGAAAAAACACATTCCCATGAATATCACCAGATAGCAGCTTATGTGCTGCCCCTGGAACCTACAAAAGCCTGTGAATAATCCTGTAGAATAAATAAACTATAAATGAACTCTCTGTTCCCTCCCCTCTCTCCCAATCCACTTACACGCTATTCAAAGATGATTGATGTATCATTTAGCTAGTGAGAGATCAAATCAGGGTTAGGGTTATAAAAATATATCATTTTTGTCAGTCTTCTCAAGTCTAAACTTGCTCAGGGTGTTTTTTCCACAGAAACACTTGCTTTTGACTATTATATATGCATAAAGTTTGTTTAAATAAGGAAATATTCAACTGAACATTTTTTTTTAACTACATGATGTGAACCTATTGTGTTCTCCAGCTAAAAGAGGCAATTACAGTTCATCTGCGGACATATTTTTGCATTAATAAATTCAGCCGAGAAAAAAAAATGAATAAATAAGTCAGTGCGTTCAAACCCACTCCGTTAGATCAATGCGAGAAACACTCAAAGAGCTTACCACTGTTTTGGGGAAAAAAGATCTTACTGTCACCTTTCAAAAGAGCCCACAACCATTCCTGTACTCCAAATGATTCAACAACAGCTTTGAATTCACTTTGGGCTGGATTGGAATAGGATCATGTTACATACATTTTCAGGAACGGTAAGCGTTTAAGTCCTCATTCGTAGGAACACAGACTTCTGACATCGTTCACTATGGCAAAGTATCTTTTTTGCAGACACACCTTCATGCTCACTTGTACGAAAAGGCTAAGAGGGTGCACTCGAGCACTCACACACAAACACTGCCCTTGTTCTCCTGTGGAGGAGGGGAAGAGTTGCAGCCTCTGTAGCAGTGGGTGATCTGTCCACTGAAGGCTATCAAGGTTCAGGGTAAAAGGCTTCATGCGAAAGCAGCTTAATGAGGCAGCTCGGAGGGGAAAATATATGAGAAACAGGACTGGAGTTAGCAAGGGGAGTGAAATTTGACCTGCTTATAATTTTAATGAATAAAAAATCTGAGGAAAGCAAGACTGCCCGGCTGAAGATGGACTACGCTTTCCTTTTGTTACACAATCATAATGAATGTTGAAGCAGTAGGCAGCAGTGTCTCACCGTGTATCCTTGGCAATCACAAACGCTGTGCTCTACACGCAAGCCAAGAGAAAAATACCACATATTGGCCTTAAAGTCACGTTATCACTCGTACCAAAGCATGAAACCATGTCTTCTGGCTATTTCTGAGGCAAAAATTGATCTGTTTTTGCATTTGAACAGGACCTTTTAGCGAGAATAAACTGTTAAATCATCTTCACACATGAAGAGGGTAGAGCATGTTAATGTCAAGTATGCACAGCAGGAAGGAGTCCAACTGGCCCAGGCTGGCAGAGATAGTAAAGTCATTCAACTCACTCCTGTCTTTGAGTATTTCAAGCAGCTCTTCATGTTGTGCATTTGTTGGATTTACAGCTCAGAATCCTCAAAGAAATAGAGCCGTGATACATCATCGTCTTATCCTGCTAGGTTTGCCAAGTGGTTTCCTATTTAGACATCGAGCAGACGCGGAACAATATGGCGTTGCTTTGAAGTCGTGTTTCTGGCAAGTCCCGTATTTACACTCAATTTTGCTGCGGTTTGGTCATCACCGACTCCTGAGAAAAACATCGAGCTGTTTGGCTGCAAGAATTTGACTTTTCTTAGACAGTTAGTTGTTTACTTCAATGATGTGCTGATGGATGTTCGGCAGATATTGAGCACTTGGTTTATCTGAGCTTTTTTGCTGAAAACTAGTATCTAAAACCAAAAGAGGATAAAAACTGACACAGTTCAATACTGACACTGTGGGTTTCAGGTCATTAAATACTGATGCCTTGGATTGGTAGGTTGGGCTAGCCATCAACCCAAATCATCAGTATTTGATGAGTTGGGTTTAGTGAGATTTAGGATTTAGTTTATGCGTTTTGTACGAAGTTTTTTTTTTCTTTATTTGTAGATTTTGTATATTTTTCTTGGGGAGTTATTTATGACTTTATTTATGACTTTTATTTTACTATGACTAATTAAGAGTCATTTTACTTTCACGTCCTTTATTTATTCTTTTAATCCGTGGTTTAGAGTTCAGTGCTGTTGAAGGCACTCTACATGCGTTTACATGCATAGCTCAGTCAGATTACAGCCATAGTTTGACTATGCTACTCAATCAGGCAACCGCAATTGTCAAAGTATACATGCTGGTGAGAAAATTGAATTACTGGCCGAAGCATGTCATACCCCAGTACGATAGGTGGCGCTGTACCCATTTCAACTAGTGGTAATAGAACCACCTCCGGCTGACCTTTTTACGTCACCAGCAACAACAAACTCTGCCTCGGCATTCAAGAAAGATGCCGTACGAAGAGCGAGGACAAGCTACATCTTTGTACATTTCATATATGGTGTACATGATAATTACACAAACTAGATGCACAATGGCACTCTTGCTTGTGGTTATTTCGGAGGAAAGCCGCCGCTGCCGCCGCTGCCGTCCTTCTACTTCCGGCTCATGGCCCCAGGAAAAAAGTCTTGAGCCTGCGCAGAATGCAAAATCTGATCTGAGCCAGTGGAACGTATACATGCGGGAGTAATGCGACTATTAATCGAATAATCTAGATGTATTAATCCGACTATGAGAATTCCGATCCGGTCCGATTTTAGTCAGACTAAGTTGTATACATGCATCTTAAAAATCCGATCATAGTTGGACTAACTGACTGAGGCCGGGTCATTTCCAGAGCCTGATGTTGGCCTGTATGTTGGAATGGGATATCATAAATAAAGTTGAATGGAGCTTTTATTTGAGAGATTACTACTCACAAGAATAGGAAATGAAAACACTTCCACAACTGCACTTCCCTTGACAGACAGTCGAAAGAAATCACGAGGTGAATCTGTCGAGACCAAGCTTATTGAGTTATATTTTGCTGGAGAGGTTATTTGAAAGAAAATTTCTAATCAAGCAAAGCATAGTAAAAGTTTGTAAATGAAGATGAGATTGACTGAGATAAAATCCCCTCGGGCAAAGTCGACAGTTGCAGCAAATAATGATTGGATGCATCGAAAACAAATATTATGTGAATAAAGATATGTAAATAATAAATGGGAATGATTCAAACATACACTGGGGAATATCAGCATTAAACTTGAGAGAACGTTTTAGTGAAAAAGTTGTTCAAAGAGCAGAGGTATCTTTGATAGATGGCAAACATATTAAATCAAAAGGTAATGTGATCGAAAACATCACGGAGAGACTTTTGGTGGATTCTGAAACTGCAACAATACAGAATATTTAAAAAAAAATGCTAAAAGGAACATGACAGCAGGCAATTCTTTCACAGTGATACGATGGACCAGAGAGAGATAAGTCCTAATAAATGCTGAAACAATGCTAAACGCTCCGATACTCCAGGTACACACAACACTATTGCGATTTAGAAGCCTGGACCTCACCTAGAGTGGAGAGGAGGTTGGTTATAAGAATGTAATTATCCTCGCCCCACCCCATCTCACCCTCTCTGACACCCAATAATAAAACTTTGATGTGCTCCTCTCAAAAAGTAGCGGCAGCCACTAATCACAATTGATTGCAGCCACTTAGGCGAGGCGCACTCATCATCTCTTGCTCTCTCTGGATGGGAGTCATCCTCGGCTGGAGCTGCAGAAGAAAGAAAAAAAAAAAAAAAACTATTCAAATGAAATGCGGAGAAAGACTGGAGATGAATCGAGAGAGGGATAAGAAAAGCAAGATGAATTAAAAATCATGCCGTCAGTAAAGGTGAAAAGGGGGAGAAAGAGTCATTAGAGGATGTATTGGTCTAAATTTTTACCGCAAGACCCATTCGCTCTCATTTTACCTCCACTGTCAGCTGCATTTTGATGGTGTGATCATGGCTTGAGATGCATAACCAGCCTTAATTTAGCTTTTTTAATGATAACTCCACCGGCAAAAACTCAGTGTTTCATTCTGTTGTAACTTCATGTTTGTTTAGGTTGAATTCTCTCTTGTCACAATGCTTATGCTCTGGTTCGGTTTATGCGCAAAAAATCACGAGAAAAAAAATCATGGTTTGGCTTAAGATGCATGTTTTGGTCAGCAAAATCATTGATGGTGATGGTCTGACTACTGCTGAAACGACCCAGTTTGGGACACCAAAAAAACAAAAAACAAAAAAAGGCTGAAAATATCCCAAAGTGCACTTAAAAATAACCAGTGGTGTGAGCAGTACTGCAGTCGGCAGTCTGGCAGTCTAGTTGTCTTGTAATGATACCGCAACCATCCTCTTCACCTGCTGGTGTGAAAGGTGTCTAATAAGCATTTTATGTGAACGTTATATGTCCATGTTTGATCCGAATGTCAACCTTAGACGTACCTGTGGTTTTCAGAAAGGTCAACTGGGCTCAAGGTGACCGCGTCTTGTCATAACTGATGTGTGAATTACTGTAAGTCACTTCGTACAAAAGCATCTTCTAAATGCCCTAAATGTAAATGTAAATGTAAGCTGAGGAAGTAAGGAAGAAAATGTTGACAGGGTTGAATTTGTTGAGACAATTTACTCTTGAGATCAGACAAACATCTCTGCCCTCACATGTACAGGTTGTAGTTAATCAAAGTCAGCTCATCTGAATGTCCTCCTGAATCCCCAGAAACAACTCACAAGTCCTCAGTGCCATCTGTCGTTTAGTCAAACACTCAAAACGACTTCTGTTTACTTCCTTTTTACTAAAAAGTGACCTCTTTCGGTCGTGCCAATTAGTTCTGTGAGACATCATGATTCCTAGTGCCTCCTGTCTACATGTTGAAGTGTCCTTGAGTAAGACACTACAACTCAAATTGTCCCTGATGAGCAGGTCAGCGCTGCCGTGTGTGAGTGCGTGTGTGTGTGGGTGAGCGAGAGGTTTTAGAAAGCACTTGGTCCAGCTCGGGTTGAAAAGTGCTACTTATCTGGTAATATGAGAAGAGACACGATTCCTGGACTACAGGGCCTAATGCAAACATTATGGGTTATGCTCAGTTAATACAATAATATGATACTTAAGTGCACTGGCTGATTTATTGGTCGCAGTAAATATTTTCCCCTCCGTACCACCTGAAATGCTAAACTTTGTTGAGTGTCTGCACTGTAAAATATCCACAGGCCTCAAACTATGAAAAAAAAATGTATCCTCTAATGTATTC
This sequence comes from Acanthopagrus latus, assembly GCF_904848185.1. Classification (NCBI taxonomy): domain Eukaryota; kingdom Metazoa; phylum Chordata; class Actinopteri; order Spariformes; family Sparidae; genus Acanthopagrus; species Acanthopagrus latus. The sequence goes on along the minus strand of NC_051051.1, from coordinate 21,364,465 downwards.
CTCTAATAAGCAAATACGAAGCTTGAGTTAACCAAATCACCAGGGAGTATTTTGTCCTGTCAGTCACACTTATTATCACTCCATAATCAGAAAATAACGTGACAGCCATAACACACATATGCAAAATCAGCATGCACCTCCCATTTCACCTCCGGTGGCAAATAACAAAGTTCAACTTTGGTCAACAGCCACAACCGATCTTGAAGACGTGTGTGTGCTTGACCCCCTCAAACATTACTGTAAACATTGATGTGTGGAGTTCTCCCAGCAAAACCTGCCATTCTGTATATCAGCAGTAATCAGCAGGACCAGTGAAGCTGCACTCTAACTTGAAAAGATTGAGAAAAACTCCACACAAAGTCTCTTTGGCTGCACGTCAGCACAGCTCTGTACTGTCTCTCACTGCTTTTAAATTAACTTCATCACCATCAGCTGTAAAAAAACTTGACAGATCAGATTATTTGCAGCCTTTCAGAGTTTGGACAGATTTATCTTCTAAAGACTGGACTATCAATTACCTTTGTCAGACATCTTTGATGTCCTTCTGCTCTCTGATATGATAGAACAAGAGAAAGAGAACAGGGCGAAAGAGCACGAAGCTAAAGGTCAGTTTCTCTTTTTGTCCACAAAAAGGAGTGAAATATGTATTCTAGTGTGCTCTGATGCACCAATAAAAGAACTGTCTGCGGTGTTGTCCAGTTCACCTTCTCTTTGCCCGGACTGCCATTTTATTTTTCCTCTGAAATAAACCACTGTGTCCAACCCTGCTGCGTGGATCAGGTTGTTCTTCCATCATCTGTCCTTGTATCTCTAAGCCTAGAATATTATTGTCCCAAACCTTAAGCTCGAGAAACTGTGTCCTTGCCACTGTGCCTCAGTGCCTCCTTTCAATGTGTATTAGAAAGTATTTATTATTCAGCTCATGCTTATACCACAATGCCTTATTTAGAAGTGATGCATAAGAGGATTATGAGATCTCTGAGAAATGCTTTTGAGAAATGGATTATATCTGATTGGCAAGGATTTTGTGAAATTGTTGACACACCAAATATTTCACTCAAATATTGATGGATGTTCTGTTACTGGTCCCCCACAGTACAAAGTGTCATTTGTTTGTTTGTTAGTGCTGTCCTGTTTGTTTGAAAGAGCAAGATATTTCACAAATGTGGCAACAAATTTCCACCAAAGTTAAAGGAAGGTTACGCCACTGGAAAAGTAACAAGTGATTAATTCCTTGCCGAATTTAGTTGCCGATCCAGGATCCATTTGACCGTGGGCGTTATTGTCTGATTAAATATTTGCATTCTGGCTCAGGAGCTCTGAAAATGACCCACATCTCCAATTTGGTCAGCAAGTTAGCTGTTGTGATGATTGACAAATGTTTTCATCGGCTGATAGAAACAGCCAAACGATCGGAGATCTGTAGCCAGGATTATGGAAGGTTGTCCATCATTGTCTTACGTTGCACACCTGATACCAAACTACATCCATTAAAAACTATGACAGTGTGTGTTGATAAGATCAACCAATCAACCAAAGCTGCTTTATTTAGAAAATGAGGAGAATGGGACAGCTATGTCATCCATTTCTGAACAAATGACTGACAGTGAAATATGTAAGATATTCCACGTGTCATATTCCAGCTCGAGACAAAAGAGTTACTGCTAACTGCTGCTTACTGTAGCTGCAATTAGCAAGTGCAGTGCAGTGCAGCTAGCAGTTTGGATGGGAGCTTAGGGACCATGAGCAGTGCTAGTATGACTAAACCTTTGACTGATCCAACTTAAATTCCTACACATTGCCCCTTTTTTCCCGTTGTTTAAATCCAAATGTGAATAGCTACATAAAGTGCTTGTGTCCCAAAATCTTCCCCGAACTGCTGACTTACCATAGCAACTAGGAAGATATTTACAAACCAGGCAAACTAGAAACTAGAAATCAATAAAAAAAAAATAATAAAAAAAAAAAACTGACATTGTTGAAACAGAAAGGCATCTTTATTGGATGTACAGAGACAAAACAAACACCACCTGAGGTAAAACTAGAGTCAAAAGGTGATTGACAAGCTGCAGCCTTGATGGAAAAGTTGTAGTTTTCAAACCTTTCCCTCAAACAGAGTTCCCAATATATCCACTATCTACCTTGAACTGAGATACTTACACCGCTGGTACAACCTTTCAAGCATCAGATGCCATTTACCAGCTCTTCTACACCTCCATGTGTCTCCATCGTACAGTATTTATCCCACCAGAGCAGCGTCTGTAAACAGGTTGTACACTTTCCTCGGTGACTCTGTGTACCGCAGCATCGGTATGTTTGAATCTGGAACATTTAATTCAATTAAATCATTAGGATTAGTGTCTGACCTCTCATTTTAATGAGGGCTAACAAGGCTTTTGAATGAGCTACACTAATTAGAGGCATATTATTCATGTGCCACAATAAGGGCTCCATTGTGCTTAGATAAAAGAAACTAATAGCTGCACTAATGGAAACCAACCATTTATGGGGTTTTTTTTTTGGGCAAATATGAGGAATCTGTGTAGGGAAGAAATGAGCATTTGGATGAAAAATAATCCCCTTGTATGCTGCATTTATTTCAGATTGCTTCGTTCCAACTTCCTCTGGTGCGTTTGTACTTCTCAGGTATTTTCTGTTTTGTTTTGAATTGTGAGCAGACCTCTCTGGCAGGATAATCAAAGACAGAGTAGAGTGGGAAGGTGGCAGATGTGCTTTATGTCATGTACAGAGCACCCAGTGGTATGATGAACGTGTTATTTATTATTTTTTTTCTATCTGGCCAAACAAAGCATACATGTAATTGGAGATTGAATTGTAGATGCAATTTTTTTTTTCCTCTTTTCTTAATGTGGTAACAAAAAAGCTTAATCTCCAGTCAGCCTTATTTTTTCACTCAAGGTGTGTCTGATGTTCTTGTTTAATGATGCACAAAATCAGTTGTGGTGATTAGTATTCCTGCTTCTCGCTCACGTTTTCTCCCCCCGCCCCCCCTCTCTCTCTCTCACTCTCTATCTCTTTTCCCTTCTATTTCAATCACTCTGTGTCTATCTGACACAGAGGCAAATACTGTATGGCCAGCATTGGTCCTTCGGTTCATCATCCGTAAAGCTCATTAGACCCTGGTAGCCTTTCAATCTCGTCATGTCTGTTTTGGCTTGGTCAGTGTCAGAAGTTTCCATTTTTAATGCTTTAAGCTTTAGGAAAGGAGCAGAGCTGCAGGATGAGTACACAGATCTATAGTAAGAGAGTGCAGAGTGCAAAGAGCCTGGAGTTGCTGTCAATCAGAGGAGAATTTATCAGCATATCAAAGGGGGATGGAGACGGGTAGGCTTTCATCTTAACCACATGCTGTCATTCTACATTACAGCTGATAGAGTGTGCTTAGGTAGGTGGGCAAACAAGGTAAGGCAAGATGAGAGTGGGTACGGATGAGGAGGAGACAGGGTTTGTGGATTTGTCGTCAGTCCCTGTGTAGGACGTCTAAAGGACAGCCGATGACCTCTGTTAATACGTTGTTAGCATGTTCTTCATCTGTGCACCACACAGATCTGAAGAGGAGTTATCAAAGCGTAAATTGCACCTTGTGCTTTGATTTTCTCCCCTTTTCTTTCCAGTGCTGCACAAGGAGTTACATCACCTCACTCTGCGATTGGTTGTTGACTAATTAGATTGAGTTTTTTTTTTTTTTTTTTTTTCTGTCTGGAATGTTCTTTGAAGCACGCATGGAGTCGTGATGCACCTCAGGCCAAACAAGGCTAGCAGCATCTTTGTACTTGAAGGAAAGCTAATATACATTTTGTTCTTTCCCTCTGGGTTTTATATAGGTTCTTGTACAGGTACAATATAGAAAAAGATTCATGACTTCACGTAAGAAGCTCATCTCTCCCACAAAAAACAGAACTCCTGAAATGCCTCATCGGAAGTCCCGCCTTTAATTCTGTGACTTTGTGACATCACCACGTCCAACATTTGCATAATGTATGCCTAGCAGTTAATTTGGCACCTAAGTATTAATTCAGCATAGATGTTTTGTTGTTGTTGCTAGCAGTTTTGGCTCAGACATGTGCAAGCTGGCCAATCAGAGCAGACCTGATATTCAGGATGTGCAGCTTTAAAGATACAAGCGCTAAAACGCAGTGTTTCAGACAGAGGGGGAGTGCAGTGCCGCAGCACTGGGGGGTATAAGAAAACCGGTGTGTTTTTTGAGCACTTAAGCATGTAAGCCTACTCTAAAGGTAGTCAAATAGAAATTATGAAGCTGAAAATTTGCATAATATATCTTCTTTAAAACCTATAGAAATCTATGAATGATGTATTTTCACACAACCACACCTATTTCCAAAGCAAGCAGGATTGCTATTCATTCACAGCAAAGGATTTGACAGAAGATGTTGATATATGATGTCCACTAATGTTTGGATGACTAAAGTTAGTCTACTTACGGAGTCACTGTGAATTAATAGTTTAAAGTATTGTATGTTTGGATTAATTGCTGTAGTTGATTCTCCATTGTTATTCTACTATGCATGTGATTGTCATGAACTCCTGTCTAAACATGATAATAAATAATTATAAAAATATTGTTTGTTTTCCTCCTTCAGCACTGAAAGACGCTCGATTTCAGCTGGTGAACTTCTCAGAGAATGAGCTGCGGGTGTCGCTGTCTAATGTCTCGCTGTCAGACGAGGGTCGATATGTTTGTCAGCTCTACACGGACCCCCCACAGGAAGCCTACGCTGACATCACCGTGCTAAGTACAACAGCAAACACACGCACACACACAAACACTCAATGTTGACTTTATTAGTGGCAGGCTCTTAATCGTAATTTAGACTGAATGCAATATGCATTCACATGTGGAACAACAGGACTGAGAGCTCATCATATAAACTGCAAGAGACTGTGACAGCAACAGTAAAACAGGAAAATCATGTTTGCTCATTCATTCTTGTTATAAGCTAATATATAGTGTTCAGGCTGCAAGAATGGGAGGCCAAATTGGTCATATTTCACGCTATAAGACACATTCATTAAACTAAGCATACAGACTCATGTATATGTGGTTTAAGAAGTGCGAATTAGAGCTGATGATGTCTCAGCAAAATTCATATCAAGATATTAACATGATTTTTTATTCAGTCTTGATTTGGCATCAGTGTTTGTGAAGTCACATACGATACTCAAAATGGTGCTCAATTTAATTAAGCACACTGAGTTTCACAAAATGATCGCATCGTCTTGATTTGCTCACTGAAAGAGGATATAGGATAAAACCTAATTACAGCTCAGTAGTTTTGTAAGACTGCATTTCTTGTTTGTGTGTTTGAATTATGTCCTACATGACACCTCAGACAAGTGCCAATCAGGTTACATTGTTTTTGCAGGAAAACTCAGCTCAGAGTGCACCATTAGATGATGAAAGCTTTTTTTTTTTTTTTTTTTTTTTTTCAGCCACATTCTGAATGACTTTAAGGTCAACTGTCATCAACTTTGCTTCGCAGGAAAAGGTTGTTGAAGCGCAGCGGCACCCTGATTTAGCTTGAATTTGTCCCCTTCATATATTCATGAAAGATTCAAACCCAAAGCCTGAGGAGGCAATTACAAAACACAGTAATTTTGGTCTTTATGTTCTTTTAAATCTCACTATTAGTTAGGAAGAAATGCCTCAAGAAATGATCAGACTCGTGAATGTACGGCAATATCCAAAATTTTAAACATATTACTGGAACATCAGCTAATAGCTATTCATTCATCCTGTTGAATTTCTTTCTTCTAGCAGCCATAGAGTTTACATATATTGTGCTGTTTTGAATATTCTGTTAGGGGCATACAATTTTTGAACTGTGGAGGGCAAAGACATTTGAAAGTTAAAGGGCTAAATGTAAGAATATACGTTGAATACATGAAAAAATGTCAACAGGATGTGAGTAAATAGCAGTTTTGACATCATGATGTCTATGCTCATCATTATCCATTATAAAGTACCTCTGCTAGTGGTGGAAACACTAAAACTCCCTGAGCTCCCAGTTCAAACCACTAGCTGCACGGCTAACTGAGCTAACTACGTAGTGGTTACCCTGGTGATATGCTCCACCCTCTTTGTTTTGGGTATGTATTTGACAGGTGGCCTATTCTTACACACTGCGCCTTTAACGTTTAGATAAGAAATTGTGTAGATTTTTGTAATCAAACTAAATTGATTTGTCTGTCATTCTTACTAACAAATAAGACATTTCTTACACATTATTTAATTTAAAATTAAAGTATATATCACCATATTTTATATCAATTATGCCATATGTATTTTTTTGTCTTTTAAGATTTTGTTTGTTCATCTGTGTTTATTTCTGTTCATTCATGAAGCAAAGTAGCATCATAGTCATTATACTGCCCTGGATTATAAGGATTATTCCTGAAATATATGCATGTTATGCTTATTCCAAACGTAGGTGTGGTGCACTTAAAAACCCTCTCTTCTATGTGAACTCTATAGTCCTCTCCTCATGTAAAGTGTAAAGTGCCATATTTCACGAATGTTTACAGAGTTTTGTTTTGTCTCCTGTCATAGTCCCTCCTGGTAACCCCATCATTGAGGCCCGGGATGAGGTGCTGAGCGAGGGCAACGAGACAGAGATGACCTGCACTGCCATGAGCAGTAAGCCTGCCGCCACCATCAGATGGATGAAGGGAGATAAAGAGCTTCCAGGTAGGTCGGCCCCGCACACAAAGAGAAAATCGCAATCATCAGTCAAGGCATTTCCTCTCTCGCCATAATAAGGCACTTATGTAGTGCGCAGATCAGAGTTCACTCGTCTGCCTGTATTTTTGATTGGTTATCTGTACAACGAATACCTCAGTGTGACACAAACACACTGTGTTCCACGAACCAGAGAAAAGGGGCCAGCATGTGTCACCTCTAAGAGGGAAGAAAACTCCTCCTGCAGGCACCCACTGTTCCCCTCGCATATTCCACATGAAACAAAACACAAGGGAAAAAAAACATGCACACAATACTGTGGAATATCCTGACTGTTGATCCTACCCACAAACTCTTTTCTGTATGCTCACTTTAATCCAATTTTCTCCTTAAATGTCACCATGAACCCAAAATATTAGTCACGTGTTAACTCCCCAATTGAGGACTGTGTTAAGGAAATAAATAAGTTGCTTAATTAAGGTGGAGAAGTCGGAGCTCCAAGCCTAAAAGAATGATTTACTTTGACATTGATGAGATTAATCATCTGGAGAAAAAAAAAACATGTTAAAAAAGACAATAAAACAACATTAACCTCTCCTCCTGCCTGTCTGGGTCATGCCTGGCTTCACAGTAGAACGCCTGTCATGCACCACATTTTCATTTTTTTTTTTTTTTGGAAAATCAACTTCTGTGAGGTTTTCATTGATCTTGTTTCCCTCATGTTGCTCCCTTCATTTGGGGACTGCACTGTTGGAATGATACAAGTCAATAGGCAATTTGGTCATTCCCAAAAGGGGGCCGTGCCCAAACATTACTGACCTCAGGGTGGGTGGAGAGGGATGACCAAATCTATTTGGCAAAAGGTTCCTTCTTTAATCGTCTTCTGGTGTCAATGTATGTCAAAGTGGATTCTAACGGCCTGTTTTTACAGTCCACATATGTCCATGTGTCACATTTGCATTAAGGTTAAGCAATGAAACCACTAGAGGGCACTGCTCAGAGTGAAAACGGTCTGGCTCGGACCTCTACGTTTCCCTCACCACCGTCAAATTGTCTCTCTGCCTGGGCTAATTAACATCATACAGATGTTTAAAACTTGTCAAACTTGCATAACCTCTCTTTTAAAACTCCTGCTATTTTTAAGATTTATTCCCTTCGTCCTGTGGTCAAAGTATGGACAAAGTGATCATAAATGATTCTGAACCTGGAAGTATCTAGCTTATCATCATTTAAAATACATCATCTTAACCAGAACAAATGTGACTAAAATGTTTTCAGTGTCTGTGACAGCTCATCTATCATGGACCAAAACAAGGCAAAAATGATCAGGGTCTAAGTTTTCATTGACTAAAAAACACTAAAAAGATAAGAAGAGACAAGTTAGTCTCTAGAACGACTTGAATCAACACAGACTTTTAATCTTAGGACAATGACTACATTTAAAGATAGCTGAAAATAGAACACTATTGTTGGCCTGGTGGACAGCCCTGTTTGCAGTTAGAGTAATGGATGAAATCACTTAGATCGGTTAGATATGTCTAAGTCATCTCCAAACCACACAGGGCCACAGTGGTAAGCATCAGAGGACACTGGAGCTTGAAGCCCTTGCTGAGCATCTTTTCTCATAGTCCATTCTACCTAATCAGTGGTGTTCATTCACAGAGGGAAAAATCTGAAAAGCTGCTGCAGGTGAAGGCAATTTTAGCGTGCACCAAATGACATAGTCCACTTGTCATTTCATCCACGGTACATTGAACAAACCAACAGAAAAAGACTTGTTTTAGGCAAAAGGTCATCATGAATTATTTGGAGATTTGCCACAGAATGAAAAAAACTCCTCCTTGTCTGTCTGTCTGTCTGTCTGTCTGTCTGTCTGTCTGTCTGTCTGTCTGTCTGTCTGTCCGACCCAGTTAGTTAAACTTTTTTTGATTATTTGCTGTTGTTTCTCTCATTTTGCTTTGTTTTGTTTTGTTTGCATTAGGGTGAGTGGGTTTTTTTTTTTCATTTTGTTGTATACCTATGCTTGAATAAAGATGAAGTTGACCTCCAAAGAGGGGGGCGGGGATGGTGGTGGACCAAAAAAAAAAAAAAATTGAAACACATCTGTGTGAAAGGTTTTTTCACTACTTCATCAATCATGTAGCTTTTTCCATTTTCTCTCCAAAAATCACTTCGTGTGCATGTGCACATTCTTCTCTTAGGTAACTTTTGCATGCTCATATGCATCTTTACAGTCCCTGTGCCATGTTTATAAATGAACCATTTTTAGGTCCAGTTTTTTTCTCCCTCAGCTTCCTCACCATATTGAGTGCTTACATCAATACTGTTGCTTTTTAAATGGACCTCTGCTGTGACTTTGAATAGTTTCCATTAAAGCAATGTGGATGTGCAGTGGTGGCCAGGGCCTGTTGGCATGATGACAACTTTCATGCCTTCATCAAATGTAGAGGAGCTTCAGAAGTCTGAGCACAGCTCGGGGTGAACAGGCCTCCTGCCAGGCAGCTCCACCTCAGAGCCAAGACGGAAAGCTTTGTAAAGACTTTGAAACAAAGGTCCTAATCAGAAGCTGTGTTAAAGGCCCTGAGCAGCCTCACCTCTGCACTGTACGTTACAGCCTTAGTGGTCAGCTCAAGCAAGTTCTGCTGTGAAGAGGTCGGGGAGTGGCCTACAACGAGTTGTTAACATCACGTAACATTGCTGTTTCACAGTGTTGTGTTTGTGCTGACCAGTACTGGCAAGCTCCTGAAGTCAGCAATTTCATTCCACTAAATGTTGGAGACAAATGCCAGGTAGCAAAGTGCATGTATCTAAAGTGAAAACTGCTTATTTTAAACTTTAATCTACAACCGAATCTATACACATATACTCTGGACACCAGACTGTTATAATGGTTCCTAATATTTGGTGCCAGGACTTTCATATACATAATTTAACCATCTGACTTTTTTCCTCATGCACATGTGCCAGACCGTCGTCACTGCCAAGTCAGGGGGTGTTTGGGAGGTTTATTCAAAGGAAGTTCTGTATGACTTATCGTTGATAACTTGACTAGGGAGCCTGTATTTATAAAGTTTAACCAGAGGTTGCATATAGCCTTTCACTTGCAAAACTGCAATGAGATGAATAGGTTGAGCGTGACAGTTTGAGGCTAAAGGCCACTGATCAACCTTTAATGAGTTGTGGGTGAGAACGTGTTGCATATGCACATTTAAAAAACATAGTTAGAATCCTGATTCCCTGCTGTCAGATGGCTGAGAAGACAGCTGGGTATTTTTGAATGGCCTTTAAGCCATTTCATTTGTTAAAATGATTTTCCCTGCTTCAGTGTCAAGAGCACAATGATGCCTGTATCAAGCTGGAATTAACTGGTGTGTTAGCAAAGCCATTCTTAAAACTTCAACACAGAATTAGAGGGTTAGTCCAGGGTAACTATAGACTGACAAATTACAGTTTTTTTTTTTGTTCATCTAACCACTGATTAAACTGCAGAGGGACCTTTGGTGTTGGATAATGATCTCGGGTCATTTAAATCGAATAGTATTTGGGAAGATAAATGGTTAAAAGAAAGTTTTTCCTCCTGACATATAATGCTGCAGAAATTCAAATGTAAGTAATACATTTAGTGTCTCAGCAAATTATACCATTATAAAAATGCCATTTATTGAAGGAAACATCAATAAAACAGGTGATTCCAAACTTTGAGAAATTGCTTCTGTGTCTAGAAATCTGGTCATGTTAATAATCTAATCCTGTATGATGATCACTTAATGATGCTACAAAACCTTGTTTTGTTAATGCAGAAGGCTGACCGTAACACAGTTACTTAAGTGCATGTGACCACACTGACTAATGGTGTGTGGCAACAGTGCAGCCACTTGCATGAATGGGCTGAGTTGAACCAGTGACGACTGTGAAATACTTATCCACTCCTGGGTACTCAGCGTCTCCTTCAAACGGGAACCTGCCACAGCGTCGCCATACAAAACCATCTTCAGTTAGCATGTTTGTGTTTCTCAAGCGTGCTGTGACATTATTTGTTATTTGTAATATTCCCCTCCTTCACTGAGTCCTCACGCTCACTTTAGCTGCGCTTTCAAATGATGCTCATTTGCTTTTTATTTATTTTTTTTTTTTTATCGAATGGCAGAAAACGATTTTGCGGAACAATACATGCCCCTCAACCCCTGCACCCCTGCTGTTCTCTCACACTTGTTGGCAATGGATTGCTATTTTCAGAACCAGCTCAGCACTCTTTGAAGATCGACAGTTGACAGATGCACATTTTTTTGGTGCTTAAAGGCTCACTTGTCACAACACATCATTTGGAGCATGCCATTTGCTTTTATCCATTTCCGCCACAGGTGAAAAGGGGTTGTTAGCTGAAACAGCTTAAAACAATGGCAGCCCACTCATAAAATATGTATTTGTTCACTTTACAACAAGTTCAACTTAATTGACATTATTGTCAGCACATTATCAAAATCACACTTTTGGAATAATCCCTTTAATCACTCAGTGTCACTTTTGTTGACCGTGTCGTGCGAGTAAGCTGCCATTTAAAATTCAAGCTCTTTAGTAAACTGTCAAATTATTCCAGCGTTTGTTTGCTTGACACTGCAGCAGAGTTGTAAAAAATGAAACGTGGCATTGCTCTGCCGAAGACAAAGGAGTGCATTAAAATAAAAGATGGAGAGAGAGAGAATGACTCAGGGTGCCAGATTCCTGACATTAGGGCAGAATTACTTAAATTGCCTTCGGCTGTGGCTCCTTGCCTGGCAGACTTATTTCTAATTAAACGTCCCCGGAATTTAACTTAATTACCTTAAGGGATAATCAGGCTCTCTTAAATATCATTTAAAGGTTGCAATTGTCATGCTTGCCAATGTAAATCCAACAATCTCTCCTAATATGCACAGACCCATTATCTCACTATTATCTCCTCCGTTCCTTTTCCTCTGATCCTGTTGTTTAGTGATTTATTAACATTATGCCCTGGCACTGATAACTCCAGCTCTTAAGCACAGACTGCAGTGAAAGTCACGAAGAAAGGGAGTCGTATCAGACAGCGCAGGATCTAGCAGTACAGGTCGTTCCTTTCTCTTCTTTTAAGATGAAGAAAAAAAAGGAGACGAGTAGAAAAAAAAAGGAAAAGGCCAGTAGGTAGGGCACTTCATTGACTGACAGGGACCAGAACAGCCATTAGCCTCAAGTCTTATGAGACAACCACAGGGTGATTTCAATTACCCTGCTCTACCCCAGCAGGAAGACTCTAGAAATGGATAAAAAGAATATTTTGGGCAAAGTGAAGCGACTGAAGCGGAGAGACATATATTTTATTTAAACAGACACCGCTCCTTTCCTGCTCTACAGAAATGCAGTTAAACGATAACACTTAAAGAAGCAGAAAAAAAAAAGCAGAAAGACAACCAGCTGAGTTTGTATGTTAGGATTTACAAAACAACCTAAAGTGCCACTTGAGCTTTTTGTTTGACCTTCCACTGCTGCTTTGTGACATTCATCTCTACTGGCTCGGCTCCAAACTTGTTTTTAGTGCCTAACAAGCCATGACTCTTTCAAACGGAGAGCCATCACCAATTCATCTTCAATACTCGCTTCACTTTTGGAGGGCGTTTTATTTTCTATTTTTGTTAAACTTGCATTACTGTCACCTGGTTGATGGTTTTAAAGTAAGAAAAGAAGGAATCACAAACACAGCACCAGCGTTTTTCTGAGGCAGTGTATTAATAAACTGATATTTTCATTTTTTGTGTTGCTCAAGGCTTTACTTGGTCCAACCTTAGCTCTTTTTATGTGGTTGCATAATAAGGCCAGCCATGGTAAAGCCATGAAGTCAAACATGCACCAAGATGTTAATCGGTTCTAGCTAGCATCATGACCCAGTCACGCTCGCATTTAAAATAGCTACATTTTGGCAAGAAGTCATTTATTTCAACCGAATAAAAAAAAAAAAAAAAACATTCAGCTGGAGCAACAACTCCAAATGCTGTTTTGCAAACTTCAACTCAGGTGAACTTTGACATTTAGATTTACAGCACTAAACAAAAAGCTAATGGTCTTGACAGTTCTAGCCTTTCAGCACTCTGTCCAAAATGGAGGAATCCCATTTACTTCACTGTTATGAAGAACCCTGCTCTGCCACACTATAAACAGCACCGCAAAAGAGCCATGGTTTGCACTTATGAGACAAGGGTAGCAATCAAATGAATTCTACTGTGCACTCAATAGCACAATAACTGACCTTGATGAAGGCAGAGGAGACGGTGTAATCACATAAGATGGACTCCTGACAGAAATCCACGTGTGCCGTCAGATGTCTAGGCAGCTCTTGTCTCAGTCGTAAGAAAAAAAAAAGTTGCATTGCGTTGAGTGTTGATGCATGTCGACTCTGATCCCCATGATGCCTCCAGTGTGTGGGTTTCGCTAGAAGACAATTATAGCATTTGTTTTTGACGCATCTAGTGTGGTGACCTTAAGCTCTACATTCTCTCTACCTGAGGAGTTTGATATTTGATATGTGGTGTACTGTCAGATGCCCACCGAATGCGGCTCGTCCGTCTCCACTGCCTTCCTTACGGAATAGACCTTTTTCACTGCAGCCGTTTTCACACAAAAACAAAGTAGGTTAAACACAGATGTTACCAATGATTCTGATTAAGTTTCTGTTCAATTCATGTCAGATAGAGTCAAGGAGCAGAGAGTCTTCACTACGCTAAATAGAACAGAACCTTCATTAATTGTCATTAATGAAACCTGTGTTTACCGTCTATTTCATGTCAGTATGGCTGCTGTGAAAAAGGTCTATTGGAACCAGTCAGTTCTTGTGCTTTACACAAAGAGACAGGAGTAATAATGGAGGTTGGCTCATCCCAACCACATTACCATTAATAGGAAATTATATTTTAGTTACCTGCCTTTGTACAGGTTTCAAACCCAGAGACAGCTTGTGTAGATAAGTACTTTCATTTTACAATGACTTTTCTGAAGGTGTGAAGTAAAAGATCCAGAAATCCAGGGCTTGAATGAAGACGTCCTCCCACTTTTTCTTTTTTCTTTTTCTTTTTTTTCTTTTTTTTTTGTTATGCATCTCAAAAGTCATTTTGATTCAAGCAGACCCCCTTCAGGTTCCCATTTCACGTGCTTTCATGAATCTGAAGCCTCTAGTGGTGTGTATTCATGACAACCTGTTCCTTTACACCAGGCACATCACACAGGTTTGCTTTCCCAGCATCCAAAGAGTTGGCTGTCACCAGTGACAGTGACGGTATCACAGCGGTGGCTGAGCTGCAGCACAGTGGGTAGAATGTGCACTTAGCTCATATTTTACACCAAAATGTGAACTTATGTATGCAGCTCCTCATATTAAGACAGAATGCTTTTTTTTTCCTGTACCAGCAGCATTTCTCCTGGCAGGCTCAATCACTTTTTTTTTTCCCCCGCTTGTTTTATTGATGGGACACAAACACACTTGTGCAACAGACTGTTAGGAAGTAGGACAAAGGGATAAAAATAATCAATCTCTCTTTGCCTCTGGTGTGCCTCGCCGTCTGCAGCTATCCCTCTTATTTTGTATGACTGTGATGAGGTAGCCTCTTCATTGCTTTTGAGAACATATTGTCTGTGTGATATTACAGAGCAGCCACTAATCAGAGGAGGGTTACTTTGCAGGCTTCAGATCTGGCAGCGCTGTACAAAAGGTGGCCACACAATAAATCTGGTTTCATAAAGCCTAATGAGTGATTCACAGTCACATAGCAGTCTCTGACAGCAGGCAATTGTTAGCTGATTCACCTTCCTTGACCATTTTCAAGGGCACTCTCCTCGCTCCTACTCTACATATCTTGCAAGGTCAGGGAAGAAAGACGTTCTACTTACAGCCAAACAATGGCCACCTTTGTCAGGCCTTAAAGTTTATAAAGTTTTGTTTTGTTTTTTTTTGTTTTTTTCTTTCAGCCTTGAGTCCAGTGTCTATAGCTTTGTATTTTGGACTGACTCTTAAACAAAAGAAGTTCATTCACAAAGTACTCGAGGAGACAACCAAGGATGCATAAAACAAAAGGTTCAAGCACAACCAAAACCCTTTGGTAGACTGTATTCATTTATTTTCAAAGCTAGTCTTAACCTCTACAGCTCCTTTTTTCATATTTTATGACTTAAGTGTGTAAAATCACTGAAAACCAATTTAGCCCTGAAGCAGAAAGCAATCCAACCAGAAAACTATGAGTCATTTGAATGATAAGGAGAACAAGCACCGCTGTGTTTGGTCGAAACCAGAACCAACCTTTTAGCTTGTACTTCCGAGATCTCGTGTCTTCTTAAATTAGACTTTATAGACGGAATTTGAGAAACTGCAACAAAATTATTGAGAATCAGCGTGTTGTGGTTTGCCAACAAGGCGAGGACCCATACACAGCAGGTTAGGAAACAGTGAGCTTTAATAATGTGAGCAGCAAAAAGGCAGTTAACAAAAAGCTGGCAACAAACATCAACAGGGAAAATTGAAAAAATAAAAAAGATTAAAGTGTACTACAGACAAATAGAACAAATCATAAAGCCATGGGGAACAAGTCAGGAACACAGGTAACAGACACGGGAACGCAGGAGATGCGGGATAAAAACAGACAAACTGACAAAAATTAAAAGAGATACACATACAGGTGAACAGAAAAAAAAGAAAGGAAAAAGACAAAGACAGGAAGTAGAGAGTCCCTACAAGAACATGATTAAATGATCTCCAAAATAAAACAGGCCAGGACAAACCCAAACCATGACAGGATGAGCACTACTGCCTTAGCATGGAGGATACTTGGATATCCTAGCTGGATGCAGTTTCATGCTAAATGGTACATGTTACTGCATTTATTGATTATTTTTCTAGTCTACCGACCACTCAAATTGTTCTAGAACAGATACCACAAACACCTATTCACACATAGATTCATGGACCAATGGCAAAGAGTTCCTTGCTAGGTGCTGACCTGCTATTTAGGAGCGACACTATCGATTCAAAACACCCTGCAACATTTCTGTGCTCACCTATTAACACACTCTAAAACAGGAGCAACTTGAGGTTCAGTATCTTGCCCAAGGACAACAGAAGATGCAGACTTGAGGAGCCGAAGGAAGGAGGGCTCGAGCCACCGACCTCGTGATTAGTGGTGGACCCACTCTTGAGTCACATCCGCCCCCCACAAATGCTCTGGCCTCCTTCGGTTAATTGGAGACTCTAAATTGCCCGTTGGTTCGAATGGTTGTCTGTTTGTATGTGTCAACCGTGCAAAAGACTGACTCCATCCAGGGTGAGCCCTGTTTGTCACGTATTTGAGCCAGGGTTGGCTTCAAGTCCCTGCAACCTTGCAAATGATGAGTGGCTATGGATGGAGAGAAATTAATTATAATGTTTCTAGAACAGCTTCATCTCAAATTGGGTTGAGGGGAGCTTGAGCTGAGGGAAATCATACAGTAAGGTTCAAGTGTGGGTTGGGTTTGCACCCACAAAAAGTTATCTCTCCGCTAAGCCACATCATCCTACTCCCCCTGACGGATCTCACTGCAATTCCAAGCATATGGTTCCTCTCAGTGTGAGTGAGTAGTTATAGACACACCTGAGGGCCTGGTTACACCGGAATTTAAATCAGCAAAATTTCAGCAGCGGAATCTATTTATTTTCAGTGCAAAGCTTAATGAGTTCAGCTTTGGAGAACTTTAAGTCAGAGAACTTTTGGTCACTGCACGGCGTAGTCTCTGACCATACATGAAAGTCTGGACTTAAATCAACTGAAAGACTGAGACCAAGACTGAGATTCTGCTTAATCAAACCAATGTAGTTTAAAGGATAAGTACAACAAAAATGGGAAAAGTACATGAATGAACTGCTCACTTTCAGAGCATTCTCCTACACAACTGAAGTAGGATCTAAATAAAGTCTTTTTAAATCATTTTGGGAATTAAGGGCTTCCAGAGTTTGGGAAAACTTTGGGCAAGTTATATGGAGCCATTTTCTGGGGTTTTTTGGTTGTTTTTTTGTTTTGTTTTTTACATTTTAAAACAAGTCCCCATTGTCTTCAGTTGTTTAGGAGAATGGTGTGATGCTGTTTTGCCTTGAAGCTCCAGAAATGTTCTGTGCACTTCAAAAATGACATTTCAGCACCAAGGGGTTGACAATGATATCAGGTGATTGTTAAAATAAAACAATTGCTAAAACAAAATAGTTTTTTTTTATCTAATACCTTGCTACCTATCTTGCTGACAAACACACACACACACAAAAAAGCGAGTGAACTTGAGTTTATTATTTTCTGGCCGACCTCATTCATATTTTACCCGCAATCCAAAATTCACCTGTATTGCCGTGTTTAAGTCTGCTTGTCTGTGATATCTCCCATAGGCAAGCCCAGAGTTGATCTGACCTACGACAAGATGTACACAGTAACCAGCCGCCTGACGTTCACCGTCAGCAAGGAGGACGACGGCGTGCCTGTGGTTTGCATCGTAGACCATCCTGCTGTCAAGGACTTCCAGGCACAGAAGTACCTGGAGGTGCAGTGTAAGTACTTCTGCTCTGTTATACATTAGAAATCAACAGAGTATTTAAGCTGCATTATGTAAGTTCTTTTTTTTTTTTTTTTTTTTAAGTTTTTCAAGTGTCTCATCAGCTTAACCGCAATAGAGAACTTAGGCTGCAATAGAGAAGAGTGTTCCATCCTCTCTAATTAAATGGCATAAATTTGCTCCTTTTCCCCAACTAAAACTTTGGTGTGTGAAACGTGTGGCAGTGTCATTGAAGGGAACTGTCTCTATGAGCAGGTTATGATGAATAAAAGAGGGAAATTGGACTGCGCTAGAGTTCACTGTTCCATCTCCTCTAATTAAATGACATAAATTTCTCACATTTTCCCACCACGGAAACTGCGCTGCATGGCTTTGTCAACAGCGGGAAATCTCATTCATGACATCTTTCAAAGAAATATACTTTTATAAGGTACCAGGTTGCCTTTGCACAAAAAAGATATGTCTTTAGCTCTTTTTGCTCTTTCAGTTGACATCATTTTACTGGATTTCTATCTGTTAAACTTTTATTGCTGTCCAACGGTCATTTGGAGCAATAAATGTGTGAAAGCAGTGCAGCTCGAGTTTAAAAGTTTGAAGCAGTAAATGTGGTCGTGTCGTTTCCTGATACTGTGCTGCTAGTCAGAGCGAAACCTTGAGCCGCTGCTTACTTTTTCTCTTTTGACAAGTTTATTTTTTTCTGCAGCCAAGATGTTTTGACTCATCTCAGCATAACAGCGAAGATAATCTCATTTGTGACATCGTATAACGAAATATATTAATGTGCACAGGGATATCCTTTTTGCCCTTTTAACCCCTGTCATCACTATGAAGCATCAAAGTCTGGCCGGATGGCTCTCGCGAACAACATCATCTTGCAGGATATACTTTTGCTTATCTTTCAGTATTGTCTGACTGTCAACTGGGTCCATAAATATGTGAGAGCGGTGCAGTGCAGTTTGAGTTTAAGAGTTTAGAAATGCCATGAGAGCACACTGCAGATGTAGGTTGTCTGGTACTGTACTGCTAGTTGTGAGCAAAACCTTTTTTTCTTCTTTTTTAACAAGTGTTGTGTCGTCTCTAGAGCCAAAATGTTCTGGATCAGCACTCAGTGCAACTGACAAGGTACAGGGAAATCTGAATAGGGTAAAGACTCAAACTCAGAACACAGAAATGGCAACCTTTGTGAAACTGTGTGCTTCTGTAGAATTAGCTGTAAGCAGATGTAGGCTTAAACCTTAAAAAAAAGTGTTTCCATATGAACACATTCAATGAAAAGAATGTAAAAGTGTAAACAGAGAGAAATGAATGATGATGTCAAAATAAGACTAAATACTAAAATGAGGGGAGAAAAACAGTGTTTCCAGTTGTGTTTACAGATTAAAGGTGAATGTGTATAGAATGCAACAAAAAACATCTGAACGAAAATTGAAATTTCTGAATTTCTTTAGAAATATAAATTCATCAGTGCGTTTTCTCTATACACAATTTAATCATCTAGCCTCCAAGTGTTGCAGAAATAACTTCCTCATGAACCACAAAGAAGAAACTGAATCCAGCTCTTAACAGAGGTCAGAGATCATGTTTTCATTAGTATAACTGTTTTCTATTTCAATAGAAAGCATTTATTAGGCATCACAGGCCTGACCATAACATTGCATACGAACCAAAACGACCTACCCCAGCCATGTGACATCTAATTAAAATGCTGGACCTTTGTAACGTAGAGCTTTTGTTATTTTCATTGATTCAGAATGATAAAATGTATGTACTCTATGCCTTCGTAACCTTATGACTTTGGCTCCTGGAATGCATTCTATTAAAAAATAACTCTTGTGTAGCTATCTGACCTTTCCCTGGGTGAGCGAGAAGAGGAGATCAGCTCATCTACAGCGGCAGCATGGCATTTTGTTGGCCTCTGATAACAGGGCGCTCACATGGACCGCCCGGCTCAGCGTCTCACACTGCGTCACACGGGCAGGGCTGCTGCTGTCACGCTCTGCGCATACTGTAAGGGCAACCAACAGGCATGGCCTGCCCTGCACTCGCGCCTACTGCCTGATCCATCTGCTGTACAGTTTGATATTTTGTTTCGAGAGTGTTGCCTGCAGAGAATTACTGTAACATACGTAGACAATCCTGTTTTTATTTGCTTTAACTTATGAAGCTGTAATTTACAGGGAAGATTCTGTAGCGGTTCTTGATCTGCAGTAAACTAATTAGACACTACAGGTCAGTGTGAAGCTCAGTAATAGGGTCACGGTTTGGTGCATTTTCAGTACAAATAGATGACAAAATAAACACAGGAGAAAACATTTATGTTATTTATTTAGGCCATGGTACTTATTTTGAAAATCAAAGTGTTCCCTTTTAAAAACACGGATAATAGTTTCCTTATCTGTTAACTTTTCTCAGTATTTTTCTCAGCTTTTGATATCGGGAAAAAAAAAATCAATATAAAGATCTTTCAAAGAAAAACAATGAGTGCTGAAATACTGATATTGGCAGTAAATGTTATGAAATATATATTTAAAAATAAACTCATATTCTATAGATTTTTGTGAAAAAATTTCCTTTGGGAATTTTACCAATTATGATAAATCCACCAAAGGAGTCATGTCACATTTAGTTCTAGAGTTAATATAATCAGTGACTAATTTTTGTGCACCATTCTGACAGATAAGTGCTGCCGTAGTGGCTAATTCCTGGACAACTGCCACTTGTGTTGGTTTAGAACAAGCGCATCGAAACTGACTGGTCACACATGATGAAATGATAACCATATCTTGAGCCATGTAACAGACTTAGAATTTTTGGATGCTGCTGATTTTTTTTTTTTTTTATTTATTGAATGACATGTTTGATTGTTTGCGTTTCTAGAGACATATGAACAGTTTGCTTCCATTCCAATATTGTAATAACATCAAATGGGCTCTTCCAGCTCATTTGCATTTAAACAGCACTCACTACATAAGCTATACACCCAGAGGCGAGCTCCACTAGCATTGGTTTGGCTAACAGACAGCAACTGTACCACTGCCAACGCTGTCTCTGTGGAGCGCTTACACTTAAAAAGCTGAAGTGGACAAGTCAAGAGAAAGACAGTTGATAGTCGAGTCCCATCCCAGGTCGTCACATACTGACACAAATAAACAAACAAGCAAATCGACGGATTAATTGTTGTTGTCGACACCACAGTTTCAGTCTGTCGGAACTATATCAGACATTATCAACTTAAATACTATGGACAGGCAAATAATAGTTCAAACTTGTTGAATCCAACCACTGAGTTGACTGCAGAAGGCCCAACGAAAAACTGGTTCCCCAAATATTTAATGCCCAGTTGCACAGTTGTGGTTCAATACTCATCTCGGGTCGCTTAGGCTCTACTGGACTGGAAAACGAGGGTCCTTAAAGCAAAATGTGGTACCTGCAGCGAGGACATCGACCAAATGGAAGACTTAACTATTTCAAATGTCAAATACAAAATTGAAATAATAAAATGTGTATATCTTCATGGCAGTTTTGCTCGGACACCAAGTCTATTGTAAACCTGCAACTTGTGTGTGCGGGCTTTTTGTATCCACTGTACACTGTCGATCCTCTCTAGGAAATTACGCCTTTGCTACACAGTTACACACAAGTTTGTTTACTGATTACTGAGATAGACGAGGTGATTTACATTTCAATCACTCACTGTGTGGGCAATTTATGAGTGGAATGGACTGCATTGTGTAGAAAGAAACAGTGAAAGGAGGCCATTGTCAGGGGACAGCATAATTAAATAAGCCTGTAATGTTTATGTGTATAAGCAAAGCAAGCTGTTTTGCTCCGTTGCCTGGTTGTTTTCCCTTAAGGTCAGCCGGCTGCGGAGAGATGGATAGTGCCATCTTGAGTGCTTATGAGGTGAGGCACACAATGAAGCAAATAATTCAGTTAGCATAATGATAACGGCCCTCTTGCATATGATAGACACTATTTCATTTCCACTGAAGAGGCAGTATTCGGATCCGGCTGTGCAGTGTGTGTTTCGCCATCACGCAGAGACAAAGAGAGCTCCACCATAACTACTTGAGGCTATCAAAACAACCTACAGATGTAGAGGCGTCCTTCATGTTTATGGCTCACAGATGACAAGGTCAGATGACGTTGTGAGCGGAGGAAAAGTTGCAGGATGCCATGTAGCGCCCGGAGTAGAAACAAAACCAAATGGTTGTTGTCTATAGCCGTGCATGCCCACTGAGCAGAAGACCTGGCTTCTCGCCCGTCTGCTGTCCATCACCAAGACTGAGAGCCGGCCACTGACAGGGTGTGATTTAGACAGATGGATGGCCAGACATGTGTTGTTTGTTGCCGAGAAGGTCGGACATCAGTGTGAAACTTTACCGCCGGCTTTGAAATCATAACTCAAGCCTGGGCTCTCTGTCTACAGGCTGATTAAAAATGCAAGCAACAAATAGTGCATTTAGGCTATGGAACTGGGTAGAGAATGATTTACATCACAATCGGAAAACTATAATTACACCATTGTGACTCAGCAATCAATCTGCTATGAGATGACTGAGGTATTTATCTGCAGCATCTGATGTCGGGAAATTTCAACAAAATAACATTTTGAAGTAAACAGACCAGGAAATGGTGTGTTGAGCGCACATAAGTGAGTTCCGCAGGCTAATTAAACTATTGACGTATTGCCAAAAATGTTGGTCATCATATTAGATAGTCCTGCTGGTGAAACAAATCTGCTTTTGATAAAGGACTGATACATGTGTATACATACACAAACACCATATGGTGTCATTTACACTGGGCACATTTTGTCCCCATCCTTTTTTAAAAGTATCATTTGTCAAAAACGTTCTGAAAAAGCCTGCGCCAAAAATATGAACTAACAAAAGAGAAGGTTTTGCTTTCTGCCATCAGCAGCTGCAGTTGCAACTGGCTCCTGCTGTTTCTAGTCACAACATTTCAGGAACTGATAAAAAAATATATTTTGAACTAAAGCTAAGAACCAGCTACAATGTTTGCAGGGAAACTGTTATTGTTTCTTAGATAATAGGTCTTATGAGAAGATACAGTCAAATCAGAACACTTGACATGAGAGAGAATAATTAGGCAAGGCAAGTTTATTTGTATAGCATAATTCAGACAAGGTGACTCAAAGTGCTTTACAGGGGCATACAAATAACATTAAAAGAAATAAAAATGTGCATTTAAAATACATGTTAAAAGATGTCAAGAAGCAAAGCATTCAAACAAGTTATGGAATGGGAAAATAGCCTAAAACAGAAAAGGTCTAAAAGAAACAAGAAAATATAAGTCACAGTTCAGTCAAAGCTTTGAAATTGCTTCACTAGAAAAGGTACAATGATGAGCTAAGATCACTCCATCTTATTAATGGGATTTTGCAGTGATGCATATGTGTGCAGTTACGTGTGCAGTCATCATTGTACTTTTTTTATCACGGATGTGTTAGTATTGTTGACTCTGTGGTGGACTACAGTGGCTGAGGCTTGATTATGTGCTCTCACCTTATACGATCCACCATGACATTGCCTAAAATTGCATATTTTGAGCCTGAGCTGATGCTTTTCCATCAGGCCACCAGCTGACTGGTAGCATCCAATCATATTCATAGAGGTGCATAGTACAGATATTTTAACTTCACCCCTCAGATTATTACACAGCTGATATGATCATATCAGCCACAACTGCAGCCGATTTGATGGTATCGCTTCTGCAGCTCAGTCCAGTGTTGCTGCGACAGCTGAACTGTAGCTCACTGTAGCTTTCAGTGGCTAACGTAACCAAGCACTTTACGTATATTTTGATATTTGAATTAGAAAAGTTAATTTGATGGTTATATTACTCTTAAATCATTTCCCTAAAGCAGTAACTTTATTTCAGTCACATAAAATTTCCATCTGAATGCAGAGTATTCCTATCATGTTGAGTTGATGTGAGTACTGTATAAATGTATTCTATATATAATGCATTACTTTTATTTCATTACTTTTTTAAGACATTTGAAAAATTGCACTAAATTTCTTTTAGCAGACGTATCTATTAAATGTATTTACATCACAAATACATTTCATTAAATGATATTAAATGATCAGTGTTGTAGAGAAGACACCTTTTCAGTGTTCCAGCTATCTAATCAGAGAAAAGCCGTTTTTTAGGTCAGCTACCTGTTTTTTAATTATGTGGTATGGCGATTTTTCTCCATAAAGAATACAGAGTCACCTGCTCTCTATCAGCATAGGAATAGTCCAGAAGTCGTCTCCCTGTCAAATCAAAACATAACAGGGTTTAAGACATTAGTGTTGAATCGGGGCATCTGTTGTTTTTTCTGTCAGACAATCATCATGGCCAGTTAAAATGTATCTACCTGACACGGGCAAAAATGTTCACAGATGAGATAACGTTTAAAACGTTTTAGTTTTTAGTCAGAACATTTAGTCTTGACTCTCTCAATAGTTATAGTGACCGGCAACCAGATGAAATGCAATGAAATTACATAGAGGCTACTGGAGTTTCTCATGGGTTCTAAAGGATAATGTATGGACCCAGCACAACACAATATATAACTATATTGATATATAAATTTATATGTGTATAAAAATATATATAGATCTATTTGTGCTACACAAACTTAACTTTGCCTGGGTGTATTTAGCTTGATTAGGAGTTTTCCTTTCCACAACTGGCTTAACCTCGACCTGCTCTTCCATTGCATCCAATCGCTCCTTGGCGGCGTCGGCTCTACCCTGGTCATAATATTGATGAAATTTTAAATTAACCTAATACCAAAAACACAAGCCAAAGCATTGGGGAATGATAAATGAGTGGTGTAGTGCGGGTGCCACAAGTAGCCCTGAGTGTGTTCAAAGAAGCTACCTGATAAAGCTGCCATAGAGGAAACAGAGGACACTGCTGAAGAGTTGAGGCGGTGGGGGAAGAAAACGTAACAATGTTGTTTTGACAAATCAGTGGGGTGCTTTGACAGTTGCTGCTGCGCTATTCTTTGCAACCATGGAGTTTCTATTGTTCCCATTCCGTTGAATGTGGCTGGTGTTATCAAAGCCTTTTCTCATCTTGGTGTGAGAGATGATCCTTTATTCTGGACAGAAATGTAATGTTTTATTCAATCTGTCATCTGGGTTGGGGATTCAATTCGGTGTTGCTGCGGACTGAAAGTAAGACCAAAACAAAAGTCCTGCTTTTACTTCCAACTTTTAAACATTTATGTTCGTCCTACTAGGAGGAAATACTGAATGAATGGAAGCTGAAGAGCAAAGGGCATTTTATTCACCAAACAAGTTAATTCCTACCGTTAATTCTTTAACAATACCTGATTACCTGATCAATTCACACACAAAACAATTTGCCTAAACAGTGAATATAAGTATTTTGATTATGTTTAAATGTTCAATCAAATTTTACTGCTCAAGTTAAAAGTAAAATGCCACATCAGTGCAAAGTTTTGTTTTTATCAAATTAGTCAACATGAATTAATTAAATAACTGGGTCAATTAAATTATGCAGACTTAACCTTATGTGTTTATTAAATTGTTACATGAATATTTATGTAAACTTCAGGTGTTTTCAGCCTAATTACTCAATAACAGTGAGCTTATTGCATGCCAGAGTAGAGCTACGCTGGTGAAATGGTGAAAATTTGGGAAAAAGAAAGTTAAGTGTTAAACATACATGCTGTTCTAAATATGCCATGCTTGAATATTAATGGTAAATGATTTCTACCATCTATGCCTTGCTCTCTTCTGCATGAATGTTGTTTATTTAATCAATGATTAATGACCCGGAGGAAATGTCACCTGGTGAGACGGGGGGGAGTGGAACAGTTTTTTGACTGCAAATTGCAGAACGTACGCAGCAGAGTTATTGTTTAAGTTTTGTTCTTTTTGAAAGTCGGCTGAAGCATATCTTAGTTGAAGTCTTATGTAAGTTAAAAAAAAACAAAAACCTTTGTTGTTTTTAGATGTGGGGATGCAACGACGGTTTATTGAATGCGGGAATCGTTGGAAGCCACTGGTAACACTTTATGTAACTTGGGTACTTGATCTGAGCAACAGTGCTTAATGTTACTCCTCATGTGGCTTAGAGTCTTTACACTTTGCTATGCACCTCTGGGAATGTGTCAAGGCATATTCAGGAAGTTTGACAATTTGAAGCAGTGCCGTTGAACAGAAATATTGCGGTTATAGTGAACATAATTCCTCACAGTCCTCTGAGGCAACTTGAGAAGCCAAAAATGTGAAAAATTCTCTAAATCGTCTTGCTGCAGAGCCATTTAATGGAATGTTCGGTAGATTAATCTCGAAATAAATAAATAAAAATCTACTTCCATGTTTATATTGGCTTCAAGCAACTTGAATGCACATAGTCATATCAATTAGAAAGAACATCACATATACAGGTAGATGTCGAATAAAAGATAGATAACGCCTTGTCTGTTATGTTGTCCCATCCCTCAATTTTCTGTCTTTTTCTTGTTTTTCCCTTTCAGACAAACCAGAGGTGAAGATCGTGGTAGAATTTCCTCAGGGTCTGACCAGGGAAGGAGAGAACCTGGAACTGACGTGCAAGGCCAAAGGCAAACCCCAGTAAGAAAGACACACACACACACACACACACACGCACACACACACACAAACACATTTTAACCGATTAAACATGTACCATGGGTAGAGAAAGTGCACGTATGTGTTCATCGAAACACCTAGACTTCATTTCTTGCATTGCGCATGAGATTTCTTGTTGCATGGGTCCATGGAACTGTCTTAATACAAATGTCAACTATAGAATAACATATAAAAGCACATATCATACTGAGGGCAGGTGTGGCTGCGAGGGGTTTCGTTCAGTTACTGGCTCCCCATGTGTGCGTGTGTGCTTGAACTAGGCACTGAATGCCAAGTTACTGGGCATGTAAATGAGTACATTTAGTTCAGACCATCATTCATAGATAGGAACATTCCTCGGTGGTGACTAGGTAATGATAGATCCTGAAACGAAAGAGAATGCAGGAAAGCAGAAGCTCGCCGTTCATTTTGACAACCTCAGACCGATACACCCTAAGTGTGTGAAGGAGAGGTATCGCAGGTCCTTCCTTCCTGCTGCTGTCAGACTTTACATCCAGCACTGCTCCCAATAGCCTATAGTCCTCACCCTGTATCCTGCACTATGCAGTATGTCTGCACAAGGTCACTTATGTTTTTGCACTACCTTGTCAATTTCCCTAACCCATATTTATTCCACATTTATTATCTGTATTTAAAATCTATGTATAAAAAAACAAAACAAATCAAAAAAGGGTTAGTGTTAAACTGTTGTTATTTTTGCACTATATCATGTAAATATGTATATATGTCTATTTCTTCCCTTTTTAATTTTATTGCTTATCTTTTACTACTGTTCCTGTTCTTGTAATATGCTTCTGTTTTTGTAATATTTTGTCGCTGCCGTGGCAAACAAATTTCCCCGTCTGCGGGACATTAAAGGATTTCTGATCCTGATCCTGATTCAGAGGCAGCAATAAAAGCCTAAAGTTAAAGGGTGTGTTTTCGAAGAGATTTGTGAACATTTTAAAGGTTTCTACTCTGTCATGGACTGTACCGATGACATTCTTCATAATATTTGCGCTAAATCATTCTCTGACAGCCGTAAGAAGATCTTATTCTTTTTTTTTTTCCTCAACAGGAAAATGATACTATTAAACTGAGTAAAGTCACCCAGCTCTAAGCATATCTTATTTCATTCAGGCACCTATAAAAATGTTAATACTATCCATGGTTATACTACAGCTGAACATATATCTGCTGAATCGTTTTTGTATAAATGATGGTTGATGATTTTTTTGTTCATCGTACCAACCCACTTGAGAACAGAGATTCAGAAGATGTGACGCCATACGTTGAAGTATTCAATAAAGCACGACCAAGGAGAACATGTTCAACAGTAGATGTTGTAACACAGTGTAATGCCATGCTAGTTCTGAAGGATACCTCCCTGTGCTTATTCAACCCCGCTACAGAATACTCTGGGGAAACTTGCCTACGTAAGTGAATTGATGGGAGAATATGGAGTTTGGCCCATCACAGAGCCAGTACGTCTCTACTGTGAGATGTAGTGAAGGTTAGATGCCGGAGGAACAGAGTGTGACCTCAACTGTCTGGAAGATGGCACATCTTACTGCTCCAGCTGCTCATTACAGCTGTTCCTCCCCTCTACTATGACCAAGATACAGTGTGGGGAAGGGACGACTACATTTCTGAGCGAAGTTTTCCTATTGATTGAATTAATTCTTAACCTCCAATCTGGTTCCTTTATGTTGTTTCAGAACGTCTTTACACCTTTTTATCAATCTTGTCAAGTATTAACAAAAAAATTGGGTAAAATTTCTCTGTGGTTCCTTATGGTTCCTTGCAAAATATACCATGTCAAAGTATAGTATGATCTGGACCAGGGAGGAGCTCAGAAAAAAAATAGCTCTTCCTGGTCTCTGGGATTTTAATACTGTAGATTATTTCAGTTTTTCTTAACCATTTGAATTGATCCTGACCTGTTTTTCTCTTAATTTAAAGACAAAAATAAAAAAAAAACAAAATCTGTGCTATGTTTATAACATCCAGGTCATCTGTAATAATCTCTGGAGTCCTTCAGGGATCTGTCCTCGGTCCTCTTCTAAATACAGTTCACCATTTCTTAGTTGAAACCTCACAAATTTAGTTCATGGTAATATTTGTTACTTATAATTCAGAAAGAGCGGAATCCTGCCCAGAATACAGACACTAGGGCCTACTTATGAAGCCAGGCAGGTCGAGGAGTGGTTCTAATGTCTGAGTCCAACATGGTGAGTTTATACCCGTAAAATGCCCAGCCGTAGCCAGAAAAAGTCACACAGAGTCTGTACCTCTTGAGCTCACAGCCTGCAAACCAAAAGATTGGGGTGAAGGGGTGAAGTGTGATGGGCAAGACTGAAAGTTGGCTCTACAAATGTGAAACGTCAATGTGGGCGACGGAGCTGGTACATGAGAGGTAATGAGACATGTTTGTACCAAACATTGGCTCTAGAAGCAGTCTCTTGACTGGGAATAGAGATCTCTTCTAATAAAGAGTGGAAGTAAAGTTGGCGATGAGAGGGTTGGGAGGGAGTACATGTGGCTGAGACAAAGCTGTGACTATGCCAGTCTTAATGCTGCAGACAAACCCGAGGCCAGAAATGTCTTAATGACCATCACTTGATGCATTAACACTTAATTGAATGGCTGCTATTTTCTTTTTCGGGAATTTCAAACGGGGCATTTGAAACTGGCCTGCGATCATGAAACACATCAGAATTACTGTGTGATATTTTGAGCAGGTGTTTAATTATCCCTCCTTTAAAGGTGGGGGACAGAGCAGAGAAGGGCATTAATGACAGTGAGTGGAGTGGGTCCTAACATCGAGCAGGGAGGAGTTTTTCATTTCTTTCTTGGTGGTGAGTGCAAATTCCTTTAAAGTATCAAGGGAAACTGTGTGAGAATGAGAGAGTACGGTAATGGACTCATAGACGCACAGATAAAGTCCATTTTGAGATTAAGGCAAAAAGATTGTTTGTGGTGAATAGAGAACAGTCTCCAAGTCGTTCTACAATGTCAAAAATGAACTTATAGGCTATTTTTCCACATGTATTATCTGTAAACCAAGGCACTGATGTGTTTAGACAACATGTTTTTGCAATATGAGGTGTAATGGAGGGCAAATTAAGCCATTAGGGTACTTGGGGATAAATAAAGGAGTGAGAGCTTCAGTCTTCAGGCAACAGACCAGCCGAACTATCCAAACATCAATACAGCCTGATCTGTTGGTATCAATTATTTTAGTTTGCCGACTAGGCAGTTCAAATTTAAACAGTACAAAATAATCATCAGATGGAGCTGTAGTTATGAATATTACATCAGAAGCAGTAATATGACCAACTCAAAGATGTGGCGTTGCAGCAGGGAGTCTGACTCCATTAAAAAACACCAAGCATCCATCTGTAGGCTCTGAAGAGTTAAAGTTGTGCTTTTGTCAGTGAAAGTGAGCTGTAGTAAACTTGGATTCGTGACACGTGCAAAGGATGTTAATGGCAAACATGTTTTATTGAGAGCCTCGGGGCGATATCCAACATCCCCTGAAACTTTTCAAACCCTTTCTGCAGCATACAGTTGCCAAACTATAGCTAATTGTGCAGCTTCTGTTTGTCCTCAGCATAGTTTTTGTCTGTTGCTCCCGACTCATCTGAGAACAACAGCAACAAATGTGATGTTCTGGATCATTCTGAGCATTTTTAGTTGACAGAAGAAAAGCAGATTGTTCCCCACTCGTGGTTTGAAGTTAAAGTTGTTGTGTACATTGTGGTCTCTCTGTCCTTAATACCGTGTTGCTTTTGAGATCTATTGTTGTGTACAATGGATTCCAATGGCACAGAGTTGAATACAGCCTTAGTGCTTTTGTGAAGGAGCTTTTCAGAACTAGATTCCAAGTCTATGGAGTTTGAAGGTGTTTTAAACAAAACTTTTAGGTGAAAGGATTCTACTAAGGAAATTATCGGCATTATTATAGATATTATTGGCATTGTTGTGATTTATGATTGAAGGTAATTATTTGAACTGTAATTGAAATGTGTTTAGCTTTGGAGAGGCTTTTGAGGCTGTTCACATTTGGTAGATTCAATCATTGTACTCCGTGCATTAACATGCTTCTCAATGTGTCTTTGGTGACCACTTGTAATTGGATCTTAGTTCCTAGCTCTATATGCAAATCAACAAGTATGCCATTGGTACAAATGGACAAAGATGACAATTAAGCTTCCAACCAAAAAGAATGATGGTGGGCAAGACGCACTTGGTTGTACAGCTATGCTGTTGCCAACGCCACTTTTTACAAGGATAGAAAAAGAATGTGTTGTCTTGAATGTAATGCTGAATAAACAAGACAATAAACAAGACAACCACTTGGATTCAGTTAGCCATATCTAGTTTTTCCTCTTGCAACAACTCTTAAAATCACGCAATTTGCAATTTGCAATTTGCAATTTGCAATTTGCAATTTGGGCCAATGGTTTGTTAAAATATCTGCTGCTAACGCTGGCAGGTTAAGAGAGACCATTTTATTTACGCTACAGTGAACCGCATTTAGATTTTAGTTTAAATTTAAGTTTAATAAGACACATGTTATCCATTCTGCTTCATGTTGTTACTTATTCATGATGATTCGTAGAGGACATCATATGAGTAGGCGCTCCCTCAGTGTGGCCCAGGACACGTGCGTACACACTGTTACGAGAATGTGGCCACACGCGTCCAAGAACATGAATGTGCTTTGAGCGATCGGATCTCAAGTCCATTCTCATTGCGTCTCGGAGGCGTTCATGCCTGTATTTAGAGCTGTCCGCCTGTGATCGGATCACTCGGGACGATAATTACCAGGTCTGAGCAGCCAATTATTGTCTGCTCCTGCCAACAACAACGCAAGTGAACATAATGAAGCGACAATGTGGGTCATGCCTTTGCCTGAAGAATCCACACGGATCACTGTGTTATTTTGTACTTATCTTCATATTTCATTTATCTACCTGAACTGTTGCACCCCCCTCTCAGTGCGAGCACCCCTAGCATTTGCCTCTGCAACCAGTCGTTTCATTCTGGGGAGAGTTCAGGCCTTACATTAACAGTTCAATTGCTTTGCAAGTGCAGGGAAAATATGGGTTAGCAAAACCTGCCCTCAAAGTCAACCCAAATTTAAGCCTAATCTTGAATCTAACCCTAACCACCAAATCAAAAGCTAGGATCAAGCACACAATCCTCACTTTGCAAGAAATATTCTCAACCTGAGGGTCTGAAACTCTATGTGATTCTGTGAAGGGTAGAAGTACAAGAACACACACACACAAACACAGAAGCAAATACTGTGTACTTCAGACTGCCTCTCCCCACCAGCCCCCCGCAGTTTTCATACTTGGCATAGAGACAAGCTCACTACCCGTATTCATTTTATAAAGATGAAAACACAATCAATACAGTGAGCCGGGAATTGGAAGTCATTTTCATTAGAGCTGTTGAGAGTTGTGCAGTCATTACCAGCAGATAGCACAGGGGGCCGTGGCTGCAGGCAGCCATTTGTATTCAACACGCCTGCCCTTCCTCTCTCCTTGCAGCCCCATCTTACCTCTTTCGTCTATCTCTGTCTATCTTCCTTCTCTGGATGCACTTTTCTCCCTCTCACAACATCCCATCCACCTATAGAAACTGAACTTTCCAGGTCACGTCTGTCTTAGGAAAAGACTTGTATGTTTATTATTTATTTACATTTCATTTCACGTGGAGCGCACTGTGTAATAGAAACGGCACTCTCTGTTTCAATCTGTCCACCACGGCCATTAGATGTGCTTCTGCTTTTGTTTTGTTTGGTTTTTTTTGCTATTGAACACCGACTGCTTTTTCATATTTCCTTCTCCTGGATTTTTCGCCTCATCTTTTTTTCTCCCCGTTTTGCCATTTGCCTGCTCCCTCCACACCAGATGTTTTCAAATGGAGGGAAACAAGTTAAAACACCACAACAAAATGCAACAAGAGAGACCATCAGCACACGCTCAGGGGAAATAACAGTAGCTGGCAGTGGCCATTGGAAGTTGCAGCAGCAAAATAGAGGTGTTTTGTCTTTTTCTTTTCTCTTCACCCTCGGTGGCTCTGAGTGCTCTGAGCTCATTGTCATAAAAATGGAATCTGTCACCCCGCTATAAACCTCAGTCAAGGTAGAAAAGAGAACAAATACAGACGCTTGGTAGGGACCCACCTACACAGCAACACTCATAAGTGTACGAGGGTGGAAAGCCTGCAATTTGAAGACAAAGCTAGTTATTGTTTGCTTTTAGCTGTACACAAAGGGAGGAATGTCATTTTAATATGTCTTGTTTTTCATGTCCTGGCTCTCTTTGATTAGGCCTTTTCTCTAGTAAACAGTTGCTAGAAAATTAATTTAAAAAAAAAAAAAAGGGAGGTAAATTTATTCAGCTTAGGGAGAGGGCAATCTCTGGATAACTGCTGACAAATGTGGGAAATGTTCTCAAGTCTTGTCAGGTAGTGGACTCTCTAATCTCCTATTATTAGAGATTATTTGTCATTTAAGGTGCACGATGAGGGGAGAAATTCTAATCAAAAGCGAAAGATCATTCTCTTCACTGATTCTTTACGCCTAAATAAACAAACTCTTTTAATATTCGTGACTAAATTCATTTTCATACAATTTTGCTTTGTTGATATTTGGAGAACCCTGCCATCATTCCAGCTTCAGCCCATGTACTGAGGACCTTATTTTACTGTCAGAGCAGCTTGTTATTTCAATTATAGAAATAAATCTTTTGAGATGGTCCTATTACCTCATTTATATTCCCTTTTTTTAAGTTTGAATTTCTTCTCTAAAACGTCATTGTGCCCCTGTAAAGATTCAAGGTTCAAAGTGCTTGATGCCATATGCACAGTAAGGAGGCGTGTTTCTCTGTACAATGAAATTCTTCCTTTGCTGTCCACAGAATGCCAACAATATAAAAAGAAATATCTACAACAAACATATACAAAATAAAGAAGTTTTAAAAGGTATTTTGTAACAACTATTCTTTGCACTTGAAGGATGCTCTGACATCTCAGGGTCAGAAAAACCTTGCATTAACCTACTATGTTAAGTAAACAATGGCAGTAAACTACTTTTATTATGCCTTTGCAATGCATTGTGGGTAACTAGGCATTGCACTATGCACTAGGCACACATTGAAACCCTGTGATTCGGATACAGCACCATACAGTAATTGAGCTATAGCATATTACTGTAGTGGTGCAAGTTACATATGCTAACATACCGAAAGGCTAACAGAAGCCCAAGAACAGGCTAACAGGCTACTAAAAAGCATTACGGTTGGGTTAACATAAAAACACAGTGCATTGCTGTAATATTACTGGAAATGTGTATCTGTAGAATTACCACAGATGCTTGTTACAGTATCATATTTACATTTTACATCAAAATACTGTATTTTCACAGTGCAATCACACAATATATATCTGTGTTTTCTATCTATTCTACTATATACTAATTACTGTATTAGGCATTTACTGCAATTATTTTTGAACATTAAGGTTACACAAATATTTCTTTACAGTGCAGAAAGAGGAACAAGCTGTAACTTGCAAAACTTTTGATATTAAAGTGAACAAAGAGACAAACAGTGGTGACTCAAACAATGCTGGCTGCAACATGAGAGAGATGGAGCGTGGGTGGGGCATGAGAGGGCTTTGAATCTCCACTACACACACAACGACAGATATCAGAGATCAGCTATGGTATCGATGTTGATTGTGATGGATTACTTATTTCTCATTCGAAGAAGGTTTAGAACCTCTGCATGTTGAATTTCACGGTGTAATGAAATTAATTTAGCTCAGAGTTCAATCTCCAGTCATCGTCATTGCTTTACAAAAAGCACTGGAAAGAAGTCCTTGGAATTTAAATAATCAATGTCATACGCAAGATAATTGTGAGTCAAAATTTGTTATGGATGTTCACAGATTTAATAGCAGTGGTTTTCAAATTGGGTTTGTGGGTCCCTCTCGGTGAAGGGATGGGGGATGAAAAGCCATTGCATGATTGTTGCACATGACTGGGCTGAAGATGCGAAGCACTTTAAAAGTTGCTCATTTGTGGTTTATGAACGACTAATAACGTAATGGTTTGGGTTTTTGGTTCAGTCAGTTCCTGTTTTTTGTTTTTTGTTTTTTTTGTAAATTTGATCCTCATATGTCACATTTTGCTTTTCACTT
Source organism: Acanthopagrus latus (assembly GCF_904848185.1). Classification (NCBI taxonomy): domain Eukaryota; kingdom Metazoa; phylum Chordata; class Actinopteri; order Spariformes; family Sparidae; genus Acanthopagrus; species Acanthopagrus latus. The sequence continues at coordinate 21,330,319 of NC_051051.1, read as the reverse complement.
CCTGTCTTTGTCTTTTTTCCTGCTCAGCTCTGTTACATTACTTTATCAGCCCCTGCGTATTTAAGTCTGTGTTTTACCTTCTCTCTTCGTTGGTTTGTCTGTGTTTTATGTCTGTTACCCATTCCTGTATTCTTTCATGTTTCGCTGTCTATGTTTCTCGTGTCGCCTTGGGTCGTACCGGTTGGTTTAGTTTTTCTGTAAGCTTGGGTTCCTGTTTTGTTGCCAGGTTTTTATGGTTTGCGTTTGGTTTTGTAGACTTCAGCTTTATTTTATTAAAGCTCACCTTTAGTTTTTAGACTTGCCTGCCTCTGTGTCTTGCATTTGGGTCCCTTTTTGTATAAAGATAAGCAAATAAGCCAACAGGAGTTGTCTCATGCCAACAAGGCAATTTTTCAAATTCAGACATCTAAGATATGCTGATGTTTTCCCTGGTGAAATGAGCGTTGTATAGGAATGTGTACAACGCCTTCAAAGCATGTGTCTCAGTTGGGGTTTTTACATTAGTTTGCACCACATGACCTCTGGCCTATCAGATCTATGAGTTGCTTGAACTCACTGCAGACAATCTAATTGGACAACAGTTTGTAAGACTCGAGCAGAGAGACATACCCAAAGAGAAAAGACCACATTTTTGGTCAGAAGGAGAAACACACCTACTTGTATACATTAGGAAGATTTGAATATAAAAAGGATTTTAGGTATGTATGATGATCACGTCATCAACCTTTTTTCAAGAAGGTGTTCGAAAAATGAAAGTAAAACAAAGTCCACAAATGTGGCTCCAGTCCGACCACTTCCATCTCTTGTTGGATGGAGTTATCCGATCAAAGATTCAGTTCCATTATCTGTGTACAGAGCTCAGTAGGAAAATTGTCCTTTTCGCAATACAGGTGAAATCAGGATATTTTGTGCATGTGAATGTCATCACTGTTGCCTCTAATTCACATACACCCATATGTTGTACTTTGGGGTGTAATAAACACTGCAGTTTTTCAGGGCCACTTAAAGTGCTGTAGACTGTGAATGTTTCTTATCCATGAGATCTCACTGGTGTTCCTCCGTCTTTCTTTCAGGCCACAGCGGGTGAACTGGGTGAAGGTGGATGACGATGTGCCATCCCACGCCGTCATCACAGGTGCCGATCTTTACATCGAAAACCTAAACAAGTCCTACAATGGGACCTACCGCTGTATGGCCTCCAATTCAGTTGGGGAGTCCTTTGACGACTACATTCTCTACGTTTATGGTACGCAGGTCTAACACTGACACTCCAGCACTTTGCCATCTCTCTTTCTAGCTGAATCTCTGTATCTGCTTTTCTTTGCTTACCTTTACTCCATATTGGGTGCTGGACTTTTTGGTACGAAAACTGACTCTGGTGTTTCTCAAGTTTAATCCCAAATTCACTTTTTATAGACTGAACAAAATATCACAGTGTTTTTCACAGTGTTTAACACTATACACTGGAGAGATATCGTCCCGAGAACAAAAACATACCGGAATCATTTATATGCAGACAGATGATTTGGCAAGTTGTTAGCACTGGAGTTCATTGCTAGCACCAGTAGCATACTAAAGAGTGAGTTCATTAGCGTAATCCAAGGTATGCAGGTTGATTTTTAAATTAGGGCTGTGTTTTAACACAGATGCAGTATACTCTTAATCCCTCCTGATTTCCAACCGCACCATGGTTCCTGCCAAGAGCAAAATCTTGTCGCTTTGTTCACTTGACTGCACCTGAACCTGAATCCAGGAACACTGCATCCACTGCATAAAGGGGAAAAACTGTAGGCAAACTGTTTTGGCCTCAGATAAGCCTGTAAACTCATTATTAGCACTACCCAAACTAGATTATATTTCATCGTCTCAACAGCGCCTGTAGCAACACACCCACACCGAAGCAGCTTCTTTAGATTTTTTTTAATGAAGTGCTATTTTCGCTCTCACAGAGGACACTGAGGTCATGTCCTCAGTGTTGTTTCTCTTTCTGTGTATTGTTTGGTTGTTTTAATGACTACAAGAGGAGATTATTACATTCTGCATTAACAAACACATTTTAAATGGTGGATATGGAAGACTGGTTCTGATTACTTTCAGGCCAAAATCATTAAATTAGAGTATAATGGCGGGATTGAGTGATTTTCTGCCAGAGTTATATCCCAGCAGTGTGGAAGATCTTGAAACAGTGAGAGTGGTAGCAGGTCACATTCACATTTACAGAAAACTGTTGAAGCAGTGCTATGATATAGTAATTTACTTAAAAAATATATTTTATATTGTTGATTTGGCTCTTCAAAAATGTCTTTGGGCTTGGGTTGGGTTGGGTTTCGGCGATTTGGGCCCATGACCTCCCTGCTTGCAGCCCACAGAAGCCAAGTCGCATTTTAAAACTACAACTGATGATTCCTCAAGGTGAGGTTGGGTTGGTTATAAGAGACCAAGAGTAAAAAAAAAGACATACTGTGCAGCAACAGCCTATTTAATTGTCCCTCATTCTTTTATTGTTTTATTTAAAACAGGGACAGTTTACAATAGAAGCATAATGCTTCTTCCATCTGTTGTTTCTGGGAAGGTAAATCTACATATAACTATATAAAAAAATTACATTTCCACACTAACTAATCCTACTAAATAATACTAACCAACACCAGACCAGTGCAAATTAGGTTTGAGGCATTATCAGAACCTAATGACAACATCAGCCATTTTTTAACATTGGTTTAAAACTGATTCAAACTTAAAACTACGTTCTGATATTTGTAGGGATTGCACCCACTGAATTGTTTCTGTTCTCTGGAATAAAATGTTTTAAGGGTTGGGTAGCTAGACTGTACTTTATCTTAAAAGGGAAACGAAGATTGGTCATTGATGAAACATTTTCAGATCTTAATAACTTGTTTATTTTAATCATATTACAATAGTGTATTTATCTGTTTTTTGTCAAATCTTTTGGGAGCTTTTTTAAAACAGCTTATTAAGTGGTTTAGTTCTAAAGTGGTTAAGTAAACCTGTCCACATTAGCTCGAATGAGTCACTGGATTGGATTTTTTAAGCAACATTATGCAAATTTGATACCTCAGAACATCATCTTCAGAATCATTTGATGGTGACTGGGTCAGGTCAGTCCAAGTGAGCCTGGGTCGAAGTTTTCGCAAACCTCTTGTATCTTGAGGTGTTCTAGCATTAATTTACTGACAGATATCTTAAACTGTCCACACACTGCACTGCTATAGTCACAGCTGTAACGTTACTGTGAACTTCGTACTCAGGGCACATGCTTTTCTCTTTTTCCCATTCTCTGTCCACCACACACAACTTACATATTGATTTATTCCTGCAGCTGGTACCTTTGTATTTTTACTTAAAAAAATAAATCCAGGGGTCACATAATTTGAGTAAATGCAGATGTGAATCAAGTCTGCAATCTAAAAAATCATAAATTTGCCCAAAGGACTTTTGAAGGAAAAATCTACAAAAATACATTCTAAGTCAGCATAAACTGTTTTTTTTATTAGTATTATTTTTTTTAACAGGACTACTGCCAAGACCTAGCGAGGGATCAATAGATGAATGGGGTGTGTATGTCCTGATGACTGCTTCCACCTACCTTCCTACCAGATTGCTTTATTTTTCTGGCTTTCTGTTTCTGTAGAAAAACCTCCTCTCTCCCCCGATGCTATTCACTCATCCTCATAAGCATTATTTTAACAGGCTTTTATACTGTTGATACCAATAACATTTTCTCTCTGAGCAGGGCATTACTCTCTAATGTGCTCATTTTCCCTGGCCAAAATGACTTCACTATCACTTTTGGTAGACCCTGAGCCTGCAGAGAAATTATTTGGCTGCTATTGTCAGAGGGAATTAGCGGAGTGAAAAGGCTTCTTTTTTTATGTGGGGAGGAAAAAGGGACTCTCAGTGCGTGATGGACACCAGCTAAATGGATGTTATTTACAGCAGAGAGAGCTGCTGTGCTAATGATGAGTGCAATAAAACAACAGAGCTACTACTGAAGATCAGGAAACAGCTTACTGCCACCTGCTACATTACAGATGTTATATACAGTCTATGCTTACGGTGCTCCCTGACTGTTATTCTTCTGGTTCTATCTCTGTCAGTTTGTCTTGTAGATCTTGGAACAGTTCTGACCTCCTTAAAAATACGATGCCTTTAGTGCCTTATTCTGCTTTGGTTGAAAAGTCCAATTGTATGTTAGATGGCCCTACTTCTAACTTGATTTATTACCTCCGTAAATGGTTTCCTCAAGATGTTTTGGTCTCAGTCACTAGTTTCAAGTCTTATTCATTACAGCACAGGGTATGCTGTTGGGTGTAGCTCCCTTTTTATTGACCAGTCGGTACCATGGCATGGTGCCGGCCATAGTGCCAAAATGGTAGTCCACAAACCAGTGGGTGATGTCACCAGGGTTTTGTACTTTTCTGCAGGTCAGCAAAAGGAATTGGGTTTTTTGTCAAGGTCAGATACAAAATTAGCTCTAAGATAAGGTAGAGGACAAAGACTTGATACACTTCTAATGATAGTGTCAAGAGTGTTAGTATTAAAATCAGAGTCAAGATTCAAGTTTGGAGTAATTGCAGTTGTTAGTATGTAACACCACTGTGTGTGTGTGTGTGTGTGTGTGTGTGTGTGTGTGTGTGTGTGTGTGTGTGTGTGTGTGTGTGTGTGTGTGTGTGTGTGTGTGTGTGTGTGTATTTAAATGTAATGAGATCAACTGCAGCACCCATGAATCACACTTTATTTGAAGCTAGTTATGCATGTGGGTGAGCTCTATTAAGCACAACTTTGCATGTTGTATGAATTTCCTGGTGCAGCGTTTGTACCAGGCGTTTTATGTGTCTCTCTCCTCCGGCCTAAATAACAAAACCCCATGGTGAGGTCTGCAAGTTGCCCCTCTCTCATCCACCCACACAACCCCCACGGTGAGAGAAATACAAAGATAAACACGGTAATGCAACACGCAGGCAACTAAAAGCCTTGCATCAAAAAAAAAAAAAAAGAAAGAACAGCCCAGCCACCATTAAGACCACAGAAGGCCTCCATCCTTTTAGAGCTAGTCTTTTGATGACTTTGATGTGTCCGTAGCCCCCCACACCACTAATGTCTACTGTAATTCAACAACAAATCATGCCCAACCTTTGCTTTGCTAATGGGAAGACAGGATGTTGCGGCTGAGCTGTCACAAACTGATTCTCACATTATGTTCCAGACCACCTTCCACCTCCGCACACACACAAAGACACACACACACACACTCCTGATCCTGATACCACCGCAATGCATGCACCTCTGCAGTCCACTATTTATCTAAATAAAAGCAGAGACAAGAGTACCCCTAGAAAGAAATCCAATAAGCAGCAGGTCAGCATGTGCATGTGGTGATATAATCTGGTTCTGGTTGCACCAACATAGTCTATTGAGTTAAAGCCTTAATTCTGCTCATACAGTGCTCTCACGGAAAGACTGCTTTTTGTCTGTGTAGTGTGATTCATTTGAGCTGCTGCGAAAGGTGTTGATTGAAATCTGGTTAGCATTTAAAACTACAGCAAGACCACCTGAAAAGTTGGTCTGCGTAGCCGACATTTGTACTTCGTAAAGTTAGACTGGAAACAAGATAATTCACATGCAAAGGGGAGGGGTGTTGTTTGGTCGACCGTCAGATCTCAGAATTTGATTTCCTTGTGTGGGTTCATGTAGCAGCTATGATTCAGGATGACCTGACAGTCCATATGACCTCATGTTGCACATCTTGGTAAGTGTGTGAATATCAACTGGACCAGAACTAATATTTTGTAATGTATCTATTGCTTTTAAAATGAAAAGATTTTGACATGAATTAAAGACATGCTAATTTTGACTTATAGTTAACCAGATTACTTCCAAGCTATTTCAGAAAGATGTATCTAGTTCATCTGCAGCAAGTAAAAGCTTCTGCAGCACATGCCTCAAGCTGCACAGTGCAGATCGAGCAGCATCTTTTTTTTTTTTCAAATAAAACACCTTTCGCAGACTCATAACGATACATCGAATCAAAATAAGAGAAACGATATTCAGCTATTGCCCAATTTAGCCTGATTGTGATTTTCTTTAGTTTTTTTAATTATGATAAACAGCACATACTGACATTTGTCAATGGAAAATTCTGTTCTGTTTGTAAGAAAAAAACTGACCAAAATAACGAAAAAAATAACACGTCAGCTATTTTAATGGCCTGTTAGTGGAATATTTTAGTCAGTTTTAGCTCTCTAAACATTTACATAGTATGCACTGGTATATTTGGGACTGCTCAAGCTAAAAAATAGGAAATAAACAAAATCTGAGAAGTCAATAAAATCATGCAGGCTAACCCTCCACCTTTGGAAAGCTGCCAGTGGGGTAAGAAACCGTCCAGAGGACAGAAAAAAACTGCGGCTCAGCCATGCTCGAATCATTTTTTAGATTTAGTGCATGTCAGTTGCATGAGAGCAGTCCTCCAAACCTCTTATATAATGATTTCCTTTTTTTTTTTCATTTGAAGTTAAAAAACAGCCACAATATCAACAGATCCCAAATCCCAGACCCAAAATCCAAAACCTAAACATTAGAGCTTTGTAATTACATAACAGTCCACATTGCCCCTCCACACCCCCAACACTCCCCCTGCTTGACAGCCAGAACAAATGCATCCGTGGCCAGCATCTCCTCTAATACATGTGATTGCAGAGTATTGTGACCCTAAGTGATGGAGAGCACTGTGAAACTGGCTGACACTAACAATGTTAACGGGGGAAAGAATGCAGTCTGTACTGCTCTAACTCTCACTGCTGCTCTTACTTCACAGGGTAACAAAACACAACCATCAGGGTTTTCCTCTCACCGGCGAGTAGGACCCAGCGTCGAGGGTTTTTATGTTGTTTATACAGGCTGCAGCTTCCCCACTAACTGAGTTCTTTTCCTCCCTGCTCCTCAACCAGCGCCGGCCTTTATTGCACGAGAGCACCGTGTTTAGTGACCCCGTTGCTCTCAATCGTCTTCCCACAAACTTTACACTCCTTCTCCATTAAAGCACATGGGAGTTTGTCTACAAGTCACCGCTGGCTCTTTAAGTGGTATCTAATGTGTTTTCCAGAGGCAAAAAAAAAAGGGTACCGAAACATCCTATTCATGCTGCAAGTGCTCTTAGTTTGCTGAAATTGCGCTTGAGTGGAAGTGAAATTGCTGGCGTAAAATGTTTTGAGGAGGATGTGTAATTCCATGTCTTCCAAAAACAAATTTGAAGAGGAGGTTCTGAAACCTGTCTGTCTCTTATCAGGGTATTTTATTAAACACTGGGATTATTTGGCTGATATTTTAGATTTTTACCCGCTATGTATTATTTATGTTGTTGTTGTCGTTGAAGTTCTCTTGGTGATTTTAGGCAAGTGCTAAAACTTAAGATCCCACATTAACAGAAAGAAGACCAATGTTCCTACTCTGAATTTCTCCAGTATACTGACTTTAAATGCAAATAATCAAGACCAGATTACATTAACCGCCATTTTATGTGCAAAACTTCGTCTTTCTACCATAGCGAGATTCAAAAATAATTCTTCTCTTCTTGGTACTTTTAAATATTATACCACAGATGGCTCCAAAGCTGAAGGTCTGGTCACCCTGAATCTTTAGCCAACGCTTTGACAGGAGGGTTTTCTTCAGTTATATGAAGGACATGTTATTCCGTTATTCTTGCATTTATTACTTTTTAAGGTGTTAAGGTGTAACCTCTCTCTGTTAGATAGAGTCAAAGACAAGAGATCGAAGACACATAATAGGCTGATGTTTTCTGATCTCTTGCATTTTTTGCATGCACGAATACCAGTTTGAGGAAATGTCAGGTTTAAGCCCTCAATCACAGCGAGAGTCTCGGTCACAGTGAACGAGGACACCTCCTGAGGAAGCCAAGGAAAAATCTCACACGCAAGAAAATACAGGAGAAACGGAAGAAACCTAGCAATTAAAATATAAGTAACCCTCGCAGGGCTAAGAGGCCTTAAATGGATGATTTGACAAAACAGAAAATCACTCATACAGTTAGAGGAGTACTGAAAAGCAAAGAGGAGGGAAAATACTTGGTGAGGCCAGAGCATCACAAAAAGCAGTTTACTGTAGTAAATGGTATAAGACATTTTTTTTTTCCTTCAACTCATTCTCACTGCAGTGCATCAAACATGGCAGCCTGGTCAGTGGCACTATATGCTTCAAAGTTTGATGCTTAATACAGGAGACATGAGAAACCTCTAGAGATGGCAAAAGTACTCACATAGGTTACTCAAGTACAAGTACATATACTCAAAGTATAAAAAGTATCCCTCCGAAGGACATTTCTACCGGCAATTTCTTTGCAAAGCTCATGGAAGCCCACATCCTGTTGATATGATCCAAAGACTATTAAACTTGTTTGCTAGGTGATTGCTGAGTTTCATTCCCAGGATGTCAAATAGCCACATTTTGGGTTGGTAAAGCGTCCCGAGCAGCAACTAAATAAGAAAATCTGGTCAGAGGGCTGCAGGTTATGTTGTTTCATCTCGCTACATTTGCAGTGCGTGATGTGCACTGACCAGCCTGTGATGTGGGGAAGGCGCAAAATAAAACTAATCAATAAATCCCCTCAAATGAGCTTAAACTTAAGTAACAAGCCTGACTTGAAATGTAAAAGTAAAAACTCAAACTTTTCTTTCTCTCTCTACCTCTTATAATGTGCATTAAAAAAATATGTTGGAGACGGGGCTGATTGTCAACATGTGGCACATCGCAGAGTGAAGTATTGATTGATATGTTTGAAAAATGTAATTTACTACAAGTTGGAAGTTTTTCCCAAGTATCATCATTACCTATGTGCTCCAGATTCTCAGGTTTCACATTGTTTGGTGTGATTACTGGCACTGAGTGCTTCTCTCATCCGGTGCTCACGTGGAGTTTCTTAGCTCACTGGCTTTAGCAGGAATGATTCCTGTCAGACTGTGTCTCACAGCTTCCTGCGGTCCTGCTCCATTCGTTCAGACCAGAAACACTGATTCATAAGCCTCATCAGTAAACAAGGCCCGGTGACTCAGCGGGAGGAAAAACACATTCTGCTTGTCACATTTGAAAGTCAATGAGCTCCAGTGTTCTTTGATACATTGCAAAGGCTAGCCACAAAAAAAGGGAAATGTAGTGTACATTCAGTCTTTCTTTTAATCCTTATTTGCTCATTTTTGGGGAGATTTTTTTTTTTTTTTACCGTTCAGTTTTTAATGAGTTGTCGACACTGATGATCCTAAACATCTGCTGGACCCTCACAGTTCATAATGGGATAAAACCAATTAGACAGCACCACCCCCGAGCTGGAGTTTTGTGGCTCTCAAGCATGTGTGAAACTCATCAGCCCGAGCTTCATCTGCCAGCCAACTTCCCAACAGATCATTTCTCGCCCGCCTTTGTCTGCGCGTTAGTCTGCTCAGCCTTTTGTATTGTCAAGGTTGTCTTTAAAAGAGCGGAACTGTCGATAGATTAAAAACATATCGTACATCAGCAGAGTTTCAATACTGATCCAGGAGACCTTAAGGCCTTAATTTGCATTTTTAAATTTGCCTCAGGCAGAGTTCTAAGGGGCTATGCAGGCCTTTTTGTCTTGTACCTTGAATTGCCTGATGAATATTTCTTACATAAAAATGCAAAAGTGCAAAAAATAGATTATTTTTTTTAAACTAACAACCAAGAACACATTTGTGGAGTAACTATGAACAACATCTGCCCTCAGGGAAGACTCGTTTTGTATGATGAACAACATCTGTACCCCAAGGGAAGACATTAGAAACTGCTGGATAACTTTTATTATCTATAATAGAACGTTGGGGTGTACGCATTTTGAATTTGCTGTGATTTCACAATGAAAACCTTCCATTACCGTGAAACATTACAATATTTCTGTACATCCAGCAACATTATAAAAATAATGTGACATGCATAAAACCCTTAAGAACTAACTTATAATCAAGAAAATGATTTATGTGAAATCCCCAGTAACAAGAACATATCAGAACTGAGCTGACTAGCAGTGACAGTTAGCAGCAGCCGTTAGCTACCAGTAATGTGTGTGTTATAAGAGAAAGGGTCCATGATCCCCATGCAATCTGCATCCTGGCTCAGACAACAATTCGCACCTCCTGAATAGAGTGATGTGTTTTTGTTTTTGCCCTAATGATTACATCGTTTAGTTGTTTTTTTTTTTAAAGGGCTTAGAAATTTCCCAAAACAGGAACTCAACAGTGTATTTGTCTGAGACTTCTTCTGCCACACATTTGATTTGCTATTAAGAATCAGCTAAACGGACAGTCCATGTCCATGAAGTGGTGTTTTTTGGTCTTTTAATTGGTTTTATTGATATCAACAAAAAATCTATGCTCTGTTTATTTTCGATTGTGTTGCAGCTGGTTACAGTTAGTGAGAACATAAATTAATGTGACATGTGACATATTCTAAAATACCTTTCATGCATTTGTTGCCATTTTTTTCTAATGGTCTATATGTCTTGAAATAAAGTGGAGGCAAGAATCAGCAGCATCAGCAGCTTATAACTGTAAATGTTGACAGTGACATACATTTTCCATGAGAAAGGGAAGAATTAGTGGCTAGAGTTTTGTCACTTATACCACCTCCAAGAAATCAGTGCTACAACTGCAGCTCGTTCTGTTTTATGCACTATATTGCCAAAAGTATTCAGTCATCCATCCAAATGATTGAAATCAGCTCTTCCACTCACTTCCATGGCCACAAGTGAATAAAAGCAAGCACCTCGGCATGCAGACTGTTTCTACAAACATTTGTGAAAGAATGGGCTGCTCTAAGGAGCTCAGTGAATTCCAGCGTGGTACTGTGACAGGATGCTACCTGTGCAACAAGTCCAGTCGTGAAAATTCCTCGCTCCCAAATATTGCACAGTCAACTGTCAGTGGTATTATAGCAAAGTGGAAGCGATTGGGAATGACAGCAACCCCACCAAAAAGTCCAGGCCACGTAAAATGACGAAGTGGGTTCGCAGAGTTCGTCAATTTTCTGCAGAGTCAATCACTACAGACCTCCAAAGTTCATGTGGCCTTGGCTCAGTGCATAGAGAGCTTTATGGAACGGGTTTGCATGCAGCCACTGGATTCCAGAGCAGGCCTTCCTGTCCAACATCAGTATGTGACCTCACAAATGTGCTTCTGGAACAATGGTCAAAAATTCTCATAAACACACTCCTAAACCTTGAGGAAAGCCCTCCCGGAAGAGTTGAAGCTGTTACGGCTGCAAAGGGTGGACCAACATCATATTGAACCCTATGGATTAAGAATGGGATGTCACTTAAATTCATATGTGAGTCAAGGCAGGTGAACGAACACTTTTTGCAGTATAATGTAGCTGTGGTGCGCTGATAGCTATGTGGTCCCACCATGCACCATCATATAAAAGACAATAACATGAATGACACAGACCTTGTAACCACTAAAGAAAGCCCCTCCTCTGTCTCCATGTCTCCTCTCCTCCCCCTTTCTGTCCTTACGTATTCCTTTCCTCGTCTTTATATAAAACCTTATTCCATTAAGTGTAGACTAGCCCTCTCCCTTATCAGCTGCTACAAATTAATGTTTTTTTTTTTTCCCATCCTTTTAATAACCCTGTAATAACCCCGGTCCATTCTCAGGCAATCAGAGCAACATGGGAGGTCTCTAACCAAGCAGCAGAGTCACTGACATCATAGCAGTGCAGCCCTGCCACTTCAACAAGGAAAATGTCACTTTTGATATCTCCCTGTGGTCATTGTCAGCGCGGGGAGTCTAACCCGGCTAATGAAGTAAAAGAAGGGAAAAGCTTTGAGAGGAAAAAATGGTCTTGAACACTGTGTACCCAATAACTCTGCTTCATGCCATTCATTCCTTTGTATTCTTTCTTATATTTTCACATTATTTCTCTCCTGTTTTTGTGTGCTGCCATTTATTGTGCCGTTTGAGTTCATACATCATGTTTTTGCTTTTTTTTTGTTGTTGTTGTTGTTGCCAGTAGCCTCACAAACTTAGTACTCTATTTCCTTGGAGATATTAAGAATGCAGAGGCACGTTTGTTTGTCAAGCTAGCTCACTGCATAACAATGACAGCACAAGTACAGCACCAGCATGTGTTACTCATTAGACATTTAATCACTTCTAACAACCATGTGCTCGCTAGCATTGTCAGTATATCATGTCATGGTGTGTAGCCCGTGAGTAGACATAAAAGAGAAAAGCGTTCCCAACAAGATCTTTGATCAGTTCAGTCAGTTAGAGATTAGTGTGTGTGTGTGTGTTGCAGTGTCAGCGTTGTGTGTGCGATGTTTAATGCACTGTCATTGCCAATTCATCAAAAAGTCTACAGCAGACTTTTAACTCATACACACGGTGACACACAGTGGGCTGCTGGTCATCTATCACACAGATACCATCGCTTCACAGTGACTTTACTTTATCCTCATGGTTTTTATACTCATTTGTTTTCCCCCGTGTCTGTCGTGTATTTGTCGTCTCATCCAGATGCTCCCACCACTACCCCTAAACCCACCACAGCCTCCACCACCACTACCACCATCATCACCACCATGTCCTACCCCGAAGCCAATCAAGGTACAGTATCACCCGCACACGACCTGTATCTGTGTGTCTGTATTGTGTGTGTGCGTGTGTGTGCGTGTATGTGTGTGCGTGTGTGTGTGTGTGTGTGTGTGTGTGTGTGTGTGTGTGTGTGTGTGTGTGTGTGTGTGTGTGTGCTCTTATTCACCAAACAGCTTTGGATCACCTCATTTATCTCCATCATCATGCCACACGTTTGTACTCGTGCTCCCTTAACAATGGGTTTAGACCACTCAGTTCAGGAGTGGACTGTTTAAAGGATCAGTGTGTAGGGTTTAGTGGACTGTGGGTGTGAGGCTGCAGACTTCAACCAACAGAACTGTCTCCTTGTCTCACCCTCCCCTACAATGGCAGCTAAAAACTCATTAAACAAGCTAATTCCTCTCTAGAGACAGTGTTTGGTTTGTCCATTCTGGGCTACTATAGAAAACATGGCAGTACAATATGATGAACTCTGAAGAAAAGATCGTGATCCCTCTGCAGATATTAAAGGTTAATTCAGAGGTAATGAGAACACAACACTTCTAAGTTTCATGAGATTATCCGCTAATAAAAACATAATTCCCAGATAGATCCCTCTAAATCCTACATACTGAACCAATACAAGTAATGATTAATGGCTCAGCTTCATATTCTGTACTCTCAAATAAGTAATATAAGTAATGAGTAAAAGCCTGCATTGAAAAACTGATGGCCAAGGTACAACTAATGCCTCAAATCTGGTGAAGCTTGATCAGCATAGTATCCTTTCAGTGATGTAGACTGAGATTCAGAAAGCTACAAAAAAAAGCTTGTAATGGGTCTTGTATTGAAATTATTTTGTTCTTCAGACTGATCTTGAAGGTGCCATATTTTCATCAATTTCACACAGCTGTCAGAGGTCCAGCAACACTGTATTCGATATGCATTGCCCCAAACCCATCCGTGGTCCTGAATTTTAGCTGTCTAAAAGTCGCTCAAGTTAGCTCTACTGCGAGCAGGCGCTTTCTGCACCTTTAAATGCTAATGTGCTCTGTCTGTCAATGCCTGCCTTGCCTGCTACACCCCCCTTTCAGGGAGAGGATGCCTTTTACGCTAGCAATAGCTACACTAATGTTATGGTGGATGTATATTTATGTATCGCTATGGCTTGCGGAGATGCTGTTGTTCAACTATACCAGTTTGACCCAAAATTGGATATTAAGGTTTTCATCTCATTTTGGGAACAAAAGCATATAAGCGTGTTTCCCAAAACTATATCTTTACAGGTGAAATACGTAAGAGTTTTTTTCATTTTTTTATTTTTTTATTTAGAACAAGAGAAATCAACTTAAACATCATTAGTAAGTGAAAAATATCTGTCGTGATGAAGAGATATCTACTGAAGTTAGCATGCTAACCAGCTAACAGATCCTCACCAGAATTATCTGCTTGGTCCCCTGAGGCCTGAGAACCACCTCCTCTTGGTGGACCAAAGCTCCCAGTCCCAGCAAAGTCAGCTAACAGGACCATTAGCTATGTGCCAAACTGACACCCAGTGATATGCTGCTCCCTATCTGTTTGGGTTATCACTTCAATATACTATATAAGATATTGCATCTTGAAGTATAAGTTTGCAAAATCATGATCCTTGTGTAGCTTTGGTGGTACATAATTGTTCTGGTGTCAGTGAAGAAAGGGAATAAAAATTTAACATTACAAGATTTGACACCAACATTGACCTGTGGATTTACAAATAACTGAAGTTCTATATGATATTGGTTAACATGGAAACATGGACGGATGAAAATAGACTTTCGAATCCGAAATGTGAGTCATTCTCAGCACAACACTGCACATGGTAATGAGCCCCCACAAGTTTTTTTTATAGTTTAAATGTGTGTGTGGGTGTTAACAGGGTTTGGGGCTGAGAGGACAAACAACACACCAAAACCCAGCTTGTGTTGCTTGGTTGCCAGTGCAACCTCTCAGAGCCACCTGTTGGCTGTCACTAGTGTTCATTCAAATCCTTTCACAGCAGGGTTTGCACAGCAGGTCTGGTGCATAAAAACATATTGGGAAAAGATTTGGTTTTCCCCACCAAACAGCTGCTCTATCACACAGGAAATACATGCCTATCAAAATAGCAGTGTTGCAGAGTAGTGTGATATCACCTGAACTGATGGGAGAAGATAAAGCAAAAAATAACATTCATACGAAGGCTGTAAATGATGAGATATGGATACTGGATTCACATTAGTTTGATAATTGTTCCACAACTTTTAATCAGGCTTAAGAATAGCCTTTCATATGAAATACGTCTCTCATTCATAAACTCAATTAAAGATCATTCTGTAAGTGGGTTGTCGGTAGAGGGTAGCAGCGGGCACGAGCAATAAGTGAACATGAGCACTTGAAAATTAGGCCCTTTTGAAATAAGCAAATTTTATCTCACTCTTTCAGAAACAGAACCGAGGGCTATTGTGAGTATGAATCTCCAAAGGGTGCAGATAGAAAACATCACTTTATGCCTCGATTCAGAAATCAGCCTGAGCTCTAAATGCAATCAAAGCCTCTCTGACAGACCGCTCAATTGGAACAAATCTCACGAGGCTGGCAGAAATCACAGGCATTGTGCTTGATTATGCCATCTGATTGGATTAAAGAGAATACCTAGCTATGCAGGCTGATTGATAGCTCCTTTGCCTCAGAGTCTGGAGTCTGCACAGGCCTGTTCTGATTATAGCCACCCTGACTGATTCACACTCGGATGCTGATTATTTCTAATGTGCCCGCTGAGAATAAAAGAGCTACTTTATAGGTAAATAATAATACTGAAGACTTGTATTTTCTAAATAGACTTGCACAAAATTTGCAAATTAGTTAGTGAATTAAAGCAAAGTACCAAGTAACTGGATCGAAGAAATAACACAGTTACAGAGGAAAAGTTTGATTTGTAAGCAGTGCACTTTTGCTCAGTTTAACTCGCTCATGTGTTTTTTCTACTACAGTCTTATTGGGTCTACTTCTAGTCTACTACACACACACACAGCAGGAAATAATGTCCTTTTTACTCCACTGCAATCATCAAATTAATTAACCAATTACATTTACTCATGTACTATACATAAATAGCCTTCATTTTTTTGGTACATTTACCTTACCTTTTCTGCTTTTTTATATTATTGTAGTATTGTAAGTATTGTTCTTTTTACTCCACAATATGTATTTGATCATTTTGGTTACTAGTGACTTTACAGAATGAATTCTTGCAATAGAAATATTTTTTAGATTAATATCTTTTATGTGTGCCTGGTTGTTCGTCTGTATGTGTAGCCCTGTGATAGACTGGCGACCTGTCCAGGGTGTCCCCTGCCTTCGCCCTAAGTCAGCTGGGATAGGCTCCAGCCCCCCCCCCGCGACCCTGCAGAGGATTAAGCGGCGTACATATAATGTGTACAGATGATGGATGGATGGATGGATCTTTTATGTTTCACACCTCACACAGACACTAAAGGGGTTCTTTGTGCTCTTTGTCTTTTTGACCTAAATGTGGTCTATTTTGATTAAGATTTGATTGATTAAGATTGATTTGATTTTGATTAAGATTATCAATACAGTTGAAGGCCAGAATTACACCAATAGGGTTTAACATGGATTTCCTTGTGAATTTGTCACTTCTAATTTATTAAAGTGGTAAATGCATGAACATGGACATCTATCTGAGAAGGACTGAGATTTTTTTTTTTTTGTTATCATAGCATTTTACCAAGATGACTGATTTTGTCACTTCAAGTCATTTTATTTGTTTTATTGGTCCTAAATGTTTTTAAATGTACATTACAGTAAGGATACCTTTGTCCTCTGCTCCTTGGGGCTGCAGTGATGCAGAGTGATGACAAGAGAGACAACAATGAACCAATACTAATCAAGAATTCTGTTTGAAAGAATGTCAGGGCAATTGATATGCAACTGTAAATATCATACCTTATTGATGGTCAGTTAGCTTCCTGTTTGACATATTAAAGCTGGAGTCTGTAAATTGGTATGCCACAAACATTTCTTACATCTTTGCACGTTGATATCTAAATTACTAGCCAATTAAACACAGTGTGTTTATGTATGACGAGATCCTGTAGCCAGAATCTCTTATTTATGGCATAATACTAGCTCTGACTCTGCCTCCATACTCCATGACTTGAAGATTAAAATACAGAGACAATCTCACCCCCAAAATACCTTTTAGTGAAGTAATGGAGAAATATAATCATTGACAATATCTGTGCATACTAAAAATCACTGTACAGTATGTTGGCAAGTTATTTCAGTCCCCTGTGAACAGGACTTCAGTGAGATGTGTGGGTTGCACCTGATAAAGCAAACCTCACGTCTGCAGTGCCAATATTTCCAGGTTAAAACAACCCACTTACAGTTTCTGCCAGATGTCCTCTCTTTGCTTTCAACTATCAGGGGCATTCCATTATTACTGAGTATATAGATTGAAGGCAGCAGACTCATATGGCCATAACACACTTTGCCAGTTGATTTCATTTACCCACAGCATGCTGCGCAGATCAGAGACCCACTGCCAAATGAATCTATCAGAGAAGGATTGAGATTTTTTTTCTTATCCCTTGCCCATTAGAGGGACAGAATAGAGCACTTTAAAAAATCTATCAGAGCACCAACACATGGCTCTTAAGTGCTTGGTGGAGTTTAGAAATTGACATGGGGAAATGATTACATTTCCAGTTTGACTTCTAAATACATTTCTACAATCAAGACGACATTTTTATGTGTCTCCAAACTTCTTCAGGAAACTGAATTTTCTGCTCCTCCTTCTTTAGCATCCTCTGTTTCTTTTCCCATGTTGCTTGGCTGTCCATATTCATTTTTCTGACATTTCAGTGTCAGTGTGGAAGAGAGATTTTCCTTGAAAGGCAACATTTTGTGTTACACATTGTCCTCAGGGGCAGCAGCCTATTATATTTTTAGTGGTAGCCATGGCCAACAGGAGGTCTTTTGTAAAACACTAGCTGGCCCCAGTGAGTAAAAACACACAGTTATGTTTGCAGGGAATGAATATTCATCCTCCCACAAATTCTCAACTTTTTCATCATCTCATGTCACCCATCAGCTCAGTACAACTAATCATTCCCTAACTCATCATGCCAACGTATAAACAGAACCACTTAATCCCCGAATGCAGAAAATTATAAATGTGATTATAAATGTGTACCTTGTGCAAATAAAACAATCAAGTGACAGCCTGGCAATACTTATAATTAATGAAAGACTATAAATGGTGCTGACAAGCAATTAATTTAACCCACTACAGACAGGACAACAACACAGGCGAGGGAAGGGAGGAGAAACAAATATCCATTACATTTGTCAAGGTCTTAAATTACATAAACACCATCTGGAGAAGTGACTTAAGAATTTTATTAATTTAGATGTGCCTCCACCTCCCATTCTCCCGACTAGCACATGCACACAGCGTGCCAGATAATGTGTGATATTGTTCCCACTTTGCTCAGTTTGATTCCTTGTCCATTCTGCAGTTGGAGCAGCCAGCTATAGCTTATTTGATTAGGGTCGATAGCAGATCAATAACGGCTGTCATGTGACATAAAGCCCTAAGAGAGCATCAATGATGTTATAGCACTCAGCATCATGGAAAACACTTGTCTGGCACCCAACACATCTTCTTAATGTGGAAGTATATTTTCTTCTGGAGGTATTACTGCACTCCACCATGACCAAAAGAAGATGAAACCCATAAAGAAGGGCCAGGAGGTAATCAGCTAGCAACACAATATCTGAAAAGTATCACCAGGAAAGATATACTTGAGACATTCAACTCAGTATTTACACATATCCTCATATTTAGACATCACAGCTCCTTGACTGCATGGAGGGTTTTAAAATGTGTTCAGACGACTGCTTAACTGTGTGTATAAATTCTGTATTTGACGGTTTTCATTATTGTAGAATATTTTGGTGTCAAAGGTGCACAAAACTTGAAATGAAGAAGACACAGAGTACTCTATATCCGATATTGTCATACAATGTAGCACTGTTTTTGTTTTTATCTCCAAGGCATCTTAGGGCGGTTGAACAAGACAAAAATTCTACAGAAAAGCACATTTCCTTAAGCACTGTGGTTCTTTTACCTCAAAACATCTTTATATCTATATGATTGAATAGGTCCATTACCAGTGACCAAAATCAACCTTGGACGAATCTGAACTGATTGGGCAGACCAGAAAAAGGTGTAACAGATCTTCATCATCACCTGATCGACATGGGAATGTCATTAGTTTTGAAGGTATTAGACATGAATTGTACTAAAAAAAAGTTTCTGCTACAAAATTTGACAAAAACCAAAGTTGTCATGTTGGTACTCAGTCATCCCTAGAATCAACAAGCAGGTACTGTGATAGGTCTTTTACTTAAGAGCCCATTTTGTTGTTCTGTCATGGAGTTTGCCTCAGTTGAAGTGGCAGGAAACAAGAGATCAGCAACTTACAAGCGCTGTCAGTCACTCAGGGCTGGACAGGAAGAAATAGAGTTTCTTCCAGCTGTTTTTCACCAACATTCATCAGGTTGTAGACAGAAGTTTTTTGTTGAGGAGAAAGCGATACCAGTTCCTCGATCAACAGAGCTCTATGGGGGGTTGCACAATTCTGGAAAACGGAAGAAATCACAAACTGAAGCCAAGGCAGAGAATGCAGGTCAGAGAAAGTGGATCCAACAAAAAAGTAATCTAGCTGCCAGCGGGGACACCCAGTAGCCTGTTGGCATTTTCAGTACCACAGGGTTCCACCTAATGCATTTCTGCCAATATAATTATGAATGGCATGCAGTTATCTCTGCATGTCAAGCTGGATGTCATGTTACAGTGAGTCGCCAAAGGGCTCATGGGAAGCATGGCAACCAGTCATAGAGCTGATGTGTCTACATCATGTCCTTGAATGACGGCGAGGATGATGGCGTTGTCTCAGTTGACCTGTGAAGTCAGAGATGGTGGATGAGGAGAATGCTGCTCAAAAATGAACAGGCAATCACAGCAGACATATTGAATGGTCCCACATGGCTGCCACCCACAGTGTAATGAGGGTTAGCAGGCCATGCTGCCTTTCAGTTGACTGGGGCATGCAGGGACAGAAGCTTCATTGTACATTTTGATGCCAATGAACGCTAAGTGGTGGCAGAGACAAAAAAAGAGGCAATGACTTTCTTCTAAGCTGGCACTATTATGCTTCAGAACAGGATCATAGATATGGATGCTGGACTATTGAAAAATGTTAAATCCCTTTAGAATGAAAGTCCTTCTTCAGTCATATCACCATTTTCATTCAGTGTATAAAACCTTTGTCAATCCGCATACTTGTCTTGACTTGTGGAACATCATCAGTCTTGTCCGAATTACTTAACCAAGGGCAAGCCCAAGTTTAGTCACTGGGGACAAGAGCCTTTTCTATGCAAGCCCTTCGGTATTTTCGCAGTGGCACTGATGTCTCTTAACTAGATTATAATTATTTTCATCCATGTGGATACCACCTGACATGCACCAACCAAACACACTGTGCAGACCAAGTACAGTGGCAATGCCCCTCCACAATGGCAGCGCTTTAATGCACTGCAACACCACAAAAAGAGTTCAGAGATGGCCCAAGGAATGTGACAAAGAGCTAAAAGCATCACCTGGCCTCCAAACTGCCGATCCCAGTCCGATTGAGCATCAATGGGGCACTTCAAAACTTGAATCCATGGAGGGCCCACTATGGATCAGACTTATCTCTGTCTGGGAATGGACATAGGACCGGTTGGGGTGTCATGATGTATGGCACCAGAGCATTGGTGGGTGGAACTGGCAGTGGATCCTTTAAGTCCTGTGTACTTAGTCCATTACATAATTTGGGTGGATGGAGATTGTCAAGTGTCACTCACATTAATGCTACAACCTAAGGTTTCCCAGCAGAACATAGCATTTTACCAAGATGACTGATTTTGTCACTTCCAGTCACTTTAGTCATTTTATTGGGCCTAAATGTTTTTAAATGTACGTTACAGTGAAGATACCTTCGTCCTCTGCTCCTTGGGTCTGCAGTGATGCAGAACGATTACAAACGAGACAACAATGAACCAATACTAATCAAGAATTCAGTTTGAAAGAATGTCAGGGCAATTGATATGCAACTGTAAATATCATACATTATTGATGGTCAGTTAGCTTCCTGTTTGACATATTAAAGCTGGAGTGGGCAAATTGGTATGCTACAAACATTTCTTACATCTTTGCACATTGATATCTAAATTACTAGCCATTTAAACACATAGTGTTTGTGTATGACGAGATCCTGTGGCCAGACTACAGTAGGCTGATTTGGTAAAACAGCTGTTTTATACATTGTTTTTACTGATTCTCTTGAAATGAACTTGCTTCTGAGCAGTTTGACCCTGTGGCATGGCAAAGTGAGCTAGTCATGTGATACCATAACGCCTGGGTTAAGGCCAAAGTTTACTGGCTTGACTTGTGCAAATTACAATAAAACAGTGCTATGATAATGGAAGAATCAATTCTGTACATAATATGCTAAGAAACTGTCAGTGTAATGACTGGCCTGTGTGATTATCTAGCACTGACACATCTTAACTGTCAAGGACCTTGTAGAGAAACGGATGCTCAGCAGTTGTGAGATGGGCTCAGCTTCGATACAGTCTCACCTTGTGAGATCGTTCCAAGTACCTTGAGCCTCTGGCGCTAGAGCCAAGATGTGTCATTGGTTTACTGCTCCCTGAACAATTACACATTAGTACTGAGCACCATTTTCTCCCTTACACAAACATCTCTCGGTGTCTTGATGGCTTACCGGCACTTTCTCATGTCTCTTCAGAGACAGAACGCCGAGGAAACATAAATCACACTATTGTACATTTAGCCTCTTGAGATGACATCACAGCCGTTAAAACTGTCTTAGTCTGATTGTGTTCGCTTTTTCCTGCCCATATTGCTGAGTTGACCAAATGCTTTGATCATTTTAGATTAATTTCAGCACTTTGACTGTGTTTTAAGGTTGACACTTTGATGCAGATGCGCTTTGATAAACACTTAGAGAGCTATATTTTTGGACAAGCCCCATTTGTCTGCGGGCAAGCAGCTCCCTCAGAAGTGTTTTTAAAAGACATATGTTTCCTCCGGCACAGCACTACATTCTCAGCAAGGTGAAATCCCTGCTACTGTTTCCCTCAGTAAGTACTATAATGATACACTGTAGTGAGGTAGTCTACTAACTCATTTGTAATTGTTAAAGTACATTACAACCTGGTCTTGCTGAAATCCGTCTGTTAGATCTGATAGAAAATCAAACAAATCAACGCAGCCAGTCTTGCTAGTTGTAATTGCAGCAAGCTGATGGAGCTTAAACGGAGGCTGAGTTGCAGTGGAATGTCTTTTTGACAAATGTGTTTGGTCATTGCATTATTATAAGGCTGCAGCCATGCATTTTAACTGATAAACCATATAAAAACACTCATAACATCTCTAAAGATTATGTTGCAAAAATCCCAGTCTTCATCTGATATATCTACCTATTCGTTTTTGAAAAATGTCAATAACAACCCCAAGAATTCACACAATACTTCAAAACAAACTTTGTTGTTGTCTTTACTCTCCTCCCAACCAGCTGTGTTGCTGACAGAACCGGTGAAACAGTTTGAAGATGCTGTGAGCAGCACGGATGTAACATCTATGGAGACATGTAGGTTTTAGACAGAGTGGAAGTTTGCTTCAAGCCAAGCGCTTGTCAGATCTCATCAAACAGCAACTGAAATCTCCTCTCAGAAGGTGCAATCAATGGGGGTTGTGCCTGACCGTTTTAGCACTTTTGGGAAATGTTGGCGCCGAATCAAACCATGCCCCGCTGATTTGCATTTCCATGACCAGTTTTTACCACGCTGCGTTGAGCTGAGCAGCGCCAAGGAAAGACCCTTTCCACAGTGGGGCTAAAGCACGCCTGCCCCGCTTCCAAGTGGACTGTGAGCCGACAATAGGCGACCCCCATTCCTTCCTCAGTCCAGAGAGAGAGAAAGAGAAAGGTGTTCTTTGGTGTCTGTGTTTTCCGCTCTCTGTACTTTTGTATCTTCAAACTGAATGTCTGCGGCTTGAAGTGGAGTTTTTTTTTTCCTGCATCCCTGTTTGTCTGCTTTATTTTACTGTTTCATCATGTTCGCTTTCAGCTGTTTTGGAAGTCCTTCCTGCTCAAGAAAACCCAACATTTCAGGATTTTTGCTGCACCTTATATTAAAAGCTTTAATATGACGAAATAATGGGGGGGTGCTTTTACTGTGAAGAATTAATTTTAATGATTGAAATAGTGGAGCTTTGTTCACGTCCATTCTTCAAGAATACTGCAGAAGTATTTACAGTGGTTGCTTCCACCATCTCTTCAAGACAAGTGCATCAAGTGCGTGTTAGAGACGCACATTCAAGCAGGTAGCAGGTAGCCCTGTCCTAATCAAGCCGAGCCACAACAATTGTTTAGAAAAAAGCCCCACATCTCACTCATGCCAAGCCTTCCAAACACTGAACACTTTTACTTTGTTTAAACTTTACTTGAGTCACAGCCAGACAAAGTGTCCTCTTTGTAAATAGATGCTAAAGTGTCTTCCAAGTCGAACACTGTAACATTAGAACAGCTGCACAATTATTTCCTCTTGATAGCCCGTCTTTTCTCCGCAGCAAAGCTGCCTTCAGCACATGATAATAGTCTCCTCCATATCTCCTCCAGCAGTAGCTGCACTCCCCTCTGAGTGGAACGTCCAGTGTGTGCAGCAGGAAGTGTATTTGTGTGTGTGCGTGTGTGCGTGCTTCCGTGCGTGTGTGTGCGTGCGTATGTGTGTAAGCTTATGTTTATCTCTGCACTGCCTTTGGTTCCTTTTGATTTCCCTTAAGCCTTATGTCTTTTGTCATGTTCTGGTCTTCTGAATGCTTGCTTATGGGTGTCATTTGTTTTCTCCCCCTGCCCTGCTCCCCAACCCCCCGCCCCCCCTTCCCTGCCTCCTCCTTCCCCATTTCTCCTTTATTTGCATGCTGTTCCTCCTGTTCCACACCTCCCTCCTCAACTGCCATGTCCTCTCCTTGTGTGCTCAGACACTGCGCCCAGCACTGAACCTGCAGCTCATGGTTGGTATCTTTACTTTCCTCTATATGTCTCTCTCTTTTTTTTTTAACTTGTATTCTGTCTCTCTGCAGCATGCCCTCTTTTACTGTTGCACACAAGACATTGTTGTTGGAAATGTCAGCTGTGTGCATGCTGTCAGTCAGCCATTGGTTGTACTGACCTGTCTTTGGAGGCCACAAAGCACCTGCCAAGGAGAAGCCAGACTACATTTGATTTTTGTTGCATTAATTGTAAAGCAAAGATGTTTGTATCACTTTCTTTCACTGCAAAGAGCCAGGCAGAGCATAAACATCCCTTTTTTCCTCTTCTCTTTGCTGGAACTGCACTTGTGAAATGGTTGCACCAACTAACCAATTACAGTGTTTCCCTGAAGGTGCCACAGAGGAATAAAACCCACTTCGAGGCCAGAACTGATTATATCAACAGCATGAGATGATTTTGTGTGGAGGCAAAAATAGACCTCATTTACTCGTTCTCATTAATTTGAATGAAGATGATATACATCATTTTCTCATTTTGCCTAACTTGCATCCCCCTTTTTCATTATTTCCCGGCTCCACTTTCATAACTTGTGCGAACAAATTCATGAACGTATGGTCACAAACTTTCGATTAAGCATGTGCTCAGTTTTGCTCCATCAGGAAACTGACTCACTCGTTTGCTTTAATGGTAAAATTCAGGGCCTATGAAGCAAAAGATGGGCCAGAGTTCCCTCATAACCACCCTCTTTGTGGTATTTCATTTGAACAAAATGTACTGACGTGTCACACAAAACAAGACAAAACAGGAGGCATAGTTTGGTCTCCCTGAGGGTCTCGGACCCCAGGGCACATGTCAACTTTGTCCAGAAAGGTAATCCAGCCTTTCTCAACATAAAAACATGTATTTACATATTTATTTATTTATTCATTCATTTTTGTCAGATTTGAAAATCAAAATAGAAGTCAGGGCCAAATCTGGACTTTTTGAGGTTTGTGAGGAGCAAACAACTGAAGTGTCTTCAAGAAGAAGCAGCAATGTTATCTTTTTAAACAATGCTTATGATAATACTGAGGGTATTAGTTATGCTGTAAATGTGATAGAGACAGGGAACGTTTTTGCTCTTCTCATGAGTTATTTTTATGTATTATTGCATGAGTCGATGCACTCCCTGCACTGAAGATTTTACAATTAAATCTGCAATCAAAGAAAATCTGTACACCTACCTTCATCATTAACTGTTGTATGAACTATGTCGAAATGGGATGCACATCGAAATGTATTTCTTTAGATGCCACGAGCTAAAATATATGAATTAGCAGACTGAAGGACCAAACCATTTAACCTTTCCATGGCTCGTGCAAGTTTCTTTTGCAGCCCACGGTATTGAATGCCTCTAGGTGCTGAATATGCTGGGACTGCAGGTTGGACCTGTTCGGCCCCAGTGGAAAATGTCAGTGACAGATCTTTCCATTTGAAGGCGCTTTACCACCATACTCATTTAACGTATGTGTGCACACAGCATCAGTTTAAATTCAGCCCTTCATTACATTCTGTTGCATCCTAATGCCACGCACAAAAATATGATATGATATGTTGAAACTTTACTTTTTCTCGTGTCGCAGCTTAACATTTTTCGAGATGTTGGTTCAGATTTTATGATCAGAATTGTTTGTTTATGGTGTGGTTAGGTTTAGGCACATAAAACACTTCATGTTTTAATGGTGAGTGTTAGGAAAGGATCATGTTTTGGCTTTAAATACCGGTATTGGTCAACACAAAACCAGCTGAAGATGTCCCAATTTTGCCTTAAAAATATCTGTTTTGCATATATTGCATTTTTTAGTAGATACAACTACTCTTTTTAACATTGTTGTTTGGTTTCCTTTCCAACACATCCAGCTGTCTGACTGTTGCTTTCCCTGAGAGTTCAATTGGGATAATGGTGAAAACCCCCAGAGGAGCACAAATGCAGTCAGAAATATCCCCCAACTGGGTTTTAATTTGCCTTTGCATACATTTAGGCAGCTGTTTTCAGTGAAAACTGTTAAAACCAACTGTACACTATCTGCTTAGTGCCACACAGAAACAATTCCGCAACTAGCTTGAGAGCACAGTGGAGCATTTAGCAGCTAAAGTGCCAGATATTGCCCTCGGGAGCAGGTTGAAACCAGAAGCAAGAAGAGATTGAATGTGACATTTAAATTCTGTGTACAGTAAATGTAACGGAGCAGGTGTCAGATGTGTCCTGTTTCAGTTGCTTAAAAGAAAAAGTGGAATAATCAAAACATTGATATTCAGTTGCAGTATTTCAGTCTCATAAAATATTTGTAAAGGGCAAAAGAACACAGGCTACAACCAGATGAATGGATTTTCACACTGGATTGATGGAGATTGGACTTCATTAATATGCATACACATTTGTTGAATGAACATTAGCGGTGGGTTCAGGTGTTTTATGGAATATTTAAATATAATTAACACTCACTTATTCCACAAGGCTTATGCTGATGTGAAATGAGGTTTTCAGCATTAGGCGGTTTGTTTTTCGCAGGCGTTAACGACTCATTTCAACTCTCAACCAGCCACACACATCAGAGCCTTCGAGCAGTTGTTAATGCAAATATAACCTTAAAGACGAGCTCACAACATATTGATCACATTTGAAACCTTTGCTTATTTTTCATGAAGGTTAAACCTACTTTGTTCTGAACACAGCACAGTGCCTTTTCCCCTCCAGAAGATAAAACCATAAATCTAGCTGCTTTACAGAGGTTATCAGCAATGAATTGGATATCGACAACACGCCATTTACTTTAAATGTAATCAAGGTCAGCATTTTAACATAGTTACTGAAAATGCAGGTAAAATGTTTGTCCTCTTAATCTAACTCACTCCAGAGGTATAGAAACCCATTTTGAACCAATCTCTAGCTCCCTCTGCAAAATGAACTGTGTCACACATGAAATTGTCTGCATGCTGACTCTTCTTCTATAACTTAACACATGTTGTATTCTTCCTACTATTGAAAACGCAGTCCTGGTTAGGTTTAGGCACAAAAAACACAACGTAAAAGTTTGGTCAAAAACAGGACTGGACATCTGAGGTTACATTAAAAACATCCTGTCCTGTCACCACAAATACACAGCTGGAGATCGACCTCCGGATATAATGTCAGGTCATAAGCATGCAATGTGAACGTGATATGACACGTATGGTCTAAATGTCAATATGGTACATATGACGCATACAAATGTGAACATATCAGTGGTTCGCAGAAAAGGTAAATGCCAACATTTTGTTCTGGCATCTGCCATTGGCGTGTCACCTTCATGCAAAATTGGACTTTGGTGTTTGACGTGCATGCAAAGTGAAAGTGTAAAGTAAAGGTATTTGTACGCACATTGTCCTACTTCATTTCAAGAAACTAAACCATTTTATAAATTATTTGAAGAATTTTTTTTTTTTTCTAAATGTACTTCATTGCTTTTATAATCAAGGCTTCAGTTGTGTAGTTTTAACAATTTGTCAAATGTAACAACGTGAAAGGGGTTGCTTGCCCAGCTCAGATTTAAAGAGCTTTCAAGTTGCTTTCGGCTCATTGTTAAGCTGTCCTGTTGACAACTTTACTGTTACTTTACTCGGTCACTGCTCCTATGGCATCATTTCACAACATTTCACATTTAAGAGCGATGATATGTCAGTTTTGTGTTCACAACACACAAAAAAAAAAAAAAAAAAAAAATTCTGTTATTGTAGGTTCAATAGGTGTAAAACAAACAGGAGAGTCACAGATATCAATCAGAGACGTCTGTACACAAACCCGCACAGTCCCGAGGAGAGGTCTGATCAGACAGTCACCCATGTGGGTGTCCAGCCTGAGCACAGTGCAGACAGGAGTTGAGTAAATAATGAATCACTTTGTAATGACTTCAAACTTGATTCCATACATATTGACAGAGATGAGTCAGTGAAGAACTGAACAAAGTGTGCAATACCTGTAATAATACATATTAAATCATAATCATTAAATCATATAGCTGTATTAATGTGCCCATTACATTTCACAGAGGTCTGATTACATGGAATCATAATAAGCTTTTTATAAAGTAAGTTGATAGGGTACATTAACAATAATTAATATTACTGAGAATTGTAGCTGACTTAATTAAAGTAATCAGCAGTGTCTGTGGCCCAGGAGGTAGAGCAGGTCGTAGTCACAGGGTTAGCGGTTCAATCAAGTGTGTGTGTGTGTGTGTGTGTGTGTGTGTGTGTGTGTGTGTGTGTGTGTGTGTGTGTGTGTGTGTGTGTGTGTGTGTGTGTGTGTGTGTGTGTGCCAATGGGTTAATTAAAGGCAAACGGTAGAAGACTTATCAAAACTCTACACAAATGCAGCAATTAACAAAATAGCACATTATTAATGTTAGCTGTAGAAACAGGTACGAACCAACTTTAAATTCATATTTTTAGTCTGCGGCTGTTTTTATTATTCTGTTCATGTCGATGGTTTTAGGCTGAATAACAGATCAAACTCTCAGTGTAATGCTATACAGTTCCGCAGCAGCACAATCTACACCCTTTGAAATGATCATACATTAAAACCAAAGACCTCTCAACAAAAATTAAACACTATAACCCTCAAGAAAGTTGGATCATTGCAGCTACTGTAGGTGAATCTTAAATGAGAAGTGAATGCATGCGCTCTCTCTCTCTAGGGAATCCCCAAAGGAATCAGGCCTATGCTGTCTGAGGTTCTGTTCAGACCAACTTTAGCTCCAGCAAAAAACTTTGTTTGCAAACTTTTGTTCCAACACAATCCAACATCATCTGGTCATGTCCTGTGTCAATCAAATATGTGTGTGCACAGGGTCCTGGTAGTTTAATCTGAAACATGAACAGTGTAGTTCTATGGTGTAAGAGTATTGTGATCAAATGATTGCTCATAATTACTTTCCAGGGTTATAAAATCCTTCCTCATACTATTATTCAACACTGTGCTTCATTTTGGCAACCGATGATCCTTCAAACACTCTATAAATTATTCAAACCATTCCTGCAGAATTGGATTTTATTATCTCACCTTTACCCGGCAAAACATGCCCACACCAACCCAACGTATAGTTGCTTTTAGGAGCTTGGTTGGACCCAGTGAGAACGTCTGCCTAAGTTCTATGACTCTTTAACTTTTGGAGCCCCAGAGGTGCCATAGCAGGAGAAAAAGGCTAGGATTTAATACACTGAGTGTCCAAAATGCTATTTGCGGGTACCCAAGATAAAATCGATTCTCATGTTTTGGTGAGTATAACTGTTTACTGTTAATCAGACCATGGATGAGATCAGTGAGCTTCTGTCGGACAGATAGCTTCACTTGCTGCTAAACTCATGAATAAAAAAGTAAACTTTACTCCTGATTATTTTGAGCTAAATCAATTGAGAACATTAGGTGAACGTAGTTTAATGTTCCCCTCAATTGTCTGTCTGAACTCATGATTAATAATTTAGCCATCACCAGGGCAATTTTCAAAAATCCCAATGTATTTGGAAAATGCTAATTCACATCTATATTTCTGTGCCCGGCGTGTGACACCCAAGTCAGAGCCTGTTAGAAAAAGCATCAGTGCTGACCGCCCGGCTCCCCATCTCCTGCGAATGCTGTTGCCATGGCGATGCCCCGCTTGTCGTGACTAAAAGAGAGGGGAAGCTGAGACACTATTGAGCTGGAAGGCTCTTCCAGAGATTGTCCATTTCCCTCTAAAATAGGACAGGTACATGGGAAGTGGCGTGGAGGGCAGGAGGAAACAAATTAAGCATGCGGCGGAGGAAAAGAAGAGGCTCTGAGATGAGGTGCCGGATGGACGGGAGAAGTAGGCGTCGAAACGTTTTGTTCTTATAAATTAAGCTTTAGCTCTGACGCCGAAATGAGAGTGACCCAGAAACTGGAAAACCTGAGACATAATGAGTGATTTAATTATGCTTGTTGATGAACACCACCACACATCTGGCTCTCAGAAGTGCTACAAAGTCACTTTCACTTGTGAGACCCGCGGAGTTCAGGCGCTCAGTCGAAACAAACATGTAGTCAAAGAGCAGATTCAATTTAAGCTTCAACGATTCCAAAAGTAAAGGACAGAGCCAGAAAATTCCTTTTAAAACCTCTTTCACTTACTTTGACCGAAACAGTCTTTATCAAAATAGCATTAACGTTTCTCAAACAACACTTTTTATTTGGGGGCAACACAGACCAGTGGTGGAGATACACAATCACACACTCATTATACATGACAAGTTTTATTCAGATTTTTTCCTTTTGGTGAGCAAAACTCTGCAACAAGCTAAATGTAGTTTAATATAAAACATTGTAGATTTCTGGCTCTTTAGCTAACCTTACTACTGCATCAAATTTCAGCCCTTCACTATCTTTGTCAGTCCACTGTTCGGTGATGGGCAGACACTGTGCGCTCAAGCTTTTTTGCTGAAAGTAGCTACCTGCTGAGGCTGGAAATGAGGTTTTGAGAGCAGTGTTTCTGGGTTCCTGACAGTGTAGAAAAGCGTTATAAAGGCACATTTAGACCGTTGTGTGTTGAAAAAAAATAAATCTAATATGATTCAACATGCTAGAAAATAGTCAACATGCTAGAAAATAGTATATTATGCAGGTTGCATCTTACAATAATGTTAATCACTAAACGGTAACTGTATACTTAATAAAACTAGTCAATAGTTATTTGACTGTTAACAGACAATGAAATGCTTTAGAATGCAGGAACTTTGCAACTTTAAAACACAAGAAGCTGAAACTTCTAGAAGAGTCAGTTGTAAAGAGTTTCACCATATACATTATTTCTGTCAGTTTTGTTCAGCTGCATTGTGTGACAAAAGGTTCCCATCACCAACACACTCAGTAATCAGAACTTCTGAGGGATATTATTGTGTTGTCATGTTAACTGCATGAGGTAAATCAACTTCCTGTAGTACTAGCTTGTTTCTTAAAGTGTTCTACAGTTCAGAGCCATAATTTCGGTGTTGGATGTTCATCCAGCATTTGCTTCTCTCATCTCACTTCCATCTCCTCACTTTTAATGAAAGGGCATGTTGGTGGAAGATGTCAGTTGCTTTAGCTGATGGCTAGCTGCACTGACTAATTTCCCATCCGGAGAGGTGAGCGCGTCTGGAAAGGACACACCTGCCAACACGGCTGTCAGCAAGCTTGTGAAAGTAGTGGGATAATTGAGCCGCTCTCAGAGATCTAATAGTGGAGAGGAATACAGCGGTATAATGGCCACTTTGCAGTGGGATTGCAGCAGGTGAAGCACAGGAGTTTTCCCTTTAATCCAAGGACCAAGCTCTCAAATTTGGACGTCATTAAAGTGACATGGCATTCAATAAATGACAGAATCACAATGTGCCTAATCACCGTCAGGTATTGATGGGCAACAAATGTGGTGATTTGTCTTCAGGCTCTTGATTACAGCTGCACGGGGCAGCCAAGTAAGAAGCATTTTTGTGAAGAGAAGCCTACGTCTGTGTGTCGCTCTGAGGATGGACACAATTGGGAAAGATGTGTCTTAAAATTTGGCTGAATTCCAAATACTATCCCTTTCATTTGAAAACGGAGTCCTTGCAGATTTTGAGACAGCAGTGCACAGGTGATCTTGGGTCGTCTGACTATCAAAGGGACAGATGGCGTTGCCAGCATCACTGTCAACATGACATATTGGTAGGTTAAAAGGGACACAGTGGCAGCTTTTTGACAGCCACAGCGGTAGTTTGATGATTGCATGCACACAAAGGATTTGCTTTGATGAAGATGAGGTGGTTTTGGCCTTGGTTGAACCTTGTAAACCTCAACCCAGAGAGTCTAATTTCAAAGATTAGCATAATTAAAAAAAAAAAAACGCCCCATCCTTCTCGGAGTCAAAACTAAGTCAAATCTGAACAGAGAACATAATGGTGGAAGACAAGAAACCTACAACCTCCAGATTGAGTGGCAAATGCTGTCAATTAGGGATGAACATTCATACATTTGTTAAGAAATGTAAACAAAAAAAATGCAAATTTTGCCCTGTATTCAGTAGACTGACCTTCCAGAGTGCAGATTCATCAACATGTTTGTGACCAAGTGTGATTTGTTTTTAGGTTAAGTTAACTTAACATACATGCATAATTGACGTAACTTAAGTCACTTACATTTTGTAATGTGAGCAACTTCACCTACATAACTTCCATTATGTAAGTGAATAGGGCCATGGAAGTAGGCTTGGGCTGATATTAGATGTTACAGAATATTCTGATATTTGACGTCATGTGCAATATTTTTCACATTATCCATTTGAACAGCTGTTGCTGCATCTTTGGGCTTTTATTTTGAAGCGATTATGCATGGGAAGCTGTCATGGCAGGGGATGCAATGCACATCCATATTTAAGAAGTTATCTGAGGTTAATTGGTCTGATGTTACCGTTTATAACAGTCCAAAAGTCATATAATATGTCATAATCAACAAACCGTTTGTGAGCATGCTTTATTCTGAAAGTTTAACATATTACCTATTATTGCTATAACTTGGGAGGAAGGAAGGAAACATGTTATCCATTGGCTTTTTTTGGTTGTTTGTTTCACTCTCCTCTCTCCATTTATAATGATATATTTGTTGTGTGTTAAAAGCCTGCGAGGAAAGAACTATTTACAGCTGCATTCAACTTCTTTGAGTAATATACTCTGAAAACAACAATATTGACATCCCACACTAAGACATCTAGTGACTGTGAATAGATATGAATGTTCAATATATTCAGCAGAAGCTGTCTTTCCCGGGTCCCCACTGGTCAGCAAATGTGGAATATCTGGAAGATGTGTTTCTGAAAGGGAAGGACACAGAATTTGATGAATTCTCTTGGGAGAGGTCGCTGAAGAAATCTTTACAAAATGGAGTTTGCAGCTTGTTTTACTCACTCACTCCATCATGATTTTAATTGAGGTCAAAAACACTGTTGTCCCTTTAGAAAAGAAACAAAAACATCTGAAGCTCTAAAAAGCTCTGGTTTCATTCCGTTATGGAATTTATTTAAGATGTGTGTGTGCATTTTCTGGCTGGCACTCGCTGGCTCGAACGGGCATTTGAGGCTCGCTTCAATTGAGGCACATATGCTGCCTTAATTAGTTTCAGACTCACAACTGAATATGACAGGTGACAAACAGGGGTCCCCCCTCCAAAACCTCTTTCTCCTCTCATAACTCACCACCTGCTGGAAGTTAAGTGAACCTCTAAGGTTCCGTCTGGCTTCCACACGATGAAATAGACAGCGAAGTGTAATCAGTCGGGATTTTTCTCCTCACCTGTGACACAAATCTGATGGTTTTAATCAGTCTGAACAGCAAAAGCTGCTTGGAGTTTATTAAACTGAAGATTATTAAACAGGTCACCGGGTGGCTCACTTATTTTGAACATTGCCTTGTTGTGGAGTCATACTTTAGGGTCCAAAGTTGTTCAGCAGACCTACTGGCAGTTGAGCCATCAGAACCTGTATCCAATGACAGCAGCATGTCAGTTGCCATACGCTTCAAAGTATTAAGCTGTACTTACTTCTCTGGCTTCTTCTCGTTGAATGTCTAACCAAACGTTGCATACGAATTATTGCTAACTTAACTTTTGAGTCCCGCATATGCAAAGCTAACACTGGAGGGGTAGGTCACAGCTCTTTCGTCCACTGAATGAGTCACTGGATTTGATGGGTTGAGTGAAAATGTGGTGCCACTTGATAAATCCATACTTACAGGAGAGTATATAAATGTATACATTCTCAATAGCCCACATTTTAAACCCCACCTTCCATTACAACAGCATGCCAGATTTGTATTTTAGTCAAAAGTCAAAATATGAAAATATTGTATTATGTCTGCATGCATCACTGTTTTAAATATACATAAATTATGATATGTTTTAGTTAGAATACATTTGTTTTTTTTTCTTCAGAATCTCATTAGGAAATATTGGTAATAGCGCTGTGTGTGTCTTCAGAATTTTTTTTTTTTTTTAATGTCCTTGCTTTAATCAAAACTGCTTGCACACAAACTAGTGAGACAATTTCACATTAATCCAAACTGTCAATCATCCTCATCTGGCACCCAGCGCTGCTACCTGCTGGAATGATAACACCTGCTCCATCTGAGCAGTCCCTCACCAACTGCTGTCACATCATCGCTCACAAAGCGTCTTTAAACCTCTCACTACCAATTCAGCATGTTACCTATGGTAACGATATATAAAATGATATTGAAAACATCAGTGTTATTGTCAAGCAAAATTCATAGTATTCCTATCTGTCACTTATCTCCCAAGTTTTGCTAGATACACTGAGAGAAATCACGACACAACAGTTTATTTTGTGTTTTCTCACTCATTTTAGCCTGGAATCATGTTAACTGCTCCCATAACCTGTTTGGCATTGGAACCTATTAGTAGCTGTCTTCTAAAAACCAGTGTGTGCCCAAGTGTAGATGAAACATAAAATCTACAACTGGATATCTTAGCTAAATTAGGTATATAAATACATATCAGGCAGGTGTGAACGCACAAAGTATGCACTGCAATCACATCGACGGACTTACAACTTGAGGTGTGTCAGTGTTATTGGTTTAAATTGTCTGTACAGTGTAATGTAACAAGACTGGACAAGAGTTATAGCCGGATTAACAGCTCTGTGCCACATATTGCTGTTAAACCAAAATTAGCTTGTATATGCGAGATGAGTTGGACTTTCTATTTAATGTCTTTTGTCTGGTTTGTCACCTCGCTTATTTCTCATCTCCATTGAGAGTGGCACATGTGCAGTCCCAGTTAGGCAGCTGCAAGGCGCCGACACAGAAGCCCTTACATAGCAGTGGTTAGATTTTGTGACATCTTTTATTTCAGTCTTTCTCTCAAACTCCGACTGAATGATGTCTCAGTGCTATGCTGCTGAAACAAAGACGGATGGAAAAGTGTTAACAAGTCAACGTCCCTCGCTGAAACGCTTCAGCATGTCCAGGTGTTTCCATCACAGCTGACTGAAGCTGTAGCAGCAGTAGAAGTAGAAGTGATGCTGATGGAAGTTGCATTTACT
Organism: Acanthopagrus latus; assembly: GCF_904848185.1. Taxonomy (NCBI): domain Eukaryota; kingdom Metazoa; phylum Chordata; class Actinopteri; order Spariformes; family Sparidae; genus Acanthopagrus; species Acanthopagrus latus. The sequence continues at coordinate 21,295,435 of NC_051051.1, read as the reverse complement.
TTTGTGGACTTTTGGTTATAAAGCAAACGTATTAGTCAGCAGAAAAGTTAAAGGATCACAGAAGCAACTACAATTGATCCTCTGGGGATCTTGAGTGCCTTTGCCACATTTGAACCCATGTCATCCAATAGTTGTTGAGATAATATCGACTGAAGTGTTGGACAGACTGAACGGCCTTATGGTACTTTTACATGATGTTAAGTTAAGCATTAACATTATATACATTCTGACAGGGTTAGTAACCTTAGCCTTGTAAGTGAGGCAACAGAGAAGTAGCTAAGAGATGACTTTGGTTGACCCTGTCTGTCACATAACCCTCGCCTTGCATTTTGTGTCTGCCCCTTGAGAATATCCCTCATTCCTTTCGTTGACCCTAGAAGCATTATGTTGATAAGTCCGCCAGCTTCGCCTGTCTAATATGTATATCGTTACCGACCACAATGGGGAGAGAAGTGAGAAAGGAGAATGCTCAATAATAGCAGCTGTTAATGCAGAAGCCCATGGTCATGTGTCATTCTCGAGATAATGACTTCAGATACAGGTAACATGTTAATACCAGGTGGAAGTGTGAACTTTTCATAATGTTGTTGATATTTTAAGCTCCAAGCAGGCAGACGAAGCAGGTGGTGAGATTGAGGCTTGCATTATTTCTCCCGAGGTATGTGACCTGCATCTGCCTTGCTTTTGAATGCACTTATTATTATTTGCATTTAGGCTCGATGTTGCCATGACAGCGGCAAAGTCTTACAACTTCCATCCGAGACAGTCGTGCTGCTTCTGTTAGCTTGGCTGGGCCAGCGTTGACGTGGAGGACACCGAGGCAGAGAAAAGGAAACTTGGAAAATTCACAGTGACATATAAGGAAAGAGCTTTCAGCCATAGTATGGCATATGGGCTACATGTGTTCCTGAAATCAATACGATCCGTCTTCAGCTAAAATTGAATATCAATATCCAGTGCAAATGCAGCCCTCCCTTTTCTCTCCCCCTCTCCAGTGTGAGCTCCAGCCCCCTAAGCAAATGCTTCCTTCCGAGGCTTGGTCACTCTCTTGTGCCATCTTCTTCCCTTTTGTGGTAATCAGTCAGGGTGTTGGCAGGCAAAGCTTGAGTAAAAGTTGTCCCAATTTGGTTCCATGGTACTGTAACCAGGGATTTGTTATATTTGTTTGAAAACTCTATCAATTAACTACACCGTTATCATCATATATTAGACAGCCGGTACCGGAGATCTTCCATTGTCACTGGCTTTACTGGCTTTCAGTAGCACTGATCCAACTTCTGGCTATAATGCGAGCTGTATACGGAAAAGAGGAGATTTTCTTTTCCCTCCTGATGCCATCCATGCATGTAAGCTGGTCTGAATTTCCTTTGAGGTGAGGCTTGGATTAGAGGCTGACACCATGCAATCGGCCCTGCTAAAGGATTGTATTATCACTGCAGGTTTTTGTCAGCGTTGCCACACCAGACTGAGATTGTGCCACAACACTGCTGCTCAAAGACGGCCAAAATAGCATGACAAAGCAGGCAAACAGTGACTGTAGAGAACGTAGAGAATGTTCTGCCAGGCCTCCATCTTTACCTAATGGCTCGATTCCATTTTTTTCTCTAGCCATCACAGGTCTTTGTGACAAAGGTCAAACGTCACAGTGTTGTAGAATAACCAATCTCTGCTGTATGAATTAAGACCACGTCCTCACTGATTTGAACCATGTTTAATACACGTGGCCGTTTCTCTTATTTAAGTAGCTGTGATTAAACTATGGTATGAAACTTCAATTATAACAGTCCTTTTGAGACTTCCCTGACATTGTTTACATACATCCTCATTTTCCCTGGTGGGAGCTAGTCTTTATGTACAGTGAGAGCCTGCAGTAGTGTTGTCCACAGTTGAGCACTATGTATAGACAGTGCTTCGGCAAGAATATGGAGGAGCATATTTCGTCTGCACATCCTTACAAAAGAAGTGGTGTTGAAACCTCAGTGACATGGAGACCACTTGTGGGTCAAGCGGTGGCATTTGTCGTTTATGGCCGGTGCCGGGATAGGTGAGCCCGCAATTTTAGACTCACCATTTCAGCCTAAATAAGACAAATTTGCAGTAGGTCAGGATGCAAGCCAGTACACTTTACCTGCTGGTCTGTCCCACAACAGCAGCAGAGGACGTGTCAAAATGACTGAGCCACGGAGAGGGAAACTGCTGCACAGTCCACGAGAGCAAAAAACTTAACTAAACACAAGTGCAGGTAAAACACGAGGCGAAGTCAGAACCAGGGAACTAATGAGAAACACAGAAGATGCAGGGCTCACGTGGGAAAATAAACTGACAAAGACTAAGGGAAAAACACAGGCTTTAAATTCACAGAAACTAATTAAGGAATGAAACGTAGTTAAGAGGGAAGAAAGGCAGGAAAAGGACAAAGAATGCAAGTGAAGAGCAAAACATGACAAATGAGGATAGTACTTACAAAATCAACAGGTAATAACTAAACCAAGAACCCAAACCATGAAAGCAAGAGTGGGGGACGGCGCATTGAATCTGCATCCCCAGTCACGTACTTTGTGTTTGAATTTCGCACTACAGACTGTGGCGGCTAAATGAGCACGAGGGTCCAAGGCGCAGTGCATTCTGCATGGATCCGTGCATACTTTATAAAGGCAGCTGCGGTACGTTGCATGCAATTTTGAACCCAGCCTGTATAATCTGCCAGTCTGAAATTGAGGAGGAAAAATAACCAAGTAGTTATTAACCTTGACCAGTCTTTAACCGCAGTGGTGTCGGATGAGAGAATGCTCATACGAATCATATGTTACGAAAGGCGCTGACATCCTATGTTGTTGTTTATGAATAAGGACCCTGTCGACTTGTTCCCTGCATGCTAAAGAGGTGAGTGAAGGTTCAGATATTTACACGGATTCTTTCATTCGTTGATTTATGTAAATGCGTACAGTCAGCGAGGATTGGCTGCGTGCACGACCTTGACCAGAGAATGCACTACAGTCTGTTTACTGCATGTATGGAAATGCGGCCATTGTTTCAGGCTTCTTTTTCCAGGATTAGTCCCTCATTTCCTTGGCACAGTTCCTTCACCCAGGGCTGTCTGCTGTGTACACAGATCTACACAAAGCCCCCGATGTCATTTCACTGATACTATTCTGTCTCACAACACCAGGATACACACAGTCTCCTCTGTTGTTATTATCAATATACCAAGAGTGGCAGAGACACAGGACTCGACTTGAGGGAGTCAATTTAATCAGCGCCTTACATTTCTGTGACTTTGACCTTGACAGCATTTCTCTTTGGATGACTTTAACACAGTTTCACGTATTTACTTTCTGCTTTTTGACGATAAGTAATGTCATGTACTGTCACTCGCTTCTTTATAATGAACAAATCATCAATTGTCAGTCCGTTGTTTTTGACCTTATCTCTGTTAAAGTCAAGAGATTCCTAACACAAGGGAACGCTCAGATCTCAGGCTAAAAAAAATACATAAAATCATTCGACATGATCACACACACACGCAAAGCAGGCTTCTGGCCACCCTTCACAGCCACAAGCATAAATCCTGGGGAGTTTTTCAGCCGCTGTTGAAATGACCGAGGTTGGAGGCAGCTCAGTGACAGCGGGATGGGAGGAGAGTGTTGGCGGGGGTGTGAGGAGGGGGCTGATAATCGCACATGAGGGAAGAAAGGGCAGTCTGGTGGATGGAGGGAAGCTCCAGTGGGCCTCTTCTTTTTTTTTTTTTTTCCCCAAACACTGTCTCCATTAATAGGACTGATGTGCATCTCTGCAACAAGCTGCAAACTCATTTGGCCTTGGGAGCCATTGAGAGTCCTCAATGTGTTGGATAAGTCACCCCTGAGACCACTAAAAGCCATTATTGGAAGGTGTTTATCGAGCTAGCCGTGGCCTAGATACAGCGTAATATCCTGAGAACAGTTATAGCCCATAATTATATCACATTTTGGCTGAAGACCGGCCGTGATTAGATTAATGATGAATAGCTCCATCAGAAATAAAAAAAAAATGGTTCCTGAGGAGATGATGAACTATTGGCTTATTTCTGCAAGAAGCGGAAACATTTGGCCTCATTGTTTGGCATCAAAAAATTGATCAATATGTGGACAAAGATTTATATTACATGAGGATTACTACAAAAACATGAATACCAGCTTACTTTGTCTTCGTCTACCAGGTGTTAACCTTATACACAAGTCATGCTTTGGTCAAAATAAATATATTGTGTTAAAATATTGCAACAGCAGCAACATTCATTGATATTAAATGTATTAGCATGAAAAATTCAGGATTTTGTGACACATTGAACTGCCCCAGATTTAACAAAATTAGTGCTTCATTGTTTTTTACGTCAGGAAATTAAATGTCAGTCTTACGTTGCTCCCCTCGACTGACATAACTAATTGAAGCTATCATCAAAATCTGTATGGCTGAAGCAGCAGATAGTACATTTAGTACTTTATTTCAACTCTTATCAACTTATTATCAACTCTTTAAACAGTGGCCAGATTTTCCAGGTCTGGAAAGTGAATCCAATGTGGATGTGACCTTCATCTGCAATCTGTCTAACGGCCAGCTGGGGGCGACTCCACTGGTTTAAAAAATAATTCCAATCGTTTTTAAGTTTATGGGAAAAGCGAACTTCTCACTTAATTTATTACTTCAGTTAGCAGTTTTGTAATGAGTTTATGGTCTCAAATGATTTTGTTTTCAGTCTTCTTCAACACAACACGATGTTCATATTGGGTAAAATAGGCGATTATGTAGATTATGATTTCAGGTGTGGCTCCCTTGTGAGTGACACTGGCTATCGAATCTAAGGAAACGACTTACATGAAACCATGCTGATGATCGTCAGGCTTCTGAGCTTGGAGTGGATTATTGTGAGGAGAATCTGCTGGTTGCGTTATGAGTGTACCACAGTTTTTGGAGCTCGTCCCACAGGATATTTTGGCCAATGCTGCATTGATTTGATCCATATTTTATAAAATACCTGTCTCTTGAGATCCCCTCAATTTTCTGCTAGCAATTCTGAATTGCAGGCGTACCCTTTCAACATCACACATTATGTGGTTGAAATCCTGAAGCAGAGGTGCTTTGGGTTTTTACTGTTACTGTACAAGACATCAAAAATAATGAGGCCTCTGAATCACAGACAACACATTTCAGAATCAGTGATCGGGCTGCAAAGTCAGAAATATCTCTTAAATCACTGGTTATGTCAAAATTTTATGACATCGGTGTTTAACATTTTATTTTCAACTTTTTTTGACCCCTAGCTTTTTTTTTTTTTTTTTTCTTGGGCCCGGTGTTTTGTTTTGTTTTTTCACCGCCACCGCTGTCTCCTTAAAATGAAGAAGTTTTTGATGTTTTGAAAAAAGGCTCCATAAATCTGAGGCCAAGTTGCTCTGTATGTAAATGGTGAAGTGCGTTACCCGGGAGGCAAAAGATTTAACTGACATTTTTAAATAGGTTCAATGAATAGGTTCATTGGGACTTTAATTACATTCACTCTTTAACCGAGAGTGTTGTAGGCAATGGAAGTGGATTTTGACAAGCCAATGTGCTCTTATGACACCCCACCCACATAGCGCTGCTGTATTCCTGATTGTCCCTCTATCTGCAGGCAGCACGGGCACACCAGTAAAATCACTAATGCTTAATTAGCAGATTAGGAGATCCAATTAGCAGATCTCCTCTGTCTCAAATCAAGGCTCTGTCAACGTCCTATGAAAATGAGATACTCCACGTTCCCACTTAAGGTGGGCGTTTCTCCCCCTGCCAAAATGACCACTCTGGATTGACTCCTGCATGCTTTGTTTAGCCCCGTGGACACTTTGTGTGAAGCCCATTTGCGATTAATCATTTATAATTCAGTGAGACTGAGCTGTGTGTCGGTGTTCAGATATGTCCAGGCAGCACGGACATAATGCGGAAATATGAAGCTTGAGTCTAAAAGCCCCATGAGGGTCATGGCGAAAAAATATTTCAGTGCTATTTCTATAATGCTTTTTTTTGCCTTTTGTTCCTTCTGAGCCGCGTTAATATGGCTCAAACACACCAACCTATTTCGGCCATAGATTGCAAACGTATTTATAGGTTATACAAAAGAAATTCTCACCATAACGTTTATGGGGCTCCATAGATAGCAGTCCTGTTCTGAGATGAATATCTTGGGCTCCAGCAACAAGGAAACAAAATGTTTACCATAGCAAATTGGTGTTCACTAGACATTACCTTGTTGTGCTTTTTGATAATTTCAAGAACCAAATAAAAAGATCCAATCTTTGTTGTAAATAGTCGCTTTAAGACCTATCTTAAGGTTCTGACTCACAACCTTTTATGTATAAATTATAATCTTTAAAAAAGCTGTTGGACTGGATACGGAGCTTCTGAGGTGGTTGAGACTGAACCAAACAGGCAAAGTCCTGTAAAACTAAGACAATAAGCTAAAACATGCTTAAAATCTCAAGACAGCTGCAGACTTTGGGGATAATTGTGTTGACCTGATTGAAAAACATTCGGAAAGGCTGTCAAACTTCACTGGAAATCCTCCTCACGATCCCAGAATTCATTTTCATTCTTTAAACTATGTATGTTTATAGCTTTTTTTCCCTCTTATTTTATTAGTAATACCAAAACATTGTTACTGGTTTCAGTTTGATGCTTTACATTCATGAAAATAGTGACTTTTATGAAAAGGCCATCATTAGAATTGATTAAAATGTGCGATTATTTGATCACTTAAACAACAACCTGTGCGATTTGAAGTTCGTTTGCTGTTTAAGATGATAAAGAAAATAAAGGACTAACGTATTTAACTCTAAAAAAGTAATACATAAGTAACACTTACCAATATGCCATGCAAATGCTTTGTGTTGTCACTGGGTCTGAGTGAACTGAGAAACTGACAGCAGCTGTCATCCAGACACTCCTTTGACCCGACAAGCAGGCCTCTCTAAACCCTTTTTTATTTGATCGTTGACTTCATCACTTCAGCAGTAGCTTTTATTATAACTGTCTGGCAAAGTTCAAGACCCAACAAACAAGCGATCACTTTGATTTTGGGTAAGAGTGTGTGGGTGTGATGACTGAATCAAACTTTCATTTCTTATTCATTTTTTTAATCAAATCCACCTTAAAGAAGACTTTGCTGCTGTCAAACCAGGAAAAGAAAAAGAGGATGTCAGTCATGAAAACACACGCCACCGCAGCTAATTCTACAAAATCATCCTGTGAAAACAATGAACGTGGATTTAATTTTATTTTTTTATTCATTTGATTTCATTTTGTTGCACATTCGGGGCTGTTAGGATTTCAGGAGGTGTTTGCGTGAGAGAAAATAATTACTCTTTGAGTTATTTCTGCTGTTCCGTGTCACGTATGGACGTATTGTTTTTCAATACATACCATTCCACAGGTTCCTGACTTAATACAGTATTGCTTAGTTAGTTGGGCACATACGTGTTAATGAAGTGTCAGCTCCTACAGAGAGATGACAGGAATTTAAACTATTTTTAATTCCCATCCAGCAAATTAACAGAGTATGCCTGTTAATATTGGATAAAAAAAAGTATTCAAATAAATATACAGTGAATATCTTTTAGCCCAGTTGGTATGATACCTGTCAAAGTCAAGCTAATGGATATTTTTCCTGCTGCCATGAAGAAGGCTTTGAGGGAATTTCTTCAAATTTGGAACAAATGTCCACTTGGACTCAAACACATTTGTGGCCATTACTCAACAATTCATATGAGTATGACACATACTATGTGAAATTATAATACCCACTAAAGAATATGGTGTTTATTCAGTGCAACAGCTCAGGAACAGCTACTTCATCACTGCATGGAGGTGTACAATCATAATGTGGTAATTGACCTTTTTTTTATATATATATTGTGACTTGTTTTCCTATTTTTGGGAATTATTTATTTAAAGTATTTATTCAGGTATTTAAAGTAATTCCCAGATCTCAGCATTTAACTCATATTAAAGTGAGAACTTTCCACTGTAGTCGGAGTCACTCATATGATTGGTATTTAACGGTTCCCAGAAGATGATTCCTGCAGATTTTGTTGACCTATTGTTTGATCTTTGTGTCCTTCTCCATCATCTTGTCAGTACTCCTCTTGAAAAGCATTTGATGCCTGAATGTTCGAAACTGAACCTCTTTATTTTAAATTCAAGGTTCATTTAGCTCATATTCTACAAAACGGGATTGCATAAAGAATTTTTGGCAGCAGTTGAATTTATTCTCCTCAAAAAACACAAATGATATAGACTGATGTAGTCATAAAAATTAAAAATAAAAATTTTCAGGAGTCAGAAGTGTCTCAGCTAGAGGAAAGAAGCTGCGCTGTAGTCTGGTGGTATGGCAGCAGATACTTGAGTTTCTTTTGCCAGTTGGCAGCAGGGTGAAGAGACTGTGACTGGGGTAGCCTTTCAGACCGCTCACCTCACAGAATACCACTAATGCTTGGTAGATGGGTACACCACTAATGCTTGGTAGATGGGTACAGATGATGTTTTAATCACTCCGCTGTAGAGCCTCTCTGTCACCACCAGTGCCAGTTTGTCATGTTTCCAGTCAGCATGCTCTCTATTGCTCAACTGTTCAAAAGTTTGAAGAGATCTTGGACATCAGAATTTTGGCATCTGAAGTTTCCTCAAGAAATCCTTGCAGAGATCAGAAAGTTCCCAAAGATACAAAATATGTAGGCAGAAATTGACCATAGGACATCTAAAAAAAAATACTTTTTTTTTTTTGTTTGTTTGTTTTTTTTCGTTTTTCATGAAATGGTCATAAACAAGAACTATTGGATTCAAACTTTCCCTCTGGCACCACCAATAGGCCAGACTCTACATTTATAGCCAGCACTGGTAAAGCTCTCGAGGGCCAGTCTTTTTTTTTACTCAGGTTACTTAGGTGCACAAGGCAGATTCATTATAGGATGAAGCAGCCTATGATATGATGTTTAGACGTGTGTGCTTCGGAGACCTCAATGTTCTCCCCTCCCTCTTAAATTAATTTGAACCTGGGAAAGTTTGAAATAGACAACCCGAGAATGATTCTCTGCAGCCCTCCGAGCCGCCCCCCCTCCCTCCACCGCCCTGACCACACCAGACACACCAAACACACGCTCCATCACGTCCCCCAAAGCCAAAGTCCACATTAACATCGTAATAGGAAAGTGTGTTAAAGCACAGCTTCAGCAGCCTGACAAGAGCGAATTGGATGTCAGAAGGATTCCTGCTCAGTTTAATTGAATCTGCCCAGGACTAAAAAAGAAAATCTGAAGTCAAAATAACCTATTAGATCTATCAGGTAATGTTTTGTTGCGTTTGACAGATAGCTCTGCTCTGCCTCCCCCCACCTCTTTTGTTCCTGCAGGTTTGGTAATGCAGGAGTGTAGAGGTGGGCGGTAGCTGATGTTATCCATGATGTTTCTCTCTGTTTCTGTTATTCGTTAATAAATTGTGGCCTGCTCTTTCTGTTTCCTGGAGCTCACTCAGCAAATCCCTCAGGTGTAGAACTAGGCTAGAGGAGCGTGTGGAGGGGTTTTAGTGAGTTACTACAGCTAATGGATGGTGGGGGCTGCTCCACGTGGTCTGATTGTTAAAAACTGGCTGTTTGTTCAGTCCACTGACTTTACTTTTTCTTCCATTTCCTAGTTTCTATACAACAAGGTCTTTAAAAAAGACATTAGCTCAGAAGTGAGGGTCAAGTGTATGGCATAATGGTATCTTAATAAGCTAAAAGCAAAGAAAAAATGCATTAGTAATGTATATACATTACAGTGCTGAATTAATTCCAGCAACTTTCAGCCACATGAATCATCGCCCCACCACTCATCCCACTCACTTTGCCATACCATAGGTGGTGGTATTGATATAATCAAGTGCTCCTTCAGTGTGCTGTGATGGACCAGTGACATCCACAAACGCAGAGTAGCTTTGTGTTGTCATGGATTTCTACACGTGATCAATAGCTTTCAAATAGCATTAGAGCTACGAGCATCAGGGGCTTGTTGTCCAGTCCCAGGCACTTTTTTTAGCTTAAGGTTTTCCATGTTAATCGCCAGGATGAAATGTGGGACTTTAAGTTTCTGCAGACCAGTGATGCATTCACATTGTCATAGAAGGCTGCCAAGCCAGTGACCATAGTTCAGGACTGAGTTTCAAAATTTGTAACATTTGAAGACTTGATATTTGATACGAAGTCGGGACAGTTTCCAGTTATGTTTGTGAATACAAAACTGGATGTTTTAAGAAGACCATAGAACATTTCCAGCTGTGATCTGAACAGGTATTTTAAGTCAGAATGTGATATTTTACACACCCTGACAGAGTGATTTTTGCCCCTAAACCCAACCTGAACAGATGCACAATAATGACAGAAACATGTTAAATAGATAACAGACTTGAGTACATGAGATGCCTTTTTTCCAAAACACAGTTTGTATGAGTCCCAGTTTGTGTGTCGGCTACAGTGGCACACCCCTCTCCTCATTGCATATGCATTCAAGGGAGGATAGTGCAAATAATGTGAGACATGCTAACAGAGGTTGATTATGTATTCCAGTGAATAGACTGGGGCCAAGCTATTTGCCAGCATCAGTTTCACAGAGAAAATGCTCCCTGTCTGAATTTGAGGTGTAGACATAGTGCTGATGAGCCACAAGTAAGATTGTACTAGGAAAAGAAAAAAAACAGGCTTGTGTGTAACTGAGTACACACTATTTCCGTGTATAACCGAAATGAAGCAATTAGGCTATTATTCAATAACACAATATCTATTGTTAAAGCAAAGAAAGGTAGACAGATGTTTTCATTTGTGTTCATCAGAACTTGATCAATTATGAACCTTAAAATCTCTGCAGGATTTGTTTTAAGTGAAAGTGTACCTCGTTAAGAGTTAGATAAATGCTGAAGATTATAATGTCGTTTTGTAAGAAATATTTTTCGTAGTACTAACAGTTTTTTTGTTTTGTTTTTTTTTTCTCAGATGGGCTGACCAAAGTAATTATTTTGTCATCAAGACCACTACGTTATCATGTCTTTTCAGAGCTTAGTGATCATAGAAACTCACCTGCACTGGCAGACTGCATAATGAGCTCCTGCTTTAGTAAATCAGGCGCTGGATACACACAGATTGCAGCCACAAATGTAATAAAAACCGCAGCCCACAGTCGTGCAGCGCCATTTTCTTAGTAAATCTGACCCTGAGTGATTTCTCCCAGTCCAGGAGGAATATGGTAATTCCGTTCCTGCTCAGTTTAATCAGTTCCTGATTGCAATCTAACCCGTTATTGTTGTGGCAATTTTGCAGAGTGGTTATTAAAATGTCAACCAGATAAAGAGGAGGCAAACTGGTCTTCTGAGAATAACTTCTTGTTACCTTTTGTTTGTCGGAAATAAAACAAACAGTACCAAAAGAACACATACAGCAGAGCATGTGTTACTGTATTTATGAAGCTATGAATGCTACAAAAAGTAATGGAGCAGAGCAAGAAGTCAAGCTTTTAATATAAACAGCCCAATCCAGTAAGCACACATTGAGACTATTAACAATCAACAAAGTGTAGCGGGGGGGGGGGGGGCGTGGAAGCCCATTTCTGTGGTGGGCCATGGAATTATTTTCATCCCCTGAAGGGGGAATGTCCGAAAAGGTTTGGAAAACTATTGGGTTAAAAGATTTGATGTGGATAAGTTAACCTGAGAATCTGGGAGTTGGACATTATTACAGTGGGACCCATGTGAGCAAGTTTGTCCACCAAAGACACTGATTTCCTTGTGATTATCAACCAATGAGAATCCACACATCCGACCAACAGCTTTCAGGTGCCAGAGTGAAAGATAAGTCACCACAGAGTCGTCTCTCAACCTCAGTTCTGAAGGCCTTTCTTGAGTTTTGCATGTCTTAATCATTATTATTTTTTAATGTGTTTATTTCCTCTTGTATCTTTCTTGTTTAACGCAATCTTTAAATCATATCTCATGAGAATATATTCCGTTAACAATGGTGTTCGTGAATACTCCATGAATGAATTAATTTGAGTGACCTTGTCTGATTCATTACACTTATGGGTGTTTATGGGATAAATCATTCTGTCTTTTATTCCTCTAAATTTAATTGAAATATATTACTTTTCTTGTAATCGCTGCCTTGAGATGCCACTTTTCAAGACTCTGGAGGGTTTTAGGCAGTCCTCATTGTATGTTTTTTCTTATTGTACATTATCTATTTTTACAGAAACACAGACACAACAAAGTTATGACCCCTGCAACAAGTCAACCACATGGTGACACATCTTTTCGGTCGTTTGAGTTAATGGCAGCTACATGTTTCAGTGTGGACAAAGCAGCAGTTCTCAGGCCCTGCAGCTCCAAAGTCTCTGCATTTAAATAAAGTCTAATCTACATCTCCATCACATTTAACTGTCAGACATCTCAGGAGGGATGTTCTGGCTGACTGCTTTTCCCACAATGTCACACTGAGTGCTGTTATCCATCCACATTGAGTTTGCTCTGCTTGCAGATTCACGGGCTGGAGAAGGAGCGCCCAGAACAGTGGACCACGCGGTGATCGGAGGGGTGGTGGCTGTGGTCGTCTTCGCCATGCTCTGTTTACTCATCGTCTTGGGGCGCTACTTTGCAAGACACAAAGGTAGGCTGATTTTAAGATGCACTGGGCGAGATTATCGTAGAGTGGGCCTAAAGAGAAGTGCATCCAAGCGCCACTGTGCCCATCAGCCTTAATGAAACCATGGACAGTAGCCGAAAAATAGTCACCATTCACACAAAGTGACAAAGTAAAGCAGCAGTGAGAAAAGAGTGTTGGACTCACCAACACTGATTGACAGATATAAACCGGTGCAATCTGCCAGTAACACACCATCCCACCCCTGTGCTTTACCACCATGTTACTATAGTTGTGGAAAATCTGAGGTGTGTGCGCTATGAGGATTCAATTGGCTCTGCTGAGATTTTGACTAACAGCCACCTGGCAAATCAAACATTAGACAGGATGCACAAACTGAGTTGGGACGATAAATATAAAAAAGCCCAGGGGGATACTGTACGACTTCACCAATCAATCTGTTATTTACACAGATTAAACCAAATACAATTAAATTGGACAGAATCTGCATCTTGAATGAACTCACTTTCCAATTCTGAGTCAGTTTTGGAGGAATTATCGCTGCACACGGCGCAGCAGCAGAATCCAAAAGTCATAGGCATCACAGTCGAGCCATATGCCATGCAAAACTTAAAAACAGAGAATTCTCAGAAAGAAGAAAAAAGTTGAAACATTAAAACTTATGGCCATATCATGAACCTTTGACATCAGTAAATCATGTCGAAGAATTTCTCACTTCTCAGTGTTGAGATCTATTAAGGTCATCAGTAAATAACAGTGGATAAAAATACCTCTGCCGCCAGCTGTTCCTCCTACGTTGGAACTCTGTAGACTTTATCCCTCACTTTGTGGATTAAAGTCTCTCACCGCGTAAACCAAATAGTGAAACAAGATAGATAATGGAGCATTTACATTAAGGAAATCAACAAATCGCATGACTTTAAAATATATACATATGACAGAGTTGGAGCCTGCCCTCTTCAGGAAACAAAAATCACGTGTAGACGCATGCTGCACAGCGTAGCCTGACTTGTACCCCCCAGAAATGAAACTGCATGTCCCAGCAAAGCAGACCACAATGACTGTAACTGGTCTGGTTGGTAGCATGGCATTTTCCATTGCAGTTGTAATACAGGGGACTGTGACCTGTATTTCAACAATAAACACACCACCCTCTTCAGCTGTTGCAGTCCTAACCTGGAGACACAGCTGCGAGCTGAAGAGGTGGGTGTGTTTACCGGGGAAAGTACAGCTGGCTATCTGCTTACCACCACCAGCAATGCAGACAGGCTAGCAGATATGTAAGTTCTGACTACAGCAACCATAAATCAGCCTTATGGGTCATAATATACTTTGTTTTGGGAGATACTGACAAACAACCCATTCAGTCATTTAGTCATGAGAATGTGTTAGAGAACAAATATGATCTGGAAAAATTAAAAAAAAAATAGTTCTGCATTTTTCAAATTGTTTTAATCTAATTATATTTTTTAATGCAATACCTTAACATTTCTAAGCAGCATGCTGCTTGCCTCTAAAATGCAGACTGATCCATCAGGCTTTAATCTTCTTTACCTTGTTTCTGTAAAAAGCTCTTTTTAAATCCTTGCATGGATGAAAGCTAAATAATGGAAAGACAGTTATTAAGGCTACGGGTTACTGATGGTGGGTAAAATTGCATTTTTCATGCAGTCCCGCTGAATACTATAACTCGTCTGCTGCCCTCATAACCAAGAAATAATTATAATCTATAACAAATTTCACACTTTGATATTTCCTATGCGGGAGGAAATGGAACCGGATACATTAACCAGTTTAGAAAGGAAATAGTTTAAATAAGGCAATTTGAAGGTGTAGAAGAGGCATTTCTTATTTTATGGTGATGCTGAACTCAGTGTTTCGCCTCAGGCTTCTGTCCAGGAGATTAATGTTCAGGTAAAAAAGATTGGTGTTTTGTGCTGACTGATCTTAGTGGAGAGCCAAACAGTTGAAAGTGTGATGAGGTTCATGATATTTTCATCATGCATCCACTGACACTGACATGACTTATTAACACTCCAGGGCTAAGGCACTGTCAGCAGATGAACCCACAATCAGGAGCAGTTCTAGGGTCAGTGGTGATCCGGGACTCAGCATGGATATCTTTGAATGAGTCTGGGGTCACATGTTCATTGATGCATGTTACAATACATATAAGCACCTTATGAAAAAAAGGTTTAGGGTGCTAAAGTTTAGTATACTTGTTATTGAGAGTTTGCTGTTTAGAGGTGAACTTATTTTCTACCATGTGGGAAGCAGTCAGGATTTAATACATGTAAACCAGCCATAAAGATCAGTAAAGATTTGCAGATTTTAAAGGATATTTCCAGTTTATTACAACTCTGATACCTGGATCTGGGAATGTAGCAGTGCTGCCAAATAAAAGTGTAACAGGTCAACAAAACAAAAGCAGCCAAACCACCAAGTAAGCCAAACTTATTAAAGTATCAGTTCACCCGAAATTAAAAATTCACTCTCAAGCGGATGGGTAGTGAGGTAAAGTCTCGTAGTCTATAAGAGATTCACAGAAAAACAACGTTGCAGCATTTTGTTAAACAATAGAAATAGATGGGGACCTGTTTTGAACAGTAAATAGATATTCGAAAAAATAAATTGCCTTGGGAGTGGACAGGCTGTTTACAACATAATGGTGTAACCAATTGTGCAAGACAATAGTCTCACCACCTATTAAGTGTTAACAATCTGGCTGCTCATGTTTCTGATTTTGTTGTAGCGAAGTTACCGTGTTTCCAGATTTCGGTAATTTCTTTGACAAGCATAAAGTTCTCGTCACTGATGAAAGTGATGGTCAAAGGCTTCTGAGTCGTTGTCACCGTGCCACTTCTACATTTCATTCAGTATGAAATAGCAACGAGATGCAAACACACAAATGAAATGGAGGCCACTCTAACTAATGGCACACTGTGAGTAGTAAGCTGTTAAAAGTGCAGCAGACGCCAGATGAATATTCATAAAAGAGCAATTATGATAGCTAAGAAACAAAAGAGAGATTTTTTATTTTACATTCATCCAGAGAAATGTTGAGATGTAACAGTGGAGCCAGAGTAACTCACTGAGAAAAACAATTCAAGTGGAATTTCTGGTTGTTGAGAGTGAATATTCACAAAACACTCACCTGAAGGAGAAGGGTGTTATGGTGGCTACGGGGGCGGATTACAGCATTACGCTGATATGACTGTTCAAACCGACTCTGCATTGCCAAAATTCAGTAACAGATATATGATGATGGCTGCCCAAAGGAATGTAAAAATGTCAGATTTTTTTTCCTACTATCCCTAAATTTCTGACATTGAAAAAGGAAGGAATAGGAATTGGCTCCTTCTTACATGTAATCCTGACACATTTCATGTCATAGAACACCACTGAACACTGTTTCCCCCTATTCTAGCGGCATTCATGCTTTTATTTTCCCCCAGCATTTGACAGCGCCCTTCCTCATCCAGTCTGGAATATTGCCTTCGTTATCAACCTCTGAAACACGATATGATGTGAATAAATCTCGTAAATTAAGTTTGAAGTGGCTTGCTGGTTGTTGTTTTTTTTTCTTCTTCTTCTTTTTTCCCGCTGAACTTGACAAGGTTAATTTGAAGGTGCGAGCCCCGCTCTTCCTCGCACTCGAGATCATTTCAAAACCCTGATCCTCATGTGCCAATCTGGAATGAAAAAAAGAGGGAAAATGATGTATAATCTGAATATTACAGCCTGCTGGTGTTAGGTCTGTGCAAACGGCCACATGGAGAAGGATTTGCATAATTAGGTGGTGTGGGATGTAGAGCCACACTTTAATCTTTTGTATCATCTAAGCAGCAGGCTATTATCCAGTCCGTGACACTGTCCTTCATCCTCTCCTCCTCCTCAGGTACCTACTTCACACACGAAGCCAAAGGAGCAGATGACGCAGCAGACGCAGACACAGCCATTATCAACGCAGAGGGTGGCCACACCAACTCGGACGAAAAGAAGGAGTACTACATCTAATCAAAACAGGACCCCTCACTCACTCTAGTGTCCTCTTTGGGACACCGAGCTGTTTTTGGAGCCGGGGCATGGTAAAGAGAGGGAGGGGAGGGGGGGTTCGATGATAGAGGGATTTGATGGTTCAGGGTCACGTTTAGTGAGAGTAGAGGGGTCGAGGAGTAGAAGTGAGATGGGGTTTTACAGATGGTTTTAAGCCGTTGTTTAGTCTAGTCTGCAGATGTAGATGGAATGTTTTGTGTGTAAAAAAAATCTAAAAAAAATCAAAAAAGGACAAAAAATGGGAGGGTTTTGGGTTTTTTCGGTACACCGGGACGGGGTTGGGGGTGGGACGGGTGCGCCAGACGTTGCCAGAAATCACTGTAGAGAGCTTCACCATTCAACACCTCCCTAACTGCTGGTACGAATTTTATTTAGTTCAACCATTTGCAGAAAATTCTGTGCCTTGTTCTATCCATACTTTGGATTTGTGTTGATCCTCATTTGCATAACCTTGTTGCTCCCCCCCGCCCCTTTTTTTTCCCCGTCTCATCTCTCCCCATTCGTAAATATCAATGTGCTGTTGGCTTTTTGTATGAGAGTAAAACTACACAACCACTTTATTCGTTTCTCCAAATGTGTCTGCACACACGCATCCTCTCCTGCATAACAAAAACTCTTTCCAGTATACTGTGATTTGTCTCAAGCCATTACTTCCCTCTCTTCTTTTTTTTTTTTTTTTTTTTTTCCCCTCCCTGAAGTTTTGACAGCTCCAAAAATGCATGGAATGCTTTACATATCATTGTACAAAGGACATAAATGAGAAACAGGTTTGATGTACTGTATGTGCCCTCCCCGCCCCCACCCGAACACAACCGCATTTAAAACATAATCAAAAAGAAGGCAGCAAAGGATAACATGAGATGATTTTATCGGGCTCATTCAGTTAATTGATATTTTGCTGCCTCGGTTTGTCTGTCCAAGCAAATATACTACTGCCTCTTAGACAATTATCTTTCTTAGTAAAGAGAAGTAGTACATTATTTTTCCTCGCTGCGTTGCCATTTCATTATTTTGATTTTCCTCTTCTGTTCAGAACTATTTTTCTTTTATTTGCCTGAATGGAAGCCCTGTTTTCCCACCGGCTTTTATTAGTAGAGTGGTAATGATGAGATTCAATTGAATTCCATCTGCTCGCACTCTAGAATATTTTTTCTTACAAATGGGAAAGTAACAACATGTAAATTGTTTTAAATTTCTTTCTCTTTTTTTTTCTTCCTTTTTTGGCAGACGCTCAGTCAAGATGCCTCGGTAATAAAAGGCTGTTGAAAAAAGAAAACATTTGGTGTTAATATTGGCCGACCAGCAGCCGGAAAGATGCTGGTGTACTGTACATAATTTTAAAAGAGAAACAGCCTTAACCAAACTCCAGACAGACAGCATCCAATTTATTTTAGGAAATACACGAATCATAAAAAAAAAGGCCATGGCAGTCCAGGTTCTCCCATCTGAGGGTTCATGTTATCTCACAGACACATAATCCAATGTAAATCAAGCCAACTGAGTCACAGCTGTATTGTACACTAATCCTTACTAAGAAATATTTTTTACAACTTACTAGAATTACAATGGAGTACCTTTGTGGATTTTATCGTATCACGCTCATTGTGAGTTTTCGTCAAGATGTAACACGAGCAAACGTTTGGGGAAATCTTCAAACCGAAACGAGAGACAGGCCAGTCTTTCCACTTCCATCACACCTTCTTCAATGTATCTTTTTTGCTTTGACGCAGCAGCTTGAGTGCTTGATCATTTGACAGTTTTTCTGCATGTGTGTGTACCTGCTGAAACCCATTCTCTTTGCTTCTCGATCCTGCTTTATGTATCACCTGCCAAAACCGAACGAGCATCTGTTTTGCTGTGCCAGCTGGGGAGCACTGAGGAATGCCAAAAGTAATTAATTGTTTGTAACTGAACTTAATACACGTGTTGTGCCACGTGGTGGTTAATCCCATGGGCTGCATTAATGCCCTGGCTTCTTATCGTGGCAATGAGGGTCTATTCATGGCATTGTTTGTCATTATTATGTGTTCACACAGCAAGCAGCTTCCTTAATGAGTCCTTGCTCTATGTGACAGGTGTGGGTGGGCTGAGTCTACATCTTCAAGTTCTGAAAACCCAAAATTAATTGGACAAACATGAATCATGTCAAATTAGAAAAGGAAAAAAATGTTGCTTCTTACTTTACTAACTGCCTGATGATGGTGACTCATGCTGGCCCATACAGTTTCTTGCCCATTTGTATACAATACTTTTGGGTGTATATTAAAAGCAGATGACGTGCATTTTACACATTTTATTGTCGTACACAATGTTTAATTCTTTAATGAACTGCATCACTATGTACCGCTACAGCGATAACAGTGTTGCAATGATTATGAAACATTCCATATTAAATATATAACATAAATACGCTAAGTGATAACTGTTTCCATTGTATATTAATGCTTTTAGCTAAGTCCCATTATGAGTCTCCACGTATAAGTTATATTTATGATTGTATTTTAACTTCTTTAGGGTACAGCTGCCTTAAAAAATTGGGCTTTTTTATGGTGGCTGACAGACAACTGACACATAGAATAACACAAATAATGAAGACATTTGTTGAGTTCTCTCAGGCACTGTGCTTTTTGTTCAAACTATAACCTTTGGATTTGATCAGACGATGCATATCAATATCCATCATGTCCCATGATTAAACTCACTTTTTCTGAAAATGTCACTAGATGCCTCTTTACCGAACACTTTGGGAGATTAATGGACTCTTTCTGACTTGGGTTGCTTGCTGTGTGGACACTCACACCCAAGAACCAATATTTTATTGATATGTTAACGCATTGATTGTGCAGCTCAGAGTGCAACACATTAACAGTGTGATAGCTTTAATATCATAGTCATGCATGAAGACAGCATTCAGTCTTTCCATATTGAGGTTTTGGGGTTGTTCAAATGCAGTTTCAGAAGGTTCCTGTGGAGTGCATTACGCATATTACACTTTCCTGAGCATCTGTGCATTCTTTAAGTCGTTAAATATATTTTCTGCAGGTGGGCTGGGTGGGTGCTGTGGACATATTTTTAGCTTTTCCATTGGATGGGGCCGCTGTAGATGTGAGCCGCAGGAGTGACGTTGCAGACAAAGATCAAAGATGCTGTGTCCAACTCTCTCTAACTGTTTTATTCTTCTGTGAAAAACTTAATTTAAAAAAGTTCTGTACTCGCAAAAGGAATTACCACTAAGTTAACACTGTATGCTGATGACACTGTTTTGTGTTTGTTACGTGGACGGGTGGGGGTGGGGAAGGGTTCTGATTAGGTTAGATGTTTTACGGTCTGGTGTCTGATGAAACTATTAACTGACTTGTTATCGTTGCTTTATGGATCACAGAGCAGATGTCACTTCATTTGTAAGACTGAGATTGTGTGATTTGTAATTTACAGTGAGCACTATTTCGCTTCAGTGACATGTGGCAGCTTCCATTTAAATCAGACTTCAAATTATGTACTTGCCAATAAAGGAATAGAACTGAATATTGTCTTCTCCCTTAAGGCTAATGCATTAATATTTTATTTGTGAATATTGAACCTTTTGTGGGTTGGAACGGCAGGAGTGTTCTTCCAAATGTTTTATTTTCAACAAGAGTGTTTACGCTCCCAAAGTTCCAACATCTAAGCAAAGCAACATGAAAACAACCTTTGGAATGGTAAGGATTCAATTTGAAGTAAATAGCTGAATGATATTTTAGGTTACTGTATGTTTTATTTTCTATGAAATGCCCCGTTAAGTAAAATATGAATTTACAGTGTAAATGATGTAGTTTTCTCCACATTAAATTCTTTTGATATTGTCCTGTCTCTGGTTCATGCGTTGCTGACCGATGTGACTGCATCTCAGGTAGAATGCTAAGTTTAGGCCCCACCCATAAGTGACGTAGATGCAAGTACAATGCATCCTCATCGAATCAAGTGCAACACATTATTTTAGATCCAAGAGGCAAAATTGTTGATATTTTGCATATCTGTTGTACATGTTTTATGTATTTTCCTTAATATTTGGTGCACTGTAAACAATGTGTTGAGTATTGCTTTGTGTTGACATAGGTCATGAAGAGTACACTGTTTATTGGAATGACGCAGGATCAGAAAATTGTTGTGGCTGTACTACTGTCACCTTCAACGCACCACCGCCTTTGGAAGCTTGTTTGATTGATTCCCGAAAAAGTTTTGATTGTTTCACCAGTCATTGTTTTTAGATTGATTCTTTTTGTCTCTCTGCTGTTCTTGGGAAATGTTAATGTGTATTAATGGAGAAAAGGAGTTCCACATTCCCATACACATTTTGTATTGGTTCATAAATAGACATTTTTACAAAAACAATGAAGAGTTCTTGTCTTAATAAAAAAAGAAAAGATATTAATGTCCAAAATAATCAGTGTTGGTATTATTTTTCACTCTAAATGTTAATTTATTATGGCGATGCACTGCAGGTAAATGGGACAATTGTAGACTAATATGAACACACAGAAACTCAAACTGTCATCCTCAGTCACCTTTTGCAGATATGAAGCTTGATTGCCTCAGCAGTTGATTAAAATATTCTCACATTTTGAAATATTCTTAGAATTTGTGAATTACTTGGTCAAAAAACTGATTTCATGGATGATGAAACTTTTCACTGCCTCCTGCTTTGACACACCATTGTAAGGCAGTCAGCACATTTTTTGGACAAGATATTCTCCAGAGACGTAACCCCCTGAACCTATTTACTGCATTGGACTGCAGCGTAAGACATACGCATTCTTTAGGAGTTTTAAAGTTTCACCCAATAACATTTTAGAAATAATAATTTTGATTGGTGTGAGAGATGGTGTCTCATCTGAATAAAATGTGTCAGTATTTGTACTTGAAATTAAGAATACCCTCACTGGGTAGCTGATTGAAGACTGACAATAATTCCCATACTTAAGAACATTGATCAAAATGTAAATTAATAGAAATTCAAAAATATTGATACATAATTGTGTTAATGTTATTGTACCCCTTTTGAATCTGAATAGAATCAAAGTTTGACGTGCTGATCTATAGTCTGAATGGGCGTGGCTTGAACAGGAAGTGGGCACCGCCAATCCGTGGTCGTTATTTTGAGCCTGAAATTTATATGGGTTGATCTTAAGTTGCTATATTCATTATTTGATAGAACCTATTTATAGAACAACCCCAGACTTTACGTTGTGATCAGTGTTTTTGATCACAAGATTAGAAGTTTTTTATAAACTTAAATAAATAAACTTAAGCATGTTACCCAGTGAGTATGATAACTGACACATGAAAAGTAGGCTATCTGTACCAGACACTCATTTCACCTAGTGCCTGGAGGCTTCTGCCCCTATTGTCTACACAGGCTCAGCTTCCCTTCACCTTATTGTTGATCATGAGACAAAGAAATGTAAGCAGAGAAACTGAATTGGTATATTAATCCACTTCCACTTATTCTCTTTTTTGAGTGTGAAGAGAACCTTGGCAGGCGCGGATGTCATGAATTCTTTATGCACATGCATAACCTGATGTGAACATGCAGTATAAAACAAGCGCTTCTAATTAACACAAATATAGGGTAATATCCTGAGGAGCGCCGTGAAGGCTTTAATAAATTCGACGAGATTTATCCTCTGAAAATCAATCTCTGCTTCCCCGCACGATGAGCGCGGTGAACCTTTTTAACCAGCTTCTTAAATAAATGGAGATAGTGTTATTGATTTCGACACAGTGGATGGAATTGACGTGAGGCGAGCCATCCGTCATAAAAGAAATGTATTCCACCATTCATATTTAATGTTCATGAGTGAGCCTTTACTTTGGACATTAACACACCTGTAGTATTCAGTATTCAGCAGATGAGACGAGCAGAGGAAGATATTATCTTTTTAATTACATTTTCACCTCAGGCTCTCATTATACCTCAAGTGCTGTACATAATGAGCCAACATCTTAAATAAGTAAGGGTGATACCGCTATTGATTAGAACGTGAAGACCAGAGGCAAGCTATCAGTCATAGAAAATGCACTCCTGGCTTCATGTTTTATGTGTGTGCCAGTTGGCCTCTTATAGACTAATTTCTCAATATCCTTGAATAACTAAAGCAGAAAGAAATCCTATTCATTACATTTTAACTGACTCCATAACAGCAAATGGCTGCACTTAATAAAGCCAGAGTATAATCATTTTTACGGTATGTGTCCTTGGTGATGGTGTTTTGTCTCCGATAATGAAAAGGTCGGCGCTGCAGTCTTGTCTTTATGTGTTAACCTTGCATGCTCAAAAGGTGAAAGCTGTGATATCCTGAAAAGGATAATATATTATTTATCCATTACGAGTGCACTGCAGCAACCACATTACTATTATGACTAAGTGTGAGCCAGCCACTCTTTTGATCCAGATCTAATGAACTCTGCGTAAAAAAAAAAAAAAAAAGTGTTCTTGTTACCACTCACATACCATTCAGGGATTCAGCGCCTATTCAGAGGCTTTCAAGATTAGGAGGCGGTGAAGAGGCTCCGCAGAGCAAACCTTTACAGCCTGACATCAACAGGTGTACCAGGAGTGATTATGAATGATTTACTGATTGGGAGACCGTAAGGGGCAGAAAAGAGGCGACCCATAAACCCTTGTGGTAATGGCACTCAGGAAATTAGGCCACCTGTAGCAGCAAGCAACAATTAAGCTACTTGTCCTTGTCCAATCAGACCAGGTCCCCATTATCCACAAACCAACACTTTCAAGTCTCCTGGAAATGAGATTCAAACACCACTAATTTGTTTTGGCAATTACGTCCGGGGAGGAATCGCTCAGTTTGGCAGGACTTTGATGTAAGAGACCAGGGTTTGTTCTGAATGCATTTAGAATTTGATCAAATTTAACCAAAATCTTTTGCTAGCCATTCCTTTTTAGTTTTATTTATTTTATCATATAAACTTTGTGCAACAATACAGACAATAACACTGCCTCTGGGTTTTTAGATTTCTCCTCCTGTGCTGATAGGGGGAGCATCATGCATCAAATTACTCTCTCCACTTCCTGTCTTTGTGTTATTCGCCGCACTGCTTACCCTCTGCACCTGCCCTGCATCAGCCTCATTAGCCCCGTCCTGTAACCTGTGTTTCTCCCAGCTTATCAGCTCCTCCCCTGCTCTCTTGTTTCCTCCACTCACCTGTGTTTGTTCACCTCTCTCCACCTGCACCTCATCCCCTATTTAGTTCAGTTTGTATTTAAAGGGATATTCCGGCGTAAGTTTAATCCATGGTTTAACACACCATGACAGCGAGCAAGACCGCCCCCCCCGAGAGATTTCCAACTGTTAGCTAATGTAGTTTTAGCAACCTCAGAAAAGACCGCACAATACCAATACACTGCAGTCTATGCCTCCACCAATAAACCGCCACCAAAAAGTCACTCATAGCTACAAATAATGCTCAGAACTGCACCAAACTTCAGCAACAGTACAAACAGGGTCCCAGCACATAGTTCGAGGCATCAAACATCTGCTAGCTTAGCCGGATTTCTACTGAAAAGAGAACACAGCTCACCACTCTGCTGCAGCAGTGTGCTCGTTGTGAAAAAGGCCTGAAAAGTCAGGTCCAGTCTTTAGTTCAGTCGGTGTTGAGTTGTCTGTTGTGTATTCCCAGTCCAGATGATCTGTCAACCTGTTCATTTGATTTACTCTGGAATGAAGGTCTGCCTGCAGTCTCCTCCATTTGGATGCATGAGAATAAAGTGCAAGAGGGCTATCCCACTGATTTCAGCCTCCTTGCTTGGACTTCACCCATCCACGAACTCAGCTTCATTTTGATCTCAACGGCACACACGTCTGACTATGTCTTGCACAATTGTGACTGTATTGTGCTGTCCACGAAATCTGTTCACAGACAGACATCGTATAAACACCTGCCGGAAAACTCAAAACCGCTCCTGCTAGTTCACAGTAAGACGAGTATCCAGGACCACATTTTGCCATGATGACACACAGGTGAAAACAATATCAGCCAGCACTGTTCTGTGGTGATGAAAAGAAAAGAGCAGCGTTTTGAAAGGCAGCCACAAGGAATCACTATACTATTCCAATAGTTCTTAGGTATACTTGTAGTCATATGCAGCACGTACACATACAAATCCCGTACCTCCTCCACGACCTTGTCCAAGCATACCCAGGTATTTTTAAAGACACATTGTTTTCCTCCTCTGGTTTCAAAGAAATTCCCATCCACTGCATTGAATGCAAACATAGGCCTTCAATGGCATGTCAAGGCAACAGGTGGAGATATAACCTTCTCCATAAGACCACATTGGCCAATCAGAAAGCTGAAAAACAACAGAGACCAGCCAAAAAACCCTGTTTTTTCTGTCTACACATAAACACTAAAAATGGTGTTTTAGAATATCTTCACCCTGGCAGGAGTTTCCCAAAAGCTCAGATTTCAATGACCTGAAATGTTGTTTTTGTTGGTACGAAAGGCCAAGACGCAAAGAAAAGGCTTTGTTTTAAGAAATATCTGTGTGTGTACAGGGCCCAAGGCGCATTTAATGTAAGCCAGAAAAAATTTGCTGGTTATACTTGGGACATTATTTACCACAGTGATCATATTTTCAAAGCCAGGGCGCCCTGATAGCTCACCTTGTGCAGTGGATGACCTGCAGTATGAAAGGAGTCCTCAGCTGGTGGTGGTTTCACTTCTAGCCTTTCTCTGCACGTCTCCTCCCATTCTCTCCTCTGTTTCCAGTCACTCTCTACAAAGCCCCAAAAATAATAATAATTTGTAAATACGTATTTTCAAAGGCAGGAGTTGCCATCATGGCAGAAGCCATTCTGTTAACTCGAGGCTCTGTGGCTTTCAGTTGTGTAAAATATGACTGGCTTTTACAGATCTTCTCCTATCCTTGATCCTTGCCCAACCTTGACTAGCATGGACAACTTTTGCCTCGGCAGGACCATCAATTCATAGGTTTTTCCAATTCATTCATAAAGGAACACACAGTCCTGTTGCAAATGAGTAGGATAGGAAATTAATTTTGCAGAGATGCTGTTGCAGTATTTGGTGGATAAACATGTCAAGAGAGAACAAAGGCTCCAGACAGTTTTGTGTACAGATACTGCAGTACACATACAGAATACTGTCCTGGTCTTACTCCCTCTCTGCCCCTTGTCTCCTCTGAACACATCCCTTATTTTGCTTATATCTGTAGCTGTAATTAGGATAATAAATACGTTTTTCCCGCACTTAATATTTAACAAGCTGTGATACTGTGTGTCTTATGATATTCTCAAATCCATATACCATCATATTTATACTGGACTGAGGTTCTTTTACTTTCGGGTTTTCTCTTTCTTTTCTAAAGAACATGTCTTTATTTCCTGCATGTGTTGTTTAGTTCTTTATTAAGCCCAAGGCATGAGACAAAGATGAACAAAGTACCCATATTTCTTCTCTGGCCTCGACACTTAGAAAGGAGTTCTGTATTTTATAACATCAGACTACAGATGTGGACACAGTCAGGGTCATCTGACAAATACTGTTCAGCATCCCCCTTGTTTTCTTCCATCCTCTGACTAACAGCAGTTGCTGCAACAACAAACCCAGAATTCGGCTTTCTTTTTTATTTTTTATCCGGACACCTTTTGTTCCAGATCACTCCACAGTGTTAATGAACTGGTGCTTATTTATTGTGATACAGAGACTTCCTCATTATCTGTGTGTTAACAAGTGAGCAGCTGCACAGTGTTAGTAGCAGAATTTTATTTCTACATGTGGAAACTTAAAGCAAAAAGAGAGATCGGGACAAGTATTGACACTTTATTTTTTAATCAAAACCAACCAGATGAATTTCACAAGATTCTGTCTACAATTTCATCCTTCGCGTTTTTTTGGTTAGGTTTGTCTGGTTGTCATCAGCATTACAGAAAAACTAATGACCCCGATTTTCATGAACCTTAGTGGATGGGTGCAGCATGGACTGGGAAAGAACCCGACAGGTTTTTGACCATGCAGATTTGGTCACATTTTCAGAAAAACCTGTAATAAATTCATTGTTGGACCAAACTAGTGTAGTAGTATGTGTTCTACTCAGCCCAGCACAGCAAAATGAAAGTTGTAGAAATCATGGTAACTCAATATTGCCATGATATACATGTTCTCTAAATGTGTATGTACATGTTTGACCAAGACTGTAGCTGCTCATCCAGAAAGCAGTCAGCGTGGAGCACCCTGGGATGGTTGTTTCATGGGAGAATCACCACAACTTTCACTCAACTACTAAACTAAGGTTT
Organism: Acanthopagrus latus; assembly: GCF_904848185.1. Classification (NCBI taxonomy): domain Eukaryota; kingdom Metazoa; phylum Chordata; class Actinopteri; order Spariformes; family Sparidae; genus Acanthopagrus; species Acanthopagrus latus. The sequence continues at coordinate 21,268,381 of NC_051051.1, read as the reverse complement.
AACTTTGAAAACATAAATGCATACTATAAAATGACCTTACATTGGTATTCAATTTTGAGATAATATCCACTAGAGATATTAAGAACAAAAGTTTAACTTTATATTTCACATGAAAAAGCAATGGTATCGACTATGAAGTTTGCTTTTGCAGATTTGCATTTAGAATAGTGAACTATTGGCCTCGGTGGAAGTCTCAGAGCGCCCCTTCTTGTACGAGGCTATAATAGTTTACAGTCTGGTCAGGCTCCAGATAAACAGACATGACTGTTTGATCAATCTTCTCATCCATGAAACTTCGCAAAAAAAAGTGAAAAAGGATTTCTCTCAGAATTAAAAAAATCATAAGAGATATGAACAAAATATGCAATCATGTCCATGACACACTGACCACTTTTCTAAACTATGCTTTTGACCTGCTGCTCTTACTGAGGTCTGTCTAACTATTTCAAACACAAATTGTCCCCTTTGGTCACCATTACTGATAAAAAAAAAACAAAAAAAAAACACCCTCAGTCACTTTTGAAACCAGACTTTGTTTTAATGCAATACCTTTCTGTTGCAGGGTACTTGTTGAAACAGCTCTTTCAGTTGCTGTCATTGTTATTTGTGAAATCAAAGCTGCATCCACTTACCGGTTAAAACAGCACCTAGACATTTGTTTGTTTGACTCCAGCAGAAAATTGCTCTATATCATTCAGCATTTGTTATGATTGTTTTGTTTTCACTACAATTTTCTCTCAGTGGGTCATTTTGACATTTTTTTTTCATTTAATTTTCATGATTATACTTATTAAACTGCAACAAGTTACTCAAGTTTATGATAAAGGGAGAATAAGAGAATAAGAAAACTTAAGCAGGGCACACAGATTCAATCCAACATGTGACCCAGACATGCAAGGACAAACAAGTTGGCAGCTGCGTGAGGCTTTTGAGTCTGTACCAGATTTCATGCAGTCCAGTATTCTGCCAACCCACTGCTGGTCCTAAGGAAAAAAAAGTCAGCAGATCACCAAAGGTCTATTAACCACCCAGAAACCACAAAGATCTGTGGGAATCCATCTTTTAGTGTAATGGACAGAGATCAGTGATTCCCCAAGGTCCTGAGGTGAACAGATATTTTTCAAGATCTAGGTCCCAGGTCATCAGAAGCTACTGGGTGCATCTGTGATGTTCTCCATTAGCTGACTGCAACTGGTCAGCAGGGAGACTATATAAGGGGGTTGCTGTTCCCCTGCTCAGTTGGCCGTGTGTCTTCAGGGGTCAACACCATCATTTTGCTTTCTGTGTTTTCACAGCAGAAAACACAGATCAGTGACTCCTGCTTCACCTTTGGTTTTTGGGTCCAGTCCTTTTGCTCATCTATCATTTTGATAGAATCAGTGGATGGATGTGTGTTTTATTCCCACCGCCACCTTTTAGACACCGGGGGGACCAGCTTGCTTTCAACCCGTTTTGTGATTTGTGCAGTGCTTTTTAGTTTCCCAATCTGGGACCCCTGTCCTTCTGGTTTTGTTTTCTGGGGAAACGTAACACGTAGAACTTGAGATATTTCACAGGAGAAGTGAAAAATTTGACATGCAAGAGACACGTGATGAAATGTGACAGAATCACCCAAGTTAGTAGGATTCATTCTCGGGGACTATAAATGTCAGTAAAAAATGTCCTGGGAATCCATCCAACAGCTGGTGAGTTATATCAGCCCGGACCAAAGTGGGGGATCAATCAACCGAAATAATATAATAATATCTACAGCTTGTACCTTACATGACTAAAGTGTGAGATGTGGTTCTACCAGTTTTAACCGGCTTGATATATGCCCAAAGACTTGGCTGGTAATACCAGTTTTCACCTGTAGATTAGCTGCTCCCAGGAGGAACATAAGGAGAAACCATGAATGAGTGTAGCAGCACTACAGTCCATCAGGACAACTGCAACCAGTAGTTATTTCTTATGAGAGTTTTCTCTTGTGGACTTCAGTCTCAGTACTGAAGTAGTAATGCATGCACAGCTATCAACTCTTATTACGGCACTGAGTGAACCAGCTATCTCAGGGCTCCTGTTAACTAGCCACATGCGGCTAGGTCCTCCACTATGTGTTACACCTGACACATGCCATTAGTCAAACTGGCTGAAGCTTGGACTGGACACATACCCAACAATAACAATATGCTCAGATGTTTGTTTGGTCTGCATATATTAATTGCCAAGAATGAATAAATCTGAGGCTAATCCAATGTCTGACCTCCTGCAAGAGAAAATACAATGGAACACCACTTAAATCGAAATACCTACTTGCAAACACAGGAAAAATCCATCTACCCCAACTTCACGAGGGAGCGCTTGTGGCAGTGCCCTTGGGAGAGGGTAGGATGTATGTAGATGATACTACTTGTATTGGGCAGGTGAATGGTATATCTAGAAACGTTTCTCGGTATAAAATGACCAAACTGAAGTTGGGGTTCCACACTTACCTAAGAGGTATCATTTTGTTTTGGTCAGCCAAGTGTTTTTGTTGAATTTTGGTGTCTTGCACCTTTTGTGATCAGAATTTGGACATTTCAACTTGCAAATTCAGACCACCAACATTGACTGGAATGCAGCAAATTTCAACTGAGCCCCCCCTTGAAGTTGGACTTCTGACTTAGAAAGTTGGAAGAATATCACCAACCCTCACCTCAGACTCCAAGAAGGCTGCTGTTACAGTAAGTGAAAGCTATAGTCTCGGAGGCGTCAATCTTGGTTTACAAAACTTGTTGTAGCTACTTGAACACGGCCCACTCAGGTGTGAAGTCAGCTCTGACTTCTGACATAAATACAAATCAGCATTGCTACTTGTGTTGGCAGTTGTGGTTCACTGCAGGTTCATTGTCTCCATGAGGTGAGGTGAAGTGAAGTGTTTGTCCTCCTGTGCTTTGGTCAGGTAAGACTGTGTGCTCTGGTTGTTTGAGTGATGGCCTAATGAAGATAGATGTTGAATTGGAGCGCGCCTCCTGACTTAAGTTCCGACAGATGTTCGCTTTCTGTTTGTGGTTGTTAGGATGGATCCCGGCCTCATGACAAGCTATGTTGGGCTCTTTAGTCCATCAAAACGTGTGTTCCACTACTGTTGTTTGACTTAGGTGAGGCTTTTCTCTTCAGCCGTGGCATTTTCCAACACTGATTGTTCTCTCAGGCAGTCCATTGCTCTTTTGGCAGTGGGTGCTTGAGATGACAAGGTTGAAGCACCAAGCTGTAGCAAAAGCTTTGAAAGCTGTGGCAAGTGAGAGTAATTGTTGCGATCTGAGAACACTGTCACATTTGTACAATGAAAGCCCACAGAGCAAGAAGCACAGGCAGTCAGATGAACTAACGAGTTAAAACAACAACAGCAAAGTTGGCAAAATAACACTTTATTTGAAGATAAAACTAAAAAAATTAACAAAGGCATTTTTTTTTTTTTTTTTATAAATAAACCCTCATTGCACAACTACAGAGAGTATGGTACTCTGAAGGGTGTTTAAAGTGGAGCGTTTGGGTGATAATTTCTACTCTTTGCCTTTGTTTTATCTTCCACATACAGTCAGCTGACTTTGGTTTGTCATGACATGTTGGACCTATTTTGAGCACGGTTGTCCTGCTGTGAGATTTCAGCAATTAACTTTCCAATCACATTCTAAGTAATGGAACGCCAAGCAAAACCCATCAGCTGACAGGTAATGTTATGGGGCTAGTGTTTCAGAACACTTCTGAAAAAGAAATGCTGTCATTCGCCTACAAAGTGGCAAATGACAACTTTTCAAACCCCACCGCTAGTGTTTCCTTCTGGTATTAATGTTGGTGCCACTGACACAAAAGTAGCATTAGCCACATGGCTACCGCTAATGGCCTGACTACTATCAAGCAAAAAACAAACATAGCACTCTTGATTGAGCACCCGTCCGTTCATCTTGGTTTCTATCACTCTCTCTCTTCAACTTGTTTTCCATTAGCAAGACAACTTTTTCTTTTGCAGTGTAGAGTCTCCACAGGTGTTCCAGTTGGGAAAACAATGCCACTTCCTGTTCGAGTTTTGCAATGGCTGACACGCCTCCTTTGCGGTAATTCGTCCTCTGTTTATATGGAACCAATCTGTACGTGGATGGTGTCATTTTTCTACAGCCATTAATTATACCATGCAATCAATACTTACTTCAGAATGATAATTTAAAGCAAACAAGTTGTCTTCGGCCAGAACACCTACAAACTAAGTTTACCTTAGAGATCTTACTTCCCCCCCAAAATAACTTGTTAAGTTTATAAGTATTTGGAACCAAACTGGCATGCTGAGACTTGCTTTCCCAATCTTAAGACACCTGCTGATCACAGTGGTTTTTTTCACCCCTCCCTTTACTAATTATAATAGAGTAACTACCACATGGAGATCAACACCTGTACCAGGCAGCTGAATATAACCCTATTACAAGCGCTACCTTTTTATGAAGCTACATAATTAAAATTCTGTTACGACTGTGTCAGAAAGGTGTCATTTCAGGGCTGGAATAAGTGTGGGTGCAGTGGCAGAGACAAAGTGTTTATTTGCGTCTCACTATTGAATGCCTTTACTTTTTCTGTTCTGTTACGCTGCACATGTGCTCGCCCCCTGAGGGTCCAAGCAAAGCTAAAGGGTCTTGGTCACCGCTCAGTCAGGTAGACATAGTTAATCTTTTACCTCCTGCGTGTTTGAGCTGCCTTCATTGCATCCGAGGCTTCATGCAGGTTTCTTGTGCCTGTGGGTTTAATATATCTTTGTGACTGTCAATAGGGCTATAAATTACATGGCCCCACAGGCATCGAAGAGCCTTGTACCACCTCACAGTGAGTTTGTCCGTTTTTGCCCCTGAAAGACCTTTACTGATATCTGCAGTGGGTGCTATGACCGAGCCAACAAGTCGTGTTATGAGGGCACTCTTGTTGCTGTAGGGTACAGAGAGGAAGCCCCAAGGCCAAGACTGTGATGCTGCAGTACCCGTAGTATCAACCTCAGGTCAAATGTAACCTTCACTCCAAGAGCAAGTTGGGAAGTTGTCCTGGGGGGGTTGAGAGCCTGGTGAAGGGAAGCTGACTGAGCTAATCTGTTGTCGACGTTAATTGAAGATGAATCTTATTTTAGCAGATGGACACATTAGCATGATTAGCCAAATGGGCTCTGGACAACATCAAAACCTTGACACCAAGGTCAGTAACTTCAGAGCTGAAGGGTTATTGCTACCCTTTTGTTGAACCACACATGGATGCCGATGCACAACCATGTTAGGATATTTCCTTTCACTCCTAATTGCTGCCATTCCCGAGTAAAGCTCATTTTCTTTATCTTAATCAATTCAGTTTTGTTTTGCTTTTTGCCCTCCAGAAATATTACCATTGTGCCAACCAAGCAAACAACTAAATAAGTGAATCATTCAAAGCAATAATATGCTCTAAAGATGGAGTACTCTGTACATTGTTTTAATTAAAAGCAAATCTTGAGCTGTTTGCATTCTTATAAGTCATTTTAAATAATGGATGTGTCCTAGTTATTGTATGCATGCTTAAGAGAATTCCTGTCTGGTTATTGATGTCTGCTACTGATCGAATAGTACGTGTTCTTCTAATAAAAGGGGGGATCCAGAAATGATTCACGGCTGTTTCTATTAGTCTGCGTCAGTAAAAAAACTGGTTTATATTCAACTTGCTGAGCTCGTATTGACCTTTTTATTGACGGGCCTGGAACTTTCAAGAAACAACCTAAAGAGAACTGCACATGTCAAATACTGCGCTAGTGTTTAAACACAAGGTGAAATGAAATTCTGTCCATCATCCTTGGAGGTGAAAAGAGGGAAACAGCTTTTAAAAAATCCTGGAGAATGGTGTATGGAGCTGGACTCCTTGTTTTGTGCCCTCATCTTTTAGAAATGCAAATTTTGTTTAAATGTTGCAGGCCCTTTGCCTGTTAGACTGCCATCTGAAGAGCCTCTCCCTGTGTGAGATGCCTCGGATGAGCGCTGAAACAGGTGCCACAGTGCCTTCTTGTGGCCAGAGCAGGAAGTGCACAGTACTGTCATCAGTGGCAGCTCCCTCACACAGAACATACTGTATTTAAAGGGACAGGGTGACAAAATATATTGAATTATGTGGTGTGAGTGACAAATTATACTAGTATCATGCTGTATGACAATGTGCGACAGTTACTGCTTTAAAATGTATGCCTGCTCCGACTTCAACAAAGCCTCCAGCCTGAAAAATGTAATGTATTGTCAGACGCTCGAATGATCAGCCCTGAATTAATCTTTTGTTTATTCATTATGTGATTGATTGCTTTTATCAAGAGCACTCAAAAAGCAGAACCTCTATGATATAATTACCCGCTTTGCAAATTATTGTAATTTGAGGTGAGTGTTACTAATTGGTGTCACTAAATGTAAAGACTTTGCTGGTGTTATTACCCATTTTGACTGATTCGGGCAGTTTTTCTTATTGACATTTTGCACAATACATTAAAAAAAAAAAAAGCCTCAGTATCAGCGCAATGGATCTTATTAGCCATGTCCTCCAGACCAAGGTGAATTAATCAAAGCAGACTTGATTTATATACCCCGCCCCTTCCTTCCTTCTTCCACCTCTACTCCTCTCTCTCTCTCACTTGGTTTCTTCCGCTCTCTCACACCGAGGCAGCTGGGGATTCATTTGTCTTGCTGATTAATGATGAGAACCATATCCTCCACAACACCAGTAAATTAAAAGAGATTGGGGACAGAGAGAAAGAACATCAAGGTCCATTCATCCCAATCAAATTTCACAGTAGGTCCAATTCATCCTAAGCTTTATTTGTATTGTCTGCTATATACAAACACAAAAGACTCCAGTCAGTCACTTTCTCCTCCCGGACCCTCTCTGGCAGGGAGTATAACTGGCAACTATCCAAGTGTATGCTCATTTTTCCAGCCTTCAGGTTACAACCAGGCCCATTGCCTCACTGCTATGAAAGCAGCATGTCTGTTTCAGGCGGTAATTGTTCATCAGCGGCAACTACGGCTCGCTGTTCGCACCGTGGCCTCGGTCTGTGCGCAGGTTTCATATTCTGTTTCAGTTTTCAACTCTGAGGAAATACATTCAAGGTCAGGCACAGTAAGGACACTGGAGATTAGCAATTAGCAAAGGGTGGTGATGTGTATATGATTAGGCCTGCTATGTGTGGAGACTGCGATGTACAGTAATATATTGGTACATCATACCCAATTACGTGGCTTGTTGCGCGCTACGTTGTGTAAAGCTCCGGGGCTGTGTGAGTCATTTTCAGGCTACCTGTTAATGTCATCATGTTAACACGCTCTCAGCGACTATGCTAACATGCTACTGTTCCCCAAGTGGCGTTTGTTGATTCTATTTGAGTGGCAAATGCTAGCGCGCTAACAAGCGTGTCACTATCTGGTGTACGTGGCTTCCTGATCTGATGTGCCTTCAAAAAGGTTTCTCCGGCTGGGAAAATTCCCATAAATGTCCTCAAGTAGGAACAACTTGTAAAGTCAGAATGCGCGTTGCCAAGTTGGCGCCATATGACGCTGAAACAGGGTGGACGAAAGTAAACATTGGGTTTTACCAAAGTTGTTTTACCAATTGTACCATTCGTGCATCCTTGTTACTCAAATACAGGAAACAGCTGTCAACACGTTGTTGTTCGCTCTGAGCAAAAAAAAATACAAAACCGCTTCTTTTTGGTGTCGATGTCGCACCCACATTCCAACATAACGCACATGAACACACAGAAGAAGGGAGAGCGACTTCCCAACTCGGAAAAATGGGACCACCTGGAGAGCGCTTGAATGCGGCATTAGTAGTGCATGCTAGACGCATCCGTCGTGTCGGACAGTTAGCTACAACAACGCCTCAATAAAACCAGAAGTTAGCTTATGATAATGATTACGCCATTTGACAGCCAGCCTCAGACTGTCACATTCAGACTGTTGCAACCTGTCTCAATGATACTTGCTGTAGAGAAGTGTCCCAGTTTGCTGAAAAGTACAATGCCAAAATGTATTCTGGTGACTGGATTTTTTTTCTTTAGACTCTCAATTGTTGAAGTTGTTATTGTTGTTGTTGCTGCTGCCATTTGTCTTCTATGGTTCTAGGCAGCTTTTATGTCCCTTCCCTCCCTGCTGTATCATATTACCGTTGTTGCCGCTACAAACTATTTCCTCACATTAGGAATCGCTAACTTTTCATCTTATTGCATTTGTTGGACGTGCTGACTGCTCGGCTCTCAGCAGGACCGTGCAGTGTGTGGTAGGTGTTTGTACATTGTTCAGGGACTCAATCAGGCCCTAATTTTTTTCATTTATCCCCTCAGCGTTTGGCAGCCTCCCAAAAGGCACGAGACATCTGAAGTGACTGGCGTCCTGAGGAAATGGAAGGGAGTCGTTAGAAGCACTTGGGTCACGTCCCTCTAATTAATGCTGCCTCCCTCTGCTGTTTCAAAATCAACTGTAGTTTCCATCTTTTTTTAATTTTTTTTTTTCTTCTTTTTTTGCTCTCCGCTGCTTTCATTTCCACTCTCTGTTTTACCTGCCACTGCCTTCAAAGTCACCAGAGCCTCATCTCGGATCAAAAGATGAGGAGTTACACGGAGGAGTTGACAGTTTGAAAATGTGCACCCCTGCAGGGGCAGCAGCAGGAAAGAGCATTAGATGGTCTGTGAGGTGAGAATCCCACTGACAGTCGCCGAGTCATTGATCTCTGTAAGAAATATGCAGTAATTAAGAGATGCAGGCATGTGAAAAATATTAAATCACCAGCAAACAGACTTGTAGAAAATATTTGTGCGCCCTGGATGTGTCAGTTACACAAACCTGAGCAAATTAATTAACCTGAACATTGTGTCTTTTTTTGCTCCACCAGCATGACCGGAAGTTAGATTTGGTACGCTGCTGGTTTTGAGTTGAAGTAATGTTTTACAAAGCCAGACGGGAAACTTTACAAACTTTTCCGTCAAAATGCTCTCATTTAAACTCTTGATATTTACTTTGTTCCCTTAGTTTAGAGGCCCACGCCCTTTTATTGCAAAATTAATCCCCTGAACCGGTTTAACTGCCCTCTTGTCTCTTCTGTGAAGGACGACAGACGTCTTCGCTGAGAGGTATCGGAGATAACACAGTGATTTGTTTAATGGCCTGGAAACCTGGGACTCATTCCAAGATCAAAATAAAACTATTAAATCTAAGCATAGCAGAGTGAGACTATTAGGACAAGGTCAAATATGATAAGGCTAATAATGAATTGATTCAATGGTGTTAATTACAAATTGAACAGAAACTTGATTTAGAATTTTGCGTGTGTGGGGGGCGGTGGTTCCACACAAGGGCATATGTGTGATGTACTGTACAAGTGCTTTCAAAACCTTGAACAGCTCAAAGTCATTACCGGCCAAATGGTTGGAGTCACACCACCGGATATTTTTAAGGACGACTGGGGACATTTCGAGGCTTTGTGGCAATCAAATCCACCAATTTTCGCGGGAAGTAGGACCGTCTCCATTTGGGATTGTGGCAACCCAAGACAAACCGTGATTTATTTTTTTTCCTCACTTTCATCGAGTGGTTTTGTGGGTAAACCTCCCCAGAGCAAAAAAAACGTGTTTTAGACAAGAGAGAAATGGAAAATTCAACCTAAACAAACCTAACCCTCACCGTTTCAGCCGGAAATGCTGCACAGAGGACACATGGGGATGGAAAATTTGTGTTTAATGATAATTTGAAATAGCTGTTTTTAAATGGCTACAGATAAAGGGAATGAGTTACAGCTTGGCTTAGTTGCGACTCATATTTTTTAACTTTGGACGGAGTCAGGTTTGTTGAGTTACCTTCCTCCTGTTTAAATGCTAAACTAGGCTAAATCAAATGTTCACTATTCCTTTAAAATGTTTACACTGTGGAGGTCCTCGACCGCGGGGGCCAAGTATAAACTGAGGTCTGACCTCTGATGATGTAGCTAAAGGGAGTTTCAGCGGGGGGGCAAAGTCGGTAAGATTGTCCTCTGGGAATGATTCATGTCTGTGAGGACGTGGGCACAATGGCTCCCGCTTTCCTGTTGCTTGGCCAGCCTGAGTCCAGTTTGTCCATTCAATTTTCCTGCAAGCGGACATCAGCCAGGAGCAGCCTGGAGCCCAGACTGGATAACCATGGCTCCCATCCTGGATGTCCCCCCCTCCACCCTAGGGTGGTCCTGCTGGTCGGGACGGCTGCTTGATTTATTGTATTCCAAGCAATGTAGCCATTAGAATGGCTAATACCACAATATATATTGAATCTTTGCAAATGCTCCACCTGATCTGTCTGTGTTTTGACGGTGTATTTTTAGGGTGTTGTGTCCGTGCTGCTCTTCCACCTGTGACCACATCGCCAGAATTTACAGTTCAGGATGGTTGCATTTAGAGTTTTTCAGTACTTCGTATACATCCCAGTCATAAACTCCGAAAACCATCCACTGAGGAAGTCTGCAACATTTAGTTTATTTAAATCTTCATATTATCTGTCTGGATCTCTTTGACAATCGTTCTCTTTTTTTCATTTTTGTATCAGTATTTGTGTCATTAAAAACATTTTTTAATTGCTTTTTATTTCGATAGTTCATCTTTCCAAACACCGTTTGTGCATTTGATTTGCATCTCATTCTTCAACACACAGTTTTATCCATCCTGCCAGTAAACAGGCCTTGAACTCAGCAGCCACCTTTATTAATTAAGCCAGCTTTTTTAAAGAATTCCTCACCAAAACATTAATTGCTCAACGAATACCCTTTCAGTCATTCGGACCCTTGTGCACGCCACCCTTTCATTGTTTGGATGTTGATTTGACCTCTCCCAGCTCCATCTTCTCTCTGTTTGGTTTTGGTGAAAGCAATGGGTAAAGAACTTTTTTTTTTGTATTATTTTAGAAAGCTGTGAATGAGAAGCTGCCCCTTCAGTTGTGTCTGAGGAAGTTCTTGAAGTGTGAAGGACATCTCCGCTGCACTTCCTGTTAAACCCAGGGTCACTGAGTGATGGGAACACAAAGTCATAGTCAAGGTAAGATTTTCCGAATGGTCCAGTTTGGTCATGGAGGAGGCTCTGATGCCAAAGTGAGAACACCTTGCACCAAGAAAAAATGAAGCTAAAACTTCTTACTAGGAAGCGAAAAAAAAAAGAAACACCTTGTTAGGATCGTTTTGTTTGAACAGCCTTGAATATTGCTCTCAATCGAGCCGTTGTGGGTACAACGACCGCGCTGAAGAGTTATATCACATCATGTATGACATAATAGACGCACTGCACATTATCCATTAGCCCTGAATGCGTCGGCCACCTCTAGAGCAGAATAGAATTTTTCTCAATCCTTGAGTAACTGTGACATGAGTCAGCGGTCTCACTGACTTATGTCACGCTGAGTCAGTGTGAGCGGCTATAGCTCAAATGTGTGTGACCAGTTGCATTTCGCAGAGCCACACAGAGGGAGTACAAGAGCATGAGGTTTGTGTGGCCTGCAGAGGTCTTGTGAACATGCAATGTTAAACGATGCCTTCTTAAGCACAAACAGAGCAGGTTTTATTATATGCAACACAATAGCTGGTAGGAACGGAGGCTCGCCTTTTTAAACTGCCTACTCGCAGCCCGTTGGACTGCAGTTTGTTTGTTAAGCGAACAGCAGCTGCAACTATAGTTTTCCTCGCCACTCATTACTTTGCTCAGCTGCACAATTGATATCCAGGGTAGAAAATTAACCAGGTCAATCATTAAGAAACAATGTCCTTTGCAGGATTCTAGCAATTAACAGAAAGAGCCAGGTCTGGCCAAAGGAAAGGTCTTCAGCATGTTGTTATGTAAAACTAGCATATAAATTGTTTTGTTCAATTAATAGTGAAAACTTTATTCATATTTGACAAAGATTATGCTAACACAACACCCTTTTTCAGAGCTTTCAGTTGCACACTTCCTCAATTTGGAACGTTGGTCACTTGATGACAGGGGGATATATATTTTTCAGGATTGCCGCAGCATCGTCCCCTCTCTCTGTTCAAAGCCCTTCCATTAACTTCTGGTCATCTTATGCCTAGATACGGTTCTGAGCTTTCCCCCGCTTTCAGGTTGACAGCTACAGTGGGATATCAGCTTTTAAAAGGGTGTAAATGACGTCTGTTCAAATCAATTTGGGAACGCTGTACTTCCTGGTGCTCTGGTTATTCTGACAAGCTGTAAGGAGCCATTTGTAGTCCTGGTTACTCCAGTTATTTAGGAGAACGCTGCAACACTGTGTTGCTGTGTGAAGTTATCAATCTGCACAATGAGTATGCAGATTATGACTGAATTTTCCATTTTGGGTGACCTGGTAATTTGAAGGAAACTTTGTTTTTTACAGTAAGATCCTTACTTTGATAGGGAGCTTTGAGAGCGCTTCACTTGCTTTGCTGTCATTTACCATTGCAATTGTTCATCTTCTCCTCTGCTCTCAGTGTTTAACCGAAGGCGGGGCCACACAGGGGGTGAGGGGGTGTGTAGATGATACCCGAATTTTCACTTTCTAAGGAAGCTGTTCTGAGCTGAACTGTTCCTTTAAGATGAGATGAAATGGCCGTTCATTTCCCCTGTTTCTGGTCCTCCATCCTTTAACAATGACATCGTGGCTTTTTGGGGACATTTTCCCTGCAGTGCAACTGGTGTCCGGCTCATGTTGCCACAGCAATATACTATCTATTCATACCAGGGGCTGCAATGTAGTGAGGGAATCATTCATTATCAGATGTGTTCTCATTTGGTATCCGCCTGAAGCTCACAATCGCAGCCAGAAACACTAATACCACAGATGATGGCACAGCACTGAAAGCTCAGCAGAACAACAACAGGGTGTCGGGGTTGCAAGCTTTACAAACATTGGCTTCTTTCTACCCGCAGAACACACACATGGAGGCGCACACACCCCTCCACCGCTACCACCGCCGCTGCCTCCAGCATGTGCTATTTTGCCAACTGCAACCCTGGGCAAGATAATAAGATGGCTAGCAGACATTTTGTCAATATTTCTGTCTTGGCTCGGAGAGTGCGCCTGGCCGGCTGCTTACTGATAGATGTGTTGACTGAATTCTTTTTCTTTCTTTTTTTTTTTTTTTTCCACAGGAGCTCTGCCCTGGTTTGCCAGACTGCGAGAGAGCAAGTAGAGGCAAGTGTACAGGGAGGAGAGAGGGACTCACTAATGCAAAGTAGTTCATTAAAATCAGGCACAAAGCATCTATCAGGGGGGAGGGATGCTGCTAATCAGTGCCTGTGGTTAGTCCAGCAATATGTAAAAAGGAGACGGTGCACTCCTCAGCTGTGATCTTGTCTGGGGAGCAGCGGAGCTGGTTGATGCTAAGGAGCCCGTGCAGATGATTGATTTTTTCCAGAAGGATGCTTTGAGACTCTGCGCTTGGACCGCCATCTGATTAACATACACGGCATTATTCATGTCATGAATATACAAGGAGGCGAGGAACAAATAAATACTGACATGCATCCAGGAGCTGATAAATATTAAATGGAGCACACATGGCTTCAGATTTTACCATTTCATAATTTGAACATTCATGCTGAGAGGCGCCCCAGCCAAGGTCTAATCTTGGGTTTAAACAGGTTGAGCAGCCGCGTGAGGAGATGAAAAGTTCTGCACCAACATCGCACTTGTGCTTCAGTTGGGTGTCATGAATACTGGAGCTCTGCTTCCGGTTTAATCATTAGAAGTTTGCAGTTTGATTCAGAGAGTTCATACAGGACCTTAGAATTAAAAGGAAGTCTCTCATTTCTGATAAAAAAGGACTTTTCGTCACACTTCATACAGTGGTGTTAATGCTTTCATGGTGTTTTTCATTCAAAGAGAAAAGATCGCTAAGGGGTCGAAGGCAATAGCCGGAAAATATGTACATTAGCATGTGACTTAGAGTTTGATTAAAAGAAAACCTACGAGGATAGTTAATGTTCTGCTTTCAGAGAGGCGAGTCAAGTTTATTCACACTTAACCATTCAGACGCGAGGCAATTCAAAGTGCTTTACAGGGGTGTAGAATTACATTTAATATATAAGACATTAAAAAAAAAAGTCAGTTGCATTGGAACAACAACTAAAACAAGATCAAGTAATTAACTAGTTACAGACTGAGGAAGAAGTATTCAGATTCTTTGACTAACTAAAAGTAGATTCATGCATTCAAACCCTTACTAAAGTACAAGTATGCATTCATGTATAACCAGCAAAATGTACGTGAAATATCAAGAGCCACTGTCAGTATGTTACTATTATTCATATGAGTGTGTTGATTTGGATTCATATTACTGCATTATTTTGTGGTTGTAGACGGTTTGAGGTTCAGCCCATTTTAGCTAGTTTATATACTGTCGGTTGTTGCTGTATCTTCTCGGGAGGTGTACAATCCTTGGGGACTAAGTTAGCACATTACAATATAAAACTCCCAAATCAGGCTTCAAGTGTTATTACCAAAAACAATCTCTACAAGATCACAAAATGATAATACAAACTATTCTTTCCTTCAAAAAATCTAGGAAGCTGGTTGCACAACACATGTCATCAAGATACACATTTACAATGGGGCACAACCCCTATCACTATGTGCAGTCCTCATACCAAACAGCATCACAGTCTACAACATGTTTCTCCTAACTCAGTCAAAGAAAAATCACAGGAAACCTCACACATGGACGCTGCTGGACAACCCACTGGCCCCCAGCCACAACTCCGGCCCCCAGCGCACAACCTGCCCTGATTGGTGACTGGAGACAGCCATGCACAATCACCTGCTCCAGCAGGGGGAGGGCAGCACCTGGAGGACACGGGAGCACAGGAGAGAGCAGCCCTTAGGCCATAACACCTTTTCATGAGCTTAAAAAATATATAAACCTGTAAAGTTACTAGTAACTACAGCTGCAGGATGAATGGAGTGATGTAAAAAAAAAAAAAAAAAAAAAAGTACAAGATCTGTCTCTGAGATGCGGCAGAGTAGAAGTAGAAAGTACCTCAACCTGGTACTAAGGTGCTAAATCAGTTTTACTTAGTCACATTCCAGCACTGAGAGAGAGAAGCTGATAAACGCTTTGCTCAGATATGCTCTTTTTCCTCCATACCTGGATTGCAGTTCATTTTAGCAGCATATAAATTAATGAATGAAGTAACTGAGTGTGATGATCCATTACGGGTTTGATCTAATCACATAAAATCATATTGACTTCTCATTTCTTAATGGTAAGCAACAGTAATTAATAATCAATCCCGTATTAATTCAAGCATTTAATCACTCTGAGTCATACATTATATGACTGTATTTGCTGTATTTGGTCCAACTGAAGATTTCTTTAGGAGTCAGATTCAATGCTCGCCACTTCAGTGTGTAATAGTAGACATGGTGAGGTTACATTCACCATAAGAAGAGTGAGCAATGGTGGAAAGTAATGAAATACACTCACTTAAGTACTGTATTGCGGTACAGGATTTTTTGCATGAAAACATCTGAAAAATTTCGATGTTTTTTTTTTATGAATGAAACGATTACAGCAGCATACAGAGGAGGGATTTCTCAACTGACAGAAATATTTAAATAATTATTTATTTTTTGTCATTTTTCATGCAAAAACATTTCATGGTTGCAGGGCCATGAGTGTAGGTTCGTGGACAAGACAAGCATTGTGAAGAGCTCTCATTGGACTCTTCTGAATTTTGATGACATCTCTCAGTATCTTTTCAAAAGTTTTTCAAACCAGACCAAAATTCGATTAGTCAGGAATTATTTAAGAGATCAATCTTCAGCTGTGGTCATAACAATCTAATGATATCAGGACAACGGTCATAGGGAAGATGTTGCTGCAGTCGTCTTACTAGTAACACTTCATGATGAATGGAGTGATAACACTTGCATTAAAAGCCAAAACTCAACCCGCTGGCAGAAAAATTAAAATATCATGAGTGTAATTTTTGGAAAGCCTATAGAAAAGCTTTACTGGTGGATACGGAATAGCATGTGGGGTTTCGCATTCTGTTTTCTCATGTATGGACGATGTGAATAAAAACTAATCACGCCAACAGCGTTAAGTGCGTGCTCTCACTGTTTGGACATCATGTTATCTGTGCAAACACACTCTTTATGCAAACATGCGCTGCAGAGCAGTTCAGAGCCAGCCTGCCTGCAGATCACCCAGCTGTGCCTCTGACGTTGATTCAGATAATGATGTCTCTTCCATTTGTTTCTTTAAATCTACCCACCGCACATTTCTTTTCGTTGCATCTAGTTCTGGTGTCCTCTCACCTCAAGTCACAAGTGATGGAGGGATAAAAAGAGAAAAGCGATGACAGAGACGTCACCAATGTGTTAGAGCTTGAGATGATTCATTTTGAAGACGTACTGACTGAGTTGAATTTGACGAGGGTACATTTCCGTATTGTTCATTATTCAGTATACGCTGTCATATTAAGGATACATAAGTCACATACGGTAGCGTTCGGCCTCCGGCCCCCCAGGAAGCTAAAATTATGGAGGGCTACACTATGCAGAGTGGAGGGAAACAGACGAGTGAGTGAGACAGGAGGCAAATGGAAAAATAACGGGGGGAAAGTAAAATTTGGGGGTGTACTTTATCTTCTTGCCACCTGTTTCATCCATTTTTGCTGGCAAACTGAGCAGAGCTGAGAGCTTGAGCGAGCACAGGGACGAGGGACACATTTCAGGCAGGGTCATTTCCTCACACTCAACTCTGCCTCTGGGCTGGGGCACTATCCCAGGTCCAACCCATCAGATTCGGCAGCTTGGTCAGCGGCCCAACGCTTCAATCTATGACGCTCTACTTGAATAAAATCAAGTGGAATCAGTTTTAATGACACAGCCCCCAAATCACACTCACATTGCCTCATCGGGCTTTACTGTCTGTACAGTGAACGACATCCTCTGTTCCTGAGCTCCTCGGTACGAGGGCCACATTGAAAAATGCTTTTAACAGGAGGAAAAAAAAAGATGAAAGAAGAAGTCCATCTTCTAGGATGGACAGACATGCAGTAGATGTCACATGTGCAGAACAGAACAACAAGATCAAATAAATTCGATAAAATATGTGAGGAAATGTTTCCACCAAGCGTTTAAAATAGAGCTTGCTTACAAAAGAATAATATATCATGACCAATTATGACTTTTGTACTGTAATTGATATTAATTAATTAATTAAGGTTTCGACTCCAAAACTACCTGGTTGGGGTTAGGAAAACATACATTTTTGAGTTAAAATTACAACATTCCATTATATAAATTATGTAAGTCACATAACTCCGTCACTCAGGTAACACCAAACATAATGCGTTGTTTGTGTGCATTAACTTACTTTATGTAATATAAATGGATGGCTCGTGGTCTCTTGGGATGCAGACTCCAGTCTCCGGAGGGATATTCCACACAGCTTAACCAGACAACACTTGACTTGGACTTTTCTCACTCAGAGGGGTGCTTCAGGAAGTGATGCTGATGGGGTGCCTAGGGTGTCAAACTCTGAAGTGTGAGTCTGTTGACCAGGCTCCTGTGCTAGCCTGGAAGTGAGAACAGGCCATATATTATGCAGAGCAATAACAGGCACTGGTGATTTTCCTTTTGTCCATCTCCTAATATAAAAATGTTTGGCAGCTTGACTCAAAGGGAAAATGTTTCTGCGCATACGGACCGTATCTACTTCAATTTAATGCATCGCACGTAAGGTTCGCTGTATATCTCGTCACATTTGGATTCAGCCCTTCTTAACTGCCTGCAGTATGGGGAAAATACTCAAAGATTTCGACCGCATGGAGAGAACGTACCCCCGTATCCCTTCACTGTACTTGAAAGGTAAGAAGAGTCAAGTCAGCATTTAACTGAGGCCCAGACAGGTCTGCACCAAAGTGGATTTGAAAAACAAGAAAGTTCTGAGACACCAGAAAAGTTGTGCCTAAGACCAGAATCCTACTGTGCCTCAAACTCCAGAGAGAAAGTCAAAGTAAAAGTATTTCCCCGCACTGGCATAGGTGTCTTGTGTATGCATCACAGAGGTTGTTAGCCCACAGTCTGGGGTTGTTGCCTTTGAATCATTAAGTAAAGGGTGAGTGTTTGAAGCTCCTTGATATAATGATCCTTGGCAACTCTGAGAGTTCAAAGTAAATTGGCAAGGGTAGAAAAGGCTTTTCTGCCACTGAACAAAATAGAGAAATCAGCCAGCTATGTTTAATAGAATTTTCATCAGTGCTCAACCAGTCTCTCAAATGGGTTATCTAAGATAATGGCTGCACGGGTTCATTACCTCCTTGTCAAATTAAATTTCTTTTTCTCCTCCAGGGGGATTGGATAGTGATTACAGATCTAACCAAAAGAAGGCTCTAACTTTCTCTCTGTAAAACTGGGAAAAGGCCACAATGACAGCGAAATTAGTCCATTTCATCTGAGGGCCTTTTGTTGTTAGCTGACCTGCTCACGTCACAAAGAGAGGCGATGTGGCTGCACCGATGATTGTCTTCGTTTGCCTTTTTTCTTCCTTTGTGTGACTCTTGTTCCTCTAAAATGAAGGACTTTTTTTTTTTCTGAAAATGGGGTGAGGGCAAGAGCAGCCTTTACTTAAAACAAAGTCCGCAGATGAGACATCGCTGTAACGGCTTAATGGATTTGTATTCATTTTGTACAATAAGTGTGCCGCTGGACGTCAGTCAAACTGGGAAAGCCAATTAAATTAACTTAGACAAAAGAAACAACAAAAAGTTTTGCCAAAACTTTGTTAAACTGCTCCACAACGCCACAGAAAACAACCACTATGGTTAGTTTTTATGTTATCTAAGATAATACTGAACACTGACAGCATGTTTTTATGCTGTAACTTGTCTGTTTTTCCAGTATGAACCCACTACATACACTAGGAAGCTGCTTGGAAATATTGCGTAGTTTGGATTTGGGACCGTGGTTGTCATGCTTTTGGGTTTTCAATTATGATGTTTCCTGTTTTATTTTGTAGAAATTGTAGAAAATTCCTGTTTTTGTCTTTTTCTCACCCTTTTTCTGTGTGCACCTGCATTCCAGTTGTTCATCAGCCCTTGTGTATTTTAGTTTATTTCCCCTCTCTATTTGTCAGTTCCCCTGTTTCCCTCCTGGTGGTTTAGCTGCTCACGCGTCTTCTGTTCATTCCCCGTCCCCCGACTGCATTCCGATCTAGTTTTTTACTTGGATTTTCTCTTACTTGCCTTTTCTGTTTCCTGCTTTTCATTGCCTATATTTTCACTCTTGGATCCCAGCTCTCCTTTTCTTCCTTAACCTGCCTGCCACTGTGTCTGCATTTAGATCCACACATTATTTTACCAAACCCTGACAGTGGGAGCACCGAGTGGAGTTATTACAAGATTCTGACTTCACATGAACGCCCAAGCCAGAGTCACCGCTGAGAAAAGCCTCTTATATATCGACCTTGGGGCTTTGTGGTTAGAATGTGTCTCCAAATCAAGCAAATAGTGTCGCCTCATACCACCCAGTCAGTTGTTTTAGGTGAACACAGATGTTAAGTTAATGTTACATGGTGAATGTATTATTACCCATCTCACAAAACTGTTTTGAGTTGTCCTGTGAAATGAGCACTCACAAACCGTGTTGAGTACATCAGGATTATGGAGTGACATTACAAAAGTAAATACACAGCGATGTCAGGGATTATTTGATTTAACTTTAGATTATGTCATTAAAATATGAGGATTTTTCACGATAGCCAGTGCTCTGTTAAAGGGTAACTCCACCAACTTTCCACACTGAAGTGCTCTTACAGGTCTTGTGCGGTACTACTGCATATGTGGAAAAAGTCTTTTGTGCCTCCAGCGGAAGTTGCATGTAATCTGATAAATTTCCTCCAGTAATGTCATTCAATGGCTGCACTGCATTGTGGGTAATGTAGGTGCCATGTTTTGAAAATCAGTGCACTGGTCTAGCATTGCACTCCTATATCACAGTTGGACTCACTATGGACAGCTCCAAAACAAAAGAACCAGAGATATCGCCTTTTTAATTCCACGCATACCACACCTTTTCAAAAACTGATGCCTACATTACCCACAATGCAACAGCTGATGAAGGACATCATCACTGGAGGCAGTTCAATCAGATTACATGTATGCAAAGAGCATTTTAGGACATCCAAGGTTGTGGCTGTATCCATATTTTAGTAGAAGGTGCAATATTTTCACAGTTTGATTTTCAAGAATTCAGATTAGAACTGAACTAAGTGAAGCTAAGGCAGCATGAGGCACAGCAAGCAGCATTTTGAGTTAAATGATAATGTTAGCATGCTTTTTGTATTTTTAAGTTTGTATGTGAAAATTTGACGGATCACATCTTTATCACCTGCTACAGGTACCTGAGTTTTTAAATGCACATAATAAACAAAAGGGTGAAAGTTGATTGCTGTTGAGCTTGTACAAACTGAGATGAGACGTAGAGGTTTTCACTTTCACAGCATAAACTACTGAGATTACGTTGTTCTTTAAATTGGTATTTTGTTGGTGTCACAGCCAAAGAAGACATAAACAGAGTGAAGTTGGAGGGAGGCAGGCAGCCCCCCCCCCAAAAAAAAAAAAAAATAGGAAAAGGGGTTTTTATAACTTACCCAGTTCAAATTGAGAGTGAAAATGAAAGGAAACGTGTGTTGGCTGCCGACCGGCCTCAGACGCTGGGGAAGTACAAAGCAAAGTGGACAAAGCAGCTAAAAAGCTTGAGAGAACCTCCTCCAAAAAGCATTTTCTTTTACCGCTCTTTGAAGAAGAATTACGTCAGACTGTAGCTCTCAGGATGTGCAGGATCTACAAATAGACGGCTTCAAAGGGGACGGAGGTGCCACCTGTGTGATGAGTGAACTTTATTCTTCAAAGTGGAATGGGTGGAGCATGTTGTGTCCAGACTGCAATTTGCATTTTAATATGATTTATGTCATTTGATTTAATAACAGTGTGAGGACATTCTGGTTCACTGGAGGGTTCAGTAACTGTAATGATAATCTAAAAAAAAATGGTCAAAACCACTGATGAGGGCTACAAGTAGGGTCACCCCTACTTATACGCGAACAGGTCATACATTTTTTTAAGATAACACACAACAAAAAAGAAATCCTCAACCTCCTCAATATTCTATATTACGGCTGTGCGTTAAAAAAAAATTACCTCCCCCTGTTGAGTGATATTTTGAATTTTTCATGGAGCACTTGAAACTGTGCACCTCTTCATTAAAAGATAATCAACTTTGAATTAGTACAGTTCTTTCACACATGGCTGCCCTGATTTTTAAACACTGAATAGTTTTTTGTTTTTTTTTTTATGTAAAAAATCTTGAACTGTCAGTTTTGCATAATACTGAAAAACTGAGGATGTTTTGTCGTGGTGCCAGTACTTAATTTTTTAAATTAATAGTAGATTTGGATGCCGAGAGGAAAAGTTCCCAACAGTTCCTGAAAATGAAAATTCAACCATTATTTACAGTAACAGTTGAAGTAGATGGGGACTTGTTTTTAAAATGTAAAATAAACAAACATGAAATGGTTCTGCACAGCTTGTTCGGTGTAATCAAAGTCTCTGTGAGCCTTAAAATCACAAATTTATACTTTCGAGCTTGTGCACACACTTCAGTTGTGCGCTCATGCCTAGTAGTGACAGCAAGGACTTCAGTTTTAAAAAAGGGTGTAAATAAAGTTTCAAATCAAATTTGGGATCTCAGGGCATCTGGACGCTTGGAACACGCACGACAAACTGTATGAAGCCTTTTTTTTTTATCCTTTTTTATCCCCATCTACTGCAAAAATCTAAGTCTTTGTGTTTGAGTCCTGAACAAGTCGTTATTATAACACTGAAACGCAAACTGAACTCCAAGTGAAGTCACATTCCTTTTTTGATTTAATGAAGTCTGACGTTATTAAATCTGCGACTTAATTCATACTCGAGTCCAAGTAATGTGACTCGAGGCCAACTCGTGTGCAAAGTCAGGTGTGAAGGATAAGATGTATGTTTTCTGCCAGGAGAATGGGCAGTCCAACATCCAGCAAGCCAAAGATCCCGATGGATTTTATTACGATAAAGGCTGATGAAGGCCACATGTTGGCTGACACTGTTAGATCAAATCAGTGAAATTGAGATTTGTCGGCTCTGTCCTGAAGATTTGTGTGCGTGCTACCTTCATGCCTTTGGGTTTTCAGCAGTTGTTTATGAGTGGGAAGAGATTTTGTTGAATATGGCAAACTAGCCACTAAGGCATGCTCCAGCGAGATCTTTTGGTGCCGTCTGTGTCGGTGTAGTCAGGCAGGATGCGTTTATTTGATTTGGAGGAGGGGCTCTGGAGGAATGCCTGAGGGGAGGAGGCTTGTTCGGTTGGATACACTCAAAATTTAGCACGCTCTTCCTTGTTTTTACCGAGCCCACCATTGGGTCTCTTTTCTATCAAGTCTCTCCTGACTGAAGTGTGTTGATGAAATGATTGAAGTCTCTTTTGAAAAATTAGAGTTAACCAAAGTGCTTGTTGCATAAACCTACCTACACGACTTAGAGTGCCCTGGTGGCCCTTCATTTTATCCACCCTAACCATCTTGTTGTGACTCCCGCAAATCAAATCTAGTGTTCCATCTTTAAAAAAAGAAAAAAGAAAAAAGAAAGAAACAACCGTGAATGTAATTTAGGCAATAACCACAACTGTAATCACACTGTAGTTGGGAATCAAATTAGTTATATAGAAATGTAATTTCTAGGAGTCAGGGTTGGTTAGCTGTTATGAAAGGAGAAGTGGTTTGCAGAAAATTAAAACTCTCTGCTCAAAGTTTGGTAGGCTTTGTTATCTAGCTGGCAGAGATTGCTATCAATTCGGCTTTAAACTCAAGTTGTAACGTGTTCAATTACAAACTGTGATCTAAATGTCTCGCGTGATTTCAGAAAGCTGACCACCAGTTTTGGGTTTTTGTCGCATAAATTCCATTCACGATTGAGGAAAAATGATGTTTGCAGTATTTACACGGCACAAATTGCATTTCAGAGTTTAATTCTCATTTCATGAAATTTTATGAGACGGTGGTATTTATGAGCAGATTGCATCCTCGTCCTTGTGCTGACTAAACAGCAGCAGCTGTGGCCTGCGCCATCCAAATCCAAAGAGGAGGTGAAGTGCTTCTCATGGCTGGCTGGCGTCAGTATTCTCTCTGCTCCGACCCGTCTTTTGACCAGGGTGACCAACAATCTGGCTCAATTTTGTCAATGAACGCGGGATTATGTATCTTACTTGTGGGTCTTCGGTGGGTAGGGGTTTCTATTTGTTGTCAATGCATGTTGGCATGGATCTGGTGCCGCTGAGAAAGTGTGGCTCTGGTGCGTCGATGTGAAAAAACATGCGTGACAATTAGTCTCAGCTCAGCTGCTCCCTGGTGCAACACTGTCAATATGAACGTGAGAGCTGCTGAAAAAGTGAGCTTAATTAATGTGTCTGGGTCCAATTAAAGAATGATTTCTGTTAATCGGGGCTCTTGGTCGTATTTTTGTTAACAGGTCATCATTTCCACCTGTTATAATGACTCTACTTTGGGAACGAGACGACAACGCAGCAACAAAGTCCGTGGGGCTCGATCATCTACCCTCTGTGAGCAGTTAATGATCACTGAGGTTGTAAACGAACCTGTTCAGCAGCCAGATTATCTAAATCACTCGAGTTGGAGGTAAAACAATAAACGAGCGCTCCATACGTGTCATAATAATGTCTCAGCAATTAACTTGGAGCGTATAATGTTTTGATTACCGATAGTAATGATGACAATTATACAAACACATTCAAAAAAAGTTGGAATGCTATGTAAGATGTAAATAAAAACAGGATGCAATCATTTGCAAACAATCTCTGTTAACTTCAGCGGTGTGCCTGAGCGACTGAGCCCGAGACTGAGTTCCCAGTCTTCTGTTGCCCTCGTCCCAACTTGTTTGAAGCATGTTGCTGCCATCAAAATCAGAATATGCACCCTAATCAGCGGGACAAAAGCTGTCAATGTACATTTCTGCAAAGCAACGATATGCTGAAACTTTCTGTCTGTTCAGTTTTTCATCTTATGTCGTAACAATGCTGTGCTTGTGGTCCAGAAAGAATTAGGCAAAAAAAATACCATCAGGTGAGACTGGTTATTTTGGATTAATAAACACAATTTTCTCGCCACAAACTCAGGCGTGCCTGGTCAAAAATATCCAGTTCGTCGCCAAAGACATGGATGCAAATTATCCAGACATCTTGTTAAAACGGAGGGACAGAGGGGGGCGCAGGCAGAGCGAGACATGAAGGCATCTGACCAATCCGAGCATCTGACCAATCCGAGCTATTCGGCAGAAAAGCACGGATTGGTCAGCTTTTTCTCAGTCTTGCAGCTGCCACAGAGGTCTGATTATTTTTGTTCCTTTTTCTGAATACATAACGTATTGGCTACTCTCAGGATAGCAGGACCATTTCACCCAGAATGACAAAATGGGTTTCTGAACAACATTACAGACCCTAGCTTTAAATATTCCCATCCTGTAAATGTGAAAAAAGAATGATCAAATTATTATTTTTTTTTAATTCTTTTTTATTTGTATTCCAACTTTTTAGGAATGGATCTTTTAACGAGAGTAATGTGAATGAGGAGGGGTGTATTCATGCCGACACATAAACCCACTGACAACATAATCAAATTATGCGCTTATACGCTTGTTGAAAAAGTTGAGCAGTCGCTGTGTCTCCAGTTGTGACACGTTTCTCAAGTTTTTGATTGCATTTTCCAGAGTGACTCATCCACTGTTGTTGCCTACTGAGGAGATGATGAGCAGCAGGTTATCTGGGCCCCAGCATGAGGGTTGCCTCTCAGATATCCTGATTGGTTGATGTGTGTCTGCACACAGAGGGAGATGCCTTCACAGCCTATTAGACAGCTCGAGCCAGACTACAAAACACCAACTTTGTTCAAAAGTGGAGCAATTCCAGGCAAGCTTCCACAAACAAAGGCTCTGTTAAAGGAGCAGAGTGTCTTCAGTCGTACGCACGAAATGTACAAATGAAAAAAGTATTCTAAATATTGATATAATCACCCAAAGCAGGTGATGCTTTCTATACATCTTCCTAAGTATTAAAAAGACATTGATTTGGATTAAGAAGCATAATCAAACAGTTCTTTTAAACATTTGAATTTATATCTTTCATGATTTTTTAATTGTTTTAATTAGTACTGGGTGGCACTTTTGATAAAAGCACTGCATAAGTGTTGCCATCAGTCTTCATATTTATGATCATAAATATCCTGTCACATAAGGATATCAAGTGCCCGGCATATGCATGAGCAGAAGATGTCGTATTCATGATATAAGGCTTTGTAGCTTTGTATCGATAAACACAAAGTGTGGCCATCTGCTGTCCTTCAGCGCTACGAGCAGAGCAGTGGAGAGGAGCGTGACACTAAAAAAAGCTGTGTTGCATGGAACAGAACTGATCACTACCTGTGATGTCTAGTATGTCTCCGAACATGTGTGGAGCTCATTTAGACACTGTCGATGATGTATGTTTCTGCAAACCAGTGTTGCAGCTTTTCATTTCTTCAGGTTTTATTATCAGTTCTATGCTGTGACAAGTCTGTGCTGGTGGTCTGTTTAGGTTTAGGCACAAAAACCCAATGGTTAAGTTCAGGCAAAGATCATGATTGAAAATACCCAGATTTGTCACGGAATGCTCGACTGAATAACTGGGTTAAAAAATGTGCAGTTTTCTACTGCAAACTGCTACAACATCTTGTCACTGACACAGCTGGAATATCTCTCGATGTCTCATTAAAATATATCCAGTGATTTTGCACTTGCAAATGTTTCTCACTTGGCAGCATAGCTGTTAACGCCACCACCATCCCCTCCTCATCCTGTCATTAAAGTCAGCTCTAACACATGTAATCTGAATGTGGTACGGCACGTAATGTGGAAATGCTGATATGAGACATAGGAAACATGGATATTCAAAGTGTCCACAATTTGGAAGAAAGGTAGAGTAGCAACATTTTTACTTTGGAGAGAGGGACGTGATTATCCTGGACACAAAGCCATATTGGAAATCTGAAATGTTGTTGAACATGTTCTAAATATATGGCTTTTACTTGCTTATGTAGCTGCTTTCGGTGACGAGACCTCATTGTACAGTGTGGTGTATAGTCAGCAAAATAAAGTAGGAATCTGCGAAGACATTTTGGAGAAGATTTCTTCAGAGAACATGACTCATTGGACACAGACTGAGACAAAACTTTAGCAAAGTAGAATGCCAGCCACCGTATCCCTGGTTGTTTTTCAGTAATGTGGGCTCCACTTTGGCTGGCAATGTGCGGATGATGTCAATGTGACGCTAGGAGCAGCAGTAACTCATTTCCATCCAGTTTCATATAATTGAAGTGGCAGCAAAATATTCAAAGGTGGATATCACAACACCTCATCGCATGAACTGACAGTATCAGCATGGCTTCGTACCACTAGCACATAATAGCATGCAGCCTAACCCAATATTTATTTTAAGAACCGTTTAAATGCCTCAGAAGTTACGTTGAGGCAGAAAGGAAAGCTTGACTAGCCCTGATTACTGTGTGTGATTTCATTATCTTTTCTTTTCATTATTTTTTTTTTCATTTAAATCTTGAATCTTTTCAAGATTGACATTATCAGAAGCCACAGTAAAGATCTTTTCATCAGTTACAGTTTTACGAGTGGACAACTGCGGTTTACATTGGTCAATAACAGCTGAAAAAAGTAAATAAAAAGACAAGAAAAATGAAAGAAAAACAAACCTGTATCTGTCTAAAGTGTCTGCAGCTCTAAAAATTGGGAATATGATGCTCTCCAAGCTCTTAACCAGCACGTAACTTCTGAATGTGAGTAGAAAATGAAACCTTTTTATTTACAGGGTTTAACATTCATTGAGGGTCCCCTGTGGCAATTTAAGTGCTGTGGATGGAGAAGAAGTTCCATTTAAAATGTTTGCCAGTCCCCGACGGTAATATAAACGTCATAATGAAAATTGATCAGAAGGAAAATTGGCAATGGCTTCTGTTTAAAAGTAAAGACTGAAAAGAAAAGAAGAAAGAAAGAAAGCCACCAGAGAGCAGAAACACGAGCCAAACAGAAACACATCTGTACAGAAAGGCCAAATCATTTTTAAAGTTGTGTTAGTGGCTTATCGACATTTAGATGTAGAAAAAGAAATACGGCACAAAAACAAGAGAAGATTCTCTTATTTGAGAGGAAAACCAGCTATTAAACAATTCATTATCATCAACGGAAATGACCTCATATGTCTTTGTTTAAATCTTACACAGCTTAAAACATTTCAATTGCAGGGTTTTTGGAGGGTTCTAGTCTCTCATGCGCTGTTTTATTCCCATAATAGTCCTGCATCTTAATATGGGAGCGTACAGTGTGTTTAATATTGAATTCACATATGTTTTTAATTCAGTAATCTCCAGTGGTATCACTATAACACTACAATATTCATGCATAACACTATGCCTGCAGCATTAATTCTGTACCTTAGAGCACTAGGGACACCTTGTGGCTGGATGAGTGTCAGCCCCACAGCAGAATGGTAACAACATATCAACTGTGCAATCACCAAGATTAATCTTCTATTCAATTTCATTAAATTTAAAGAAGGTGACAGTAAAATAGTCACCCAATATTATCGAGAACAAACATACCATTCATGATACAATAAGCATACACCAGTCTTATGGTCTAAACAATACGGACATATTAGTTGGATGAGTTGAAACTGCAGGTATTAAGCAGACCTACTGTTTACAGTTCCTTCACAATCCTGTACCTGTGCTGTCCATGTCAAATTCTAGTCAACCCACACACCAAACGTGATTTAGAAATCAAGCAAATGGAAGATTTTTGCCTCTAAAATTTCAACAACACCGATCTTAATTTATCACCTTTTTGTTGCGCTGTCAAATTTGGCATCACAGTGTTTGAATATGAATAACTTCATTTCAAACACTCAGTGTTTAGTTTACTTCCGCATGCTTACTTGCATACAAGTTATACAAAGCTAGGTTTAAGAAAACAAAAAGGAGCTGTGTTTTCGGAGATACCGAATTGAAGAGAGCCTTTCCAAGTTTGATTTGACTTATGAAGTTCTTATTTTTGAGAAGTTAATTTGGGGGTAAAAAGGAGACAATTTAAAATCCATATAAGAAAGTTTGGTATCATGGGTTGTATTATGGAGCATAAGCAAGGTTTGTACAACGCCACCGACAGTGTGCCCCTCTTGAAAAAAAAAAAAAAAAAAAAAAAAGAGTGTACTGATGTTTTTGCTGGGGAAGGATGTCGGGGGGTTTAACTCCTACAAATACTTTGCAGTGCACCTGGATGACAGGTGGGAGTGGGCCGGGAGCTGAACAATAACACCCACCAACCCCTCCACACCATCTGGTTGAGGGGTTCTGTTGATCTGTGGAGTGGGAGGCTGCTGAGGTCCAACTGGACACAAACATGAACATTCTACATTCTCTATATTGTTTTATACTGTAAAATAAATGATTGATAATATCAAATGCTATATATTATATAAGTGACATCGTCACATCTACTTTGCACACCGTGTGCCTGCACTTTTTCACGTTTTACTTTTTCATTACAACAGTACTTATTCATGTGCTGCTGTCATGTGGTACTTCCTCCTGGCATATATAAAGTATTTATCAATCATCTGTCTGCTGATGTATATCTGCGTAACCATGGACTGTATCTGTGCCACCACAGCCACTGTTCTGTAACACCATGATCAGATCCATCAATTGACCAATCAGAATTGAAAACAAACCTGCCGTGATGGGGAAACTGCGCGCTCATTGGGTGACCTTTTTGTGACGCAGTGGACAAGGGAGCGCTGATTGGTTGCTGGCCCGCCTTTAGCTTGGTACGCTTCTCTCCACCGCTGTACCGGAACCGGAGCAACCTACAGTACACCAGGTACGGTGTTATTAAAATTGTATATAAATTACTTTATATTGAACAAGTTACAGTGCAGCTGCAACATATACGTGGGTATTACAATGTATTGCAGCCGTTAGTGTTCGGTAATGCAAAAAACATTTACCTTTTTTCACACGAAACGTTAATGGTCGGTTTGGAATTATATAAATGTGGCTTTTGCCATTATAAAGTAGGCATACGGTTAGCATATCATGCTATATCAATACTGATACTGATGTGCATCTCCCGTCGGTTAATTTACCTGACATTGGAAATTAAACGTAGAAGTCTAAAATCGGGATTTGGCCTCAGAGGTCCATTCTTCAGCTCATAAACTTTGGAATACGTTTACAACGCTTTACAACGTTACAATCATCATCATATGTGTAATGGCTTCCTTAGATGATGGAGGGTGTAAAAAAACAAACAAAAAAAAACTACTGTTATATGAAAGTATTCATTCACTTGCAGTTTTTTAATTAATGTGTGATTTGTATTTATACAACATACTATAACGTTACAAACTGACAGCTATTGAACATTAACAGGAAAAAAGACATTAATATATACCATTTGGGTTGCAGCTCACGATTAGTTTTTCTTATTATTCGACTGCTTGTTTGGTCTATAAAATGTCAGAAAATGGTGAAAAAGTTATTCCCAAAGCCCGAGATGACAACACTAAGATATCCTCCTCCAGTCACAGAGGAGCAAAGAAACCATAATATGTTCACATTTTAGGAGCTATTTTGGCTTTTTGCTCAAAAAGACTACTCAAAGTGATTAGATGTTTTATCATAATAGTTGGAAAAGAAGAAGGATCTTGATTTGATCACATGTCACACAGTGTGCAACAAAATGAAACAGTTTATCTAAGAGTTGACAACTAATCAATAGGCAGTTAACTGTTAGAACAGTAAGAACATTCCCACAACAGCTAGATAAAATGTAATACTATGAATGTTGGTTACAAACATGAGGACCAGTGTATAGGAGTAATGCTTGAATTTTGATAACTGAATATAAGTGCTGTAATAACTCACTAGATCTAAAACTTAAATGAATTGAATTACACGGCAAGAATTTCAAGTGTTTTGCCATTTATTTGTTGACTGTTCAGTTACACCTTCACAGACCCTCAAGAGTTTGATGTGACAGTAATGACAGATAACAGGTAGAGAGAGTGAGAGGCAGATGACAGACCACATTTATATCCCCCTTAGAGATCTGGTTAGGTCTCTAGGACACCATTGTAAAAAACTACTTTAGCAACTTTTCAGTACACTCTACAGACGCATCAAATGTAATGGTTTATGACACTATAACGTAGATATTATAACAGAGTGTGAAATAGCTATAATCATATTTTAGGATGCATGATTACACACATTAAGAGACCTTTCAGCCTCATCTGATTCCAATTTAGTTAAATCATCTTGTTATGACAGTGATTCAGTAACAATTATACACCTGTTATATACGCTTGCTCTTTTCTGACAAATAACATTAATGGAAACACTCGTAAACACTGTTCTTTTAGAGCATTTATTGATTGTAACAATAAACAAATGCAAAGGAAGAGGGTGGGTTATGTAAGATGTTACCAAAAACTTGCCTCAAAGAACTCATACTAGCTTCTAGGTAATGCAGTGTATTTGGCATGATTTTAGAATGTGTTCTTATGTGATGTTCTAATTAGTTTCTTGCTATGCCTCTTTCACACTTCACAGATTCAACCATGGATCTTGTGCTGAACGTTGCGGACTACTACGTCCTCACACCATATGTGTACCCTGCTTCCTGGCCTGAGGACGGGGCCCTGCGGCAGATTATCAGCCTGCTGGTGCTGACGAACCTCGGGGCTGCGGTCCTGTACCTGGGCCTGGGAGCCATCAGTTATTACCTCATCTTTGACCACAATCTAATGAAACACCCACACTTCTTAGAGGTATAAAGCCTGTATCTCATTTTATGATCGGTGCGTTGGTACTGCCAAACCTGATGTAATCGATTGAACTTTGATACTACGAGGGGTGGAGAAAAGTATTGGTATGCATGCAGAATGAAATGCTATCTAGTTATACAATGCATACAACCTTTTCCCAATACACTTTTGTTTTCTCCAATTTAGAATCAGGTTCAAAGAGAGATCAAATATGCGATGACCTCTCTTCCCTGGATCAGCATTCCCACAGTGGCCTTGTTTTTCGCTGAAGTCAGAGGATACAGCAAACTGTATGACAGCGTCGATGATTCCCCGCTCGGTCAGTTGAAGAACATCCTCACCAGCTGTCAGTTGTTCTGTAATCTTGTTGTTTCCATGAAGTTCTTGGTCTTGATGTGGTCTATGTTCTTTCAGGTTGGCCTGGGCTCTTCCTGAGTATGATCTCCTTCCTGTTTTTCACTGACATGTGTATCTACTGGATTCATCGCTTCTTACATCATAAGCTCATTTACAAGGTGAGCACAGCTGTGCCAAAGCACAATTACTGAAACTCAAATATGGGTCCAAACTTTTTGATTTTCGTTACGATGCTGCAATGTTGACGACCAGCCAATATGTTTGCATCTATCTCATATGTTTCCCCTCTTTAAAGGAATTTGGCCATGTCTGACTGTATACCAATGAAAGCAAAATATTATCATTTGCTTCTCAAAGTAATTCTCATAAATTATCCTGCCTTTCAAAAACAATTGACAATATCACCCACCATTTTCTATAGGACTTTAAAACAACAATTTCAGCTGGTTAGAAGTGTGTAAACTACATTCTGAATTAGAAACTTACCCCAATAATCCAGAAATAAAACATGAGTCTAATTAGTTTTCAGCAATTAGTATTCAGTCCCTTAGTCCTTAAAATGAGGTAATCAAAGTTAAACAACAGAACAGTACTGTTAACAGCATCTTTCTTGTCTTCAATATTCATACACTTCTCTGTAGTGTCTGTAACATTGATACTTTTGTATAATTACCATAAATAAATGGAAATTATGCAAAAGTGATATTTCTAGAGAAAGCACTGTCTCTCCTGTCCGACCTCTACGTTGTCCTTGTCTCCAACAGCTGTTTCACAAACCCCACCACCTGTGGAAGATCACCACCCCCTTCGCCAGCCACGCCTTCCACCCAGTCGACGGCTTCATGCAAGGACTCCCGTACCACATCTACCCCTTCCTCTTTCCCCTTCACAAGGTGCTCTACCTGGCACTCTACATCTTTGTCAACATCTGGACCATCTCTATCCACGACGGTGACTATCGCGTCCCCGACAGTCTGACGAGTGTCATCAACGGCTCAGCTCACCACACCGACCACCACCTCTTCTTCGACTACAATTACGGCCAGTACTTCACTCTGTGGGACCGCCTGGGAGGCTCCTACAGACACCCGTCGGCTCTGATGGGCAAGGGTCCCATGGATCAGATCAAGAAGCTTCAAGCGGAGGGAAAGCTTGAAGGTGATAGAGTGAAGGCTAATGGGCAGGTGAATGGACGCGCTCAGAGAGAAGTCATGTGTAAGGAGGAGTAACAGAAGAGGAGATTATGATTGATTTCTTAAAGTTAGAACTATTTTTGTAAAGACAATTTGCTACATTCAGAAAACACATCAGAGCATAATTCAAGTTCCTGAACTTTATTTGCCAAATAATGCCAGTTGCCTGTTTGGAACGGGAATGATTTCCTTAGAGGCATGGACTGGTGTCACAAGGGTCGATTTACACAGTCTTAATTTTAACAAGTGGTTCATTGTTGCAAATTCAGACTGCATCTGAAAAACGGGGCAAACCAACACCTGCTTCAAAGGAAATCTCTGGTATTGCAGGACATTTTGACTTGTGTGTTTTGCTCATGCCTTGGTCACACAACTTTAAAAATCGCCAGAACGCTGTAACCTTCACACTACAGAACTTTGTGTCTTGATCGGAATCTTAAAGTCATTCTGGTTTGCGCAGCACATGACAGATGAACACGGGGGCACATATTAAAAGATGTTTCACCAGAAGGGATCACCGACAAGTCTGCTTGCTCTTCAAACACACACCAGGAAAGTGACACAGAAAACGTGTGGTCCAAGTTGATTGTCCAGTAATTTGCAGCAGCAAAAATAACATGGAGGTAAAAGAATGTGGATGAGATATGTGGAGTTAAATAAATATTTTTGCAATAAATGCATACAGTTGCCAGCCTGTGCTGTGGTTAAGCCAGAATGCCAAGGGTACAAATAGTGAAAAGCTTGTGTTTATAGCACTGCACTCTGAAATAAGCCATGTTACTGATGCATGACAAACTGCTCTCAAAGTGCTACTGCAGGTGACAGCAGCGAAGTTCACTCCCAGTGATTGACTGACTGATCCCAACACAAACAGACATTTAGCCTGCTCGGTATCTTTTGGTAGTCATCGAGGCTCTGAGATTGCGTCTTCACGGGAGCGGGCGTGTGATCTGGAGCTTGTGTCTGCGATCTCTGAGTGAAAAACTGGGGCTTCACTCCTGTAGTGTGAACTTGGCATAAGTCTACATTTGCCACCTTAGTTACAGTAATATATCTATATAGATTATACCAAGACATGCAGCACAAGCCTCTTAAAGCTCTTCAGACAAATTTCAGTTTTACGTAAATAATTTCAAACTCCCTGACTGGCTTCGGACGCTGCAGTCAACTACACACAGGGGGCTAATTTGTTATTATAGGGCAATCTGAAGTCTAAGTCCCAGGTTGCAGTAATTTTCCTTTAAGGTAATGTGCATTTGAATCCCCTCCTGTGGGAAGGTTGTGCCTTCTTGTACAGTTAAGCAGGAAAATTCACTGGAGCAAGAGCAGAAAAGACAAAGAGCGGCAAGAGTAGAGAGTATTCCATGCAGTAGTTGTTACCTTTGAAACACATTTCTGAGATAACAGTGGAGTAGGGTGGCTTACATAGAATCATCATCCCCAAAGCGATACTAACCTGGGAAAAATCTAGCAAGAATTTAGCGAGTTCAAGTTTCAACACTACTCATGCACACTGATACAGATCATAAGGACAAAGATGAATGTTTCTACTTGGAATAATCTGTGGTTTGAATAAAAAACAACAATAATGCACCGAGTGTGATATTTCCTCTCTAACATTTAAACAAAAAATAAAAATCTCAACTCAAGATCCGCTTACTAGCTTTTTCTGGACTTTTAAAAACAATTACACAGTCTTCCATCAGCAGATGTCACATGCAGGTGTAGACAGACACACTGATGCATTTTTGCGACTTCTAATGTGGTTGCTTAAAAAATCATCAACAATCCCAACTGATGGTCTGTGTACCACCCTTTTCCTGAGTTTTCAACCATATCTTACAGTCTGCATCAGTGAATTAAGACCGGGAAGTGAATACTTCAGACCAGTAGTTTTAGGAGCTGGTGTGTCAAGAGATCCATCTCCATGACATGTCAACTGAAGAAGATCTCGTGATATAACTGAAAGCCCAGAAATACACTGGTTAGTCCACCTTGAGTTAGGTTTGTTTTATCAAAGTAGTTTTAAAATGTGGATTTTTATGTTTTGTTTTGTAATTTATTTATTTCCAAGTACAAGCTACACTTACAAACTGCACATATGTGTATAACTGTTAAGCGTACAAAGTGTGAAATTCAGGCAGCAGATAAAAGAACATTCGGATACAAAATTGATTCCTTTACATTTTGCAAAGGCTCATGGGTACATTCACTGTGTCATATGTGCAAGCAGGAACAACACATCATTACACAGCATCCGTTTCAGCTTCTTAAGTCTCATACGCAGAAGTGCACGCACCACGCAACCAGAAGAGCTGCTCTTTGTTACAGCAGACGTGATTTGAAAAGAGATGACACAGACGATGAGGATTTTTTGAAGGAACAAAGCTTCTCTACAGACGATCCATGTGGTCAGACAGGCTGTGTGCAGTCTGTTTTCAAGTCATTAACGGGGCTCGTCTCAGCAGAAGAAGACGGGCATCCAGAGGAAGGATCTCATGGCTGTGCCTGCTGCCATGCCCGCCAGTAATCCCAGTGCGATATTCTCCATCACTCCATCAAACGGATCCCTCTGAACGACCACCTGGTGGGTTCCTTAGAGAAAAGAAAGGGGGAGGACGCATTTAATATTGATGAACCCTGCATGGTTCATTGTTGTTCAATTGAAATCAGAAGAAAAAGTGGTGCAAATGGGCTCAAGCAATTTAGCATATCTTGTGCCAGTGTATTGTGTATTTATACTTTTATTATCTGGATTGATATTACACTTACATGATACCTATTCCTGAATAAGTCTTTGTTGCATAGATTAGTCACAAACTGAACTGAAGACTGTGTGCACTGTACCTGACGGAAACTAAAAGGCAACAAAATACAGATACAACACACAG
This sequence comes from Acanthopagrus latus, assembly GCF_904848185.1. NCBI lineage: Eukaryota > Metazoa > Chordata > Actinopteri > Spariformes > Sparidae > Acanthopagrus > Acanthopagrus latus. Next base: position 21,232,972 of record NC_051051.1, on the reverse strand, counting down.
AAAGTGGGAGGAACCGATGTGGTGAGAGGGGCCCAAAGTCCATCTTAGCTCAAGGACACATTGTGAATTAACAGGGGCCTGGAAATTGTCCCCATAATGTTTCTGTTGTAGATTAATTTGTGGCCAAATACGTGCTGGTAGCTGGTCACCTCTACATGTTTTTAAGCGAGACAGACTGAAGATATGTACATGTTACGATTCAAGTTTTCTCCCACAAAAACGTCTTGAAATCCTCCAGATGTTTCGTGTTTTTGCATGAATACAAAGTGAAAGAGGCCTATTCTTTAATGCTTAATACCTCAATATCGCTTAATATTGGTCTTGTTCTACAGAGCAGGTGTGTCTACATGTTCATAGGCTTTGAACCAAAACAATTACACTATCATTAAAAGATGGTAAAAGTGGTGGTCAACAGAGGAATAATTTGCTAGTTATATGTTATGTCTTACAATCTAATTAATATGAAAAATATAAATATGTTATAACTGGTGAGGGATCTTTAAAAAGAATTCAGAGAAAAAAGTCAGAATTCTGAGATTAAAGTCAGAATTTTGAGAATGAAGTCAGAATTCTGAAATTTAAGACAGAATTCTGAGAAAAAAGTCAGAATTCTGCACATGTGAATTTTTTTTGAGTTCTGACTTTAAAGTCAGAATTCTGAGATTAAAGTCAGAATTAAAAAATCAGAACTCTGAGAATAAAGTCAGAATTCTGAAAAGAAAGTCAGAATTCTGAGATTAAAGTCAGAATTCTGAGAAAAAAGTCAGAATTCTGACATTAAAGTCAAAATTCTGAGAAAAAAGTCAGAATTCTGACATTAAAAAGTCAATGATCATGCCGGCGTGATCAAATCATGTGAGTGATTTAAGATGACGAAGCACTGAGACGGCACCTCGGTGACTCTCGGTTCTGACTCTATGTGTTGGTGCGGCCTTCAAACTATATACAACTTTTTAAATTGTGTTGATAGGCCAAGTTAAACCAGAGTTATGATAAATATTGTCCGCCACGTTTTTTTTCGCTAACATTGCTGTCATGTTTGCTGCGCGTTTGGTGCAGGAAGAAGCGATAAAAACGGGCTGCTCTCGCGAAAGTGTCCACAAGCAGGAAGTGTTTGCAAGCGAAAGAACTCAGAATTCGGAAGAACTCAGAATTCTGAGAATAAATTCAAAATTCTGACTTTTTTTCTCAGAATTTTGACTTTAATGTCTGACTTTTTTCTCAGAATTTTGACTTAAATGTCTGACTTTAATCTACTTCTTCTGTAGAATCCTTTATTTGTTGGCCTCAAGAAGTTAGATCTATTAAGTCTGTTTTTGCTACAGCAAAGATTCCCTGCTGACTTCCCTCCGGATTTTGTGTTTGTGTTGACATACCTGGTCCTGCTCCAGGTGTGATGTAGACTGTGTGGTATCTGTTGATGGGGATTTCCTGGTAGGAGTCATCGTAGGGATCGTATGTGAACACCTAGAGAGAGAGAACACTGCTTTGAGCCCTGAGGTTGAAACAGCAGCGAGAGTGAAAAGCTGATGTTTCAGCTCTGACAGAGAACATGGATCACTCACCGGGTTCCTCCTGGTCTCTAGCAGAGTCAGCTTCCACGCTCTGAGAAAGACATGAACAGGAGTGAAGCACTGATGGATGGTTGTAATAGGGAGGCAGAGCGGATGGGACGGGAGGGAAGTCGGAGTACTTACATGGACTCATCCTCGCTGTTGGCGCACAGGTTGACTGATGAGCCGTCTCTGAGCTGGACCACGATGCGATTCTCCCTCGGATTATTCTCCGGTGGAGACAAATCTGCAGCCCACAAACAAGTTCAAGGAGTCTTCTGTCAGTACAAACCTCACAGACAGCCCAGTCTCTGCACTGTGCATTATGTTTCAGTCCTTTTGGCTAGGAACAAGGCCTTTTCAATTAAGTATCTGGAGCTCTATTCTCAGCCTGCATTGCATTGTTAGAGAACGGTTTGCATGAATGATTCTACTGATTGCTCTCATGATTAATCAATTAATCAGTTTATGAAATCTCAAAAATACAAAAAAAAAACAACAACAAAATGCTCGCCATCAGAATTTCCCAGAGACCCAAATTACTTCCTCGTCCACCCAACAGTCCATAACCCAAACATTCTTTTTTCACTGTCATAAATGACACAGAAAAGCAGTAAGTGGTGGAGCCAGAAGGTGTTTGCCATTATTTGATTACCAAAGTAGATTGCAATTAATTTTCTTTCCATTGACTACTTTATTAACAACCAGTTGCCGCTTCAGTGTGAACGCACAACCTTCACAAATCCTGCTTTGAATTATCGGGAATTAAAGGGAGTATGGGACTGGGATGCACTGTTAGTGACGCCCACTTGGTGGCTGCCTGCACTGTCTGCCTCTAAGTCTTCAACAGCTGATGAGGCACATTGTCGGTTTAAGTGTTGGCTTACTCCAAATTGATGAAAGTTTTCCAAATGGCAGCACTGTGACACTTTCCAGCTCCAGCTCCAGTTTTTTGCTGAGGCTCAATTCTGCGATAAGCTGATGCTTACTTTGTGGTATTTAGCAATCAGGGTTGGGTGGTCATTCAGTATCACCGAATATCAACATGATATTGTAATGAAACAGTGGGTCAGCGTTTTTGTTTCACATCTGTAAGGACTTGTGACACTCGTAATGCTTTGGGTTTGAGCAGTGCTTGTTCGCTCGAGCCATTTTCTCTCCAAGGTGAAATGGCGCCGTGCTTTACCTCCACATTCCAGCCCAGATCTGACATCCACACATGCTGTCTTGAGGCTGACGCGGTGCTCCAGCTCTCGCCTGCTGTCAGTCTTGTAGAAGCAAAGACTCCCATCTATCCAGAGGTCACACCAGTTTAACTTCCAGCGCTTCAGGACAGAAGCTGGAGAGGAGACACGTGTAACGGTGTTACATCGCCGTCAGTCGGTGAAGTAAATCTCAAAATGACATGCAATTGTGGAGCCAGATGTATGATCAATAGCCCGGATATAAGAAGTCGGATATGAGTTCAAAAGTTATTTGTTTTTTGCATGTTGCCTGTTTTCCTGCAGACACATCCCCATTGGCTGATCTGGGTAAGCCAATTAGAGACATGGACAGGGACAAATAATGGGATTAGAAGTGACAGAGGTTGGAGTTTCATAACAGGTTCACTTTCTGGAAAATGTTCAGCGGGAAATGTTTGACATGTACACCTGAATGTATACTGAACTTTGAACTAAAGGTGAAAAATCCTATAAAAGTGTAGCACATATTTGAGCATGACCAATAAATCAGCCAGTCGTGGCTTCTCACATATTCATACAATGTATTGGTGGCAGCATATAACTACACATAATTTCAGTGATCTTTTTATCAAAATGTTTGTTATTCATTTCATGAAATCAGTGAATGCTGGGTGATATATCTCTAGTTTTTTTTTTTTTGTTTGTTTCTTTAATCAAATATCAATATGCGCCTCATAAATCCAGTCTTGGCTGGTCTGAAGCATAATAAGATGTTAGATCTAGATCAGTGGACATATTTTTTTTATAACTGAAAGGTAAAATGTGTGATACATGTCCTTCTAATGTCTTTATTTAAATGTGTTTAAAAATGTAAAAGGAGAATGTATTCAAAAAAACAAAACAGAATCCGTTTTCATTCACCCAGGTTCATTTCAATGTCAAATGCATAAGCAATTATTTTATGGTAATAGAGGAAAAGTCTGCGTCGTATACGATTCACTATTTTGGTCACAGCAGCTGCTCAGGCTTTCTTTCAGTTCAGACTGTTTCAAAAGGGCTGATAAGAGAACAGTGAATTGTAACTCCCATTTGTCCAATTGGATAAGTCATCTCTCTAAACATCAACTCTGTAAGTAAGTTTAAAATAGCCCCCAAATACCCTGAGTACATTCCCAGAGCCAGGGAGTCATCATCAAATCGTTATTATTTTCTGAAACAATGACCTACTGTTCAAAAAGCTTAGATTAGAAAAGACCCATGAAACTGGATTGTATTTGGATAACATTTATTCCAAACAGTAATGATAATGAAAGTTGTTGCCAGGACTAGTTTAAAAAAAAAAAAAAATCATGTCTTGAATTTGATCTCCCTAAAATACCAGCCAAAGCTACAATGTTGCTAATGTAACATAGCAATCGTTAATGTTGTTAACGTCAGGGCAGTACCCGCGGTTGGATCAAGAAACCAGGACAGTTTGCTGGGCACATCCTGTAAAACTCAGCCATTTTCTAACACTTTTTCCACAAGCTGACAACTAACAAGGCTGTTGATGCTGAGAAAGTAAAGACATCACGTGGTACCACTGGTGTTATACTATTGGATCACAAAACAAAGTTAGAAGCTGGAACCAGCTGTCAGAATTCTCACACAGAGTTAAAGAGAACAATCATATTATCATGAATACATTTTAAAAAGAAGAGATACTTTTATTTTGCACCTTTCTATGTGCTCTGTAGAGGTACTGGTTATTGTTACTGCAATTTAAAATGTGTAAAGTAAGAATCCTGTGTGTACTCACTCTGTCTCCACAGCCAGCCTGACCTCAGCAGCGCCATGTGTTAAACTGTTGTCGAAGTTGTTGTTATAACGATGATAATCCAGTCGAAGCAACAGGAGAAATGTAAACGTTTTGGCGATTACAATACTGAAAGATCCAGCAGCTGGCTTTTGGAGCGTGTTTTTGTCCCTTCTGTCCTGCAGACAGTGAGGTACTGGTAGATTAATCTGGCTCTGACTCACAGGATCACTCTGGATTAGGACTATTGGGCCACGCCCTCTCCTCCCTTCGCATCTTCTTTGCACTTTCTGGACTCATTTCTCCTCCTGACACTGTGTCTTATGTCATTATTCTATTTACATTCTTGAATCATCATGCCACAGTGTCACAGACTGAACTGAACCTGTCGCATTCTCGTATGTGCACAAGTAGATCGTGCCTTTACAAAATAATCCCAGCACTGACATAACAACAGGAGGATTAGCCTAATTGTAACTTGGGTCAGTTACAAGAGTCTTCCCAGGATGTGTGGTGACATCATTTCACTCTTACAGTTTCGAGAAAACACGGGTGTCCTCTGTGTCAAGCTGACTCATTTATATTTACAGTAATTTCTTAATGAAAGGGTTTGTGTATACAGTATTTGTGGTCACTGTCAGAAAGAGGTGATCTCAGGCCATCACTCTTGAACTATGACTCCCTCTCTCTTCCAGCTAGTCTCTGACAGACTTTCTCTAAAACAGGTTAAAACCAGCCAGTTTGTTGGCCTGTTTGAATGTATTTATATAAAGTGACCATTCACCCCTATGATAACAAGTTAAAGTAATTTAGAGTGGGAAATTTATTATGGAGTTCGGATCCTGTTTCAAAGGACGCAACATCAGTCATGAGACAAAGCTGGATAAATCATATTAAAGTCAACAAAATAAAACAAAGCACCAACACAGGGATGTAAAGGCGGACCAGGGCTGTTTTGTTGGGTTTTGTTAGATGCCACTGGTTCACCATCACATAAATAAATATATATGTTTATTTTAACTAATGACACTCCCATCAGCCTCACTTATATTTTATGTTTATTATGAAATTGCCCGTGGCTAGCAAGATGCAGTAAGATGTCAAACATGGTCAACATTATACCCAAACATCAGCATGCTAACATTGTAATTGTGAGCATGTTGGAATATTGATTATTAGCATTTAGCTGAAAGGAACATTGTGCCTACATCATCAAATAGCTGCTTCTTGAAGTTATGAAAGTGTTATGGAGGTAACCCCGCCAGCTGTGAGTGATACACTGTTAGGGTTTCTTCCGTGACCTCTGACCTTCAGACATGCGGCTGCTGACCTTCCTCCTCTCACTGAGTTCTTCCTTGTCACTGTCACTGACACTGGAATATTTTAAGATTGTTGTACTGGCACTTCTTACTACTTCCACTTCTGCATTTGGGTGGAAATTTCTCCAAAAACATGGTAATCTTTGACTCTATTTTTACCCTATAATGGGAAATGAAGAGGATTAACTGAACTTTTCCATTGTACACATGGCATTACTGCCATCTGGTGGCAGCATGTGGTATAATTCCTTGAAAACTACTGTCAGATATTTGTGTTTTGTGCCAAAACAGTGAAATAAATGGTTTATCCAGCTTCTTCCTTTTTCATGTCCTAACTCTCAATCTAATTTCTACTGAAAAATGACATAGCGTCACATTTTAATAGGTAGTGTTTTGTTTTTGTTTCTTATATGTGACTCTTCAACCTTCATACTTAATGCAAAATTCAGTCTTTAATCATTTGATCATAATTATCTATAAAAATAAATATAATAACAAGGAAATTACAATAAAACAAGCCAAAATGAATGCTATTTTTTTGAAATGACATTGTCAATAAGATGAATTCCATTCCATTGTCTTTGACACATGAAACACAAAACAGTAACTCTTGTAGTTACTTAAATATATTATATTTTCAAACATTTATGTTATCAAGTACTTTAACGAGAGCATTTTAATTCAGAGATATTTATATTTTTACTATATGTAAGAGAGGTGAATATTGTACTTTTTATTTGTTCTGTATCTAGGTGAAAACTGCAGTTATTCTTTAAATGTAGTCCTGCACTATTCATTTTCTTATTAAAAAAAAAATAAAAAATAAAAGAATCATGGTGTTACTGTGTTCCTGTACTGAACTTCAAATACAAACAAGCGTTATTTTGGTATCATTAATATATGATTTATATACACTACTAAGAATTAGTTAGTGACATTGGCATATTTTAGTTTTTACTTGTTATTTTGTGACATATCTGAAATTTAGTTAGGTGTACTGTGAACATTTTTGGTCTCAAAAAACACACACATTTCATCTGTTGTTAAATGCATATCCAGGAACATGCATATATGCACCCATATACCAAATAGTCATTTTGAGTTGTGTATTTCTTTCTATAATAAGATAACACTGTTGCTGGGATGTTAAGACTAAGATAAAAAAAAAAAAAATGTTTCAAACATAAAAAATTATAGGCTATTTCAAACCACATTATTTATTTATTTATTTATTTTTAAACCAGTAAACCACTTAGATTAAGAGTATTTCGGTTCCATTAATCTAACTAACTAAATATATTTTTTTAAAATAAACTGTTCCTTTTTTTTTTTTTTTTTAAGGAATGTACAGTAGAAGAGGCGGAAATAAACAAGACATTTAAACCACGTCACTTCCGGAAAAGTGGGCGTGTTTTAAACTGTCAACTAACCGAAGTACAACAAAAACAAACACAACACCGAGGGGGTTCCGGGGACGGTGAGTGCTCTCAGTCTCCGAAAACACCGCATCAGTTACAAAATACAACGTGAATACTTACATGTGCTGTTAGGTTTGGGGGTCGGGACGATGACACTAGTCTATGAGCCGCGGAAATCTCGTTACCTTTTATCGAGGTAAAGGTGGCTGCACTGCTGCACAGCCGTGTACTTACAACTCAGTGTTTTTGGAGGTGACACCACTGTCGCCGTTAGCGTGTGTTGCTGTCAAATGGAATAATGTCACCTTCGTTTTCGTCAAAATAACGACTGTAGGTTTGTTATTGTGTCCAGTCACTTGCTCGAGCGACGTAAGGCAGCCAGGCCTCCGTCATACAGTAGGCAGCCCCCCCCCCCGAACGAGCCGTGCTCTCCCTCTTGCATGAGGAATGTTTTTCGCCGAACCTCGTTGAAAAACCTTGAAGTTTAAAGTTGCTTTGGTTATTTGAAAGCGCAGCTAACAGCTGTAGCCATACTTCTGGCATTTTTATGAATCGCAGCGAGTCGCCATTCAATTCGGCATAATTATACCAATTAATGCTATTCGGCACTTTCTGTAAAGCTCTCAAGTCGTTAACGCAGATAACGTGGGGCTAATCTACACCGCGGAGGGCAGTGAGGAGTAGCTCTCAACACTTTTATTACGGGAAATAACTTTCTGCCTTTTTCCATGTGCCGAATTGAAGAAGAGGTGAAGGAGAAGCTATTCAGAAAAATAGGGGAACAGGGAATGTAACTGATGACCCGTGAAAGGTAACATTACATGGACAGGTTTTAAATGGATGCTTTTCTCTTTAGCCTGACTCGAGCATCTGTTCACCAGGCCCTTTTGAAAGACTTCAGGTTTTTGTTTGTGCGTTGTGCTGGACTGAACTCCAGCTATATTGTCAGTCGTTTTCTAGGCCTTGCCAGGTGCCCATCTGTCACTCTACCTTCCTTTTGTCACCCTTATACTGCAAGTTTCCTCCAATTGATTTAATGGCTGTCTTCTTGGTTCTTTTCTCTCCCATCATTATGCTACAATGACAGACATTTCATATTTGCATGCATGTAAATGACTTTTCTCTGGTTCCCAACCTTCTTCAGTTCTTTTTATAGCTGCTTGTCTTGTTTCATCAGAGTTGTCATCAGTGTTTTCTGTCAGCGTTGGAGGAGGCATTTGTTCTGATGTGTTGTTGAAAACTGGTTATCCTTTGGTCTCAGCTACATCAGAGGTTGAATCTGGGGGATCTTTGAAACAAGAGAATATCTATGGCAGAAACATCAGACAGGGTCCGGACGAAACACTCAGTCGTTTTGCAAACAGTTTAAGATGATCAGACCCATTTTGTCTGAAACTGATAGGGCTGATCAGGGCTGAAGAGGGACAGTGAGTTCTGGGCACCTGGGTGCTGTGTGGGGGACACACGAGGACAAGACAGTACAGCTGTATGTTCTGATATGGATGACGTCATCACAAAATAATAAAAATACAAATATCCAGATGGTCTTTTGAAATAATTGGCTTTTGCGACATTTAGGCAATTCTACTTCAACACAAACCTACTGCTCCTACTACCACCAATTAGTGCTATAACCTTCATTTCTTTTAAGCTTTTAATGCTAGATTCTCCAATGGTGCTGCTATTTCCACTGCAGTAAGTTTCCAGAGATGGTTGCCAGGTTGGCAACCAACCGTACACAGCTTGTTGCCAGAGTTGACAGGATGATTTCTGTATTTAAATTATTTATTGGCCAAGTCAGAGTAATCATAGTTTTAATGACCCATTACTTAATGGTATAGTTAAACACAGAAACTGTGGTCTGGTTGTCTCTGTGTGTAAAATACACGGTTGGTGTTGCTACTGTCTGTTTGACATCATTGAATTCATCAATAATAGACTGGACCAGGGAAATACAGAAATAAACAACCGTTATGACAGCCTATAGCCCAAAGACAGGTCTTGAAATTGCTTCTTTCATCAAACAAACAGAACAAATCTCAAAGATATTCATGCTACAATGAAATAAAAGATTTAGAGATTTACATTTTGGCTTAAAAGACTGCTCAGTCATAAATATTCTTTTAAAAGTTTTTCTTCTTTTTCTTTTTTAGTTTTCTGTTAAAGCTGCTGTAAGAGTTGTTGTCATTTTAGCTAACTTCCTTAAATCAGTAATAAACACAAAATACCTCAACTGTAACGAGTTGTGACCTGTAGAATTGCCTTGTATTATAAAGATGTTAGACTAATGGACATAGAATCCATTTACTAAAAGGGAGAAACAGCACAACAGTTATCATCCTCCAATATAACCCTCAAGTTGAATCAACACCTTCTTAAACATTCCCAACACTGAACAACTGAACATTAGAACCTTCATTAAAGACCACTGTATTTACATCTACATGCAATTTAAAGATGCTGTCAGATTTGTTTTAGGTAACTTCCTGTCAGTTTTGCAGTTAGCAGTCCCCTCCCTCGTGTTGCGGTAATCGTCAGACGTGGCAGCAAACAGGAGGACCCTGCTCCCTGTGTCCGAGCAGTAAGGACCGCCTCCTCATAAACTTCTCTGTCCTGATTGGATGGGCAGGGAATTCAGAAAAGCATCATTGAATGACCAGTTGGAGAAGAGACATGGGTTACTGACCAAACACGCTATAACAGTGATTACTTCTTGAATATAGAGCTATTTTACATATTTATTGTAATTAAAATATCGTTTACAGCAGCTTCAGACGTGTCAACTAATTGTTTCAGTGCTCCCCAAAATGACTCTCGGTGAGAACAGGTGGTTCAGCCTCAGTAGAAGAAGAGCATTGGTGTGGACGGTGCACCTGCTCTTGTCAGTCAGTCTCGTCACCTTTGCCTCTCATGTTTCTTCTTGTGTCTTCAGTGGGTTATTCCGCGACGTCGATGGGTTATTTTTAGACCATTTTATTGAACACGTGCACACAAAAAAACACAGAGGAAAAATTTGGGCAATGGAAACTTATTGTACATACAATATTTAGACACTCAATCAGTTTAATAACCGTTTATTAGATCAGCCAAGGGGGTTATGTTTTCAACCATGTTGGTTGGTTTGTTGGTTGGTTTGACGGCAACATTACATGAAAAGGACTGAATAGACTTCCACTAAACTTTTATGGAGGATGCGCCACGGCCCAGAAAAGACCCCGTTTAGATCCAGATACAGGCTAGTTTGTCACTTTCTTTAACAGTGTGAGAGAGGACCTTTTTTAGCTGTTTCAACATGGTGCGCTTTATACACTGTGTTAATCATTATCCTTTTTTTTCCTGTGCAACAATGTTTACCTTAGCTGTCCCTGTTGAACTATCAAGGAATTTAATGTATTTTTACTCTGATCAAGCCTCAAAAAGTGTTTTCCTTTTTATATTTTTACAAAATGTATATCACATTTGGGCCTTTAAATTACAAATGTGTACATCCAAACATTTTCCACTGATATCAGTTCATAGAAAAACTTCATTCGCACCAAGTGCAGTTTTATAAAAGTCTATATTTGGGTTTTCATGAGGGCAAATGAACTGATGAACATCTTTATTGGAGAATATCTCTAAAAGTGCTGAAGTCATTTTTCGCAGGAACACGAGCAGCCACTATCAGGGCGTGTGTTTGTGTGTGTGCGTGTGTGTGCGTGTGTGTGTGTGTGTCTGTGTGTCTGTGTGTCTTTGTGTGCGTCATTCTTTACCCTGTAACACAGAAGACTGACAGGCGGAGAGACTGAACATGTCCTGAGGGAGAAAACACAAAATATTCAAACAGAGAAAGGATAGATGTATCTTTTCACATCCTAAAACTGCAAAAAGCCCCTGGTGTTTTTCTGAATGTTTCACTGATATGAGCTAGTGAAATGGATGCAATTGTGACTTAAAGATCCTTAAAAATCTTCATACTGATACTATGGACACATTTCATTTACTTATGTCTTCTTCTTTTGTGCTCTCTGATTGTTAAAGTTGCTCGAAGTTTCTTTTTAAAAGCTATAGCTCTTGGCAAGGCATCGCCCAATTTCTCACTTTGATGTGAGCAATCGATGGATCCTAAAAACACGTTTAATGTTTAAATGATTAAAAATGACATTAAAAGTACACAAGTGGACCTTGCTGTTGTACTGGGTGACATTTCCTTCATTTCCGTGAACACACACACTGTTGTTGATTTAAAATTTGATCTCACGTTGTTCCTGATGCCTTAAGTAATCACTAGGGCGTTAAGTCAGCAGCTAAAAATAGTTTCCAACAAGTAAAGTATTATGAATTTCTTGCTAAACTGAAGTGAACCGCTGTTGTAAAATTACAAACCCTTAGAAATCAAACCATGCATCTGTGACTAGTTTTTAATTACACCTTTAATAGGAACGTATGGGTTTAATTTCCCTCAGCCAGGGAAGGAACTTGCAGTGTCAGTTTGGGTCTTTTTATGGGATTTGTTGACTATAACAGCAATATATCGTACAAAATATGTCACAGCACTAGACCGATCCAGAGCCTGTTGAAGCTGTTGCAGTGACTCCACAGTTAGTCAGTCAAAACAAAAACTGAATGTGTTGCTTGCACCCCTCTTTTTCTTTGTCTCTCCCGCGGTTATCTGCTCAGGGCTGGAACCATGGAGTCCTCTTCCGATGAAGAAGAGGCGCGCACCTTCATCCAAGTCCTCGGTGAGAAATACAACCCAGAGAATTTCCCCTACGGCCAAGGAGTGGTGGTTCTGTCCAGCCCGCCAGGATCCCCCATTAAAGGTGAGTGGTGATGCAGGAAGTCATGATAACCCACATACTGATTATTCCAAGTGAGCACTGACATCACTTGTGAGAAGTTCAAGCCTACTTCATTAAACGCTCATGTCAAAATCACAGAAGATCAAAGTGTAAGGCTAGTTAAAGTTTATTTAACTCACTTTGTCTGCAGATCGCCTGTTCTTGCCCAGCGCACTGGTTCTGAATCACTGTGGAATCACTAAAGCCGGTGACCGCACAGACATTGCAGCTTTCTGTGCCCATGTGGTGGAGCTGGACCTGTCCCACAATCAATTTAATGACTGGGGCGAGGTGAGTCACCTTGAGTCAGACTTGGTAGAGCTTACTGTCAGTCATATTTCCCCAAACCACTGAGCACAGTTTTCGGTGAAGATCTTGTGTGCTGTTGAAAAAAGATGATAATTGAGCATTTTTACCAACTTGCTTCATATCGACTTCACTATCAGCTACCCCTGCTGTTGACCAAGTCCTCACAGATCTGTCAAGGTCATGTGTGAATTCAGAGTTTCTCAGTCTTTGGTCAGCTTATGAGTCTTGAAAAGATTTAATAAATCATTAATTGTTGTCAGTTATACTTGTGGTTTTTCTGCAGATTGTGGAGGAAGACGTACACAGTCGTTTACTGAAATGAGAACTTTGCTGATTTTCAACTAGCGTAGTATCGGTATATTGTTGGTAGTGTATGTAGTCTATGCAAATGAACAATGTCTAAGTGTAGCTGATTTGAGAAAATGCTCGGATCAAACGCTGGTAAACTGAGATTCTGTTACTGCACTGCCTATTTCTTGACTGAAATGTTTTCGGAAACATTTTTTTCGCATACTTTTTAGCTGTAATAGAGAAAGATCTTGAACTGGAAGTGGTCCAACATGGTTCCTATATTGCAAAAACCAGGCACTGCCCATATGTCATCCGTCATTGGGAGTGTCCACCGGTCTGGTGGAGCGCAGTGCATTTTGATTGTTGTTGGTATACATTGCCCACTGCCAATAATGTTGTGGGGTTTTTTTACTGCATACACAGCCCAGTTTTATCCAAGAGCAATCTTCCCAGTTGTAAAGTACTTCTTTAACTAAGTAGCAGCACCACAGTTTTGAAATACTCTATTTATAATTCATATAAATTAATTATTAATGCATTAATTTGTTGGTAAAGGTGGAGCTCATTTTAATCACTTTAGATACTGAAGGGTATCTTCTATACTAATACATCAATTTATTAGTGTTTCAGATAATATTTTGTATCAATAAACTTATCTTTAAGAGTAGCTCGTAACTAAAGCTTTAAGATTAATAATGTGGTAAAAAGTACTGTAAATATCACTCAAACATGTAAGAGCTTTAATAAAATCAGCTGATGTTATTTTTCTTTTGTTGATTTTTTTCTTTTAATGTTTATGGGTTGCCAGATCTGCACCATTGTGTCCAACGTCCCCCACCTGGACTTTCTCAATCTGAGCATGAACCCTCTGAGTAGCGTGAAGCTGGATCCCAGCATGGCCGACGTTTTCTCCAGGCTCCGACGACTGGTCCTTATAAACACACACATAAGCTGGGACAGCGTGCACACACTCACACAAAACACACCAGAGTAAGTGGTGATGCGTGTAAATGTGGCCTGACGTTGTGCAGTTAATGAAATCAGTGTACAGTGGAGGAGAAGTGTTTAGCTGTGCCTGCGATGTTACTCCTAAAACTGAACAACTTCACCTCCTCATCAGGCTGGAAGAGCTTTTCCTGTGCCTGAACGACTACAGCACCGTGTCAGAGTCCCAAAAGTCCTGTCCCTCCCTACGTCTGCTGCAGATCACCGAAAACCAGCTGCAGCACTGGGCAGAGGTGAGGAAGCTGGGGATGATATACCCTAGCCTGAACACACTGGTTCTGGCCAACAACAGTGTGGAGTCTGTGGATGACTCTCAGGAAACGCTGCAGCTTCTCTTCCCCAACCTGCGCAGCATCAACCTCAACAACTCAGGTCTGAGACAGATGATGAAGCCTGTTTTCATCCATTCATGTCATACGTTCAGTGCACGGTGTAAACTAATAATCACTGTGTTAATCCTGTTCGAACTCAGGGCTCAGTAAATGGGAGGACATTGAGAGGCTGAATTTCTTCCCGAAGCTGGAGGACGTCAAGGCCAAGGGGATTCCCTTACTGCAGCCTTACACCACCCACGAGAGACGGAGCCTCCTTTTAGCACAGTGAGTCAGAACTTACATACACAGCAGATCCTTTTTGTATTTTACAGACATGTCAGCTTATTAATCTTGATCCTCACCCCTCCATGCAGGTTGCCGTCTGTAGTGGTGTTGAATGGGGGTGCAGTGTCTCATGGAGAGAGGGAGGATGCTGAGAGGTTTTTCATCAGGTACTACCAGGACTGCCCAGAACAGGAGCTTCCTCAGAGGTACTCAGACACACAGTGTGCATGTATTATACACTTATTTATCACTTTAATGTGGTAAAGTTTGTTTTCATGTGTTGTACAGTCTTGAATGTTACTTTGTTTATTGTCTTCCTGCACCTACTGCCAAGGGTTCCCTATGAAGAGAAAGTTCAATTCAATTTAAACCAGTTTCAAAATTTGAAAAATGCTCTTTTCCATCAAATGTATTGAGGTGTTGAAAGTAGATTTGTGTCTACATTGTTCACAGGTCCATCACCAGTGAGTTGTACTGTACATACTTCAACTATGTGTCAAGAAAGTGCACCTTACAAGGATAAATGAAGTAGAAAAGCAGCAAATCCTCACACTGAAGAAGCTGAAACTAGCAAATGAGAAATCTTTTCTCAAAAAAAGAAATTGGTTGTGAAATTACAATCATTTTGTTTCTTTCGATTTCTTTTTTCTAATTGATTAATTAACCAATTCTTGCAGGCCTATTCAATACATACAGTGCATGTATACACAGGTTGTAACAAGTAGATATGTATATAAACAGACATGTAAGAGACAAATTAAAAGGTGGCAAACAAAACATTAAAATACAATAACGGGGGTGATAATAAATGAAATGAAGCTAAGCTTACCGTAAGATTCAATAAAAGGATACAGTTAACTTAAAACTCGCCTTTTCTAATCTTGCTTTTAAGTTGTAAACTGTGATTATTTACAATTTGACTTTTATTTTGGATTTCTTCAACAGAACTAGAAATGAAGTCTTTTTTCTTATATCTGTCTGCCTTGTACTTAATGCCATTGTCTGAGGCATTAGTGGGTTTTGGCTGTTTTGACTTATAGAGAGTAAAGATCATGAACCAATATTGTTTTTGTAAGCTGATTGTAACACAGTATTTGAGGGGGAGATTTAGTTTTGCATCTCAAATTCATAAATATTGCTGTCTGTCTATTGATAACTCATATCCAGCCCAAACACGCAGCACCAAGTGCCACCACTTGCCGCCACATGACTCGTACCTCAGTGAACACCTGTGAAGTTGTAACAATGTTAACAGCCCACTCTTTGTCTTCCATACATCTACAGTATGTGATATAATAACTTGGAAAGCCCTTCTTGTTGGCTGGACAGCAGTCAAATAATTGCCCACACTCTTCACCGACTGCATTCCACTTAACCTGAGCAGAATGTTGGAAAGAGATTTCTGAAGGAAGGTGTAGTCCCTGACTGGGGGAAACTAACCTTTGGGAGACAATGCCACCAGTCTCTCCCTGCTCAATGAGTCCTTTGTGCCGGGAATTCTCTGATTGGAAAAGTGATACACAAGGTAGCAGGTTTATTTTTCTTTTTTTTTTTTTCTTATGTATACACCTACTCTGTCAACCCCAACCCTAAAGTTGAGAGATTGATTTGTTTTCTGATGTCACTGGAGCCGGAATAGCCCTCCTGGCTATGAATTGTCTTACTGATAACTGCAAAGGAAAAGTGTCATTTTGCATGAAAAGATCCAAGACGTATTTAGTGTGCTGCTCATGTTTTAAACCATGTCATATGTACCGTCGTGTCAATCATACCTCGCCACAGCCGATCAAAACAGACAAGAAAGTACCTCAAAACGAAAACATAGGGAAGAAAAGACACAAAATACCTCTTAAATACGCAAAACCAAAGAGACACCACAGTACCACAAAGAGACTAAAAAAGGACAACGAAGACGAAAAAGTAACACAAAAAGAACACAAAAAAAAACCCAACAGAGATTCAAACGAGAAAAAAAAGTTTAAAAAAGAAACTCAAAAGGACAACAAAGACATGTAGACAAAAAGTGATAACAGAGACACAAAAGTACGACAGCAAAGTAAAATACCAGCACAGGTAGTTTCCAAACATTTGTCGCTGTGGTTTTGGTTTGGAGCCAGGTTCTCAGTGTAGGTCTGAGGTTAGGGATCACCATGACTCCATGTGGTGTTATGGGGGTGTCGGACACGCTCAGCTAGCAGTGAACACACCACTATCCCCTTTCCTGTCAGACGGGGCTGTGGCTTCACTACCCCGACAGATCAGAGCACTGCAGGGAGGGTCACAGCCTCTCAGGTGAACACATTTGACAGGGCCTGGCTTTGAGTAACTATAAACGCAGCACACACCATATATTACACTGATAGAGGCTGATGTACCGCCATAAATTCTAAAACAAAAGATGTACAGAGAATTGTGGGTAATCTGGGAAAGGGTTTCGGGGTTGTGGAGCTAGGAAACAGACGTATAAAGAGAGAAATGTGTCTGTCGGACAGGAAGGATTAGTTGCAAGGAAAGTGGGTTGAAAAAGAAATCTGAGAGTCGGAGTATCCAGTAGAATAAGTAGAGAGGGACTGAATGGGGACTGGACCTGGAACAGTGGATATTTAGGGCCAGTGTTTGAGGTAAAAGGGGGAAATCTACAATTTAACTTTTTGAACAGATCCTCTTTCAACTAGGAGAAATGAGAGAAATACCAAAAAATAAGTCGGCTAAGATCTGGGCTAGATACTTTCTGTATTAGCTCCAAAAGCTATTATTACTGCAGCTAATTAACTGTCCATTATGGAAGAATGCTGGAAAAGACAACTGGAATGCTGACTTGTTATCACCTGCAGCATTATTTGCCCCTTTATACCATGCTTACCACCTTAAATGAAGCCTTTTAGCTAAATGGCTTCTCTTAGAATGGCACTTTGTGCACTGTGGCCTTAGAGGAGAATTCCCAGGGTGGACCACAAGTTTTGGCCAGAACACCCAGGCCAGGGGATTGGCTTTGTGGGGTCGATTTGGGGAGGGAAGGGAAATTGCTTTGATTGGCCCAGCTGTTACAGTAGCTTTGAAAGCACAGGCCTTTTCTCCTGGATTTTATTTAATCGTTCCTGGGTCCTTATCTCGAACACGCATTCCCCTGAGGTGTCTGAGAGCTTTCTCACGGCAAGCAAGAGGCAGAGAACTCTGTGTTTCGCTGCCTGTTAAAACACCCACACCTTACCTGTTTCTATGATCAATATTAGTTTGCGAATAAAACAACCCAAGTGTAAACTTAACCAGAAGTACAAGGGAAAATCTGAAATGTAGCACAAAACATTTGTGGTGAAGTGGAGAAGATGGCACATCTAGAAGATAGGGTGCAATAATGGCTGATGGATTTTTTTTCGGGAGACTTTAAGGTTTCCTTTACATCTCCAATGAGAGACAAAACATGTCATTCTTTGCCTCAACGCCACAGGCCTACATGTCTTTGGGTTGAATAAGTCCAGACAGAGGCCCTTGTTGGATCTCAGCACTTTCAGTATTACAATAGCAGCTGATAAAACAAGAAAAGTGATTCAGTAATTAATCAAAAGACACACAGCACCATCTTCCATAGGTAGAATCTGTACTTTTTTTTTTTTTTTAAATATTCACATAGTTCATGAAAATCAATGAGGTCAATTTTATTTTGCCAAAATGTATTAAAGGAATAGGTCATTTTAATTCTGTATGTGCTTTATTTTGCAGAATTAGTCTGTTAAGCACAGGGTTGGAGTGGCAACTAAAACATGTTGTATCTCAGTTGTTAAACCCATACACAAAGAAATGGTGTCACAGTTATTTATGGGGTGTTGCATGCTGGAAGTATTTCTTGTTGAACCTTGCCTGACCTTGCTACCTCTATGTGACAGCAAGACTCCAGGAAGTCAATGCACCTGGCTGCCAATGGACAGTCCCAACACATAACTTCCCTTTTGTACAGTATGTAAGTTGCAGAGCTTTGGAGGTGGTGGTAGATGTATTATTGCACTTTTGGGGCTTTTGAGAGAACTTTAGGTATTTCTCCTTGTTTCCAATCTTCATGCTAAGCTAGGCTAAATACCTCTTCAGCCTAGTTTTGTTCTTATTCATGGAGAGAAATCTAATATGTGTATTTCCCAAAATGATTAGCTAGTCCTTTAAAACATGCACAACTACAATAACAAAGTTAGTTGTAGCCAAACTCTGAATGACGTGATGAAATAGGCAAGATGCCGAGGTCTATTACGTACAATATATCGATCTTACAGTGTCGTAGCAGCTGCTTTGCCATGTAGGCTATAAAAGCCAGAGCAATGGCCGACTGCAAGTTAAGCAGAGAGATAATGTTGTATGTTAACAAGATTGACTCTCCTTCAGTGGGAGGAAACTCTACACATCGCCCAGTTAATAACTGTGCTATATTCAGAGTCTTACAAGATATTAGGGCTGAAAAACACCTATGTAATTTATGAAAAACTGCAGGGTATGCCTTTTTACTGACACTCTTGATGCATGAACTGTTGGAATTCATCTAGTTTAGTTAAAAATGTTTTTAAAGGGAATGTTGAAACTTGCTATTTACATTATTTACATTAAACATGTCAGAAGAATATGTTTCCTGCTGATGCCAGTAATTCAGTATTACCATAGACGGTTTACTTTTCTTTTTAAAACTGTAGCATGTTGACCTGTAAAATGTTCATTTTGACTGACACCTGCATTCATCATTTTTCTAAGCTTCGGACACACTGAAGAGATCCTCATGTGTGACAATTTGTTAGCTGAAGTACAACACAGATTACCCAAAGACACTTTCCAAGCGCCATAAATGTGATGATACTCTCCCTGTCTACAAATAGATGTGTGACAGTAGCTTCTTACAGCTGCTAAGGAGTGGCTACCAGCTCTGTATATTTACAGTCCACCTGTATTTGAGAGTGAAGTTAGTCTTTAACATCTTCACATCAATCCTCACCTATTTTTTATTAGGCAGATTTCTCAACTAAGAAACAAACCTTTCAATAATCTGACATGAGCTCTGCTTTCTCTCAGGTACCACATCCTTGTATCCAAGTATGGTCACCTGGCTCCACTTGCAGAGGTTGACCTGAGCCCCCGCAGCACCATGGTGGACGTTCGCTGTGGCGAGAAGGTGGAGCCTGTCAGCCTCCGCCTGGAGCAGACGGTGGCCGATCTGAAGAAGCAGCTTAAAGCTCTGCTGCAGCTGCCCACCAACGGGATCCGGCTCTTCTACATTGACCGCGAGATGTGTTCGGTCTTGGGACCAGAAGAGCTGAAGTGCGGCTCGAGGGCGCTCCATTCCTACGGCATTCGAGATGGGGATGAGATCCTGGTGGTGCCCAAAGTCAAGAGCCGCTGCAGCTCATCCGATATCTGAGCCGGGATGCTCTTTGATTATGGATGAATTGGACAGGAACTTCAGATAATGAACACTGACTGGATATTAAGCTTTGACTTGAGCCTTTCGTAGACGATATTAAAAGGTGATATTTTTCAGCCATGAATGTAACGCTGTCCACCATATTGAACAAATTTATTCAGTAGTGTTTTTGCACATAGGAGCTCCACATTCACAAAGATTGTATCACGAGTGGCACATTGCTGTGCTTTAGACTGCAGTTTACATCTCATTTATGAAAATTGTTATGCAAATGTGGTGCAAATAGTCCACTGAAAGGAAAAAGAGCTACCACAGTTACCCGTTGGATGCACAAATTGCACACTGATTTAGAAACTAAACCCATGTAATAATTAGAGTGTCTGAATAGATCTGGGATTTTAGCATACAAAACGTCGGGCACCGTACATGGTGCATTTTAGTATTTATTTTTGGTAGAAAAAGATGTCGACATTAGGTGGCACAGAAGCATTAATGACATACAAGTTCTGACGGAAATTAGATTATAAAAATACCAGCTGCTGTGCATAACTTTTGTAGTTTTACTGTTGTGATGTCAAATGCCTCGGCTGGTGAGAATCAGCAGCTATTCGATGTTTTTCCTGTTCACTGTCTGCTGATCTGTGAACAACGTTAAATGCCTGGGAGTTTACGGTTTGATTAAAAATCATTCTGAACCAGGTTACTCCTTAAAAGCCAACACAGTGGCAAACGATGAACCTTAATCATCCAGCCAAGCTAAAGAAAACCTACAAGAACTTTACATTTCTGCATTAGCAGGCTTTGTGAATTGTCTACGTGTACATGTAACTATTATGAGGGCAAAAAAGGATGAATGGTTTACATTTTATTAACATTTTCATGACAGGCTCATAGAGGATTCATTGTATCTAACCTTTATTTAAGCAGAGTAGATTTACAGATGAGAGTGTTTGTATAAGTAACACCAATCTCTCCCCGCTGCCTCCTGCCACTGAGATCACTCTCTTTCTGCATGACTCTTGATAGCAGTGATATATCCTGGGATAACCCCCCCAAGCTGGAATCACAAATGCACTGTGCAGAGGATAACGTAGAGCACATGGCTGCTGCTCAGTCAGGATGCCCGGGCAGAAAGACGAGACAAGTCCGAGGTGATGTCGGGTCTGGGACAGAGAAAAGGGGTGTTGATGCTCAGGTTACTGCTGGTCTTCTGGCTGTCCATTCCATGAATGGGGCAGCTCTCTCTCTCTGGAGAGGCAGCTGAGAAACGTTGAGGCCCAGTCTGTATGGTAACCACACACCAGCCGCTGTGTCACGGACACTTCCGCTGTATTTAGGTGAGAATGGGTTCACGCAACTGGCCCACCACCCCAATCTCTCCTTTACATCCGTCTTACAAACCTGACACTTTTAGTGTCTGCTATTTCAGAGGATGTGGGGTCATGAACCTTCCCAATGGTCCACATTGTTTTCAGACTCAAAGAATAGATAGAATAACACATTCCCACTGATTGGAAATTGACAACATTTTCCACTGCAGGCACCCTGGGCTTCTCATAACCTTAACTTTGAGGATGTGAGGGTTACAGCTCAATTCCACCAGGCACTGCTGCGATGAGGCTGGCAAAGCTTAGCACCGCCATTTGAGGCAACGCTTGTGATACCAGCAGACGTGCTGCAACGCGTTCCGGTAGCTCTCAGCTCTGCTCTATTTAAAATACGCGCTATGTGTCTAGTTTTAAAGGAAGCCGCGTTAAGCTGCACAGGACAGGACAAGTTTGAACATGAACAGTGTAGAGCATCCTGTCAATTTTCAAAATAAACAACCCGTGCAGACTCGCAAATGGAAGAAAAAAAATGTCAAAAATTAGAAACCATATAACTTTGTAGCATATGTACCCATGGTTTGAGATGAAAAAAGGGAAAAAATCACAGTGCGATGGAATAGATCAAAGAGCTGTGCGAGGTGAAATCAAGGTGCTGTGTACCATTGTTTTCTATATGTAACAGTAGATTGCACAGGTGAGGAGCTGAGCATTAAGGACATCACAGTCATAATCTGTACAGTTATAGAATAAACTGCCACGGAAAGATGTCCTTATTGACTTCCATACAAATTTGGTTTTATGCAACCCAGAGAAGTACAATAGGTTCAAGTGAAGGGGACTGAGAATCAAATACAGATCTATGCATCAGTTAAGGAAAGATGTATCTTCATATTTGATCCTTAATTTTTTTCCCCCTTCCTGTTTGGTTGTGTGGGATACCACCTTGTTTTCTCTTAACACTGACTCGTGCTCTGACTGAATGGCCTCCTTTAACCAAATGAGAGCCTGCGTGTCTTCATTTGTCCAACTAGTGTGACTCTTGCCCTTGTTAGTACAGACACAGTGCTGAAAGTGTATGTAGTGTTGTGTTGTTGTAGTCGTTCTTGTAATGATGTAATGACACATCTAACTGTCCAAGAGTGAGCAGAAACTCTGACAAGTACCTGAAACTCGCTTTTAGGATCTCCTCCTGAGCAGGAGATTGTATCCAAAGCACTCAAAAATCAGCGAAGGGGAAAAAGCAGAATTGGAGGCCACGGCTGTGTATTGCGTTATGTTTCATTAAGGTCTTGCTGCAGTGGAAAGGGGATGTTAGAGTTTTCCAATTAACTGACAAGTTTGTCTTGAGACTGTGAGAGGAAATAGGAATTCAGTGAAACAAAGACACTCGCAAATTCCACTTAGACACAACCCCACTAACAAGTGGATTAGAACCCAGGATCTCCTTGCACAGTGCTGCATTTATGAAAAGCTACGGACACAAACTTTCCTACTGTAACCTCTCGTGCAGAGTTTTAGGAGTTTGAATATGGTGCTCTCATAAAGTCATACATTTTGAGAATTTTTTTTTTTTTATCAGTAAGACATCATGAATTTTGAAAAAAAAAGGTACATTTTCCTTAGTCCAATCTGAGACTCGAAAATATGAACGTATGTGTTTTTGATGTTTCCCTTCCTTCTCGTCAGTGCATGTTGGAATATGTTCCTGCCTGCCTGATGCTGAATAACCTCAAACGTTTGACCGTGTGTGCTGCACACATGCAGTGTAAATTGGGCCCAAAATCAAGTGCATTTGTTGATGAAAATCACAGACTAAGCAGGGTCTTTTAAATATTTGGCTGCTGTGAACGCAAAAAAAAAAAAAGTTTGTTTGAGATCACTTTGGGTGAAGTCAGCATCCAGGATCAAGTGTTATACCAAGTGAAGTGTCGCCGTGTGTTACCGACAGAGTGTGAAAATGTGTCGAGGTGCCACCCAGAACGCTCCTCTGACACAAACTTACTTTGTGTAGTAGATAACTGGAGATCTCTTTTAAGGTTTTTATTTTTCTTGACTCACATACATTATACTATATTATGACTGAGTGCTTACATAGGATGTTGCGGGACGAGCGTGAAGCATTATCGTGGGTTAAGTTGGTGATTTGCATGTTTGGATATTTCTTGATATGTTTGATTCAAAATGTGTATGAGACGTGTCATTTCAGGGAAGCAACTTTGTTGATGGGCATTTGTAAATTTGACACTTTTGAAATATTATCTGTGCCCCTTTCACCTCACTTTATTCTTCAGTAATACCAAAAAAAAAGATTATTTACAGATTTAAACATATAAAAGATAGATGCTAATCTGTGAAACAGTTTGCTTTGTGCTGTTTAATTTATATCACGTTTGCTTTCTGTAGTTTCTTTAATGTATCAAGATATTTTCTTGAGATCATAATGCCATTTCTCCACCTGTACTGTAAATTTGTGCTTTCACTTCTCTTAAAGAAATAAATTCAGATTATTTGGGCTTTTTTTTCTCTTTTACATTTTAATACCTAACATGAAACCCTTGAGCTAGTTCAGGCAGACAACTTCAGTCAGATATGCTTGATTGTTCTATTTCTCTATTCTTTTGATAAATAATTAAACGGCCTTTGGGTTTTTAGGATGTTGGTTGGACAAAAGAAGCGATGTGAAGACGTCTCTGTGGGCTCAAGGAAATCGTGATGGGCAGCTTTAAGTTGCGGGCTGAATACTATGAACTATAGCCGTGCCCTCTGCTGCAGCTGGCACTTGCTGCTATTGCTTTTCATAAAACATTTCACAAGCAACTTTTTTTTAATCAAAAGTCAGATTGTGACACTTCAACATGTCTGTGTCTATGTCTCAAGAGCGAGCTGGCTTATGTGTTTACATGTATAGTGTCTTCATGTTTTGACGTTATTCATGTGATGCTTGTGTGCTGAAGGCATCACTATGCTTCAGCCGAAGTCCCTAACAGATTGGTAAACAGTAGGTGTCGACCATCTTTGTTCTGGGCTGGTACCGATTATAAGACATCAAGAAGACTGAAAACTGATAATTAAAGCAAACAGTCTTTAAAAACAGTATTTGACTGGCATTCACATAGTGTGTTCCGGTCTACACACTACTTCCTATCCAAAGGGTCTTACAGTATTTCTACATTCAGCCAGTCCCACACACTCATGGAATAGACAGCGAAACCAATTTTGGGTTCAACGTCTTGCCCAAGCATACTTCGACGTGCTGCCAGGACATCCAGTTGTGGAACCACCAACGTTGTGATTTGTATGCCAGCCTTGATGAGTAAAAAACTTAATGAGTAATATCTTTACTAAATAGAAACAAATCTAAGAATTGGACTGCTTACATTTCAGCTACTGTAGAAAGTCCTGACTGGAGGACGAGTTATGGAGTGTGGCATCGCTCGTGTTACCGGCAGAACGTACACGTGCTTGGTATGCACGGCTCTGTTGCACAGACTGAATACTTGGCGGTGGAGAGGATGGGATTCTGCAGATCTTCTCTCTTTCTGGCAGGAGTGTTTTAGTCAAGCTGCAAAGAGTCCATTCCATACGTGTCAGGCGGTGTTGTGTTTCTGGGGCATTCCCTCCATTTTCCCCCTCCTCCTCTTCCAACAGCGCGGCTCTAATCCTGTGTGGGATATCTGTGCCACCCACCACCAACGCACCCTTCAGCACACCGTCACCAGCAGGACCCCTTCTCAAAGTCTGGGAGCTGAGGAGGCATTCAGTCACAAAGGTACTCTTCACATTTTCTAGGACTGTATCAAGAAACAGCTCCTGAACATCTACGTTGATACATTGTTCAGGTATAGTTCAATCTTTCAAGTTTCATTCAAGTTTCATTCCAAACTCGTGAAAAGCAACTTTGGGTCTCCCATCTTGTCATATACTGATAGGTGGAAACTGAAGGTAGGGTCAGCCACCATCACAAAGCTTCCGTTTTTGATGACTTCAGAAAAAGCGACTCAAAGATTTACCTCTCTTACAAAAAGAACCTTTAAACTCTCTAATTTATAGGTAATCTGTCTATATCCCACTTGTTAATGGTAATGTCTGCAGGTGCACTAAATCAAAGTCAGCTTCAAACAAAGTGCTTGTTGGATTTCCAACAGTGGAATCGTGGCTACATCGAACAGTTTTTTAAGTTCTCTGGAAGAAATATCACATTTCTACTCATTTTCAGGAGCAAGTGGCCAGTTTGAGTTTGAACTTCTCTCTCTTTCTTTGAGTAGTACCTGTTCAAAACAATTGTTATCCCCATTTGTAGTCTTTGGTTCAAGACTACCAAGACACACAGAAGACAGACAAGAACAAGGCTATGAGCTTTTTTTTATGTGTGTCCAATCTGAACACCTTTGTCTTTGGACGTGGGGTACAGCTTGATTCATTTAAAGCACTGAGGCCTTGAATCACTCCCTCACATCCATCCCCTCAGCAATACTGCTGATCAGTGAAAGCTTCTTCATGTCGATGACAGAGTCTGTAGTCTTTGGTATTCCACTGGTTGTTGGGTGGTTGGATGGATGCACAAGCTTGTAGCAAGACAAGTTGAATGGCTGCCCAAGCACAGAAAGGTTAATTGGTGTTAGAGTTTAATGTCCAAAAAGTACTACTCAGTGAAGATGTGGAGGGATGTCAGTGATCCTGTAACATCCAAGTACTCAACAACAAAACAGGGTTGTCACAAGAGCTTTGATCCCCTGAGATGATGCAAGCGCAGGGGCAGTCAAAACCCCAATAATAACCACTACCTTTGAAAATTGTTTGCAAGAGAGTGAAATTGCATCAAAGGTCTCTCCACAGCAGGAGGGTACAGTGTGGGAACAGGGTCAAAGTATCCAGCATCACAAGTTTTGCAGAATCCATCAAGCCTGACCTTCACAAAGAAGGTCCTGGACAGGATACCCGCCAAGCTCTGTTCAGCAGTCACCTAATCCGAGGAGTGGGCCACTCTAATTCAACCCTGGTGCCCAGCGGTTGGCTCTGCCCTGCCCTCCTCTCCTTCCTTTTCCATTCACAATGGTGAACCTCCTTCCAGTAACCCAAACCTTCTTACCCCAATGACTCCTTCACCTCAGCACACAATAGGCCCCGTTCAGCCCTCCTGCCCTCAGTCCCACTTCATAATGCAATGGGGCAGATCGGGGGCAGCTCAGAATACCAACTGCACTGCGAGGTTCTGTTTACACAACAAGGTGCTAGGTGTGGTCGATACAATTCATCTGCATACACCTCCCAACCTCGGTCTGACCCTGCATCTCCGAGCTCAGTGACGGCCATGTGCTTGAACTTCTTGAACTTGAAACTGCAGGGGACTATTGAGGACGGCTTTCTTTAGCCTCAATGGTCAAGAAATGTAATATATAGACTACATGTCAAAGGGAAATTTGTAAGATATGTTCAGAATTTTAGTTTAAACCATTAAAAAATTAACTAACATTACCAGTTTTCCTGCAGTGTGACGAAAAAACAAGACACCCATGTACTGCATTGCTGAGAGTCTACTGAAGTTAGCATGCTCACCAGCTAGCTTCACCTCAGCCTTTCTCATAATACCATCAAGTCAAATTTTCCCCCTCTATCTTGCTCTTTTTGGTCTCCACTAACTGCTGGGGGAAATCTATCCCTGCTAAATGCATATCATGATCATGTCTATTATTTGGTGCTAAGAAACTAGTGTACAGTTGGTTTGTCAGGACTTCTGTAGCTGCCTGTTGGTGGAAGGGTGTTGATGAGAGTAGTGGGACTGACAATACAGAGTTCATGGGCCATGAACACCAAACTGAGCTGAAAGACACCAAAACACATTAAAGGTAATTGTTCAACCAAATCGGCTGAATAATTATTCACAACTTAAATTTGTGCAAGCCATGGATATGTTGAAACATTGTGTTCAGTTTTCAGTTCTATGTTGCTTCTGGTGTGGTTAGGTTTAAGCACTTGGACAGGATTTAGGAAAAGGTCACATTTTGTTTTTGCCTGATTCTGTACACACACGGCTAAAAATGTCACTGTGTCTCGTAAAAAATATCTGATTTTGTTGCCTTGAGTAACAAGGCTGGAAAATGTCCCTGCATCTCATCAAATATATCCAGTGGTTTCCTGCTTACAAATGTCAAAACAGCATCTCTCACAGTCATCTCGCTAGCCATCACACCATCCGGTCCCCTTCTCCATTGGACATGAGAGTCAGCTCATATACGTGTAATCAGAACAGGATACAAGAAGTGTTGGTATGATGCATAAATGTACAAATTAAGCGTGTCCATGGTTTGCAGAAATGTACAATGCCAACATTTAATTCTTCTGACTTCTTCACACACAAATATTGGCTGACTAAAGTGGCTTAAGGTTTGACCGCCAAAGTCAAGAGAAGAAAGGTGCGTTATCATTCCCTATCATGTTTTCTGTTCCTAATGAATTGTAAATGCTAGAAATCAGGTGTTATCAGCCCATCTTGATCTTTCCCACTTCTCCATCTTCGACATTTCCCAAAACACAGACTTGAGATCTGGACGCTCCCCTGGCCCAGTAGGTCACATGTAACTGTTGATTCTTGTGTCCGTCTTTGTGCGACGCTCTCTTTCACAGGTTGGTTAAGAGTATGCGTCCATTTACACAACAAGACGTGGGAGGTATAAAAGAAGGCTCCACAGAGAGCCTCGGTGCTGCTTAATGGGAGCCCGGGGCCTGCCCTCAGTCCTGGAGCCTTTCACACATCTTGCTCCCTGCCTCTCCAATTACTTCCACTGTCCTCTGGCAACAAAGACCCAACTGACTGCCCTCTCCTTCCCAGACCCTATCAGTGTGGATCCACCTGAGATTTCCCCCTCGCTATCTCTCCAGCATCTATGGAAATCAAGTGTCTTGTATAACCCTTGTAAATGAGGCTGTACCTAATTAAAAAAGGGGGTACACAGAGTCTCCAAAGTGACTCATGTTAATTCTGTAACTCTACCTACCACACAGCTTGAAAAGCGAGGTTTCAGACTGTGTGTGTTTCTGTTTTTTGTCCATAAATGCCCCAGAGTAAGACTGAAGTACTTTGGTGAGCTTGTGTGCCCAGGTGCCCTGAGCTTTAACTGCACTGAGTGAACCCTGGCAGAGGATTTACCACAATTGAGGCCTCATCCAAAGGCAGAGTCTGAAGTCCTCAGACTTGGGGAGAAAATACACTGTCGATTATTAGAGGAACTATCTACAAATGATTTAAAATGCTGCTTCAGATGATGAAGGAAAAATTCAAATTCAAATGTCCTTGTTCTAAATAGATGAAGGCCACAGTGTTCCCCCCAAATTCTCCACCCAAAGACACATTTTATCATCATTTGGCAGTTTGCAGGTGTTAATGACAGATCCTGCCCAAAGGCTCGACACTCATCTTGCATGAGAGCCTCTCTTTGTACCAAACATTCCTCATCTCCTGCATTTAAAGCAGCAATTCTCTTCCCCTCCATCATTTCCACATCTCTGACCTCCCTCTCCCCCTTCTTCCATATTGCTCTGTTTCCACTCCCTCTCTCCCTCAGATTCCTATGCTGTCCCTCCCCTCCATTTCCCTCTCCTCCACCTCCACCTACCCCCTTCCCCAAACACTGATCTCAGATTAAGTTGAACACTATCCCAGGTAAAGTTTGCACCTGCTTCTTGAGCTCCTTCCACAGCTTAAACAGGTGCTTTTTGAATCTCCAGGAGGACATTACCATTCACCTTTTGGATTGTTGTTGCTTCTGCTGATAATCCCGTGGAGCTGGAATTGGACTCTAATTCTATCAGGACATCCAGTTCCTCTACACTCCTTGTCATCACATCAGCAGCTATCACCTGCACTGCCTCATTGTACTCCCTCCATCACCACCAACACCTCCACTCTCTGGATGGTCCTCTGCTGGATGAGACCCTGCTGTGTGGAGGTTGCCAGGTTAGACTATTGAGGTGCTAGATGTCCATCTTCTGACGGCAGGTGAGTGCATCATTTCATACTCGTTAGGCTTGTAACTTTCTAATGCTGCAAAACAAGGTCAGATAATATTTGGGGCATAATAGGTTGTGTTAAGGTCTAATACAATTGTTTATATCTAAAAAAGGTTGCTTTTGTGCTTCATTTTTAGGGCTCACAAACCCCTCAAACAAAGCTTCTGACCCCTCATCACAGGTTATGGTCAAATAATGACTTCTCACATTGTTTTATGTAAAAAAAAAAAAGAAAAATGCATATATTTCTTTTTAAATCAACCTAATATTTATCAACATTAATCACCTTGGGACCAAACCCTAAATTAGGAACCACTGGTAAACTTTAACTTGGTAGATTTTCACTGACGTTACATCATATCATAATTCTTAAAGAAAGCATTTGAATGTAAATTCATTACTTATCGTTTAACAATTTACTTTATCATCACATATTTTTACATGCACACCTTAATATTGGTCTGACCTCATTTTCAAGGCTCAAATGTAAAAGACAGGACATTAAATGTACCATAAATTAACTTTTGATAAAGGATGTGTCTTACTTGATATGATAAAAGTTGTCTCTCCGTGTGTGACCCCACAGATACTCATGTTAAAGTGTCTTGTTCATCTTTTAGGACCCGGGGGCTTTATCTTAATCGCCTCGCTAAAAGGCATCAAGTTAACGCCAGTCAGATAAGATGGTGAGCCACAAGAGTCAAAAGAGCAATTGTGGTAATCTTTCTGTTGACAATGTCTGATTTGAGGCCGATGACATGAGGGCAGACCTCTGTCAGCAGTGCTCACTAACCTTGGCACACCTGAACACAATTTACCATCAAGCTGAATAGAATTCACACATTAGAGAGATTTGAGGGAAGTATTCATCTGGAATCACATACCTCAGCAGATGCGCATCAACAGTATTGTTTTCAGGACAGTAAAAGTTGTGGGTGTTTAGATAGAGATTCTGGTTTATTGGTTCACCAGGACCCTGATTGAAACACCATGCACCCTACTGCCTCTGCTCATTGAAATCAAAAAGTACATATTGAACATTTTTATTCAAGTTGGCCACTATATTCACATTTAGGAGGCCAAAACTACATAGACATAGTGTAACATATTCTCACCAACAAAAACATGAACTTAAACTTCACCCTCACTGAAGTTTGTCCTGCAACAAATATTAAAATTTTAACGTAGAACCTTAAAATAATTATATCTGGTGTTTAAAAAACAAGAGACATTGCAGATATACCAAAGGCCAGATGGCCGCTGCATTAGACTCAGACTGTTAAATCACAGTGTAACTTTTCCCTACGATTCTGATACAGTGCTTTATGAGTGGTAGTTTCTCTAGTAAATACATCAACCTCTTTATCTTCCTCCAAGGTCTGCTACTGCTCTTCTCGAGGTCACTTATCCTCCGATGCTGCTCTTTGCTGCCAGTGTTTCTGGCTGTGGCAGAGTAGACAGGCTGAGTGTCAGAAGGCCCAGCAGTCCAACAAGATTTTTAGATAGAAGAAGGTGAAAAAAAAGGCGAGTTCAACTGATAGGTGCCTATTTAAAATCTGACAGACATCTTTGTTGCCCTGGTGGTCCACTTGACAATAAGAGTTAGGAAGGGCCAGAATGAACTTACTGTTTAATCACACCACAAATGAGACAATAATTACCTAGCTAGCGTGCTGTTTTCTAAATATAAGTTGGCAGGGCAGCCCGACGGCTGCTCACCTTGCGGTTACTCGACCTGTCTGCTCTGCCTGGCCCAGACACACACTGGCAGTAAAGAGCCGCTCCAGAGAACAAGTGAGTCAAAGAGGAGCAGCAGACCAGGAAGGAGGCCGAAGTGGTCGGTGTGTTTACCAGAGAAACAACAGCTCATTATCCATTGTATCAGAATGGACGCACTCATGTTACATTGAGTTAGCAGTATGACTCAAGCATGAAGCAACCAATGAAGGCAACCAATCGTCATTTTTAATTTCTTGCCCAAAAATTGACAAATTACATCTGGTGACAAATCCAAAGCTGCAGAATGAAAGTCAGAACAATATCTGTGGTTGATAAGTCCAAAATAACACAAAAACAGGAGAATGCAGATTGAAAATGTAAGAATGGTTGACAAAGTCTATGGTACCCAGGAGGGACCAGTTTCAGTTTTCCAGGTAGTTGGCAGGGATGTTTGAATTAACCGAAGGCAAAATCAATACTTCTAAAGTTTCACTCTTTTTCATTAAACAATTAACTTTAAATGCTGCATGGTGATTGTAAATTCTGCCAACTTGGCTCTATACTCTACTTTGCCAATGGGAAACATGCCAAGCCAGGCACTGAACAGCCCCAAAGGGCCACTGCAAGGACCTTGGCAATTCAAACCTACTCACTTAAAGCCATTAGTGCCCCAGTGTTTATGCTCCTCTCCCTTTAGCCAACAAGGCATGGATTGCTCCCAAATAGGAGTGGTAATGAGGTCCTAAGCAGCCTTGCGGCTTCAGACACAGAGACGCTGGGCCAGTTTGGTCAGCTGCAGGGAAACGAGGCACAGAGAGTCCCGTAGTCCACTGCTGCTGGCTCACATGGGACTGTAAGGCAAATGTGATCCTGAAACATTGTTCTGGCATGCATAATAGGGTCTTTTCAGGGCTTCTCAGGGGAGACCTGGGAGCCTGATCTTAAAGAAGGATCGTGACGTTGGTTTGACGGTTTTCCCTCCTCTCTACTTCTGACTAACGG
This sequence comes from Acanthopagrus latus, assembly GCF_904848185.1. Lineage (NCBI taxonomy): Eukaryota > Metazoa > Chordata > Actinopteri > Spariformes > Sparidae > Acanthopagrus > Acanthopagrus latus. Next base: position 21,201,228 of record NC_051051.1, on the reverse strand, counting down.
CTGTGTTTATGGGAAGTTGTCCTATGACTCAAGTCTACCTTTCCATTAGTTTTAAGACAATGCAACACTCGCTCAGACAGGATTTATCAATGTGAAAAGAAGTGGTAACATAATGAGAAAATGAATCACACGATAATTACTTGATAAGATCTCTCAACTTATTTGCTTTGTTTTTCAGAATGGTCAGGCCAGGCTGTCCAGTCATTCTGCTCCAACTCTTCAGCATCTTTATACGGACAGGAGGTATGGTGCTGATTATGGATTATGTTATCCTCTGCATCAAATAATTCATTTTTTAGGGTTGGGAAAGGTCAATTTAATTAGTTTTTCTTCATTATTCTCCTTTTAGCTACTACTCAGGATATCTTGTATCCATATGGACCCGGCCATAGGGATCTAGAAACCCCAAAGATGGATGATGGAAGTTCACCTGAAATTACTTTGCTTATTCCCTTCATTTTCTTCAATATCCCCTACCGTTCCATCTACGTAAGCCTTGATCAAGACTCGCATTATTATTGCACAGAACCTCAGCTCATAAAATTATCCACAACTCTTATACTGATGGAAAGTGTGATGAAGTTTTATATGGCAAGTTTTTACTCCCTTAAAATCAAGGGTCTAAGGATACTGGTCACTATTTCGATTCGAACGCCCACTGAGGCCATATGATTGTGATTTTAGGCTCTATAAATAAAATATATTGATTTTGATTTATATTGATTTATAGCTCACTCTCAGACCAAACTTTTGCAGCATTCTCCTATACTACTGAAATAGATTGGGACTTGTTATAAAAAATGTTTAAAAAAAAAAAAAAAAAAGAACATAAAGTGGTTCAATACATTTCATTTGGCCTGAACCCAGCCTTGAAATTCCCTGAGATTTCAAACTGATTTGAAAAGACATTATTTACCCCTTTTTAAGCTGAAATTTTCACTATAGCAGCTAAGCTACGAGCGTTAGCATGCACTGCATCTGATGTGAGTCTACAAGTTCAACTGTATGTCGAAGGTGTAAATACCTTCTTCTGAAATCAGTTTGGAATATTTTGGCTTCTGTAGACTTCAATTATGTCATAGCTTACAGCTCGTAAGGCACCAATTTATGTTTTTTTCTATTATTCATTAGCTGTAACCTTATTTTGCTGTCAAGCTCCAGAAATGTTTTTGTTGACTATGACACTTAATCCAGCTCTCCATCAGCATTGGGGTTAATAGATTATGACTGAATTTTCATTTCTGGGGTGAACTGTTCCTTTGTAATAATTTATTGCATTGTTTAATTGTTGATTATTTCTGAAGTATAACCCTGTCTGTTCTTTTCACAGGTCAACAACAATGGTGTGGTGTCCTTCCACGTGCAGGTTAGCCAGTTCACACCAGAAGCTTTCCCTCTGAGTGACAGCAGATCATTTATTGCTCCACTTTGGGCCGATGTGCACAATGGCATCCGCGGAGATGTGTACTACCGAGAGTCCACTGAACCGGGAATACTGGAACGGGCAACACAAGATGTCCGGAAGTACTTCAAAAACATGCCCACCTTTACAGCCACCTGGGTCTTTATTGCAACATGGCACCAGGTCACCTTCTATGGAGGAAGTCAGACAACCCCGGTAAAGTCTAAACTTTGCTTAAAATATCTTGTACACCCAAATCAATTGAACCATGATTAGTGAGGGATACAAAAAAGTTAATATTGTCATCACTTTGATTTGATATTAATATTTTTCTAAAGTGGTTTACAGATCTACAGAATATATATATATATATATATATATATATATATATATATATATATATATATATATATATATATATATATATATATATATATATATATATGATTTAGACACTTGCCTTGTCCCATTTCTGTGTACGTTAGAATGAGACTTTTCTGTATTTTTCGCATTGTAAAACTATTTCAATCCTCTTGTTTGATTAAAAGGTGAACACATTCCAAACTGTACTAATCTCAGATGGCATGGCGTACTTCAGTATGTTCAACTATGGAGAAATCACGTGGAGCACAGGAACAGCCAGTGGTGGAGATCCATTAACAGGACTGGGTGGAACGACGGCTCAGGTAATCTCACAGTGATTCCAAGATCATTCAAGAAAAATCATTATTGAAGTTACATAATAAACATTTCATCTCATGTACCTCACGCCTTTCCCCTTTTCAGTCAGGTTTTAATGGTGGAGACATTGGTCACTTCTTCAACCTGCCAGGATCACGGTCTAATGATGTCGTGAACATTGAACAGACAACCAATGTGAATATCCCTGGGCGCTGGTTCTTCCGTGTTGACACTGAACTGATAGATCCTGCCAATGGCTGCAGCTACAATGGCAAGTTTTTCTTTTGCAAAGCAGCTATATTATCTTTAGTTAAGTAATCAAATCATTCAAATACTAAAAACCTGCTGTATCTTTCCTATATCCTCTCCAGGGCGTTACTACAGACGAGGGGAAATCTTCTGGCTGTCTGACCAGTGTTCACAGCGATGCCGCTGCCTTGACATTCACAATGAGGTGCAGTGCCAAGAAGCTCCATGCGGGCAGCTAGAGACCTGCGAGCAGCAGGAAGGGGCCTTTTACTGCCAGCCGACCCGCACCAGCACTTGCGTGGTATTTGGCGATCCTCATTACCATACCTTCGATGGCTTCCTCTATCACTTCCAGGGAACCTGCTCCTACCTGCTGGCTCGACCCTGCTGGGAGGTGGCAGGGTTACCCTTCTTCAGCGTGGAGGCCAAAAATGAAAACCGTGGCGTCACCTCTGTTTCTTGGCTCAGAGATGTCACTGTTGAGGTGTATGGTCACAGAGTCATGTTGCCCAAAGGCAGTCTTGGGACAGTCCAGGTGAGAATCTGTGGACCCCTTTTATATCAGGAATTGGTTTGTTAACTTCATACAGATTAGCTCCTAAATTTAGTATTGTGAAGTTTGGAATCAGGGGACGACTTGGTAGCTAGAGCATGAGAATGTCAAGATGCTGTGTCTCTGCTGCAGCTGCCCAGGGATCAAGTTTGCCTTCCGGCCCTTTGCTGCACATCTCTCCAATCCTATTTCCTGTCACTCTACTGTCCATTTAAGCCATTAAAAAGGTTGAAAGAATAATAATCATGGTGCTCAGTGGGTGGGGCCTGCCCCCCATTTGCAGAGCCTGAGGTTGTATCCTCACCGCAGCGTCCCAGGTTTTCAATCAACCTCTGGCCCTTGTCATACAGACACTCTTTTCTGTCTGATCTGTGGCCCTAAAATATATTCAAACCTATCATCATCCATGGTTCAGTGTCTGATTTGTCCTCTGCTCCTCTCTTTAGGTGGACGGCTTGATGAAGACTTTACCTGTCCAACTCCAGCTCGGTGCCATCAGGGTGTATCAGTCTGGGGTTGCCATTGCTTTAGAAACAGACTTTGGACTCTTAGTTACCTATGATGGCCAACATTATGCATCCATCTCCCTACCCAGCTCCTACTTCAATAACACTTGTGGCCTTTGCGGTAACTATAATGATGACCCTGCCGACGATCCTGTGCTTCCTGACGGCTCTCTAGCAGAAAGCGTTGTGGAGTTGGGAGGAAGCTGGCGAGCGGAGGACACTGACTGGCGGTGTACAGACGGCTGCGCCCAGAATTGCAGCGTGTGCGACCCTCTTACAGAAGCCTTCTACTTTCGCTCAGACTACTGTGGGCTCATAAACAAAACTGATGGACCTTTCAGGGACTGCAGAGCTGTAGTGGACCCTACAGCCTTTGTGTACAGCTGTGTGTACGACATGTGCAGCAACAGGGATAATATCACCACACTCTGCCAGGCCATCCAGGCCTATGCTCTGGCCTGTCAGGCACTTGGTGTCACGATACGCCCATGGAGATCTCGCACCTTCTGTGGTGAGATTCAGTTTGATTACACAGATTCTTAATCTTACATTCATTCACCTGTGCCTGATATCATGTCTTCTCTCTCAGCTTTGTCATGTCCAGATTTCAGCCATTACCAAGTGTGCACAAGCGCCTGTCCAGCGTCCTGCTCAGACCTCACCGCCCCCCTGTATTGTGCTCACCCCTGCACTGAGGGCTGCCAGTGTGACGATGGCTACGTTCTCAGCGGCAGCCGTTGCGTACAACGTGAAGACTGTGGCTGTGAGCATAACGGCCTCTATTACCCTCTTAATAACACTTTCTGGGCAGGCCCCAGCGGTGAAGAAGGTGAATGTACCCTCCTCTGCAGCTGCGGGCCCGCTGGGGAAGTCTCCTGTTTCAACGAGTCCTGTAGGGAGGGTGAGGTGTGCGTAGCCGAGGTGGGCTTGCTTGGTTGCTACCCACGGAGGGAGGGAGTCTGCTCAATCACCCAGAACTCAGTGACATCCTCCTTTGACGGGACCTTCGTGCTGTTCCCAGATGACAGCTCCTACTACCTGCTTAAGTTGTGTGGTGCTGTGCCAGCTAACGGTTCAGTGGTGGAGGTAAAGATGGGCAGACGACTGGTGAACAAAGGCCCTTCTTGGAAAAGACCTGTCGTGGTAACAGTGGCTAATCTGGAAGCTCAGATGGGAGGGAGTGATTTTGATATAGTCAAGGTGAGGACAACACGAATACCGAAATGGTTGAGAATAAAGTTATGATAACTTGTTAATCCTATCAAACCATACAAAGACAGTATATCTACTGATTTACCTAATCAACTTTACTGATTTTTGGAAATATTTTGTACCTTTTGAATTTATTGCTACATTTCAAACAAGTTGGGACAGAAGCAACAAAAGAGTGCTGAGTTTTGGAAGACTGGGTGTCACATTGGCTGCTATGTTCAGGTCTAGGCTAGTCACAAGCGTGCAGCTTTGTCTACTGCCTCTGGACACTCCTGAAAAACTACAAACTGTTGGTGATCTAAAAGAGAGACAAATTCAGCAACTGCATGGCTTATTTTACACCAAAAATGTTTACAGACACACATCATGTTGAAACATTTTTGGAACATAGGAAAAAGTTTGTAAATTGGCCACCATGATGGTCCAGTTTTAATTCCTGGAGCAGTCAACCAACCACTGAATCGTCTAATCAGGTGCAGTCAGAAAGAAGGATGTTTTCTTTTTGGTCAAGCATCCAATGCTGGGGAGCAGCACAAACACTCATCTCCCAAACTGCCCCTGCGGGCATGTGCTATCAGTTGTTCACAAGCAGAAATAGGGCAAGGTTCATTTATATTTATATTATAAATTATATAACTATATGTACTCAGGTACTCTTCGAAAAACCTTTGTCCATAAACACAGCTCATTTTGAAATGATTGCATTCTGTCCCAACATTTCCAGATTTCATGCTAGTATTTTCCCTTGAGAGTAACAACCATTCTGCTTTCAATTGTTTGTTCCTTGACACTTTTTTCTGTTCCAGGTAAATGGTGAACCAGTGGGGCTCCCATACGTCCATCCCATGGAGACAATGATGATCTACAAAGCACCAGGCAATGCTACTGTGGTGGAGTCCCACGGTCTGCTTCGTGTCAGCTACACACGCCAGGGATTCCTCAACATTTCCCTCTCCACTCTCTTCTACAATGTTACTTGTGGTCTTTGTGGCGTCTTCAACAGCAACTCAACGGATGACCTTCGCCTTCCAAATGGACGCTTGGCTGAGTCTACAGAACAGTTCACGGAGGGCTGGCGGTCCATCGCAGATGACCTCACCTGTAATGGTGACTGTGACGACCTGTATCGAATGTGCACAGACTTGCGTCTCTATCAGAGTCCTTGGATGTGTGGAAACATCAACGACCCGGGGAATAGTTCATTTCTGGCTTGTCATGCTGTGGTCAACCCCTCACCGTTCTTCAGGAACTGCTTGTATAACATGTGCGTAAAGGAAGGGAATCGTTCAGCCCTGTGTTCTTCACTACAGGCATACGCCACCGCCTGTCAGGATGCTCAAGTAGGCCTCGCTTCATGGAGGAGTGCCACCAACTGCCGTGAGTAGATTCAGCTTCACTTTAAAGGAACAGGCTGATATTATTTTGCCATAAAACGTAAGATGAAAAGATTGTCTCTGTGTGCCGAGAACAGATATGAATGGTATAAAAAGATGGACGACATGACAGTTGTCCATATTAGTGCGGGCCAAAAAAATGAAAAGGAGCAAGCTTGTCTACAACACATCAAAAAGCAAAAAGGTTTATTTTCCGTGTATTAACATATACACTAGCAAAATGCAGGTATCCCATGTAACAGGACTTCTGAATTTGGTAAGAGGCACATTTCAATAAAAGAAAACGCCACTGTCTCTGTCAAAGTGTACCCAGCTAAATCATGCTAGTAACAAAGAAAAGCTAGTCAAACTTTGACAGACGTGATAATAATAATAATAATAATAATAATAATAATAATAATAATAATAATGGTAATAATAATAATAATAATAATAATAATAATAATAATAATAAGGCACCTTTTTATTTAAAGGTGCCTTTCAAAGCCCTCAAGGACACCTCATACATTAAGTCAACCAGGCCGGGTTAGGCAGGGTTGAGCTTCAGGGGTAAGAATAGTGCAATAGAGTGGAATAGAGAATAGGCAAGAGTGTGATTGTATGATTAATCTGATACAGAATAGGCCACTCAGTATAAGTGTGTTTTCAGGCGAGATTTAAAAGTGGAGACAGTGTCAGAAGTGCGAATGTCTGGTGGGAGAGAGTGTCAAAGTCTGGGGGCAGATCACCTGAAAGCTCTTGACCCCATTGTGGTTAGGCTGGCAGATGGGGCGAAGAGCTGGATGGTAGAAGAGGATCGGATAGTGCGGGAGGGTGTGTGGATATGGATCAGTTCAGCAAGATATGATGGTGCCAGGTTATGAAAGATCTTGAAAGTGAGGAGCAGAATCTTGAAATCAGTGCAGGATTTGATAGGGAGCTAATGGAGTTGCTGCATGGCTGGAGTGATATGCTCATTAGAGGGAGTTCTGGTGATGATACGGGCAGCTGGTACCAACGAGGAGGACCTCGGTTAAATACGATATTAATACGATTTAAAAAACATAGCTCACTGATGGGGCGATGGATTACGATCTAAGAGTGCATTAAAAATACAAATATTTTAGCATTTTTTCTGCCGTAAACTTGGTCACCAGTGAAATCCACTGTGGCTGTGGTGGGTCCAAGCTGGCCTTATCCCATCCTACAGCGGTTGAGTGTAAAACTAGGGACACCAGGATAACAGTCAGGAATTCTTCCTTCTGGTTAATAAACATGACAGCACCGGTGTTACAGATTAAACCAGACATCTTACAATTTTCTTCACAAAATGAATGCTGAGAAGGTTATCCATCATTAAGTTTTGACTTCCCATGTCTATCAAACCTGATTTCCGAGTTGTAATGTCATGCTTATGTTAAGTACATGCCAGCTGTAATGTTAGCTTCTTGTCAAGGCTAGCCCAGTTTAGCCAAATTAGCACCAGCTAATGCCTGCATGGTAATGTATTGAATAATGTAATACCCACCTCTGGATGGTGCCAGGGCTCCTTGAAATTGACTCTCTAGCAGACATTAGTCTGTATAACCATATCTTGTTATTAAGCAACCTTACATTTTAAAATCTGACTCCTGCTTCTCTGCATTGCTACAATTTCAGTCTATAATGGTAGCGTCCCTCATCTTAGTATAAATAACTTGCTCCGTATTTTACAAAATGACCCCATCAATTGTGGTTGACATCCACCGATGGGTTGTAAGGTAATGCTAACATTATGCATGCTAACGTTATGTAATACATGTGGCTGATTAACAGCCTTGACAGGAAGCTAACAATACCACCATTGTTTGCTTCCTGTCAAGGCTGTTTGTCAAAAAAGGGATTATTTGGTTTAAACTAGTGACCTGTCGAACAGAAAGGATCTAAATGGGCCTAATTTCTGTGAAACGACAGTGTGGTTGATGGTGAAGTAATGTAATCAGTATTTGTCCGATTCTTGTAAAATTGATGTGGCTGTTTCGTTTGCGTCTCTCTTGCTCTCTCTTGCCTCGCTCTTCTGTCTCAGCTCTTCCCTGTCCAGAGAACAGCCACTTCGAGGAGTGCACTAGCGCCTGCCCTCTGACCTGCTCCAACCTGGATGAACCTGAGGAGCCGTGCCCTCTGCCCTGCCAGGAGGGGTGTCAGTGCGAGGAAGGCTTTGCGCTGCGCGACGGCCTGTGTGTGGCACGCAGCGATTGTGGCTGCATGAGCCATGGCCGCCAGCTGGCCACCAATCAGACTTTCTGGACGGACTGGGAGTGCCAAGAGCGCTGTTACTGCAACGGCTCAGACAACAGTGTATACTGTCAGCTGGCGCCCTGTCACCTTGAGGAGTACTGCCAGGAGAGTGATGGCCTGTATTTCTGCCTGCCACGCACTGAGGCCCTGTGTGTGGCAGCGGGTTATGGACACTTTCTGCCATTTGGTGGCGTACCATTTGAGTTGCAGAGCTCTTGCACTCTCAGGATGGCCACCACCCACTGTGGTAGAGAGAGTAGAGACCCTGCGGCCACCAATGGAGCTTTTCCCGAATTTAAACTGGCAGCTCGTAATGAGGAGAGGGACACAGGCCAGGCTATCTGGGTGAGGGGATTTGTACTGGAGGTCTATGAGTATGAGATCGAAGTGTCTCGAAGCTACAAAAACACCGTCACGGTGAGTGAAATATTTATACCGTAGCACCACTTTCCTGCATGACCCGTGAAGGTCATGGTTGTTGTATTTGCGAGGACATGTTATTTCTAATCAAGCCGATAGAATAACCAGGCAGAGGGTGAATTCCTTTTGATTGGCTTAAGGTGGATCTAATTTCAATGGGCATCTTTTATCGGGCTGGATTTGGCTCAGACGAAACCCCGACCCTGAGCGACATTTGGACCGGGTTCACAAACCGACTAAAAGATCTGAGGAGGAACAGAAATGACACACACAGCCACATGTGCGCACACACTGAGACACACACATTTTTTTCTAACTCTCTCTGGTTCTGTCCCTCTGATTCAATTATGTGAGTAACACATAAAAGCTCTTTCAGTGAGACTAATGTTATAATCAACCGGGTTTCCCCACATACTTGGGATTAAAAACCATGAATTAGTGCTAAAAGTGAATCTGTAGGAATGTGCCTGTGTCATCTTATAAGAGTTAAATGTGTATCAATCTCTCTTCCCGCAGGTGAATAAGGAGCGTTTGTACCTCCCTCTGAAGCTGGGCCCGGGGAAGGTCAACATCTTTACCTGGGGCATGCAGCTCATCCTGGAGACAGATTTTGGCCTGAAGGTGGCCTTTGACTGGAACACCCTCCTCCTCTTGACGTTGCCGCGTGACCTCTACAACGCCTCCTGCGGCCTCTGCCAGGGCGTGCCCTTATCCCCGCCCACCCTCACGACCACCGAGTGGGGCATGGCCTGGGCAGAGAGGGACATCTTCTGCCAGGTGGGCTGTGGAGACTCGTGCCCTCGCTGTGGCATGGGAGAGAAAACCGTGCCGAACGACGGCCCTCTCATGGTGGCCGATGGCAACATTGACGCAGGCGAGGGAGGGAATGAAATCAACACAGGCATGCGTTTCCACATCGGGGATGGACTGTATGTGTTTGTGGAGCCGGAGGCCGTGAGGCTGTGCGGGCTGATCATTGATCGAGGAGGTGTGTTTGCACGTTGTCACAGTAAGGTGGCGCCAGTGTTCTTTTATCAGAGCTGCCTGCAGGACACCTGCTTGGACCAGGGAGCTCAGGATACGGTCTGTAACTGGCTACAGATTTATGCCAGCACCTGTCAAACCCAAGGGGTGCCTGTTACCGGCTGGAGGAGTGACACACCATGTGGTGAGTGCAAGTCTGGACTCACCTTTATTTCACCAAGTACTTCAGTTATGTGTGTGTGATACAAAGGCCTCCTCTTGTGTTACAAATCAGGCACAGCCAAGCATGATCTTTTCTTGATTTTAAAGGTGCATTACAGTTCAAAGATGTAATAGTCTGAATTTACCAGACTGTGTTTTAATACAAGCCTTTACCCACTTTAGTCATTATATACACATTAGTGATTATTGTTTATCAAAAATGTTGATATGTTAATGTTTTGTGAAAGTGCCCCAGTCATCCCAGACAAGTGCCCCAGACATTTTAAGATATCGACATATATATTGCGTATCGCAATGTAGCCTGAAAGTATGATCGTAATATTGTCCAGCCTTAGTTTACCATTACTTTACACTGAAAAGTTTCACCAACAAACTCTTTACAGTTTATTTGACTGCTGCAGGCTTCCTCTATTGGTAATCATCAGCAACCTTTCTTTTTAGAAACAGGGTCTGTGTCACTATGAATAATCCAAAGAATTATTTCCTATAGAGAAAGTTAATAGTGAGGATTTTACAATATTTCTTTTGAAATGTGTAATTGTTGACTGTTGGAGTTGATGCAATGAGAACTGCAAACGGAATTCCACTCAACTCCATATTGAGGCAGAGGGGTGCATGTATCGCAATCCCATGAGATAAGTGTGAAAGAGGACATTTGTGTTAACTGGGTGAAACAGTAATATAAGTAAATCAACAGGAACATTACACAAACTGGCTGGTGTTAGTTAAGAAACATAAGATATTCTCATCTCATTCTCATAAAGAAACAGAATGAGAAAAATGCTCCCAAAATGCTGAACTGCTCCTTTAAGCGCTAGAGGTAGACACACGTGACTCTTGTCCACAAATATTTACTCAAATCACCCGTTACTGCTGGAAAAAACATCCTATGTGAACGATGCAGTCGGCACAGCTGTCTGCTAATCTCTTTGCCAACCTGCCTGCTCCCAGTCCAGAGCTGTCCACCTAACAGCTACTACTCGAGCTGCGTGCCGGCGTGCCCGCCCCAGTGCGCCCCCGCCCGCGGCCAGAGGGACTGCAGCCAGGACTGTGTGGAGGGCTGCCAGTGCGACCAGGGCTACGTGCTCAACGGCAAGAACTGCATCCTGCCGCAGAACTGCGGCTGCTACACTGATGGCAAGTACTATGAGGTCAGTCTCACATCCAGCACCACATGGAGTCAACTCAGTGACCTCTGCTGCCAGAGCTGGGTTTTTACTAGAGGTCCTCACTGGCCAGTCAGAATCATGTACATACTGAATGACGTTTTTCAAACATGATTCTGGTATTACTGATTTTTGCTCAGATTTCTTTGAGATTAGTCAAATTCATGTTTTTTATTTATCAAATACACACACACACACACACACACACACACACACACGTATATAGATACATATTCTACACAGAAAGTAAATGTTGTTTCTCATAGCCTTATTAGTTTTGCCAAGTTATAACTTGCTGTTGGGTTATTAGTACAAAATCACTTCTACACTGCAACGTCAAAAATGAAAGTTCTCTGTAGCCGCTTTAAAAAACTTGTCATTCAACAAATTAATTAAACGACTAATTGTTTCACATCTTAGTTTAACAGAAACCTTTGTTCTGTCAGCCCAAACAGCTGTTTTGGAACAGCGATTGCACCAAACGGTGCCAGTGCATCGGACGAAACCTGATCCAGTGCGACCCGCGGCGCTGTAAGGCAGAGGAGGAGTGCACCCTGCGCTACGGCGTGAGGGGCTGCTTCGCACGGCGCTCCCAGCACTGTGTGGCATCAGGCGGTGGAGTTTTTAGGACCTTCGACGGGGCCTCGCTGAGGCTGCCGGCCTCCTGCTCTTTCGTCTTGTCCACAAACTGTCACAAGCTGCCCGACCTCTCCTTCCAGCTCATCGCTAACTTTGACAAATGGAGCACACCCAACCTCACCACCATCTCTCATGTCTACCTTTACATCAACGAGGAGAATATACTCATCTCTGGCAGCACTGTCAAGGTGAGAGAAACATTGGACCGTGGTTGCTTTGTCAGCCAAATGTTGGGAATTGTTTTGACTTTGACTCATACACTTTAATTACATGACATTGATTTAGAAATGGATCAGTTCTGCTGTTCAAAACAACAAGCTTAAATGCACTTCAAAGATCCCATATTATGAAAAACACGTTTTTTCTTGTTTCTACATATATAAACTGGTCCTCCCTGAGCCCCCCAACTCTCAGAATGAGGAAAGCAAACGAGTCCTGCATCGTGTCTGCAGCCCACCCACCGGTAAAACGGCACTCCTACAGGCTGTTCAGATTCAGCTCCTTTCGTTATGAGTCATTTACATAGGCCGTCCTCCTCTGTGCAATGATAGGATATATCTTAGAGCGGGGCGTCCATCCCCGAGGTGAAGTTCAGTGTGTCCAGTCGTAAGCGAGCAGTGTTTCACAATGTCGTCCGAGCTAGACACTCAAATTGCTCTGTTGTTGGTTGTATAAATCAGCCTAAGTGCCTATATTCTGTCCCAGCTAAAGAGCAACAGAAGATACAGTTGTTGCATGTCATTTTTATTGACAATGTGGCGGCTTCGCTTCCTGTTAGTTTGTATGTGTGTGCTAACCACTTCACATCGGACTGCTTCAGTAATGAGGGTCAGTACAAAGCTGGCTTTGCCTCAACACTGACCCTCGTAAAAGGATCAGTCCCAACCATACCGGACCCAGCAACTGCACCCAAGCCACCAGTAAGTGTTGCGATGTTTTGATAGCATTAACAGTTGCCTACAAGTATGGTGCAGTTAGCTGGAAACTGGCTAACTAGTTAGCTCCGCTTCGATCCGCTACGCAGTGGCATTTGAAGTGAGTTTAATGTGAATTATATTACGAGGGAGCTTGGTTGTCAGAGTAAAAAGTCTGGAAACATGTAGACTTGAGGCAGAGTCTATGCGAACAGTGTCCAAGAGTTTGGAGTCTGTGTTGAAGACAAACACAGCTTTCGCTAGCTGTTAGCCATTAGTTACATGGTAGTAACTGTAACAACACATACCAACAGACTACCATTACTCAGACACACTACCCATTCTGAAATGTCCTGCTGCAGCCGCAGAGTCTGTACTTCTTCAGGAGCCTCTCCTGGGTCCAATTCTGGGTCAAACTGGTATGGTTGAACGACAGCATCTCGGCAAGCCATAGCGATACATCCACCATGAACATTAGTGCCTGCTACTGCTAGCGTAAGCGACATCCTCTTCCTGGGCGTGTAGCAGGCAAGGTAGGTGTTGACAGACGGCGCTTATTAACATTTAAAGGTGCAGGCACAGAAACGACCTGTTCTCAGTAGAGCTCAGTAGAGCTCACTTGGGCAACTTTCAGACAGCTGAAATACAAGACCACGAATGGGTTTGGGGCAGTAAATTTCAAATACAGTGTTGTTTGACCTCTGAGAGCTATGTGAAATTGATGAAAAACAGTATAATATGGGACCTTTAACAAGACCTTGCATGTGGACTTCCTGTGCCCTCATCGCAAAGCCAATGAGTTTGTTGGTGTTAATTGCCTGAAAGAAGGTCTGTGGTTAACACAAGCAAAAGAGATCTTCATGTTTTGTTCTACAACATAATATACATTAGTTTTCTGCACTGTGTTTGAATTTTGAAGCATTTACTTGTCTCAAAGAACAAGGTTGCTACTAAGTGGTTAACTGAGACTACAGAGGTTGTTGAGGCACATCTACTCCTCAAGACTTTACTCAACACCTTAGGTGTAAACTAGCCTACACTAACTTTACCACATGTAGATTTATTCATTTATAATAAAATAAGTGTATGTTATGGTGTAGTTGGAGGCTTTGTGGTTGTAGGTAGTTTATTTATAGCCTGATGTTAGCTTGATACTTCTGGCTCTTTCATTTAAGCTTCAAAACTATTATAAACTTGTGTTTTTCAAAAAAATCTTATTTACTGCAGTACTCCAATAATCCAATCCCATAGGCTTTTTAAAGAGGGAACCATGGCGATGCTAACTTCTGCGTTAGTTTGCAAACATACACCATCGATACAGAACTCTCCACAGCAAATGGCAGACAGACCAAGACAGCAACAAGCTAGTGAACATAGTGGAACATTTAGTGTTTAGCTGTTTTCTCTTGAGAGTATATACCTAAACACAGACCCAGAAAAAAGACTCCATATTAATGCCAGGGTTGCTGCCTGTCTGCTGGAATGTAAACAGGCTATAGGAGGCTAACGTGTGAGCCGCATCCACTTTACGAGGCCATACGAGGTCAAACATGTTTGACTTTCTAGCGTTTTCTAGCCAAAGGTGACAATTATATGACAACGGTGAATGCTAAAATATAGTTCAGGAGTGCCACATGTAAAGAGGAGTCACAAGTTGAGCAAACAGATTCATGTATGACATTGAAACCGCAATAAATAGCTAAAGCCTGCTGATATTGGCCACCATGAGCTAATGGTCTTACTGGTGCAGGGAGGCTGTAAATGCAAACCCCTTTATGAGAAGAAATTTGTGTTATTTTTTTCAGATGCTTAAAGTCGCACTTTAATGGCCCTAGTATATGTAATATAAAACTTCTAGGTTTATATTTTCAGCTTTCTTTCTTCTGGCTTCGTACCATCTGCGGTGAAAGGTGCCTTTATAAATCTCTTTTTTCTTGCCAGCATACTTGAAAGTCCCAGCAGTCCAGTTTACCAATTACCACTAATTGCCTGGTAGAGCTCCTCCAATTCAGGCTTTAGGCCATATCATTCCACTGAAACTGCACTCACAGAGGTAGTTAATGACTCGCTGATTGCCTTTAACTTTGTCCCTCAATGAGTCTTAATCATGCTTGAAGTGAATGAGCCATTTTTCTAAAACTACGTTTTACTGGTAATGCAATGAACTAGCACCGGTCATACTCAGAGCCCATACTAATTACAGCACCATCTCCAAATCTTTGCTTTGGACTTTAATTACTTAAACAAGACTGCATGAATTTATTATTGGTGTTTTTGCGCTGTTACTCATATAATATCATGGATTTCTATCCTGTGTCTTCACAGGTCAATGGGACACCAGTATCGGTCCCATTTCTAACCGGGCTGATGACTCGTCTGTCCACGTCCGAAGGCTTCATCGTCATCGACACGCCCCAGGACATCCAGGTTCGATACAACCACTTTAACACCCTGAGCATCACCATGGGCCAGCGCCTGCAGAACAAGGTGTGTGGCCTCTGCGGGAACTTCAACGGAGACCCCAGTGACGACTACATCACCTCCAGAGGCAAGCCGGCTGTCAGCGCCCTGGAGCTGGCACAGAGCTGGAAGACCAACGGTATGCAGAACAGGTGGGTGAGGCTTATAGATATGGTGGAATGTATGAACCAAATCTACTGTACATGTTTATAATAATAAAAAAATCTTTCTTTATATTATTATTATATACTACATGTATTTTGAGAGGGATGTGTCATACTTCTGCATATTGCACCTCTTTTTGCCTCTTCTTAGCTCATCGTTTTTGCTTAATAGCCCAACTTC
The DNA here is from genome assembly GCF_904848185.1 of Acanthopagrus latus. Taxonomy (NCBI): domain Eukaryota; kingdom Metazoa; phylum Chordata; class Actinopteri; order Spariformes; family Sparidae; genus Acanthopagrus; species Acanthopagrus latus. The sequence goes on along the minus strand of NC_051051.1, from coordinate 21,185,825 downwards.
AACCTCATGAACTCCTTTTCTAGAAGCAGCAGACTGGAAAAAAAACTTGAAAAGAAATTGGAATCTCTAGCTAAAGAGCCAGACATTTCCCTCAGGAACAAAATAGAGCAAAAATAGAGTGAGAATATTGGACTGGATCCACCGGGTCAGGTGGACTGAAACATCACTCCAAATGAATGCTGATTTTGAAATTGGTTTGAACTGACAGGCTGAGAATGAGACTTGAAAAACAACTTTTTCAGAATGGCCTTAAAAGGTAGCCAACATCGTGTTTTGTTTTTCACCTTGATGCACACATCCCTTCTGTTTTTCTCTCCCAGTATGTGTCTGCTCCGTTGACTTACTTTATCAGGAGTCTGTTTTATAAAGTCGCCCAATCAAAGCACCTTTTGTTCTGGATTCCTTTCGCCCCGATTCTATTTTCAAAACAGCAGGCGAGCTTTGTCGTTGATGAAATACTGAACCTACTGAAACTATAAAAACCCAAGGTTGTACCGAATGACATAGCGGGCCCTACATTAATGGGATCACAACACAATCTGTGGATTTACAGGAGGGGGTGTAATACCAGAAAGTGTGCCTCTCTCTTTCAGTTTCAACACAGAGCATTTCCAACTGTTAGCCAACAGGAGGGGAGATTGTCCACTATAGACAATTTACAAAAATAACAATGGATTTAAATAATACACCAATATGCACTGATGCTCCTGGCTTTAAGATTTAGTCACAGTATGTCAGAAAATGGTCAAAATTCTCTTGATGGATCTCACACCTAAACTACGCCTGCAGCTGCCAGTAGCTCCTCAGAGGACGCTGGCAGGTTCAACCGCTGTGGTTCAGCCACAAGCACACAAATTTGAAGCGATGCTCACTGTAGGTGCAATATGTACAGTATTTGCAGATCAAAGTGAAAGGTGGCACAAGCAGATTATTTAGTTATTAAGTAATAACAAATACCCTCTCCTGTAGTTGTGATGAAACCCAGTACGTGGCTCTGGCTCAGTCCTGTGACAACACAGCGGTGGTGGCGCTGCAGAGTGAGGATGCCTGTCAGAAGCTCACGCAGCTGAAGGGTTTCTTCCAGCCGTGCCACGGCCTGCTCGACCCCCGGCCCTTCTACCAGTCCTGCTACCTGGATGGCTGCTACAATCACCGGAAGGCTCAGGTCTGTGGCTCGCTGGCTGCCTACGCAGAGGCCTGCCGCTCCCTGGGCACCCTCACCACCAAGTGGATCACCCAGGAGAACTGCTGTAAGGGCACCGCGAGGCACCAGCATTCCGCAAACGATTTTCCTTTTAATTTGTTGATTTAGCCCAAAATTCCCAGCTCAGGTTAAGTTACTCTGAGTTGCTGTAAGAGGACACAGTTAGGAGAGAATTTAGCGTGTAAATTAAACTGAATCTGTAAAAGCACACTGAACATACAGCTAACGCTGTGTGTGACAGCTAACATTGTGTGAGGACCTGTCTTTAGCAGAATGGATCTACGACCCCTGTGCAGGAGAGATCTGCACAAACTTCACCTGTGAGCTGGAGAACGGAGGCGACCTGTGTGGCTGTCCTGAGTTACCCACCAGCACTGGAGGTGAGCGCTTCACGGGGCAAGAAGGTGATATCATCCTCCCCTAGTTAAAATCCTGCCCCAGTATGATGTAGATGATACTATTATATCACAGCTAGATATGTACACTTATAGACTCGACAGGTCTTGTGCCAGAAATATACAGAAACATACATTTTTTTATACAGACTTGTTGAGGAAAAAACCCTTTTAGGAGGCTGTATTTACAGCATCACACATTCCAGGAATAATAATATAGCTCTAATATAATACCTAACGTGTGTCTGTGTGTCTGGCAGCAGATGATGACATCATCCAGGCGGAGGTGACCTGTAAGCACGCTCAGATGGAGGTTTCCATCTCCAAGTGTAAACTCTTCCAGCTGGGTTTTGAACGGGAGGACGTCAGGATCAACGACGAGCACTGCGCCGGCATCGAGGGAGAGGACTTCATCTCCTTCCACATCAACAACACCAAGGGACACTGCGGCTCCATCGTCCAGGTCGGTTTACCTTCATCCGCATTCTTTCTCGCTTCACACGTGTCGACTGTTCCGATTACTTTGCTGTCTAGCTGGATCCCCTTTTTAAAGTTGTTGCTTTGCATCCCCCTCGTGGTCCCTCAACATTATATCACCTTTCATGACAACTTCCCAACCGTTTCCTTTCCAGACTGTTCCTTTAATTATTAGGCGTGAAATATCAGGTTGTTACAAGGCAGCCGAACAGATGTATCAGCTGTTTTCAAGCCTTCACCCGCTCCTGTGTTTCTGTACTGACAGTCGAACGGCACACACATCATGTATAAGAACACTGTGTGGATCGAGAGTGTGAACAACACGGGCAACGTCATCACCAGGGACAAAACCATCAACGTGGAGTTCTCCTGCGCCTACGAACTGGACCTGAAGATCTCGCTGGAGACCGTCCTCAAGCCCATGCTCAGGTCAGAGAGAGCTTGACTTCATTTGTTGACCTCAAATGAAACAAAATGCCCTGGCTGGACACAACAACCAGCTATACTTCTTCTCTTCTTCTTCCTCCTTCGTCCTCCAGTGTGATAAACCTCACCTTACCGACGCAGGAGGGAAACTTCATCACGAAGATGGCTCTATATAAGAACTCCTCGTACCGCCATCCGTACAGGGAGGGCGAGGTGGTGCTCAGCACTCGAGACATCCTTTTCGTGGGCGTGTTCGTTGAGGGCGCAGATGAAAACCAGCTCATCCTCATCGTAAACATGTGCTGGGCCACGCCATCCCGCTACAGCAGCGATCGCCTCCGTTACATCATCATAGAGCGAGGGTAGGCTGGAGGAACGTCTCACACACACCTGATAACAACTACATTCCACAGTAGTACCCTATAAACACAGTTTGTCCCTTTAGGTGTCCAAACATTAAGGACAACACCATCGGTATGGCAGAGAATGGTGTGTCGCTCACCTGTCGCTTCCACGTCACTGTCTTCAAGTTCATCGGGGATTACGACGAGGTCCACCTCCACTGTGACGTCTCCCTGTGCGACTCCGAAACGAACGCCTGCAAAGTGGTGAGGAGAATGTTCATCTTACATAAAACCGGTGATGAATCACCGTCCGCTGTGTTGATGCATGCGTACTCTTTCATCCAGAACTGTCCACACAAGAGAAGAATGTACTCCGAGGACAGCGACCATAAAGAGCACATACTGTCCGTTGGGCCAATAAGAAGGAGGGGTAAGTAAGGTCTCTTTCCTCTGCTGTTCAGTTCAATTTCTAAAAGCTTTTCCAGGATTTCCATGACACACCTGTGACGTCCTCTCAGAGTCACACTGGTGCGAGGACAACAATGGCGGCTGTGAGCAGATGTGCACCAGTAAGACGACCGGACCGGTCTGCAGCTGTGTGACTGGGATGCTGCAACGAGATGGGAAAAGCTGCAGGAGTAAGGAACACAAACAGACACAGTAGTTCCACAAATGTAACATCTTATCCAAAAAAAAAAACATCCAGCCTTCAGAATACAGTAAGATTGAGGACAAAAAGATACAAATAATAATAATAATAATAATAATAATAATAATAATAATAATAATAATAATAATAATAGCATGGATTTATATTGCGCCTTTCACAAGACCCAAGGTCGCTTTCCACAGTAGGATCAATGCTACACAACCAGACAAAAACAAACAGCAAGCAACAAGGATTAGTGTCTGCTGTGGAAGCAGATTTTGTCCATTAGCGCATCCTTTATAATGAATGTTTTCTTCTTTCCCCAGCTGTGAGCTCGAGCTGTAGCCTGACTCCGACAGTTTCTCTGCTGAGCGTCGGCGCTGTGATCTCCACGTTCCTGGCTCTGATTCATGCTCTCCTCTTATAACATCCTGTGAGCGCAGGAAAAGCACAGCCACGTGGAAAAGAGAAAAGACTTGAAGATGCACAAAGTATCAGCGTTTATTAGCCAGTAGATCAGCTGTGAACCAGACAGAATATCTAGACGGAATACACATTCGTACATGTTTGAATCCAAATATTACCAGTGCCACTGAAGGTACACAAAAGTGGGCCAGCTTTTTAGACGTGCGGACAATTGATCCTACTGGAACTCTTTAAGTTTCACCACTCTTTGTGTCATTCTTCACCTCTTCCATTATTCACATATGTCAGGACAAGCCACTTTTTTCTTTCATTATAACATCTTTATTGATTATTCTTGTGTTTTTTTTGTGAATGCATTAGTTCCACCAAAGTGTCTTTGTTCAATATGATCACTAGATGGCGACAAAGTCAGAAATGCTCTAGTCCTGCACCTTTTGGGTTGAAGGTGTAATTAATGTCCGTTACATAAGGGAACAGTGGAATGTGAACCCAGCACACTGTTCACACTTCCATGCCCATCCAACTCCCTGACCTCCACACTCTTACTTTAGACTGGTATCACATTGTAATCTGCATTTTGAACTAGACATTGCCACTGAATGTAAATTGGTAATGGGTAATTGCATAATGAACACAATTGCGAGGAATCAGGGTGGCATTATCTGAGCACACGTAGTCACATGCCTTCGCCATCCGATGATAGTCAGTGTTCTTGAATCTGCCCACCTCAGTGTGCAAAAATTTGGTAGTTGGAGCTGACCAACAATAAAGTGGAGCGTCTCCCCAAATCCACAATTCACCGGTTCCACATGAGGCCTCAAGTCTGTAAGAATGATTTGTTTTAATGACTGGTTGATCGTCTGAGAAGAATTTGGTAATGGATTCATCACTTTATATTATATTTTATTTTATTTTTTCATGTATTGAAATGCTACAAAATTCTCTAGTTGCAGCTTCTCAACTGTGAGAATGTTCAGCTTCATGATAGTCAATGGTAGTTATTGAGACTTTATGATAGTGAACTGAACATCTTTGAGTTTTAAGCAGGTGGTCAGAGCAAAGCAGCAGACCTATACTAGTTGAAAATATCAGTCAGTCAGTCTCCATGAGAAAGAGAGTTCTCATTTAAGCTGCTCACTGAACAGCACCTCACAGTGTCCATTTCTGTCCAAATCCACAATTCTCTGCATGAAAGAAATGGGTATGTATGATGTATGTCCTGTAGGATTCACTCCACAAGTCCAGAGCGGGGAAATTTTGAGGGAATTAGTGGAGAAGCTTGCTAACTCTAGTGCTAGTTTGGATCTCCCTGTTGGTAAAGTGACCCTTTACTTCTGTAGCCTGATGTTAAGCCTTACCCAACATGAACAAATATGGTCCTTGTGTGCAACGCCGTGAACAACGATGCCATGATTAATCTCTGACCAATGGCTATCATGTCTCTTGGCCAGGTCCTTGCAAGAATTTATGAATCTATAATCACCTAATTTGACACAGTTACCACTATAACATACAAAAACAGTGTGTAGTCTGAACCTGGCATTAGACAGCCTCCAAACTGCCGCTGCCGTCTGGCCGCCACTCATTTTTTTCTGAGGAAAGCGGCCAAACACACTGACTGCATTCAGACTTAGCCTTGGTCTTGATTTGAAAGTGTGTTAGCATAAATTCTCCAGACTGTCGGTTGGACAGCAGATCTACTGGCTAGCTTCATACAGAGCAGTGCTGATCTATTTCATTTGGCCTCCGGACCAACTACTGTAATCACAGTGTTTGTCACACTAACCCAACAAAGCTCTACATCAGCTTGTGGCAGCAATAAGATGACCGATCATGCGAGAAGAAAACTGGATGATACATTTCAGAATGCAAGCAGTTAAGTGCATGGCCTGCATTTATCTTGGATGTCAAAGTGGAGTTTATGAGTGAAGTGAGTATTTATGTGTGAGGAGAGCAGCCTGTGAATTGAATACTCTTGACATTTTTAACTCAGATTTTGGTGTCGTAAATTAGTGCCCAGGTTGCAATCAGTTGTGCCATTAAAATATTTAATTTCTGTCATTTCTGTCTCTAATCAGTTATAGTGTTGTAACACTGCCATAAATATTGACTGATTATTGATTTTGAACAGTTTGGCTTTTAGGATGGACATGTGTTGACAAACTGTACCACTGTTAATAGGTTAAGGTTCTCCAAATGTGGTCCCTGGTCAATGTTTGATATTTGGCACCTTATAAATGTCAATATATGTCTCCACACCCTCTTTGTCAGCCCTCAGTGTTCTTAACTGAAGCCGCCTGAAATTCTTAGTTCTGGATTAGTTTCACAGTAAGTAGCAGTTTTTCATAGGTAGACTTGTTTTGCTACCCTCTATGTACAAATGTACAGTCCTTGTCAGTTTGCTGGTATATGTCATGACGTTTTATTTTAATAATCAGTTTCTTTTTTTGTTGTTGTTGTTTAAAAACATGACCAAAAGATGTTTTATTCTTTGAGAGCAGAACAACCACAACCTTTAATAAATGAAGAAGTTCTCAAAGTTGGTGTGAGTTGAGTTATTCACAAGATTCACAATTACTTTTATTGTCATTTGCAGCTCTATACCAGATAGGTACACAGTAGAGAGGGTGATTTTGTAACCAGGTCAATTCAGGCCCCATTCAGGACAGCTGATTTAACGATGCAAAATGTAATAATTGGCATCCTGAATTCATACAAAAAAAAAGAGAAAGAAATTGAACATATAACCACTCAACTGCTAAATGGAGTTAGCTAGTTAGCTCAGTTAGCTGTGCAGCTAGTAGTCAGGACTGGGTGCTCAGAGCACCAAAGAACTGTTGGTGTTTGCATCGCTGGCACAGGGACAGGGGTAAGACAGGGCTAGCTGCTTAGCATGCCATTAGCTGTAGCTGGAGTTAGCTAGTTAGCTCAGCTAGCTGTGCTGCTAGCAGTCAGGACTGGGAGCTTGGAACACCTGGGAACAGTTGGTGTTTACTTCGCTGGCATGGGAGCTGTGGACTGGCATGGGCTAGCTCGTTAGCATACTATTGTCAGTAGATATCTCTGCAACAAAATATAGGTCATACAATCAAAACTGTTATTGTCCTGCTTTTTATTGACAATTTATTTCAATTTCAAGTGTTTTCAACTAAACTTTCTACATATTGTATTTCACCTTTCACTTGGAATACATATTTTATTAATAGATAAAATAAAGGGCTGCGTGCTCAGTCACATTACAATAAAAACCGAACTTGTCCTGTTTCAGTGTTTCAGTAGCTGTCAGGAAGTAAATTTTGATCAGTGCAGCCGTCTCCTAGCAACCAAACAAATGATCTGTCTGATTCACTCCACGCCCTACGATTGTGTTGTGTTCAGTTATTTGAAAAGTTGACAAATCAATTTTTAAATTCTTTCCATAATGAAACATGCATTCAAACATTCAATTAAGTATACACTGTTGTCAGCCACCAACCATCGGTGACATTTGACAGATGAATGTGGAATGAAAAGGGAGGTGAAGGAAACTAGGTCAGGCTGCGCTGATCACGTCTTCCTTCCCAGCTGTGCATACGCATCAGACCATGGACCAGCTTCTTATCCCCAGGCTGTGAGAAGCCTCAATTCATCGTTTCAAGCTCCAATTTACTCCACAAAATAGTTTGTTTTGTAATGTTCTTCTCCTACATAGCACAAATGCGCTTACACTAACTTTCATTTTGCGACAAATTGTGTAAAATGACAAATAAATTGTCCTTGCAACTTTGACGCCTTGTTGTAGATGCACATCTACAGTATACATTGAGCTAAACACACTTCCAAATAATGTTCCAAATATGAGCATAATATTGTATGCCTGCAGCAGATTCAACAAAAGTGATAACAAATCACAAAACAATGAGAATGAGATTAATCGGAAAAACACTTCAGTTCAACTAAACCACATCAACAATCACAAAGCAGAGTACAAATAAACAAGGTCATGTGTGGAGTAGATAAAAGATGCTTGTCACATTTAGGACAAAATTAAAATTTAGACGTTCAATGTTCAAGAAGCAGAAAGTCTCACCATCAACCACCGCTGAGGTAACAGTCTCGTAAACATACATGTAGAGTCCATAATAGTACAGTAAGTAAAAGTGCAAAGGACACTTGAGTTCACCCCAAAGTAAATCAACTGTTAGCTATTTACAATATTACATATGTTAACGTTAGCCATACAGCTAGAATAGTGGCGAGCCTGGTTAGGAGTATGCTAATTGCAAAAACACAAAATTCTACTGAGTCACACATCAATAGTCACTAAAACTTGTAATTAAAGAGTGCAAACACACAAAGGCAAATGCAGAACACATAAAACATACAAATAAAGATTGGTTGATTGATTGATTGATTAATTGGTCACAGATCTGACAAAATGGTGGCTATAAATCAATATGTAACTGAGCCAGCGGTGGTTGCCACTGGCACCAGAGTTTTCAGCTGACACCAGCTGTTGGTAGCAGAATAATGAATCACTCAAATATTTATACTAGCCCACTTTTTGTGAGATATCTCAGACCTATATAGGCGTCTTTAATCGGCTCATGTGACGGAGTCGTAAAGAGTCCGGGTCTCATCAAAGGAAACGACCCCACCTTTCAAGGACGTTCAACCAAATGATTCACTGAGCTCAGTGGACACAATCCAACAAACAGTCGCAGAGACAGATATGCTCAATTTCTACACACACGGACAACAATGTTATTTGTACTGAGTCAAAAGGTCCAGAATGTTTCCTTTCAAATGTCTTGAACCCAAATACACAATAACAATTAAATAAGCCTAATAACTATGAATTTAAAGGATTTCCAACAAAACTTTAAGGTAAAAGCACACAATGTAATATAAGAGTCTAAGTTTAGCAAAAGGCGCAATGAAGGTACTGTAAGGGGGAGAAGGTGCAGCTGCAGCCATTCACTGCAAGGACACACAATTTCATCCACACAAAGCGCACAAGAATCAGTTTAGCAGTCCTCCAGACGCAATTCTTGCACTTATCTAATCACAATTTGTATAACCAACTGCAGTTGACAGCAGATTGTGAAATGTTGCTGTCCAAATACAAAATACAAAGGGCAAGTTGACCTTAAAACGCTGAAAGCAAGCCTTCCCTCTGATAAGATTCCTTAGAAGGAATGAGTGTATTTCAAGACGGTTTAAGTAGGCTATTCAAATATCTCTTGCAGCTCAGTTGTTTGCGGCAACAGGTCTAATGTAGCACTGTTGCTGAGGACACACTAAAGCCTGCATGCTGGGACATGTTTGATTATACAACTAAGGCTATTTCAGCCCATTCAGTGACATTATGTAATATGTTGGGCAGTCAGGCCACAAGTATGATCCGTTGGTATTGAAAGGGCTGTCCGAGAGTTGGGCTGCCTCTCCAACTTGTTTACCTCCCTCTCTGTTGAACGTGAATCATGCTGTGTATCTATGGTTACATAAGGTTGCAGGTGTGTGTATTTAAGGGTGTGTGCGTGTTGTGTGTCTATTAGACCTTCTTTTAGTGCATATCTCCCTATACCCTAATTTTTTAGGGTAACTGCTGCCATTCTTTCAGTTTCAATCAGTGTTACAAACACAAAGTCCATTTGTTTGTTTCTTCATAAAACTGCAACAACTAGGTATTATTAATAGAAATGACCACTTTAATAAGCTATTCTCCTCTCTTAAAAATCTAACAATAAAGCCATTCCATTAATATTCTGTTTTGTCTTTAAAACAACTTCAGAATTCAATTCAAATTCAGAAATAAAACAATAGGGAATACCATTCAGTCATCCATAAATGAGACGTTATGAACACCCTTTTTAAAGCCCAAATCTTTACCGGGATCGCATTTTGGAGCCATTTGATGTTCTTAGTTTTTTGGGGTTTTTTTTCTACTTCAGCTGTTTAGAAGAATTCTGCATCGCGGTTTTGCTGTGAAGCTCCAGAAATGTTCTGTAAACTTCAAAACATCACCTGACTGTCCAGCAGCATGTGAGTAAGATGATAATGACAACAGTTCCTTTAAAACTGCCGTATTTCAAGGACGTAATCAAAGAAATGTATCCCTGACAACGTAATGTAATATAATCTGTTTACACTTTTTTTCTCAAACATAATCTGAGGTGATTATAGATACTCATTTTTTAAATTCTGATTACATAATCCCATCTGTTACTACCCAGACCGGCTCAGATCACACTCTGGCTCCAGTGTGTCTGTTACTTACTGTATGTCATCATGTTGATGGTATTCATGAATGGTTCATTCCTCTTTGTAAAGGCAGATCAGTGAGTGACTCTCCTGGGTTGAAAGTTTAGGTGACCACAAGTTTATCTAAAGAAAGGTATTCCCTGGGTTTGTTCAAACATGAGTAGCGCTGAAGGAATTCCCTAATTGACGTGGACGCATTCATCCTCCTGAGGGTGGGGGAGCGGAGTGGAAGTGCACGATTGCATGTTTGAATGAGGGGATCGGCGTCGTTACAATGGAGAGTGTTTGCTTTAATTTGTAATTACTCAGAGGGAAGCTTCCACGGCCATTTTCTCTCCCACTGAAACCAGCTGCAACTTCAAAACTGTCTGTGAGATGATACATTTTTATTGCCGTGATGTACTTTGTCTTGTGACATAATGTTCAGAGGTGATTATTAACCGTTGTTCTTGTCCCAGTGTCAAGAACACATGGCTCTTATCTAAATCACATTATGTTCAATTCAGTGATTAAGTCGATAAATTAAGGTAAATGCCAGTTTTGCCACATTTTATTGATAAGATGTTAATGATTGAATAAAGTTTGTCCTCAGGGTAGTGTTAAAACAAACAGCCATGGGGGACATTTACAGCCCTTTATTGTCTTTCTCACCAGGCTTCTTCTTGTGCTCGGGCCGTGTAGTCTCCAAGTGTTATCTGAACTTGTTCAACCTAATACTGTATAACAAGCTAATTATATTTAGAAGTCAAAGGGCGAGATATGCCTCATCATATTTTCTTCTCTTTGTTTTGGCTGTCTTGGAGCCTTTCTGGGGGGGGGGGGTCCCATCCCCCACTTTGGGAGCCATTGTATTGGAATCAATTTCTTGTCAACTATGAAAATGAATTGGCAACTATTCTGACAATTGATCACCAGCATAGGACAGATTTTTGTCAGCATGATAGTGTGCCTCATGTTGGAATGGGAACATGCTGATGGGTGTTGCAGCTTGTGTGAAGATGTGTGATCCCATTGCAAGACACTCTCAAGTGTGTTTAGCACAGGTCAACATTCTCTGATTTCAGCTTTTAAACGTGAATATTTTCTGGTGTCTGACAGTAAACTGCTTATATTCTGGACAAAACAAGGCACGAGGACAACACCTTTGGATGTGAGAAAAGCACCATTTTCTGACATTTACATAGACCAAACAACTAATCAATAATCATGGGGACGAAATCTATAAATCAACAACAAATATAATCTTTAGTTGAAGCCAGCTCTGCTGCTAATGTTAGCTTATATGCTTGTGTCACAATCAGTCCCTTACTGTTTGCATTCAAGAAGGTTGTTCCTGACGTGATGAACCTGGAATTTGATCTTATTAAAAGTCTTGATTGTGCAGTGAGAACCTTACTGAGTCACATTCCTCTTTTGCACATGTGGGTAGTAAATTATAGGGCAGAAGACGGATTCACTCGGTGATCCTGTTGGGTTTGCTTAACTACGAGTTGTGTTTAAGGTGTTTCCTCACTGACGTATTACGCCCACGGTAATTTTTTCCATGGTGTGGCAGACTACATGTTTTACTGGGATGTCCCAAGACTGATTTAGTGATCAGACAGATACAATATTCATGATCTCCAGAAGATTAGATCCTGATGTCATCGGTGAACCTTTTTTCAGTATGTCATTCAGTCCATCAAACAAGCTCCAGGACCTTTGGTTTTGTTCAATTATGAAACATGCTATTCGGTGTCATCCTTACCATATACCTGACCTGATTCATCAACTGAGCATGGTTGTTGCATGACGTGAGGGCAATAGCCTTGGTTATTTTAATGCTGCCTCTGTAATAGCTTAAAGATTAAAGTGAATGCAAAAGGTTGAAGGCCCCTTAAAGGTTTACAAGGCAGCTATCAGGCTTCTTATCGGACTGAGAGTAATTTCTGTGTCAAGTCAGTACCACAAGCCAAAGATCAAAGTCAAGGTCAGCAAGTATCTGCCATAGCAGCTGAGGCTTTGGAAGGTGGAACAAAGCTGAGGAGAGCTTTTATTTTCTGCCAACGCGACTTTTTTCTACCTTTTGGTTGACAGAAAAAAAAACCCTACTGTTTAGACATTAATTTTGCTGTAATAGTGAAATATTTTTTATCATCTGTTTGGTTTAGTTGTTAAATAGTGTAACAAAACATATTCACTACAGTGTGTGTTTAGTCTGACAAGTTTCCATTATACACAGCACAAGATACAAAAAGACCAGTCTGAACTCTTCACCTGACACGACTGGAGAAATATTTCAGACCCTCAGAATAAGCGTATTTAAAATCTAGTGTTCTGATTCGCAGCTATGTAAGATAGATCGACGAGATAGACGTGAAGTATTTGTCCTCCAGATTTCATCAGAAGGCCACTGCTGCCTTCAAACCTCCTCCTCAGCTCCAACCTCCCACTTCTCATGTCAATGGAAAGACAGAAATAGAAAAACACACAGAGTGCCGCACCATCCAGCTACAGCAGCACGCTGTATGGAAGGAGATGGATTTTTAAGAAAGTGTCTTCGTTAGCTGTTCGTTTACTATTTAGCCTGACCTGAACTCTACAGGTCCTCTGTCGTTCACAGTTGAGCCTGACAAAGTAAAGGCTGAAGCACTGAGTTTGAGTTCCCATGTCACATCACTTGTTGCCATGGTTACAGCTTGACCGTTTACCCTGATTGCAGACATGTAAAATCTATAGTATGTTCTACGCATGTAGAATGACCTAAAATATAAAAACAATATGTATAGGCCTGTGAGTTAGTCCATCACCCATCATCGGTTGTCACGTAAGATCACTTATCACTTATTTTACACAAAATTTTCAATAAAAGAACTTGAAAGCACCATGCAAATCGACGGGACTGGAACCAAACCTGAATTATTGCCCTACCTGGCCTGACCCATTGGATCCCAACAGAGAGCCTAAGTTCCGGTCGGTCTTTTTTTTAAAAAAGAAGCATGGTAGTGAATGGAGAGAGAGAAATATCTTTTTGATCCTGTTTGGATAATAATTACGTATATTCACAGTCATATTTCATTGGATTTATGACTTTCTTGAGGTGAAAAACTGTCCTTTAAATTGACAGTCATCATAAGTGTGACTTATGACATTTGTCTTTCTCCATTCATTACTATACAAAGTTTTTTTTTCTGAAATAAGCTTTGTAAACTACCAGTTATTTACAAAAAAATACAAAAATGTGCCTACCTCCTAACACTCCATATGATATTTTATATATATATATATATATATATATATATATATATATATATATATATATATATATATATATATATATATATATATATATATATGATGTGCAAGAAATGTCAGCTTTGACCACCATGTGCATCAGTCCAGATACCTGTCAGAATGAAACTGAAGTCCAGGTTCTGCAGGTATTATGAGCAGGATTACTCAGTTAGGTAACTTCTACAGGAGCAACAACTTCTCTGAACATTTGTTAATAAATAGCAACAATCAATGACTAATTGATGCCTCATACAGTATATCTGAAGAATGTGTTGCCTTCACATGCAGTCAGGAAGGTAGATAAGGGAGGTGCGCTGGTCAGAGGGAGCCTTCAATACCAGTAGAGAAGAAATGTAAAAATAATAATTTGAAAAATATTCATTCCATTGTGTGGCTTAAATTTTCAGTTTTTTGCTGCACAAAAAAAGGTCAAGAAAGTGAATGAAATGCTTGCATCACGATGCCAATATGAATGTGGTGACTCTATCAGCAAGCCACTGCAAATGCAGTTCAGTTAGTTTCATTCCATGTATCTTCGCATCAAAATATTACCATTTTAGTCCAAATATCTCTGTCACAGCTTCTTTTTTTCGTGCACCAAGAGAAAAGTTTTGTAATATCCTACCGCGCCTGAAGGCAGCGTCAGTGTTGTGTGGGTGGGAGGAGACGTTCACAGGACGCAGTAAAAACTCCGACACACGCCGCCTCTGTTAATGTTGCGTACAGGTGCGGGACTGTGGACACCGACATCCTCCAGACACCGCCGGACCCCACTGATTCCCCCCGAATACTGACTCCGTCCTGCCGCTAGGATTTCACTGTGGATGTCTCCTCCATCCTGGTATCGGACCACATTCAACAGCGCTGCCATGCCGAGTCTGCGACACTCGTACACGGTGACGGTACCGGAGGAACCGGCCGCTTTCCCCCTGGACAAACACGAGCTGCAGCGGAAGAGCCCGTCGTTGTCCCGGTCCAAGCTGGTGTCCACGTTCATGGGTCTGATCATCAACCAGGCCAAGGTGAGTCCAGCACCGCTGCACCTCTGCTGCTGCCTCACCTTTACAGAAACACCATGAGACGCTTTTATTGTGGTAACTTTATTTATTTATTTATTTATTTATTTGATTGATTTGTTTTAGGGAAGTATTCAGATCTTTTCAAGTTAAAGTAATATCACAGGGAAGAAATACTCTATTACAAGTCCTGCATTTAAATTCTTACTGTGGTAAATATGCAAAATGGGCAAGTATAGTCCTTAAAAGTACCACAAGTAAAAGTGCTCCTCATGCAAAATGGCTCATTTCAGAGTAACATGATGTAATGTAATTAAGTACATTTACTTAAGTACAACTTTGAATTATTTGTGCTTTACTTGAGTATTTCCAATGTTCTGCTACTGTATACTACAACTCCACCACATTGTGCAGGTAAATATTGTACTTTTTACTAGCTACATTATATATTATTGAACTTAAGTTACTTTGCAGATTACATGCTGGACCAGAGCCCAAGTAGTGTATTTGTGTCAGTAATCAGAAAAAATGCTCAGTATCGTATCAGATAGTCAGTTAAACGTGAAAAGATCTCATTTATTTTTTCTGGTGATTTTGATGTTTCAGCACATTTATTGCCAGAAAATTACTTTCAATATACATTTGTACTTTTGATGCAGGACACAACTCAAGTGTGACTTTTGGGTACTTCTTGCCACACTGCATCAGAGTACTTAAAAGTAGTGCAGCCTGGGTAAAAGTAATCATCATACAAAATTGCTCATTTTAGAATAACATACTTCATATTACTGGATTTTAAATTGGTGCATTATTGCCTTAGTGTCGCCAGTGTTGCAGCAGGGAAAGGCGGGGCTAAATTTAATTGCTTTACTGCTGGGTAGTTTAATCTATAATAGATCGTAACTCATTATGTGATTTTATTTATTCAAGTACAGTACTTAAATAAATATGGACTCAGTTTCATTCCACCACTGACACTCAGACATTTTAAAGGTAACATATAATTCAGGGGTTGAAGTAACTAATTACATCTACTACTACTACTATAAATAAATAAGTTTTATGTCATATAAATTATACTTGTGTCTGAAAAAGGGTAAAAAAACCTTAGTTTGTTCAGTGTCTATGTATATTTGGGTTAAGGCCTGCAAATCAACAATGCTAACAACCTTTCTGAGTATTTCTATACAAATGTCACAGCTAAACTATGAACAATTATTCATATCCACAAGAAATAAAATAGCGATGCTAATGCAGGATAAAAAAAAAGACAATCTGATCTCCAGTCATGACCTTTAAGTGGCTGTGCTATCGGAATGAAAACAAGTTGATTTTGTGATTGAGGCAGACGAGTTTTTCCGCACAGACGAGTTAAATCACAGCAATCTTTAAAATCACCTTTCCACGTCTTTCAGTCAGTTCTGTCACCGTATGGAAAGCCACAGAGATCTCTGCAGAGGTCCAGGTACGACCTTTAGGCCCTTATCAGCCCTTAAGTGGAGGTCTGTGAGTACACACAAGCAGGCAGGATCCCAACGCGGCTGCCTGCATAACAATTCAAGTGTGACGTTGGTTGCATAATCGGACAGGGCGCCTCTGATAAGGAATGTGTTCGGAGTGTCACCTTATCATCGGCACAGGACATTATGTTAGCACGCAGGCCTGCCCACAGCCTGCACATGCATGTGGTGGAGCGGCTTTGATGCTTGTGGGCGAGGGAGGCGGCGACACCTCGGGCCTTTGTCCTTGTTAACGCCGTAGAGGATATCATTAGTGTCTCTCAGTGGCGTGCATGCTGGCGTTTATACTCGACATGCTGCCATTGCGACTTTTCTTCAGTGAAACTGTGAAGCTTTTTTTAATCCAGTCCGTAGCCACGCTTCCCATTTTTGTTCAGTTAACTATCTAATGTTTTGGTCCAAAAAGTGGCAGAAAATAGTCAAAGATGTCCATCAAATTCCCCAAAGTCATGTCATCAACAGTGCAAACATCCAAACATGATCGGTTAACCATCACATAAGATGAAGACAAGCAGCAGCTCCTCATAGTTGGGATGCTTGAACCAGGGACCTTTGACGCTTGAGCATAGAAAGTACCAGAGTTGCAGCTCTCCATAAACTTGTCCAGTACTTAGTTTTATGACCAAATACATGCAAAGTACTCGTTTTCTCATCAGTCGCATCTGCGTTTTGTGTTTCCTGTCAAAAGAGAGCGGCGGGGATGACGTATTTCTGTAGGCCGGCCCGGAAGGTAGCATCTCCCTGGTTCCCTCAACAAAAGCCACTCCGAGTTTTCAGTTGGATTTTGGATTTTTAAAGAAAATACGTTCTTGACACCAACTTGTTCTGTTCAACGAGATAATCTCTGTAAAAACACTGTAATTGGCGTGTTGAGGTTAGCCACTTGTTAGCAACCGCCTTTCTTAAGACATGGAAAAAAGTTCACTTGTGGCACATAATTGGACGCATTTTATGTCTCGGAACAAAACAGGAGAATATCTTAACTGCAGACCTTATTTAACCGCAGCTCTGCCAACACGCTTTAATAAATCGCTAGCATTTCTGTTTTTAATATGTTGGCATTCTGACGTAAGCATTCAGCGTTAAGTCTGCTACACAAGCTAGCAGGAAGTAGCAGTATTTCTACTTCAGTGTGGTATTTTGGGATCTTTCCAGCGGGGGTTAACACCGTTTCGAAGGGAGCGGCGTAGCATGTGTGTGCAGGAATGTTGCCTCCTCGGCCTCGTGTTTTCTGGCCTTACCCGGGAACGCATAGCTGTGTTTTAGAACACGGCGTTCTCCTCTGCTCCTCTTTGAAGTCGCGCCAGCCGGTGGAGAGCGCCCTTGTTCTTGAGATTACCTGAACGCATCGCTTCCCCTGTTTTTGGATGGGCCTTTTAAATCACAGGCGGCCTGCTGAGCGTGCCGAGCCACGCCGGTCAGTATTCACGGCAGTGCAGCAGATTGGGACTCGCTGGCACCATATGGTCACCTTCAAACACTGCAGAGAAGAAGAGGAGCACAAAGGGGGAGAAAAAAAAAAACTAAAGCCAAGAGGGCTGTCGGTAGCTGATACTGTCACAGGGCTATTTTCAGAGTTTTTACAACAGGGCGACCATCATGAGGCACTAAACGTGAACGTCCTGATAAGGGTGAACCTGTTCATATCTGCCACTGACTACCTTTCGTGAGGCGTAAGCACATTCTTATCAACATGCATTCTTTCTGCTCGGCTCCGTGCTACCCATCACACCTCCGATCGCGTCTCCAAGTTCCAACCCACTGTCACACACCAATGCAGAATACAACAGAACAGCATATAGAGCTGGAGTTGCTGCTCAGTTTTCTGTGTGTGTGTGTGTGTGTGTGAGCGCGCGCGTGCGCCCATGATTGCGTCCGTGCCCTCATGTGTGCTGTCGTCAGTGCCTTGCTGTCATTTCCACATGCAGCTCCTCGGCCGTCAGCAGAGGCGTCGGTGCGTGACGGCGCTGACTTGCTCCGAGTCATCATGTTACTCTGTCACTGTGTTCCCTCCCTCGGGATGAGCCACAGGTCAATATGTCACCTGTTAATATTCGGAAACTGGAAGGAGAAAAAAGCTGTTTCGCCACAATTACTCAGCCTGGTGTGAAGGGATGACTGGTTTTTCATAGTCCGTCCCAACCCGTCTGTGGTTAAATGTCCCCACAGCAGATGAGCAGATTTGGGCGACATTTAAGGAAGATGTCGGTTGTTCCTGCAGAAAATCAAACATTGGTATCTAAATATTTCATCAGCTGTAGGGCAGCAGGAACAATAAAAGCTGTGGAACAATGTTAGAATGATTGTTTTGTGTTTTTTTTTTTTTTTTTTAACTTTTTATTCATCTTTTCAATTATAAACTGGTTCATTGGGTTCTTAATAGAGTTCTGCAAGGGCCTAGGGCTCAGACCCACATCATTTTTGCTTTATGCATCATATGGAGAGAATTTTTTCTTCTTGAATTACTTACGACCCAAACATTAAGACTTCTCAGGAAACTTGTAGCCAGAAGTGATGATATTTGGAGTTGAGGGTGGAGCCGCTGATTAAAGTGTGACTGTTTTGGTGGCACATGTGCCCCAAAAAAATCTGCGACGTGCTAGTAAACAAAGTACTGTCCAGTATTTCCCTTTACAGTAATTGACATAATGTGTACAGAACTCAGTTAAGGTGCATCGTGAGGTGCACCTGAATAGAAAACGTTAGTGCGACCATTGTGAAAATCGTCGTCTGCCTCCCCGTCATTCATTTCAAGCTCTCCCAGCGACGCTTATTATGCTTCAGCCTCAGTGTTTACACGACTTTTAATCTGTAAATACAGTGTGCCGACAAAAAAAAAAAAGGGATTCTTTTGCCAAGTCCACTACCCAGTCAGTCCACACAAGCTTAATACACGTGACTGAGTTGTTTTCAAGCATTTCCAGACTTTGATGAAAAGCCAGGCTCTTGTGATCGCTCCGGAATGTCTCAGTCGCCGGACAGATAAAGCCTGCGTCCCTCTGACCTACAGATGATTAACACGGCACTTCCGCATATGTCACACGCCAAACTAGTTGATCCTCGACCCCTGCAGCGATGTGAATCTCTACAGACAAACGTCGTGTCCTGCAGATTCGCAGTAGAGCTTTTCTCTCCGCATCACATGTCCGCGTGTGATGTCAGCGTGGTGGGAGCGGTGGCTGGCGGGCTCGTCGGTGCAGCTGGAGGTCAGGGCACACTGTGGCGTTTCATCAAAGCGTGCGGAGCCGCTGCCGATGTGAGCGGAGATAAAGCGCTGCCGTGCCTCCGGCGGTGTGACCATCAGATGGTGTGCATTGAATGAATGCCACGCGGTCCTCGTGGCTTATACACACGGGGGGGGGGGGGGATGTCACAGGGTGTCTGTCATGCAGTAGTTACATCACACTGAGGCCGTGTGCAGGCTGATCTGACGGGAGGCACAACAGGCTGCACTGACCAGGGGAAGAACAGTGCATGCTTGTAGCCTGTACGTGCCTCTTTTAGCATCGTTTCATATGAATTTGCCATATGAATGCACACGAGACAGCAGTTCAGATTAATTTCAGCCTGTATCTAAACATTTCTGTTTTAAGTTTGGCCTTTCAGATCATATAAATCCTGAAGTTAAACAGCTAATTGATAAACTAATAATGAATGTAACTGAAACAGAAAACTGCGTGATGTATTTTATGTATAAACGTGCATTTTGAAGTGAAAACTGAAATCCCCTCTCTTTCTGTTTTGAACAGCACAAGAGTCCTCAAGGCCTGGTGGGACTGAGGAACCTGGGCAACACGGTGAGCTCTCCTCCGTCACTCCGCGGCCTTGTGTGCACTGTACGCCCCGTTCGGCCCTTTAATTAACTAACGTGATATTTGCTGTTCGCAGTGCTTCATGAACTCGATCCTGCAGTGTCTCAGCAACACGCCCGAGCTGAGAGATTACTGCCTGAGAAACGTCCACCGCACGGACCTCAACAACAACTGCAGGACCAACGCTGCTCTCATGGAAGGTATGCTGAGACTCCAAACGTAATGGACCTGTGAAGTTCCTCGTTGTGTTGTTACATTGAGTCACTTCATGGTTTAAAGGGAGATCAGATAGTCAGGTTGCGCGACCGTGTCCTGCATCGCTGAGAGGCTTCACAAACAGATTCTTAAAAGTCTTCAGCGTTCAGATACTGATGAATAAAAGCCGTTCTTTAGGAAGCGTAATCACATTAATCTGCACTCAGATCAGGTTTTCAACTAAACCTGTCAAACTGCAATCAGCAGCCAGCAGATCACAAAATACTGCAAAGGGTCACTAATTGGAAGTGTGCATATCTCTATAAAAAAAAACACGCATTTTACCAGGGCTGCAATGAATCTTTCAATCTTTTGATTATTTTCTCAGTTAACTGATTACTCATCTGGTGAAAAGTGCACATCCAAGATGACGTCCTTGTTTTGTCCACAACATAATAAACTAAAAAATATTCACATTGAAGGAGCTGCAATCATAATTTTGACTTTTTTTTCCCCCCCTAATCAACGTTTTTTTCGATGTTGTCCAACATCCACCTGGTGGCCGTTCCAAAGCTTTCAACACTACGTCAGGGAGATGACGTCAGTGGACGGAATTGGCTCAGGTGTCATCGCTTGACCCACTTTGAGTAAGTGATAGTACGTCACCGTCGCACGATGACACCTGAGCCAGTCCCATTGGCTGATTGGGACTTGGGATGCAGAGGAGCTGAGATCATTTTCTCGCCTAATGACCTTCGGTTGCCGTAAAACTCTGCCCTGATTGGAGTCCAAGCCGTCTGCTTTTCCCACATCAAGTCCACATTAGGCTTAAAGCGGAATACTAGTTTTCATATAAATGAATGCAAATCTCTCGTGAGTTCGGGCTGGTGTGCAACACAGCTTGATTTACATTTACATTTGTTAGTCAAGCTCAAATTAAAGAATGCAGATAACTCACAAAAATCCTCTGTGACTTTTAAAAGGTACAGAATCGCCTACATTTACGACACAGTCGGGATCTTCTAAGAGTGTTGCTCACAAATTGCCGGTATGTGGTTTCAATGATTATGGTTTCATTTTCTGTCTTCATTTCTCTTTCCTTCGCCTACTATCTCAGAGTTTGCAAAGCTGACTCAGAGCCTGTGGACTTCTGTGAACAACGAGGCCATCAGTCCCTCTGATTTCAGGAGCCAGATCCAGAGATACGCTCCCAAATTCGTGGGCTGCAAGTAAGTCTTCCCTCCCTCCTTCTGCTTTAACCCTTTGTGCTCAATCCACTCGGAAAAAAAAAAAAAACCTGCTGATTTCGAGGGGAGGGGGAAAATGAATTAAGTCTTTCTACGTTCGCCTCTCTGCAGTCAACAGGACGCCCAGGAGTTTCTGCGCTGCTTATTGGACGGTCTCCACAGTGAGGTGAACAGAGTGACGGTCCGCCCGAAGGTGTCCGTCGAGGACTTTGACCACCTCTCGTAAGTCAGCATCCCCCCCAATGAGTCACTCATAACCTGCTCTGTCACTGACACCTCGCACATGCCTGCACGCCTGACTGAGCTGCAATCCTTGAAAACTGTGTAATTATTTATAATTAGCACGTAATGAATTACCGTCGAGATTTACGTAGTAACTAGTTAACTAGTTAGTCGTTAAAGGGAAAGGTCAGGTAAACCCCTCTTACCTTGGAGGATATCGGCCGTAGGGAGGTCAGCCTTCTGTCTATTGTAATGGAGCTTGATGGCACTCAGCTTTCGGTGCTCTAAGCATCTAAGAAAGGAACCATTTTCTTTCCGTATCACCACGCAAAAGGCAGGCTTGCTAACTAACTGAGCACCATTAACGTCTACATCCCGCCTTTCTGGAAAGCGACACTGCAGTTCAGTTTTTCAGATCGTTCTTGGCTCTTAAAGCACCACAAACCCCGAGTGCCATCTCGCTCGGTTATCTTAGGATCGATACCTCCAAAACTCGGCAGCTCACACAAAAACAATCTGCATGGATAAATAGCGCTGCAGGTACGAGGGAATGAGTAAACTAAAAACCATTGCGTTGTCGCAAAATGCCTTATATTTGCAGAAAAACTTGGATTTTCCATTTGATTTTAATTCGAAGTATTCAGTAAGGTAGACGTTCACTGGTTTGACTCAAGCTCTGCTGTCTGCTTTCATTCGCAGGGATGAAGAAAAGGGCAAGCGGATGTGGAACATGTACCTGGAGAGAGAGGACAGCAAAGTAGTTGGTAAGGGACTCACCTTAAAGCCACGAAACTGTCCTTTAAAACCACTCAAATGAAAACACGTGTTAAACATAACTCTCCGTCTCTTGTTCCTGCCTTTAGATCTGTTCGTGGGACAGCTGAAAAGCTCTGTGACCTGCACCGTCTGCGGCTTCCGCTCCACCGTGTTCGATCCGTTCTGGGACCTGTCGATACCTGTCGCACAGGTCAGAACTCACCCCGGACATGTTTACCCAGCCATATTATGTAAAACAGCGGTGGCTGCATCGTGGAATGAGTCACCGGTTGTCCGCCGTTGTCGTGTTGTGATCATAAACAGACAAAATGTCCCTGCTTCGTCACGTTGAACTGCATCATATTTACCATAAATACAATTACGCCGCCTGGTTTGACGTCACGGCTGCATACGTCGGGCCCCCTCTGTGTTTGCGTTTTAAACAAATGCTGGTACAAGTTGTTCAGACTAGATTTCTACCTGCATGTTACAGCATCTGAGAACAGAGCCTCTGCATAAGAAATGCAGCATTATAAAGGTTTTTTTTTTTTTTTTTCATTTTGTCTGATTGGACTTCATCTGTCTCCACAGAAGAGCACGGGTGAAGTGACTCTCAAAGACTGCATGAGGCTCTTTACAAAAGAGGATGTTTTGGACGGAGAGGAGAGACCGGTGAGAAGCCGCACACATCACACCACAGCCGACGCTCCTTTGTAAAGGTGATATATGGATTATTCGGCAGCGGCAGCAGGATCTCACTGCCCTCTCTTTGTTTTTCTCCCAGACCTGCAACAGATGCAAAGCCAGAAGGAAATGCACCAAAAGATTCAGCATCCAGAAGTTCCCTCAGATCCTCGTGCTTCGTATCCTTTGCTCACGTCTCCATACACCATCTTGTTTGTTTCGTGCATATAACACACGGATGCATTTTGATGATATCGATAAATAACAGAAATAGAAAACAGACGTAATGAATATATTTCCCCCTGAAATGCAGCAGAACTACAAATATCACAAATTACGAATGCTCAAAATTGCACTTGAAGCGGTGGGGCGTTGTTATTTTTGGACCAGCGTTGCCTCCTTGACTCGGCGTCCCTTCTCAGACCTGAAGCGTTTCTCCGACTCCAACAACCGAGCCAGCAAACTCTCCACTTTCGTCAACTTCCCCCTCAAAGAGCTGGACCTGCGGGAGTTCGCCTCGGAGAGCAGCGGTGAGTGTCGGCCGAGGGAGGGAGAGCAAACTGCCGCCGGAGGAGAGCGCTCTCCGGGCCCGATGACTGACCCCTGTTTGTCTCTCCCTGCAGAGCGCGCCGTGTATAACCTGTACGCCGTGTCCAACCACTCCGGGAACGCTCTGGGCGGCCATTACACGGCCTACTGCAGGAACCCGGCGCTGGGGGAGTGGTACAGCTACAACGACACCAGGTACCATCAGATAACCTCCCACTTTTATCAGTTTCATTATACTGTATGCGCACCTATTATCAAACCATTGACCTCATTCTGGCTGTATAAAGGTGTGTCAGCGTGTGTGCTGCACTGATTGCGCGAGGGCGTGTAAGAACATGTAACTGGGAGCGGCTGCGGTGTGGCGCAGTTTTCTAGTGCCCGTGTTTGATTCAAGAAACATGTTGATATTACCAAGACCAGGGTGACAGAGAACCCTTCACCGGGATGTGCAAATTGTTCAAAACTCCACCTGCGAGCAACCTCTGTGGTATTAATGCAGCGTGTACTGTGTGTTGTGTGCAGGGTGAGCCCCGTGTCGTCCAGCCAAGTTCGCAGCAGCAACGCCTACGTCCTCTTCTACGAACTGGTCCCCTCCCCACACAGCAAGTATCAGACGTGTCGGCTTTAGACGCCGCTGCGGAGGAGTGATAAGCGGCTCGGCCTCAGAAGAGGAGCCTGACACTGCCTGCTGCGAGAGAGAGAGAGAGAGAGAGGGAGAGCTCCCCCTAGTGGAGAGAGTACTGCCATTACAGACTGTGAATGTGGAGCACAAAAGAGAAAACAAAACGCCGCCTTGACCTCCTCCTCGAGGTGGTTACGAGGGGGAAAGGGTGAAAGCACACACTGCGCTTCGGGGTCTCAAGCCGAGCTCCGAAGTTTAATCAACACCGAGAAAAAGTACTAATTTCATTGCCGCAGAGGTGTGAAAATTCAGCTCAAGGCACAGCTGTGAGTAAGAGGAGTTCATCTCCGCTTCTTATTTTCACACCAAAACGTTAAGCCGCTGTGCCCGGACCTGAATCTGCACCCACTCGAGTGGATTTTCCTTTGTTTTTGCACTTTGAACACGGACTATTATAACGCGAGGACATTACAGACACTCGGAAAATGCCTCGCACACGACTGCAAGATGTAATTTATTGTATTTATCATAACGCCGCTAACTGTATATGTCATTAAAAGCAGCCTTATGGGTTCCTCTCACTGATGCAGAGAGGACGTCTTTTCTGTCAAAGAAAGCACATTTTATTTTTGTACAGTATTTATGTGCAGCGCAGTGAATGTAACTGTACTGGGGGGAAGCCAGACGCACCAAAGCAGCTGTGTGAAACTGCATCAACAACACTTCTTCTTCTTCTTCCAGCAATAATGTCGCTGACTTTGCATCTAAGTCAGTTCAGAGTCTATAAATGATTAAAATTCAATGTTGACTTGCACCGCCTCACGTGTTTATTTTTCATTTAACCCTTTTTCAGTCGGATGGAATTCGAGGAATAGTTCACAAGGGTCAGTAATGAATGAGCTATGGAGGGTTTTAGACATTGCTCACCTGTGACTGTCCGCTAGTCATCGTGTTGTCACATGTAGTAGTTGACAACCAATCAATTAATTGTTGCATCTTTATATTGTTAACCTACTATTTTTATATTGGCATCATCAGTGTAAGTCAAAATGTTCTGATTCCAGCCTCTCAAATGTGAGTTTTTTTCTGGTTTCTTTCCTCCTGGTTGACAGTAAACTGAATGTATTTGGGTTTTGGACAAAACAAGAGATTTGAGGACGTCATCGTTGCCTTTAGGAAACACTTTTCACCATTTTGTTACATTTTACAGGCCAGTGAACTAATCAGTTAATCAAGAAGACAACCTACCGCGGCCCAAATCACGTACAACTAACGAGAAAAAAGCCAAATATAACTGTTAATCCAATTAAAGCAGTAATGGCTAAAAGTACATTTGACATGTTTTCACAGTAAAAGGTTGTTGTGAACATGTCAGCAAGTTTACACGTCCTGCAGACACAAAGCAACAATAGTAGTTGGTTAAAGTTGTGTTTCTGATCTTGTGACACATCCACTGTCTTTTAGCTCTGTTTTTGGTCTCGGCCAACTCCTCGAAGAAGTGTGTGGCTGTTTGGCAGCTAAATACTACATTATCTCCACTAGTTAGTCGTTAACTTTATCTGTCTGCTGTTATGTGCTGAGCAGGTGGTGTACATGTGTTTCTGTGTTAATCAGAGCTTTTGAGCTGAAAAAGGTGCCTGACGTGATAATCTGGGGGCTGGACAACCAAAACAATGAGCTAAAGAGGTTTTTAGTGCCCAATGATTTTATAATGTCCTGAAAATGGAATTAAATGAGCAACTACCCTGATTGAAAATGTAATGAAAATGTGATAAAAACCCAATATTAACGACATTCTCTTGAAATTATTACGTTTTGTTGCAGTAATTTGCATTGTTAGTAAAAAGTCATTACATTAGTAAAAGATATTATTACATTACCGATCATTATTATTATATAACACTGTAACATTATTGGGTTTTATTACATTTGCCTTCAAGGTAAGTGCAGATTTCATGACCTTTCCAGGAAAAGATCAGCAGAGTTGGGTGACAACTGTCAGCACTGATGGATTGTAACGAAGTACATTTACTCTCGCACTGTACTTAAGTGCAGTTTTGTGGCACTCGCATTTTACTAGAGTATTTCTATTTTCTGTAACAACACAGTTTACTACACACCCCATTACATTTTGGAGGCAAATATCAGGATTTATACTTGCACCATTTATCTGATGAACAAGTTATTAGTTACTTTGCATTATTTATAACTGGTTACTTCATAATCAGATAGATATTATGATCAGCCAGGCTCAGCTGATATGTAATATGCAGCTTCTGCATGTGTTTATTTGTACTTGTACACTTTTTCTGATGAACTAGTTAATACTCCATATTCATGTCATCACTCTAAGTGACTCTTTTACGCATGTATTGTTTCTTTGGGCGACTTTCACTTTGACCAAAGGAATATTTCAACATGATGTCTTTACTTTTACTCAAGTATGACTCTGGGGTACTTTTTACAACCCTGATTCTCTTTGTGTTCATCACAACTAGCAGGATCTCTCACATACACACAGTAATGATCCATGGCCAACATTAAAAAAATGCCGATTAGTGTGGCTTTAAGTTGCAGCACAAAATGAAATAATTTCTTAGATGAATAATGCAACAATGAACTTTCAGCTTGATACAGGGGTGTGACACAAATATACAGCTTGTGTAATGATATTAAAACCCACCAAACTTAATTATATAATAAGTGGTTAGTCATGCAACACTAGCAATCAGCAAAAGTAAAAAACTATGTCATTTCCTGTATTAATTACCAGTGCAGAATATAGCCAGTTGGTGTGAGTTACATAACGAGCAGAGGTCAGTTAGTGCACGTAGCCTGCTGTGAAGTTCCAGGCTAAATGAGCAGATTACGGTCAGCCTGGATTTATGTCAGAGGCACCTCTGACCCACATACACCGAGGCCACCTGACACGGGAACAGGTGTCGCCCTGTGTCCACAAGATGGGGCTGCATACACCGGTGTGGAGACGGAAGATGTGTGAACACACACTCGGATGATAGGTTCTGTTGAACGAGTGGGGTGATTTTCAGAAAGATGAGGTCAGAGCAGCGCAACAACCGTCTATCTGATGTTTTAAAAAAAGCGCCTTGACCGGTTTCATATGTCATCAAACCAGTATGTCAGTCTAACCGCCAACCAACGGCTTACTGTGGACACCACTCCCGTCTGAGTAAACACTTGTCCTTGAGTAACCGAGCTTGTTAACACCTGAGGGAATGGGAATGTGCATGTGCATGTGTGTGTGTGTGTGTTATTGGGTTTCTGAGGCTTGGACAGATGATCTGTTTGTGAGGAGGCCAATTTGTGAGGGGGGGGACAGAGCTAGTGGAGCAGGGCCGAGTGATGTCGTGGCTGTAACACTAACCGAGCCTCTCCAGCAACACGGGATGCTTTAGGGACACATAGTGAGTGGGATCAGAGCCAGGTTAGCCTGACACAGATACAGAGATATATAGGCCTGGCATTTATTAACTTCCTGGGTCAGGGTTAAATGTGACGCAGTTTG
This sequence comes from Acanthopagrus latus, assembly GCF_904848185.1. Taxonomy (NCBI): domain Eukaryota; kingdom Metazoa; phylum Chordata; class Actinopteri; order Spariformes; family Sparidae; genus Acanthopagrus; species Acanthopagrus latus. Next base: position 21,158,239 of record NC_051051.1, on the reverse strand, counting down.
ATTGATTTACTGTGGATTTTGTTAAACTATGCCGTAATCATCTCACAACTGTGACATAATCAACTAATTAGTCAAAAATCTAAAAAGCTGAGTTGAACTGTTGGCGTCAATGTGCCACCAAAGTGCGGCAATGCAACGCTGAAACGTGTCAAGATGTGGGACTGTGACGTAGGCAAGCTAGCTAGTTAGCGAGACATCGGCAAACTGATCGAGATTTGTTTAAGCACGTTGTGAAGCAAAATACATTGAAACGTCGGAGCGTTCTCGTCTCAGTTTGAAGCGTGCCTCTGAAAAACCTCCCAGCGCCTCACCCTTAAACATGAGCGCACAAAATGGAGGTACAAGGGGAGTATTGGGATCGTGCTGTGGTATCTCTTAATTGTCATGATGTTTCGATTCAGTTTTGTTTCCTGTTTTATTTTGAAGGCTTCATCCGCGCCATGTTGTATTACTACAGGGACATGACCAAAAACATGCCAACAGACACCAACCAACGTGTTACTTTTGAACTGTACATTTTTTTTCACCTACTGTACACTATGTATATATGATTTAAAGGGGCACTGTGTTGTTTTGGAGCAGACATTTAAAGCTTTGATATTTACAATATTAACAAGGCAATAATGCAAAGTCAGAAATAATGATCTTTTCCATAACTGGATAAACAAGCTGTCCTCAGAGGTAAATAAGGTCCACAGAACACTGAAGCTAGACAGGACGGTGGCAGGGTCCGCCAAACACAAACAAAGTAAAGCAGTATGCAGTTGAGTTTGTTTGTTTATTCAGTTTAGTCAGTCATAAAACCAAGGCGCGTTAGTTTATTTAGTTTGTTTAAGCAAGAAAAAAAACAATCAGCCAATGAAAATCTTTTTCCTCTGACTGAAATGCCCGAGTGCACCTTTAATGTTTGGTCTTCACTGCGCAGAATGACGCACTGCGCTTGAAAACAAAGTCAGGGTCACTGTGTCACCAGATTCCACGAGCAGAAGTTAAAATTCTAGATTTCACGAGAAGGCGAGAGAAAGAAAAGAAGAAAGAATTTCTGACTCACAAGTCTGATCGAGAAGTATGTTGGTTGTGTGGATACAAGCTGTAGGTCCACACAAGCACAAATACACACAAACTCACTATTCAGCATTATTCTACAAGAAATGAGCGAATGTCCTTCTCAGTCAAACAAAAGGGCATTTGCTACAATTTATATGTTTATTGTGAAAAAATCTATTACAATGTAATTTTCATTTTTGCAACGAGGACATTCCCCTCCCCCAACATGTGCGCGCGCACACACACACACACAGAAGCACACAGTCCAACATACACACAAGCAAACAGTCTCCCATGCTCACCATATGGGCTGATCACACAGCTCAGGGTATTAACAGATATTTGCCTGCATGGGAGTAGCGTCGTTCACAGTCGCTCTTCATGTTGACACTTCCATAGCTAATGACCATACCATAAACCCATGAAGGCTTCACGACGGCCAAAGTCCACCGTAGATTGAGGTCGTTACATAATGGGAGTTTGGCCTAATGGTCACCTCACTCGAAGTTGAGTCCAGTCTGCTGGTCGGCAGCGAGGTCTGTGTCGGTAGTTGCTGCAGGGCGACAGCTAAAGAGGACGAACACACTTTCTCCATAAAATGTGATCCAGTTTCACCTAAAAGTTCAGTGAAAAAACAGTTACATGGTGGCAAAGTACTTCTGCAAGACCACAGATACATGAAAGTTTATTTTGGTTGAATTGAATGTTTTTTTTTTTTCCTCTTGTCACATCACATACGCTCAGGTTAGGAGAGCATCGTGGTGAGGCTGAACAGCCTGACTTCTCATCGGAAGTATTTTTTTTTATCGCAACAAACTCTGATGGATGTAGCCTGACTTTTCGTCAAGGAATCTTGTTTTTGTCATCACCAACTGGTAAAAGAACATATTCGATAACCCATATTTGATTCAGAGCAAGACGTGACAAAAACACTTTGGTATGGAGTTGATGGGAACGTTAAAACGTTCCGTTCCGTTTTCCTCCGCTTTTTCTGTGAGGGTCGCGGCCTATCGTGCTATCATTTCCTGTATCCTTCCCCTCGCTGACATCGGACAATCTGACTCTGTTGAAGCCTATAGAATCCCAACTCCTCATTTTGCCCCTGACTTTCAGTTAGTTTCTTTGATTGCTTCAGGTCTTGTCCTTTATGAAATGAGTTGGTCCCAGTCTCAAGGAAGCTTTTTTCATGCGAGGACTCTACATCTCTCCAGGCACAACGTCCACAAGAACATCGATGCTGAGTTACTATCTTTCTTTCTCTCTCTCTCCCTGCCCCCTCTTCCTCCCTAGTGTCTCCCCCTCATCCTCTCCCCTTCCTATCTGGTCTCTGCCGGACTATCAGCCACCCTGGGACTCCTCTCTGTCTCTCCCCTGGCCCTTGGTGCTTGATCTTCGTCCTTCAGGAGATTCAGCGTGACCTTTTGTCTCTCTCCTCCGTGAGCGTGCTGTCCTTTTCTCTCTCCCTCTGTGTGCGTTTTTGTCTTTTCTCTCCTATCTGGTTGAATGTGAGCTTGATCTTTGCCTCTTGTGTGTTTGTTTAATCGTCCTCCGTGCAGATCTCCATGGCGGGGAGGTCATGTGACTCCGGTCTTATCTGTTCGGCAGCATGGAACTTGCTTGATGTTCTCCAGGATCCATTTCGTAGACAGTATATTATCTGTCATTTTGTCATCGTCATTGTCTATACTGTAATCTTACTATGTTGATCTATTATTTAAACTCGTTATCTATTGGATGTCAGTTTGTCCCGTATAAGTTATCCCTCCTCTGATGCTCTTCTTACATTCTTTTCCTTTTACAGGGTTTTTTCACAAGTTATAGTTTACCAATCCCCCAAGCCTTTGCCACTGAATATTAATGCAGAGCTATGTAACTTTTAAGGAAATGATTCAGGAGAAAGGGAGATGATTACGAAATCGCATCAATTACACACTTAAAGGTGCATTATGCGGTTTTGGGGAATAAATGTAATCAGTAGCGAAAGATTTTTTCCTGCCCAAACAAACTAAATGAACCAACTCTCTTTGTTATCATGACTGAATAACTGAATAAACAAAGTGACCTTAAAGGAAAACACAATTCAATACGGTTATACTTTGTTTATATTTGGCGGACCCTGCCACCTTTCTAGCTTCGAAAAGTGTTCTGGGGACCTTGTTTTCCTCTGAGAACAGCTTGTTTACCCAGTTATTGAAAAGATAAACATTTCATGAGTTTGTATGGTATATTTCATCTAGGGCTGCAGCCTTTTTACTGTATTCTGGGTCTAACATGGTCTGAAAATTGACAGTTACAGTATGCATTTCCATGGTATTGAATTCTACCCATATAAGTGTTATTAAAATATGAATATTTCAATTTTATATCAAGTTTTATGTCTGGCAGAGTATCATATTTTATACAATTATAATGCAGTGTTTGACAAAAATATCACATCATAAAAATATCATACCAACTCATTAAGTGCAACCCTAATTCCAACAGCACCATATATTTTCTCCACGGAGATGAGATTTATTAACAACACATTTTGGCCACATATAAGACCGACAGGTCATCAGTGGAGCCGTCTCAATCCATGTCATAATTACCAGTATGATATTATGCAGTTCACTGGCAGGCATCGGACATTTTGCTGCATTTCCTCAGGATCTCCATACTGCAAATAAGCAGTGGCTGAGGCCTAAAGCGCTACATCTGGAGTCCCATAAACAGTTAGAAAGCAATCAGGCTTTAATCATTATCGTTTTCTCTGCAGCCATTATACCTCGCCAGGAGGAGAAGTGGTGATTATATACTGTACAGCAGAGGACAATGCAGTGTAAATTGGTTAGCATTAATTATCATTAAGTGGAGCTGCTGGTATCAGATTGCACTTAAGTCCCGACCCATTTACAGCAAAATGATGTTACTTTGTGTTGTGTTTTGATAATTTACCACATTATTAGTTGCCCTACGTTTTAGACAGTCTTTACCTGGGTAACTGATTACTGAGTCATGAGGTGAACCTCAAAGCGTTTCGGTGGCTTTGTATTTAAGATTATTTTCACAAAGAACTACTGTCATTGTCAAGAATGAACTTTGGTTTATTGTGCTGAGCCACCATCTCATTGTATGCTGCAACCACTAATTGAAGTCTTTCATCGTGTTTCGTTTCTGGTGACTTGTGCATTTATTAGACTGTAACCTCGCTACCCTCATAAAGTGAACAAACAGTAAGCCTACATGGAAGTACTTATGTTATCAAGATTCGGACTTTACCCAGGCAGCTTTTGGTAAATTATGAAGATGTAATAACATGTCAAGGAAGTCAATTACGAGAAAAGGAGAGGAACAGTTATTTATTGAATGTACAGAGTGATTTCAAACTCCTTTCCACTCAGTGAATACACAGTTAAGTTAAACATGAAAATATAATGTAATTTACAATCAACTAAAATCATTCAAATCAAAGACATTTTTTCTTGCACACATGCGCGCGCGCACACACACACACACACACACACACACACACACACACACACACACACACACACACACACACACCCATAGCCTTCCATCATAAAAAATAAAGTAAATGAAAGCAATTTATTACAAAATTGTCATTGTTAACTGAATCTGTCCTCTATAATAAAAACCAAAAGACCAAAAATATCGGATGTGAAGGATTATTTTTCAAAACCAAACACTTCTGGCAAATACATTCAATCCATTTTACAAAGTGTTTCTGTCTATTTCAAAATAAAAGTACTAAAAGATGAAAATTTAAAAAAAAAAAAAAAAAAATCTTGTATCATAAGAGAGTGATTATTTATTTACCCACAGCCAGACAAACAATTACTTTTACGTCTTCCTCTTGGCCCATAACATCATTATCATATCATACATATTGTTTTATTCTGATATGAGCCTCTCAGACAGTATGTTAGGATTTCTTCGTTGTCCAGTTAACAGAGTCAGTACTTTGGATAAATGTTTGTGCTTACAATCCACTGCCATTTATATCTTCCCAAATTTCTTCAGCATAACAAAGACACCACCACCTGAAAAAAGACAAAGGCTTTTTAATGTTTATCATCTTAAGGAGGTTGAGTTACTTCGAGGCATAATTTAATCCTGCTTGTGTATATATATATATCTATCTATCTATCTATATATATATATATATATATATATATATATATATATATATATATATATATATATATATATATATATATATATATATATAGAGAGAGAGAGAGAGAGAGAGATAGATAGATAGATAGCTACTATCTATGAATATACAAGACTAGTTTTTCCTTGTTTTGTTTTTTCTCAATTACTGTGCATGTCTTGATAGACTGATGTCAAACCTCCAGTCAAAATTAATGGAAAACGGGATGAGATGTTATTTATGAGGCAATTACGTATTGGGTGTGCTTGTATTGTACTCACCAACACCAGCCACCCCGGCAATAGAGCCAATGGCAATGCCAGCGATCGCACCATCTGACAGCCCTGGATCATCAGCACTCACAGTGGGGTCGACTGGGGGCTTTTGCGTGCCGGTTACATTGGTGGTAGGGGTGGGTTCTGTCTGACTGGTGTTCGCTGAGGGAGGCGTTGCTTCTGTCTGTGTGGGCTTCTCTGATGGATTTGTGTTCGCTGAGGGAGGCGTTGCTTCTGTCTGTGTGGGCTTCTCTGATGAATTTGTGTTCGCTGATGGAGTTGTCGCTTGAGGTGTCTCAGACGGTTTGGTCGCTGTAGTCGTGGGGTCTTGTGCTACACACAGGGCTACTGTGTTGGTAAAAGCAAAAAAAAAAAAAACATGATTGAAAATATGTACAAATTAAAAATGTATGGTAAACTTTCACAATATTTGGCTCTAGATTCCACAAATGCAGCTAGCAGCAAAGCACATGTACTGATTATATCTCAGTAGTTATTTGGCAAAAGCTCACCACTGATTTTTAGTGCTACCTCAAAGTCATTTTGTTTGCTGTGATTTCAGTGTTGGGGACACGTCTTATATTTCATCATCATCAAGTATTCAGTTTTTACTGAGAATTTTAGTGATTGACCCAAACTTTGGTCCAAGCTCCGTTTAAAAAGCTATGACGGGGAGGAGGACAAGCCCTCTAAACAAACACCATCGACATTTATGACTCTGAAACTATGACGTCCGTTTAACAACCCTCATCTTCTGTCATCAGAAATGTTCTAGACTACGACTGTTCAACCGTCATCTTTGCTATAAACGAAAGTAAGCTATGCATTAGTTGAGGCTTAAAGAATATTGCTAAATGTGCTGTGTGTCACATGTGTTCATGACATTCCTCTGAGTATTCATTAAGTTATGTGCCAACACCATGAAATCCATTCCTCCCCTGTCACATGAATAATAATCAGGCCATCAGCTGAACCTTAAACTAATGGTTGAGCTCTGCAAAGTACAACGTTCAAAGTGTTTTAATGGTCTCAGAGAGAAATCGGTTCAATGCCAGAATCACACAAAAGGAAGTAATTCAGTACCTAGGAACAAGTGATCAATGACCACTTTTGACAAAGGAAGCTACGTATCTCTATCTTTTCTAGTCGCCTGTTTGTTATATTAGAGGTGTGTGAGGACAGTCAGACTTCTCCTTGATATCTTTCTTTGATGAAGCTGCCGAGCCTGTTTTAGCTGGTCCGAGGTACACGTGTCCAATTGTCCTCGACCCAACCTCCACGCATTTACTCTTCATGTCCGCCTCACAGTTTATTGCACATGTCTTGCGACACTTGAGGGCAACCTTACTGGAAGCGACGAAAGGCATCACTATCACCTTCAGCTGACACTGAGGGATGGTTTTGTGTTTAGAGATCACAATAATCTAAATCGTGCTCCTATAACATACCAGGGTTTGGTCATCTAAACTCACTGGTGTAACTTCTACAGTTAGAGGCACTGTTATAAAAAAAATGTTATTCAGTACAACTTTCTGAAACTGGGTGACCTGTTGTAAGAAATGTTTAATCATTTAATCGCTAGCTTTGTATCGATAAGAACAGCTTTTGGGTCGACAGGTTTGGAAAAATCTCTATGACTGGCTGGTCTGTTTGCCAACTAACTGTCAAATCTGGGCCAAATCCATAACAATTCAAATTCTTTATTCAAATATTTAACACAATAGAAATTTTAGGAGATGAGATAAATTAAGACCGACTTGATGCTATATTTAGTTGCAACTTCTTAGCTCTTTGAAGGAAACCCTCAATAAAAAGTATTCTAGAGTTGACAGTGAGCGTTGATTCCTATTTACCTAGGCCCAGAAGGACAAGAATCACCAGACTCAGACTCTGCTTCATTGTGGAAGAGTGAAATTTCAGCGTCACAAAAACAGGGTCCTGGTTTCCCGAAAGATGCTCTTTGGTTTGGAGGCTTCTTGGCTGGAAAACATGAAAGCACAGACATACAGACTGAATTCGTTTCCGGGCCAAGCCCACATGCGATGTGTACTTTTCAATATCTGCGACATTCGACCTTGTCAAACTTTCCAGGGTCAGAAACAGGGAATGTATTTTTAGCCTGAAAACCACATTAATTATATCAACTACTGTCAAAAACAAACAAAAAAACAAACAAAAAAAAAAACGGGTGGAATTATAAAAGTCACTTTGTCAATCCTTTCATCTGCTGACAGAGTTTACAATCCCTTTTATGGCTGACCCAAATCTGCTTTTACAAGAAACGCACAGCAGCCCACATAGGGATGAAGACAGATGATGTGGGTGGATAATATTTTAAGAAAATGAATCTTATCGTAAAAAAAAAAAATGTTTTGTTGTTTTACAATCCTGCACTTTTGACCTCCATAATTCCTGACAGATAGAAGATACCAAATATATATAAATGAATAACACAATAGTAAACATAAAGCAGAGAAGTATAAAACTTTCATATTTTTGTGATTACAGCTTACAACCCTTGGACTAACTCGAAAATCTGTCGTGATTTCACATAATAAGATTTTCACCTAACATGATTAATCGAAATGTCACACAGATGTTTGAGTTTTGCACGAGAGATGTACCTTCGCAGAGTTTTGATCTTCTCTAACAGATCTAGGACTTCATGAGTAAAGCTGAGTTACTTACCCGAGATGCTGACCAGTGATGATGCTCTTCTTTTTCCCGTCAGAATAAATAATATCCTCAGACACCAGCTTTTATGCTCCCGTTATCACCACCCAATCGTCCCTAGCCCTCCCATTTATTTTATGGTTGTGTGTTGCTGCTGTAATACATCACCACTGACAACCGGGAAGACGACGCATGTGTTGATGTAATAGGTTTATAACAGTTCACCTCAGGGCTACTTTGGGTTTTATATGGCACATTCATACATATCATTGCCCTCTAACTTCTACAAACAAGTGTGGGTGGACAAAGAACTTCTTTAAATTCAACTGCGTGGAGAACAATAATCAATACATGATGAAAAGTCTGTCAAGGGTCTTTTTCGTCTTGGTGACAGCCTCACGAGAAAAATAACATCATTGCTCACATGCTGTTTCTTTATTACATCAGGTTTACCTGACAAATACCTGTTGCTGTCGTATTATTCTAAACTATTTCTCTCGGACGCCAAAGCAGAAGTATGGTGATAAAAGTTCTCAGTCACTCAGGTCATTGTTATTCAAAGTGCTATATTGCAGGCAACTGAAACAAGTCCAGATATAGCATGCAAAAAAAAGCAGAAGTAGCATGATGTATATGTAAACAGTTTTTAAACAGTACAAAGGTGGATGGCTGGGTAAGTGGAGTGTTCTTCACCTGCTGTTTCCTATCGACAAGTTACTTTTAACAATGACTACAATCTTTTCCCATCTTGGATGGAACCAAACATTTACCGTAATGGAAACAGTCTGACAATTCATTTCAGCAGCTTTGGAAGGCATCGAAAATGTCCTGATTATCAGGGTGCCAAATCGGCAGATGTGGCAAAAGTACACACATCCTCTCCTCATGTAGAAGTACAGTTACTCGTGTAAACCAAAACAAAAAAAGACGCTGATGAAAGTACTGATTCAACTTCTTTACTCAAGTAAAAGTAAGAAAGTACAGGCTCAGAAATGTACTCAGAGTATAAAAGTAAAAAATATACCTTCTGAAGGACTTTTTTACTGGCAATTTCTGTTGAAAGTGAACTAAACCTCACGTCAGTTAGCTAAAATTTAAAGACTATTAAACTTAAATGTAGAATCAGAAGGGTTTGTCCCAGTTTTTCCTATATGCACCACAAAGAGGAATGATCGCTGAGGCTCATTCCCAGGATGTCATATAGCCACATCTTGGGTTGATAAAGCATCCTGAGCAGCAACTAAGTAAGAAAATCCAGGAAGAGGGCGGCATGGTCATTAACACTCCCCATCCCAGTCTCCCTCTCCGTCTGATCCTTTTATGTTCTTTCGTTTTGCTACCTCTGCTGTAAGGTTCATATTGGTCATTTTGGAGGCCACGGCAAATTATCGATTTTATTGTTTAGTTTTTAAAAGTCTGGCCCCCCATCAAGTTGCCCTTCAAAAGTGACCTCACCGATAAGTTGTTTGGGCTACATTTGTGCCAGGATTGCTAGAAAGCTGTACGACGATGCACCCCACACCAGGCCTTGGGTTATAGAAACACTTACAGAGTAAATTGCTCTCTTCTTGCAGTTGTTTCCTTCAGCTTGTCCTTGAGTCAGAGGCACTAGCCAGCCAGCACACGTACCAGGAGCAGTAAAGATCGATCCGATAGGCAACACAGGTCTGCGTGAACGTCCCTCAGTTTGCTCTGTTTGGTGAGCGGTGCGGCAGACTGTGGCTGAAAACACACTGTCACCATAGCACAGTCATTTACATGGAAACGGTGTGGAAGAGTCATAGCTGCCAATATTTCCCAGTGACCAACACAACTGTCCCCTGATGGTCAGTTTCCAAGACACTGTTGATGGGAATGTGTTGACCGTATTTGTAAAGCATAGCCCATAATATGTGTGTGTACATGTAATTTCCATACCAGTATATGTGGTGGAACCCACACAGGTGGTGCATGATGTGCCGTTGGCCACATGATATGGACACCAAACAGAAGGAGCAGAGATGTACAGTGTTTTGCCATATGCGCCGAGTGAGTGAGTTACAATACAATACAATTTTGGGCCATTTAGAAAGGATGTTCCATTTTTGGTCTACGCTGAAATAGGGGTGGCTGACTGACATAGACCTATCAGCAAAAAAGGGGACATTCACCAGCGTCAGTGGCTGATGTTAAAATGTTAAGCTGTCTGTTTCTTATTGTTTTACACTTACATTCATTTATGTTGTGCATTTTTTTTTTTTTGTTGGGCTAGGTATTAAAATCTCCCCTTATTTAGTTGTACAGCAGTATAAAAGGGATTTTGACTGATTTATTTTTCCAAAAGGTACTACTTCATGAGAAAGAAGGTAATATTAAAGGGTGTTTTTTAAATCATTGACTCAATGGCCATTCACAGATAAGTGTACTAAAGGGCAGGGTTAGATGGCATTAAAACGCTTTAGCTATTCTATGATAAAGATGGTTTCTTTGTTTCCTTGACCAAAAAGAGAGAATAAATAACAAAAACAAGACTTGTAAAACATTGGTGTTGGAATTGGTTATCCGCCAAATTCTCATTTTAAACATCAGTGCATTCCTATCATTCAGCTCGCTGAGTTAGGTGAGAGGACTGATACACTCTTATGTCTCTATTCTAAATTTGAACCTACCGGAAGCAGTCGGTTAGCTTAGCTTAGCTCGAAGGTGACAAACAGAAGGAAATACTTTGTCCAAACATAACAACATCTGACTCAAGCTAACTTAGTAATGTGTCAAGCAGGGAAGGTACTGCTTTAGATTGAAATTCATTCAAACATTCAACAAGTTGATAGAAAATCTAAAACACTAAGTACGCAAAAAAGGAACAAATCAAACATAGCTTAAACAAGGTGAAAAAACACCATCAAACCATTGAGTCTTGTAGAGACTATCAGTAGAATTTTTCTTTTCTTTCTTTTTTTTTTCTTTTTTTCTTTTTTTAGCAAGTGAGATTCACAGCTGTGTAACTGTTTAAGATAAATCATTTTTAATACACAAATATTCTCTGGGTGGATACTTTTTAAGTGAGTGAATCATGTCCGTTTTATTCCATCAAGTTTACAATCAGTTTTATACAACTGATACAACCTGATAAGGAATCAATGGGATCTGTGTGTGATAAGAACATGAACGATAATCTGTGTGTACTTCGTAACGTCACCAAGTAGAAGCATGTGTGGATAAAAAACAAATGTCTGAGCAGTTGACTTTTTGGGACATCTCGATAAAAAAAAAAAAAAAATGTAATAAATAGAAGGTTGCTGGTTCAAAGCTCCTCTTAGCTGCATGTCAAAGTGTCCTTGAGCAAGATACCGAATCCCAAATTGCTCCTGATGAGCAGCTGGCACCTTGCATGACAACTTCTGCCATCAGCGTGAATGTGTGTGTGAATGAGTGAATCTGAACTTTTTTAGCTCATAGTCGACTTTAACTTGGTTATTGTGAGGTAATCAGTTTTCTGACTTTTGAAAAGTAAAGTCAACATTTACAGTGTATGGTGTTTGCTCTGAACCTGACTAGCAGGTCTATACATACACAGGATGTGCTCTTATAGACTGTTATGAAAATAGTGGGTTCAGCTTGCTTGATATTTGTTCTCAGACACACCGCTCTAAATAACGATGAATACCTACCAAAGATGGAGCCTGCGGAGAGTAAAAGTAGTAGCACAGCAACAGAACTACAGTCACATTTTGTCTTATTGTGTTACACATGTAGTTCAGCTCTCCTTGGACAAGTTCAAAAAATGCCCAATACCAACAGGAGCAGAGGAGCTGTTTACCAGCTGTTTCTGACCCTTATGACCTTAAATACTTGCTGAAAGTTTAACAATGATAACAATAACAGCAATATTACTTTTCTATTAGTATTAATATGGTGTTTGTCTAGATTACCTAACATAACGGTGAATGTGTGTGTGTGTGTGTGTGTGTGTGTGTGTGTGTGTGTGTGATAAAACTGATAACACCAGATTTTCGCTGGTTTATTAATGGTTATGGTGCAGTGTTGGGTTTTATGTTGGTTGGGTTACACTTTGCCCAAGAGTACAGAATCCACCGAGCACAGAGTGTGCAGATAAGTAGTACCGGATGCCAGTTTGGTAAAATGGCTAACTAGCTGATCTGATAAAATGTCAAATAGTAATTATAAATATACGTGACGACAGTTCAGAGGTGTATGTCGGCTGAGGTGGATAAAGTGTCCTGCCTACTGCAAAGGTCAAACAGGACACATACTGGCATACTTTTGTGTTATAAACCTATAAAAGTATGGAGAGCTTGCTGTGACAAGGTGTGTGTAAAATAATCAAAGTGATATTGTGGGTGATATAAAGAAACTGGAGCACTGGTTTACATAAAACAATGCCAGAATTCGTTTTTTTTATTTTTTTATTCTACGTTTCTTTACTTTCTAGATTAATGGCTGCCTATGATCAAACTACACATAATACAAACGACTGCGTTCGAATGACAGCGTGGTGGCAGCCAGAGAGCTTAACGCAAGAACACTTACGTCCTTCTTTCAATCAGCCAAAGTTTTTGAGAAGGTCAGTGAAACTTATCTTGAGCAGCTGCACTTCTCCCTACATTTCCTAAGAATATGAAACTCAACCCCACTGCGATCTAGCTCACGATGGCAATGAGGAAGCAATGGATATTCAGGTAGCAATGTCCATGCACTATCATATAAATACTGTTATCAGTGAGTCATGGAAAATTCCAGCACTTCAAACCAAAGAATTGGAGACTGAATGTCATAAAATGAAACTTCAGACATCAACGCTGACTGTCTGAAGACTTTCAGTTTTTAACTGAATAATATGATAAAGTAATGGTTAGATGCAGCATATAAAAAGACTTCATAAGTGGACAACAGCTATGGGATGTAACTTAGTAAATCTACTACTGAAGTATTGTTCTTAAGTACAATTTGACAAACATTTTAAAATGATTGATTCTTAAACGTAATACTGTTTTTTAAGGAAAATGGACTGTCTATTCTGCACCTTTCTACAAGCTCTGTAGATGTCCTATTTTTGAAACATAATTTGTAGAGATAGGAATGTTGTCAGTATTACCCAAATGTCCTTAACAACTCTGTAGGAACACACCCCACAGAGGCTGAAAGCCTGCCAACTCCTCTCCAGTTAGTTAGAACTGAAGAAGCCTCTTGGAGGAGAAGTGAAATATCTTCAAGGTACTGAAACAAGTCCAGTTGCCTACAAGAAGCACCTAGATTTACCATGACCTGGCTGACTGAGAAGCTTCATCAACATCTTATCAATAACATTGATTCCAATATCAGAAACATGCTGAATAATGGATCAGATTATCAATCAAACATGTAACTGTATGTATGAATGTACTTTTATTTTTACTCTCTATACTTAACAGTTTGTAAGAGAGTCGATATTTGAGTCTCATGCCCAACTCATCAAACACTGAAACTTTGACGAGTTGGAAATTCTTACAACCTGGACTTTTAAGTACATTCGTTACCAGAAAATGACTACTGAATACTGAAGTACTGTCAAATGGGACACTAACCCTGACACTTCAAGAATTTAGCTACTAGTACTATTCATATGGGTGGTGCTCACTTATAGAGAATTCACATAATATCTTTACTTTTATTTAAGTATATTTTTAAGTACTTTTCTCAACAATGATGTTTGCAGGGTGCAAGTTTTCCCCCATCCCCAAATGGAGACAAACACATTATTACATCTATAAGAGGTGTCAATGAAAAAAATGACAACATATTTAATTTTGATCTTTACTGTTCTTACAATTTTGCATATTTCTAAATACATTTGAATTAAATCAAATCGGCAGACACTAAATTATGCACACTTGTACCCTAGTGCACTGTTGCAGGAGGCCTTACCAATCACTCTGGAAGAAATAAGAAAATATTAATGAAACTATAAAACTAACGGGCAGAGCATCTGAATGTGATAAACAGTAAAGCACAAGGTTCAGGGTAATGTGGCGGTGTGGTGCAGTAATGGCACTTGGTCTTTGTCTTTAGTAACATTTATATGTATGCTTTTGCTTATTTGACAGGGTTGACCCTGTCATTTCATCCATATTCCCTGAGGAGGAGCCACAGATAACCATATTGTTAAGAAAATAAACAAAAACACAGTTACGCGACAATGCATATTCACTATACAGCAGGATTCCAAAACATTTAAACACTGACAGAAAAAAAAATTGCATATCTATTTCAAGAGCCAGGTGCGTAGGAGAGGTACCAGTTGACCAGAAATTGTAAGGAAGTTATCTAACATCCAAAAATAGATTTATAATGGTGTTGCTGTGTCAAACCGACAGGCGAATAAAACTCAAAATGGCGCAATAATTTTTGCAAGTAAGGCAGTGTAAGGCAACTTGCTTACAACTTTTGGTCTATGAAATTTGCTCTGAAAGATTTCTTATGGGTACATGAGAGTTGGTTTATTTATTTATGTAGTTGCAGCGCTCTATTAAATCACTGGGTGCTGAGTTCCAAAATGTTGTCGCTCTAAGTGTGATTTGCCAAACTAGTTTATCTAAACACTTCTTCAGCCCCACAATGGAGACAAAAATGATAATTAGATCTTTAAGAGGGGCCCCACGATAGTGGAGCTTCAGTCTTTCACTCTTTTAGTTCTGTATTGTCCTTTGATTTTTGCATATTTCTAAATACATTTGAATTCAGTCAAATTACTATGCATTGCAATCCTGGAGGCAAGTAGTATTCCAAGTGAGAAGTACCAGTTGTTTTCTGGAGTTCTTGTGTGCATCGTAAAACCTCGGAAGTGTGCACCCACTTGTAGTGATCCAAGATAAGAAACAGCTGAGTTCTCATGGAGACCTCTGAATATAGTGACTGCAATAGGTGGGATAGCCTGGGTGTGAATGGTTGTTAAGTTGTCTGGGGAGAGAACTCATTACAGCATTGTAGGTGGCCACCGTTCCAGTCTGACATAGATGGATTCCGTAACTCCTATTTCAAACCATCTGTCTTCTCTGGCCAAGATGTTTACATCGTTGTCCTCAAAGGAAAGATTCTGTGTTGTTCCATTTGTGAATGGAGAGGCAGCATTGGCTGCATTGAAGAACGTGCTGTTCACTTAGAAAGATTGCTGTCTTCTCATCAGCAAGCCAAGCATGAACTCTAACACCGAGGCTAAGAGATTAATTGAGAGTGAGAATGACCCACGGAAGGTAATGATAACAGGTGTGAGGGCTGAGCTATCAAAGACTGAGGACTAATCAAAGGTTAAGGCAAAGAAATATGTTTTAAGTCAAAGAGGATTTATTTTCCAAACTCACACAGTCACCTTTTTTTGTAGAAAAAACAAAATCAATCTATAGTTGTCCTCCTGTTGTCTATAGGGGCGGCTGTGGTTCTGAGGTGGAGCTAGCGTCATGTTATTGGAAGGTCACTAGTTTGATTCCTCTGGTCTGCATGCCAAAGTGTCTTTGGGCAAGATACTGAACCCCAAACTGCTCCTGATGTGCTGATCAGCACCGTGCATGGCAGCCACCACCTCAGTATATGAATGAATTTATGAATAACTGTAAGTCGCTTTGAACAAAAGACTCTGATAGATGGCCAAAAAGAAAATGTAAATTATACATTTAAAAATAAAATGAAAAAAAAAAAGAATAAAATGAAAAAAATCTGTATCAGATATAATGTAGTAAACTATGGTGAATATGATAATATACTATGGGATATGAGATATAGGGAAAGGTAATGACATAAAATAACTTAATATAACATTTCTCTTAGGACGAAAGCCTCAAATATCTTTATAATTGCCATTGCAAATACAATGTCAGTAATAGTAATAGGTCTAATATACACTACAGTGTATGTCATAGATTTGCATGTAAAATATCACAATGACAAAATAAACAAAACAAACCTGTGGCTTGAATCACACAGTTTACAATCTAACATTCAGAGCATTATTATGTAGTATATTAGTGTAACCAAGGTGTCCTGTCACAGTAACAATAGGCTATGGAAGCTTTTTTGTATCACAGTGCATCTTGATGCCGGACACTCCTTATTCTGGCGGCATCAGACATTACCTAACAAAGCCAGCGAGCCGGGATCAATTGACTTAGAAAGGAGCGTTTACTTGACAGCTGATAGCACCATCTGATGGCTGATAGCCTCAGTTTAGCATGGATGAACTGCAGATACAGAGGCGTTGATTCAAGTGGCGTACTCTTCAGCTGTATGGCACAATTTAAGCCTTTTTAAGCTCTCTGTTTTGACACTAACAAGCACTTATAAAGCAAGCTAAGACGAGAAGGTGATATTGGACATGGCTCTAGATAACTGATAATGTAGGTCTGTGTCTGTTCAATGTGGAAGCAAGTAACAACATGCCGACTCTTATAAGATATATTAGAAATTTAGAAGCTGATGATGCAGCAGTATTTTGTTTACAGTATATTCTGCTCCCTCCAAGTGGCCAGAAACAAATGAATGCAGATTTAAGAAAAGTTTTAGAAGCAGGACTTGCAACCTTGTTTGGATATTATGATATTGTTCATTTTACTCATGTTACTGATTACATTAACTCAAGTACTGTACTTCATTATATTTTTTTCAAGGTTCAAAGAGGTTAGTATCGACTCCAATCATTAAAAAAACTGCAGAAATTAGAGAAAGGTACAAAAAATACATTACACAATATACTTTTGTCTATTTTCTCTTTATCTCTTCCTATATTAGACATGGTGGATGAAGTATTCAGATCCTTTACTCGAGGAAAAATATGTATAAGTATTATCAGAAAAATGTACTTAAAGTATAGGTCTAAGTAAAAAGAGTGAACAAATAAAAATGTCCCATCTGAGATTATCATTAATTACTCTTGCATTTTACTAATTTGTATTTTTGAACCGCAACTGATGATTATTTTCATTGTTGATTCATATGCACATTATTTACGCAAAAAAGTGGAAAGCAACAACATTACCATGATGTTTGTTTTGTCCTACACAGTACAAATCCATACACCAGTAAAAAGCTGGAAAAATGAAATATTTGGTGTGAACAAAAAGACAGAAACAGCTGACAATTATAATTTCCCTGATGCTTGCTACCAGCAAGACCAGCATTTGTTGTGTTCTGGTGTTGGTCTATGCCGTTATTTTTTTTTCAGCAGGGCTCAACACTCAGCCACCTAGCATTCAACTGCATTTGGGTCATTTAATTTGTAACAGCGCATCATATTTTAGAAGCAATTCTTATCAACTAAGTGACAAATAACTGTGATGAAATAAAAAGTAGCTACAACATTTCCCTCAAAATGTGGCTGAGAAGAAGGAAGTGGAGTGAAAAGGGTGAGCCTCGAGTAAAGCGCCTCAGATTACAGTACATGTTTTAACGGTTATTCCACTTTTGTTGTTTATTGAATGACAGCGAATTAATGTTTATATTCAGAGGTAGCTCACACAGATGACGTAGCCTAACGCGAATGGGTTGTCCATCTGTCAGCAAGTGAGCTGAGTAAAGTTTGACCTTCAAAATAAAAGCGTAACCCTGCGTATGAACCCTATCACCGGAAGTGCCAGCTTCATTCCGGCGCCGGGTCACGACTCTTATTCTGACAGTCACCGCAGAAACTTTAGTGTGTTTCCTTGATTTTAGCTCGACAGTGGTGCTGCTGCTGCTGATTCTCAGCAGTGTGTATGTGTGTCTGTGCGGATGGTGGACCGTTCCCGGTGAAAAACACCGACCCCCGGCCTCACTAGAAATGCCTCACCGCCGCGTGTAAACGGGCGAAACTCGCGGAGGGGAGAGCGTCAGGTCTCGGGGCAGGTTTAGAGGAAAATACAGGCAGGATGTTGCAAGTTTTAGCTTGTGGCGCCGTAGTTTTCCCCGGTCTCTTCTTCGCCTTCAGGAGGATCCTGCCGTGTGTGTTCAAACACTGGAGCGATGCCGACGTGGTGCTGGTCAGCGAGAGGTAAACTATTTAAATTCATCACTTTACGCAACATAACCTGACGAAATACCGCCTAGCATTTAGCATCTTTATAGCATTCCACCCTGCTATGTGACTTTAAGCTAGTTGTCGCTCACTCAGTTAGCTTAATGTGCTGTTATTTTGATTATTTAACGCATAACGAGCACTGTTAGCTAATTACATTACATTACCAGTACATTTATTATCTTTTATCTAGATATAACCGTTTATGTTGTCTTTTATTATTAATAATTGGGCACAGTATCCCTCGAAGAATCTTTACAGGGATGATTGGCAAATATCTTTACAGGAAAATAAATGCTATGTTGATGCCATAGTGGACTGAATAATGCTAAAGCTTGCATTGTTTCTGTGTGTACGTTAAGTATTTGGTGTGTGGCTGAAATACATCATTTCTGTGTGATGGGCTTACATGTTCTGCTAGCATGCATGTTTTCATAACCATTCCATTTTTTTTTTTTATTTTTTTTTTATTTTTTTTGCATCCACCAGGGGCCTTGTAACTGCTCATACAAACAGTTAAAGTGACATTATTGTTGTAAGTGAATAAACCCAAAACTGAGCTTTATTTGGAGCTGCAACGATTAATCGATAAGTTATCAACTGTTAAATGGAAAAACACCTCTATTTTTAATCAGTTTAAGTGTTAATATTCTTTTTTTTTATTTAAAGAAAAACAATGTCAAAATTCTCTGATTTTTGCTTTTTTAATGTAAATGTTATCAGTTGTTTACTACCCTTTCACAGTAAACTTAACAGCCTTTGATTGTAGATAAAACAAGACATTTGAGGACATGATCTTGGGCTTTGGGGCTATTTTCTGACCTGCAACTAATGGATTAATCGAGAAAATGATTACCTATGAAAATTATCATTGGTTGCAGCCCTAGCTTGATCCATGTGCTAAGAAAAGTAAATCATTACATCTGAAGTCTCCTCAGTAACTTAACATCTCATGGGTGTTGAGTTGCAAAGTAGTAATAATTAATACAGTTCGCGCATGTGTGTGGGTCAGTGTGACTTGCTCGCATGTGCACAGTTCAGTTCAATGCTCATTTGTACGCTGTCACTCCTGCTAATCCTCTTCTGAGCTCTGGTCAGGGCCGACTGCTGAGTTAGCTATGCACTGGAAAACACTGAACTGTACTCCTGAGTAACACTTCCACTAATTTACTAATGCTCGTCTAACGGAAAATGTTGTTCTCACAAACGGCTCGGGGGCATGAGCCACTGCTCGTACACCATGAAACAAGCCTCCAAATTCTGCTGTATCTCCTCTGACATGCAGGTCATGAGCTTGGATCATGCTAGTGTCTTTGGTTTAGGTGGAACAGTTTCAGATTCACCAGGTCATATGTCTCAAAACTCCCTGAATTTGTTGAAATGTCCAGTATGTAGATTCTCAGAAAATGCATCAGTGAATATGTATTTTTCATCTTGCCTCCACTACCTTCCGCAAATCTCTACTTGTTAAATAGTTGTTTGATAATTTAATGATAACTGAGACCCTTGGCTGATTGCCAGATTTGTATGTCCCTGGCCTCTAATGCACTTTTAAATCATGTGGTGAAACACAGCGGGAAATTCATGCCAGCTAGCTTTAACTAGAAGCATATGTTGGTAATGTAATGTAATGTCTTTTAAGGTTGCATGTAGTGCTCATTTTTATTATCGGCTAATCTAATTTTTTTTCCACAATTGATTGATGTAGCATTTTGTCAATAAAGTGCTCTGATCTCCAGATCGCATCTTTTGCCGAACCAACAGCCCAAAACCCAATGACTCATGATTAATCTGTTATCAAAATAGTTGTTGACAATCAACTAATCATTGTAGTGTTTGAAGTGATAAATTGCGTTACTGTAATGGGTAAGGTAACAAACATTTACACAACTGTGAGATGTCCAATTAATCACTCTGCTTTACTTTGATACAATCACTTTGCTCTAAAGTGAAGGCATACAATACTTGTTTGTAAGTCAAATGTATACTGATGTAGTGTGACACTTGCATAATGCTAGGTGACTTGTGAGAGGCAAATAAATCCAATCAGCAGAGGTGGAAATATTACATTTATGGTCCCTAGAATCGGTTAAGCTCCTAGGACAATAGATCTGACAATTCCCACATAGTAGCGTGATCGGATTCCTCACTAAACCCTCTTCTTTGCATCTTTTCATCTCCAGTTTGTAAAGCTGGCTTTGGGTAAAACATTCTTTGTCCCAAAGTGACACAAACCTGACAGCTTTAAAACTATAGATGTGCTGATACTTTTTTTTTCTTCCTTTTTTGATACCAGTTCTGATACCTGAACTTAATGTATCAGCTGATTCTGAGTACTGATCCGATGTTGTTTAAAAAACTACATATCATGATTAAAATTTTACAACTGTATACTACTTAACATCTATGGATGTGCTTGAAATTACACAAATAACTGGATGATATGGTCTACTTGTGCAGTAAAAAACTGTCACAGTATACAAATGTACATGATGCTAATGGGTAGTAGCAGGATTTCATTTCTTTTTTTTATTTTTTTTATTTTTTATTTAGAAAGAGCATTTACAAATGACAATGCCACAGTCTGTTACAACCAGCCTCAAGCACATGTATGTATACAATGACATTATCATATAAATAGTCACAGATTACCTGCATATATTTCTATGTAGCTCTTTCAGATGTTTTTAACATTTTATGTAACATTGTTAAGAACTATTAACAAAAAGGAACATGGGAGGCTTTCACATTGGAGAGGTATAGAAAACAAAATGCCAGTGTGGCAATAGCAGGATTTCATTTCTAAACCAGAATTTATGTGATATTAAATCGGGGCTTAGACTTGTGTACTCACTGATACCAGATCCAGCATTTTAGGCCGTTATCAGATGCAATTTTGAGGCTACATCCACCCTTTTTTGAAAAACGCATAACCTTTGCTACTTTTAGGCCTGTTGTCCACATTACTCCAGCATTTTAGGACCCCTAAAACGAAGACATTTCAAAATGCTGCCGGCCCTGTTTTAGTTTGAAAACTTCAGGGTTGCATTATAATGTGGCTGGGCTGAAACGGAGACATTAGGAAATGATGAGGCAGACAGATGTCACGCTGTCCTTTTCCAGAAGAAAATAACAGCAGGTATTAGCTGGAAGCTAGCTAGTGACGCACAAGTCGACCATGTCCTTGAAAATTTTCCTGTCTATGTTTGTGTTCTGCTCAGCTTCTGACTGATTTCTGATTCTACATGTCAGCAGGAACCTTGACTCTTTTTGTTTTTCCATTTTCCTTTTGTCTTTGTATGTTAGCGACGCAAATAAAAAAATGCCTCAAAATTTGTGTGAATATTTTGCTCAGGTTGTAACATTTTCAACTCGCTCAGGTAGTGAATTTGCCTTTTAAATAACTGCATTAACAGGCTGAGTAGTAATCTGTTTGTCATACTTAAGATTAATGGAAGGCCTGTTTCATTTGAGACACTGAGAGGAAGGGGCTGCAATTTCTTTTTACAGTTGTAATGTACAGTTGGTGATAAGTGATAACTGCCTTAACAGGATACATGTAACATCTTACTTTGTCATTCTGTACCTCAGGATTTTGTCGTTAGCGCTCAAGTTTATTCAGATGTGTAACAATATCTCTTCTGACCTACCTCCCAATATTTTTAATATTTTTAAACAATATGTTCACATCATATTCATATGGCATATTTTTTAATGGCCTGCTGTAGTTTCTGTTTTGAGTGTACCATCAAACACAGTTGAGCTGGTATGCAGTGTCATGGTGGGGTGTGTCAGTGCTGTAACGTTGTAATGGAGTGAGGTGGGGGTTATTTCATCAGTACTAGAAACAATGCTGAGCCTCAGTCAGCACAGAAAAAGATAATCCACAAACAGTTGTTGAAAATCATCAAAGAAACACCTTTTCTCCTCATTTGCAACTGGTTTTATGGCACCAAAATAGAATTGTTCATAGGATGAAACCACAGAGACAACTTTTCAATTTTTCAATAAGAATATGTATGTTTTGGTAAATGAGGATTGTGCAAAAGGAAAGGCCCATGTGTTGGTGTATGTCATCTGTAGGGCTGCAGATAGCAATTGTCTGCAAGTGATTTTGTTCAATAAAGTGTTTGGTCTTTAAAAAAAGAAATGTTCAGTTTACGATCAGATGAAATAAAGAAAAAAACAGCACATTCTCACAACTTAGCAGGTGTACTTCACATTTTGGACTTATTGTTAGCTCAAATCTTCCAGTGGCCATTTAAGGACATCTTAGACTATCTTCAGCGCGAGCTTAACTCTGCACTGTGTTTTTATTTTTCCTACTAAAAGACATCCCTCAATATCAGCTCACACCACACAGGGGGAACTTCCCTAAATGTGTCCAGTGTGTCTGGAAAAGAGGGAAGTGGGTATTAAGTGTCAGCAGTGATGACCATCATGACTAAACTGACAAAAAAAGACAAGATTGACAGGTGATCTCTGAGAAACAGGTCAGCACTGAACCAATCAAAGCTAAGCACCAAAAATGTAAATATGAAATCAGCTAAAAAGATCTCATGCAGTTCCAGGTGCAAGCTAACCGACTTTAGAGAGAAACACTTGACTTCACGAAGGATTGTAAAGCTCAGCATCAACTGGCACATGCTAAGCTTGAAAGTCTCGCAGCTACTGTTACTGCCTTTTAAGGTTCATACAACAGCCGCACTCTTAATGTAAGGACTTATAAAGTTATTCCTTTCAGTATGTGCGACCTCTACTACCAAATTTAAATTGCACAGTGCGTCTCAAATGACCACCAGTCAAACACCGTAAGTTGACATAAATATTACTTGAAGAACAGAGTAAATTAGATGTTTGCACTTAAAAATATTCAGAGATGAAATGTACAATAGTGTTACCAGGCAAATGTCTTTAAAGTGTCAAAACTAAAAGTACTTATTATGTGGAATGGGTCCTTTGACAGTTTTATATTATTATAGAATATTATATAATGCATTTAATAGTGTTTTGATCACAATCAAATACATGTAAGATGATTTTCATTTAATTAATCAATATATCTGAGGGCCAATATTGGCCTGCTGGTATATCGGATGGGTTCTAGTAAAGTAAGGAAGCACAATATTACCTCAGCAAAGTTGTGGATGTAAAGGAAAAACTTTAAATTGACAGTATATTGTGAAAAATGTTGATCAGAATTTCTCAGTTTTTAAATTTATCATGACTAAAGAAAGAGTAATGTCACATTTGCTTCATAATGTTACATTTGCAGCTGGCATTTAAACAATGAATTGATAAGCAAAAGTATCAAGCTCATTTCTGTTGATTGTCTTATTGATTAACTGTTAATTTACGACTACGGAAGTGGTTTAGGAACAATGCAGTTAGGGATGTAGCTGCATCCATTTGTGCGATAGAGAGGTTGTGATAGAGAGATGGAGAGAGAGTTGCTTCTTGCCATGAAACGCACTTTGCCCTATTTGCTTTTTTTTTTTTGCCTCTGCTGTCACTTTTTCTTTAGCTCTGCTGCAGTGCCAATGGGACCACAGATTACGTAGCCCATTTACGGGAGGAGCAAGAAAAAAAAGCCCACCTCTCCTGACTGTCAGACACTGTGTGTGTGACAGATCTTGAAAGAGCAAGTGGTCCGTGTGTAACGAAACAGTCAGTAGGAAGACTTCGTTGGTAGTGAAAGAGAAGCCGAGGATTTTCACTGGCCTGACACAGCAGGAAAAGAAAAGACAACATTGCCGAACAAGGCAGCGAGGCATTCTTCCCTTTTTCCCCTCCACACGCTCCTCACCCCGTCAACCTCAACCTTTCATCAGCAGAGAGAGAGGGGGTTATTGCCGGACACACAATGAATGGGCTGTGTAAAATCTGGGTCTTGTGATAGAGTATGCGACCGTACAGCCCTAGAAGGCAGCGAGGCGTGGGGATAAAATGTGAGTGTGCGTGTTGTGGGGGGTAGAGTTCATAGAGGGAGAGAGAGAGGCCAGTCAGTCTTTTCCCGCTTAGGGTCTGTCATTTTGTAGTTGCCGGTCATATGGCCTTCGTTGCCTTGCCGATGCCGATGTCATGGCCACATTCCCATGGAGATTGGTGTGAGGTGGCAGCAGGTTCAAGCAGGAAACCACATAAATACACTCTTTGTTTCTCAATCTTACCATTTGCCACACACTAGTTTAAAAAGGCCAAGTTTATTGGCCTTGTAAAACTAGTGATTAGTTACAACAGTACTAAAAGTCTTAAGCTTTTCTCGCTAGGTAAATTCACAGTTCCTCTCCTTCCTACTGGCTGAGACCTGACCAGGGACCAGAGTCAGGCTTGTTCCAGTTGATTTTCTTCATGGTTAGGGTCCAGTTGTATTAGCTAGACTCTTGGGCTTTGTGTCAGCGTGTCCAATACTGGAGTGGATCCATGCTGTGTTAATACCCAAATCACACTGAACAAAAACCCCACACATATCTGGTGTTTTTCTCCAGTGAAAAGGTTGCAACTGGCATTTATTCCTGGTAGGGGTGTCACAATTCTCAAAAATCAATATTGGATTTGACTTCCGATTTTTACGTCACATTTCCATTTGATACTTTGTTTAAACTTTTTTTGCCAGCATAGAAGGCTGTACAATGGTTAGACTATCATATCTGGATAGGTGAAGATCACCAGATCAATGGTTTTATGTGCTGACAACTGTCACTCACATTTTCAATGTCTTTAAAAGGAACAACACCTTCTTATGTCCTGGTGACTTTTTACAGGTTAAGGTGAGGCAAGTTTAGATAATATTCACCAAAAATAAAGATTCCAGAGTTAAACTAAAAATATCTGCCCTACCAGAGATATGCTGCTTCCTGCTATTCCCAGTTTCCTGTGCGCTTGTGATGTCGAACATTACACAGCAAAAATATAAAACAGAAAACATATCTAGTGGTAATGGGAAAGGAGTCAGTTGCCTGTGTTCACTGGGTTAACCAACCTCTTAAAAACCTGCATATGCACTAAAATTGCTTCATTGGGTCTGTTTGGAGCAACTGTATTTAGAATCGAGTCTTATGTCCTTGGATCTGGTATCGTTTCAGACCGAGACTTTGGATCCATGAACCCAACACGAGAAAATCACAAGATTCACCAACTGCAAAGTGACAGTTTTGCTATTGTCTTCTTAAAATATATATATATCAAACCTTTTCTGGTTCCTGCTTCTCAGATATAAGGATTTGCTGCATTTCTATGTAATTTTACGTCATTTTTGAAAGCCAATGAAGAGACTCTGGGTTTGGGACTGTTGGCTGGACAAAAGAAGCAACCTGAGGACATTACTTTGGGCTCCTTGAGATTGCCAGTGAGAACTTCTCACAATTTTCTGACTTCTCATCAACCAATCAATTAATCATGAAAAAAGTGGGCATATAATTGGCCATAACTTGCAGCCCTGCAAATATGATATGTCCCTCGTGGTAAAAATGAATATAGTCCTCAGCTCGAATCTGTTCAGTACTGTCCCAGTGCTATATTAATCCTAAATAAGACAGGTGTAGCAAAGGAAATGTATAAATTGGAAATAAGTTTTCTCCCACACAAGCCTCTCATCTATAATGAACAAGGGAAGAGTAGCTGTTGAGCTCAATTGCAGTTTCACAAGGTAAACTGTGTCTCCATTCATTGATGTAGGTGGTGATGAGTAGGTGGTGATGTAAACCAGACCCAGAAGATGCTGAGGAAAGTTAAAGCATTTAAAAGCAGTGGTGTGTTAAAAGGGTGACTGTCTCTTTATGGCTGCAGTGAGTGTCGGGGAATGAATTACATGTTTTCTGATTTCAAAGCAGCTTACTGTCAGTGCTGCCAAGTTGGAGTACAGCCAGGGACAGAGCTTGTCTGAGCAAAAGCGGCCATTCATAGTTTGAACAAATTGGTGATATAATCCAGCGTCCTGTTTTTGAAATGGACAAAAATTAACTCTGTTGTGCCATTAGAAAATAAAATCTGCGTCTCTCTGACTGTAAACTGAACATTCATCAAGTTCTCTCCAGGACAGCCACAGCATCACACTCAGTAGGGTCATAAATTCATGACTTGTGAGTATACTCTTTAAATGCAACGCCTATGAATGTTGTGTATAACTTATGCCACCTCACACAGTGACACTTCAAATAGAGATGTACCAAGTTCTCCTATGTCATAGGTCTGTTTATAGACGGAGAAAGTCGAGGCCAAGCACTGCTAATCCCATGATGGGACACTGCACTTGTAGTTCTGACTGCTGTAGTAGGTCACCTGAAGGGACCCTTTTCAAAGACTTGACCTAGATTATTCAGGTTCTTCCATGCTCATAGACCTATCAATAATGTGGCTACACTAACAAATCAAATTATTTCTTGGGTTAGACCAGTGTGGAAAGTTCATCAAAGAATCTGCATTTAGTTTAGTATTAAAATATCAGATAGGCCAAGTGGCTAACCTGATTCTGGTTTAACTATCCTATGATTCTGGAGATTTTTTTTTGTGAGTCTCATAGTAATTATCTATAGATGTCATATCATGTCTTATTCCATTCAGGAATACCTGACATTCACTCTCATGGCAATCAGGGTTTCATCATCTAGTAATGCGTCTGTGCCTGTCATTATTTCCTGTTATATTATTTGTTTATTTTTTTTGGGTTGTCCTTCAGTCCAAGTCTTATGAATGTGATATTTCAAGAACACCTGTAGGGAACTTTTTCAGATTTGGAGCAAAGAGACTCAAGGCTGAAACGATTGGTGTTAGGGTTTGGGTGTCAAAGGTCAAGGTCACTTTGAGCTCTTGGTAACCCATTCTTTTAAGAGAGCTATCACAGGAATGCGTTAAAGGAATTTCTTCAAATTTGGAACTGATTAGAAATTGTTGGTCAGAGGTCATTGTGACCTCAGAAAACGCATTACACATTACTCAACAATTCATAAATGTGTCTAAAATGACAACATGATGAAGTGATGATATTTAATATCCTAAGGGTCAACTTCATTGCGACATCATAATATTTTGCAAAAGATTTTCTGTCCAATATTAACACCATGGCTAAGAACAGTAACTTGACTGGTGTGCAAAGGCATACAAGTACGATGCACTGAATCGTTTGTACAAATTAACATATGACAAACAATCATAATGTCCATGAAAATACTTTGACAAATTTGCATTTACATTGTGTTTGGAGCAAAGTCGGAGTAGGCAATTAGAGAAAGATAGTTAGGTGGTAAGTCACTTTCTCACACTGGGAGTCTAGAGAATGAGACTCAGCAATCAACTATTGTTCAACTCTTTAAACTTAAGTTGTTCTATCATTACCATGTCATCAAATACTGACCCTTTGGGTTGTTCATGGCATCAGTGCTCTGTTAATTGTTTCTAAGCTCCATAAACATAGGTAATATAACCAGATTTTCTACCATTTGTCGAGGACATTGAAATTGTCCAGGGTATTTGTACTGGACCAAACACATGCCAAATAAACAAGCTAAGGCCATATACTGCTCTCTGTTTTCATAGAAATTCAAAGGACAGTGCTGTATAGACCCAAGTATGCTTCAGAATTGACACCAATTATAGTGCTCCAACTCTAATGAAAATCAATGCAGCTTATTAAAGCTCTGTATAAAAAACTAGAGTTGATAACCTTTAAAGGTATTTAACAAGCACCGGAACAAGACTAAAAGTCTAAAGTCAAGAAATGTAATTTAAAACCAGAAATAGCTGCATCCAGATGGCACCAGTAGGAAAATGAGGCTAACATGGTTAAAATCAAAAGAAAAATATCCTGTTTTTTATATTAGATTCTGTGACTGCCCAGAGTATGATTAATGAATGTTTATGAATGTCTTGGATAACTATCATCATATAAACCTTCTTTGTTTTTTATGTGTTTGTCTCTCTCTTAGACTGGTGTCCTCCATCCATGCCATCATGGCAACCACGGCAGGAGTCATCATCGTGTCATCATGCCGGGGCAACGTCATTAGCGAAAGGTTAGACTTCATGTTATTAATCCCCTTCATCAAACAGTGGTTACTAGTGGTAAAAAACTGCAGGTACACCTCTTAATCCCTTGATTTCCCAGTCAGTCACTACGCTTACCTACACCCACAAGGGTCAAGTCTGACGGGCAGATTCAGAACTAGGGAGAGACTTCCCTCTCTGTCTGTAACTACACTGGGATTCATAAGATCCAAGGCCCCATTCAGACCTGGTATCAATAAAGGTGGGGCAATTTTCAAAGATATGTGTCGTTAAGTTGTGATAATGCATAAATGGTGTTTTTTCTTTTCCTGGTTTCAAAGGCTACATTAAGGTAACCTAGTGTCATTTACTGAACTTACCAGACTATTCTAATGCTAGTTTTTACTCAGTCATTATATCTACATTACTAATGATTATTTGTCAAAATGTCATTAAATGTAGTTAATATTTTGTGAAAGAACCAGTTGTCATCAATATTGTCACATTTCAGTCCCCCAGATGTATCAATAATTAAGTGCTTTATTTAGCCCTAGTATCAACCTTAAAAGACAACATTTATTGACGGTAAACAAGTCACATTTTGCAAATACAGATAACAATAGCTACTGCTTTGTTCCTTATGGAGAAATCTCCAGATTCCCTCTAAAAAACTACGTTTTGTAAGTTGCTGAGTTTGGTGAAACTTTGTAAACCGTATGAAATCCTGTCAGCGACAAACTCTTAATTATTTACGCCATCTTCGGCAAATGTTAAACAACGTTTTTTGTTTACGTTTTTTCTCTTTTAAAACATTGTATCCGTTTGTTTCAGTGATGTACCATGTTTATAAGTGGTCACTCGAGACACATTCAAACCGATGGCTCTGCTTGTAATAGGATAAGACCATTTTTGAGCAGGGTCAAAGACACACTAGAAAACTGACAGGATGCTTTTCATTGACTTAGGGAAGATGAGGAACGCTCATATTTATTCAGATGTCCTCTAATGTATTGTAGCAACATCCTGGCAACAGCCAAATCATGTTTGGTTTTTTTACTTCTTGAAACAGAACAAAAAAATGCTATTTTCCTCTCCACTCAACTAACAATAATACTTCAGAGAAAATGGAAGAAAAGTTGTCAATGCTGTTCTAATTATCTATGATTTACTGTGGTTTGATTATGCTACATGTATTTGGTTTAAAAACTATGCATGAAAGCACATTGCTCTGAAAGTGAAGTACTTTGTAGCGCTCCAGAGCTGCGTCTACGTGAGAAAATAAACCAATGTAAGGGGGTAAATTACGCACTCAATGCACACATCCACAAGCTTCAGGCTCATGTGAGACAAGAAACAACCTGCCTCTTTGTATTTGTATGTGTGAAAGCTTTGGTAGCTTTGTGCTGCATCTTCTAGCCTGGATTCATCACAGTTCAGTGTCACATGTTTCTTTTAAAAACGTACAGTATCTGCTGGCTTCTTTTTCTCAGGGATGGTAAAGTTCACATGTTCTGGAACTCTCGCACTACATAGATTTTTTAACTGTAAACGTGAGTGCACTTTCTGGTATAAATTCAAACTAAAAGAAAGCTCTTTAGAACAGTTTCCTTAGAAATTTGCACGCGTTTCTTGCAGCGTAGCATCTACAGTACAGTTTCAGCTGCCCTTAATCATCCTTGATGGAAAAAGAACAATTTTACTGCTCTGTTTTATTTGTACTAGAGTGTACTGTGTTTTTCACAGTTTTATTTAATAGAGTGGTTTTCAGCAAGCAAGTGGTTCCTCAGTCTACCATACCCTTACCCTTCACATCACCTTGCAACCTAGTGTTAGCATAGCATTAGCCTCCCTTTGCATTTTAGAGAGTGCTATGCTAAGCCAATGCTAGCTTCTATTAATCCCACCAAGTCAGTGGCCAGACCCGGGCAGTCCCAGTTTAAGGCTGCTAATCTCTGCTGCCCCTCCCCTTCACCCACAGGACTTAATTCCTCCACAACGCTGCTCAGTTCTGCTGCCCTGTGACGTGCACAAGGCCTGGAGCTTATCAGACACATGCTCCAGAGTCAGACCCATGAATACCCTTAATACTCCATCACAATCTGTCACTTCATTTAGCCTTTATTGCCGCAGTTGCCGTAACCTAAGCAAGGTTTTGCAGTGAAAAAACTGGAGGTCTTTTCAGCTCTATCCTGATGCTTTAGCTTTACAATTTGTTGAGTGTGTAAGCATTAAACATACAGTAATACATGCCATTACCCAGTGCAATCAATTTCATTTTAGTTAAACTAATATTGTAGTCAACAAAGGGAGCAACCCCACAGTGAAGAATTCAGACAATGGAACAGGAAGCATCAGCAAATGGATTTAATCATCAGAGTGTACAGACCGACTTCCTGGTTCAAATTTCAGTATCTTTGGCATGTCTATGATCCAATTTCTTGTTTCTTACCAGCCAACATATACTCTAGGTTCATACCAACCTATCCATATCAAACTAAAATTGATTTTCTTGATTTATCATTCCATCCATAGCAATCACTTTTAGTTTTATGTCCAAATATAAAATATAATAAAAAAGTAAAATATTTCTGATTCTTGATTCAAATAAAGAACATAAATGATATGTCTAAGCTATTGTTTTGTTTGAAACAAGTTTGATCATCTGGCTACTTGAGTTTCCTTCTCCATTGTCTTAATTGTAGCAGTGTCTTCATGTTTACTGATATTTGCGATGGACTCTGTTTAGTGTGAGATTTTAGAATGTGAAGGATATCTAAAACTACAAAAACAAAGTGAAAGCTGTAATAAACAGAAATGTAACTGCTTGCCCTGTGCTGCTAAGTAGCAATGTATTTGTGTATGTGTGTTTATTTATATCAGACAAGAGGATAATAAATATAAGACTAGGGTCTGTATTTGCTTACAAAAACAGTGCATCTGTATTCTCCATTGCCCTTAACAGAGCAAATGTATACACTAGAGAATCGACTGATGTCGCCTTCATTCTCCCCTCAGCTGTTTGTTGTGCCTTATTGCTCTTAATCTCCATTCACTGACTTTAAGAGCTAAACAAGAGGTCAGAGGTCAGTAGCTCAGCTCTGCCCTGCAGCTTTACTCCAGTCTGTCCACATAATTAACCATCACTGAAATCATTGCTCATTAGGAGAGCTACAGCCTCCTCAGTTGTTTATTATACTGTACTTACATAAGCATGCGTGAAAGCCTCTGCATGCTAATGTTAGAGAGGTGAGGCGTATAGGTTAAATAAGTGTCTGTCTGCAAGCATTTACTTTTACTGAAGCTAAAGGTCACTGTGTTCAACATTTACTGGTGCTGAATACTGTGCTAATGTTTAATAATTAACCTTATCTCATTTGTGTCCTGTGAGGTGGACTGTTTGGTCTGGTGACCTTAAGAGTCATGACGATGGGTAGGGTAAAAACAAGAATCAAAATTGAAATGACTTTTTTGATGGCAAAAGAACAAAGACATTCAGACTATAGTCGTGATTTTAAATGTCTCAAAAAGTCAAACGGAAATGGATTACAAATGTGACTTATACACAGCTCACCTATGACCTGACGTAGGCCTTGTCCAGTTGTGAAAGGAGATTACTTTTAAAATAGATAATCCCTTCTTATGCAAACCATTTTTTTTTCATCCTCAAATACCAGCATGTTGATGCTGGAGTTGATGCTGAAACTAACTTGGTTATGTCCTCATTAGGGATGCACAGATATGGAAAGTCTTGTCGGCTAACCAATAGCTGATACCAATTCTGGTAACTTTTTATTTGGTGTTAGTGTTGGTGCTGTTGTTGTTGTTGGTTATTCTCCCTCCCAGTGTGAAGGAAAGAGTAACTTGAGACTGTGTCATAAAATGTCAGTGGAATATCATGCATACAGCACGTCAGGATCTTTCTCAGACACAGTGTAATACTCCCACAAGGCCAACTTTCATTTGAAAGCAAAGCACACGTGCACCCAATGTGCCATCTTCAACTTGCTTCTATTGTCAGCTGTCCAAAAGCCAAAGACTCCTCATTCACCATTTTATTTTTTTAAGAAAAGCAGCACATCCTTACATTTAATAAACTGAAACCAACAAATATTTGATCCTTAAGCTTGGTAAATGACTGAGACAGTTCATCAGTGATCAAATTGTTATCAATTCATTTTCATTTTGACTGACCAATCAGTTGACAGTCATTACAGTTATATGCTATGTCTACAGACAGAGACTAATTTGCAGGGTTTCTACTGTTTTAAACATTTTTGTTGTTCACAGCACACTAGTTTTATATCCATGGATATTCACTGTTATAACTTGCACCTGTTATTTGTTGATACAGCTTATGAATGATTTGGTAGAGCTTAGCTTGATGCCATGGACCTCCCATTCATTGTCATATTAAAATGAGACTGAAACAGTCATATGTTAATGTGGTTAATCTAATGTTGAGAACAGATGTCAAATTTTTATTTATGTTTTTGTTCTGTTTCATCTTCAGGCACTGGCTGGCCACCTACTTTGTCATCTGGTATGGTGTGCCCTACATGACGTATGACATCTTTGCCATGTACCTCAGTCACTACTACCGCTTCCGCGTCAAAGGGCATGAGGACTACAAGCAGCATTCGCTGAGGACCGTGAACTCCTTCGTCCGCAGGGAGTTCCTGCTGGTGTTGCATCACATCGCCCTGCTCACTATCCTGCTGCCTGTCACACTGGTGAATAGGAGACCGTTTTTTAAAGCACTTTAACGTTTTGAGCATTCGATTTTGAATTCGTTTTTTCTGCCTTCCGCCAGCCAATGGTATCAGTTTATTTCAGCATGACAGTTGTTGGAAGTTGAAACTCGCTCCTGACAAGTAAAGTCATGTGTTCTTCGAGCACTGTCCGCTGCCAGTAATGCGTTATTTGCGTGTGCTGTAATGTAGTGCATTATTTTCAAATCAATGTTTTGCTTTAAGATGCATTATCTCTTAATGATTTCTTAAGTGGCAACAAAAAATAGGCATGATGCTCACTGTCATTGATTATCATTTCATTGTCAAGGGTCTGCAAGTCAGGTTTCAACTTGTGCTGATA
The DNA here is from genome assembly GCF_904848185.1 of Acanthopagrus latus. Classification (NCBI taxonomy): domain Eukaryota; kingdom Metazoa; phylum Chordata; class Actinopteri; order Spariformes; family Sparidae; genus Acanthopagrus; species Acanthopagrus latus. The sequence goes on along the minus strand of NC_051051.1, from coordinate 21,124,998 downwards.
TAAATGGACCTTGAGGCTGCCTCGAAAGTAGGGAAGAGACAATATGTCTCAATTGAGAAAGGATTAGGCATCAGGAAGTGGTTGGCAGTAATGTCAAAGGTACATAATTTGAAGTACATTAGTGTGCAAACATGCTTGTCTAGCTGGTCATCAAAGCATCTATATTCTTACTGAGATTGTGTACATAACCTTCGAATTACTGCACCTAACCAGACCATCTCAACAACAATGAGTACACATCGTTGGAAGCTGCTTGTAGCTAATACAATATTGTAGTACATGTATAAATTATAAACATCCTGATCATAATTTTTTTAATTGCCATTCCCTCCATTGGTAGCTGAAAGCATTGTTCTCTGGCCACAAAAGCCACAGAAACAATCATTATGGCATTACTGTTACAGAAAAACAGCTGCTGAGCTATTAACCTTTTAAACAGTGGTTGTACAGACTTAGATTTATGATGAAGAGAAAACTCTACTTACTGAGCCTCAGCCTTCCAAAACCAACAATCTGTGGATCACATCAACTTTATGTCGCAGTTATATTCAGAGGTGTTTGAAGTACTCTCACAAGCTGGTCATTTTCATTTGTACACTGTGATGCATTTGAAAGCATACACTGTTACCCTGATAATCTCCTGAGACTCCTTTCTGGGACTTTTAATACATGATGATGATGATAAACATTATTTGTATAGCAGCTTTTCGAAAACAGAGTTCACAAAGAGCTTTGACAGTCGAGCAAAGGCAGGAAACACAGGGAGACAGTAGTACAGAATAAACACTCTATAGTCAAGCCAAACACAAGGAAGTCTAGTTAGTTGAGTTAAAACAAGAAGGCAGAACAGAGTAAGTATAAAAGCACAAAAAGTGAATATGAGTCATTACAAGTTTGAACTAATAAAAATGATAAAACAGGCAAAATCACAGAAAAGGGAGAGAGCGAGAGAGAAGAATAAAATCATTAATTTTAAAAAATGACAAAATAGAAACAAATAAATGAACACAAACAAAAAAGGGATGATTGGAAGACAACATCACATCATAGGAATTCAGAACTGAAACTTGTGAGAAAACTGACTAAAAGACAATAAATATATTCAAGATAACAATTAAAAGCAGTAAAAGTCGGTAAGCGAAAAAAGACGTCACAAGGTAAGACTTAAAAATGGATTGTCTAAGAGCAGTAAAAGGAATGGAAACATGGAAAAATGAAAATTCAGTTTTAAATAAAGCATGACTTCACCTGCCCTTCTGGTGTGCTCTTAATGTCCTTGGTGATATCAGAGGTGGATAACACTGATGAGCCAGTACATTTTATGACAAAATAATCACACTTAAAAAGTGTGGGTCAAACTCAAAGTTCTCAGTTTTATTTAGTAGAGTGGAAAACTTGGTTCAGCGTGGTCAGGTCACATGAAAAACAAGTTTTCAGGCTTCAAGTAAATGGCAGGAAAGGATTGAGAATGGTAAGACAGTGATTATTGATAACACTCTTTGAACAAATGATTATTAATTGTTGTCTTTTATGTCGTTGAATTGTACGTGTTTCAAATGGACCAATGCGATAAGAATGGACAGGAAGAGAGAATGAAAGGTGCAGGTTGTTTTCTGCTGACAAAAGCCTTTGAGGAAAAATGGAGATCTCAAAACATGGAAAAAATATTGAATGAATGAATAGATGTTAGGTGAGGGCAAAGGAAGAAGCAGGCAACAAAAGAGGGGAGCAGTGGACCATGATGATTCTCGGGCAAATAAGAAAATGTTAAACCTGTGTTCAGTGTCAACAGTTGAGTTCAGCAGTAAAATGACTTCCCTCATAAGTATGTGCCGTAGTTTGTAATGGTGTTGCATGTTCTCATTAATGAGATTTACCAAAATTTACCCTAAAGCCTTCTATTTTCTAAAGTATATATGTCACGCTCTTGAGTCAGGTTATTGACCAGTTTGTTCGAGATCTGCTAATAGATGATTTATAGAGAGAGTTTACAGAAGCATGTGACACAACCACTCTCCTCTTTAGGTATTATTCCAGGTTAGCAGGCCAGGTGCAGTGGAAACCCGGCCCTTTGTTTGCAGTGGCAGTCAGTGGCGATGTGAGATCACATTACCCTACATTATTCAGCTCCAGCTGCAGTCATTCTCTCTTTTCTCAAAACTCACCACCCCTCCCTCCGTTCCTCCTCTTCTCTTCCCTCTCTCATCAGCTGTATGCCACTCTGGCTTGCTGGGGTATTACATGAGCTGGTAGAGTTATCCAACAAGCCATTAAAGGGCACTGCCATGCAGGAGGAGGAAAAGGCCAAACCTTCAGCTGTAGCTTATGCAGAATAATTGATTGCTGTTATCAGAAGGTTTCTATGTCAGCAGATTTATGATATGACACTGTTGGAAAACCACTGTAAATGATTAAATTAATTGACAGCTGGAATCCATCTAGATTTGCTAGTTTAAGGGTCCAGGTATTGTGCATATACACAAGCCTGGTAGATACTGGAATAGAGCCATCTTTAATGGTATTACTTCCACATCTTGCTACAACAAGCCTATCAAAAGCCTACTGTATCTGCTTTAAAAGGTAGCTGATAATAATACAGTAAGATGGCAAACGAGCCTGATATTGAAGTGTAGCTGCCTACCAATCCCTCAATTATGGTCACAACAAAGGAATACAATTTAATCTGTCAGATCACTATCAGCCCTCGATATTGACCTTATTGAACAGAATATTGTATTGTGGCTGACCAGATGTGACCAATCCACTTACATAATATTTTGTCATACTGGCCTCTTGATGTCCTGTTAGATTTTGGGAAAATATTGTACTGGTCTGACAGATACCCTCAAATTAAAGTAACACCCTGAAAGATCTCCATTTTGATATTTGGTAGCACCTGTGACGATTAATGGTATATGCAGGTGTGTTTTTGGACCTCACGTCTTAGAAATCCAAACATTGCCGTCTTTGGAACATCTTTGGTTCATCACTTGTTTTATGAAGTAGCAGTCATTAATCTTTCTTTTTTTGTTCATCAGTAGTAATTATTTACTCACAATGCGAGCAGAGACCATAAATCACAGTATATCATGAGTGTTATTATAGTCTCATTTGTTAGCTTTGCCTACACACTTTGGTGTGTTGACCAATGCTAGGCAATGGATAGATGGTCACTAACTGTGCACCTCTTATGATTTTTCCTGGGAATGTCACCGCTGACATCCAGTTCTTAATGTGCAAAGGCAGTCAGCCTTCAGTGGGCAATGGGCTCAGTCAATTGTGATAGCTCATTTTGTGGTAGATAGTGGTTTTGCGCTAGGTTTATTAAACTGAAAACCTTCAAGATTATTGCTTTAACCTTCAGAATCAGTAACTGGACAGAAAAGGTTGAATCAGTGCATCCCATGTTGCAAGGTTTGGGCATGTCCATGCAAATGTGATTAATGATGTGGTTAAAACGTTCTTTGTGTTTTAGAGATGGGATGAGTAGCTCAGAGTTGAGATGGGTCAGTCATCAGATTAAGATGCTTTCCAGAGACATCATTGTTTAGGTATTCCGGATGATTCTAAGTAGGACAAGGCCTCAAGGCAGACCAACAGATAGGAACGGATTAAAAGAACAACCTGAATAAGTGAATGGAGAAACAACGAACATCAAAAGATTCAGACAGTGCTGGCCAACACCATCAACAAAACCTCAAATGTGGGAATACTTTTGAAAGAATGGTATTCCATCTCTCCAAGCCCAAGCCAATACCAAGCCCCATTAAAGCTGTTCTGTTGGAACGTCTATATACCTTACTATGGCACTTGTGTTGGTCTGTCCTTTAATTTGTTTTCCATCTGTAGAAGACCTGCTCATTATACTGTTGCCCTATATTTCGAGCAATTGTTTTTTTTACAGGTGTACTGTGTGTTGTAGAGATTGATTTAATGTCCTTGTTAACCTTTTAGTTTGTGGCCAAGATGTAACCAAGATTCTCATGTTGTAAATTCATCTAATTTGCAAACAGGCTAACATATATTGTAGAAAATTCAAATAAATCCTCTGACAGATGGTAAACTAGCAACCACAAATGTACCTATAGTTCTCAGTGGTTGCAGCCCTGGTGCATCAGTATATTGAGTTTTGGCTCACAACACAAGCCCGTTTTAAACTTTGTATATCTGATATATGTGATGTAGTTGTCAGGTAAAGTCTAAATGATGCCACATTCAGCATCTCAAAGATACATAGACAAAGGTAACACATGCCCATGGCAGGTGGGGGTGGGATGAGTGCCCAGGTAATTGGTTAGGCGTGGTGTAAAGTTCCCCACTGTGTCTCAGTCATTCTTTCAGGGCCAGATGGCAAGGCCACGAGTGGAGCCTATCATGATTTATTCATCATGAGCACACAGAAAACTAGCCTACCAGACAGTGCTTGTCTTTTGTCTGGAGTCTCTTTATCCATGTAGACTGACTCACCTATTCTAGGATGGCCTCTCCAACTGCACAGCGCTGTGCCGCTGGTCAATATTTGAAAGCTTCATTCATTACTTATGTACAGGACATCACTCCCTCCTCTGCCCTGGCGCGCTTCTGGCTGCCATTTCACCATCTCGAAGTTGTGGTAGAATGAGTCATCTGTCTTTGTGCTTGGCATTGTGTAAAAAACAGAGATTATCTTACCAATATCAGATAAAGGATTTTACTCAACAGCCTCTGGATGTCAGTCTTGAATTTAATCCACCTAAATCCAATTTGGGATTGAAACATACACAGTCCATCTGTGACTGATGAGCAGAATGCTGAACCTTGGTTGACCTTAAGTGTTACCTGGAAAATAAAGTGAGATGTACATCTTTTACTTGAAGTGTTTTGAGGATGGAGTTCAGCCAACTTGTTGTGATCAGTATTCATCAAGATTGAGGTTACGGATCGTGGTACTCCTTTATTTCTGAACTGAACACATCATATTGACACAGCCACAAGGGGCTTTGCAAATTAAAGGATCCTTAAAACTGAGGCTATGCATGGCAGTCTTCTTTTGCCTGTGTCCAGACAACACAACCGGAATCTGCTTATACCGATATGATGCTGATCCTTTTTCAAAGGCTTAAAAAACAGTATTCCACACTGAAAAGAATGCAAGAAACTCCCATTGTTTGAAAATAAGTATATAAATGTAAGCTTAGACAGATGTGAATCACTTTTCCTACAATCAGTGACAGTAATAAGTGATGCCAGAGAACTGGATCTTGGCCAAGAAAATTGGTTCAAGAGCAGTACCAACACTTTGCTGCCAGCTCTCTATGAGTGGAGCCTGCTCATGATAAAATACACATTGACTCCAAATTACTGACTTCAGGTATCGAAAATTACTACATTACGAGAACAGAAACATTTGAGATTGGAGGTATTAATATTTCTGCGCGCCACTAATTTCTATTTTAGTGGTTACAAGTGACAAGTTGATTAAATTTGTAACATGGACCAATAACAAAGCCTGTGCGGACTGATATCCCAGCATAAATAGCAAAACATTGCTGACTTGTTGCAGTAAACTAAGGGAATCATGAAAGTTGCCCCAATGTTAACACTGGTCTTTACTGACTATTTGGGGGGAAACTTTCTGGTGACAAATTTGATGAGACCTCTGAGAACAGTGTGTTTTCAGGTTACATGGCATCAGGAGCAGGTTCAAACAGTTTTTTCATGGACCAAAGCCACCACCTTTGTTGCCTGTTGAAGAACATCCCATCCCTACATTGGGACATAGCTATAGTTAGCTATAGCTTTATAGTCCTGGTCTCCAGTGTTAAAGTCAAACTATTTTTGGATTTGCAAACCTGACTTACACAACTCCTGTTTTTGTAGCTCTTCTACCTTCTTTTGTAACAAACTTTGATTGATCAGAAAATGTATAGTTTTTGGGCTTTTTTTTGCTCTCAGCAGACACTACACAAAACACTCAAGGAGTTCATGCAAAATATCATATGAAACTAGAAAAACAAGCTTTGATTGGGGTTTTGTTTACTTCAGAGCACTCAAGTCAAAATTATCTGAAATTAGTTTCAAGCAACCAAAAACCATGTGAAATAATAAGCAACCTGTATGTATAGGCTTCAGTGGAGCGATTTAGTGTTGAAGATTTTAGAGGACAAAGCACTGTTTCAAGTGTTTCAGCACCTTGAAACCTGGTATTCTTTATGGTGTGGATTGTTTCTCAAATTGAGATATAAATATCTATGCCATATTTTTGCTAACAGCACCTTCAGTCCAAATGTATTGGAATAAATCTTACGAGACGCCTCTGTTGTAAACCTGATATTTTCCCCATGTCTTTTGAAGCCTCCCTAAGCAGATTTCCACTGAGACTGTCCCAGAGAATGTCAGCTGTGTTTTTTTTCCATGCTTATGTTTGTTTGCTCACCCTATGTGTGCTCTGTTTGTCTGTTCCACAGTTCTTCAGAAGGGAGCAGGGGGATTTCTTCATCGGCTGCTTGTTTCTAACCGAGCTCAGCACACCCTTTGTTTCCCTGGGGAAGATACTTATTCAGGTGAGACAGCATCTACACATGTACATTCACCAGACACAAACTGAAAAGTCATTCCCCGATCAGGACAAACAGGTTATGTGTATAATATTTATCACTGTTGCAATGCAACATTCTTCCGGGAAAACTTGAGTCCTGGCATTTATTTGGAGCCACTTGACACCCCTCTTGGCAATGGCACTCCCCAGTGGCAGTGGCTCCCCCAGCAGGACAATGCACCCTGATACACATGGCTGAAGAATGGCCCAGAGAACATCACAAAGAGCCCAAGGTGTCTATCTGGCCTCTAAATTCCCCAGATGGCATTCCATTTAAGCATCCATAGGGCGTGTAGAAACAAGTTTGAAATTTGGTTCTGACCCATGGAGCCACGAACATCAGACAAAAGTTTTTGCGTTTTTGCAGGTATCACGTTTAGTTGTCCAGCAACTGAAAATACCCTCATCCAAAATGTCCGGTGGGAAATAGGCAAGATGTGTTGCAAAGACAATTTAAGAATAAACTTGTGAGTTTGGTATTGCCTCTGTTTGTAAGACATTACGAACTACCAGAAATGTCTGCATGAAATTAAATATTAATAGTCCTGGGCAGGTTTTTATAAAAAATATTAAAACAAAAACGGGATGTTTCAATAAGTACTGCAAACGAAGCCCTAAGAATAGTTTCAGGCTCCTGCTTCTCAAAAAAATGGAAAATGCAACAATTATCAGAATGGCAGAATAAGTTTAACTGGGTGGTATATCACTAAAAAAACGGGTCACCAACGAAACCATTATGTACTCCTTCCTGGCACCACGCTCCATGCTTTTAGAGCAGTCTTTGGACTTGCATAAAAGTTAAAATATTAACAACTTTGAGCGCAGGTCGCAGTGCAGAAATGCTTGTCAATGTCACAGGCACCATCAGGGCATGAAAAGGTGGATGAAATAGACAAAATGTTCCGCACCATTTGTCCTGTGGAGTCTGGCACCAGAGCGTTGGCGACTGATCCTTTGAGTCCTGTGTGTTGCCAAGTGGGGTTTCACAGCATTGTGACAAGATTATCAATGTTCTTCACTTCACCTGTAGCTGATCAGTGTAAATCTGTCATGGACTGTATGAATGTCCCTTTTATCCAAAATTCATGAAGCAAAGGGTTTATAGACGGTGTTGAGTAATTATTAAAGGTGGGCTTCCATTATTTTGTCAGAAAGGTCAACAACCATGCATCTGAGCTGGGCAATCATTTGCTAAACAGGTAGTGATTGTTGAAGGCCTGTCAAGCATTAGTATTCTCTGAAAATCAACACTCTAGAGGAGAAAACCAAAATCACACATTAAGAAGCTTGCTTGTCTGCTTTCACGTGATCTGCAAACGTTCTAATCCAAGCATTTCCTCAAGGCCAAGGATCACACAGGCTACACTAAAAATTCCCTGTTCACAGCTAGCACATCCACTGTTTTCTGTTTCCCCACTCTGTGAAAGCCAGCCCTCTATGCTAATATGTCAGTTTACTAGACGTTTACCCTCCGGCAACCGCAGCCAAACTTGTTATACTAGATAGTATCACATTTGCCACACATTTGTTATTCTGTCCTCTAAAAGGCTTCTAACTTGTGATGTTAAAACTGAATCATGCTGAACATGCATACAACAATAAAGCATAACTCTAATGTCTATCTTGTATGTCCAAATGTGTGAGCTAAGCTACCAAGCAGGTTGTGTTGAAGCGATACAATAAAGTAAATTTCTCCTTATGATATTTTATATAATGTTTTTTTTCTAACTAGTCCTACACTGCATTACAAGAACCATATACAGCTTTAGCCGAGTCCTGTTACATAATGTACGTAACATTCAACTGCATATTTAAGGTTCTTGTTTAAAACATAGAAAAAGTATTTTCTGCCAGGGAGATTGAATTTCAGGGCAAACATTAGCTTCATTAGCCAGCTAGCTACAGCCAACCAAAGTTGCACTTTCAGTCGACAAGCAGCCAACAATCGCAGCCTTTTTCCTCCTCTGTCTAAAAACAAGGACAGAATAGACAAGTTATGAAGAAAACACGTGTACCACACAAATACTGATCATGTGTCATGAAGGGTAAACTAAATAAAAAATACCTTCGTCCAAAAAGACATCTCAAATATGGTATATATAAAAAAGAAATGCTTCTTTAGGGTTTGACAATATACTTATATGGTATAAAATGAAGGTTCTAGCTTTGTTGTTATATTTTATGTTTTGCATCGCATCAGATTTATTTACACCATTCATGGAAATTCTAGAAAAACACCCAGTAAGTGGCACTTGAACACCTTAGTTCACACATAAATTTAACCTAGTGTCAATGCTATGACTCTCTACCTGGGCAACTGGAAGTCATTCATCCTTTTTCAGTTCCTACTCAGGTGTTGTGCAGTGCCTTGCATCATCAAAAACATGAGCATCTCTATTACATTTGGGATGTAGTCTGTCACTGTAGCATCAATAATTAAGGTGCATAGCTCACCAAAAATCAGTCAGTAGCATTCAGCTGAGAATCTGTGGCACTATTTTCTCTTCCTGCATCTTAAACCATCCGCTGCAGTCAGTGTGTTCATTAGGTCAAACCATGCAGTGAGCATTACATCCTACTGTACTGTAGACCCTGACATAGTCGGAAGCTGTGTGTTGTAGAAAAGCCATATCTAAGAATAGAAGAGTCTTAGCGTGTATCCCAGTGAAGTCAGTGAACCGTGGGATTTCAGGTCTTTGCTGACATCTGGTGTCAGCAGAGAAAAAGAGCAAAGCAAGGCTTCAATCTCCAAGCAATGTATTTAAAAACGCTGCCCTCCTTCGGGCTACATCAGCACTAACAGAAACTCTGCCAGACATTTTCACTGCCCTCAGTTAATTCCTATTGATTTCTGTTGTGTGGACTAAGGGTTCCCACAGTCTTTTACATTAAGGATGAGAAAAAGATCATTGAATCATCCATGATTGTTGATGTTTGGTATGACTTTGTAATGAATATTGTAAGAAGTAGTTACAGCATTTGTAAGGCAGGAATTTATATTAAAAAAAAAAGTCATGTCCATTGACACACACCACCCACCCAAACACAAAGAGGTAAAACCCCTCATGACAGTGGCTCCTGCAGAAAGACATTGTACCATGCCAATCAAAACTGATCAGGATTGGCCCAGGAACATGACAAAGAGCTCCAGACATTGATGTTGTCACTGAGTTCCCTAGATCAAAATCAGAACACGAATCTCTTGGACACACCGGGTAAAATCAGGTTCATAGAGGCTTCGCGTTGCAACCCACATGACTCAAAGGATCCACCTGCTGAACACCAAAGAACACTCCCCAAAGGTCCTATGACAATGTCTTGAGGTGTCTGAGCCAAGTTTGATCCACTGTGGGGCTTCCTAGGATCTGATCCCACAAGTGTTTGATTGGATTGGGATTTGGGGAATTCAGGGAGCAAGGTCAACTCCACAGCTCTGTTGTGGCTGATCTGTGTATAAGTTTAAATGTAATATATTCACAGTACACATGATGATGTTTATGCCTGGTCACATCAGAAAGTGGAGCAGCAAAGTTATTCTGCATGTCTTTTGGCTACTTGTTCCCTCAAAAGTCAGAAGTGTCGAGACACCTAGGTTGTCAAAGTTTAAGTACATACAAGTTGATATTTGGAACAAACTTATAATATATATTTTTTATTTCACCATGTCTTTAAGTTCTACTTTAAATTCTACCCCTCCCTCTTTTTGTCTCCTCCACCAGCTCAGCCTCCAGGACTGCTGGCTGCACAAGGCAAATGGTGGTATGGTACTGCTCACCTTCTTTATGTGCCGCATCGCCCTCTTCCCATACATGTACTGGGTGTACGGGCAACACTATGGTATCCCACTCTACAGCGTTCCTTTCCACCTGCCGCTGACTGCCAACCTGGGCAACTCGTGCATCCTGGCACCACAGCTCTACTGGTTCATCCTGCTTTGCCGAAAGGGCTTCCGTCTGTACAAGCGTAGCCGTATGCAAGACTCGTCTCCTGCTGCCACTATCACTGACAATTCTAAGGATGATTGATATCCAGTTCACGATTGCTCGCTCAAGACGCACACTCAGCTACTAATGCAACTACTTCTGCAAAGGCACTAGATTGACTTAACACATTTCAAACCCCACCATTGTACTGTAGTACACCAGGACTGCCTGCTCTTGTCCCACAACTCCTGGGCATTCTCCACACAGTCTAACTCCTCTGTTACAAATCTGCTGCCTACGTGGACCTCTCCACTGATCCAATTCTACTACTGAAGTTTGATGATTTGGAGTTTTTGTTTTGGATTTGGCTCCTTCCTGGATCGTGGTGAAGTGCTACGTTGCGTTTGTTAACATTTACAACACTGAAGAAGGATCATGTTTGCTTCACTGCGAATAAAACATGGAGTAAAAGCACTAGAAACTGAAGAAGAGCCTCCGTGGAGAGACATTATCTTATCTCCTCCTCTTACTGTGTTTACAGCCTCTGCTGATTTGGAAGGTCTGTTACAGTGTGTGAGAGAGTCGCTGTTACTACAGGATGTATTTATTTTGATGGTTTTTGCTGTAATGTGTCGGATAGTTTTTTCCTCTCCCATCCATTCACTAATCATGCTGAAGAGAAAGATTAGGAAAAGTGGTGGGTGGGATACAAATCCAGGCAGTATTTGCAGGAATAACTGATGAATACATGTCACCTCATCCACATTTTAGAGCTAAAAACAGCTTCATTTGCTAAAACCCTGTTAATGTGATAGGTTCTGAGTTCTTACCCTATTAATTTTGTTTTCCCATACAGCATGTCAACATGGCATCAGTTTGCAAATCTCCTTGTTCACCTCCGTAACATCCAGCACACTTTTACAGCCCTTGTATGGCTCCTTTGTTTACAGAAGCCATCTCCTTCAACAGGGTGCTAGCTCTGTATGAGTAGTGTATCCCCAGGAATTAACGGTGCACTCAAGTTCTTTGGAAACTTCCATTATAACAAAGTTTCAGGAATTCATTCTGGCAATATCCTCCTCTTATGGCGCCAGGAGAACGGTGGCACCAACAAAGGATTACCTCTGTTGTGGGACCCATTTTACTTTTTTGCAAAATCAAGTCATTTCATATGAAAGCATGGCGTATATAACTTCAAAGTTTGGTCAAGACCTCAAATGGATCAATGCTCTCAATGTCTAAATAGTACTATAAAGCCATGATGGGATAAGATATGGCCCTCTGTTGCAAAAAGTTGTCTTTTTGCACTAACAAACAAATTCAGCATTTTCTGTAACTATTGCATATCTGAGGATTTTTACCACTTTACCCACTTCTTCTGGTTCCTTGCTACTGAAAAATTCTATCTTTTGAATCCATAAATCTCTGTCTAGATGACACTGGAGCATTGTGGCTGCCATAGAAACATCGCAATGCTAACAGCCCAGGCTGGGGACGATAAAGTCTTTGAGGCTCACTTACAGACTGATATTAAAGCTGCTGGAGATTTTTAAAAAGTCGATCGATTCTGCTCATCAGGCCACACATGCCCCATATCCTCCAACTTAGTTCTGGTTCTTGAACTGGTACCATTCCTTGAGCCTTGGTGGAAATGCAAGCTAGTTTACTAGATAGCTCCAATTCTGAACGGAACCATCGTATTCACAAGCCCTTTTCGCACTGCCTTTTCAAGGCAGGAAAAACTGGCCATTATTCTGCCTTGCCATCTGTATAAAAGTTACAAAGGCAGAATGGGGGGACAGCTTAATTTTGTCTCTAATCCGCCAGCAGTGGTAGTAACCAAGCTTTAACAGATGCAAATGGACAGCCCATTGAAATGACATACCATGGCTGCTTGGTTTAGTATAAAAACAAAAAAAAAAGGCGATGTAGAAGCGAACCTCACTGTGTAAAAGGGGCTAATGATGCCCAGTGCACAACGACCTTCGGCTCGCGCATCAGTTCAAGGTAAACCTGCTATTCTCTGGTTGCAAACCAATTCATTTTGGTCGAAAGGCTCAGAAAGCTTAAAATTTGGTACATGAACTGAGACAGGACTGGTTCCATCTTGGTAGAAAGCCCTCAGAGGGGGTAATGAGGACACGGTGTTGCTCCATGTGGGGCGAACTCAGGGCCAAGGTCAGAGCAATAAGGTGGCCAGTGGCTCACCAGGGCAAACTCAAACAGAGCATTAGAATTTTTGAGCAACTAGCCTGAAAACATCGTGGCTGTCAGGAGAGATTATTCCTGAAACGTATCTGTAGACTACTTAAGAGATGACATCCAGCAGTAAACTGTTTAGTTTCCCTGAGGCTCCAGAGTTTTATATGCACCTGTCTATCATCTGTTGCATTGAACACTTCACACAGGGCTGTGTATATACATATACTACATGTTTTTAGAAAATTACGTCAAGTTTTAGTTTCGTCTCACACAAAAGTTTTAAAATGTAAAGCTATATCTAGACATTACAGGTAGAACTAAGAGGACCATTTTTTATCAAGCAAAGCAGTTATTTTTTGTTGGATTCACAGTTGCATAAAGACATTTATCGTAAAGGCATTTATGAGAGATAATCAATGCTTCACTTTTAATCTTGAATATTATTTCGTCATATCAAAGAATAGATGGAGGATGTTATTTTCAAAAGAATGACACAAGATGTAGACCCTGAGTATTAACTCCTTGGATATTATTCTTGGTCATTCAAGCTTTATAGTGAACTAACTGATTAAATCTGTGCCGTTAATGGCCTTTTTTTAATGTCCTGCAAATTCAATCTATGCAAAAAAGAGGCTGCTGCGGTGCATGTATACCACATTAATGTCAAGTTATATCAGATGAATCCACGCCTCCGTATGTGTTCTTTTTTCTTCTTTTGGGACCATTCATTTATTTCTCCTGTGCATTTCTACTGGGACTCCACACCACAAACATGGTCTCGTGTTGCATTACAGTTGAGTTGAAATTTATTTGCTTTTCTTTCAAATCTTCCTCACTGGTGTTTTGATTAATTCAAGTTCATATAATGCTGAAAAAAGTGTAAACTGATGATTTTTAACAACTTTTCTAGCAATATACGGACAAGTTTACAACTGCAGCTCAGTTTACAAAACGGGCTGAGTTTTCCTGTTTGCATACTGACCTCAGAAGGTTGTGACTTTTTCAAAAACATCAAGTTTGAACTAAACTAATACTTTTGAATCAATCTGAATGAAACTTAATAATAATCCTTATAATAATGCCTAATCCTTACCTTTGTTGTAGATTTGACATGGCTAACAAGGTAACAAGCTTTGTTGCTATTTTAACATTAAGTCCATTTTTAAAAGGCAGCAAACTGTCTTTCCTTCATCTGCTTTTTTGTATTTCTGTTTTAGGATCTAAAGAAATTCTTCCACATGTTACTTTCTCAGATGCTTTTGTGTCATGATGGCTGTTTCCATTTTGCGTTAAAGCAAGCGTTATGGCATCTCCTTAATATAGCAGCCACTGTGAATCTAGCGATGATTGTGGAATCGTTGTGAATTCAGAAACATGGTTCAGTTTTACGATAGTACAGACAGTCTGTCAGACTTTGATGAGCAAATGAAAGGCCCAATTTGTAAGAAAGTTTATTTTTGAGTCTCATTCCAAACTCGTCAGATACTGACTCTCTGGGATGGCGGTGACAGCATTTGATGTTAACAATTAATTAACTTACAAATTAGGCCTTTAAAGAAGAGTTAAAGTCACAACTGCCAAATTCACAAATGTAAACAAGGCAGAAAGCATGGAACATACATGGCAACAATTGCCACCAAACGCTACTGGCCGTACCAGACCAAGAAAGGCTGGAGAGGCAAAACGCCCAAGTGTGTTTATGGAACAGAGGTATGCTCTTGCCGGCGGGGCCCCATAACTTTAGGGCTCCTTTGATTCCCGAAAGAAGGCAAACGTCTCAACTTTCAAGCATCAAGACCGCTGAAATGACCAGTGTGCCGCTGTTGCATTGTGGACCCTGTAGTAGATCTGGGTCTCGAACTTTGATACTGATTATGGCACTGACTGAATTGCCTAAAGTTGAAAAATGTCTTGGCATTTGATACTAAATTTCAACAACTGAGGGGTTAATCTCATTAGATTCATTGAGCCAACAAGCATGCAGCATGCCTGTTGTCCTAAGATTTAATAGTGCTGGCGATTGGCTGTCACGAGGCATGCGGGAAAAACACGAGGTTGTGGCCAGAGACGTTCTGGAGCCGTTATCAAAGTCAAGCCATGGGAACCGGTATCGGAGCTTCTGTAACGATACCCAGCCCTGTGCTGCAGTGATGCTGTGCCATGCGTGGCGATCTTGCAGTACGTTTCTGCCCCTCGCTATGGCAAACGCATCGATATCCATGTCAGGTCGGGACAGCAGCGTGGGGAGAAAAGGTGATGAGTGTTCTTGTTGGTCGACAGACTGTTTGCTGACGAGCAGCGTGAGGAAGAGGCAGTAAGGAGAGCCGAGCTGCTGAATGATGGGCTTGTTTGTCTGGTTTGGCTGCAGCCCAGCAGAGTGCAGGCCTCTTTTGTGCACTGCTGACCAGGCCACTCTTACTGGAAACATCCCAGGCTCTTTGTCCTGATTTCAGCCCAACTCTCCCACACATTTTTCTTTGCTGTCCTATTCACCCGCAGCCTCTTACAGTACACTGTACACTCTCCAGATTTGTTACCCGTACTTTACACTTCCATAACAGGCTATAACTATCAATTTTACTCTGTAAATATCTCCTCTTACATTTCCTGTTTTCTATCAGGGTACTCCAGGTAGTATACCCAGGCTTCTGATGAGCTGTTTACATGACTCGGATACTTCAAAAAAACCCAGATCATAACCAGGACACTATTGTGCCGGTCATTCCTTTTAAAATCATGCGTCACCTCCCTTCCAGCCTCCATCCCCCCCATCACTCCTGCTCCTGTCTTCCGCTTTAACTCATCCCTTGGCTGATGTGCTCCTCAGTGATAGAAAGTCGCTGAGAGCGTTAGCAGAGCAGAGCGAGCCCTCCCTCCCCTCTGCTGCCATCTGTCGTCAAGATTATCTGCTTGTCCTCTCAGCAGTTTACAGGCAGGACTATTTGGGATTACTAGGGCCAGGCAGGCATTTCCTGCAATTCATACATCTCATTTTTTTTTCTCGGTTTTTCCACCAACATGACATAACCCTCCTCTTAATACCCTGAAATACATATACATATGGAGTGGTTTCACTTGTTGTTTTTATGATAACAATTTGATTCAGAGTTGGAAGAAACATTTATACCATCATGACACAAAACTCTCCGAGTTGCAGTTCCTTCACACTCAAGTCAAGCTTGCTGTGATAGTTTTTGCCCCATCTTTACTTTTGCTTGAATCACTTGAAGATGTTCAGAAAGTCACTTTGCCCAGGACTCTTGAGTTTGACAGGTCCACTTGACAGTCACAGAGACTGTCAGATTTGACAGGCAGTTAAGGAAATATCCGTCCCACTTGACAGACAGTCGAGGGGAACCACTACCGATGGAGGAGATGAAATTTGACCATTAAGATTTGATCAGCAGTCTGCATGCTTAGAAATCATGGAATAAATATAGAAAAATATGACATTCCACAATTGATCATAATCACCAAATGTTCTGTCTTCTCTTTTCTCTCATCTTGTTTTACTGGTAATCATAAAAGGAAACTATATATATTTGTAAGGGTGTGTGACTGTGTCCAAAATTCAAATGTAATTTCGTAAAACGGCCATATCTGATGACTTCCCGATGCGTGATTTTAATAAAGAAGACAATATCTGATGATGTTGGCCCGAAACCTGCTACACTTAAGCCGACTACAATGTTTCATAGCCAAGGGAAGACAAGCCACATTACATCCATCGCTAGCAGTCTGGATCGCTGCCTCATGCAGTCATGTTGCACACAAACTGATCCCAAACGTGAGAATCCCTCACAAAGAATCATGAAAGGCTCCAGGCATGCAGAGTACACATATCTTAACACGTGATAGATTCTTACTGTAGAAAGTCTTAAGTTCATCCTCTTTGCTCAGGGTTTGATGAAGTTAGCATATGTGTGTGTATAGAGGTTTATTGTAAGCAGATGAAACTGAGATTGATTCTGAAGATGATCACATCTAGAATGGTATGCTGTTTCTTTTCTATATGATATTTTTTAAAAGATTTTTTTTCTTCCTTGTAGATTTTTTTTTTCTTCTTCTATTTATGCTTTCTGACACGGCTTGTGATACTTCTAAGGGTTGGTAAACCAAAGACTGTCTGGCACATAATCACAGTTCCTGTAGCGATATAAAGAGAGATACATTTCATTTTCTGTATTTTACACATATTGTAGATGCTGTCACTCACTTCCCATTTACAAAATAACTACCCTTCAGTCTTATCCTCTTTATCGGACTCCCAGAGGGTGACCAACTTGTCGGATGCGTGATGATGTTTTTACTCCATGATACATAGTTTGACTGATAAACTTTTGATTTATCCATAACACAAACATAGTAACATTAAAAAAAAAAGAAAAAAAAAAAGATATGCTTTGTTTTCTTTGTGGTAGTCAGCCTATGCAGGAATGTGACTTCTATTGAATGGGAACATTGGCACCAAAATCAACACGGCATTGGCCTAGCCATGCTAATGCAGTTTGGCTTAGGCAACACCCTTCTTGATAAGACTATTTTGAGTGACTGGCTGAATGATTGTAGAGTTCATGCAAACACTGACACTAAATGTTTTTGTGGATAAAGTTATGTGTTTATGAGTTATACGCATGCTAAAATGTGCTAGCAAGCAGCATGCCACCACAAAATTTACCACCACACTGTACCACTTTAGCACATTGTTACAGTAGGTTTAGAGGTCCTTTTGAGTCCTAGCAAGAATTGTGCTAACACTAATATAACATTCCTACATAATTCTCACTTTGGCTAGAGTCATCATTAGTTTCAAGCTAACACTTAATTAATGTTGAGTGGTTGTTCCAAGCTAATGCCTCTTTTGAAATTACCAAGTTTTAGTAGCCTTGAAGCTAACATTTTGGTGCAGCAGTTGTCCTCTTGTTAATGTCTTTGTAAATGACAGAACTTCCAATGCTTACACTCAAGTGGTTGTCCCAAGCTAACACTGTTTTTCATATTACCAAGTTATGGTAGACTATATGCTACCATTTTAGCACAATAGTCATGAACTTGCTAATGCTATTTTGAGTGAGAGTTCACCGATGCTAATTTGCGTCGGCGGTTGTTCCAAGCAAACGACCTATCCTGCATGCTGCCATTTTGGTGTAATATTTGTCCTCTTGCTAACATAATTTTTCAATAATCAATCTTCATGCTAACATTTTATCACTTACAAACATATTAGCAAGGCTACTGCCACTGATCTTGTAGCATTACTGAAAACCAGTGACATCCTTTAGGGTTAGCATCTGTCCATCTTTAGAAAGTTTCTCTATAATGCATTTTATAAGCTTCAACATGTTCCCACGATAGCCTTCTCTGTCGTAAGCTAAATGGCTATCTGCTGCTCTGAGCATCTACTTGTAAAATTTGAGCCCCTTATCATTTTAACAAATTTTAACTATAAACAAAAACTGTCTTGTTAGCTTTCATCAAGTTCAGTTCCCATGATGTTTGGATAGCCCTCCTGTGTCAGAACAAAGAGGGGAGATGTTGGAGGATGCGAACACCTTCAATTCAGATTAAAGATGGCATGTCTCTTTAAAAGATGCTGTAATCCTTGTTATCGTCAACAAGCAGGGAAACAACCATGGAAGGTTCTGGTGTCTATGTTCCCATCATTCGCTATAGATTAGGTTGTACACATATTTGGAGTTGCTGCTGATTGTTGGGATGGGAACGGGATCTCTTTTGCAACCCGTGACACTTATTTGTTTGAGTTTGCTGCTTTGTGTTCACACATTGGTTCTGGGTTGGTCCCTCTCTCCTACAGGGAGTCCAGGATTTGGGCTGGGGGTGAGTTTGGCAGTAGGGTTTATGTGTTTCCACTGACATACTAGACAGTGAATTTTGATAAAGGCTGGATAACAGTTTCTAAAGCTAGAAAGGTTCTAAAAATTGTGGTCTAATGCGGCATTCATGTCATGTTGGATGTAAATAAGAGCTGGAGAGTAATATTTGAAGTCTTATGCTGGGATCAGACAATACAGTCGCGGCGTCTGGAACAAAAGTTTGACCTTCTGTAGCTGGGACACAAATCAGTGTACAGACAAAAATACCTTATCCAGTTTGACACTTTTACGACCACGTTAGTGACCCATAGAGGCCCAGATAGCTCCCCCATGTACAACAAGACAGTGGAAGAATTTTGTGGGCACTGTCAGGTGGAACAGTGAAGTTAGTCCTTTGTGCGTCCTTTCCCATCATGTGTAGATCAAGCTTCAATTTGCCGACATCAGTCGTCTAGTCTGCTGTGGTTTTTGGGCAATAATTTATGACTCTATAGCCTCGTTTTTATTATTTTTGTATGAGGCATCGCATTAGAAAAAAGGTTGATGGAAATGACAATATTAAAAAAATATATATATATATCCTGAGGGTGTTCCTTGATGTACTCAAGTTTGTTAAAATATGACACGTGCAGATTTGCAAATTTGACCGCTAAATTCCAGAAGGCCAACTTCGTGTGGGCTTTACCACATTGTACCCATGTACCACATTTCATACATGTGAAATAAGTCCTTGTGGTTGCATTTAGCGATTGAATTTTGTGCAATGTTTCATGATTTTTTTTTTTGCATGTTAAAGCCCTCACAAAGACGATTATATTGGAGGGGAGAATAAACATATTTTTTGCAATTTCAGTTAGGCCTTCGCATGTTTTGTGCTCGGGGCCCTATCCGCTATAATACAAAAGAGGGCCCGATTCCTGATTTTCTTTTTAGCTAAACTTCTTAACGTTATCCACTAATTCACTCACGTAGATGGAGACACGGTTTATGACTCTCAAATGGCATTGACATCATGCAGTCTGATCCCAGGATAAGTAGTAATTACATGGTGAACATGTAATTTTTGTTGCAGTTTATATAAAATGTTTCAAAAATCTGACAAAGCAAGATCATTAGAAAAAGAAAAAAAAAATGAACTTGAATCACACATAACCAATCATTTTGCCATCTAGAGTGACGTCTTTAAACACCTCAAGTGTGTTCTCTGCTCTGGTTTCTTCTGACGTGACGTGAACGCGGCATCGGGCCAACGGCGTTGAAATGTACGGATTTCTGGGTGAACTTGGAATTAAAAAAAAAAAAAAAAAAAAAAAACGCTGCAAAAATCTGTGTCGAGTGCTGGGGCTGATTTTGATCCGTGGACATTGAAACCAGATTTGGTTCTCCAGTGCCTTGTGAAAAGATCTATTTGTGATACCCGCAGAACTCGTTGTTGAAAGAGCTAAGATGGCAGGCAGTGTTTACAGGTTGTGGCTGTATTTCTAGTGTTTACTGTCGTCACGACGTCCTCACGGAGAGCTACCGTTCCAGTCATGTCGGTGTTCACGGAAATCATGAAGGAAAGTCTCATCGCTTGTTTGAAAAAGCATATAATTCATATTTAAAAACAGATCGCTATGCATTTACTGCTAGAATGAGATAAAAGTTGTTGTATTTTGATTCTGCTGAAATGAAGGCCTTTATGTTCATATTTTGTAGGATTTCATATTTTGTAGCATTTAATCTTTGTTTTCAAAATCATCACACGAATCCCATAATGTAGTTTTTTTTTTTTTTTTTTCTAAATAAACGCGGATCATTTTGAGGTTGAAACCCTTTAAAGAGTAGATAAACCGTAGTCTTGAATTTGTTTGCTGTGTTTCTGTTGTTTTTCGACCTCGTCTGTCAGAAGTGTGCGTTTTGAAGATTTGGGATTTTGAACCTTGACCTGTTGACATATCGCTCACTTGTCCCGACGTCGGGTGTCTAACTGAATCAAATGCAGCACCTTCACAACCTTTCAACACTTCCTGCCCCACATTATTTTTGATAGCATTCAAATTTTTTCATACATGTATATCGGATTTGACGCATCTGTCCTTTTTTTTTTGTAGCGTGACCTTTCTGAAGGGAAATTTCCTATCCGAGAAGAGGACGGAGACTGTTTTACGAAATAGCTCCGAAGAGTTGATTATAAGAGGAAATATGTACTGTAGCTGCAACTTGTGAATTCAGAGCACCCCTTTAAAAAACTCAATAAATTTGATTTGATAGACTGTTTTGAACACGTGTTTTGTTTTCCTTGTCTTGTTATCTGTGTCTGAAGTGCTGCTGTCATTAAAGCGAAACTCTCGCCAAAATGCAACCAAGGATTTTTTTTGTGAATGTGCCTGAGTCAAACCTTCAAGTAAAAGCATGATTACGACGAAAGAGGCACTTTTAAGATTTACTGTATTTTCGTTTTCGGATCAAACTCATTTTCAGTGGGAGTGCTACGGGCACTTTTATGCTAGCATCAAAATCGCTATTTTTAAAACACTAAGAAGGCTCGACACAACACAGAACTTTGCTCGTAGTATCACCAGGGTCTCTACACATGAACACGAGCATTGAGAACATTGTTTGTGCACACAGAGTTTACTAAAAAGAAAGTTTTTGAACAACTCACGTTAGCAGTAGCTTGTTCCGCTAGCTGCCGTCATGGCAGCCGAGAAGTATCGATGTCCTTACTAACTTGGAGGACAGTTAAGGTGGAACGCTACTGTCCTCCGGCAACAAATATCCACGCAATATCTCACGTGATTTTTCCGGCTTTTGATTTTAATTTTGTTTCTTATATGAGGCTCCTTTTTCAACATCAAGTTCAATATTGTTTTTCGCTAACGACAAAACAAAGAATTATCTGTGCATTTATATGCAACTAAGCTTTAGGAGCGGTCCACCTTAACCGTCCTCCGTTACGTCACGTTCGCCGATCGACACTTCTCACTGGCAGGACGGCGGTGAGCGGAACACGCAACTGCTAACGTGAGTGGTTCCAAAACTTTCTTTTTAGTAAAACTCTGTGTACACAAACAGTGTTCTCAGTGCTTGTGTTCATGTGTAGAGACCCTGGTGATACTACGAGCAAAGTTTCATGTTGTGTCTTAGTGTTTTAAAAATAGCGATTTTGATGCTAGCGTAAAAGTACCCTTAGCAGTCCCACTGAAAATGAGTTTGACTAACTACAATACGGTCAGTCTTGTCGTAATTATGCTTTTACATGAAGGTTTGACTCACATACATTCACAAAAAAATCCTAGGTTGCATTTTGGCGAGAGTTTCACTTTAAATGTTTTAATTTGGTTTATCTTTATCTTTATCCATGTTAGCAGACTTTCTCTTCAGTGGGGGATGATTTGTGATGATTTATGGAGCTTTATAGTAAATTTCAGCTCATGGTTTTGCTGTGTGCTCCACAACTTTCCACAATACTGACAAAATATTGATAATACTAAATAGTAAGGTGTTAAAAGGGGGCGTGATCTATTGTTTCCAACCAGGGCTGCCTCCCAAATCACTCACTAGCTACTTACTTATTTGCTATAATGACTATCCGCAATTTTATTTAAGTGTCCGAATTCTCTGGGTTTAAATGTAAGTAAGTATTCATGACACAATACTCATGATATGTTCCCCACAATAACAATATCATGATACAGTGAGCCTGTGTCATCTACGATACATCAAGATGTCTATGTGACTGAAAAGAAAAATACTTTATATCATTTATTTGAAAAAGGCCGAACTGCCAGAAAGTGGAACAGTCCTCGAGTTAAAATGTTTAAATAGATAAAAATTCATGAAAGGAGTCACAAAGTAGTCACTGTGGAAATCTGTTTAGGGCACATGCATGTTTTATTAAAAATAACTCAATTTAGTGCCAGTGTCCAGACAAGAAATCGCTTCCTTTGTCCATTACCATATATTGTCATGTCAATACTTTGTTCCTCCCCTGAATGTAAAGCGGGTGAATTCACTGATGAGATGATATACTAGTGTACGTCTGTGTCATGTTCACCGCCGCCTGCTAAAAGTCCCACCGTGCAACGCTCCACATTAAATGGATGCAAAAATCAGTCACGCAAGTCCAAAATTGTTCTGAGGCAAAATATCACACATGCTAATCGCACTCAGGCTCCCCCCCTTTCAGTTCTGATGTGGGGTTACCTGGACATATGTGGTTGATGAGGCTATAACATCCGCCTGGCCGCAAATAAAAAAAATATATAAATGTTGTCTTCTCACATTCTTTGCACTTCCCTGCTGTTGTTTTTAGAAGTGTGCGCGTTTATGAAGGGTGCAGTGTCTCTGCATGCGCATGGTGCCTGTAGGTCATCTCTCAGCTGTAATGTGATGTCGTGACCACCCAGAGGCACTGCTGACTCAAGCTGACACCTGAGGCTGAGACGCTCAGCTGCTGGAGGGAAGACAGTTTAAAGAGGGACATGGACGGGGTGTGGTGAAGGTAATTTGTCTTACACTAATTGAAAGCATAATGAATCTTACATCTGCTGGTCGAATAAGCTAGACTATGATTCTTTAAATCATTTTCAGAGAACCATATTTCTTCAAAGGTAAGATCACAAGAAATGATAACCATAACTTTATCACTGAGGTCATGTATAATGTCAACTAGTGCAGCAATGTGTATGCAGGCTGTTTTATAGAAATCTTTACAAACAGAGGCAGCTCATGAAATCCTGACGGTCAGTCAGAACACAGTAATAATACATTTTAGTGTTGTCGCGATACGATACAATATCTGCCGATATCACAAAGTCTGCCACGATACGATTTCGATTCAGTTCGATACAGGGGCATTGGATCATTATGAGATGATATCACATTCCCAATTTAACGCAACTCAACTCAAAAAAATGGGAACTACGATCACAATTTCTCTTTATTTCTTGAAGTTCGTTGGGCTCTTTGTAACAATCTGTTGCAATTTGATTATATTAATTGCGTTTTTATTGGCCTGGTGCGAGCAGACTGTAACGTCAGGTGACAATGAGACCTTCCTCCTACGAGCCTGGGGACGATTTGTCTCAGTTGTTTACTGCTGCTGGACTGTGGATTGCTCTGTGAAAATCTCTGGATTTACTGCGACAGTTCCAAAGGCTGTGACTTCACACACACACTCTAAACCACCTCCTCTCAGTGCCTCTGTCTGCTGCTCTTACAGAGAATAGCAGTAAGAAACATTAATTCAGAAATGGCTGCCGTTAATATAAACTAACAACACAGAAGTTCCACAGGGCTTCGTTAAGTTAATATTTTTAGTAGTAGGCTACTGTATGTTATTGGTTTTGTTATGTATGAATCCATTTTTGCACTATATCTGCTTACTCTGAGATTGCCAACATGACGAGAGACCAAAAGGAACGAGTGCTTCCATTTGGGAAAATACCTATTTTGAGAGAACTCAACCCTCTGCAACTTAAGGACATTTCACCGTTAGTTGAATTTGGTGTTGCGAAAATAAGCTGTCTGTTTTACATTTAATATCCAGACTCAATGTTGACTTCATAAAGATGACAATAAACACCCCAGCTCTATTGCCTGTTTAAATATGAGGTGATGCCAAAGTGGTAATAGTCTTTACTTAATATTCCTACTTCTAGATTTAAAGTAAGAGTAAAAAATACCCAATATCTAAGAATGTTTAGATCCTGAGTTACTTAATGTTGTTGTTGTTGTTTTAGTTATTTAGTTAATTAGTTAATTTGACTGGCAAATACAATAAACACTTTACTATATGATAACACACAAAATAACCTCACAAAAAAAATCAATAAATAAAGTGCAATGAAATAAAGATTAGTTAGATGCCAGCCGCAGTTCATATAATTGAATTGATAATTACAGTTATCTTTTCCCAAAGAAATTGGCTTTACAATATCTAAAAAAGATAATAATAATAATAATAACAATAATAATAATATTTTTAAATTGGTTCTTGATTGATTTAAATTTAAATATTTTACCTTTCAAAATAATTTGCATTTAAAATCAGTGTAAGAATTTAAAATGAAGGTTGAGTGGCTTGAACCAATTATGAATACTGGTCCACAAACTTAAGGACAATAGACATGGAATGGACCTCCTCTTACATACTCTGTTCTGCCTTATATTTTTAGGTAACATAAGAAATAAAAAAATATTGAAATTAAAAAAAATATTACACTATCAAAAACATAGTCTTGATGTGCATAACTTTTTTTAAAATACTTTTTGCTTCCTCATGTTTAAATCCCTTTAAATTTTGTCTTCACTTTGACTGAGGTGTTCAGCGTCTTGATATTAGCCTCCAGGAACCTGCCGTCGCACCGTCTGGTACCACCGTCTTACAAGCAGCAAAGAGACACAAAAACATTTGAATAATTCTGAGCCCTCCTCCCTGTTAGACCTTTCCCCGCCCCGTTTATGTCCCAAAATACAGAGGCGAACCTGTTGCTCCCCGGCTCTGGAGACGCAGATAGCTCAGACAACACATTGGGCCGGGGCAGCAGGGGTGGACATCTAGGAAACAAATAGTAGAAGGAAGACGGAACAAAATCGCCTGCCACCTCAGCTGGAGACCCTTCGAAAGGTTAGTTTGATCATTCCTCAAGTCCCACGTGCACTGAGAACCTGATCTGTTCATGCCTCTTTTCCCAAGATAACATTGTGCATGAGTTTTTCCATGACTTATAAATAACAACTGCTCTTACTTTGACTAGATGAGAGGGGAGTATAAGAGAAGACGCACATTAAGAAACGTCCTCCATGGATCTTGATGGGACTCCGGTAAGAGGAATCCCCCTGTGACCCTGATCAGCCTTTAAAACCCTTTGGCATCTTCAGCTTTGGTGAAAAGGTGGAATGGAGCGTGTCAGATAACTCTGAACGTTTTTCAGAAGGAAAGAATTTGTAGGAAAACCCCTTGGTCGAGAACTCAAAACTTCCAAAGGACGAGAAACAGAGAACGAACTGAAAAAGGACAAGAAAGATTTGAAGGTTTGGTTCCTGAGCTCTGAGCTGACCACCCCATCACTCATTTAACTTCTGGGGCGGTGAGAGTCGAGAAGGAAGCCATGGATGTAGCAACGGAGAGCGTTCAGGAGGCGATGGTAAGCGACGCTCTGGTTCAGTTCAAGGCCACGTTGCAAGCTGCCATCGAGGAGGTGCACGTGGATGTAAGTGCTTTCAAGCAGCGCATTGAGCAGAGGATCGAGGATCTGTGCATTTCAAACGGACCGTTGGCCGGGGCAGTGACCAAGCTGCAGGAAGAGAATGTGCAGCTCAGGGCGAAGATGGAGGCCCTCAGCCGCCTGGTGGAGGGTCTCGCTGGGGTGAATATCGAGAGGAGTCCTGCTGAAGTGAAGGGGAAGAACGGGGAGGAGAGTTTAGAGAATGGACATGCACAGCTACAGTCCACGACCCAGGAGGAGCAGAGAGGTTTGGTCACCACCAGCCAGTCCAGTTTATCCACTTCCACATACTCCGATCCATCAGGGTCAGGTGGGAATGGAGGATGGAGCCATGCTACTGCCCCTGCTTCAGTTCCCAGCTACACCCGAGCACCACCTCCATGGAGAGCAAAGAGACATGCAGAAATTAACGTGAGTATTCATTCTGCTTTTCTACAAACAGTACAGTTTAAAGAATACCTGCCTGTGGATTACAACAAAAGAGGGATAACTGCATGGATAACATTAGTGGATGTGTTTGTCCATAGGACAGCAACTGAAAAAATGTAATTGCAGATGAATCTGTGGATTATGATTATTATTGGGTTTGTAAAATGTCCAGAAAATGAAGAAAAAAACAAACAAAAAAACACTCCTCAGAGCCCCGAGTGACATCTTGTCCATCTTTGTCCAACCAAAAATTTGCACATTTATGAAGCTGGAACCAGCAAATGGTTGATATTGCTTTATTTTCTTTTTGACTCTAAATGTGACCATGATTCACAAAATGAACCTCACGCTCAATTGAAGAAGACTTAAAACTAGCGATTGAGAGCATAAACTCATCAGGAAACTGCTGACTGAGGTAATAAATCAAGTGAGCATCAGGCTCATTTTCTCATAAGCTTACATAGAATCAGACTTCCCTTTGAAACCAGTGGAATCGCCCCCTGCGGCCCATTAGAAAGAATGCAGGCTGGCACGGACTTCACTTTTCAGACCTGCGAGCTTTGTCCATATTTCAGACTGTCGATTTATTGGCTTCGGCTTGGAAGCAACATGAGGTGCTTACCATTACTAGCTGCCATCAAAGGAGCTAAACTGAACAACTTTGTTGTTGATGATGGAGCATTAAGTGATGAATCAGATGGCCACCTTATCTCAAACCGTGCTACGTCAGAGCGGAGGGCTGACGGGTGGGAAAACACCATCTGATTTCAGCGCAGAGGAATGTTGGTAGGGTTTGCGTTTCGACGGGACAGCTGGTCGTCCCTCTCAGGGTGTGTGGGGCTGGGGGTATTATTGACAGGGACGAAGATGCAATTCAACTTTCCATTCGGAGATTTGAGACTCGGATTGGCTGTGAAGCAAGATTCCTGTGCGATTAGGGCATAGAGATTTATTTATATATCTGTCTTCAGAGGGTGAGTGCGAGTGACGTCATAAAAAATGCAACACAATACGTGGACAGAAGCACGCAGTGTTGTGTCAGATACTGTCCCGGTCTGTCAGCTACATCCCTGACTGCTGACCTGATTTCACTTCCACAATTTCAGGACTTTATAACTTGAGGAAGTTAATCAGGAGCTGATCATTTAGACTTGCGGTCCTCACATCTGTACCTGTCTCCAAGGAGGAAGCTGCAGGGCTGTCGAAGTCCATACTGAGCGTGCAGAGGCTCCAAAGAGCTTCAGCCCAAACCCCAAAAATACATGTGCCCTTTGGAGGACCTGCTGTCAAAAAACAGGGTCATGAGCAGCAGAGGGCTGAGATGGGGGGTAGGGAAGGGTTTAAGTGTGTAAATGCCTGTGTGCGGTGGCAGGGTTGTTCTTAAATCCATGATGGCCAGTTTAAAGATTTATTCACTGTGATGGTAAAGGCTGTAATTGGGATATTCAAGGTTAATGACCCCAGAAAACTGAAAATAACGATATGATAGTATCTAATAATAGTACTGGCTGCTGCTGATATCACCGCTGCTCTCCAGATAAATGTTCGAGGCCGGAGCCGGAGGTTAAATATATATATTGGAGTCTAATCCTGACTCTTATCCACGTCCTCACATGGAGTTCTCGATGGATCAAGGCAGATCAGTTCATACGCACGTCTGATCTTTTGGATGTGACACCATGTTCTAATGTACCCGGTCGATGCCACAGTGACCTATGCGGTGGCATTTGGAGGGATTGCACAGTGCATCCACGCGCGCTTCGAATGCCTGACACAAGCGCAACTTTGTGGAGTAGGAAAAGGAGGTTGGAGAGAGTAAGGTGTGTCTGTTGGGAGCCAAGCGCTTGACAGTTTCCTCCACTGAACACAAGCACAGAGGTGCTGAGCCTCCTTGGCACGTCAGGGTGCTGCTGACAGATACGGAGTGGTGTGGGGATGACGTATTTTTGTAGGCTAACCGAGGAGTTAGCATCGCCTCGGATCCCTCGACAAAAAGACTACGGGATATTTGAATGGATTGTTGCTGAAAATAACCTCTGTGTCAAACACATGTTTTTGATACTTCCACGTTTTCTTCAGCAAGATAATCTTCACAGATGAACAATGCTTTTGTGATTTTTTCTTAAGTATAAATCAAATAGAAAGCTAATGTTAGGCTGCACTGTGTAAAGAGTGTCTAGTGTGTTGATGAGTCTTCATGTTGGACGTGATGACGTTTAACATCTGTAGTCTCATTTAGCCACTTGTTAGCAAGGTTTTTAAGACACCTAAGTGCTTTATAATTTAATTGTGGGACATTTAATGATGTACTTTGTGTTGTAGAACAAAATGTGAAAAGATCTGTATGACCTCATTTCGAGCATTTGCTGAAAGCCAATTTAAATACACAACTCACAGAAGCAAAAATGCATACGGATTTCCACGTTTTAGGACTACAAACGACACCACATCTGTGTGTTACTTGAGGCCACTGTGATGCAATAATTTCAACTTGCACAGATTCTGCAAGAAAAACAAAGGGTGGTCTGGCAAAAGAGTTTGGGCTAACCAAAAGATACATAACTCTGTAAAGAGAATGCCATATTTCAACTGTTTTCACTTTGACTAAGGAGGTGTCTGTTCGTTGGTTGGTTGGTTGGATTGTCAGCAATGCTATACACAAACAACCCAGTGGATTTTGACTAAACTTATATTGGAGGATGAGTCCCGATAGACCCCAGGATAGACCCCATTAACTTTAGGTGCAGATCTGGAAGAAGGATTTCTTTTCTCAGTATCTGTAACAATGCGAGAGAGAGCTTCTTTCAACTTTCCGTTAATTTCTCAGGGAATAATTCACAGATCTTAATGAAAAAAATCAGGCGTCTGGTATCTGTGGGTGAGAACAGACTGTTGTGCCTCGGCTGAGATATGCACTCTACTGAGTGCCGTTCTAGTTTAGGGGTGTTTTTTTTTGTGTGTCTAACTGAAGAATCAAGTCCAAAATCTCCTTTTAGTTTGGTTTGGTTTCCAGCTCCCAAGAATTGTCTGGCTACCAAATCCTTGTCTGTGTTCACCAGCTGGTTGCTAAGTTTGTCTGTGGGAGTGTGTTCACTTCTGAGCTTTTTCGCTCGATACAGCTGGAAAACACGATTGATAAGAGCACTAAGGCTGAGCCAAAACGGGAAGTTTTGTGTCGTAAAACTGAAACAAGGAGCAAAAAGGGTCTACAACGCTCCTCTAAACTTTATGGTTAGTATTTTAGATGTCTCAAAGTTGGGTCATTCTTGTCTGACTACACAGTGTGCATCTACCTGTTAGCTGAAAAAAAGCTAAAAACGGTTTGAGTGTTGTAAAAAGCTCAGTATGATAACTATATTATTAAATGCTGGCTTCTGTCGCTCCTCCATGGTGACAAAAACCATTTGGCTGGTAGTGTTTTCTCACTGCTGACATAATGGTCATGCCAGTGTTTATGCATTTGTCCGTCTCCAACTCGAGTACGTTTGCACGTCTCCAAGACAGAGCCACGGTGGTATGGAGGTAAACCCAGGCAGAGGTTGGAGGGATTAACAGGGTCAGACAGTCCGACTGCAATATCCTACAGGAGCTACAGTGGAACCCACAGATCACGATGGTGCTAATCTCCCTCCTGACGACCAGTTGACGGACCGGCTGAAATGACTGTATTACGTAGCTGCCAGATCACCGCGTGTGTCTGGAAAGCGAAAGACTCTGTGGGGGTGTGAGAGGGGGCAAACGCAGGCCGAGCTTCAGGCTGATATACTTAGGTGCTGTTTGAAGTGCTCGGGCTAACTTACTGATTTCCGAGGCATCCATTTGAGGCTATATTGGGATGTAAGAGGAGTGGAACGGAAACTCTTGCAAAGGGGCTGATTGCAGAATCTAAAATAGCCTCTCAGTGGGAGCATGGGTTTGTTGGCCACAGCTGTCATTAGAGGAGATGTTTTCAACTGTTAACAGCTGAAGATCACACATTTAGAGAAGTCAGCACACACACACACACACACACACACACACGGACAGATTTATCTCAGATGATAAAGGCCTAAAATTAATTTCAGCTCCACAGCGTGCAGCAGTCTGAAAGACAAAAGACCGTCTCTGTTTGTTGTGGATGAATCAGCGTTGAACCCAGTGAGTGATGTTACCACGGCAGGTGTACAAATAGCAACAGACAGTCAGCCGCGTGTCTTACATAACACATCTACCGTCCTGAGGTAATGGCTTGCAAAGGAAATGGGGTGTCTTGTAACATTTCATTTAGGTTTGTTTTATTTTATGACTCCTCTTCAAACTTGTAACACAAGTTTTCCTCTCTTTTGCTTCAGATCAGAGGTAAAAGTATTCAGATCCTTTTAAGTATCAATACAATGTAGAAATACAATCTATCCATCTTATATTATTATTATTATTTTGATTATCATTATACTTTTACAAGTATTATTATTCATATCTCATGTGGTAAAGCTATGAATGCTGCTGTATTCCTCCTCCCATCTCTCCCACAGCTATTTCCCCCCTCGCCCTCCCTAACTCCATCCCTCTCCTTGTCTCCCTCCTTTTCTCTCATTCTCTCCCTCCTTCTCTCTCCCCTTCGCACTTTCTCCCTCCCTCTCTCTTTCTCTTGCTCTCGTTCCTTCTCTCTCTCTCTCTCTCTCTCTCTCCCTCCCTCCTGTCTCTCTCCTTCTCTCTTTCTCCCTCTCTCCCTCTCTCTCTCCCCCTCTCTCTATCGCTCCCTCTCCTCTCTCCCTCATTTTACTCTATCCCATTTTCTCCCATTCTCTCTCTCTATCTCCCTCCCCTTGTCTCACTCTTGCGCCCAGTCTCTCTTTTCTCTCTCCTTCTCTCTCTCTCTTCTTGCTCTGTTCCTTCTCTCACTCTCCTCTGCTTCTCTCTCTCCTCCTCTCTCTCCCTCTCTTCCCTGTCTCTCTCTCTCTCTCTCCCCCCTCTCTCTCCTTCTGTTGTTAAATGTGTGTCTGTGACTGTAAGGACGCGCATTTAACAACAGAGTGCCTCACATCATCACTAACAATGAAGAATATAAATATAAATACACAGGAGTGTAAGACACACACGCCTCCATTGTACTCATTTCCTATTGATGACACCCCTCACCCCTCCTCACCCCTGATATATACTTGTTGGTGACCTGTTTATTGCTCTGAAATCAAAAATCATTTCTTTATCTAAGTTAGTAGAACTTTCGTGACACCTAGGCGGCTGTGGCTCAGAGGTCGAGCTAGCGTCTTGTTATCGGAAGGTCGCTGGTTCAGTTCTTTTGGTCTGCATGTGGAAGTGTCCTTGGGCAAGATACTGAACCTCAAACGGCTCCTGTTGGGCTGGTCTGCTCTATTGCATGGCAGCCACTGCCATCAGTGTATGAATGTATGTAGGAATAACTGTAAGTTGTTTGGACAAAAGCGTCTGCCAAACTCCCGCAATGTCAAATTAAGAAACACATCATCATCAGTGATCAGACCATTTCAACACTGCAAACATCAGATGAGCTAGCCCTTCACTCATTTGTATGAAGAGTACAAGGATTCCATGAAAGTCTGCTCATGAAAGTCACTAAATAATAGAACTGCATGCTTCTTTTCTAATTCCTGACTTTCCTGCACAGGGCACTGATGCCAAAGGAGAGAAAAGTGATGCCCACGTTGCCACGACTGCTCGAGAGAACGGTAAACAAGGTACGCAGCTCGTCTGAGACGTTCTCCACACAGGTAACCTGGCGAGCTGACCTCACCTGTGGCTGTGTTTGGTTGTGTCTCCTCAGAAGGCTCATCAGTGGACTCCGATGCAGTCCAAACTGTTGGGGCCATTCCTCAGTCTCACAGGCCTCTCACCGCCTCCATGAAGCCAAGTCCAGAGTCTTCTGCCTTAACTGACTCTGTTCAGTCCAACGTGGAAACTGCCAACGCACCTGGTCAGTTGGGTTATATTTTACAAATTACATTATATGCTTTGTAATGCTTTATATTCAGAGACAGAAGCATGATTGATCTTTTTTTTTTTTACTTCCAGACCAGGAGGATTCAGGTCCTCTGAACAAACCCCATCTTCCCCTCACTGCGATGAAAAAGTCCAGCTGTGAAGCTCCAGCTGTTCCTCACTCTCCCGCGTCTGTTCCCAGAGCAACAAAAGAAACTCCGGCACAGTCAGTCGAGACTCCTGCTCAGTCTGGTGAGCAGAAAATCGAACTCTGTCTCGTGAATCAATGCGCTTCCTCATTAATGAGGAATCCGCTGTTTCTGTAAACAAACACATCACTCGTTACAGATGAACCCCAGCCTCATCTCCCTGTCACTGCCATGAAAAGCAAACTCAGTCCTGAGAGTCTGACTGCTACCAAACCTGCCCAGTCTCCAACAGCTGTGCCTAAAGCAACTGTCCATTCTCCAACAGAGGCTCCAACAGGAGAGGCAGGGGAATATCCTTTTGTAAGAGGTCGGTCCTTGACAAACTCTAAGACTGTGGAGATGCATTCATAGGTTTTGATCCATGACATGCATGTGAATTTCGAGTGCTTACGTCGCAGCAAATATCCTAGCGATTAATTTGACATAACTAATTATGTAATAAACCGATAAAAAATGAGTTATTTTGTGACTCTTATCTTAAATAGAGAGGGTAAGATTATATCCTACAGACAGCTACCTGAGGTGAAGGGACAAGTCGCTTCAATCCAAGACTGTAATCAACTTTTCTCAGCGTTACCACAAAAATGAATTAAAGAAAAGATAAGACTTGAGTCCTCACCAGGGAAACTCACTTGTTACAAAAATAGAATAACAGAAAAAAAATAGAACTAAAGATAATAAAAAATCAGAAAGGCCCATATACACTGGTGTTAAAAGAAATTAAATTAATAAAAGTGTGTGTATTTCTGATTTTATTTTAAAAGAACCGTAGAAAATTCAGAATAAATGGGAACACGTTTTGACACACCTCATTATATTAAATGATATATGTAATATCCGTGTGCAAGGATTTCAAAATATATATAGTTCTTATTGAAAAAAAAAAACCCGATTCATACATACATGCAGGGAACGTGTCTTTTGTTTGCAGCTTTGGTAACAATTACATTCAATTAGTGAGCAACATATTTTGGTGCTGCCCTCTAGTGGCATGACACGAACAAGTAGAAATCAACCCTTGAGTTTCGCAGCACTCTAGAGTGGGAACATTAGCTGCAGGAACCAAGGACAGTGTATAACATGTCCTGCGATGATGGGAAATACTCAGGGGTGATAATCTGATGGAATCAACTGAAATAAATGACAAAGTTAAATGTGCTTTAGTTCAGACTTGGGGATTCATTTTTCATTATTATTAAAGCATTCTATTTGAATTATTTGTGTGTTTTAGATTTAGCTTCTTAGTCTGAAAATGCGCATTTTATTCAGAAATGTCCCCTTTTCTAGTTTTTCCTTTTTACGTTTTGTTCGCTGTTCTTTTGTTGAATTCACTCACACATGGACGGACAATTCAACTGCTTCCCTATTTTGTTTTTCCAACGATCACCACCACTCTCAGCTTCGCCATCTCTCCAACTGCACTTCAGAACCGCTTAAGGCATCATATTTACAGAAAACTCCCACTAAATTACCACTTCAATTCCTCTTATTATTCCTCTTTCGGGCCTGTCATTTTAACTTCTTTAGGAATTGTATTTCACATGCTACTTAAGCTTTTTCGGTATTTCAAGATAATTTAGTATAATTTCATTATACAAAACAGGATTGCATAACGAAATGAAACATACATACAGTTATAAGGCGATAAATGGGAACACATTTTCATTACATTTCTGCTGGGTGAATGTAAACAGCAGCAACTAGACCGTGATGATAATGTGGTCGGCATCTGATTTTTTTTTCCAGTGATGGTTCCATTCTGTCTTTGCTTGTGCAGGTGCATCTCTAGCAAAGGAGTCGAGGACGCAGCTATCCCAGGAGCAGTCGGGTTCTGTATCTCAGGCCCATTTTCCTCTCACAGCTGTGACCAAAAGCAGCTCTGAGACCTCCGCTGCGTCCAAACCCGACCAGACTCCCGCTGCCGTACCGAATCCTTCAGTACCAGAGTCACCGACGGTGAAGAGAGGCGTATACCCGTTCAAACATGGTGAGGACAATTCCATGATATTGAAATGACTGAAGGTGCACAAAATGATCATCAAAGCAAGCTTGAATTGTTGACTCATATATGTACAGTAACAGCTTTGTGCTTTATCTCTCTCTTCATTAGATGCCACTCAACCCAAGCCACACTTGACTCTCTCCGCCATGAACACATCCAACACAGAGTCGTCAACCACAGCTCAGTCTTCAGGTATCTCAGCGTCACAGGATCCCGCCGTGAAACCTGGGGAATATCCCTTTAAGCGGGGTGAGTTCAACCGAGGACAGGATCTGCCTGTCAAATAAAGGTCATGGGAAGTTCCTTGTTTATTTTTTTTAATCTCCATTCCTCCTCACTTTGTCTTGCATATTTTATGAGATTTCTTTATTTTCCGTACTTTTAATTTTCCCATCATTCTCCTTTTTTTTTTTTTTTTTGGTCTTGTCTCATTAAATCAGTACCCATTCTCAAGACACCCAGTCCCAGTCTAAAGAGAAGTGTCAGCTTTCCTCAGCCTGCAGGTAAAATATAGTAAACCCTCAATAGGGCTGGTTATACAAGTCATTTTACAAAGCTTTTTTTTTCCCCCCCTCATTTTGTGTCTTTTAATCTCATGACACTGGCTCTTCTTTTCATGGTTTCTGCAGAAAAATTACTTCCCTCCAAATCAATCATAAAATCTGGCTTCTCACCTAATCTGGACAAGTAAGTCGCGACCACGAAACCTGTTAACTATTCTTAAATTGCCTTCATGCAACGGAAACATCTTTTCAATGTATGGCAGCTTCTGTTCGATGTGCTTTTCACTGTTCTCTCCACAGGAAAGTGAACAAGACAGGTGGGGTGGAGTTTAAGCAGGATTTGATAAAATCACAAACACTCCCACGCTCCAATGGGGCGCAGGCCAAACGGGCCATGTTTGAGAGGATGAACTCGGAGCCTACAAAGTGAGTGTCTTTAAAATAATCTCGTTTTCATCCTGGTCCACACCTTCAGATATCATCCCAGATATCGCATAACATTGAGTTGTAATTCTGTCGAACAGACCGAAGGATTCGAAGCCGAAACTGAAGCGCTCCCAGAGTTTTGGAATGTCCAGCGCCAGTGGCATCAAACAGATCCTGTTGGAGTGGTGCCGCTCAAAAACCATCGGCTATCAGGTACGACGATGGAATATTTTTCACTCAAAAATAAAAATTCTGTTCCTTAAAAATGTCATTAAAAAAGTCTGTTTTAAGTAAGGCCCGCAAAGTCTTTTAATTTCCTGAAAAATCCTCTTAGGTTGGCAAAAGAGGAACTTGTAGATATAAGACAATGCGTCAGAAAACACAAAATAATCGTGAAGTAGCTGCTAAGATGCTTTTCTCTCATCTCCCACGACACAGTCTCACAGCAGTGTAGAGAAGAGATAAATGAGAGCAACGGAATGAAACGCATGAAAGAAAAATGCATGCGAAAGATTAAACGTGATGCCGTTGTCATCCGTCTCTCAGAACATAGACATCCAGAACTTCTCGTCCAGCTGGAGCGATGGGATGGCGTTCTGCGCTCTGGTCCACTCTTTCTTCCCTCTGGAGTTTGATTACAACACGCTGGACGCCGCAAACCGCAGACACAACCTCCAGCTGGCCTTCACCACCGCAGAGTAAGCTGCTGAGGGAAGAAGTAGCCTATACTGGTGGCTGTACCATTTACTGTGTTTGTAAAATCTGACACTTTTACCATCAACTTTTGTGTTTCAGGGAGCAGGCTGACTGCCTCCGTCTGATCGAGGTGGAGGACATGCTGGACATGGGGGACAAGCCAGACCCCATGTGTGTGTTCACATACGTCCAGTCCCTCTACAACCACCTGAAGAAGTTCGAGTAACTCTGTATCAGAGTAGATTACACAGCCTAGATTGTTATTAACCACAGTGTGCCATGAACACTTTGAACGAGCCAACTATTGTGGAGCCTCTTGGTTTTACACAGTGTGTGTGTATTCAACAGTTTTCCTTGAGAATTCACAGCTGACACTGATTCTTAAAATGCAGTTATCTTATGACATGTATTGTGATGTGTGTGGCTCTAAGGTTTTTATGTAGCTCTCAGTTCAATGATGCTGTAATCAAGGTTAATTAGTTAAAGAAATATGAATTTGTTATAGCTGATGTGTTTGGGAACAGGTGCAATGTTACAAACCAAAGATTTATGAATATGAACCAGTGTAGAGATGCTCCAGTGACAATAAACTGGAGTACTGCCCAAGTTGAGTCTTGAAATATGGCGAAATAAAGCAATTTTATAGTATTTTCCTAGCATTGTTAATTGTGATAAATCGCTGCAAAGACTGTTATGGTCAAAAGGTGAAGTGTAAGTATAATTCTGAGAATAATTCAACTAACTGTGTGACACATTCAGGTTGCCATGACAGTCGCCTAGACTGCGGGCTATATTTCACTTACACTATCAAACAATATGATTTTAGTCATAAATCACATCGTGCCAATCAGTAACAAGTCAAGAAAAACGTCTATACATTTATCCATCTGACGAGGAAGACCATGAGATGTGGTCGAAAGCTCAAACATAAACAAACAAAACAAAAAACAGAAACTGGACTTTCAGTTAAGATATTTTTATATCAGCATATGACAGGGAATTATTTAATTGTTTATATGTAATCGATTTTCATGCAAAAACATTTAATTTGCTGCTTTTCCTTTGAATTATTTGAATTTAGTTTTAATAATGTTGAGGTCTGGACTGCTGTTTGGACAAAGCAAACACTGAGGGGGGTGTCACTTCAGGCGCTGGGTAATAGTGAAGGCATTTCTCACTATTTTCTGAAGTTTTACAAACCAAACAATCAGTTGAGTAGAAGATAGAATAATCATCAAGTGCGGTCCTATACGTAATGGTTAAAAATTGGCTCCAACTCCAACAGTAAAATCCTGCTTCGTATTAATGAAGGAGCCGTAATAAATAACAAAGTATCTGAATACTTCCTCCACCACTGCAAACTACTTTTTTTAGTGTGAACATTCATGTTTTAATCATCTAAACACCTACTCCCAAACAAAGCATCTAGCCTAATTCTAGCTCCACTGGAAACATCTCTGTGTGAGTATTGCAAAATGAGAGGTGGTGACATGTTTATGCAATGATGTGATTCTAATAAAGACAAGGGGGGGGGGGGGTTGGTGTGGGAAACCAGGCTATTTATCATCCATGAGTCAACCCATAAGCGAACAGCTAAGTTCTCACAAGAATTTAGAGGATCTTCGCTGATGAGACAGTTTGCGAAGCCATGATGAAAATCTAGGACTGGTGGATGGAATTTTTATTTATTTTTTTTATTTTTTTATGTAGCTTTTTCTTTGCACTTTTATAAAAATGTGGATTTACATGCAAAACGTGCCATTAAATGGAGTGTACATTGCCATCTACTGGTAGCCCAAATGTAGCCCAGTGCAAAAGGCCATTGACCTAAAATGCATTTTAGGGGGGACTTTGATGTTTCAAATGTGTACTGTCACCCTGGAATTTTAGATTCATTTGATAATTTGAAAACAAAGAAATTGACAGTTAAAAGTCTGATTAATACTGTTAAACATAAACGTTGCCTTATGCCTAATAAATGGGTGTTCGTAAGCGGTTTAAAATCTGGTTAGGAGCCAAAGTCTGCAGAAAAGTTTAATTATGGTGCGTTTACGGCTTAGTGCATAAATAAGAGAAACTCAAGTTGTTGCCTTTTGCTACCAAGTTGTTCTA
The DNA here is from genome assembly GCF_904848185.1 of Acanthopagrus latus. Taxonomy (NCBI): domain Eukaryota; kingdom Metazoa; phylum Chordata; class Actinopteri; order Spariformes; family Sparidae; genus Acanthopagrus; species Acanthopagrus latus. The sequence goes on along the minus strand of NC_051051.1, from coordinate 21,086,934 downwards.
CGTGTTTCCTCAAAAATGAAAGATTTTCTACAAGAGAATAAACGTGTGAATTGCCTACTAAATAAACAATTGAAGGAACTTAATGAAATGCTGCATTTTAAGGGAGGTAGAGGAGTTGTTGCCTCGTAGCTACACATTTTTTAAGGGGCGTGAACGCAGCGCTTCCCATTGACCAGGCATCCCTTCCGGTAGATGAGGTCAACTTTTCCCCAGATCCGCCATTTCAGTCCCGGAGTTTCTTGTTGCACATTAGTTTTGATTATTTAAATATTTTTGTCATTTTAACGCTTACGCTGTTAGCTGTTGGGTTTCGTGAGACAACAGAAGTCCCGTCAGTGTAAACGTCGTGACATTATTTGTGTAAGTTGCTTGAAACTGCGGTATTATACCGTATTTCCAGGGGCAGCGTTAGTCAACCAAAGTTTTTGTATGAGTTGCGGATAGGGAGAGGCGGCGGGGAAAGGCCTCAAGCCTCGGACACGATTTCACAACCATGGCTGGTAATTTTGATGCCGAAGACCGTGCTAGCTGGTACTGGGGACGGCTTGGCCGCCAGGACGCAGTTTCTCTTCTACAGGGACAGAGACATGGCGTTTTTCTGGTGAGGGACTCAATCACCAGCCCTGGAGACTACGTGCTGTCCGTTTCAGAGAACTCCAAAGTGTCCCATTATATAATCAACAGCATCAGTAACAACCGGCAATCTGGCTCAGGTAATGTTGAATTGTTTCACCTAGGAGGGTACTTGACCTGGCTTGATATAAATGTTCACACGATACCAACGTTTCAATGCTTATTTTATTTTTAAGCGTGGTTTGCTGTGATTTTGTCCAGCTGCTTCGTCTAGCCACGCCAAACGCCCGTCAAGAATTGCCCAATTTAACCTGATGTAGGTAAAACGTAAAACATACCTGCCCTTTATCACAGTAATTTAAGCATTTCATGCGTTTTGGGATGGTACTCTCGACATCGGCATATATACAATATAATAATGTTCACAATTTTGCACGAAATTGAAAACTTTCACACTGCCTGCTACCGCCCAGTATTTTGGACCCATTAGCGTTAGCTAGCGTAACTGCTAATGCTAGCTACTGTATGTAGAGAAGAGAAGTCTGTTAACTTTTGACTGAAATTATATGTCACTTGCCTTATTGCGGCTAATCCACATGTATGCAATGTATCTGTTGAATGTGGCAACGTAAATTAAATCGTAGAGCTAATGTACAAATTGTGGGCTTTTGTTGTATGAGCGTCGTAAAGTTAAGTGGGCTACTTTTTAAATGGAGTTTGGTGCTTAGCTAGCTAGCTATCAACAACCCAACTTATTAGACTTGATTTATTTAAGCACCAGACTGTAGGTCATTTATGAATCTTTTCTGACTGAGGGTTGAGAGGCGGTGTTTTGTCCTCGTGTAGGCAGCAGGACTGTAGATCAGCGGGCAGCGGCAGTGAGGTGGGCTGGGCTGCTGCTGCTGCTGCGGGGATTGAATGAACTGGGCAGTCTGGGCTGTCACAACTGGAGGATGACTGATCAGATTGGCGTTTCAGGAATGTCTGTGATCCTGCCCCGTTGCTCATACATAGTCCTGCTAACAGGTCTGCTGCTGTGCTTGTGGCTGTGCTTGTGCTTGTCCTTTCTGGGTCATTTTAATTTGTGTTTCCTTACAGTTAATCATCAAATGATGGGCCATTGTGGTAACTACATCATCCCAGTCTGTCAGAGAAAATATGACTAATATTCAAGTAATTGTGGGCACAAGTCTTTTAAAATTATGAGCAAGTAAGTGATAAAAGTGTAGCAACAGTTCCTAGTTTTTGGGTAGTCATTTGAACCAGAATGAAATATGGAGCCAATCATGAGACAGAACCAATTATTGTGATGAAATCTGACTTATTTGATATGTTTCCTAAAAAGTGTCCAGTGTTCACACAAAATGATGAGGGCTAAAGCCACTCCAGATTGGGTGATATTATCAGGGTTTCCCCTCAGAAGCACCTCAGCTGATTTGGGCACTGCCTAAGCCAAATTATCATAAAGTCAACATGACAACATCAGAACTAACAAAGTTACACATCTAATGGTTGTAGTTGGTCCTTAGTGGCCTTTTTTTTAGCAAGCTTTATCTTTAAGCTTTTTGGATGTTTCTATTATCTGCTCTGGCTTTTTCTAACATTTTGTTCCAACTGTTTGTCACAGTGTTGGTAATGATAATCTAAAATTATGTGAATTTTTTATTTGAAACATGTAGAAATTTTCATGGAAATAACTCCCATCCCTCCTCCTGTAAATATGAAGTTAGCCTTTTTATAAAGAGGGAAAACACTGATTATGGTAATAATCATCGTCTGCTATGTTGATGTTGCTGACTTTGCTGTCCTTCTAGTATCTATGGTTGTGTTAAGTCATTGTTGACACTGCTGCAAACCAACAAGCAGAATTGCTTAAAGACAATATTGGATTTGTAGGATTTTTGCTAGAATAAGCAGAACGACATTGAGTGGTCTGTGATTTAAATCACTGAATTATCCCAAACCAGCATTCAGGTTTTGTGTTTGCAGGTAGTTTCTGACTGGAATCTGCTAATCATTTACCATACAATGATATAAAATCACTTTTTGACCATTTTGTACTGACTGTGGAGAGTCATCCTCCCCTGATAGTCTCCCCAAACACAGCACTCTTTGGGATGTGGTTGGACTTTTCAGTCAACCTTTAATGTTCTTGCGTGCTGTGTGTCAATACAAAGTTGTAATTGTGGTTCTCGGCGATCAGTCCAAAGATGTTGGTATTTATGTTTTTTTATTTTAATGTTTCTATGATGTTTTACTATCAGCAAACTAACAAAGTCACCTTTTGTCTGCCAGGTGTGGCTCCTCCTCGGTTTCGGATTGGGGATCAGGAGTTTGAAGCGCTGCCGGCCCTGCTAGAGTTTTATAAGATCCACTACCTGGACACCACCACACTCATAGAACCCATAAGCAAGGCCAAGCACACAGGATTCAGCTCCTCTGTTGGCGTCCCGCAGCAGCCCGATGAGGCAGAGTTCGTACGGGCGCTGTTTGACTTCCCTGGCAACGATGAGGAGGACCTCCCCTTCCGCAAGGGCGACATCCTACGCGTGCTGGAGAAGCCAGAGGAACAGTGGTGGAATGCTGCTAACCAGGAGGGCCGAGCCGGGATGATCCCCGTGCCCTACGTGGAGAAGTACCGGCCTGCCTCGCCCACTGGTGCCAGCCTGGGTCCCCCTGCTGCGGGGACTGGACAGGGGGGGCTTGTTGGAGGGGTAGCAGGCAGCACAGATGGAACAGGGGCCCCTCAGGCCAACCCTCTGGGGGACCCGGGCCAGTACGCTCAGCCTGTGGTCAACGCTCAGCTCCCTAACCTACAGAATGGGCCCGTCTATGCCCGAGCCATTCAGAAGAGGGTGCCCAACGCCTACGACAAGACTGCACTCGCTCTGGAGGTATCCATCCCACCCACCATTCATTTTCTCCAAGGCTGTCCTTCCATTCGCTGTTAACCTCTTTTCTCTGTTTTACTTTTTTTGGTCTCAGCTGAGGCAGGCTAGATTGTCCTCATTGTTAATGGCTTACTCATGCATGTGAGCATGCACACAAAGTATCTTTACAAATGCAAGCTGACAGTGCACATGAAGACACTCAGAGTGGAGATGGCTCTATAGAAAAGATGGACACAGATCCTTTACAGTGGCCTCTATTTATGTACACACTGTTGCCTGTTGGATTAATGTGAGCGTTACATTGTACATTCATTACCAGCGAAGACCAGTGAAACAAGCTTTGTTGTTTGTAGACGTTTACTTGGAGCAGATAGATGCTTGAATTAGTAAATAAAGTGCAGATAATGTTGGAGGATAATGAAAATGGTTTGACATCCATACCCTTTACTGCAAGCTGATGGATAATGAGCCTAGCTTAGATAGCAATGGATTTAGAGTTGCGAAATTTGATTTAAATAATCTTTTAATAATTTTGGTCATTCTTAAATACAGCTGTCACTGCTTTTCTCCCAACTTCGACCCATCATTGACACGTACAGTGGGTTTGTATAAAACATTCTGAGAGCTACTGAAGAGTAGATTCCAAAGCTAAAGTTGAATTTAATTAAATTAGCCTAATGCAAACGTACATTTAATCTATCTTCACAGTCTGCCTGGGCAAGTGCTGATTGTTACCATTGCTGAACATAGCCATCTCTTAAATTTGTTGGGGCTCTAGATGTTCTCTCTCCAGCCCATGCACTTCCATTTTGTTTGAAATAACCATGGAAGATGGTGTATATGCATGCTTCTGTGTGAGATGAAGCAGACTTGATGACATTAAAGTGTTTACAAACTCCTGCTGGGCTGTTAAAATAGGGCACAATGTATTTTTGCAGCTTGCCAAAGTATAGACTATGTGTAGGAAACAGTGTGAAGTCACGCTTCACAGTGCTGTACACAATGCTCCCAGTGTAGATAAGGACAGCAATTAGCCTCTAATTTTCAGCTGGCAGCTCATCTGCTTGCTGTAATTTACTTCTTCTGTACATCTACCTCATCTGTTTTTAGCTTCTAACAGACGAAACAGTCATTAAAACTTTTAAATTAAACCACTGCATCAGAAGGACTGCCAGTACATATAAAATAGACACAACAGGGAGGAAGTGACTGATGTGGGATTCAGAAGGTGAATAAAATATTGTTATCTGGAATGAAGCCGCTGTAGCTTTCTCCAGACATCTGGTGGTTTTGAACATAGTGATAAAACGACTGTTTGTGTTAAAGCAAAAATGATCATTATTTTCAACCAAATGGCTTCCCACCTTAGAGATCCTTTCCATAATCTTGTCAGGCACATTTATGTAGTGGATATACTTTAATGGGAGCTGTTACAGTTTGCTGCACATTGTAGTTAATTTCGCAACTGCCAGCTAAGGTGGCAATTTCAAAATCTTTTGCACCTATTAGTCTTGTAAACCAACTAAAATGATTTTTTTTTTTAAAAAAAAAGGACCTGCTTTATAAATAGCAGACATGCCCATAGCATTTGTGGATTTCTTTGATTGTAATGAAAAATGTCAACCGCTCCAAGCAGTTGCTACTGCCACTTCTGTCTTGACTGAACATGATGTTGTTGAGACGGATGAACATTGTCACTCAAAACAAAATAGCCTCCCCTCCTCAAACAAGAATTTAAATGATTCCTGTGTATCAGTCAAGCTAAGGTGTCTGTTTCCTGTCCTGCAGTTGTAAAGATGATGATTGGTCAGTCAGTACTGTTTTTTTTTAGCTTTATAGAATTTCAGTTAGACATTGAGCCTGTATTGATGGCTTCAGCTGATATGACCCTATCCTGCCTCTAAAGACAGAGCAGCGTTAATATGGTGATGTAATTTAGTAGTAGTTTTAATTAGGATTTTTTTCAATATTGTTTTTAATTTGGTTTTGGTTAGCTTCCACAGATGATTTTAGTTTAATATCAATATAAGTTTTATTGTATTTTTTCAAATTAGTTATTCCAGTACAACACAATACAAACACGTATGAGGAGGCATATTTTGATCAAGACTGGGATGTCAGTCTTGATAAAAATATGCCTCCTAGTTGTGTTTACGAATTTGACAAAGACAAAACCTATAGATACTTCAAGTGGTAGTTTAGTATTAATATTATCTAAATTAGTTTAATTTCCACTGGGTATTTTCTGTTTATTTTTTAGTTTATTTTTAGTTAACTACAATAACCTTGGAGTGGAGAAAGAAAGTGTTTGTATTGTATCTCCTTATATATCTCCTTTTTTCATCATTTGCCAGGTCGGAGACATGGTAAAAGTGACCAAGATCAATGTGAACGGCCAGTGGGAGGGTGAGTGCAAAGGCAAGCGAGGCCACTTTCCCTTCACCCACGTTCGACTGTTGGAACAACACCACCCTGAAGACGAGAGCTGAGAAACAAACACACTCCCATCATCACTTCGACAGTGTCCAGCACATCCCTTCTCCTTCGGCCATTTTGTCATGCTCAGAAAGAAAAAGATTGATACAAGCACACAGTATATGAACCTATGCGCTAAAACGGTTGGGGACTCTTGACCCTGTCAGTGCAAGACCTGTTGGGTGATTTTACCTAATGTCATTTTGAAAAGTTTACACTAAGGTCAGACTGATATCGGTTCACCTATTTGAGCCTTCTTTAAAGTAAGCATTACACACAGTTGGCTTCCTCCTCGACTACAGCACAATGAAGCTATTCCAAAACAAAATGATATGTTTTGTATTCAGATAGATTGCATCATTTATTGATTGAATATTTATTAGGGATACATTTAATAGAAACACATAATAAATCCATTACATCTCTGTGCAGCCAATACAGAGATTGATAACTGAAATTCAAAAGCTAACCCACCATTAAATCCATCTGCTGACTGGGTTCTATTAAGATGGTCTCCTACAGTATGTGATGTGCATTAATCACATAGTAACCATGGTAACGTGCACACATCAGCACAGGGATCTTCTTCAAAAGGAGTTAAATCAGAGGTGTGCTGTGCTCCTGTCTTCAATATATTTTAGCAATTCTTCATTATTAAATGTAGAGACCACAAAAGAAATACCCCCCTGCAAAACACGTCTCTTTCATTCTGTTTCTACCTGTCTGGAATTATTTCTAATGTGTGGTCCAGTTGTAGTCTTGACTAAATAATTCTTACAACCATTTATGTCTTCATGAGCTCTTAGGATCAAGCGCAGAGATATTTGATTTCCCTTTATGGGAAATCAAACATCTAGATGATGATGGGGGACCAAAATCAATAAATCTGTCCAATCATTGAGCTAACTCTCAGTCCATATCCCTTAATGTTGCTTATTTGCCTGTTTTAATATGTCATTTTGAACAGGAAATGGACCAGCACTAAGAAGCAGCAATCCTTAGTTATTTCAGTTTAGACTAAAGAAAAACAATTAATCTACATGTGTGAAAGCAAACTTGGGTTAGTTTTAGGGTGGTTTCCAGGATCAACAACTAGTCGAGGCAGTGAAGCGTATGTCCCTGAAGAATTCAATTAGTTTTGATTTGAATAAATGGGAAAAGGAAGGATAATTGACGATTTGAAACTGTTTCGATCCTGAATTGAGAGTATGAGGCGCCAGTAACCGATATCAGTCGAGCCCTAGTTTACACACCTCCAGCCCAGTATTGAAGTCTGCACCACACATCCACAGCACCTACTCCTTCCTTTCCTGCGGTGTCTGTGTATCCCCACCCACTACATTTCATTCATACGCAGAAGGGAGAAAGAATCGATTGCACACAGGAGACAAAACACTCTCACAGAATCATGAATCAGTGAGTTTTTGTAGTGCTAGACTGTGAACCTCGGAGTGAGACGAGCAAAGACTTTTCCTGTCTGGTGGAGAAGGACGACGCTCCTCCTCGCCAAGACGACTTCACCAACTTATTACATCCCACACTACAAACCAAGTCCTCTTTTTTTGTACTAAAAGTGGAAAATATTATGATTGAATTGACATATATATACACACACACACACACCTTACATGCTAAATACTGTAAACATTCTTCCTTTGTTATTATTTGATTATCGTTGATTTTTTGTTACCGGAGACTGTGCATCTATTATTTTATGTTCCTCTTTTGAAACACTATTCAGCACCAACGTGGATGACTTCAAATGCAGCCGTGTGACAGAACAAAATAAGAATCCTTCCAAGGAGGAGAAACGATCCCCAGAGGCAGTTTTAGAAGATGAGAAGAGAAAGGTTGATGGATTATATTTTTGTCTTCCAGCAGGCTTTTTATTGCGTTGTCATTCTATGAAGCTTTTCAGATCAGATCCGCCCTGAAACACTAATACCATTGCATTTTATGTACAACTCATAAAACAGACATTATGTCACTTCGTAAGGTAAATTGTTTCTCATTTGCTGTTTCTTCATTAAATACACGTGCTATAATTACACGTAAAGCTTTTGCAGACTCACACATGCCCACTGTGCATCATGTCATCATGAAAAGAAAACATAAAATGGTTAATTGCTATTGTAGGAATTTTGCTCTCCTTATCTAAATGGCATTTTCTAACAGCCTTTTTCGGAATGCCTTTCTCACCACTTTAGGCTTTCCTACCTAACATTATCCCCATTGTTACTAAGTGTAACATAATTAGGTGACTTGCGAATGGAGGTAACATGCCAGTTTTCTGTGGTCATAGTCTTATACTTGTACATCAAGCTAAGATTAGATTATACGTTTTGTGTATTAACTTTCCAGTGATACATTAATGCAATTGATTCCTCTTGTATAGTGCAAATGTTAAACTACAGCAGGAACATTGTGAGTGGCCAACCTCAGTGACACAAAGGAGTCTGTCAGCTGGGAGGATAAATCCTCTACCTCATGTCTGGTATCGCAAAAGATGGGACGTGTTATTAGAAATCAGTGGCCCAAAATCTGGATCAGTCGGTCAGTATTGTTTTTGATATTTTAAAATGAACAACATGCAGCCAAATGGTTTACAAACTCTTTGGTAGTGGTTGGAAATCTGACTATTTTAGATAATGAACTATCTTGACGGTACCCATAGTCTACTTTTGAGGTGAATTATAGGGATAGTAGGATATCCTGTTCATTCTGTTTCCCAACTTCACATAACCTCATCACATCCATCATGTTAAAACAGGCCAATAGAGGGATATAACCAGCCAGATAGATAAACTGATTTAAAATATTGATTCATGTGGCTCTTTCTTGTGTGACATATTGTAGACAAAGCAGTGCAAATGATAGCCTGCAACATGGATGAGGAGCTGGTGCCAAAAAAATCTTAAATGCAGCCCGATTGCCAGAATAAATGTTAGCCAAGTACAATTCTGCAAAACTACTAATAACTTTAAAGTGTGTGTTTCTTTACATTGCTTCTTTACATTTGTTTAGGTTCAGTTTTCTAGTTCTCTCTCGTCTCTGCGCTGTGCTTATGGTCTGCTTAGGTTTAGGCACTAAAATCACTTGGATAGGGTTAAGAAAACATCATGGTTTGGCCTAAGGTAGCCAGCAGGTGGAAATGGTCCACAGGTCAACTTTAGAAAAACATGCGTTTTTGTCGCCATAAAAATGCCTGGAAATCTCCCCACAGAGTTGAGCTGCTGTAGCACGCTTGGCAGACTTATGGCTTATAACAAGCTCAACTATGCCCTTGGGTCTGATTTGTAAAAAAAAAAAAAATGCCTTTGGACAAATATTCCTTCAGTGTTTATTATATTTACTGTAAAGACTGTATGGTGAGAAGTCTCACACATACATCAAAATAGCATTAGCATGGTTTCCTATGAAGGCCTTTTTTAAAAAAAAAAAAAACTCTGATCACAGATGCATTCAGTGGCACATTTATTAATTTGAATTCCTTCAGTGTCCTCCGTGTGCTTAAAGTTATCCAAGCTGAATGTTGTCAGAGAACAATTGCAACTGATATGTGGTGAAATTGTGGTATTTTGCTGTTCTTGTCAATACAGTGTGTTAAGACAACTGGAGCCAATAGAGGTGTTGATATGCGAACAGTCACGGATGAATTTGGTTCCACTTAAAGGTAAATGAAAAAGTGGAAATCTGTGTACAATTTGGTTTATAAACCACATGGAAGAGAGTGCAGATGCATATTGCTCCATTAATATGAATGCACAAAGTTTGTCTCTAACCTACATTAAGTTTTTTTTTTATTCATCTGGCCTCTGACTGCTATCATGAAATGTAGTCTTGAGATCACAATGTTTTTATAAAATTGTAAAAAAAAAAAAAAAAAAGTCCATTTTTCATTGATACTCAAATTATGGAAATTATTTTTTATATACCACATTTATGTCCTATTTTTTATTACTTTAATATGTTCATCCATGGGTCATATACAGCACTGTATATGCTAATAAACACATGTAATAGTTCTAAGCCCCCATATTTTGTCTTTCATTTAGTGGTAAATGTTCTCATAAAAGTCAGCCAAATGTAACTACAATGTTCCTATGAGGGTATAGGTGACCAATGAACAATAAATGACTGGTCTGTCCATTCTGTAGTGGTACCACTTAATTTATAAAGTTTTTTAATCCTATTTTTTATATTTGTTGTAATGCCTTTATGCAAAGTATTCATTGGGTATTGCTCCCATAACTCCCACTCATTGTCGCCTTCGAGGGATAATTTAACAATTTCATGACATTATTTTAATTCAGCTGTCCCACTGCAGGTAGTTAAAGACCAATGAATACTTTAAAAATGTTTTCAATGTTTTCAGATACCACTGTTGATCCTACAATATGCACCTTATCTCCTCTACAGCTCAAGAGAAAAACATATTGAGTCTCTTCATGCCAAATCATTTTTGACTTCCTTTTATTTTACAGTGATCATATATTTTTGTTTTGACTTTGAAAGAAACCAGAACAAGTGAAAAAGTTTTCTTTTTTAAAGAGTACATTATGTCAGAGTCTTATAAAAATATATTATTTGAAGTTAAAAATTCATCCTTATTTTTTTTTTCCATAGCATGTAATGTGTACATATACTTAGTCAATAAAATATGTACCAGATTGTCTGTTTGGGCTTTACATTACTGTCTCCATATGGTGTGTTAGTTATTTCATTTAATTAAAGTGTTTGTTGTTGATGCTGAATTGTCTGATCCAGCTTTTCACTCAACTTCTACAGGTGATCTTAAAGGTGCAATATGTAAGAGCTTCAGTTTAAAATGTTCTGAATGAGAAGAATCGATGTTGTGGTTGTGTTAACTTTTTAAGTTGGCATGCTAGCCAGCTGTTTTACTTTACTTTACCTTTTCTTTACATCAGAAGGTGATAGTGAAGCTCGGGCAGAGGGAAGGAACAGGACTGCTGACTGCATGGCCAATTGAACCAACTAGTAGTTGGCAGCTACAGTTAGCAGCTGTTAGCGGATACTCTAGTCACCAGATTTTCAAGTCAAGATTTTCTGCCTGTTTACATCTAGTACAGAACGTTTGTCTCACGAACAACCAAAACAGATTTATGGTATAATAAATCCAGAAAAGAACAAAGATGAAGAGATTATTAGAGTACCGCTTTTTTCTGTTCTCGGGATAAATGAAGAGACTGTATGTCCCTTGTGGTTGAATTCTTATGCAGTCATATTGTATTGTCTACTGTTACACTTCTAGAACCCTCCTACAGTTTATAGCACCACCTTGGCTAATACTATGTTTGTTAAAAAATGTGTAGTTGTTATAACTAATCGTGCAAGACATTAGAGACTTGTAATCTACATTTATCAATTATGCACTCCTCAAAATTTGGGATTTGGGGATATTGTAGTGTGTCCCTTGATACTGTATTGTGAATTTTATTTTGTGTTTTGTGAATATCTGTGGTCCCTCAAAACAATACGACGCATTTCATTTTACCTTTAATGCATATCCATGCACCCATATCCCAATATCCTGAACTCATTTTGAGTAGTGTATTTAATTCAAAGTGGAACATGTTTTTTTATTTTTTTTTTATTTTATGAAATGTAAAGCAATAAAGACTATATCATAAAAAATACCCTTGACTTCAACTAAACTGTAAGAAAGATTACCATTCAAGCATGTATGATCGAGAAAGCTAATTTATCACAAAATCGCTTGCAGGCAGAGGGTGAATTTCATTACAAATACTCAAATGTATGTATTGCTTTTGGCAGATAAATGACTAATGATAAGTTAAAGCATAATAATCAGTATTTATGGTTGAAATGTGTGCCGAATGAATCACTTACTGCAACAGAACAAAGAAAACAATGTTTCAGATGTTAAATTTCTGGAGAAACGACTCGACACTAAATCTGTGGATAATTGAATTGAGTTTGTTGGAGTGATCTCAGGGAGAGAGGTTTATTTCGGGATATATAGCACGAGGGTGTAGGCGTACATGAAGACTGCTGCGTGGGTTTCCCGGATGGAGTATCGACGCCATCTTTACGCCAGTGCTACCGGTCGGTCTTCGGTTAAGCGGAGCGGCACAGTGCTGTTGCTGAACCACCACCAGAAATCGCCGAGCAGCCGATAATCCTCCCTTTGCGCCGGGACGCCACGAACAGTCCCAATATCCGAGCACCATGGCAGAGAGAGAAAACCTAGTATACCAGGCGAAACTCGCCGAACAAGCGGAGAGATATGACGGTAAGTCTCCGAATAACTAAGCAACAGCCATTGCAGAATGCCTGGCCCCTCTTCCCCCTCTGTCTCCCTGCGCAGGGGGCTTGGAGACGCAGGTAAAGCAGTTCACATGGATTTGTTGGGTGAGAGACAAAATGGCGGAGATTTCTTCAGCAGTATGAATCAGTAAAAAAACGTTTAAATCAGCAGATTTTAGCCCAAAGAGAAAGCGCATTTCGCTTGATCATACGCGTGCTCTGTCGCGTGTCCTAGTGTCTGGTTAAGATTTAGCTTACGTTAGGCGGTGGGCTATGCTAGTCCCCCTGCCCAGCTAGCAATAGTTAGCTAACACTCGCTATCTAAAATGCTAAGTAGCTGGCTAGCCTTTCTTCAGCCCCGACACGCGTCACGCCGAACCCCATTCAAATATGTAACAGTGCAGCAGACGTCCACACCCTGTCAAACATAACTTTCGCCTCGTTCGACTCCGCAGTGTCTTATCCAACAAGCAGCAGCTCGAGGAGGAACTATATCAGAAAAATTGGGCTACAGTTAATGCTAGCGTACCGCCCCCACCAAATGTTTTGGTCAGCGAAGCCCCTCTCAGCCTGGTAAACCAGTTACAGCCGAAGGAAAACTTGGGGTTGACTTGATTCTTCATGTCGCGTTGGAAAAAAACCTAATTTAAAGGGCGACATTACTTTTAATCAATCCGTCTAATGTGAGTAGCTCATGCTCTGCCAGGAGAGGTTGTTATAGACGTGGAACTAGGCTACATTCGGGTGAAGAAGTGTAAGATGTTAAGTTAGCTTTGCATTTGTTTTAAGTGGGCTGACATTCGGTCTGCTGCTCTATTGAGGCCAGCATCGCCTTCCGACTGCGAGGTGGCCTGTGTATTGATTGATAGATGCATCACCAATGGTGTACAAGAATAGGCGGGGCAGGGAGATTCGCTACTATTTGATTGGTAGCTGAGCAGCAATCTCAGCCAGAAGTTTAGCTTGAGCCAACTTTTCTTTATAGTTAATTGACTGGAAGTCCTCCCACCAAAGCAACGTTTATCTAGCTGTTCATTTGTAAATATGCAATTTAATGTAACGTTTACTTCATTAGTCAACACAAAGAGGCCTTAAAGGGATATAGTTTGGGTCTTTATAGTGGGGTTGCATGAGGTACTCATCCCCGGTTGGTGTATAGAGTTGCTGACCATCAGCTCTTCACCTGTGCAGAGATGTGACCAGCAGCAAGACATATTTTAACACCTAAAATCAGTCCCAGCTAAAAAATGTATATCTGTCTGAGTGTATATTATGTTTGGCATCAAACATCCTGTATTCAAACACTAAAGTGAAATGTAGTACCTTGGGGAAAGGCTGTCTGCACAGCAGTACAATGTCCTGCTTCTTGCCGACACTATGCGCTGCTTCTCCACGCAGGCAGAGAACTGATTTTTTTGCACCTTATACAACCCCACATCAAAAGACCCAAACTTCACTTAATGGTGCAATTTAGCATTCATTCAGACTTATTTGTCTCACATTAGATTGTATTTCAACGTAAACAATAGGGGTCCACACTATTGATCCACATTTAGCTTATTTTTTTACCATGCTGAATCGTTTGGTAGAAGTGGCTGTGTATAACGTACATCATGATGCTACCAATGGTGTATTCGTGCAAGCAACGTATTTGTGCAGAAATGGTTTAGAATGGAAATGGTGCTATTCTTTTGGTTTGGGTTGGTTGTGAACTTCTGCTAGCTACTTTTAAAACCCCAAGTGATGGGTCTCACACATAACATATTCAAAACACCACTGTCCTGTCCTGCTGGCTCACCCTCTTTTTACAGTAGTGATGACTACCTCTACTGCCAGTTTATAGGTAAATCAACAATGCGCCCAATTTGGGTTCCTACATTTTATATATAACTGTGAGGTGGAATAATGGTGCCTTGAAGTGGTGTCGGGCCAGACTTTCACTTCTACTTGAAACATTTCTAGATACTAACACGTGGGTTTTCACGGTGGCTAAAAGCTGACCTGAGGATAACTTGGCACCTCTCCGCACAGAAATCGTAAACGTAAGCCTGGGGCTATAAGATTCCCACTTCATTTAAAGCTGCAGCATTCTTAAACAGAGTATAGGAAGTATGTAATATGTATGATAATGGTTTCACTGGTGTATAATCACCTGAAAGTAAGAGTAGTTATGTTCATTAGAATGAAGTTTTTATATCTACAGAGGAACACTCCTCTACAATTGACCAAGTTTCCACAGTAGCCCTAAATGGACATACTGAAAGATTACAGAGGGGTTGGGTTGAGACGAGGGTTGGTCAGTAGATTGCTGCAACTTTACCTCCATATGCCACTAAATTTAACCCTTTTAAGTGTGACTCTCAAGCTACATTTCTAGAATCATCCACTCATAGTAAAAGACTTGTTTCAATGTTCAATTCAGTAACAAATAGGCTGTTTTTGAAATTGCTGACACTCTGATTCATAAGGCTCATGGGTATTGTAGTATTGAGAGCTGTCTGTCAAGCACCAATTAAAGACCAAACATGATTTCTCAGGAACTATGTTGAAATAATCTATGCTGGTGACTTGCCTAAAGCTATAATTGTCATACTCGAGAGCCTTGTATTAAGTTCAGTAAGACTAAAAGAAAAATTGAACTGTGAACACAGAATTGGGGAAAACATGTAAGAATCTGCTGCTCCCCCCTTCCAAATTCGACCCCTGTTTGTTTCACCTCCCAGCTTTATAGCTTTTAATGCTGAGAAAAATGTTTAAAAAGCACTGAGAGGTCATTTGGTTGGAGTGCAGGCTGGGCTGGTGGGTAAAGTGATCAAAGCAGCATAGTGCTCCTCCTGGCCTGCAACCATCTCGTATCGGGTTTCGCCAGCATGCTGCATAGAGCCCCGCTATTGGCTTCTGCAGATAACACCCTGTCTGCGAAGTTAAAAGCCAAATGATTGACACCGCTCTTAGCTCTAGGCTAGCATATAGCTTTAGCATGGGTAGTGTGACTCGTCTGCAGCTTTTGCGTTTTCCTATTCATCATAATTCTATATTGTTTTCTATCTTCCTCTTGTTATCCAGACAATATATTAAATGACCATTCCAGAACATAATCTAACGTAGGTAGATATTTGCATTCCTGCAAGCCAGCATCAAACTGCTCCTTGTTATTTGTTTGAAGAGGCCCCATGTTGTGTCTGTTTTACAATAATCCCCAGGGTAACTGCTTGTTGTGATGATTAATAGCTCCTTCAAAGCAGAGTGTCAAATTGCATTCATTGCCATTTCATCCCTACATTCATTCTCTGTTCATTTTTCTCACCACACCCCACTGACTCACCTTGAGGATCTGAAATGTAGAAGGAAGACACTGGCTCATTGTCCTGGCTCTGTTCCCACAATAGGTGTCCATAGGTGGTGAATCCCTGCATTAGAGGAGTTTATACTTGGGCAGTGTCCCAGGCACTCCATTAATAAAGTACTGAGGATAACAGAAACCTTTCAAGACTCTGCACTGTGGTTTAAACTCTTTGTTAATGGAAAGAATATGTGCTTATTTCCCATTAAGCAAATCAATGTATGTACCTCTTTCACACAGAAGGTTAATTATAATGGAGGAGGCAGCTTTAAAATCATCTTGGATTATCTTCAGATTTACCTCCAGAGGTATGAAACCAGGCAGAAGGTTTTTGGTTTTATTTGCCCGATTTCTGTCTTTGAGTTTCCTGTCTGTACCCCAGTACGACAGAGGTCATTTTGTTAGTGGTGCTCAAAGTGTTGAAACATTTGACTGCAACTTTTCTTCCCAGGAAAAAGTATACCAATTAATCGGGACTGTGTACCAGTTTCAATAATATAATCCTGGATGGTTTACATCCATGTTCACCATGGATTTGTAATGAGAATTGGTTACAGCGCCTGAAGTGGAGTCCCATTCATTCCTATAAAGGCTGCTCAGTGGGGAGGGGCGTTTCAATCAGAAATGCTATTTGATAGTTACTGGGAACTATTTGTTAGTAATACAGGATCTGCTGTTTGTATGTACTGTAGCATATGGTGGCACAGCCTTGTACTGAACTTGTGTGGAAAGGCAAGGTTTGATGCTCAGAAAAATCTATCTGCCATTAAACAGCCACTTATTTCACAAAGTAAGCTTATAGGGGAAAGCTGTCTTGGACCCTGGTGCCTAGAGCTGGGTATTGTTAGAACATTTTCGATACGAATTCCTTTCAGTGTGCGTCCCTGTATGCTACTTTTATTAATCCAAGTTCTTAAATACGTTTTAACACAAGATTACATTACACATACACCTAGTTATCCTCATCTCTGGGCATAACCAAATCCTTTTCCAGCGTGCCTTGAGCCAATCACCAACACTTTTAGATCTTGGCACAGCAAGCATGCTGCATGCTTATTGGCTCACTAACACTGGTGAGATTAGTTATTTAGATAAGTTATTTAAGTTTGGTATCGAATGACGAGACATTTTTCGATTCTCTCTTGTATTGAGGGAATTCTGTAGGTAACATTATGCAGTCTTACTAGTGTGTCACGTGATGTACTTAAACAGTTTTGCCACTATGAAAATTGTCTTCAAGGCCTGACTCTTTCTGGGGGCTTGGAACAGCCTAAGCTTGCAGACTTCTTCTTAATTAATTAACTGCATATCTTGTGACAGCATTGCCACCTGAAAATGAGAAGAACAGTTGGAAACCAGGAGAGTGTATTGTATCAACTGCTACACTAAATCAAAAACACCACAGGGTACCTTTTTTAAATGAGCGGATGTTTGGTTATTAATGAAATGTTACCAACATATCCACTTCTTGCAAAAAATAAACTTGTCAATACTTTCTGAAGTCATATCTCCAATCAGCCATTAATTATTGACCATTATTGGCTATTTAGTTCCACTAGTGCGTTACCTCTGCAGTAGGAGCAGCCCTTGTATTTCAGGCCAAACAGATAAAGTGGTGATAAAAAGCCCAGTCAACCGACCAAGTGTCTGTTCCTTGCCTGGGGCGAGGGGTAAATTCAAAGGTAGTTTAAAGGTACATAAGGTCAGGGGTAAAGAATGGTATCAACTGTCAGAGGGCCCAGGGCATTTATGACTGTACAGCTGGAGCCCAGCTACATGGCTTGATGATAGGTCATTTAACACTAGTACTGTGCTGCCACAGGAATGCTCACCCAATGTTTGACACATTTCAGCATGTGTATTGATGAATGTACTCTACTGCATTTAAAAATAAACTCCATACTCTCCAGCAGTGGTCTTCACAGGTTCATTAATTTAGAAAAAAAAATATTTCAGAAGTATATTCATCGTTTTAAAAAATAACCAAATCAGGGCTGCAACTATCACTTACTTTCTTTATTGATAAATCAGGCGATTCTTTTCATGATTAATCAGTCATTTAGTCTGCAAAGTGACCTCTTCAGATCGTTTTTTTAGCTTTAATCCAAAGGAGCAGTCTAACCTTTTCTGGAATAAAACTAAATGATTTGACTTGATCTCCTATGTGGCTGACCCAAAAACACTAAAAACAAAAGTGTTTCTGTACATCAATTTGGAATATTTGCTGTCCCACATGCCAATATCTCTGTGATAGGCTAAAATGAGCTAATAATAGAAAACATGCCAATGAATTAGTTATGCTCTAAATGCAAGGACTTGATTAGTAGCTTTTTTTTTAGTTTTGACTGAGCTTACTAAGAGGACAATTCTTACTTTGTTTTGTCACGGAGGGGCTGAATTTGAGTTTAACATAAGACAGACAATGAGACACGAACAACAACCTCCATATGGCCAAACTTTCTTCCGGTACTTTTTGTCCCGGGGGGATTTGAGAAAGCCATGCCTAATGTTGTGTGTTCCCCTTTGTCTTACAGAAATGGTGGAGTCGATGAAGAAGGTGGCCAGCATGGACGTCGAGCTCACAGTGGAGGAGAGGAACCTGCTGTCAGTAGCATACAAGAACGTGATCGGGGCCAGAAGAGCTTCCTGGAGGATAATCAGCAGCCTCGAACAGAAAGAAGAAACTAAAGGCGACAAAGAAGACAAACTAAAGATGATCCGAGAGTACAGGAAAACGGTCAGAACCTGTTACACCTAACTGGTCAACTGATTGCAGTATTATAGGTTTATTGAAAACAGTCTAAATAAACTACTCAAGATCCAACATTTGACAAGAACATTGTAAACAAATGTCCATTATCTGTAAGAGTTTTTAAGATGTTTATTTCTTCTTTTGTGATTTTAACCACCAAGTCTTTCAAAGGCAGCACCACATTTCCTGCCAATTTTGCACTTTTAAAGGATAAAGTATTGGAGAAATAAAATGGCACAGCTGAAAACCGGCTGTACTGATGTCCACAACAGATTCCAACAAAATATTAGTAGCCTTCTGTCCTGTAACATATTATCTACCACAACGTCATAGAGCAAATATCTCTGGCTTTTATGCTCAAAAGTTCCTGAATTGGACACAGTAATGAAAAATCTAAACCCAGTGGACTGACATAGAACTGATTTGAAGTTGCTACCTTTTTTTGTAATTTCACAGAGATAAGTGCAGTTGTACTCTCAGGTAATTGAATTTCCATATCCAGTAGGCAAGATGCCAGAGATGCTATACCCCTTTTGGCAGAACTTGTTAAGCTCTCCTCCACTCTGAGAGGAAATTGTGTGATTTCACAGCTGAACAGCACTTGTCTGAGTGAAATAATGAGGGAGGCAGCAGCCATGAATCAACTTTAATCTGCTGCAGAGAACCTCCCAGTCACTGGCGGCATCACTGAGTGCAATGCAGCACAGCAGTCTTAAGTCATGTCAGGGGGAAAGCTTTATATGACTTTATGTGGGATAATGGATTTTACCCACGCTCCAACACAAGAATTCTGAGAATTTTTTGTTAAAACCTAGTGGGGTCTTAAAGTTTTTTTCAGATATAGGTCGTTAAGCATTAAATGCCAAAATTCTTAAGGGCTAGTATTTGTTAGCATTTGATGGCTCTGTGTATGTCATCACCATGTCTCTGTGTATTGCCACCAATTTCCTGAATTGATTGGGTTCTTATCTGTATTTGATTAAATACTGATTCTGTTGGGTATAATTCTAGTTACAAAGCCACTTTTCCCTTAAAAAAAATTCAGAGAGCCATAAATTGTACAAGGAATCCATTTTGTGTGGTGCATTAAAAAATATATATAAATGTTAAATTAAAATTGAATTTGATGGTATTATGGTTTAGTGGTTAAGTCTGCCTACAGATGGAATATCGATATGATTTTAGCATCTAATATTTAAACATGTTTTAGTGAAAGAATAAGAGTACCCACGTGTTTCAGCAAAGTAACATGACAAAACCATAGAAACTCCTCTTTTTAAACAACCTTTGTGGCACTTGATAGAGATGTCTGGAGATATACGGTGCTCTTAAATGCACCATGAGTCTGTGCATTATGCCTCTCAAAGCAATCAGGATTCCTCAGTTAATGAGATGCAATTTAATGCATTAGGAAGTCCCTGTACCTGTACCAGTTACAAAGTAACACCGATGCTAAAATTGACCCCAACTTCAGCCAAGTGAAGACAGCATCAAAACAGTTGCAAGGACATGTTGTTGTCTAGTGATGTTAAAGATGTCAGACTTATTGTCTGACACTGACCCTTGAACCGAGTCACATAATACTGTTGTCCCTTCTGTGACAAATGCATCCACGTGGATAGACCGCCACAAAAGCTGCTGCACATATCTACACCATTTTAACTATAGTTGGTGAAGGGAGGACATTTCAGTATCGACTTGTAAAGATTTTTTTTGGTTGGTTGTTATCATTTGCAGTCAAGGAGATGGATAAATGATATTTGGAAACTAAATACATTTGGTATAAAGTCTATTTGTCATCAGAGCCAAAATTGTGAATTATTAAATACATTTATTTTATCAGCAATCTGACAAACTAACCGATCCTGATAATCTGTAGGTCCCCCACTTGGTACTAGAAAAGAAAATTTAGGAAGTATTTTTTTCTTGTTGTTGTTGTTTTTTTAATGAGTTCATGCCAGTCACTACACAGATATAAACACATCAGTCTTCATGTATGTTTTGATCTGCAGGTTGAGACAGAGCTGAAATCAATCTGCAACGACATTCTGGATGTACTGGACAAGCACCTCATCTTAGCTGCAGCCACGGGAGAGTCTAAGGTTTTCTACTACAAAATGTAAGTGTCTACTAAATCTAACAGCGGACATATTAATGCAAAGGTATTTTACTGAAGGTAAACGATGTCTGGTCCTTTTTTAAAGGGGCACTATGTAGTTATGGTTTTACTTTTTCTGTGACTGAATAAACAAGCTGTTCTCAGAGGGAAATGTGGTCCAGAACATTGCTTAAAGCTAGGAAGGTGGCAGGTTCTGACAAATATAGTCAAAATAAAGTGTTATGAAATTGTGTTGTCCTTTTTAAAGATCTGTTGGTTTACTCACGTCTAAAAGAATCAGTGAAGAGCCTTCTCTTCTGATTAAAATGTCTTCCCCCAAACTTCATTGTGCTGCTTCATCACAGTTTAGATTGTGCATGGTTTAATCAGAATTTTATGAATTTGGAATATTCTGTTATTCCAGTAACACAGTGTTTTGTTCCATTTTAAAATGTTTCAGGAGGCTATGGACTGATGTTTGTTTCATCATGTGTGAAATCTGTCATTCCCTCTGCTCAGGAAGGGAGATTACCACAGGTACCTGGCAGAGTTCGCCACAGGCAACGACAGGAAGGAGGCAGCAGAGAACAGTTTGGTCGCGTACAAAGCTGCTAGCGACATAGCCTTGACCGAACTCCCTCCAACGCACCCCATTCGCCTGGGACTGGCCCTTAACTTCTCCGTTTTCTATTATGAAATCCTCAACTCGCCAGACCGCGCTTGCAAGTATGTGCGATTTTTCTTTCTCACAAAAACTTTCTAGAGTCATAATTCTTTTAAATCCTTGATTTGAGTCAGCTTTTGACTTTCAGGCCATGATTTGATCTGATTTTATTTTTTTTTTCAGCTTTGACAGTGGCATTTAATTTGATATCATTCACATTTGTACTTTATTTTTAAAAAGATAAGGGTATTTCACAACAACAGATTGACTTTATCGTAATGTCTTTTCTCAAGTTAGGACTTTAAATAAAAATTTCAGATTTGAACAAAAAATGCCACTGTTAAGGGATTAAACAATAGACAACAAACTAAATATATATATTTTTTTATTTTATTGAGTTGTATTTCAAATCTGCACAAACAAATCAATAAAGGAAAGTAACCCAATATCTCCGACACCGTCAGGTTTTTGAGCACAGGATTAGGTGTCTGGAAGTGTAGCTGCAGGCTAACTGTCAGGTCGGAGTGCCGTCTTAAGTGTTTTTTCTCAAGTAGGTTGGAGAGCGAGGAAAAGTACAGAGAGAATTACTCATCCTGATTTTGTTTAACTCAAAGCTGATTTTTATACATTTTTTTTTTATTAGAATCCAATCCAAATGTTAACCCCTGTTAATTTGTTATCATTGATTAAACAGGATGACTTCATTATTGAAATGAGTTATTATTGTGTGTGTGTGTGTGTGTGGGTTGAAACACCCTCAAATATCAAAACTATAAGAAGAATGCCATCACATAACTGATACAATTGTGAAATCTGCATCAGTTTTTTCATTCTTAAGGTTGTTTTGCAGCTTAGTTTATTTGCATCATGATGGTGTAAAGTGTCACATTGTTCATAGTGCCAGAATTGTTGAGAATTATCACTGAAATCTTCAACTCTACTGAACCTTTTTAGCTTCTTTTTTGTTTTATGCACATTTACTATCATTGCCGGAATAAATATTGGATTTATGTTAGTTCTGCCCCCTAGAGGCCAGAAATCCATGAATGCCCCTTTCAGTGCATTAGAAAAAGTCCTGCACAACTATTGCAGTGGGCCATTTTTGACCACTTTGGTAAATTGCATCCACATGTTTTTTTCAAAAAAAGAAACTTTTCCTTTTTAGATGTCGATCAAATCCCACATGAAAAGAAACAGTGTGTTCCAGCTGTTGGCTGATGAGGCTGCAGAATGTTGGCTAAATGATTCTCAGGAACCTGGCAACTTGAGAACAGTGCTGAAAGGGAGCAGAGTAATTTCCATCGCAGCACATGACCTCACTGCCTCTGCTGTGGAGCTGTTAACAGAAACAAAAACACTGACTGCTCATGGAGAAAATGAATATATAGAACAGATACTGTTGTGCCACCTGATGTAACTGTGTCTTGTATCCTCTCTGCTGACAGGTTGGCGAAGGACGCGTTTGACAATGCCATTGCAGAACTGGATACTCTGAGCGAGGAAAGCTATAAGGACTCAACACTTATCATGCAGTTGCTACGTGACAACTTGACACTATGGACCTCAGACGTGCAGGGAGATGGTGAGAGAGACGTTCCTTTCCTCTCAAGGCATCAGTTATAGATGTTTACTAGTATTATCTCTGATTTAAGCTTTTCTGAGTAATACTGACTGACAAATCAACATCATTACAGATTGGAAAGCTTATTTGTTCCTTTTGAGCCTTGATTAACTTTGGTAGAGGCTTCTTGTATGCTCAAGACAAAAATGAAAACTTGAGGAATGAATGAACGATCATGTGCCAAGAAGATTTCTTATACATTCTTAAAAACCTTCTAGAAAACAGAGAATAACTACCTAACTTTTCCCCCTAACAGCACAGTGGTTCTCTCCCTCTCTTTTGACTCATTCATCTCTAATCATCTCTCATCTCTCCTGTAGAGTCTTAAGGACAGCCCTCTTCCTTCACTCTTCCTCCATTGTAAAAGTGTATTTTGTAAGTCCTTCCTCCTGTCGTTGGCTTTTCCACCTCAAGCTCTCACTCCTGTCTCACCATCCTAACCTCCCTCACTAACCTCCTCACATTACAAAGTCCAGTCTTGTTGAATGTTTTGAGGTTCAGAGGATGCGGGTCCAGTTGACGACGATATAGCACTTTGAATTACCCTGACCTGGGTCACCGAGAACCTTCATCACCCTATATAAATAACCGGTTATTTTTCACCTTTTACTTCACAAGTGGAACTTGCGTTAAAGGAGTTTCAGTGTCTTCGGGGTGTCCGCAAGTCAGTAACAGTATAATTCATCTTAGATTGTGTACATCTCAGCAAAAGTTCACACAATACTGTCCAATGGAGAGAAGTCCTGATTTGACTTCCTACACAACACAAGCAATAAGAATAAAAATGCAAAATACTGCACTCGAATTGACTTTAAAATGTTGATGAAATGGAACAAGCTGTGCTGTTTAGTGGACAAATCTATAAATTAAAATGCACTAAAACCATAAAATTATAATATGCAACATAATAGACCGAATAGATTTTAGGCTTTAAATTAAAGGTTTTAAAGTGTTGATATTTCCAGCGCCTCTATTCATGGCGTAATGGCTGAAGGCAGCATCACCATGAAAAAGTTGGGATACTTTAATAAAATGTAAAGAAAAGGAAATTACAAAACACTGTTCTGTTTTTATTTACACCTTTATGAAGTTGAAGATAGAACAAATACAAGATATTTGGTGCTTTAACTGATAACTTGTGTTTTCTGTAACTATACACTCATTCTGAATTTTATGTCCGCAACATGTTTAAAAACAGCGAGCTTGCAACTGCTATTGCTACTGCCGTTTTGTTTGCAGGCTATTGGCATTATTATGCCATCAACTTAACACTACTTCGGAGCAGAAACAAATTTTGGTAGACTGCTAATGTCTCGTATTATTCGATAAATGGTTGCGACTGGCAGGTCAGAAACTAGTGTGGACAGAAATCTGTCTGAACTGGAGGAGTCCTGGACGAATCTGCCGGAGCTGATAAAACATGAGCACGCTCATTGTTGCTCATGTTGTCACCCTTCCAACTTGTTCTGTTAAAAGAATTGTAATATTAATTGACAGTATGATTTGCGTACAGGTATCTTATGCCGTTTTATTAGAGAGACGACAGAGTAATACATACATGAGTCTCCAATAATAACTTGCGGACACCCTGCTCCTTCACCGTGCACATGAGCACCACAGAACACAGCCCACCGGGGCGTTCCAGCACCGGTTGGAAACCTGTGAATGCAACTTCTTGAAGTGTGATATAACAGACAAACTGCAGTCACAGCATGTGAGGCTGCTGCTCGATCTCCTGTGGCTTTCTCACATCCCAGTTAGCCGTGGTGCTAATGAGCGCCGTTACGGTTTCTATTTTAATCATGATGGATTCTCCAGCCCTTTTGTTATTTGTGCCTCTTAATTCTTCATTACACGGATGGCTGTGCTGTCTCTATGGTAACCTTTCTAAGCAACCAGTCGTACAGGTTCACAAGGCATTTACCCCTGTCAGTAAATCTGAGTGGCTCGTTGTGAAGGCGCTGTGGATTAACTCTTGCTCACTGGACTGCATGTTGACACTCTACTTGTCTAAATGTTTTGGGTTGTTGAGAGCATGATGGACTGATTTCTGGCATTTCTGAGCTGATCCCAAGAATTAACTGACACTAGGTTGGTTGGAATTTAAGTATAGTGGCACAGTGTGCTCAGCTCTGTTTTAGTTCATCATAACAAGACCTGAGCACCCCAGCACCTGTGGAGCCGGAACTTATCGGCTATCCTGGGGCTCCTGCTAACTCCTGTCTCACAAACCTTAGTGAAGGTATCACAAACAAACTGCATGTTCTGGACACAAATAATAAAAGTTGAAACAATGAGTTCACTGGACAATTTAGAAGACCCTTAATTGCAGCAAGTGTCTGTTTTGAATATTTAACTTAAACGTTAAATCATTTTTCAACCAAACGAGGGAAAACTTGGGTAACTTAAAGTTACTTTTTTTATTTTATTTTTTCACTCAAAAAATAAAAATCCGTCTGGTCACACAGATGTAAAAAATAAGGATCTTCCCACCGATTCGCAAGTCATGAACACAGGAGAGAAAACAATTTCGATCAGACCTGAAAGTGGATCACCGTGGGGAAAAACTCTTCACTAGTCCCTCGGTCCTTCTTCAATGAAGTGACCCGTGTTCAAAATGAAATAATTGAAATACTACTTGTGTTAAGTGTAAAGTGGTTAAATGTTGAATCTGTCGACCTTTTGTTGCTCTAAGCTGAGTGAAAAGACTTACTGTCTACCTGTAGATTAGCAGATTTGGCAAATAAGTGTTTATGATTCGATAATAAGACTTTAACTGCGTTTTAACCACTACGATAGGAATAAATGTGTTGTAATCTGAAATGAAGTTCCTCTCTCCTGTTCGACCTTGCGGAAGCTCGCTCAGCCACATTTAGCCGCCTTGTGAAAATCTCTAATTGAGGTTTGATTGTTTGATGTTTGTGTCGTTCTCTCAGGTGAAGAACAGAACAAAGAAGCACTGCAAGATGCGGAGGAAGAGACCCAGTGAGACTGAACAACACAAGACAAGCCCTCCTCCTCCTCTTCCTCCTCTTCCTCCTCCTCTCTTATTTCTCTCCTCCCAGCACTAGCTCCTGTCCCCAGCCACAGTTTTCAGCTGGGTTTATACCGCAGCCCACACTCTTTCTCCACCTTTCCCTCCATTTCTACCCATCTGTCTCACCTTTTTCTCCTCGTATGCACGCCATCTCCCGACCCCCAGTCTTGTCCTGCTCGGGTCTTCATTTCCACTCCCAGGGGTTTTACCTTCTTTTTTGCAAGCCTGTACCCTTTAAGGTTCATGTCCTCTTTTACTGTTTTTATTTTGCTTTACGTTGCTGTATCATCTGTTGCCAAGTACGCTTGCCTGTATTTGTTAACACACATATGCAAGGGTTTATTTAAAAGACAATACGTTGCTGTTCAACTTTTTCCTGTATATGTGTGTTTATGAACAATATATTGTCCATGCTTCTGTCGGTCAGTTTTGAAAACATTTTCAGTTTGCAAATTGAGGAAACACAGCAGTGTCGGAAGGTTTAAAGGGATGCGTTAAAGCTTTTAGGAAGAACTAAGTGCCCTCTTTACTTTGTGGTTACCAAACCTGCTCCTTCCACACATTAATACGTTTTTGTTTTGTTTTAAATGACAAAAAGCAGAATGTCCCCCTTCTCCGAGCATCACTCTGACCTCTATCCTTGTCCACTCTCGGACCAAGTATTGTGCTGCGAGGCTGTAGCGCTCTTGCTAATGGCAGATAGTTAGGTAATGGCTTTTTAGCAGACAAACCGTGCGTATGTGTGTGCGTGGGAGGGGAATGCTCAACACTCTTGATTGTAACGTAATGCAGTTTTGCATTGGCACTATATTGAAAAAAAAAAAGTTTGGGAAATAGAGGCCTGCTGTATCTTTACTCCCCTGACTCTTTCAGGTTTTTTCCTCATCTCAACTCTGTCTCTTTCCTCTCATTTCCTCTCTTCCTTCTGTTCAGTATGTGTAACGTGAATCTGATTTGTACTACTGGATGTTCTCACCGGAGCCACAAGTACCATCTGTATTCTTACTGAAACACAGCATGGAATTAACATTAAACTTCAAATTGAAAAATGTCAAATGCACCTGCGTCAGAGGTTTTCTTTTCCTCTTGCAAAGGTTTGGTCTGACATGTTTTTTAATGTGATGTAAAACCACTAGAGGGCAGTGCAGACTCTCAGCAGGAGACGGAGCCCTGCTTGTGGTTTAGATTGACTGCAGTCATTATGTATTTATTCTTTGCGTTTTTTGCTTTAAAGCTTCTATTGGAAGTGTTGGAAGAAGTACTCGGATGACTTGCTTGAGTAAAAGTACCAATACCACCATGTAACAAAAGCTTACAAGTAAAAGTTGTACATTTAAAATACTACTTAAAGTACAGAAGTAGTAAAACGTTTTGAGGCCTCTGATGTAATAAATACTTAGATTATTGATACTGATGCATTAATATCTGCTGTGGGGTAAAAATACAACCAAACTAAAATGCAAATCAATCCGAAAGAGCATTTTCTCTTGTAGCAGGTTAATATGGAAAAAAAAAAAAAATTAACTATGTAATATACAGTTAGCCAGTTCTGTCCTGGATTTTCCTACTTCAGGTCCAGCCCCACCAATGAGTCAGAATATAAATCTGAGGAATCGTGAAATAATAAGTGATTGGAAAGTTAAAAAATCAAATCATTAGTTTTGATTTTGGAGATTTTCTCAATCTGCTTTTTTTTTTTAAAAATCAGGATCATTTCCTTAGTTCTTTTTTTTATTATCTGTGAAAGCGCATGAAAAACCTTTTTTGGGAATGATTTTTTTGACCAAAAAATGAGCAGTTTTCTTTTCTTTTCTTGTGTTTTTTTTTTTTTTTTTTTTTTTTTTTCTTTTTAGCAGGGGAATTTTTGTTTCGTGCGTAAAACTGAGTGAAATGGTATTTTGTTTAGCTTTTTGAAAGGGTCGTATTTGAATGAAGACTCAGGGACTCTGACATTCCTCAGATCATGTGTGAGAAGGACAAAGTGTCCCAGAGTTGTACACCCCCCTGCTGGAGCTCCCTGGTAACTGCTGAAAAGAAAAGAGAAAAGCTCTGTCCTCTAACTGCTGCAGCTGACAGTAACAGTAAACTGTAATGTAACATGAAAAAGCTCATTTATCAGACTGAGTCCATTTAATGTTACAGTTAATCTGATTTATAATACACAGTATTCCAGCCGTGACACTGATGGCACCAATTATAACACTTTTTTCTCCATTTCAAACGTGAGGTAGTTGTGCACTCTACCAAGTCTTCTCCAGAGATTCTCCATGCATCCACAAAAACAACTCTCCTGTATAAAATATTTTTCTCACTTTGTTTCACACATAAATAAAAAAGAAAACTGAAGAAAAATGTTTACTGTTTCAAACACACACCCAAAACAATACTCCTGAAACCAAGTGTGTGGGGGGGAAAGCAAAGATTTTCAGGAGAAATGAAAGAATTTCACATGAATTTTTCTCTTGGGAAACAGAGAAAAAAAACAACAACAAACCATTACATTACCCACAATGCAACTTCGCCACTGAGTGACATCCACTGTGGAGCCACGAAAAACTTTATTCTAATATTACTCCTTAAAACCCACATACTGTACTATTTAAACACTAGCTGGTCTGTGGAGCTACATGCACCTTGTATTGGAGTATGTGCACCCTGTGGTTTGACCTTAATCATGAAGGTGGAACATGCTCGGGGCTTTGTTATGATCATGGTTATTAAAGACCACACGGTGACACTCTGCAGTGTTTAACATGTGGCAAGGTCAACACTGACTGCACACTTACTGTCCACATGTCCACTGTAACTCCTCATTACTGATGTGCTCCTCTCTGTTATCCTTCTGTCTTCACTTTCATGTATTCACTTATTGATTCTCAGTGTTGATGTTTATGTCCTTCATACAATACTCCAATAATCACTTAGATTATTGACATAAATAAAACAGTGCAGAGGTCCTGCGCTACACATTTAGCTATAGTCCAAAAGTATTTGCATAAAAATATAGTAAAAGTACTCATGCAGAATTTCAGTATAATGAATATTATTGAGTTTCTCCAAGGGACCATTGCAGGCTGATCTTCATCGTCAAAATACTTTGCTAGCAGGACATAAACACAACGCCCGGACAAATAAAGTGACGGCATTTTATGTTTCTGCAAACCAATATTAACATTTTCACCTTATGTGTACAATGTAGAAATGTGTAGATGATGTGTATGAGCTGACTTTCATTACAGGGGGTGGAGTGGATGGTGGTCAACATCAGTAAGTACCTGAACCACACAGTCCAGGCCTGTCTGTGGCAACAACACCACATGTTCTTGACAAGATGTCTGGGCATTTTTCCCCACAACAAAACCTGATATTTTTCACATGAATTTGTAACATTTTAAAGTGAAACTCTCGTCAAAAAGCAACCAAGGCTTTATTTGCGATTGAATATGAGTCAGACCTTCGTGTAAAAGCATAATTACGACAAAAGAGACACTTTTAAGATTTACCATAGTTTCATTTTTGGGCGAGCTAATTTTCAATGGAGTGCTGGGGCACTTTTACGTGAGCGCTATTTTTAAAACACTAAGAAGTCTCAACACAACATGAAACTCTGCTCGTATTATCAGCAGGGTCTCTACACATGAACATGAGCATTGAGAACATTGTTTGTGTACAAACAGTTCACTAAAAAGAAAGTTTTTGGACAACTCACATTAGTAGATGTATCTTTGGTGCGCTGCCGTCATGGCAGACAAAAAGTGTCGATCGCCGAGTGCAACTTAACAGGCAGGCTTGACTGGAAGTCAGGACATTTTCTATCTTGGTTTGTCGCGACAAAATAAAATGTTCTTAACAGGAAGTCGGGACATTTTCCAGCCATATTGGGGGCAGCACAAACAAATATTTTGGTAATGAAAATGTTTTTCTTGTTACTGGTAACAAAACAGGGTAATTTTGGGAGGCGAGGATATTTTCCAGCTGGGTTACTGGCAACAAAACCAGATATGCTTGATGAGAAGTCAGGACATTTTCTATCTGTGTTTTTTGCAACAAGACTAGATATTCTTGACAAGAATTCAGGGCATTTACCCCACAATAAAATATATTTTTTTAAAGAATCAGACATTTTTCAGCTGCAGCAACAAAACCAGATGTATCCGATGAGAAGTCAGGATATTTTTGTGAAACCGTAACGTCTTAACGTGTGGTTTTGCAGAAAGGTATATTGCCAACACTGACACTGGCGACTGGGCTGAACACAGACATCAGCCATGATTCTCTCTCTTATCGCTACATAAAATAACGACACGGCACATTGCAATTTGAAATCTGTTTTTACTTAAAAAAGATCAAAATAAAGATGTACAATTGAACCAAAATAAGACGCCATATTACACTTCAGCTCTAAAGACAGATGGCAGGACAAAAAGGCATGACCTGAAATATTTTGGCTGGTTTCTCCGCTGCAAACTCCCCCCCGTCCAGCCACGGTATGTATGCGAACCGGGAGTAAACGAAAACATTTAGAGCCGACAGCATCGTCGACCGGCGGTGCTGAAGATGTGGCGTCTTGTGTCCTATTGCGGATTGTCCCTCCGTCAGATGAGGACACTTCAGTCAGCGAGACTGGAGCGAAATACATTTCTGCTACAGTGTGTCCAACCTCCCTGTAGGATCCACAGTGTTTCAATAAGGAAGGGCTCTAATCATTGTTCAACATACAGACAGCGGCCTCATCAGCTCGGGTTCTTAGAAACTTCAAATAACATATAGTGAGAGAAATGGCAATTTTTTTTTTCATTTTTTTCTTTTTTTTTGTTTTCAATTTCGCATCCTCGTCTGGACTCTTGTCTCCACACACATAATGGTCTATAAGATCTACCCAGATAGTACTTGACTGTCGAACAATTAAAACCAGGAGACGGACAGCTTCTTTTTTTTAAAATTTCTCAGTACAAAAAATAGATCAAAGAATGAAAAAAATAGTTATATTCTGACGGCAGAAACTCGATTTATAAAGCTCTACTCATGAGCGACTGTCTGGGTCTACGTCTGCACAGTGAGGGGTGTGGTTTAAGGATTGGGGGTGGAGCTACGTAACATTCATCGTTGAATATATTAATGAATTTAACAGGTATCAAGAGTATTTGGGCAGTCGATACCCCCCGTCACATTTAGAGTTTGAATGTTTCCTATATAATACAGTTTCACCGCGAATTCCTAACACTGCCCCTCCTCCTTCAAGTGGCATCATCTTTTTCATTATTGCGATGAATAAAATTTTTAAAGATGATTTTACAAAAAAAAAAAGAGAACCGTCTCTGTCCACTACAGTATCTGCTATGTACATCTGTTTAAAAAGCAAGCATGTTACACAGTCGTCCCTATGTACAGCTAAAGTCTTCATCTTGTTTTCGTCGCTGAATATACATATTTACTTATTTTCACAGTTTCCTATGTTTGCTCATATATTCAATATCAATAGATTTCATTTTTCATAGTATGAGTACAAATGTTTTTTCTCCTCACGGCACCGAGCTCCAGCCCTCCCAGTGTCTCTTGTTGATATCTGGTGAGATTTGTTGTCTCTTGAACGCCGCTCGTGTCTGTGTAGCAAACAAAAACAATCTTGATTGTGGTTCATTTTTTTTTTTTTTTTCTTTCTTTTGCCAATTCACAGCAACTCCTCCTCCTCCTCCCCCCCCCCACCCCCACAAAAAAAAGCACAGTTTTGCGTTTCAAGTTTACAGTTTTCTGGTCTTTGTCGGTATCATTTTGTCATGATATTATTCGTGTCCGTCCCCTCGGTTCCTCTTCCGTCACTGGAGTTGTGGAGGTTGAATGGCTCCAGTGGATTCCCATGACCCTTTGATTCAAACATACGCCTCCGTGTGACCACACAATTGGAGAAAAAGAAAAGGAAAAAAAAAATAAAATAAATAAAATCGAGATTGTTCTGCCTCTGGTTTCCACAGATTTCCGAGAGGAATCACTGAGCCACAGCAAGTCATGAGCTCTGACAGTGGGAGTTATTGTTTGCGCCTCGGTTCGGTCCCGTCTCGCCCACTGGAGGTGACCCGTTGGGTGTGTGAATCCTGTTTTTTCTTTGTGATTAGTTTCTGGTTGTTTCGTGGGCGGTGTGATTATTGTTTTTATTTTGTTGTTCTCGTTGTTACTGGAATAAGGCACTTGAGAGGTTTTTGGTTTTCACGGTAGCTCAGAGGAGACCAGGGCGAGGCCGGAGCTCTGGCGCAGGGGGGGCCCGGTGTGGACGGCCTTGGGACAGTCGGGCGTCAGCACCCGTCCGTTCTCCCCGACGCTGCCCGTGATGGACAGACGGGCCTTGTTCCTCATGGCTTCTGTAAATGTCAGCTGGGGGGAAAGATAAAGAGAGAGGTTTGTGCACAGAGCAGGTGAAAATAAGAACAAACGTAGCGCTGCAGATTGGAGTTTTAGGATGTGTTTCGTAATCACGCTCAGTCAAGATACCTTACAAAGCAGAAACTTTTAGAAAGAGTTATTTACTGATGTATGTTTGAAAAGTGAACATAGGCCTAGTCAGTGACTCTGAATCTTTGAAGTGACACGATTTGTAATTTCTGCCTCTAGATCATGGCAGACATTTTGTTTGGCCTCCAAACACGTGACAATCTTTCCAAACTGTTGGCATGGTAACCTTGACTTGAATGCCTGGGCTTCTGTTTTTAGCGACGTTGCCACGTTCAGCAGTCACTTTGGTGATCATAATCTAATCTTAGCCCACTGGACCTACAGCCAGCTCAACGGAAAAGAAACCCAAGCTACTAAACCCTGGTTCACACTTTTGAAGTGGTTGTCGGGGGCTAAGAATGCTAATGCTAGCCACAGGGATCTACAGGAGCCCTGAGGGCAAGTAGCAAAATTTGTTTTTCAGGATAATGTTTTCCTCATGTAATCGTTTTTTTCACAGGAGGATTTTTTTCCCCCATGTGTGAAACCAAGCAGGGGATCAAAAAACAACTCAGTTTCACACTGAGTTGTTTTTATTTCCCCTGCCATGAAATAAAACACATTTGTTTCGCTTGTTTTTTTTTAACTCAGTGTCACTTCAAACAATAAAATTTGCAGGGCAAAAAAAAAGTGTTTTTTACTCGGTTTCACGAATGAAAAATTTTTAAAAAATCTGAGCCCCAAACCCTTTTTTTCTGCCTGGTTTCACACGTGAAAAAAAACAACAACAAACAAACAAATAAAACAGTTGTTTCCTCAAATGAGGAACAGCAATACTTGACTTTTTAACTCAACCCCTTTCATTACATCTGTCTAAAAGAAATGTGGGAAAAACTAAACCTCCAATCTGCTTCAACATTTTCTGTAAAAGCGACATGTAGAATAACTTCACAATACAGCACGGCTGTACAGTTAAATGTACAATAACGTAGCAAAAAACACCTCTTACAGCCATTCAGTACAGAATCAAGCCAGCCCCATACTACATGTAAATCCATTAGCGACAGAATTATTACACAGTGAGTGATCGGTGCAGGCAGTGGGACAGGGAAGCTGACTAAGCAACAGTCAAGCTAATGAAGAGTTTGTGCTGAAGTGCTGATGGGGGACACATAACCACGTTGGACAGAGATACACCGAGCGTGAAGAGATATCTGGAAGTCTAATGGTCGAGGTCCTGGGGGAAATATCCGAAGGAAAAACAGCTCACATCAATAAGATCGGCGCAGCTCGGGGGGACGCTTCACATATGTTGACTTAAGCCTGACAATGTATAGAGTTCATTTATTACAGAGAGCTTCCTGTGTGCTCAGGGCGGCTTTCTCATTACATTTGTCCTTCCTCCCTGTACAGTGATGGTCTACTGTAACTGACAGACCTGAGACAGTACTACCCCTGAGCTACAGCATGTACTGTTCAGGTTTAAAGGGACAGTTCGCCCCCCCAAATGAAAAATACATATTTCTTTCTCTTGCCCGTGGTGCCGCTTATCCTTCTAGATTTGTTTCTGTGAGTTTGGTGGAAGTGATGTCCTCTCTTGAATATAATGGAACTCGATGATGCTCAACTTTTGCTGGTAGAATCGACAATGAAATACTTTTGAGAGAAACTCACCAGCAACGTGTCTTTACAGAAATCACAAGCCGGTAACTGAAGTTAATCGACAGACCTCGATGTGAGCAGTTTCATGTAGGAACTGCTTTCCCTCTACTGTCAGAAGGAACCTACTGCATCTACTCATGGGAGCGGTTTGCGCTCACATCAGAGCGAGATGTAAACTTTAATGGTGTCCTCCTCGGCTAAGCTGTAAACATTAGCTAGCGTAGTTAGCTGGCCTCTTGTCTGTGAGCAGTACTCGCTGACCCTCCCGATTTTTCTGTACACCGGTTTTCATTGTTTTCTCCCAGGGTCACAATTCTCCCATATTTATGATTTTTTTTTTTTAGAAAATTTCCTCTGGCACTATACAGTGTGTAATCTGCTGTGATGTTGCGCCTCACACACAGTGAAATAGAAAGGAGAGAGAATATTTAAACACACTTTCAGACGCCCCTGAGAGAAGAATTCATGTTTCTAATGTAAAGTTTCAGGGAAAGGGGCTGTAAAACCTGCCACGTGGTTATGTGTAATTTTTAAAATCTTTTTATTGTTCTTTGAGCACCACAAACTGAGTCCCGTGAAGTTCTATTATATTGGAGAGAAAACAGACGTCTCTACAGTAGGCTTGTTCACAGAGGATGTTCCCGGTGTGGAGAGGTGGTCGGGCATATACCGATTACATCACTTGCCCACCGGACCGACCGGATGGCGAACGTTACAATTTCAAACTGTCGCCTGCAGCTCTTCATCCAACAGCTCCTTCAGGTTCCATTACCCCCACAGACTGAACAAACCTACTGTTACGCTGTTTTGCTCAGTTTTTGATAACCAATAGCGATCCTGAACTCACTGAACACATGCAGAATTTGATTTCCTGTGACTAGCCTACTTCAAACTAAAACTCTGCATTTCACTAGTTAAATACTTTTAATGTGATTGGTTTGCATTAGCAGTACATTAACACAGCCCTCTACAGATACTGATGACGGTCACGAACGTAATAGTCGGCGAGCAAACTGACACCGCGGCAACCCTACTGTGGATAGATGGATTGACAGCGCTACAGGTTAAGAGGAAAAATGTGTATCTTTGACTTTACGGCGACCTGTCCCTTTAAGCACATACATATGTGCGCTACAAAGAGCTTTTGATGGTTCACTATGAGACAACAGGGCTTCAGAGGGTCAGACTAGACATCAGATGGACGGATGTGCTGCAGTTTGATGAGATGTCCTCACAGATGTAGACGTGTGTGTACAAGTAAGACATTGGTCCTCATTTAACAGGCCTTTCCCTAACTGTTAATATACCGTGGGTCCAGTGGAAAAGCACCAGAACTACAGGGCTAAACAGTAGCACTCAAATTAGGGCTGGGCAATACATAGATATCGTACTGTTATCCTGATATGAGACTATAATTCTTCTTCGATTTTGCTGTTTTTTCCAGGTTTTAACAGCTGAATTGTCACGTCATTTTCTGAACATACCAGACTGTTCTCCTTGTTCTAATACTTGCATTACCCTTTTAGTAATTATATTCACATTACTGATGATTCATTATTAAAAATGTCATTGTTTCACATTTTGTGAAAGCACCAAAATTCACGCCTACAATATCGAGGATTTCAAAATATCGTGGTGCCGCCTAAGATATCGCGATTCTATTTTAAGACCATATCGCCCAACCCTAAATCAAATGTAGTCAGTTTTACGAATATTATGTTGACTTCTGTAAGTGTAGAAATGTACTCTTAGACTCTTCTTATGATTTCTATGTCAATAAAACTACCTAATCCTACATAATTTGTGTAAACCTGCATTTGTTATCCTTACATTTTACTCCCGCAGATGTTGATAAAGGTAATCAGTCGGGGGCATTTGTCGTATACTCTCAACATTACTGAATTCCCTTTAAGTACCAGATGTGAATATCACTGTCCAGAGTGAGTAATACGTTTTTGATTTTGGCAGTGAAATGGGCCACACGGTTGGTACGCTCGCTTGATAAATGAGGGCCAACGTCTGCAGCCACACAAGCTGCGAAGCACTGAGGCGACGTCATGTTTTGAGGATGACGCGTCGCTTCCTGTCACATTGAGATAAAAAGCTCGAAACGCAGACCAGGACGTCACATGACCACAGAGTGAGCAGAGAGGACAGAGAAGTGGGAAGCGCTTTGCCACGGGTCACGACAGTCACTCAACATGGCGAGGAAGCTAGCACGGGGAGATGATGGGTTCACTTACAGTCTCTGTGCAGGGAGCTAGTGAGGGGGAAGGAAAAGGCCCTGGTACGAAAACACCAACTACATCTTATCAGCTTCCCCATCGCTGCCATACCCAGTGAAACCCTCGCTAAACTCAGCTACGTTGGGGATGCTGGGTCTCGGACTCTTGCTTTGGTTTTGGCTAGGCTCGGGGCTATGGCGGGGGCTGCTTGTGTGGCAGGGGTAGCAGTGGTGTTGGGGATGGTGGTAATGGGGGTGTTGGGATTGGGGCTGGGCCTCCACCTTCATTCTCTTGGCCTCGTTGCGTGACTTGTAGCAGAATTCAATGAGGGCCACCAGCATGGCCAGGCCCAGGCCCCCGACGAGGATGTAGAAGACCCCCGCCACGTTGCTCAGACTGAGGGCCTGGGATGACTTGTCCTGTAGCCGGCGGGGGGAAGGGGAGAGGAGCAAAAAACACAAGTCAGCGCTGGTTTTAGCAGAAGGATACAGAACACTCAACATTTATACATGAATAAGACTGTTTGGAAAAGTCTCACATCAACTTCACGTCACACACAAACACACACAACACTCATTTTATCTCTGCTCTACCTCTGTCCTCTCCGTCTGATGCTGCACAGCTGGATGTAGCGGTGCTAGCTAAAATACTCTCCTGCTAACAGCCTGATAGACAACTCAGTAATCTCCCTGCATTAAAGGGATAGTTCAACCAAATTTTAAGAAAATGCTATTTTCTTACTGACTCTCAGTGCTGGCAGGCATGCAGATAGTTTTGGTTAAGCACTTTTTGAGATGTTCTGCCTTCACCTCACTTGGAGGCTGAAAACTTCACCACAAACTTCTCATCCCAGAAACATTGTCCCTCTTGATTTGGATAATCCACAGAGCACAGTGGACATGTTTCACCTATAGGTCCCCTTTAGACTGTGTGGCTACACCTATTGGTGATTTTATTTTGCATCTATAGGTTTCAAGCAAATTTCTAATTTGCACACACACAAAAAAAAACCATATGTAAAATGTATTTTCAAGGTTTCTTTTCATGCCATCTTGTAAAATTTTATTGACAAACTTAAAGATAAATCTGAACCTATCTGAAAGGCGATGGTGGCCTAAAGGTTAGAGAAAAGAGTTTGACATTGACTGTCTAAATCCCTACACTAGCTGGTATTATTGATTTCTCCGTAAGGTGTATTTCTGTAGATTTGAATGCTGCAGTTTAAAAACCACCTTCAAAAGTTTGTCCCATCAGACTTGCATTTTTGGCTGGTTTTCGCTATCCAGACAAAAATCAATCTGGATCAACGAAAAAAGGATAATGTCTATCTGAACGCAGCCACTGTGAACTGTGGCAGTACATCACCTCAGGTTGTCTTTAGTCTCGTGGACGTGTCTCACAGTGCCATCTGGGAGATTTGAACTCACAGGAAACTCAGCGAGCTAAAAACTCACGCAGCTCAAGGGCCCTTACACCATTTTATACTGCAGAAACAGTCCCTTTCAAAACAGCACCATCTCTGGATTATCTCAAGCAACAAGGACGTTGTTCCTGAAAAGAGATGCTGCTGCTCACACTTATCATACTAAAAAATGTGATTAAAATTATCTGCATGGCCACAATGAGAAGCCAATGGGAAAATCTGGATGAACTAGCCCTTTAATTTCCCTCCGTGCTTCGACAGGCTGACATTGACCTTTTCACCCGCTTTTGTTCAAATGTATGCAGCTGATCAATCTGAGCTCCTTCCTCACTCACCTACGTCCTTAAGGGACGTTCAGTTTAACACCCTGACACATTAATACTGCCTGCCATGCATAGTCTCATTTGCAGGTGACAGTGCGTGTGTGTCCTGCACTTAAGGATTGGATTAAGATGTGGAAGGTGTACGCTGCATTAGTTATATGTGACTCTCCGTGCTCTAGTGAATACACACCATGGGACTACAGCCGAGGCTTACAGTACATCTAGTGTGACATACAGTAACGTCTGAACATGCCCTGGGAACCATCTGATGTGACAACCAGTGTGAGTGTGAGCCTTCGTCTGCAGTAGCGACACATAGCTTAGCTGCGGTAAAACTGCACCATGCCTTGTTTCTGTCATGCTGTATCCCTCAGGCTGCGCCTTAAGTCTCTACCTGCGTGTCTGTCACTCGCTGTTTCTCAGAGTATTATGTGTGTGCGTCATATCAGCCAGCCTGCTGTAATAACAGAACAGTACTGCCAGCGTTATGTACAAGTGTGCAGAGAGACAAAGAGAGGAGGGGAGGCTCCCGGGCTGCTGGAGACTGACCTTACTTCCCGAGTCCTTGGGTCCACACTCCCCTTTATCGTACCACCATTTGTTTTTCAGTTTGTCTAAGACTCCTGCTTCACTCAGTTTCAATACGGCAAGGTTTACAGGCGTTCTTCAAATCACGGGGGGGACGAGGGAAGGGTGGGGTGGGGAAAATAACATAAATAACATCATAGGACATGTTATTTTATGTTATTCAATCAGTAGAAGCCCAACAAGAGCAGCTCAGTACTCTTCACAAAGTGACGAAGCCGGGAGGGGGCCCCACTTAAGCTACATGTCTCTTTGCTCGTTGGTCAAGATGGTTGTTCGGGTCGGGTTTGTTTGGAGGTATTAAAGGGACTGGGCGGAGCTAACAGACATATAAATGTGGGGCCCCGGCTGCATCGCTTTTTCTGGAACGGGCGCATACTGCCGGGACCTTTATTATAACAAGCATGGAGGCTAGTACTGTCAACCCAAAACTATTGGCTCAGAAAATGCTTACAAATACGCTTAAATACTAGTTTGGAGCAAGATGGCGATCATGCTAATATTAGAGAACTTTTAAATAGCTTAACCAGTCAATAAGCAGTACGGCGAATATTTTTGCTTCGACAGTACTCGCTCTCCTCTCCAGATTAAACGTTTCCTTGATCGACCCGGCAGATGCTCCTGTTGCCAACATTAACACATTTCTCTTTTGCCCGCATCAAGGTCACATGGGCATAGCGACATAGCGGCTAACCTTCTCGCCACCGCCTCCGCTGCCACACTCTCCTTTGTCGTACCACCACTTGTTTTTCAATTTGTCCAACAGGCCTTGCTCATTGAGTTTTAACAC
Organism: Acanthopagrus latus; assembly: GCF_904848185.1. NCBI lineage: Eukaryota > Metazoa > Chordata > Actinopteri > Spariformes > Sparidae > Acanthopagrus > Acanthopagrus latus. Next base: position 21,047,758 of record NC_051051.1, on the reverse strand, counting down.
AGCCAGGTTAACTGCACTTCTTGAAAACGATAAAACATATTTGGTGAGAGGGGGTGAGTATGCTGTCCAAATTTGGGAGGGAAAGGAAGAGAGGGGGAGGGAGAGGGGAAGGGAGGAGTAGCAGTAAGAGAGGGACAAGGGTGGAAAAGTGCATTAATGCGTTTACATCCCAGGACCCGAACACACACTGAACACAAATCCCTCTGCCGCAATGTGTTGTCAAAAATAATGTAGTCAAATAATGTTACTTAATGATATATACGCCTGCACTACTGTTAGCCTGGAATAGAGGTCATTCTGATTTTAGTTATGGTTGTTTGCATCTAAAATTAGGGAAATTATGCAACAAAATATATCTTTATATATGTATCCATTATGTGCATTTTTAAAACTGTTTACTGGGTCGTAATTTAGAAAATGAAAAAGCTCCAAACAATAAATATGGCCATGTCATGGAGTTTAGAGTTAGCATAAGCTCATACCAGCTAGATACAGATGATAAAATCTGCTGGTGTTATTCATCATTTCAGCTGGGAAAAAACAGTCGTCTGCTAGAAATGAAAATGGAATTGTCAACAAACTCAGGGTTTTAGCAGTAGAGAATGCTAGGTATCTGTAGCTAATGACATCTGCTAGCAACCATCCACAATTACCACACTTAATGAACAGCGTCCTCTACCGACTCATTGAGTTTTAGCACTAGCCACAACTAGCTAATTACATCTTTTTCTTTTCAATCCCCCCCCCCCCCTTTTTTAGCTAGTTTTAGCTGTAGCCATCATTTCAGCCCACACAATCTAGTTGGTCACTAAAAATAAAGTTAGCATTTTTTATCCAACACAAAGATTTTGAGTTAGCATATGCTAGGTTGCTATGGCTACTGTTTTTTATTTTTAATATTTGAGAAACAGCTATAGTTTTACCTCTTCGCGCCTTGAAAAAGTATTCAAATTAATCAGCTGGAGTAGGGAGTATCAGTTTTATAACTGAACTGTTGGGAACTCATAAATACACCGACAAAATTTTTAGCTGAGCTTGCGTAAAAAACTCTGCTTCACTCCCTGAACACATTTCTTTAAAATTTTGATTTAGTTATGCATGCAGATATTTCAGTGTCAAATAATGTTTTTCCTACCAGGAATGAAACATGGAAAAGACCACACTTTGGTTGTTCTGCATTCTAAACGTCTGATTTAAAATATTGGCAGTATGTGTTGGCAACCAGCATCGTCAGTCCCAAAATATCATCTTTGGGAAACAGACACCTCTGACGGATTTGGACCTGTTTTACACATGTATACAGTGTAATGTATGTCAGCCAATTCACCGCTTCACAGGATCTTTGAGCATTAAGCTTCTTCTGGAAAATCATGATTGACTTGCTTATGAAAAGCTTTCTAAAATAACTGTGCGTTTTAATTTCATGGCTTCTTTTGAAGGCTGCGGTGGTGATGTGTGACGATAGTGTAGACTGAGAGAGATTTGCCTCAGCGTGCATTTTGATCCTTTTAATTCATTAGCATCATTATGAAAAAAACAAAACAAAAAAACAAACAGTCAGAAATGGAGATGGATCAGAAACACAAAGCAGCAAAGCTAATATCTCACTTCCCGCTGATGATGTTGTTCGTTTCGGGGAGCCATGTGAAATAACAGCCGTGAACAACAGCGTTGCCTGCTCTTGATGTTGCTGGTGTGTTTCCTCGCTGATATCCGGACAAGTGACTGACAGAAGATGATAATCCCCAAAATAACAAGATGGAGGCCTGGATTGGAGGGGGGACTACCGTGATCTGTCAGGGACTCTTCCTGGTCAAAGCAGTGGCTGAAAACGGGCACCAGCCAAACAAACCAGTGGCTGCTCTTAGACGTGAGGCTTCACGGGCAGAGGAATTTACAGAAAACGACTAAGGGGGTTTGACTTACTGGCTGTGAGGAGTTGGCTGCTATGGAAGAAATGACCTTGTTGGTAAAGACATAAAAGACTTGACGTTTGGCTGTTGTTTTTAACGCACTCTTTAATTAACTATGATCAGTAGCTCATTTATACGGACCCTAATATTCTACAAATTATCTCAATAGCAAGAGGAGCAAAGCAAAAATGCATCATGTAACCGCTTCTGTCGGAGGCTGAACAGAATTGATTTTCAATCGGATTGAGTGCGGTAGTGTGAACCTGTCCAGTATGAAAATATTAGCCCCTACAAAACTGTGCAATTGTGTCATCCACATCCTTTTTGTTGGAGATCTTGAAGCTAGATTTTACATCAAAGCAGCAGTTATTAAGTCACTGTAATGTTCCAGTATTGCTACGTGCTGTGGCTAGTTTGTTCTGTTAGCTATGCTGACGGCACCCAGGAGCTTTTGAACACCAGGAGAAGGAGGTTTTTCGGTTAAGAACTGGCCCCAGATCTGAATCTGGACGAAACGACAGAGATGAAGTGACCAAGATAACGCTGAACCGGCAAAGGACATTTATCGCGCGACAGTAATCAGAGGTGTAAAGTAATGAAACAGAGATAGTTTGATATGGCAGATTTTTCAGGTATCTGTATCTGTATGTTATTTTTCCTCCCTAAATTTAACCACAAATATCTGTACTTTCTCCTCCTGACATTTTCCAGGACAGACTTGTTACTTTAGTTAAAATGCAATTATAGGGAATATCGATTATTTCAGTGCACATCATGCACTGCAGACGGAGCGAGACGAAATGACGTTAATGATGTTACAAAATGGAAACAGTCAATAGAGAGAAAATAACTTTGTACTTTTATATTTTGAGCACATTTCAGAGCCTGTACTTGAACCTATTATGTTACTTTTATCTGAGTCAAGATGTTGAATTATTCCTTCTACTTTTACCAGAATATCTGTACTTCTACTTGAATAAAGAATGTGTGATCTTTTGCCACCTCTGAAAGGGACGTAGGATTTGAATTTCCAACAGTTATGTTGAACTCGAGAAACAGTGAGGGCACCAAATTGCATACAATACGAATTGCTGCGTAACGTTGCATTAAAAGATTGCCGAGCGACTCAATGGTTGAATGACCCAAATCAACAACTTGTTCAAACCAGTGTTTAGAAAAATGAACCAAGCCACCGGAATCCACCAAACCAGAAACACAAATATTGTTCCCAGAACACGATGTGAGTCTGTCCTGAAAATTGTATTAAAAGGGGGCACATCCATTAATTCACAAACTTAACCTTTTGCTTTTTCTTCCTCTGTTAAGTTTTTGGCAGATAAGATCGTATTCAACAGGCAGAACCACTTTGCGTATGTCAAAAAAGTCATATTCTGATAAAATGCTTCGCGTAAAGAGATTAGTAGAATCTCTAATCAGGATTTCAACTGGGGTGAAGGAATATTGTCTATGCAAACAGAGCTAAGGATAGAAATGCTCCAATTTTCCAATATTATCTAGATAGAGCAGAGCAGATGCTCAGAGCTTTTATATATAAAAGAAAAAGTTGCTGATATATTTGTGTGTATTGAACAACAATGTTCTTGTACCTCCAAATAAAATAAATGAAAGTGTGAACAATCATGGAGCTGGTGTGCACACAAACACACACCTGTGAAGTTTTGCCTCTAGTATGTTTATCCATTCCCGTCAGTGGGACCTTGCCGGCAGGCTTTGATCGATGATCGCGCGTATTGGAAGTGCAACTCCCCACAGTAATGACACTGTATTCTGTGGCAGGTCTGTAAATTCCACTATGTGCAGGAGGCAGTGACAGAGTCTGGCAGAGTTACCCAGGGCTGAGCATTCACATGGCTCCCGAAACACTATTTCAGTCACTTAGTTGCAAAGAAAGAACCAGTCAACCGTGAAGAGAAGGAAGCTGGAGTAGCATTAGCGAAATATCTCCTCTAATTAAACCTGTATATAAAATGCAGATTATCTCAGGTGGCATTTTCTAAATGAGACATTTTCAGATGAGTCTACTGGAGCATGCCATTCCAACATGTCTGCCAAAACTGCAAGCACAAGCACCAAAGATTTTACCTGGCGTGGAGATCTGTGGAGAAAAAAGAGGAAATAACCACCCCTGCGTCATCACGATGACTCGCACATGCATGCAACAAACACAGATGACAAAAAAAAAAAAAAAAAGCCACTACTTCTGCCCTGAAACAAAGACATCAAACGCCCCACCCACCCACACCAAGCAGAGACAGATAGTGATAGAAAAGGCGGCACACCAGGGAAGGTGGAATACCATAACAACACGTATAACATATTGTTACACTATTCCACCCACCTTAACTGTGAACCCTTGGGTGTAGCTACTCCGTAGCCTTTGGAGTCCAAGTTGCCTCCCACTTTCATTGTGTCGCACGGCTTCCGCTGCTCTGTGTACTCGTTCATGGTGGACTCCAACAGGAAGGCGTATTTCCCTTTGGACTTGCGGACTCGCGCCACGCCCTCAGCCGTGGTCTTGGTGAAGACGGTGGGCTCGGCCGACTTCATGTATCCCCACATCTTCTCGTAGACGGCGATTTTTGACCGCTGTGGGGTTTAGAGGGGGGTTGGAGGTTCAAAGGTAGATGTGACGTGAGAGATGGAGAAGATGGAAGAAGCATATCCACATACAGCAACAGGTGGAGAAGACATGGAGCATCACTCCATTACTATATTTTGAAGCATTATACTATATTCTTATTCTATATATGCAGGACTGCTACATTTCATTGTCTATTAATCAGTAAATAATTTTCTTCATTAATCAATCACTGAATAGAATAGAATGTCAGAAAATGGCGGAAAACGTTGAACAGTACTTCCTCATGTCCAAGATGACGTCCTTAAATGTCACGTTTTGTCCACAACTCAAAGATATTCAGTTTACTCTCATGGGGGAGTCAAGACACCAGAAAATGTTCACTGCCACTTGAAATGCACGACATACAGATAACGGGTACAGTCAGAGAGAGACTGAGGGAAACAACTGATGAAATACATTTGAAAATAACTAAACTCAAAACTGACTCCAGCCTGAAGCTTCATACAGTTCATAAGGTTTGGATGAGGTAGGTAAATGCCATCGAGAGGACAACTTTTGATACCGAAAAGATTTTGTGTAATATGCCTTTACCAGGAGAAGGTCAATGTCGTGTAAAACAGGCGCTTTGGAGAACCAATGTAGGAGAAACGACAAACTATTATTTTACGACAGCAAATAGATGTAGAAAGATGCAGCATGTAATCTGCAAAGTTACTACTAACTAAAGTTATTAGATAAATATAGTGGAGTTAAAAGTACAACATTCTGGTCCAAAATGCAGTAGAGTGGAAGTACCCAGTACAAGTACTTAGTTACATTCCATCACTGCTATTATTCGTTCCTATAGTTCACATGTCATGGTCGCAGTACTCCACACAAAATTCCAACATCTACATCTAATGTATTGTAATATGTGTATATAATAAAGTGTATAGCTTTTTTAATGTTGCCTTTCTAATTTCTTTAATTATCTAATACTTGATGTTTCATTTATTTCATTTAAAAAGTAGCTCAAGTGTTTTCTGAGCCTGTGTTCATTTCCCTTCTGGGATCGATAAAGTTTAGTCTCATCTTTTTTTTTTTACATCCACTCAGACCACAAAAGTGTCTTCAGTGAACATCACTGAGGGCTGTGTGCCTGTTTCCTTCAAAAAGTATTTTACAAAACGATAGCTGTAATTTCCAGGACACAGGGTTGCCTTGGAGACCTGCTAATCCTGCAAATGTTTAGAAGAGTGTGGGAGTGCTGCACTGGCTCCCCTACCTGTCTGTCTGAGAGGAGACCATTAACCCCAGAAACACCTACTCACCCTGAAGAACTCTTTGGTGGAGCCGGAGTCCAGAGTGCCGTAGGCGATGTCCGTCTGCTTGGCCAGATCCTCGGCGCTCTCGATGGGGGACACCATCCTCTCCACAGTGAGGAAGGCAGCCAGGTTGGCCGTGTAGGACGAGATAATGATGAGAGTGAAGAACCACCACACCCCTCCCACGATACGACCGGATAACGATCTTGGAGAGAGAAACAAGGAAGGAGGTGGAAGAACATTGCAGGGACAGTGTGGAAGGATTAGGGGCGTACAGAGGATGGATGAGATCAAAATAAGAGGGACGGAGGGAGAGCCGGGAAAATGATTATTGGAGGAGGAGGTAAAAATAAGGGGCAAGGAGGAGAGGAGGACAGAAAGACAGAAAACAGTGGGTCAGTGCTTGAAAATACAGTGCGAGACAATCAAGAGTGAATGAAACATGACTGTAAGCGTGACGAGGATATCTGCCACCACAAGGTGGAGCTCTGACAACACTCAACCACAGCCACAGCTGTATTTACTCCTCATTAGTGCGGATTGCCTCATAAAAAAAAACTCCCCCATGCCTGTGTTGACCGGATCTGATAAAGACCAGGTTGGCTACTCCTGTCACCCTTCCTCCCCCCCCCCACCCCTCCACCTTTCCTTCTTTTTGTTTATTGGTGGGATGAAAAAGAGCTGCAGGTCCCCTGGCCGGCACGTAGCGGCGGCGGCACTGTTCTTTTCTTGTTTGTTCGCTCAGGGGAGACGGATAGCCTGCTGCTCGGGAGCAGCGCAAGGTCGTGAGGAGAATCTTAAAGCATAAATGCTGCATTGAGGAGAACAAACAAGATCTCCCCTCGGTGCAAATCAAACAGCGGAGGATACAAAACCCTCAGGCCTCCCTGTCAGATGGAGGGAGAGAGGGAGAGATGGGGGGGGGATGTGAGAGGCATCTGCAACAGTCAGTGTTTTCTTGGCTGGTATTTCTACTGTGTCTTATTGCAATCTGGCTGTCTTCCACTGTCCCCAATGTACACTTTGTTCTGCTGTAATCTCCAGGCATGTGTGACGTTTACAAAGGGGGGCGGTTGCATCCGTTTTTCTCAGTGCTCCAACACCTGAAAGAACCTTGATTACCCGAATCTTGTGGAGAGACGTTTAGGACACTTTATTTTAACAAACAGGAAAGGTTCTGCCACTCTAACCACGGAATTAGCGAGGAATCCTCTGTTCTCTCGGTCTGTACCGATGAAAGTGCCTGTAGCAGTGAGGAGTGCTGCAGTCGAGCATGTGCATGGAAGCTTTGCCCATGAAATAGACTTACTTGACGTATTAGCTCTGGATTTGAATACAAATGACTTCCCTCTCTCCTTCTCCCCACACTCCATTTTCCTCCTCCTTGAGACGATTGCGGCTTTTTTGAGCACAGAGAATTTAACTGTAAAATAATGACTTAAGAGGCGGAGGGTGTGCGTGATAAGATGAGTTCTATCCTCTCTCCATTTCCCTTTTTTCCCCCCCCCACCTGCCAAAATCCCTTCCATTCTCTCTATCAGACCGTCTCCATCTTTTTCTCTTTCTTGCTCCTTTCTATGCCGGCAGCAGTGGATTGTGGGAGTGTAATAATGGGACCAGAGGAGGAGTGTCTCTCCGCCATCCCTCCAACCCTCTGTGTGCCGTGTGTTTGCCGGCTGATACCGCTGACTTTGATCCACAGTGACACACTGCTGTGTCTTGATGGGCCTGCAGTAAACAGAGGGGATGAAGCTTAACGCTGCGAGTTTGGGTAATTTTCAGGCCACGTCACTGTCTTCGCTTGTCTCTGCACAGTGACAGTGGGATTCTACACCATATATGTTATGACGATAAAGGTTGGGCTGAGAATTTTAAAATAAGCAGGATTCATCTTTGTCGGGGGTCCGTGTATGACATTCACGCCCGCTTCACGCCATAATTGGCTTGCTTTGCCGAGCTCAGAAAAGGAGTAAGGGGTTGAACATTTCTCTCAGCCTCTTTTTTTTTTTTTTTTTTTCATGAATTCACTTGTGGACAACCAAGCGAAAACACTATGGAGGTCTTCCAAGAGAGACCATCTGAAAATGTGCACTGTTACCCCCATATCTGTCGGACAGATATTCCCTGCTGTCGGACAGATATTCCCTCCTTTTTTTGCTGACTATCGCACATGTCCCACCTCATTCAAAACTGTGACTTTTGATTTCGGACAGCCAGACAGAGGGAAATTCATCAAAAGACATATTTCTGAGCGTGACCCTTTTTTCTTTACATGGATACATGTATCGAGGATACGAAAGATCACCTGATTTCGTATCGTAAGAATTCTGTTTGACCCGACTCTGAACCTTCCTCAGCACCTGCCTTGGCACATATTGTGTTTCCTCATAATGAAGTAACAACTGAAATAATAAAGTCCTTAAAAGCAGAGTATGTGATTCTCGCTAACGTTTAGTAAATTCTTCGACTCTCCGACGTATCATTTGACATTTCCCAAGGAGTTACAAGAACAGCCAGCTAAACAAAACGCACCAATACCTTGAGTAAAATCACGGATATTCCAGCTTTATTTTGTGCTTCGGTGGTTTACTATCAGTGACTTCTGCTGAGGATGTGTGGTAGAAGAGTTTGTTGCAGTGTATGTGTAAGAAGCAGCCTTTGGGCACCTAAACTGTCAGAAAACTAGAAAAAAAAAAAGAGGAAACTTCAAAAAGTGAGATTAAGGGAAATATTTGCAAGCTAAGGAGATTAAGAGAAGTTTCTTTCTTTTTTTTTTTTTAACTGTGAGGACTGTTGAATCATTTGCATTTCCAGTAATACATATATTTCTCCAAGTGTGGTAATTCCACGTGTTTTTGTGCAACACGGAGCTCAGCAGAAACTGTTTCACTGTAGCTGCATGTTGTAAACATTAGGGAGAACTTGACTGTAATGATGTACGAGCTCAGTTTTTCCCACGAGTGGAGGAAAGAAGAAAACCAGTCGGGGGGAAGTATTAGAAGAAATAAAGTGGAAACAAAATAGGAATTGGCTCCTGTGTTGGGGGACTGGGATTCTCTGCAGTAGTCCAAGAAGCCTCAGGGTGGAAAGAAGACTAAATGTAGAGAGAGAAAAAAAAAAAAAAAAAAGAATAATTTCTGCAATTATACAGCAATTAGTCAGCACTTCTCCGCGACTGTTTGACGCACTTAAGTTAAATTAATTTTTACTTATTAAAAAGGAGAGGAGAGATCTAAAGAGGCTGGCATGGCACACTTGTTGGCTTGGTGGTATTTCTGCCCTCATCTGCAACAATTAATGCAATCAATCTGCACATTATCAGACATAAGACTGCATCTCAGCCACACTGACATCTCAGCTAAATATGTAGTCCATTAATTTAATCTATTAATTTAACTCATGAACCAAACCCATAATGTGCGCCCGACTGTAGGTCAATCCCACAGAACTTTCTTTGAAATATAAACATTTCGTTGAAGTCGTCAATCTGCAAATTTGATTATTTTAAAAAAATCCATCGAAAAATCTAACTCAAACTATCCCTAACCCCAAAGTAATCTTTCCTGAAAGATTTTCTCAGAGCTGTGGTTTGATCTGTGGTGTGTTTTCAGCAGCATAGACTCTACTGAATGATAATAGGAAGGAATATTACAGGACTACTACAGGCAGCAGTGTATCTCTGTCATCCTCTTGTTCTTCCGCTACTACACAATCTTACTTGGATCACTTGGTCACTTTGATTACAAAGGTAACACCAACTTTTAGAGTATGCAGGCTTTAATATAGTATACAGGAATCCAGGGAAGCAGACAAGTCTCTCTTACTGTGGTGGCATGTCCCTAAAATAGAAGAGAACAGTTTGCTATTTAACAGTTTATATTTAACATTACTTTTGATTTTTCGGCTGTGTGTCTAGAAAATCAGGAAAAACCTGTGCAGAGTTCAGTCACTATAACAGAAGAGCCGAACTTCAACTCTGGAACACTGTGTGGCTCTGCCAAGGTGCAGGAGGTTGATGTCATATATATATATATATATATATATATATATATATATATATATATATATATATATATATATATATATATATATATATATATATATATATATATATATATATATATATATATGTACACACACACACATACACACACACACATATCCTGTAAGTGACCTGTAGTTGGCATTTTGTTGCTCAATGCCAGGAGGATAAATGGAAAAATGTCAATATCAATAAATAATTATAAAACCAATAATTCATTTTTTTTCAAAACTTGTTACTATTGCACCTGGCCTGTAAAGATTAAATGCAGCTCTTGATTAATTGTGCTACTAGCAAGTGCAGTAATGTTAGTGTATTACATATTACTTCATCATCTGAAATGCCGAAACAGACTGTTTGTCTCTATTTCTCCCTCATCTATCCTGGCTATTGTTGTAATTAAGATCTACTATGTACAATATGAATAATGTTGAGTGAGTCATTACGACATGCCATCGCAGTTAGATGGTAGAACACACAAATCCGTTGCTGGATAGTATTTAAAGTATATAGTAAAGGGAATATCATAGATCCGAGATGAAGCTGACACATCTGCTATCAATATCAATGAGTCGGGCAACACATTGAACTGAACCCCTTTGCCTTTGCACTCTCTTTCACTCGGGGATAAAGAGGGGGACTGCAGGTTAACATGGGATGTACATTTTTGTCATTTCGTTCAAAAAAACCCTCCACTTTTAAAATTGATTTTTGCACCTCATTCCTTACTCGTCAAAAAAATACTGACGCCTTGGTATTGTAGGTCAGGTTGGTCATCTTCTCAAAGCGCCAGCGTTTGACAAGTTGAGAATGACACCCAAAAATCAACTTTCTTAGAAAATGGAGCTTTTACACGGAGGACAGGATCCCACCTCAAATTGCCTGCTGCTTTCAAAATACACCATACGTGACAGACTGAATAATGGGCAGACATCCAGAATACTCCCACTATAAATGGTGTAACAGGTCTAAATATTTCACACAGTGGATGCGTCGTAAAGCTTCAAAGAACAGCTGGAACAAGCAGCATATAAAATATACAATATAAATATATATGTGATAGTGTCATAGAATGTGGGAGAATGCTTATTTCCCCTATCTGAAGACAAAGAAAGGGGCACTTGAAAGTAAAACAATGTTGAGGAGGTTAAGTGGAAGTTAAAAGATAAAACGAAACATTTGGGAAAAGTATTAAAATACAATTATGGTTCACGTTAATATCAGTTACTAATCTGCAAAAAAATATGTCATAATGTGACGTGAGGCAGCAAACTTTAATGCCCCACTTCTCTCTCTTCCTTCCTTTGATGTGAGAAATAAAAAGCTGCTGTCAGAGATGATTTGGTGCAGTGTGTGGAGGTTTTCTAAGGATTTAGGGAATATTGGTGGGACAGATTGAGCGAAGTGGGGACTTTCAGCAACATGAAGACGACAAGGAGCGGATAAAGTGAAGAGGGAGAGCTCTGACCTTGAGCGGAGCCTAAATAAATGACGAGGTGATGGTGCGCTCCCAGGGTGACACCTGGGGGCGAGACAGCGCTGTTTGACTTATTCATAGCAGACAAACCGTCAATCTCTGCCTCCACTTCAGTTTTCTGCCCTCTGTCTCTCCGCCTCAGCTGCAGCACTGATGTACAATTTTAAAATCATAGTCTAACTGTAAATACTTAAATAGAAGCCTGGTTTCAAATATTAAAGAGCACGCAGATAACTGTTGGGTACAAATCTAACGTTGGGATGGAACTAAAATGATTTATTTATTAACACAAAAGATTTCCACACAAAGAAACATGAACAAAATACACAAATATAAAAATACTATATATATAAATAAACACTCCACAACTCAATTCAAGTATGTACATATTTTAGTTATTGAGATTTAGTTTAGTCTGCAATAGAAATACAGTATTTCCCAAGTGCCTACATTGGTATTTTTGCCTATTGTGACATTATTTCTTGGACTATCTTTATATGATAAATATGTTCACAACGACAACCCCCCCACCCCAAACACTTAAATAAAAACTAGAAAATGCACTTTGTTCAAAACATTTACTTTTCTCAGTGTCTTTCTGACAATATCAACCCGCTTCTTTGCTACCCGTCATGATGTGTGTACAACGTGATATGGTGAAAGTTTTTGGTGCAAAACGAATGGTTGCTCAAGCTGTTAGGGTTGAAACTGAAACTGTGCCTTCAAACAAGTCGTCAGGTCTTCTGTGGTTGTGATGTCGCAACTATTCAGTTACAGCTTTCAGTCACGGTGCCTACCTGCTGTCGTTGCAAAAACACCAGCAGATCTAATGCAAAAAAACAGGGGGTGTTACCTGCTCAGGCCTGTGGGGGCTGACCAATCAGAGCCGACCGTAGTTTTTAGGAGGGGGGGTCTAACAGGGACAAAAAACACTCTGATAGACGGTGAATATAGGCACTACAGGAATGGAAAGCATGTGAAAAATCATATTCTTTAGAACAATAAAGCATCAACATTATTTGTTTTGTTGCTGTCTTGTTTGCTTATTTCCACATGAGGTCTCTGTTCTGTGTTTACGCAATGAAAAAATGCTGCACTGATAGTATAAAGGTGTCGCAAGGAAAAGAGGGTTGAACCGAGGCTACACAAATAATACGTTCAATAACAGCTTGAGGTTTGAGGAAAGCTACCTTTTTTTCCACCACGATTTCAAAGCAGGAAACACTAAACAGTCTCTTGACTTTGAAGCGAAAGACCGCTGTTGTACATTCTGATGCAATCAGGGCCTCTAGCAATGCATATAATTTGAGAGAATAGTGCACCAAATCAAGCGAGTGTGACGAAGGACGAGCCCTGCTGACATAAGCAGTAAGCGATGCAGCAGAACAGCAGTGTGTCAGCTGGATAACAAAGCTAATTGGCATTGAATTAATAGAATAATGGGAGTCTTGCAGATAGACCACTTGAAAGTCATTTCTCCTTTTCAAACGCGGCTTTTGTTGGCCTAAATCCACAACTCAAATTAAAAGTTACGCTTCATCTGTCGCCATCAGGAAATTTGCCATCAGTATGCACTCACTCCGAGTTAATCAGGACTAATCAAGCCAATCGCTGCATTCTCATTAGCTCGCCAGAGATGTGGCAACTGTGACTCAGCAGAGGAGACAAAGATAATCCATCTGCCGCAATGAGATGGAAGTGACTGACAACACCTGGAACAGCCACGACCAATTACGGCATCATGAAGTGGCAGACGGTGGATGTTTGTATTGATATTTTCCGACTTGAAGTGACATCCTGCAGTCTCGGGAGAAAGTAACTTAAATTCTTTTCATCTGGGATTTGTAGTCAATTAAAACGACTATCATGTCACCATTTCATTTAAGCTCCCCACTTCTCCTGTTTCCACGGAGACATTACCATTGGAGACCAGGATATTAATCACTGAATTAATTATTATGGGCTGCCTTGAGGGAGCAGAAGGGGGTATTAACCCTTATTAACAGACAGCAAGAGAGAGAGGATAGGAAGACGTTCTGTGCTATTTCAACCCCTGCTTTTTTCTTTTGCTGCCGTGTCATGAAATGAGTCAAATAAAATGCTATATGAGGAGAGGCAGAATAACATACGAGGACAAAAACACAAGGAGGGAATACAACTATAAAATCAAATCATTTAAAAAGTCCGGTATTTAAAAGTACTGTCACATTACTTTTATATTACTGGATTAATATTACTGACGTATCAATCTGTGGCACCTGGTCAAAGGAGGGCACTGATTGCTGAATAAATGACACCAAATGGCATTTCAGTCGGATTATCTTAACTCTTACCTTCTATTTGTTTGACAAGTAACCTTTAGCTGTATGCCATCCTCCTTCACTACACCTACAACAGAACCAGCTGAAGAGCAATTAAAATTCACTTGATGTCAGCTAATATAAATGTTGTTAGAGTGTAAACAAAGTCAAACTCAGTTAGTTAAGCCCGATGCTTTAAACACAGGGAAAGGTGTGTTCCAAAGTGTTTCCAGTGGTAAGATGCTTTCTCTAACAACAGGGAGTTACAGTAACAAATGCGGCTACGAACACATTGGAAAACCAAATTTCTTGGAAAACCAAAATCTTTATTTCTTTACATTCTTTATTTTTAAAGATGCCAAGTGGCAAGTCTTTTCCTAGCCATCTGACTTTGTTAGCTGATGGCTAACAGGTTGTACTGGTGGTTTCATATTACTTTATTCCATTTTGTCACATATAATTGTTTTATTAACTGCTTGTATTTCAATCGTGTGCTGTTCTCAGCCTGACTTTGCTAGCTGGTTTTGAGTTGGAGCTAAGAATCACTCGTGCGAACCTATCTGTTTTCTAAGTAGCACGAACAAGTGACTACTGAGTGACAATGTTCAAACAAGAAATTTAGAACTACTTTTGTGCAGTTAAGAGTGTTTTTGGTAAATCTGATTTGAGACATCAGTACATGCAAGCAAGATTTGAGTACGAATTAGGAGTTTTCCACTATGAATCCAGCATCAGAAATGCCCCTCCGATACCACCTAAATCCCTGGATCGGTGCCGACAAGTAGGCCTGCATGAGTCTATGCATCGATCTGATTCAATACCAATCTATTAGCCCCAAAACAGCACCCCAGTACTTCCCTGCAATGTCCCATACACTGTACGATACTTGAAAGATTTTCACTGCACACGCAGCCAAAATCTATAAACTTCAATGACTGACTGTCCAACTAGATTATAGAAGAAATCTTGATGTCATTCATTCTTTGTATGTGCTGTATACTGTATACATATGTATTAACACACTGGTATTTGATTGATACTTGGTATCCGCTAATGTTCAGGTCTTGGAATCAATATCAGGAACAAAGAAATGGTATCGTAAAACTCATGCAAGACTGTCAAAACAAATGATCTACTGGGTGAAACCTAAACCTACCAAAACCTGCTCATGTAAGTCGATCCTTCACTGGATGAACATTTAGCCTCACCAAACTTTCAGAAACCGTCTGTGATGCAGTCGGACTGAGTCACCAGCGTCCAGCCAGCCACCGCGGCCCTCGTCCCACATTCGTCCCATTCACCTCTGGCCTCGTCACTCCCTCCACACTGTCTAATCTCCCCTGTGTGAGGGGATTTGCATGTTGCCCTGTCAGGCTAAACTGGAGTGGAAGCGCTCCTGAGCTCCGGGGTTTGGTGCTGATGGATTGGGAGAGGCCCATGGGATTAGCGGTGACAGGTGGAATGCAGCGGGGACCACAGCCAGAGACAGAGAGGGGTTGAAATGTAGACTTTCCATTCTGACGCCGACATTGTTGTGCGGCTCTTAAGTCCTTATCTGCAGTACACAGGCAGAGATGTGGCGAGCAGGGGTAGTGGTTATGGTGGTGGGTGGGGGTGGACTGCACACATGTGAACAAAGCGAGTGTACTCCTTAAATGAGTGGCCTTAATCACAGTCACAGGCCCGCTATAGTGTCCTCTATAGGTTGCTTACGTGAGGCCAGGCTATAATTTCCAAGCCGCTCTAATGTACCTCGGGATCCTCCATCTTGTGTTCTCCTCTGGTGTGGGGGAGGCTGAAAGATACAGGCTGGTTTTGGTCCTCCTTTCATCTCCTAAAATCTTACCAACTCTATTACTGTACAAGATCCATAAGGGCTTATAAAGCAGATAAGAGAAGTATTATATGAGCGACTTGAAATAACTATAGAAGCCATTTTTGCTGTATCTTAAAATAACCCAAACAATCCATCTTCTGGAACTTTAAGCTTGACAAAGCCATTCAAACAGCTGAGAAGGGCTTAACGGGAAGTAAGAAACCATCAAGAATTACAGGCTTTACCAGTCTATAGGTTTCACCATGACAGTGCATGTCAGCAGGGAGAATGATGACGGACAGGAAGCCTGATCTTTGATTGGAAAACAAAGACGACCAGCCCTTAAAGGCAGGAGAGGAACACAGGCAGACAGTTAACTGTACAAGCTCCAAATTCTCCACCCTTCAACCAAAGTACGCAATTCCTACTGGACATCAGAGCCCACAGGATGCTGAGTTTGAGCCTCGTAATTTGGACAAAAGGGAAGAGAAGTCACAGACAGGGTGAAAGACGACACCTAGACATTGTATTCTCAGTGAATCACACCATGGAGCGGACAGTGGCTTGACAAAAAAGCACGGTCGCTGATGTAACTGGAGCTCAAATACACACACACACGACTGGAGATGCTGACAGACAGCGAGACAACTTAATTCCCTTACAAGCATTCAACATAGTGTGTATGCAAGTCAGACAGTGAGGAACACTATGGCTGGAGAAGAGAGAGAGAGAGACAAAAAAATCAATACGCGCAGAGACACACACTGTCTCCTCTCTTTCCTTCTCACAAACACAACCACATACACACACAAGTGTGATGGCACTGTGCACGTAGAGGTACACACACAGTGTGAGCAGCAGACACATGAGACAGTAACTAACAACACAAAACACGGAACTTGATACTTAATACCTCTATACTACCGTTTTAAACTACAGTCCTCATGCAGATTACCACTTACATGCAGCAGGTTTGTGCTGTAATTTATTTAAATGATACAACCAGGCTATCAATCACATCATGTCATCAGTGTCTAATGAAAACCTCATATTTCCTGAATATCATTATAGAGAAACAAAGGTAAATGTTCTTATTGTTGAAGATAAGAGTGAGATGAAAAGATTAATATCAATGTCAAGGTGCTGGAGACGCGACGTGTTTAGTTAATCTAGGCATAAAGTGCTAATATGACTCAAGTTTAGGAATTAACACAGGTTTTGTTTGTAGCTACGCCAGCGGTGTGACTCTTGGAACGTTGCAGTGGGTTAGTCGGTTTACCACTTTGGTTCAGAAACACCTCTCTGATGCTCTGAAACTGTGTGTAATTACTTATGTAGGGTGAAATTTGTGGTTTTGAGCATCAGCATAAATCCCAAATCCTTGGGAATAATTATTTGCCTCCCCCTCAATTTCAGTCAGAAGTGAAATAGCACATTTTTTTAATTGTCAAAAGTTTGCGACTCCCAGGTGGCCTTATAGCTCACTTGGTAGAGCACGCTCTCACATACAAAGGCTGAGTCCTCAGGAGTCAACCCAGTCGCCAGAATTAAAGTTAGACTTTCTGTGAACAATAGCCAGCTTTTGTCTGACTCTCCTATCTGATGCTATCAGAATAAAGGCTAAAACCCCCAAAATAATAATACACAATGTTGCCACTCCCACCCTCTTTCTCACAATGGTTTGATCCACTGCCTCATAAATGCCAGTTTGATATCGATCTCTCCATCTCTGAAAGAAAGCAATTAAAACCACAATGCTTTTTTGGTTTTATCTTAAGGGCTCTGTAATCTTCTTAATCAACAGAGAAGTCAACAGACAATTTTAGTACTGTATTACTAAATTATCAAATTAAATTATGAGGTTTTCATATATTTAAGCAATATAATATAAAACACCAAAGTCATCTCACTACTACTGCAAACTATATGGTTATAGTGGAAGTGTATCACATAAATGATATCCATTCTTCAGGCAGATACTTGTTCAGTGCCAACAATAATGCATCTTAAATTCAATAAAAACATGAACAATGAGCCTAATATGGAAGATTTTTCACGGTTTATGATGGACGATGCAACTTAAATGTGAACATCAGTTGTGATTCCAGCTAAGGACACACTACACAACTGTTGAGGAGTGAGGATATATTAAAAATCACACTTGGAAAATTTGCACAGATCATCTACATTTCTGCCAATGACATGAAGACTGGACAACTTACTGATTTAGTTATTCTATCGTTTTTTTTTTTCCACTGTCAGAGGCCACTGCTCATCATAGCAGGGTGTCAAGATTTGTCCACTTTTAGTTTGATTGCGTCAAACTTGTCTGAAATGATGACAAAGGTCTTGACAGGCGAGGGATTTAAGCAGTAGTCTAGACTAATAAGGAAAAAATCCAATCAGATGTGATGGCACATAGCGATTATAATTGGCTTAAAAGTTGTGTAATGTGTCCCCAGCCAAGGGGACAAAAATGCACTAAACATCTAGTACCTTTCGTACTTTTTTGAGATAAAACCTTCTGATATTTAGATAAAAGTGTGTCTTACCTGGGGGAGATGTCACAGCCCTGCTGCATGAAGGCGCCCAGGGAGAACCAGAGAGAGTTGAAGATACCAAACTCATTGGGGGGCTGGTCGCTTGGCGGACCGTCGGTGCCCTCTTCGGGCTCCTCGGTGTGCCATTCGTACGGGCTGAAGCGGCTGACCAGGAAGAGCACCACGCTCACGCCGATATAGGCGAACACGATGCACATCCAGATCTCGTAGGCCAACGGGTCCAGGAAGGAGAATACCCCCGGTTTGGACTTTTGGGGTTTCTTGATCATGATGGAAATGCCCAGCGACATGAAGGGCTTGGAGAAGTCGATCACCTCCTCCCGGACCAACGTGATAGTCAAAGGGGCCACAGCGATTTCCGCTTTCTGTGGGGGATTTGGATGAAAAGGAATTTGATGAGCCATCTGAATGAGAGCATCTCTAAATCCAAATGATGACAGATAAACAAATGCAAATGATGGATCATCTCTCTGAGCCCGGCCGCGCAACAATCAAACATCACTTAGTCACACATGTGACACGCTGAAGGGCTGATATCCAGCCAGCCGTCAGGAAACAAAACAACAACAATTACCCCCTTTTTCTTTTCTCCTCGGCTAATGTCGTCATCTCTGAATTTCTCCCTTGACTGAACAAACCTCAAAGTTATCAAGTTCAGTCGACTGCTGAATACATTTCAGAGTGATCAAGTTAAGAAAGAGAAAGAGGACAAAAATGAAATTGAAAAAGAAATTGTGAGGCCCTCTCTAAAGCTGAGAGGCTTAGCTGAACTCTGGGAGAATCAGCACGGAGGATAAAATAATGTGTCAGAGAAATATGCTTACAGCACAGGAAGGCAAAAATGGGAAACAGCCACCTCTGTGGTTCCGCAGCTGTGGAAAACTGCACACTGGCTTGCTGCAAATCCGCAAGCCAGATTACAGCGAGTGACTTAGCAACACTCATGACCTTGTCTGCCTGGCTTGGGAGCAAAAAGGGACTTAATATCAGCAAGATTTTAAACTTTCATTAGGACCATCTGACACTTAAGGAGGTCCGAGAGGAGAAAAACAGGAAAGAGGGAAAGAAAATGAAAGCGAATTAAGTCCTTTCATCCTCAGCAGAATGCACTAAGATGACAGCTCCGGGGCGTTCAGTGTGCGCTGAAATACATGGCAGGTTAAAGGGAGGCTGGGCTTTTGTGGTAGCAAGGGGGCTTTTCATAGAGAACTCGGAAGAAATGAATGGTCTCTGAGCAAAGTGCTGACGGCTTCCATGTCCTCAGACGTTCCCACGAACAGTGCCAGCTTCCCCTCTGCCCACAGTCGCACACTCCTGTGCAGTACTCGCTACACAAACTGGTGCGCAGCAGATATTTCCGAACACATAAACAGGTATTACTATACTTGTGAGGGGCTTGCTCTGACCCCGCTCATTCTCTCCCGCGACTATCTCAAATCTTCACCCATAAGTAACCTTGAAATCATAATGTGAAAGATTTTGTTCATATTCATTTTCAATTGCTGCAAAATGCTCACAGAAACATCAACTGAATCAAATCCTTATCAGGTAACATTCATATAGACAAACAGCACCAGGCCAAATGTATACACAGGTAAGTTTACATTACCATAGCTTCCCATAAGGAATGCACCAATTTTTGGCACAAATGATTACACAGCTGCTGTTTGTCTCTATGAATTATAGCCTTTGAAGGTCTGAGGTTTGAAACATAAATAAAGTAAGAACATGAGATCAACAGCTTTTATAATGTCTGGATTTTGTGTTTTTTTTTAATAAACTGAGGAAATATTTGTACTCAAATCATTTCGGTGGTTGCCTGAAATCAAGCGAATTGTTCCTCTATCTTTGACTCCGGCCCTGAACAGCTGGTCCTGCACTATGTAACTAGGATTGAAAGGGCACAGTCTTCTGCAAGAAGTGTGCGATGCTATACAGCACTGTGTCACACACCACCAGCTGCGGTTCTTCAGCTAGCGATGAGAGACTGAAGGGAGCATGACCGGACGGTGAGGGGGAATCAGGGCGTGATTTGTGCAATCTGTGGTGCAAAAGTCAATTCTATATGTTTTGGCAACGGAAAGAACTTGGTGGCACTTTACGGAAAGATGGTGGTTTTGGTTGAGGCAGACAGATGCACTGACTTTTTACTGTTTAACCAAAACCACCATCTTTCCTCAAGTGTTTTAATTGCCTAAACCTAACAACACATGGGGTACAGGACACCCTCTGTGTAGACCTCCTCATGACATGTGTTCAGTATTAATTAAATTTGATCGCCTGATGGCTAACTATTTTGGCCGACATGCTTTTCCAAGCCTTTTTTTTGGGGCAGCTGTGTCTGTGGCAAAGTTTTGGCTGATCAGCAGCATGAGATGACTTTCCAACAATGAAAATTACTAAAAAAAAAAGGAGATCAAACAGGATTTCTAGGGGTCACTTTGAGATAAACAGGTTTTAAACTGAAGCTCAAAACGTAACAAGAAGCCCTCCTAAATAATAAGAATCTTCTGTCTTTGTAAAACAACATTTTTTAACTAAGACCAAATAAAAAATGTGATTTATCTGATCAAAGATTACTCTCACCAGTGATGATGGCATTAAGGCCACTCTTTAAATGAGCCTTACACATCAATAAACTAGTGCTATCATGCTGTCAATCAACACTGTCCCTTGTGACCCCTGTTTGTGTGTTGCTATGGCGATCCAGGCAGACGTGGGTGCAACACGTCCCCCCGGAGGGTGGAAAGATTTGCTAATATTAATGTTGATTGCTGCTTTTGTTACTGGTGGTTTGTGATGCTTTTGTGGAGAATTCATAAAGGGCACATTTGACACCACTGACCCTGCCGATGTCACAAAAGTGAGCGACAAGCCCGGACTGGCATAAACACCGAGCTTAAATAAGTCACTTGTTTTGAAGTTCTACTTCTATCATTCTTTGATTGTTTGTGGTGTTGTTGTGAGCCACAGATTTCACTTCTGTAATAAGCCGTCATATAATGTAGTGAGTGCAGTTGTAACAGAATTTCTCTAGGTTTTAAATTTAACATCTTGACAACAACTATTCACAAAAAGTGTTCATTATATTTATTGTTATTCTGGGAAAATCATCGTGTGATAGAACCATATCTGGAGCTCATTAGAGAGTCTGAAAGGTAGATAAATAAAAAAAAAAAAAAAAATTGTAATTGTACTTTAATCATGTCTTCCACCCAAAGCAAAGCTTTTGTACAGGATGCGTTAAGCTCACAGTGCTTGTTAAAGAGATGCAAACCGCCGAGAACACAGCTGCACTCTTTTTTTTTCCTGTGCTTTTTGACCAACCTGGTTAGTCTTTACACCCAAAGCGCAGTGTACTGCTTGATCAGTCCTGACATATCCCGAGCTGCGCCTCTCCCCGCTCTCGCTGCACTCGACTTCACTGTGACTCACTGCACCAAAGAGGCACAGGCGAGAAAAATGCCACTTTGTGAAAATGCCACTTAACTCATCACAATAAAAAAAGACCAGAAAAACTGTGGTTTCTCCTTTTGTAACTCAGATTTATCTCAGACAAATTGCTGTTGCTGCTCATGCACAGCGGAGATAAAGCCTGGGAGAAGCTTGTAAACTGGATAAAGGTCAAATAATTCTTCTTCTTCTGTCTCCATCAGCGACAGAGCAGAACATTTTCTTTTGCACGAAAAATGGTTTGGATTGTTAAATCTCCAGCTCTAAGTTACAAAATCGTCACTTTTTTTGTCCCCGAAAACATAGTGCGAGAGCACTAACGCTCCTCTCGTCATCCCACACTGCAGGCTTGCGTCCACTTTGATCCCACAGCAAGGTCAGCGCCACAAAGACATCTCGAACCCCACAACCAAACCGTCACCCCAGAGATTCTTTAACGAGCTCCACAAAGACACATTTCCTCTTTAACCTCTCCAAAACATCAGCTCTAATGCCCCACTAATACCCCTCCTCCTGTTGGCATTACCACCACCAGAGATTAATTACCAGGGTTTAATTATCGACACAGCAAACAACACACAGGAGCTTCAGACAGAGAATTTGGAGAAGTTGAACTCTGCAGATCAAGAAATATTGCCTGTTGACACATTCTGTCACATCAACTGTCAGTAAAATCTGTATTTTTCACATAACAAGACATACCGAGTGTTTTCTATATAATAATATTATATTATGATAGTGCACTAGGTTTGTTGGTTACCTCAACTGCCAAGAAAGTTTTAGTAACGTCTGCCTAATTTGCTCCCCTTGTTCTTTTGCTGTTAATCCAAACGTCTCCATGTTTTACCTGTTTTCTTGATAAATGTCATTTTCTAAGCACTAATTTCATCACTACACCACCAATCATTTTGTTGCTCTGAGTCTCTCTCCACTAACAGAAATATTGGTTTCATTCACGTATTATTACTTGTTGATTTCATTTATTGCCCTTTGAAAGCAAGTAAAGATATCAAATGCAACATTTCCGCAATAAAAATGCAGAAAACGACTCAACTTTTGTTACACATTTTATTGAGCTGTGTACTTTCATTGTCCAAATATTTCCAATAATGTTTAAACCCAGAAAATATCTGCAATGTTACCATGTGTTTCACTGGTTCACTATAACCTCTGAGTAAACACCGGATGATTTGTCGGAGAGTAAGGAAGGAGGTCTCAGAACGTGACTAAACAAAAACATGAATAAAACATTTCCTCGCCCTTTAAAAACTTCTGCCTGTGTCACGTCAGATAGATTTTCATCAGCAATGGTGGCATGTTTAACAATTAAGACAGCAACTCCCATGATTCCACGCTACTTCATAATGTTCTCAAACTGCATCTTTTGTATTCACTGCTTTGGTGGAGAGACGCCTGGCAGCAGAAGTTACATACGGAGGACTGTCAAAAACTGCTGCAAATACTATGCAAAGATGTTTCACATGAAACAGGGTCAAACTGCACAATCACTCCTGTTCCTGTAATGCTTTTAATTTGAAGTTAATTCAATAATATGACAGGAGTTTAAACAGGGATCAAAAATGCAAAAAGCATTGAAAAAGATTTCAATTAATGAATTAATGAAAACAGTAAGCTTGTTAAAACTCAGCGCAGCAGAGTGGTGTTGAATTTAGAGCCAAAACAATCTACATGGAGCTTCATTTACCATTTGAGCTATGACTCATTTAATATAGCTCATGCTTCTCGATGATTTTTTGCTGGTGATAAGCCTTTATTAACTTGTGCTGGTCACGGCTGCCGTAACTTCAATAGCAGCTTTTATTAGAGAACTTATGATGAATTGTTTCCACTTAGGAATTTATTATTAATGACGTTTAAACAAGCACAGATATGAAAGAGTCTGCATTTTTTCTGACTTTATTGTGATTATGACAAGGTCATCGGGATAAGAAGTGATGAAAATATTGTCTTGCTTTCATGGACTCGCTGCTCTCAGTTTGAAAGAATGAAGTCGACTCAGCTGAATAAATTCTGTCCATTTTCAGCTTTAAGAAAGCTGAGAAGTCCGCACAGATTAGAGGAAGACGCAACATTGTCTCTCATTATCATCCTGAATCTTACTGACAGCATAGAATTAAAGTTTGAATGAGATGACTCAGCTCCCATGAAAAGCTCATTTGTGTCCTGAATAGAGTTTCAGAGAGCTGGGACATGAGCAACTTCCTGCCATCCAAAGAGTAAGTAACAGTGTCCTTACCCCGTACACCAGCTCCCCGACCATGCCGTTCCAGATCTTCGTCTCCGGGTCCCTGGCGCCGTACTTCCCGTCGGGAACGATGGAGATTTTGTACTTGATTCCGATGTGTTTGGCGATCTCGGAGGCCAGGTCCACGCAGTATCCCTCATACTGGTCGTTGCCCTCGTACATCTCCCAGTTCTTCTTAAGCATCACATAGGGACCCTCCTACACAAGGGACCATAACCAGTGAACCAAACCGTCAGACGGACAGACACACGGACATGAGGGCTCGCACAATGGAACAGACAACAGAATGACAAACAGGAGCTGCAGCTCATTGATACCAACCGGTGCTCAGGTTAGAGGGACCCTGTGGAGTTTTTTTTTTTTTTTTTTTTTTTTTCACAGCTAAGAGTGATATGGAGAAATGTTTTGATGACCGGGCCCCCATCTTGTTTGTATCGCATGCACAAGCATGCAGGTGAAGCAATAGACATTGTTGCTGATGGTTTCATGCTTTTTCATTGGTTGGCAATTGATGGCACGTTGAAACATACAAAGGCAGCAGAAGACGACCGCTAGCTAGCAAACGGGGATGTAAACTATTTACAGTGCGCTTTAAAAGTTTTATTAGCAGAGAATGCGTTTCACATTTTTGTTAGGCCTCAAGGTGTTTTGGTGAGAATAGATCCAAACACGATTTTTCTTTGTTAACAAGAAAACTCCACAAGATCCCTTCAGTTTCACTTCAGAAATTGATTTTGTTCAGGACTTTACAGCGAAAACATTTGATTTGTCATAAAGGAATAAAAATAGTAAAATTCTAAAGCTGCACTGGAAAAAAAACTCCAAACATTCAACAGCTGACTGTTTTGTCTTTTTATACATAAAAAAAAACAATCCTTTCAAGTTATGATCATAGAGCTTTAATTCAAATATCATGAGTGAATTTCACTTACACAACGTGTCTTTTACATTATCTACTACTAACATATCTTTTTTTTTAACCCAAACCATGACAATTTCCAAAACCTAACCAAACTGCGACTGGTTCTCAACTTTAACCACATGATGCCGAAGGTCCAGTCCGGTTCGTCTGTTGCTGGTTCTTAAGCGGGTCATCTGTAATAGTTTTTTCTGTAGTTGTGGGAGCGTTCATATATGTAGTTTCAGGGTTCATTCACAATCGACCTGTTCAGTCGTTTAGGTTACCGCATTGAGAATGTAGCAGTTAGGAACAAAACACAGTGCCAAAGTTGCAGAAGAAATTTAAACATAATTCAAAACTAAACTGATTTAAGCTGTGGAAGGGAACATCAGTTTTCTCCACAACTTAATCTTCAGCTTCAGCTCATTGTGAGTGACACAAAAATTGTGCAACCCAGTTGCCAGAATAAATCACGGCAACGTACGCTGCAAATTTAACCTTCTTTATGTTGCGACTTTACATTTCTTTTGATTCCCTTTATAGATTTTACGTTGTGTTAATCCTTTGCTTATGCTTATGAAAAAAACTTTTGGTTAGTGTTAGGATAACATCATGGTTTGATTTAAACATCTGGTTTTGTCCAAAAGTCTCTCAGAAAATATTCAGTTGTTTCACTGGTACAGATGTTGAACACAGTCTTGAAGAGTGGTCACATATTGTAGCAATGTGAATATGGAATGTATGAAATGTAGACAGTTTGTAAAACAGTTTATCCTGGCAACTGGGTTGAACACAAACCTTATGGCAGTGGTTATCTTTTTACGTTTTTATGTACACCAGCAGAGAACCAGACCTTTTCTAACGCAGCTGTTCATCTTTCATCCCGATGATCAAACAAGGAGTTTGACTGCATGTCCAAATTTGCAAAGTGCAGCTTTAAATGTAAGAAGAACTTCAAACTGACTGCCGGGGGGGGGGAAGCATTTTAATTTTTTTGCGCTGAAGATAATTCAGCGTATAACAGAAAAGGACGATGCGTGCGTTATCGTAATGACAGCCCTGTGCTGTGTATACACAGCACGGACCGGAGTTCAGGCAGGAGAGGGGAGAAAAATCATCAAAGCGTTAATGTGGATGCATGATACACGGAGATTCAAAGAGAAAGGAGGAAAGTATGACTAAGCAGAAACGGAGGCAGACATAAAGCTGAAGGGAAGTGAGAAATGAGCTGCAGTCAGACTGAATGACTTAATACGTAAAACAAGCCTGACTGGACTCCAACACTTAAAGTAATCAGAGGTAGATGCGTAAGTCTGCGCTGCGACCAGCGGTGGGTTATAGATCATTAGATTCTCTGTTGCTAAGAAAGTGACCTGAATGTAAACCTCGTATGGTTTCTGCACTCATATTTCAAAACAAATTGCTTTTGTCATGGAAGGCAGCCTATTGCATATTGAGAACGCGAGCAATTTATTCCTCAGATGTGTTTGCTTGACATTGCCCCGGGCCAAAGCAAGGTAACCAAAGACTCCTCAGTGGGGAGAATGCAAATGCTCGGCTGAGCCTGCGGCACAACAAAATGTTAATGTACAACATAACAGATACCACAGTTTAGGAGTTTCCTGTCAAAATAAGACATTTGGAATATGAAATATATGTCTCACAACGGCTCTTTCAAAAAATGTTAATCTAATAGTTGCAATCTCAGAGAGACATTTAAGCGTAGTCCTCACAGAATTTACACGTGCATTGAATTACGAAGCTTATTACAACACATTTTGCCATTAGCTATCTAATCTATCACTTTTCTGTACCTTTGCACGCTGTAGTTATTGCAAACCCAGATCATATTAATATACAGAAATACAATCTAAAAGCATAAAAGAAGGGCTAACCTGCTGCTGAGGCCCTATGGCAAAACTGAGCCATGCAACCAGTCACGCAGCAGACTAACAGCCTCAGAAAGCGACCAGTGAACATCCCGAATGTGTTCAAGAATTATGCGATAGTTATGAGAAATCTGATTAAATGCAGAAGGTTTAGAGATAGATTCGGAGATGCTGACACACTTCTATAAACCAGATCAGAACATATCAAAAGACCCTTATCGTTTCAGTTTTTGCTTTAGCGGTGCAAACAACATTAGCAAACTCATTTGCAAGTATTCAAATTGCTACACAGTAAACCTGGGGCCTTCAGGGCCTCTGAGGGTCTGGGGCTGTCTATTTTGTTGTCAGAATTTTCTTTGATACTATATATTGATGTCAATGTGTTTACAGTCTATAATTACCTTTCCATATTGGAGTTTTCAATTGTAGCGTCGAGGTTTGCCTCCCCCCCCCCGGGATTCAAATATCGCACCTACCAACAAATGACTCAGCGCATTAATGTTTGCAATTCTATCTCATTTGACATCAGCCCCACTTTTTACTTCACAAGACTAAAAGCCTGTCAGAGCTTTCTTAAGTTATTTCTTACAGCCTCTATTCCAAATTGAAAAGTAGAAATGTGCCAGTCAGTACTATTTGCGTTCTCAGAACTTCTGTTATGATCCCTGCCCTTAAGGGCCGGCCAGAAAAAGGGCATTCATGTTTTCTGAACCCTCCGCATGGAATATAATGAATGACTTGAAACTCAAAGTCTCAGTCTCATTAAATACATTCAAATCCAAAATCAAAGGAGTAGAGGCAACAATCAACTTACAAAATGTCATTACTTTTATTGTAAAATGGTAATTGTAAAGTGTTATTTGCCATCTTGGTTAATAGTGAAAAAACTAGCCGTTGTTAATTTTGGTATTTTTTAACAGTGGATCTCTGTTGCATACTGCAGGGTGATGGGACAGAATAGAAGCAGCCACAGATGCTTCACAAGTGGAAATCCTCATCAAGGTAACAGACATTTTGGTGTTCTCTGTTTTTATGTGGAAAACTAGTCACAGCATGTGCACCATCAAATCACTGGCTCATGGCATGACGCAAAAAGGCTGACTGTTGACCGAATTCTTTTTTTAAAACAGTAAAAGCTTGTTTGGCTGCGCTATAAACCACATTTGCTGTTTCCACAGTAACCATGACTGCTGCCAGATCAACCAGGACTGAAATCTTAAGGATTACAACTCTTAAGCCCCAACAGTATGTGTAGGTACAGTCAAAAGAGACACTGTGGCAGACGGCTCCTCCACCCAATCATGAGAAAACTAGTCAGAAAACAACCGAAAAAAACAAGCAAAATACAGACCATCGGAATATGAATTCCACACATGGTGGCTTTCGTTCCATATTCCATAAGCAACACTCCAAGGACAATAATATCATGTTTTCTTTTACGGCCAATTTGTTAAATTTTACAACGGCTAGAAAATGGAATTCATGATGAGATTTTACCGAATCTCGGCCATTGTAATGATGAAAACTTTACAATTTACAAGTTGATCTTTGCAGACGTATCAAAGGGAAAACGCTCTAATCCACATGCTTTATGATAGCAGGGTGTATGACAGCGCTGGCAGCCGGGGGAGCAGAGGGAGTGGCGGAGATAAAGGATGCAGTCAGTGTTTTTGGCACGAGAAGAGAGCCGTGCTTCAGAGGTCTTCACCGCAAAGGCCAGTGAGGCTGACAGGCTGGTCAATAATCTCAACCACACTGCTTCACTCACTGCCTAATGAGACTAATTAACATGCCATTAAAAGCACGTACGGACGCGTACAC
The DNA here is from genome assembly GCF_904848185.1 of Acanthopagrus latus. NCBI lineage: Eukaryota > Metazoa > Chordata > Actinopteri > Spariformes > Sparidae > Acanthopagrus > Acanthopagrus latus. Next base: position 21,019,413 of record NC_051051.1, on the reverse strand, counting down.
ACACACACACACACACACACACACACACACACACACACACACACACACAAATCCATATGTACGTAAATAACACAAATACACACATGCAGCCACATCAGAACTGTTAGCCTTTCTAGAATCCGCCTGTTTGGCTTGGTTTGTGAGTGTTTTGTGGATTGTGTAAGATAAACAATCTGCCGCACATTCTGTTTGAATATGAGCAGTAATAAGCAGCAGAATGTACGTCCATTTTGCACAATAACTTGACCAGATAAACATGATTTTATGAAGCAAACACACAGTAACCCTTTTCAGTAAGCGACTCATTTCTAGGTCTCGGTCATCAGGAGCCGCTTGAGGCTCTAATTACATTTTTATTGAATTCGGCGCAGCTGTATGACATTTAAAAAGGGGCAGCATAAATACAAAACATGTTCGCAAATGTCCACTGTCCTTTTTTTCACATGAAGTGCCCTTGAGTGGATGCTGCAGGGCTGCAAAGTCTTGTCAAGGGTTTTATTTCACCTTGGCGCTTTACTGAATGCTGGTATTGTAGTTGAGCCTCAACCTCACATGCAACCTGCACACTTGGAGGAGTCTACCCTTGTCACTTGTCACTGCAGCAATCAAAACATGAGTAAAATTGAGAATCAAAGCACAATTTTTAGACTTTGGTGAAAAAACGACCACACTGATGTATAAACCACTTCAACGTTTTTGTTCTGTCTCTGCTTTTTTTTTAGATGTACTACAATAATTTTTGGACTTAGCGAACCCTCTTACTGCATGAAATGTTTTGTAAATATTTATTTCTACTTGACAAATGTTGAAACTTGATTACTAGCTAAATGAATGTCCCCAAATGGAACTTTCGTTCATAGAAATGTTGATCAAGAGTACAAAGAAGTACTTGGAGCATAAAGTTGTCCTGCCGTTGGAGATCTGAACATTTAATAATCATGATGAAATACTCAAAGTTACTGCCGACAAAATACAAACAAAAAACAAAAATGTTCCCCTTGTTCATTATTTGCACGTGCACCACTAGAGATTTCTGTTTGTGCCTAAAAGCAATTTTAAATAAGAGGAAATATGTGAGTGTAACGAGAACAAATCTATTCATATGATGACCAATATTTTGACAAAACAGCTATTTAGTTTGCCAGAACAATATCTACCCACAAAATCCAGCCATGTCCATCTTCCTAGGACTTCCTTGAACAAAGCTCTAAAAACAGCAGGACTGTGACTGTACTGTACTGTACCTCTTGCCCTTTGGCAGACTGACAGTGTTCCAGGTTTAAAGTGCAATGGAGGGGTTTAGAGCCAAGACTCCACTTCATCAAAGCTTCCAGCCTCCTCCTGCCAATAAGACAGCACTTAAACTTGTCTTGTCTTGGGCTTGTCTTTGGGAGCTTCACTGTTAATGCGCCAACCTCCAGGCAGCTTTGGCCTGAGATGTCATATAGACCCTAAAACCAAAGACAGATGATAACTATACACATTTTCAATGAAATCCATCAAACACAATTCCAAAATCATAGTCGCGGGTTAAGGTTCAGGTCTCATACTTGTTACTTCTTGCCGATTTCAGTCAGGTCAGGTTTGATTGGTGCAGCTCTGATCTGGCTTTGGGTTCTCTGTGTCAGATTTGTGCAGAACTCCAGTGTGGCGCCAAAACAAAACACACGTGGCCTGATGCTCTGCCCTCTGCCCTCCTGAATTCTTTGTATGAGCTTAAACTTACATCCCGCGTTGACGAAAACGTGACAGAAAATCTATACGGTCATCACCACTTCTTCTTTTGTTTTTGTTTTAGTGCAAAAGCCTTACAAGGATCTTTTAAAGTTCAAGTGAAGAGAAGCACTGGGGTATGTTTTGCTGAGAGCTACTATTTGCCTCTAAATCTACAGCCAGATACAGCGGATCTCACTGCAGTTCAAACCGAAACCCAAGCTGATTTCTAGACATGTTCAACTGCTCCTTCACAGCGGCTCCCTACAAGTAGGTACGACACGCAGGCAGCTGTGATGTAATATAACACTGAGACACTTCATTAAGTTTATGCTAAACAAACATTACTCTGACAAACATTTAAAGCGGGAGTGAAAGGCAGCCGTCACAATGTACCTATAATATCATGCTGCATAAAAGCGTGATGGATATGAACTTGGATGATTATGAGCGCATTAGCCTTTCTAAGCTGTTTTAAAGCTTACAGGAAGCCCTCAGAGTGTGTAATGTACTGCACACTGGAGCAGGTAGACGGAGAAAGTGACAGATTTAGAGCAAAGAGGAACTCAGTTAGACATAATGTACATTCAACATCCTACTAGCGCCGCGCTTTATAGTTCAGGGTCCATAGATCATCGAGGAACCAGGATGGGATTCAAGCTGTGATTGGCCACACAAACACACCGGGCATGACAATGTATGAGTCTAACACACACAAACAGGTGTAGTGGGAGCTTGCTAGTAAACAGACACTGTGCTTTTAGGAGCATTTTAGCCCCAATGGGTGTCCATCCACGTCCTTAAAAGAGACTTTTTCCCTCCATTTGCATTTCATTTTCCTCTCGAGGGGCTCCATTACGGCTCTGAGTGGCTCCATTTCTTGTTCAGCTTTCTGAACAGGGTGTCCATTAACATAGGTGCCGTGTCTCTCCTCTCGCCCAGAGTCTTTAGGGCTTCATTTTGGCTCGGGTTGTTGTGTCCGTCACTCTGCCATTAAAGGGCTTTTCATATCCTGCTCGCGTCCACCAACTGGGGCTCAGTTTCTTAAAATGGGGTTCCTCATCAGGGGCTGAAAAGAGGGAGGATTGTGCTGAGCTGTGACTCTCCATTCCCACCTCCTTCCCTCCTCAACTCAGCTGCTACATGTACGCTCAACATCTGGCTGCCTTAGTCAGAGTCACTGCTTACAGCCAGAGATTCACATGCCATGCAAAGGCCATTCATTTCAATCATGTGTAAAAATGCTTTGACTGATTTTATGAACTCTTTTATCTGTGCAATAAGAACAGAAAAACAAAAACAAAACAACAACAGTAACGGCAGCTGGTAAAAGAGCTGTTTGGCTGCTTTTTAAAAAAAATGTTATCGGTGCAATAAAAGAAAATCTAAGTGACGGTAGTTGATTCAGAAGTTTCTACTGCAGTAATAAAAAGAATCTGCTTTCTTTAAGTGTCTTTTTACTGCTGTAACAAAGCATGTGTGATCCCTGAACTCTGGCCTGTCAGTACACATAATAAGGGCCTTTAAGCGTGGGAAATGTGAGCACTGGATGGGAATGTGCATCCTTGCAAACTAAATCCTGGGATATCATCAGTGTTCAAGGAGTTATGTGTGATGAAATCGGCTTTTTGGCTACACAAGTGGACTTTGAGGGGAGATGATGTTGTCACGCTCATGTATTATGGTCTATTGAGGCTGATAATGTTGGGTAATTGGCATCTCTACCTTTTCAGTGATGGATTTCTCCCACTGAGGATGTCGAGTGTCTGTGTATAATGGCAGTCCTTACTACTCTTTGCTCGAAATGTTGCCAAAAAAACTTTACTCCTGGTGATTTTTCTGCAAAGCTAAAATAGTCAAACTTTCGTCTCTGCACATGAAACATCATCAGACAAGAAAATGTACCCAGAAATACCACAGTTAAACTGCAAATCCTGAGAGTACTGTAGTAATACTTGAACAAAGGAAATGTAGTCTGGTCTGATGTGTTCCCACTGAAGCTCAGGCTCATGACTCTGCATATCCTTCAAGTATTATGTGATCTGCAGCAGCACTAGATCAAAAAGTCTCCTGGTGTTACAAATTGCTAAGAACATGACTGCATGTGTGTGTGCGGTTGCATGTGTGTGTGTGTGTGTGTGTGTTGGCGAGAACATGCCGGTCTCTTACCATGATGGTAGTGACTACAACTGTGCGGTTTTCCATGCCAGACGTGTCGTTTGGAAGCAGCGGCGAGTCCTGGATCAGAACCAGTTTGTCCTTGTCGTTCCAGTAGCCAATCTACCGGGAAACAAAACATGCATGAGACTGTGTATGTGTTCATGTGTACATGTTCATTAAGTGTAACAACTCGCTCTGCCATCTTCGCGGATTACTCTTGTTGTTGACTCAAACCTGGTGTCTAAAACCAAAATATCTGGGCCTTTCTGGCCCAAATGCAAAGCTCGGTATAAAACAATTGGTTTTATTAATTAGTGAATAGTCCAACAATGATGCCTGTCGAGTCCAATAATGAAAGCTGAAACATAGACTACTTATATTTGAACAATCATTAACATTACAGTCATGAACCTTTTGCTGTGATAACATTTACAATTGTTTCTTTTGTCTAAATTAAGACAAATGTTGTGATAACCACTAGTGATTGGAATATAAAACACTGTTCAGCCTGAATATGGATGAAGTGAAAATCCCATTAAACAATATTTTGAGTAGGTTCAGTTCCAATAACAATCAAAGACTCCAAGGAATTATTTTAATGTGTCTCTGTGCAAATCACGACTTAATTCTCCTAATGATTCACTTGCTTTCTTGAATTACGGGTAAATTCTAAAAATGGAGTGTGTTCGTGTTTTTAAAAAGTATTTTCTGGTTAAACATTCTGATGAAGCGCATGAACTTCTGTTGAAAGCTCTGAACACAGAAAGTAAGTAGACTCAAGATCATCTTATTGAACTACCAGATTCAAGTATCAGAACTGGACCGAAACTAAAAGAAAAGTGGATCGATGCATCTAAATTTAAATCAAAACCTCATCCAATCCTAATGTGATTCCCCCTTAAAACACTAACTTCTAATAATGAATTATTGCAGAGCCTCAGCTGAAACGCCCTCGTGCAAGATTCCAGTTCTAAGCTCTATGTTGTTCTACTTCTTTTTTGTCAAAAGCTATTTCACTGTTGAGCTGATGTTACTGTCATCTTCCAGAAATCCTTCAGGGTCAAACTGACCAACTGGAACTGACAGACATGGTATGTTGTGGTCACAATATCACCATCTTCTGTCTAAGGAACATCGAGAGGACACTCATGGAAGGGCGCTGCTCGGCTAATATGTGATGAGCCAATATCTGCAAATATTCTCACAAGCTGATATATCGCATCTGTCAACAGACCACGGCTTTGACTGCGACCACAAGCAGCTATCAATCAGAAAGAGAGAGAGAGAAAACACTGAGCGAGCAAGCTGGCTGCTGGTTGGCCAGAGGGAACGGAGAGCTGTGATTGGCTGATACCTCCATGTGTGCTGGGGAATCAGGATGATTGAGGAACATGGAAAATGCAGTAGAATTGCTGTGACACACACGCACAAACACAAACACATACACACACACACACACACACACACACACACACACGCACACACACACACACACACACCGTGTCCTGACAGGACCCTGGCTGTGCTGCAGGAAGACAGGCTAAAGCAGCGTTTGATTGATGGGAACTCCTCGCTGCTCCCTCCCTCAGTCGATCCCTCCCCCAGTCCCTCCCTTCTTCCCTCCTCCCCTCTTCCTCCTCCTCCCCTCTACCTTGATTGCTCTCCATTTCATTTTATCCTCTCACCATCACTCTTACAAGTGCTCTATCTCTCTTCCCATTTTACCTGCATTTTCTCAACCGACATCCATCCTTTCATACCAGACCCAGAGAGGCTGGGGCTTTCTTTTTTTTTTTTTACAACCTACTTGACGATAATGGAAAACGCCACACTACATACTGCATCATCCCAGCCTCCAGATACTACACATGACAGCAGTGGGCACATATTTCTGTCCAAAATATACAGTATGACTGACTTTACTGGGACAAATATTCATCCAAAACACAAAATGAAAGCAGTGTGGTGTGATGTTTTACCCGTCGGGGTCCATTATTCTTCAGTTCAAACACGTCCATTGTGTAGTTGACCCTGCGGCCATAGTGGTCAAACTGGACATTACCTGTTAATCCCTGCAACCGGACCTGCACACAGAGGAGGAACACAAAACAAACACAATGATATAACAGCAGCAAACAGTATTTATTAACTCCACAGAACTGTTGAAGGACAGATTCAGCATCTCAAGGTCCATTCAGGTCAATTTCCTTCACAAGTTTGTAATAAACCAGATTTTATGAAGATGTTTAACAGTGATGAAAGCAAATCAAAACAAGTTAAAGGAATTCATGCGCATAGAATTCAAGAACAGTAATCTGAACACTGAGTAAAGCCAAGTTCAAAATTCTTTTTCGATTTTGTTGAGAACTTGAGAATATAGATAGGGTTGAAATTGGCAGGTTTGGTGTATGTAAGTGCTATTGAAGTAAAGAATTCTGGCTCAGAGTGTGAAAAGACAATATCTAAAGTTATTAATTGTAAATCAGACCATAAGACAAGACGTAAGACAACAGGGGAAAAAACTTAAACTAAACTATCGGCTCAAGCCAGGTTCAAAATTCTTGTTTCATTTTGTTGGCAAACTAGAGTCAAAGGTTTTTAGGGAACCTAAAAGAGGGAATTTCAGATATTTCTTTTGATCACTCGACAAATTAGAAAATAATGTCAACAGCAATATAAAACCTTTTTTAAAGTTTTTACTATGTTTTCAAAAATACAATAGTCTATAGATAAGGCTATGAATGATGTATGAACAAACTCCTCTGTACAAACCTTCAGAATGTAGATAGGAATACATCTGATAAGTTTGGTGTATGAGTTACTGAAGTAAAGATGTATGTCAAAGTGTCAGAAAAAGAAAAATGTATGCAAAAAAATTGACAAAAAACACTTGACAAAAAAATCAATTATTAGATATAATGACATCTAGTTGATTGCTTACGTTAAGAAAATGTTTTATGGCATTTTTTGATTAATTATCTAATTAAAAGTACAATTTAATTAACTGTCCAGAGGAGAAATCTCAACTGAAGAAATGTGTATTTTGGATGTTTTTCTTTCCACCAGTCTGAAAGTAGACAAGTTATGAAAGTAAAATAGCACAAAATCTCAAACTTGACCACTCCATGAAACCTGTAGTGTCTGGCCTTACATTGGGAAGATGTTTTTTATTCCCACTGTGCCAAACCTGCATCGAACCGTGACTCCTAAACCTGGTTAGAACTGAACCATGACTTCTTCCTGCACCCTTCATTCGTCTTTCATTCCCCCTGTTCCTCTCTCCCTCTCACCTGTTTGAGAGTGCGTTCCATGTCGATGCCTTGGTTCCACGGAGCGGCAGGGTTGGCGAGGCAGTCGCCAGCGTTCCCCCGTCTGGAGATGTCCACCTTCTGCCTGCGCAGGTTCCTGAACGCCTCGGCCATCACCATCACCCCGTCGTACGTCAGCGCTGAGGTGTACTGGGAGACAAGAGGAGGTGATCAGAGATATGTGATACACACTGTATGGGCTCCGGTTTTGTCTGCTGGTTTTTTTCAGTTAGTTAAAGAAACTTTGAGGAAAAGTTCAGCCATAAATGATTATTCTTTCATATCCTACTAAGTGCCAATAGAAAGTCTGGTGAAGTTTCATGCTCCACAAAACATTGCTTGAGACTTACAACAACTGAAAATTGCTGAAACTGAAATTGTAAATGAAACTACCAGAGAAAAACATAAAATGGCTCCATACAGCTTGTCCAGTGTATTCCAAGTCTCCAGAAACCTTGACATCCAAGACTGGCTTGAAACGTTGTTATTTACTCGCTTGACGCCAGGCAACTTTTCTTTTAACACTGCATAAAAAGACTGCAGAAGGTTCAACTCTGGCCTGTTAGACTCATTAAAAGGAAATGAAAGCCAGTGTGGACACACAATTTGATTTGTAAATTACAGTCTTTGTACGCTGGAGGCCACCCTGCTGTTCTGCCTGTTTTTTATGTGCTGGAGGATGCACACACACCGGGACAAGGTATGAGGCCAATTAAATGCTGATTAAGCTGGACAGGCAGAATGTTCCGCAGTATTTGCTGGTCAGATCTTCTTTAAAATAATATGTGTGTGCTGCCTGAGAGAGTTTCTCTGCAGGGCCAGGCAGTACCTCCTAACGGCCCGGCTGTTGCGGCGAGGCAGCAGTTCTTACTCTGCTCATTATTTTCTGGAAATGGAGAGTAGCAGAGGGAGCGATGGGGAGAGCTTATTCCCCACAGTGCACGCCTCCCAATTTCCCCTAATCTATCTTTGACCTGAAGACTCCATGTTGGCTCTGATTATTTGCGTCTACAGAAATCACTCCCTCCGTCATGAGTCGTACATTTCCCTGAGACTTACCTCTGGCGCCGCAGAAAACTAATTGTGTGAATGACGAAGAGGCAGGAAGATGGAGAGCGAGCACCAGGGAGAAAGGAAGGGAAAAGGCGAGTGTTTTGTCCAGCCGGGTAGCAGTCTGGCATTAATTATCCCGGCTAGCAGGAGTTCATTAACTTTGCCTCCGGCCGGGGGTGGCTCCTATTCATTAGCCCACTGCTCACTGTGACATTATGGCTCTCTACGGAGACTGCTGCACTCTATCCCCCTGTTACTCTTTGATGAGCTGCCCAAAGTAACACACACATTTACACACAAACAGAAGAGGTGTGGGATATTATAATCCGGAACATCCTCACTGCTCAAAACTGCCCAAGACATGAACATAACCAGGGGAAAGGAGGGACGGCGTTGGATCTATTATTTCCAAACAGTGTCAGTTTGCTTACTGCTGACACCTTCATCAAAAAAAACTGTGTGTAGAATTCTAGCAAAAGCATTAATCTCGTCAGTTGAGCTTCAACGATTGATCAATTAATTGTCATCCATTTTGATAACTGAGTAATCATTTCTAGTAATGACTCAAAATGATTTGATTCCAACTACTTAAATGTTTTTGTGGTTTCTTGATTCCTCTATGAAAGTAAACTGAATATCTTATGTTTAAAGGACATCATCTTGGGCTTTGGGAAACACTGATCATGACATCTTTCAGCTTTTTCTGCCATTGTGTAAACCAACTAATCACTTAATCAAGAAAATGAGCGACAGTTGACAATGAAAATAATTGTTTGATAGAGCCCTAGTTGTCAGGAAGTATCTTGATAATCGGACTTAATCTCAGCTTTGTTTCAACTGACGAATAAAGTGCCCAGCTAGCCAAGCACAATGCCAGACACACCGGCTACCTATTGGCTAGTAACATTATCTTTAACACTAGCGCCCTGACTGTTCACCCCTGGCTAGGAACAGCTTTCTGAGCTGATTGAAATAAGTTCGTCATTACATGATTATTTGGGTCTAAAGCCTTTCCCAGCTCACTCTTTTCCTTCTTTTCTTTTCTGGAAACACAATTTATGAGGAGTTTGTGCATTGGGAAGGAGATTTATTTCAACATTAGCTAGTGGTTAGTTCAGATCAGTGATAATATTCTTATGTTATCTGGACAGTTGCCCATGGTGCAGGATTTTTTTTCAGGCCACATTTTACTGAAGCAGCAATAGAGAGAAATATTTGCATTTGAGTTATACTGCGTATGCTGGTTGAAAATAAACTGTGGTTATCACTGCATATATTTAGAATGAACAGGATCATTGCTCCCAAGCACCTGGGCACCAGAAATATTTCCCTTTTCCTTATGAGCCTCCCTTGGTCCAAGAGTATCCAACAACACTTTCCTTGACCAACCAACTCCATCTCCTGTATTTGTAGACTCATTAACACGAATGCCTATTCATTTCAGGAGTACATGCAAAGATCCTTGACCAGATGTCGAGGTAACATGTGCATATACAGCTCATATGTTGACACCACAGCTCTCCTTGTCATATCAAAGCTTGCTGTCATCCACAGAGGAATCTCTCATTAGTTCACCACCTGCAGATTCCTGGAACTTTGAAACACGAGGCATCACATTTGTCTTTGCAAAGTGAGTAAACATGCCAGAACAAGGCCCAACTCACCCGGTGGTGTTAATATATTAGAAGAAAGAAGAAGGGCCGACTGTGACTCAGGCTGTGGACAAACTTAATGGGGAGCAGAGTAATTTAGTCTGAGTGGATTTCCAGGAGAGAGAGCAATTTATCAAGAAATGGAGTGGGGACAAACACACGCACATACACACACACACGCTTGCATGCAAACACACACACGCACGCACGCACACGCACACACGCACATTATATCATGTGATATCGCCCTGTGGTGTAAACTTTTAATTTGAACCACCCCAATCCATCAGACACACACACACACACACACAAACACACACTCGGCTTGACTCACACCGTTTCCACTCCAATGCATCTGGTTTTTAAAATAGAAATCTTAGTTGGATACAGATTTGCTGGGGGGGGGGGGGGGGGTAAAGAGGTTTGCTGGCCACGGTGGCGTGATGCCTTCTTGCCCCAGTGCCATTTTCAATCTGTGTGCCTGAAAAGAATGTAAAGTGGGTCAGTCTGTCACATCACTACATATGACAGCGGTGGTCGAAGCGGAGCAGATTGCTGCTGCTGCTGCTGCTGCTGCTGCTGCTGCTGCTGATGCCTGTTATTTGCGTGCATGTATTTGTTTTATCAAAGGCTGCTATTTATTAGTTTTGGCATCAAAAAAGTCATTTACTCTCCTACATTTACTTGAGTTACCATTGACTTTACAGATTCAGATTTAGCATAAACAAAACAAAAAATAAACGAATGAAACAGAGTGCAATGTTAAACATTAAATCAGTGTTTTTACATAAAAAAGGTAGTACAAACAAGTTCCACCTAAACCAGCTGCTTACAATCTGATAAGTCGAGGCAGTTTTTCATGCACTTCTGTCTCAGTGTGCTGCTGCTGCTCCTGTGTGCACACTTTGCAAACATGCTGATATACACTGTACACTTTTCATCTTATCTGGCACTGTCCTCGCTCGTTTTATCTTTCTTTGCTTTATCTGCTATTTTTTTTCGCTGTTTCAACAGCCGATTTACCCCGGAGAAACCACGAAAGAACTGTGCTTTTGCACATTTTAGCCCAGTGACGACAAATAGCATGCAATTTACATGACTGCCCATTCTTCTTCTTCTTCAGTTTTTGGCACATTTTTCTCCCTCCAGGTAGCTGTTGGTTTCAGTCCATTTCACAACAATTTGAACATTAAATTGCAGCGACTTTGGGACCGATATTAAAGCTCACATTTGAGAATTGACTACACCAACTTTAGGGGCTATAATCACTTGATTAAAAAGAAAAAATGTTTGAATGGCTTTGCCGACATCTCTGAATCCACCACTCCATCGTGGTCGTAGAAAATGGAAATACTGAAATACTTGAGAAAATTGTAGTTAGTTACATTCCACCACTGTTTTTTCTTGGCTTTGCTTTTTTGTTTGATTTTTACTGCACGTGTATATGGGTTCCAATTATCAGTTATCGATCTCCTTGTTTACGAATAATTATTATCGGCCCTGAATATAACCGTATCGGTCGAGCCCTAATACATACCTTGGGTGGGGCATCCGAGCCAGGGTACTCCCTTTGATCGAGCTTGTTCCAGCGCTGCATCAGTTTGATTACCATGGGGTTGCTGAAGTCAACCAGCTGGAAGCCTGTAACGTTGGCTCCGCCGTGCATGAAGCGCTCCAGGTTGATGTCCTTAAAACCCTTCATGGGCAACAAGGACAAAGAGCGGTCATGGGCTGAGTCCAGTGATGGCAGAAAGACACAGTGCAATCAAAAAAATACTCTTTTGACAGCGGTTGTGGGTTTTGAGAATGACTGATGATGAACTACAGCAGATATGCTTTAATTAGGCCATAATTAATGAGCTAATTAAGAGCAGGTGAAAAATGAGTCGGTGCTCTTAAGCACTGATCCAGGACCATCATGTTCCTTGTAGGCGGTCAGAGGAAGCTGAACATTACATCAGTCTGTGTCAGACCTTAATAGCTCCCATACTTATGAGTTCAGGTCCCTGATCCTGATAATAATATTTCTGACAACAATTCTTAAAGGATAGATGCACATTTTTCCAAGACCATCTTGTTTCAAAACCAACATGCTCATAAACACACCGTCTAGAAATGTATATACAGTATCTAAAGCTAGAGAAAAAAATAGGACCCTCGGAACTTATGACCCAGGGAAATCACATATGTAGAGCTTGGGAACATAGCAGACATTGTCGTGTCCCCAGTACCTGTCACATAAATATGGGGAACATAGGATCCTGGGATAATAGGACCTTGGAAACATAGAACCCTGGGAGGGAACATATGGGGAATATAAGTGCTTGGAAAATAGGACCCTGCAAACTTATGACCCTGGGGACGTAGGACTATAGGAACATAAGTCCCTGAGAACTTAGGATAACCACCCACTGTCCATTCTGGCCTTGAAGAAATCAATTTGTTAGACGATTCCAAATGGGACTGGGGACAAATCACTATGAATGAAGTTAAGCAAATATCTTCCCAGTGTTTTTGTGCAGATTTTCCATATGGGTCATGATTTTGGTCCAGTATTAGTGAAAACATATGGTTAAAATGTGCATCCACAATGTGTCCTGTATGGCATCTGCTCTCACAGCCAGTGCTTTAAAGACACTGAGACAGAGCCTATGCAATTCCATACCTCAACACTGTTTGAACGACTGGACTGAAACAACAGCGAGGTGGGAGCAAGGATGGGGAAGGATGAGAGGAAAGGCAGAAGCAAACATGGGAAACAAAGAAACCATCTCTCACCAGGTTGGCCATGATGTAATGGTAGCCTTTGACATGTTTCCCGACACTGACAATCTGTGAGGAGGCGGAGCACAGCTCAACGTTAATCGGACTGGATAACAGCGTAGCAAACGTTAATTACATTAAACGATGCATGTGACAGGCGAGTGTGTGTGTCTTGACACTGTGGGACCGTCAGGTTTAATCCATAGAAGATCGGACGTCCAAACAAATAAACAGTCATGTCAGTATCTCGTGGAAGAAGTGAACACTTCACGCTTTCAAAGACAATGCCTCTCGACACAACACACACACACATACACATACATACACATGCACGCACTTATAAGCACAAAGCTGCATCTTGGTGATAAAAACTGATTTTGAAGGCTGACATCTGCTGGGAAGTCCCACTGGACATGCATTTAATAAGCGCATGAATTAGGCTTAAAAAGCGCTTTAAGTCTGTTTAAAAAAAGCTTTGATTGATCAATTCAGCGCCACTTCTGTCAAGACCTGAGCCTCAGGTGGTAAAACTCCACTGTTGGTGAACTCCCACAGCTGCTTTATGCAAGATTAAGTATAAAAATACATCTATTATATCAATCTGAATCACGACATGGAGCTGTAGGAGAGATTAGTGCGCAATCCACTGAGAGGTTAGAGGGAAGTCAGTTTGCTCATTTTAGAGGAACCGTTCACCCGATCCTTTTTACAGGGACTTTTCCTTCAGCTGAAAGTAGTTACAGTCAAAAATATTCACAGTGAGCTCTGTGGATGAGGCAATATATAAATATACATATATTTTTTCTAATTAAAAAAACAAACTGAAAATAAAAAAGAGAGTTTTAAAAGAGAAAGAAACGTTACAAGATCTAATTTTCATAGTTACGGCGGTGCAAAGGAAATAAATGCTGGCTGGTTTGACAAAAATGAGCACCCTGTGTGTAGTGTGCTGACATATTAGGGGTGTCATGAAATCAAAAATGGATCTAAACGAACATTTGATTGCACTATCAAAATCAAATGCAGGATTAGCAAATCCATCAGCTTTTTTTTCCTCCTCTTGACACCTGCCTTCTTTCATGGTCCAGCATGTGTATGAAGAAAAAATTTGCAGTGTGCATGTGTGTGTGTTGCCATTTGTCTTTCTGCCATGTAGTGGCTTCTTTTTGTGTTCACCAGCCCCAATTAACTGCTGAAATATCATCATAATAAGACTGTTTTTTTCCCCTTAAAAATAAACACTTGACACAATTTAGCATATCTTTTCAAAATAGAATTTGGGGCATATAACCAAAAACACAGTAATTAAATGGCCACTCTTGTATGTCTACAGACTTCAACATTGGTTGTTTTTATATATAAATCCCCCCATGGACTGGTTCCTTCTTATCGTGTGTATGTACACGTGTCTGAACCAAATCAATATGGCCTGCGCGCTCACAATATTCTGTAGATGCTGTTCCCCAGAGTTAAAACAGAATTAGAGAGAAAAGCTTTTAAATACACTGAATAATCTACGCAGGGACATGAAATTGTCAGATTGATTACCATGGGGGAAACAGGGTCAATTCTGGAAGACCCTGAGAATCGTAGTCTTGGTCAATGTGATTCATTTGTAAAGCGATGGATTTTTGTCATTCACAGCCAGACAATAGTAACGTGCAGTACATGTTCCTAACGCCTGCATTCACATTGTTACAGAATACGCCACAGTGCCCATGCGATACTAGGCACAAATAAAGGAAGATGAGTTTTCTGTTCTCTCACTGGCTGCAACACTGATGGATTTTTTAACTTACCCTGGCACAGGAGCTTTAATTAATAACCTTTGGGAGCAAGAAGAGACGCTCGCACTCACTTCTCACAGTGAATCACCTACTTCTCATATCAATTTCCTCATTTATCAGGTAGAAAATGCTGCTAATGATGTCATGTCGAACAGTGAACAAGTCCAGAGTGATGAGACGAAAGGTTGGGACGCATTTCATTCATATTTGCTCTGTATGTGAGTGTTTTGCTGGATATTTCCACAATAACATACAATAACATTATGTATTATAAGAACTGAAATCTCAGGACTGTTTGAGGGGTTTTGTTTTGTCTTTTCTTTACGCCTCCATTACATTTAAGAGTTTCATAGTTTATCAGGCAGTTTTTTTTGTGCCTAGATTATAATTAAGTGACATATTTATTATGGTGCTCTTTAAAAAGCAGAACAAAACATGCGCGTTGTACTTAACCCCGCACCGCTGCAGCCTTTAAGTTAATGCGATGACATTTACCGTAGACACGTGCCATGTTGGAAATGTTGATCCGACCGCCGTGACTTTAAAAGTAAAAGTGGCTTTTTTTCACCAACACATTTGCATGACAAGGTGCGGGTCTCAAAGGGGCTTCGCAACATCTGTCATTGACATTTACTTAAACACCCCTTGGACTGTAATTCTTTGAAAAACTCAAAAAACTTTGAGCTCCCAGGAGTTTTCATTCCCTTTTTCGTTTTGCAGCTATGATACATTTTCTTGCAAATTAGCCGCCAGCAAATTGTTTTCCCATCCGTAAATAAAACCGGTTTGCATTAAGAGATTTGATGCTATGACATTCAAAGCAACATCTGGTTGCTGGTTGATATGTATTGACTTTGCTGTTAATAAGCAGCTAATGAGGCCCCATTATGTATTCAAGTCCTTGTCCTGGATCAGGAGAATTTGGCGAGTTGTAAATACCAACACAGTGGCAGTTGGCACAAAGACAAGCTAAAATAGATGTTTATGTCTTTGGCAGAAACTCTGGCCACCGCGGCACAAAATGTTAGTTTGCTGTATCTATTTTTGAGATGAACTGTGCACTGATATTAAGATAGGATGGAGCAGGAAGTCTTTCTGCACTTTCTCTCTCTCTTGCACATCTGCAAAGTAAATTGTTAGTACTATGACAGATGTCAGAGTGGAGATTTCCTGAATAATTAAACAATTACAGAGACACCAGTTGCCCCAGGGAAAGGAGGGAAGAAGAGGAGAAGGAGGAAAGTAAACATCATATTCTGAGTGTGTTTTTGCCAAATAACACCACCAGAGATCAGAACAGACTGTTTTCAAGTTTGAGAGTTTCTAATTAGCACAAACATACACAAAAAAAAAACAGAGGGAAACAAACATTGAGCGAGTTTGTAAAGTAACTTCTCTTCTGTGTAGAGATTTAGTTTCTGGGATCAGTTCATTACATTTCAGAGAATGGAAAATAAATGAACAATTAGAATGACTTTACTAATCTTACTGTTAATAAATATAAAGACTTTTGGATTGAAAGGTAAAGAAAAATGTCTCGTTACTTTCGTCGTTCTCCTAAGAACAAATATTCTCTTCATTATCACTCAGCGTAGTCTTTATTAAAAAATGTTGTTAAAGGATATTTCTGCTCTGTTAAAGCCTGAGCCATTTCTGTCAGTTAATTCTGTACTCACTAATTTCATCAGTGAGATCTTGAAAACACAGTGATTCTGCCATCATTTGAAACAAAAAAACACCAGACAACTAAATTGAGGCATGGCCTGATTATGTAAAGTAAAGTGAGTGTAGCAGGTCAGTCAAACCAAGTTTGGCTCTTAACTACACAGATGCACAAGGAGAGCTGGATATGATATAAGATGTCAGCATGGTGCTTATTCCTTCCAGAGCTCGACAAACAGCTGTGTTTTCCCTGCAGATTATACGAGAGACATTTTGTAAAACGTGTCAGGAGACCTCAGACTGCAAAGACAGAAGGAAGTATTCTCTGTGTATTGTACATTTTCATTAAAATGTAATATTTATGAATGGGCCAAACATGCCTGACCCAGCACCGCCAACAACAAAAGAGCAGCTGTGCAAAATAAATTCTTATGTGCAAAATAAGCACATAAATTCCTCAAGTTTGTGACAGTTGGTGACCTAGTGTGATGTCACAAAGTCATAGAATTAAAGGCCGGATTGGGACTGATGAGGCATTTGAGGAGCACTGTTTCCTGTGGGAGACAGGAGCTTCTGTTTTTAACTTTCAAGATCCTTTGCATGCATGAAAAACAATATAAAACACTGAAGGAGAGGGAAAAAATAAAGAAGAATAATAGGCCTCCTTTTAACTGACAGTTTGGGTAATAATTTGACTACTCATCTTTGTTTTCCCCTCCAAAAAGGTTTGCCTAACCTCAGAGTTTGTTTACATCCCCTGTGATCATCCATCTGCTTATGTTTCTTGTTGCATTAGAGTTTATTTTTGTGATGTTCCCAAATCCCCACATCTAGGCAATTAACTTGGAGAGTGTAATGTTATTTCAACCAACAGTACTGAAGGCCATAGGTACACATTAGAATAATCTGTAGTATTCCCTTAATACTATACTATCTATGTCCTTTAGCAGCAATACTAAAAATGTTCTATCTACTTTTCTAAACTGTCTGTACTATATGGAACAATCAGTTAGCATTGTGGCAAACCAATGTGGCAAATAAAACAGCAGGTCAGCCAGCATAAGTCATCTTTGCCTAAATGTCTCTGTCTGAAACTACAGTCCACCAGGCACTGTGTCAGTTGTCTCTCAAAACTTTCCTGTGTGATTGAGATTTCATTAGCTGTTATTAGAGAAAAGTCTGCAGAATCATCTGTGTTCAGCACTACGTGTGCTTTGAAGGTGATTTCATTTCATTTTGTAGCCTCATTCACACTCTGGGTGATGTTACTCTTCCTTATTGGAAAGCGAAATTCTGTTAAAGCCGAATCCACAGGCTTGAATGTCAACACTAAGACCAGTAAATGAGGCTGGACTTTTTGTCAAAAGGTATGTGCTTCAATTCACTGTGACTGCTGCTTTCTGAAGCTCCAAAAGTTAAAATATACAGTGTTACATGGGCAATACCTAATGTCCTTCAGCAGCTAATGTAGATTTCAATGTCCGCCTCAGGTATAAAGAAGCTTGGATGCTTCTTTTGAACAGCAAATATAAAGAGACACACACACAAAAAAATCAACCTTAATGCTGATGTCATGGTGGCATCACCTGTTCCAGCATGTTCTGCAGTCTCTCTGCCTCAAGGTCGATCACAAACTTCTTCTCCTGTCTCCGGTCCAGATCCTCCAGCAGTCGTCTGTAATTGGCATCATTGAAGTTTTCGACGCAGATGGCACTGACCTGCCAGTTGTTCTGTCCTGCCTTCTCCATGATGGCCTGCAGGATGGCGTATCCTGATGCAGTCGGACACACACGACAAGACACGTCAATGTCGGGGGAAAGAACATACGGGGTTCAGTTTAATTCAACGCAAAATGGTGGACAGATTCACTGAAATTGTAAGAAACCAATCCATTTTCTTTCCAGACTTTTTTTTTTTTTTTTTTTACTGAAATGCAGCTGAAATGTATTGATTACTTAAGTTAAGAACAGCCAATACCCTGAAGTTATAGGCTTACATTGGAAAATTCTGCACTTAGTTAGCTTAAAGTTAGCTTGTCAGATATCTCACAAATAAAAGGGGACAGATGTAATTACAAAAAAGGAATAAAAGGTAGTTTTTGCATGGATTCCTCTCCAGTTGCAGTTCCATCCACCCACTGTCTGTAACTGCCTCATCCCTTTTATGGGGACGCAGGTATTCTGCCGGAGCCAATCCCAGCTCCGATCACTAGCTGACCTGCTCTACCCACTGAGCTACAGCTGCCTCCAGCTGCAGTTGAATATTCACACTTACAAATGTGTGTAAGTGTATTTCTTTAAGGTTCCTGTGAGTTTTCATTCACCAACATTTGTAATGAAGTTAGATGATTAGATGACAAAACCAGAAGTGCATACCTCCGCTCAGGCCCAACAGCTTTTTTTTCAATCAAGTCTAATCTAATATTAAATTCAACACATTTCAATTTGTTGGATCAGAATTTTTATTAAGATCTGCATCAAGTTCCCTCATAGATGCAAGCCGACATATTTTTTCATCAAGATCCATGCATCATTCCCAGAGAAATTACCAGAAATGTGGAAAAATAAAGAAAAACATCCCAGAACGTTAAAGAAAGTGAAAAGAAATTCTTGGAAATGTGTCTTTTTACGGATCATCACTAGAGGTTAATGGGGTCTATTCTGGGGCTGAGAGCCATTCTCCATCCAAATTTCACGGAAATCCTTCTAGTAGTTTTTGTGCAATCCTGCTGACAAAGCAACCATCCAAAAAACGGACGTTGTGAATTGCTGTTTCTTGCTATCACCACCTACTGTACATCACTGGAACTGCACACAACCAACAGTGTGTAGTGTATCTTATGTCACTAGCAGGCCAATGCACTCTCATCTCATACATCCTTGTGTTAGTCTGTATGCAAGTTGAATGACACAACAAAATGGCAGCCCATTGTTAAAACAAAGCTTCGCTTTGAAAATTCAATAAGTATCCTTTTGTGTACTTTTAACATCATGAGATTTTATATTTTCATAATCTTCTGAAGAATTACTGAACTTGTGTTAATAAAAAGTGTTACATGTATCCCGTAAGTGCCAGTGTGTTTATTTGGATTCAGATCTGGATCCAGGTTTAACTTTTCTGAACATTTGCTATTGTCACCAGACCACTAAGTGCCCCCAGAATGTTTTTTTAAGTTGCCAGTGTTGCAGCTTCTGATTACATTTACTGATGAAACTGACTCCTATACTTCCTGGCTGAACTGTGGCACAGTAGGCCATCTGAGGTAACAAACCATATTGCTCATAAGTGGCTTGAGTGGCAAACTGGCTTTCGTTGACACAACATCTTTGGCAAAGCAACCTCTTTCCCATCCAGAAGGAACCTCACCGAAACAAACTTATCAGAGGCTTTTATCCTTTTCCAGCCAGATCCTGGCTTTTGGTCCAGTTGGGGGAAACAGGCTCGGATGTAGCGTTACACCCTGGATGATGCGGGGGAAGACCCTCGCTGTCAGGATTGTGTATAAAGAAGACGAGTGTCAGAGAGAAAACTAGGGAGCTGTGAGGGCGGCTGTTCTCCAGCAGGAACAGATGTCCCCCTTAAACGGCCCCTCCTGGTGGCCATCACAATCTGGCAACCCGTCTCCCTTTGCTCCCAATTAGTGGATTAACCTGTGCTCTGGCAACCCGGCTCCCTCTCCACCTCCTCTATCCCCTCCCCGGCCCCTACTGCTCCCCATTAGAGGGATGTCGGTGCCAGGAGGGACTGCTGGTTGAGGCGACTCACAAATGGATGCGTGCTCACACATGCATGTATCATACTGTCCTCAGCAACCCTAACCCAGCAAGTTCATGACATTTTGCACAAAGAATTAGAACTGGTGAGAAGCCAAATGGGGATGCGATCATTGTTCATTTTGTCAACAGAAGAAAAATGGGTTACATATTACAAAAGCTCGAAAGAACAAAGAAATTCAAAATCGGCTTTGCTGAAGTACTGAACTGTACAAGATGCGGTACCAGAGCGGAACTCTTGGGATGGACACTTTCGCAGAAAATTTGAGACATGAGAGGAAACAGATGGGTATCAAAAGTCCCACTGGACCCAAGTCATTACAGTTCAGGGTCGGCAATAGGGTGAAAATTCTTGAAGACTATTATCTGCTTATATTTGACATAGGTTTTTGTGTTGTTATGCCTAACAATTACTGCATGTCATTCCACTTGTAAACCTGTGCAATGACACTGTACGTACAAAAGGATTTCACTTTTTAACCAACTTTAACAAGAAATAGGACCAGGCAACTCATCCTCAATCCAGTGACTCCCAAACCAACATATATCAGCGCTCCTAAAAAATAGCATGGGCAAACTTCTTACTGGACCTCCATTATACACTGTTTGGTTAGGTTTAGGCAAGAAAACTACTAGGTTATGTTGAGGTAAGCATTGTGGTTTGGGCTAAAATAACTACATAACTTCTATAACTTCAGTTACAAACATACCTACGATATGTAAACAACTTATTTTAAGACAACTCGTCGTTGACTTCTGGTTTTACACGGGATTGGCCTTGTCCAGTTTTAAAGAATGGTTTCATGCTCTTTCACCTGCAAATAACAGAAACAATGCAGAGTGTTTTGTGCTGTTATTAGCTGTTAATAATCTTTAACTACAGAAAAGACAGTGGCAGAATCAACCTGCCATTGTTAGGTGCGATTAATTCTGCCTGAATTCATGTTTGCACTCTTTGCTGAATGATCGCTTGCGAGCTGGGAACTCTCGGATTAGCTTGCTATTGATAATGCCAACGCAGCTCGTCTTCGCAGTCACACGACCTTTGTCTCATGGTGGTTCCTTGGCATCTTAAGCAACATGCTAACGGTGGTATAG
Organism: Acanthopagrus latus; assembly: GCF_904848185.1. Taxonomy (NCBI): domain Eukaryota; kingdom Metazoa; phylum Chordata; class Actinopteri; order Spariformes; family Sparidae; genus Acanthopagrus; species Acanthopagrus latus. The sequence goes on along the minus strand of NC_051051.1, from coordinate 20,998,444 downwards.
CAACATGCTGACATGCTGATGTTCATCAGGTTTAATGTATACCACGATTATCATCTCAGCTTAGTATGTTTGCATGCACTATTTTTTGATGAAAACAAAAGACAGCTGAACAGTGAGAACCTTTACTGAGATCATCCTGTAGGGACCAAAGCCATCTGTACTAAATCAAATGGCAATCCATGTAATAGGCATTTATCAGTCATATACTTTTTACCCATTTCAGCCATTTTATGTGTTATTTTCATCTTTGAACAAGCTGTGGTGTCCATCTGTGTGTTGCACTTTAGGTGTGAAGTTGTTAAGCAGCAGAACTGTCTGTCAATTGATCAATCTTGAGTCCGTGCTCACACAGTAAATCTGTTTTTTTCTCCGCGGAGGAAAACCCAAAACAGTAAAATGACTGAGGCTGCTTTGAAGACACTCAAAGTCTCCAGTTCCCCTGCTGTGAACATGTTTTATTTTCCTAACTTAACATTTACTTTGTGGAATTTGTGTCAATATGCCCAGGGATTGCAGGCGGATGGTGGCTGGTGGCAAAATCTGATTCAAAGTGTCTCCTGTTATTGCTTGAAATGACGGTTTTTGTGCATGCTCCCTGACAAATAAACATAATACAAAGGACAGAGTCTGTGTAGGCCACAGTCTAACAGGCTAAAAATGACTCCCTTTGGTAGCTGCAGCTACTTTGCTGCTATTGACTGTATTGACTGAAGCTGTTTCTACTACAAATGAGCAGCTGTTTGGCTCACTGTTAGTGGGCTGTGGTGTGAAACCATAGTTATGTTTTTACATAGGTGTCTACATTAATATCTTTTTTGGTTTAATGTATGGTCGATGTTTTTTGTGGGCAGAGGTGTCTTGAAGTTTGATAGTTTGATGTCTATCCTTCATTGTAAATAAAATTAAGCGGTGCAATTGTCCTAATTGTCCTAATTGTCCTTTATGCTTTGAATTATCAACAGTATGATGGCAGAGGAGCATCTTTTCAATTTCATTACTTTTGTATCTTGTATGCTACAATTGACCATGCTAAGCTCTGTCTAATGTATCTGTTACTATGCCTGTCAAACTCCCATGGCACATACACAATAAACAGTAATATTGGTGGAATATTAACAGATTTTATCAGCAATAGTTGCCAGCAAACATAAGCTAGTACCTACACTATAACCCCTAAGTTCCTTTTTTTATGTTAAAATCAATTAGCTGAGACTACAATATACGATTTAGTGACAAAAGACTTGTGTATGATGCCACTACACGCAAGCAAGAGTTCATAAAAATTAAATTAAATTAAATTAAATTAAATCCGTTTGTTTGATGATAGTTTCTGAATGGTAAGAATTAACATGTACTTTAAAACTCTAAAACTCTAAAGCCATGCTAGCAGCTCTTAAAGGCAAAGACCTCTAAAACCTTCGATAATAAGGATCACCAGAAGCACAGAGCCCACCGAAGCTGGTCCGCTTCAACCTGCTGTGTGTCTTTATCCTTTCACCTAATGGACCTGACAAAGGGGAACCTGACTGCACAGAATGTAATCGATGCAGAGAAACAAACTGAATAAAGGCCGAAAGTAAAGTAAACCTCCATTCAAAGTACAACACGGTAGGCCTTCTTTCTGATCCAAAGAAAGAAAGAAAGAAAGAAAGAAAGAAAGTCATTCTTCTCTCAACCTCAGAGTGTCTGGAAGACACAAGAAAAAATAAATAAACACAAAACAACGCAGGCTCCAGCAAACGGAAGAAGGAAATCTCATTACTAAAATGTGAAAAATGTAGCAAAAAGCAATAAAAATGGTCATCAAAAGACTAAAACTAATATCAAACTGAAGAGTCAAGATGCACTCTGTTACTTCTACCTCACCGGATACAAATCAGGCAGCTGGAGTGAGTTGCTTGTACGTGATGCAACAATACGGTATCCCATCACGTCCTATTGTGCCGCATGGTGCACACAGCGCGTGCACAGCAAAGCACAGTGGCGGCAGTCGAGCCAAGTAAAGCGTGCAAAGGGCCAGCTGATTACCAGCTGATAAATGTGTAGCCCTGGGGCTGTATGTGGAGCAGCAGCCAGCCGCAATCAGCATCAGCGTCAAAGACACAGCCACGGGCGAGTGTGCAGACTGACGCCGGAGCATGTTGCGCTGATTGGAGCGGAGCTGGACACTAGATGGAAGCAGCTGCCGCATGTGGAGATGAGAGCAAGCGCACATCTGGGTTTATGTGTGTGATTTCTCCCTCTTCCCTCCCCGCTGTCCCGACCATACCCGGTATTATGCAAACTGTCAGTGTTTGCTTGCTCTGCCTCCTTCCTTCCTCCCTCCCTCCTCAGTGAGTCAGTCCTTCTCCTTTCACCTCTTTCTCTCCAAAGAGTACATTGAGATGTTTATGCTTTTAAAGGGAGCCATTCATCATGGTCTGTACACACTGCTGCTACCAGTCCATCTGCTGGGGAAAGAGCCTCTCATTTCCTCCTTTGCTCCTCTTCTTTTCTCCCCCATTTCCTCTTTGGCTCTTGTCTTCACCTCATCTCATCACTCCTGTACTCAGTTTTTCTCTATTTCTTCTTCTCCTCTTCTTAAATCCACTGTTTTCGCCTCTTTCCTCTCTTCTGTTTTATATTTTTCTCCTTCTGTAATTTCCTATCCTTTCCTTTAATTTCCTTTCCACTTGCTTCCTCCTCTCAAATTCCCTTACCCCAATTGCATCTCCTTTCCTCTTTTCTCATCTTTTGAATCATCTTGTCTTCTTTCCTTGCCGTGTTTCCTCTTTCCAGGTTTCTTCTTACCTTCTTCTCCCCTTCTTTGTTCTCGTACTCTCCTCTCCTTTCCTTCCCTCTCTACTTGTTTCCCTTCCTCCCGTTTCATACCCTCTCATTTTAATCTCCTTCTTTCCTTTGTCTCATCTCCTCTTCTCTTGTATCCTCTACTATTTTCTCTGACCTGTTTCCTCTCCTCGCCTTTCCTCAGCTCTCTTTACTCTCCCCTATACCAGTTTTCTCTCATTTTATCTCCCCCTCTTTGGTTTTCTCAACCTCTCTTTTCCGTTCCATTTTATCCCTTCTTGTTTCCTGTCCCCTCATTCCCTCTCTTCTCCTTTCTTGTTTTCTCTCTTCTCCTTTCATTTCATCTCGATTACTTCTATTCTCCTATCTTCAACTCTTTCTCCCTCTACTCTCATGCTCTCATTTCCTCTCCTCACCTCTCATGTCCTTTCCTATAATTTCCCTTGCCCGTGTTTCCTCCACTCCTCTCCTTCTGCCATCCTTGTTTTCTTTCCTTACATTTTATCTTGTTTCACAATTTCTTGTCCTCTCCTCTCATTTATCCTCAAATTCATCTTTCCCTCTCTTTTCTTCACTGCCTTGAATCCTCTCTTCTTCTTCTCTTTGCCCCTTCTTTCATTTCCTCTTCTTTCCTCTTCCTCTCAATACTTTTCTTGTCCTTATGTCTTTTATATCCTTCTTGTTTACTATCCTCCTGCCTCCTCTCCTTTCCTTTAACGCTCCTCCGGTCTCCTCTTCTCTTAAATACTCTCCTCTCCTGTCCCTGTACCTTGTCTTTCCTGAACTCTGTTTCCTATTTCCTTCTGTTTTTCTCTTCTTTTCCTCTGCCTTTCTTTGATTTCCTTATTCTCTCTTCCTCTTTACCTTCCTTCCTCTTTCTTGCCATCAGCTTCTCTTTCCTCCTTCCTCCTTTCCTCCTTTCCTTTCCTTCCATTTCCTCTCATCTCCTTCCATCTTCTTTCATCTTGTTCCATTTCTGCTTTTCTATCTTCACCCCTTTCTCTCTCCACTGGTAAGTTTGCATTTCCTCTCCTCTCCCCTTTTTTCGTCTCCTCCGCTCTCATCTTTCTCTGGGCTTCTCTTCCCTTGAATCCTTACCTGTTCTCTGTATTCCTTTCCTCTCCTCTAATTCCCTCCCACCTTGTTTCTTCTTCTCCACTCTCATCCCATTCATAGTTTTTTCTTGTCTAATTCAATTTAATCTTATTTATTTGTATTCTCCTTGGTTCTTTTGCCATCTTCTTTTATTCCCCCCCCCCTTCTCATTTCCAGCCTTCTGTTGTCTCATCTGCTCTCTACAACATTTCGTGGAATCTGTTTTTATTTCATTGTTTTTGTTTTACCTTTTGTTGTCGTGCGTATGTACTTACGGGAATTCTAGGAAGGCTAATAGGAACAACACTCACTGTAGTCACACACACACGCACACACACACACACACACAGTGCCACAGTATCCAGCGCCTTGTATCTCTGGTGCTTTGATGCAGGGAATCAGACTGGCGCTCATTGACTGAGCTCAGCCATGCGTGGGCTGATTCTACATTATAGTCAATACTGGATGAATGCCCAGCCCTGTGTGTGAAAAAAATCCTCAGGCCAAAGTGCTGCAGCCTGCACGCCCAAAAGCCTTCTGAAAAGCACTCGCATGCACACACACAACACGTACTCACACAGCCAGGCAGTGCTGACGTGCACTCACACATTCATCCCCTCCAACAAAGACAGCAGACCTCGTGACATATTTGAGGTTTTGAAATATGCAAGCGTGCCTCTTCAGAGGAACTGGCTGAGCACACTCTTACTCACACGACTTCATGGACCGAGTGTGCGGCGCAAAAACCTCCACAGGAAGAACAAATAATTATAATAATCTGAAGGACGTCGCCTGAGCTCGTACAGTACTAGCCATTTTTCCATTTAGCTTTCTGCAGATAGAACACCTAATAATTTCAGGGGTGCGAAAAATGCTGCTGCAGAAATTTGCTTTCCCGCTTTGGCAGACAGAAAAACAGATTATGCCAAGCGATCAACTTAAGCTGGTGGGCAAAATAAACGAGAAAGGGATCTAAAGGAAGCAAATATGAAAAACGAATAAAGAAGCAAGACAAACTATGAAAAAGGAGGACAAATGAAACAACTGAAAAAACTCAATCACTGGCATAAATGTCTCTTTATGTTGCGACTATCTATTTGTTTAGGTTGAATTTTCTAATTCTCACTCGTCACAACCCTGAGCTTATACTCTGGTTCACACACACATAGCACTTAGTTAGGATTAGGAAAGTCTTAAGGTTTGGCACGTTTTGGTGACCACGATCATGGATGGACTTCCCGTAAAATATAGCTGGTTAAGGCCACCTTAAAAAACTGCTGAAAACGTCCCCAGGTCTCCTTGAAAAATACACAGCTTTGTCGGCACAAAAAGTCTGAAAGTGTCTGCAGCTCAATCATGAATTCTATCGCAATTGCATTATCTGTCAAAATAATAGCAATATCCCTTTTGGGCTACATTATGCAGCCCTACACAGTTGTCCTCAAAAGTATCCAGGGGTGTGAATCGAACTGTGGTCAGCCGTTTGGCAGCTTTGTTGGCTTGTAATGACATCACGGCCATGTCCTCCACCTCCTAATATGAAAGGTGGCTGCCATACATACAATGCTAACATTTTCATGCCACATTTTGTACATAGGTCAACTTTCAATCTGTGGTTTGCAGAAGTATTAACTGGTAACATTATATCCCAGTGACTGGGCTGGGTGAAAAACTGCCTTGAAAAACTACGTTGATAGAAAAACCACAGAGCCATGATGGAAAAAGCGCTCTCTTTTTTCATGTAGCACTGACTGATACAACTGCAGGTCATCAGCACATTTCATTCAACCATGGCTGGCAACAGTCCCCATGGTGAGCCATCATGTTTCTCATATCTGCTGCGTTGTTCCAGTATACCATATCGCTGACGGATAGTGTTTCCCACTGTTAGGATGACGGGAACCTCCGTAGAACAGCAGAGCTCAAACAACAGCGATCAGTCAGTTGAGAGAAGTTGCTGCTGGCTGATTTCAGCACCATGGACAGAGCCATCAGGAGAGCTGTCACTTAAAAAGGAAATCGAGCTCCAGCAAATTCAGCAAATACTTCATTCATACATTCATTCTTTTAATTAAACTGAAGGTAACACACGGATTCTGTTTGAGATGACTTCACTCTCAGGTTTCAATAAGTATATCAAGAACAAGAAAATTATGACAACAGTGATGTGGACACAAAGAATCGAACTGAACTATTACATCCACGGCCAAATACAAGGACGGTTACCATTGAAAAGGATTCTACTACAGATTGCTGCATACATACCCTGAATTGTAATCTGTGACATATTCTAAATAATTTACTTTGCATTACTTTTTGCAATACTTAAAAATCGTCTTGGTAAGCCCACATTTCACTCTGAAATACGGATGCAAATTTTGAGCAATTTATTTAATTTGACAAAACAATTTTAACCACTGACATGATCTGTGCTTGATCCCTATTAAGACAAGGCCACATTTGGAGTTAAAAGAACAGATCAGGCACAATGTTACTTGAATGATAAACTAAATGGCCCTACAAAATCAAACCATATTAAGGCTGCTTATTGGCTAAAATGTAATATATGTTTGGTTTTTTTTTTGTTTTTTTTTGTTGCTGTTTGTTTTTTGACAAATTACTTGTATGTTAGTTAAATATAGTTTCTTATACCAGCATTTTGATTTATGAATTAGTTACTTGAGGCCTATGATTGATACTTAGCCCATCTGCTGACATCTCACCTAATCCTTACAAACTTTTTATCTTCATCCTGTTACTACACGTTGTTGTGCTAATGTGCAGCCATAAACTCATTTGTGTGTGCAGCAGCTCCTGCAGACACAAATGAGTTTATTACAAAATTAAAAAAGACACTCACCTTAAGGACATCACGTAGGCTACTGCAGTTTCTAGAGAAGGTGCGCTCCATTTGCTTACCCAGCTGTCCAGGAATGATATTAATATTATTTTGTGGCCATGAATTAGTATTTCATGCACACGTTATAGCTATATTGTGGCCACAATTTCTTTCTTTCTTTCCTTTTTTTTTTTTGTCCTTTTTTTTTGACCATGTCAAAGCCATACAGCACACGAAATAAAGTCAGACCAACCATCATGTTTTACTATACTACATCTTCACAAAATACTGTTAAGGCCAAAAATTGAAACAGTGTTCCCATATTTTCTGTATCTCTGCAAATTAAAGGCGGAAGTCTCTGTTGTTGTTAGTGTGACATCACGGTGATTCGTTCTGAGCAGTTCAGCTAAAACACCGAGAATATTGCCAAAAGGAACTTCCTACACGGTGCTTCTTGAAATTAGACGTGGAGTGTTTTGATGCGGAAAGCAGCTTGTTCGATGAAATGCAGAGCTCTCGCTGCACTTTAACGGTGCGGCGTGTTTGACCATGTCTGCAGGTAAACTGGTCTTCACACGTCCACGACGGAAACTCAAACCTGACAGTCAACAGTCAACACAGAGAACAGAAGCCACGCCCCCTTTCCGATTTGCCCCATGGGATCTTTTCCAGTACTGTATGTATGATAGTGAATCAAGAGAATTGTTTTGTCACTTTAAAAGATCACCATTTTGTCATAAAACTAATGAAATATAATACTGGGAAAATATGTAATTATAAAGACTACGCACTCGGCAGCCACACCGGTGACGTCATATTGTTGAACCATCACCAAAACCTGTAACTTAAAGATTGTCAGTCAGTGTCTGTCTATTAGCTGACGGCAAAACTGACAAACCCTCCCTTTCACATTACTGCACTGGGACATCACATCTCATACAACTTGACTCAGCAGACAAGCACTTCTCATTGGTTTGAATGCGCGCCATCTTTGCAACTGTAATCTAGCTCTTCTGAACAAATCTATAGTCTTGATATCTTATTAGTACATCAAATTGTTCTGTTGCTGTTGCAAATGTGGAGATTAAACAATCATGACACCATCCATTTAATAAGTAATCTGAAGAATCATTCTGGATTTGATGTTCACCATTTCGCTGTGTACACATACATGTAACATTTATGGAGATATAAATGAGGTATTTACTCAAAACACCAGGCAAGACATATAAACAGTCGGTGTAGGGTAGCAGCAGGTCACAGAGTTGAAAATTACTTTCACACTCTATTGCTGTTATCCTCTTCTAAATCCCTCACAGCAGCCTCCTTCTTATTATTTTCATATTCTATTCAGTGCTGGTTCGAATAAGCTTTATTGTTGCATTATTGCAATGACTGCATTTTACACAAGACATTTTAGACATACACACTTTGAATCTCTTTGAAATATTTGCAGCAGAGCTTGTTTCTCTGACGACAGTCGACATGTTTTGAAGCTAATGCTGCACACTGACTTTTCTCTCCACGTGGACAAACCCAGGATATCTAGATTTTTTTCAAAAAACATCCTTGTATTTGTCACACAGCAAGTGAGATTTGAAACTTAACAAGTGAGATTCTGTCTCAACCTCTCTTTGATGACACTGTGAACGCAGTCGGGCCTCCCTGGGTATCTGTTCTGTCTGCAGTTGTACGAACAAGCATGTAAACAATCAGCCTCTCCTGAAACAGAAGTGAATCCTCTCTATCCTCTCAGACTGACTCAAGGCTGCAATGGGAAGCCCATAAACATCTGATCACGAATATGCAAAAGGAAGTGTCAAGAATAGTATTCACAAATGTTCTCCAGTTATGCCGGATGAATCTGATATCGAGAGTCAGACTGCCATAGCTTGAATACAACTGTGTTATTAACCAAACACCATAGACAGTATATACTGTAGCTGCACCTTTACTTTCTGGTGTGTGAAAGCAGCTGTAAGGAACTTTCATTTGTTTTTAATTCTGGCAGCCCATGTGGACAAAAGTGTTGTGAGCACCATCTCCGCACCCGGCCGACGGTCAGCTGTCGGGCATCGTCAGGGCGTCAGTGAGTGTCCGTGGCACCCTTGTTGGAGGCTTTTTTGGCTGATTGCGCATGTGGAATCGGCGACTGATCTTTGGAAACACTGAATGGCTGTTCAGCAGGGCAAAAGAGAGAGGAAAGCCCTTTGAGCCTGTCGCTATACCATCCATGAATCAGAAATATTCTCAATTAGAAGCAGATATATTACCAAGAATGGTGTCAAAAAATTACTCACAGCAAACGGTTTTTTTTGCCAGAGAGGTTTTCACACAGGAGCTGTCGTTTTTGCGTTGGGTTCAAGTGCAGCTTTTTGGACACGAGGCGACACAACCGTCAGCCTTTACCACCACATCTGTTTCTGTTTTTCTTTTTCTTCTTCTTATTTTGGGTATTTTATCCCTTTTATTATTTGACAGGACAGTCGGAGATCATGACAGGAGAGGAGATGGGGGACGACATGCAGCAAATGTCAGTTTGCTTGCTTTTTTTCTTGCTATTTTTTCTTTTTCTTTTTCTTTTTGAGACACTGGAGTCTTGAAATATCCGACCATGACATCTAAACTCCTCTCACAGGCTAATTCCGACCTTGAGGATTGAAATTGAGGCTTCAAGCAACCTAGCTCGAGGACCTTTTGTTGTGTTTTTGGAGAACACCTGATCAGATACAGGCAGGTTTTTGTTGAGTGGAGAGGAGGCTTTTTACCCAGTCAAGCGTGTACGACCTGAGATAAGAGAAGAGGAGTATGGGGGGGATGAGTTGTTCTGAGGGGGGGGGGCGTCCTGAAACGGTCCTCTCTCTGTAGCCCCCTTACATCCAATCTGCTCGTTCGCTGCAGCCCCCACAGCAGCACGGAGTCGGAATGACTACCTTCTGGAAAATGTATGAAAGCGAGATGTGGAGATCCAAGCAGTAGCCCATATCCATTCTGTCTTGTAATGGAAATGTGACACGGGGGGGTGAGTGCAAACCTATTGACTCTGTGTGTGTGTGTGGGTGGGGGTGGTGGTGGTGGGGTGGAGGCAGAGATTGGGTGGGTGACAGAAAATATGAAAGTGGAAAAAGAGAAAGCAACACCCACACGGCTGAGATGTGGGGAATGGAGCCAAGAGACAGATAGAGAGGAGGTCCAGCACGATCCAACACACTTCTAACAGCAGCTGCGCCGCAATATCGATCACTTAGTGGCCCCAAGACGTGTTGTGGACACAAAAACAGCCATTATTTTAGAGGCACGTCCACTCACACAGCTGGGTTTGTCATCGGGGCAAAGAAACAACATAAAACCTGACCGCTGACAGCGTTTGCGAGGAAACGACGGCGAGCTTAACGTGACGCGTGAGAGCTGCCGACATTTTGCGTTCATTAAGATGCCGAGAGATAAACCACATGCATCATCCAACTTTCTTGGCGCAAAATAAGTTTAAGGTGTAATATATATATGACATTCACTGCCACAACTGAAATGAACTACAGCATTTGTATCTCAGGCAGAAGCAAATGCCCACATTGCTTAATAAAGGTGGGAGAAAAGGAAAGCGCCGTTTGTCACCAGATGGCTGCCACCAAACTCTGCAGATGTTTAACAGGGTTCAGCAGTGATTCGGTGTTCAAAGTTCAAAGTTCAAAGTTCAAAGTTGGCTTTATTGTCAATGCTGCAATATGTGCAAGACATACAGAGAATTGAAATTCTGTTACTCTCTATCCACAATGAGTGTAAAAAAAGTAGAAGTAAAAATGAAAAAATAAAGATTTAAATATATATTTTATATATATATATTTTAGTCCGTGTGACGGACTGTGGAATCCAGCGGAATGTTTCTGTGTCATTTTCGTGACAGACATTGTTAAGATAACAAAGATCGTTTCAGAGGAAAGATGCGAAAAACACAACGCGTTAAAACAACCTCAAACGACCTTCAGCCGGCCGAGAGGAATATTTTTCTGTACTGCACTTCGCAGACGCTCCTCTGTCCATGTAAAAGTCATCTGGGAATTCATTCACCTGATCCCTCACAGTTAATCTGTGTTGACAAATGGGTCCACTGCAGCAAATCACATTTTTTCGACATAATTTAGACAACACACAAGGTGGCGGGGATGTGTTAATGTTCCCAGTTTTATAAGCAGCATCTCTATTCGTTTGGAATCTGTGGAAAAGCAGCCGAGGTGTGATTAAAATTCTCATGGCACAGATTCCGCGTGGGCCTGAAAAATATAAATCAATATTCTGTTACTCGTTAGCCTATTTCTTACTAAAACTGTTTCCATATTCTAATATACTTTTTAGCTCTTCAGTGGCAAAGTGCCTTACCAGCCCGCCATGTTGAAAATGTGTCTGTAGCGTACGGTGCAGTAAATGCAAGATTCCACTCGGATTTTACGCCTCCATGTGTCACATGTGTTTTCACGTGCCATGATTTGGTGCCACATGTGAAAATTCTAATCTACATGAACCTAATTCACATGTGAAAATGTGCATTTTTCTTGTGTGGAAATTGTCAATGTATATGAGAAAGGCACACATTTGAAGTGAACACATGCTGGCGCTGCTTCCATGAGGAACGCATTTTTTAACTTTCAGCTTCCAAAAGGAAAAGCGGAAGCAGTCGGTCCTCGTCACTCACCTCGGTCGGTGTCGTAGAGGAAGACGAACTTGTTCCAGTCGTAGTGGTCGAGGAGGGACAGCAGAGCCCCCCTGATGGACGGCCGGAGCTGCAGGGTGAACTGGCTCTCGCCCTCGGTGGGGAAGCTGGGCGTGATGAGGGAGATGTGCAGGGCGCTGCAGAAAGATGTCAACGTGTGGACGGAGCGCTTGTCGTACAGGCCGAAGATGGCGAAGACACCGCGGGAGTACTGCGAGCAAACTGGGGAAGAAGAGAAAAAAAACCACGACATTAACTTCCGTGGGCTGCGAAGCATTTTTAAAAACACACAATGAAAGCAGCCGGGTGACACCAAAAAGAAACCTCGAATAAGGATGAGAAAGTCCCCTCGCTCCATCAGGACTCATAAGCACCTTTTGTTCCTTCATAGCCATTTGTACTGTCAGTATGATCCACATTTCTCCTGTGCTTTCAATCCCAAACACTTCCTGCCAACACACACAAGTCTTTCTTTGTCCTGGGTGAGTGTGTGGATTGAGACTCTGTTTGGCTCAACATCTGGCATCGCAGGTCCAACATTTTAATTAGATCAATTAATCTAAATCAAGGCTGCCCAAAGTAGGGCCCCTGGGCCAAAGTTGGCCCGCCACTAAGTTTGAATTGGCTTCCAAAAACAAGGTAAATTATTACATTAATAAATTATACAAACCACTGTGTAAAATGCTCTTCAGATATGTAGGATTCCTTATGATTCTTTTTTTTTTTTTTATAATCACACCACAACAGGTGACTAACACTTTCCTTCAGTTAAGGGGACTTGGGCTCTAAGGACTACTTTGCTAATTGACAATGCAAAACATGCAAGACAATAGATGTTTGCTTTTGGCGTGTGGCCCACCATTAAGTTGCAGTTTGGCCCCTTGAGGGGAAAGAGTTTGGGCAGCCATCACAATTTGAATTTGGAGCACCACTGATTTATTTTTGGCCACTTGGGGAGCAGCAGAACAAGTTGGGTTTGTCATTACAGGTGACCTCTTTTACATCACACACGCAGTCATTTGATCTGCTGTTTAAACCAAATGCAGATTTGAAGTTGGTGCATTTTGAATATACTTTAATTACCAGTAATACCAAAATAACTACTAAACAGTTATCCACCAAACTTGGATCGAGGACGGATCTCGGCCCAGAATAGATCCAGGGGGCGACAGTGATTATCGAGTAGCGCTTTTGCTTAAAATGCCCGTCCTTATTTTAAAATGAAGCGATACAGGGCACTCCAGTTTGATATCGTATTAGGTTTGACTGAGGTAATGGGGACTGGTAATGTATCCATTGTAGCTGTTTTTGTTGGTCTCTCTATTATTCTCAAATCAAGCATCCACAGACTTACACAACAAAGACATTGTGAGTGTGTGAATCACTTTGCTAAGATTTTATTACGCACATTTCTCCCATGATAATTCCATTGTGTACAGTAGGAGCAAAACAACAACACACACAATGGGTGCTCATCCCCAGAGAAACACATTGTTTGATACAATCTCAGTCAGCACAATGCCCTGAAACCAAGGCCTTCACACATGACGCAATGATTTACTTAGAGATAAACAGAAGAGGAGCCGGGTAGCTAACATGAGCAGAGATAGCCATCATAATTGACAAAATCACCTGAAAACAGATGCTGAGAACAAAAAAACAAAAAAAAAAAACAGAAACAAAGCGTTTTGAATGACAAGTGATGACTGGGAGACACGGTGCAAAAATCACCCCAGCGATGAATGCCTGGCTCCACGACTGGAGACAAAATAACAAACCATTATCCCGCTGATTACCACTTTAAATCCTTTCAAGAGAACCGCTGAATGCAGTAAACAGAGATCAAAACCAAACGCATCCGTTTCCTCTGACGCTTTCATCTCAAAGGCTGTTCTCTTCCCTCATTTAGAACAGCAACAACAGTACCAACATCTCCGAGCGGCGCGTTGAATCGCTCCCCTCGCTGGTGTGTAGATATATTCTGGAGGACGTATTCCCCATTAACTAAACACAGTGCACTCGCGCTGCGCTGCTTGATCACATCAAAAACAGCACAGACTGAACCTGCATCTCTTGTCTCATTGGTCAGACTTTGAATTAAACGGAAACTTTGCATTTTCATAAAGCCGCGCGGTGCAAACAGCGCTTGCCGCTTAAGGAGATCTCCTCATTATAGAAAAGGTTTTGGCTGTCTACAAGAGCCGCACTTTAATTGCCCTTTTTTTTTTTTTTCGCGCACAACAAGAGAAAGGGAAGATAATGAGCATCCTCTGCCAGTTTCCGGCTACGAGGAGAATCAGAGCGGGAGGCAAAGTGAAGGAAGAGCTCAAGATGTTCCTCTTGTTAAAGGAAAATGGGGGGTGGGGAAGCAAGCAAGGGGGCTGCTTTACTGACAAACCCGTTGTTTCCATGCAGAGTGCAGTACTTTAGAGAGAGAGAGAACAGGAGCGTCTTTACCGATCTGCCTGCAGCCTCCTCCCTCAGAGAGACAAACAAGAACACAGCAAGAGAGACCGAGCGAGGAAAGCCACACTTCTTCTGCTGTACTCACAATTAACATACACGGAGGTGCCGGGAACTATCAGGAAAAACAGCAGTCAGGGCTTTGCTGTTGAGGGGTTTGTTGTAATATCACAGTCCAAGTTTGCGTTTACACGCGTCAGGACTCATTTAGAGTCGGCCTCTGTGTTGGCTGGGGAGATGTTACCACAAATATGAATGCAGATGACGACAAAAGGACCTGTGAGTTATCTGTCTAATGCGAAATGACAAAACTCAGATCTGAAACTGAGCAGTCATCCTTCTCTGCAGCGGAAAATTCCAGCCCAGTTGCCAGAATAAAGTGTTTTTCTTTCAACATTTCTACAACATACTGTGTGTGATATCACATTCATGTTACATGTATGGAAGGTGACTTCTATGTCAGGGGGTGGCGGTAGGTGAGCCAAAGACCACTGTTCAGGACTGTGTTTCAACAGTTGTACAGGTGAAACTGCTAGCTGTTATTAAGCAGACCTCAGGATAATTTACAGCACTATGGCAGCAGAATCATGTATTTAGATAGTGAAGTTTTAAAATGTCTCTGGTTTGGAGAAACATATATAGACGACATTTATTCTGGTGATTTGGTTGGAAAATTCATCAAAAAGCGACTTTCAAATATTCCATTCAAGTCAGAATAGTTTTTTTGGTTATCGACACTTTATTTGGATGTTGGACTCATTAAGGGGGAACATTTCTCTCTGCTCAGACAAAATCTCTGTTCGCTGAAAAGATAATTTCATAATTTCACTAGTTATGTAGCCAATCGGGGTCCAACAAGCAGTTTCTCAACAAGAGAGATGTAGAAATTTGAAGCCTTCAGTGAACAGTGATGGCATGTAACCAATCATATTTACGCAAATACTGTATGTGAGCACAATTTCGAGGTACTTTACTCCAGTGTTTTCATTTTCTGCTACTCTACAATTCCGCTCCACTACATTTGGAGGCACTTTTTACTCATTACCTTTATTTGATGACTTGGGCATTAGTTACTTTACAGACTGCATGAGTAAACATGAGTAATCATGAGTTGGTGGAGACCAAAACAGAGCTAAAAAGAGAGTGAATATTGGACTTACATTCAGGTTGCCTGAAACTTTGGAAGTGATAAACTAAGGAACTGTTTGCCATGCCAGCTGAAGCGATCATGGGTAAGCAGTTTGTTCCACTGCCCACAAGGGGCCAAAGAAATCAGATATTGCAACTTTTAGATGCAGATAGTAAAACTGAAAGACTTGATTGGCTAAAAGCAAAATATCTGTCTTTCTAGGCAGGCAAAAAAATTGCATCCAGCCTGGTAATTGCACAGATAGGGGGCGCTGTCACTCACATAAAACATAAATATAAAACATACATTTCTCTGAGTGTGTGTATGTGAACACAGGTCATCTACTGAGGTGTGTGTTTTGAGGGATGAAGGCTCACAGGATTCGAGGTAGAGAGAGCATCCAGTCAACCAAGAAAGGAGTCCAGAGGTTGGAACATCCACACAGCCCACTGATGTGCTCTCAAGGGATTGGATGACACACACACTTCTCTGAAGCCTTATATATCAGCCCACAAACTCTCTTGTCTCTTGACGCCTTGATACAGAAATGCCAGTTTGAATAACAACACATCAGTATGCATGTATGGAAACATGCCGGTCTGAGATCAAACCGTGGCTCACACTTTGTCTCCCCCTGCTGTGTTTGTCTCTAATTATTGCTTGTTTCAGATCACCAGGGGTTTAACTCATCTGCTTATCTTGAACTCAAACTGACAATAAATAAAAAAACAATAACAAAACCACCACTCCAACCAATTAATAATACTGCTTTCATACGATATAATGAGATGTCACATCATGTTATATGTTGATTGAAAATGTGTTAAACTGCTGCCCCTCTGAGAGTCACACAGAGACGGTCAGACGAATAGGAGCAAGAAACCAAAAGCAACAGAATGGATTCTTGTAGCACTGACAGGAATTAGTCATATATTAACATTCATATTACAAACATACTGAAGGGCAAACTGCATCTACAAGTAAATGGGAGTTTTGCTAAATCAATTGCAACTACATCATGTATAATGAGATTAACATTTAGTTTTATTCATCTGTTCTTGCTGTTCCCAGTGTAGGAGGAGTTCCTGTAGAGTCCTGTCTGGACTAGGTGCAGACTTTTATTTTGAAGGGTACACATTGACTTCCTTCTTTTTCACGTTTTTTGGAAGGGATACGTTCATGTAGAATTCAAAACACGTATCACTAATGCTTTAAAGAATAAAAAGAAAACTTAGATTATGAATCCTTTTTTTAAGAAGTTTCTTTTTTTTCTGTTTTTTTGTTTTTTTGTTTTCAGAATACACACACATGCACAAACACACTCCATTAATGCATGGAGAGGTGTCCGAGAGAGAGGTCTGCCCAGTGCCAGGTGCCCCAAGTGGCTAGGGTTTCAGTGTCCTGCTCGAGGGCACCATGGCAGTGCCCAGGAGTTGAAGTGGCACTTCTCCAGCCAAGAGTTCACTTACTTGGTCCACACTCCATACTGACTGATCCAGTGGGTCATGAACAAGCCCTAAGCCTCGAATCCAAACGGACTGAGCTACTGCAGCTTACAAATCATGTATATCCACACTTCCTTTGTACAATTTGGCACACAAGAAGCAGGGCTTACTATATTTCCAGTTAATGTGGCGTAATTAAAAGGATAGAGGTGGAAAAAGACTTCAATGTTTTATATAATTAAAAGTAGCAAAACCACAGGAGCAATCTGATGAAAATAGAAAAATGGTTCTTAAATAATATTAAAGAATATAATTAAAGTATACTTTAAAAAGCCAAAGTACTCATTATGCAGAAAGGCCCATCTCACCCATCATATAGTGTATTACCGTATTATACTTACTGATACATTAACTTGTTCATAATTTGAATGTTGGAAACCTGGTCTGCATGGATACATCTCATCCACTTTCAGTGGAATTCCAGCCCCTCCCCTGTGGTCGGAGGTATACATACCCCAAGATAAGAATCAACCAAGCAAAAAGCTAATTTATTCCCACGGCAATAACTCAACTAAACAGGGCGTGTGATCTGTTGTGAGTCTGGGGAAATACATGGAACAGGGGATGTGAAATAAATGGTTACTACTCAATTTTATGATAATTGTTGACACGCACTTGAAACGTCTGCCTGGACTGTGACGACACTGATGACGGCTGCTGCAGATGATCGTTGCTGTTGTTGTTTTCGTCAGTCTGATGTGTTTAAATGTGTCCAAACTATTCTTTTCTGTACTGCACTACACATTGCCTCTGAGGACATTAAAGCTGTTCTAGGGCTCAGTGTAAATCTACCATATACTGCTGTGTAGCTTGTGAATTTATCCCCCAGGAATCAATAGAGTCCTAGCTTAAATTTTAGTAATGCATCATGATTTATTTGTTGATTGTAGTGTGTATTATAAAGTTGAATCTGCAAAGTAACTGTTCACCAAAGCTATCAATAACTGCAGTTGACTAAGAAAAAGCAAAAAAAAAAAAAAAACTGTAGTGGAGTAGCAGCAAATGGAATGGAGAGCGTGATTAAAAACATCAGCGTAAGGTTTATAAATCCTGCAGCAGCTGTCTGATTGGCCCCGTTACAGACGGGCCCCACTGATGCTGGAATATCCCATAAAGTTTCTCACTGCGAGCTCAGTCCAGCTCTGAGTGCGACAAAGGATTCCTTCAAGGTCACGTTTAAACACATTCAGGAGCTGCCAATGAGACCATCCTGCCCGGAGCAGCCCTGGCACGGTGGACAGCACAGTTCGGAGCTTCAGTGGAAGCCAAATGGCAGATGATGAGTGTGATCCATTCCATTAAAATAGATTGCCTCAGCAATGAAGGAGGAATCCATCAGCACCATAAACAGCTAACAGCTTGGCCCATTACGGGATCTTTGCCTGGGACACATTTCTGTCAGTTTGTGTAGTTTTACTATCACAACAATACGCATATATACTGTGTACTGCAGTCAGAGGCTTAGACTTCCAAGACCTTCAGGATGATCTGGAGTGACTTTCTAAGACTATATATGCATTTCTGCATTAAAAGGTCTAAAACCGACTTGACTTTGGTTATATATCTAATTGAGGTGTGTGTTAACATGATCCTAAATGTTCAAACCCAGAGTAATCTGTGTTTCATTCGTTCCCCAATTACTTGAGTGAAAACGTCAAGATGATAGGTCAGTGTTAGGGAGGAGGTCGACAAACGTAACGTGAGAAAACCTTTAATAACCTCACCTGTGAACATTTCTGTTATGTCACGTCAAATGACATCCGCATTGAAGACAACAACTCCCATGATTCAGTGCTACTTCCAACATGTTCTAAGTCCCAACGTTTCAAATACAGCAGCTTGGTCGCTGGCCTCGGGCTTAAACCGTGACGCTCCACCTGCTCCTCTACCATCAGTTTTGCACTTGAGGGGCTCTGCAGTCAAGTTCGGCGTAATATGCAACCACTGGTTAGACTTTCAAAATAAAGCTGGCCGACAAACAATTTACTCATTGACATATTATGAATTTTATTCGTCGACTGCAGGTAACTTGGGGGTAATCCTCACTGACAGACTGCCCTGCACCCCCAACATCACTGCTGTGGCCCATTGCTGCAGATTTGCCCTTTACAACTTTCACAAAGGACACAACGTAACTCCTGGTCCAAGCGCTGGTCATCTCCCGCCTGGACTGCTGCAACTCGCTCTTGGCTTGACATCCAGCCTCTGCGACTAAACTGCTGCAGTGTATCCAGAACGCTTCCCAGATTCCCCCATGTGACTTCTCAGTTTTATTTCTCAGCTGCCTGTTAGTGATGGTCCTATAGTCTGGTACGATTTCATTTTTTGCGCACTTGAAAAAAAATCTCAATTTCAGAAAAATGCCAATGTGACTTTCACTCAGTCTGAGATGTGACACTTTCCACATGTGTTTTAGGACAAAGATTCACTGAAAATCCAGATAAGGATTGCTCCGGAGCAAAGAGACAGCAGAGGCCAATAGCGGCAATCCATCAGAGTCAAGCTGTATCAAACAGTCTCTGCTCGGTATGACCTAGTAGTGATGTGACAGCAGTAGTACTGACAGCGAGTGGGCGGCCGCTAGTGACAGGCCGGCCTCCTGGACTGGTCCATTTAGTCCCACACCAGCAGTGACCCTGAAACAGCATCCGCTGGCCTCACACTCCACTGCACAAACAGGTCAGAGCACACACACACTCACTGCAGCTCACTCTGATCAATGGGCCAGACATTCAGCGTGTCACACACTCACAGAGCGGAGCAGCAGAAGCTCTCCTGTCATTTTACATAACAGTCGTCTGAAAGCGACTCACATCATCTCTTCTAGCAAGAAAAAAAAGAAATAAAAATAAACCTCATGTGAGGGGATCTGGCTCGAGTGCATCTTCTGTCTGTCATCATCATGCAACCAAACAAACCCCCTCAAGCTCAGCTAAGCCACGCTAGGCTAACGCTGAGGTAAGATAAGCTTTCCAATCTGCTCCTATTGACGGGCAGGACTTTAGGCGGCCAAACTGCTTTGTCATCAGTGCTCTGTGTAAATCAGCGGACGGTTGGATAAGGTCTAGTGCCAGTGACACACTTTCCCCTAGGTCCCCCAGGTGTCAGGCCCCACCCACAGCGCAGAGCAGGGTGATGATGACTGCCCCCGACCTTTGCCCCGTCGATATATCGACCTCAGCCACACAGAACACAGATCCATTATTTACCACTTGTTTGAGAGCTCAAACATCCGATGCAGCAGAGTTATTCGGCTGAATTTATGGCAAATTCTTTGCATCTCATATCATTCGCCAGGCCTGTTTAAATCAATGACATTTCAGCTGAAAAGCGGAATAATAACAGCATGTTTAGCCCGAATGATTTATCACTTCCTGGATTTCTCCTCCTGTAGCTGCTCAGCATCGACCAGCTTCTCAAACATCCGTCTGCCAAGTTATTACTTATATCAGCAAAGCAATACCTGTATATGTGCATTTTATGTATTTTGCAGTAATATAATCCACCACATAACATTTAGAAGATTGGAAGCTCTACATAATATGGAAAGCACATTAACCTAATATTGTCATTCCTCACATATGGAGCTGGAATTACTGCCTCATGGCTGTACACCTCCACCAACCAGATTCATATAATAGTTGTAGTAAAGACTTTTAAAAAAGTTCAGTAGGTATTAACAGCAGTAAAACAATCACCTGATGCTCAAAACCAGTGAGCTGGGAGTGGTGGACAGCAGTGTTTAAAATGTGGATGTTGCTGCAGAGAAGCTACAGATCTAAAAACACGGTCGCTTCGCACACGTTTTCAACCCTGCAGCACAAAAAAATATCTCCAGTGTCACCAGGTCAGTGCCAACTGTGAAACACACAATCTCCCCCTCTGTTCCTGAGTTACGGCGATGAATAATGGCCAGAACATCGTCTTTGAAGAACATTACGAAGGTCGCAAGGTTACAATCATCTATCATTTAACAACGCCAGGGTTTGCAAAACGAAATTGAGGTTGAGAGGAAAAAAACGAAAACAAGCTATCTTAAATGGGGGAGCATGGAGGACGAATTGTGGAGGAATAAGGCTCTTAGACTTTCTGGTCGTATGGCAGCGACTACGTCTGTATCTCTCGCCACATGTTAGCGAACTTGACCTCTGACCTTTTGATAATCTACTATCATCACTTCATCATTTGCGTTCTGGTGTCAGGGTACTGAATAACATCAAAAAAAGAGTGTGTTTTCCTCAAACTTTTGTTGGGGACTACTTTCAGTTGAGGATTAATACACATTTGGTGCCACAGTAAGATGGTCCCAGCAGCATTATGTTCTTGGCAGTAAAGGAACTTCTCGGGGAGTGCTGATGTGGCTCGTTTTAATAGTTGCCTCATGAAAATTGAGGCAGAAACTATATCAGGCTTTGGATACACAGATGATTCTTGTCAGCAGATCAGTACATTTTAGGTTTGGAACTTCATATGAAATTTGCTGACAATAAGGCAAATATGGCACAAGCACCAGTTTTATTGTTTAAGGCCGAACTGAAGAGCATTTCACTGCTCCCTGCGAGATGCTCGGCTCTTTTACGCGACCTCAGACCTTCGTTTGCAGTTTATTCTTGATTTACAGCTCACTGATGGGGCTGTCCTGGACTAAGGATGTGTTGTTCCCTCCCATTTGATTTGGCAGCTGGTTGATAATAACGTTTTTATTGTATTTTATTCGATGAATGCAGCGCTCTTTTTCTTATTTGGCTCTTTATTTAAGTTTCATGAAAAGCTTGACCTCATACAACAAGTCAGACGCCGGGAGTGAAATAAAGTTGACACCAATATTGTGCTTAGGAAACTTTTCATGTGCGATCAGGTGGCTGGAATTACTGTAAAAAAAAAAAAAAGCCATTCATGAAGCTATTTTCCACCATAATCAGCTCTTGAAGGGAGCACAATGGTAGCAAGACATCTTCATCGACTCAAGAAGCAAGCAACATGAGCGGAGGTCTTTTATGAAAAGGGATGGGGAGGACGAGAATGAAGCCCCTTTGTGTTCGTAATGGTTCCAACGAGCTAAAAATCAATACAGACCTCTGTCTGAGCAGTCCAGATGAAAGGAAAGCATCAGTATTTTACCGACCGAACACAGCACTCACGCCGGGCAGGCAGCCATTTTGAACATGATCACAGCGGCAAGCAGTCGCTCAATCCCCCTCCCGCTCTCAACTCAACACCTCCGCTGACACGAGCGCTGTCAGACACAATACAGTGGCTTCGCCCAGCGTTCCCCTTATTTAGAGGTTAATTACTTTGCTGAACTGGTTCCCATTGTGTCAGCGGGAAATCAAAGCGGAGTATCACTGTAGACGAGCCACAAAGTAAATCCGTCTCACATGAAAACTTCGGTGATGGCAAGTGAAGTCAGTGACCGACAGAGCAGAGTCCGTCCTCATCACCTTTAACTGAGAGTGTTCCAGTGTAAACACGTCTTGCAGCTTCGCGCTGCAAAACCCTCCACATTTCATCAAGTGCGTTTGTCTAATTTCCAGTCGAAATATCTCATCACACTTGATATGAGGCACAATTTTCTACCTGCACGAGCTTGAATTCATTGTCTTTTAATTTATCTTTGAAAAGGCAATTTTCCACAGTGCTCTTACTGCTAATTAGTTAATTACTGTCAGGTTTTACCAGAAAGAAAAAAAAAAAATTAAAGGACCCAAATACAAGAGTCAAAGCAGGCAGACAGTGGAGACCAAAAAGCAAGCTTTGATAACCGAGCTGAATCCAAAAGACAAAAGCAAGAATTCAAAAGCTAAATTGAGGCACACGAAGCAGGATGAGAGGAGGAACACGAGCAGAAACGCAGGCGGAACATGAAAAGCACAGATATTAGTTAGCATCTTTCCACTCCTGGTTCCCTCGTCTCAAAGTCACTGGATGGTTAGACCCCTCCAGCTCACACCAGAGGTAATATGTGGAAGAAAGTCCATGAAGATACATTACATTTTCATGAATTCATAATGATGTGTTCATAATTAAGAGCAACAACATGCACACTAGTATGCTAAATAAGCTAACACCGTCATGGTTTTTTATACAGCCTCACAAGAAAGCACCCAGAAACCATCACAAACCCGAACTAATGCTGCACAGACCGCAAACATTGTCATTTACAACATAAAAAAAAATAATTATAATAATAATTATGTATGTGTTATAACTGTATTTAAACACATGCAAGTCAAGCAGTAAATAGAGACTGTGTAGAGACCCCGTTAAAAAAAAAAATCAGTATCTGCAGCAAAACAATGCTGATTTTTTTTCGACGCTGACGACTTTCCCCCCCAAATATCCTGCGAACAACACACAGACCGACCGACCGACCACTGGGACAGAAACATAACCTCCTTTTGCAGAGACAAAAAGAGAACGCGGAGCTGGAGCAGCTTTCATCAAACTGACTGCGAAGTGAATCGGGATTGTGTTCCGCTCGCAGGTAACACGAACATGGTAGGGTATTTAAAAAATGATGAAACGATACAGCACATTCACACGGTGTCTGTGCGTCTGCCTTCTGCTGGCATCTGGTTAGACCTGGCAACTAACAACATACTGCTGCCTCCCTCACGTCCTCTGTGTGAGTGTGTGTGTGAGCGTGTGTGTGTGTGTGTGTGTGTGTGTCAGGTTGAATAAAGCACTTGTACCATGTGCTTTTGTGCGTTCAAGTGCATGTTGCATGCATGTACGCATTTGTGCGCATGACTTTTCCTTTGGCACCAGACACACACAAAGGAGGGGAGGGGGGGAGAAAGATAGAGAGAGAGGGAGAGAGCCCCACTGGACATCAGTGCAGCACAGTCCCACATAATGCATGAGTGCCACTGTCTCACTACTACACACACACACACACACACGCACACACTCCCCTTAAACACACATGTACACATGAGCACACACATGAACTGCGCAGCGCCGCGTTCTGTCTGCTTGACTTTGTCTCCCACCATGCCCTGGGTTAAAGAGTGGCGGTGCGGGGCGGCAGGGAGGAGAGATGAAGCTCTGCTCCGCACAGCATTTACACACCGCCGCCTCCACCCCCACCCACTCCAACTACCCTCCTCCCCCCACCCTCCTCCACCCTGTCGTACCACCGGGCTGAGGCTGAGCGCTACGGGAATTAGCGGTCGACTCGCATGTATGAGTGGGTTTCTGCGAGCGCACACGGAGGACGCTGGTTAAACGCAGGGAGTTGAGCCTTAAAGGGTAACGCCGCCAATTCTACTTCTGCTAACACACTTCAATGTGTAAAATTGGCGGCGTTACCCTTTAACCCTATTGACGCGACAATGCCCGGGAGCAGCTGCCATTTTGAAATAATTACGAGCGTATCAAAAATAAAGGACTAGTCCAGAATGTAAACATTGTAACATTGAGCTATGTGCTTCTTTCTTTTTGGGCTTCCACTTAAAAAATGTCTCTGCTGACTGTTAATAATATGACGAGTGTTGTGGTATTGTGTTGTGAGAGGGGTTCTGACCCATCATGCAGCGTGGAAAGAGCCAAAGACACTGTGAGTGTGCCGAAGTGTCCTGAGGTGGATTCAGTTGCCGAGTTGTGGCAACTTCTCTGCGTCTAAATTTGCCCTTTTTTTACCTTTACATATAAAGTACAAGAGATTCCAATGATTTCCAACCTACTGTTGTTGGTTGTCGTAACGTTGTTGTGTGGGTTGAGGTGTGGGACATTTCCCAGTGAAGGATCTATTTTGTTGTCGTATTCTGAGTGTGAACTGGGGTGAATTCTTGTGGATCCCGTTTTAGTTAAATTGCCCTGAGGTCTCTTTCTTGTTGTTGTGGAAGCCTGAGTTCCTTCACTGCTGTTTACAACCATTTCAGAGCTTTCTGTTGTTTCGTCTGAATCAAAACAGAGAGGAGAGAAGTGTGTGCTTCAAAATAATAACAACTTTTGATTGTCAATCTCTTCCTGTTTTTGAGACCGAGCTGTTTGTTTGGATTGAAAATTGCTCACTTCAAGCGAGGGTCGATGAATCTACAGCGGTCTGGAGGGTTAAAACAAAGTCCACTAGAACTTGATCTTGAGAAATACATTCAAATCTTTTAATCCAATGAGAACCGTTTACCCTAATCTAATCATAAAGGACAAACCTCCTATCATAGGTCAAACACGAAGCTGAAGAAAAAAATAATAGCGAGAGAACAAACAAATAGCAGAACATGTTTATGCACGACTTTGTGGAATGTGTGTATTCAGAAAGTCTCATTACAAGGCCACAGTAAACAAATGTAATCAAACAAACTGCATCCTATTCATCATATCAGAAGCTGTCCGCCCTAAATATTGGCAAAACGCGCATAAAATCACACGCGGGGAGACAGAGCTGGAGCTGCACAATTTCGTTAAGTGCATTCTGCGGCCAGTGGACTCCTGCTTCCCGTGCTGCTGTCGGCCTTGTGGGGGGAAAAAAATAAAAACATGACGGATGGATAAAATACAGCTGTGTGATCAAAACTGCCGGCCCCGTGACCCTGTATACTAGCCACGCTTTTATGAAACCAGGAGGGGGTAAAACACACATTTGATTTCCGAATCAAAAACAAACAAACAAAAAAAAACCCAACAACAAATATAACAGCTAATAATGTATCAGGGTTCCTCGGAGGGAATCGTCAGGAGGCACAAAACGCTCCAAACTGTGAATATTTTAAGTGCAACCACCAAGGGATGAGTGAAGTAAACTCCTCGTAAATCCTTCGCCACTTAGCATCCATAAAACATGAGCCAGGGAGAGGGGGAGAGAGGGAGGGCGAGGGGAAGTTATCGGGAGATAATGGACGACGGCCAATCAAACTGGCCGGGCCTCCCGCTACGATTTTAGCTCCGGCGGAGGAAAAAGTGATGGAGAGAGCGAGGCTGCGGGGTGAAATACCTTCCCTTTGCGAAGTGCAGGGTGAAATGAGCGAGCGAGCGACGCCACTAAATGACATTGTGGCCGCGTAACGTGACGGGCACGGGCGATACTTCAACGTGTCAGAGGGGGAAAAGCACACAGGTGTGAGTGATAAAATTAACGGCTGAATTCCATTTTGTTGCTTTGGTGTACTGTGCACGCTGGCTCGCTGTCACACTCTCATGGCTTACTTTAACAGAACAGAGCCATCGTTAATGTTATTAGTGACACTGGTGCTTTTCCCCACCGTGACAAGTTGAAACATCTTCTGTGAAAAGGGCCTACAGTCATCGGTTCAGCTTTTATTTCCGACAAGGGGACAAGACTGCTCGGTGGGTGAGACTAAATCCGAGTTCCTGGTACTTTCAGAGTTTTGCCAGCAGCTGTGTTGATAAAGATTGGTCAAGCTGATGTGTCACCGCATCACAGCCAAGGGCGACAAACACAACATGTGGCAGAAACAGGGACACTCGATATAAAGTTACGGCGGAAGAATGTCGAAGAAATACAAAACGACATAGTGGTCCAGAGCACTGGACGCCATTTTGGCCCAGTGACCGGCTCGGGGCGGCCCCAGCAGTGCCCCGGATTCTCCTTCAGTGCATTATGTTCTTGTGAATGTGAAAGAAAATCAATAATAATATCAGCACCACTTCTTTTATGGCGTCCGTTCCATAACCACTTATTTGACTTGCGTAGCGGACAGCACATAAAGCAGATGAGGTCAGTCACACTGTCGCTTATTTAATGAAGTGTATCCGACAGTTTGGACGGCGATTTTAGCGTTCACGTTCGCTTTCTCTGACCTGCCGGAGCACTACAGACGCGTATTAGCTTGAAGCTATGGATGGGGACGTGAGCCGTACACTGTACCCTTTAAATAAAATAGAATAAATACATTTTAAAAAGTTCTGCAAACTTAGAAACACCCTGAATGAGGTTATGAAGCCAAGATAATATAAAACATAGTTTCCTTTAAGGGCCATCTAAAATATGCCCCACTTGGTAAATTCATTAATTTATTCATTCAACCAGTGTTTTATTCATGGAAAGCTAACTGATCGTTAACCTCTTTTACAGCAGTGTCCTGAATTCACAATCATACGGGCTGGAAAGTTACAGATGTCGTAACAAAAACTGCAACATCAATAAAGAATGTATTAAGATGAAATGAGAGCTAAAATTAGCTAACTAGCAAACGTGTCTGGCATAATGATAAACAACAATAAGAGCAGTGAAATGAAGGGGGAAAGGATTAAGTTAAATTACAACAAATCAGTGGATAATAGAATGGAGCAGGGAGGACATATAAACCAACAGTAATTAAAAAAAAAAACAATGGAACACAGAAGATCAAATAAACACAATGATTAATAGATGTGTCTCTGAATTAACCAAAGCAGTAACACGCAGTGCACAACAACCATCTCATCCAGTAAATCCAAAAATGATCTACCCACGCCGACAAACAGAGCGCTTACCAAAGAACCTTCTTCAAACCTACCAAACTGTTATTTTGGCGTGAACACATCTCACCATCAACTCATCTATCTGTTTGATATGGGAAACTTGTTACGACCTGTTATAAGCGCCAGATGGTTTGTTGCACAAGACAATCTGGCAAGTCATCCTTGGAAAGTGCTCGCTGAAGGGCAGACACTTTCAAAAAATACTTGGCAGGTGATTGGACCATCTGTCTATTATCGTCTATTACAGGCTGACGGGCTACGTGCGGTGGAAAGTCTTGCTTTTTGTCTTAGCGTCCATGTTAACAAGTTGGAGCATGTGTATTTTTTCAGCGAGACACGCAGGTTATGGGCCGATACAGACCCCTGCACTCTCTTTTTTCTTTCTTTCCCTCCAGTCAACTCCTTCTCTCTCCTGCTTTCACCTCAGATTTGTGAGATCAGTTGATATCGCAAATCTAGCAACCTAAGAAGGTAAAACTTGCTAGTGCTTTACAGCACTTACAGAGAAACTTTATCAGTCATTTTGAGTTATTATTTTATTTCAATCTCAAGGGACTTCTTGGTTAAAAGTTAAATAAAAAAAATAATAATTAGAAGAAAACTCCAAAGTCTAATATTCACTCTCTTTTAGCTCTGATTTTGGTCTCCACCAGATCCTGAGGGAAACATCTGCCTCTTTAGCTACTAAATGCTTCTCTATGTTCACCAGCTTGTTGCCAAATGGCACTATGAGAGCACCGAGAGTGAACCAAAAACACTGAAGATGTTTTTGTTGATGGAGTTGAAGGGCTGCTGAGTGCAGGGGAATTTTAATTTCTGCACTCACTGAATTAGTATGCAGTCGAAGTAAACTGACTGATTTTTTTTTCTTAAGAGGAAGCCACAGTGGAGGAGAGTTTGATAGACAGATGGCTGCCAAATATTGACAAAGTGTGAAAAGCAGACTACTATGTGCTGCGCCATGAGCTGGTGTCCCACAGAGCCTTCACACAAACTAACATCTCAGCTGAGGAAGATTCATATTCACAACTGTCAGATGAAGCATCAAATAAATGTTTACCGTGCATTACTTCCACATTAGAAGTTGTACAGCACGTTTAAGACATTTTTCAAGATTAAACTGTCTGTAAGAATGTTCCTTTTATCAGCCTTATCTCATAAATATGACCTGAATTTGAAGTTAGCTACAAGAAATAGGGGGAAGTATATCTCAAGTGGAACGTCCAACTGCTGCTCTTTGTTTGCTCTCCGTGGCTATGGCTAATGTTGGCTCTAGTTAGCTGCTAGAGCTAGTGGCCTTTGAGTTTCATGGATGAAGTAACCACAGGCAACAGGGTTCAGACTGGGACTATACAAAGCCTCTGACCGACAGATGCCAGTACGAAGACAGGGAGCAGGCAGTATGGAGGCGATTCACAGCTCTGATCAGGGCTGTGAATTTATCGATGAGAAAATTGTGTGTCTTTATCAAGTTTCAAGTGTATTTTACGGTGACTTAAGGTAATTAAGTGTGCGTTACCACATAAACGCCCTCTAAAGCCTGAACAACAACTCGGAAAGTAAAAAAAAAAATTGTACACGAGCAGCTGAGCCAATGTTATATGTTATATAGCGGAAGAAAGTAAATATTGGGTTGATGATAAAAAAAATCTTACAGCAAAGTCATGCATTGCATAGTCATTGCATTGTTTTATTTGCACATCCATGTCACAAAAATATTGGAAACAGCTGTCCACAATTTTTTTTAAACGTTCTGAGCGAACAGCCTTTTGGTGTCCATGTTGCTTCCACATTCCAACATAGTGCACATCAACACAATTCAGAAGAACAATCGCCAAACTTGGGGCCACATGAATGCAGCATATGCACATCTTAGTTTGGCAAAAGAGAGAAACTTCTGTCCATATGTTACAAATTGCCCCTTTGAGGAGGAGATCTCTTCAACATTTGGCCCTATTTTCTGCGGTTTAGCACACCGATATTAACACTTTATACATTGAGTTAAATGCTGATGCAAGTTGAGTTCAGATCACTGAGAAAAGGTCACGTATTTTTGGGAGCGTCGCCATTTTAAGGTTCATCCATCACTAAGGTCCATTGTTTATTCTTCCACGCCGTGGAAGTAAACTTCTCCTTTTTTTTCTCCTCCTGTTAAATCTCTATATTTGTCATTAGTTCTTTTTTCCTCTCTCATAACCTCCGCGTACAAAACAAAACAAAGGGCGTGTGTCTTATTTAAGGCCTGTTTCTTCACAAGCTTCTCTGAATACAGACGCGGTGTTCTCATGATGTGAAATACGCTGCTGCTTTAACAGCCTTAATGGGTCCAAACCTCACATGAAGCTGGGAGGCACACATACGCACTCAGTGTGACACACATAAATACCCACATGTGAGCATGTCAGGGAGAAAACCAATAAGCTGCAGTATGGCTCCCCTGACGCTCGCCGCTGCTGCCGCTGCTTCATATCCGTACGGCCTGATTTACAGCAGCTGCTGGACATTTCTCTGCTCCACAGGTGACTTGGCCAATAAACTCAAGGTTCATCCAATACAGACATCAGCAGTGACAACAACAGCTGCCGTACAGTCTACTGCACAGACATACACAGCAAAACACGATAATGATGACTTATTGAAAGAAGGATTTAGAATTATTCAACCTCTCTAATTATATATTTTACAAATTAAAAAGAAAAATGTGTTGTTAATACCAAAAGAAAGTTTTAATACTAAAACAATACAAGGCAATATGTCTTTGAGAGATAATGGTTATTTGTGTCCATTGTTTATGCTCTTGTTATTAAAATATAACTGCATCATTATGATTGCATAAAATCTCAGAAGTTACAGAATTGACCAAGATTGAACTCCTCTTTATGGGACAGCCACAATCAAGAGGTTCACAAACTGTCAGGAAGGAGCGACGGGAGGAGCGAGCTGCAATTTGCATCAGAACTTGCTCTCGCCTGAGTCATAACTCTGTCACATCCGAACACACAGACATGTTGGACATATTTTTAGATTCAGCGTGACATACACTTCCCGAGGATGTAATTATCTCAATGTCTATCACTAATTAACCATCCATTAATTTGTTTAGAAATCGGAGAAAAAACACGCTCATTATAATCCAGGACTTGGCTGACAATCGCCACGTTTTTCAGTTTTCTTCGGTATCACAGTTACCCAGTGATCGTTCTCTGTACATCCATGTGTACTGTTGCAACCAGGAACTGCTCATATCTAATAAGGCACACTTAAATGGCAAAATACCAACAATTACAGACTGAGAAAAAAAAAAAAAAAAACTGGTAGCCCACAGCTAACTATTAGTCAAACATGGATGGACTGCCATGAAATCTGACATCCAAGAGCTTCAAAGAATGAAGCTTAGTGACTTTTCATCCACTGCTACCAGCAGGTCAAAGCGTCCAATTGACATATCATCAGTGACACATCCCGACATCAACTGGATGCATTAGCGCATAATTAGTGCAGACATGAATGCGTTTCAGAGGATGAATCATTGCGACTCGATACCCTGACTCTTCATCAGCCACCAACAGCAAGCTGACATTTTCTAGATTGGTCAGAATCTGTAACTAGAGGATAGATTACCACGGAATTTAGAAAAGGCATTCATACTGTCTTTAGGACGGAGATGAATCATTTTATATATAACTTTTCAGTTAGTGTCACGTCAACATTTCAACTGTTCAGCACTGCATAACTGGTGGAAAGTTAATGTTAGCATACTTGGGCTAAACCAAGATGGCAGAGGAGCTAAACATTTCAAGGTGAACATGTGCAGCACATTAGCATGCTGGTGTTAGCATGCTGGTGTTATCATCTAGCAAAAATGTGCTATGATTGCAGACATACTGTATTAATTAATTATTACGTGCAAGGAAATGGATTATGGATGGACAGAAATGCTACCTCTGCTATGAGAGAGAAGCTACTGTTCTCTGAGATGAATAATGCATGGTGACAAATAAGCGATGACATTGAACACTGCCCTGTGCTAAGCTTTTGTAAAACATTCTCTTAAAAGAGGAATGTACAACTAATATTGTGTGTGCTTTCTATGTGTAACACAGCCAGAACGCTACCAATATTAGCTGTAATGCCATCAGAACTTAAAAAATGTAGATTACAATTGAGTTTTAGGCCTGTTACATGTATCAACATGTTGGCCAATTTGATTATGTTAACTTCCTGTGGGCCCCTGTCTGCCAAAATGTAATGATTTCACCGTACTTGAGTCATAATCCGTGAAAAAAAAATGGATGGAGCAGTTTTGAGAACACATCAGAGATCATGGACATTCCCATAAGAATGAATGGATTTTGGGTTAATGTGCATGTACACACGGAGCCATGTGTATGCGAGGTGTCAGTCTTGGTTTAATTCCTGTCCGCACAAGAGTCTTTAATGTTGAATCGAATGCTTCAATCATACATTCTTCAGGAAAAATAGATACAATAAGAAAACATCTGAAAAATACAACATGCACTCATGTTCTCAGCATGTCCATTTATCTGTATTACACTGCCCCGAAATATCACTGCTAGCTCCGAGCAGTAGGTCACATTTCCTGACGCCATGCAGATCAGCAGTGAATGTGAGTGCATGACTGTAAGTGTAGCCAATGAACGACCGTCGCAGATAACGTCAGCAGTCAGCAGTACTGTAGGAAAAATACAGTGTGTCAGTATAGCACCTGAATGCAGCATCAGTTATGTCGCACATCAACACCCGCAGATGCAGACACGTCACCGTACATGCTGACGATAACAGCACTGAGGAAAAGTAGCTGAGTGGACAAGGAGGGTGCAGACGGACACAACAGCTGACACCAGGTGCTGTACGTGTCTGTGTGAGTGTGCGTCTGCACACAGTTCGTGTAGGAGCATGTGTACTGGTGCGGCGACGGCTATGACGTCATTTGCATTTATACTGCTATCACTGACTGAAACTTTTTTTTTTTTTTTCTTTTCTGGTTATTTGATTATATTCCAATCATGTGTTGCCTTTCATAAAGAAAACATGGCACTTCACCTTTAAGATGCATGCGGTGGTTTGAGTGCATCTCTAATGTAAAATAATCCTGTTATCATGGTCTCCAGTGTGGGAGGATGGGCTCTCTTAGCATGTTAGCTAATGGTATATGACTCACTGGATGGTCAGAAAGCACAGTGTGGGCCTGGGGGAAGAGCTGCACCACGAGGCCTCCACCTGCTCAGCTCAGTCAGGTGGCTGCGGGTCTGCTGTCAGCCCCGGGGCCCAGCTCGGAGCTGCGCCACGGGGCCCTGACGAGCTCCCCACAGAGGAATATCATCGCTAATAGGATCTGTTTTAGGTCATAGAAGTGCACACATGAGCAGGCACACACACTGAGACATCATGGGAGAGGGCATTCGGAGGAAGAGGAGGCTGAACACTGGTTGAAGAAACACTCTGCTCCAGTGATTTTTTGAGACAGCGTATCCACCCACTTACACACACACATGAACACAGACAGATGAACGCACACGCCAACGTGCATGCACGCGTACACACACACACACACACACACACACACACTAACAAGAGCTGGGAGATTCTTGGTCTGAGGACAACAGTTCTTTTTCGGCTGATGCTGTCAGATCCGCTCATCCTCAGAAATGCATGGAACTGGGAACACGTGCGCACGCACGCACACACACACACACACACACACACACACACACACACACACACACACACTGGGTCTTCCACAAACTCTGTCTTAAAAGTAACGGAATAAACAATGAGAGAATAAGATTTAGGCAGACAAACAGATGAATATTCATGACATGCAGTTTGTGTATGTGGGGTGAGGCGAGGTAAATCAAAGCTGTGAGTCAGGGAGAGGAGGAGCGAAAAGAGGACAGGATGCAGAGCGAGGGCAGTACAGACAGTGATATCTCAGCAGCCATAAACAAACCAGAGCCGAGACGGTGCTGCAGCCTCCCTCCCCTCGTCCCAATGATTCAGCCCGCCTCCTCATTCTCTGTATTTCTATTACGTCACACATTTATCCTCCATTCATGAGGGCATTAATCATGTGAATCCAACAAGGTGGCTCCTTTTATTTATTTTTTTAATAACGAAAGAGGCCTTCGCCCCAGAAGGTAACCAGAA
The DNA here is from genome assembly GCF_904848185.1 of Acanthopagrus latus. Classification (NCBI taxonomy): domain Eukaryota; kingdom Metazoa; phylum Chordata; class Actinopteri; order Spariformes; family Sparidae; genus Acanthopagrus; species Acanthopagrus latus. The sequence goes on along the minus strand of NC_051051.1, from coordinate 20,965,325 downwards.
TGCGTAGGATTGTAGCGTTCAGTTAGTTTTCTTCATTGCCAGCAGAAAGGACTAATCAATATCTGTCCTTCCGTCCGACACTTTGGTGGAGAGAGGGACATCTTAGGAGCTTCAGGAGATTACTATGACATGAAATATGGATACTCTTGGTCGCCAGAGGATGACTCCTAATGACCCTCCAACCTTTAGGACAGCATCCTTGATTTCAACTCGATCAACACTTGCTCAGGTTCGGCAGGCTCACCTAAGGTTTCTCATGCTCAAGAAAACATGCTCACAAGCAAATGACATGACCAGCATGTATAGAACAAAGGTTGTACACACACTCATGCAAAGGAAGTTGATTTCTACTCGCACAAATTGATCTGACTTTTATGACAATATGGCAGAAATCAAAGGAGGCACCTGCCCCCTTATGACTGGTCTCTTTCAGTACAACCACACCTGAACTTTCTTGTATAGGAAAAACTGTTTGCTAATCCATAACGCCTTTACAAAGCGACAATATGTCAGATGTTTTGTTTTCAGCTTGTTCTGCAGTCCCAAAGTGGTTAACAAATAAAGTGAAATTAATGAATAAAGCATTCAAAACAGACCGGTTTATTATCTACTGACAAGCCCTGCAGCTCTGAGGAGGTCAGAGGAGCAAAAACACAGTTCAGCACAAAACCACTGCAAACTACAGCCTCAGAAAAATTCAAATGGAAATGAGTCTAAAAACTGAACTGTGTGCCTTAAAACGACCGAACATTAAAAGCTTCACAAATGTCAGATTTACCCAGGAGTTATATTGGACTACATTAAATCGCACAGGTGGACTTCATAAACTGATAACTGACGTGCGATTGTCAAGATTCTTTGAAACGTTGCCTCAGAAATGCAAAAAAAAATAGTGTAAAAAAAGTGTTCCATGTTCATCCCTGGGAAACATGGTCCAGACCCGACACTGTTGTCACACAGCTGACATGTTCTGTCCTGCCGCTACCTTGCACTAACCGCTGTAGAGATATTTGTCCTATTTTTAGAAAAGCGCTGAAAGCAGCTCAGACAAGCAGAAAAAATATCAAAAAGCACACAATATACTTGCAGAGTTACCCAGCAAAGGGGTGGGAGAGGGGGGAGGAGGAGGAGGAGGAGGAGGAGGAGGAGGAGGAGGAGGAGGGCAGACAGTTATCAAGAACTTAAAGTAAGCGTCAACTTGGATTGCCATGCAGGGAATGCCAGGAGGAGCTTCCATCCCTCCGCTGCCTTTCATCAAAAAGGAGGAAAAGAGGGGAAAAAAAAAAAATGCTGCAATGGCTTTATGTAAATTCTGTGTATTTCAGTCACGTATATAAATCTGCGGAGGGCGCTTATGGATTTACATTACAGCTAATAACAAGCCATGCTGTAAGATGAGAGCGCCAACACACTCCGGTAACAAGGTCATCATCTGAATGACAACAACAACGTCCACCGCCGCCGCTTGCTGAGTGTTAAATGTATGCTTGCACGACACCGTGAAATGTTATCTTCCACCCGTTTGCTATTTTTCTGTCGGCTTATGTCAAAGGGACTGTGAAAACTGGCATCGGCTGTTTGATTCTCACTCAGGCCCTCTGAAGGGAAGCGGGCCGCTCGTCGCGCGACTTCAGACAATAACCAGAGAGGAAACAAACACACACACCCGGAGAACTAGCTGTTTATATGACAAACCTCCGCAGGAATGCCACATGAGAGAGCACGTAGGGGAATGCATTCAAAGAAGTGAATGTGCACAAAAAGTAATTAATTCAGTAATGAGATGCTTTCACCCTTGGGTGGTGAACATAGAAGGTCATGGGGCGGATGAAAAAGACGTCAACCAACAACGACCTTCAGGGAGTTCTGCGCACACACACACACACACACACACACACATATATATGCACACATTAATAAATGCCACTGTGCATGGAAGAGACAGGGAGCATAAACACAGAGGCATGATGGGAAAGATGGGAACATAAAAATCCTCTTCAGCCTAAACAAATGGAGCTTCGGACTAGAAAACACACCAAAATGAGGAAAGGACTTTACCTTCTGTAAAGTTTGTCCTGCTCTGTGGATGCACAATGAAAATGTTGACATGCCATTGTTTAGCATGACATTTTTGCAACCTAGTTGTGTGGGTTAGCATGCTATCATTCACCGTGTCTGCTGACGCCAAAATTAGCATGAAGTCTGGGCCTTTGTGTCATTACTTCCCCGTCACCTGCTGTGACATGGCGCCCATTCTTCAAGTCCAAAAGAGAATAGACCCTCAGCGTTGTAGAACATATATGTGCTGTAGCCTGTGCGACATCATATGAAGGGTCCTGCAGAACCATCATGAAGCTCAGTGTGTCGGCTCTGGCTGTCACCATCAAATACAAAAGCGAGCAAAGAGATAGAGCATGGGTGAAAGCAGTTGGCGGCTACAACTTAATATAACAGAACGCCAAAACAGGCAGGCAAGGTTTGTTTTCTTTAGAAATTACTGCTGTACTGTAATTACTACTGTAAGACTGTCAAATTTCTGATGGTCCTTAAACTAACCATGTGCTGCACGCTGTCACATTCAGTCATTTCTCTGTTGTGGATTTTGTGCTGTGCTGATTTTTTTTGTGCTTGCTGTGCTTTCAGAGGTGCACCGTGGCGCTGGGCGGGGTTCACCCTCACCGGAGCCGCTGACTCACACACACCTGCAGCAGATTGGCAATCAGCGCCCGCTGATCAGCCGTGGTCTTCACCCTACCTGCTGCCGGATGATTTCGCCAGTTACTGAGTGGTAACACGGCCCCAGTTGGTGCTCGTCTCTTTAGCGTCGTCTCGTGTGTTTTCCTGCTGATCTTTGCAAAGAGATCTGACTCAGTTTTTTTTTTTTGCTCTTTTTGTAGTTTTCGAGTTAGCCGGCCTCTAGCACCTCTTTAAGTCATCACAGGGACTGCGTTTTAGGCGGCACTAGTGAGCCATTGTGCCCCATTCATGGCCAAATAATAAAAAAAAATTGATAAAATGAAAAAGAAAAATTCCTCTCATTTGAAAAAGGTCAATGTAGGTACAATGTTATAATGCCATTTTCCAATATAACATTGTTGATGTGCATCAGCTGTTCATAGAAGCAAAATAATTAGAATTATTATAACTATCAGCTGATAACTTGGTATCAATGTATTGTCATTTTTTTTTTGCTTGTTTTCTCTTTAATTCTTTACCTTTTATTATTCGACTGACCATATCTAGTCTGTAAATCAATTTTGTTTTCTTCACACCCCATTTTCTTTTATAGTACAGCAGAGGCTGAAGGGAATTTTAATTAGTTTTGCAGGTGTGTTGGAATAATTGAAAGCAGGACTTGATGATGACGCTAGATTAAAAGCCACTGAAATTACAGTACATCCAGAGGGAGACAGGACTCCGATATTTCAGTCCAGATTAAGGGGGCGAGCCGACTAACTGACGCTCCTCACGTCCGGCTGCTAGCCTGGCTAAAAAAGGTCTAAAGAGCTTGAGCTCAAATGAGGCTGAAAAACGGGGGGTAATGCATTTTACATCAGCGCTAACGATAGCTTGTTATTGTGACTGCATCATTTCACGAATGGAAAACTGAGACCGAGCCGTGTCTGATTCTGAATGAAACATCAACAATCAGCCTCAATTATCAGCCTGACCTGCGAGATGAACAAGCCGGGGAGCTTGCAGGAGAGACGGCGAACCACATGAGAGGGCGAGCGAGGGATGGTATGAATAAGAAGAAGAAGGGAGAGAGCGGGAGAGAGAAAGAGAGAGAGAGGGGAAGAGGTGATTGAGTGACAGTGCCTGGAAAGCATGCCTCCATTTAAACACCGCCACAACTCACAACCAGATGGGAGGGTTAATGAGAAGAGAATCATGCCTGAACACGACGCCACGGTGTTGGGCTGCACCATCAGGGAGCGCTGCAAGACCCAACAGGGAGCGTGTGTGTGTGTGTGTGTGTGTGTGCGCGCGTGCGGAGGCTTTACAGTATGTGATGTGTGTGAAGAAGGATTGAAGGTTGATGCTAAAAACTGCGTCACTGGCAAACACCATCTGGCTGCTCAGAGGAGCGTGGACACCCAATCTCTTCACACACATCAACACACTCGAGAACACTGTTACCACGTCTTTAAGAGTAATTGCTGAGACAGAGGAGACTTTCCCCATTTTCGCGGCCCCTTCCTGGGGTTTAAGCTGGCAACTGTCGGGCTGCAAAGTGCTCTCACACACAGCTCCATCTCGCTCCCGCCGTAAAGTTAAACAGCGTGCATTATTAAAAGACAGACCATGAATAATCCAGAGGCCGTGTTGCATTTACACGCCTCACGACACAACGGGAATTGTTTTTGGGTTTTTTTATTTCTTTTTATTTCTCGGTTGAGATTGCCGCACACTCAAAAAAGTTGGGCGTTGAAGATGAGATGATGAGCTGGACAGTGTGTCTCAGAGTTAGTGTTCGAAATAAGAAATATATGTTGTACACTTTTTGAACTGATGAACTGACGCCCCATAAAATTTAGGAGGAATCTGAACCTTTCATCTCAAGTATTAACCATCGTTCCGTCCTTAAAGCCTGAAACACACCGGTGTGTTGGGAGCTTTTTGGAACCGGGTGGACGGCATCTGCTCAACAGCCAACGTCTGAGAACACTGGCTGACAGCCGTCTGAGCCATTGGATACTCTGATTGGTTGTGTGCTAGCTGTACGACCATTCTGATTGGCGGTGTGCATCAGGCTGTGTTTGATGTGGGCATAAAGAGTAAAATTTAGGCTATAGCAACACCTGAGTGCTGTTATTCATTATACTTGGCATAACCTCACCATCTCCTCAAGTGTCAGGATACATTAGCTACTGTAACCATGGATGGACAGTATTCAACTGGATTTTTTTTTTTTTTCATCATTATTGTATAGAAAATGTCTACTATTTGATGTCATGGATGCAAGATCATGAGAAATAAGCTGCATTTTTTTGAGAAGATGATTGTTAAATATTGTGTTTGTTCCCCCTTGCTGACGACAAGAAGCGGTGATTCCATCCAGCCGTCAAGGGAATTTGAAGTGAACTTTTGAAAATTAGGCCCGTTTCTATCAACTGGTTTGGAGCACATAAAGGAGGCTACGATAAGCATGGTTCCCTCAGGAGTAGGCAGTATAGACAATTATAAATGAGTACAAGGACGTAGAAATGAATGTGAAACAGAGATAAAACCGGTTGTTTGCCGACTGGAAGCGATCCTCGAAGAAGAAGAAGAAGAATGTACGACAGAAAAATAGAGAGAGGCCTTTGAGACTTTTTCAAAGAAGGAAACATGTTCCTCTTTCGAAATGGAAACTGCTGATGGGTCATGTCTGTTAAATGTCTTCTGTCCAGCGCCTGAACTCAGCAACTCAAGGGAGCATAAAAAAGTTTCTTTATGTTTAGACATTTTTCTTTTAATTATGCTGCTTCTTTAAAAGATGGAAACACACCTAGTGAAAATACATGTGTGTGTTTTGGGGTTTGTCTGCGTATGAAGGTATACCATCTGATGGAATAAAGTGCTGATGCTTAAAAAGGCCCCATGATGTGGTACCATGTCCTCCTTCATCCGATGTTTTATTTCATCCAAAGCACAGTGTTGAGCCGGCACGATGACATCATGACCCCACAAAGGATCATTTATTAAACTCACGCGATATCAGACATGATTGTTTTTCCAGCAAGTGCCCTGAAATGATCCTGTTGGCCATCTTGAGATCTGGTGACACTAAGCCCAGTATACCTTTACGTGTTGCTCCAGTTCTCCATATTCCCCCTTTAAATGGTGTACACTGAATGTGTTTATGGAGACTCTGTGAGTTGTCTTTATCTGTATGCTGCAGTGTCTCTCTGTATTGAACCGGCTGTGAAAACAAATCTCCCTCTGGGACAATAAAGTCTAAAGCTTATTTCAGACAACATTATTAGCGGCTTGTAACCGTCCCAGAATTTGAAAAATGGTATCATCAGGATGTTTTCAAGGTTGGAGATACTGCGCTGAACCCTCCGTGTCACATTGAGATAAAGTCGGGAGCTGTAAAGACGACTTTGCTGCAGCCGGACGGTCTCACGGAGCACCTTACTTTGCACACGGTGAACTGTCACCTTCTATCCTCGCGGGAATATCGGGCTCAGCTCCAAACCAGAAACTGTATCTACCTCCGAACTCCATCTGTCATCCCTGGTGTGTGTGCTGTTCTTTGCCTTTCTCCCTCTCTGCAGCTTCCTCTCCTCCCAGATGAATGCGAGTGTGTCTGTTCCCGGCCGCCCATTCCTCCTTTTCTTTGCTCTGTATTTGTTCTGCTGCTAATATAGCCTCTTTCTCTCTCTCTCTCTCTCTCTCTCAGCGTGGAGCAGAGATGACATGGCGGTGGGTAAACTCTGGGCTCCTTCGCTCTCTCTCTCTCTCCTCCTTCTGCCACGGTTACACTCCAGTAAAGCTCAGTACAGTGGAGTGCTTCAGCCTGTGTGTTTAATTGCTTTTCACTTCCAAGACGCCTCCCTGCTGGCCCAGACGCAGAAATTCATACATCAGATGATTGGGGTGAGACCCATAAAGTGCTACTGCGGTGTCTCATCTGGGACTTGTTTCTGCACTTCACTTTAACAAAAATAATCTCCTTCCGCAGATTCCCATCTACGGCTTGATGACCCCGAACTGATGAACAGTAACCAACGGGTGACCAGTTCCTAAATCTTAACGTTAAAAATGAATGACTGGGAAATCATGACCCCCACCTAGCGCCTGATAAAATAATAAGGTTAAAGTGGTGAGAATTCAGGGGGGAATTATTGGGTCAGATTACTTTGAAACGGTAAGTAGTTACCACATGGAATGGCAAGTTTTGCAATTTGTAACATAATTTTCATTTTCTTAATCTGAATACTTTTGGATGGTTTCTCTGTGAAGTGAACGCTGAAAACCTTGCACCACGACTTGGAAACGTTTCATCTTGAGCAGACAGTGTGGTGCATGAATGCACACGAGGAGAAAAGCGGTGTTTAGTCGGGCGGATCCGACCAGGTAGTATATTGACGGCTGCACATGTATAGTCGGAGGCCTATTTCAGCTTTCTGTACTTTTGTGCTTTTCATCTGTCCGAGAGCAAGACGCCATCCGCGATCCATTAACTAGTGAACAATCATACTCCCATACACTGCACTCTCTGGTATAACATCCCTCTTGAAAACGCACTGGTCGTTATGTGAGACGTTCTTATTCAGCGTAGACCTACTTCTGCTATTATTTTGAGTGCACCTGGTTGTCATTTGGTGCATGTTGGTTTTGATCGGCAGCATAATTAACACGCTTCCTCCACGCGCGGCTCACCGGCTGCTGTGACAACAGAGTCAGTGGTGGAAAAAAAAAAAGAAATCCTGTTATTTGGTCGGTAAAAAAAACTTGTTGCTGATGGAGGAGGCAGAAAGGAGAGAGAAACAGAAAGAGGAGGCAAGACGGCGTGCTTCATTGTGGACAACTGAAGCAGCACTATGTAGCCTAACATAGGCAAAGTCTCAGAGCAATTCTAAAGAAAGATGGTGACGGCTGAAACTACCAAACAGGCCAAGCGATGGAAATTGTTTGAAGAAAAGAAAGAGGTATAAAAAAGCATATTGCCTCTTCAACTCCTTACTGAGCTTTGGACTGTGGAGCATATGAAGTCCTGATGCAAGTTCCAAGCAAGGATAGCTGCCAAGTTTGGTTCAAGATGATCCCATGTTTTTTTTTCTGCACAGGGTAACAGTTAGCATAATAATCAAGCGTGCCTTCGGTATCTGTTATCTGTCTGCTGTTCGCTTCAGATCACTCCGTGTGATTGGCTGGCACTGGACTGATTCAAAGCGTATTCATTGTTGGGAAAACAAAGAATCGCCGCACACTTGGGCTTGAGGTTATCAAGTCATTCCAAGACAGAAGGTTCAACTCTGAGTAAAGTCGCACGTCACTGGTGCTCAAGTTGAGTCTTTCTGATTTTGTCCAAATGAGCAGATTCATGACTCCAGTCTGACTAAAGTCACTGCTGGCCAACTCGTCAAAAAAAGAAAAAAAACAAAACAAAACACAGAAGTAGTCAGAAGTGTCTGACTGGCCTGTTAAAAATGTGCAGCCACAGACTCCAACATGGATGCAATCAAGCAACTCCCACCTCCCACTGCTGGTCAGAAAAGAGCGACACATTATCTAAATTGTTCACAATGTGAAAGCACAGTTTGCTGTTAGATGGCCAATCATCGAAAACAATGTGCGCTGACTGTCAGCGCGCTCCATTGTACCTCACTTAACCTTGCTAAAAGTCACTTTTCTCCACAACGTGAGATGCCCCCACATGTTTATCTCACGCCACCGGCATTCTCTATCATGCTCGTTACCCTTCATGCTCCGGGCTCCTCAGGTTGATCTATCTTTATTGGTATGTGCTCTGGAAGACAGCTGGACCTCTTCATTTCTGTATAAATCTCCATCTGAGCGAGACAGCGGCGACTCTACCTCATTACGGCTGGTAACACGCGCTATCAACACCATTTGGGATCAGGATTTATCTTCTCATTTTCCCGGCTACTCCCTCGCTCCTCTTGCCACACAGACGAACAGCCGAAGCTCGCGCAGTGTCGAAACCGTTGGCCTGAAAAGATGATGTTTTCACAGTAGAGCTCCCACAAGGTTGAGTAAAACCAAAAAGGTTCCATGAAAAATAAAAGTCTGCCATTAGCTCATATTCAGCTCATAGTTATTAATTCGGAAATGGTGATTTCATGCCAAAGAACGTGCAAGGAATTGGAAGTGGAAGATTGGAGACGTACTGGCAGATATGTCATATGTATGTGACTCTATGGGTGTCAGTTTTGTCAGTTGGTCAGCACCACTGGTACAGACTACAGTATTTAGCTAAGTAAAGACATTTATGCTTCCAAGAGGATGAAACCTGATGAGTTCAGTGATTTTTCTTACTCGTAAACACAGTTATTGTAATCACTTTAATGGAAAATAATGACAGTCCCATCAGACTCTGAGGTATTTTGTTTAGGTCTAACTAGCCAGGGTTAGCATGCTAACACGCTAAACTAAGATTATGAACATGGTAAACATTATACGTGCTAAATAGGCTGGTAGAAAATGTTCAAACCAATTTGATACTAAGCCCAGCAGTGGACCAGACTGAAAATACCAGATTTTACTACTAGGTGTCACACATGACTCAGCCGCTCCCTAATGGAACATAATGAGAGCCCATGAATTAGAATGGACCAGCAAAGATTAAAAAGAGAACGATACATTTTTTTGGGAAATTTTAAAATGAGGTATTCATCATAATAATCAAAGCAGTTTAAGCTGGTATACCAGACTGGACTGGAAAAAAAAAGAAACCTTCCCAATCCACCCTGCAGCTAAACATTAGCATGTTAGCACTGTCGCTGGGAGCATGTTAGCAAACAGCAAAAAGCTGTGCTTATACAACCACATGCAGCTGCTACCATAAAGACTCTTTGACTTGTTCGGCAACTTGTGTTCCACCAAATTTTGATGTGTTGCCATTTTCTTGTCTTGGCACAAACTTCATCTATGCAAAACTACATTTACGTGTACAACATATTATAAAAACTGTGGGCCAGAGCACCCTGCTCGAACAACCAGGATAGACCAACCAAGATAGACCATATGTTGCGTTTTGGTGCTGTTCTATCCTGGCTTTTTCAGCAGGGCACTTACTATGGGATTTTTGTGAGAACCTGTAGTCCATTTTCAACATGGTTCTGCCGTATGTAGCCATAATTTACGACGGAAAGTACAAAGAGAAATAAAGGCAGGCAGGAGACCGTGTCACAACAACCTGAACTAACCTAGTATTTAGTGTTCCTGACACCAATATATCTGCAGCCCTGCTATTAACCTCCGGGTTGCTACACTGCATTATTGTGTCACCATGATTTAGCCGGCAATAATTTCTGCTTTTAACCCTCCTGTAGCTCCATGCAGGGGTTTTGAATTCAACTCAGAACAGGGGTTAAATTTTCCATAAGGTCTGATGAGAAAGCCATTAATTATGACTGAACAATAGCTCCATGGCTCTATTCACTATGTGTGCCTTCATCAGCACATGCTTTTATAGGTAATACAAATTGACATTGTAAAGTAAAAGTCATCGTAAAAATTAAAATCCAATCAAAATATATATATATAAAAATGAATTTCTGGCGCAAATTAGAGTGTATTTTGTTCCCTCTTTGTCCTACTCTTAATTAAGATTCAAGTCATGAAATTACATTAAAACTCTGGACTCCATGTTCTCTCCCTGACTTCTTACTTAACATTACAAGCTCTATTTTTTTTTTTTTTTTCCGTTGACAAAAGGCTCCACAAATTCACATCAAAGCTTTGTGTTGTTTGGTGAAAACCTCCCAGCTTCCCTTCAGAGCAGAGCCACAGCACCGGGATAACAATGAACAAAGTGGAGATGATAACGGGTCGTTTTTGTTGCTGTAGTGGCCCTCAAGTGTGTTTGATGTAATAGCTCATGTCTGAAAATGAATCCAAAATGAAAGAATGCAGCAGGACAGAGGATGAAAAAACAATCTGGAGGTGTTCACTGAATGAGGATGAAACAGATGGTGACCTGGCCAGCGGGAACAATACAACATGTTCTTATAGCATAATATGTCCTGTTGTGGCAGAAAAGGTTCGGACAGCTTTTCTTCATCCACGGCATGAATCAGATTACTACAGTTCGGGTGAAGTGTGCGACTAACAGCATCCCTTTTAGAGGTGCGATGCACCTGAAAACTGTCACAGCCATCTCTGAGAGTGAGTGGGCAGATGAGATCGCTGTCAGTGTGAATATCAATAATTAAAACTGCTGCTGTTTATTTATTTGTTCTGGTCTGCTGCTCGCTCAGCCTACTCGCAGTGTGGTTTGGAGGGTATACCTGAGCGAATTTCTGATTCCGATTTGGATTCATTTCATATGGAATTATCGTATATTCTGCTTCCGCTGAATTTTTTCCCCGAATGTACCACACATAAAGCTTTTAAAACACAACGCATTGTTGAGTGGTTTCTCACGTTTCTGGCAAAGACCAGTTTTGTAATAATGTATGATGTATGTGAGCTGTCAATAGCTTTTTCTAGACTGGAATTATGAATTAAATTACTAAATACAAGTGGGCTGCTTGCTTGTGAAAGGAGAATGAAAATATAATATTTGAGATTTACAGTATTTGTGACATCATGTTTATTTTATGAATGAGTCGATTTCAACGTCGTGTACCTGCCGTATAAAGACAATGGCACACTGTATATTGTTTGCCATACCACTGATAGAGGATTCTTCATAATGACTCTCTGGCAGATTATTAGTTGGCAGCATTTCGCACACACACACACACACACACACACACAGAAGAAAAACATCCAAATGTGCAGAACAATCAGGACAAGTGTTTAATGTATTTTGGAAGTGATTTGCCGAACCGTTTTTTGCAGAAAAAGCAAAAAAAAGTTTCCCATATAAAATAGTAGGAATTCATCATAAAATGAGCTCAAATCACACCTGTTTGGAGCCTTGTTGCCTCGCCATACCTTTACATAAAAATGTTATTCATACTTTAAAGTGTACGTGTACGTTAAGAGTTTTCATTTCAGGATATTTTCTGACGGTTTCAGATTTTATAAGGGGGGTGCACTGTGGAATGTTCAGCTCTCCACTGTGGATGACATCATCACTGGAGTGGGGAGGAGCGGGGAAACATTCTGAAACATTTCTATTAATCTTGATAAAGATCCCGCACTTTTCACTCTACACACGTGATGTATTATCTCATCACATGTAAACCTGCAAATTCAAAAATTTTGAAAATCACGTTTGAAAGCGCCTTCTTCCATTGTCTGTGATTTATTTTACTTTACAGTTATACCTCCACACTGTGCCCTGTTTTTTTTTTGTTTTTTTTTTCCTCTGCTGCTATAACAACCAATTTCCCTGCAGAGATCATTAAAGTTTCCTCATTTTTCTTTAAGCCTCAGAATAAACAGAAGCTGCCAGAGGAGGACACCTGACTGGATCCAGTCCAACATCGAGCTGGTTTTGTGCTGCACCAACACAACTCTATTCCCCCTTTGCTACAAATCCACGTCAATGAAGCCCCGCGTGCCTGTGTGTGTGTGTGTGTGTATGTGCAGGTGTGTGTGTTTACTTTTTATATTAGACTGGTGTCAAAGCACATCAGAGCGTCTCTCCTCCCTCCCTGTCTCCTCTGTCTTATGAGCACACCTCCTCCTCTCCTCTCTGTTTTTGTCCCTGTTATCTTTCTGTCCCATCAGTCACCCAAACAGACACCAACTTCTATCTAAAACATCTTACAAGGATGCGCATCATCAGGGTTTACTGCATTTAAGACCGGCGAGACATATGAAATGTACTCTGGCACACACACAAGCAGTTTACGGACTATGACGGCGGCGGAGGGGAGTAACCCAGGAGGAACTACCAGGAAGATTCTCAGCCACACACTAACACTGTGTCTGCTTCTGGTTCATCCACTTCCTTGGATCGGACCGTAATATCTCAACAATCACTGAGTGGATTAGCATTACATCTGTTTGCACACGTTCTTAGTCCCTGGAGGATGAATCCCAATTCATTTGTTGCTTCCCTGACTTTTCTTTTGGCTTGATATTTTTAGCTTTGGGTAAAAAAGTCTCAACTGATACTGGATTGATTGTCGCGAGATGTGGCAAAGATGTTCAAGATACAATACTTAATCGTCATATCAGCACAACTGATTGGCATTTGGCAACACAGACAGGAGAACCACACATTCATTAAATACGCAAAGCACATGAAGAGGGTACGAACAGATGAGTAAGATAAAATCAGACGTGTAAATTGATCTCTGAATGATCATTGCGTGCACCACTGGATCAAAATCCACCTTGTTAACATGTCGTTTCATGGTTTTCCCCTCAGTCTCAGCTGTACTGTTTAGTGCTAATGTAAAAATGTTGGCATGCTAACACAGGTGTAGCTTTTAGCTCACTCTTGTTGCAGCCCATTTTCACTCCCGCCTCGTCAAATTAATTAAACTATAGCTCTCTAGCTTCAGTTCCGAATGCACCCCTCCAGTGTCGTACAAACGGCCAGAGAAGTCCACATCTGGATCTTCTCCTAAACCCAACCGAGTAGTTCAGGTGTCTAAACCTAACCAGCACGTGCACATTTGAACATGTTGGTGGTGGACATACATAGCGTTGAACAGCAGGCCCTTCTTCAGACAACTTCCTGATAATGTCTTACTCATCAGATCTAGAGCAGAGGGGGAAAAAAAAAAAAACACACACATGGTCTCCAGCAAGAGAAAACAAGATCAGAAGGAGGAGCACGAGCCCCCTGCAGATTTCTCACCGTCTTTAACCTCAAAGAAAACATCTCAAACACTTGTTTCTGAGCCTGACTGAGAGTTAAAACACAGCACGCATTCCCCGGGAAATCCCTTTGGATGTTGTATAGCGTAGCCGATTCACTTCCTGTTCAACTTGCTGACAGATTTACATGAATTCATGTTTGTATGAATTACTTTTAAGTTTAGCTTGAGCTCACGCTGAAGTCGTTACACAGATTAGGGGGATTATTCTTTCCTCTAAGTTTTGCGACGATTAAAAGGGCAAGGCAGCTTTCACTGACTACCACTGATTGCTCCACAGCAGCTACTATCCAGGGAACTGATACGATTTCTGTTCAATTTAATGGTTTAAAACGAAGTGCGACAATAGCTTCCAGGTCGACAACGGAATGTCCCTTTGAGTGTACTTTGATGTGTACAGGGATGTTGTTGATCCGACACACACATTTCAGAACAAGTGTTTTCAGCTGACACAGACACCCATTTTCACGGCTTCAAATGGCTCTTATCTCATGTTGTCATGAGTCTTTTGTTAGACAGGGGTCTTGCATAATGCAGGTTTAAGACACTTTGGATGTTCTTCAGCAGGAGGAGCATCATCTGGCCTGTCTGCCTCATTAACCCACCCTCAGCTCCCCACGGAGACAGGAAATAACACTGGGAGGAGGCCTGGATCCATGGAGTGGTATGAATGATGTGATGTGTGTGTGTGTGTGTGTGTGTGTGTGTGTGTGTGTGTGTGTTTGGGGGACAGATATAAAAATGGGGCAGCGGAGCTCAGGGAAAACTGAGAAGTGATGACGTTGTACAGATGGAAGGGAACAAGAAGGCGTGGGCAAGTTGCATAAGTTTTTGGTGATTTTTAAAAAATGTGTACAGAGTTTGGCAGCTAACACTGCCGTTACACAATGTGTCACACACCTGTGAGTCGATATATAGGAGCTTAACTTTTCATTTCAAAATGTTGAAATTATTCGGGTCAGTTCCAAAGCGGTAGTCTCCAGACATGTTGTCATCCAAAGTGAAACATGTGCTTCATGTTACGGAAGCTTGAACTCATAATAATAAATGGCTAATATGTTATATCTTTCTGTGAGGATGATGATATACAGGCTGACACACTGGTGCCCTCACTGGGCAGTGAACAGACATCCATGTATCACCGCAGTTTGTGAAATTGTGAAGACATTCAATCTGTAGGATCAACCCTGGATTCTGATGTGAGAGCCCTGCACTTTGTGTCTCGTTCTGAGAGTTGCCGAATAACATGTATTTGAATATCCTCTAGATCATGCTTTGTGAGAATTTCAATAAACTCCATGACACTTTGTTGGAAGATGAACAACTGAGCAATGGGACTAAGTGCTGTGTTAACATACCGTAGGTGATAGCTGGAGAGGTGGAATATATGAAATAAAATAAACTGAATAATGGCTGTAGTCTCAGCCCCTTTTCTCGCATCCTATCCCACACATAAAGTCCGATATACCAATGCACGAAGATGATTCTAAATGATGATGTATTCTGTTTTGTTTTGTCAAGTGTCTGAGTGTTAAAAAGACAACCCTGTCTCCTAGAAATGATGTTCCTGCCCTCCCAAGTTCTTTCCTCAATAACGTTGACTGCCATCATCGCTGGATTATGTTCACAGGCAACCTTTTGTCAAATGAATAAATGGAGTTGCAGGGACGGTGGGCGTATACGGTGCAGGGTTTGTCTTGTCTGGTTCAATTTAGGAAACAAAAGCATTTAAGTGAAGTTTAAATGTTGACAATCATGTTGTGTTTCATCATTCAAGCAACTTTATTAAATCAAGACCACAATCTTTCCATCAATTTAATCAACCGCTGCAAGTGCCTGAAAATAAACAGTTTTATAATGCTGTTGTCACCATGCACAGAAAAGCCACGATGGACAAAGTGTCCTTCTGAATACTTTACTGATACATTTGGAATCCCAACTCCAGAAACACCTTAATCAACATAGACAAAATAATCTGGGCGGGGTACTGTGTGGAGCCAAAACTCCACACTGACTTGTTTTAACTTTCGTGTGAAAAATGACGGACGCAACATATTCCACTCAGGTCATGTAAACAGCTTGACCTAATGTACTAATTTGCACCCAAAACACGATCTTTCCCCAAACCTATCTGAGAAGTTTTGTTGCCTAAACCTAACCAAACAGCAACCATTTCACGACGTGTTTATTTTTGTCACCATGATGATGATGTTCCCCTGACTCTGCATTTCCTCTCCACTGACATGCATGTAAAGTCACGACACATGAGCGGCCCTGACGACTGTGATACTCAGAGCTCATGGGTGTCCTTGACGACTGTGCAAGGACACTCCCACACAGGGTTTAAAAGCCTGCAACTCTACTCAGCTTAGTTAGAACTGAACACGCCTCTTGGATGAGAAGTGAAACGTCTTCAAGAAACTGAAACAATTCCATGACTTTCATCAACACAAGATATGATTTGCCGTCAGATCCTGGCAGGTCATTTCAGACGGAAACAAAGGCACCTTGTTTTTCATTCACTAAAACAAATGTGTCATTTCCACCAGTGACAACAGATGTTACCACATCAACCTGGACTGAAACGTCTCCATTTTAAATCTTTAGTCGTGGTTTTCTGCTAAAGGCTTTTCTCCAGCACGCATTAAAATCTAAATTATTAAATTATTTTTCAAGCATCCAGCAGCTTAGTTTTACTTTTATGAAAGCTGCTTCGCCGCAGTCACACCTTGCACTGTCCTCTGATGATTTGATGTCTCAAAGTTTGGCTGAAATGCAAACTAAAATATACTGTCAGAGATAAACTAGTTTTTTTCACCCAAAAAGTCCTAGGGTTTATTCCCCTTCGGGTTAAATAAGACACGAAGGCTTCACGCCGCAAATGGCTGGAGAAGTTTGTTTTCTTCATATTTAATTATTGCACTGACTCCGGAGAGAGGTGGAGGTGGCAGAAAGAGTTGATTTACTGTTAAACCGCCACCTGTCTGCACTGCAGTGGCGTCTTTTGACACATTCTTCTTGAAAATTTAAAATCTTGTTGAATAACAAATGTATTTCTCACCCTGTTCCTGCTGACAGCTGGCACCAAAGTCTGAATTTTTCCAAACAACCGCTTGAGGCAACATAAGAGAGCAGCAGTACAGGAGGGACCAGGTGTTCCTACATGTATACTGTACTAAGCCATACAAACACAGGATGTCAGGAGTATTTGCTTCTGTTCGCTGATTAGAAAAATATGTCGTGCTTGATCTACTTTGTGTCTTTTGGCCACTCTGCATCAGATTATTATGTGGATCAAGTAAGAACAGTCTTTGTACAACAAAAAACTAATTTTTATGCAAAACAACCCAAACATTTGCAAGTAAAATCAACCCAATTTTCATTCCTTTTCAATTCTTTATAGAAACTTACTTACGTTTTTAAAATGTCCATATTGCTGACTTGAGGAGGGATCTACTTCCTTTCTCCCAAATTGCTTGTATCATTCTAAAGTTACATTTACTCATATATTTGATGATAAACTGATAATATCAATTCAAACAGACAATGAATTAAGAGAGAGAAGACAAACCACTCGAAGTGTTCATACGGGTTGGGGTTGGCACGAATAGAGAAATCTGTAACAACAGGGACAGCGGTTGAAATGCACAGTCAAATTATGAAATATCAGCCAGTCGTGCTTCAAACCATCTGGTGCAGCTGCAGATGGACTTCTGTCAGGCTTTAAAGAGGATGCTAATGCCCACGTTTACCAAAAAGTTTCAGTTCAAAGCATGTTTATGCATGTTTTTAGGTGGACAAAAGCTCAGGGCTGATGGGTGGATTAGACAAGGACAGGACTTTAATAAAGGAGGACGCTGATCGTGTCCAAGGTGAAGCCAGAGGTGAGTGGTGACTTCTTTCTAACGTACTAACGTAGTGAAGTAATGTCCCGTACATAATGTAATGTTAGTAGTTTAGGTAACTTATGTGCGTGTGTAATGGACATTACAGAAGTAACACAGGGATTCAAACCCAAACCATGATGTTGTGCTTCTAAACCTAACCGAGTACTTTTCTTCCAAAACCAAACTGCGGCTGTCTGACGGAGGTCCGGTAAGGCTGATGTCGTTTGTCATTTCAGGAGACACTGACGATCGACCTATTCAGTCCTTTAGGTATGAGTTGATGCCATCTTTGAGGTCACTGGAGCAAATGTCCTGTCTTCACCAAATTGTCACTGTTTTCTACACATGGACGGGCCTGAAATTCTCCCAGAAGAAGGTGCGAGACATTATACATTAAAACATCGAATCCCACTGTGCACTGCTCTGAAAAACAGCCAATCGCAGAGCCTCAAATGACACAGTATTTACCTGCATAGCTTTGAGTCGACTTTTAGCAGGCATTTTCAATTATCTCAGCAACTGTTGTGCAGTTTCTGAACAACGTCCAAGTGTGGAAAACCAGTGGGAAAATATTCTGGATCCCACAGCCTCCTCTTGACTTTGCAGTTACACTGGCACAGAGTAAATAAAACAGGATCACTGTCTGAGGAAGACAGTGGCTGGCTTTGGTGAATACATATATTTTTCATTTTAGGGTGAGCTGCTCCTTTAATTCTTTACTGTTAATTTCACAGATTTCATTCTGCCACATCTGCATCCACTCAGACTTATCATAAAGGATCCTCGCTCCCTCTTTCGATCTGCAACCATTTGCATTTTCACCCTTATCTCTGATAACATGACAAATCAAAGTCCGAAGCTCTTTTCTGTTCTCCCTCCTCTCCCGCTCCCTCCATCCATCCTTTTATCCCTCCTCTCCCTCTTCACCTCCATCTCCCTGTTTTGTTCCTCTTATAGACTCAAACATCTCATCAGTCCCAGTCGTGCAGCGTTGGTGGTGGTGGTGCTGTGGTGGGGGGATGTTACTCTCTGACCCATTAATGTGCATCATCATGCAGTCCGTTCCCTCAGGATCGGGCAAGTCAGCGGATTTATTGTGAGAGGAGAGGAGGGGGTTTAAGATCCCCAGTCAGGATTCACGGACAATTCGTTATCACAGCCAGGGTGCGGCAGGGCACGCGGGGGGAGGGGGGGTCTAGACGTGGTGGTGGGCTGCAGGACCGCTGTTCAATAATACGCGTCTTGATTCTCCGACTGAGCTGAAGTGAGGAGCAGAGAAATGTCAAGGGCATCGCATAAACAAGCCGCTTCCCTGCTCGCTCTCCAAATCCACTGCAAGCTGTCTCAGAAAATAAGCCCTTACGTCAGCTGTGGATGTGCATCTGTGTGTGCAGAGAAGGGCGGAGGATAAAATAGGGGCCGGCTAAAAATCTAATCACTGTTGTTTGATTCCATTTTTTTTTTTCTTTACACTCTTCTATAACCCAGAGCTATGCAACCGCTGAAAATAAAACGTTACTTAGAGAGGAATGCTTGCCGTCACGCTCCCTCCAACAATGTTGAAACATGTATAAATGGCAAATCGTGCAAGCAAAAATTGCAGCGTAACGTAATTGTGATTGGCCCCTCCAGAGGAAGCTACATTCAATCTGATGAACTGCCTCAGGTGACGTCACTCAATGGCTAAGCGGCATTATGGGTAATGTAGGTGGAAGGTTTGGAAAAGCTGCCTGCAGTTTTATCATTACACATCATGTACAATTTGGAAAATAAATCATAGATGAATATGGCAGAGCCAGAGATTTCACCTGTTCTATTCCACACCTTCTTCTTCCTTTTCACAACTCTGGAGCCTACATGACCCACAATGCAACTTAGCCACTGATTGACATCACTGGAGGCAAGATTATATCAGATTACAAGCAGCTTGCTCTGGAGCTACAAAAGGCTTTAAACTACTTTTTTTTACACATGCAGGCAGTTGTTCTCCCAAAGACCTGTAAACACACTGTAACGTGTGTTGACATATATACATATATTTAACACTATTATATATGTGTGTATATATATATATATATATATATATATATATATATATATATATATATATATATATATATATATATATATATATACAGAGAGAGACTGATGTTAGATGTAAGTGGGTAGAAATGATATCAATAAAGTGTCAGTAAATGTACAGCACATAAGTTCCCAGCATGTTGATCGAGTATTTATTTTACAGTCGCAGCCCAAACTATCCATCTCTTTTGTGCATACACTGCAGGCTGAGCTGTTTCTACTTGGAGAAGTGGAGCAGTTGTCATGTCGGACTGTGTCTGGCCCTCCAAAACAAACAACTCCACCTCCAGGCTCAGAAATATGAAGAAGCTGTGCTGTAAACTGTGGCTGGATCAGCTGAAAGAGTCATAGCCGCTGCCTTTATAATAAGCATCGCAGCAAGTGCACTTCAGTACGTCAGTAAGCGAACACAGCGCCGTTCACGCGGCCTGTTGCTCGTAAAAAGTTGTCACATTCAGTATGAAATTATCCAGCGCGGGCACAGCACATAAGGTTTGCTCAGCAGTCTTTTAATAGGCTTTTAATGAGGAAGCAACACATTTATAGAGAGCGATGCTCTCAGTCACCAGCGAGGAGCTGCTCTGCTACAAGCTAAACGCTCCTGATTCATTCAGTAACGCTGGTGTTTCTGTGTAGTGGGTTCACATTTAGAATGCTTTAACAAAGTTTTGTTTGCACAGTAAGTAAGTACCTTTAAATAATGTAGCGTCTTTCAAAGAACAAGGTCACCGAGTGAATGTGCTGAAAACCGCTAATGCTTACCAGGATGTCACACTGTCGGAGAGCAAATTCAATACAATGAAAGTGAGTGGAGTTGAGCAGATACAGC
Organism: Acanthopagrus latus; assembly: GCF_904848185.1. Classification (NCBI taxonomy): domain Eukaryota; kingdom Metazoa; phylum Chordata; class Actinopteri; order Spariformes; family Sparidae; genus Acanthopagrus; species Acanthopagrus latus. The sequence goes on along the minus strand of NC_051051.1, from coordinate 20,945,070 downwards.
AGGCATGTTTAAGTGTTTCCTCGTTGTCTTGATAAAGTTCAGAGGAATTCAGGCCGGCCTGAACTTCCTTTAATGTAATTTTTAGGAAAGAAGGTTGACACACAGAATGCCAAGACTGGGCAGATGGACAGGTAATGTGCCGGTTTACCTGAGTCGTGCCGATTTTTAAATCCATTAAAGGATCAGTTCACCCAAATAAGTACAATTCAGTCATTATTTTCTCACAAGCATGCCATTGTCAGGTGAAGTGTCACACACTCGGAGCATTCTCCCCAACAACTGAAGTAGACGGGGACTTGTTTTAGCGGCTCCATTCAGACGGAGTGCATGCTGATGCGTCTAACTATGCGGCTTCAGTGAGGATTTTGGCTTACAGAGCGCCTGCAGACTTGGATGACACCTGGCGAACTGTGCGGACCCAATTTTGGATTTATGTATTTATCTATTTTGCTTGCTTTTTTTTTTTTTTTTTTTTTTTTACATTTTGCTGTGAAGTTCCGGAAATGTTTTGTGGAATGCAAAACTTCACCTGACTTCCCATCAGCATCATGGATGATTAGATAATGCCAGGATTTTTTTGGGTGAACTGTTCCTTTAAATCTTTAAAACTATATTGAAAATACATAACTTCCTTTTTCCTTTGTTATGCAAAATCCAGAAACGCTCACCAGCAGCAGCGTTTTTACAGATCTGTATTTCCTTTTATAACAGAAACGCCCGCGCTTACATCATTAAAACATCATTATTTGTTCAGCTTCTTGATAGCAGAGGACTGCTCTCTCTTTTTCTCTCTCTTCATGTGTGTTTCATGAGTGGCGGGGCAATTTAAGGCTCTGACAAGGCTTGTGGCGTTTCACAAAAGCTATTGTTTTTGTCATTTGAGCTGCCCTGTCATTTGTTCTTTGAGAGGAAAGAGTTTGGTAATTGCACTGTAGTATGTAGCCTCCTGTGTGTTTGAGCACACTTGAATCACTGTTTTATTAAATTTGTCACAATGAAATTGCTTTATTTATAGATTTATTTTTTGTTGTCTCTTATCTATAACGTTTTTTAATCAGTTTTGGCAGATTTTGATCAATTATTGGGCTGGAAAACATTCAAACAATCTGGCAACACTGCTGACATACCAGCAGTAGCAGGGGAAGCGGGTGGAGGTTACACACTCTTCATTGTGTAGACAAACATGTTAAGCCTATTTTAACATTGTCAGAAGAGTCACGTTCAGTTTTTAGGACTCTTATTTTGCCCCACACGTCTTCTTTTTTTCTGTTTCCTTCCCCGTTTCATTTAAAGCAGCCGTACTGGGAGCATCCCGAGCTAAATCATCACAATCATCAACCCCGCCATTAGAGTGATTCTGTATGGAGTTATTAAGCCACCATTCATGACAGCAGAAATGCCCAACTTCTCCCAGTCAGCTCATCCACTCCCTCCCTCTGTCCACCGACCAATGAGGGCGTCTCTCTGGTGTGATAAAAGCGCAGTAATTCGCCAATCATGTTGCAATCAGGGGCTCTTCTCTGGCAGCCTGCTGGAGAGAGATGAAACGCTGAGACCATCCAACAACAGCTCTGCCAAGCTCACACACACACACACACACACACACACACACACACACACACACACACACACACACACAAACAGTGGTGTACAGAGGGTGAATGGCTCACAGAAAACTGACAACTAGTAATGATCCGCTCTAATAATAGTCTCAGCATTAGATGGAGCCGTAGTAGCATCGGGTGAAAGGTCAGTGTGTGTCTGTGTGTTTGTGTGCATGCGTGTGTGTGTGTGTGTGTGTGTACGTGTATGCCTGCATTCACTGACTGTATGTCTGCCTATAGAGCCTAAAGTGTACTAATGTTGGGAACCAGACTATAAAGGGTGCAGGAGTGCAAGCTTGTTGTCTAACCCGAATCGATGGTGACCGATTCAACGCGGCTGGTTGAAATGTGTTACACTGTGGTCACAGGAAGTAACATCACACATTCACAAAGAAATAGAAGCGCCGCAAGTACAGGAACGCTGCAGAATATCCCAGAAGAGGACAGACGTTTCCAGCAGACACTAAGATCTGATGAGCGGTTAACCAAAGCTGCATTAAAATGATTTTGATGAAATGATCTCATGCATCCTGAAATAAAGAATTTAACTGTCAGGATCCACCTTTGTAGTATCTGTGCAAACGCTGCAGCATGACAAGCGATGACGGAGAGACGAGTGACAGCTGACGATCTCTGTGGAATCATTTAGCACTGAGAAGTGACTGAGGAACTGTGACGACTTTCTGCAGCCGTTTATCAAAGGCAATAAAAGCTTTGGAGGGAAAAGACAGCAAACAAACATTTAAACCTGCACGGACACCACGAGCATCCCGGTGGGACAGAAGTCCTGGAGCTAAACTCTTTGAAACCAATCTTGTTTTCTGTGTTCAATTTGGAAAATATCATTTCAACCTGACTAAAATCATTCTTACTAGCTTCCAAGTTCACTCTTTACATGCACACTTGTTCCATGAAGTGATAGGTGGTGATTTTACCAGCCGTCATGACCATATATGGTGAGAGCATATTCATGTTTTTTTGTCAGGCAAAGCCCTTTAGTGTCCATGGTAATTATCAGCAGAGGGAAGTTAGGAGAAGTAGTGCAGAGAGCAATGAAGTCTGCATTAAGTTAGCATGCTAACCAGCGAGCCCCGTGTCGGGAATCCTCTTTCTACCAGAGGTCCAATGGATGGATGGACGTTAAAAAGAATAGATAGATTTATAAAATATAATATATGCAAAACAAAGAACAGTTCACAGCAGTGAGCAGCTCCAATTTGTTGCGAGTACGAATTCAGCGCGGTCAATTCTGACGTGTTGCACGTTTAAGTTACATACATGATGTAACTTTAATTTAGGTACATAATGAAGGTAGATTAGAAATAAAGGACCTGTGCTTAATGTAGCAACAATAAGTACAACATCCAGTTAGGCTTAATAAATGGTTAGGTAAGGTCCAGGCAAAAAATAAACACTTGGTTAGGTACAGGAAAGGCTCATAATGTGGATTAAAAATAACGTAACATAATGTAAGTTGTGTAATTTACGTAACGTACCTGACATCATTTATGTACGTTCACTTACTACTGTGAATTAAAACATTACTCTTGACTCTTTGTGACAAACGGGACGCGACCCCGGTCTCTGGAGGAACGGGCCTGTGAATGAGCCATCCAACCACCCCAGACTCCAAATTTCTGCTTCGCTCTTTATACTGTCCCACGGGGGGGGAGGGGCACTGACCAGGCTGCTGTGTCTGACACCTTCTGTGAGTGAGAACGGGCTGAATGGTGACATATGTTGCTTTGGAAGTCACTAGTAATTGACCTATGCAGACATTTAGGTTAGAGGAAGTGTTGGCGTTCACATGCCCCAAAGCAGTAAATCAGGATATATATATATATATATTTTAATGAAGAGGTTCCGCCAGTTGTAAACATGACAGCAATCAACTGAGCATGAAGACGTCGTAATTTGGCCCAAGTCATTCAGACAAAGCAACAACTATCTTTCCAAAATGTTAACTTTTATTGGATGTTTACCATCAAATGAGTGTCAAAAGCAGGCAGTCGTAAGTGAAACCATTGTTGGGTTTACGATGAACTTATGTCACGTTGAGTCATGTAACTAACTCTAGCTGATTAGTTTGCAGAGGTGTTGTTACATTTCACGTCTCTACATTTCGCAGGACTGCGCCCGTCTCTTCCACTGAAGCTTGTTACATGGGCCATTTTAATTAAGACTGGGCTATTATTGAGATCGTCAGTGGAATATTATGCCCCGTGTAAAACAGCTGATGATTCTCATTCTGATGAGATCGGTCACACTCTGGCATCTGTCAGCACTTTTCTGAAGGTAAACCTCAAATTAGAGCAAACCATTTGGCTCGTTTCCATCTTTTTGTTCAAGGAGGAGGGGTCAAAGGGCAGGAGGTCGTCATCGCTGTGGGCCGGGGAGGCTCGGGTCACGGTTCGCTCCCTCTCGATGCCCTCCAGTGGGAGTTTGACTGTTTGACCTCCAACTAATGAACACAGCTGCTAATGAACAAAGTCCTCGAAGGCTTTCTCAATCAAAGCACCTCAAACTCACACTGGAAATCTAATGACCATTAAACCAGAACTGCTAATTGTTTGGACACACCTACTCATTTAGCCCACGGATATTTCCTACATTTGTCTCCGTGGCGTCCGCAGCAGCCAGAGAGCTCCGTCGCCTCGGCTCCTCGGCTCGTCTGTCTGGTTTTGTGTCAGAGCTCCTTGTGTAATTTGGAAAGTGATTTCGGCTCATAATGCTGAATTACCCCATTAACATAAAGAGAAGAAAGTGTGTCACACAGTGCTGAGTCATCACAGTTTAACCGTTCGTCTCCATATCATTTCATATCTGCCACGATTAACTCTTCTCGAAGACAGAGAGTGCATGAGAGAGTGTAACTGGAACAAACAGGAAAGTTTCATGTTTAATAAAGACCTCTTTACTTTTGTTTTTAAAGATGATGTTCACTACGTGGAAGCGTAACCTACAGGATACAGAGTTTCCCCTCAGCCTTCTTTCTTTTTTAACGGAACAAGCTGCAAACACGACATCTTACACATCCTGCATTTTCATAACGTACATGTTTGCAAATAGAAGCGGTTAGCAGCAACAAGCAGCAGGAAGCCTTTATTTATGCATCAGCGGTAACTTAACACAGTGCTCTACAGATACTGAGTGTCACAGACAAGAATCTTTTCTCTTGAAAATGTCCACTGTAATTGGTAACACCGGCGTTGTCGCAAAGTTTATTAACTGACAGGGAAATGTCCTCTCCGTGGCGTTCCGCAATTGGCACAAACACATCTTCTCAAAAGTACAAAGACTACCGGAGCATGTGAGTGGAGTAGGATGTGAGCAAGCGGGAGTCCAGTTTATTTATTTTTCTGCATTACTGCTGTTGAGCTACTCTATCATTTCTCTACATATATACCCCCTGACAAAAGGTCAGGCCCTGGTTGAGAATCACTTTTTATCACATTACAACAACTCTACTTTTATTTTGAGGATAAAAAATGTCAGAAGGTGTATCTGCGATGGGCTGAAACATAATGTGTATCAGCAGCATCAGTTAGACCAGTGGCCCGGTTATGCAGCAACATCCATCTAAAGAGTTCTAGCATTAGCCACCACTAACTACTTGTCATGACAGAAGAAGTGAGGCAGCAAAATCCTTGAGTGTTTTAAAATAGGTTTAATAGCCTATGATGTTTTCCTGTAAGAGAATGAATGAGCCATTTCTCCTTTTAAAAAGTTGGACGGTTTCACTTTATATGTTCAAATTTAATAAAAGAAAGCACTGTCAGGATAAGACAAGAGGGCAGAGATGAGTTGCATGTATTTGTCTTGATTTCAGCCTCCTTGTAGTCCTTTAATCGTGATGATATTTATTTGGAACGTGAGCCTCGCCTCTTCACTGTCATCTGTCGTACCTAAGGAATCTTCTTCCGGCTCGGTGTGTTGCGTCTACTTCCTGACATTTCCGAAAATGTGACAGTGGCTCATGTGTGCAGCACGTATGACTCTGTGTGTGAGCTGTAGCAGCATCCTCCGGTGTGTGAGGACAACTCCCCTGGCCAGAGTGTGTTCCTGCTAAAACCCATCTGCGAAATCGCACGACTTATTCACTGTGATCCGAGAGCAGACCTGCTGCGATCCGCCTCCCACTCCCCTCTCCGTCTCCATCAGCCTCTTCAAATATTCTGGGCATCTCTGTCTCGCAAAGCAATTCACTTCAATCCGTTAGGCTCTCATTAGCGTTAATGTTGCATGGACAATGTTTGTATTAGCAGCTGACTGATACGGTTGTTTGAAGGTCGGCGTGGATTAAACAGCATTATGTGCACATGCACTGCAGCTTTAAGGTGGCTTCCCCCCCCCCATTAATACGCAAAAAATAAATGTTTAAAGTTTATTTTAGGGCCTTAAAAACTGTATATAACAAAGATTTTAAAATGTGAAATACTACTTAGGATAAATCAAGTATCATATTGTTGGTTATGTCTGTGTGTGTTTGTCCTTCAGGTCACTCAACCTAAGAATCATGACGTGCGTTTGTACATTCTTCTCTGATTAACCAACAAACCCGATTACCTTGAAATGTGGTCTGAATATTCATGATGTCATTAGATAGATTCTAGAGGTCGTCTGAGCTTCCCCGGAGCGCCACTTTCAGACCAAACTTTCCCCTAAAACAACACTTGAATGTATGAAGGGTTATCTCAAAAACAGCTGAATTCGAAGCCAAATTCACTGTGAATGGGATCATCAGAGGATAAATCCTACTGATTATTTTGACCTCCTGATGTTTTTTTGCAGTGGCAACATTTCCACTTGGACAAAAACTTTGTAAAACACTTTGGGGCGGACTGTCGTGAGCTTTACTGAGCAGATTCCTACTCCACAGAGGATTACAGAGGTCATATTATGTTTTGGGGGTTTTTGCCTTTCCTTTATTATGTAATGCAGCATTTGTGTGCATGGAAAAAAAGGTCTGCAAAGTAAAAAAAAAAAAAAAAGCCCAAAGTCCATGCCAAAGGGAGCTACTCTCTCCCACAGGAAGCACTGCTCCTGCACTGCCTGGAAGGCCTAGTTTGGAGTTGAACCTCTACTTTGATGACTTATGTGCATGTAACACATGTAACAGGCGTTGAATATGAATTTTTATATATATTTTTATATTTATATGTACATGTTTTTTTAATATATGCACTCCAGTCAGTCAGCAGACATACAGTGCTCCGGCTGTGGCTGCGTCATTTTTGATCTCACTACCTCATCAAAGATTGAAGAGAGGCGAGATGTCTCGCTCCGTAGGCAAAACAGAGTGTTCATGACACAATGTGGGGTGCTGCAGCAATGCAGCACATGAGAAAAATAATGCGTTTAAATGTCAACTTATTCTACCGATACTCCCGAGTAAGAGTATGAGCCTCAGGATTTTAACCATTTCCACTGAGAACCTTCCCTTTGGCACTAAACCGGCACTGGCAGTCTAATTTGCAAAACTGTATGAGTCTGGGACCTCTCCAATCAGTTTTGAATTCCGAGGGGCACTGAACACAATTGACCCATCTTAAGTCCCGCCCCCCTTAGTTACTGTTGCCAGGTCGGACAAGCTCGACAATAAGACATGGCGATGCCGGTCCCGTTCAGCCGACACTAGAATCTAGAAATATTGTGTAGTCCGAACCAGACATTAGAAGAGTATGTTGGTCCATCCAACACTTTGTGTCGTCAGGATACAGCATCAAGGGTTGGGCTGATCTCATTTCTGACTGGCTGATTGATTGTGTGTGCGTAGTCTGAAACAAAAAGACCCAAATGTTGAAATAAGTCCCGTCACAAAGATAATAGATTAGAGCAAACTACCTTGTATCCACTCCAAATGTCTCCAACCGGTTCAACTCTTCGGCTCCAGCCACGTCATTATGCCCTTGTTTACGCCTATCATTAAGTGTATTTGTGATGCAAAGTGATGCATTGAAATCAAACAGGAGCTCAAAGATGCTAAAATTTGAAGAGAAGTGTCTAAATGATTAACACAAAGTGTCTGGCATGACTTCCTGTCCTAGTTTGGAGAAAATCCATCCGAACATCCTCACGTCCCAAAATAGATTTCTAATTGAGTAAGAACGTGGCGAGGCTGCATCACATCCCTGCTGGCTCCGAAATATTCAGTCATGGCGACAAAGCGGATCACGCTTATCTGTCTCTCTGTTGTATTTTTATGTACCTTCTCACAGTTCAGCACGGCCTGCTGACACACTTTTAAGGCGCAGACAACGAGGGAACTGACCTCCACACTTTCTGTTTGTTACTGTGGAAGACTGATGAATATTAGAGGCGTTTCTGTACACAGGAACATCTGGCCCTCAGTTTTCAACAGCCTGTCTTTATATTTAGATATTCAGATATTCAAACTGGTTCGGTCTGAGAAGAATAAAGTTTGTTTTGAGCCTGGAAATAGGAGCAAAATTTCCTCCCAGACTGCAGCCAACAGTCTGATAAACTTCAAATGAAGGCCCGACTATTACTGCACGGTGGAGGGAATAAAACATTCTGCCTCCCGACAAATTAAAAGTTGAATGCACCTGTTCTCAATTCAATGCGCTCAGGGACTTTGCAAAACAACAGCATCCGTTTTTTTTTTTTTGGCTCAAATGCCTGAACAACCTCAATAGAAGCTCCATGTTGATGTTCAGCTGAATCAACCTGATAACTGTGCTACTGTTTCATTATTATGTTTTACTTTTTCCCGTATTGCCACTTACGGTCTCAGTGGCTGCGACGCCACGGGCAATTTTAAATGGTCTAATGTTTTTCAGGGGCTTTTACTCTCTGACAGGAATGAGAATTTAGTGCGGTGTTTCCTCCGTGGTGCAAATCTTTAATACATGCTTTTATTGATGATGTTTTTATTTCTGTTTAACTCTCAGGCACTTTGTAGCTTTGTTGAGAAAGGTGGTATATAAATATAGTTTATTATTATGGAACTTTTTTGAAAAGCTACAGTTACTAGTTACTTTACAGATTCTGATTTTACATACAAATATGCGATCGGTTTATAAAATACGGTGCACTTTAATAGATTTAACTACCCAGCAGTGTGCGAATAGTTTATATAAATAGCCCCATTTGCACAAAATGTTACAGAAATATGCCACTCACGTGTTATTCATCAATAACAATTATACAGACATGATACTATAATACTCACATGTGCCATTTTCTGCATAATAAGAACTTTGATATTTAAAGTACATTTTAAATAGCCAGTGTTGTACTTGTGATACTGTTGGAAGCTTCTGCACTAAATCCGTCTATATTTTAAATCTCTCTGTGAAAACAGCATTCACATTCCCCTTTTGCCTCCAGTTGTCCACTTGTTGTTCACAGCTGTTTTTTTTTTGTTGTTTTTTTTTTAAATTTTTTATTTCTTCACTGTGCTTCTCTCCTTAGAACATTAAAACTGAGGGCCACTAACGCTCCTCAGACAAACGATCGATTTCATGACTCTAACGGCTTTTGAAGGATCACATCAACAGTTAAATGTTTTTCAGGGGACGCTGCGCGCTCAGAGGTCTTCCTCAACCGCCCCCCACGAACATGAACGCTCGCACACACACACACACACACACACACACCCACACACACACACACACCTCTGGGGGCCACTTACATAACGAGTGAACAGATCAGGAGGGGGAGGTGCAGCAGGGAGGTGGAGCGGGGGGAAGGGGGAGGAGCGGAAATGAACAGAGGAATTACATTTACACTTACCGTTTTACAGTTTCTGAAATTTCATCAACATACATAATGATTACGTGTGTGTTCATCTGTCCACGGAAGAACTTCTTTGGTGTATGAGATTATAATGAAAGCTGTGTATAATCAGTGCAGTTTATCTGTGTTCGACTCTTTTCTACAAAAGCAGGGGTGCCTAATGAGTCATACTGGTGTGAGAAATGATGTTAAAATGACTTTAGGTTGAAACTGTCTTGAAAATCGATGAATCAGTTTGAATCATTTTCAAGGAAATGATTATCTCTTTTTATTACGTTGCGCCAATTTGCCTCTCCATCGCCATTCCTCCTGCATCTGCAGTGGACCTGCACAGGAGTGGGCCCAAGCTGTGCCTCCGAGCATGCACTGCAGCTAACCTGTATGAGGATGCTCAACTCGTGTCTGTGCAGGAAACCTGAGAGAAAGACAAGCCTGTGTGTTCAGCTCTCAGCACTTTTGTAGCTTCTTACTGAGTCTTTCAAGCTTCGCGCTTTCAAACGTCTGCAGCGTTTTACTGTTTCAGGAGTCATGACAAGTTACAGCTGGTGAAAACTCAACATTTCCTGTAATGCTGCTTCGCACTAAAAGCTTTGAAATGACTACGTAACAGTGGACTTTTTATTGTGCAGTAGCAGAGCCACTTCGCTGGCGGCGATTCTTCGGCAGAACTGTGGGCATTGAGACCGGTGGGCCGTTAGTTTGAGACACACCTTCGAGCGGGCGGCCCAGCTGTGGTGGAAATGCAATTCCCTGCTGCTGTGAGTCAGACTGAGTAGAGCCAGGCCGGCAGATGTGATGGAAAAACGGAACTGGTGGTCTAGTGGTGGGGTTGTGGCGACCCGCTGAATACCCCTCCCTTTCCAAGCGCGTAGGAGAACCGGTGGTGGCCTTCAGGTAAGCTCACCTGAAAGGATCTCTTTCTGGTTTGTCTGTTCTGCTCCCTCTGTCGAATACACGGCAGTTCATAGTTTCAGGTGATTACGCACTGAATGAAAACATCATCGTTAATATTATATTTCATTTCTCCCTATATCCACAGTGGACCTTTAAAACTCTAATCTTTTACTTAACCAGTGCATTAAATTCACTGTATTTTGGCAGGTTAGCAGGGTGCAGACTGTTATGCAAAGAGATGCATCAGACTCTGCTGTTTTCTCTCACTGCAAAGTCAACTCTTCTATTGGACGTCCTTGCATTTTCCCCTCCGCACATACTGCAGGGCGATGCATCAAAACGTCTCCACTAAATTTAGCGGCGTATGACTAAAGTTGCGGCGTCGCACATTTCAGCCGGCCGGCGATGAAAATGCAGAAGAAGCCCCGACGAAAACGGCTCCGGCTCTGCTGTTGCTCACATTATCTCGCTTACATTTTACCTTTCACCAGGCTAATGAATCCCTTCTTGTAAAACTCTCCTCACCCCCTCAATCCTCCATCTTCCTCCCTGCTTCGCCACATTAATCTCTCATTAGCAGCCCACCCCAACCCCATCCCCCTTCCTTCTCTCCATCCTTTCTTTCTATCCGAACGCCAGCCATTAAGCACACAAGTACACACCGCCGAAGAGGCCCGTGCATTTGCACCGGCGCTTCAGATGAATCCTCGGATGAATGGGGGGCCACAGACGGCCATTTGAAAGGGCAGCACTACAGAGCAGAAGAGCCCCTCCGAACGGAGACAACAGACTTAGATGGCGCCTAACATCCTGCACAGCTGGATTATTTGCGTGTGCTACTCAGACGCACAGGCGAACGCAAGACGCGTTGGTGTGCGGGAGTTTTCACACTGGAGGACGGACGAGGGGCGGGCGCGTTCGCGTGCGAGCGGCAGGGAACATGTAGGTCTCGTCTGCTGCATGAGTGCATATAGGAGCGCAGTCTGCTCGCTATCTGGATGTGGAGTGAGTCAGAGCGCCACTCTGAATATAAATGAGTCAATGCAGATTAAGATGTCACTGTTTCAATGAAGGCGGAGGCAGGGGCAGCATGTAGGAGGTCAAATGAACCGCTTCCCACCCCCACACGCCTTGAAAAACCTTTGTGCGGCTGTGTGGTTGAGAGGCTACCGCCGAACACACAACAAGGATCAGCTGGATAAATGAAGTGCAGTGAAAAGGTTACACACACCGCTGAGGACTCGGAGGAATACTGATTCGATTTTTAAGTTTATTTGCTACACGGTTGCGGTTTAATGTCTGTAAAGAGTCTGTTTATAATGAGAGCACGGAGACGGAACACTCGCTGTCATCCAAACTGCTACATCTCCACCCTTTACAGTTGCGTTTTTATTAAATATCCAACTCCATAATCATTCTGGTGAAAAACTCCTCATCTTTCCACATCGGCCTTTTGTCAGCTCACATCACATTGTCGACATTACTCTGAATTTTAAAAAGAATGCAGCACAGTGGCCGCTTATTATCATCCAAACTTGCTTAAGCATTCGGCCGACATTGTGCGCTGTAAACGTCATGTTTAATACAACTTGGGGTTCATCTTTGTTATAATGGTTAAAGGTTATAATGACGTTGTATTTACTCAGCTCTGTAATTACTGAAACTACTGAGAATGGGGCAACACTGCAGGTCAGAATGGGCAACAAACGTTGATCGGACCAGGTGAGAGCGTCTGAAATATTGTGAACAAACCCTCACTGCAAAGCAAAACTGTGACTGGACACGGTCCGTGTTAAAGTTGAACCTAGAGGTCTGTGATGGATGTTTGAAACAAACAGTTTATAAGGAAACTGTTATTGTTCCTCTCTGTTTTCTCTCCCAAAAGAGATCATCTATTTGATCCGATCTGATCTGATTGTCAAACAGATCATATTTGTCACCCTTATTAACCTGTTTCTAGCAACACTGCCACACAATGTTATGTTTTACCCTCGCCAGGAAGGTCATGTTTTCAGTTTGGTTTGTTTGTCAGCAGGATTACGGGAAAAAACTGATGGCTTAATTTTCAACTCGGTGGAAAAGTGTAGCACTGACACTTAACAAGAAGCCAGAGAAAGTGTTTACTTAGTATTTCAGTTGGGGCTTTTTTATCACGGTTATATTATGATGTTAACAACCTGATGTATTCTTTTATGGCTGCAACCAAAATCGGATATTTTTCATAGGAAGTCAGTTGAGCTCCAGCTGCATTAGTTGCGAGAGAAGTGGCTGTTTTTAAGGAGACCTTGAGACCAAGAGAGGATTTTTTTAGCCAAACCATGATGTTGCCAAATCATATAAAAGTGCTTTCTGTGCTTAAACCTAACCAGAGTCAAAGCACAGCATGGTGACAAGGGAGAAACTGGAAAACTGAAAAACTGAACCAAATGTAAAGTTGCAACATAAAGAATCGGAGAGCCTCTGTTTTGCAGAAACACACTTATTCTGCCATTGCAGTTGAGTTTCAAGGTACAAACAAAAGAAAACTCCAACCGTCACTTTCAGTCAAATCCGACGGGTTTACTGCAGTCTCAGTCTGCCACCAACAAAGACGACTTCTCCTTCCAATTATTCCCATCACGTATTTTCTTCATTTTCATTCCACTTCAATGTGGAAAATCCGAGCTCAGAGAATTATCCTGCAAGGGATTGTTGAGGTGAAATCTCCTCAATGCGGTATTTTTCTCAAGTGTATTATCTGTTGTGCTGAAAATAGTCGGGATATCCCGAGTCCTCGAGCATCACACCCATACCATGCACGCAGTGCCTCAAATTTCAACTCTTATTCAGAGAAATGTCACCGCTCGTACACAGAAACACCTGGATGTTCCTCATTGACTTTCAGTCTGAATTCCCTGGATAGATGTGCTCACATCCAAGGGACGACTCAAGTTCAAGGGCTCTCGAACACTCACTCCGTCCTCGACCGCCAACAATGACACCTTGAGAGGAGGGCAGAGAGCCATGAAACCATCGCCATCATGCTGGCTCGGTGTTTCATAATAAACCAGGCAGTCTGTTGTTTTGGCATTTTACTTCCTGCCGCTCCACACATGTGAAAGCGGGGGTTTTCTGTCTTAATAACACTGTGCGTGCATGCGTCATCTTGAGAGTCACGGTTCAGCCTCACCGCAGTTGAATGTAAGCCATGCGTCACGCAGCATTTGTAGGTGACATAAGGCAGCATTTAAACTGATGTTCCTCAAGGCCTGTCAGTAACAACTGTGTCACCGCTGTGACCTGATGTCCTCCTTGGAAATGCAGCAATCAGACGCAGCTTTTCACTAGTTCCATTCCTGTTATAAGAATGCAGCCTTTTAGTTCCAAGAGGAACACCGTGTCTTTTCTTCTTCTTGCGGAAGACGTAAATCTTTAACAGCGGCTCAACACATACGTTCGTTCAAGTAATTTCCTCCATCAGCTGGGCAGCAGAGGCGTTCAGGAGAAAGCAGGATGAAGCAGTGGATTTTCGGGGGTCCGTCTTCAGGAGCGGATTAATGAACATTTGGTGCTTTTGTGCGATTCTACTGGGATCGACTCAGAATAAACTACACTGTGTGTGTGTTTGTGGTGATGAATGTTACCCAGTGCGCAACAGTGTGACTCACTGATGGAGCTCTGTGAAACAATAAGATAAAGCATCAGGCTTTAGCTGTTAGCAGGATGAGCTCATTGTTAGTTTTGGTCTTTTCATGGATTTGTTAACAACAAGACAATATTTAGAATATCATCAGCTCTATCCTTTAAGATTACCCCGGTGCCGCAATCAGAAAAAGCCATATTTCAAAACGAAAAAACCTCGGTGGAAAGAGCCCGAATATCACAAAAACAGATTTTATGCTCGGCCGAGGTGACAGAGTTGGTGGATCATAAAAAAAAAAAAAAATTAAAAAAAATGCATAAATGTGCAGCGGAAACATCCCTAGTGAATAAATCATGATGTACACAGAGCGTCTTTGTCACCCAAGCGTCCACTGGACAGACGAAGGATAGCCGTGGACAAAAACAGACCAGCCGACTGAAACGTTCCATGTTGCAATGTTTCCAGTGTTTCACACACATATAGTTCACTGGGGTGGTCAGTCCAGGTATATTAACAGCCAGCCAAGTATATTTGGCCACCCATTTCAGTATTTTATACTTTATATTTTTTTCTGATTGATTGACTTGTGAACAATCTGCCCTCACTCTTCACCTTCCATCTACAGAGAGACACCCTCTGGTTTACTGTAACATCCCCCCTGTAAACACACTGATTGTTATGCGACCTCTCCTATTCAATGCAGGCCTATTAACAGTGTGCCATGGTGTGTACAGACTTGTAGGTGCACTGGTAGCTGAGACATCGTTGGCTTTGATCATGTACATTCATAAACAGGCTTCCTCCATATGTGGCTTACCTACAGGGGCTCTCAGCCATGAAAACAGGTTTTCATACATCTGGTGAAGAATATTTGCAGGCTGGGACATCTCTGCAGCCCCACAATACCTCAATATAACACTGATTTCTCACATTTTACCTTCATGAAAGAAACTGCAGAGAAGCTGCAATTTGGATTTTTGGAGATCAGCCTTACTATAATCACATCAAATTTCACACACAGCGGCTCCAAGCTTGTTTAACACAACAGGACGCTTTAAAAAAAAATCGAGCGCACACCTCGTTACTGTCTTATAACGACATAAATTATTGCATTTGCGTATCTTAAAATATCCAGTTGTTGGCAGAGGCCCAATTTTCCCCCACAGAGTTGAGAACCACGTATAAATTCAGAGCCTGTGGGAGACCCTCAGCACCACCGCTGCGACAGAGAGAATAACAAGCGTCTTGTCCAGCCCTCATTTGTTAATAGTAATTACACCAGGGTGTCACAATTAACTTGATACTGATACATTATACTGCACCGAGACCTTTGAAAGTTATGAGATAAGCAACACAACAAAGTTGTAAATCTGAGTACAATGCCGGTAACCCCACTGTGAGTAAAACGGAGACTTAACCGTGAATTGAACACATGAAACAGGATCTATCAGAGGGTCTTGGTCCACTGAATTATTATCAATGACAATGGGAACATACAACAACATTTGTCCCCGTCCTCCCACCAATTATTCCCATCAGCCTCCCTGACAGCAGCACGCCGAGCCGCTGAATGGCCTAATCTCTCTTCACAAATTAGCTCCTTCTCTCATCTCCCCTTCCCAAATGTACGCTATGCCCTTAAACATCACATGCTAACACTGCCTATTCATAACCATTATCTCAGGGCCGCTGACAGTGGAGCGAAAAAAGGGACCGTGAAGCAAAAAAAAAAAAATAAGGGGGGGTGGCGACAAAGACACTGTGAAATGCAAAACGAGGGGGTGAAAACAAGCGCTACGGTTCGATCTCAGATTCCCCGCTGGCCCTGAGCTATCAGAGCCATTGATTGGCTCATGTAATTCTGCTCTGATTTGGCTTGGCCAATCAATGCGCTGCAGACTCACTTCCTGTGACTGTGCAGCCATTAGACGAGAGGCGAAAAATCCCATAGTTTCTTCTGTCCCTGGAAATATACAGTCCAGAGCCACCCATGCCTCCACTGCAGGACAAGCGCTGCTCTGCGGCCATCGAGAGCTCCTCTGACAGTCGTCTCCTGTCTCACCGCCTCATTTCAGCGCCTGTATTGACCGGGCGAGCACAAAAGGCCTGTTCGGAGGATGGTGTAACCTTGCAATTGAAATCCAAGCAAAAGGATTATTGAAATAAAGATGTTTCATATTCTGCAACCCTGGGCTCTACACAGATGCTGCTTTTATGCAAATTCTGTAGAGTGTTCTGAGCAGCTCATAAAGAATTCTCAAGCACTTAGTAGTAGTTTGGATCTAGATCATTATGTAGAGGCTTCCTTTAAGTAGGCAAACACACTGTGTGTAAGTACTTTTAAACTCAGACCGCGTTAATATTCACGCTTGTTCCCACAGACCGCTTTTTATATACTGCAACCGTCAGCTATATGCTTGTGTGAGCATATATACAACATATATCACCCTGAAAATTGTTTTAATTGCTCATCTTTAATTCTATTCTTGTGCCAATAACCTACTTTTACATCTTTCTATCTGCGGCTCACCCGTCCACAGAGACCAGCACAGCTTCATCTGCTGTAATTTTATCTCAAAGGTCATTAATAGGCAAAACCTTACAAACACATTGGTGTTACTTATGTTCTTAGATTCAGTGTGAGTGACACTTTCTGAGGATATCGTCAAATCCTGTATCTGTGTCCATCCAAACAGCTATGAATCCACTTAGAAATTGGTGGGAAACGACACTCACAAAAGCACTAACAGAGCAGAGCCTGCCTTGAAATCATCAAGTTTTTAAACTGATCTCATATTAAAGTAATGTGGTGATGGCTGTCTGTACAGCCATGGTAAAACTGCAAACAGGAAGTGGTAATAGCTAATTCGGCATGCTTTTAATGGTGCTAATTGTTTCGGTGACTCTTTTTTTTTTTCTATTTGTGTGCTTCTAACTGGCTTTTCTGTTATTCTGTCTGCTGCTCATCTGTCCACAGAGACCGAGACCACAGCTTCACCCAGTGTTATTTAATACTGGAGGTCACCAGTAGGTAAAACTTGCCAGCTGTATTGGTGCATTTGAGTGAATGCAGACGTCAGCATGATCTCAAGGTAAACCATGCTGAGCAAATAAAGGCTCCATGGGAGACACGAGGCAAAAAGGAATCATAACTTTGTAAAATCTGAAGACACAGACATGACACACCCACGTTTAGATTCAGTGTCACTTTTTGGGGTTGTATATGGTGGCTGTGTCTGTTAAAACATCCATAAATCTGCTTATAGGGGAAGGGGTAAAAAACGGGAAGATGCTCCTTATAGCCCCACTAAAACAGAACTTGCTTGAGAATCATCACATTTTTAAGTTGGGTTTTTTAAATTGGGTTCTTCAGCAATCCAGCTGTAGCCGTCTGTACATCTATGGGTACATCGGAAAAAGGAACTCCTAATAGCGCATTCGGCTTTTACTAAATGGTGATAATTTACCAAAATGGGAGTTTAAAAGAGGGAGAAATACCCCACGACTTCTTTTTTTTTTTTTTAAATGGCTGCTTGCTCTTCTAGACAGATCATAAAATTCTGCAATCTTTCTCTGGCTGTAACACACACACACCCACGCACGCACACACACACACACACACACACACACACACACACACACACACACACACACACACACACACACTACACCCCCTCGATTACCAAAGAAACATAACAGCACTCCATTCTCTGCTTAATTTAGCCATTGATTTTTCTAACACCAGATCACACCATAGATAGTAGAAGACATCAGGCTGCGTTGTTTTATGGTCTCTGTGAGAACCCCCACACCCTACAACACACACATTTTTACACACACACACACACCTACACAGACACACACAGAAGGAAAGAAAGAAGACGTTTCCCCCGGGATCCGCAGTAAAAAAAATCACCGCCTACCACTGTTAGCATATCACAGCAGAGTGTGTGATTGTTGTTCATGTGTTTACAGCTGCTGTCCCCTTCAGCGTGCGTAGCTGTGCTCAGATCAGATGTGAACCAGCAGACACTCACAGACACAGCTGTACTGCCACATCATCACACACACATACATGTTCACACACACACAAACTGAAACTGAACCGAAACAAAACCCTAAAAATGTGTCATTTACAACATTTCCACCATCCTCATTTAAAATGATGTCATTCACATGATATTATTACCTTACTCTATCACTTCTCTGACTCCTGCCACTCCGAATACTCATAATATCAACGATATACGTTTTCATCTCGATACAGCCGGAGAGAATCCACCTTTCTGAGAGATGATGCCAGGTTATTGCACCTTGGGTGTTTGGATGATGCATATCCATTATGATAACATTGTACCCACCAACATTATTGCTGAGATCTGGCAGCACTGCAAATTAGCAAATAAAAATAATATAGGTCCAGCGGGGCAACAAACACAAGCAGCCTGAGGATCAGACTGGTTGTGAACAAGCCAGAAGTTTAGTCAGTTACTGAAACACTTCAGTCAGGATAGTAAAGCAGAGCGAACACAACTAAGTCACCAGAGTACAATGTTGGCAATTTTCTTTCTGAGAAACACGTTCAAATTTGCTGCCGAGTCAGAGACAACTGTTTGAGACTGTGTTTCTACATTTGTGAATGTGAAACAACTGGATATCGTTAACGATGTGTCGTGACATGGTGTATCTGATGCTGCCATGTTGGTGTTCCACAACAATCACTGCAACTGAGTTAAGTTTAGGACTCTCAGTACAGAGCCTGGAGTTTGTATCCAATTTGGAACTTATACATTATCTGTTCACTCAGTTTTGTGTAGTTGTTTGGTGTCAACATAAGCGAACTAAAATACTTGGTTAGGTTTAGGGAACTCAAAACCTTGGTTAAGTTAAAGGAATTAAAAAACTTGGCAAGGTTTAGGGATATAAAAAAAAACTTGGTTTAGTTGAGGGACCTAAAACACTTTGTTAGGATTAGGGAACTAAAAAACTTGATTAAGTTAATGGAACTAAATACTTCATTACATACGGGAGAACATGGGCTGGGTTAAAACTGACCCTTTCAAAAGCTAAACACGATTTTTTTCTTCTCTAACAAAAGTCGCTTAGCTATGACATTACAAACATTTGATTGGTCAGTTGCAATGATGTTCTTTAAGCAACATTAATTATGATGATCCAGGAACAGCAACAAAGCTTAAAAAACCTTAAACTTCACTTAATTTGTCCATTTAATCTGTGCAAATGTGTACAAAAATGACAGTCTTAATCCTATCTCCAACCCCTTAATACAAAATAATGTTGAACCATTTCTTCAACTTGGTGAGTACAATGTTATTATCACAGAGAGGATTAATGATGAGACGAAGAGCACAGTCATTATAAAACTGAATTATCCTTTAATAAAAAGCCAACATCGTCCAGAAATCTTGGGAAGACGTGAGTCCTCACATCACCTCCCATTTCACAGCCTTTGCTGTACAGGAAGCCTCGCTTTCCTCTTTTAGTGTGATCAAAAACCCCCACAATGCACAAACACAACACAAAGCCATGCGGATGACTTACAGGCATTGGTGACGGCGAAGCTGTTGGCCGTCTCGATGTTGTCCACGTGAGGCACCAGGTTGAACGGGGCTTCCGAGGCGTTCGGGCTGGTGTTGTGCAGGAAGATTGCCAAACGAAAGGCAGTGTACTCCTGATCAGTGTTTCTGATGAACAGACCACCTGAACAGAAGGGAAGGAAACACATGACAATGTAAAATTTAAAAAAAAGAAAAAAGAAGAAAGGAAGCACCGGAGAATAATCCACAATCTTACTGCAGACAGTTTAATTATAGCTGACAAGCGCAGAGACATGAAGTGAAATGAAGGCAGAAACTACTAAAACAATTTCATCATCTGCATTTGCACCAGTTTGACTACAAATTAGATTTTAAGAGCCGGTGTGAAACACTAGTTTATTAAGAAAGACAGACTTTTATGACATCGAGCCACACACACCTCCATATTTATTAGTCATGCTGGTAAAACAGTATGAGGTAGGAACTCAAACTTAAACTAACAGTATGTAATCTCTGCCTCTAAGGGTCCCTCAATCAAAACAATGAAAACAAAGCCGCAGTTTTATGATGCTGTAAAATAGTCGTGTGGGATCATGGGAGTTGCTGTTTTCATTTTTAACAACCACCATTGCCGTTGAAAATCGGTCTGATGTGACTCAGGCAAGAAATGTTCACAGGGGAGAAAATATAAAATATAAAGTTTTATTGTTAGTTTAGTCACGTAAACGTCTCAGGGTTTGTACATTGTTGGAAACATTTGGGATAATGTACATTAAGTATGCAACTCAACAAAATATATAACAAAGGTCTCTTAAATGCAAACTTGTTATATATTCTGTTTTTTCTGTGAAATGAACCCCTCTACCCTTCCTAAGGACCACCTAGAGCCTCCCAAATGGTGCTGATTGGAAAAGTACAATTGCACTAATGTTGGCAATAAGGCCACAAACCAAGGAATAAAAGGTGCTGATTGTTGTTGTCTCCAAAAATAATCTCTGTCAACATTTTCTGATCTGATATGTCAGGGGTTTCAGATCTTGCCCCCTATATAACCACTTATTAATATTTGGAACAACAGGTTTAGTATCTGTGCATCTGACTGCAACTTGTCTTGGATGTTTATGTCGTCACTTTCATTTTGAACCTCACAAAAAATTTTAATTGGACCTCAACAGTGACTATTACAAAGATGCCACCAAAAAGTTCAGTTCTGGATCCAAAGTGGAAGTGTTTGGACGTGTCCTTGCTCAGTGGGATCCCCAAGAGAGTGGTTATGGCAGAAAAGTGATCAAAGTCTGTAGGATACATCCTCTGGGAGTAATGAATGTCTGAACCAAACGCTGTGCTAATCCACCCAGTAGACGTCATGATGCTTCACTTAAAACATGAAAACTTTGACCTACATCTGGCACCCAAGGTAAAGCCGGGAGATCACAACGGGACGTTGATTCATCCTCTGTGGACCATGAATATATGTACCAAAGTTCATGCAAAGCCATCCAACAGTTGCTGAGACATTTCAGCCTGGACCAAACTGGTGTACTATGCTGCCAGTGTTGCTCAAATGTACTCGGCTATGGTTAAAGAAACACTGTTGATGTGTTTAAGACAATAGTTTTCTGGCAATGGCTGGGAGGGAACTTGGTCATGGCTACAAGAAACAAAGGTCCTTGTCTGGTTAACATATGCAGGTCATATTTGGCATGCAAATAAACACCTTCACGTGTGGACAACCTCAAAATGGCGGTTTAAACCCAAATAAAGTTTCTCCTTTAGCAACTGTGGTCATAGAGCAACCTCTATCATGTTAGAGGTGGACACAACTGGACAACTGGACAATATATGAGATGTAATAAAAGGACAGTATTGTTCTGTTAAATCACTTTGCCGATACCCTACTGCTGACAATCCAAAATTAATCCAACGGTAAAGCAACGCGCGACTCTTTAAGCTCCACTAGCATTTGTGAGAGTGTACCGTAGGATGCAGTCTGATTAGCATTTAAATCACCTTTGTTTCATACTTACGCAAACAGAAAAGTGATATTATGCACCAGATACCCTCCTGGATCAACACTGCAAGACCAGCTCAGAATCAGAGCCTCGCCTTCTTGGTATATGGAGATCCTGTCGACGCTGTTTATGGTTGTGCAAATGTCAGTGGTGTTTTGGGTCAGAAGCACTTTGTTTCACATTTGAAAGTCTAACTTCAGGCTATATTTCTTGGGATGCGACAGTATAAATGTCATTTAAAGCGAAATGCCAGTGTGTTCTTTTTATGGCTGACCTCTTTAGAAGGTAAACTTTAGAATATTTTACTCCTTCATGACGCCCACGCATGTAAATCCTCTTCCGTCGTTTTTGCATAACTGTGGAAAACTAGGGCTGCTATGAATTTCAGATCATTTCAGCTGTGACGGTTTCATGCCCCCCTTGACTCACAAACGCTCTCAGGAGGTGTTGATTCCTGATTTACAAACCTAAATGGTGTGAACATTTTGATCAGCAGGAATGCCCTTTACATGTTACATATTTGAAAACCTATCTTCAACACTAAATAAATCAAGCGTTGACCCAAATGCCGTTCATTCAGCTTCTGGTGGATGCTACACAAAATGAGAGTCAGTACAGCGGTAAACACTGTCGGGGCTTCAAGACTTTGAAGTTTCGTAAATGCCATATGGTTTGCCAAAAACAAGGCTCTTGTGGCTCCAAAGAGCCTGTTTGTTTTTGACCCCATTTCCAGCTGGCACATGTTATCTGGGGGAAAACATCTGGATCACAGGCCTTTGAATTTTTACACCTGGTGGCACAATCGTTCCCGTTATCTCGGCACTGCTTACACGGTGATCAGATCTCTGTATGCAGATTACGCAGGCAGGACCAGCCGACTTGTCAATGCGAAGAAATGCAGGATGCTTTCGAGGGGCCGCTGAGATGAGCGAGGTGAGGGTCCCATAGACACAGATGGGAACCGCTGATGGTTTCTGTAGGCTACTTTTGGATAGCATTGCGGACCAAACTAATGTTTAAACTGTAAGAAAGTACTGAAAGTCACTAGAGCAGCTTCATAGGACACTGCTAGCTCGAACACGTGACCCCCATCTTGCACGTCATATTGGTCCCTCGAGAGTCTTATGAAATAGTGCCGCTGCGTGGGCTCTATTTATTTTTCCTTTGCTGAAAGAGGTTGTCTGTAGCTTTTTGACAGCAGGTAGAGGAAAGCCTTTATACAGACTGGGCAGATTTTTTTTGCTGAGATTGTGGTCGAGCTGAACAAATAACACCTGAATAAGATCCAGTCAAGACAGCTGATCACCAGCACTGTTTTTATCTCTTGGTTCACTGACACTAATGAGATTAACTGCTTGGATATTGAAATTTGGTCTCGAATGACTTTTTTTTTTTTTTTCAATACACGACAGCCTCAAGGCATTTCTGTCAGTGCCATAGAAGTATTGAAGTTCAAAACCCTGAAACAGGAGTGGATTACATATCATCGCTCAGGTACCTGACGTCACGTAACTTGCGTTCAGGTTTAGGTTCAGTTTATCTCCAGCTCAGAACAGCTAGCTAGCAGCAGCTACATAGCAACTGGCAGTTATAGGACCAATAAGCTGCCCCCCGTTTGTACGAGTTTGAGTTCAACAAGTGGCCAATTCTCACCTATCACACCTTTAACCCAAAGTTTGACATAACAACCAAAACAACCGAAACAGGTATTTTAAGCCAAACCTTCATGTTTTCCTAACCATAACCAAGTGCTTTTGGTGCCTCAACCTAACCAGGGAACAAGCACAGCACTGTGATAAGACAGAGATACAAAGTTCAACAGAAACAAACAGAACGTTGTAACATAAAGAAACATGCTGTTTTAACTTATCCGTGATTTTATGATAACACTAACACTAAAGCTAACATTTATTCTGGCGAGTTGGTTGCACAGCATGTGAACTGCTCGTCTGTAAGCTTTATTTTGAAAGTCTAACCGGGCGTTGCATAATTACTGCCGACCTGACTGCAGATTTGTTCAGATGCATAATTGATATTAGGGCAGCAGGTAGTTAGAAGCTTAAAGCCACTGACCACGCTGCAGTGTGTGACGAGTTGAGGGAAGCGAACAAGCGAACTCTAAACAGACACTGTGTATGCCAACACGTTCTCGCTCCCAACTGCATTTCTCTTCTGACTAATCAGACAGTAAACAATGACAGGCGCGCCGAAGAGGAAGTCTTAGATTTCTGTTATCCAGATATCCACAGGCCAAACACTGACCCACGAAATCACGGATTTTAGAAATTTCACCTGCACCTGTATCCAGATACGGATCATTAATAACAGGTTTAAATGGGGTCTCCGTGTGTCAGTGAATCTGGCAACACCAGTTCCACCCCAGTGAAAAACCTGTGAAGAGGCACGGCCTTAAGAGAGTTCACACCCCTCTGCCCCTACACACACACACACACACACAGCCAGGCTACTCAGATGATGTTAGGATCTTCATTAGAAGTGACAAAAGCTTCATGAGCCTTAAAGGAGAACCTCGAAACCCTCACACAACTCCCTCAGTGTCGCATTCAATATATTTTTTTCAACAGCTTGATTAACTTCGACGGTAGATTTGAATTTGATTCTTGATTTTGTGTGATATTTAGGCTTTTGTTGTTGTTGTTTTTTTCTGTGTTGCATGTGATGGATTGACTTCCTGTCAAGAATGTCCCCTGTGCCCTCCATGTGATGCATGCTGGGACAGGCTGCAGTCACCACGGCTCTTGGTGGCAGTGAGCAAATGAATGAAAATGCAATGAATGAAAAGGGGGCTCTGTAATTCTCAGGCTCCACCTTCACATGTGTCAGCGCCGTCATGCTTAATCTGTGGCAGTTGCGGAGCACGTTTGCCTCCATGACTGTATTTGTGTTTCTGTGTTGCGCAGCAAATCTCCCTCTGCTAACAAGTGTTGCTTTTCAGTGGCAATTATTTGAAACTGACTGACTTTAGTGTTGATTGGAGAGCCGTCTGCCCTCTCTGAGAGCTGGCGGAGCTTTTTGGTGGCTGCTCAGAAGTGTTAAACGAAGTCTGACGGCTGAGGAAACACTGGCGCACTGTGGATTTTTACACTCCGAGAGGGCAATTACAGGGCTGAAGCGGGAAAGGTATTAGCACATCAACAAATGTTTGCGATCCAAAATGAGGAGCGGTTTGAAAAAAAAAATATCAGGGGACTGTGACTGAACCAGCACCCTCATCAGCGGCAGCAGTGCACAGACGCAGGTTTACACCCCCACCCAGCTCGAGTGTCCCCAGTTTCAGGGGTGCTGTTCTGTAACAGACCCTGACCTCTGACCCCGCCTGGAGGGGCCGGACGGGGGATTCGAGTATCACGTTGATATAAAAGGACAAGGAGAATCATTTGAACAGCTTGTCATTTTTCATCAGCCGGACTGGTTCTGATGTGCCTCCGCTCCGCCACAAGCCGGGGTGCAGCGGAGGGTCAGACCACGAACAAGTCTGAGGTTTTAACACCTCCCTACATTCATTTTCTGCTTTTTCTGACAATGTTTTTTTTTTTTTTTTTTTTTTTTTTTTTAGGAGTGCTGTGATGATCAACAACTGGAGGTCATGGTCTGCCATTCTCTCCATCCCCATGCCTCTAAATCAACCAAGCCAATCTGCCTGCCAGAGGAATGAAAACCACAAGTCCATCATTTTTTTTTTTAAATCTGCTCCCACTGAATGCAAAGATGGAAATGTTTGAATAAACTGGAGATGGGATCAAAAACAAACAACAACAAAAAAAAAAAAAAAAAAGAGGAGAACAGAGGATCTGGGAGGCCTGTGGGACCGTGGCAGAGGTTTTCATTGCAGCGGCAGGACGACACACGGGGTCTGCGAGAGTGTTAACAGCAGTCAATGCACAGGCAGCCTGCATAGGGAATACACACACACACACACACACACACGCACACACACTTTGCTGCTCTGATCTGCTGCAGTGGCGGAGTGCACCGGGATACACACTCCAGCCCGCAGATACGAAGCGCGTTAGGTGTGTGTGTGTGTGTGTGTGTGTGTGTGTGTGTGTGTGTGTGTGTGTGTGTGTGTGTGTGTGCACGCGCGCGCGCGCGCTCAACGTGCAGCAACAGAAGCGTGCATCGTGGCGTGGAGCACAACGAGACAGAAATGTGCACTTTGAGGAGTGCTGAGGTGTTAAACGGCGGCGCGGAGGCAGCAGACAGGACGTCCACGGGCACATTCATTCACATGATTCACGTCCGAGGCGCTCACACACACACACTCACCGATCTGAACGCTGCTCGGGAAAGCACCCATCGCCAGTCCCCAGAAGCCCGAGAATATCAACAGAAACCAGTCGCCAGAAGAAATCCTCATTTTGTTCCGGTTATAAACTGATGAGAGACATCGAGCAGGTTTAATTAACACCCCCGGGGCGAGAGGAACATCACGGGGCAGTGGGGGGGGGAAAAAACAGAGAGAGAAAGAAAAAAAAAAAACCCAAATGCCCGTTAAATATCCATATCTGCTTTTTTTGGATGGCTTCTTGTTTTGTTGTTTTTTTTCCCGTCTTCTTCTTCTTCTCTTGGATATCCCCCCCTCCGCAGAGCCGCTGCTCGTTTGTACCGTCAAACTGCGTCCGTCCGTCCGGCGCTGGAGATTTTGCGCACAACACCACCGCCACCACCAAGATGGGGAGGTGGAGGAGGGGAGGAGGAGGAGGAGGAGGAGGGGGGAGAGAGAGCATCAGCCAGCGGCGGCCAGTGCGTCTGGATGCGGCTCAAACTCGCATCGCAGCAATAACACACATGCGCCTTTTTTTTTTCCTTTTCTTTCTTTCTTTTTTTTTTTTTACTCGAGCAGGAACGCAGAAGGGGCGTCAGTCAGCCCGCTCAGCAGCACCGAAGTCCCCGCAGCTCGTTTGACACAAAAAAAAACAAAAAAAACTTCCAGATGTGCTGATGTGAACATACACAGCGACTGACTGACTGACTGACTGTGACAAATGATCTCTCCCTGCTGCACCGCAGCCTCGTGTTTTAAAGGTGCAATAAAACGCGTTAATTGCCGCCAGTTAATAAGATTATAATAAACAAGCTGCAATCTCTCGCTCCCTGCGCGTCAACTTCTATCTTGCGGGATTAAAATGGCCCTGCACTCAGTTGTGGTGTGCCATTTTTCACCATAACAGCAGGCTGCCTTGTGTCATTAGGTTCCAGTTATATGTACTGCGCGACCACTGCCCCAAAGAACACATTAATAAACCGAACAGCCCTGATTTATGGCTTTAATGGTCAGTGTGGTGTTTTGTTAAATGTGGGAATTACGCGCAAAACTTTAATAAGGACACGCGGTCTTGTTTTGTTTGTAATCTTCCCTGCAGGATGTGGTTCTGAAAATTAATATGAATGGCAGAAATAATATGTCAAATGTGTTTAATGTGTCATCGGAAGCAGGGCTGGATCAAATGGATGGAATGCACTGGGCAGAGTATATTTTTTGGGCCCCTCACAAAACGGCATTACATTCATTACAGTGCTTTATTTTCTATTCACACTAACTTTGTGCTTATAAAATTGTCAAAAACAATGGCTTAGGTGAAAGAAACAACCAATTCAAAGAGCAGAAGAAATGAAAAAGTACATACACTTGCATAAAGTAAGTATATACAAGTACATGCAAGAGCGCAAAATCCATCAGGCTACATAAACTTGCATTTGTTCCCCAAGTTTAGGCATTTAGAACTGATATATTACTGGCTCAGGAGAGAGGAGACAGAAGAGAGAGTGAATGATTTCTTATTGGCTGTTGTTGGCTCTAGGGCGGGTGTAGAAAATCATATCTGCTCAAATTTAAAAATGCATCTATAGTCACAATTTTTTTTCCTCATTTTGTCACAGTTTAAACAAAGATTGCCATGTTTTGGACAAAACTGTTACAGAAATGGATCTATTGCATTTGCTATTTATTACACTCTACTACACTCTTTATTGGTGAGTTGTCAAAATTGCTTGTTTGGTTTGTTTAGCCGTGTTTGAATTGTGCAGGCCGCCCAGCCTAACAGTTAAATACCACATGATACATACAATTATGCTACTTAAGTTAGGTATATATTTTAGCTTGTCTGTTTATATTTTGCTATTCACGCGCAGTTGGTTAGCCATGCGTTCAAAGGAAAAGTATATCTAACATGTTTGAAAAATGAATAAACAAGACAATTAAATAATGTTTGAGTTTAATTATCACATTTTGAAAATAACTTAAAATGTATGTTAAACATTATTTCATGTAGGCAGTGTTTGTCTCTCCTCTGTCTGCGCCCCCTAGTGGCAAGGAGGTCCTATGCATGGGAAAGTGTCTTCAGCTGCAGTTCCTCTAATGGCCACCAGACGCCAAGTGCGAGAAAACTCACCTGAAGACAATTTATTCTTAACCAGGACTCCCTAAAGAGATGATAATATGTAATATTTCTTTGGACCTTTGTTGTGTTTTCTTCACTTATGGACTGACATTATTCCAAATAATTCCCAATGACCAAACCCAGAGAAATCCACAAGTTGACCCAAGGTATCAGTGAACTTCATTTAGTCATTTAACTTCTGTCAGAAAGTGAGGAAGGGAAGGAGGTAAGAGAAAGGTGACTTCACTTTAAGCCATCACCTCATCTATGAACATTTCTACCTGAGTCCCATCAGATACGTTATCATCAGCTGTGGTGGCTGCTGTGGTGTAAATGACATAAAGGAGAGAGTCACATTGTTTAAAGTCTTCAATCTTCAACGAAGACTCACTTTTTACCGGCTGTGATGACATTTCTTCCAAATCAACAAATTACCATGAAGGAAAAAAGACACAATCATCTGTCAGTTTATTCTTTACACCTGGCTGAAAGTACTGCAGTCCAATCCAACCGTCCTGCAGTAAATCCTCCCACTGAGAGGGTTTTCATGTTTAGTTTGTGCTGACACTGGAGATAACGCGGCGTGTGGTGCTGTTGAACTGTATTGAGTTATTGTGACGGATGCTTCTAGGGATGCAATTAGACACGACGCAACATTTTATTTTTATTTTTCTGTTAAGTGAAGAAAATAGATGTTCAAATATTTCTGGACATGTGAGTATATATATATATATATATATATATATATATATATATATAGGCTAAGTTTTTCTTTAAATTCTCACCTGTCACTTTTTTCACAGTAGCGTCAAACTGACGGAGAGTCTAGTTTAGATTCCCATCTGGTGATTGTTTTAAAGTCTATGTCCAGATCCTTCTGGGCACACCAGCTATGAAAACAGTACAATGATCAATGATAAATGGATCATATAGTCTGTTTAATGGTCCCGGACTTGTTTCTGGACTTTTCCACCTCTCCGGTTTCTCTCTTCTTCTCCCTCCATTTTTCTCTTTCAAAGGGAATTTAACGACAAATCCTGACAATTTTGAGACAATTTTTGGTATAGTAACACTGATCTAATGCAGTCACAGATGTGTTTTTATTCCGCGCGGCTCAGCCACTCATGATCAAAGGCAGGAACTGTCCTCTCTATATTATTATGTCCACCCCATTTCTATCATTTAGGGTAGGCTGAATAACAGAAACGCCTCTTTGTGTCAGAAACACAGCATCTGTATATCTGTATAAAGCTAGAGCCAGGAGACCGTTAGCTTAGCATAAAGACTGCAAAACAAGTGGAAACAGTCACTCTGGCACTGTAAATGTTGCACTATTCCTTTAAGCTGATGGTATGGCGAATAAAGACTTTCATGAACATCATCAGCATTATCACTTCAATTATTCTCCATGAATGTAGTAGAGATAGTTTGAAAGTTTTATCTGCATCCCGTGAAGAGAAATGAAAAGTGTGATGAGACATGAAGGAACTGTAATATTATCTGTTCGGAGTGATGCAGCTCAACGGCAGGAGAAGGTGAAGCTCCAGTCAGCTCAAGTTGAGTTGATTTTGATGTTTGTTCTAGCCTCAGGTACAGACCTCCTTGAAAACGAGTAATTCAAAGTGTGAGACCCTGCCAGGAGCAGCGCAGGAAGTTGATTTTTGCCGGGCAAGTAAAGCATGCTGAAAGTCAGCACACATTCTTCATCCATGAGAGAGAGAAAAAAAAAATCTTTCCATGACTTAACAGAAAAAGCTGCTTCCTTTGATAATATTAATGGAAGCTTAAACGCCTTCAATCCAATTAGAGGAAACCTTGCCACAGAACATGATACCGATGTTTAAAAGGTCATTCAACTCTGATTCACAAAAGGAGAGAATATTTCACCTTCATGCACTTCTGGAAAAAAAAAACTCCAGTAAAAGACAAACTTCCCCAAATGATACTTCTGTCGCCATGATGTCCAGCTGACATCCACAAAGGCAGATGAAGCCCATGAGAGATGGTGGAAAGTGAGCCTTTGCTTTGAGGTTATTTAGTTGCACTTCCTGGTCAAGATTGAACCTCCAGGCTAATGTTTTTTTTGTTTGTTTTTTTTATGTATCCAATTATATTTTGTGGCTGCAGAGGTCTGATCTCCCCCCGGAGATCAATAAAGATTCATTTTGTCCACTCGCTTTGAGAGAATCCTGCTGACGTTTGAAGATACAGATTTGATTCCTCTGAAAACTCCCACCAGTCTGCTAATGCTTCATCATAAAATCATCATCATTTTATTATGTAATTGTGTAGTTTTGCTTGTTTGTTTATTTAAGTAGCCACAAAGCAGGGAGGATCTCTGACTGTAAACCAAACCTGCAGAAAGCTAAATGTCCTCCTTGGACTTTTTGGCAGATTGTTGCCTCCTAATTGCAGCTCTTGGAATTTGCATCATACGCCTTTGAAAACATTTACTTTGTAGCACTTAAGGATGATGAGCAAAAAGCTCAAGGTTGTTTGTCTCCCGTCAGTTCATCTCCGGTGGATATCAAACGTCTGTGCACATTTCTCACAGTTCTGTCTTGAGGCTGCCTGAACACAAAACCCATTAAAACAGACAGCTTCCACAATAAGTGGATGTAGACTTTGTATGTGTTTTAGTGACATGCTCCGGAGCCACAAATGTTCTCACCCAAGACCTATACATTCTGTGGTGTTATCCTTTATTTTCAGTTACAAAAAACACTTGATTAGGGTAGGATAGTCAGGATATGGTTTTGTCATAAATGTAGTAGCAAGTTGCTACTCCGGTGATGTATACACTATAGAAAAATACAGTAAATCTGTGTTCCAATGTGTTATAACCACATATTAAAAGAAATATATTTGATTATGTTTCAATGATTTTAATCAGTGTACTTTTGATGAACTTGGTGCCTGGTGGAGCTGACCGTGGTGCTGAAGGCCTCTGACTGTGTTACAGTGGCGCTCGCTCAGCTCAGTCCAATATCGCTAAAGCTGGCTAATTAACAGATGGTATCTGATTTGTTAAATCTATACACAAACAGGAATGTAAAGATGTAAGTTTGTGGTTTTAGCCGTCATGACAGCCATTTTGTGCTGCAATGTCAACAACGGTATCAAACCTGGCAACCCCATTATATCAGCGAAAGAAAGATACAGTCAACTTCCTGGTTTCACCTGTCACATACATTCACACCTGTGCTACGTACTCACACAAAGCGCACATACATACATACATGATCTTTGGTTACTACAGCACTGCAGGAGACTGGGGGCTCATGTGTGATGCTCTACACTAAGTTCATGTTTTATTTTCTTCTTTTTCAGTTTTCTGTCACAGTTTGGTTAGGTTTAAGCAACAAATTACTTGTTAAGGTAATTTGTAAGTGTGACACCACCAGATATTTTCAAGTAGATATTTTCAAAGGGAACTTTGTTGTATTTGTGACCACCAAAACCAGTTTTTTTGGTGTGTTGGGAACTTGGGCCATCTCAAGCCATGTTTGTGGTGCCTTAACTGGGTATTTTGATGGGATTCCTTGGGAAACATCCAGCCGTGTTTGAGGCGACCAAAACCGAAAATCTTTCACAGAAAGTTGGGCCGTCTACAGCCATGTTTGTGACAACTTAAGCAGGTGTTATGAATGAGACCTTTGTGGTGAACGAAACAGGAATTTCAAGCCAAACCGTGATGTTCTCCTAACCCTAAACAAGTTTTGTGCCTTAACCTGACCGGAGCATATAAGCACAGCGTTGTGACAAGAGAGAAATTGAACCAAAACAAGACGCTTTAACTCGTCTGTTGAAAAGCACTTAGCTCACATTTTCTTTTCTGGCAATTGGGTTCATTTCTCATTAGCTGTCACTTTTCTGTTATTCCTCCTTCTCCCTGATGCATCAGCCTCAACTGAAACAAAACAAACCAAATGAAGATGACGTTTCTGTGAGTCCATTTTCTGTTCCATTACCTGCTTATTCTGAACACTGAGATAACTCTACTCCTGGTTTGGGTGCATTCAGCTTGTTTGCACTTACATTTTAGAGCATTTAGCAGACACTTTAGTCCAAAGCGTCTCACAGTAATTCATACAAACATTCATACACTAATGGCGGTGGCTGCCGTGCAAGGTGCCGACCAGCCCCTCAGGAGCAGTTTGGGGTTTTGTATCTTACCCAAGGAACACTTCAACATGCAGACCAGGGGAATCAAACCAGCGACCTTACAATAACAAGACACTGGCTCTACCCCTGAGCCGCAGCCGCTGTTTACACACTTTGAAATGCAACGCAAAGGCACAGAAGCTATAAACAATATACATACCTCTGATATCTGACGGTAATCAACCGGTCCACCATCAAAGACATGTTTCTAATGAATAGAAAATGCCTCGAGGCAACAATACGCTGCCGTTAAACTTTGGGATTTTCTCGTGCTCCCCTGCAACAAGAAATCTTTCAAGTGCAAATGAGGCAGTCGGAAACGTTTTTCAAGTTGTTCGCGTTGCCCAATTGTTAAAGATATCTGTGCTTGCAAAGAGAAATGTCTCATCACTACTGTTCAGGTTCTGATACTGTAACGATCAAGAGGAACTTACATCCATGTTGATTATACAGGCGACTTCCAAAGATGAAGGCCCTGAAACAGTTTCCCTTCTTCAGCACCTGCTGGAGTTAATGCCAACACCTTGTCTGCTTTTCTTTGGGAGGCAAACTTGTGTTTCTGTTAAGTGCTAATGCAGCTGTCAGTGCAGATCTCGAAGGTCTGCACTGATTCAAGAGTCTTAATATAACAAAAGAAAAAAAAAAAAACAGTATCCAGGTCTCCTTCACGCTGTGCCTGAATCACTAAGAGCAAAAGAAAAAGATAAAATAATGGATGGCATACATAAAATCCTTGTTACATGCGCACTTCTATTCTATTCTACCCATTTCTTATCTTAAGTCCATCTTTCTGTACGCACATTTTGCATCCATTAACGACATCGCGCTGTGATAAACCCTCCACACTGATCCATGTCTTTAAATATACATCAACATTATATATCACACAGCTCCCGCTCCACCATGTAGACGAGGCATCGGTGTGATGTACGTCAGCCTTTTGCATCAGTCTCTCCGGCTGTTAGCCCTTTGAAATCAGTTAATTGTTTTTTTCCCCCCCCTGCTTTTACTTGAGTGTTTTCACGGCGAGGCCTCAGTTTGACACATCCAGAGTGGTTTGACAAAGGTGGCCATATCGACTCTGCAGCTTGATTTGAATGACCCGTCTGTGTTCATCTTATTTGCTCAGGTTTTTTTGTCCAACTGGCTGCGACTGTTTGGCTTGACTTGAGGAGAAGTTACAGTTTCGTGTTTTTGTTTGCTTAGATTCATTTCAGTGATTATCAGTGATTATGATACAAATTCAGTTCATTTCGCACACTCGTTCATCAGTTTAGATAAATCGATACCTCCTTCTGTTCCCTTTTTCCTGGCACATGTACGATGTCTATCTGCATTTGAAAAAAAAAAAAAAAAAACATGTGCGTGTTCTCATTTGAGTGTAAAAATGGTTCAGGTTACCTCGTTCCCTCGCCATTTTAAAGATTTCCTTACCTTTTATTACTTTTTCCTTCCAGCCTAATCATGCCTGCCTGTCTCTTACACCGCTGTCTACTTTTGACAGGCATAAATACTGCGAGGTAAAGGATTCAAAAAGACAGCATGGCATTTTAAAAGTCAGTGACTAATCCCATTAAGTCGTCTCTCTTTTCACATAATTACAACAGTCAATTCTCGTCAAAAACATCTCAAAGACAAACAGTAAGGAGTTACTTTAGAGAGGCTGTTTAGCTACAGCAGTGACTGCTTTTTTTACAGATTTCGGGCGAGTTTTTCCTTCTCCGTGTACCTTAAAATCTGTTTATTTGAACATGGCATGATGTAGAAAATTATTGCTCGAAAAAAATATACAACATTATGTCCGCCTTCTGTTGTTAGAAGGCCATCTCAAAGATGTGAATAGCCTAATAATGAAGCCTAATAAAGTATCTACCTACCTATCTCTAAATCTCTCTACTAGAATATTGAAAGAGGAACCGACAGTGTCCGCTAGCGGTTTAAAGTTGACAAGTTGATTAATCTGTGAAACCCCAAGGAAGATATACTAAATCTGGGCACAGTGCTGGAGCCCCAGTCATTGCTATGAAAGTTGCTCAGTGGTGCATGAAGCCAAAATGACTTCCCGGCAATAAAATTACCCAGATCTTCTGCGTTGTGGGGCCCATGGAGCGAGAGACTTCCACCGACCGAGTCTGTTAACTTTCGGTTTAGCATCCTACTAACTTGAATGGGGATAAAACAGTGTGTAAGATTTAATCTTGCAGCTCTTTTAGACTCCCCAAATTTTAACTGACCAAATTGCTTAGCTTATCGAGTCATTTTGTGGGAGGCGGTGACAATAAACAACGAACAGCGAGCCTATGGGAAAAAGTATTTTCGGGCCCTCATGTGATGTGAGGTAGGTTACAGGGCTTGGCCATGAGGAAATTTGGCTTCAAAGCTGGGCGTTCTGTCTGAGGGCTTGTGAAACCCCTGCCGCGAGGTACGTACACATATACCGAATGGCAGCATGGACCAATGAGAGAGAAATTGATTTTCTGAATAAAATCACTGCTACATTACTCTGGTGTCACTCGACTGAGACAGGAAGCCAAGAAACAGCCTCTTACAATCACTCCGGCTTATTTATTACATAGTGAACTGCATCCTCCCCCATTTTATTTGAGCATAAAATGCATTAAGTCCACGGCACCCTTACAAGTCCCTGCATTTGAACAAATATAGCAAAGTACAATTTGTTTAAAGTGTCCACAATCTCAATTTACTGTCTGTGAGCAACGGAGGGAGACTTGAGAAGAGGGCTGTGTTTGTTTTGTTTTTTCGGTCTGGTCCATCTTTGGTGGGACTTCACTTCATTTCAGGCTGTGTTAAAGTTTGTGTTTGAACAGCCAGGAAACTGTTCATAGTTCTGAGCGCTCACTCAAAGTGACTGAGTAATGACTCTAAATGGCACAGTATGTTAAAACTAGACTTCAGAGGAGCTCCTCAAACACTGCTGCTGCTCTCCCTCACACTGCTCCCGACGGACCGGGGTCTGAAGCTGACCGACTTTGTGAATGAGGTGTGCGTGTGTGTGTGTGTGTGTGTGTGTGTGTGTGTGTGTGTGTGTGTGTGTGTGTGTACTGGAGCTCTGCCATAACTCTGGAGTCGAACAGATGGGGAGCCTGCAGTAGGTTTTTCCTGCTCACATCAGGGGTGACTGAGAGTGTTGTTCAACCACTGTTAGGGAATCCCGTACACACACACTGTCATTGTATGTGTGTGTGTGTGTGTGTGTGTGTGCGCGTGTGTCGTTTGGCGTGTGTGCATCAAAGAAAAAACAAAAACCAAGTTAGCAGCTCAACGGGATTCATCCACACCCCTTTCAGTGGACTCGAGAATTCAATTCCCAGCTCTCGACACCCAGTTTGTCTGAGCTGGTTTGAAATTTTTTTTAAAATGCCTTTGACAGTTTCCAGTGAACAAAAAAAAACAGTCGGCAAAAGATAAAAAAAGAAAAGAACAAAATGAGAGTCTAAAATTCACTTCATCAGCCACCAGCTCTCTCCTCCACGGTAAAGCATCCTTTCAACAAAACCACGCGAATGGGACTTCATAGGCACATTAAAGCACTCAGAGGAACCAAGTGGCTGTAATCAAAATGTTGACTTTCATTTGTTATCAAGAGGGGCTGATTAGGCTCTTGAAAAGTTCATTTAATGACGCTGGTCAGTTTGGACTTTCATTTCTGGGGAAAATGGAGGTTGAAGGCCAACTTTCGTCAAGTCCTTCACATCCGGTGCTTAAATATCCACCTCAAGTCAATAACATCTCCCACATAGTACATATTCACAGCATATTGGATCACTGCTCTTCTGTATATTCATATAAACATGGCAATTATTGTATTTTCTGAATAAATCCGACACCAGTAAGTCCATATTTAAGTATTCCATATCCCCTTTTTGCATCTTTAAAGACAGAATATTCTTTAAGATACGGGACTTTGGCACGTTTATCAGATCGAGGCATCGTGGTCTTCTGTCTGGCCGCTGGCTGGCAAACATCACAAACAGCACAGTGAGGAGCAGCGGAGGAGCTACTGCGGGCCGTCACTGATGGTCTCCCCCTGCTGGTTTGACGCCTGCCTCCACTTCCTCATTCTCACTGCTATCTGGTGGCTCCAAACGCAGTCGCCAGAATGAACACGGGCAATGTGCACATCTAATATGTTACAACCTGACATTTCTGTCGATGTAAGTCTGTCCCATCTGTTTGGAGAAAAAAAAAAAAAAACACTTTGGATTTGTTGTGGTCGTACAAACACACTCTACAAACCAGTTGTTACGCGAGCAGAGCCTGAGGTTAAACACAGTGGAGGATTTGATGGTAAACCAAAGTATTGGATGAACTGAAAGAACATGACGGCGGTGCTAGATGAAAATGTCAGGGGATCACCGAAGTCATTTCAAATCATCTTTACTGAACTGAACATAAATTTCACAACAATCCGATCAGATGGTCGTCGTGCCATTTCACACCAGGACCACCTGTGCGACGCGCAAATATGCCCCCCTGTGTTTATTATCCTTTTTCAGCTTTTATCATGTGAAACTCCGATCCACTCTCTATGTATATGGTTACTGATGTTGTTGACATTTGTTCCTCTGTCCATGAGACTCCTGAAGCTCTACTTAACTTTTTGACTCTTGTTATTTAGCTAAATTGTCTATTTATAAGCAAAGGATTTTCCTATCACTTTGGGGTGGTACTGGTAGTAAAATGCTTACAGGCCAGCCCAACCTACATAAAAATATAAAGAGAAAACATCTAAATCTAGAGGGGATGCCTAATGTCAGCTACTTGGACAATAAACTAATATACAAATGCCTGTTCGGGAATAATAAAAAACAAATTCTTCCTCAAGCTTGGATTTCCAGGGGATCAAGAATGAAAACAGTTTCCTCAGTAGAATGACGTGGGGCAGCCAAGAATACACAGTAGAGCTTAAACAGACCTGAACCAAGTCAGTCTGAACCAACGTGTGCTGGACCTACAGGCAGCGTGGCTAAAAATGAGACGTGATCAAAAGTGAATTTAGGAGAGTGAAGCTGTTTTGCACGGCGACCGGACAAACACACCATTCTGCCAACCGTAAATTAGTTGTTAACCTGTGGGTGAAACGGCTCTATAAAAAAGCCTTTTACAGTGAGTCACCAGGTCGAATTATAAAGCGACTCTGCTGGACGGCTTTATGGTCCAATCAGGACGGAGGAACTGAGGAGGATCGTCTGGACAAAAATCAAAGGAGGCTCTTTAAGGTTTTGGAGACAAAAGATGGCTCAAGAATGAAGTGAAAGGGTGATTAAAAAATGAGCTCCAACAAGTGGATCTTCATCAGTCGGACAAAAGACACAGAGACAGAAAGGTCGGGGGGGAAATAACGTTAAGTTCATAGGAAAATCAGCCTTTGAAGCAGACTTTGTACAACAGCAGCAGTGATTACCCCCCGTATGAAATTCAATTTCCACTGGATGAACATTCATAAAAAATTCATCCATTCCACTACTTTGAGGCAATCTTTTTTTTTTAAAACCAAGATTTGTGTCTTGGGATGAATAAAAAGCTTCAGTTTTGACTGGCTATATAATTACCACAAGGAAGATTGTCATCAGGGTTTTGTTTCCAAAAGCACTGGCTGTTTCTGTGAGCTCTATTAACAGACGCTCTGTTTTCTTCATGTTTTTAAGAGTGATAAGTCTGATTTGAAACCTGCTGAGTTTATATTCTTATTGGAACATTGTTTTTCTTGATTCCTTAATTAGTGACATGACATATAAATGAACTCTACTTACTTTGCTTTTTTAAAAGTCTCCACAGCAAAGTATAAATTATAACGATGCATTCTAGTTTTCCTTTGACAGAAAAATCTGAAATTTGGAACAACGCTTTATTGTGCGTAGGAGCTGTAAGAACAGTCTCTTGGTCAGACGAACAAACATGAAAGAAAAATAAATAAATAGCAGAGAACATACAAACAGTCTTTTTATTGTGTTTGAACTGTGCCATGAAGTACAGATATGATGTCTGTCAACTTAAAGATGACTGTAAGTATGTAAACTAAGTAATCAGGAAGACTACCATCCAACAGCCATGTACATAATGTTGTCCCGTTCGATGTTCACGACATCGCTGTAGCTCAGCGGGTAGAGCAGGTAGACTAGTGATGGGAAGGTCGCGGGTGCAAATCCCAGGTACCCCGGGCTGAGCTGAGTTGCATGTAGAAGTGTCCTTGAGCAAATTGCAAATTGTTCCTCGGGGCCCTGCCCTGTGATGAGCTGGCGACTTGTCCACCCCGGGTTTGCTCGGAGACAGCTGGGATTGGCTCCAGCAACAACCCCGCGACCCTTTGGAAAAGGGATAAAGTGGTACAGACGAGAATCTGCCGCTCCTGGGTGAACTGGTAAATCACTCTCATGCATACGCTCAGGCTGGTCGGACGTGTTCAAGCTCAACAACAGAGCCGAAAAAGATGAAAAGCCGACTAAGAAAAGCGGTGTAAAAAGACAAAAATGGACTGAGCCAGAGAAAACACAAATAGATATCGGTGGTGTTGAGGTGGAGGGAAGGACCCTTGATATATGTTTCATTCTATGTTTTTACCACAAGGCTATACATTCATGCTATAGTGGCAGCAGTAATACTTGTAATAGTGCATCGCTGTATGATGTTGCAGTCGAGCTACGTAGCTTGCTGCTAAAACTAGCTTGCTAGCTTGTGTGCTAACTCCGGTGAATAGCTTTGTCTTTATGACTATTGGTTGGCAAAAGTGTCTTTCAAGTGACCAAGCAGTTGTAACGTTAGTTTGCGTTCAGTACTCTCTGAAGTGGTTGAATTGGTTTGGAGAAATAATGTTACATCATGAGCCATCTGGGTTATCTGGCGTCCTTTGTCACCATGGTTACACGCCTGGGCAGGCTCCTCTGTGGGGAGGGGCTGAGAGGAAGAAGGAGGGACCTGGGAGCTGTGCTCATTCAAATTGTTTTGGCGAAGTCCACTTTTTTCCTCAAAACTCTAGACTGCAGCTTAAAATGGATTCAGGATTAATTTTCAGGAAATGTGGATCTATCTTTACTCCTGTTTATCAACCTGACTGCAGCAGGGATCCACATTACCTACCTCGACTAAACGTGGATTTATCTGGTTTTGACGTCTATTTGTTTACATGCGGCAAAACAACAGCGAATGTAATCCAGTTCATGTATGCATTATGCAATTTATGGGGAGGACACATAATTTGTGTCCCGGAATTCTTGCTCATATAGTACCACTGTTGTGTTGTTACGTCACGTAAGGAATAAAGAAAGCAACGGTGAACAGAAGAACCGCTGCGCTCTTTCCCTATATTTCACTGACCTCGTCCCTCTGCTATACGGAATCATACATTTCAGTCTGACACCATCATAACCCCGGGCGAGTAATCCAGATTACGAAATGAGGTGGTGACTTAATTTTGACAAACAGAGATGCCGTAACAGCGCGAGGCCTCATCTAAATTGCCAATTGCCTTGCTTTGTATCATGTGCAGGATGCATGTGACTAGTCATGCAAGATATTAGTCATGCAAGCTGAAATTGGGATCTAAACCGCAGCGCCGGCGATGACTCGGTAGCGTCACCAATCACCGTAAATGGGGTCCTGTGGGCATCGCGACATGGTGTATCAAGGAGGCTTACATAAGCCCACTTCCACCGGAGACGGCTTTACCTCCAGAGTAAAGAGAAGGGGAGAAAGAGCAAGAAAGAATTCATTTGTATCTCCTCCACATAAATAACCCACGACTGGATCAAATGTCAAATTAAATGGCTGAGGTCTGGCGAAGGCGCGTTATTGATTTCCACAGCTGGGCGGTAAATGGGGGGAAAATAAGGAAAGAATTAAAGACGGAAGGTGATTTTACTGCCAGACAATGAGCAGAGCAGGAAATACAGAGGGAGGGAGGGAGGGAGCGAGGGGGGGAAAGAGTGAGGAGAATGAAGGAAATAGAAAGCGACAAGAAAAGACAGAGGGGATACGAGGCCCTGCAGCAACCCCTGAGAAAAGCTCACTGAGGCAAGGTCTGACTCACAGGACGCTTCACCGGGGAGCAGCGAATTCTGCCTCCATGTCAGAGCCGGCAGACAGTCGCCCCCATGCAGTCAGCGTCTCCTCTTCCCCAGATTTTTCCAATTCAAGATCTGTGTCAGGGGTGCAACAAATCCTCCGAATCAAGCAGCAAAGCACCCTGTTCCACATGGAAGACAGCGAAAATACTGATCACGCTCAGTTTGCAAAATCACTAGAAACTCAG
This sequence comes from Acanthopagrus latus, assembly GCF_904848185.1. Classification (NCBI taxonomy): domain Eukaryota; kingdom Metazoa; phylum Chordata; class Actinopteri; order Spariformes; family Sparidae; genus Acanthopagrus; species Acanthopagrus latus. The sequence goes on along the minus strand of NC_051051.1, from coordinate 20,904,788 downwards.
CATATCTCGGTCATGAATTCAAGTCGCGTTCACATGCGCCTGGTGCATTATCCCCAGTTCTGAGGTCACACCTGTAGGCGAGTTAAAGAAAAAACAAACAAACAAAAAAAAAACACCGCTATCATCTCACATCAATCCACCTGAATGGGTTCCATCATAAAAATAATTTTGGGAAGCCTCGAGGTAAGACGTGTTATTTGTGTTTCCATGACAGACACTAAGCCTGTCATGGTTTCCAGATAACCTGCTTTGTGTGCTTTACTCATTTTTTTTTTCATAATATTGACTCCACATTGCCTCAGTTTTTCCTGCAGGATCTGCTGGTTTGTCATCACGGCTGTAATACACTATCGACTGATGGATTTTGGGGCATGGTGACACACAGTACATACCCCGGAGGAAACTCTGCTCTAACTAGAATGTATAGAGAAAGACTCAAATATATGATCTGGCTTTAAAAAAAAAAAAAAGAATCTTCGTTTGTGTTTGTGTTAAACAAATCACAGGATTACAAGTAACTGTGAGGCTGATCTTTAGTTTCTGTGACGAAAGTAATCTTCCAGCTGTGACAACAAGCAAGAGGAATGGCAAAAAACAGATAACATTAATTAATGGACGAATGACCGAAGCTTTAAAAGACAAAACACTGCAACAACAATTGCAGGATCTTGCAGTGAAATACAGGATACTAAAGTAATCTTTTGAAGGGCTGCGCAGAAATGTAACTTGAGTCAGATACTACTTTTCCCAACATGTTTTGCCATGCGCAGACGTGACTGTCTCTGACTTGTTTCCATTCAATTTTAGAGGTTTCTGCATTGGCTTCTAAATTGATTCTAATTTGTCGCTAGCTACTTTGACAAGCATTTTGGCACTTAAAGACCCATCATCCCGGTGTTTCCCACATATATATTTATTTGTGGCGGTCCGCCACAATATCAACATTGGCGGCCACATATTGATTTTCTATTATTTGGGCCCGTTCTCACTCACTCAAGACAATGCATCTGTCAGTGAATAGCATGATGTAATATACTCCAATACAGTGGATGGTGGTGTGGTTTTTAGTCCGTTGGTAAAACCTACGAAGAAGGTGAAGAGGAAGAGTCCTCAAAGCCAGTTTTTTTTGTGGCCCAGCCATGTAATTACATCGTCATGCGATGCACTTTTCCCAAAAGCTAACATTGTGAAAGATGCGGCTGTAAAACGGTAAGAAAAGACTCAACCCCGCAAAATGACTTTTTTGTACTGTATAATCTGGGCAATTCGGTCCAATAAAAATTGGAGAGTCTGGAAGAGCCGCTCGATTACATTATATTCTCATCCAACTTAGTCCGACCTTAAATGGGAAGTTAACCGACTTGGTCGCCAGAAGTCTGGAGTGAGCATGCTCTTTGGCACCCAAGTCGCCTACATTTAATCTGTTTAAGAAATGTTCCACCATTGATGTCCAGCTGACATGCCCACTGACCCCTGACACCCATACTGCCCTTATTGTTCATGTCTATTTTGCATCTTTAATTTAAGTTTCTGAGGATGTGTAAAACCAACGCTCCAAAACATAGACTGAATTGGCTGAGTAGCCGTCACTCACACACACAAACGCATAGTGTGCAAGTTTATCTCCAGCCTTCACCTGCCACAGCATTCAGTAAGACGATGCAAACTGTCCACATGGAGCAGATGTCCTTCATCCTCCATGATCCCACAGAACCGGTCATAATATACATCCATATGCACCTGCTGACACACTGGACCCCTCAGTGCTCACAGAGGACACCCTGACAGCCGATCTGTCTTCTGGATGGCTTTAAAACACTGACGACATGGACTCAAGGACTCACCTCCAACCATTAACTCACTCAGCCGGTGAGTCCCATAAAGCGGATGCAGCATTATTCTTATGTAACGCTGTCTTTTACAGCCGCTCACAGCCCCACAACCGACTAATTCTTGTTTCAACAAGACAGCTGGGAAAAAAAAAAAAACAAAAACAAAAAAACGTTTTTGTGTCTGGAAGCATGTTTATTCCATTTAGGAATTCCCAAATTGCACGTTGAGTATTTTGGCAATAAAAGGCTAATGAATAAAGCTGGCCTAAAGGGAATCTTTGCAGGAATTTAACAGCCCAAATAACACGAACCTCATGGTGTTATGCACAGAGAGATCTTCATACAGTTAGACCACTAAAGCATCCTTTTCTTTATTACCATGTATTTGTTATGTGAGCATCAAGCAGCTTGTTTTAAAAAAAGTTTTTTTTTCTTATATTGTTATTTATGGATGAATACAAGACTAACTGGGATGCTACCATTTCATGTTATACATCCATCCTGCCAGGTTTCAAGCTATATCAGCGCTTATCAAAAAAACTACCGTGGTTCAGGCCAATCTGTGTCCAAAGAGGAACTGCTGATAGCTACAGGCGTAGTTTAAGTGTGACAACCCGCGACAGAAACAAATGTTGGTTTCAAAACAACAATGGCGTACCGGATCTGTTAGCGTAGCTGCTATTAGCATCAGCGAAATCTTTGAGTTTATTCCAACGACAGAAGGGCAAAGAGCTGCACTGAAGGCTTCTGGGTGGAAAATATGTCCCTTCCCTTTTGGGGTGGCGCCCTCCTGCTGTTCATCCAACCCAACTGCCAGAATGAATGTTAGCCAAAGAGGTTTCTGTGACACCAAGAAGTGCATTTCTTTATGTTGCAACTTTAGGTTCAATTTTCTTTCGTCCCAACAATTAGGCTTAGGTGCTCCCAAACGTCCAGTAGTATCACATTTACACTACCAAAGTACAGACTTGAGCTGAGGTCACCTGTTCGGCAGCTTTGTCCCCTCCACCTCCAGATGTGAAAGAGTGAAAATTATGTGACCAGTTGTGTTCTGTTTAAAGTAGCTGAACCTCTGGATAAACCAAGTTGGTGGACCTTGAATTACAACGTCTGAAGTTAAGTGTTGCACAGACAGATGGACTGACCTGGCCTACGCTTTTCCCCTCGAATGAGTTATGTGTCAAGATCACATCGTCATGCTTATTTGATTTGGGAATTCATCCAAAGTGCTGCAGCCGAACTCTGACACATCAGCTGCAGTGCAGGTGCGTCCGCACGCTGCAGAGGGACCATCTTCCCTCAAGTAGGCAGCGAAAAAGCCAAAATAACCATTATGCTCTCGGAAAAGATGAATAAGCACTCTGTTTTTAATCTTTAACAAGTGGCCCCGCTTTACACAGGAGGATGCCCTCGGAGGTGTACATTAGACGATTTTAATGGAGACAATTTTGTGGCGTGTGGGCTCTTCTCTTCCGCAGGAAAAAAAAAAAAAGGATTTAACGTGCCCCTCCTCAGCTACCATCCCTCACTGCTTCTACAAATTCTCTGGCTGATACTTACCCATCTTCAGTGTCAGGGAGGATGGGTTCAAAGTCTGCTGCAGGGCGTAGGTGACTAACGTAGTATTCCTAATAAGAAATGCTTTCAGATAAGAATTCTCTTATTGATCTGTACCTTTCCCAGAGAACCCACTGAGCTCCAAAGACTACACCTGTTTACCCCTGCAGGCCACGCAGCAAGAACTGGAATCAATTAGTGCACAGCAGAGAATATATTTCTTACTTGCAGCAGGAGCAGCGCGGCTACAGTTGTATGTTTCTTTAGTGTCAGGCCGCCGACTGCTTGCCGTAGCCACCAGCCATCTCTCTCTGTGCAGACCAAGTGAAACCCATTGCAGCGGCACTCCGCTTTCGTGCCCCCAGGATGGTGTATACATGCATTATTTCGTGCAAGTGCACGTGCGCATGCGTGCACGTGAATGAGTGAGGCCGTATGCGCATGCTTGTGCTCCTGCCGTGTGTTGTTTGTAATCTCGTGGCCGCTCCGGGCTGGATTACTCTGTGCTGTGAGTACAAACCAGTCCTGCTGTTATATGATAAATACCCTTTTCTTGCCGCCAACCTCCCCACAATACACACACACGCGCGCACACACACAGTTAGCTCCCAAGCAGGTTGGCCTCCTCGCTGATCCCACACACATGACATTTTCCGGTGGTGAAATTCATTTGTTTTCCACAGAGCTGCGGCCTGTTTTCTCATCAACTCGCTCATTTTCCTCTCCTAACGGCTCCAGGGCATCAAATCTGAGGGTGGCCTTCCAGGGGGGGCACTTATTTAACTTTAACCAGGCATTTGGATGAAAGGAGAAAACGCAGGGGGGGGGCTGCGTTTGGGTTGCTTTGTGAACCAGCAAGATGATAAAATGTCATCCAAGAGAGTCGCTTCAGTGAGAGATTCATGAGTTTGAAGGTTTATCTGAGGCTCACACAATGCAAGGCAGATTATAATTAAGCTTGTCCTCATAAAAACGACCATAATGCTTGACTGCGAAAAGATGGCGACCCCTAGTGGCTGGAGTAATTATTATGACAGCAAAGGAGGGAATCAGATAGATAGATAGATAGATAAATAGATAGATAGATAGATAGATAGATAGATAGATAGATAGATAGATAGATAGATAGATAGATGATGTTCATTTTCTAAATTATGGTCAAGCTTAGTCAAATAGAAGATAAACGAGAGTGTGCTTTAGGGTGTGGCACGGGTTCTCGTCAGATCAAATCAGGATATCATCCTTATAATGCGGCCCTGCAGTCATACATGACACACACATTAATCAGGCCTGCTGGTAATCAGGCTGAAATGGAGAGCCTAGTCAGATATGGGATGTCAACATGGTGTGGCACCCTTATTGTATAAGCCAATACCAAGTTTACTCGTCCGGCACTGCCATGAAGGTGATGGGTAGGAAGGAACACCAGCCCCCTCAGTCCACATCTGAACAGTCTCAGAGGATACTGGTCAACCCATCACATATACTCCACCCAGAATATGAGCTCTTGCCTAGCGGCAGATGAAACAAGAGTCCTCCATTGTAAACTCCATTGTTTCAAAAATTGATTTGTGCCCATCTCTATCAAACTTTTAAACGAAGCTGCTTGAGGCTGAAGCAGCTGTGCAATGGTTTCATTGTGTTCTATATTATGGCATGTGTAGGTAATATCTGTGATGTGCAATTTATTGCTGCAGCAGTTAAACATTTTCAGATGCAATTTACAGCTGATGCTTTTCTGTTCTAAAGAAAGTATATCGTATCGCAGGCTCCACCTTCTGGTCCGAATATGCTCACTTCTGGCGCCCAAAAAAAAACCTAAGATGGCAATAATGCAAAACTTGAGGCTTGAATGGTGGTCCACAAACCAAATAGTGATGATGGTCGTGACAAGTTTATACTTGGGACAGACACGTGTTGGCTCCGCCTGAGTTGGCACTGCGGGAGAGGTCTCATTAAAATGAGAACGGAAGGGGTTGTGATTTTTTTGGGGGGTGCTAATCAGAGTGTGAACAGGCCCTAAAGTAACAGTTGCACACAGTAAGAACTGAAGGACATAAAAACCAAGAAACAAGGGCAACAAAGAAGAAGTAGAAGGAGTCAAAGTCCTCGTGCTCATTTTTTGCTTATTCAAGGCCAGTGACTATGACCTCCTTCTGGAAATGTCCCGGCAGCTTTCAGATCTAAGTGTCAATGCTGACTCTACCTTTCCATTAGATATGAAGCTACAGGCAAGACATGAAGCAACTTGTTTGGCTCTATCCAAAAGAATGGAAAAAAAAAAACAGGTTGAGCATTTCAAAAGAAGATTTAACTACTTCTAGGTGTGGAGCGAAGGACTTCCAGTATTGTCAGTACCTTGAGGTAATTCTTAGAATGTCTTTAATTCTTTGAGATATTGACACTGCATTGTTTTTTAACTTAACCAAAAGGTTCTCACTCCCAACTCATCACTTACCACCTTGTCATTGGTCTTAATCAGGTTTCAAGCTATGACGCTCTATGTTCCTCCCTAACGTCCCGTTATGCACATAAAGAGCACTGCAGTCAAGTTAGCAACCTAATATGCAATGTCCCTTTCATACTTTCAAATAAAGGCCCACAGTATAGTTAAAAAACAAAATATATATTACAATGTCCATTCAGACTTTCTAAATAGAGGTTGGTAAAATTCAGGCACCAAAATTGGTTGGTTCAGTTTGAGTACAGAAACTAGTTGGTTGGGTTTAAGCACCAAAACTACGTGAATGGGTTCAGGTACCAAAACTAATTGGGTGAGGTTTAGGTACAAAAACTACTTGGTCGAGTTTGGGAAAAGCTCATAGTTTTTGTTAAAATAACTACATTCAGACTGTCAACACAAGTTATGTAAGTGACACAGCTCACGTAACATAAGTGATGTAATTACTTAATTTACCGACACTAACTTTCTAAGATACATAAATTAATATTCATTCTTGGTCACAAATGGGACGCAAGCCTAAGAATCTAGAAGAAAAATCCTGCGAATGATGCACTCAAACGCCCCAGTCACCCGGATTTGGACTTCTCTTGCTTCTTATACTGCTGCATTAGAGGGGCGCTTCAAGGAATGATGCTAGAGGGGTTCCTAGAGAAAAGTTGAAAGCGTATGGCCACTGACCAGCTGCTATTTGACATGTTGGAAGTGAGAGCAGGCTGCATGTAGCCCGTTACCGCTGTTTTAACCATACCTTTAGATGCCGTGACACCCACGTTTATTTTAAAACTTTAACTTCTTTGGCAGATAATGACCTTCGTAGGCAGCTGTCACCCAGACCGATGAACCTTTGTGGAGGATGAGCTAGCAGTGTTAGCCATAATTAAATATCAGCTAGCAGAGCGCTGAACCTAGCACAGCAGCATGTGTGAAATGCTTCAAAAGCTGAGATCGTTTCTCAGAGTCTGCTTCCGCTCTTTTGTCTTTCATCCCTTGTGGTCCCACCAGTTATGTGAACTTGCCTGCAGTTTGATGGTTTTATGATGAAAGAAGGGCTTGTTATTGCTCGAAAATACTCCAAATAATCCATCTCGGTTTAAATGTATCCCCCCGTGACCCCGATGTGTGGTAAATAACCTGAAGCGATCATTGTCTCCAGAAACATTTCAGTCTTTCAAATGAGTTTGAAGACACGAACAATTAAGTCCCCATTTCCAAAATTATGAATGCAGCTTTTGTTCAGGGACACAACTGAGTCTTCGAAGCCCTGAGCTCTGCTTTCAGATACACCCTCCCACGTCTTACACAGAGGATTCGACAGCTCTTCACTGATCTGCTGCTCCATTGATCCGCACCCCTCCACCCAAGGCTGATAGCTTCACTTTCTATGGCTACTGGAGGATCCCTTCGAGCATAATTGGAGGGAGGGGAGGGAGGGTTTATGTTGAGTCCTTCCTCCCTGTTTTCTTCTTCTCCTTCCTCTTTCGTTCTCTCCATCTCGCTTTCTTTTCCGTCTTTTGCTCTCATCTCATGAATATAAAATGTGGAGTCCCTGCAATGCGCCTGGTTGCTGCCACTGCAGAAGGTCTTAACCATTAGTGGGAATAATCCTCAGCTATGAACTCCCGCTATGAACAGCTTTTGCACTCCTCCGTAAGCTCCTTTCTGAACTCTGCTCTGACTGGCAGAGGTGGGCTGCAGAGAATGAAAGCCACCATTATCAGCTGTTGGGCTGAGTGTGAGTCACAGAGCGTGAGTCATTAAACGCCGTCGACAATATGACCTATAAAAAAAAAAAATAGTGACTTTGGTAAATAGGTTTACTTCTTTGTTGTGCACTCCCACCTTTCCTCATCTCCCCCCGGAGTCTGACGAGGCAACACAGCTGCCTCTGGGCTGAACTTACACAACCGAGGTTACGTCTGTTGCTGAGTCTCATCTTCTTTACATCCGAGCAGCTTTAGCCGCACTAGCAGTGTGGCTCCAAGGATGATAATGATCCATACTCAAGTGTCTCAACAACTACAGGATGAATTGGCATGAAATTTGGTATGGATAATCATGTTCCCCAGAAGATGAACCCTAATGACTTTGTTATTGCCCAAGATTTACAGCTTGGAAATACTGAGCGGGAAAGCTGTCTGTTTCCACTTTGAATAACAAGTGCACATTAAAAATGAGTTGATTATGGATGAATTGATATTGACAAAGGATAAAAAAAACACATTTCAGAACAACTTGGTTCTTGTTATTTGTTTTTTTCAGGGAACAGTTCATCTGAATACTGAAAATCCAGTCTAGGGGTGTCGGAATATTGTGATATTCATGATAATAAAAAAAATGCAATATTGGTATTGTGTTAATAACACACATGTTTGGCCTTGTGTATCTTTTGTTTATGAATTCATCTGGAGGCCTTTTCACTAGTAATTGACCAAACAACCAAAAGACAACTAAATGGCTCTTCTACAGCTCTTCCGGCATAATCCCAGTATCTGGAAGCCCCAAGACAAAATTGTTTGAGGACGTAGTTACACGTTTTTCTTAAAGTGAGAGCTTCGCTGAATCTATTGGGCTTAAAGCTGAGCCTTCTTTGTCCGAGACCGAGACAAGACAGAGTAAAAATGTGGTCAACTGTCGATAAGCGGTCCTCAGATCAAGACCGATGTTTAGCTCCCGGTCTGCAGTGGATGCCAGACCTCGACCGCACGTCAGGTGTGTAAATAACGTCGAGTCCCCAGACTTCTGTTCTTCTGTGAAGCTCTGGAAATGTTTTGTGGACCACGAATCTTCACCTGACTTTCCATGTGCATGTTCCATAACTTTATCCATTATTTGAGGCCAACATGTGCTCCCACATTAAAAGACAGATGTCTGGCTCTAACCTTAACACTTAACTTCATCTTCACAGCTGAATCGAAGCCAGAAACAGTGATTTAACTCTGCAGAGATATACTGCTACGGCAGACGAGGCTCCGCTCTTCTTTCTTTCTCTGTGTGCAGGAGCGCCAGGAAGCTCGAGAGGTTGACCTGCATCCATCAGTATCTTCCACCGAGTGTGAATGATTGGGCGGCGGTTGTGCCAAAAATCACTAGGAGCAGGACGGGAGGATGGGGAGGGAGGTGAGAGAGGACTCCCCCCCCCTGCGTGGGTTCATCCGCTGAGATGACGATGAGACAAATCCTCACACATGTCCAGGTACCGCACGTGTCGGAGCTGCCACTCATTGTTCTCACCTTAATGCACAGGCATTCACGCACTCATCCGCCGAGGCAGGAGCGCTCGTATCAGCCTCGTTCGGAATACACACTTCCCCCGTGACGCTCTCTTTTCTGCTGACAGAACAAATGCCTGCGCTCTTGTGATTAAAGCTGCTGTCACAGGGTTTTCATCAGAGGCTTCTCCCTTCTCTCTCTCTCTCTCTCTCTCTCTCTCTGCCGTGCCCCTCTCTGCTCTCGTCTAATTTCTCAGCAATATCTCGCAGCTGCATCACTGGAGGCTGCGTGGTGCTCCAGGAGAACATGGAGGAGCTGAAGGGGACAAAAACGCTGATGGTGGATGTGATGTGAGCTCAGGGAGGAGACACTCAAGCTATAGGAGGTGGACAACACTTTAATATGTTAATTTGTAAAATATGCAAATGGGAAAAATATCTTAAACGTGTCTTCAGAGATAAAGCTGTGGTGTCATTTATGCGTCAGTGCCCCAGAATTAAAAGGGAATTCTGAATTTGGGATTTCGGCCAAACAACAAATGAAACAATAAGTAAATAACGCCTTTCACATCAATTTGGGATCTTGGGGCTTCCGGAGAATGGAGCCACGTTGTGTTTTATTCGGTTGTTTCTTCGTGTTTAAAAGAAAATCCTGATCTACTTCAGTTGTTCCTCTGTAAAACAGGACTATAAAACTTTACCTGACCTTCAATCAGCAGGGAGGATGAGTAGATGACTAAATTTTTGGCTGCTGTAAAACTGCATCAACGGACCTAAAAGGCAGCAAAACCCACTGCGAGCCAGCAAACATGGATGTAAACAATGTGATGAAAAGGTACAAGGTTCAAGGCAATTTACACAGGGTTTAATAACGAAATGAAGGTTTGTAAGGTCCTCCGTGCTTCATAAATTACAGAACACATATACAGTAATTCGTGTACAAACATACATAAACACATCTTTTGAAATTGCGCCCAGGTGGATGTCGGCAGCAGCAACAAGATGGTGATGATAATGTGGTCGGAGCACCAAGCATCAGTGTTATAAACACAGAGTCCATCTCTCCTTGTCCCGCTGTGATCGCTGTGAGCTGTGATGGTGACAAATGCTCTTTCTCTTAATTCAAAACACCTGCCTTCTTCTACATATGTACACTGATATGTGTCTAAAAATATACAATTTCTAAAAATCACATTTGCACATGTTTTATGAGGTAAAAACCTTTAAATCTAAAAAGCAAAGATGAAAGAAAGATAATAACGTATATAAAGGTCAAAGCAATGGGAAATAAATAAAATCACATGAAAACCCGCAACTTAATTAAAACAACAAATAATACTGAGCATATATTGAAATGAAACCTTTTCTAAAAACGGAATGAAAAATATAACGTAGCAAACATCAGTTTATTGTGTTGCTCCTTTTGTGGATGATATTGTAACATTCCTTCTATTCAGCTCCAGCTAAAGTGATGTAAATGAGCCAAAAAAAAAAAAAAAAAAAAAAAAAGTCAATCATGGCGGAGCTGTCCTGACTGCTGCACTTTGATTGCAGGCTACACTCTGAATCTGACACCAGAAATATTTCCGCTGGTTTTAAACAGACTGTCGAGCGAGCGAGCTCTCCACTGCAGTACGCTCATGAATACATCTATTTCACAGCCGAAACATTATGAAGCATATCTGCCGGTTCTGCACAAACACAGAGGCAGGTATCATTATTCTTACAAGGAAAGCAATATGTTTCCGAACAGAACGAGATACAACACTGCTGTGGTCAATAGATTACATTGTCTGACAGGCCGGCTGTATTGCATGATGAATTGTTTCTCATTACATTTCCAGTTTAAGTTTATCGGAACTGTTAGTCCCATTACACAGAGCCGAGCTGAACACTGCCGGGCAGCAAACAACGGCGCACAGGCACCGGATTCTAAATGTAGAGAGAAATAATGTTGCTTTATTTAATTATTGAAATGCAGTTTTAAATATTTGTGTTCGCCCGCTCTACTAATATTGACTAATGACACTTTGCAGGACACAAGAGTGAAAAATGAGCTGCTGGACTGCGGCTTAAATGTTTATGGTTGTGTTCCCAGGGGTCCCTCGGCTCTCCGGCCTGTGTGGGGGGTCGGGGTCTATGAACAAACAGGCCATTTAAAAGCCTATAAAATAAACGTTTTTAAATGTTCTAAGTTAGCTCCTGCAGCAGTGTGCACTAATATCAGTATCTGACTGGAAATAAACTGAGAGCCGGGCTGTAATTCCAATTAAATGGTAAGAACGGCTTTCTAATCACAGGTTTAGCACCGCCACATAGAGACAGCTCTATAATTAAACTGTGAACAATAATGGATACAAACACCAACAGTAAATATTGTAACTCTAGTTCTGTGGTAAAAGGCTGAGCTAATAATGGGGCAGTGCAGGCTGAGCCGCCCATCTGAACGTATCTGCACACTGAGCATTTGTACTGTATCTGCCTGGATAATGAACACTGACCGTGGTAATGCTTGTCGGCTACAGTGGGTCTTCAGTGGGGCTCGTTCTTCTCCCGTCCTCGGTCCTGTTTTCTTGTTTCACACTTTTGTTTTTTGCTTCTTCTTGTCTTCACCTCTCCTCTCATTTCAGAGACCTACTTCCTGCAGTCCCACCCTGATGTGTTCCACCTGCACACAGTTATCCCTGCCTTCATTGTGTATTTATGGTGCGTTCTGCTGCACATTGGAAGTCAGTATTTACATTCCATTGCATTCGCTCTGGAAAAAAAATAGCTGGACACTCGCTGCAAATGGGTGAAGTCTGCGACCTTCACGAGCAACTACAGCAGCTAATTTAACACTTAAGGGCACTTTAAAAAGTTTGCTTTTGCTCCTTGTGTCAAGTAGAGGTGTATGAATCGTGACTCATCAAGCATCTTTAACCCGGGGTGAGTGGCGAATCTCTAGTGTCATTAACTCGAATCACTTGAGTCCTACTATAATCAAATCTAAAATGACAAATAGCGCCACACAGAGCCGTATACATTGCAAACTCGTAGCCCACTAGCCCGCAAACGACACGTCGTCATAGCTCACGAGTCTCGATTCCGGAAACACAGCCGACTCGTCGTAGCACTGGCTTGCAAGCTGCAATGTCGGAAACGCCTGTGGCTCGCCCATAGCCTGCGCTGGAAACACAGCGGCAGACTCGGAGCTCGCGACTTGAGTCAGAGCAGGATAGCGCAAACAGCCGGCTACACTCTGAATGAGACGCAGACGAGCAAGTGAAGTCTCTGGGTTAGACTCCCTCGAGTCAGTGTGAAAAGCACATCACTGTCATAGTGCAACAGAAGCCATTCTTCTTGTTCTGCAGGTAGCCAAGGCTACTGTAGGTTTGGTGTATAGATGTAGCATAATAAAATGAAATTAGGTCGATCTTTTCAAAATATAATAATATTTATATAAACTCTCTATATAAATATTAAGCAGTATATTGCAAGTAGGCTATTATTATCTCTGTTTTGCATGTCTCAAGTGACTCACACAACACGGTTCAATTTAGTGAGTGATTCATAATGACTCGAGACCTTAAAAGGAACCGTATTTACCAGCTCTACTGTCAAGTGTTCCAGCTGTAGTTCCCATCATTCAGTGTTTCTGGGTCTTAGACCCTTGCTCGTGTATTTGACTTCCACTTTGCCTCGCCCCTCTCTGGATTTGCTGCCTGTCTGACTGCCTTTCTGTGCACTGAACCCTGTTCCTAGACACTGTACTGAACTGTCCTCTGGGTCATGCACTTGAGTGTAATCCAGCAACCCTGTGTTAATTTCTGATAGTGTTACAGTAGAGGTGTGTTCTCTTAGACATTGATAATTAAAATAAGACAGTATGAGGGATGAGGGATGAGTCCAGTTTATTTCAACAGCTCCTCAAAATAAAGCAACCAAACTTTTTGTCCATGCCCTCTGACATATCGCAGTGTTTTCAGATCTGAGGCCTTGGCAAGATGTCATTATGTGTCAGTATTTTCTATAACAGTTGTAAGATAAACAACTCCTCCTCATGCGGTAGTGAGGTCGATTACCAGCAATTCCAGAAACCACATGACCATTGACAGATGAGCAGCAACAGGCCTCGCAGTTTTAGAAAATATGGTTTGGGTTCAAATTTGCACCTTGAATGAATAACTAAATGTATGTGTAACCCATCGTTGGGTTAGGGTTAGGGATATTTAGGCAATTTGCTTTAACACAGGGCAGGAAAAACAGTCTCTTGCGTGAAAATCCTGTCAAGTCCCATCAGTCCTGCATTTTCTTTCTCTTTATATTACGTCACCTGACTTCCTCCTTTTGCTGCTGTAATAATTACAATGGCCACTGGAGGTCCCCATATAAAAATATAGGTACTTGCAGGTTGTAATAAGCTGTTTGCACTGGCAATTTACATGCTTGCTTTTCTGATGAGAAAATAAAAAAAAAAAAAAAACAACAACTAGAAGAAAAAATAACCACTTTATCAGGAAATAAGGAAGATCCCTTTCCTACCTTGTCTCTATGCAACATCACCAAACTTGCTTCTGTCATTATTACTCATGTACAGCAGCAGCGTACCTGCCAGGTTCAGACTGCCCCATGTAACCATACACCACAGGTTAATAGGATAAATACAAGGATGTGAAAATATAATGGTGTTTAATTCTTCATTAAAAAAAAAGAGTCCACAATTAATTAAAAAAAATGCTTTCTCCACACATATTACACCCAAAATCTGAGAAACCCCACTGTCTCATGAAATTCGTGGGAATTAACAGGAGAAATTACCATTCAGGAGCACAGCCGGAGAACGGTTTAAAAATAAGGAGCCCCACACAAAAATCAGGAGTGTTGGCAGGTATGCTCCAGGGCTCTGTCACTTGAATATAAACATGTTGTTTTGGGGCGGCGACTGATGTTCTTCACCAGAGAACAGCCTGGTTTAGTTGTATAGACCAAAGAGAGAGAGAGACAAAGCTCTCTAAAAATATACAAAAAAAACAAAAAAAAGCATCACCCATAATGTGTAACAATGAGGAAAACATGGAGATCCCATTAAAGCAAAATCAGCCCTCCTCAGGCAGCTTTGGTTGCAATAGGAGCCATAGCTGGGAGTTACTACTTGTGAATATCACTGTATTTTCCGCAGGCTCTATAACTTTACCTCCTGCTGTGACATGACACAACATTAAGCTGCGCAGCGGTAAGACCTGAAAATCATGCCACCGAGCTCCAACGCGACTTTGTCACAAGGCTCTGACACCAGACTGATTGAGCGCAGACGGCTGCACAACAGGTCATCTTGATACAGTACAACCTGGCCCCCGGCTGACTATCCTTCAGGCCGTGTGATGGACAGCAGAGCTGACACATGCAGATCAGTGCTAACACTCTCACCGAGGGAGGCAGGAGGAGTCCTAATCACATCAGACAGTCAGGAAGAAGCCACCACGCAACGGCAACACTATCCAAATGATTGAACTCGGATCCTGACGCTCGCCTATCAGAGTCCAGTCAGCAGAACACACTTACTTTCATGTGTAGTCAACAAATGTTAACACAAAGCTCAGCTTTTATAAGCTCAGATAACCTACATGTCTCCCCATATTCTGAGAAAAGTGCCAAGCACATCAGGAGCAGTCTGAAATGTGATGCCACAACTCGAAGGAAGGAGGTGAAGGAATAGCTAAAAGTACTGAGAACAAACCTGGTTAAAAACACGTGTTCTTCATATAATGTTCATAAAATATTACTATATCGTTTAATATCTTCCAGTCTCATTAAGCAAACCTTGAGTCTGTGGTGGTACTGGTAGTAAAATGCTTAAAAGCCAGCCCAACATACATAGATTTAAAAAAAAACAAAAAAACATGTAAATCTAGAGGGGAAGCCCAATGTCAGATACTTGGATAATAAACCAATAAAAAATGCCTCTTCAGGGGTATAGGGGCCTTTAGTTTCAAGGGGTTCAATAATAAACACAGTTTCCTCTCTATAATGATGTCTGACAGCCAAGATCGCCTAGATCGCCTATTGGCGATCTAGGAGGATGAAGCTCTCAGTGATGCAGGGAGATCTGAATCACCTTCAATTAGTCCAGAGGGACTGTGAAAATAAGCCCAAAACAAAGAAAGATAGCGAGTCTCAATCGATGGGACTGCTACAAGCCTATCAGATAAAAAGTCGAAAGTAAACTCAGACTGAAGTGAAGCACCCGGTCACTTCATTTCCCCTGAATTGAGGACTACTGACGAAAAGAGGCTTACCCCTCAGAAGTTAGAGAGAAGTGTTTGTCCAGGGCGTTAAAGTCTGTGAAGTTAAGGTGGGTCAGACAAACTGATCAGTTCTGAAGGACAGCCTGAACGTTCCAGCTGTATCACTATCAGAGAGAGTGTTCTGAATTGACTTCAAATGTGGCAACTGGAGGCAGTTCCAAACACTTTAGGCCCGTCTCACACCAGACTCACAGTGTCATGGCGTCTGTGTCGCTGTAGTTGCCTCTCTAGCGTCACTCCATGAAGCGTCCCTCTAGCGCAGTACTATAAAGGGCAGGAAAAGTCACGGGTCATTCACTGGACTTTCCCTCTGGAAACCAGAGTTGTGTGCTGTTTGTGACCAAGAATTAAAAAAAAAAAGATTTGTTTTAAAAGTTGTATTAGATAATAAAGTTAATGGAGACATGTTCTGCTCATTTTCATGTTCACAATTATATTTCAGCTTACTACAAGAACAGTTTTGCATGTGCTAATGCTCAAAAAACACTCCTGTCTCCTCCCCCAGTCTCCTCTGATTGGTCAGCTCACAAACGCCTGAGCCAGCACCATTCACCGTGTCTCCAGTCAATTCTGTCCTGTTTTTATCTTCCAGGTAACTTCACTTCTACCTTGAATATTGACAAAAAACATGCAAATGTATGACGCAGAATAAAAGGTGGGCCTACTGATGATTTGTTTCAAGTGCAGTCTTTTTTTGTGGGAGAGAGGAGCTCCCACTGGTGGGGACTGTGGGCTTTCTTACTTTCTTTTAAGACCTATTAAGATTTATTAAGATCTTTTACATGGACATGAACATATTTAAAAAACCAGAGGAAAGGAGAAGAAAAAAAAAGCATAGCAGGTCACGTTTAACTTTCCATGCGTTACCTGAGTGATGGGTTTCACATAAATTCACATAAGTTACTTATGTAACTATCATCACCTAAGTTACAAGAATGAATGTAGTTATTTTAATCCAAAGTTTTCCTGAACCTTACCAAGTAGTTTTTGTGCTTAAACCAAACCAAACATAACTGTGACCATTTGACAACTTCAATAATGGTCCAAAAGTCATGATATGTTATAATATGTGAAATGTTTGTCAATGAGCTTTACTTTGAAAGTCTTACCAGACACTGCATATCACATATTAGCCATTTTTAACTTTTAATCAGACACGTTCTCGGTTAGAAGTGGCTTTTTTTAGACAGAGTGGTGTGTGTATCTACAATCCCAGGTCTTCAGGTTTGATTTGAAGCATGCAGAAAACTCAACACTTCTCCCAACTGTCATAACTCCAGTGCTCTGAGGAGAAAACATCCAACAAACACACATGTGCTCCAGCTGGTCCTGACTTTTCATAGAACTTATATTGAACTCTGTCAGATTGGAGTGTGTGTGTGTGTAAAACAGAGCGAAATGGGAAGGTGGCAACGAGCCAAAAGGCTGTGCATCATCTCCTCATTTCCAGTGGAAAACGCTTGACTGATCTACTGTTATTTTCTCAATTATTGCTCCGCCAGTGAAGGGTAGGACGCTCATCAGGTCCGCTGCCAACACACCATCCACTCCAGCAGACAGACACCCACTCTCACCACTTACTCTCTGATAGTGATACAATAGCCGGAGCTTTAAGATCCCCTTCAGACTTGATCAGTTTGTCCTCCCCACCTTGACTCTGAGTGGAGCCATGTATCAGTCTGACATCGCAGATTAAGGCGATGGACAAACACTCTTGTCTAACTTCCAAGAGCGAAGCCTCTTGTTCCCAGTAGTCCTCATCTCAGACTAAATGAAGTGAGTGAGCGTTTTACTGCGGCCTGAGTTTACTTTGGGCTTTTTCTTCTGATAGACTCGAGGTTTGTTTTGCAAGACTGCGATGACAAAAGATTATCAGGCTAATTGAGGACTTAATATACTGAACAGACAGAGCTTGAGTTGACTGTACACGACAGTCCGATGGCTGAGAGGGCCACTGTTTGAATGGTCATCCAGGCTTCTCGGTTGTAGTCCTGCATTGAGGGTTATTTTAGAGGCAAAATGCTGCACATTGTTCGAACCAGACTGATGACTAAAAAACACAGAAAGAGACACTTGAACAGATATATAATTAAAAAAAAAATGACCAGGAATTCTGAGTTTAGCATCATTATTTGCTAGTTTCAACAGTTTTCAGTAATCCTATACACTGTGGAAGTCTACTAAATTGAAGTTTAATTATTTAATTCTTACTCTTCTTTTGGGGTGGAAATTCATTTGAGATGTAAATAATACATGTTATATGTATAGATAATTACATATGGGACATAAATGCCCAAATATGTCATTTACATAAATTTAAAAAATCATATTATTTGGATACATTTTTGGATAATTTCAAGGTACAAAATTGTTGCAAACTTCATGTTATGACAACGCTGGACTTAAGCTCTGGTAAGGTTTAGGCACAAACAACAACTTGATGGGTTAGGGAAAGATCACGTCTCGTCTTTAAATACCTAGTTCTGTGTCCACAAACGTAGTTGAAAAATTGCATTGCCTTACATTAAGATACATGCAGCCGTTTCACACTTACAAATGTCATATTTAAGCACAAAACCTTTTGGCATGAGCCAGGACATTAAAATGCGTGGTTCTGTGGTACCACAAACATGGTTGAAGATTGTCTTGACGTCTCGTGTAAAATATCCAGTGGTTTCGCTCTTGCAAATGTTGAAACACTGCCATGAACAGTGGTCTCTGACTTGGCGACTCTTCTTGCCCAACTTTAGGGCCACCGCTGTCTGCTCCACCTCCAGACATGAAAATCAGCTTATTTACATGAAATCTGAGCGTGATACGACGCGTATTGTGGAAGCGCTGACGATGAAAAAGAGGGCTAGTTATCTGCGAGTGTCTGGGTTTTGACAGTATTTGATCGCTGATTAAAAGCTTTGAAATAAACCTTTAGCGCTTGCTTTGTTTGGATTTTTACTTATGTGCCGCGATTGAAGTGATCTTTTTTGATCAAACACTTCACCTCAGTTCAGATGCGTTGAAACAAAACAGATGCTGCCGATGTTCAGCTGTAGCGACACGGCAGCGAACATGAGAGCTCCCGCTGAGGACAAACAGAGGACAGACGAATCCACAGTAACGACTCATCCGCAGTCAGACAGGACTGCGTGGGCCGTCGTTATTTATGCCTGATGATTAACCCTTACACCACAGACGGATTTGAAATTAATTTGCTTATTAATTAATTGCTCTGTAGCCTGTGTAATTATGCTTATTTAGTGTTGCATCAAAGAGGGGATGAGAATGAGTCTAAAGATGAAAATATTAAAACTGGCATGGCATGAATTGGGACGTTATCGAGGATTTTCAAATTACTTCTAATGACTGCAGCACCGTCTCTTGTCTGTTTCGTTGCTCGTTTTCCTCTTTTGGCCTCTTTTCCCTCTCTTATCTGAATGTATGGCGCTCAGTGGTGGACTGTAACTCAGTGAATAATCACAGTATACATACTGCGCTTCTGCACATGCACAGTTCTTCAGACGTGATGCTGTGACCTTGTCCACATTCCCTCGGCAGTGTTTCTGCACATTGCTGCACAAACTGCACGACTCTTTTATCTAAATGAAGTCTTTATTGTCAGTTTTTCATTTGTTTTTACAATACTGTCGTTATGATTTTCATACTTTGTGGCTGCTCCTCAATTCCAAGAACTGCTTTTATCTTTCTGCATTTGCCGCCGCAGCACTTTCTTTCCTCCAAGTGAGGAAATAAAATGTCCAGTTTGCATTTTAAGCGCAGGAAGATCTAACAGAATGGTCAGAGATGTCATATTGACATTGAAGGTGTGCTGATTGATTCACTACCCACGCTTTGAGTAACAAGAAAATGTTTCACCTTGAAAGATGCCAGTAGCAGTTTAGTGAACATGAGTCTAGTGACGATGAAAAGAGGATGAAAGCGTTTTTTTCCTTTTTTGGAACAGCACGGAAGGTAAAAAGGTCACAACATTGGCAGTTAAAAACGATAAGTTATAATCAAAATGAGCTGTAACGTAACCACGTGTGTGCATGCATGCGTACACTACACCCCCATTTCCTAATACGTGTATGTGAACAGACCCTGGCAATAAACGCAATCCTGATTTGAACTACAATTGCTCGTGTAAATTTGACGTAGCTGTTCTTTATGCATCTCCATTTCATGACACTATATAAACTTCTACTCAAGTAAAGTTTGGAGGGAAATCGTTTACCTTATACTCACTCCAGCCAATTAAAGAAGACAGTTAAATAAGAATTCTGCTGAACCAATTAGTCAGTAAATCAAGTTAACTGCTTTGTCACTTATTAAAAATCAAGCAGAGTCTGTGTTGATTACTAAGCTACAGTCATTTCCAGAGCAAAAAACAAAACAAAACTGAAACATGTCATTGTTTCTCAAATGTGAACATTTTTATTACGTTTTCTGTTTTCTATTGTTAGAAAGGTTGATTTTAGTGTTAGTTACTGACGAGTTGGGATTGAGACTAATTGCCGTAAACTATGTAATTTTGAAATCCGGACTGTCGGTCAGACAAAATAATCAAACGGAACTCAAAACGACACCTGAATGTCTTGTGTCTGTAATAAAGAAGAAAATCACCAGCAGATGAATCCATAATGAAAAGAATCTGATAATCCATTTAAACATAATCAAGAGAAACATTCTGCTCAAACATGAACGCATGATTAATAACACTTTGGAGTAAAAGAGCATTTTCACAGTGGTAGTATCTGAATCTCCACTGCTGCTGTCGCAGCCGGGTTAAAGTGAGCAAAGAAAAAGAGAAATTTCCACGTCTAAATTAACACGGTTAATTAGCAAAAATCGATGAGAAAAGCCAAACTGGCTCATTATGGTTTTAATAATGCACACAGAGACAATGAAATATTAATTAGCATTTATTAAGTGCTTATTTATTAAGTGCAGGAGAGGCAACTGCATGCAGTAAATAGGACTTTACTGGAATCATCACTGCAGGAGTGCTGTTTTTCCAGGGATATTTCTATTTTAAACACAGCCATGGTTTCTACGCTCATGACGGCTGCTTATCATACACACACTCCGTCTGACATGTGGACAACAAAGAGGGAACCATGAATCAAAAGAAGACAATGTGATAAACAGCTAAATGCCTTTGATTTTCCTGTGGCTGCTATCTGTTTGACAGATGTCCAGACTTTATGTTCTCCTCTAGTTCTGCGGAAAACTCTGATTTCTCTCAGCAACATACCATCCATTTTCTACCAGAGGTGACAGTTGAATTTAAATGACACAGCTGACAGAGAGGCAGGTGTCAGAGTGAAGTGCCTCTCAGCAACCTCATCATCAGCAGGCTTCAGGATCATCATCCTCCATTTTATAAACAATACCCATGTAATAACATTCACTTATTATAAACTGGAATCACTGGGAACATCTTCACAGTCTGTTATCACGAGCAACTGGGACATGTTGTAGGTAAAACAGCGTCTGTTACCATAAACAATATAACACGCTGCACCGCAAATATACTGCACAAGCTCTATAAGCAGTGGTTGCCGTGGGAAGTATTTTCAATTTCTGTTCTCTTTTTTTTTTTTTTTTTGCAAGTGTAACATGACAGGGAACAATAACAATTTCATCTAAAGTAATAGACCTGCAGTCAGAATGAAATTAACCTAGCTTAGCATCATGATTGAAAACAAGGGATAACAGCCAGACTCTCTCCAGAGGTCTCCTACGCTAGCTGCTCTTTGAGGCTGCAGTTATACATTGATCTAAGAGGCTGCCATGCAAGGTGTGCACTTGCTCATCCGGAGTTAAGCGTCTTGCTGAAGGACACTTAAGCATGCAGCCAGGGAATTGAAACAGCAACCTTCTGATTACTAAATGGCTCACTCTACCTCCTGGAGCACAGCTGCCACACCATGCCAACATGCTTATGGTAGGTACAATGTATATTACATTCACCTTAGCATGTTAGCTGACTTATTAGCACTTAAAACCAGCTGAGGCTCACGATATAAGGTATTTTAAATTACATGCAAGTATTAGACGACCTCAAATTTCGACCGGATGGTGGCGCCATGAAAAGTCAGTGGATCACCGAAGTTTTCACTGTTCATCTTGACGGTGACATGAATGTCCGACGAAATCTTTATGGCAATCCATCCAATAAGGACGGTTCAAATAAAAACCAAAAACGTCAACCGGATGCTGGTGTAAGATTAAAAGTCGTGTTACAACCAAAGTCAGTAGGATTCATCTTCTGGCCACCATGAATCACTACAAACTATCCTGACCATCCCTTCAGATGTTGTTGTTCAGATATCCCAGCCTGCAGCGAAGTGGTGGAGCTAGAGACCAACATTAACCCTAAAAATCACAGTCACCAATTGACAGACTGTATCCAGTTTATTTAATCTGCACTCCAACAAGAACATAAAAACAACCATTTGTGCTTTTAGGGGGATTTACTTTGTGCTGCTGCGATGTCTGCAATTCCCTCCGGCCCGGCTGTTAACAGCGATACATTGACGAAAATGGTAAATAAATTGTGTTTCAAACAAATCCTCCCTTTTGACTCAGTACGATTTGACTATGACTTTTTGGAGTAGAGCTAAAAGTTAAAGTTGAAAGCTCTATTTCGGAAGAGGATAACTTTATGTTTATTCAATTTAAATGCCGCATCAGTGGCATGACCAAAGTTTTGATTGAAAGAGTGAATACTAACTGAAGAGCTGGGAACCGCCTGAGAGGAAGACGGATTCACTCAACTACAAATATTCAACTATTAATAGGAAATGGGCAACATGCCATCCCTGTCAAGACGGTTCTGTTCAGAGTCTCTCTGTCATCTGCAACCTCTTTTACTCCCCCCCCCCCTCCTCCCCCCTGTGGTTGCAGCTGGTGTGTAATTGGCCGATCTTCGTCTCGCACCGGTCTGATTGGTGGATGCGACACCAGCTCTTGATGACTTCAGTGACACCTGCGCTTCACGCAAGACGACAGTCAAAGACACAAACACAGCATGGGTGCCATTAATTATAAAGGGTTTGGCATGGATACACACATCTTCTCAATGCTCATCGGGTATAGAACTAAAAATAGGTTGGGGAATCTGAGAAGAAAAGAAAAAAAAACATGCTTAGCCTGTGAAAGTCACCACCAGCGTTCTTGGAAAAATCATCCTGTTTGTCTTCATTATGCCGACTAAATGGAACAAACATGATGGGAAAGTCAAACAGCTCCATTTTATTTATTTATTTTTTTTTTTGCCGACACATAATTGTTCTGCAGCATTTCTTTCAAAACAGGGCCAAGGCTCCAGCGAATGCCTGCAAGACACCAAGCTTGAGTTTATGCAGCTCATGCCATAAATAGAAACATGCCACCCCCTGTAGGCTAAAATTCATCCCCACCCCTTTAAATTCAAGGCCGGCCTAATCCCTTCGCTGAGCTGAGGGTTGCACAGCGCTGAAATCTCACTGGAAGGGAGCGCGATGGCGAACGCTTTGATCCTCCATGACAACAGCCACTAAACGGAGCCTATGAAGTGTGGCACATGGCCCGGGCGCTCTGCTTTCTACACATTATGTCGATCTGGCTGAATTTATTGTATTTGTCTCCGTGTTGCTGAACTGCCTGAGCTCTTTGGGTGTCCTCCAACAGGCTCTCGCCTTATAGCCGTTTGACTTTGTGCGCGCTGTGAAAGGGGAGATAATGCGCATTAGCCCGTGCGTATGAGCACACAATTAGATCCACTATTTAACAGCAGACACACAGGCCGAGCTGTGGCTAATCGGCCTCCTTCACACACGGGGCACATGTGATTTGTGTGAAGTGTAAAGAGATGCAAGCAAGGCCAGCAGCAATCAATCAAACTGGGGCAAATTTGGTTGGAGACTAGTAGATTATTCCGTGCCAAGCCGGGATCTTTTCCTAAACCTAACCAAGGGCTTTTGTGCATAACCCTCACTGGAGCATAAGCGCAGGATTGTGATGAGGGAAAAGCTGGAAATTAAACTTGCAACTAAACAAAGGTAGCTGTAATGTCTTCTTAGCACTTAGCACGGCACTTCACTTCACGACTGTTTCAAACAATCACGGGGCTCTCAGTTATGTTGCATCATATCCATTTATTGTGTAATGCATCACATTCGGTCTTATAAACATAAGCTTTCTCCGTATCCGTGGTTTTGCACGTACTTTGCCTACATTTAGTTTGCCACTTGCGTTGAACGAGACGACTCAGCTGCCACGTGGGATTTCATTTTAATCTGTCTTCTTCTGCAGGTCTTCGTGATGGAGAGTTCATTCTAGTTTCGGTGACACCCGGAGGTGGCTCCACATCTTCTTGGATCCATGTTCTTCACACCCGTATGTATTGTGATTCCTGTGGCTTCTTCTTTTGTTCCCACTAAAGCTTTTTGAGTTTTCACCTTCAGATTAAGCAGCCCCTTGAGGCAAACGTGTGATTTATGATTTTGGGTTGCATTTAAAAAGAATGACTCGACAAACGTTGCCCGGAGCTTCGTTTAAGTGGCCACGGCTTACGTCTGCCATGAATAGAACAATGTGGTTTACAAATCACATCAGGTCGGGAAACAAATGTCCCCTGTCTGTGTTTTAAAACAAAAACCTCCGATTTGACAAAGACTAACCACTTCAGTCATATTAATTGTATTATTATGCGATTCATTGAATGCAGCCTTTGTTTAATCATTTCAGTAAGAAACAATTAAAGCAAATTAACTGTACATTTGACTTGATCGTGTGAGTCACTGGCTTCAAAATAACAGTGAGTGCACATAATGTTAATGTTTTTAATTATCACCGATGCAAAAATAAAACATCTACTTGTATTTGGCAGCATATTCTGCCGTCATGTACTAATGTATGAGGTGTTACATACTCACTCTTTGTGGCTCCACACCTCCTGCACAAGGGCATCAGTTTCCGTGTTGGAGAAGCCAATTTAGAGAGTCGGTGCCAGAGCGAGTGGAGCTGGGTGAACAAAAAAAAAAGCTGATTCACCATGACCATGAATGCTCATCCTTTACAACAGCACTGGTTAATACATCAAACATACTTAAAGACATAAATTCAAGCTGTTAATGTTAGCATGTTTGAGTTGTTAGCAGGTCCAGGTCAGTTTCATCAAAAGTGAATTTCACCATTGTAACACAGAAAGGTCAGTTGACTCATCATGAGGAGCAACACAGCTCATCTCCTCTGCAAGCTCGGGAGGGGAAAATAATGTCATCAGGACTGAACACAAATGTATGTATGTATTATTATGTCTGTAAAAACAAGAAACCTGCATTAAAGGAGACTTAGTGTGGGTTTAAATGCCTTAGTGCCCAAACAACACAACAGTTTTCTCATACTGTCCACTGCAGCACTGTATTCATCCTCTGTCTGAATCGCTCCTGTCTCTTTAAGGCCCTCCTCCTTAATATTTGGTCTGTTCTGACTGGTCAGCTCACACACGCCTGACTCAACAGCTTTTAACAACAACAGAGCAGCTGTGCTAAATCAAATCTCACATGCCAAACAAGCCACTAGGCATAAATTATGCAAATGTGCGACACGGTGACATAGTATGATGTCAGGAAGTCACGGAACTAAAGGCGGGGCTACTGACGAGGCGTTTAAGTAGCAGTGTTTTCCGTGAGAGAGAGGAGCTTCAGTTGGTGCTAACTTTGACCTTTTTAACTTTCAAGATGTTTTACATCCATAAGAACATATAAAATACTGAAGGAAAGGAAGCAACAAACTGAAGACAAGCATCACAGGACTGCTTTAAAAACTAGCGTGACTGACATTTAGCACATAGAGAGGCTCGGGTAAAAAGATGTTAGTTTGTTTTAACGAGACTCATACTAGGGACTAATAGTTAGGACATCTCTGCTGCCTCAATTTTGACTTGTTTCTTAAATGTCCTATTTGTAAGATAAGTTGATATTTCAGTCTCATACCCAACCCACAGGGTCGGCCAGCATCCTCGTGCCTCAGTGTTTTTGATGAGTTGGGAATGAGACTCCTCTTTTCTGTCAAATAGGGCATTTAATTGTGTCTCTTGAGAGGGAAGGAACTGTTCCCCCAAAAATGACTATTCGGTCGTTATCTCCTCAGCCTCAAGTTGGGTGAAGTTTTGCAGCTTCACAGCAAAACAGTGTTTAAGCATTCTCCTGCCCAGTCGTCACAAATACCTTTTCCACACCTTGACATCAGTGCAAAATTTATACATGCAATTCTTACGATTCCGCAGCTACAAAAAAACGCAGCTGTCCATTAATGCAGAGCAGCTGACACAGGCTTAAACATGACTGGTTTCTCTTCTGACACACACTTTGACATGAACACATCATCTCATCTCCCATCATCTCCACCCACCCACCCACCCTTCAGAGTAAACTGAAGGGAGGGGAAGCGCAGAGACAGAGTCTGGGTGTCAAGTGGCTCTCGGCTCCTTTTCATCCAGCCGAAAGTCCTGCGCTTCCCGGAGCGGCTCCTCGCTGCCTGTTTGCTCATATATATTACAGTTTGTGTTCACACGTCGGCAGGCTCTGTCATACATTAAATATTAAGCGGTCAGCCATCATGTGAGATGTGTTCGACCCAGGCAGAGATACTTTGAGCCTTCAACCTCCATTTGAATTAAAACACACTCAGCCTAATGATACGCACAGCAGCAAACATGGCGATCGTACCGTGGCCCGCGCTGAACGCATTAGCGGGCAGATGGATGAATATTGAGTGAGGAATATCTGACTGCAGCACTTTACGTCGCTGTAATTTCATGTTGTGTTATGGTCGGGGGGCAATCTCTGTATCCAACAGCTCCTAGAAGATCGAACATTATCGCCCATCAGCGCTGTTTATGAAGATGTTCGGGAAAAGCTCTACAGATATTTTCGCCTCAGCAGATGAAAGTAAACATCAGCACCACTTATAAAATGTTGATTAATGTTTGGATGATCCAAACCGGCACCCCGCTGTACCCAGACAAAAACTGATGTGGTAAAATCTGGAATCTAAGATGTCATTAAAATATTGTACAATCAGTTTGACGACAGGGAACAAGTACCAAGGAGATTTAAGGACTTTTACTCATCGCCATAGCAGGCTAATCAATTAACACCGGCTAACTGTAGATAGCCTCCAGTAGCTAGTTAGCACGCTTTCAGGCTGCAAACACATCCTGCTTGTGCATGGCGGGTTGTCTTTTTGACATCCATGTGAAACAAGTTAGACCAGAGACACAGCCGGTTCCATCACCTCATTGTTTTAATTGATAATTGTCGTGTAAAAATGACTTGGGATATGTGTCCCACCTGTTAGTCGTGGATATAGCCGTTTATTTGCAGACTCAGCCTTGGGACGCCACAAGCCAAACCGCCCATCAAATGGCAATCTATCCAATAAAAGTCAAGATGTGTCATTAAAAAAAAAAGGGAACCTTCTGGTGGTGCAAGAGGTTATGTCAGCGAATCACAGAGACTGTGTGGGAACCATGACTATATTTAAAAATGTAATGTGCCTGAGATGTTTCAGTCTGGACCTCAGAGTGTCCAACAGAAATTAATAAAGTGTTTTATTCACATCATTCTGTTCTGAAAGCCCTCTGACACTAAACTATATCAAACAGATTTGATTGCCTGTGAAATCTCCACTATAACTTTATGCCAAGGGCGATTTACTGACATTTAATCCTGGAAAGAAGCCAGGTGAAAGATGTTAAAAACTGCAGTGCACTCTGGGGTTTTTTTTTGGGGTGGTGGTGGGGGGCCTAACTTACTGTACCTGCACACTGGTGAACACGTTCTATCACCACATATCACAACTCTGAAACGGCCAAAACTCAAACAGGGCCAAACTTTCTCTTTCCTCCGGTGCTGCCTTTAAGTGCAGTGGGAGCGCTCTTCGCTGTTTTCCTTTTTGACCATGACCATGCGGTGTGACAACAACTGAAGCCTCAATTACGAGAGCAAGGTGAGAGACCGCGGCAGGCTCATCCATCACGGCGGAGAGGCGAGGCAGGCTCAATTGGCAGCTGTCTCCTCCGCTGCTCTGAGGACTCGGGAGGCTTGTTTGAAATTACGATGCAAAGTCGGCCTCGCTGCCAGGTTCTTCAATGACACCCGGATCGGTGCCGCCAACGCACGCAGGGGGAGGTTTTTTTTGTTTTGTTTTTTTTTTTACTTTGCTGTTGACAAGCAAACAAAGCTATAGACTTATCCCGTTAAAGCTATTGTGTGAATTACATTACATCTGTGTTCACCAACTTGTGACTGTGAAAGCGACTGTGACCACAGCGTGTGCACACACAGGCGCTGACTCATGAAGTTCCTCTAAATGCATTAAAGAGGTGAGAAGTTTGAGCAAAAAGCTACGAAACGGAAACTTTCAGCCTTTAAATTTTAATTAATTTGAATAAGGATCCATATTGTAATGCATGAATAGTTCCAATTGAAACTCTAATTTCTCTATCAGCATATGCAATTAACAATAATTCTGTGTAATTGTTTGGTTTTAATTGTCGTTGCTCCAGATCCAGAATAAGACTTGGATTTGCAGCTTATGGCGGTCTTAATGACCACAGTCCAGAAGTTTAATATTAATGTGTCCTGAGACGTGAGAGCAGTTTCTAATTTAGGATCCGGGCTCGAATGTCCTGCTCGTGTGTCCTGGTCACAGAATGTCTCCAATAATGAGATTCTTCCTGAGATTCTCATTTCTAATTAAAAACTATTTTAAGAAAGACTGTTTTAAAGCATCCATGCGCTTTCAGTGGAGGTCTGATTCTGTCATCTTTTTACCCGAAACATAAACCTGTGCGATTCAGGTGACACTCCCGCAAAACAACCATCGCAGACGGTGACTTTTTTAACAACATTCGAGATTCACAGCATCCCATCGGCCGGTGGGACCGTGGCAGATGTTTGGTAAGCAGCAGTGTTAATTAATCTGATTAAACTGTCAGCGATGTTTGTACGTTCTGAAACTGCAGCAGTTATTTTAGTGAGTTCAATGTGACAGAACACGTTGTCACAAGAGCGGCACTCAGTAGAGGACCTACCTTCACCAAGGCCCAACTGTTCCCGATAAATGCGCAATATGCAACTTCTGCCACTAGTGGGCTCTCTGTCAGAGCAAAAACAAAAGAAATTTTGCTGATGTCTCGTTTCCTCAAATGTATATGTGCTGAAGTCCATTCGTTCCTATAGAAATCTCTGGGATATCTGATGTGTATGTGAAACTCCTCCCCTGTGTAAATTTCAGTCTGGACTTTCCCTCAAGTGGGTTCAAAATATATTTTTTAAACCTTTGCAGTGGATTTCAGAGCTAGCTTATCAAGCAGGCTGCTTCTTTCAATTCACATGCTTATGCTGAGTGTCAGTTTAGTCTGTAAAATGGAAAAGAACTGGTTTACATAGTCCTAACACATGCTGAACGAGTAATGTCATCATGCTAAAATACAGTTATACATTATACACAGTCAGATCGTCTTCACAGTTTAATATAAAGTTATATCTCCCTCCAGTTCTACTGCTGTGTTTTCCCTCAGTCAGTTTCAGCCACTTCTAAACAGGAAGTATTTATCCATCTGTAAAGAAATGTATTTCCTGTCAAGCAGAGCAGTGGTTTCCTCCATCTTTTCTTTTTCTTTCCCCCTTTGAAAGTTTTTTTTTTTCTCAACATGACAAGTTTTTCCTCATGCAAATCGAGGGTCTAAGGACAGAGGATGTTGTCTCACTGTACAGATTGTAAAGCCCATTGAGGCAATGTGATTGCGATTTGTTGGCTGTATAAATAAAATTGATATGATTTGATCATATTATACTTATTATACTAACCGTTACTACCATATAACAGTGCAATCAGCAAAGGTTTTCATTATTTTCATTTCAGTATTTATCATGCTTTAGTTTAGATTGATTGATTCATTGTTTAGTCTAAAACAAGTCCAAAAACAAACTGTGAAAAAAGCTCATTATAACTTTCTAAAGTCCAAAGTGACGGCTTCAAATTGTCTCTTTATTCCAACCAGCAGATCAAAACCTAAAGATTCTTCATTTATTATCGGAAGTGACAAAGAAAAGCTGCAAGTCCTCACTTTTAAGAAGCTGGAACCAACAAGTGTTTGACGTTTTTAACTGAACGTGAAGAATCAATTATCATAACTGTAAGTGACTCATTTTCTTTTAATTGACTAACTGTTGCAGCTGTAAACCAGCCTGACAATCTTTGACTCTGATTGGATCCTCGACACCCGATTTGGATTGCTGGCGTTGTTCACTTCATGAAATAGTTGGAACAAAGACAGAAACTCTATCTCTCTCTGATAACTTTAGTCAGAATTCCCACTTTCAAGCGTGGCTGTTGACTGTGAGAGCAGCACGAGTCAGACTGCTGGTGTGTGATGGAGAAAGAGAGGACTCCAGCCCAGCATATGGCTTTGTTTAGAAAATGCCTTTTTTGTTTAAAAATGGCCAGACGGAGAGACGCAACCCTGATAACTAAGCCAAGTCCTCGGAGGCAAACCAACAGGAAATGTGGGTCAGCACGAGTAAAGTACAATGTGGAAGGAGAGCGGCACGTAATGTTCACAACCACTGATATATCGCTTCTTCAGGTTTTTTTTTTCTCCTCACATACATCTTTTTTTTTTTTTTCCTATCAGTCCTAAACATGTTTCCAGCTCCATCATTAGTTCCTGCATTTTAAAATTCCAGCCTCATTTTCCGTCCATGATTGGGGGAAAAAAAAAAATCTTCATGTGAAATCATCGTATCTGTGGCGGTAATTGCCCTGGCAGCGAACAGATGTGCTTTAAAGTGCTAATGCAGAAGCGGAGAGGGCTGAGTTGTAACATGAGGGCTGAGAGCTGGAGTCAGCACATCCCGGCTGATAACAAGCTTCGCTGCCAGAAGTCAGTTAAAAGTCAATCAATGTTGTTTAGGGAGACTTTGAAATGAGTGGCAGCAGAGGCTCCATTTTACAAGTTTTGTGCCGAGAAGAGAAGCCTTTCCTGGCAGCGATGTGTTGGCTCTGCAGCTGATCTGAAGTCAGGACCAGTTCAGTTCGGGATAAGAAATGTGCATTTTTCCTCTTACCTGCAGCACTATTTATTAGGGATGCAACGATACATCTATCGCTGTATTGATTCAATGATCAATCCAACAATCCAATGTGATCGATGCGAAGTGAAAATATACACGGTGCATTCCATCATTTTTAAGATGTGCCTGTTTGAAAAAAAAAAAGAAAAAAAAAAAACTTCCTTTCCAAACATTCGAAGCCAGTGCCAGACAGGTGGTGGCAAGCAGCCAAGAACAAGACGATGAGGATAATTTGCTTCTCTGTCAGGAAAAAAAAAACAAATTGCAGTGTGGAAATATTTTGGACTCGGACAGATCAACAGACTGAGAGGCTTCTCACTCAGCGCGCCGCTAGAGTCAAGGAAAAGTTCGCTAGCTGCTAGGCTAATTCATGTGGTGTAAAATGACGCTGATAATGGTGACCGACAAAAGGCAATTGTTTTGTCTCCATGAAAGAGTGTCATCTAGTTCCATTATGTTCTACTTTATACTCGGCAACTCACACAAAAACAATGTCGATGGATAAACAGGTAAGAGGAAAAAAAGTGTTTTTTTGGGGGGGTGGAGGGTGAACTGTCCCTTTAAAGCAGAGCAAATAGAAAAAAAAGAGAAGATGGGGAATACGTTGGCAGCTTCTGAAGGCATGTAAAATATAACACCTTCTGGTCAAAGCATCCAACCTTTCCAAGTCCCCCGGAGAGCGGATCTTTTGAAGCTTTTATATCACCTCCGCTATCGTAAAAAAAAAAAAAAAAAAAAACGCCGCCCCTCAGCCATCCATCATCCCATCCGGTCATGAGCTGGACCTCAAACTGAGTTATTTATAGACCATCCAACTTAAGCGCCGCATGCATCTAAACCTGTATTGATCCGCAGCCAGGAGAAACACAAGCCCCTGCATTAATGATCAGCCAATGAAAAAAGGCCTATTCGCGGCTATGTGTGTGTGTGTGAGTGTGTTTTATAGAATGCAAATGAGCACACACCACATATCGACAGCCTAACAATCTGTATACCCCCCCCCCCGGCTGAGATGGGCCAAGCTTGACTCGACGCCACCTCTCCTTATTAAAGTGCTGCAGTCGGACCGAGGAGCTCATTTTCAGTGTTGGACTCAAATCAGAAGAGATGCATCATGGTTAATTAAGATTGGTGACAGGGGAACACCTTGTGGCCGAAAGGCGCAGGTGGACGACACAGAGACAGCTTTTCGGGAGCAAACGGATGAACTCGCAGCCGCTTATCAGCCCTCTAAATCTGCTTGTCTGCATATGAGTTAAAGTCTGGAGTCGATGTGAGCTCTCATGGGAAGCAGCGATGAATCAAAAGACTAAAAGATGGCCAAAAATAAAGCAGTCTTTACATTCATGGCATTTAGCAGATGCTTTTTTTTTTCCAGAACGACTCCAAAAATTCATACGTACATTCATTCATACACCGACGGCAGTGGCTGCCAATGCAAGGTGCCGACAAGCACATCAGGAGCAGCCTGGGGTTCAGTATCTTTACCAAGGACACTTCCAACATGCGGACCAGAGGAATTGAACCAGTAACCCTCCGATAACAAGACGCTGGTTCTACCCCTGAGCCATTACTGTCAGCGTTTTGTTGAACGCTGGCATTCATTTTACTCAATTTAAACAGAGAAAAGTCTGAAATATTTATCAATAATCAAAACAAACATTAAACGGGCTCTGTGGATCTTCTGTGTCGTTAGTTCACGTTAGACTTACGTTAGCTACTGTTGTTCTATGTTTTTAAGCATCCTTTCTTTGTGTTTTTTGGTGTTTTGGCACGCCATAGATTCTGTAAAAAAAAAAAAAATTTAAAAAAATGAATCACCCTTTCCTGTTCCTTTTCTCCTCAGCACCTCAGGCAGTGTACCAGAAAGGTGTTAAATCAAAAATATCTGTAAAAATAACTGCAAATAAATTAATAAATAGCTACTACTGTGTAAGTCACAACCACCAAAAGCTTTAACGCATCACTGATGAAGACCACAAAACCACCTACTGGCCCGGCACGCCTGCTTTTAGAATTCTCACGTGTAGTGAGATATTTTTACAAAATGAAGGTCCTGTGGACAGAGGGGGGAATATCCCTTAGAAAAATATCCATACTGGTGTGTAAAGCATTCGCGCAGCGAGGCAAGCAAGCCTGTCCGCTCTACCTACCAGCCCAGAGACACTGGAGCTGTGACAGCCGTGGTGGTCAGCAAGACCACGGCTCACAATCTGCCGCACCAGCTCACACCAGCAGGCCAAGCGCTTTACAAACCGACCGCAAGGAAAACACAAGCACAAGCCATTAACACTGGAAAAAAGAAAATGAGTGCTGCTGAGAGAACATTGTGAATGAAAAAGGAAAGGTCAGCAAAGGTCCAACCTTTTGCTCCTGGTCTTTTAAAATCAAAATAGGGCAGGTCATTAAAAATGATCATTAACTATCGGTATTGACCAATCAGAGGCCTCACTATCCTGTGGACGTGTCGGCGGTATCACCCACGTCCACAGCGAGGTACATTAGGAAACATGATGGACATGTTGCAGGACAAACAGACACTGAATACAGACAGTGGCAGCAACAACAACAACAACATAAAAAAAAAAAAACCCCGAATATTGACGTGATGGATGTTCTTGTGTGTGCAGGTGTGAGCGTGTGTGTGTGTGAGAGAGTGTGTGTGTGTTGGGGAACAATAAGGAGTTTGCTTGATGGGGAAAAAAAGAAAATATCATATACAAAGTCTGAAAAATAACGCAAATAAAAAAACAACAAATAAATTCAAATAATACAAAATAGAATAAAGCAAGGTTGAGTTTTCATGGCATGAAGGTGAAAACAAACGTTTTTTTTCTTTCTTCAGCAATCTTTTCTATAAAGCATCCAGGGCTTACCAGGGCTGGTAAACACGGCTGGCCTTGTAGAGCAAAAACCGCAAGACCCACAAACATCGTTTTGTCTAGACTGTAAAATATTCACTGGATTGAGGCCGAACGCTATAACAAACTTTGGAAAACACTCAGATGACGTGACCATAAATAATGCAGAAAAACACAACCAGCCGTCCTTTGTCTTGTCGGAGGTGCAGGAGCCTGCGAGCACTCACTGTACAGCTGACATAAACATCTACAGGCTGTACTTATGGTGCATTCCCAACAGGAGCAACAAAACAATGCCCACAGTTGACTTTCCGTTCTGGTAAACTTTGGCAAATCCATCTACCGCAGCTTCATGAAGACGCAGTTGTCTGGCGTCTTACAACCCTGATGGAAAAAACCAGCATAGACCAGCACCAAAACACAACATATGGTGCTGGTCTATGCTGATTTTTTCAGCAGGGAACAATGGCGGCATACATGGGGAGAGGAGTAGGGTGTACTCTAGACTAGAATATTTGTCTAAGGCAGTTGGAGGGAACATTTAGGTACCTTTGTAAGTAAGAAAAAGTTTATGTGTGTCTGTTTCAGGGAGGCAGCACTGCTGAGGTATCAGTTTTTGTGCCCACTTTTAAAAGCAGCATCAGTTTGTCACCGTCAGCCATGTTTTTTCTTTACGTTTAGCGTCATGCTCCTGGAGCTCTCAAGGGAAAATTCTGACCTTCAGCTTTGATGCGGCTTTAGAATCAGCAGCGTTTTGAGCTAAATGCTAATGCCAGCACACTAACATGGATTGGCATAGAAGTTGAAACAGAACTACAATTGTGTGGAGTGCTCAACAGAGATGAGAAGAGGAGCGGTAGTTCTCACTCCTTAGCAGCTTCCGTTACCAGATCTGGAAAAAGCAACATGTCTAATTCAGAAGGTTGTTGATTAAAACTTTTAAACTAGTCTAAATTCTTCTGGATGTTGTCTGAGGTACACATTCTGCTGCTTTCTATTGTTTCCTGTTTTTCCGGCACGTTCATGATGACAAACAGAAAACTCAAACACCAGCGATGTGGAAGGAATCTCAACCTTTTCATTGGAACATTTGTGCGAGGGACAAAATGATGGACCACAAGTTTGACTATTGAAATTTTTCTAGGTCAAAATGCGAGATAACCTTATCAATTTGGTGTCACAGCATCCGTTACTGTATGACAAACACCACAATGATTAACGCACAAAAGTATGGATTGAGATCGCCCAACAGCTGGGACAACATGAACATGGTCATGTAGCTGATATTCACTTGATTATGTTATATGTTGGTCAAGGAAATGGGCTTTAGGGGTCCATGGGGAACTTATTGGCCCTAATTCACAAAATATGAACCACCACATCTGATCGTGAAGTGAAGGGAAGTTTCTGCAAACAGGGGCCACGGAGACAAAAATGGAACACGACACACGTACAAAAGCGTTGCATCCCACCGGTGTGAAGCAGCTGTTTGTTTTAAGAAAAAACCTTTGTCTACACACTAATTTAGGTGTAAAAGTGGTAATAGAGACATGTCTCCTTTTCTGTGTCTACAGAGCAGCTATTTAATCAGACTCTCAGTCCCAGACAGAGTGTGTTCCTTGCACTCATTAATGAGAACAATCACTCTCCTCTTATTGCTGTCAGAGGCCTCTCACCTCCGATCAGCTGTTCTCTGAAGCCCATCTTTCTGGGAAAAAAACAAAAAAAAAACCCAAAACAACGCAGAGCATCATCTCTCAGAGGACAACACCGGCTAATTAGCAGCTAATTAGTTCAAACCGCTCGGCTGAAAATGTTAACATCGTGTTAAACCATCGCATTAGACCGCTGTTCCGAAAACAAGCGCAAAAGCAGGTGAACCCGAGCCGAGAGAAACGTGGTGACGGCCATTTCTCTGCTGTCTGCTCACATGCACAGCTCCTTCACACCTCAGCCCCGGGAACTCCTCCACCCCCCCCCCCCCCCTCTCGACCTGTGCGGAGGCTGAGCAGAATTAATGGCCGGCTAAATTTATGAGGGAAAGTTATGAATAATGTTTACGTATTAATCATTCATGGTGGCCAGCCAAGCACATAGACTACCGCTCCCCTGGAAATTACAGGCTCACCTCCGCGCCATAAATTATCCATCAGATTTCAATCAGCCCGCTCAGCGCAGCAAGCCAAAACTATCCCGACGAAACTCGGACGCGTGCGAAAAAACGGCGTCTTTGACCAGCAGGGAGCGTCGAGTATTAATCTATTGATCCGTGTGTCTGTGGCAGCTCATGTGGTGAAGATCCAGCTCGCTCTGTCGCCGTTGTTTTTGTTTTAAACTTCAGCCGCAGAGCGAAGAATCGGGAGATGATACATCACTATTAATTCAGTGGTGAGTTGACAGATCTGACATTAGTGGGGTTATGAATGTGCCTTCAAATTAATACAACGCTTCCCATGAATCCCCCTGCCTCCCCATCGTCCCCTCCCTGGTGTTTCGGGAGACAAACATGTTGGAGGTGATTTCTCCATCCTTCAATTATCTGTCCTCCGTAAGCTCTCTCGCTCTGTTTTCTCATCCTGCTCCTCTTGCACTCTGCTGCACACTGTAGCTCTGAGGTAAAAACCAGCCCTCTCTGACCTTCACGCCCGTCCAATACGTCTCCCCAACCGCTACGTATCGAACGCAGAATCATATCTGTGATGTTTCCAGAGCTGTAGATACTTGGAGGAGGGAGACAGAGCACACCGTCCTGTTTCTTTTACTGTCCGTAACTCTGGAATGAAAACGTGTGTCAGGCACTTGGATTACGTCATTTTTATTTAATTCTAATTTTATTTCACGTTTCCATACTTCAGTAGTTTAGGATAATGCTGCGACACTGTTTTTGCTGTGAGGCCCCAGAAATGTTTCGCGGACTTTGAAACTCCACTCTGACTCTCCACCGGCACGATTGTGAGTAGAACATTTTTGAACTTGTGAACTTTTCCTTTTAAACTGAAAAGGTAAGTGACAGATTATTTTCGCATCGGCATCATAACTTCATTTAATGTGACTGTTAGGCCTTTGGGACGTGCAGGGCTGAAACACTGACTGTTGTCAGACCTGCTGCAGAGTCTTCGGTGTTTTTGCCTTTAAGAGTCATTTTGACACTGTTTTAATTTCTGTCACGGCTCATGTCTGCACTCATTCAGTCCTCTGTGACTATACAAAGTGGACAGCTGACCGTCTTTATAAACAGCCGGACACAAACATAATACAGCTGGTATTCAGCATCCAGCTCTGGTAATCTGTAATATCCAGTCTGGTGTCACGTTCTAACCGGTCTGTGTTATATCAAACTGTTATAATTCAGTTCCTCCTGTGTGTTTTTCCCTCTCAGAGTTTTTCCGTTCTTTACCTCACCTGTCCGTTTTTCCTCCGGACTCATCTCGCCTGTTGCTGATCCCCTCCTCAGTGTGTCTGCGTATGTAGTCTTTGTTCTCCCTGGTGTGTTTGTCAGTTTTTTCCACCCTCCTGTCTTTTTCCATGTTACCCCGTCTTGGCCCGTCGTTCCTCCAGTGTCTCCAGTCTGGTGTGTTTTGTTGGAAAGTCAAAATGGCGCTGCCTCCTCGACAGCCTCAGCACCGGCTACCAGCCCACGCTGTGTGTGTATAGTCAACCGAGGACACAACCAGATGAATTCATTACTTAACTGAAAGAAAGACAACAATATAAAGAGCAACAAACAATAACAAAAAGGAAATATATTTCAGATAACTTAAAGTTAGCTAACAATGAATGTTATAGAACAGAAGTTGCAGTCCTGTGCTCAAATAATAAAGTAAGCTGCAATCATGCATCCATAATCAGCTGAACAGTTAATGAACTCGCAGTAACCAGCTCTGTCACTCACAAACTGTATTCATTAGATGAAAGGATTGCGATTTGAAATTAAAAATGTAATAAGTTAAGCTGGGCTAAATTTTCACTCCAAATTGTTTGTAAAATGCACCACTGGCCCTGTCCAGTTCAATAAAAGCAAATTAAAAACTGAGGTGCAGGATTATTTACATTCACAAGGAACTTTCCGGGCTGAGCTGGAGCTTGCACCAAAAAACAATTACAGCGAAGTGAATTCACGCGAACGCGCTGCCGATTGCGGGATGGAAAATGTAGACAGCAAAGTCCACAGATCGTCCGAGCTGCACAGTGTGAGGCAGCTGAGTGGCAGAGTGATCAGAGAAGCTGACCCCGAGCTGAGACGCTTCAAACCCTCGAGTCGGTCGCGTCTTCGCCCGCTGAAGTGTCTTTGAGCAGGAACTGAATCCTTGTAAGTGTCAGTGCGTTCCATCAGCAGAGGACATTTGCCTGAGTGGTGATCACCTTTTTTGTTTCTCGCAAAGTCGCACACCGAGACACCAGCTCCAGCACTCCCCGCTCTCTGAATTTCATGATGCAGTTTCCCTCCCAGGCATTACGGGCGTAGCCGCGGGGATGGATCTCAGGTTTGAGTCTGAAACCAAAATAATTGGTGCAGGAGTCGGCGGAAGTCCTAGATATTCTCAGCATGTAGAAAGGAGGTGATGGGACTTGCAGTAATGTTATCCAGGGTTTATGTTGGTGCTTAACGTATGTGTGTATCATCGAAAAACGAAGCAGTGCCACATTTTATGTTCAAAACTTTAGTTAATTAGAATGAGCAATAAAATGGACTTGAAGTAGAAAAATGCAAAGTACTATAAAGGCAGCAGAATGAACGGTCAGTGTTATACTTCTCAGACAATGCCGACAAATGTCTTGATGTCTCGTCAAAAACGTTCACTTTTGTTGCCACTAACACCACTGGAAAATTAACTGACTTCTCGTTTAAAATGTCAAGTTTTGATGCCATTAGCACGGCTCCAAAATGTCCCCGCTTTTCCTACAAAAAAAAAAAATCTGGTTTTGTTGCCGTTAACACAGCCAGAAAACGTCCTGACTTCTCATCAAAAATATCTACTTTTGTTTGCGTCAACGCAGCTGGAGACTGCGCCAACCTTTCTGCGAATTACCCAGTTTCTTTATGCCATGAACATGCCATGGAAAATATCCCAACAACTTGTCAAAAATGTCCAGTTTTATTGTTACTAACACAGACGGAAACTGTCCCGACCCTTCCTGTACGAATGTCCACATTTGTTGCCATTGAAACAGCTGGAAAACGTCCTGACTCGCAGTTTAAAATATCCAGGGCTGTTGACACTAACAAGGCTGGAAAATGTCTTGAATTCTCGTAAAAAAAAAACAAAAAAAAACCATGTTGTTGCTTTTGACACAGCTGGAAAATATCCTGACTTATTGTTAATAACATACAGTTGTTATTGCCACTAGCATGAGCACTAGAAAATGTCCTGATGTCTCATCAAAAATGTCCAGTTTTGCTGACACTAACACAGCTGGAAAATGTCCTGATTTCAAGTTCAGAATATCCAGTGTTGTCGCAACAAACACAGCTGGAAAGTGTCCCAATATCTTGCCAATAATATCAAGATGTGTTGCCTCTAACACAGCTGGAAAATGTCCTGACACCTCATCAGATCACAAGTTTTTTTACTCAGGTACTATTTGCACGTGTAAGTTTCACTTTCACCAGAGAAACATTTGAATACAGTATCTCCAGGTTTATTTAAATATGACTTTTGGGCACCTTTTACATCACTGTAAGTTACTTTCCACCACTGGTGTTTGTGTATATGTCTGTGTGTCTGAGCTCAGCCACTACAGCTGTCAGAGGACCCCTTTCTTTACATAAGGATATATAAAAAATAATTCATTTGCTTCATACATATATGCATGGGTTAGGAGTGTAAAGACACCGTCAAGTGAAATTAATTCCTGGCTCTGTCACTGCCTGGCATATTGTTTCTGGATCTCTGGGCAAATATTAGTTTATTCAGAACAGACTGCAGAGAGGTGTGAATGTGGGTGTGGGGTCAAGAAAGAAGAAGAGTAAACAAAGTGAATTACAAAGTAAAATGTATCCTGCTGAAATACACCATGTCTTTCTTTGTCAAACATACGCCCGAGTGGAAATTAAAAAAAAAACCTGCGGATATCTCACTTGTAATGTGTGGGAGGGTGTGTTGCTCACCAGATAAACAAAGTTTGGATTCAGTTCCTCCACTCAGAAATGTTCCCTCTCATCCAAAAGGGTTGAGCGCTTCGGTCTGAAGCAACCTTTTGTGGTAAATATTTACAGTAAGAATGAGGGATTTACATGAGAGGAAGGTGTGAAACATCTCGATCTTCACCTGACGGAGGGTCACAGATAGAGAAGTCAAAAACGGACAAGAGAGGACCAGCTGGGTTAGAACTCCGTGCACTCTTCGCGGCAGACAGCCTGCACAATAATTAGTTTCACAGGAGCGGTGTGTTTAAGAACGATAAGCGATGCTTTGGGTGAAGAGGAGTCAGCAGATGAGTGTAGCTGCTTGTTATCTGTGCCGAGCAGAGGGAGAGGAGCACGCCGCTGTAATAACTTTGAGAGACAGAGGTGAGGGGGAAGGAGGGATGCTGCAAGCGGGGAATGATAAAAAAAAAAAAACCACGTTGAGATCGGGATCTGACGACACATAATACCGCAAATGTGGCTTTTTGGTTGGATCAGAACATTTGTAATGACTCCGAAGGCCGTTTATGTTAATGCTCGGCTGACCATGCGCCCTCGTTGGCCTTTTAAAAGTCGCACATCCGGCCCACACGAACCGCACACGAGCTGCGGAAGAAGACCAGACGATTGTCAGCAAAGGGCTGGTTCTGGTGCTCGCACGAGTTAGCATCATCGATACGACGCCACAATCATTATTCACAGCGCGTCGCGGCTGCAGAGCTGCTCATGATGCAGTGCGTGTCAGGATGCGCTTGTCAAATGAGCCTGACCACCGTATGATGTGAGGAAGAGCAACATGAGAGGGAGAGCTGAAGTGGCTGCTGGGAAATTGGTCCGGGCTGCATGTTAAGACGATTTTCAAAGGCAACAATTGCAGATGGAGGCGGCTGATTGCAAAGACGGCGGCTGTTTCACTCTCTGTTTTTGTTTTTGTTTTTTAAATTAAGTCTGATTTTTCACTGATTAAATCTATTTGTGTTCCCACCACAGTCATCTCAAAAGCTCCAAAATCGAAGTACACAATATTCTTTTCTATGTTAGACATAAAAATAAGTGAATGAGGGGAAGAAGATTGTGGGGGGACCAACCCCTTAATTATGGCCCCCTTGCTTGGACCACACCTGTCTTAAACTGAGCCTCTACCTGTGAAGTATTTTTTTAGTTAGTTGCTTGTACGTCTTTGTAAAGAAAAAAATGACATTATTATAACTATATTATTATTAAAATGTTAATTGGGATGCTGCCAAGATAGAAAATATTTAGAATGTAATTTAAGGTTTTATGATACATTTAGATTATCATTAAATGATTACAATTTGCTGAAAATGTTCGGAAAATAGCTTGCACCTAGTAACGTAAACCGAGCAGTGAGACTGAAAGCTTTGCTCCCCATCAGCGGCTGCAGTTGAGACTGACTGCTGATCTAATTTCACTGTTGATGAGCAACGCTTCAGTCAGAGGAAGGGAAGAAATCCTGCCGCATAAATCAGATTGTGTTATTACTTCAACTGATGTTATTTTTTTGTCCATCTTTAAAGTCGGGCAGATTTCCCACCTTCCGCTGAGTTTTTATTTACACCTTTTTCTTTTTTCCAGTAATCCACTTCATGAGTTGCAGAAACGTCCTGGTTCTGAGTGATTCCAATCCAAGCCTCTCCTGGACCAGAGCTACATTTTATCCTTGATTGCAGGTAAGAAGGAGCAGTTTCTTTTTTTTATTTTTTTCGCCACGTAGAGTGTTGAACTGGACGTGAGCTGCAGCAGAAGCCTGGTGGTGAGTGGTGCGCCCGAGGAGACAATTCCAGATTTAAAAGCTTCAAAAACAGGCTTAAACGCCATCCTGGGACTCATGTTCCGGACAGAATAATGAAAGAAAAATGCTTTATTTTTTTCAGATATAAATATTTCACCCAGTGGGCTCAGTGAAGGACCTCCATCGGATCAGAAAAGGACATACAGAACCTCTTTTCCTCATTACTGTGGAGATCTTACACTTCAATCAATCTAAACCTTTCCACTGTCAGATTTATATGTGTTTGTAAAATGGCAGCATCTCGCCTCACAGTTTACCTCAGGCCCTGCTATTATCTGAGCATCTCTGACTCCTAGACTGGATAAATCTCTGAAGAAATAAATAAATAAATGGCAGAAGATGACAATGCTGACAGTGGGGGTGACAAAGCCCGCCATTTGGTCCTTTGTCACCTGGACAAGCCTGTCGAGCCGGGCTCGAGAGGGTTCGATCTGAATTCCTTTCTTCGGAGCCAGTCACCTTGTCACAGTCATTCTTCTCGCCGGGAGAAGGTAAAAGATCACGTCGCAGGTGTGAGCAGGCTGCACACTCCTCCTCGGTGTTCCCCGAGAGCACAAAGAGAGAAGACGCCACCCTTCGATGTGGGAATGTATGAGAATGAGTATCAACAACAGTCAGTGCGTTTACATGACACTCGAGAAAACCGAATTATTGGGTTAGTCCGATGATCGGATTTTTAAGATGCATGTATACAACTTAGTCTGACAAAATTCGAACCGGATCAGATTTCTCATAGTCGGATTAAAACGCCTAGATTATTCGATTGATAGTCACATTACTCCTGCATGTATGCCTTCCATCAGATCAGATTCGGATTTTCTGCGCAGGCTCACGTTTTTTTTCCCGGGACCGTGAGCCAGAAGTAGAAGGAGGCGGCGGTGGCGGCGGTGGCGGCGGTGGTGGCGGCGCGGCGGCTTTCTTCTGACATAACCGCAAGCAAGCGCACCATTGTGCATCTAGTTTGTGTAATTATCATGTACACCGTATACGAAATGTACAAAGATGCAGCTTCGTCCCGGAGGTGGTTCTATTACCACTAGCTGAAATGGGTACAGCACCACCTATCGTACCGGGGTATGACATGCTTCGGCAGTGATACATTTATCTGAAATAGGAAGAGTACATATACTGTATAAATTCATCAGTGCCAGTCAAAGTTGACACTTTCACATCGCCAGGAAATGAGTTTGGCTACCTGTTTTTGTTTTTCCTTGGGCGTCGTGGCCATTATATAAGTGGATGAGTCCAACTCACCTTTTATAATGGTAGAAAAAGTTTGAGACACTGAGGAGGGTAAAGAGTTAAAAGGCCTGTAGTTAATCGTGGCTGTTGAATCGTAGCATCAGTAAAAACACACCTACGCGTTTCAGCCATGAAGGCCTTCATCAGGCAGAACAAAATGGCCTCCCTCTGGCTCTTACATTTACAGGTTAGCAGATAGTCAAGTGATCAGCAGTGGGACGTTCCGTTGCTAGTTGGAAGTCGGGGATCCTGCCTGGGTTTCCGATTTGGAGGGTCGTT
Source organism: Acanthopagrus latus (assembly GCF_904848185.1). Taxonomy (NCBI): domain Eukaryota; kingdom Metazoa; phylum Chordata; class Actinopteri; order Spariformes; family Sparidae; genus Acanthopagrus; species Acanthopagrus latus. Next base: position 20,861,992 of record NC_051051.1, on the reverse strand, counting down.
CCACTGCATTTTTCCATTCACAAGTACAATGAATCAAAGTAGTTGTAAGTGTTTTTAGCTGAAACATATATCACAAGCCTGGGTCACAAAGCTGTGAATGAGTAATGGGATCAATTTACACGCCTTAAGTTTTTTGATATCTTAAATAATGTGTGATGTGGAGCCAAACGCTTCCTCTGGATGAAATTGTTAAATGTAGGCCGACGGACTGTATCAGCCCACCTGGTCAAAGGCAGCAGATCACATGAAAGGACAGCTTCTCTATAAAAAGGAACCCCCAAACCTCTGTTAAAATCGTCCCACTCGCATTTAAATTGCTTCCTATGCCCATGTGTTCATTATCAGGGAGGGGACGGTAGAAAGCAGCGGATCATTCACCTCATCACACTACATCCAGAACACCATGACGTGTTTTAATAACTAAATCAGTAAAACGTGCGTGTGTTTGTGGGGCTTTAGGGTGCTTCACTTTTCGTGTTCAGTCGGAAATGATCCAGTTAGACCGAAATTGATCAATAAATCACTGCATCAGTTAATTCAGCTGTTCTCTGCTTGATTTAAAGCTTCACACTGCTCAGTCTGAACTGCTCGTCGGCGTGCAGAGTGCACCTTGAAGGCAGCCGCAGTCCCTGATTGGATAACAAGCTGCTGCTTGTTCAATCAGACACTAATTATGGATTTAAATTGAATAAAAGGCAGACAGCAAATTGCTTTCATGAACATAAATCTGATCTGTGCAGGAGAGCTCACACAGCAAAAAAACACTTACTGAAGACATAATCATCATAACCTATATCAGAATAAGATAACGCTCTCTAAGATAGAAAAGAAGGAAAAGAAATGACTTTTAATTGTTTGTTGCACCGTTTGTTGGGGTTGAATTTTCACCTGTAATTTCAGTTGTATGCTGCTGTTTAGCAGCATGGGTCTGGGAATGGTAATATTGATTAGCACACCGTCCCAGAGGAAAATTTTACTGCTCAAAGCTTACTCCTTTATGGCTATGGAGCCGTAAAGGAGCTCAATGAGAGTTCTCATTTCAGTCTCGTTGTAGTCTTTTTTGGTCTCAAACATTTCTCATTTGTTTCTCCTAAAATTCCTTAGGAGCAATAGGCGAGACTTGAGACTTTACCGTTTAGACCTTGCTCCTTTCCAGCACCTGGGGAGACATTTTGAAACTTCAATGAGAGCTTGATGAGATTTCCTTTGAAACTTACAGGGAGCCCAAGTTGAGATTTTCTGCACCTGTTTCTCAGGAGAAACAATTGAGAAGCAGGAGAAATCAGCCACAGCCTCACTTTGGTCTCACACAGATCTCATAGCTGTCTAGGAGAAACGAATGAGACACTACTGAGATCTCTTTTCCAGTTTCCGTTTCCTCTGGGACTTTGGTCCTGGGTATTTGCTGGCATGTGAAATACCTTGTCAGTATTAGATGGAAAGTGTTGGAAAAAGTGAAAAGAAAAAAAAAAAATGTGTTGTGTTGTTATTTGGATGCCTGTGCATCGTGGGCAGCAAAAGAACAGTTGTAATTTCATTGTTGAATCACAGATCACAGAAGTCTAAAAGGTCTATATCTTTACGGTGACATTTACTGCATCACTCGCCATTACATGTGGTTGGTGATTAGGTGGTACAATAGCGGAATTACCGTAATACGTTTTTCAAATGAGCCTAATGGTGAAGCCTGATCCTCCGAGCTCACTTCAACATATGACTGTGCGCTCCTTGCTCTGCTCTATGGACTAAAAGAAAAAGACATAGGAAAACAAAAACAATATGATCTAGTCATGTCGTTACGGGCTGCATTACAGAGGGTATAGGTTTGTTGTGTTTCATATCACGAAGCCTCCAATTAAAAACATTTATATCTCATAATATATCAGACTCTTTGTCTGCCTGCTCATCCCCGTGTCACTGGTTTAATCAACATTGGTTATTTTCAGTGGTGGAGGATAATTTCAGGACATTATCTTGTCCGGCATGAAGCAAATCACACTGCACACGAAGGACAGTGACTTTGTGTGAGGTAGCGAAAGCCTCGGCCCTCACATTTGATTCAGGTTGACAGAATGACAGACGTCCTTCCTCTGACCTGCTTTTTGAGCAACAGTGACGTGTGCTGGTTGTGCATTCGGTGCCATCATTTCAGGCACTTTTTTTTTTTGTGTAACTCTAAACGCTGTAAAAGCTTTTTGACGTCTTGGAGGTGTCTGATTCCCGCAAAACAGGCCTTTTAATGACAGTGTTTTAGAATGTAACATCTTATTCCTGCATATGTCTCAGGATTTGTCTTCAGTCGTCCTGTAACCTGGAACAGGCTCGGAGCTGCTCACCAACGCGACGCAGTGGGAATCTGACTGGGAAGTGCTCCGCGATGGCGCGAGGACGGCAGCCTTCGTCCGTGTCCGCGTTGCCGCTGCCCACCATCAGCAGACAGCAGAGTGGCAGCTGATGTCATCTCTGCTGTCAGTCTTCAGCTCGTCCGTCAGCCTCGTGCCACATCAGGTGACTCTAAACACCGCTGCCTCTTTTTCTCCCAGTAACATCCAAATCTTCTCTCGGCCTCACGCTGTCAACATCACGGCATGAGGTTACTATGAGCGCACTTCGTTGTACTTTTGACATTAGACACCAGTGCTGTCAGATTATTAAGCCATAAGAGCAGCCGGGCAACAGGGGCTGGTTCACTGCTTCCACAGAGGATTTTTATCTAAATGAAACCCTGTTTTTTTGATGAAACGTCCGAACAACTTATAGATGGAACGGTGACAAAATTTCAGACACTCAGGTTTCTCTCGTGATGGCTTGTTGAAACCTTTGTGGTCACCTGGTTTTTTTCTTCCAGTACCATCATCAGGTTTTAATCTGTCCAGCACTTGGCTTTATGACCAGATACCTGAAAACCTGGGACATTTCCGCCATCTACGGCTGTGATTTGTTCCGTGTACTGACCGGCAAATTGAACAAAGAAAAGAAAGATGACGATCAAAAGTCAAACTGTAATGAAAGTACAGAGATCATGTTTAAAATCTGACTTTGGTTAAAGTTAAAGTCACAAAGTGATGTAATTGTACAGTTGCGGCCTGCTGTGCGTGCCTCCTCCCTGTTGGTTTCTGTGGACGCTCTGTATTCATCCCTCCGGCACCATTTTGGTTTAATTTGCTTCGGCCTGGTAACTGGTTCAGGTTTACACCACACAACACTTTTATCTATCTTATACTTTTTCTTAAGTACGGTGCATTGCTACACACCATGTGTGTATTGCAGTATATGGGTGCAGTTGCCCTGGTCATATCTGTAAGTACTGTAAAAGGCAAGTGTATATAGGATATAGTGTATATAGTATGTTTTTCATCTTATCTTTATGTTTTTCTATTTTTGTCTTGCTTCTTCTGGTTTGGGTTAGTAGTACAGTAGTAGTACAGTACCCTACTTCATACATGTATTTAAAATATGTACTGTATACTATGGTTTAGTGAATTATCACCATGGTAAATTATTGAGAGATGAAAAAGGAAACAACATGTCTCGCTCCTCAGCTACTTCTATCATGAGTTCCGAAAAAAACAACAACAACTGTTTACTTATTTTTGTCGGACCGGGCAAGTGAGTGGCTAGATCTTCTAACCCAACATCAAATTTTACTTGTGACCCTCGCTGTCGAGCCCTGTACGCTAATCCATCTTTAATGTCATTGATTTCCTCTTAGCAAGAAAGCAAATGAACACATTTTCCCCAAATCGATCTTTTAAACGTTTGCCTAATTAACAAAAGAAGCATTAAACAACGGCGCTTCATCAGAGAAGGCGGAGTTTTCCATTCCAACAGAAGAGGAGTCTTAGATGATATTTTTATAACGCTACAGCTTTAACACGCTTAATACTTCATTTCCATTCGAACAGTCACATGTGAGGCAGGAGTACAGAGAAGATTATGTTTGGGGGGGTTGAGGTCAAAGTCAGAGCCTGTTAGAAAAATCAAACTAATGCTGGGTTTCTCCGCTCTCCTGTTGTCTCTTATTTCCATCTCTCCTCCTCTCTGATCCCTGATAAACACACTGAAGGTAATTTTTTTTTCTGTTCGCTGAAAGCTCTAGCTGTGTTTGTGCTGGAGGAAAGTCACCTTCTTCGTGTTTGCGGCAGATACTATCAGCCGCGTCGAGATTGGCAAACATAATGATGGCGATGTTCGTGTTTGCTGCCAGTGTTTGTTCTCATGTATCGAGATTTTATGTGCTAATCTTTTATTTATTGAGTCGTTTGATTAAAATGTTACACATGGCTCCAATTAAAACATGAATCAGTGGTTTCTAACGTGCATCTTTTTTTTCTTTTTTTTTGCAGAAACTGCTCTTGCCAGCTGTTTGGCCTGTCTCTCAAATAAACCTGCCATCTGTCAACCTTTATTAGCTCGTTTGTGAGCATGTTCCAGCGCTGCCAAATGTCAGATTTATGAGCAGAGCCAAGACGAACACAACCAAGGCCCCTGATGAGAGCCACCAAAAGCTGATGCAAAGGACAAGATGAGTCACGAGGACCCCCTGCCACGCACTCTTTACATTTGTCGTTCAGTCCTCCAGATGGCTGAAGGATGCTCACAGACACCTCAGGAGATGTTTCAGGTGACCAAACAGACAAACAGAGGACTACCGTTCACATCTGCGTTTCAACGTTTGTAAGCGAGACACCACTGGATCTTGTTACGGTGAACTTGGAACTTACGGCAAACAAAACTGAATAATTTCCGTGGCAAGTCTCCAGCCGTGTTTGTGGTGACTACAACAAAATGATCTCAAAAGCATATAATTTTATGGGCTTTAGGACCCTCTTTGGCCCTTCCATTATCCAGGTCCTTGGACAACCACCCCCCACTGTCAGCAGCAATGCTTCGTTCCACCCTTGCCTTCACTACTTGTCCCAGTCCGTAGGCTCCTGCGGTATGAAGCGCCGCTTGAAGAACAGTAAAATGTCAAAGGGAAAGCTTTACTACAGGCCAATTCACATTTAACACATTTAATTCAGAGAGAAATCCAGTTCCCAGGCTCTTCAGTTCACCTATCTTAATTAACAGCGGGGAGATAACAGGGAGCGAGTTGCAAATGTGGCCTCGGAGTGGTGACTCACACATAATACGCATTAGAATAATTCCCTTTTCACAAAAATGACACATTTCAGATGATTGCTTTGGCTCTGCCAACCCTTCATTAGTCCTGCCATACAAATGAAAATGCAGCTCTACGGAGAGCCAATGAAATGTAAATTGAACGGATGGTTAACATGCACAGATCTATTGAGTTGCTCGTACGCATTGCTTTTATTTACCTACTTTCCTGCCCTCACACCTCTCTGGATACCACTTAGTTTGACTTCCCGACCGAACTCATTTTATCAACCCCATCCTCCCTCATGTACCAACACCAGTTCATCCCACTTGACCTTTTTTCAGACTAATACCTGCAAATTCAGTCTGACTGAGAACACAAAGACAAAGCCGCTACAACCGTTTCTACAGCTTAATAAAAAGGTACCAAAGAGAGTGACATCTCCCCAGAGGAAAAGAGGCTTTTCCACTGTATTAAATACCCACTCACTATGAGAATCACAGAGACATAACACAGCCGCGTGTAGCTGTCGGACATTTTGCGTGTTGAAGTGGCTGCCGGTCCAACGCTTTAATGTTTCATACACTGCTATCAGCGGTGAGATGCACATCGGCTGAACAGTTACAGGTAAGAGTTCAGCTCAGGTGCTTACAGGTCAAATACATCAATTACAGGATCAATGTTAGGATGAGGGCAGGCTCTATTTATTGCTTTTACATTTATGTTATATATCTTTAAATCTTTAACTCTGTTACCAAACAGAAAGAGAGGTCAGTGAAAGGTACATAAAAATTGTCTTCCTACGTTTTATTTATACAGATGGAATAAAGAAATACAGGAAATAAGAAGGCATATAATGAACATATTTAGTCAGTATTAATAAAAATTATGATAGAATAACATTAAAGTCAGTATATTTTAAATGTAGGCACATACTATTATTATCATTATTTTTTTTTATTATTATTATTCAAATATCTGGCAGGATTACAACAGACCATAAACTGAGTACTCTGTCAACAAAAACTGTCACTGAAAATAAAAAAACACATTAAAAAAAACAACATTTTTTATAAATGTGTTAACCTCCAGGTGCCTCAGTGGCCAAACAACAAATCAAGAGTAGAGCGCATACCTCCATGCATTGATCCCTCAGGAATTAACATTCCTCCCTTTATCCTGGATCCATACCAAGAGATAATGGGGTCTATTCTGAGCTAAGACACATCCTCCATCCAAGTTTAGAGGACCTCGGTTTAGCAGTTTTTTGTGTCATCCTGCTGACAAACTAATAAACCAACAAACCAACCAACTAATGGACAGAGGGGAAAACATAACCCCCACACTGCAGTCACAGCTTCTCTCTGTCACTGCCTCCTTTTGGACTTTAAATATCAAAGAACAAACATCCCGCGACTGCACTGAACTGGGCGGCGACACAAGCACAAACCGCACTGACGCACAGTATATCAACAGGAGAATAACAGATCGTGTTCAGTGTAAGAAATACAGACAGCGAATCCAACTTCTGCAGGGAAAATTTCCGGAAAGAAACTGAATACATAAAAAAATGTTGTGGGAGGTTATTGGAACTCTTACATCTTTGAAAGTTCTGATGTTTAGTGATGTAATATGTTGACTGACTTCCACAAAAAAAGTAGCTCTCAAACTTTTCTGCATCAAGGAACAAAAATTAGACCAAGGACCCCAATTTGAAGACCATGGTATATGAGACCCATGTCCAAAATGTTAATACATTATGTCATCGTGTTGCCTATGGATGGAATGACAGTGAAATCAAACCCCTAGGGATCTAACTCTGAGACCCCTTGCTCTAAAGAGGAGGAAGACACCTCAGTAATTAGGAAGTAGTTTCTGTTGAGCTTGTTTGAACATTTCTGTCATCGTCCATGTTAACCAACCAAGATATCAAGCGTTAATTAATACATGTAAGAGGTCCTGGAAAGCAGTTTGTTTGTTTAACCCTGGGACAGAGCAAGGGTAGCTGTTTGCTCCTGCTTCCAGCGTTTATGCTAAGCTAAGCTAATTGCCTTTGGGCTCTGTCTTCGTATTTAGCCAGGCAGTCCTCATCAGAAAAACAACCCTATAGGTCGACTGTGAAAGCAGCTTATTACGATCCATAGTTAGGCCTGTCCCTAAGCTGGCCTCTAGCGGTCGTTGTTAGTGACACGAGAGCAAATAAGTCATACAAAGTAGTTTAAAGCGTAGTAAAGTCGGCAAAGGGAGGCGAGAGGGGGGCGGAGCCTCTGGCTTTGTTACTGACATAGTTAGAGTTAACATATGCATTTAAGTGAAGTTGTTCAGGATGTTTACCAGGTAGTTTGGCTGCTTAAACCCTAACCCGAAGCAGAGAGCATCCTACTGCTGGGGAGAGAGCAGAGATGACGGTTTATGCAAATATACCACGTCCAGGGATATAAGTAAAGTAATTAAAGGGAGATAGTTCAGCATGTTAATGGTGCAAAGGTGATTATGAGCGAGCGTACGCATGAGTCACAGTATTCATAATGCAGCACGGCTTGAAGGCTCTCCGCGGACACAGCGTGCGGCTCACCAGCGAATAAAAAACACCGTCAGACGTCACCAACCACGACGGCGAATGACTCGTCCAGAAACGTCTCACTCTGATACGAAGGAACGGAGGGCCGCGCTAATATCCTCCGGCAACTTCTCTGTGAGGCGAGCTGTCGAGGATGACAAGCCCCTCACTGAGCGGGCTCAGCTGTCAGCGGGGGGGGGTTCTGTCCTGACCAAACATCACGCTACAGTCACTGAGACAGCTGCTGGTTTGATGATAGGTGGCCCCTCTGAATACAGGCAGGTTGGGGTTTTTCTGAAGACTTACATGTGTGCTACACAGAGTGACAGGACACACACACACACACACACACACACACACTCACAGCGAGAGCAAGAGAGAGAGAGAGAGAGAGAGAGAGAGTGGCTGATGTGAATAGAGGAGGATCGCCATGAGTGCCTGAATGATTAGTGTTGGATGTTGGATCTGTCGCTTTCGGGACCTGTTGGAAGTAAGAAAAAAAAAATCGAAACAGGCACAACAGAGGGCTCAACAAAGACTTGACTGAAGTACAAACTGAACTAACGAGGGGAGGAGGTGCGGGTGGAGAGAGGCGGAGAAACACAGGTGAGGGGAGGAAACGAGAGATCGGGGAGGGAGCTGATACAGTGGGACAAACGCTGGGAATAAGGCTGAGCTGTCACAGGTGATGCAGTGCAGGTGTGGAGGGAAAGCAGGCCAGGAAGGAACACAGGTGAGCAGAAATAAAGGCACGAAACAGACAAAGACAGGAAGTGGAAAGTTAAACATGATAAATAAGGAGTAGACGACAAAATAAAACAGGAAATAACTCTCCTCATGAGGTATGACAGGAATTATCAATGCATTGCTTTTTATCATAACAACCCCAACACTGCAGATTAAAGTGCCTTCTACAGTGACGCAATGTGCGAAGAAAAAGATTATAAAGTGCTTTAGGATGCCCTCAGAATGGAGGAAATGTGACGTGGTGTCACAATACCTGCTTTTGAATAGTTAAAGCAGCACTGTGTAGTTTTTGATAAGAAAATTCAAAGTCAGTTGATATGTCAAATATTACTAATACAAACTCAGAGATATTTAGTTTTTTCCCATAACTGAAACAAAAAAGCTGTTCTCAGAGCAAAATCAGGTCCCCAGAACACTGTGTGAAGCTAAAAGGTGGCAGGGTCCGCCATGTATACACAAAGTAAAACTGTATGAGATTGTGTTGTCCTTTAAGCTCAGTTTGTTCATTCAGTCATAAAAACAAAGGGAGATTGTTATTATCTTGCTCAGCCATAAAAACTAAATCAGTGAAGATCTTCATCTTCTGATTCAAATTTGTCCATTAAATTTGCACATTTTATGACCAAATACCTGCATAACTACTGACATTCCCATCTGTACTTGGTTCAGTACTTATCATCAATATTTGCATTTTATGGCCATGATTAACATTACAGTTGAAGAGCATCATCTTGTCATTGTGATCTTGTTGGCATGCTGATAATCAATTTAATCATCTCCAGAACCTCCTGGGGGTCCTGACCTTCAGTTCGTTACAGGCCAAACTGACTCCCACCATTGTTACAGATGCCCTGACGTGACGGCCCCTTCATTATAATGCATCCTCTTATTTCTGCAACATTTAAATTCAACAGTGAGCATATGGCACCTTTAACATGCACGACATAAACACATGAGTGGTAATGCTGCACTGTGACTGCACTGTCAATCCACTTCATCAGAGAAACTCTGCAGGGCATCTAAACAGCGTGCTGCCATTCATACCAATCCACCGCTAAGACTTTGCAGAAGAGCTCCAGCTAGCATAGATTTGGATTAAACGGCTGAGACTTGACAGCTGGGGAAATAAGTGACGAATCAGAGGCCCGTTCTGTGCTTGTCTTCTGTCTGTCTCGTGAAATGACATTTGTATTCCTCTGATGGATTATAAAGTCATTTATTTGAAAAATAGGTTTGTTTTGCAGTGTATGTAATTCCTTGATAATGTTTTTTTTTTTTTTTCCACAGGGATTACGGCATGCCTCAGGAAACTTATTAATATTGGAGTTAGGCAATTAGAGTGGGATGAATTATACAAACTGCATGCAGCTTGATTCAGCGATTGCTTGTCTTTGTAGAAACAAACTATGTGTGTGTGTGTGTGTCAGAGTCAGTAGGCTGACTTTGTGCAAAAGATGATTATTGGCAATTTGAGTCACACTTCTCTGATGTGTCTGTTTTTCAGATTGAAGATTTCAGGAGGACAGCAGATGCAACTCTGGACTAATGTTGTGTACCACTGAAAAACAGCAGGTTTTGGGTCAGTGGTTGGGATTACAGTAAGTCTCCAGAAAATGACTGTATTTCAGTGTCACTTAGTGAAATAAGTGTAGTTACATTTGTAGTGGACGTTATATCGGGGATCTCAGGACAGAGCTTGTCCTTCGCTGTAGGGATAGCAGAGTCCACTGAGGCAATGTGATTGTGATTTTGGGATATATGAATAAAACATCCTTGATTTGATTTGAGTGGATGGAACCCAAATCACAGCGTTTTGTTTTGAAACCTAACCAGAGCATGGTATCGGAAGGTTGCTGGTTCGATTCCCCTGGTCTGCTGTCAAAGTGTCCTTGGGCAAGATACTGAATCTTAAGCTGCTCCTAATGTGCTGATCAGCACCTTGCAGCCACATCCATCAGCGCATGAATGACTGTAAGTCGCTTTGGACAAACGTGTTTGCTGAATGTGAATGAAAATCATCCTCAACCTTGCAGCGGGAACTGAAGAAGACATAGAGACCGTTTCAGAGGCAGAAAACCACACCTTATAAAATAAAGTTAGGTATTCAAAGAAATAAATGTTGATTATTAGTCTCATATATGTAAAAGTTTTGTATATGTTTTGTGGTAGAAAGCTTGAAAACAAGCAAGCGGCTTTAACGTGTGCAAATATGTCACACAGCTGCAGCTTCATGGTCCACAGAGAATGGACTGTTAAGAGGTTAGAGAGACAAATACAACAGATATTTGCCCCCTCGGGCATTATTAGTCCTTGGGAGTCACTAAACAACCTTTAGTCTGATTACAGCCGTGGTTCAGCATCACAAGTGAATCAGACGACCATGCTCTTGGTGTGTGAGAGGGTCCGGACTTTAATCTCTGGCAAAAAAAAACACGAACGAAATCAATCAAACCTGTGCGGAGGGAATCGATAGCCATTAAGAGGCAGAGGAAAAAGTGCATGATGCAGGGGACGAATAAAAGAAGGTAACCCGCTCTGTGTTTGTGCAGAAGACTGTTTCTTTAGCATGGAGGAGTTTTCGTTTGAATTGTTTACGTAGAGGAAAAAAAAAAAACATTTGTGGAAATTTGCTTTTGAACCTAAATCTTCGCAGGCACGGATGCAGAAATGTCAGAGACGAAATGAACTGACCTTCCATCTTAAGTCGCCAACAGCTCAGCAGCCTCGTGTGGGACGGCCTCCCTCGTGTCTTGGATAAGCCTCTCTACTGGCAGCAGATGCCTTAGCTTAAGGAAGCAGCTGTGTCCTGCACTTTTCTGTAGCCAGGCAAGCTAACCTTATGTGCATATGCTAAACACGCTGTTTAGTGCTCATCCTTGCAACCATTTATCTTGTTGTTTGAACACTGTAAAACACAATACAACACAACAATATAATTTCTTTACAGTGATCACTGTTTTTGCCCTCTTTTCATGTTTTATCTCTCTATTATTTATTGTTTTATGTCCAAGGAATACCTGATAAAATTAAAGTCATGGTTATTAATTGCATTGGCAAGTTGAGCCGTTGCGATGAATGTTACGATCGCCCTCAAGCTCGTAAAACTGTGTTTGTCAGTGTTGTATCCATCTCACAGCTCTGTGCAAACAAGACATTTTCCTTTCGGATGAACTTTGTCTGAGAAAGTGTCAAATTTAATCGCAAATGATTTAATGTTCACAGACTTTACGCTGGCTGAACTGATTTAGCCGACAGAGGAGATTAAATCAAAACATTTAGTCTGTGTCTTCGTCTGTGTCCTGCCATAAATCCAAATCACACAGGGACTCATCTGTCCAGCCTCCAGGTGTGACCGGGAGTGAAACCACTCTTCCATCCAGGATTTCTTCAGGAAGGGGATATTCTGGATGATCTATGTCGGATTTACTGGTGGTTGGATCCACCTCTGTCGTCTGTGGTTTGGATCCAGTTACTTTCATCGCTGGTTTGGATACAGTTACTTTCATCGGTGCTTTGGATCCAGTTACTTTCATCGGTGCTTTGGATCCAGTTACTTTTATTGGCGCTTTGGATCCAGTCTCTGTCATCCCTGGTTTGGATACAGTTGCTGTCATCGGTGCTTTGGATCCAGTTACTTTGATCAGTGCTTTGGATCCAGTTTCTGCCATCCCTGGTTTGGATCCAGTTTCTTTCATCGATGCTTTGGATCCAGTTTCTGTCATCCTTGGTTTGGATCCAGTTGCTGTCATCGGTGCTTTGGATCCAGTTACTTTCATCGATGGTTTGGATCCAGCTGCTGTCATCTGCAGCTTGGATCCAGTGACTTTGGTCTGTGGTTTGGATCCAGTTGCTGTGCTCTGTGATTTGGATCCAGTTGCTGTCTTCTGTGGTTTGGATCCAGCGGCTCCATCTCCTCGCTGGAGCGTGATGGACAGCTGGACATTGACAACTCTGCGCTCTGATTCGCTAATCGTTGCTGAATCTGTTGCGCTGCTCCTTTGGTCTACTGAGGTGCTCTCCTGTCTGGGTGGTGGCAGCAGCACTGACAGGGGCGTCTCTCCAGGAGTAAGTGGACAAATGTAGCCTTCATAAACCAGGTCCTTGTTCATCTTTCTCTTTGAATACATTGCAACACCAGCACAGGTGTGAGGAGGCTGAGGACCAGCCATCACAGGCAGAGTAGTCCATTCTGCTGGCATCCGAAATACCACATATTTGTTTGATGAAGCAGCTGCAAAATGATGAACACAAACGCAACATTATGCAACACATAACCTTATATCTGTGCAATAACCATTTTACAAAGATGACTTTCAGGGAAACCAGAGCAAGGTGCTCAGTGTTTGACTTCAGCTTACCTTCTTTTGCTTTATTTCGATTTTCCTCCATGACTGTAGAGTATAGATCTGTGAGTATTCAGCAGAAAACTAGTTTTTGGTGAGAACTTATCAGCAGTTAAAATGTACTGAAGGCACCATCTGTTAACCGAATGTAAACAACACTGTCATCCTAGCAGCAAATTTCAAAACTCCACATTGGAACACAACATGATACATGTTTTGGTATGAATGGAATAAGGCCAAACCAACAGAGAATCATCGCCTGACTAATGCTATATTGATCCTGGGGGAAATTTAGCTTTGTGACCTGAAACTTTAGAATTGCACATCACTGTTATCTCGCTCATTTGAGCCACTTAAAGCAGCAGCAGGCAGCTGGGTTTAGCAAAGCTACAAAAGCTGGGGAAAAAAAAGAAGATAAACAATGGGTCTACACCATGCCAACACCAAACAAGAGAAGGGTCCAGCTGCAGCCTTGCAGACTATCAAAGCATGCCCATTATCATAATTTGTCAGTGGGCATTGAAGTTAAGCAGCTGCAGAGTCAAAACCATACCTCCTCCAAAAGATGCAGACTGTACAACATGGCTTAAAAGAACAACTGATTACATCAGATCAAAAATAAACTGACATTTTAAAATATAGCAATGTTAGCAATTATAAATATGGCACCTTGTCTATGCATTAAAATCACAACAAAATTACTATAGACTTATATATCATCGAACATTTATTGCAAATAAAGTAAAGGAAACAAAAACAAAAAATTAAACACTATTGATTCTGTTACCCTTACTACTGAAACAAATGTAGCATAGTTATGCAGAAATACTAGTATGGCGTAATCTTCTATTGTGAAAGTTGGAGAAACAACAAGAGTCAGTCGGTGTGTGTGTGTGTGTGTGTGTGTGTGTGTGTGTGTGTGTGTGTGTGTGTGTGTGTGTGTGTGTGTGTGTGTGTGTGTGCAGCTGACATGTGAGTGGATTAAAAGTTTGTCATCCTGGTTCACAGTGATAGAATGAACATTTCCATTTTCTGCAACTTTATTCTTCCCTTACATTTGGCAGGCAAATATTGTACATTTTACTCCACAACATTTATTTGACAGCTTTAGCTACTTTGCACATTGCAGGCTGCATCAGAGTCGTGTCATTAGTCCCCCGATTCTTATCGTCATAAAAATATAAAATATCAGATCCTACAATGCAAATATAAGTGCTTTTATTATTTCAACATTTACTGACACTTAATAGTGTAATTACTATTCAAATGGGTGACTATAAGTAATATTTAAACATACTATCTTTACTTTTACTCAAGTATAAGAGTACATTATACAACACTGTTGGATCAGACTACAGAGCCTTGTATTATTCATTTACTATTCTTATGAGTGTGGGCCCAAGTTGTTCAATATTTATGAAAATCAATTAGTTTTTGCTCTCTTCTGTAAACCAACCAGCCCACGAACCATATTTGGAAGTTCAGCCTCCTTCAGTGGTGACGACAGTAATTAAATGAGGCGTTAAAAGAACAAAATGTCTGCAATATATCGTCTGAAAAGTACTGTAATATAATGTAATGTAATGAAGGAGTGGAGTCAAATTAGAAGACTTAAGACTTTACCGACATTACCGATAACATCCAGCCACTAAATCGCCCTCTTCCAATGCATTCATGTAACAACACCATTGTAGATCAAATCAAGCAGTTGCCAGTTTGTTGCACTAATGTTGCTAATGCTAGCTAGCCATCATTAGCGTTGCTAACGCTAGCTGGCGTTACTGTCGCTAAAGCTAGCTAATGTTGACATTGCTAAAGCTGGCTAATGTTACCGTTGCTAGCTTTAGCTTATTTTAACATTGCTTATGCTAGCAAACGTTACTTTCTATATGCTCTGTACTGCAGATGTGCTATGTTTAATACATGATTTGTAAAAAAAAAAAAAAAAAATCAATATGAAGTTGAGTGCACATATTAAAAACCTCTGTTTGGGCATGTGCAACACGTCCAGATGATGAAACGACTTAATAGGTTGATTGCCAATGACTCCTAAACGAGGTCGCAGCCTGACAACAGTCATAAACATGAGTTGTGATAAGCTGCTTGCCCTGTTCAGTCTTCGTTCCGGTGAGGACGGGCCGTCGTGAAGCGTTGTGATGTTTCAGGCAGAGCGCTGAAGTCACACTTGCTTCGTCTGTTGTGTTTCGTTGAGTATTAAGAGGACACAGTATCTTGGCTGGCAGACATTAGAAAAGCCATCATAACCACTGACACAATGAGCGCGTTTCATGCATTGCAATAACTGTAATGAAATAAAAAGCAATAAAAAGAGGGCATCCAGATAATAAAATGTCAGAGTCGTATCTCAGGCCAGTTTGTTGCACGTCTCATTACTGTTACTGGCACTCGTCTTCCTTCTTTCCATTTGCTCTGGACATATGGTCTTCTATATTTAAAAGCGGTGGACTAGAGGACTGTGGGCTATGACTTTCTTGGCAAACCGCCACCACCAACAGCCATCCATCCTGTGTGTCAGTCAGGCTGTGCTTTTACTCGATTTGCACAACCTTGCCCGGTGGATTTCGTCTGAGCTGCATAGTGCTGCCTCTCCCCAGAGCGACGATAACAACTCCAAATTCCACCTAAAGTTATATTTCATGCTAATGAATTAATGTACCCTTTCCCATTTTCAGCCCGAAAATATGCGCCTCTCCCATGCCAGAATGAAAAATCAAATCAGTCTTGTCATTTGCAGCTGATTTGTTAAGGTCCCAGCTCGCTTTCCTTCTTGTCCCACGGCTCGGCTGATGAGACAGCACAGCTGTGTTCCTGTTAGTGATTCTGATAACACCAAATTAAATGCCGTCTGAGAGAGCCGGGCCATTAATATGAAATCACACACGTCAAGCTGACTCAGATCAATAAATTAAACACTGTATAAATTCACCATCCACCTCCATCTTGCTGCCACGTTACGCATGAAGAGCCCTGACTGACTTTACAGAGGAAGAATTCAGTTGTGATGCTCAGCGAAACATCACTGCCTTGGCGTGTAAAAATTCATCACACTTTGCGGTTGGACTCCAGCTGGCGACGCCATGCTTTGAGACACATGCGTCAAGTGCAAGCCTCCCGGGAATTTTGTGTTTTTGTGTTGTTAAATAAAGCTGCCGAACATTTGAACTGTTAAAAGACCCAGAAAAGTGTTGAGCTGGCCGAGAGCTTCGAAGAACACCAGAAAACGACAAGACTCTCCAAAGGTGGGCAAGGACAAAAGAGGGCCGCCATCCTCTTCAGTCGATGCAAGTTGAAAGGATGACGCGAAGTTGAGAGAACTGGGAAAAAGAACAAAACAAGACTTGCTTACTGACATTTAAGCCTTGCAATCTAGGCCTGAAACAATGAACTGGAGCAAAGAAAAGAGGATTGGCACAACAGAGGCCACCAGCCAGCGACACGAGAGAGGCCCCCCAACACCGATTTCTGTGATGACCTACAGAACAGCATGCAGCGTGATAGGATAGGACAGTCTGAGGATTCCCAAGGGGAGTGAGAAGAATCGCGTGGTTTGTTGAACAACTGATTAAAACAAATGATTTGCAATTGTTGGAAGTGCATCTGTGAAAAAATAACTGCAGGTGCGTGCTGGTGCTCTGAAAACAACAGGAAGCTAGTAATCGTATCTGTCCCATTGATTTGGCCACGAATCAACACAATCTGCAGATGCAGCAGCAGCAGTGCCTTTGACACCGCCAGCAGAGAGAAATGAAGGTATTTAAACCCCGGAATCCAAACAATATACATATTTGTGAATTCAGTGTGACTTTCCAGGATCTCATTAACTCCTGTCTATCATGCTTAGACACCATAGAAACAATGTAATCCCTAGAACTCCAGCTTTCTTGAGAATTATCACATTTTAAAGTTTTTCTTCAGAATCAAAATAATGCAGTGGCAGTTGTCCGTACGTTCACTGGCACATTGCAAATAGGAACTGCTAACAGCTGGTTCGGCAAATTTGATAGTGTCAATTTGTGGCAATTTAAACATAAGTAAGTTAAAAAAAGAGTCACAGCTTCAGCCCACAGCCGGCTCTCCAACGCTGTGGCAACGTTATACTTCCTGTTTACATCCTCCAAAGCCCACCATTTGTACAAGTATTGTTCTTAAAGTTATACAGGCTTGATGGGGGGTCGTTGTTTACATGATTTTGTCTGAGGAGGCACCCACAGTGTTGCACATTCTGAACCACTGCATGAAAGGAATGAGTGATGACTGGCTTGTGAGCTCCTACTCTGGTCAAGGCTAGATTAGCTACTGGGATGCGTCATTGTACAGGGAGAACAGCTCTCGGCAGGCTGTATATTTCTACCAACCAGGTTGCAAAAATAACAAACCACAAAATTTATTGATAGTGATATAGCTATTTTGAAACACAACGAGGCAGGCAGGTAAGAAACAAAAAGAGAGCTCTAATGGAGGCAAGTGAAAAAGGTTGGAACATAAACGGGAGATATCCAAGAGCAAAACACTAAATGAAGTACAAACCAGGGTAGCACAAGGGCATAGGCAGCAAATGCAGACAAACACAACGGCATGACAGGAGCAGGGAGCAGACCAGAAACACAGGAGACCCGGGAGTCTCAGAACTGACATGAGATGAAAAAAACACAAAGGCAGGAAGTGGAAAGCAAAACAAGACACACGAGGATAAATCTACCGAAACAAAAACAAAACAACTAAGCCAAAATTCAAAAACCATGACAGCACATAGCCCACATTGATTCCGATGAATGTGGTTTGGGGCTGAATCTAAGAGAAGCCGGCGGAAATCCCTTGAGCAAGACGCCGGTACACACTCCTCCGCTGCTGTTCAGTGGGTTATCAGCAGCAGGTGCTCTAGGATTTTATAACTGCACTCTGTCCAGGATCAACACTTTATTATTGACTGGGAAAGAATCCGATTATACATTCTAGATTCAAACGTGAGTCTTCGTGAAGTGTTGACACGTCGGCTGTTATAGGTTTTAAGTGCTGCTCTGCAGGTGGACTATACAGTAACTGAGAGGAGGCCATGAATAATGTAATTTTCCAAATCCTGTGTTTAAAGTGAATTGAAGATGATACACTCATAATTATGTATCTGTAAACACAAAAATCGGAAAGAGCAGAAATCTACAAGCTCATAACAAAATAACATACGTCCCTTATCTGAAAAAATCTAATATTGTGCTTAAACTAGTGACTGTTTCAGCTATACGGCCCTCCATGGTGCATAATTCAACATTCATTTGTGTTTAATCAAATAGCCACACAGTGCACCAGGGGCCAGCTGGTATTCGAGCATGGACAATCTGTACACAATGGTGGGAACAAGGGGTTAATGGAGGTGTAGCAGCCCAATTCCTGCCCTTGGCCTCCTCGCAGGTCCGTTGACAGCATCAGATGTTGCTATTTGCAGGCCTCAAGCGCACAGGTTTAGGCAAAAAAAAAAAAAATACACTTGGTTAAGCTGAGGAAAACCTCCTGGTTTGGCTTTAAATACTTTTTTGGTCCCCACAAACACGGCTGGAAATCTCCCAAGGTCTCCTTAGAAACACCCAGTTCTGCCGCCACAAACGTAGCTGGGGATGGCCCGACTTCACAGCAGGAGACTCCAGTGAAAAATATCCAGTTTTGTTTGCAGCAACCACACATAGGGATGGGCCAACTTACCGCTGAAGTACTTTCCCAATTAAATAAAACTATGAATGTTAATCCTTCTGCTGTCGATGGAAGTCTCAGTGAGTCATGCGGCAGATCGTTGGGAGGATTTTATTTGTCAGTTATCGGCTCAGGTGGCCTCAGCTACAAAGATCAGAGGTGCTGTTTTGCTGCTTAATGTGCCACGGGGTGTCTGAAGGCACGCATCTCACTTGCATTCCTGTGAGTCTGTATTTCAGACTTTATGCCATAATAACATGAGTGTGTTCTTGTGTGCGTGTGTGTGTTGTGCAAATCCGTCAGCGTGATCTTCTTTTTTCTCCCCAGCCAGAGCCAATCGATTCTCCACAGGCTGGTGGGCCGGGAACCACTGCTTTCTGTCAGAGCCTTGAATGAGCTGGTGGGTGGATGGATTACTCCATTGTAGCGTGGAGCACGCAGCCAGAGATTTCACATTATATTAAATTAAAACCTGTAATTAGGAAAACAATGGCCTGAAAATTGCGCAACCCTGTTTTATTTTAATGATTGATTTGATTTTGAGTCTGAAGACGGAGTCATGCTATTCCGGCGGGGCTCACACAGCGTTGTTGTAACGCAGCAGGCATTGATCACTGAAGGAGACCTCGGCGATTTATTCACACAGGTAATTCGGCGTAAAGCTCAGCCCTGCCGCAAACAATTTGAGATTAATAATGAAGTGAAGGTGCTGCGGAGCTGAGGAAGCGTCAGGCTTCTGGTAGAAAATAAATCACATTCGGAACAACCCTGGAGAGAAGCAGGTATGATTCCTCTGAAGTCAAGAAAGTTTGTCAATTTCTGTATTACTGAATGTTCTCAATTCAACATTTAGCTATATACTGCCAGACCATTACAGGAGTCGAGTCTGGGCACTTTTCAAAGACAAGGTGTGGACCATACTCTTACTCAGCAATTCCCAACATGAGAAGGCAGTGGTGAGGAAAAACTTCCTTTGAACAGGCAGAAACCTCGAGCAGAACCAGGCCCAGCCAACCGGAATATAATGTTGACATTTTATGTTTCTGCAAACCACAGCAATGTTCAGATTTGTACTTGCTAACTTTATCTGCCTGCCATCTGTTAGCTTACAGGTGTCTGTGTGTGTGTTTGTGTTGGTGCACCTGTGATTTCCCTGCAATGACATGTCAAAACATCTGCGGTGACAATGGGTCAACAGATGACCTGGTGGAGGATTGAGAAAAAGACTGCCAACATGTGCTAGAGAGCTGAATAGTGGATTTGGTGAGGTGAGCTGGCGGGTGCTCCAAAATGGAAGAAAGAATAAGATTCTGGCAAACTGATTAAAAGAAAAACGATGCAGATGACACTGAGAAGTGTTAGCAGCCCTGGCATAAGGCCGTATCCATATTTGACCTCAGTCATTGCCGTGGATATGACCCTCTAATCATATAATAAGTCAGGTGTGCTTCTGAATGCAGATTCAAGGTTGTGGACTGCTGCTCAGGTCAAAAGTCACACACATGCACACACTAACAACGCTCCAGCTTTCATTCCTTCAAATCTTATTTACACAGTTCAGATAACATCCTCTGCACTGAACCGGCGGCTAAAATTGGAAACTTCACTCAACCAGGGAGAAATTTCTATTTGAAAATGTGAACGTCTCATTCCGATCAGTAATCTGCTGTACAATATGATTCCCTCTGCAGCGCCGAAATCCCCTTGATCTTTCAGTCTCTTAGTGCGAGTCCACTTCCACTTGTTCGCTTCTCCCTCGGTGAATTCTGAAAAGAAAGACGAGTAATTCTCTCAGTCAATAACAAGAATGCCTGCAAGCTGATAAATTGCAAGAATTTGACTCATGGCCTCCAGCAAGCATCATAGGGTTTGACTGATATATACGAAATGCCTATTTTGCTGCTGTGAACTGACGATTTTTTAAGAAGTGATGATCCGACAGCTCCTGAAGATGAAGAGCAAAGTAGATGTAACTTATATCTAAGAATGCAATTAGGCTTCATTTGCCCACAAACATCAGAGCAAATCAAACTCGCCCTTGTTTACTTAGCCGTGGAATTCTGATACGTTCCACCTCACCTAACGGCAAGAAGTGCAATTATGGGGCAATAACACAAATGAATGTCATTTTTCTGATAAAACTGACATACACATTAATGCAGCACTAATACCAATCAAAAACCTCATATAAAGCAGTGAAACACTGATGACAGTAACTGCAAGAACTTCTTCCAAAACCGGAATTGCCAGAATACCTGCTCACTAAGTCAGTTTTTTGAAAAACTGGCTTTGCCGGATTTCTATTGTAAAGTGAACACTACTCACCGCTCTCCTGCAGCAACGCCGACACCTTTGATGAAGAGAGCCCAGAAACTACAGTATCCTTTAGTTTCACACTTACAAAAGCCCAAACTGTGGTTGCCAGTTTGGCCGGCTCATCATCTGTAACCCCACCACCATCCCCCCCCCACATCACAATGAGATGGTCTGGTAATAGACAACATTATATCCTGGTGACTGGGAACCCTCCCACCATTGTACTCTAAATGGTACAAATAGTTACAGTTAGTGCTAATTATGCTACATAGTCCATGCAATTATCAGATAATTCTCCCATTAAAACTGCCAATATTATCTTATATCAGGACATTTATAGCTCTGAAAAACAACCCTGCACATTCAACGGTGACACGCCCTGGCAGCGCCGGCACTTTAATAACCCCACTTTCCAACCCTGCTTTCAGATGTGAGCAAAATGATTACATGGTCATCGCTGATACAAATTTATAAGGACTGCCTTCCCTTCTTGCCAGGAGCTCTCCTCTTTATCTGCTCCCTCTTTGTCCTTCACTCTTCATATTTCTTCATCTATCCTCTGCTTGTTCTCCCTGTCTCCATTTCTCTCTGTAACCTTGTGAGTTTGCTTTAATATTCATGGTGATTGAACCTGAGGGGAATTCAGCGTGTCTCTCTAATTTATGTGAGATGGGCTTCATTATTCACCCCATGATTTAATATGCATTATAGGATAGGTGAGCGAACATATGAGAGGAGAAATCTTAAGAAACCTGCTCTCAGGATCGCTGTGCTGCATGGAGTTCAGCTTCTGAAGAGCTGACTGATAGTCTTGCCCCCGGGCAGATGACTCTGTACTCCTCTTTTGTCATCTCTGCCCCTTGTGCTGTCTCTCTCGCTTTCTTCTCCCCTTTTATTTATTTTTTTTTTCACCCATGCAAGCGGCGTGGCTCCATGAATGACAATGTCCACTGCCCTAGCCCAGACTGAAATATCGAACCTTTTGGACCGATTGCCATGAAGTTATGCGCGGTCGCTCCTGGTTCCAAAACTATGCATCCTGATGATTTTGCCGACTTTTTCTTATTCCGAGCCCCCGAGCCACGCATGGCGTGTTTATTATGGGCATGACTTTCACCGCGTCCCATCACTTAACCAAAAGCGTAATTTTCCATGATAACAGGATGCTAATCCTCTATCTCAGACAGTTGGCACGACGTATCAATCATTCATGAAGAGTGAATTGAGTGAATACCACAAACACTCTCATTGGTAATTAGTCGACCTAGCCAGCGCTTTTAAATCCTTGAGAGTGCTGCTGTGTTCCAACAAGCTCCGCAACTCTCACCCACAATCCTTTCTCCCAGTGACCTTCCCAGGAAAACTCGTGGATAGCTGCATTGTGAGGTTGACAAGTACTGAAAGGTGTCTGTTTCTCTGAAAAAGTTTTGCTTGCAGGGCCACGTAGTTTCCAAACACTTCACCCCTACACCCCCCCATCCCACCGAGAATCAGGACATCCTCATGGACATACTCCCACAAAGCATGAATGCACAAAACACAAAGAAAGCGCACTGTGTGAAAAGAATTAGATTTCATCAGTGGTTTTCAGTAGCTATGATCATAAAAGAGCCTCCATTTGCTCTTTGCAGATAATACTGGCTGAAATTTTCTATTTAACAAAATGCCAGAATCGATATAATATTTCAGGGAACCCATTCATCACACCAACCTTCACATCATCGTTGAATACACAGCTTGTCTCTGTGGGTCCTTCCTTACCTTGCCTCGCTATAAGGTCTACACTCATGCACACTCACCACTCTGACACATTTCCTCTGTGTTATCTTTTCCTTTTCACCTCCCTATGCTAAAAAGGGCATTTGTATTCAGAGTCAGGTTGGCGGGGTGCTCTTATCTTTTCAGAGGGCCTTTGAAAAGGCTCTGATTCTGCATGAAAAAGAGATTCCAAAGGCAACCTCTGTGACATCTCATGACACGTTAACAGACAGAGTTCAGAGCTGGGGCTAACTAGACAGCTATTGGCAGCAAATCTATGGTTGTGACGGCAGAAAGAGTCTTTGGTGCGGCATCAAACAAAGTACGTTATTCCTCAGTGAATACAGGAAGGATGTAGGCTACACTAGGCCTTTCAAATGTGTCAGAACAGACTAGTGCTCTTACGCTGTGACAGTGTCAGACACAGATGTGAACTGTGTTAGGTAGTAGAAGCTGACGGTTCACTGATGAAATGTTTGAGGGTTTTGTGGAGGAGGTAATTTAAAGAAATACACAGACTTCAGACTGGCACAGGTTCAGGCAAGACGTGATTGTTCCACCTGAATTGTATCTACAACTAGTAAAATGAACTATTAAGCAGAATTGCTCAGGAGTGAAGAAAATCTGTGGACGAAAAGCAGAGCATCTTGGCATTTCTGACATTTGAGGGTAACAATGGTAACAAATGTTCTGACAGTTAACTAGCTGGCTAGCTTTTTCTATATCTTCAACCAACCCATGAATCACATACAGTACACCCTGAAGAATGAAATATCAGGTGTGAGTAAACTGCACATAGTAAAGGAAATAGAAAAAATCTTGGAGAGTTAATGTGACTGACAGCATTATTTTACCCCAGTTTGTTAATGTCAGATGCTGGCCTAGAGTAGTTCACAACAAACACAGCAAATATTCAAAGTATCGTCACCAAGCCCTGCTGCACTTTGCTGTGCCGCTTTATGACATGACCCAGCTGTAATTCTTCATAATTTTTAATTTTTCACAAGTCGTCCTGAATGCACAGAAACTTTTATCATACTTCTTTAAACACAAAAGTTTTAACAGGAGTCAGTGTTAGTTCATTACAATACGACAGAGAACATGACGGATCACATTGTGACACAAAAATCCAGTGTAGCATTTACCAACAACCAAGCAACCAACTAAATACCCCTCGCCTCAAACCCATCTTAGGCTAAAAATGCAACAAGCCCTCTTTGGTGGCAGTTTGTGGTCTGTCTGTTCTGGGCAAATGCTGCAACACAGCGGAGCATGTTAGAGGAGGAGGACATGCCCACGTTGTAGATATAAAGGGCTCATTCTGAAGTCATAAAAACACTCTTTTTTTCAGTGATTATAAATATGTTATTATTCCGTTTCTGCCAATACACAATTTTTGCCCCTGAATCCTACTAACTTGACCTTTAAATCAAGATCAAGATCAAAAAATCAATAAACACCAATACACGATAACAATAAATATAAGTACATTACGGTGTCTTGTAAAAGTGTGAAAGGACATTACTTTATTAATAAGATATTAAATTGTGTAAATAAGATCCTGCCAGTGAAATCTTATAAACTAAAAAAAAGTAAGTAAAAAAATACTTGTTGTCTCTTTGATGATGTTTGTCATTATTGGGAAAGTACACAGATTTCTTGCAACAATATACAGCGATAATGTGCTGTGTATAGGATAGTATGTAGTGCTAACAGTATGCATGTAGTATCAAGACACAGCTCAGAGTTTGCACTCATAAAACACCTATAAAAGTGTCACTGGATTAAATGCTTATCTCTGTGTGTGAGCATGGTACCTGAGACTCTGTATACATCTTTGTGTGGTGTGTGTCTCTGCTGACAGCGGTGTTATATGTGGACAGGCTGCAGGGCCCTGGCACGTCTCTTCTTGCATGCTCTCCTGGATAATGTTTCTCAGAGATGTGAGAGCTGTCAGGGCTTCACTGCTTACTGGGGCATATATCATCTCTGAGCAGCCCTCTCTGCTTCTTTTCTTTTTCTTGGCTCTTTTCTGCTCCCACCCAATCATTCCTTCAGATAGTCTATTAACGTGTGCGCTCTCCTTTCCCCTCTATATTTTCTTCATAATTATCCCCCAAGGGAAATTACTTTCAGGCAGGAAACGGAATGAGGCTTACACAGATAAACTGATAACAGATTTTTTTTTTTCTATAACTGATGGTTTATTAATTGGTTAATGTTTTTTGTGTGTGATTGGATACAGTTTGATCATTGTACAACTGATCAGGACTTCAGTGGTTCTTCATGTTATGCTCTTCACGTTTCCTTGTGCCAAATGTCACCACACACATTCTAAACACAGGTTCTCGCATTAATTAAATTATGCTGGGTGTTGACAGCTGGTGACAGTTTGATTACTGGCCTTCCGTCTAGGAGTGAAACAAGAAGACCGATACCAACAATCAACCCATCAGTGTTTTGAATGAGAACGTCATCTTCCTACATAGCTGTGCTCAGCCTCTGACTGAATTCAGAACTCATCAGAGACTCCTTTCCAGCCCTTTGTGGTAAAACTCTACAGTTTCTCTTCTTTTTCAAGTTGTCTTTGCGCGTAATCAACTTGCACAGACATGTCGAATCCCATCTCTCTGTTGACTTTGTATGCAAATCTATCAGAAAACACTATGAATCGAAGTTTAGAGAATGAATTCCAGCGCAGGGCATTTTTTCATGCACAACTGTGAACATGGTGAAGTAACAAGGGAATAATGTTGGTGCAGTCAGTCGGAACAATTGATACCTGGTACTTTCTATCTGAAGCCAAATAACATCACACCATTAGCTTAGCCATATCCAGCAATTTAAATGAAACAATTTTTTGGTTTTAACTGAACTAAAAAACAGCAATGTGGCCAACTTCCCATCAAAATGTAGTCTGAATATATCGGAATTTCTAAATTGGAAAAACTAAGTAGTCTGTAGTCTGTAATTATTTTTTTGTTATATTTTCTAAAATCGTCATTATGATCTGACAGTAGAATAAGACAGGGGTCAGCTATGTAAAAATCCACTGTCTGTGGGTCCGCCCAGTGGCTGTAATTTGATTTGCAAGAATCCACTGCTCCTAGGTTAATACAACCAATCAGAGCCAAGGGGAGTGTCTGAGAAGTGTCAGTCATTCTCATGCATATGCCCTCCTCCCCCAGGCAGGGTGTACTGTGCAGTGCCCCTCCCCCTGCCTGTTTTTACCTGGTCAGATACATTAAAGCTAACGCCCAAACTGTAAAAAATGGCGGAGAACAGATGACAACAACAGAGCTGAAAATTGAACCATTGCCCACCAAATAAGAAGAAGAGCAGTGTCAAAACAATGAATTGGACTGAGCCAGAGAGAAAACTAGGATAACGTCATTTCAGAGGTGGAGGGAGCTGCTGGATTTGTAAGGACTTTTCTGCTGGACAAGGACCCCTGCTCAATATATGTTTCATTCTATGTTTTAACCACAAGGGTAAGCCGGCAGCAGTTACAGTAATACTCACAATAGCATATATCGCTGCAGCACAGTAGAGAGTAAGAAGGAGGGACCTGGGAGCTGTGCTCATTCAAATATTATGGCTAACTCCAGACTGCAGCTTTAAGGTTTGTGGATTGAAAAATGTGCATAAAAACAGACTCACCTGTGGGTAAGTTTTGGTTCATTTAAGGCACTAAATCAACTTGGTTAGAGTTTAATGAACTCCTCGATGAAGGCTTTGGGAACAATCACAGTCATGGTTAAAAGAAACCAGTGTTGACCTTCAGTAGGAAAACAAAGAACACCGCAATCCACCGTTAGTTCTACATTTTTTATTTTTTTTTACCAATCCAACCAACCCTTACTTCGTAAGGCAGCTTGATTACAGTTGTCCACAACACACAACAGTTGTTTGGACTAATCTGCTTCCTACAAGAAAGTACTTGCAGTTGTGGGTGTGGTTATATAGTCGTGAGAGTTTGGCAAAAGAATTGACTGTTGATTTGAAAACAAAGATGGCAGCTCCTAAGAAGGTTTGCCAATCTCTTATAACATCAGTTACATGTATGTCAGATCTGGAGAGTATATTTCATTAATAGAAGAGCTAGTAATGGCACTGACAGGACATTTTCGCTCTTCTCTGAACTGACTTGGTGCAGCTGGTGGTAGCGCTCTCCTACTGTAGATCTGATTGGTTGAAGTCAGCCCGTGATAGACGTTGGTATACAGATGGTTTGTCCAATCACCTGCCAGGTATATTTTGAAAGTGCCTACCATTTTCAAAATATTTACCACGGGCAACTTGGCACATGGTTCCCAGGTGTAAAAAACCATCTGGCACGCCAGGTTGAACCAATCCAGCCTCCTCCGTCTGCAGACTTTGTGGCGGTACAGCAACGTCACACAATTTCCTTTGCTCCAAAGTAGAACGCCAAGTAGTTTGCTCCCAGTAGTACGCCCTAGTAGACCATAACATATGTCAGTTTGGGGAATTTGCAGAGATGACTGATGCTGTGCCCGATTCGAAAGACAAAAATATCGTGTTGCATCACCCAGACATGAGTCTCAGACAATTTGAGTGAAACACTGGGACAGATTGGAACAAAACAAAATAAGTGATGTGATGTTACATGATGCATCCAAAAATAGGTTCACTGCAGTAAATGAGACATTTTGAAGGAATGGCAGGATTCTCAACTTCCTTAAACCAGAATAAGCATCAAATGATTGTTTCAACATTTTCACCCCACCATGGAGAAAACTAATGATTAAAACTTTGGACTTTTCTTGAATATAAGCAACTGCTTTTGGCTGCTGGCATCTCCAGCCCAGAAATATCAGCACTGCTGGTGTTTTCTCTGTGTTGCGCCCTCCAACAGAGCTTGTCAACAAGAAATCCAGTACCAGAAGGGAAAGCTGGGCACTTAATCAGATAAAAAGTGTGAAACTGATGCCAGGAAAGGAGTGGAGATGCCATACACCCCTGTCTCCTCTGCAAACACATTAATCACTGTCAGCGTCTTCTTTATAATGTCAGACTGGGGATGGGGGACAGTGATATCAAACCCTCAAAGTAAATACGTGCTCTTATGGAAACACATTTTGTACTTCAAACTCATTTATTTTCTGATGAAATTATGCATAGTCACGTATTAAAAAGACAAATGTCTGTTTTGTGTCTGTGAGGATATGAGAATGTTTCCCTCTGGAGCAAAGGTTGCATTTCCACTGAAACATATAAAAGACATTTCTTCTTTTCTTCTCTCCAGCTTTGCATAACCAATAATTTGCACAACAAAGAATACAATTTATTATTTCTCTAAAGAAACATTCGGGCCCTTACAGGGTGTAGGAACAGAGAAAACATCATCTGCAGAACATAAAAAAGAAGTAGCTGTGCATTTTTTTTTCCCAAAGAAATCAAAGGAAACTCATCTGAAAGGAGGCGACAGCTCGTTTTATAGTTGGGTGTTCTTTTGCCATGGAAAAGTGGCTGTGCTGGAAGGACATGTCGCCCGTGTGACCCTGACTGCATGACAACACATCAACTCAGACGAACCTGTGTGGAAAGGTTAAGAGAAAATGAAAACAGCACATGTACTCTAACTTTTAGACCAGCTGCCACTTTTATTTTCTCCTGCTGTAAAGCCCTACATAGGACCCCGGTAGATCTTGACAGAAAGCAATATTTGGAAGAAAAGGGCAGCACTGGCAGCACTGGGAGCACTTGCCTATGGGAGCGGGTGGGTGGTGTGTCGATTATATTTGAAGGGGGGGACCCATGGTAACCTAAGGGAATAGTTTGGGTATATTATGCAAAATACATACTTTTTGAGAGCTTGATGAGCAAAGTGATATCCCATTATGAGTAATGTCCTAGAATACATAAAGACTGTAAGCAGGGTGAAACACCTAGCTTGGATCTGTTCATAGCTAAAAAAACAAATACACCCACCAGCACCTCTAAAGCCCACTAATTTAGACATCGTACAAAGACTTACAAAAAAAAAACACAGCCTGATAGTAAAGTGAATGTATTTAAGCTGCATTTTGTCAAAAACCATGCCAACGTTCCATTCAATGTTCAGCCACTGGTTTGGTGTTTTTTGCCAAAGCGCACAAATGTGTAGTAAAAGTAATACATCTACAGAATTTGTAGAAAAAAGAACAAGATAGTGAATCAATAATTTCAGGTCCAAATGGTTGTTTTGTTCTCTGTGCAAGGGTTCTGACAGTTGGTTCTAGGAAACAGGGTTTGTCAGCCAATAGTACAAGATCATTGGTATCACGTGTTATCTGTGTTTCATCAGCATCTTGGTATTTGCCAGGTCGTGGAAAAATAAAGTCTAAATGGCTCACTTCTGCAGCTTTCACCCAGCATGCTGTCCAGTCCTACCGTTAGCTTGCTTAGGCCTTATTTTTTTATCATATAGACTGACACAAACACAGCGGCAGCAACATTTCAACCACTCGAAACAGAAAGCAACCATAAGAATCTCGGTTTGACCTTGAAACTCAAAGGTTAAATAGCTGGTTGTAATAATAAGTAGGTAGGTTTTTTTACTCACAGATCTACTAGAAAGAATGCCAGTTCTCAACTGTCTTGAGTACCGCCGATAAACGGAAACATATTTTAGCAAGGAAAAATGATTTGAACTCAGGTCAGTTCTTCCATCATTGCCTGGGGATAGTGACCCTGGAAAACAATGCCTCTTTTGACTTGCAGGGTGGCACGCTCCCTCCCCTTTGTGCTGTAATGCAACCTTCATTTTTGCTGGAATAACGGAGGGCTGTGGGCTGAATAGCTTAATGAGTGCGAGGTTTGTAGGGAACCGATCCATACGGGATGGTAACTAGAAGCAAAACAAATCCTATGTTGCTAGTTTAAACAGTCTCATCGTTGACGTTTTAATCAAAGAATCAGACAGGGCTATTCTCTCACACATTTTTCGCTAATGATTCAGACGGGAGTGTTTCACCTCCAAGCCATAGCAGTGCTCCAACTGTGACTCATTTAAACATCATCTGTGGAGAAACTGAACAGGAGTTTTACTTCCTGATCCAGGCATCTGATCATCTGAACATTAGTATTCTCTACTTTTAATTCTGCTCTTCTAGTCTCCAGACCACCACCAACGACATTACAAATCAACAACCACCTCAAGCTTGGAAAGCTTTGCTTCTAGGTTCTTTACCGCAGAAAGCTCAGGCACCTCCACCATGTTTAGCTACAGGAACGAGAATCACATTTGTTCTCACTGCCCTCTTCTTAACACGCTTGGCATTACTGGGAGCTTAAGTGCAGCCTGGAGACAATCAAAAGCTAATTTCTTCTGACTCAACTCCCTTAGAACTTCACATGCTGAACACCTACCTCTTTCCCTGTGTTAACCAGTAGATTGAAATGTGTTGTCTGATTAAGAAGGGCAGGATGTGTTTGCAGTTTCATCAGTCAGAGGGGAGGAGAGCTTGCGCTTCCTGGACATGATGTCAGGAAGCTGACAACTCCTCTGTGTAGCTGAGTTATTGCTTTGAGCGCTCTCGTGCAGGTGCAGCATTTTTGGACTGCAGCAAACGGCTACAGGAGTGAGCATGATCAGAATAGCACACAGACGACGAAACATCTCGTCAGTGTCATTTCTGTATTTGGTCACTATGGGCCCTGTCAGATAGCCTAGTGGTTTAACTATATTGTGTAAAACTAAAATTATGTCCTGGGTTTGTGTATTTCACACCCTTTCTATGAGTCATAAGAGACCAAGTTAACCAGTGCATTTAAAGTCTGTTCAGGAGCTCTTTGATTTGCTGAGACAGCCAAGCTATCAGGCGTGCTAACTAACCATTGCTTGTAGTTTGGTACATTTCTGACAAGTTTGCTAACAGCTAACAGTCAAAGGAACTTGTTCCAAGACAAGCTAACAAGCTGACAGAGGCTTGTGAACTCATCCCATGTAAGCCAAGCTAACAAGCTGCTAACTGTTGCTCATGAACTTCTCCAATTAAAGCCAAGCTATTAAGCTTGCTAGCAGTTTCTTGTAACTAGTCCCATCACAACCAATACTTTTGCTAACTATGAACTTTTCCAATTACAGCCAAGTTAACAGTCAACACTAATCTAGCAGTTAGCAAACAGCCAGGCCAAAGGGTATTGCATTGATTGTGCACTTGTCCTATGACAGCAAAGCTAACACATTTGCTAACAACTGTGTCAGACCAAGCTAAGAAGCTTGCTAACAGTTGCTTGTGAACTTACATATAACAGTGAAGCTTACAAGCTGGCTAACTGGAACATTCTCAAATAAGCCTCGCCATACCAAAGTCAGAAAGTCAGTTGATGAAAAACATATTATATATATATATATATATATATATATATATATATATATATATATATATATATATATATATATATATATATATATATGTTTTTCATCAACACTCTATCCATCATTACTTCTTACCATAGAGCCAAGTTAGTTTTGTTCCCCCTGCTCCTTTGTGTTAAGCTAGGCTAACCACTCTTAAATTAACATTAAATTAACATTAGACATAACATTGGTATCAGTCGTCTTGTTTCACTCCCAGGAAGAAGTCCAGTAATCACATCTTTATAAATTACAAACTGTTCATTCAGCATTAAATTGAATTGATCTGGAGGCTGCTGCTTGTTCATATAAGTAATCAGTACTTTGCCTTAATCTTTTTTCAATATCGAAGGTGTAACCTTGTGTAAAAATTCATATGCAAATTTGTTTTTTGAACAATCTGTCACATACACACATACACCATCATCGACTGCTTTTATTTCACTTTATGCAGTCCTACTTTAACTGCCTGTATCCTTGGCTCTGTGCTCGATTAAAGCTCATTCTCTGTCCTGAATGCTAATGTGTGCCAACCAGCCAGCTGCTCGCTGTTTTATTTAAAGCCCTTTTGTCAAGGTCCAAATTAAAATCTAGTGCATGAATTACATTTTCCAGTGTGGAAAAGTGTCTGCTGAGGTTGCCTCGGGAGGGTCTGATAAGACTCTGATTTTGAAATTTTAGAGAGTTAGCTTCTTGCAGTCTTTATTGTCCTTCGGCCTCAAATCTCAGTATTTATACCTTAAGTCTTCTCTATAGTCTAATTATGGATTTGATGGGGGGTGGGGCATCAACTGTTTCAAACTAAACTAATTTAGGAGTCTACTGCCATTTTAGCACCTCTCTGAGGCTGTAATCAAGGATATTGAGGCTTTCAGCAAAATGCTAACATCGGCATGCTAACATGATTGCAATGATGATTGCAGAATGCTGATTATGTTAAGTAAGGGATAATGTATAGAACAGCGGTCATTATCGGGAAAAGAAGTCCCGACAGGACGAACCACACCCCCACGCGAAGCGGAAGGGACATATTTTCCCGATAATGACCACCGTTCTATACGTTATCCCGCTTATTACACGGCTACTTGTCAACACGAAAAAAAACTTCACACAGTGTGTCTTTTTACAACTTATTTGTTACCATTCATAGTGTTTTTCAGCAGAGAAATATATTTCGCCAAACCGACGCCGTTTCGCTTCTCCCTCTTCGCTGCTTTCCTCTCTTTTTCTTTTCTTGACAGGTGACGACAACTCAGCTTTTTGCCAAGACTCGAAATCATGGGTGAATCAAGGTGCAGTGGCAATTGACACTTTGCGAGGAAAATGATAGTTCATGACTGTTAGTGATTACAGTATTAATGAGGTAATAGTACAAATTCAGAAATGAATAACTGAATGAACAGTGTTCAGAGGAAAATAAGGTCCCAGGACACTGTTTGAAGCTGGAAAGTTGACAGGGTCTGCCAAATATAAACAAAGTAAAAGAGTATGAAATTGTGTTAGTTTGTTTATTTAGTTTGTCCAGGCGTTCAAAGAAAATCAGTCAGTGAAGACCTTTCTCCTCTGAACAGATTGTTTCATAAAATAAGGTCCCATGTCGGTGCACTGGAAGGGGAGGGATTTGGCCTCTCCGTAGGTGCGGTCCCGTAGACTATCATGGCTAAAAACTATTCAGCTGATAAGACCACCCCTCCCTGTAACACTGTAACCTTTTCCCTCCACCAGTTCATCCTCTCATTGTCAGAAGGAGCCTGTCATCCTGTGTGGATGGTTTCAACACAGCTTCTGGCAGGTGAAGAGGCCTCAGCGGCGACTGCAGTCATGACATTGTTAGCGCCGCTGACTCAGCCATTGCTTCTCTCCTGCTTTGATGAAAGCCGTGCATGCTGGGCGGTGGGATTACAGTATTTTATGTGATGCCTCAGCATTAAAGCCCTCTGTACCTGGTTGTGGCTCTACTGATAGTGCGCTTCTTCCGCAGCTTCCAGGCGACTCTTAATGTGTTTTCTTAAGAGCATGAAGGCGACTTCACCATGTCCCGAAAGACAAGGCTGTTTCACCCAAATGTACTGACAAAGGATTATATGTGGGCGCTGTTGAGACATAATGCCCCTTCATGCACCTCCACATGAGACTCCTGATGATGCCCACAAAATGCTCTAAGAGTGCTCATTAATAGTCTTCATAGCCGCCTCATTAAGGAGGATATATGCTTGTGTATCATGCCTCCAGCATAGGAGTTGATGTATAGTTCAGCAGCAGCTTTCACCTCCAGAGAGCACCATGACAACACAAAATGAATATGTATATGACAATTTTCCTCTGACTCTGTCTGTCTGTGTATTTCTTCACTCACCTGAGTCAGCCCGCTTGTCCGAATGCGCCGATTTGATTGACTGAGGCATGTCGGTTGATTTACAATGCTTACAACTGGTCTTTTTGTTTGCCATGATAGTCTGGAAAAGTTGCACCAGTTGAAAGAGAAATGTGTCATCAAAGTTTAATAATGCTTAATATTTTATCAATTATAGGTCTGGATGGGACGCAGTCTAGGTCCAGAACATAGATTTATAGAAGTAAATAGATACCAAATGCAAAGATGGTGCCAATTCATCTATATCTATTTTAAAATCACTTTTCTCAGCTTATTGGAAGTTTTACAACTATAAAGTCTCCATGAATCGTGAATTCATATTAGAAAGATCATCCACCTCGTTTGCAGTTGTTGGTGTCCTGTTAACAGTTTTACAGCCGTCTCTTTCATAATGGTGGTCTATGGGGAAAGTGCTTTGTTTTTTTTCCCTGCAGGGGAAGTATATGCTGCAATACTGCGAGCAGCCACCGGGCCAGATTGGAAGCAAGGCTGAGCAGCACCGTCTGGGGCCTGATCCAGACCCAGACCACTGTCGGCCCAGCAGTGACATCTGACCTAATCAGTTCTGATGAGCGGGTGTCACCTTGCCTGGCAGGGAGTGTGGAAAAGCGCAGTAGAAAGTCCTTTCGTCAAAGAATGAATGGACTCAGGGGTAGAGCCTTGTTGGCAGAAGGTTGCAGGTTCAGTTCCCCTGGTCTGCATGTCAAAGTGTCCTTGGGCAAGATACTGAACCCCAAACTGCTCCTGATTGCATGGCAGCATGTATGAATTACTGTAAGTTGCTTTGGACAAAAGCGTCTGCGAAATGCATATGAATCATTCACTATATTTAGATATCTCTGAGCCCTACCTGAAAA
This sequence comes from Acanthopagrus latus, assembly GCF_904848185.1. Taxonomy (NCBI): domain Eukaryota; kingdom Metazoa; phylum Chordata; class Actinopteri; order Spariformes; family Sparidae; genus Acanthopagrus; species Acanthopagrus latus. The sequence continues at coordinate 20,827,868 of NC_051051.1, read as the reverse complement.
TATGTGACGTTAATTCGCACATGACTAATCTGCATTGTTTTAGAGAGGACCTCTGCAGTGTTTACATAAAAAAAGGATACGCTTACTGTCCCCGAATCACCGTCATGGCTGCCGACCAAAGGTTGCTGACTCATGAAACAGAGCCTTTTTTCTTTTTCTTTTTTTTGCAGCCTTGAATAATTTCATTTCCTTCTCCTCAGATGATTATTCATACTTTTACAGCTGCTCTGTTTTCACACATTAGTTCTGCTGTGTTGTTTGAACGTACACAGACTCTCTTCTTGGATCGCTGCAGCGCCTCGCCGCAGACGTGAGAATTACCCTCATGGTGCCGCTCGGGCAGATAATGCAACACAAATACAATCAGCCGCTGCCAATGAGCAAAAATTAGCATTTGCACATGCTAATTACTAATTATGATAAGGAGTGAAAAATTAACCGAGAGTGATGAGGAAGTGGGTCGTAACAATGATGACATTTGGATGGCGATAACGAGAGCGATCCATTGATCCCTGATGGCAATACTGATGAAGACAGCGATGCTACTAGAAATGACTGGATTATTATAATGCCAATATGCAGCTCTATCCAGCATATTAGCTCATCCTCCACTCTGATGAGCATGTATGAGTGCAGTGGTGGGATTATGCAAATGGCAAATTGAAGAAGCTGCCGGTTTCCCTGGCAGTCGACTTCAAAGCTTCCAGGACTGGAGATGGAATTAGTGCTCTGCCTAATCCCAGTGGAGGAGGGCGGGAGGGGGAGCTGCACTTTATTAATGCACCAGCAAGTTTAATCAGAAACAGCGCTGGGTGGAAAAGAAAAAAAAAAAGTATAAAATGGTGACAGAATGAGAAAAGGGGGAGAAGTAAAGGAGGTGAAGAAGAGTGGGAGGGCGAAGGAGAACAAGAGCCGCTGAGCGGTGGGGAGAAAAACCGAGTGTGTTTGTGAATGAGGAGGGGAGGAGGAGTGAAACACAACGAGGATCAGAGAGAATTTTTATGGCAGCGCGGGAACTCTGAGATTTCCCACACTGATCCCTCCTGCTGCCAAATCACCACACCTGAGAGTCTTAGCAGCCAGAGCAGGACATCGGGACGACAACAACACGTTAACCCTGAAGACCCCGCAGCACCCTGCAGCGCCCTGCAGCGCCCTGCAGCGCCCGATCTGCATTTCACCATAGCACCCAGGGGCGCCTGCCATTTTAAAAAGCGTTCCCACTGTATCAAAACACGGGGAAAAAGTACTGAACTTTGTCTTGTGGATACATTAAGTCATCATCAAGTAAAATGTTCACAGTTTGCTTAATCTGGATAAAAATCATATATATTCGAAGTATTTGAAGATTCAATTATCACTAAAGCGTCTGCCATGCAACCTAAATGCATGCCTGTCGTCTCAGTTTTTTTTTTGTTTTCCCCTCATTTTATTATAAATAAACAATAACTAATAAAAAAGAAGAAAAATCAGCAAAACATGTTGTTGACAGTGGACTTTTTGGTGAAGAACTCGGGTCGGATTTTCAGCATCATTCTGGCGAATGTGACTTTTAGGCAGAGAGTGCCTCTCCGCTCTGCTAACAGACAGCAACAATTGCTAATGTTTTCATTGGCCAAAACTATGAGGTAGTAAGTATTTTCAAGTTTAAATTTAATATAGCAGCCAAAATGATACTGCCACCATTATGCCAAACTAGTACTCTGCATTTAACCCATCCATGCGGGTGGGGGTCAACCCTCACACCCAGGGACCAACTGCAGATCTTAGCCACCGGCTAGGGTAGTGACTGGAGAATCAGCCTATGTGTATGTCGATGGTGGGGGGAAACTGGAGTCAGAAATGAGAATGTCCAAGCTCCGCAGCAGGATTTGAACCCAGGACCTGCTTGCTGTAAGGCAACGGTGCTAAACACTGTTCCACCGTGCTTCCTCTTCCTGATTAATCAACGAATCACTCTATAGTCGCAGTCCTACTTTGAACACTCCATAAACTTTGCCTTTTGTCGCTAATTTAACATTTGCAGTCCCACAACAACGTGTGCTTGGTCAGAGGGCAGGATGATGTTCAGCAACAGGTGAAAGAGGTGAAGGGATTAGGAAAAAGTCTGTGAACATGAAGGCAACAGGTCGTCAACGCAAGCAGAGCAGGAAGAAAGCACTGTGGAACAGAATCAACAATCTAGCAGAGAACTAAATGGCAAGTACATATGTATGTAGTGTGTGTATATATCTATACACACACACACACACACACACACACACAAACACACTGGAGTTAATGGGCTCCTATGAGGCGCAGGTGTGCCAGCAGGTGGAGAGCTGATGGTACAGTTCCCCTGTTTCAGCAAACTCACGTTGATAATGTGTTTCACTATAGCACACAAGTTTTCATTACGAATTAATTTGTTGCACATTTTTCCAATGAATCAATTTTTTTCTTTTCCTCCAGTGTTTTATAACGGTAATTTTGCATATAAAAGGTCCTGAACATTAAAAAGGCCAGACTCCACACCAACAGAAGCTCCTCTCCCCCACAGAAAATCCTGCTCTTCATACACCACGTCAGTAGTCCCACCTTTAATTCTGTGTCTTTGTGACATCAGGCTACATCATCATGTCACACAGTCGCATAATTAATACCTCACCACTGGTTTGGCTCATGAGACTTGATTCAGCACAGCTGCTCTGTCGTTGTTTGCGGCGCCGGCTCAGGCATGTGTGAGCTGACCAATCAGAGCAGATTGGATATTCAGGAGGGGCGGGGATTAAAGAGACAGGGGCTAAAACAGAGCGTGGGAATACAGTGCTGCAACACTGGACAGTATCAGGAAATGTGTGTAATGTGTATAATCAGTGTAATGTGTGTAATGTGATCTTTGAGCGTTAAAGTATTTAAAGAAATTCTACTAGAAACCGAAAATAAAACTATGAGTAAAATAAGCATAATGTCTTTCCTTTAAAATGTGGCAAAAGCCAGTAATGTGGTCAAGATGCATGTTTGTTCACTCAAAAGCTCAAAACCCGAAGAAGAGCAGAACATTTTCACATTTTCACATTTCACATTTTCAACAAGAAAATACTGATTTATATTTGTTAAATTACATGAATGACTCCTTAATAATCAAACTGTTTGCAGCTCATTTTCTGTCATTAGACTCACTGATTAATCAGTTAAAGGTGCACTTAACAAACTAAATAAACTGAGATAATAAACACAATCTCTTACTGTTTCACACTGTTTACACTTGGTGGACCCTTCCACCTTTCTGTCTTCAAACAGTGTTTTGGGGAACTTATTTTCCTCTGAGCAGCTTGTTTATTCAGTTATGGGGAAAAAAATCAATATTTCCGAGTGTGTATTACTACCTCAATACTAATAATAATATAATATATATATTGTACATATAAAAATTCTCCAAACCGTCATAGCGCCCCTTTTAATTGTAGATGTAAACTGAAAGTGACTTGTTGAAAATAAAAAAAAAACTAGCTAATGTCAGAATAGTTTAGCTTTTACCCCACGTTAGCCGGGAGCGTGTCAGAACCAGCTGAGAACAGGAAATATATCAGAGAGGGTGAACATGTCTCAGAGAATGAGCAGCTCACATGTATCTACTGTATTTTTAAAGTCCCAGCACGGCCTCCGACTCACAGATCAACCGATTCGGACTCATATATTGACGTATAAATCAGCCCGCTGTGCCGGTGACTCTTTGATATACACACAGTTTGATTCATGAATGTGCTGCCTCACACTGCTGTATAACATTATATCTGCATGAGAGCCCTGGAGTGCTTGGAACTGCTGCAGCCGCCTGTGCTTAATCAATAAGACTGTGTTGATGAATTTAACATAATTAGAGCTGCAAATATGAAATCCGCGGTGGCATTTCCCTGCTCCTGCTCTTTGGCATCGAATTGATTGCCCAGGAAAACAAGAAAATCGATTTTCTTGGAAAACAAGGCAGTTCTCTGCCTTCTGAGGAGACTGTTAAACACAATCAGATTACCATTTTGTAAATGTGTGTGCACATATCAATAAAATATAGCAGTGTTGTGTAAAACTGCTGGACCGCAGATTCATATGTCTGACAGTACACGGTGTATGATGTGGATTCTCTGCAGGTACAGCTGAGTGCTGCAGTCAGCTCAAGGTGAAGGAATTAGATTAAGTTGCCCACTAGCACCTTCACATGGTCGCTGTAAGGAACTGTTTAACTGCCTGGAACAATAACTGCAGTGACAGAGTGATAATCTCCCCCGCGGTGAAATTCCTTGAAGAAACATTCAGCCGGAGCGGTGACTATGTTAATGGAATTTTGAGAGGGGAAATCCAGCTTTTGTCCTCCGCTCTGGCTGGTTTTGATGAATGAAAAGAGTCGAACGAAAGAGATAAGCCTCTAAGTGATGTCATCAGTCTTTCTCTTCCACATTCAGACATTTTACACATGTATTTGGATTATTTAAGATTTTGGCTACTTGACACAGAGCAACGTCAGTACTCATTTGGACTTGTGTTCCTGTGGCTATGATACGTGTACGTTTCCTCGCAGGGCAGAGCTGGATTCACAAGATCAGACCAATGAGTGTCCCGTGAGGAACCGCTGGCTGCCACAGGCGTGGTTTGGGTTTGTTGCCATGTCCACATCCCCACCAGAGGAAGAAATATCTCGGACCACACGCTCCTATTCACACTGCGACTGAACTCCTTGACATCAGGAGAACTCTGTTGTGAAGTACGCGGGCGACACCGCCATCAGAGAGAGATGAGAGCAGATAACAGAAGGGAAATCAGCAGTGTTGCCAAGTGGTGCGCAAGGACCGATCTACTGCTCAGTGTCAGCAAAAGCAAGGAAAAAAAGGCAAAGAAACACATCTCTGTCTACATCAGGGGAGCTGAGGCGGAGCAGGTGAACAGTTTAGTATCCTTGGAATTACCATCGCTGAGAGAATCCTGGCTTAAAAATAACAGAAAAGGACATAAAGGCTCTACAGCAGGTGATTAAAACTGCCCAGAACATCATTGGTACCATCTATGGAGCATCAGTGACATCGGTGAGGTGAGATGTCTACACAGAGCTACACAGGGATACTCAGAGACACCCACCCCAGCCACGAACAAAAAGAAAAAAGCTGCAGAGGTTAGCATAGCTGATACATAGCTAATTGATTTTTAAACTAATAAAAGATCATAAAATCAAAACAATGAGCTGAAAGATGCCATAATGACTCTGCAGTTCCTTCCAGCTATACAGCCATTTATAGCATGTTTTAGCACATTTTCTTCTTGCCCGCAACTTTACTGTTTTGGTTCAGTCTCACTGCACTCGTAGCCTTGTTTCTGGCAACAACAGGCAGCTGTTTGTTTTGGTAGAAAAGCTCTGACAATCCACAAAATGGCTGACAGAGTTAGCAACTAGCTCGCGATCATAGCGGAGCAGCTACATAGCCAGATATTTTCCCTCAGGAGTTGGTGGAGACCAAAAACAGAGCTAAAAGAAAGTGAATGTTGGGCTTACATTTTTCAGGTGGACACAAACGAGCTCATCAAATTAACTCGAGAGGCCCAAAAAAAAAAAAAAACTGTTATTGTCGCTTTTACCTTCAAGTGCAGTTTGAGTTTATCTTCTCTGAGCTGCTGCATAAGCTATCGCTGATTTTCACGAGAGGATACCCTCCCACAACCTTCTAGTACCTGTATGTCTTTTTTTTTTGCCAAGTTTACCCAGCATGCATTTCATCTGATAGATTGCCTCCTCAGTGAAAGGTCAAAAGAGAGCTGTGCAGAAGCAGGATGGCTGTGGTCTCTGAACTGAAATGTCACCATGGGCATCGTACTGAAGTGACATCAGGCGAGCGTTATTGAGGCTCCACCCACGCTAGATCCCCCCCCCCCCCTCGCCCCGACTGCCTCTTTAAATTATTCTGAAGCTCATGTTTTAACCACACATGAAGCTCCCACATCATTGCGAGGAATCACCTCGACTGTGTCAGCCCTTAGAGGACATGCCAACTTACGCTTCACATGTTTCGGCTCATCAGCTTCAAAGTGTGCGGCGTGAAACATGCATGAGATAGGAAATCCATCACAGTCGGCGTTTAGGTATTCTTTGGAGTTCTGGAAGTTCTGAATTGGAAATGTTCAGATCGTCTGATGAACAGCACAACCTTCAGGAGACTCTCCTTCATAGAAATGATAACGGCCTAATTTCACAGCCGAACAGGAGGAAGAAAAGCTAGAACTGTACACACTCACAGAGCCCTGACGATAGCAGCACTTTGTTTTTGGGGGCTAGATAAACAGAGTTATTGCTCTTTAGCGTTCTTAGATGTTTTCCCTGCGAACGTGTTTTTTTGTCTCGATCCAGTAAAACACAGTTTCTGCAGGCAGGAAGCTTTAGAAGTGCTGACTCAAGTGAGGATTGCCAACATTGACGTTAATGTGTCGAGCTCTAACGCTGCCCTGCAGTTTTGACTTAGCTCTCATTACCATGGAGTTTGTCTGGAGCTGATCCGCGCTAATCCGCTGCTTTGATGTGATGTGCATGTATCTCCACTCGCTTTATCATTAGACTTTGTAGCCTCGCCTCTCTCTCTCTCTCTCTCTCTCTCTCTCTGATTTTATGCAACAAACTGGAGACACTCGGAGACACATCCCTCCGACAAATTGTCTGACAAGTGTGTTTGTGTTTTTGCACTTCTTTCCTTGTGAGGGCCATTTGAGTGTCTGAGATACAAGTCTCAACAAGGATGAATATTCAAAACACTCCAGAGTCTGAAAGTGATGGAATATATGAATATGAAAAAAAGAATTTAAAAAATACGCAGAGGATTTATCTGTTAGAATGAAAAACTCCCAGCGTACGAGTGAGACAGGGCGTGCCTCAAACACCAGTGTGGGGCGGTCATAAAATGCACCGTCACTCTGATCTATTTCATGCCCTGTTGCACAGTAAACTAAGCAAAGCAAAATGGAGGAGAGGGAGTCTGGTTAAACCATCTGAGAGGTGTAGCGCGGAAACACTTAGGTTCATTGCCACAGATGGAAAAACTGTCTGTAAACTTTAATAAATTTTGCCCTGTGGGTGGTTTCAGGCCCACACTTGCAGTTTGAGATGGGACAAGCTTATATACAGTCAGACTGAATGGAATGAGATGATTTAACAAAGCGGAAGTTAAACAGAAAAAATGGGAATCCAAAATTAACAGTGATCTGTCTTCTTGTTCTTGTCCTTTCTTATCTACTGTATCATTTCGCTGCTGCAATGCACCAAGAGTCTCAACAGGGATCACTAAAACTGTTCCTTAACCTCGTCATCTTGTGCTGGTATGTGAAGCAAACATCTTCCAGACCTCGGCCAGTGATGAAACACACGATAATCAACCTCCCATCATCTCATTAGGAAAAATTGACCACATTTCCCCTTTCTAATTTCACCATTTTTACCATGTATCATTTTTTTCTGCACACTCCTCTTTCAGTTCATATCAGTTCTGTCTCTCATGATGTGTGAGCGCACTGCCCCCTGCTGTTCAATGAAATTATTTAACATATCAATCATAAATCTGACTTTACTGTGCATTCTAAAACAACATAAGTGGGACCAACTACAAATCTGGCAGATGTGACGATTAAGGTGATGACAGCATGGCATTCATTTAGTGGTCACTATAATGGTTTACTGCATGTTCACCTATATATGTTCTCAAAAGAGCACACCAAACTGTCATTTTGCCATCCAAACTAATCTTAATCGTCCCAAATTACACTTATTTAACTGGCCAAATGATTATTTTCATTGTAGCAAGTGGTCAAGAGAAAAGTTCCCCTTTTAGCTCATTGTTTTGGTTTAATGACATCCAGCTTTAGAGTTCAGTTTCTTTTAATCAGCCTTGTTTCCAGCAGTTTGCGCCCAAGAGGAGCTCTAATCACCAACTGTTCGCTAACTGCCAAGCAGCAAATGGCTAACAAAGCAGGTTAGCAACTAGCTAACATGCAGAACAAAGCTGAGTATTTATCAGATAGTTAGCTAAATATGTCTCTGGCAAAAAACAAAAGCAAAAAGAAATGGTAACCACAAAACTACTGTTGTTCATTATCTGTTTAGCCTGTATCTTAAGTAAGTATCCTAGCGGTTTGCTAACATGTTAGCTGCATCAACTGCCCTCAACTGGCAAAAGAAATTAAAAAAATGTTTGCACCACTTGATTTATTTGTCATTATTCTACACAGTGTCGCATTACAGTAATTCTAACGACCAGATGAATGTGTTTTTTGTAGTTCTGTTTTGATTTCCACCAACTCCTGAGGGAGGTTCCAGGCTCTTTATGGCTGTTAAAAGCTCCACACTGTTCACCCGCTAAATGTGCCTGTCTGCGTCTGGTGCAGGGTTCATCAGAGCTTTGTTTCCCTATAAAAGAAAAGCTGCCCGCTGATGAGGAAGGAGAGAGCAAAGTAAAATAGTAAAGCTGCAGGCTGTAAAACAATGAAATGTCTCTCTGGGTTCATTACTACACACCTCTTTGACTCCAGGCTACGAAGAGTCCTTTAATAGAGTTGCTAATACAAAAATTATTGATTTAGCTGCTCACCTATTATGATACTTGTTCTGGCTGTTACAATATTGAATGACAGCAATATACTTCTCAAAAGTGGTGGAATGTAGCAAGGTACATTTGTATAGAAGTACAAAGCTGATGTACTTTTCTTGAGTATTTACATTTTATGTTACAACTTATGTTCAACTTACAACTTTTTAGACTTGGATTAGGATGTATCTTGTTCCTAACATCACTACATTTAGATGACATTAACAGAACTACTCATAAGTTTAATATTTACCGTATTAATGAGGGAATAATTCAAACTCAGAAATATGTACTTTTCCCCATAACTGAATACAAGCTGTTCTCAGAGGAAAACAAGGTCCCCTGGAAACTGTTTGAAGCTAGAAAGGTGGCAGGGTCCGCCACATGTAAACAAAGTAAAACAGAATGAAACTGTGTCGTCCTTTAAAGTCAGTTTGTTTATTCAGATACACAATCATGAAAACAAAGAGAATTTGTTTATTTAGTCAATGACAATCGTTCTCTTCTGATGAAAATATCTTTACCAAAACTACGTAGTGCACCTTTACAATTTCAACTATGTATTTATGTATTGATTTCACACTGACGAACTACAAAATTGAAATGCTCTTAACAGCATTTGTAAATGATAAAAACACAATAATATCTTATATATTCTTGGTATAGTAGTTGCCAATAGTTGCCATCTTTCATTTGTTGTAAACCATATTGCCAGATGTTTTCCAGAAATATATTACCTATGCAAAAGCATTTTAACAATAACATTTTTAGTATTTTGCCAATGTATTATCAAATGTACATCAGTTAATATGTTTCTAATATATTCATCAGGCAAAATGGTAATATACTGGCATGTATTTTGAAATATTCAAACTTAGTTTTAACACATTACATCTCATTTTTCAGTATGTGTCGAAATATTCCTGGTTTATGAAGGTTTTACCTCAGGTGGACTGTCATGTACAAATACAAAGGCACCTGTACTTTTTCCTGACATTTAATTTTTATTGTGGTCTCAAAAAGTACAGCACAGACAAATGAAGCACACGGTTACAATATCTAGAAGTACTTCAGGCCTGACTGCAGAATACAGAGTGCCGTATCAGTAGTGTCAATGAAAACATCCTCATGCAGATTGTGTGGTCTTATAGGCAGCTTCAAAGCAGAATATACAGCAGCATGTACCTAACTTCATCTACAGTATCGTGGGGCACACCGGCCCTTATAAGCCTAATACCACAAATGACTGGTTTATTATCATAAAGTAAACTGCATTGTATTTTTTTTTTCTTTTTTCTTTTTTTACATTAGTGCAAAGCTGACCATAGCAAAGCAAAACAAAATGCAAGCAGGAGATGAAACCAGCACTGACATTCACTGAAGTAAACAGCTGCATAATACTGACGGAAAGCATCACTTCAATGGAACAAAGATATCCAGTACTATTAAAACACAATCAACAGTGCAAGCATGGCCGTAAAAACGGAATCTCACATCTTCAGTTTAGTGATGAGAACGTTTGTCAGAGCTGTCGGCGCTCATGAACGTTAAATACAGCGGTCAGGTTTGGGCTTATGTTGATTTCTCTGTCAGTGGAAAATAAAAGTGACTCAGAGCTGAGATAATAATCAACACGGTGCTCCAGAGACAATGATTTTTTTGTGTGTGCGTATTCTATGTTCTTGGATGGAGAGTCATTTACTGCAGTGGCTTACCAGCAGGGGGTCAGAATTGACAAGGAAGTTATTTTTCCAAACTTTACTGTTATTCTACCTTTACTGCTAAAAAATAAAAATGGCTGCAATAAAACAAGAGAAAAGAAATCAACGTGTTGCTTCTGTTAATGCTCTTTATATTCTAAAAACCGGGTGCTGTCTCCCTCGTGCACGATCACACCATTTGAATCCGACATTGAAACAGCAGACCCCCCCCCCCACTGACAACACAAACTACTACTATCACTATTACAACTATATAGAGAGGTGACGAAAGAATGACAGAGCTTTTGATGGCCATAGCAGAAATTAATTCCAGAAATACTGAGTTCCAGATGATAAAATTCTAATAGATTGTGAAAAAAGACTTTGGCTACTGATGCTTCTACACATGCAGCATCTCTTACCACACAGACACTACGTCAGAGGGCAGTTTTGGAGATTATGTCCTCTTAAGGTCGTTATCTTAGAATTTAGATGCTTAGAAGTTTCACTGATTTATTGTTTGATAATGTCTGATGGGTATGTTTTAAAAGTGCACTGTGTACACTTTTTGTTCTTGGTTACTTCACCTTGAACTGCAGGACTTGCAGAGGGGCAATGTGCTCTTTTTTTATTTCACTCCACCAATAACTCAAAATCAAGCCAATGTTGCCGTGTTTATGAATACAAATGTGAACATTTGGCTCTGTAGTATATCAAAAAGTTATGTTGGCTTCAGCAGTGTCTTTTTATAGCCCCCCCCCCCCAAAAAAAAAATAGTGCATGGTGCACTTTAATTGATTTCAGACAATTTAAGGGTTGTTTCAGTATAATTCATTAAGCCATATGGTGATTTTCTATGGATTTATGCTCTGTTTTCATAGATTTTTTGAAATATTTTGATATATTTGTATTTCATATTTGACCTGTGACTCACTGATACTGCAGGTCGTCTTGGTCAGGACGCCCTAACAGTTTTCTGATCAGGGATGCACAATACTGATAATGGCTGATAATGATTTTAAAAGGAAACATCGGCATCAGCGCGAAATGAGTTGCTACAACAGGCCTGTAGGATGACGCCTAAAGTATGCGCATGCAAACACAAACCGCTGACTAAGCGGTTTCCTTATTTTTCCCTGTGAGTGTCACGGTTTGTAAAGCGTTGATGTCTGCATCTGCCAAAACAATCACAACGGGAGGAGGCATCATAACAGAAGAGAACTGATGTCTGCAATCAGGTGGTAATTATACGTACATATTTTTGGCATTGACAATTGGCCAGAATGAGCTGGAACATATCAACCTATCTGCAAAAACCAGAATTGTGTACCCCCACATTTAATCTTAGTGGGGCTCTCTGGGTAAAATAAAGGTAAAGCAAAGAAATTAACTGATAAAATATTCATGTAGTCCACAGTAGGGAGCTGACAGTGAGGTACGGAGCTCTTGCCCTTGAATGATTGTTCGGTTTGACAGCGACAGGCTCTGCTGCTGGTGCGTCGACTGGCCGATCAACGCCTCCATCATCAGCGTTTCACATTTTCACTCCCAGCTCTCTTCTGTAGCGTTATTAAACGCCTCATTCATTCTCTGTGGAGCAGCGCTACATTTTTCTGTCTTATATCTCTGGTTGTTGCTTTTGAAAGAGATGATCATGTATGCTTCTTAAAGCTGCTTCATGTAGCATTTCTAAATAAGACTACACTGAGACAACATTCTCCGCAAACTCCAAACTGCTTCCTGTCAAATCCTCCAGTCCTCGATGTCTTTGGCTTTAAAAGGACAAACACGTTTTCTGCAGCAATTCCTGCCAAATTTGGATGCCGTTAAATGCCGTAATCACACTAATGTCTCAAATGTAATGCGGTGATATTTTACCTCGATCAAAGCGCCACATGTAGCAGCGAACTAATTAATTATCATTCCAGCTCTGAGTGAGAAACAAAAACAAATTACTCAGGCACACGTGGTGCAAATCAATACACTTAAAGGAACGTGCAGTGTAATGAATGTAAATTATTGCTTTGGCTGATACAACAGTGGACACAGTGTCACATTCAATGGATTAAAATAGAATCAAACAATCATGAATGTGAGCGTGTGAGGAACATTCGTAAACAGAATCTCTGCATGGGGTCCAAAACAAAGGCAAGAAAAAAAAAAGTGTTTGCAAACCTGGAAAAAAATGTTCAGAATATATTTTTTAAACTCTTTTTTCTGGACGAGTAAACGAAAAAAATTCATGGTAAGAGACGGAGCTCTGTTAGTATCCAAGCTGCGTTGTACTGAAATATAAGTGAACGTCTTTCAACAGGTTTACAAAACTTACATTGGCGCTCACAAGAAAACAAACTGCTGCTGTGATTTTAAGTTCTCCACATTCGATATTTTGGCAAGGAGAAGTCTTAGGTGTTAACGTCGTGTTGACATAAAAAGTACAGTACAATCTCTGTCAATGATCTACGCTCAGAGATGACCCGGCCCTTTATCGCTTGATAGCTTTTGATTGAATCTGCGCCAGAAACATTACTTTCATTTTAAACGTACATTATATATATATATTTTTAACTCTTCATTTTGAATACAAAATATTGTTCGTTCGTGTCTGAAAGCTCGACCAGCTAATTGCCAAAATATTCTGAACTGACGCGATCTAAAAGGGATTTTTTTTTTGTTTGTTTGTTTTGGCTGAGAAAGTAAGTTTGGTTTGTTATGAGTAAAAGCACGGGGTAGTTAACTGAGGTGTAACGGCTGTGATACAATCATCATGAATCATTAAAGCAACAGATAACGATGAGTCGGTGATGGTGTGGTGCAGCCTCCTCATGCACAGCTACAATCGCTATGGTCATCTCTGATGCTGGTGGTCTAACGCTGCAGTGAGGGCGTAGAGGCAGTGTGTGTGTGTATGTGTACGTATGTGTGTGTGTGTGTGTGTACGTGTGTGTGCAGTGAGCTTTTGGCAGTGACGCGACATGACGTTAGCTGGGACAAGGTGGGCTGAGAGGGGAGAGGAAGAGAGTCTCCCCAGATGCGTCCAGCTGAAAGGGGTTTTCTGATTTTTAGTCAGCCTGCCAGGCATCCGGGGGGGAGACCTCTGAGGGTGAGTGAGGGGGTCAAGGGGAGGCTCAGGGGGGTGTGTGTGTGTGTGTGTTTAAAGGTTGACCAGGTGGAGGTCGGAGGCGGAGAAGTGGGGACACAGAGCCATGTCCGGGTTCTTCAGCTGTCGCAGGATCCTCCGGTGGAACTTTGCGCGGACCCGGTTGAACTCCATGATGTCGCTGGGATCCTCCTCGATCCAGAAGCGGTGGAACTCCTGCATCAGGTAACCTGCCGGGAAGAAAAGGGAGGATCTGACTCCCGCTGGATCACTGTACGATCCCAAATACCAACATGTCTCTGTGTGTGTTTTTTAACTGCAAAATTACAGCACTTATCAGCTAGCCCGTTTGTTCTTATTAGCCATGTACTTCTGGGAATAAAACACACACATAAAGTTGTAAAACAAATGTGAAGAGTCACATTTTTTGACTTGGACATTTGCAGTGGCTCCAGATATAAAGATACAAAGACTGGGCAAGGATGGCATTAAAGAAAGCCGAGGATTATTTGGGGCTTGTTTGAGGCTTATGTAGGATTGTATGTATAATGTACGTATATCATTTTTAGGGATATGCACTGGCAGGAAAGAGGACAATTCCTGCGCCAACACACCGTGCCAAGATAGTGCTTCAGATCACTTTGTGCACAGTCCAAAAGAAATGTGTGTCATTTTCTATGTTGAGGTTTTGTTTTCGATATCATGGTTTGCAGTGTTTCATTGAGTAAGATAAGTAAACATTTAAGTTCTGCTTTTTGTTGGTTTCAGTTGTTGTTGTTGTATTTTATGGGCTAAAATTACCTTATATAGAAGTTTTTACTGAGTATATACAGTTAACTGAGGTTGTGCTAATTCTTTGGAAAATTGGATGATACTGTAGAAATGACAACTTTATAATGCAAAACACAAAGACATCACTTATAGAGACTAACCCACGAAAAATATCCCCTGACTGAAGTTAGCTTCGGCGCTACATGTTGTTTTATACGGTCTTTCAGCTCATTGTTTGGTTCCCTAGAGTTATCAGTTTTAACTGGAGGGAACTAAAACTGGCAAGTATTTGCATCTAACATATACTGTAAAATATAAGCAACACAAATAATCTGATGAGAAAATAAATATAGCTGGACTCACAGAAGGTCTGCTGGAACTGCAGCAGGCTGGGCATCTCTGGGGCCACGTTGTACAGGTGGGTCTTCAGAGCTCCACTCACCAGCAGAGAGAAGGCCAGGTCTGTGATGTTGATGCCCACAATGGCAAAAGAGTACCTGGAAAGAGTCGATGGAAATATAAATGTAAGAAGTTGTTTATTGCTTGTTTGGTGGTTTTTGATATGACCTAGGTAATTCTGGTCTGCCACTGATATGGATTAAACAATCTGTCTGTAAATAAACCAGGAGTAAATAAGTTTTTTTTGTATGCAGTTGAATTAACTTTAGGCAGCTAAGATGTGAAGATATTGTGTTAAAATAACAGTTTTCTGACAACAGTAACAAATTTACCATGCTAAATCAAATCAAAAAAAATTAATGAACGCTCTGTTTAGACTTAGTTTTGGCCTCCACTACAGTCGATTCCACCAGACTCCCTTGAAAAATGCTGCAACTTTGAGAGTTGTTGAGTGAGGAGAAACTTAAAGGAAACACTGCGAAACGGCTACGACAAATTCTAAATGGCTCGTGCCTTCTTGTAAATTCGGCATTAAATGGAAAACACTTGAGTTGTTTCTTTCCCTGTAAAAAGTGTTAGAACATCTATTTCTGGGCCTCACGTGTGTCTTACCTGCCAACATTTAGTAGCTGAACACACTGTTTAAACTGATTTCACCATTTACAGAAAAGGTATAAAGTTATACATTTTATTGATGGTAAACCTGTCCAATTTTACAAATACAGTTAACAGCAACCAATATAGGCCTCTTCTTTGTCACCCGTGGAGAGTGTCCCAGACTCCCTTTAAAAGATGCTCTATTTTGTGAGTTGTTGAGTTAGGAGAACTTCATGAAATGCTGTCTCTGACAAATGTTTAATTATTTGGGCCTTCGAGTAAATTCGGCAAAAGCTATACAATAGTGGTTATTTCTTTCTTTGTGTAAAAAAAAAAAAAAATGTGTGTGTTCAAGTGATGTACATACATGTTTATTTGCATACAGTCTCTTTGGACCTGAGAGGAGAACACTGTTTTTAATACAGACACTTTGCAGTTGTTTACAGCTTGCTGCTCTGCTGGAGTGTCCTAACATTACTGTGCGGGTTTAAGAGGATTCTGGGTGACTTTTTTCGGAGTCGGTCCTTGGTGCTTATCTGAGCTGATGCAGGCTGGAGGCAGAGAGCAGGAGGACACACAGTGGTATAACACTTGCTGCCTATTAACACACACAAACACACAGTCTCTCCTTCTTGCGTTTACACACTCACAAAAAAAGCCTCTCCACTGCTGAAACTACTCAGTATTGAGGCCAAACCTCACGCAGCTGCAGCAGCAGCCCAGTTTAGTCTCTTCCACACACACGTGCCTGCCATCACACAACACATGTGCAGACACTTACCCGATAGCTTTGTCTATGTTCTTCTGCTCCCATTCAGGGTTGTTTATCTCACTGTGAAGGACACACACTCGAGTTATGAACCGTCTACATGGGTAACACCAGTGAGAGCACAAAAATCTTTAAGTCACAATGAAAGAACATTTAATGAGGTTGCTTCTGAAACTGATTAATCTCCCGTGGGAACAGAGCAACAAGGTCAGAATGTAACGCTGGAATACAGTCTGAATAAGTGTAAAAGACTTCAGACTTCAGGCTCGTTAACGCTCAGATGCACATACACATTTGGCACTGAGCGCTCAAGTTCCAGTCAGTATTAACTGCAAGACATCAATCACTACTGATCACCAATTATGTTCACATCTCATCTTCCCCTAAACGACATTAACAGGATTTTGATATTAAAAAAACTGACTGAAATTATAGTTGTTAGGAATTTCAGCGAACAACAGACAAAAGAATGGTTCTGTTCATTGTGACTTAATTTAAAGAGCATAATTTAAAAATAACTCTGTATCCGTTTATAGATTATTTTGCATATAAGGAATGATTTGTTTAAGACACTACTCTGTTTAGCTGAGGGCTTTAATTCACATTATATATGGTATGATGAGTCAAATAAGTGTAGTTTTGATGGTGTCACTGAAGGACAAGGCTGGAGACTGTCTCACAATACTTTGTTATTTCTTGCTAGGTCCATTTGTTCTTACTGAAGATATGAACATTTGAAAACTGGTCACAAAGCAGCGCTGTCTGTTGCCATACCATGTCTTGGGCTGATAAGAGAGCAGGGTGCTTACATACGCTTAAATCGTGCTGCTTTATATGCATTAAACCACAACTGCACATGAAAACACAAAAGAGAAAGCAATGAATGCAGCGAAAAAAGAATGAAAGTGAAATCAAGTACCTTGGCTTTCTGTGTGTGCTCCTACAGTGCATGTGTGAGGCAGAGAAGGAGGCATGGGCAGGAAGGTGGAGGTGGAGGTGGAGGTGAAGGTGGAGGAGAAAAAGAAGAAGAATCTTCATTTGTGAAATGGGGCGGCACACGGAAAGGCCGGTGAGAAACAATACAAGCAGCAGTGAATGACATCAAGCTGTAGGAATGGATATAATCGAGCAGAAATGCAGAGTCATGGGTGACCAAGTGCAGTATAACGTTGAAGGGATACACCACTGTGTCTGTCAGAGAGGTAAGCTTTACATCTATGTAACTTCACATTTTTCTAGTTTGTGATCCTACTGCCCTGGAGTCTGTGATCTTCCGAAGGGCGCGCCGATCAACCAGTGTCACTTTCTACAAAAACAGTTGGTGTATCCCTTTAAATTCCAGCACGCTTTGCTGAAAGTTGAGAAAAGCGGCCGACGTACTTGTGCTTTGGTTGCAGGGAGTCGTGGAGCATCTGGAGAGCGGTGGCCTTGTCGTGTTCTGCGAAATACCTGCAGAGAGATGACAGAAGCTTCAGATTCAGGATGACTTAATTTGATCGCACTTGTCATGTCATGTCATCGTCTGTAACCGCTTAATCCCTTTTGCAAGGGGTCGCGGGAGCCACCCTGGACAAGTCACCAGCTCATCACTTGTTACATTATATTTCATCGTAACAATTCTTTAGAGGCTATTTCATCACTGAAGACTTTTAGAGTGAATAAGGCGACTGAGAGCTTACAGCAGGTTGTGCAGGCCCAGTAGACCCATGCCTCTGAAATCAGTCTTTGGATCGCTGCCTTGGAAGCCGATCTCACACCACTGTTTAGAGATGCGGCCGGTGAGAGGTGTGTCAGGACGCAGCTCCTTCCACAGCTACAATACACACACAGATTCCATTTACGAAAAATGAATTGAGCTGCATGCATAAAATGCTGAAAATAAAAAAGCTTGAAGTGATGCTTGAGCGTTTAAAAGGGTAACTACAACCAGTGGATAAATAGTTGACAACATGTTAGGCAGTGTGGATGAATGGTTACCCGAGATGAGGGTATGTCCAGAAAAAAATGTGAATCACTAGCTTGTGCTGTCAAAGTTAGTAGGTAGCTGGTGCCTATGTGTAAGGCAGACTAACTAGATCATGGACAGATTAAATACAGACAAATGCTCCTGACAACCTTCATCAGCATCTCCTCGTGCTCGGAGTTTTCACAGTCGTATGGCTCCCTGCGCAGCTTCTCCACCTCGGCCACCAGGCTCCTGTAGCCCACGATCTGCAGCAGGCTGGCCTGAAGAGAGATGCCCAGCCTGGGGACACGCAGGGAGAGGCCGGGCTGCTTGTATCAGGGAATTCAGAACCATTAACGCACTGACCCACCAGCACAATCTTTGGTTCCTTGTTTCACTGTCTTGCTCAAGTGCTGATGTTATTAATGAGGAAGACGTCTGTGTTATTCATTCCCATTCACAGCTAATCTGAGGATGTTGACACTCCAGTGACATCCTCTAATTGACCACAACACTCTCACACAAGTGAAAAGTAACATAAATGTGATATGAAATGTGGTTTCTCACTGTGGGTTGGTGTCAGGGTTGATCTTCTTCAAGGCCATGATGTCGTCGATAGTCTTCTCCACTTTGTCGGGATGGACGCTGAGGGCAGACTGCAGCAGCTAGAGATGACAAAGATGGCAGGAACAAACATGAACGGAGAAAACTGAGCGACGTATCTTTATTATGATGGACATTTGTTGAGTATATTCATAGATTTCGAGACCCGTACCTCATTCTTTGAGTACCGCAGAGATGACTCTGGAAGAAAATGGTTGCAAAGCGTAAGACGACTGTATTCAGTAGCATCAAAAGGTGCTATTTAGCTTCAGAAATATATGCTGAAATATGGCTCAAGGCAGAAGATAGTGTAAAGTGGTGCGCTGCCACACCAGAAAAAAGACAAATAGATCACTGACGCACTATAAGATGGGCATCTTTTGTTATTAACAAGATGGTTTTCATGTTATGCCAAAACAAAATGAAACTTTTCTTGTTTTATATATTGTTAGAAAAAGTTTGCCATGTTGTATTTACTAAAACATCTTGATATGACGTGAAAATATCTGACATTTTTGATGGTTATGATGTGATAGTGATCCACTTTTCTTAATCTCGTGTGGTCGCAACAAGATTCTGTAACATGCAAACGTGCCAATTATTTCCAAAAACGCGTTGAAGAAATTTACTATCACAAGAAATAGGAATGCAGGTGGACATAAAACAGATGGATGGATGAAAAGCGAATGTTTTTTTCATTTCAGAAGTTCCTCTTAAAGCCAGGATAATAAACATGAGTTACATCCGATAAAATCCAATGCAAAAAGGTACTGCACATGAAGATGATATTCATCAAACGTAAAGCTGCTTTAAAATGATTGTTGAGTCTTGCATAAAATCCTTTAATGATCACAGCAAATGAACGTGTCAGACAGCAGGCAGGCAGGCAGTGTGTGGGCCTACCTATCTTAAGGGTCCTGCGGGCGCCATGCTTGTTGTTGTAGCAGATGCGCTGCAGCTCGCAGCGGCCTGTAAACTTCCTGGCGACAAACTTGAGGCCCCGCCACAGACATTTACAGTAGAGGAACACGAAGAACTGGGTCACCACTCTGGAGAGGAGAATACAGGAGGGATTAGATCGGAAAAAAAAGACAGATGTCCTGTATTGTATGTATGGATTTCCATTTTTTAACAGCAAAGAGTGATGTTCTTTTCTCAGATCCAGATCCATTTCCTTTCTTATTTATCATCATGTCATTGCTCCAATTTATCCTAAATACCCCGGCCTAAAACCACATCTACACTGAGCTGTTAAAATGATAAACACAAATATTTTCTCTCCATTTTGGTCCTCCATCAGGACTACAACAGCTAATAACTGTGTGCATAAAACGAAGAACAGCGAGGACGATATGACATACAGAAAGTCGTAAAAACTGCGCAGCGCTTCTTGTGGAGCATGTTAGACTCGCGTCCGATCAAAGCGTGCTATTTTTACAGGTGACACTGCGAATGAAAATGGAGATGTGCGTCTTGGGAAATGTATAGTGACCCATTAAGAAACCAAACGATTGCCAGCCTTCGCCAGCTTCGCTCTGCACGCGCTCAATGTTATTTTAATGTAACACCTTCAGTCCTGTCACTTCACGGCCTTTGATGACTAAATATCAAGGACAGAACACAGTTTGTACAACGTGCCGGTGGAAACTGTTTGTGTGGTTGGTTTCTCATGCATTATCGGGGCTAACGTTGGCAGTGAGGCTGACAACCTGCACTCTAGATAACCTACAAATCCCCCTCTGTGAGCCACACAGGCAGGGCATCATTTCCCTCTTTGTTTGCTTTTGTGGCATCGAGTTTACAAGCTTTAAAATGCAGAAATAAATCCTTAAGATGCTGAGCGATCACAGCATAATGTCATCGCCCATGTCAACAGAAAAAAAAAAAAAGGAAGACAGAAGGTGTGAGAACAGCCCTGAAAGATGGATTCCTCCTCTATAGGCCTGTGGATGAGACTGGCATGTTAAACAGCTCATATAGACACTCTGTCCTTCAAGGAGGTGAGCGTGAAGACAAGGCGATGGGAGCAGGAGCATGTTTAAAGGGGCACTCCACCAATTCAGCGCAAACAGTAAAGATCAGTTTTAACACAGGGCAGAAAGCGGAATAATTTACTGCGCAGGATTGTGCTTTCTGCATACTTGTACAGTCGTGGTTACAGGCTGAGACCGACCAACATATCGTTTGGCAAGGAAACACATTTAGGGATAAAAAAAATTGACAGATATATCGTTATCATAATCTTTACCCCCGAAACTTAGTTTCGGCATCGGCCCAAGATGTTGCAGACTCTCTCTCCATCCCCCTACAGAAGTATTTCGAGTGTAAATCCTAAAGAAAATGTAGTTCAAATCATCAGCCCCCTCAAATGGTAGCCAGTCAGTGCGCTAGCTAACACTGCTAACTCTAGCTGTTGACTGGCTAAAATAAGGCCAGTACAGTCAAGCCCCCGAAGAGGAGCGTCATACTTTGAAGCAAACTTTCTTAATGGCCAAACCGTGTATTTACATCGTGATGCACTGAGGCCCAAAAACACTTTTTTTTCATAAGCTTATATTGTGAAAGATGCGTCTGTGATACCGTAGGTCCATTTTTTGGAGTGTCACCCCCAAAATGAGTCGTTTGACTGAACCACTGGGAAAGTCTAAAGGAGCCGTGCAAATTATTTTATCCCCGCTTAAGTTAGCCGGGCGCTAAGAAGGAAGTTAGCCGGCTCGATCGGCAGAAGTCTCCAGTGAGCTCGCTCTATGGGCCGCACAACACAGATGAACAGGTCAGAGATCAGATCCGGCCAGAGATCAGATCAGGTCAGAGATCAGATCAGGTCAGAGATCAGATCAGGTCAGAGATCAGATCAGGTCAGAGATCAGATCAGGCAGATTTGGCTTCAAAATCACAGGAATTAATGGGCCTCCAACACTGTGTCCAGATGTAACACAATGTCACTGAGAACCGTTTGCTGGGTACAGACTTAATAAACCAGCCGTGTTTATGTTTAATTATTTCCAGAGAAAAGAGAACTAACAAGACTGTTGATGCTGATGAAACCCAGACACCACATGATACCACAGGTGATGTGCTACCGGCTGACAAAACCTTGTTGGAAGCTGGAACCAAATGTCAGAATTTGTACACAGAGGTACGCAAAACATTTTTAAAATTAGTGATTCACGTAATTCATAATCATGTTTTTAAGGAAAATATACTATAACTATGCGTAAATCCATTATCTCTAATCCATAAAAATGTTATCATTAACTACCCAGTCGTTCCTGACTCATTCCTTACTCACTACTCAGTTGCTACTCATATTTGTTGTGTGCCTTGGTGTAAAAGTACTGAAACACACACACAACGCAACAGGACTATTAATAGAGGCACTGAGGGAGACCACCTGGTTTACATGTGCTCCATTATTAAGGGGCCTCTGTTTTTTTTTCTGAGCGACCCCACTCAAACCACTTCACACCACAAGAGCCACTTACTGGCCACACAATACTGTAATCGATGGCGACGAGAGCTTCAGTGGGAGAACTGGGAATACGTCTGAACATGTCGTCAAAAAAAAACACGAGGAGAGAATGAATTCCATCACGTTCAGACGCAATATGTCGACATGCAATAACAGAGCCTCTGTCCGTCGTTACCTGAGAAAATGCTTCATCTTGTCCGCTGTCCCCCGCACCTCCTCGGGTGTCTTCAGTGGAGTGATCACCTGCGGACAGATGAGATGAGCGTGTGAGTGCGTGAGCGTGTCTGGATGAGGCCGACAGAGATGCGGGGAGAGCTCAGGGCCCCGCAGCTCCGGAGCTGTCCGCGGTGCTGACACGCAGGCGACACGCAGCTTCGACCTGCGGCTTCTGCCTCTCGGTTGTATATCGGTTTCGTGCAGCCCGGACACACACTGAAAGCTCCTCTCGGCCCGTGTGAACGTTCATTTCGCCCTCCAGACGGCAATAATCCAGTAAAACCAGATTATTGATGGTGGACCGTCTCCGGTCTGATTAACGCCGCATAATCCCGCAGCAACGGGACGACGCGTGTGACGTGCGGGCGGGCGAAACAAGCGACAAAATGATCGATGCAATGATGGACAATCTTTTTTTTTTTTTTTCCTCTCACCGATTTCAGACAACAGCAGGTGGTACGGAGATGGGATGTGGCGTCTTGTTGTCCTCTTCACTCGGCTGCTCCGGGCGTCTGCAGCTCCTCCATGATGACAGTCCGACTGACTGAGGCTGAGCAGCTCCGGTCTAAAAGCGACAGCGCAGCAATGCAGCGCAGAATACCAAACCTCCAGCAGCACAGCGACCTGGGATCAACTCATGGATCATTTCGTCTCACACTCTCCGCAGATAAACATCACCAGAGTCGGCATGTGTTTAGATTTCCCCCCAAGGACCACATTTAACATAGTCTCTGAAGATAAATGCATGAATTTCTCTTGCTGTTGACACTTGAAATGACAAATCAACCGCGATATCTTGCTCAACACCATTTAATTAAAAGAAACACCTGCGAGAGTGTTGTAAGCAGTTTTCACGGGCAATAAAAGATGTTCCTGAACCTCCAAAATTTATATTATGGTCCTTCCTGTGTTGGTTTTATTTACCTGCATTACCATTTTTGTCCACTTGGGGGCAGTGCAACAGGCTGTAAACATAACATGGACATGACAAAAGTCAATGTGGTGAATCTACACCAGGCCCAATGGACCAGCGCCAGAAATGACATCATCACCTGATGCACTGGGGCCCAAAAACTGTTTTTCCCACTCAGTCCAGTAACATTTGGAAAGTCTAGAAAAGTCGCACGGTTAAATGATTTCTTTTTTTTAAAACAGGAAGTTAACCAGTTTAGTTTATCCACCGTTTATCCACCTGCAAGGGCTGCATCCAGGTTTTAATCTGATACCCTCGTCTGGACCTCTAGCTGCACTGCTAAGTTAAAAGGTAAGTTAATTGCAGCTACAGTTAGCAGTAGTTCACGGTTACTTTGGTGATATGCTGCCCCCTGTGTTTGGAGTGATATTTGACAGGTGGCCAACTCTTACATACAGCACCTTTAAATATCATACGAGCATTGTTGTTTTAAAGTAACTCAAAACCACCTAAATATTCAAATCAACTATGAAAAGATTAGTAAAGACTGAGCTACATTGTTTGATCGCACTGACTGATGGGTAATTAAGAGTTTCTTCAATTAAAAATGTATTAGCAGAAAATCAGGGATGGGCACAAAAGAAAGTATCCTACAATGACAAATTACTTGTATGATCAAATGTATTTAATGAATCTACAAGTCATTTGTCAAAAAATACAAAAAGACATACAAACTGATATTATTACGTTTCATCCATTAGTAGCCTCGATAGATAATTCAATACAGGTAATCCATTATTTGAAAAAAAAAAGAGAGTCTGTCTGTTCAAGGGTACATGTACAGCTACACATCGTCTTGATGACTCACAAAGGGTTTTTGCTGTTATTTTTGATAACTCTAATGTGCTCTAACGCGTTTTCAGTAGATAACACAGTAATGTAACAAGTTTGCATCAAGCAAGGATTAATTCAGACTCAAACAACTTTATTGACATCCAATATTTTACATGTCACAAGCACAGATCAACATACAAACACAGGTCTGTGAAGGACAGCGAGATAAAGAGCTTTGGTAAAAGAAATAGCAATACAATAATAACTAATCAGACATTTGATTAGGCACTAATAAATAGCTGGCACTATCTTTGAGATCTTCTGCTGATGTGACATTTTCATTTCCAACTTGTTCCCATGATGGTTGTAAATCTGATCCTTTTCATGTTAGTTAAGTATTTGCTAATCTAGTGTTTTCTCGAACTATGAGAATTTGGAAGGTAAGCTGCATCAACTCATTTCAGTTGACTGGCCTGCTGATAGGAAGTAAGACAGAAACTAGCTGGAAATTAAAATCGCACGATCAACAGAGCTGGAATTGAAAAAGCTAACTCTGCTCTAAGCTAACAGCCTGAAGTGGACCGGATGGTCTCTCTGTGCTTATGTGGAAATGTATACATTAAGTCAGCTCTGAACCTCTTCCTCTAGCCAACTTTTGACGCACACATAGAGCTGATTATTGGCTCCGGGGGCCCCAAACATCACCACAGTCCCACACTCACCTAAGGAGAAGCATCCTGCCCTGTCGCAGTTAAATCATAGCTACACAGACACTACGGGAGTAACTTTCAATACATTGTAAGGGAATTATTGCGGTCATTTGGGGGGTGATTTTAAAAGGGTTAGGGGTTTTTGACTAATTCTTAATGCTCCAAAACTATTTTTCATCATCATCGGCATGGCAAAAAATTGTGGAAAAAGTGGAAAACTGTTAGAAATGCACAAATTGTGCAGTTGGGAGACTGCAGGAGAATCTACATTTTATCACCTCTGAGTTTCCTTATTTCAGCTGTCTTCCACTTTTAAGCTCAGAATAGGTTGACAGGTGTCTGTCATCGATGCCGGGATGGCAAATGGACCGCTCTTGAAATCAATATCTTCGCCTGCCTTTTTTCTTATAAACATGTCGCCTTCGCCGTAGTACATCTGCACATAAAGATCATAATTACATGCTCTGCTCTGTTCAAAGACTCCCACTGCGTACCAGTTGGAGTATAGGTTGTAATCAAAGGGCACAGAGAACATGACAGCCATACTTCCAGCAGTCTGTCCTGTAGATTTGCTGTAGAGATCATAGGTGAAGACACCGACAGCTCCACAAGCAGTGCCGCCAGTCTTGGAGAACAGAGCCTTCCCAGATGAAGATGGCTCAATCTGAAGTGGCAAAGATGAGGCACAGAACCCACTGAAGATGTAAACACTAGAAAAAGTAGAAAAGTATTAATACATTTTGTGTGTGGAAAATGTATTTCAGTGAAAGAAAGGGGGGAAAATGCAGTTACCTGACATCACGGAGGGTGTAGTGAGAGCTTTTATTTGTGATCTCAATGGTGCACTGACGGTGCCCTGGAGGCATTGAGCTTCCTGTACCCATAGCACTGGAAAGTTTGTCCTCAATCGAATCAAGGGTCTAAGGGCAGAGGATGTCGTTCACTGTACAGATTGTAAAGCCCATTGAGGCAATGTGCTTGAGATTTTGGGGTATATAAATAAAACTTATTTGATTTTATTTCACTGACCATTTTAGTTTCTGTGATCACATCTTTTGTGGAACAAGACGACCTGTGTGGACAGACAAGCACAAAACAAACGCCTCAGCAGTGTTGAGTGAGATAATATGAACAAATATTAGTAAGTCACATTGAATCGAGAAAGATGTTCATCATGTCTGTATGTTCAGTCATGACTCAGTGAATGTGAGAAAATGCTGATACAGCAATTCTTAAGTACCTTAAAGGAAAAGTTCTGCGAGAATCAGTCTGAAACAGTCAGCGATCCACATGTTGAGACAAACCCTTGCCTCAGCTGATGAATAATGTGTGTGTGAAACTTAATTTCCCATCACACAGAGACAAAAACTTACCTTTGATTAGGGCGACAACAAAAAGAAACAGTCGCACCCATCTTCAGTGAAGAAAAGTCCAGTTTTTCAGCTGCTGGGAGGAAAATGTTGGATTTCTCTCTGAGCGCTGTGTATTTATGTCCTGATGACCTCCGACTGTTTCCTTAATGGGTTTCATACTGAGTCAGCGCGGTCAGCTGGCAAAACCAAAGTGTCGGTCGTTATTTCCCCTTTAACATAAACATGAGCACAAACACCCTGAAAATAATAATTGGAAAAATACCATTTGCCACAAAACCAGCTCAACTGTTGAAATGCTTTTTAAAAAATATGCAAATGTTTTTTTTGTTTGGTTTTTTTTTTTCCATTTTTGCACCAAAACCAAACAAAGCAAAGACTATAACAAACAGCAACTGGGATCAATTCATGGATCATTTGTTTCACACTGTCTTCGAAACAAATAAACATTGTTAGAGTCAGTATGTGTTTAGATTTCACCAAAGCACCACATTTAACATGATTTCTGTTGATACGTGCGTGCATTTCTCACGTTACTGACACTTCCTGCGTTGGTTTTATTTACCTGCATTAACATTTTTGGCAACGTGGGGACAGTGCAACAAGCTGTGAACACTACATGGACATGTTACTTACTCAAGGACCAGCGCCGGGCTTGGACAGACCGTGTAATGACATCATCACATGACGCACTGGGACCCAACAATATTTTCCCCATGAGCTCACACTGTGAAAGAAGCTGTGGATACATTTTATTGAGCATTGCAACCCCGCAAAAGGACTACTTTCACTGTCAGAAATTGAGTCTTTTCTCAGTAGACAGACGTGACGTTACCCAGCTCTGGTTGGATTTTGTTGGGCCAGTTGTTGAATAGCAACAGACGGGAGCTCCATGATAAAAACGAAATCATCATTTTGTGTGATTTGATTTATCACTCAAGTAACTTCTTGTTTTTGTTTTTTGTTATCTGTTCTGTCAACTCTTAATGTAGCCTGCCCCTCTTTTGCATCAAACAAGGATTATTTCAGATTCAGACAGCTTTATTGACGTCCAGTATGTTACATGTCACAAGCACAGATCAACAAACACAGGTCTGTGAAGGACAGCAAGATAAAGAGAAAAGAAATAAGTAACAATAATGACAATAAAATAATAACTGAATCCACAGTTGAGACATCTAAAATCATGCGAAAGGCACAGTCATTAAAAATGTCGTTTAAAGTGACAAGTATCGTAATTTAGCAACCTGATAGCAGAAGCAATGAAAGATTTGGAGCATCTATTAGTTCTGCTTGAACCACGACAGCGGTGGCAGTTCTTGTCTAGAAACGCTACAAATGCCTGCTAAGGTCATTTAGCAGACACTTTTGCCCAAAGCATCTTACATTTGTCACAAGAAAAAAACACAACATATCACGACAATAGAGTAAAAAATAAAAAAATAAAAACAATTTTCAAGCCCTTATCTGATCATCATAGCTGCTATTTATCGAGGATACTTTAAGTTTATAAGTGCTACAATCTAAGTGCTTGGTATAAGAACATGCAGGTGAATTTTTGTGTGTGTGTCACACTCACACAAACAGTCAGTACACTCAGGTATGATTGTAAATCTGAACTTTTTAGTAGTAGTAGTAGTAGTAATGTATTTGCTAATGTATTGTTGTCTCAAAGTATAAAAAGTTGGAAGGTAAGTGCATCAGCTCACTTCAGTTCACTGGCCTGCTGAGAGGAAGTAAGACAGAAACTAGCTGGATATTAAAATCTCATGATCAACAGAGTTGGAATTTTCCTGGTAATATACTGAAATTCACTGGCCTGCTGAGAGGAAGTAAGACAGAAACTAGCTGGATATTAAAATCTCATGATCAACAGAGTTGGAATTGAAAGAGCTATGTATAAATACTTAATGGAAAATGGAGGAAATATATTTAAAGTATTGTTGGAGCAACTTTCAATACATTTTGCAGTAATTATTGTGATAACTGGGGGGGGGGGAGCAGTTCACAAAATCCACAGCTCGGTTCATATCGCGGTTTTGTGGTCACGGTTTTCGGTTCGGTTCGGTATACGGTGATCTTTAGGAAAATCAATTATGTCAGGTTAAAACTGAAAGAATGAGGCAGTCTAACATTTAATACATCATTGTGACAGTCTTAGGTTAAAAGTAGGTAAGATTCTGGCACTGCAAGAGAGGAGACATTGCTAGTTCCAACATGCTTTACATTTATTTGGCAAAGAAAGTTGTCTTTAACAAATGCTAAGAACAAGTAGTTATTGTTGCTGACGGATATGCGGGAGGGGATTTTATATTGTGGCTCGAGTGTTTTAATCATACAACGAAATCCTGCACCCTCCACCACCGTAAAAGGCTGCATGTCTTTGGCTATGAAATACCCCACTCTTTTTCTTTACGCATTTTGCCTGGACTGACTCGTCTGTTTAATAACTGCGGGGAGCAAAAGTTGTCCTGCCGACTCTCTCCTTCTCCTCCTTGTGCTGCCAGTTGTCTCACTGGGATGATGTCGTCGCAGGTGAGCTGACATGTGTTGCACAGTACCTGCACGCTTGTCAGCAGTTTTCTTAGTAAACCCGCCCTGTTAGTAAATGAGAAAAAGAAGTTGTGCTTGCCTATGAACCAAACACGACACACGCAAACCGTACCGAGACAGACTGCAGCAGAATCTGCATTTTGTCACCTCTCAGTTCTCTTACTTCAGTTGTCTCTCACTTGTAAGGTCAGAATAGGTTGATAGGATGATGACATTGATGCCGTGATGGCAACTCGACCATCCTTGTGATCTAGTCTTTTGCCTCCTATTTCTCTGGTAAACATGTTGCCTGTGTCGTTGTACATCTGGTAATAAAGATCATAATCACATGCTCTGCACTTATCAAAGACTCCCACTGCGTACCAGATGGAGTACAGGTTGAAATCAAAGGGCACAGAGAACATGACAGCTATTCTTCCAGCGCTCTGTCCTTTAGATTTGTTGTAGAGATCGTAAGTGAAGACACCAACAGCTCCTCGAGCAGTGCCGGCAGTCTTGGAGAACAGAGCCTTCCCAGATGAAGATCGCTTAATCTTAAGTGGCAAAGGTAAAGCACAGGACCCACTGACGAGGTGAACACTGGAAAAAGTATGAATGTATTACTTAATACTTTGTGTTGAACATATATTTCAGTGAAAGAAAGGGGAAAAAAATGCACTTACCCGACATAACGGAGGGTGTAGCGAGAGCTTTTGTTTTTAATCTCAATGGAGCACTGACGGTGCGTTAGAGACTGTGCACACGGGTCCTCTGTGGGTTTCTCTTTTGTGCAACAAGTGAAACTGCGTAGACAGACATGCACAAGACAAACCTTTCAGTGGCGCTGAGTGAGAAAATGTGAAAATATAGTAAGTCACATTTGATCTAGAAAGATGCGCATCACGTCTGTGTGTTCAAGTCATGAAAAGTCATGCAAAAGCCTCTGACTGGAGGAATGTGAGGAGGGTGGTGAGGACAGCGGAGAAGGTCACTGGGACTTTTCCCCCCTCTGGAAATAAGCTGGAAATCTTATCAGAGACTCTTCCCACCACCATGACCACTGTTTCCCATGGTGGCCTCTGGAAAGAGGTTCTGCAGCATTCAGTGTAGGTCCACAAGGCTCTGGAGCAGCTTTTTTCCCCCCCATGTCACCAGACTGCAGAACTTAAGTGACTTTTATTCTGAAAACTTTGTTTCCTCAAATATTTGCACTACCTAATTCAACAATTTGCACTTTTAGTAAGTTTCTGTTTTTGTCATTCATTATTCTTACTGTGGTATTCTTTTCAATATTCTTTCATATTTTAATCCTAAACCGAGCCCCCGAAAACGAAATTTCGCTCTGTGTTCACTTGTTGCTCAGTGAATTCTGTCAAAGTCTATGACTCTCCGAGAACGTGAGCAAATGCTGATGCAACTATTCTGAAGTACCTTGAAAGAACAGTTCTGAAAGAAAGAGTGTGAAACAGTCAGCTATGTCATATCTGTTCTATTCTAGCTGATGAACAGATGAGGCGTGTTCAATAAACTTGTACTTTATTGCACGTTGTTTGCTGCGGCATGTTCAGACATCATTCAAACACTGACTGACTCTATACGTCCAGTGCGCATGCCTAACTAAGCATTATGGGAACTATAGTTCTTAATGTTATTAACTCATAACATCACATCTTTCCCCCTAGAAAGAAAACATTCTTCCCACGCTACACAATAAACTTTTATCCATAACTGTTAAACATTTTCTGTTTTTTTCCACCTCTATGTTTCTTTCTTTACAACCCAATAAACAATTGGCTCATAAACAACATTGCACAATCTCTTCAATGCATCAGGACAATAATACCTGTAACTATGCTATCAAATATCACATTTCACATTTTCTTTACAGCATATCATTGTTTCTTTTTTTTTCACATTCTTCTTTCTCTCTTTTTTTTTTACATTCTTTTCTTTTTTTCTTTTTTCTTTTTTTTTCTTTTTTCAATAACTCATTGTAAACATAAACAGTCCCTGTTGGTTTTTCCTTAGGAACTCTGGGTAAGCATAACTAAACAGTCCATGTTCCATTCAGCAACTCTCAATCAATCTCTGCGGTGGCTTTATATGCCTCTGAGGTCTCAAATGTCTCTCAGCAGTAGGTGACTTGGACACTGCTGTCTGACCATTGGTAGAGTGTTCTGGTTCACTGTTGGGCAGTTCAGGAGGTTCAGGTGTGTCCTGTTGAGGCTCGGCCTCCTGAGCTGTTGTGTCTTCATCAGTAGGTTGCAGTTGAAGATCTGTGCGATTCCTTCTCAAAGACAGTCCACATTCTGTCTGGATTCTGTAGGAACGTGGAGAAAGTTCTTCCTCTACATGTCCCTGCTGTCTCCATGTACCTGTGTTAATGTCTCTGAGACGCACTCTGTCTCCATGCTTCAAGGTAGGTAGACGTTTCGCTGTCCTGTCATGTAGCTGTTTTTGTTTCACTTTGTGTCTCTCCTTGGAACGAATGCGACGACCCATCAGCATTTGTGCTGGCGATAGGCCGTTCTCAAGAGGTGCGCTCCTGTAGATGAGTAGGCTTTTCTGAAAATCATCTCTGTCCTCAGACTTCTTCATCAGACCTTTTACTATCTTTACAGAGCTCTCTGCCAAACCGTTGGATCTTGGGTAAGTAGGACTCGAAGTTGTATGTAGGAATCCCCATTCTTTGGCAAAAGAAGCAAACTCACAGCTAGAAAACTGTGGGCCATTGTCTGTAAACAGTTCACAAGGAATGCCGTGTCTCGCGAACACTGTCTTTAGGTAGCTGATGACTGTTCTGCTTGATGTAGATTGCAGCTGTCCCACTTCTGGATAGTTGGAAAAGTAGTCTGTGACCACAATGAAACTCTTTCCATTACAATCAAACAAGTCAGCTCCTACTTTGTAGTAAGGTCTGTAAGGCACAGGATGAGGCATTAGCGGCTCTGCTTGTTGTTTTGGTCTGTATATTTGGCAAAGCTCACAAGACGCAAAAGACTTCACCGAGGTGGCCTTCATGAATCTTTTGGAGCATTACTTTTTCGTAGTGAGGATGGTATGACGAACTTGCTTCCTTTGAATATGATGTCGTCCACTACTGTAAGCTCAGCTCTGTGATTCCAATAGTCCTGTATTCTCTTTGGGCAGTTACTTTTGCTCTTAGGCCATCCTTTCTGTATTGTCACTTTCAGTTCTTTCAATGTTTCGTCTTTGTTTGTTTCTTGACGGATTTGCTCGGTTCTGTCTGCAGAAACCGGGAGCGACGACACAACCATATCCACGTAAGCCTGTATGTCAGCACACTTTTCACTGTCGGCACTC
The DNA here is from genome assembly GCF_904848185.1 of Acanthopagrus latus. Taxonomy (NCBI): domain Eukaryota; kingdom Metazoa; phylum Chordata; class Actinopteri; order Spariformes; family Sparidae; genus Acanthopagrus; species Acanthopagrus latus. Next base: position 20,796,022 of record NC_051051.1, on the reverse strand, counting down.
TCTTTCTTGTCCACAGCTCGGGAAAGAGCGTCGGCGGTGAACATGTACTTCCCTGGTGTGTATATCATCTGTGCGTCTTATTTCTGTAATCTTATCAACATACGTTGTATTCTTACGGGGCAATCATTCAATGGCTTGGACATGATCAATACGAGTGGTTTATGGTCCGTTTCCACTTCAAATGCTTGACCATAGACATATTGATGAAATCGTTCACATGCTTATGTACTTGCAAGAAGCTCTTTTTCTATTTGAGCGTACCGGGACTCGGCGCTCCTCATGTTGTTGAAGTAGCACCGCGCCCAGGCCGTGCTGCGAAGCGTCTGCTGAGATCCTGGTGCTCTTCTCGGGATCGTAGAACTTCAGCGCAGGCTCTTGTGTTAGAGTCTCTTTTAATTGCTTAAAGCACTGTTCCTGCTCATATGACCAGCACCATTCGTTTTTCTGATCAAGTAGGCTTCTGAGTGGTGCAGAACGTGTGGAAAGATCTGGCATGAATTTGGCAAGGTACGTTACCATACCGAGGAACCTTCTGACGTCGTCTCTGTTTTGGCGTCGTTCCATGTTGTAGATCGCTGGTACCTTTCTTGGATCCGGTTTCACCCCCTCTTCACTGACCACGTCGCCGACAAAGGTAAGTGTTTTCACTCCAAACTCGCATTTTTCCTTATTCAGTTTCAGGTTCACCTCTCTTGTCTTGTCTAGTACTTGTCTCAGTCTCATGTCATGTTCTTCTCGAGTAGAACCCCATACGATTATATCATCCATCATAGTATCAACTCCTGGTATGTGTTCAAATATCATGTGTATGGTTTTGTGGTATACCTCAGGTGCTGGCAAGATGCCATACGGGAGACGAAGAAAGCGATACCTGCCCTCAGGCGAGTTGAAGGTGCAAAGCTTTGAACTCTCCTCTTCTAGCTTTAGCTGCCAGAAACCTGACGAGGCATCTAATTTGCTGAACCATTTCGCACTAGCAAACTGCGCCATGATTTCTTCTCTGGTTGGTAGCTTAAAGTGTTCTCTCTTTATTGCCTTATTTAGGTCCCTTGGATCAAGGCATATTCTCAAAGCACCTGTCTTCTTTTGAACTATCACCAGCGAACTGACCCATTCTGTAGGCTCGTCAATCTTTTTGATGACTTCCTTTTTTTCCATAGGTGCCAGCTCCTCTTTTAGCTTTTCCCTTAAGCTTGAATGGCACTTTCCTGCATGGATGCACAACTGGGGACACGCTTTTATCCACATGTATCTTGTGTAGTCCAGGTAGACATCCGAGTCCTTCAAAACAGTCTCTGTACTCCTCCATGAGCGAGTCATGATCGTTTGAAGTTGATGGCGATGTCACTACCAACACTTTCTTGACCAGATTGAGACTTTCGCATGCACTGAGTCCGAGGATTGGCTGTACGCTCTTGTCCACGATCAGTAGCTGTGTCTTGATCTGACGTCCTTTATTCTTAAAGGTTGCTATGCAGCTTCCTTTCACAGGAATAGGCTCACCTGTGTATCCCGTCACTTTGATCTTTACAGGATAGATCTTGCTCTTAACGGTCAATGTTCTGTAGTCCTGAATAGATAGTAGATTTACTTGAGCCCCTGTATCGAGCTTGAATGGTATTATAGTCTCATTTACCTCAATCGGCACAATCCATTCAGCTTTATCTGTGCTACAAGTCTGTACACTGTCCACTACAAAATCTTCCTCCTCTACGGAATCATCATCCTCTTCTTCCACTGCATGGACTTTCTTTTTTGTTTGCGTCGCTTTGCAGCATTTGGAGAAGTGATTGTTTTTTCCACAGTTATTACACGACTTGCCATACGCTGGACATGACATGACACGCTGGTTTGTGACTGTTGCCACATTTACCGCACTTGAACTCTGCTTTGTCATTTGCATCTTTTTGTTTGTTAAATGGCTTTCTTTTCTGTTCCTTTTTCACAACATGCACTGCTGTTTCACCTCTACGCAGCTCCTTGGCCTGCGCACGTGTTGTCTCTGCTGCTCTACACATGGTGACACATTTGTCTAATGTCAGTCCTGACTCACGGAGCAGTCTTTCTCTGAGTGCATTATCGCCAGTTCCACAGACTATCCTGTCTCTGACTAGGGCTGGGTATCAATCAAATTTTTTCGATACCAATACCGATACCGATACCTTAATTTCGATACCGATTCCTGAACGGTACCTTTTTCGGTTCCTATTTTATTTTTATTCTAGAAAGAAAAAACATTACAAATTCTATTCCACATACTGGAGTTTATTTTCCAAGATCATTCCAACTGAAAATTTAACAAGAACAAAAGTGCACACCATCACACACATGCACGCACGCACGCACGCACGCACGCACACACACACAGTTTTTCTTCAGAAAAATCAATATATCAGCCTTCTCAGGGGACAGACAAGCTCTTTCCTGGCTGATGGTGTCCCCAGCGGTCGAAAATGTGCGCTCAGCAGGAGTGGACAATGCCTGCACACACAGGTACTTGGCTGCCAAGTCAGACAACAGTGGCAGAGTGTCCCTCACAGTCCACCACCAGGTTGCTGGGTTAACAGAATGGATTTACACAAGCTGCCTGCCTTTTCCTCCTCACATCAGGGACCTGGCCAGAAGCTGCAAAGGTTTTGCACTTTTAGTTTTGAGGCTAGCTAGACAGGGGTGAACAGCTTTCATACCCAATGATGGTGCACATTTTAAATGCAAGCAATTTAATCACTTTTGACTTCGCTAGCCGCTAGTTACATATCCATAAACAAAAGTTACTCGCTAATGTCCTACAGTGGCCCACCGTTAATATGCACAAACTTGCTACAAGCTAGCTAGCTCCTACCTCGACAAAAAAAGCAGTTCAGAATAAGGATGGTAATATGAATTGAATAATAAATAAATAATCAATGAATTAATTCCTTAAATGCTCAATTAAGTAATTAACTAATCGTTTAAATAATTCACCAATCAATTAACAGACTGGCTGATTGATTGTATTTGTGTGAAATTGCAGACTGCCTTCATAAGTGTCTGCTTTTATTTTGAATTCTGTTCTGGCACGGCATTACCGTAATATCGCCTATATACAGGCACTGCAAATTAAGTGGCGGCTAGGTTGACCGGGGATTTCGGAGTGGAGGGTGGCTTGACCGCAGTTTTTTCGAGCTAAAACTAAACGACGCAACCGGTGACGTTTTCTCTGCAGCAAAACTTACTTTCGTTTTCTAACGTGGCTCTCGTTGCAAACGCGGCATTTCTTTTCTTCCGTCTTCACTTGCAGACGACCACTTTCTGACACCATGTCATATCTGTTCTATTCTAGCTGATGAACAGATGAGGCGTGTTCAATAAACTTGTACTTTATTGCACGTTGTTTGCTGCGGCATGTTCAGACATCATTCAAACACTGACTGACTCTATACGTCCAGTGCGCATGCCTAACTAAACATTATGGGAACTATAGTTCTTAATGTTATTAACTCATAACATCACAAGCTATGCTGGGAGGATTCAAGATTCAGTATTTCTTTCTTTTTTTTTTTTTTTTTATTAATTTAGTGTCAAACACTTACCAGTTAACAGGGCAACAATAAATGGAAACGTGTGCACCCATCCTCAGTGGAGAAAAGTTCCGTTTTTCAGATGCTGAGAGTCAAAAGTTGGATTTCTCTCTGAGCGCTGTGTTTACGTGCTGCAGCAGTAGTGAGTAGTGGTTGGGTTAGGGTTAGGGTTAGGGATCGATCCAAATATCGCTAATATCGATTCCAACGTTGGTGCTGATACTGATCAGTTTCGCTCTTCTATGCGCTGCGGGAGTTCCATCAAAGCGGCGACACGACAAGTCTGTGTCCGCCGGTCCTAACTGCGCGGAGCAGGGCAGGCACACTTTGCTCCTCCTCCCCCCTCTTGTGATTGGATGGTGTGCCGTCACGTGACTCGGCAGCGCCACTTGAGCACGCAGGCAGCCAGCAGCATACAGAGATGGAGTGGAAGGGTGGCAGAGAGGGAGAGGAGTCTGTTGTGCTGTACGGCGACCTGTATCAGTTGTAAGAAGGGAGTAAATGACAATGGTCACACTACACGTGTTCAAGCACTTGACAAGCTGTGCGGGAGAAGACGCGGAACTAAAGAAATGGAGAGAGGAGTTAATATTCATTTTCTGTAACCAAAACCTCTGTTCTGGATGGGAGGACAGGGCCCACAGGGAGGCTTCTGGGCATTTAATAAGAATCTATACAAATTCTTCTATTACTGAAATTATCTAAATAAATTATACGAATACAAAACATAAAATAAAAAAGGATAAGGACTAACACTAAAATAGGACTACAATGTTAACCCTAACATATACTGAATATGCACTCAACAGTATACAGTAATTTATTGTGTGCATTAAACACTTTAAGTAGATATTGCTAAAAGCTGTACAGTAAGGTGTAGAATGGTTTAACTTTAAACAAAAGCAGACTTTGAGCATGAATTTGTAAAAATGCCTGCAAGTGAGATAATTCATCATGATTACTGTACAGGTGTGCGTTGGAGTGGTCACAATAAAAGGCTACTCTAAAGTGTCCATTCGACTGGTCATTGCAACATCTTCCCTCTCCAGTATAATTTCCAGGAAACTGAGAGTACACCCAGCAAAACTGTGGTCAGATTGAAAGTGAAACTATCCACAGCACTGACAGCATCAGCTGCCAGTGTCCAGGCTGGAGCCAGGATTTATTATGATGGACTATTTTTGAGGGGTTATTTTGCAAAAACAGATCTTAGGGTGTATTTATCCTATAGCTATCCTAAACTCACACACTCTCTGGTCACAATAAAAGGCTACTTTAAAGTGTCCATTTGACTGGTCATTGTAACAGCTTACTGTAAGCCCTCTCCAGTATTATTTCCAGGAAACTGAGAGTACACCCAGCAAAACTGTGGTCAGATTGAAAGTGAAACTATCCACAGCACTGACAGCATCAGCTGCCAGTGTCCAGACGGGAGCCAGGATTTATCATGATGGACCATTTTTGAGGGGGCTCCAAATAGACCATATAGTGTCATTGCTACCAGTCTCAGAATGCAACTTAGTACATTTATTTAAGGGCTGCAGCTCAAGAGAAATCAAAGATACTTGTCCTCATGTCTTTTCTTTTCATGCCTCTTTGTATTTGTATTCCACTACAACTCAGAGGGAAATATTTGTACTTTTTACTCGACTACATTAATCTTACAACTCAGAATAGTAGTTACTGTACAGATAAAGATTTTTTGAATACAAAACATAGGGGGGTTATTAGATATTATGTTTATAAGTAATATTACCTGACAGCAGCCTGTAGCTGTAGGCAAGTATAGCCGAAATGTTTGGTCCATGTATCAAGTAATTGACTGACAGGAAATTAAAGGGCAGTTATTTTGATAATAGTCATTTCAGCATTCCAGCTTTATAAATGTAGTGATTTGCTTCTTGTCAGTATAATTATTTGTAATAATTCTGAGGTTTCACTATTATTATTTTTACTATGTACATTCTGCTTATATAAATACTTTTATAACAATCAAGATTTCAGTGCTGGACTTTTAAAATTTAAGTAATTCTGCAGTATGGTATAATTTTGCTTACGTAAAGGCCATGAAATATTCCTCCAGTACTGATTGCTACTAATATGACCGTTTTTCTGAGAAAGCTGTGAATTTCTATCAGACAGAGCTGCCCAAAGTGAGCCATGTGGGCCAAAGGTGGCAGCTTTATTTGGCAGACCAGGTGTTTACAGTGAAAATAAATAAATGAATGAATCAAATGACACATTACAGATTAAAAAAAGTGTATTTCTGTGTGTATTTGTATTTAACTACATGACATTTTTCATTCTATGCAAACTGATATTATTACATTTTAGCCATTTAATTGCCTCAATATTGGTTGGATTCAGTGTTTGGGTAGCAGGTTAACATTTTTCAGTGGACAATGCAGTGATCTTTTAAATGTAATGACTTACTTTTAGAAAGTAACTTTACCCAAAGCTGGTTGGATTTTGTTGGTCCAGTTGTTGAATAGCAACAGACAGGAGCTCTATAGTAAAAATAGTCATTCTTCTGTAAGATTTGGTTTATCACTCAAGTAACTTCATGTTTTCTATCTGTTTTTTTAACTCCTAATGTAGCCTGCGCTGCTTTTGCATCATACAAGGATTCATTCCGATTCAGACAACTTCATTGACGTCCAATATGTTACATGTCACAAGCACAGATCAACGAACACAGGTCTGTGAAGGACAGCAAGATAAAGAGAAAATACCAAAAAATAACAATAATAACAAGAAAACAATAGAATAATAACTAAATACACAGTTGAGACATCTAAAATCATGCAAAAGGCACAGTAATTAAAAAATGATAGCGGAGGCCTGAAGGCAGTACTGTGAACTCAACAAGACAAAACGTGATCAGGTCGGCTGATAATGTCTGTATGTCTGTCTACCTGTTAGTGTGACAAGTGAATTTCCCCAATGTGGGATAAATACAAGTCTAAAGTCTAATAGCCTTTGCCTTCATTTTCACCTGATTCTCTCAGAGGGTACACAAGTGTCTTTGTCTGTCTCCACTGGTCTTGGAGCAAACATTAACAATGCTGTGCAGGTTGATCTTGCCCAGAAACACTACAGATGCCTGCAAAGGACAAAACTCACATCAAAACTGACTTGAAAGATTCACTGAATGTTTGAGACTTAAACTGAAGTGATAACACAGTTTACATCATCACATAAAGTGGGACAGAAATAATTACAGCTGAAATCACAGCACATGCTCTAATGCAATTAGTGCACATCCTATAAAACAGAAGCAGTGGAGTGATACTGTAAAGTAATGCAGACATCCTCAACCTTTATGGTAACATAACAGGTCCAGTAATTTAATGGTAAGTAGGCGGTAATAACCAAGCCACATATTGAAATTGCATTTAAAATTGTCCCCAAGTAATAACAATAACTACTTCAAAATGTACTGAAAAAGATCCAAAGATTATTTAGCTCGAATATTCTACTAGTCATCGGCATGTTGAAAAAGTTTTAGAGGAGTATTTATTGGAAATGCACAAATTGTGCAGTTGGGAGACTGCAGGAGTAGCTACATGTTATCACCCGTCAGTTCTCTTACTTCAGTTGTCTCTCACTTCTAAGGTCAGGATAGGTTGCCAGGAGTTCGCCATCGATGCTATGATGGCAACTGGACCACTCTTGTGATGAATTTTGTTGCCTGCTGGCTGTCTGGTTAACATGTCGTCTTTGGTGTAGTACAACTGGTAATAAAGATCCTGATTACACGCTTTGCTCTCATCAAAGACTCCCACTGCGTACAAGTTGGAGTATAGGTTGTAATCAAAGGGCACAGAGAACATGACAGCCATACTTCCAGCAGTCTGTCCTGTAGATTTGTTGCAGAGATCATATGTGAAGGCACCAACAGCTCCACAAGCAGTGCCGCCAGTCTTGGAGAACAGAGCCTTCCCAGATGAAGATGGCTCAATCTGAAGTGGCAAAGGTGAGGCACAGAACCCACTGAAGATGTAAACACTAGAAAAAGCAGAAAAGTATTAATGCATTTTGTGTATGGAAAATGTATCTCAGTGAAAGAAAGGGGGGAAAATGCAGTTACCTGACATCACGGAGGGTGTAGTGAGAGCTTTTATTTGTGATCTCAATGGTGCACTGACGGTGCCCTGGAGGCATTGAACTTCCTGTACCCATAGCACTGGCAAGTTTGTCCTCACTCCAGTCAAGGGTCTAAGGATGTTGTTCACTGTACAGATTGTGAAGCCCATCAAGGCAATGTGAGTATATATGTGCAGTATATCAATAAAACTGATTTGATTTAATGATTGCAAAGGCTGATGCAACTAATCTAAAATACCTTAAACAGTTCCGAGAGAAACAGCCTGAAACAGTCAACTGTCCACATGTTGAGACGAACATTTACCTCAGCTGATGAATAATGTGTCCAGCTCCAGTCAGGAAACTCAGTGCAGAGAAGTCTAGCGTTTCAGCGGCTGAAAGGCAAATGTTGGATTGCTCTCTTAGCTCTGTGTATTTATTATTGCTGCAGCCGGACTGTACTGTCATTTCACAAGCATGAGCTGTCTCCAATTTCACCGCCAGGAATTTGGCAGTATGTCCTACCAGATTTAGAGAGGCAGTCAGGCAGCCTGAAAGTGAAACTAATGCATCCACAGAACTGACAGCATCAGCTGCTGTGCTCATCACATTTGCCAACTTTTTACCTTAGAGATTATTAATGAACATTTTAAGGTACCTTAATCTGTATTTAATTTTAATCTGTGTGAGCATGCGTGCGTGTGTGTGCATTCCAGAGTATGTCGAACAGGTGTTTGTTTATAAATCTAGCAAATAAGCTACTCCATATATAACAGGTTAACAGGTATAACACATGTAAGCATTTTTCTGTTTATCTTTCTGCCGTCTCAGTTTCTTATTACAACAGTTTATGTGTGTGTGTATAAGGGGGTCAGGGTTTTCTTGGAGGACGACACATTCACCTATTCTCCTTTGCTTAAGAAGCGGCGTCCGCTTTCTCCTGTGTGTACGCAACATTTATCAATGAAGCCCCAGGCCCATTAATGAATCTGGAGTAAGTCAGAACGTATGTGTTTAGTCACCAATAAAATGTTAGAATATGTTAAGGTTTATTACACATTTCTCCCACAGATACTTCCACTGTCCATGCACCCAGACGCTGATAAAACAGCATGATTGTTGAACTGAAGTAATTGTGAAAAACCAGAGCTGTCTCCTGCGTTTATGACCCTGGTCATATATGTGTTGCAGCTAATCTTCCTCTCTTCACCTCGGATCATTTAGGTGTGTTTGAAGCAAAGTGGAAAACAGATTGGGCCTTCTGATTAGTCCTCTCATAGTCTGGACTGGACCAGAGAAACCACAGCAGCTTTCTTAAACCCCCAGCTGATGAGCCTCCTCACTCTTTTCTCCTTCCCTGAATTGGACAGTTTGGTGTGGTGAAGAGCTTGTGAAGTGTATTCTGTATTTTGTGAATAATAGCCTGTAAATAGATAGTGGTAGCAGATAGGAGAGAAAGCCTTTTTATTCACCTTTACCTTTTTTCTCCTGTTTATTGATCAGGTGAGTTGTTTGTCAATAAGTACATTTTAATTTCTTTGATAGGGAAGTTTAGGGCTGATTAGCACTTTTGTTGTTTTGGGCACTGATTGCCCTTAAAGCCAAATAAACTGCTAATTTTGAACCTGGAGTGGGTCTCTCTCTCTCTCTCTCTCTCTCTCTCTCTCTCTCTCTCTCTCTCTCTCTCTCTCTCTCTCGATGGATGGCTGGATGGATAGATGGATGGGGAGAGATATACATCTATTTATCTCTATCTCTAGATATCTCTATCTCTATATATCTATCTCTCTATATACTGTAGATAGAGAGATATAGATCTATCTATATTGAGATAGATAGAGATATAGAGATATAGAGATACAGAGATATAGATAGAGATATAGAGATACAGAGATATAGATAGAGATACAGAGATAGATAGAGATACAGAGATATAGATAGAAATACAGAGATATAGATATAGAGATAGAGATATAGAGATAGAGATATAGAGATAGAGATACAGACATATAGATAGAGAGATAGAGATATAGATATAGATAGATATAGAGATATAGATATAGATATAGGGAGACATATATATAGAGAGAGATATATAGATCTATCTATTTATCTCTATCTCTATATGTCTATGTACCTATCTCTGCCTCTAGATAGATCTATTTCTCTCTCTATATATATATATATATATATCTATATCTCTACATATATATTTCTATCTATCTAGAACAAGATATAAAAAAGAGCCTTCTTAGTGTTTTAAAAATAGTGATTTTGCCTTAAAAATTGTTTTGGTTTAACCAATCAGGACTTTTATAAATGTTTACAACTTAGGCATTATGTACAGAAAAAAATGAATAGAGAAGAGTGGCAAACAACCAAATGGGGTATTCTGAAGATTTTTCTACTCAGTTTTAGGTCGGACCCTGGTCGTGGAAATATATCAAAGATATACAAGGTGTTACAAGAGTTAGTGGGGGCGGACACTGCATACATAAAGGAGAAATGGGAGAAAGAGAGTAGTATAACAATACACCCGGAGACATGGGAAAAAATACTTGTACAACAATGGAAAAGTACCTCTTCAGTCTCTTGGAGAGAATTTGGGTGGAAAAACACAGTTCGATTTTTTAGAGCTCCAGCTCAAATGATCTCTCAAAATACATCATGTTGGAGACTCTGTGGCAACAACAAGGCAACTCATTTCCACATGTTCTGGGACTGCCCTACAATTTCAAAATATTGGCAAGACATCAAGACTATCATGGAAAAAGTCTTGAGAGTAGTGATCCCCCTAGAGTTTAAGACCATATATTTGGGGACAAGACCAGACACTGTAAAGGGGTTGGAGAATAAATACATGTATAATATTCTTCTACTTGCTAGTAAGAAAGCAATTACAAGGAGATGGCTGACAAAAGATCCACCAAGGACTTGATCAAGGTGGTCCAAGATATTTACGACATGGAGAAGCTAACATTCATTCTTAGACTTGAAAAAGACAAGTTTGAGAGTCTATGGAAAACCTGGACAAACTACATTAAGGATCACTTGGAAAATAATGGGTAAAAATAAAAAATAAATAAATCTCGAACTCCACTCACAGTTGTTTTTGTGTTTTTTGTTTGTTTTCTGGTATTTGTTTTCTTTTCTTATGTTTTTTTTTCTTTATGCCTTTTCATATTTGCACAAAATGTGTACTGACATTATAATTAATATGTCCGTAGATTGATACCTTTGTTATTTTACTTATATATCATTATTTAAAATTGGAACAGGAAGGGGTCATCCCCAAAGTGTTCCCACAAAGTTGGGAGCATGGAACTGTCCAACATCTCTTGGTATGCTGAAGCATTCCGAGTTCCTTTCCTTGGAAGTAAGGGGCCAAGCCCAGCTGCTGAAAAACAACCCCACACCATAATCCCGCCTTCACCAAACTTTACACTTGGCACAATGCAGTCAGACAAGAACCGTTCTCCTGGCAACCACTGAACCCAGACTCGTCCATCTGATTGCCAGATGGAGAAGTGTGATTCATTACTCCAGACGACGTGTCTCCACTGCTCCAGTGTATTTAACACCACTGCATCTGACACTGGCATTGCACTTGCTGATGTATGGCTTGGATGCAGCTACTCGGCGATAGAAACCCATTCTATGAAGCTCTCTACGCACTGATCTTGAGCTAATCTGAGAGCCACATGAAGTTTGGAGGTCTGTAGTGATTAACTCTGCAGAAAGTTGGTGACCCCTGCGCACTATGCGCCTCAGTCTTAAAGCTGAGGTGTCTTCCTGCCATGTGGCCTAATTGTTTCCATTACAATGACTTTTAAGTAAGAATGTATATATGCCTTTCTCTTCTTTCTGTTTGTCAGGTATACAAAAGTGCAATATGTATTTTTGTTTTTGTTTTTTTGTTTTTTTTTCTCATGTTCTTTTAAATTAATAAAAAGTTTAATATCAAAAAAAATAAAAATAGTGATTTTGATGCTAACGTAAACATGCCCCGTGCAATCCCATTGAAAATGAATGATCTGAAAATGAAAACACAGTCAATCTTAAAAGTGCCTCTTTTGTCATAATTATGCTTTTACATTAAGGTTTGACTCATATACATTCAAAAAAAAAAAACCTAGGTTGCATTTTGGCAAGAGTATCACTTTAAATAGAAGCTGTCTCCAATGACATTTTCAAGAAATTGTCAGGCTTCCCAGCAGCTTGAAACTAAAAGTGAAACTACTGAATCCACAGGACTGACCGCGTCAGCTGCTGTGGTCAGAATGGAGCCAAAATGTTTGCCTTTTGAGAATGTTGGCTGTGCAACAACACCACAGGCATCACTTACGCCGGGGGCACTGGGGACTTTAGGGACTTGCACATAGACCTGTTTTATTTTAAGATGTCTATGAGGTGTTCGTTCAACCAAAGAGACATTTCCTCTCTTAACTTCTCACATGGTATAATGTGAATAATGTTGGGGCTCAAATAAATTATTATATCTAATAATTTACAATCAAAGAAATGAATACTAATTTGTGTACCAAAGCATAGACTTGACAAGTGATGAAGCAAGTGGGAGGTTAATTAATCCTATCTGTTGTAAGCTTGTTAGTCATGCTATTAACAGTCATATTATTCTTACATATTGGACCTTTATGCAGCACTGTGGCAGGGTGCATTGTACTTATTTATGTAAAAGAATAAAACGCAGTTAAAGTGCAAAGTTAGTGAGAAATGATGTAGAACCAAAGCAATATAAAATTAATTTAATAGTAAAAAAGTAAAACTGCTTCATGTTAACATGATTGACATTTGGCAATACAAGGCAAAGAAAGGCGTGAGATTTACAGAGTATCTGTCTTATTACCAAATAAACTGACAGCAACAACTGATAAAATAAACTTTGTGATTGGCCTGTGTTGGAAAAAAATTCAATACAAAGACATGATTCAGTGGTCAAAGGGGATTGCTGTTTTGCAACAGACTGACAAGTAACTGGTGAGTTTTCATACAAAATAAATAGTTCTAATGGTGCATTTTCTGTGCTTAACACAACAGGACAAGTGCAGTGACAGATATTTGATGACGTAACAAATAGGAATTATCAAACTGTTAATCGCCACGGCAAGTCATACAAGTGCATTTCTAAATACTTAATCAATAAAAACTTTTTAAGTACAAGAAAATGTGTACTTGTGCAACAACAAAACCTCTGACAACAGAGAAGTTCTCTCTTCAGTCAGTTTCAGTCACAGTGAGACGACGGCGGTCTCTCTGTCTGCTGTCAGCAGGTGGTCTGAAGAGCTCTCAGCGGTGCGCTCGCCAGACGCTTCAGCTGGGTCGTCCTCACCAGAGTCCGGTAAAGCAGAGTATGTTGGAACGGCGTTAAACATGACGAAACCCAATGTGATGACGACAAACGAGATGATGTACAGGGTGGAAAACTGAGGAGGAGACACGAGACAGAGATGTTGGGAACATTTTCAGGAAGAGAAATTGTGTCAAGTTTTCTAACAATGGACAGTGTACAGTGTGTTTTGGATGGACTGCTTTTCATTCCTTTGGGATCTTTCTGGATTAAAGTCATGGTTAAAATTAGAGCTGCAACAATCAGTTGATTGAAAAAAAAATACATAATTACCAACTATTTTGATAATTGCCAATTTCAGTCATTATTCAAACTAAAATGTCAAACATTTGCTGGTTCCAGCTTCTTAAATGGGAAGATTTGCTGCTTTTCTTTGTCATTTATGACAGTGAATGAAGAGTCTTTTGGTTTTGGATTATTGGTTAAACAAAAGAAGCATTCTGAAGACGTCATTCTTGTCTCTGGGAAATTGTGATGAGCATTTTTCTTTTTCTTTTGTTTTTAGACAACACAATAATGTTGTAATAATAATAACAATAATAATAATAATAATAATAATAATAATAATAATCAGCAGATTCATTGATAATCAAGATAATAGTTGCTGCCAGGCCATCATGCCAAATTTTTTCCCCTACAGCAAAGACAGAAAAAATCACGATAGAAAACAAAACATTTTCACTAATCTGAAACACAGGCCAAGTAAACAGAGCAGGCATTTAGTTACAGTGGGCCCACTTAGCATCTCTCTAACTGGGGTGGTTAGCTGGCTCTCCCCCCTCTGAAACCACTGCTAATGGCATATACACTGTCCTTTCACAACAAAGACTAGACTAGAAAAAGCCCAAGATGGCATCCTTAAATGTCTAGTTTTGTTCACAAGCCAAAGATATTCAGTTACTGTCACAGAGGAGGAAAGATAGCAGAACATCATCACATTTAAGAAGCAGGAGTCACAATTTGCGATCACACCGGTTCAATTGATTTAATAGTTGACAACTAATCTTACTCAGCACCTTCACCAACTATCACTTATATCACTACCTGCTGCTGAAAATGAATTCAAGAACATTTTTGTTTTTTTTCAAACTTCTTATCTCCAGGATTGTTTTAAGAACGCATTTCCTCTGTAACGAATATTACATAACATTTGCAGTTTCCATGGCAACAAAAGGATTAAACACCATGATGAGCTCACCATGTATTTGAAGAGGAAGATGCCACAGAAGAGGCTGAAGAGGTCAGCGGTGAGCAGAGAGAGGTTGACCGCAGTGGCACTGGTCATCTTCACCACCACAGGCATGAAGCTGTACAGCGCAAACATACACAGGACGTAGACTGCAAACAGCATGGCTGCAGAACATGAGGAATGGAAGAAATTGCAATCAAATAAATATTGTTTATAATGTCTGTAATTATTCTTTTCCACTGATGTCATCAAATACTCAGAAAGAACTTGAACTTACAGATGTGAAAGTCCCACTTTATCGCTGCTACTGCACGAGTCTCCAGAACAGCTCTGCAATACCAGGCAAAACAGTTAGCATTTTGTTTTACACCAGAATTAAGGTAAAACAAATATTCAACCCTAACAAAAGGTACTGCTGCATGAAGTTCTGTTCATGTTGTAGTAGTGGTGTATTTGGGTAGTTTGATCAATAGAGACACTATCCAGTTCAGGTTCAGGTTTGTTGTACATTGATTGACTAACATGGAAACCTGTATAAATAAATAAATAGATAGATAGATAGATAGATAGTATTTGAATGTATGTACTGGAGATAAAACCTGAAAGGACTCTTTAGGTTAAGCAACATTTCGGCACCTAGGTTGTTGTCATTTTGACTTTCTGTCTACAGTTATTTATCTGGTAATACTGAATAAGACAGATGTGCCCTGCATGATGATGCCCAAGATATCTGCAAAAGACTACTAAGTTTTATTTTGCTCAATTAATCACAGCAACAAAAGAACTTCTCTTGAGAAAAGTGTTTTTACTCTTACTCAAACTGGATACCAGGACTGAAATATGTTAAGAACAATCAGTAAAGGACAGCCATATGTTGTTGCAGTATCCGGTTTTCCTCTTCCGAGGAAGAAGAGAAACAGGCATTTTTGGTGTGGTCATCAGGAGAGCAGTGCAAGAATAATGTAATATTTCCCCATAAATATGCAATTCATGTACAATTGGTTTCATACTACAGTTTCAGATATGCTAACATACTAAAACCTGCCATACTCTTAGTGTTAGGAATTTGGACGCAGCCAGTGGCTGAGTTTATAAAGCTATAAAGCTTTATAAAGGATAAAGCTCAGTTACAACAGCTTCTCCAACAGAAATGTTTATGAAGATGTTGATGTCTCATCGTTCATGTAGGTTAATGGGATCTGGCTTTCAGGGTATACAACATGGTACACAGCTTTTAGATACATTTGATGTTTAACACCAAATGTTTCCTCAGACATGCTGCCTCAGTCAACTTTGTATTTTGCATTGCTCTGACTCACAGTGACGTGTTACAGGGTTGATGTCTTGCTCTGTCTCTTCCTTTCTATACTAAGCTATGGGTACCAAAATCCGGCACAGAGTGATTCGACTGCAGTGGTGTATAGCGTAACTCACAGTTGTATGCCACTTATGACAGTCCCGAAGAGGCCCATCATGCCCAGGAAGTCGACTCGGCTCAAGTTCTTCACTGTGTATTCTTGGCACACGTTGGATACAGCATAGAGGATGGCGCTGAGCAGGACCAGCCCGTCTCCCAGCACCACATCACTGGCTGCACAGAGAGAGACAGAGGGGCAGTTACAGAAAGACACTGTAGGAGATAATGTTGATAACATTTTCTTACACCAAAATTGCATTATAGTCATTTTTGGTTATTGATAGACAGTTGATACAGTAAAAAATATTTTAATATTTTCATCAATTAGAAACTGCTCAACGAGTCAGTGCTATAAACTGTGTTAAGTTTCACAAACGTACAGATACAATATAAAAGGATTAAAGAGTCTCCTTACTGGATCCCTGGTCTCTTCCAGCCAGAATGTCAGCGCCCACCATGGCCCCCACCCCCAACAAACACAACATCACAGCTAGGAAGTGGACCAGCTTGTAGCGAGTCTTCAGAAAGAACCAAGAAAGAACCATCAGCACGGGGATCACAAAGCAGTCCAGCAGCTGAAACACACAGTAACAACACAATGATACACTGGCATTACATGTACTGACCGACTGTGAATAGCCATCTATTTGTGTATCGTATATATTTATTTATGGCCTCTAATTCAAACAGGTTATCTTCTTTAAACACGCGGCTTCCTGCTCACATCCTGGACAACGACAAAGAAATTAGTAAAGCAAACATTTGACTAAATATCTAGCTCACAGCTTCAGCTCCAAAGCAAAAGCTAAATATATAAACCGGAATAAATCAGTGATATACTAAAATACACACCAAATAATCATCATTTGAGCAAAAACCTGTGAATTTTTGGCATTTCTGTTCAAAGGGGAAAATCAGACGATTGTTTTCTTGATATGTGTTGATTATTTTCCTGTTAAAAAACGGCAGATATGACTGTTTTAATGCTAATATGTTATTAAAAACAGTGAGATTCTGGTCCTCATTTAATATGACAATGGTGTAGTTGCTGTATTTTGGCTGAGTGGGGCAGAGTTGAGTACGTTGTTTAGCTTGACATGTTTTTGTGATTATGTCTTGATAAAGAGGTACTGAAAGAGTTTTTACTTTTGTTAAGATAATGGTATTTGGCACTTACCTGAATACTTGTCAGGGTGGTAAACTGGTAGGCCTTTACAACTGCATAGTTTGCCTCGACATCTGCCATTCCCATCACCAAATATTTCCACCACTTGGTTTTTAAAATCTGAAGGATGTTCCTGTCACCTGTGGAAACCAAAAAGGTTAACGTCAGAGTCGAAAAAATTCAAAGCCACTCTGAGACATTCTTTGATTCATTTTATGACAAATTGCCATGAAATTCATACCAGTTATAATATCAATTTACTATTGTGATGTGTAAGATGTTGCTCCTGGTAATGAACCCTCTGAGAATTGCTTCCATCAACTCTAGTTTCTGATTCTGATTCTGATTCTGACCTTTGCGGGTGCAGAGAATGGTCGTGTAGACGAGCAGCAGCAGGGCGTAGTTCAGGAAGCTCTGCAGCATGGGCGTCTCCACCCCAGCGTTGGCCAGGTACTGACAGCTCACTGCGGTCCCACAGATCAGCAGGGACAACACCTGCCCCATGACGATGGTCTTCAGCAGGCGCCTGGAGAGTTAGCAAGAGCATCATGTGTCAATGAGATGCAATCAGACACAACAGCGCCCCCTGTTGACTCTTAAAAGGTGCTGAGCCTGATTTACAAGTCAATCTACTGTATTTTTCAGTGTTTATGAGCTCTCTATAATGACTCAAAGTCACAGGCATCTTCACACAGTCCTACAGACATGGAGGAGCTTTCAGTAGACCCAGGCTGTTCGGGAGTTTGTTGCCTTAACCCTATGAAAACAGACCTCCAACGGGCAGCCTTCAAGTGGCCACAGGAGATCATTGTTTACATGATTAAAGCATAACACCGAGAGCATTAATTATTTTTGCACCAGAAAGCCAAGAGTCTGTACTGCCTTGTCACATTTTATAAATGTTTATTATTTTAGTTATGTGCAGTGCAAAACGTCACAAGGTGGTGCCAGTGAGTGGTAGAAAAGATAGGACCAAGATAGGCACTGGGAAAATATTTCTGTAGTAGATTAAAAAATAATAATAATAATAATAATAATAAAAATGCCTTTGTACTTAAAGTATGTCTCAAAAGCTAACATATGTACATAGTTGTAGTTGTGGAGTGTAACAGAGTATTTTGTTTCTGCATTTAGAATCCTTTCGGATCGATATGATTTGTGTTTTTATTTCATAAAATGTGCTGAAAAATGTTTTTATATCCTTTTGAATTCATGACCTAATTGCATTACTTTTATCATCTATCCATGCCTTACTGACCTACTTAACCTTTTAGCTAAGGCTTTAAGTATTTTAGGGATATGAAGCATCATATGAAGTTAATCTGAGAAAGCAAACATATCAATGTAGACAATGGCAGGACACATTTCTATTTGAGTTCAATTAACATAACAGAAATGTAATAAATACAGGGTGTGTGTGTGTGTGTGTGTGTTGGGGGGGGGGTGAATCTGCCTTTGTCAGCAGACATCTCTACTTGCCAGATTGGGAAACATCACACGTGTTGATACTCACTGACACTTATGCAGCTGAATCAAATTCAGTCACGATTAACTGCATTCTTCACACCTGTGTTTCCCCTCCTGTGACCTATCAAAATGTCCTCTGCTAAATTGTCGACCTGTCTTCTTCTAAACAGCCGGATCAGTGCTCACCATGTGAAGACGTCCCTCAGGTTGTAACTGTACAAACCACAGGCAACCCTCCATTTCCCACACAGTCTCTCCTCCTCATGTCCTTCCATGTCTTTGACAGCTAAACCTAAAGAGAAAGAGAAAGAAAAAAAAATACAGATGAAAACCCTGGGAAGAAATTAAAGACTTAGTGTCTTTCATGCTTACTGTCTTCATCAGACTATCCAAGCAGAACATGGTATTAAATCGCCACAGGAATGTGATGCGTCTCAAGAGACTCATAGTATGATTCTCACCAGAATCATGGTCCCCAGGTTCTACCTGATTTGCCATTCAGTTCTGTCTTCGCAACATTTCGGGCCAAAAATGTTTTAGGTTTTAAGTATATGAAGTGATATGAAGCGAGACCTCAAGCAAACTTCACCACTCATGTGGTTTATTCAGCATACATTACAACACTATACTTCCTAGCTGTCTCGCTCACAGAACAGGTTTACATTAGAGGCATTGACGCCTCGGGGTGAAAAGGTGAGCAGGTTTTGGGAATATTCAACTATGATAAGCCACACTAGGGACATCATATATATCCCGAATTTGAATGGAGAGTATATTAATTCACATTACGGGTTTAAATACATTTAGACACGCATGTACGACTGGCAAGACAGAAAAAACTGAAGTGTCACTTCTCAAATGCAGTTTGGTGTCCGCGCGGTTGACAGCGCCATTCACTGGGGCTACCTTAAACTACAACAGCTAAATACAACGTAACCTCACTACAAATATTATTCTACTGAATTAGAAATAACAGATGTGTACATACGTGTTCTTCGTCAGTCATGGCAGGCTTGGGGAAACTCTCCAGGTATGATGAACCTCTCTCTGTCAGAGCAGCACCACATTACAGTACACGCGGATCAACTTCCCACCCTGAGTGAATCAACCTAGCTTCGTGTTATCTAGGGCCGCCCACTGTGGTCTGATTGGTCACATTAAAGCTGGGTGACGTCCGCACGGTGCAGTCAAACTTGCTCTGGTGCTGATGAGAATCTAGACAGATTCTACCCCCCAACAGAGGAACGATGTAAAGGTTTAAGTTCCTGTACATAGTGATTGGAAATGTGTTTGTAGTGAGGTCAAAATGTACATAATATTCCCTCTGAAATGGAAACGGAATGGTTCCTTCTCTCATGATGTCCTCTTGATTTCATTGTTGTAGAATATTTAATTCAGTCAGACCACATTTAGTCCAAAACCTGACATAAAAATATAATATATCAATATTATTTTCAACTTTCACTGGGTTACATTTTTCTACCAACATCAGTCTACTGAAAGCCTGATAACATGGGGTGCATCATTCTATGCTGTAATATACACAGTGTGTTATAGACATACTATAAGCTGAGGCTGAAATTTAAAAAAAAAAATAAGAAAAACCTTTGTCAAAACGTATGCAATATTAATTAATACAGCGAAAAATTATCCAAAAGTGAAAGTTAAAAAAACACAATATGTATCAACAGTTGCATGAGGGTGCAAATTGTGATATCGATACTGCCAGGCTACTTCAGGGTCCAAGTAGTTCTTCTCCACCAACCAAGTAAATCTTATAATGAATTTGACAGTTAATGATTAGAACTATCCTACATCATTTAAAACGTAAGCAGGTCTGTCTCAAAACCTTCTGTGGAATCTTCAAGAAGCTGTTAATGGAGATATATTTGCTCATTGTCAGGTTCATGATTTTATTTTGGGTTTCTACTAGAAAAGGTTAACATGTTTTAAGTCTCAAAAACACATCAGTTTTCTCATACTGTATATAATTTCCACCTCTGTCTGAGAGGCTCTGTTTGAGCTCCTGTCCCTTTAAGGCCCTTCCTTCCTGAATACCCAGTCTGCTCTGATTGGTCCATTCAAACATGCCTGACCCAGCACCACTAACAGCAACAGAGCAGCTGTGCTGAAACAATTCTTAATTGTCCATAGGTAAGGAAAGGTAGTGTGATGTCAAGAAGCCAAAGGACTAAAGGCGGGAAAACTGACGAGGCATTTCAGGAGCAGTGATGTCTGTGGGATAGAACAACTTCTGTTGGTGCAGACTTTGGCTTTTTGTTTTTTATCAAAACTGCCCTTTTTGTCTTTAAATGAAGGTTAAAATCTTTGTTGCTTGTGTGAGAAAACATTTGACCGAGATAGTCAGACAGAGAAAGAATGATAACAAACATCAAACTGACTGTTAGACATTGTAACTGTCCTTGAAGCAGCATACATGTTATTTTCTCTCCTGCAGTTTTACTCCTCATTTCTCTCTTTGGCCTGTTCACCACAACCTTGACTTATTTGCAGCCTGAAATATCAGAGTGTATTTTGGCTGACAGTGATATATTTATATTTATGCATATTTTGTTCCAACAATCAGGATCTGACTATTTCAAAGGTTAAGACAATTAAAATGAGTTATTGTTTCAGGTTTTTTTTTTTTGTTTTGTTTTGTTTTTTGGTTTAGGCTGAAAGTCTTCTGAAACAGGAAAACAGAAAAATAACTGGTGAAGCTTATGCAGTTTCTGTTTGGAGTTATGGAGGAAGTTTTCAGATCCTTTGCTGGGATAAAATACTCCATTACCACTACAAGTCATGCTTTCAAAATGTTTTACTTGCTTGTAAAGTACAGAAGTAAATGTAGCCTACTTAAAGTGTCAACAAAATTAAAAAAAAAAAAAAAAAAAAAATGTGATGATTCTAGGTGACGATGATTAAATCTGTATTCGGTAGACTTCATTCAGGAAAAAAAGGAAATAAATAAAACAAAAACTGTGTCTATATCTACTAAATACTTGTTTTATTAATGTATTTACTGTGTGCAATGAACTCAAACACTGCTGACAGTCTGTGATGTGATAAGGTTAATCTTCATCGTCCGTCTCGTTCACGCGAGATTTCACGAGAGGATAAGTTGAGGGAACATGGCGACGTCTAATTTGCTAAAGGTAGGACCCACTTCAATTCAATTATTTCTATTTAACGCTAGCTAAACTGCTTGTCACTTTGTCAGTGTGAAGTTAGCGTTTAGCTCCAACCTTAACGAACAGCACACAGGGGCCGAACACGACCGTGCTGTCAGCGTTGACTTCAGCTGGGAGCTGTTAAGTTACATCTGGCTAACATTAGCTACTTATCAGTGATTTAGCTGGCTAAATAGAGAAGCTACAACACAGCTGAATATGAAGGAAAGAGGCAGATACGAGGGAGACGGAGAAATACAGAAACACGTAGCGTGTCATGCATACATCGATAGCTTAATCCGCACTAAAATATGACTATTATCTATGTGTGCGCCGGCTAGAAATCTCATATCATCTGTCAGTCAGTGAAACAGGAATCTGCAGCTGACCAGCCCCTTAAAACACATGCTAAAGGCTGCCAAAAGCAACTGTCGGAGTAGGTTCTGTGCATTGAGTGAACGTTAATCCTCACCTGCTATATTGCTAAGTAAGCTTAGCTTGACAAGAAGCTATAGTAATGTGTTTGATTCAGTCATACTTCATATCGTCAAACAGAGGGACAAGGGAGTTTCCATAGCTCGCAGACAAGGGCTCACAGAAATATGGCATTGCAGTCACAATACAAGACATTTTGCAAAGAAAAAATAAAATCTGTGTCTGTATGCATCTAATCGGACGCACACTTTTAGCTCATGCATTGATTGCAATCCCATCTATGTTATGTTCTGTTGCTGCACAATACCAACATGATGACAATCTCACACTTTAAAAAAAAAAATCCTGTCACTTTAATGTTTTCTGGTAGAACATAATTTAATATGCCAGTTTTGTATGTTTTGGAGCAACCATGTATATTTACACAAAAGCCTGCTGACACTCTTAAATTCAGCAAAACACCCAGTGCTTTAAAGGGGAACTGGTTACTAATCTTGGGTAATACCTCTCAGCCTGTGAAGCAGTTGTGCCAAGGCATGGGATGATATGAAAATATGACCATTAGCCTGTTCAGCATAATTGCCATTCGTGATGGTGCACTAAAATATAGTGGAATCACTTTAACGTTACGTCACACACTGGTGTATGAACGTATGAATTACTGTGAATTGCACTGGACAAAAGCATCTGCTAAATGTAAATGTTGTCTGGTAACAAATATTTGTGTTGTATCACAGAGAGGAAACATCTTTTTAAAGTGCAAACAATCAAGGAATCTTACATGAGTAATCATAAAATGTAAAGTCCTCCTGCTCAAATAAATTCTAAATACATGCTGGTACCCCCATTTCCCTGTTATTCCTTAGTTTTCAATCTGTAGCATCTACACACATGCGATTTAACTTGTTTTTGTGGGGATACAGTTTGAAACGGCATGCCTGCAGATATAGTGACAGGCTTAGGTAATTCAAATTAAATGAGGAAACCAACATAGACTGTTAGTCGGTGAGCAAGACAGCTCTTCATGTGAGAATATTCGTGTTTATCCTTACAATGAAAATTCAAGATAATTAAATTATTATGTTTTATCGCAGTCTGCTATAAACTCTTTTTTTTTTTTGTCCCATCCCGAGTTGACACACATATTAAACCTTTAAATTCAGCAAACATCCAGTGCTTTAAATGGGAAGTAGTTACTTATCTTGGGTTATAACACTCATCTTATGACGATAGTTTTACTATAATGTAGGGCTGCAACTAATGAGTATTTGTCGAATAATCTGTAGATTATTTTAGACTTTCTCAAATGTCTCTTTTTGCATAAACCAAAGATAATCAGTTTACTGTCTTAGAGGAGGAAAGAAACCAGAAAATGTCAAATTGCAGAAGCTGGAAATACTGAATTTTTACCTTTCTTATTCTTAAAAAAAAAAACACTTGATCAGATAATCGACTATCAAAATAGTTGGCAATTAACTGAATAGTAACTGATTATGAACTTTGCCAGAGTGGTTTGGGGTTACCACAGCTTGGATTCGAAAACTACATGTATGTGACATAAAGCGAAGTCCTTTGTCGACCTGTCCTGCGTTCCAGTTTCATACTATGGTATATATGATTTGTAGAGAGTACAGGATGTTCTTAGGTTATGTTCATACACTGCATGTTACATACTGACATATCGTAGCTGCTTCACATTTTGTATGTAGTTTATTTCATTTTGTGTGTATCATATTTACATCCTTTCTCTTCTAAACTTCATTTATCTTGACATGCATTTCAGTAGTGTTTGCAGTATCCGGTTGGATGTTAAACAGCATTTTGTTGTACTGATCAAAGAGCTGAAAGCATCAGTCAATGAATTGATTTGTAGATCAAACAAATATTAATCGCCAACCATTGTAAGATAATTGATCATCATTTTTTCTGTCAAACAGTTGGTTGGAGCTTCTTAAATGTGAGGATTTGCTGCTTTTTTTTTGTAATTTCTGTTGGTTGGACAGAAAATGCAATGTGAATATGTCTCTTTTGGCTCATCAGACTAAACAGTTAATCAAGTAATCAAGAAATAATTGCAAAAAAGGAAGTGATAGTTAATTACAGCCCTACGATTTGTATTGTGCATATTTACATTCTCCCATATCATAGCTGCTTTACATTTTGTATTGCATTTTGTATCTTGTTAAGTTTGTTTCACAGATACATCTCTTCTCTTAGTCACTACCCCATTGGTCAATTATTTATTCTGCTTATTAGTTTATCTTTATTCATCAATATAGTCTTAAATCTAATCTGCAGTACACGATTTTTGCAGTTCTATGCAAGAAATTACTATATTAATTATGTTATACTTGGCGGAAAAGGTAGAAGTGGTGCGCCATCGGAATCCCACAGGCAGTTGAGCTTCACAAAGACAAAGGAAAAGGCTTCTCTGTTTGTGTTGTTCTTTTGCATCTACTCACATTGAGTTTCATATTTTTTGTAGCTGGTTTGCCTCCTGTGGGACAACAGTGTACATAAACAGCACGAGGCCTGTTGCCCGGCTGATTTTAATGGAAATGTTGCTTTTTGGGGGGTTAGGGTTTTGAATTTTCTGGATTCACTGATGAATCTTTTCATTGTAGAAAAGTTAGGAAAGTGAAAAATCCTGATCACACTCCAAGACGAGAACTTTTAGTGTGCTTGTTTTGTATGACCAAAGAGCCGTAACTCGAAGATGTTCAGTTTAATGTCACCTAACATAAAGATAATGCTTAAAACATTTGTTTTATTGTCCAAATGAGCGGTCAATTAATGAATAGCCCAATAATTACAAAACCACCAAAAATTATATTGAAATGTACAAACAAGATGAATATTGACTACTTTACTAGAGTCTAAAAAGAGAATGATTTCATTTCAGCTTTCTCAGTATAAAACACTTCATTACTTCTTGTTTTATTGTTTTTTTTGTGTTCATGTTTTAAGAAGTAGTCCAAGAAGTTTGTAAATGTTAATGAAAAACACCAGATTTCTACAGGGAGTTCGGAACAAGTGTAAATTTGTACAGGATGAATATGAATTTATGATGTTAAATTGTAACTAAGCCTAATATTTCAATGCTTTGGTGTTGTTTAAGTTTGACCCTAATGTTGGTAAAAAAGTCCCAGGACCAGTTTCAGTCATGAACTTCACTTCTTGTCTGCTTCCAGAACAAAGGCTCCCTTCAATTTGAGGATAAATGGGACCTGATGCGGCCCATCGTGCTGAAGCTGCTTCGGCAGGAGTCCGTCACCAAACAACAGTGGTTTGACCTGTTCTCGTAAGCTTACTTTAATCGATAGGCTTTGACTTTTGGCGCCAATATTGAAGGCAAAACTGAAAAAGGGTACATTTGCGCAGAAGGATAATTCTCTTTTGTTTAAACAGAGACGTCCATGCTGTATGCCTGTGGGATGACAAAGGTCCAGCTAAGATCCACCAGGCCCTCAAAGAGGACATCCTAGATTTCATCAAACAAGCACAAGCGGTAAGACGAGGACCAGAATTACATTTTTGTTTCAGCAAATTATTTTACAAAGCGACGAACAATGAAACTGCTGCTGTCACCATCACCATCATAAACTTCGTTCTTTCTTCTCAGCGGGTCTTAAGTCACCAGGATGACACGGCGTTGCTGAAGGCCTACATAGCGGAGTGGAGGAAGTTCTTCACACAGTGCGACATCCTGCCTAAGCCTTTCTGTCAGCTAGAGATCACTCTGATGGGCAAACAGGGAAGCAACAAGAAGTCCAACGTCGAGGACAGCATCGTCCGCAAGGTGAGAACGAGCAGGAGTGGACAAACTACAAGACACAAATAATCATGTTGCGTCGTTATTGTGAGTAAAACTACATTCTGATTATTTGTCTCTGTCTCTGTTCTCACTGTGGTGGCTTCAGCTGATGCTGGACACATGGAACGAGTCCATCTTCTCTAACATTAAGAACAGGCTACAGGACAGCGCCATGAAGCTGGTCCACGCTGAGAGGCTGGGAGAGGCCTTCGACTCCCAGCTAGTCATCGGAGTGCGAGAGTCCTACGGTGAGAAACACAGTAACACAGGTTGTCTTATTGTTCACATATCTGCACTCTATAAATATTACAGGGCCATGAGTGATCCCATTAGTAAGGGATTATTTATATAAGGGATGTATTTTTTCTAATCGTTTTAATCATGACTGATTGCTTTCTCAATCTAAGATCCTTAAAGTCCTCTCTTTATTGTAAGGACTGTTGGTGATATTGAAGACCATTTTTGGTTGAATACATTTTGATTATCTTCATCAGAGTAGCCTCCAAACTTACTGTATTGACACGTGGCATTTAAGACATTTTCAGAGAGTTAGCTTTAGAAATATAAAACTCATCATACATAAAATTATCACTGCAGTCGTCGTAAAACTCCCAATATTTATCATTACCTGAAAAGGGGCAGTTGCTTTTGCAGGCTTCTCCTGTGCATAGTCCGTCCAGCTAGCGTGGATGTTGTGATGTTTATTAGTAGGAAGTGAAAGACATTTAATTAATAACAATTGTGTCCTTCATCGGAAGAATACTTTCACAAGTGGGCCAACCTTGTGGCTGAGTGAATTGAGAAGCACTCCGTGTAATCAAAAACAGCCCAAACTTTATTGCATGTCATCACCCCTTTTTTTTACATTTCCTCTATTTCTCTGCCATCACTATCAATCTGGCAAAACACATTTAACAAGGAACTCGTTATCTTGACAGCAGATGTTGATATATGCCAGTGGTACTATGATTGAATTTACTTTTACAATGTATTTAAATAACAGCCCACAATGTTTATTCATACTAGTAGTATTTTTGTTGATGCAGTGTGCAGAGGCGTCTTTCTGGTGGCATGATAAAAATGTTGCCTTAAAATAGGGTTGACAGGATTCTCTGAATTTAACATTGATTTGAATTTCATCAACTTGACATAATACATGTGGCTTTTTGCGGGTTAGGATAAGGCAAGTTCAAATGATGAAGATTCCCGAGTTCAACAAGAAACAGCAGAAGATAAACGTTTCGGTTTCAGTTTGTATATTTGATGATTAAAATCTGTCCTGAGTAGTGTATTTTTTTTTTTTTTTTTTCTTCTTCTGTCTGAGCAGTGAACCTGTGCTCCAATCCTGATGACAAGCTGCAGATCTACAGGGACAACTTTGAGAAGGCGTATATGGATTCTACTGAGAGGTTCTACAGAACACAGGCTCCTGCCTACCTTCAGCAGAATGGAGTCCAAAACTACATGAAATATGTGAGTATGAGTCAAGGATCTAGTAATGGCCCTGGAGACCAAAGTTAGAATAGTTTTGGTTATTTCTCAGAGGAGATTTCTGTATTTTTGTATCTGTTTTGTTTTTGTTTTTTTTTTTGTTTTTGTTATAATATAAATATATTATTGATAAATCTGCCGTTTATTGTAAATAGAATCCATTAATAACAGTCCATAAAATGTCAAAAAATCGTGAAAAAGGCTCATCGCAGCTTCTAAAACCCAAATACTCTTCAGCTACTGTCAGAAATGACCATGAAAGGCAGAAAATCCTCGCATTTAAGAAGCAGCAACCAACAAATATTAGTTTGAAAAATTATTAACTGATTATCAAAATAGCTGATTAGTTTTCTGTTGATCGACTAATTGGTGACAGCTCTAGTTTGAAATGGGCACGTCTCAGTTGAAATACAAATGCAACATAACCCTAACCCTCCCCCTGAAGTGTTTAGTTGCTGTCAAACACAATCTAATAACATGAATATTTAGCATTAACTCCTAATAAATATAGTAATAAAATGTTTTTGAACACATGCTCCTAATCCAAGTTTTCAGGAGTGCTAAGAAGTAGAGCTGCAACGATTCATCAATTAGTTGACAACTACTTTGATAAATGATTATTTGATTCGAGTTAAGTAAAAATACTCTGATTTTAGCTTCATAAATGTGAGTATTTCTGGTTTCTTTATTCCTCCATGATATAAAACTTTGAGGACATCATTTTGAGAAACGCTGGTCAACACTTTTCACCATTTTCAGACTTTTTACAGACCAGACATTTAATAGATTAATCAAGACAGTAATTGTCATTGATTGTCATTTTCATGTGTTATTAATGCTTTTAGGAACACTGTGTGTCATGACTGCTACAACTGACAACCAGAGGGTATAGTCTTGAGCCAATGCTAATCTCATCATTCATGTACCTTAACTGAAATTTTAAGAGACATAATACCCAAAAATGTAAGGAATATCTTACTTTAAACATGTTACTTGATTGATGTTCTTCTCTTTTTCAAAAATAGGAAAGAGCAGTGCCATCAAGTTGAGACTAAAACACATTTTCAATTTAGTGCTAGTCTGTTGATAACATGGAAGGTCTGAAGTGCTGAGATCACAGCAATCTTTGCTCTGTGTAATCACTCTGGAGTTTGTATTTTCTGTTCCCAGCATGTTCTCTGCTCACACTGAAAGAAAACAACCCGAAGTTCTCCTCATAACAAAGATAATAGCTGCTGTCCTGCAGTTGAATTTCACAACATGAAGCAGAAACTTCAGACTTCTATCGAGGCTCCTGTTGCCTGTTCTGATGATGTTGGCAATAAACCAGCTGGATGAATCAAAAGAGAAAACAGTCAGACTGCCAGCGTGAGCTGCTGATCTCATGCCTGTCTTCTTCGCACCGGCCCTCTTACTCAAACAGAACTGAAGCATTTTGTCAGATAACGCGCAGCAAGGGCCAGAAATGTTCAGTCCCAGTCCCAGTTTGATCAAACTTTATTACGGTACTTTATGTAAGTCAGTGAAACTTCAAAGAGGGCTCAGCTCCTCCAGAGACCTTCTTCTGGAGGACATTTCCACAGTAAAACCATCAAAATAATCCTAAAAACAGAATATTCTTCAGATGAATTTTTGGACATCCTGGCCTGATTGTTGGCAGAGGATCAGTTTCATGCATATTGCTATGAGTTTAAACACATGGGTGTTGGGATCACAGTGTTTTGACATCCTTTCAGGTTCCTTTTTCAGCCTTAAATATG
The DNA here is from genome assembly GCF_904848185.1 of Acanthopagrus latus. NCBI lineage: Eukaryota > Metazoa > Chordata > Actinopteri > Spariformes > Sparidae > Acanthopagrus > Acanthopagrus latus. Next base: position 20,767,100 of record NC_051051.1, on the reverse strand, counting down.
TCTGCACTGAGAGGATTCAAATCTCAACTACTTACCCTGAGAACTTGGCTCGCCTCTAGGGTTTGATGCAGAGCAGAAAAAAAACAATACTGTTTATTGTGTATGTAATGCTTTTCGAGATGCTCTTGTGTATTTTATGTGAAAAAATGTGATAAATATATGTGTATGTATTGGTGTACATTTTCACCAGGCTGACTCAAAGCTGAGGGAAGAGGAGAAACGTGCACTGAGATATCTGGAGACGAGACGCGACTGTAACTCTGTCCAAGCTGTGAGTATTACATACAAGTTTACTGTAGTATTTCGTTGGTGTATCAAATTATTATACTGCATTATTACTGCATAAAATATTTTGATTGCATCATGTATTACATCGTATGTTGATATTATAATTAAAAAACATTAATCATTCTTATTATTCTGGTTTCATAATCTTACAGCTCCGTTGTTTCCTTTTGCAGTTTTATAAATTTAACAAATCCGTTGCTCCATTTCCCACATTTATGGTATTTTTTATCACCTCCATCAAGGAGCTTTTGTTCCATCCCTGTTTGTTGGTTGATTGATTGGTTTTGTCAGCAGGATTACACAGTTCTCATGCTTTGGTTTTTTCAGGAGGGCTTCACATATTATGTTCTGTTTATGCCATTTCACACTGTTTTACACATACTTCCCCACATAGTTTTTTTTTAACTTCAGTAGCAACTTGCATGTATTTTTTCATTTAAAAAGAAGAGTTTAACATTTTGTGATTATTTCTTATTGTATTTCTTGCCTACTGAAGACAGATATCATTCTCGTGTGTGCAGTGGAATACATTATTTTTTGTTTGTTTAACCTGTACACAACCTGTAATGTAGACATGTCAGTTTATAGAGGAAGTAACTTGCAGTAAACTTTCTTGGTAAACACTAAACAGTCAAGCGTAGTGACTGTATGCAGCTCCTTGGGATTGTAGTCATGTTGAGGTTGCCAGGTTTGATATGTTGATATGTTTGACATTGATCGTGTTTTTACAGACTGAACAAAACGTGTGCTCACGTCTGTATTCTGCAACCTGAGCCGTACCAGATAAATGGATAAACACTTGTTCTTCGGGAATAATTACAACATTGTCGTCTTTTGCTTTTCTGTTTGTGAGCAGCTCAAACAAATCAGACTTGATATTTATATCGATCACAACATCTCAGTCCTGAAATAAGAAAACAGAACACATTTCTGAAAGTGTTCATTTTTAAAATAATTTTTCGATGCTCTACGCAGCTCTCTCATGTGTGTCTACTGTATTGTTCTCCCTTTGTTTATCTCCCCAGTTAATGGAGTGCTGCGTCAATGCACTGGTAACATCTTTCAAGGAGACCATCTTAGCCGAGTGTCCGGGCATGATCAAACGAAATGAGACAGAGAGTGAGTACGGCAGGACCGCTCCCACCAAAGGCTCAGCCAGCTCAGGTTTGCACCAGGAAATAGCCCTGACCAAACCTTCTTGTCCAGCGTCTGAACGCCTGTACAACATCCGTGTGTGCTGTCACCTCTCCAGTTGAATCAGTGTGTGATGATACAGTTAGGATAGTTGGGGAATATCCTTGCTTAACGGGGCGTAAATTCACTTATAAGGAGAAGAAAGGTGCTCTTTTAAACTCCAAAACCTGCCTGAGAATCACCATGTTTTTATGTTTTCTTTAGTTTCAAAGTCATCCAGTGATAAGTGTCTTCAGATCTATGAGTCCAAATAGAAACTGCTAAAAGATAATTCCATGCTAATTTGACAAAATGTAAACAAATTTAATGCATAACTAACTGACTGCGATGCAATGATTTAGATCCTGTGTACATCCCTCAAAGCCCCCAAATTATGGAAACCCTATTTCATGAACTGTAGATAATGTCCAACATATAAGATAGATAAATCATAACACAAGCCTATGTTATCAAAATACTTTCATATGAACTTTTTCATGCTACAATATCATTACCTTTGGATATTACGGCTCAAAATATCCCATCAGACACTGTGAAAGCTTGTATGTCATTTTGGACACAGTGTGAGGGGCAGATAAAAACAATCTACAAGCTATTTCGCTGAGAACTCTTGGAACTCTGATAGTTGTTCTATAGTCTCAGTCACATTAAGATGCTTGACAGGGTTCACAGTTAACCAGAGAGACCATAAGTCTATTCAAATATATTTTTATATTTAACCAAAGAAGCTCAAGATCTTTTTACATATTACTATTCAGAAAAAGATCCTGGGGGGAAGGAAATTCCCAGTTTGCCATTTTAGTGCATTGAAGTCCTTTTAGACAGTTTAAGTTTAATGTTAAACTCTACAATATCCTGCCTCTGTTACATACATTATCTTTATTACGTGTTTGGTAACCAAATCTGAGGGAACATTACCAAAGACGTATGTTTAACAGCAGATATATTGACATGGGAATGTTTTACTTCCTATTATCGGTGTCAGCATTGACAGCCAAGAGTACTGGTCAGGCTTTAAATCCAATACAGTTTAAAATGTACACATCCTCAGAATCCAAAAATTAGCTTTTGTAATGTGGATGCTTCACATGTAAAATACAACAATGAATTATATTACGAGTTGATTAGATTTTATATATGCTGAAGAACTTTTTTTTTTCTATAATTGAGTTGTCTGCTCTGTGCCTGGGCTGCTTAAACCACCTCATTACTTTTTAATGTGTGTGTGTGTGTGTGTGTATATATGTGTGTTTGCATGTGCACACGCACTCATTCAGTTTGATTGAATAAATGGATAAATGGCGTCCACAGTAATGGATTTCAAAGTAGCCCATCCTCTGCTTGCTCCCAAATAAAAGCTTTTTATTCAATATGTGAGGTCAAATCCAGAGTAGAGTTTGTGCTAATGCTAGTGATTATCTTCATTATTTAGTATTTATTGTTTCCATTTAATCTACACAAACAATGAACATTAATTTCATGTAACACCAGAATCAGATTGTTTTTGCACCTTTATCATCTTAAGGTTTGATTACAGTGACCACTACTTTACTGTGGATTGAAAAGTGATAATGTTGGTTTTCTCTCCATCACAGAGCTCCATCTGATGTTCTCTCTCATGGACAAAGTGCCCAGCGGCATTGAGCCAATGCTGAAGGACCTGGAGGAGCATATCATGAGCGCTGGCCTGGCTGATATGGTGGCCTCTGCGGAGACGATCACCTCTGTGAGTACTTGTTCTCGTATACTGATCAGTGTGGGGGTGTTAATGGTTAAGTTGTCCTGATGTCAATGAATAATTCCAGTTTATTAAGTCTTACTTTCAGGGTTTTCTGACAGCCGTGTTCTCAAGTAAAATGCATCACCTGTTCATTGTTGCAGGACTCAGAGAAATATGTGGAGCAGCTGCTCACCTTGTTTAACCGCTTCAGTCGACTGGTGAAAGAAGCCTTTCAGGACGACCCACGCTTCCTGACAGCGAGAGACAAAGTGAGCTCAGATTTTACTAACATGTCCTTTAACAACATTTGGGACACACCTGTCAGAAGCCGTTCTTAAACTGACTGACGTTCTGTTTTTCTTTACAGGCGTATAAAGCAGTTGTGAATGACGCCACTATATTTAAATTGGAACTTCCCCTGAAACAGAAAGGGTGAGAGATGCTTCATGTGTGACATTCAGTTTTTACTTTAGATGATAAAGGCAGTAAATGTCTGAAACGAGTTAGTTTTCATCACCTGTGTTCACAGGGTCGGTCTGAAAACTCAACCAGAGTCCAAGTGTCCAGAGCTGCTGGCCAACTACTGTGACATGCTCCTGAGGAAGACCCCGCTGAGCAAGAAGCTCACGTCTGAGGAGATCGAGGCCAAGCTCAAGGAAGTGGTGAGTTTGTGTTTTTATTTGATCCCTTCATAAGCCCCGTGGTCAGCTTTGGAACTGGCAATTCACAAATTTGCCATTTAGATTTGGGAGATAATTTACGCAGAGTTCAATATTGAATATATCAATATTGAACAGTGCGTGTGGATCTTAAGAATGTTTTGTCAATAATTCCACGTATTCAGTACACAAAAACTAAACGAAGATTTCCAGAAGTCCAGAAAAAACCTGCGGCACTTGAAGCAGGCAAACAAGCCTCCCTTGACTTTTGATGTGGGCGTCAGTGATCATCTGTGTACTGTTTGCAGCTGTTGGTTCTGAAGTACGTCCAAAACAAAGACGTGTTCATGCGCTACCACAAAGCCCACCTCACCCGTCGACTCATCCTGGACATCTCTGCAGACAGCGAGATAGAGGAGAACATGGTGGAGTGGCTCAGGGTAATTCAGCTGTACTTAATTCCTACCGATGTGAAAAGCTGTGTATATTTTGTGTCAGAGGTAGTTTTTCTTCACCTCTAAATCTGTCTTCCTGTGATATCATGTGTCCTGACAGGAAGTAGGGATGCCAGCTGATTATGTCAACAAGCTGGCCAGGATGTTTCAGGACATAAAGGTGTCGGAGGACCTCAACCAGTCGTTCAAAGAAATGCATAAACACAACAAGCTCGCTTTACCAGGTGAGAAGATGTTAAGTGATAAAATCTGCACATTTGAGCAGCTGGAACCAGTAAATATTTGGCATTTTTATAAATCACTTGACAGTGATTTGTTGACAAAACTTGACAGAACTTTCATGTTGGAGTTAGATTCTTGTTATGATAACAGCGTATGTCCATTTGCATAGTTGAAAAAAAGTCATTTTTCATAAGTTTAAGGCGCGCTAACTGTTGGTGTCAATCAGTGACTAAGATGTGTTTGAATGTTCCTCTGCAGCCGACTCAGTCAACATAAAGATCCTGAATGCTGGAGCATGGTCAAGGAGCAGCGAGAAGGTTTTTGTCTCTCTGCCCACAGAGCTGGAAGATTTGATACCAGAGGTAGAAGACTTCTATAAGAAGAACCACAGCGGCAGAAAGCTTCACTGGCACCACCTCATGTCCAACGGCATTGTGAGTTTAACAGACCTGTACAGAGAAACACACAATCATGCTACGAATAACTTGAAAAGATAGACAAGTGGCTTCACCTTCAGACTTTTGTTGTTGTGAATAGCTTATGTGAGTAGCTTGTTGCAGCTGTGGAATGGGACCAAACAAAGTGTCATTTTTCCAGATAACCTTTAAGAACGAAGTGGGCCAGTATGACCTGGAGGTGACCACCTTCCAGCTGGCAGTGCTGTTTGCCTGGAACCAGAGACCCAGAGAGAGGATCAGCTTTGAAAACCTCAAGTTAGCCACTGAGCTGCCGGACGCCGAGCTGCGACGCACTCTCTGGGTAAATCTTCGTGAATAAGAGATGTAGTCCTTGCAGTGCAGTTCTGAGTTTTATATTCGCGGTACCTTGTTCTTTGTCACTTTCATTGATTCTCTGATTGTTTTTATTGCTTCCCTCTGAACCATTATGCCTTCTTCACTCTCCCAGTCTCTGGTGGCGTTTCCCAAACTCAAGAGGCAGGTGTTGTCTTACGACCCAGCGGTGTCTTCACCCAAAGACTTCGCAGAGGGAACACTATTCTACGTCAACCAGGAGTTTTCTCTCATGTAAGGAAACATGTTCATGCACTTTTTTTTTGCTTCAAGCTGAATGAGAAGATTGACTGCACTCTCTTGTCAGCACTAAGGTTGGTACCTTTCGTAATATCAAAGGTACCAAAGCTATAAGAAAAATATCTAGAGGTAGATTTTAAAAAGAGAAAAAAAGATGTCTAGCACTTTTCTTTCCTTTTTGCAGTGGTATTGAAAGAGCATCTTTCTTTTTTTAACTAGTTTCAAAGTGTTATACTCTGGTGTCATGACCTCCGAGAGCACCAAAGCTTGCAGCTGCTTGGTTTGAGCTTTAGCTTAGCATAAAGACTGGAAACTGCGGGAAGCACCAAGCAGGCTAACACATTTTCACTTAAGATGTCGGTAAATATTGAAAAGAAATTGTAGACCCTTATTGTACATTGACTCATTGTTTGTGTTTATAATGAACTTTACAGAAAAAACTCCAAGGTTCAGAAAAGGGGGAAGATTAACCTGATTGGTCGGCTGCAGCTCACCACAGAGCGGATGAGGGAGGAGGAGAATGAGGGCATCGTCCAGCTCAGGATACTGAGAACGCAGGTATGGAGAGGAGCTAGCAGCAGGCTGGCAGGAGATACTGCTGGTTATATAACATCACTTGCTGTGAATAAACGGTTTCACCTTCCATCTCCCATCATGGAGCTTCAGCTGAAACCTGTGGTGATGTTTGTCTGACCCATCTGTCTTATACGCCGTTTTCACACTGTTCTGTTTCTCATGTTTCCCAGGAGGCCATCATCCAGATCATGAAGATGAGGAAGCGCATTAACAACGCCCAGCTGCAGACGGAGCTGGTGGAGATCCTAAAGAACATGTTTTTACCACAGAAGAAGATGATAAAGGAGCAGATCGAGTGGCTGATAGATCACAAGTACATAAAGCGGGATGAGACCGATATTAACACCTTCATCTACATGGCATAGCACGGCACGTCAGGACGTCTCGTGTTGACTTTTCAGTGGAACAGGCCTGATGGACACAAGGATACTTCCAGGCTCCCCGTCCTCTATTTAAAAAAGAAAAAATCCAATCTTGCGCAGGGAGGCATGAATCTAAGACTGAGACCTACCTATTTAAAAAAAAAATAAGTGGAACTTCCTGCCTTAAAGTTGTACAAAGAAAAAAAGTTGCAGTGGGAGTCTTCACCAAGTGGTTATACCTGTTTTTAGTTGGAGGGATTTACTTGCTGTCCAGATGACAGATGTCCAGATGTTTTTGATGCCATGGTGGTTGTCTGGGCAGCTACTACAACTGCGCTCCTGCTCAATGATGCTTGTGCGAGTCTAAAAGGCATGCTGACAGGAAAAGCTGAGGAACTTTGGACTGCAGATATTTCAGATCCAGTTTTAATCCACGTCAAACCCCAGAGCATCTGAACCTCTTCACTGCTGCTTTAACCAGCTAGCTGGATTGTCACGGGGGCCCTGAAGCTGTCGTGACTCTCTGCAGTCATAGTTAAAGTGATCAAACACTTAATCCAGACATTCAGTGTGTATAAAGAGCCAGATAAGCACTTCACAGTTTGCAGGACTGAACCAGACACAAACCCTGTCAAGCCTCTGTCCCTTGGTAAAAAAGGAGAATGTGAGGGGAAAGAAAATTAGCATATTGCTATAATCCAGAATCCATTTCCCTCTATCAGATTCACCCAGGGACAGAGGTGAGGTTGGAGTGTGACGAGAGCTCTCATCATGTCTGTGACAGCTCTCTTTTCTGCGGGAAGCTTGGGGGAAGAGGCTGAGGTCAGTATTACACATGGTAAATACTACAATTCAAAGGTATAGGAGAGTGTACCATGAGATGTGAATAATGAAATGATTAAATAAACAGCACCTTACTATAAAACAACACACAGGCCTGTCATTCATTCTAGCTCTGGAAAACAATTCCCCAGAGTCTGTATTTTGTTTTGTTTGTCTGCATATAAATGAAATGATTAACGTTTATTAAAGTACTGATGAAAGTTTTCAAGTTTGACAGCTGTATACTACATACTGCTGGATAGTAGCAGAGCCCTGTTTGTAAGAGACATACTGTTGAGAGAAAATAGAACAGTTCAGATGTAGTCAGATCAGTCCTGAAAGAGGCGAACCTGCAGGGAATCGTTCGCAGTCTTCTTGTTTTGGTCACTTACCAAAGCTTGTGATGGCTGACACAAAGATCAGTCAGTAAATCAAGAGCCCATCGTGTCCCAGAGTAAGTCTGTAAACTCACTGAAAGTCTGTGCAGTGAGGACGGCCAAACACATGCAGCTGATCATGGGGGGCCTTTTACGTTATTGTGAACGGTCAGCACTGGCCTTCTCCCTCTTGCACAATTCTGTTCCTCAGCCCACTAATTAAAATGAATGGTTATTTCTACCAGCAGGTGGTTCATAGGGGAACAGTAACCACATCAGCTGTTACCCTCAGAGACAAAGAGCTCCATCAGTGAAGTATTCAACCATTTTGACTTCCTCTGTAGTGTTAATTCTAATGATGGGATTGTACTTTATCCATCATAAATGCACAGAATTATTAATGCCCCTACCTGGTTACCCCAAGATGAATATAAAAACTGTCATGAAAACATTTTTTCATAATTCTCCCCCTCAAAACAATGAGGCCTTATTTGTAAAATGGACTTGGAATCAGTTTTGAGCTTAAGTATCAATCAAGCAGAAAATCCTTCATACTAGAAGAAAATTTCAGAAGATCACTTAAGTAGAAGGGATCATCCTCTGGGTAACTTGAATATCTGTTCTAAGATCTCATGCATAATTGAAAATTTCAACCTAAAATTAACCTCCTGACTAGAAGAAAAGTGAGAAGATCACTCCAGTCATTAGGATATATCCTCTGGTGACCTTGATTATTTGTACCAAATCTCTTAGTAAGCCATTTGAGTTTGGAGGATTCATCCTCTGTGAACCATGATTGTCTATATGACATGATATGTCTATATTTGCTTCATTAAGATATTTCACTGATTAAGAGAAAACTTTGACTTGATGGTGGTTTTAAACAAAAAGTCAGCAGTATACTGGTAGATTAGCATTAACATTAGCATTAAGATTAATCCTTTGGAGATCATGAATATCTGTACCCGATCTCATGGCAATCCATGTGGCTGTTGTCCAGATATCAATCTAAACCGAAAATTTCAACTTCAGGAACAGTGGGGAGACCATTAGAGTCATTAGCAGTCATATTCGCATTAGCTTTGGGACTAATCTTCAGGTAGCCTTGAATATAATAACAGTCCATAGGGAAGTCATCCAGATCTCACTAAAACCTGATTCAAACTCATGACTTCCTGACGAGAGGAAAAGTCTAAAGATCACTAGAGTCAGTAGGATTCATCCTCTGGGGACCATGAATGGATGTAGAATATTTCAAGGCAATCAATCCTCATGTTTCAGTTTGGACCAATAAGCATTGCTGTTCCTGGACTAGAGCTATGCTACTAATGGTTGAAAAGTAACAATTCACTTGAATAGAAGCATAATGAAAATTAAATCAAAGAAACAGCAATGTATCATGTCAGGGTTCCATCGCTGTGCTCCACCAACAGAGCTGTAGAGAGGCGGTGCATCTTTATTAAAAATAGTGGGGGGTTTTTTCATATGTTTAACGATCCACTTCTTCATGGAGACAGGAGGAACATTACTGGTGGCTGACCAGTAGATGGCACCAGAGCGATGCTCTGGCATGTTCGATAAAACTGATTTCTCTTCCCCTCTCTGTCCTTTTTCTTTTTTTTAAGCCACAGAGGGGAAATTTTGTTTGAGTCGACTCTTCAGAAAAGGTCAGTGTTGAGGTCATAAGAAAGCCATGAATATGGATTTTCTGTCTGGACTGTTTGAAGGATTCGCCTGTTGTCTGTCGATATCATCACACAGATTCCCATTTATCAATATATTGGTCTGCAGCAACAAAATATTCAGCACTGTCCACCTCCTATATGATTGATGTGATGCAGTTTGATTGATTGCATTTTTATTGTAGAGCTGTTCAATATGAAATTGTTTGTAAATGTGAAATCATCAGCCTGAAACAACATATGTATGCATTGTTATTTTCTCCATCCATTCATCCATCCATCCATCCGTCCATCCATCGAGCAGTGGCTCTACTCCATCCATCCCTCACTCATGAACAAGACCCCAAGATACTTGAACTCCTCCACATGAGGCAGGAGCTCTCTCCCAACCCGGAGGGAGCAAGCCACCTTTTACCGGTCGAGAACCTTGGCCTCAGACTTGGAGGTGCTGATTCTAATCCCAGCTACTTCACACTCGGCTGCAAACCGCCCCAGAACATGCTGGAGGTCCTGGCTCGAAGGAGCCAACAAGACAACTTTGTCTGCAAAAAGTAGAGATGAAATCCAGTGGCTCCCGAAACCAGACGCCCTCCGGCCCCTGACTGCGCCTAGAAATTCTGTCCATAAAAATAATGAACAGAACAGGTGACGAAGAGCAGCCCTGCCGGAGTCCAACATGCACGGGGAACAGGTCTGACTTAGTTGCGATCCAGGGTCCTGCTCCGGTCGTACAGGGACTGTACAGCCCTTAGCAGAGGGCCTCTGACCCTGTACTCCCGAAGCACCTTCCACAGAATGCGATGGACATGGTTGAATGCCTTCTTCAAGTCCACAAAACACATGTGGACTGGTTTGGCAAACTCCCACGAACCCTCGAGCACCCTGCGGAGGGTATAGAGCTGGTCCAGTGTTCCACGGCCAGGACGAAAACCACATTGTTCCTCCTGAATACGTTATTTTCTCCATATAAAGCATTTTTACTTCTGACACCTAATGTTACATTTTTAACTTTTACAGTTAGTTTTTTTTCATCGATGAAATGTAAGGAACTAAGTAAGTACTCAAGTACCGCAGTAAACAAAACTACAATTTTTTGGCACTTTAATTAGTTCCAGTTTCTGTTTCTTTGTACTTTCACTCTAGTTACTAATTACTTTGCAGATTCAACCAAATCCAATAAACACAAACAACACTGATTCTGATCATTTAGACAAAGGATTGATTTGGGATCCAATAATCAGTCAACCTATATTATACAATATATACATACATTCACTTATTTTTACCTCTACTTAAGAAACTTGAAGACTTTTACACAAAGTCAAACATTCAAAAGTCAAAATTCTTCACAGCACGACCATGTTGGTAGTGAGCTGAGCAAGGCACAACACTGTAAATGGTAGTAGTTCAATTCCCACTGTTAACGCTGACGTCAGTATTGTCAGTATTGTCAGTATTGTCAGTATTAGGGTTGAGCACAAATGATGATTCATATATCAACTGTCAGTTTGTGCAGCATGAACTTCAGTAAAATGTTAAATTGGTTTAAGCTTTTTGTTACTGTCAGTGGAAAATGAATGTTTTGCTACATGACCTTTAACTTAAGGGGTATACCTGATAAAGGTTAATATAAAATCAAATTATATTAATATTCTCATGCAGTTTTTTACCAGTGCTTGTTGTCTCATTCCCAAAAGCTCCCTGTACGTGTTGATTTTGCTGATATTTGTGACTTTTATTTCTGAAAGGGATATAGACAAAAAAGTGTCTGTGTTTATTTCCCAGCTACATCTGCTCGTGTGTTACATATAGGCAGCGCTGAAGCTATAAGGCTGTAATTAGGCGGATTTTTTTTTTCTTAATTACAGCATATTGCATCCTCTAGTTATTTGTGACAAAGGGGATTACAGCAGGCCTGTTAGCTGTGCGCATGCCCAGTCTGCAGCACCCCCCCCCACCCGCCCATCGCCTACATCCCTCCTGCTCATACCCCCTCCTGTCCGCGCGCAACCTCCTCTCGCGGTTGAGCTTGAGGACCACTGTCAGGTAACTGATTAGTATAAACACTTCCTGTTCATACCTTCAAAATAAAACGTGTTTGCCAAAAGGATATTTATTGATCAAAGAAAACACTGACATCAGCACAAAAATGATCTTTTTAAACTTACAAACATTACCCATCATTCCCATGGGATCAAAAAAGTATTTCTCTCTCTCCATTCACCACCAGTTATAACTTAAGTTGGCCTTTAAAATGTGTGAGTATGTGAGTCCTTGTGTTCATCTCATTTAGCTTCTTGTTAGCAACCATCATTTCTAAGAGACTCTAAGTGACATTTATGGTTTGAACCGTTTTGGTGCTTTTTTTCCTGAAGACAAAAGAGAAGTAAATCAAAAATGTTAGAGCCATTAGCTTGAAGAAGCTAGCCGGTAGACCTGAGAAAATCTCGGTCAGGTGAGCGACTTGTGTGTTGATCATTATGATGGAATTCGTAAGTGAATCATTTTAATCGCAGAAAATTAGTAGTAACTGAAAGCCATTCGCCAACACCCAAGTTTCACAAACGCAATGATTTTATTTTGAAGCCACGAGTGTATGACTTCCTGTTGTGGTGCCGCGCGCCACGCGGGGGCTTGACGCTGCTCGGGTGAGGAGAGGAGGAGAGAGGAGCTCCGCCAGCGGACCAGGAGGAGAGCGTGGTGAGGAATCCCAGCAGCCCCAGGAGAGTGAGAGCCGGACCGGCTGGACCCCCGGAGGAGGACCCGAGAGAGAACCACGTTGCCACGGGAGAGGGCTCACTTCAGGTAACCTCGCCGTGAAACCGGTTTGTACTGCTTCCCCCGGCGGGCGGGCAGGCAGGTGCTTTGAAGAGGGATGCCGGAGATGGAGAGGCGGCGGTCGGCGAGCCCGCACGAATTCGCTTGTTATGTCTCAGGAGATCCGAGATCCTATTACTTACTTACCGTAGCCTTGTGATTTACATGGCCTCGCTGTCCGGGGTTGCTGAGCCGATAACGCGAGGTGAAGGTGGGGGGGGGGTGAGAGGGGATATTAATCAAAGCACCGCTATGTGAAACGGGCTTTTACTTGGCGCAAAAATAGCGTCATATACGAGATACAACAGCCGCTGTTTACTCTGTGTGTGTGTGTGTGTGTGTGTGTGTGTGTGTGTGTGTGTGTGTGTGTGTGTGTGTGTGCTGAGCCTGTTTCCGTCCACAGAAGAATGCGCGAGCTTTAATTGGGTTTGCCAAAGCTGGAGCGGTTAACTACAGCATTTAAAGTGTTGATTCGGTTTTCATAATATATCTCGCACAACTAAGATAAAGCCACAGTTGCTGGACATCTGTATGGGAGCCATATCTGTCTGAGAATAACATCAGTGGGGCATTCAAGAGCAGTGACATCCTCAAGCTCATAGTTTGGTGACAGAAGAACAAGACTTGTCTGACGGACCGGTCATATTAATGATCAATAATGCCTCCCGTCGCAAGTTTTTTTTGTTGTCCGCCGACATCGAACGGACTTGTTTTGTGTTTTCTGTCACGTTTCGGACGCCCCTGCCTTCACCGTTGCCTCCGCCTGACGCTGTGGAGCCTGTTTTCCTCCGCATGAGGGGCAATAAATTAATAATTTCAAGAAGTGTATTGTTCAGCAGAGCACCAAGAGGGGAGTGAATGCACATTAATAGTCTCTTCCCATGAGGAAGCCTTCGTTTAGGCTGCTTGCCAGGTATGTTGGTGTGAAAAGTGGAGCCTTGAGGTTCCCCGGCGGGTGTTGAAAGGGGCTTAAAACCACTCTCGGATTGTCAGAGAACTTTGAACAGGGGCTGGATTTGACTCTTAGTGCTTTCAGCTCCACAGAGCCAAAGTAGAGCGGTGCACAATACAATTTGATACTAAAAATGAAAGATCTTTAAATTCTTATCAAATTTGGGTCCCCTGAACAACAGTGCACAATTGAGTTTGAAACCTAATAGTCTCACTGGAATATTAGCATTGTTTGCATTGTTGTCAAGTAAAAGAAGAAGAAAAAGAAACCAGATCCCACGTGGTTGAACCACAAGAGAAGTCGATGCAGCACTGCCTCTAAGAGTCAATGTAACTCCGCTAACGAGCGCTTGATATTCTTGATAATCAGAGATCTGATGGCTGGGATGAATGCCATTCAAATGCATTTGTGGGGAACAGGAATCAAAGTGAAGAAATCAGGCCGAGTGCACTCGCAAGCAGAGGAAAGAGACTTTCAGTGCAAGTGTCGTATGTCATGGCCAAGCCCATAGTGGCTGGCAGCAGGAGAAGATACTGCAGAGAGGAGATCACGATGCTGGGAGGATGGGAAGCTGGGATAGCCCTCCTCCCTGATGCAGGAGGGGCGGGGGGGTGGTGGAGGATGGATGAGGGATGGTCTGGCGCACCCCTCCCTCCCTTCTCTCTCTCTTCTCTCCCACTCTGTCTCTCTCTCGCACTGGTATACTGGTGCATTACTGCTCACTGTTCACTTCACCGGGTGTAATCAGTCTGTCAGCAGAAGCAGACTCACCCCCACCACCACCAACACCAACCCCTGAACACACTCCTCCCTAAACTCTGACCAGAACACTGCCAGAATCTACCGCTGCCTGCAGGCCACCTTAATGAGGCAATGCACAGTTTTGTGAACAGTTATAATCTAATCTTGGAGAAATCATTTCTCTTTTCATTTGCCATCACCTCTAACATTCCTGTACTTACCACACGTCATAACACACTCTTAACATTTGCATCAGTCTGTTTAACTGCTGTGCATCTACAGATGGGTATATCAGTTGTGGATTCTCAGTCTTGGGTTGACTCGTGTCTGCACGCTGCTGCGGCACATCCAGAGAAACTCAGTAGCCCAGAGGAACTAGCAACAACATGGCAACATCATACCCAGAATAAAACAGTTAAAGTAACAGGCTCCCCCTCTGTGATGCTGGAGAGAGAGTGTGTGTGTGTGTGTGTGTGTGTGCGCACACGTGTGGAGGAAATTGTTTAAGTGTAGGCTGTTGTTCTGCGGTGATGCCGCCTCCCTACATGCGAGCAGATTTGACTCTTCTTCTGGCCGACTGATCGGTCCGAAGGAAAGGCCGGCTGCTCCAGTGTTGCAGCACAGGAGCTGTCCGTGGTGCTGCTCAGTTTCTGCTGTGTGTGTGTGTGGGTGTTAGATAGATGCTGTCCGTGGTGCTATGTCACTGGCGATAAGTCAGTGTCAGTGGTGCAGTCTCCTCAGCAGGGCTGCTCGATCGTGGCCGCAATCATAGTCATGATTATTTTGGCCAACGTTGAAATGGCAATTATTAAACAGAATTGAACTTTGAATATGAATCACGTGAAGAACCAAAACAGTGAATGTCTTCTCCAAAGTAATAATCTCATGTATTATACGATAAGTATGAAGACTTAAGTAAGTAAAGTTAATTGGTGGCTTTTCGACCAACTGAGCGTGTAGAATGATGGTGAAAGAGATCTGATTCAGATTTAGACAACTTTGTTTATGCCACCAGGGGCCTGGCTCGCCTTGTGCACATGCTAAAACATACAGTAACATGTAGACACACACAATAAAGAGAGAAATAAACAATAAGAAGAAGCGGAAGTAATAGACGCTTTCTCTTCTTCAGTTCATGTGAAGAGAATTAGGAGAAGAAAGGGGAAGTCCCCTGAGCCTGTTATCGTTGCATCCATTATTCCATCCATTTAGTGCGGTTTCTCCTTATTTTCCACCTCCGCCTCTTCACCAGTTCCACTCACAACTTTATATCACACACATTATTGGTTATAGGTGGCTATAGTAGTGAGAATTGCAAAATATAGAAATATTAGGCTTTGTCATAACAACGGTTTGTATATCTGCAGTCCTGAGTCTCCAGGTTCCCCCATTTTTAAATTACAGACTTCTGCTGCCTGGTACGATGGAGAGGTATTTCCTCTCACACATGGGCAGCACGCACAAGCTAGCTGGGTGTTGGCTGTAGTCTCTGCAACGTGTTCACATTAAGCTTTTTGAGTGAGACGCAGGCCATGTGAGGTGACGCCAAACAGTCAGCCGTAACAAAAGGGCTGTGCTGGATTTATCAGATAAGACAAAACCAGGACGTCATTGCTAAACAGACTGCAGCACAAGTAGAGTTTACCTTGATTGCCTTGTTTTGCTATTCCTTGGAAACCAAAATAGATACTACAGTTTGATTTTTCCAGCAGCCATTGTCTTTTCCACGTTTCTGTCCTCTGCTCTCACCTGATTGGCCACATCAGGTTGGTTCAGCCAATCAAGACCTGGGACGGGTTTAACAAAGACATTTTAGACTGGTCCGGGGTGTTCGGCCAGTTTTCATTTTACCAATTGTCACAAGTTAGAGCAATTCCCAACGATAACAGACTCATTTTAAACCTAGAAAGTTAGCCAGCAGATGCCCCCAGGCTAACTCTGAACTATGAGCCTTGTTTCCATGGTAACAATCAGTGACACCTGCTGACCAGTGGCACCAAAGGACAAAAAAAAAAAAAAACAGAGGAAAACACGGCACATGATTTATATTTATGGTTTGCAAACAGTGTTGAGGAGCGACTAATGAAAAGAGAAAGAGCCTCATCAGGAACCTTTGAAACAGTCGTCAGTCGTTGAACCATCCTGAGCCTGTCTTTGATGCTCCTGTCGACTGCTGGATAAATAATATTTACTGTCACATAATGTTGTCGATATTTCTTAAAGATAAACCTTCGAGAATCTTAAGTTTCTAAAGGAAACTAAATAAATTTACAATCGATAGCTACGGTCATTTACAATTAAATTAACCAGCAACTATTTTGGTTGTCATCGTGGGTTTTGGGAAAGACTGACTGATTTTTTTATTTATTTATTTATTTATTTTTTACAATTTTCTGACATTTTATAGACCAAGCAATGATTAATCAAGAAGTCACAGACAGCTTGATTAAAGTGATTGCTGGTTGCAGCCCTGCTGTATCTCTGAATATTTTCTTGTATTGCTGATCAGTCCCCTTCAGCTAGTGATTCTTTTCCACAAATACATTTTTTTTAAGCTGAAAACGACCCCTGAACCTACAGCAATGCCAGATCTCACTTTGGGCTCACTCTTGATTACAGCTGGCGTTCTCCTGTCACGTATTTGAGTTTCTGTACACCTACATGGTGCTGCTTGCTGAACCAATACCTGTCATGTCACCACAGTAAGCCTTTGTTGTGGAGAGAGAGCGAGCTGTGCTTGTTAGCCAGACATCGTTTTTGGCTTGTCATGTTTTCCAGATTTCTGCCATCAGAACTCAGTGACGCTGAGGCACTTTCGCCAGTATGCTGTGCAAGACCGTGTTACAGCAGCAGAGTGCGATGAATGTTGACATCTGCTGACTAGCAGTAACTCCTGCTCGGTAAGGCTAGCATAGCAGAATGAGGCAGGAGCTATTTGCAGTCTGGACCGTTGCTCGTATTCAGCCATTTCTTCAGGTGTATTACTTCAATTTGCTGCGAGATCATCAGAGCTGGACTGGGATTGGTTTGTCAGGGCGGCTCCGGCCTCACTGCTGAAATCTCAAACTTCACAAGATCACGGGCTTCTGACACTGGTCGGTAAACAACCAGTGGAGCACTGGAGGACATGCTCCAGCACAGTCAGAAGTGAGGAGAGAGTCAGCCTCATGAATTATTTGTTCTCCTCCAGCAACATGTTGGAGTTCAAATGTAGCCGGTGATTAAAACGCTGCATCACACGCGCTGAATTATTCCCTCCACGGTGTTCCCATCTGTCGGAAGGGGCGCTTTGTTTCCTCCTCAAGAGTATTGATCAGTGATTGAACGGCTTCCCCCCCTCCCTCCCTCCAGCTTTTCACCCCTCTCTCTCCGCTGCAGGAGCTGTCATTTCTGAATCATGACTCAATTGTTCGGAGGGGACCGCATCATCTTTCAGTCATGAATTCTTTAAACTGTCATTTCGTCCTCTGCCGATGTTCTCCTCCTCTGCGACACATTATTTCTCATGATTCGGCGCGTTTTACACGTCAATTTAAACATAATCAGGACAGCAATGATCCGTAGCGCCCGACTTTTAGGTGCCGCTGTCACTCTTTTTCAGTTACTTGAATTTGGATAACGAGAACGCCGCTTTGCCAGCACCGCCACTCTCCCAGCCATCTTGTCTCCCTTCCGTCTTTATTGTCCATTATCTCAGATATGTCATAAACAAACCGACCGCTTTCAGCCACTTTACGTCTAATAGAATCCCTCCTATCTCTTGTGGTCGGTTGCAGTTGCGCTTCCTGTGGCGAAGGCCGTTTTTTATTGAGTTTCCACCTTTTTCCTTTCAATACTTGCCATCTGTTTTGCCTCCCCACTTGTAGCAGAGCCGAAGTCTTATATCATCACTGATCACGTCTTCGCAAACATCTGTCTGCTTTCCGACAGTATTTATTTCCACATTAAAAACATCTGTGCACACACGGAGAGTTTCGCGCTTTGGTTTAAGAATCAAACTGATATCAGGTGATATCACTGAACGTCCCTCTTCCTCTGACACGTTGACACGGTTTAGAAACGTATGCCTGAGTTTGTGTGAGCTACAGGCGTTTATCACATCGTATACGCTCAGCCGAGTCTGGCATGCAAATGAGAAATGAAGCGGTTGATGGCAGGGTTTCTTTAATGATTCAACAGGCGAACTCAGTAGTATGGACGCCACACGGAGCAGAAACGCCAAGCACGGGTAACTTTCATTCGAGCAGAGATGCATGACATCCGAAGATGCTGCATGATGCTTGTACGACGTGTACACAGTTTAGAAATAATTGGCTCTAAATGAATTAATCATCACAGGAACAACAGTGCAGAACAGGAGAACAAAGCCTCCTTGGTAATTCAGGAAATACAGAAAATATCCTGCACGGGGAGAATTAAACAGAATGTTGTTTAAACAGATAAATGGTTATGCAGTACATATTTTAAGCTATGTTTTCAGCAGGTAGCTGAGCAAGTTAGCAACTAATTGGTGAGGAAATGGAACATTACCACTTTTATTCTGCTAGTCACGTCTTTTTAAACTCAGGCCTGCAACTCAGCTTTGTTCCGTCCTCCATGTGGCATCATATCTGACCTGGACTGTTTCAGAATCGTAATTTTTCCTTGATTTTAGGTCACCTGCTATGGCAAGTAGGCTCCATAGTTAAATGTTTTGGGGTTTTTTTTGTCGGCTTTAATTGCTTTTATTGTTTATATTTCCACTGGATTCTGAGACTGCACAGGGCGCTTTATTTTGAAAATTGACTGGATATGCTGTTTCAGTGTCTGACTTCCTGCCTGGCACACCATTAGCATTGTTAAGAATGGCTATGATCAGCGTGGCGGCCATGTTGGAAGTTGGTGGTATCTTGGCGGTCAGCAGTTTAAAGGGCCAGGTGTTTTTCTGAGTAGTCGGTGGGGACCAAAATGGAGCTTGGATGGAAAGAAAAGTCAGTATTGGAACAATTGCCAGGTTTGATACGACGAATTGTGTTGAAATGGCACGAATGGAGACATTCAGAGGCTATTTTGAGTCGACTGGGAATTTCAAAATAGGGCTGCAACTAACTGTCTAATTTTACTTTGATTAATCTGCTGATTATTTTCACGATTGATCGGTTAAGTGTTTTGTCTATAAAAAGTAAAAAAAAAAATTTAAAAAAATGCTCGTCACAATATCCCAAAGTGATGTCATCATGTTGTTTTTTTGTCAAAGCAACAGTTTAAAAAACTCAAAGACTTGTAGCAAAAGTTGCAAATTTGCCTGAGCCGTATTTTGAAAGTAAGGAAAATTTATTGCAAATGACATAATGGATCGTGTGAATCTCCGTGTTAGGTGAATAAGTAGATTGTGGATAATGTAAACAGTCCTTTCAGTGGCTTAATCAAGCAAAAATGACAAGCATTTAACTGGCTCCAGCTTCTAAATGTGAGGATTTTCTGCTTGTCTTCGTCATTTATGACAGTGAATGAAGAGTCTGTGGGTTTTGGACTGTTGGTTGGACAAAGAAAGCTAATTGAAGATGTCGGTTTGGGCTCTGGGAAATTGTGATGAGCATTTGAAAACATTCAACAGAATAATCAGTAATGTAAATAATCGTCACCAAATATTGTGTCTGTAGCTTGTTCTGCTGCCCCTGAGTTGGCCGTGACAGTACTGATTGTGTTTTATCATAAAGTCATCTCAGCTTTAAGTCAGGTCCGTGCTTGTTGTTGTGCCACAGCAGTGACGGACTCCAGTGCTGCAGCTTCTCAGGATTCGTACTCTGCAGGTAATTCTGTTGGCCGTCTGCAGAGGCCAGATGACAGCATGGTTTTCCCCACTGGAGTCACGAGCCAAGACACCAGGCCATCTGTCAGATTTGGCTTCCAACTGCGACCTCCTCACTCCCCGAGGAACTTACTTTACCACTCACTCAAGAGTCAGCTTGCTTGTTAATGCCTCTGAACTAAAGTTTCTGTAAATTGTCTTTAATTCGGGTCAAGGATTATCAGGTTAATAACATAGAATAAGACCTTCTCCATCAGTAATACGCCGATGTTCACATATATATTTGATCATAGAGATTGATGGAAACTTTTGAGTGGTTTTAAATGTGTCAGATTTCCACCTTTAAGCTGGAAGTGTAGCTGTAAGAAATGCTGCTCCATTTGGATTCAACACAGGGCTCCTGAATGACTCGGATCTCCCTGAATGTCAGGAAAAGTTAGCTCTGAATGTCGTCAGGTTAATGGTGTTTGAAAGCTACAGTAGTCAGATTTCAAGTTGTCCTCCTGATTTGGCGTCCATCCATTTCCTGTTCACTTCATTTTCCCCAGACATGAGATGTCATTGAGCACCGCCGGAAGGTGAAGAGGTCGACTCAGACCAATTAGAAAATGCTTTATTTGATCGTGCAGCTAATGTGGCATCAAGAGACTTAAACTGGATTTGTTTTTTATTACTTGGCTGTAGGCAGGTTGGAGCAGATATCGAATGTTTATAAAGATTACATTATTAGATTTATCAGACGTATTTTTTCTTCAGTGTTATGTTGTTGCCTGCTGTGTTACTTAATTTGGTTCTGTGACAGCTTGCTAATTAATTACATTAGAGTAGGCTCCTTCTCTGTAAAGAGTTTAACTTAGATTGCTTTAACTTCACTAGGGCTGCAGCTAATGATTATTGTCATTTTGACGTATCAACATATCACTTTTTTGATTAACTGACTGATTGTTTGGTCTATAATATGTCAGAAAATTATGAAAAAAGGAACACAAGCTATCAAACCCCAAGTTGACATATTCCTATTTCCGTATTATCATTATTATTTTGATTTTTAATGGTTTTAATTGAAAGAAAAGCTTGAAAGAAGAGTGACAGGAGTGTCCGACATATGACACTTATTTGGCTTTCAAAAGTATCGCTTTGATTATTCATCAAAATAGATATATACATTTTAAACCGAGCCCTTTCCCAGTCTTTGTACCGAGCTCCAGCTGCAGTGCGAACCAGACCAATTCCAGATGTGTTCCGGTTGATCAGGTTGCCGTTCAATCTGCAGGTTTCTACACTCAGAGCAACACGCCTTTTCAGCTTATCCAAATAAGGTAACATGTTAACTCCAGGTTTAAATGATATGCATCTACACTCGTTCACATGTGTGCCCTTTTCTCTCGGCACGTTCTAGTCCTTAGACGAGCTCAACAAGAGTTTGGGAAGCTCGGGAGAAACGACGCCTCCTACAACATCTCTCCTCCGCCTCCCCGCTGCAGCGCAGAGGCCACTTAAATTGCCTCAAGCAGTTGGAGGATGCTGCTCTTTCTTTTGAATTCATATGTGTTACATGTAAAACTTCATTTATCAGAGACATATTGTTGTTGTGTTCTGTTGCAGTGCATAAAATGATGGTATCGGCACATCGTTGGCTGATAGAGGCTTAAAAATGGAGCTGAAACAGAAGGCAGAGTGACGTTGGCTTCTGTACATTTAACATCGTGACTTTAAAAATGGTCAGGCAGGGAGGGAATTGTTATTGTAGCCATTAGCATTAGCCCTGAATGTGAGTTTGCCTCTGACATGCAGCGTCATGGGTGACAATGGATGATTAATGGTGCGTTTGATTGTACTCGGACCTCGGAAAAAAAATGACCTTCGACAGGTGTCGACAAGTCGGAATTCCAAGTCGGAAACTCGGGCAAGATGAACGCCACCCGAGTTCACCGACACAAACAGAGATGACATGGCAGCAGCATGGTGACACGCATAGTGAACTTTTTACTTCATATAGTGTTTGTTCGTGAAACGTGCTGTAAGGAAAAACTGTTGTACTCATTTCCACTGTCATTCAGTTGATCTGTGCTCAGTTCAGTTTTTGAGAGTAGAAGTCTTGTCACTGTCTAAATTACCTGTATTTCCAGGCGCACACACAGGGAGTGATTGACTGTCATTAAGTAAATGAGTTGCTTTAACTCGCAGCCATGTTTCAATGTCACTGTAACCTGTTTAAGGAGCTTTAACAGGATTCCTCTTAATCACAGTAAGACCGTACGTAGGCTGAACAGTGAGCAGCTCTGACGCGAACATGAGCTGACTGTTAACACAGGTCGGGCATGTTGAGAACAAAAGTCTCAGGACTCAAAGATGTTATTAATTGTTCTGGTTCTGAGATTTGCCTGCGTTGAATGCATAATTTGAGGGGTGAAGATGAGGTCGAGGACACTTTAAATCCTGAGCAGCGGTAGAGATCAGAGCTTGACAAATCCACAATTACATGCAGATCAATACAGACCTGCTGCCCTCAGGGGGGATTTTACAGCCAACTCTATTTTGACTGAAATGCCAGATAATTACAGAATGAAGATCTGTCTGGAATGGAGACCAGCGGTGCGTGGTGCAGGACTTTGTTTGGATTTTCCGACTCATTGTGGCCGATGCCTGTAAATCTGCAGTGGGAACAAGGAAGCAGACATTGTTTCCTTGTAAGAGGTCACAAGATAGGATAGATAAGATATGACTTTATTTATCCCTTACTGGGGAAATTCACCTGTTACAGCAGCGGTTGAGTGATCGGTTAAGAAAGTAAAAACAGCATAAAAGCAAGACAAAAGAGAAAAATACAAATAAAATAATAGAAAATATGGAATGAAAAAACTCCTGCTAATAAAAATAAAAAAATGAAGTACACACTCTATTAACTTTCTACATACAAGTCAAACTCGATAGTTATGTTTTTGAAAGTTGGTAACTTTAGAAATGTTTTGCAGTTTTGTTTTTTTTTTGGACATTTTACAAACCAAAACGAAATTGCTCAATTAATCAGTCGAAAAAATTGCTCACCAGATTAATCATTAGCTGGAACTGTAGCTCACGGATTTCTGTCACATGTAACATCATATCACCAACCCTGCCAAGAAACACAAACAGTACATTTAGTGAGCCGACTGCAGCCATGCCTGTAACACCGTTGTTGAGGCGTTCACTGACCCGAGAGACTTTGAGTGCCTGTAATAAATCTCTGATCCATTGTCGATAGTTCTAGCCTGCAGAAGTAATGATTATGAAATGAAATGGTATTCAAATTGATGACCATGAAAAGTTCAGCCATGAATAATCTTTCTCGTCTGAAAACATATCGACTGTCCACACGTTGAGGCTCGTTGATTATGGTGCTCACAGTGTGAACACACAGTCACCTGCAACTAATGAGCATATTCCTCTTTTAACAATAGATGTTTTTTTAATAATTGATCGTTGATTGTTCATAAATCAAGACCAGCTGTCTTGACCTTCAGATATCTGACTGATGGTCGTGAAGCGTAGTTTGTTCTCAGGAATAACTTTTTAAAGCTACACTAATCAATATTCCCATTAACGTTTGGACTGACAAAAGCTTTGACCTTTTGAAGCAAATGCCAAGATTGCATTATTTTAACTATTTATAGAGTGCCACAGGAATGAGTCCTTAAACATGGAAATCAGTTTGCAATTGAAGTTTTTTATTGACTTTTTTGGTTAAATGCCTGAATTAAGGTCTGCAACACAAAATACATTGGAAAATACATTTTGAAGCCTTTAGGTGCCTTAAAAAGGGTGGTTGCCAACAAGAGGCTAAATAGACTACAGAGGTTGTCAGGGAACACGGAGACTCGTCTACTCACTAGCCCGTCATTACAGGCCGACTTTAGTTATAAACTATTCTATCTCTGACTTTACAGCTTTTAGATTAATCAATTTATAATACAGTGAGTACAGTATAGTGTAATAGGAAGCTTTGTGCTGGTGACCGAACATTAGCTTTTTACTTTTTACACAAAAGTAGTGTTCATCTATGAAGATTATTTTGCCGAACAAAATTTTTTATGTTTGTGTATCCTAAACTTGTGTCTCACACAGAGATTATTCTCAGCCAAACTCCAAAATCCAATTCCAAACCTTCATAGGCTTTTGGGGGAAGGAACCAGGGCGGTGCAAACTTCCGAGCTAGCTACAAACATACGTCATTCCAGCAGCCAATACTTGTACTTTGCAAAAACAGAAAGCATGTATCTTTTCAATGCCTTATCTATGCATTCTTTTTTTCTTATCGAAACCTAGTGCCTACATTACTCATGATACAACTCAACCAACTGTTCAGTGAGAGATTCAGGTGTAGGACTGAGTGATAATGGCCTTAAAATGATATCACAATCTCCTGTGAAGCACTTCATAAAGGGTAGGACTGGGTGAAGAAAATCAAATTTTACAATATTTTTTACCAAATTCCTTGGTATCATTACTGTAGAGACACTGTAAGTACTGTCACAAATATTAACACAAGATTTTTTACAATAACCATCAGTAACGATGATAAATGACTCGGTGATTAGATGGTAAAGGTAAGTATAAGTAGAAAAGTTTGGTTAACTCAGAACATTTACATCACATTACTGTAAAGCAGCCTTAATTGTAAAATGTAATTTAGACGAAAAGGTGGAAAGGTTTGTGTTCATCTAATGTTTCTGTATCGATCATCTCTTCAATATCTCGGGTCTCACTTTGCCTCCACGCTGACTCACCAGTCCCCGCTGCATGCCCTGATCAATGTGTCCGTGGCTCCTTTAATGCAGAGCAGTGATAATTAGGCCCCGGAGGATATCAGTGAATTGACAGATTAATCATTTTGACCCAGTGAATCCAGGCTGTGCTCAAGGCAGCGGCGCGCATCGACTTCCTGTTTCCACAGAGAGCTTTCACTGTTAAGGTATTAAAGTCTGCTGGATTCTGCTGTCAGTCAGCTTTGTGTGTGCGTGAGTGAGTAAGAAGAGCAAGGTGTCGGGAGGAAGATTGGGTTCAGAAATGCCACGGGACGTAACTTGTTGGAGAGAAACCAGTTTTTGTGATGAAATACAGTGTTGGTGATATGATGTATACCTGTGTGTGTGATATGCACTGAACAGCTCCGGTCTCACTGGTGTCCCCCCTAATGGTTGTGTCCTCCAGGGCTGCAGTATGTTCACTTCAGTGAAGGCCTTCGAGGGGCAGCAGTACTCCACCCTGAAGCGACAGTGCTTGCAGAGTGGTCTACTCTTTGAGGACCCTCGCTTCCCCGCCATCGATGACTCGCTCTTCATCCAGGGCAACAGGATCGGGCGTGTAGTCTGGAAGAGGCCTCGGGTAAGTCGCTGTGTGCGCGGTGAAAGACTTTCAGCTGATAAGATCTGATGGATATTGATGGTTTGAGGCTGCTGATGGCTGATAGAGACTTGTGACGACTTTCAGGCCCCAACACTTAAAACACGAATACAGTAGTTCTGTATGGAGGTTAGTTCTTGACACAGTTATAATGCAGGAAACTCTGGTGTTTGGGTTCCCAAGCGGCTGGGACAAAATGCTAATTTGTGATAATGTTTTTAATTTAAAGGTTATGATCAGATTGGTCTTACAGGGAAATTTCATCTCAAAATCAAAAACGTGTATTTATCCTCTTACCTGCAGTGTTGTTTTTTTCCATCCAGATTGTTTTGGTGTGTGAGGCCGAGTCTTAATATAATGGAAGTAGACGGCACTCCTTTTGGCGCTAAAATCCTCCAAAATATATTTAAGAATCTTAACAGAAATGTCTCTTTCCAGAAATGATGACCCGGTTACTCAAGATAATCTACAGACCTTATTGTGAGCAGGAACTCTTTTAGCTAGCTTTGTCAGCTGAGTTAGCTAGCATTTCGCCCAAGCCTAAATGTATTCTGCAGAGTTTTTAAAAAAACTCTGCAACTCACACCAAAACAATGTAGATGTATAACCAACACTGCAATTAAGAGGAAAAAAAACATGTATTTATCGATTGAGTTTTTCTGATGAGATTTGACAGAATGGAATTGGGCCAGCTTTGATTTTCATGGATTATATACCGATCAGGCATAACATTATGACCACCTGTCTAATATTGAGTTGGTCCCCCTTTTGCTGCCTAAACAGCCCTGACCTTGTCCAGACATGGACTCCGTTAGACCCCTGAAGGTGTGCTGTGGTATCTGGCGCTAAGATAGCAGATCCATGAAATCCTGTAAGGTGCGAGGTGTGGCCTCCATGGATTGGACTTGTTTGTCCAGCACATCCCACAGATGCTCAATTGGATTGAGATCTGGGGAATTTAGAAGTCAACACCTCAAAATTGTTGTTGTGCTCCTCAAACCATTCCTGAACCAGTTGTGCTTTGTGGCACAGCACATTATCCTGCTGAAAGAGGCCACAGTAATCAGGGAATACCGTTCCCATGAAAGGGTGTACATGGTCTGCAACAATGCTTAGGTAGGTGGTCCATGTCAAAGTAACATCCACATGGATGGCAGCATCCAATGTTTCCTAGCAGAACATTGCCCAAAGCATCACACCATCTCCGCTGGCTTGCCTTCTTCCCATAGTGCATCCTGGTGCCATGTGTTCCCCAGGTAAGCGATGCACATGCACCCGGCCATCCGTGTGATGTAAAAGAAAACGTGATTCATCAGACCAGGCCACCTTCTTCCACTGCTATGTGGTCCAGTTCTGATGCTCACTTGCCTATTGTTGGCTCTATCAGTGGTGGCCGGGCATCAGCATGGGCACCCTGACTGACCTGACCTGCCTAATACACAACAAACTGCGATGCACATTGTATTCTGACACCTTTCTGTCAGAACCAGCATTAACTTCTTCAGCAATTTGAGCATCAGTAGCTCGTCTGTTGGATTGTACCGCATTGTCCGGCCTTTGCTCCCCATGTCAGGCATCAATTGCCTGTTCACTACTATTCCTTCCTTGGACCACTTTCGATAGATACTGACCACTGCAGACTGGGAACACCCCACAAGAGCTGCAGTTGTGGAGTTTTGCTCGGATCTAGTTGTCTAGCCATCACAATTTGGCCCTCGTCA
The DNA here is from genome assembly GCF_904848185.1 of Acanthopagrus latus. Lineage (NCBI taxonomy): Eukaryota > Metazoa > Chordata > Actinopteri > Spariformes > Sparidae > Acanthopagrus > Acanthopagrus latus. Next base: position 20,740,308 of record NC_051051.1, on the reverse strand, counting down.
AACTTGCTCAAATCCTTATGCTGGCCCATTTTTTCCTGCTTCCAACACCACCAACTTTGAGGACAACATGACTTGCTGCCTAATATATCCCACAGGTGCCATGATGAACAGCTAATCAGTGTTATTCACTTCACCTGTGTGTGGTCATAATGTTATGTATGATCGGTCTAAGTCAGATCTCCAATTAGCTTAGTGTTAATGTCTCCAAACACATTTAAATGCTACTTGCCATTTCAACACATGTGATCATGCAGAAGGTGAACCAAGCTGTCAGAGCATTTATCTGATCCCTGATCAGTTCAACCATTGAATAAGCTGTGTCGGCGAGGGACAGCTGAGAGTGAAGTTTAAATACCTTTGGTCTCAGTTGTTAATGTTGTAACTGTACTGCTTGATTGTAAAAGTCCTTCTTCTGCAGTTTTGGGCAGTTACCAAAGGGCTTCATATGCATTACCATCATTCTCTGGACTGGAGTGGTGCTCACACTGTTTTACATGTAGCCAAGAAAAACAACAAATACCAAAATCATATTTATGATCTGTTCAGACAACCCATTATCTGATGATGATTTAGCCTCTGGGGCAACTGTCAATGTTTTGGGGCGTCCAGGTTAGCCAGCCATTATCCAGGTAATCGATATTGGAAATTCAGGTCAGGACTTCCTCTTCTGTGTGCCAGTCTTTATTTATAGTCGAGTGACTTGAGACGTGAGGATCGAGTTAGTGTGAGTTAGTTGTTTAATCGCATATCCTCCCGTAAATGATCTATCAAAAAAAGATAGCTGATTGTTGAGTCTCATCCCCACTTGGTCAAATACTGACTCTTTGGGGTAGCGTCCAGCGTCAGTAATTAATGGCCTACAAGAAGTTACATTTTGTTGCTTTGAATAAAAGCCAACAAAAAGCAAAATCGTCATCAGATGATGACTGATTGTTTCCAAGCTTCCGTTTCAGCCACTGCTTTCAAACCTCTTCTGTTCTTAAAAATGTACCTATTGAATGTCATCTCGATTTGATCTGAATATGAGACACTTGAAAGGACAGGATTGGACAATGGACTGCAAAAACAAAATCTCTGTTCTTGGTCAATCAGTGAAACACTGTTGTCAGTTTACCAAACTCCATGCTTCCATACAATAGGTCATTTTAAAAACTGGATGCACAGTATATTTGCAGCAGTTCCTGCACCTTAAAAAAATCTCAGCTTTCAGTGCCAAATGTCCCTTCGGAAAGAGAGTTTGATGGCTTCTTTTAACTAAATAATTTAGTAAATAACAGTTTGTCAGTAGTCATCAGTCGTTGCTCCACTCCACTCTTTAGTCTTCTTGTATAAGCCGGTGCTGTATGTATGTTTCAGTGGCAGATGATATCAGATGCAGAGCCTCAGGATTTAGTGAGTCGACTCCCCAGCCACTGTTATCCCCCTCACACAGCAGGCTGAGGCTCTGGATGGAGTAACCTCCTTCTGCCTGTGTGCCGCTGCAGCGACAGCCAGCGTGCATTGCCATGGAAACTGGGTCACACAGATTATATGTTTTGGTCTGTGCTGATGTCAGTCATGCAGACTGAAAACTGGAAGAAGTCAAGAGGAGAAAAAGCAGGAGGAGCGTCCTTTTCATTTTCGTCAGGACACCATTTGTGTCCTCGCTGACAGGAGGAGAGGAACGCTAAACAGGGCTCTTCTGACTCAGCAGTTTTAAAAGATTTTTATACAATTACTGTACAGGAAGGCTGCTGACCTGGACTTATTTATTTTTAGTGAATAAAAAAACGCAACCAAGTTATATTTGATTTAGTCATTTTGTAAAGGCTATTGTTAGAAGCACATACATGTACAGCAAGATGTGATGTGTGAGGAGATAAGGAGGTTTGTAATGACTCAAAATGGTTCTGTGAAGAAATTGGGTTGAGTGCATTTCACAGACATCAGCATCTGTGTCTTTAGGTTTGACTCACAGACAGTGTTAAGTCCTGGTCACAACATCTTTCTGTGAAATCAATAAATAATGAATTCAACTTTAATGAACTTTGACTTGGAACTTTGTGCCCTCAGCGTTCTCGTCAACACTCGCTGACCTTTGAGGCAAAGGACACACACAGAGAATCCAGCTTTCTTTGGAGCAACTCCGACTGTCCGAAGTTACGTCCACTAAAAGCAGGGTTTGAGTTACGTGGGAAATGTTAGCTGAGCTCCCACGAAAGCAGTAAAATAACACATCCGCGGTGGTCGCTAAAACATCACCAACAAGCATTATTTGAATCACAAATAATGCATTTTATAATATAGTCAGTATTATTTACGTTAATGATATACACATATCCCAAAAGAACCACTCACCATACTCTGTTGGGAATGAGAGTGACGCTGACTGCACTTACAATATAACGCAAAGCCACTGCATGTATCACCGGCCAGTTTTGTCTTTATAAAACATATTGAACAGAAAGTAGTAGAATGCAGTAGCAGCAAAATGGCCGCTGCAGGGTACAGCCCAGACCGTTACTCTAGAGACACACAAAAATCAGATTATAACCCGAAGCCTGACTTAAAGTTCTTGTTTTTGCCACTGGCAGACTGAGGTTGTTTTTCTGTATCTGTCAACATTCTAGAAAATGATTTCTATGGACATTCTGTGTTAAAGAGTAAAATCCGTTTCTTAACCAGAAACACAAGGCTCCTTCAAGGAGAAGTCTTGCTTTGAAATCTCGCCGTCTGAACAGAGGAAATGCCAACAAGAATTTATTTTCCAAAATCACGGCAGAGTATTTAACTGATTTTGACAGTCCAGATCAGGCAACAACTGTCACAACTCACCTTGCAAGATTTAAGAACAAGACTTGTGTTTCTGGTTACAAAAAGGGATCTTATTATTTGACAAAACATTTCTGTAATGTTATGACGGACCTATAATAACGTCAGACTGTCAGTGGCACAAACAAGCACTTTAAGTAGACGTAACTTTGACAGGCGGTGTTTCCCCAAAGGATTATGCTGCAGCCTTGTCACGGCTGCCGGCTGAGGCGAACTGCTGGACCTATTTCAAAACTTTTGCTAAATATGAGTCACCAACACAGCAAAAAATGTAAATATATACAGCTCAGGTTTAGAAATATTGGATTGGATTTTTTATCTTATGAATTAATTGTGAGAACTTGTTGTCCGTTACCCTGGAGACTAATGACCTTTATAGTTGACAGTTAGTAAGTAGTAGCAAGCTGGTTCGCTTGGAGAGCTTTTTTCCTGTTAAACACATATTTACATTGATTGAATCAATGTTTAATCCAAAGAGCAAAATGCCAAGAAGCTTGTGATCGACCACTGCTGACATGTCCTGGTTTGCAATTTGCTGTTAAGCTCGCTAGCTGCAGGTTGGTAGAAACTACCTCACCAAGGATCGAGGAACATGTCTTTTGAAAAGACACTTGGATGAAATTAGCTGTGCCATTTTTTTTGTTCTGACCAGGCCTTTAATAACAAAAGCTGAATGAAACTAACCAAACAGCTACAACAACAGACGAAATACCAACTCTGCTGTAATTCCACTAATACAAATTCACTATAAACCTCAGACACATACTGAATTTCTTCCCTCTAATGGTAACTGAAAGCTCACTGTCAATGCAGTTTCATTCAGGGGAGAGTGCATGATAATGAAGTTAAACCTAAAAGTACTTAGGGACTGAGTGGGTTTGAGAGAATGAAATGTTCAGAACAATCAAAATTTAATGAAGTTCTTGACAAAAGCTCAATTAATATACCACACTCACATGCACACTCAGTCTACGGTGCATTTCTGCACAGTCAAGGTTAAACATTTAAGTCCCTCTAACTCCATACACAGTTCAATACAGTCACAAAACGTGGATAAGATCACACCCGATACAGATTTTTCCTGCATTATCAAACACATTTTTCTTAATTGCTGTTGAAATGATATTTAATCCCATATATAGGGCAACATTTCAGTTAACCTGGATACTCTTTTTCTGTATATCAAGTAGGCTTTGTCTGAACCTGATGTGTTTGATCAAAAAAAGGACCCAAATGCAAGACACAGAGGCAGGCAGCTTAGAGGCAAAGGAGAGTCCGAGAAAAACTTGAGTAATACAAAAACACAGATTCACAGGCTTAACAAAGAGTGAAGGAAAAACACAGACAATACAAAGACAGGAAGCTGAAAGGAAACATGACACAAAGAGAGGCTCACAACATAAAACTGGAAATCATAAAACAAACACTTAGGACAAAGGCAGATCCTGACTTGGTTTATAGACAGACCTTAATTTCCAACTTACCAAGTTTTAAAAGTACATTGCACCATTATTTAGTGCAAAGCCTCTTTTGATTCTGATTTGCTTCCATTATAATTTGTTGTTGGTGCTGTTTCATTTTACAGATAACATCGGGCAACAATAGGGTCATGTTGTACTTACCAATCTGTTGATTTGAGCTTTGCTTCTGTCGCTGGATTTCTGATCTATTCCAATTCATTCCACTTGGCAGATTTTTTCAATCAGTCTCGTCTCCTATTTGAATGTCAGACACGCCACTGTGTCGACCTCCACACCCTTACTTTCTGCTTCACTACATAAAGCATCCTCTAAATTGGGACTGAATGTTAATTTAAATTCTATAGAATTGTTCAATATTTTGGCAATTACTAGAGATGGTGGGGCCCATTTCACACAAGCGAATATCAGATTCTGAATGGCAACATGTTCACAAATTATTGTACCTCACAGATTGCAGATCAGTTTGGAAGTCCTTAGGGGCACTCACATGATCATGCAGGGTTTGCAAAAAAGGTGTTTGTTTTGATGTGCAAGCAAGTGGAAATATGTCAAATTACAAATTGTAGCTTCCATGTTGTAAACGTGTTGGAATGTTTCCCTGGACTGCAACTGAGCATGTGATCTTTCAGGTCGTACAAGCAATGATGGATGCAGCTGTCGTCTTGGTGCTTGTGGATGGTCCTGAAGGACTTACGTGATGTAGTCATTAATGGGATTCTGGGACCGACCCATATATTGGTATTTCAGCTGTACATAAGCGTCAGAAAGTTGTAGTGCAGTGCTGTAAGATTTCTATGAATATCCAAATGTGGACATAAATTTCAGGGCTTTTTACAGCTTCAGAGGAAAATGTTCTCCATTTTAAAAGCCTGTCAGCAGCAGTGTGATATGTAGCAGTGAGTGGACGCTTTAAAAAACAGAATCATGCAAACTGGTAAATCATTGCAGTGGATCCCCACATGAAGGCTGCAGCTTCTGAAACATCGCAGTGATGTTTCCCAATAGACATAAAGTCTGGGCGTGCACCTAATGATTATTTTCATAGTTGATTAATCTGTTGATTATTTTCCTGATCAACCAAAGACATTTTTAAATTAATACAATATGGTGAAGAGTGTTTTAAAGTTGAGTCTTCGGGTACTCTGAATCCTATAGTGCTATAGAGCTTTTGTTTCCTTGTTGATCCTGCAATATTCGTGCAATATTTTAAATACACTAATTCAAGTGAAACTGGGACACTTGATAATATATTAATGGAGAACAGTAACCACTGGACTATATCAATTTATTAAGCAGCTGCTGAATGATTTAAAACCAGCTCCCTGCTCTGACTTGATGTGAGAGGAAAAGATGACAAAATGTTCACAAAAACTCTCTGAAGTAGAACACAACCTCTATAACTTCACTTACAGAACAGGTCTTTACAGTCTATACCAATCTAATATTTTATATTGAAGTGAACAGCAATGTTCCTGGTTTCCCATCCTCCTGGGATTGATAGAAAATGATTTCAAGACAAACAGAGGTCCTCTCATTCTACCTCCAGAACAATAGAGATTTATGTACTTGTAGTATGCACAACTATCACTTTACAAATGACAAACTCAGCCACATGCTGACTACTATGGAGTGTGGGTTCTCATGCTTCTACGATAGCTATCTCTCTTTCCACAGTGCAGCAATGTCTCAACGCTTCTTACTATCGCTGGCTGGCTACTCAGTGTAAGACCTACAAAATGAATGCCAATATAAAGTATGAAAAGATGCAGTAAACTCACCTCCAACTGGGAGTGTAACCTGTGCAGAAAAGTTTGGAAAACACAGTAATAATCAGAAGTCATGGGAGGGGGTTCGTATTAAGAAAGGCTAGTTAGCTGTTAGCGCTGGTGGGCAGTAGAGTCCTGCAGTGTGTTCTGCTGAGGGGGCTAATAGCTTACAACAGAGCAAAACCCACAGCACAACTGAGAATTTCTGTACAGAGGAATAAAAGCGTACTTTCTAACATAAAGCGTTAAACATTGACCTGCAGTTTATGCTACAACATTACGAGTTTACAGCAAATAAATGTACTAAACCACCACAGCTGAGTATAGCGTGGAAGTAAAAGTACTTTGAATCCAAATACAAAATTAACTAACTTAACAATTAAGGAGACAACATTTCAGTTTTTGAATGGTTGGTAGCAGTCTTCTACCTGTTTGAAATCATCACTCCTATAGTGGTAAAAAGGTGAAGCGTGATTGGTTAGCTAATTTCTAGCTATGTGTATTATTGAGATACAAAACTGTGAAATAAAGAGACAAAACCCTGACAGGTTTACTTTTCTATTTTTCATTCCAATAGAGACAAAGTGCAGTGATGTAGGAAAGATTCATTTTGATTGCAAAACATTTACATTTTATGGTTGATCATTCGCTGAATACAAATGAATATGAAAAGAGAATGAATACTTTGTGCAAGATTAGATTTTGATTTATCTAGAGGATCCTGACTGTTCCCTGCCGGTGTTGTATCAACAAGAGGCATGGAGAGGCAGCAATTCAGCAGTTCTTTGATGCAGGAAGAGAGCTTTCTTCTTAACCACCACTCTCAGGCTTCTGGTAATTATGTTTAATGCCGGATTGAAGCAAGAAGCCTCCATCTTAACAAGACTTTGCTGCGCTCTCATGTCCCCAAATGAATGAAAATGAGGCGAAAAAGCTTTTGGAAAATGCAAAAAAAGAAATGTTTTTTATTTGAAAGAATATGTAAAGAAATATCTCCAAAGCCATGGTGATAGAACAAACATGCATACATTGCTGATATTGATGATGATTGTTTGTGGTTGATATGTTCAAATTTTTACCCTAGGGTCGAAAGTTTGAAATCTCAAATATTATGCTGGACACATCTAAAGCATAGTATTTATGCTTTAGACATGTCCAGGCCTGCAGATCACAGTCTACAGATGTAAATGAGCAAGAATGTTAATTGAAACCTTAAAATAGTAATAGTTATAGTAGAATAATAGTAAAGTAATACTAGAATGACATTATAACGTCTATGTATTGTGTTGCAGAGACATTTTACTGACGTTTCCATGCTTACCAGCTGGACCGAGCCCATCCTGCTCCAAACGCCTGTGCCAGTGGTTTAAACACCAACACTTCTGCAGTACCATGAGCTCTGAATCCAGATTTATAGCTACATGGCTCACCAAGCTTACTAGCCTAGCAGTTAGCAGCAGTTAGCGGTCATTCTTGTGATGTACAGTAGTTATTCAGTAGTTCTGATTTATTGTACCGCTTAAGAAAACTTCAGTACTTCCTACAGACTCTTGCAAAAATCACATAATGATGATGATTTTAAAGTTTAAAATGAGAAGTGGACTTTTCCAGTCTACTGACTGCTCAGAGTTCTTTCAAACACTTGTCATATTCAACCATTCACACACACACTCATACACTGATGGCAGAGGCTGTCGTGCAAGGTGTCGAACTGCGCATCTTGCTCAAGGATACTTTGACGAGCCTTCTGATGACTGGACGACCCCCGAGCCACCGTTGCCATATATAAAGTATAAAGAACAATAATATCCCGATTCGTATCTCAATTGCAAAAGCTGTCCAAATAATCGCAGTTAGATACTTTCCAAAATCATTTAGCCCCATTTAACCCAACAGTCAGCCAGCTTGCTCACAGTGTGAATGTAAATGTTGAAGAGGTCGTGTCATCAGAGGCAGGGTGAAGGTTCACAGGCTTAAAATCCCCCCAAGAGGTTGTTTTGCTCTGTGTTATCCTTGCTCAGATGCATCTAGGCGATATTTATGGCTGCAATGAAGTCCCAGCGGCAGAGCGTGCGAGCTTAAAGAGCAGGCTCTAATAAAATGCTCCCCCTCTCTGTCTGTCTCACATTGTCTCGCAGCCTGTCTGTCTTCCTCCTGCCGCCCTTCTCCTCTCCCCTCTCCCCACATCTCCTCCACTGATCTGTGTTTATTTATGTCCTGACTGGGCGAAGGTGGGGCGATATGACAGTACATACTGTGAGACAGTGGAAATTTTTCAACTGGCAGAGAGTTCCCTAAAGCATCACAGTCATTCTCCGTTCTATATATCATCATAGAAACATCAGGACTTTGACTATCAGGTAAATTTGGTCAGTTACAGCGGGCTGTCAACTACCTTATATATAAAAATAAGCCCATGAGATCCAATTGATTAAGTGTACAGATTTTAAATTTAGGAAAATGAAAGCACCTGTGTTAGATTGTCTGTACTGGTAAATACAGTGCTGCAAGGTATTGAAATTGGAGGCAGGAAAATGTTGGCTCAACACATCCCTTGAACTTGTAAATGAGTGATCAGGACTGCTGATCTTGTGTGTCTTGATTTTTAAAGAATTTAAAAGATATTTCTGGGTTATAGCCACTGGGATCTTTATCCTATATTTTTGTGTTTCTGTCGGTTTTGATATTATTCTGAGCAAGGTGTGGTAATGCAGAGATCAGGGAACTCATTTAAAAAAAATAAAAAAATAGAAAAAATTAAAAAGATTGGTTGGCCATATTTGAAAAAAGGAAAACAGTTAATGGTAAACTTCAAAATTTCAGTCCGTTTTAAACACAGATCATATTTTACAGACTGATTTCCAGGTTCAGCTGTGAGCTACTGTACTTACAGTTTTCCTAAGAGGGATTCGGACAAGGGATGAATGCTAGTAATCACGTGGTCAATTTAAACAAATATTTTTTTTTAGTGTACACATATAGATAACATAATAACATTATTTACAATGATATGTTAGGTCTTTCTTTACGTTGAGTAGTGTTTTCAGTAAATTCTGTTTGTTAACTTTTATCAGCAAGTTGTTGTTTTGTATGATTATGTACAAATATCGTAATACCCATGTAACATATTTGAGTTTCCTATAAAATACAAATTGGTTATTGAAATGATATGATAAACATTTTTGCATATACAAAAGATCTTTTGTGGACTATAATTAACCGTATAGATAAAACCGTGCTCATTTCTGACTGTGTTCTAAAAGTTTTTGTAATTAAAGCTGCAGTCTAGAAAAAAGTGGACTTAGCCAGGAAGTCTGAATGAGACAGCTCCCCACAGAGAAGCCTGCTGTGCATGAGCAGGCTTTAACCATGCTGCCTTTCTGGAGCATGAGTAACGTTATTTCTTTAAACCAATTCAACCGCTTCTAAGCGTACTAAACGCAAACTGGCATTATAACTGCCCAGTCACTTTAAAGACACAGTAGCCACAAAAACAAAGTTATACACCGAAGTTATCATACAAGCTACAAGCTAGATTTACCAACAAGCTATGTAGCTTGAATGCAACATCGTACCATGATATGCGCTATTGCTATTACTGTAACTGCTGCCACCATAGCCTTGTGGTTAAAACATAGAATGAAACATATATCAAGCAGGGGTCCTTACTTGTCATGCAGAAAAGCTGCTTACTCTGCTTTGCTCTTGAGTACTTACAATTTCACAGCTCCCTCCACTGAAATGATGTTCCAATATTTATCCCTGTATTCTCTCTGGCTCAGTCCAGTTGCTTGTTTTTACACTGCTTTTCTTAGTTAGTCTTCTTGTTTCTTCTCTGACGTGGGCAGTGGTGGGGCATTTTTCTGCTCTGTTGTTGTTGTCTGTTCTCCACCTTTGTTTACACTTTGGCTTGAGCATGAACATATCTGACCAGGTAAGAGCAGGTACTGCCCAGTACGGGCTGCTTGAGGGATGGGGGCTGCCAGCAGCATATGCACGAGAATGATTGACACTTCTCAGACACTCTCCTTGGCTCTGATTGGGTGTGTTGATCCGGGAACGGTGAATTCTTGCAAATCAAGGATTTGACTTTTGCTATGGAGCAGAGTTTCGATGAGCTGATTGCAGCTGAGCACAGCTGTAACTTGACACACATTTCTGTAGACAATATCTTGCCAGTCATGTGATCGACACTCTGGCGGCAAGAAATGTAGGCAGAGAAAAAGAAGACTGTTAGTTAGCATAACAATGCAAACTTTAAATTGTACAATCTTTGGAAATGCTTCATGGTTAATGGTAAATGCATTACACTATCTTTTTGTACTTGTGGCTTGTTGTGTGTTTGCCTGTGTGCCTGGTTGTGTGTTTGGTTGTGTGTTTGCCTGTGTGGCTGATGATTCCTCTCACAGGCTGATGGATGATGCTGAGGAGGGCTATGAAGCTGGTTGAAAGGTTCTCAGTAGCAGAGTAAATGATTAGGCTGTGCTCAGCCACAATATTCACATTACCTCAGTGTCTGCAGGGCCGGGTGGGGATCAATACTCTATTACTCTTCCACCTGAGCCAATCCCTGGATGGCAGGCCACCACAGGGAGCCCTCGCCGCTGCTCAGACTCCACCAATCAATGCTGTTGCGGACAGAGGGAAAAAAAACGTGATTAGAGATCTTAACTGAGGCACCCGTCAGACAACGGTCCAAGGAACAACATCCAAACATCGCTTCATGTAGTTGTGTCGACTTGCACTTACCAACACACATTTGAGCCAGGAAGTGCTTCAGTGCTGGTCTGTGTAAGGTGAGAGGGGCTGCTGGTGGAGACCAGAGGTCTCCAGGGAGCACTGCAGTGGCCTCTGCTTCTGATTAAAAGTTTGCTTTTGCAGCAATCAGCTTTGCAGAGTCAGCAAATTACTGACCTTGGTTGTGTCCTGTGTGTGTAAGTGTGTGTGTGCTTTTGTATCCCACCCTCGAACATACACCATAGTGTGTATATGCTGTGATCTGCATTAATTATACACACTCATGACTTTTGAAGGTTGGTTCTGTTACTGATGTTTATTTAAATCAGGGTGAGGGACTTTATTCCAGCTCATATTGGACGGGTTGTATCACAGGGCTAACACATACAGACGAACGCATTCACACTCGCTTTCACACCTGTGAGAAATATTTTGCATTTCTACTTCTCTTCACCTGCTTGTGTTTGGACTGTGGGAGGAAACCAGTGCTCTCAGAAGACAGAGAACAATATGCAGCAATATTACACGTTATTGGCTCTCTAACCATTGATCCACTAAGGTGCTCTGACGGTAGTCTGTATCTTTTTTACACTTTCATGTGGCAAAGTCAGTTAGGATTTGTATTTGGTTTTTGATTCTTGCCATTTAAGTTTTTGGTTTGTGAAAATGTCCCTGAAATGTAGCGCTGCAGTGTTTTACTGATAAGTTGTCAAGTATTTTAAAGTGAAACTCTCACCAAAAAGCAACCTAGGCTTGATTTGTGAATGTATATGAGTCAAACCTTTGTTTAAAAGCATAATTATGACGAAAGAGGCACTTTTAAGATTTATCGCAGTTTTATTTTCGGGCAAGCTAATTTTTGGAATTGGAGTGCTACAGACTCTTAGGACACACACAGGGATCGACACTTCTTGTCTGTACTGATGGTGGTGTTGCTCAAAAACCTGATTTTTAGTAAACTCTGTGTACAAAAATATGGACTATCTTGCAACTCGCTGCATTTAGCATGATTGATATAAGTATTTTATGTCAACAAGATTTGTGTCTTTAAGTATTTAGGAAACATGATAACAGTATAGTAGGTCTATCTGCAGTGGTTTCGCAAGTGCCACATGTGTTGTTCTGTTAAAAGGCCTTTATCTGCTGTGGTAACATGTTTCTTTCCATGATGGTGGGTGATTAGGAAAGAAGGAAAGTGTGTGTGTGTGTGTGTGTGTGTGTGTGTGTGTGTGTGTGTGTGTGTGTGTGTGTGAAATCATAGCAATAGAACCTCCACGGCAACATTCCATTCAGGACCTATATAAAGGGCAGGTTCACAGGACAACAATTCTTGAGTCTGATTTTTCATCGAACACAGACACAGCCGTGTTAACATGAGAAAGAAATGTGAGGAACAACGTGACATCTGGGGCCAGTTGTTCAAAACATTTAATCTGGATCAAAATGATCTGGATTTGGAAATCCCATTTTTTGCTGTTCAGGATCAGGTAATCCGTCTTACTTTCAAAGTAACATTGGATTGGATCACCCTGATCCAGATACACAATTTTCAAGATTACCAAATCTGGATTACCAGTGCTCTAAACCAACCAATCGGATGGCATAATATTAGGAGACAGTGCCTGTCCACTCCTGACATTGACAGGTTCATCTCTGATGACAGTTTCTTTGAAATTCATATACAGTGATGAATGACAGAAAAATTGAACAGCCCTATATTATTTTTGTTTGTTATTGAAATCTGTTTCATGGGGACAAGATCATTTTTATGTTTATTTTACTTTACTTTTTACTTTTACTTTTACTACATTTTCTTCCTGAAACCTTGAAATCCTACCCCCTGTTGGGATCAGGATAATCCTGTTTTTTTGGATCAAAGTTATCCAAATCCTACTGAAACGTTTTGAACAACACAAACTGAAGGTTTGATCCAGATTAAAACTAGGATTGGATTCCGTGATCTAATCTGATTTCAGAATCCTTCTTTCCCATTTGAACAACCCATTTTCAAGATTTGACACAATCAGATAACCAAAATCCGATCAGTTAGCCAAACGAAATGGAGTACTCCATCGAGCCCCCCACAGACATGTCTCGGGAGAGACTTATCCAAGAGCTTGAAGACACCAAAGAGCAGCTGAGGAAGCAGAAAACCCTGAAGGTAATGTATATCAACAGGGGGAAAGAGACCACCAGAGAGCTGGAGCGGCTGAGAAAGTACAGCAATGATGTAACTCTCTGCTATGCAAAGACAGCTACTCAGGTGAGGGACAACACCAGGCAGAAGAAGAAGGATCTTTATAAAGATTACGAGGAGCTGAAGGTTGCCCATTTAATCAACGAGGAGAAGTATCAAGCTGACCTCCAGGCAGAGAAGGACAAGAACAATCTTCTTCAGAAAAGACTGGATCAGATCAGTGTCTCCTACAACGAGATCAGACTCAGATGATTATTATTAATTGCACATATTATGTACATACATATGACAGTTACTGTGTTGTAGTATGTTTATCCTTATACTAATCTCATCTTTTCTATTCTTATGTCTGGTATGAGACTGATGTCATTGAAGTCAGACAGCAGGTTGAGTCTCTTCAACTCGAGCTTCAGAAGGCAGCCCAGCAAAGAAAACTCCTTCAACAACAAGGAGCTGGAAATGGCACAAACATCCAGTCAGAACAAGTTTACTGCTGAGCTCCAGGTGGAGCAGCAGGAGAACAACCTTCTCCAAGACAAACTGGACATGATCAGCCAAGGGTATGAATCTGAAGTCGTCACTGTGAGACAGCAGGCTGAAAGTCTGCAGCGGGAGCTTGAGAGAGAAGTTAAAGCTCATGCAGACACAGTGTTGAAAGGCTTGCAGGTGTTTACCAACATGAAGGCTGAGCAGGATGACCTTCGTCACAGGATGACTGAGGAAATTAACAATATCCAGCAAAAGACCCTGGAAGGAATGTTATGAGAGACAATTGGAGGAGCTGAAAACTCAGCTTACTGTTCAGATCTCTCTCAACCTTGAGCTCTCCACAGAGCTTAAGATGTTGATGGAAGCTGAAGTCCCCGAGGAGAAGTCGTGTCTCGGCCTCTGAACTTCTGGTGATGACCAAAGTCCCCAAAGAGAAGGCATGTGAGCAGGAGTCCATCACTACTGCCCTGGCCCCTGAACAGTTGACGTGACTCAAGTCTCTGAGGAGACTCACCCAGGCAAACCAAAAAAGTCTGAAAAAGAGCCTGTCACTTTCTGGGAATGAGGAAACCACAGAAGTGGAAGAAGTGAGATGGCTTCAAGAGCTCAAGCTGTCACAATGCCATCAAAGATCATCACCAAGAACATCTCTACTGTGGACAGCCAGTAGATACCACATGTCATCTGTGATCGGGGGGGTATTGGAAAGAAAAATGTAATTCCTTGTTAATATGGCTTTATTCTGTAGTATGTAGTAGTTGTACAGTAATGTATGTAAATTGTACAACAATGCAGGAAGTTATTATTAGGGAGTTATTCTGACTTTAGCAAACATTGTTTAATACCAGAAGGAGGAGCATGAAACCAGCTTATAAAGGAAGAAAAATTAAATACCACTTGAGGGGCAAAATGTTTTCCCACCTCAAGAAAGACAATGTCCTACAATTTACATACATTACTGTACAACTACTACATACTACAGAATAAAGCCATATTAACAAGGAATTACATGTTTCTTTCCAATATCTATTTTTTCATCTAAAAAAGAAATAAACTGTGTGGGAACCGGAGCACCCGGGGAAAACCCACAGAGGCATGTGGAGGGCGTGTAAACTCCACACAGACAGACACACATATAGCTTGGCTGAAAGACACAGTATTGGGAGCATTTCTGATTAGCTCCTCGTGCTATGTCTGCAAGAGTGTGCTGCTGTTTGGAGGTAACAGTGATATAGTGCCCCCCCCCCCTCCATGCCCGATCACAGATGACATGTGGTATCTACTGGCTGTCCACAGTAGAGATGTTCTTGGTGATGATCTTTGATGGCGATTGTGACAGCTTGAGTTCTTGAAGCCATCTTACGTCTTCCATTTCTATGGTTTCCACAATTCCAGAAAGTGACGAGCTCTTTTCCAGGAAGACTTGTTTGGTTTGCCTGGGTGAGTCTCCTCAGAGACTTGAGTCACGTCAAGAAGTTCAGGGGCCAGGCATGTGAGCAGTAGTGATGGACATGCCTTCTCTTCGGGGACTTTGGTCATCACCAGAAGTTCAGGGGCCGAGACACGACTTCTCCTCGGGGACTTCAGCTTCCATCAACATCTTAAGCTCTGTGGAGAGCTCAAGGTTGAGAGAGATCTGAACAGTACGCTGAGTTTTCAGCTCCTCCAATTGTCTCTCATAACATTCCTTCCAGGGTCTTTTGCTGGAAATTGTTAATTTCCTCAGTCATCCTGTGACGAAGGTCATCCTGCTCAGCCTTCATGTTGGTAAACACCTGCAAGCCTTTCAACACTGTGTCTGCATGAGCTTTAACTTCTCTCTCAAGCTCCCGCTGCAGACTTTCAGCCTGCTGTCTCACAGTGACGACTTCATATTCATACCCTGGGCTGATCATGTCCAGTTTGTCTTGGAGAAGGTTGTTCTTCTGCTGCTCCACCTGGAGCTCAGCAGTAAACTTGTCCTGGCTGGATGTTTGTGCCATTTTCAGCTACTTGTATTGTTGTTGAAGGAGTTTTCTTTGCTGGGCTGCCTTCTGAAGCTCGAGTTGAAGAGACTCAACCTGCTGTCTGACTTCAATGACATCAGTCTCATACCAAACAAAAGAATGGATAAGATGAGATTAGTATAAGGATAAACATACTACAACACAGTAACTGTCATATGTATGCACAGAATATGTGCAATAGATAATAATTATCTGAGTCTGATCTCGTTGTAGGAGACACTGATCTGATCCAGTCTTTTCTGAAGAAGATTGTTCTTGTCCTTCTCTGCCTGGAGGTCAGCTTGATACTTCTCCTCGTTGGTTAAATGGGCAACCTTCAGCTCCGTGTAATCTTTATGACGATCCTTCTTCTTCTGCCTGGTGTTGTCCCTCACCTGAGTAGCTGTCTTTGCGTTACAGAGAGTTACATCATTGCTGTACTTTCTCAGCCGCTCCAGCTCTCTGGTGGTCTCTTTCCCCCTGTTGATATACATTACCTTCAGGGTTTTCTGCTTCCTCAGCTGCTCTTTGGTGTCTTCGAGCTCTTGGACAAGTCTCTCCCGAGACATGTCTGTGGGGGGCTCTTGCTAGAGTACTCCATTTCGTTCTGTCTCAGAAAAATGCTGTTGTTGTCTCTGATAAACAGATACCGCCACGTTGTTCCTCACTTTTCTTTCTCACGTTAACATGGCTGTGTCTGAAAAATCAGACTCAAGAATTGCTGTCCGGTGAACCTGCCCTTAATATACGTCCGGAATGGAATGTTGCTGTTGACATAAAATACTTATATCAGTCATGCTAAATGCAACGCGTTGCAAGACAACACACATCCTTACAGCTGACTCTTGAATGTCATTGACTTACACTACATTCCCTTATGATTAATGGCTGTGTGTGTGTGACTTTATGGCTCTTTTCTAGCTCCTCATAATCAAAAGAAGTGTCATTTCACCCATTCAGACCACATCCACGAAAGGCGTGCACATGCAAATATCTACATGCACTTGTTCCAACAGCGTCACAGCCCAACGTACGTGGGTGGCGACGGCCCGATCATCGCTGCTTGCAGCATTAATTGGTTTCCTTTTTTTAAAGAAAAATAAGCCAGTATCCTCTGATTCCACCTTCTTCAATGTGAATATTTTCTTGATATCCTTTTATAGTTATTTTCTCCTCAGTAACAAAAACAGAAATATCTTTGGGTTGCGGACAAAAGAAGACATTTAAAGGCTTTGAGAAACACTGTTGGGCATTTTTCAAAATTTTCTGACACTTTAGAGAACAAACAACTAATGGATTGATCAAGACAAGAAACATCAGATTAAGTGAAAATAATAATTATTGTTTGTTGAGGTAGCCACAATCTACGCTTCAGATTGTGGCTACCTCAACAAACAAAATTTTTTTTGGTCTATTTTACTCTAATCGGGACCAAAACGCACAAAATCAAGATCGTTCTGTACGAAAGAATACTTGAAACTAGAGATTGAGACCATAAAGTCATGAGCAGACCATTTACTGGGGTAAAAAATTAAGTGAGACATTTGGTGATTTTTTTTGTAGGATTCCATACAATTGGACAATTTTATTTTTGAAACCAGTGGAGTCACCCCCTACCAGCTATATAAAAGAATGCAGTCTTAAGGCACTGGTTTTACTTTTCAGACCGGGATGCTTTGTTCATACAGGTAGTAGCCCTGGAAAACCAGAACCAATGTGCTGAGATGGATATATGTTGGTGATTGCAAACTATTTTATATATTTTGTCTCAACAGCATCCATCTTCACATTGTGTCTCTGCTTTAGCTACAGAGTGAGACATCTCACCTCTGTTCAGTCTTTGGTGACTTAACAGGCAGGATGTAGCCAATCAGAGGCAGAGTGCGGTGGTTCATGCTGAGCAACATAGTGTAATCGAAAATAACTCCGTTACAGCAGTAGCAGCTGTATGTCTGTCGAGTGACTGGAGTCAAGTCAACAGATATAAAATATATATATTTATGTAACGCCTTTTACACAGTGATGCACACATGTTACGGAAGAAAAATGCTTAACTCCAAACCAGGCTCTTCAGGCAGTGCAGGAGCAGTGTTTTCAGTGGGAGAGAGTTGACTTTGGGCTTTTTTACTTTGAAGTTCTTTTTACGTGCATAAAAATGCTACATAGCAGAATAAAGGAAAGGCAAAAGCCAAGAACGCCTAATGGGACCCCTTTCAAATCATATCCAGATGCTATAAAGTTGCACCAGCTAAGGTGGTCAAACTGACCCCGACTGTCCAATATTTAGCCACTGTGTGTCTGTAACATGACGAGTAACATCTGTCTTCCCTCTTTTACTTTCCTAACCCCAGTTGAGTGCCGCAAGTGTGTAAAGATAAAGAGCTGTTAAGTGGTGCTGTACTTTCCGCTGCCTGTTGAGTAATGGCCGAGGTGCCCATCGACCCGCCGGTCCCATAAAGCAGACAGCAGAAAACAGACAGACTGTTTACACCCCGGCCACTGCCAGCGGAGCTCTGCAGGCTGTAGTAAAAATTAAGTTGTTCTGTATTTTCTATTGGGCTGGTCTTAACCTGTGTATTAAAAATCAGATACTGGCCAGTCACTGAAATGATGCTGTTTATCGTAAAATCAAGAGTTAGTGATGTCACATTAACCTCGGATTATATGATATGTAATTATTGATGAATATGTTTAACTAGTATTTTTAAGTGATGTTTTGAAAAATACTTCCCGGGTGTTTCCTGTTGGTTTTATACAGAAAGTTATTAAATCTGTATTTTTCTCATTCTTTTTTCGGAGGACAGGTAAACAAAAATGTTGTGTACTGTTTGTCCTACTTTTTGGAAAATTAATGCAGTGTTTCCCACAGAATCAGACTTTAATTGTGGAGTTGGCTGTCAAGCTGGGCTCCCATAGAGCATGCACACTTGGGACTTCCATCGACCAAGTTGGCTAACTTCTGGTTTAGCACCAAGCGAATTTGGATGGAGATAAAATGTAATCGGGTGGCTCTTCTAGACCCTCAAAATTGTATTGGACCGAATTGCTCAAAACCTGACAGTAAAAAGAGTCATTTCGCGAGGGTTGTGAGGCTTTCATTATTGTTTCATGTGTCTTTTAACGTGTCTTTCACAATGTTAGCTATTGGGAAAAGAGTCCCAAATGCATCACGAGACGACGTTATTACACGACTTGGCCATGACAAAAAATGGCTTCAAGGCCGGGCTGTCTTTGTGGAGGCCAGCTGTCTTCTTTGGAGAGGAAGTTACGCTCAAGCCAGCTGTGTTAAATAGTCCTCCTCTTCTTCGTTGGTTTTACCGGCAGGCTAAAAATCACACTGCCATCCACTGTATCGGAGTGTATAACGGCATGCTGTTCACTGATGGGTGTGCTGTCCTGAGTGAATGAGAACGGGACGCACAGCTCCAAAAACAGAAAATCAATATGTGGCCAAAATTGATATTGTGGCGGACCGCCACAAATAAATGAATGTGCTGGAAACACTGTAATGGTGGTAAATGATGTCAGCTGTCTCTATCTCATGAATCCAGGTGTGGTGATAGTTGGGGATGTGGCAGTTGACCAATTCCAGTATCAACTGGTTTAAATGTCTCAGCTACAAAAAAGGGACATTATGGTACATTATTTTCCTGCCTCCATTTCGGCCATAGCTGTGGCTGGAGGAAGATTGTCCACTTGCCAAAATATCCACCCAACTTCAAGGATGAACTGATTAGAAATCTATACTCAATAGTCATCATTTCTCAACAGTTCATAAGATAATCTTTTTCTTTTACACAACTGCCTGAAAAGATGAAATGATGAAGTGAACACATTTTATGCACAAAATATTAAAGGTCAACTTCACTGTGACTTATAATTTTGGGGAAGAAATGTTCTGGCCATTATTTAACTGACGTTTTGTTTAGATTTATTCATAATTTAGTTCTGGTTCTGGTTACTTCATGATTTCTGTTTCGAAAGGCAGCAACTGAATTAAAACAGGGCCAATAAAGCCAATTTGAAAATTTGGTGTGAAACAAAAAAAACAATAATAACAGTAATAATAATAACAATTTGATTTGATTTTACACATCTGTATCGTCTTAAATGACTAAATGCATTAAAACCGTAAAACTGTGAGACCCTTAATTTTCCTTGTGCAATAATCGCACCATCTAAATCAAAAATATCTGGATCCTTAATGCTGACAAATAGTGAGTCTGTGAAAACTCCTGGCACCGAGTTCTGTAATCAGCGGCCCTTATATCATTCTGAGATTCAAGCACAGAATAGAGCCGCTTAACAGCCTGTGCCTATTGTGATTTATGAGGTATTGAGGTAGTGCTCGCCCACACAGATGTGGCACCAATTAAATTACAGTTGGAATACAACATTTACGCCCCCTGAAAAATGAATGTTGTACTTGTTTGCACTATTACTGCAGAAAACTTTCTCCTTTATGACAGTTAGAATTTTGCCCAAATTAATGAAAAACAGAACACACACCGTGAATATACTGTATGTGAAGTGATTGCGCAGAGAAAAAAAATATATGATATTGTTTTACACTGTATATATTTTGAGATATTTTGTTCTGTTTCAGCAATTCTCAGTGTTTGGCATCCCTCCTTTTGTTTATCACACATCAGCATTGAAGCATGGCCATTGTGCGCAGACAAAAGAGTGGAGGACGGCGTGTCTCTCTGTAAATGTCGAGTGTCGACTCGCAGCACGTAGTATTCATCCCACACATTATCACAGGAACCACAGGAAGCCTGATGGTGTGTGTGTGCAGTGTGTGTGTGTGTGTGTGTCCTGTATGGATGTGGATGGAATGTGCGAGCCCAGTACACATACACTCAGGAGAATCGCGAGCAGCTCATTTAGTCCCATGTTGTTAGCTGTAATAGAGGACTGACTGTACACATTGTGGCAGAAAATGGACCTCAGCGCAGCAGCCACAGGAAATGTGATTTCATAGAAGCACGCATCCCTCCCACACTCGAGTAGAAGATCATGAATATGATACGTGGGTGCATAAGGACAGATGGTCTCTTTCTGATTCATGAATTTGCCTCGGTAACCCGTTTACGCTCCTCTGTGTCTTGCACCGCCAACCGCACACACTGTTTATCAACCATAAACCTTTTTTACCCTGCGAAGAATAAGAATACATTCACAGAAAGACTGAAAGCATAGAATGTCAAAATATTAGTATGAGCACCTGCAATCCTACTGTTGCGAACAAATGACAACTTCATCTTCACTTTAAACAACCTATTTCTAAGAAAAGTTTTTTTAAATTTTTTTTTTTTTTAATCTCATTGCGAACTTGTCAAACACCAACGCATATGGATGATGGCCGACCCGTTCTTCAATCCCAGGGCCCAAGAGTTGAGAATGAGGCTGAAAAATCCACTTTTCTGACAAACAGGACCTTTAACCGTCATGCAACTAATAAAAAAATAATGAAAATAATTTAACTCAGACCACATGTATTACATAAAATGTTCCCTGTCTGGGAAACTGCCTTAAAAATACTATAATCTCTTTCTTGTTAACTTTCATAACTAGGTCACTTTTTCAAGCATCAGTCCTGATAAGTGTACCTAATATGAATTTATGTTCAGGATTTTAACTCTTTAAATACCTATGTTCACATGATGCCAGTTTTTATGAAAAAAAAAATATATATATATTTTGCATAAACATGATATTTAGTATTTTTATGTCTCTGACATGGAACATTGTATTTTCTAAATGTGGTCTTTTATCAGCGTTGTGAGGATAAAGTTTTGTTATGAGGCATAGCCCCTTATAGTACACAAGGGAAACAGCATGAATTTGGATATGGACCGAAATACAATACAATATTTTCTAGTGAATTATTTTTTTTTTTTTGAAATGACAAAATTGACCTTTATTGACAGGAGAGATTGAGATATATCAGGAAATAGGATGGGGGGTAGGGGGTGACATGCAGCAAAGCCATATAATCACAAATGTCATTTTTTTTTTAACTGGTTTTAATGGTTTATGATATGTACAACTGGAATACATGCAGTGTGTTGTAGACATATTTTATGAGCTGTGGTTGAAATTTAAAAGAAAAAAGCAAAAAAAACCCCAATATTGATCTAAAAAATGAAAGTAAAAAAAAAACCACTAAATGTAGCAAATGTTGCATGAGAGTAAAACCTAAACTCTTGTGTGTGTGTTTGGTTGTGTAGGAGCTGTGTGAAGACCCTCACCTGTTTGTCGATGGCATCAGCGCACACGATTTACATCAGGGACAGCTGGGTAACTGCTGGTTCGTAGCTGCCTGCTCCAGCCTGGCCTCCAGAGAGTCTCTATGGCAAAAGGTAAGCGCGTCTATGTAATATATAAGTTCATGTGTTTTGTTGATTTTTATTTTATTCATTAAGACCAGACATGTGGTAACCGCACAAAACGTGCACCTTTTTGGGGATATTGGGCACCAACAAAGCCAAATAGATCTGCTCCAGTTTTGCCAATGTTTTGTACACAGATACGGTCCAAAGTGATGTGGTATTGCATAGGTTTGTTGGAAAATGTAAAATCTTCCCAAATTCTGTGCCAAATGCATGCACTAATGTTCCACAAACCTGCTGAAAACACTTCTTTGCCTCCACATTAACCTGTGTATCTTGTTTTCTTTTTCTTGTTTTGCACACAAAGACAAAGGGAAAAATGACAATACTTTCCAGAGTCACGGTGAGGTTGCCTAGATATGGTAACATGATGCCTCAGCAAAACCTCTGTATACTCTACACAGACACTCTACACAGAGGAAGACCTGGGTGGATGTGCATATAAACTGTTGTGTATCAGGAAGAGATTGTTGTAGCAAATATAACACTTTTTCATTTTTACTTTTCTGTCTCAAATAATTTATTTAATCAACTTGATACAACTTAATAATCTTAATTTTTAAACTTTGGACAGTCATGCTAAGCTAGGACACAGACAGTAATTTGGTGTAGTTTTCACATATAACAAAAAAAATGATGTGCCTCTGATGCACAGAACACAAATTGAAAGTATGTTTAATGCAAACCTGCCCTATGTTGCACTTTGCTTTTTGCCTTTGTCGTGTCAGCCTGTGGTTGTTTGAAGAAGAAACATCCCATGATAGGGCAGCAAGTAATGATTACTTCTGTTCTCAGTTGATTTGTTGATCATTTTCCTGATTAATCGATTAGTCATTAGGTCTACAAAAATTTCATAAATTGTCAGTAATGTTGATCTGTGTTTCTGTGTTGATCTGTCTTCAGATGCCTCGTTTTTTTTCCACAACCCAAAGATATTCAGTTTCCTGTCATTGAGGAGGAAAGAAACCAGGGAATAGTCACATTTGAGAAGCTAGAATCAGAGAATTTTGATAGTAGGCGACTAATGATGATTTTGCTCACAGTATAAATGATTCACCACGTCAACCCGTCAGCCAGCCGTTGATGAAACACACTTTTTGAGCAAGTTTTTATAAAGAGTAAACACTTTAACAAACAGGACCACTTCTAATAGGGGGATGACTGGAAGACATTGTTTCCCTCACAAAATGCTTTTTCAATGTAGTCAATTGTAATTATTCCACATTTAGTGTTTAGCGTCCATTAGGAACCATTACGATAAGAAGTAAACACCAGAGGACTCATTACAGCACCACAACGCCTCCCCGGTCTCAGCAGACTCCATCAGTCAGTCGAAGCCTGATTGGTGGAGGCTAAAGGAGAGTCTCCCAGGACCGGCTGGAAGCACTAAGGCGAGATGGATGTCCTGGCTTCTGTGGGTAGTGAATGTGTTTTTATTAGCAGCTTTTTTTTTTTCATTTCACATTGCTAACCGGCAGAGGAAGCTTTCAATGCTAGCAAGGGCTCAGAGGAGAGAGGCCAACTATAGATGAATGAATGCATAGAGACTGAATGAATGGAAGCACAAATGTAAAGACGGATTTAAAACCATTTCAAGCAGGCACCTCACTAAATAAACGCTGGATAATTTATATGCTGGTTTCATCTTCAAACATATTCACTGGCCTCGATTCAACACTGATGCCTCTTTATGACTCGGATTAGCAGCTGAGATCACCAGCAAGAAAATAGTTTTTTAGCTTTGTCTTTGTCAAATTAGCTGTTCTTAAGGTCCCCCTCCAGTGCATTTTAACATTTCTGTAGATCTGTCTTTTCCTTGCTATGTTGAAAAACTACATAGTTTGTAAAAATCTTCTTCTTGCACATTTTGTGCATTTTAAGCTGGTTCGGATATGGAATAATAACGTATGACTGTAGTGGAATCTGGGAGTCATACGTCATCCTCCATGCTCGGCTTATGAGATCAGCCCCTTCTGAAGAAACGGGGCAGTGTGTGTGTATGTGTGTGTAGTGTGTAATGTGTAATGTGTAGTGCGTGAGTGGTAGAGCGAGGTGAGAGAGCTGCAGTGGCTGCGCTCAGAGCAGACGGGTGTCAGCGACCGGGGGAGACGGTAAGTTCAGCGTTGAGGTCGTCAGGTGGCAGTAAATGCAAACAAGAGGAACTTCTGTTCGAGTGACAGCTTTCGCCATCCATGCTAGTGATGTTGATCTTGTTAGAACGGCAGTCTGGTTGTGACAGTAATGGGTTACGTATGAGTATTAACCACGTCCCCATTCTCTGTTTTAGAGAGAACATCGACTGTTTAACAGGAGGAAAAAACTAGCTGGAGCTAGACTTTGATGCTCACCACCGTGTCGGTCTCCCTGTTAGATAATCACATCACAGTTACCTTTAGCATCCTCAATAGAATTACTTTTACCAAGCAAGCAACTATGTTAGCTGGAGACTACATGTAGACTAACATAGCCTCAAGTAGATATATAACCTCTTTGCTATGCATCCTTCAAATAGCCGCGTTTAAAATAGAAAAATAGTAAGAAAAAATACGGTGCAAATTTCCGTGACGTTCTTCCAAATCAAAGGCACATGCCAGATCAAGATCTTTATGACAGGAAGTGGTGGTGCTTGTACTGCTTGTGTCCACAGGGACCAAAATCAATGAAAAAAGATTTTGACCCCTTTCTCTGTCATGGGTCTTGTTGTGTTTTATAATTACCATCAGCCTTTTTCCTTCCTGCGCCACCCGTGTGTCCTTAGTTCATTAGTTAAGGACTCATTAACAAATGAAGCCAGGCAGGAAAAGAGTCACTCTAAAGACACATGACAGAGAAACCTTCAAAATAAACAGGGAACCACGATTTCTCGCGTCTTGCGAGCTCCTTACACACTGATCAGAGTACATATTTAAAGTCCTGCGTTAGGATTGGCACCACAGATCCACTTCGGTACAACAATATTTAAACTGCACTGTGCTCTGGAGTTTCGGGTGTCAGGATTATTCTGAAATGTTTTTTGGCATCCATCTTGACAGAGGAAACAAAGTGATTACGGAGGTTTAATGGGATTTGAAACAAGATGCCTCGGCCTGTTGTAGCGAGACGCTGGATTGTGACAGTCTGCTCACACAGGGTGTGTACATACAGGCCTGCTCACACACTGTCCTCCCTCTGTTTGCTCTCTGCTCCTCGAGCTCTGTTTAAACACTTAATCACACGCCTGGTGTCTGTTGTGCACACCGTAAAAGTCAGTTAATAGTCTTAAATGTGCATTTCTGAATTCTTAATAACCATAAATTCTTTATCTTAAACTTAATAACTAATTACATAATAATCTTGTACGTTCCAACACGTTAAGTCAATGACTGAGATTTCTTTGAGTATAAATTAAAAGGTCCTTTTCTCCTCTCGTTGATCATTTAGTATTGTCTAGACTGCCGGTGCATGTTTCTCAGTATATTGAGAAATTAAAGAAATTATTAGAAAAACGTATAAATGAATTGTAAGTGTCTGATACCTGTAGAAACTCTGGTATCACACCATATCAAATCACTCCATATGGAATGAGCTGCGTGTTTACACGTTAGTTTACTTTTAATTTCATTCTCTCGACATTTTGTGGTTGATTATTTCATTCCGGCTCTCTGATACAGGAAGCACTCTTTGTTGATGAAAGTGGGTGATATGACAGTTAGAATCACTCATAGTGTATCCATGTGATCTGAGGTGTGGGTGATGGACATCCGGCTCAGGTTACAGAAATATTAAACATTTTGGGAAATAGCTTTCATGCCCCCTGAGACTGTAGACGAGACCAGACAGGAAGCTGTTGCATTTAACTCGGCGAACTGTCTGTCCTCCGGGTCAATTCCTCTTTTGGGTTTGGAATGGGACATTTTGATATCAAATGTCAGGTGCACTCTGGTGAATCAGAGTGCTGTTGGCTCAGCCTTCTGTAAAGTGGAGTAGTTTGACATTTTGGGAATTATACTCATTCGCTTTCTAGTGGAGTGTTAGATGAGAAGATCAATACCCATTTTCATATCCGCTGTTAAATTTCAGTGTTACAGGCAGCAGCAGAGCCACTGAATCCCCAAGTCGATTTGATTCGGATTCACAAGTTCAAGATCTGATTGGGTTCGATATCGATTCAGACACGGATATTTCACTTACAGTCTTTTTGATGTTTACATCGAGGATTGAGGATTTGTGGTGAAAAGCTGCCCGAGGAGAAATCAATGGATGTTGTTGTTGTGTCTCATTCTGAACAAATTCTCAAATACTAGCACTAGAACAACAGCAGAGATGGAATGAAACTAAGTACATTTACTCAAGTAATGTACTGAAGTCCAATTTTGAGGGATTTGGACTTGAGTATTTTGACTTTATACTTCCACTCCACAACATCTGGGAGACAAATATTGTATTTTTTACCTCACTACATGTATGGAACTTCACTGCAAATTAGATGATTAGAAACTACCCAAGCATTGTTTTCTGCACCATATTC
This sequence comes from Acanthopagrus latus, assembly GCF_904848185.1. Taxonomy (NCBI): domain Eukaryota; kingdom Metazoa; phylum Chordata; class Actinopteri; order Spariformes; family Sparidae; genus Acanthopagrus; species Acanthopagrus latus. The sequence continues at coordinate 20,713,940 of NC_051051.1, read as the reverse complement.
TTTTTTTAAAAGTTTTAACATTGGCAACATTGCACAACATGTGAACAGTCTGCGTTTGTCTCCAATATACCTTCTTTTTCGTCATCTGTAAATAGATTTGATGTCAGATACTTTAAGAACTATACACGAGAGCTAATCTTAAAGGTTTAGTTTACCAAAGTAACATTTTAACAGTGTCTTTGCTTTGACTTAGTATGACTGCTGAGTATTATTTTTACCACACTACAGGAGAGTATTGATCCTCTCTCTCACCCTCAATCAGAAAGCAAATTTCCCAAAATGTCAAACTTTTGCCAGAAATGTGAAATAATGAATGAATTAATCTCTGAGAGGATGTGATAAAGTGGTGCTAAAACAAAGTCGTATGTTGCAGTTGCTGAATATCTAAAGGGGTGGAGGTAGCGTATGCACACACTCCTTCAGGTTCAGGACAGAGTTGACAAATCTCAATATCACTAATTTATTCTAGCTGCGTAAAGCAACATGCCACTGTTTTGGCCTGGTGGTCTTCTTTAGAGCACGGAGGAACATCCGTGTCATGTCCTTTATATACTGGGGTTAGCAGGCGATTCGCTTAAAACACCAGGTGGTAATTATCATCCTGCGGTCCTATATACATCTTCTCCTCATATGACAATGACTGAAAATAGGTGAAAATCAGCAGATAAGATTTTTGGATATTCAGCCGTTGCAAAGAACCAAATGTTTTTCTCTGATTTTGCGGGTTTGATTAGAATAAATGTCATTCTAAATCAAAAGCGAGGGAGAATTCCTAATGGCGCCTGCAGGCTGGAACTGAACCTCGGTGTCCGTAGTTTCATTTGCTGCATGTTGTTGGTTTGTGGTTTGAAATTGGACCACAGTTTCTGATCAGAGTGTCAAGAGCCGGTCAAGTTCGACCTCTATCTGAAGTCCGTCTGTTAGATCGGAACAATTAGTGGAAAGCAGCCTTTGTGCAGAGATGTTCGTCTGTTCGCTGTCTTCTGTTGGCCACCGGATTCGCCTCCTGTGAAAGCAAAACGCGGAATGGTCCAAGTCTCCCTGGAGCAGACGCTAATCCCCAGTGAAAGCCCGAGTGCAGAGACAAAACGCTGTTATTTCGTATTGCTTTTGTACATGTTAATTACCTGCAAAACTCGCCAGACTCTAAAGTGCCTTTCATTCAGCTGTAGCTCTTACCCATGTTCCATCGTGGTGTCTTTGTTCCTCATCGCTTCGTAATAAGATGAGCATTTCACCCAAACACAGTCCATTTGTTTAACTCTTAGTCAAAGGAGAAGAGGCAACAGTGAGCAAAAGGACACATACCAATGAGGACACTCAATAATAATTTATATTTATGCATTCAAGGCTCAAGGCGAGATCGATTTAATTGAGACTCCAGAGAATGAGCAGACTTCTTACCCAGAGAGAAATAAACGCAGGTTTGTGGAAAATAGACGGTTCAGGTGACGAGTTAGTTACACGCTTTGTGTCAAAGAAAGAGATGAGTCTAATACCTCCTGACATCTCCGTTATTTTCTTTTCTCTCACACCTCATTTGACACGCGTCTCCTCGTTCACAGTCACAGTTACTGTGTTCGCGGTGTAAAGCCTGCAGGAGGAGGAGGAGGAGGAAGAGGAAGAGGAGGAGGAGGAGGCTGAGAGATGAAATCCACATGCCTCCCCTCTCTTTCTTGTTTGTCAGGGTCGCCATGCAAGACGGATGAGGCAGCAGGAACCTGTTCCCCCGTCCACTGGGGAATACTCAGACCCGTACACACAAATGCACGCTGTCTCTATCCATTATCTCATGTGGGACTCGTCTCTGGTAAACCCGCCAGGGCGGGCTGTTTGTCAAACAGGAGGAGAGGTTGGCTCAACACACGAAGCGTGTTCAGGCATTAATTAAGAAAATACAGATACAGCTTTTGGAGTTATCGGATTTATTTGAACTTTGCTGTTTTTAAGCTCAACATCAAAGGTACAGAGATACAAACAAGCGCTTTTAGTGATCTGGAAGTTCAACAACAGAAGCAAGTTTCTTTGTAAATGAGTCCAAGAGGAGGATGGAGAACAAAGTCTTGTCCTTAAAGATTGTCAGCTGATTAGAGGAAGTAATCCACACACGAAAAAAAGCAAGTTTAACCTAAAATGAACTTTTCTTCTTCAACTAAACACAAAACAAGCACAAAAGAAGAGTTTCATGACAGGATGTCTCCAGTATTTTAGATGTTAAGTCTCAACTATCCGTTGTGAAGGTGATGGAGCTGTCCACAGTCTCAGGGCTGCAGCCGTCTGCAAAGGCAAACAGGAAGTACATCACCTTCCTCACCTTCGCCTGTTCAGCGATCCTCTCGCCGAACTCATGTGCGTCGGCCTCGTAGCACTGGACGGTCGAATCACCGGCATCGTGAGGCGACCTCCAGAAAGCCCCCGCGGGCTCCAGCAGCTGGCGTGTCATCAGGTTGGTGAGGTCAGGCGTCCAGAGCTGCGAGGTGGCTGTGATGGTGAGGCGTCCCGTCTGGGCCAGCTGCACCTTCCAGTGGGAGAACCTGAGGGACTGTTTGGGGAAGTCCAGCCGGTACACGGCCTCGTTGGGCAGCAGCAGGCGTTCGCCGTCCTGCCTCTTCTGGCCTCGCTGCTGCAGAGACTGAACCCGCAGGCGCATCACCTCCGTCAGCTGGTTGTCTGGCCGGAAGGGGAGCTCCAACTCTGTAGACATGTTTGGACGGCTCGACGCAGCGGGCTGACAGGTCGATAGCGACTGTTGGCTGGATTAGATTGACAGCTCTGTCGAAACGAAGCCTCTTCACTTTCTCCGTGTCCCCTTCCTGCTCTTACGCTGTGTGCTCGCCTGCAGGCTTTTGCATTATGCATGCGTACATGTCTGTGCAGCATCGATAGCAGAGGGTGGGTCCGACACAGAAGTACAGAAGAGCAGAGGTGCTAAGCAACAAGATCTAATGACATTTGCAACCACAGCACAGGGTTCGCCCTCAGGGATCTGTGCTCAGTTCTGTTTGTCACACATTTGTTTGGCTCATGTTTCTGCTTGGTTACAGATCCACGACTCTAATACCTGACATGACCTGCTGGATAATCATAATCCTATACCAACAAAGAAATTGTCTTTAATTTCAAAGTGAGGACAGTGTTTTGGAGTAATGAATGAATGAATATCAAGGTACAATAACTGAAAAACTGTAATGGGATAAACAAACACTGGTGTGATCTATAGGAAACGTTTACTATTATTGTATTTCATTTGGAAGCTTCGACAGTTTGGAGTGGATGAAGAAACACCAGTTCTGTTTTATTGTATTTTTAAAATTTTATTGTTCTTCTCCATTGATTTGTGGTTTTCATCGTCAACAACAATGTCCGTAAGAATATTATATCTAGCGGGACTTCAGGTCAAAAACAACACAGCGTGACACTGCTTTTTGAGCCGTGAGCGGCAGGTAAAGGACCAAGAATGTATACCGCCATCTCTGTGATGAATATGAGTTGTATCAGGGCAAATGTGCAGGTTTATTCTTGTAAATTTGGTGTTGAATACAAAACATTTGTTATTGTTTCTATCTTCATAAAAAGTGTCAGTATGTTTATATCATAACCTATTGTAAATTTGTGACAGAAGACAACACATGTCAAATTTTCACAAATACAGGAAATGGTAACTTATAAAGACAACTTCTTTGTTGTCTGTGGAGAAAGTCTCCAGCCTCCCTTACAAAAACGCTCCATTTTGAGACTGGTTTCATTAGAAAAAACTTTATTTAAAAAATGTAACGCCGTCTACAACCCATTCTTAACTGTTTGGACCTACTTGTTAATTCAGCAGACTTCGCCCATGAAGATATCTCTTTCTTCCTGTTAAAAATGTATCCGTCTTTTCCATCACAAGCGGTCACTTGAGCTGATGTGAGATGTTAATGTGAGGTGTGAACTGACAGGCTTCAAGCTGTCCTCTCGTGATTGGATCATTCAAGACACATTGTAAGACCAAATGTGAACAGCATTTATGTTTTACTGTAATTGTTGTGGTTGAAAATGTAACAGTTTCTGAAAGGACTAACTCACTAACCAGCTAGAGGCTTGGCTGAAGGATATGAAAATGTGAACATCAAAACTGTTTTGTAAGAGGAAGTTTCCCACTTTGGTGTCAGATTTATGCTCCATCAGGAGAAGGGGAAATCCCCTTTATTCCCCTTATTAAGGGAAGCCTTCTGCTTGTGTTTCTGGTCAGTCGTCAGGTCGATCAGCTACCAGAGTTCAGTTGCTGCATAGCGACACTTGGCACAGATGAAAGCTGATAGATAGAGCCCTCGTTCGCTCTCTATCCTCAGTGCGGAGTCAGAGAGTAAGCAGTAGCAGGGTGGAGTGCAGGGGAGATTGCCTCCCGAAGGATTACAAAATGACTCCGAGGTTTCTGTGGTGCAGTGCTTTGTTTTCTTTTTTGTTTTTTTTCCCTCCCCCTCCTCCTCCTTTAAAAGGAGCTGTTGCTGCCTCACAGAGCCGGTCCTCTGGAGAGGCCAGATTCTCTCCATCAGCAGAGTGTCACCTCCTGTAGAGAGGGTTGACAGGAACTGCTGTTCAGTTAGCGCACCTTGACATCTCCAAGGACACCCGCTGGAACACTGTCAGTGGAATCACATGCGGTGTCGCTCACTGCATCATTTGCAGTTTTTACCGCATGCCACATTCACGCCGGAGAAGGTTTCACAGGCGCCCTTTTTCGCAGGTCGCCTCTAGGTTGGGTGCTCTGTTACGACACTGAGTCACAGTGGGAGAGCGACACTTCATAAATTTTAAAGAGAAATCACAACATGACATGATGCAGGAAATTAAACCGGCCGTACACGACCTGTTCAGCACCGAAAGACAGATGGACAGGCGTTTAGCAACTGGACGCAGACGCTGTTTCTCTGGACATAGTGGAGGTTAAAACAGAGCTAAAAGGAGAGTAAAGGTTCAACCTACATTCACCAGCTGGACAGACACCGGAGAAACCAAATGAAATGCTACTGTTAGCAGAACCGAAGTGACTGGGTCGTGACCAACCATAAATATGACGATATCTGGTATATATGGCTTTTGTCTCTGTTACTTATTTATTTATTTTATTTCTTCATACTTGTACATTTGTGTTAATATTCATGTTGATTGAAAAACTAAATAAAGTCTCAAACAGCCCCCCCCCCCCAAAAAAAAAGAAAACCACACAGTGTCTTTCAGCTGAACCGAATGAGATTTTTCTGTGACTGAAAATACACTGATGTTTTGCACCACAAAGTATATTCTGTAAATCAACATCATTTTCTTGATTAGTTGTAAAAAAAAATTGTACTTCTTGTCAGATTTTCTTAGAATAAGATCATTTAACAGTCCATTCCAGAGGAACTTGTTGCATTTCCTCTACCCTCCACCACATTGAATTTATGATGCCGTATCTCCAAAAAATGACAAAAATAACCAACTTGAATTGTGGACAAGGCTTTGGGGGTCCACCATCTGGTGAGTGAGACACGGTGCCCCAACTTTAATTGATAAAAATGGCTCTCAAGTACAGTGTATGTCCACTGAAGTTGACACCATGCGTGAAGGGTTCATGTTCACATCCTTCACAGTCACGAGCACAAGCATCCCGTCCGTAAGTGGATAAAATCATGACACTGCTCACAACAAGGTCTGTGGATTATCTTGAGTAACCGGGTCATGATTTGAGGGAAGGACACAGTGATGTTAATGTTTTTTGTGTGTGTGTCTGTGTGCTTTGAGTGTCATCTTGATCCATTCAGTTTGAGAGAAGATAAAAAAACTCCACGGCTGATGTCTGCAAATCGGGGTGAACTGTCCCTTTAAGCTAGCACAGCTAGCAAATGATTCTCTCTTGAGATAAAATAAACTTCATACACATTTTCAGCTCCATGAGGAAAGGACAGGAGAGGAATATAAAGTAAATACATGCAGTCGGTTCAGCAATTTAAAGGTAATCTTGGTGAGTAATTTTATAGGTAAATGAGTGTTATTATTTCTCAGCCCTCTATTACATGTCTTTAGTAAACTTACACTCTGTCAGGTTTATTTTTATTTTTCAGCAGCAGGTCCGTTTACAGACAGCTGTGTGATCTTCGTCAGATTTTATGTGACTATGTTGAATGTTTTGTTTTTCACCTCTTGTCAAAATGATAACCACAGTTCACAAAATGGAGGCCGGACGATAGGGGTTTCACTGGACCATAGAAAATGCGGGCAGCTGAAACACACACACACACACACACTGCGCAGTCAAACAGTTATTAGCTCTCACCCATGTCCTATTACAGCTGGATTTACGACTGAGAGAGCCAAGGTGATAAATTTGTCCCCCAATCCTAAATGCATCGGCAGGCATGAGGGGGCGCCGGCTCACTACTACTCCACCTTGACATTTTTTTATGCTCCATGGACCACTGGCTGTTTGTTTGGCTTACCTGCTCCTCATCCTCCTCCATCCTCCTCTTCCTCCTCCAGGTCATTCCCGACTGGAAGGAGCAGGAGTGGGACACGGAGAAGCCAGACTCGTACGGGGGGATTTTCCACTTTCGCTTCTGGCGCTTCGGTGAGTGGGTGGATGTGGTGATTGACGACCGGCTACCGACTGTGGACAACCAGCTGGTCTACTGCCACTCCAACGACAGCAACGAGTTCTGGAGCGCCCTGGTGGAGAAGGCCTACGCCAAGTTAGTACCAGAGCCAACAGATATACAGATCCAGTTTGAAAGAAGGGGTTACAGACACCCAAAAACTTGAGTATTGAATTTTAATGACTTAAACTTCTGCCTACATAAGTGGAAACTTTGAAAAACACCATTCATGTCCAGCAGTCTCAAGCTTAGACAAAGTCAACGTGCACTGAATAGACTATCTTTATCAGTATTGAGACAAAAGATGACATGACAATGATTTTCGATTAAAGGTCCCATATTATGAAAAAACACGTTTTCTCTGGCCTCTACATATATAAGCTGGTCCTCCCTGAGCCTGCCAACTCCTAGAATTAGGAAAGCAAACGAGTCCTGCATGGTCTCTGCAGCCCACCCACTGGTAAAACAGCGCTCCTACAGGCTGTTCGGATTCAGCTCCTTTCGTTACGTAATGAAAGGAGTCATTTACATAGGCCAACCTCCTCTGTGCAATGATAGGAGATATCCGAGAGGGAGATGTCCATCCCCGAGGTGAAGTTTGGTGTGTCCAGCGGTAAGATAGCAGTGTTTCGCAATGACGTTGCTCAGAGCTAGACACGCAAATTGCTCTGTTGTTGGTTGTATAAATCTGTGGTTCCCAACCAGGGGTATGCGTACCCCTAGTGGTACGCGAACACATTACAGGGGGTACGTGGAAATATTTTTTAATTTATTTCCAAGATGATGAGTAAATATTCTCAGTCATTTCACAAGCCCATTAAGAAAACTGTACATGCGTGCCACAATTAGTTCATATCACATATTATTTATTTTTATGTTTAATTTGAGTTAAAAGAAAAGAAAATGCAGGATAATTAAATGTTTAAATTAAGGAGATGAAATAAAATGATTTTCATACCAGTGGTATAAATCAACATAAGTGCCTATATTCTGTCCCAGCTACAGAACAACAAAAAAAGACAGTGGTTGCATTTCATTTTTAAAGACAAAGTAGCGGCTACAGTTCGTGTAAGTTTGTGTGTGTGTGCTAACCGCTTCACATCGGACTGCTTCAGTAATGAGGGTCAGTACAAAGCTGGCTTTGCCTCGACACTGACCCTCGTAAAAGGATCAGTCCCAACCATACCGGACCCAGCAACTGCACCCGAGCCACCAGGAAGTGTCCCCGTGATTTGATTAGTATTTACAGTTGCCTATGAGTATGTTGAAGTCAACTGGAAACTGGCTAACTAGTTAGCTCTGATTCGGTCCGCTATGCAATGGCGTTTGAAGCAAGTTTGATGTTAATAATATTACGATGGAGTTTGGTTGTCACAGTAAAAAGTCTGGAAACATGTGCAGACTGGAGACAGAGACGATGCGAACAGTGTCCGAGAGTTTGGAGACTAGAGACAAACACACACTTTTGCTAGCTGTTAGCCATTAGCTGCATGGTAGTAACTGTAACAACACAAACAAACTGACATTATACAGACACACTAACCATTCTGAAATGTCCTGCTGCAGCCACAGAGTCTGTATTTCTTCAGGAGCCTCTCCTTCTGGGTCTGATTCTGGGTCAAACTGGTATGGTTGAACGACAGCATCTCCACGAGCCATAGCAATACATATATATATATATATATATACATCTACCATAATATTAACGCATGCCACCACTAGCATAAGAGGCACCCTCTCCCTGAGAGTGGGGTGTAGCAGGCAAGGCTCTCCAAGTAGGTGTTGACAGCTGGAGCTCATTAGCATTTAAAGGTGCAGGCACAGAAACAGCCTGCTCTCAGTAGAGCTCACTTGAGTGACTTTTAGACAGCTGAAATTCAGGACCACGAAAGGGTTTGTGGCAATGCATATCGAATACAGTGTTGTTGGACCTCTGACAGCTGTGTGAAATTGATGAAATACAGTATAATATGGGACCTTTAATATGCAGATTGTTTTCTTGATTTTTTTTGATCAATCATTTTGTCTTACAAAAGTGAATCAAAAGTGACATCTTTAATGGCTTCTTTTGTCCAAAATCAAAAGATAGATCAGTTTACTCTGAAATAACAGTAAGAAAAGCAGAAAGTCCTCACAGTGGAGAAGCTGTAACCAGCAAATATCCTGCAATTTTGCTTGATAAGGGACGAAAACAACAAATAAATTAACAAAATAATTCCTGAGTAACTTGTTGTTGCAGTCTTATGAATATAAACAGACTCTCCTTCACTTCTGCAGGGTTTATGGCTGCTACGAGGCTTTGGATGGGGGGAACACTGCCGACGCGCTGGTGGATTTCACAGGTGGTGTGTCAGAGCCGGTGGACCTGCTGGAGGGTCAGATGGCGACAGACGAGCTGGCCCGAAACCAGCTGTTTGAAAGGGTTCTCAAAGTCCACAACAGAGACGGTCTCATCAGCTGCTCCATCAGGGTAGGCTAAGAGCTGATCATACTTTACTGCTTAGTTCAAGATTCCTTTCAGTTTTTCCTTTAAAATGTGTTTTATTCTCCATTTTTACATATGAAATGTGATACAAAAGCAGCATTGAACTTTTTGGGGGGCTATGAGTCAATTATGATATGATATGATGATGTGGTCAAGGCTGAACTTAAACCAAGCTGTGCTTTCAACTAATGCTAATGTTAGCGTGCTAACATGCTTACAGTGATGATAATAACACGCCAGAGTTAGCGTGTTAGGTATAGTTAGCATTCGGTATAATCTTAATCAGAGGTTGTAAGTACACAGATCCTTTACTCGAGTAGAGGTACAGATAAAAAAAAACTATTCCTCTGACGGATAAAGCCAACTGAAGCTAACGTCATATTGATATAATTAAAAGACTATTAAACTTCAAGGTAGAATAAGTAGGAATTGTGCCAGCTGTTCCAAAATGCACCACAAAGATTGTTGATGGTTGAGTTTCATTCCAAGGACATCAGATTGTGGTATGGTAAAACGTCCCGAGAAGCAACTAAATGAGAAAATGATAAAATCCAGGCAGAGGGCAGCAGGGTCTCTGCAGAGACGAGACAACAGCACATCTTTTCACGCCGATCCAGTCTTCCTCTCCATCTGATTCCATCTTATATGTTTTTTTTGTCTCATTATGTCAGCCGTGCATGATGTGCACTGATAGGTCGGAATCTTGTCTTGTCTTGTCATGTTGAGAAAGCGGCGTGCAATGATGCAAAAATAAGAATAATCAATAATTCCCCTCAAATGCATTTACACTGAAGTAAGGAGCCTGTTTTGAAAGTGTACAGATATGTGTGCTCAGTTGTAGGGAGGAAAGTTCAAACTTGAAAAACAAATACTCAAGGAAAGTACAGATACCTGAACAATCTACTGAAGAACACAAGATCACTAAAGTTAAAACAATTCATCCAGAGCAAAACATAAATTTCTGTTTCAGATCCGTCTACATAACATCTTGACATTTTAACAAACCGTGCTCACACACTTTGCAGCATTTCAATACCTTTTTATCTGGAAATTGTCTAATCCAACAACGCTGACCTCTGGTGCCCCGGAGCCCTTTAGTAATTGGCGCATTTTCTGCTATGATTTGAAAATCCAAGCATGAAAAAAACTCTGTGGCGTCGGACTTTTGTGGAGACACTCCCTGCCTGTGTCTTGCTGCATAGACAGCAGCCTCCTTTAGTGCCAAATCTCTGCATAAATTCTTTTCAAATGCTCTTCAGTGTCGTGCAGTAATTTATGTGAGATTACGCGAGGTAACACACAAATGAACAGCACGCACTTCTGATTTGTCTGTTTTGATGATACTGTGCATTCCTTACCCTCTCCAGAATATTTGCACAAAGCCCGGGTATCGTCATAGGTTCTTGTTACAGGGAGGCACATGCATTAATGCCAGGATAATGGTACATTTGAGTGAAAAAGGGGTTCAAGGGGAGGCCATTGAACCCTCTCAGCATGTGGTGAGGCTGACATTCTCTACAAACCAAAGCATTTTTGTGTGGAAGATGGATAAAGTGGGTGTACAAGAAGGATCGTTAACAGTTGCTGTGAGCCTGGAACTCGATGTGGGTGAATCACACGGAGTAAAATGATGTTGGTAAAGATTTTTGAAAGATTAAGTGGACGTTCGCAGTGGTTTGATGGGGAGCTCGAAATAGCAGGAAGGGTTACGTTTTCTTCATGTTGCCAAACACACACACTCACACACACACACACACACACACACACACACACACACACACACACACACAAAGCGTCACAAACTGTGTTGCATATGACGCCTTCTATCCTTAGATCCTTATCAACACAGACAGCATGTTGGTACTGTGTGACTGGATCACTTCCGATCAAAATAAGGCCTGTTGAGTTCTTTCCTTGCTTGTGTGATTGAGCAGGTTTTGTCCAAGCTTCAAAGACCACCCTCTGCTTCTAGCCACTGTGACTCAAAACCGATCCTCTCCAAACAAAAAGCTGTTTTGCTTCCTCAAACATTTCCCGCATCTGAATCACAAATTTCTCTGGAAATCCCTGTATTGTCTGCTTTTGATCAGCTGAGACAACAGGAAGCTGTCGGCAAGAACGTTTGAAAACTGTTTCATTGTGACACATTAAGGTTTGTTTTAGAGTCTGAGGCAGAGAAAGCTTCGACTTGCCTGCAGAGGTTTTCGCTGCTCTTTTTTCTGAACTCACATCGGCTTGTTAAGGAAACAAGCGTATGCTGTTGTATGAATTTCACAGTTTGGCCTTTAGTCTGATGTTTCACGCCAATCTTATTCCCTGACGTCCTGCTCCAGCAACAGCTAATTCACAATCCCTTATTGTGATTCAGAGTCAGGTGCAGTTCAATTTTTAAATGACATGGCTCTTTTATATGCATGAGTTTTTACACGGAAGGGTCTATTATTCAACCGCGAGAGTAATGAGAGCTCAGCGAACATTACCAGCACCATACAAAAATGAATTTTCCACTTTTATCCATTGTTCTTATTACTTTGCCTTGTACTTCTCAATCTTGAATTGTTATTGTGGGATGTGTGAATTCAACACCAACCCTCTGGGAGACCCGGGGCTGGTCTGCCGTTTCTCTCATTTCATTTTCATCTCTTGTGGAAAGACTAAGGGGGAAAAAGGTGGGAATTAACGTGAGACAAATGCATGAAAATGAAGTCCAAAAATATGGACCTGACCTGAAAACAACTCTTGGGAAACCTACCTCTAATATGCATGCATACATCAGACCAAATGGCGTTAGATTATGATCGTGACGAGTCATTTCGCAAGGGTTGCGTGAAGCTAAAAAAAAAAAAAAAAATCACAATTTTACAGCAACGTTCTTTCACATTGTAAACTTATGGTAAAAAGTCTTTGCCTCCCAGTGCAACACATGACCGAATCTTATGAAACTTGGCTTCAAAGCCTGCCGTTCTTCCTGGGCCTTACTTTAGGGTCACCATCTTGGTTTTCTGGAGTCAGAATTAACCATTTTTGGATGAGAGTGAAAGTTAGGAGAAGACATATTGCTATGCCTTTAACCTGACTGAAGGCAGTGGTGGTGACTTGCCAATCACAAGATAGCCCTAAAGCATACCCTGCCTTATCTTCTATCTTACTCTCATTTGGATCAAATTGGGACCACATGGGGCCAATAAACTTCATGCTGTGTTGAAGAAGACTTGATTGAGACCATAAACTCATTAGAAAACTGCTCGCTGAGGTAATAAACCAAGTTGGAAGTAGGGTCGTTTTATCATAAACTTGCACACAAACAGCCTCCTGCTGGCCATCGGAGGTAATGCGGGTTTCAGACGCTTCTGCATTGGCTTCACTGTTCAGATGAATCTCAGAGATGCAAGCGACTGTGGACATAAAGTCCCGATCTAGAAATTTAAGAGACTCCAGAGACACATTTTGTAAAGAAACAGTCACAGAGCTTGAAATGGTGTCATGTAGCTGATAACGGGGGGGGGGGGGGTGAAAGGTAAAGAGTACAGTGTTTAAATCAATGTACTTTTGGATTCTGGATCAATTTTAGACTGAGCACTCTGTTTATTTTCCCCAAACCTCTAACAAAAGGGAAGACACCTGACACACACCGTTACCACTCCCATGCAAGGTATCTTGGGGTGAGAAATAACGTTGATTGTGTGATAGAATCAGAGTGTAATCCCAGCCAGGGCCACACTACACCACCGTGACTCCCCGTCTGCAGGTCTTTCATGGGCAGAAGGATCAGTATTCCTTCCAACAGCTTCTGGTTGAACGAACCAGTGTTTTATAACTCCCATTTCGTACAGCTGTTGTCCTGTCCCTGCGTTTGGCTGCCTGTCTACCATGTTATTCAGGCTCTCAGCTGTTGTGAGGATAATTGTGTCTGGAATTTGCAGTGTAATGTGTCACAAGAAAATCCTAGTGCACCGAACACATAATTATTAGATCGAAGAACCAATTTTCCGACCACGCCGCCTAATGACTCTCTCCTCTCCACAAATGGTGCCTCGGTCAAATTTAAAGTGGCACATCACATTTGCTCGGTACTCCAAATGTGCTCCCAGTAGCTACGTTTCTGGTCCTGCCGGCGACTTTTTGTCGCATCTCCCTGTCCTTGGTTTTCCCATCATCTCTCTGTTCTCTGTTATAAAGGCACAGTTATCTCTGTTCTGTTTTCATTTCCCTCAGAAGCAGAGCGTTTTTTTGTGTTTCTACTGCAAACCGCAACGGTGTCCCTGTTTGCCTTTTACTAAACACCTACCTGTTTGTAATTTCCCAGGGAGCTGTGCCAGCCTCCCTCTTTTACATATTTCAAGAGATCCACAAAAGCATCTGTTTTCAAGCGGCCCGTTTTTGCTGTTTTGCAGGCGACCACGATCGAGGACATGGAGGCACGGCTGGACTGTGGCCTGGTCAAAGGTCATGCCTACGCTGTGACAGACGTACGGAAAGTGCGGCTAGGTCACGGACTGCTGGCCTTCTTCAAGTCGGAGAAGCTGCATATGATCCGTATGAGGAACCCCTGGGGAGAGAAGGAGTGGAGCGGCCCCTGGAGCGACAGGTAACTACAGTACTGCCACCCACGGGCGTGGCTGGACCACTGCAGCTCATCTTCTCTCACTGAGCCTCATTTAAGGCCTGTTATTACCATTCGTCTTGAGTGATCCGATTACAAGGGGACAGCTCTCGGCCATTAGGCTACATCTGGCTTTTACATGTATCTTGAGTGAACACTTACACATACACCAATGTGACAAACAGCCGTGATGGTTTTAAACATGCACGACATTTGCCGAATTTACAAGAAGGCCCAAATGATTTATCATCTACAGTTTTTTACAGAGTTTATAAAGTGTCTCCTAACGCAACAACCATCAAAATTGCAGTGTTTTTTTAAGGGAGTCTGGGGACTTTATCCAAATGCAACAAAGTAGTAGCCTGTCTTGGTTACTGTTTACTGTATTTGTCAAATTTGACTTGTTAGCAGTCAGTCAAATGTTGTTTTCTTTCATAAATGATAAATGATGATGTAATAATGTTTGGATCAAAATTATCTGGAAATGTGCAGGCTTTACAGATCCATATTTAACAAACTGCTCATAGACGTACTTGGTTGCCCTGAACATGTTTGATATTTAGTATTTCAAATCTCGACGACCACAGTTGTCATTACAACAGTACTTTCACGAAAGATAATGCGAAAGATATTCTGGAAGCATGCTAATGTTAAAACTGACAGTAGCAAAAGAAGAGACCACCCAGGCTGACCGGCTCTCCCCCAGTATTTTCGCATCCAGACTCAAATCTTCGGCTTTTGTTTTTCCCGCTACAAAGTATGAATGTTTCCCAATGAGATCATCTCCAACCCCAGCAGGTTGAGATCATAAGAAACAACTTAATGTATTGATTTAATGCTGAGTTTACAACGATTTAGAATTTGCCGCAGCAATTAGACAACATGTCTAAAGTTTCTCATCCTCAAAAACACATGATTTGAGGTATTCTGGGGACACTGTGGTTGCAATTTCAGTGTCTGGATCTCTGTTTTCACAAACTTGTGCCGCTAACATTGGCAGATTAGGAGAGCCCGAACAGCTAATCTGCAGTACAGTGAACCGCATGAAAATCAGATCTGCTGCTGTGGCGTCTTCTTGTTTGCAGCGGATTGTCAGTTGAGCAGGCGGCACCTCAACGTGGCCCAGGACACACGCTGCCAAAAAAAGGAAAAGAAAATTGGTCACATGCAGTCAAGCCACCTCGAAATGTGGTCAGTGTCATTGGCTCTGAGATGCTTCCTCATAGCATCTTGGGGGCATTTTCACCTGTACTTACAGCTGTCCATTTGTGATCGGATCACTCAGGACAGATGTTAATACCAGGTCTGAACAGGGCCACTGAGGCTCATGGAGCCGTCATCACCCATCTGTCCCAATTTCGCCCGGTGATCTAGATGAGTCAGACGTGGAACATTTCCAGCACAACACAAACGACGCATTTGTCCTTCCATACGTGACCTTGCAGCGACCGGGACCAATTTAACCGGTTCCACTGATTTAATTTTTAAAATGTGCACTTCCTCTCTTAAAATTTCTGAGTGCCTGTGTGTGATAAATGAGTAAACAACAAACAACTGAGCAGAGACCGGCCCATATTTAATGCTCACAACCTAGACAAGAAAGTGGCACAATGAGAATGTAGACACGCAGACAATGAAAAATGGATATGCAATCAAGCTAATGGGCCACAGAGCAAAGACGAATGACTGCATTCAGCCCTGTTGGAGCTTGTTTTCAGAGGGCAGCATCAACGGGGGGGTGCGGCTAAGATATCATCACAGACGGGCCAAAATTGAGCTGAGTAACCCTTCAATTCAAATGTCGAGGTGAATCAGAATGACCGGTTTGCACAAGTAGCCTTTCAATCAGGAAGACAAAGCTGTTATTTCTCCCCTGACAAGAGCGTTTCATCCCATTCCTGCAACCTGACACAAGGGAATAGGTAAAGGCTGAGATAAAGTCGCCCCCCCCTCGACATTTCTATCTTTAAATTGTTAGCCACCAGACTCTGTGAAACAAACAGGGAGGTGGTAAAGCTGGATCGTAATGGAGTCTGAATTATTGATCAGGCCAGAATGAGAGAAAGATGTTATTAAAGAGATGTGAGTCATCTCTCCTCTCCCTCAATCACTCGCTGAATAATTTATTCATATGTTTGTTAAAACCCGTTACTGTAAAGGGAGCCTGACAGACTGTTGAGATGTGGACGCTGTCAGTGAATCATAAATAGTAAGACATAAACACAGAGCTAATAGATCCAGTAAATGTGCTTGTTTCCCCTGAGCAGTGAATACAAATCGGACCTTGATGTTTAGCGATGATTCACACCGACAAATACACGCGCGGAGTTTTTAATACGATGGTGCCCACGAGGGGCAGACACATTCATCATTTATTCATCAGAGCTCAACACAGGGAATTTAAATTCACAATTACTTTGATTATTGAAAGACTCACAGCTTAATATCTCACCATTAACTCGTATGTGTTTATTCTGATTTCTTTGCTTCTTTTCTGCAGTTCGGAGGAGTGGAACAAGGTGAGCAAGAGCGAGCGAGAAAAGCTTGGAGTCACCGTGCAGGACGACGGCGAGTTCTGGTGAGAACCATTGAAGTGCAAGCAATTTTGTTTCTTTCTCCTCATCTTAGACCTATTTGTTCATGTGGTGCTGGCCTGGTAGAAACAGAAGTTACATTTGAATGAGTACAGGTTATTCATTAATTAATACTGTTATGTATGGGAACCCTTTCACCTGAACTGACATTTTGGGCTGATTGTGCTATTTAAGAACAGTTTTGACTAACTCAAGTCAGGCATTCTCACATCGACATCAAGTCCTGGGAAACACTGACGCTCTGTAGATTTGGGGCATTTCTTGGCATTAAAATGGCCAAATGAAAGTTAAGCTACCATTTTTTTAAAGACCCTTAACTGTCAACATTTAATCTCATTCCATGTCAGCACCAGAAATCCTCGCCTCCCTTTAACATGTGACCCTTTTCTTTGTTCCTGGTCTCATTTCCTCTATTTTTGAACCTGTCAAAGGTTTTCTTCTTTCAAGCCTCTCCCTCTCGTTGGTATCCACTCTCTCTGCTCTCTTCTCTCCTGTTCCTGCCCTCCTGCAGGATGACGTTCGACGACTTCTGCCAGTACTTCACAGACCTGATCCTGTGCCGCCTCATCAACACCTCCTACCTGAGCATCCACAAAACCTGGGAGGAGGAGGTGATGAGGGGCTCCTGGGTCCACCGCCAGGACCCCCTTCGCAACCGGTCTGGAGGCTGCATCAATCACAAGGCCACCTTCCTGCAGAACCCCCAAGTTAGTGCTGGCGCTCATGTGTGTTTACAGAGAGATGTGTGTCCAGCGCTGGCATGTGACGTGGGGTCTCTCTCTTCCTCTTCACAGTACGTGTTTGATGTGAAGAAGGTGGAAGACGAAGTGCTGATCTGCTTACAGCAAAAAGAAAAGAGAGCCACACCCAAAGAGGGCAAAGGGGAAAACCTCGCCATAGGCTTTGATATTCACCGGGTAGGAACACACACAAAATTCACGCGCACGGGGCATAAATACCTCAGATGGACAGATTCCTGTCATAACGCCTTCTCATGCCGCAGGTGGAGCTTAATCGAAAGTACCGTATGCACTCAGCCCAGCAGAAAGTAGCGGGCTCCATCTACATCAACTCCCGCTGCGTCTTCCTCAGGAAGGAGCTGAAGGAGGGCCGTTACGTCATCATTCCCACGACCTTTGACCCCGGGCAGCAGGGCGACTTCCTGCTCCGTGTCTTCACTGATGTGCCTTCAGACTGCAAGTAAATCTGATTTCTCACCACTAAACACAAGAAGTAGCAGCCGACCAACTCCCAGCTAGCTGCTCTTTTGACTTCATTTCCCAGAAGACCATAGTGCACACTTTAAAGTTTTTAGTTCCCAGGAAAAGGAATTAATTTGGCTCTCTTATATGCTGTTTAGAATCACTGGCTGGAATGCAAGGATAGAGTAAAGTAAAGCACTTCACTCCAGTTGGCTTCATCAGTTCTCTAACAGTCACGTCCACTCTTTGTCTCCCAGAGAGCTGACTCTGGACGAGCCTCCTCAGACGTGTTGGACGGGGATGTGTGGCTACCCTCAGCTGGTCACTCAGGTCCATGTACTGAACGCTGAGGGTCTGCAGGGACAGGACTCCAATGGAGGTAGGGCCAGTGCACGCAGAGCTGTGTCCCGGCGCGATTCGGCGCGTTTGTTTTTGCATGCCGTTGTTGATGCTCATGTGTTGAAAACCCGTGTAAACACCCACAGAGCTCCACCGCCTCAATCCCAGTAAGGAAAGACTTCTGAGCAAGGCACGAGGTACCACAGCACCATCTGCTGAAACTGTAGTCACTTCTGTAGCTCTAGTCCGCAGTTGATGGTCTTTACCCCCTTATAGTCCCTGAGAGCCCAAACCTTTAACTTTTACCCTTTACCCAACTTTAAATCCACTATGTCCAGATTTATAATGTGAGTATAGCTCATAATTCTAATGTCATATTACTATAGAAATTAGAGAATCCAAATGATAACTGATGCAGTCCTTGCAGTGCTATCAGATTATTCAGTGTGTGTTACTGGGTCAGATCATCATGGTGAGTGCAACAGTGTCCACCGGGCAGTGCCAAGGTCCAAAATGTTGATATCCTGCACATAGTGGCTTTAAAGGGTAACTCCGCTAGTTTTAAACATTAAAATGTGTTTTACAGGTCTAGTGGAGTACTTCTGCATGTTAAAAATTGCCACCAATAATGGCTCTCAGTGCATTGAATTGTGGGTAATGTAGATGCTAGGTTTGGAGGAAAAAAAAGCAGCCCAGAACACCACTGGGTTCATTTCATACAGTTTAAAGGTCGATACAACAGAACCAGAGAATTTGCCTTTCTTCCCTACATATTCTTCTTCTTTTCCAAAAGCTGGCGCCTACGTTACCCACAATGCCTCACTGGACGCAGTTTATCAGACTACATTCAGCTTTCTCTGGAGCCACAGAAGGATTTATACTTCTAAATGCGTAGTCTTACTCCATTTGACCTGTAAGAACTGTCATGTGTAAAATTGGTGGTGTTCCCTTTCAAGCAAAGCACAAGTATTTGAGTTTAGTACTTCAGTAAAAGTAGTTAATTTCCAGCAGAATTTGACTATGACATTGTAGTTCAGGTGTAGCTGAAGAGATTGGTCTGCACTCTGTCACTCACTTAACTCACTTATTAACATGTCAGTCATCCGACTTCCCTCAGGTGAAATGAATACAGACAATCCATATAGTTTGCATGTAAACAAAGCACCGATCGGGGGGTGCCAGCAGCCCCTCCCTGACAGCTGTAAAAATTAAGGCCAATGAGTTCTTCTTGTAATTAACAAAACTCTGTACTGAGTACCTGCAATTAAAGTAAACAGGGAACCTTTAACTGGAACACTGTTAATAAAGTGGTGGACAGTTTGCAGTGTTTGATCAGACACACTGGTTGGTAAGACAAATTATTATTTTTGAATTATGACTCATTCATATTTGACGTCATTAGAAGAATAGAGCTTCTAAATCTTTTTAGACAGTTTATGATGGACGTCGATCAACTAATTTTTCTGTATATACTGCCAGATATGACTTCTTTCTTGCCTCTCAAGTGTGAGAATTTCTTCAATCGATTCTCATCAAGTTTTCGACAGTTGGCTGCACGAGCCAGTTAACTTGTAGGTGTCAATCTGACCTGCAGGACGGGAACTATATACATCTTTAACAACAAACCAAATGGTTTACAAGAACTTTATTGATATTACCACCGGATGATTAATTGAAAATTTAATTAAACACGTAGTGAAATATATATCACCTGAGGTAGCTGTACATGAACAAACCCATCACAGTGTGGTATCAGCTCCTGATCTGAAAACGCTCTCGTTCCTCAGCTGTAGATCCCTACGTGATCATCAACTGTGAAGGAGAGAGGGTTCGTTCACCAGTTCATAAGGACACACGGTGCCCGAGCTTCGACATCAAAGGCCTGTTTTACCGCAAGAAACCCAAGGAGGGCATCCACATCGAGGTGAGCTGTCACTCTGCCGCCTGAACACTGACAACTACAACCAGAGCGTGAGTGGTGGCTGTCAGCCATCAAAGGGACCAGACAGTCATCTGAGGTGCCTGCACTTTACAGAATCAGAATCAGATTATTTTTTTTTTTAAACATTAGTTTAGTTTATTTATTTACTAAAACAGGGCGCGTTTAATAAATCATTTTGTCAGCAACCTCCTGTGTGGTCGGGCTAGGCAGATAGTTTTGTTCAATACTAGCCTCAGAGAGCCACAGAGAACCGTCTCTTCAACCCTCCATCTCCTCGAAAAATGAAATCGATGACCAGAATTGTGTCTTAAAATGGCAGCAGTTAACAGGACAGGGTTTGAAAAAAAACACATTGATTATCTGTGTAAAAGGCACACATTTCTGAGCTACGGTTTAGTTCCTGATGCAGGACACAATCAGAGCTTTCCTTCTTCATTCTCATGGTCGTGTCCTGCTCTCCGATGGCTGTGTGGTGTCCAGATCATTGGGTTGTTGCTGCTCCATGTTTTCTTTCATGTTTGTTGTGTTTGAGTGAGGCTGCAGAGGTTGCGGTCAGAGAGGAATTCGAGGGAGAGTGTCTGATAGCCCCAAAAGTTCCCTGAACTGTGCAACTAAACTACACATATTAAGCTAGAAAGTCTTATTTTTGCACCTTCCTGTTTGAGTTTCCACCCTATTTGAAAAACTGTGAAGACCAATACGTTGTTTGCAGTCACATGATTATGATGACAAGTGACATCCAGATGCAGAAATGAAGAGCAGAATTGAAAAGATTTAGGAGAGTTAGTCATTTGTCATTGTGTTGCACAGTATCGTTCAGTCACAGGTTAAGTTAAAATCCAGCAAGGACAAAAACACTAACTTTTAGCTCTGTGTTTGATCAGTCATAGATGTTCAGACACCCCAAACTTCACCCTTAAAGAAGCTGAACCTTTCAAAAGCAAGTTTTTCTGGAACTAAATGTAATCATCAGTTAATCAGTGCAGGTTACGCCTTTGCGTTCCCCTCGGGGGAAGCTTTGACTACAGGCTGTCTTTGTCTCAGCATGATGCAAAACTCCTTATCACACACAGCTGTACACTTTTGAAGCTCTCTTTTTTATTCAGTTTTTTTTTTTTTTCTCAGCTCCTGAACCCTTTCACCACATTTCTCCCCTGCCTTTTCTGTCCAGTTCCCCTTCGTCACCATCCCTGAGTGTGTGAGTGTATCACATGAGAGCGGGGCCGCTGAGGGAAGTCTGCTGAACATCCATAACCAATCGCTTACAGGCTCAATATCAGGCAATATGTGCGGGCCGGTGTACTTGTTAGGGAATTATTGTCGGTAATGTGATGTTGAATTTACTCAATCAGACCTGTGAAATTGCATCATCTCTGTGTCTGGGTGGAAGGAGGCAGAAGTGTGCTGCTCTGTTGAAGTCGTGCACCAAATGTAATTTTTTTTTTCTACCTGCACACTGACGCTTCTTCACCAGAGGGTAAAATGTTTTAAGCCCCCTGTGTGGAACAGATTCAAATATGTGTAGAACAAGAGGCAGATCACGTCTTTAACACAGCGTTTCTACACCCACGTGCCTCTTTTGGTTGTTCCATCCGTCCAGTGCATCAACCTCACAGCAACACATTCAGTGTCATGTTGTGTGTTGTATGTGTGACGCACAGTTCTCTGTTTCCAGTGAAAATACTTCCCTATGTGGCCATCAGTGTTTTTTCTAGCAAACCAGAACTCACCAGCTAATCTAGTTTCCTGAGCCCTTCTCCTCTATCAAGAGTTTCACCCCACAAATTAAAATGTATTCCGTCTAGCGCTGCTTCTACCATTGCCATTGCTCGAATGCTGCATTTTGGGTTTTTTTTTGTTTGTTGAAGAGGGAGGGGACTTTGTGTCGGCCACACCGAAAAAGATTGATGCAAAGCGAGAAACGAATCCCCCCCCATGACATTTAATTGTGTTAATAGTGTTTGCCGGCATAAAAACATCCTTTCCAGAGGGCACTTTTGCTCCGTATGCAATAAATTGCTTTGATATGCGTAATCTCAACCCTCTATACTTGCACAACAGCTCAACACTCACTCAGTCATTTGAGATGCGTTTTTGAAACTTTGGAGGCGAGAATGGAACAGACAGTGGCTTCAGAAACACTGGATTTAAAGTGGAGGTGGGCGTGTTGATACCTGATGCAACCTGACCATGGAAAAGGATAAATCCTTTGGTGCAAATCTTATCCCTGTACATCCACTGTGGTAAAATGATCTCATAATCTCAAACACTGAAAGTCATGTTTTCAGAAAAGGTTTCGCACTTGTCTATTTTTAGATCCTCTCTCTTTTTTAAATCGAATATAAAGAGTTTTGTAAGTTAATTTATTGAGGAGTGCGGTGTAAGTAAGGATTATTGTTTTTCAGTTATTGTTTTAAACTTAAGTACATCAGCACTTTGTCTTCTTCTTCCTCTTCTTCTTCTTCCTCTCCTTCTTCCTCCTCTTCTTCTTCATTCACCCTCGCTCTCTAACTTCTGTCCCTTGTGTATTTCACCCTGTGGTTTTCTCTTTTGTGACTGCTTATTGCCTTTCCTCTTTTCTCTCCTCTCCTTTCCTGCCGCCCCCCCCCCCATTTCAATGTTCGGATGTCTGCCTTCCTCCCACGAGCGGCGAACAGATCTACAACAAGAACATGATCGTGGACACCTTCCTGGGTCAGGTGATCCTGTTCAGCGACCCCAACGAGCGGCAGGAGCAGCACACGCTTCACCTCCGCGACAAGGGCAGCCGCCAGGACAACGACCTCCCGGGCACGCTCACTGTGCGCCTCATCACCTCGACCATGCTCAACAACATCTGAGGCGATCGTTTGTACACTTATAACGATCAACTCTCAAGGTGGCGTTCCACCGCGCCCGCCGTTCACGTTCACCGTTCAGACCATCACAGGAGCTCACTGTGTCTTCAGCCGCTTTCGCTCCCATCTGTTATCATTTCCCTTTTTGCTTCAGCGTTTAAATTCTGCTTTCTCACATGTTTTTTTTTTTTTTTTTAAAGGCCTTTACCTACATGTCTGGATGGAAGGTGTCCACAGACAATATACGGGGTCCGCATTTGAACACATTCCTGCCAAATTAGACCATTGTTTGCAATTTGGATCAGAAATGTGTTCTTGAAGGGACAGTTCAACCCCAATTCAAAAACCTACTTATTTATCCATCTGGATTTATTTGGTGTAAGATGCAGAGTTTGGGAGACTGTCTTCTCTTCAATATAATGGAAAAAGACTACACTCGGCTTGGAGTGCTCAAAACGCCCAAACTCAACAACGTTGATGACATGACTTGATTACTTTAGGACACCCATGAGCACTTCTTCAATCCAATTAATGAATTTTGGTTTAATGGTCTTACTGCATGTGAGTGAGAAAACCCTTTTTGCAAGCCTCAGCTTTACACTTGGTGTCTTAATTGAAGATTGGGATGTTTCACCAATATCCAATCAGCTGAAAAAAAGGTGAGTTTCGACACCAAGGCACCCAAAAAAAACCTCAACAGCAAAGAGTTTGAAAAACTCAACAGCAAAGACCGTTTCCCAAAATCATGAAAGGTTACCCGAGATAATCCACAGAGCTTTCTGTGAGCAGCTTGTCGTTGGAAATAGCTTCTTTCTGCCGTACTACAACTAACTACTCTATCACTGCGCAGGAAGAAGCGTGCGTCAACTCTCGGCTGAGTTCTATCATCAGTTAGCCTCATGTAGGATTTTTTTTTTCTTTCGACTCCAGTTGTATCACCAGGCAAAATGAATCGTACAAATTCCAAATTCCTTTCAGGAAACTTAACAGCAGCATCCTCAGGTAGTTAAATAAGAGCTAACAAGACCAGGTCTCTATCATAGTGAATTGGAATAGAGCCAAAACTCAATTTCAGTCATTCCCTGTGACATTAAATCTGCATTTATAGAATCACCAGTCAAATCTGACACAAAACTCCCCCAGCAAAACACATCATAATTTCACTGATTTTACCCCAAAATGAGGTATAAAACACAGTGTTTCCCACAGGTTTTACCTCTTCTTGCACAGTTTCACAACACTGACTTCCTTTACAGCTCAATCCAGAGTGATGTAGCTTGATCCCGGCACATCCCACCAGAGCACTTAGAGAAATGTGAGTTCAGTGTCTTAATCTTTGAATAACCTCACCTGTCTTTGTTATTCCGTGCATTAGTGTGATATCGTGCTCTTCCCTTCAGCTGCACTTAATGGGTTGAAACTTTCATGAGTCTCAACTCGATCGGCTGATGTCTTTATGTTATATCTGATATTTGTCATACAGCCACCATCTTCTGCGTTACAGACTTTTCTATTTAAAAACAATCTAAGTAGTTTGTTTCCTCTATAATGTCTCTGCAAAGACTCGTGGGCGAGAGGCTAGCTAACTAAACTAGCTAATGTTAGAGCTCAGCCATACTGTTGTCAGGTGTTGTCCAGCAGAAAGAAAAAAGTTCCGACACGAAACTGCTCACTACAATCAGTTGATTACCTTGAGTAACCAGTTACGGATTTCTGGAAGGAGACATTGCTGTTGAGCTTTTCAAATGTATTTTTTTTTTTGGCACAACAAGCTCAAGAGTGCCATCTAGTTCTGTTATGTTCAAGAGAAGGCAGACACCTCCAAAGCTCTGCAACTCACACTAAAACAATCTCAGTGGACAAATAGCACCACATGTAGTAGGATGAATATGTTTTTGATTTTGGGGTGAACTGTCCCTTTAAATTAGGTGTTGTAGCCAGAATCTGCATCAACAGCTGAGCAACAGTTTGGTCAAATGAATCTGTCTGATCCTGATCTTAGACCCGTCTTATTTTCATTCTGCACACACACTCACTCTCATACATATGCAGAACTCTCTGCACTCTCCATGCATGTGCCAATGTTTCCAAGGGCTATGCATTGCCTTAAGGTTGAGTCTGTATCTCCACCTTGAGGAGGTGGGTGGGTGGGGGGGGGGGGGTCATATTAAATACTCTTTCTCTTCCCTGTCCTCAGTGTTAGCACAGCCTCCATCCGTTAAAACCCTCCATCACACCCTGCTTTCTGTCATAGTTTCAGTTTCTCTCTCCTATATGTTGACATGATATATATATACTCTTTTATATGTGTGGATAACTCGTCCCGCCTGGTCGGCTCACCCAGACACCTCAAGTCTTCACCAGTTTGCTGGTGCTTTGGAGCGCATGCAGCACTGTCTGTCTCTTTTTACTGTGGACTTTACAAACGATAGCCAACAGCAGCTATTCTCTCCCTCGACTCAGAGCTTTTCTGTGTTGTTCTGTGAGCGCGCTCATGTGTGAAATCTTGCCTCCCGTCTTCCATCACTAGCACCATTTCAGACTCCCCGAGACGCTTTCTGCCGGTTGCTATGGACGATCTAAAAACTGCATGGCTAAAAAAATAAAATGAAAAAAAAAAAAAAAAAAAGACTAAACTGAACTCTTTGCCTGTGCCGCACGTTACCGGTCGTAGCTTAGCAGCCGGTGCTTTTGATAGAGCTACCCTCCCTCTCTGATCCCCCCCCGCCCTCCACCCATGTGTACACCTTCCCAGCCCAGCGGAGTGCAAAGATTCACCCTGACATAATCAAGTGCTTTATGGGACCAAAGATGAGCCAGACCCTCCGCTCTCTTAGTCCCTTTCGGACCGCCCTGGCCTGGCCTGGCCTGGCCTGGCCTGGCCCAAGCCTAGCTACAAACCACCACCCCCTGTGCCACATCATCTCTTAACGGCAACACCACTGCCTGACGCTTCCTCTGACTTGAGTCTGATGGCCCGGGCCAAAGACTCATGCCACGTGACCCTGAGAGACAGCAGCTGTGCTTCTGCTGATGGCACAGAACAGGTGTGTGTGTGTGTGTGTGTGTGTGTGTGTGTGTGTGTGTGTGTGTGTGTGTGTGTGAGAGAGAACGAGTGCGTGTGTGTGTGTGAGAGAGAGAGACTGTGTGTGTATGTGTGTGAGAGAGTCCCGCTAGTTCCAGCCTTGCTCTGAA
Organism: Acanthopagrus latus; assembly: GCF_904848185.1. Classification (NCBI taxonomy): domain Eukaryota; kingdom Metazoa; phylum Chordata; class Actinopteri; order Spariformes; family Sparidae; genus Acanthopagrus; species Acanthopagrus latus. The sequence goes on along the minus strand of NC_051051.1, from coordinate 20,688,132 downwards.
TGGGAGTGTTTGGGCGTGAATGTAAATCTGCTTATCAGCGTTGTACCTGGACGAAAACGATTTCTGAGGAAAGGTGTGAACCGACAGGAAAAAAGATCCCTTTAGGGGAATACACACCTTGCACTTTATTTCATTTCAAAGTGGGAAAAAGACCCTCAAGGATGAAGGAACGAGGAGGGAGCGCCGAGGAGACATCCTGCCAAACAACCTGTGCCATCGCCTTGGTCCTGGCTTTGCCTCCACAGCAGGAAAACAACGGGACATATGGGACATTGGATGAAGTAGTGATTTCAGATGGCTTTTGCATATTGAACCAACACTGGTACAATGTAATTTATCTCTGATGGCATTTCTTGCGTCGATCATGTGGCCATCCGGTTTGACCTTTTAGCGCCGAGGCTCCTTGTGACAGAAGCCCCGACAGAAAATCGCCACTTGTGTTTCGCTTTTTTCAAAAGTGCAATATCATTGCAGAGACTTTTCATTCCAGGTTTTACTGACTTTTGGTATGTCTTAGTCTTTTTTTTATTTATTTATTTTTTTTTATTTCTCCCCGTGTTTCATAAGAGGAATTTAAAAATGTAAGTTACAGTCATTATCAAGACATTTCCTTTGAATGTAAGACAGTTCTCTCAGTCAAACTCTCGAGTCCGTTTTCCTGATTTTTCAGCGCCTTTTTCCATTACTTGAACTGTCACACGCGGCATTCAATCGGTCACACACCTTTGTGTACAGCATCTTTATAAACGTGTCTTGCATGGGTTATTTTCCAATATGTTCATGGCCTTGTATTGTACTGTTCAATTGTTACTATATATATTTATTCTTTCTCTCTCAAAAGTCTTGGAAATGCTAGTTTTGAGCAGTCAGCATGTCTACACTAATGCACCTCATGTCAGTCTGATCATATCAACAGGTTTGAAACAGTTATGTCTTGTACTCCAGTGATGCATTCATAATGCCTCTAGCATCGGTGAACATTAGCAGCAGTTGTTGAACTATTTAGGTGCTATTTATCTTCTCTGTGCTCTTTTTATATAGTTTTCAGTCTGACAGAGGGACAGGACATGAGTATTGGGGAACATAACAATTTAGGAAACGTAAGACAGTGTAAAAAAAAAAAAACTGTAGTGCCAAGCAGTGACAGATGTGAGCATGTGCCTGGGTAGTTGCTGGTTTTTATCTACAGACCAGGTGGGAAAAGAAAGAAGCCGTCCTCCTCCCTCACTGAGAAACATTGAAGTGTCCTTGTGTAAGACACTAAGTCCTAGCCAGCCTCGCGATGGCCAGGTGTGGCTGCACATTACACAAGTATATGTTCAAAATCGGCATGTAATGGTTAACTGAGGGCGAAAGGAAGAGTTGAGGTGAGAGATTCGAGATTGGTGCCAAAGGCGTCGGTTGTGTCTCGGATTTCATGAAACTGACAGAACACAAAGGCGGAGGTGACACCAGCTCCAGTTTGTGTCATCTCGTGTTTTACTGTTTGAGTCACGGCGCTGCAATCAGCATTCAGTGTTGTGAAAAATAACCTTTATAACGAAGGTCAAGGAACAAAACGTTGTGTTGTTCTGAGGGAATAGCCAAAATCCTCAAAGACTCTTTAAGCATCTGTATAAAACATTGTCACTTGAAATATTTTTTATTTCAAGAAAATAGACCGTATTCAAATAGCAGCAGCTTCCCTCTGACGTCACGCTCACGGTGGGAAGCCCAAATATTGTACTTCTGAGTGATCTGCAACCAAAAAGACGATGGATACTGAAAATCCATGGTAAAAATTTTGTGAATCTTACGTCATGATCATATAGTGATCAAGTGCAGCAGTATCTTCTGGATGAATTTATTGAAAATATAAATGAATTTATTCATCAAATTTTCCCTGAATTCTGTCCAACAATGTGGATTAAATGAAACGGAAATGTTTCCATAATTTTCGATTGAAGTTTCTAATAAAAGTTGAACACAAACAAAGAAAGGCTCACTTGGGAGAATTACCTCTCTAAATCATTTGAGTGATGAAAAAAATGATTTTTAGCCTGTTTTATCCAGATGGTTAGAGGAGTCTTGGAAATTCATTCCGATCAGTGGTACCTTTTGCTAAGTGGTATTTTTAATTATTCTTTAGAAAAAAAATGTGACTTTAGCTGTATGACTAAAATGTAATGGTAATAAATTAAAGGGACAAGCTTGGGGGAGGTGACAAGGACATCAACTTCAGACCACCATTCCCACATTTTACTAATCGCTCGTAATACATTTGCAACCGGATTTGGCTAAAATTATAGTCAGTCAGGATTTTATCATAAACCTACTAATCAGAAGTGACTTTAGGCTAATAACTGCTACGTGGTACATTCATGAATGCCATTTAAATGTTATTTTCTGATTTGGGTCAGTGTTTAAAGTAACATCTGTGCCATTGTCTCAGCTGTATAACAGTGCCTACAGTTCAACCTTTATTTATAGCGCTAGGTATTTTTTTTTAAATCAAAAACTGTTCCCTACTCTCCATGTACATTTGTGTGGATTGTACTTTCATTTTCATAATACAGGGGTCACTCTAGAAACAAAATATGGTGAGGTTGGATGTGCCGTAGCTGGGGAGGTGAACAAAGAAACCTTAAACAGTGTTAAGAAGCCACCAATGAGAAGCAAGCATAGCAAAGATATTTCCTTTGGCTGCAAGCTGTTGCATCTGTGCTTCACTGGTGAAGCTGTGTGGCGAAGGGTAATCAACTAGCTACGTAGCAACCACTGAGCTTGAGTTCTACTTTAGGAGCTAATTAACTGATCTGTGAGCACAATGTCCGTAGACTTTAAAAACCAACTGTTTGAAACATTCTTTGAATTGTACAACGTGTGTAAATGAATCGATGCTCTGTTTACCTGTTAAGTCAAATTAAGGCTGACAAGGAGTGAATTAGTATTCATGAGTGTGCCATGTTATCGGGGTTTTACGTGCTTTGTTTACATTATAGATGAAATAATCCAGATGCCAAAGCCATGTTTCACTTTGAGGTCCCACGCGACCGGTCGTGTTATTTTATGGCTCCCTATTTGTTATTTCCATGGAGGTGGCACAGAAATATAACAGCTAACACGCAACCTGACAGCTTTGATTTATGGAAGTATTTGGGGCTTCGGAGTCACTAAAAATCCCACAGTAATAGTGAGAGAGAGGAGCCAAAATAACTGTTGACTGTTCCTCTTTGAACTTCTGCTCATGTGCCAAGAAGACGACTGATCTGTTGAAAACGATGCTTTGGGGCGATGATGTTCGAAGATGTTTGCCATGTGACTGTTGGACAAATGTAAGACAGGTGAACTTTGAGTTTTTTATACTTCTTTTGTTCCCCCCTTCATGTCTCTTTTTTATTGTTTTTGTTCTTTGTCATGAAGTGATTCTCATTGTCGCACATCGTGATTTTTGCCAAAAGTGTTACGGCTTTCACTGTTAACAACCACACACACACACGCACACACACACACACACGCACACACACACACACACACACACACACACACACACAAACATACTTACATACACAAACACTCCAGCTACTAGACTAACCAGGCTTGGTTGGAGTTTACGGACCTTGACTGGTTTTTTTGACAGTTGCTATAAAGCTTAAATCGGTTCTCTGTACATATTTTCCGCACGGCCATGCCAAAGCAGGTTTTAGGAACATGAAACCATTCAAATGAAGCTGAACTGCGCAAAACGGTGGTGACTTTTGTACGAATCCAAAAAATGCCAGTGCATGTAGCAAAACCGCTTCAAATCTGCTCGCACCAATACAAACCACAGAATATATATTTTTGTTTCTCGGAGTGTTGCGAAAACATAATCCGCTGTTGCTACTTTGATAAACATACTGTGTGGAGTAGAAGGCTTATGTTGCACACTTGCATGCATTGAAAAAACAGTATCCAGTTTTCTAATATTTTGTATTCAGTAACCTGCAGTGAACAGTATGTATATAAAAGTAGCAGCAACTTGATTTATCAGTTATTATTACTATGGGATCCATGTTTTTGATGGATGTTATAAAGTATATTCTAGACTTTCATTTCAAGATGGAGATGTTCTTCAATACCTCTAGTTATTAGCAAGGATACTTAGAGGAGTCAACTGAATTATTCACCTTATTCATACCTTGTGTGAATTATGGGAGCGACTTCCTGTTATTCCTTCACTGGACCTGTGAGAGTTAGCGGTATGCTACAAGTGTCTTCAGTTTTCTTAGAAATTTGGGGAAGATCATTTTGAAATGGAGCCTGTCAGAAAGAAGGCGACCAATTTTCTTCTTTTTTTTTTTTTTGCCAAGAGCTAGACGACAAGATCGATCCAACTGTTGTGTGTGCACAGTAAATATGGAGCCACCACCAGCAGGCAGTTAGCTTACCTCTGTGACTGAGTTCTCTTACCAAAACAAACATGGATGTGACCAGCATCTATGTGCAGCACAAGGTGAAAAGGCGCACAATTGCGTAGCATGTTTAGATTTAGTAAATCAAAAATTACCTTTGTGTGATGAACGTGAAGCACATTGTGACCTTTATATGCCGATAGCAGAGCCACAAACTCTACTAGTAACAATGAAACCAGCTGACCAAGCTGAGCAATTTAAACAATGACCAAATGGGTGCTGAAAGAAATTGGCAGTTGTTCCGTATTGTGCTTCATTTGACTCAATCCTACACTGTTACTTATACAAGTGGCCTATACTGTTGTGAGCATTATCACTTCTGTGATGGCATGTCTGTGTTGCTATTGGTGGTGGTATAACGGTACCCCAGTTAACACACAGAGCTCTTAGCTGTATCTCTGGGGTAGGCAGTGTGGACAGGCAGAGTGTCCACGTGGAGGGCTTCTCCTCCAGACACCATGGGTTTGGATGCAGGACTCTTATGGAGGGGCAGGCCGCACTTTGGACATCCAGCCTGTCTGCTCCCTCCAGAGGAGGAAGAGCAACAGCTGACCAGCCAGGAGCAAATGCAACCACTGAAGAGGTCGGTCTGTGTACTGGGGAAACTATAAGCCACAATCGCCCTATATAACAACCCCAAGCACTGGAGGAGAAGCTGGTTATGTTGCTACCATACAGACTAACCACAGTCTTGTGGTCTGTGGCATGCGGTAACATTAATGGGGAGGTGCACTTCAGGCTACAGCGTTAGGCACATAGAATTATGGAGTGAAATACTGAAAGTACTGTCCCTTTTTTATTCTTAAAATCAGTTTCAGAAGTATCAGTTCGGGACATAAGCATTTTATACAAGGCCTGATTTCCAAGATGTTTTTAACTACAGTTACACTGGGGCAGCTCAATTGAAAACACAGATACAGTGGATGGAAAGTGTCTGTTGGTTGAACCAGCACTGGGCCTCTGTCAAAAGAGACATTTGCATGCTGGTCTGCACCACACCAGCCTGGCCCTATCAAAGCATCCTTGCCAGTGGGCCGCACAATTTCTTGGGGGTGAAACTACGAGCATCTTGCATTGTCCAGATGTAGTGCAATTTGCATTGTAAACCCCAACAAAAATAAAAATGGGAATGTAAATGGGTGAGCTTCTGCATCTGAAGTAAGAGTCAGATCAGAATTCTTATCATATCATGAACTTCTTGATATTATCTGCAGGCTGTCAACACCAGCTGACCCAGACTGCAATCTATTCTTTCCAGCTCATCCAGTCCAACATCCAATCCATTTAATTGTCCCACCGAGTGATGTGGGACTATGAAGGCACTTTATATGTTGTGTCATCACTTCACATTCTGTTGAAGCAATGATCTGAATTCACCCACAAAGTAGCAAAGTATGCAACCTTATGTTATCCGAGGCCACTTCTCCAGGTTGTCCTCCCACCTAATTGCTTAAATTAGGCTGAGGTACGGTATGGTCGCCTTGTTTAAGTTGTGACAGGATCATATACTTCTCTAAAATCTCAAAATTTAGGTAAGACACCTGTAGCATAGCGCTAACAGCGCATCATGGGATTAGGAAGACTTTACAGACAAAACTGAAAATTTAAGGTATTCTTGGCGTTTGTTTTTTTTGTTTTTGTTATTATCTCAGAGGCTTTCCCCTGTTTGTTACTTCTAGTCAGAACAATGACATGATGGCAGCTGAGGTTTGCTTGCCTGCTGATCGTATGGATACCGCTGCATGTGTCTGATGTTACGAGACACTGGTGATGGAGCTCAAGAAAGAGTAACACCAGTCGCTGTTTATCTCGATGACAGTATTTTGTAGACCGTACAGAATTTGGTCACCGGACACCTTCTGCATTCTCGTCATTGACATTTTTATCTGAGATCGAGTCTTGTCCACTCAAGGAATGAGCTTGTGATTCTTCTTGTATTTTTCTGCTGATGTTTATTAACTGGAGACTGGAATACCTACTGCATGGTGACACTTCTAGAAGATGCTACGGTCTTTATAACAAGTACCTTTTATCAGTATTTTATAACCTTGTTAATTTTATATATCCACTTTACCCTGCGTTCCAAACTGGTATGTTTACTGATAGCTAGGTTTCAGAGAGCTGTGCTGTATGTTCTGTACTGTGTGCTTGTCTGTGTGTTCTTTTCAGCGTGAGCTTTCTTTTTCCTTTTCAATGCGTGTTCATTGGATTTGGTTCTCGGTTACACTGTGGTTATTTTATAGCTACGATCTGAAATTATTATTTTTTCTTTTGTATTTAATGTCAACTTGTGGCATGACTTTGAAATAAAACAGGAAAACCTACTCTGTGTTTGTCATCATTTTATTGAACATTAATCTTTTATCTATCTTTTATTTAGGAAGTCTGAACATCTTTAACAAATGTATTTCTAACATTTGAAACTTTATATTTAATATATGTCTTTGTACCATATATATATATATAGATATAGATATATAGATATAGATATAGATATAGATATATCATATAATATATATATAGATATAGATATATAGATATAGATATAGATATAGATATATCATATAACTTACATGCAACATATTTAATGATATACACAAGAAACGATGCCGCTGTCTGCCACTTTTCACTGCCAGTTTTTTTTTTTTACCACTGAATGACTTCTGTAAGCTTCTGTAAATCACCTCTGTATCCCCTGTTGTTAAACCTCCATTGGTCTCCATCTGATTCATAGTAGTGTTCAGTGGGAGGCTACTGAGCTCAGTTGTCAGCAGTGTAAACAATAACAATCCCCCCGTGATCCACGCGTTCAGTCCAGGCAGAGTCCAGTCAGCTAATAGGGCAGGCCTCCACAGCTAACTGAGGCAAATTGCTTACGACAGCTAAGCCAAATACGACTACAGCAAAGAGTATGGTAACAGTTACTCTGTAGATTTGCGTGTTTAGAGTAACATTCAAATTTTGGCCATAGGTAATATTGTAATTATAGAATATCTGCAAAGTACTGGACTATTTGTAAAGTTATCAGCACAACATTTTATTGCATTGTACTCATAGTAGTACGACAGACACGTCCGGTGATCCCTAAGTGTCTGTTTCTGATCAATTGGGAATGAGACTGAAAAATCTACTTTTCTTGCAACAGCAGCCTTTAAGTATAACTATCTTTTGTTTTTTGTCAAATTAAGTTATTTTTCAATGATGAGGGCACCATGGGCATTATTTTGTGGAGGCAAAAATCTTTAACGCAATTAAGATAACCTGGACAAATAGAAAACAAAACTATTGACAATGAACGCTGCCACTGAAAATAAGTGAGAAAGAACGTTTTCTCTGGTAATTTCTGCAAAGTGACCCCTAACAATTTGTTTTTATGGGGTAATGAACAACAACTTGACCTCGATCACCTCCCTCTCCACCACCCAGCTGGTCTCTGTATCTGCCACCCACAGGCTCCACCTCCCAGCTAATCAGGATAAGCAGCCATGAATGAGACACAGCGAGAGTCTGGAGCGCCCCGTCACTGACCCAGACATCAAACTGTAACTCGGCTGTGAGCGCTGGACCACGAACAGGTGGCCGGGACGACGAGAGGACGAACGTGTTAGGTGAAGGCCGTGGGAAAGATTTTTAACAAAGAAGGTAGAGTGACAGACACAGACTGGAGCAGAGAGATCATCCTCCAGCTTCTTCATCAGACCTCGATCATCTCGATCAATCCATCCTGTCAACCCTGGGCCTCCTCGCGCAGTGCAAGCAGAAAGGACCAGGAGGCGGACGAAGTGTGTTTAGGGGTAAGTGGGGCAGGTGAACATGGCTTGAGGTTGAGGGCTTAGGCTGCAGCCAGGCCACAGTGCTGCTGCTCTGCTGTAGCTTTAGGCCAAAGCCTCTTACTGCTCCTCGTCCTGTGCCAGCACTTAAAGGAGCCATTATGTACCCTGAAGAATGTACAGTAGGCTGTAGTGTGTGTGTGTGTGTGTGTAAGTGTGTGGGTGGTTTCTTTACTTCCAATTTATATTCTATTAGATATTTCCTTCTGCCAGATAACATGACAGTTGTAAGTGTCTCCTGAAGCAGACCGAAGTAACATACAGTACATGTACTAAATATGTCAGTCATAACTATAACAGTCCACAAAAATAATCATATCAAGTAGAGTAAAAGGTAGGAATCACAAGGCTAAGGAGACAGTGTGGTGGACATGACTGCATCAAAACTGTTAACATGTGGAACAGAACAAGAAAATTCAATATTTGAGGATCCTAACTTGAGTAGGGCTGCAGCGAACGATCATTCTCGCGTTTGTGAAAAAAAAACATGGAAAAATTGTGGAAAAATACCCATCGCAACTTCCCAGCGCCCAGGGTGATGTCTTCAGATGTCTTGTTTTGTTCATGTCGAGCAGCAAATCATCTAATTTGAGTAGCTGAAACCAGAGAATATAGGTCAACCTTTCTCTATTTTTGATTGAAAAATTACTGAAACGACCAAGGGATCATTAAAATGGTTGATTATTTTTCTGTTGATTGCCCAAAACATTGTTGATCCATGAATCGACAGAAGGTTTCCAATTTTTTAGCTTTCATGTGAGACGCACTTAAACACTCCTGGAATCTTATTAAACAGACCTAAAGTAAAGACTTATACGAGGGAGTGAATTCAACTTACATGTTCTAAATCAAGAAATGTTACAGACATGATATAACAGCTGAGAATATGACAAAAATATCCATAAACAGTCAATAATGTTTGCCTAAAACGTCTTGAAGTTGCACAATGGAATCAGTGATTTTTACATAAGCAATGCTGACCATATAATGAACCTTGTGTTGTGACACACTTCCCAGTTTGGCCTGGGCCTCTCTGAAACTGCCGTTGAGCTCAGAAAAATGTGAATTAGCTTTAAACAAAGCACCAGTTCAGCACCACTGCCTCTCCCCTCTGAGCCGCAGCGTTTCATCCACCGATAATTAATACTAAAATCTGGTCCAGTGCCGTCAGTAGATGACCCACCACAGAGTTTGATATTATTGCTGCTGTCATTCTCCTCACAGTTAACCCCGTGTAAGGTTGCTGGTGTTTGGTTAATTGGATAGTTCATGCATATTTCCTTTGTTGCAAAGTGTTAGTTGAGAAGATTGATGCCACTCTCTTGCCTCTGTGTTTGATATGAACAGGTGAAACAGGTGACCTTGAAAAAGTGTCATTTTTCGACTACACGTTTTTTTTGTACAGATTGATCATATGAGCTTTGACATGTCAATTTGTGAGGCAATGGTTGTTCACAACAAATAATATCCAGTAACCCATATTTCAACTTATATATTATGCTGTATATATAGATGTACATTTCTTTTTATTATTATTTTTATTCTATTTTTATTATTCTTGCTTATTTTTATTTTTATTATTATTATTTTTCTAAGACTTTTGAATGGGGGCACCTTTCCCCTTGGGGATCAATTAAGTATTTCTGATTCTGATTCTGTCAGCCGGGCTACAGTTTTCAGCCTTCATGCTAAGCTGATGTGACCAGTGTGATGTGGTTTCTGCCTAAATGAACCTCCTGGAGGTGGTCAGGTTTGTGGTAACAGCTGGTTTATTTCATATCTGCATTTTATAACAAAGAGTGTAGAATCAACATCTCTGGCGGACCAACACTGGAAAGACAACATCACATTCATACATTCACAACCAAATAAAACCGGCTTAGCCACGTGCTTTTCCAGTTGGTCAACGCTAACAGACAAGTCACCTTACGAGAAAATCCTCTGTAGATCCCCCAGGATCCTTTGCTGTTAGTATCAATGTACCTAAAAAAATCTCACCTTTTGGAGCCAGAAGTGACCATATTTGGATGAGAGGATGGAGCTGGGGAGCGTTGTCTTTGATGAATTGTACCCTGCTTCATCATATATTTTTCTCTAAATGGAACCATAGAATACAGAATAAACATTGTGCGGATTGTAGAAGATTTGAAACTAGAGATTGAGACTATAAACTAATTAGAAAGCTGTTTGTGGGGTCTTTTTTTTAATAAGCATATATACGATCGGACCTCTTTTTGCAACCAGTGGAGTCGCCCCCTGCTTGTCATTAGAAAGAGTGCAAGTTCATTTAACTCTCTGCAAAGCCAGCATTTGCGTAGTCATCAAATATATTGAAGAGAATGTGAATCGTTTGTTCACTGAACTTTTTAGTACTGTTTGGTAAAATGCTTTGTTTTATTTCTCGGAAGAAGTTGTAATAAGAGACAGATATTTAATTAAATTATTATCAATGGTGAGGTTAAACTGGTCTATGAGGAGTTGGGGGAAAAACAGCTCTATTGTCACAAGTCTGAAATGTCTAATATTTGTTAAGGAAAAAACTGACACGTCATTAGACTTTAAGAAGCGCAACTGAAACTGAAATCACTCAAAACAGCAACATGAGAATGCAGCTACATTTAAAGTCAGAACAATTTATCTCCAAACAGTTTTCATTGTTATTTGATATATAAGATAAAAGTGGAACAAAATATTGGTCTCACAAGTAACTACTACCGATAGCTGTGAAGTTTAAAGTTCTACTGTATATGTGCCTCTAAAGTCACGTAAGTATAAAATTGCATCAGACTCACATGGCAATTCTTTATTACAGTGCGGATATCTCAAAATGAACCAGATGCATCAATAGTGTGGACGTTGTAAAGTAAAGATTGACTTCTGTGCTGTTTCCTTGCAGAGACTGAACCGCTGAACTCATGGACGATGTGGAAACATTTAAGTTTGTTGGTGGACGATGAAAGTTTCATGCTCCTCTGTGCCTCTGAATCCCTGCCATGTGAGTCACAACTCATACACATACTGTACATTTGCCTGTTAGCATTAAAGGCCAAATACACACACACACACACACACACACACACACAGATTAGCAGTCAAGGCATTAGCAAGATTGCTTTTAGCCATTGGATGAAAACCTCTGAGAAGGTTGAGTTGGGGTCTCGTGAGCTGAGATGACGGAGAGTCAAGGTTTTGAGTTTTGAGTTCAAGAGTTGAACTGCTTTGGGTTCAGCACTTGAGGAGATGTCTTTGTTGTTATAAACTTTTAATGCCAACCAATAGAATTATTTACAATAATAATTAAACAGTCAAAGATCAGTGACATAAAGAGAGTTATAGAGATACCTGTGCAGCGACTTTCTTTGAAAAACTGAAAGATGGTGTAGCATCTTAAGTGCAATTGTAACTTTTATTTGGAGTCTAATGAACAATAGAATCACCAAATATGAGCTGATTATAAAACCAAGAAACCAATAGAATGACCAATGTAGCATTTCACACTTAGCAAGTGGCACTTTATGAGCACATCAGGGTCTCTCAGCCTGTTCTGGCATATAATCTTGTTTTTAGCCCCGTTAGCTGAAATGGTGGTCAGTCCATCACTTTGGTCCAGACTAAAATATCTCAACATATTTTGGATGGATTAATATAACATTTTGTACAGACATTCATGTTGCCCAGAGGATGTATCCCTCTTACTTTGGTGGCCCTCACTTTACTTCCAGAGCCACCAATAAGTAAAGGTTTTCATGTTATCAAGTGAAATATCTTAACATCTACAAACTGATTAGCACCAAATGCTGTACTGACTAAAAGAATTGACGATACATCACGCCAACGGATGGATAAGCATGGAGTTTTTTATAAAGACTAAACATGACAGCAGAAGATTTGGTTTTTGACCTAAAACCTGTAAAATTTTATTCAACTCAGCCTCAACAGTGTTTTTTTGTGGCCAAAACCAAATCTAAACAACATTTATCTCATGACTCATTTTATATAGAGCAGGCGTAGGAATAGTGCTGATAGATAATCTGGTTGAAAATCATTTTTAAAATCATCATGCTTTTTATCTTTCACAGTGCATTTTTGTTTATAAGTTGTCAGCTACAAGTGCAGCTTTTGCACACCTACAAAATATAGACCAAGGGCCGACAAACAATTTCCTCACAAGAATTAATACTGTATTCTGATTCTGATTCTGATTCAAAGTCACTTCCCCTGCAATAGAGTTTAATGACAAAGTTTCGGTACTCAGACCTTCAGCAGGTTATTTTACAAGACGATGGTGGAGACGATCTTAAGTAGGGTTATAGACTCGTGTGGGTTTTAAGTTGTGAATGGGTCTGTGGATACAGTCCGACTGTAAATGTAATTACAGATCTATAGGTCTGTGTTTGAGACAGTTGCCAGATTAGCACCCTGTAGTTCTGGATAAGAAGCTCTGTCTTGTCATTAGCTATTGTGACTTGCTGCGTGCAGTGTGGAAACGTTGTGCGTCTGCAGTGGTGCTCCCCAAAAGGTTTCCTTCCCGTTCTTATTCAATTAATCTGTAGATTATTTGAATATGTATGTTTTGTTGTAAATAAAGATTCCTTTGGTTTTCAGTGGGGAACATCCAACTAAATGTTAATCTGCTTATCACACTGCTAATGGATCATTAATACACTTAGCCCTTCCCCCATTTACATGGGTATCTTCATTCAGCAGTCATAACTGCAACAACTACGGCCCGTACTTAAAAGATGGGATTAGCACCAGGAATCCAAGTAAGCCTTTAACTGCCATCACCCGACCCTTTAACCCCTCATTCCCCCCGCCTTTTCCCTCACTGGTGTCTCAACGTCCGGCTGAACCACATGGCTCATTGTCTCAGCACCCTGCTATGTTGTGATGTGCGTCATGAACTTGAATCAGTGTGTGTTTCTTTGGGAGGAAATTGGCCAGCTGTTCATTTCAGGCTCATATAGACAGCAAACACATACACGTGTTATTGATGGATTACTGTCTCCCCTGCCATGCATTCACTCAATCAGTCATTGTGTATAGATGTATGTATTTAGGTCAGTGTTTTGGTCTCCTGGGTCCTATTTGCATTTTGCACAGGACTAGTGTCACCTGGGGACCTTTAGTAGTTGGTAATAATTATGGAGGACATATGTGATCTTAATGTTGCCATGCCCTTAATTTGTGAAGTAAAAATTCCACCGCATGTAACAATAATAAAAATAATGACCATAACAAGAATAAACTCTATTCCTATAACACCTTTAGATACAGAGCTTACAACACAGGAAACTCTGGAAAACAATATAACAGAATAAACACTGTAACAGTCGAGTCAAACAAGGAATCCTAGTCAGAGTAAATGTAAATGATGTATGAGTTCCTTTGGTAGTACTAGTCAGAGGGCAGCTGTTTTAACAAAAAATCTCTAAAAGCCCACTGAACATCACCTGGTCAGTGCCACACGACAGACAGTAAAGGTTAGCAAATAGCTTTTGGACATTTGGAGTATTTGGAGGTTAAATATCCAGATATTTTCCTCTTGAGGTGGTGGAGACCAAAAATGGAGCTTGAAGAAGACTAGAAACAAAAGTCGACGTTTCAACTATTGTCGCTCCGTCTCTGCCGGATGTGTTCTAGGCAGCTGTTCACCAGCATTTTTTACAGAAACTCAGTCAAATGTTGTGCTGCTGCTCCATTGTCCCAAAATTAATACTGTAAATGCATCTTTAAGTTCAGTTAGAAAAAATATTGAACTATGTGTCATACACTGTTTATTCCAAGAAACAAGTAGATTTCAGATTTTTGTTGGATTAAATTTGAATATATATTTATGTGTACTTTATTTTGTAAAAGCTTTTTGGTCTTTCAGTTGAATGTCTTTGATTTTTCTCCTCTGCAGAGGCCACACATGGTGACTTCTGATGTCCTGGTATCGACCTGAGGCTGAACCATGGTCATTCTGCAGCAGGTAGGTCACGCCGGGTATCAGTAGCTGCTCTCATTTTAGACTTATTTTCCTCTCATCTCAGTCTTTGGATATCTACAGTCTACACATCTTTTTCATAATCAAATGTTTGCTGCTTCCCTCAGTAACTGCTGCGTCTGATTTCTCGGCAACTGCGGGGTTTGTGGGCTGGAACGACAATTGTTGCGGGCAGATTCTGTCAACTGTAGCAAGCTAACAAACTGAACTGAGAGGGTTTAAAATGTCTACTGCCTACTTTTGATTTTTTCATCTGAATCGTTTAAATCCTGGAGCTTGATGGTTGTATACTATACATGATATCATGCTAAAAGGTGAGTATAAGGCTTTATGTCTCTGGCTTACCCTCACCAGCTGGTGATGGAAACACGGAGCAGCATTGTTTGTGTGTTGCCGGTTAACAACTAGATAGATCCCATTGCCTTAAAGCAGTTTAAAAAATAATGGGTAATTAAAAAATGGTGATTGTTCTAACATGAACCTTGGGTGATTTGGCTGCTAACTGTCAAAAAAACAAACAAAAAAAAACACTTGGACAAGCAACACACAGGTTAGATTTATACTTGAGTGTTTGTGTTTGTTAAGAAATGCTTCACTTTAACAAGAGAAAATAGTTTAAGGATGAGTTTGCCCTGATGTGTAACCTTACAAAAAACAGATTACGACAAACTGCTTACTCATATAGCAGCATCTCCCTTCCACTCAGTGATGTTCGAGTCCTGAACAGATGTTCTTTTTTTTTTTTTTTTTTACTTCAGCTAAATAGCTGGACATGCTAACATACCTCAGGAGTCCCCCCCATGTGCCGCTCGATTTTAAACATTGTAAGAGATTCTTAACGGAGAATCCATTGAGCTACTGTGGAGACAATCAATGTCTAAAGTCAAGAAATCTGTGATTTTAATGTAATGACCCAGATGAGCTTAAGTTCAACATTAAATGTCTCGAAAAATTATTGCTTGAAACATAAAACTTTTTTAATGTGATAGATTATTAATGAGCTTCGGACCCTGGAATCTGGAATTATAGTATTGTGTTTTAGGTTTTCAGTCAGGTGATACCACCCTCCAAACTCTTCAGTATATTTCTGACGAAATGTGTAGACTTACAGAACTGTTGCTAAGCTGCTACTGAACAATCACTGTTTCAGGCTGGGGTCAGTGAACGGTCAAATCCATTTTCGTTATCGTGTTACAGACTGTTCATTCCCTCTCACGCACCGCTTTAGATTAGTTTTACAGTCAACATCCATTCACATACTGACACTGGCTTTATGTCTGCCTGTTTCCAGGGTGTCTGAGGATTGAAGGGCAGAAAGTTTCGCTTTTCTTTTCCTTTTGCAGGTTCACCTCTCTTTTCGCTCTTTAAGTGTGACCCTTGTAGGTGACACTGTTCATGAAAAGCCTTCTTAAAACTCAGATAAGAAGAAGGCAATTATAATATCAGTGAAAGATTAGATGGGAGTCGATAGATAAATTAGATTCTTGAAACAGCAATGTCAGATACAGCAAATTAAATTACAATAGATTAATTATAAAGAGAGCAGGGTGTCAGATATAACACTGCAGAGTGTTAAAGGGTTAGTTCACCTGAAAAAAAAACAAGTCATACTTAATGTTCTGACTTTCCTGCAGTGGCCACAATTTATCTACTGATTGTCTCAAGAAGCGGTTTGTAGAAAAATTAAACATATGCAGTACGAGAAGGTGGGAAAATAAAATACATGCACTGTTGCTTCACTTTTCAGCGGCGCTTCAGAGTCCCAGCACACTAAATATAGCAGACGTCGTCTCCTCACACAGTCTGACGTGGTAACTTCATATCGGGCCATCAATAGTTTCTACTCGATAACGAGATCCTGGTGCCGTTCTGTCCCTGGAGTCCTGCGGGGCACGACTCAGAGACGCCGCACTGTTTTAATCTCAGCTCAGAGGCTCGGCTATGAATCTCATTCACCGGGTGACATCTGGATGTCGTTAAATGGAAGCAAAAATAGCAACTTTAAGGTCACAGACCATCGGGGTGAATTCTGAGATGTGTGCTGCAGTGTTTTCTTTGTGATCAGCGTCTAAACAAACAGGAAGTCTGTGGCTGTTTTTAGAAAGTAGCATGTAAGTTACCTCAGGTGATCCCTGACACTTTGTTAGCAACTGTCAGGGGATACAGTAGATGTCTGATGAAGCCAAGGGCATATAAGCCATATAAATCAGAGTCACTGTTGTGTTAACTCTTACAATACAATGTTATTGTGTGGGCCTCATCAGTGTGTGTACCGTAGCACCATTGGCAAACTAATTGTCACTAATAATTAGTTCAGCTGCACCTCACTTAATGAAACCTTTCTCAGTGTTACATACCCAAACAACATGAAGCCCAGAGGTCAGAGGTTACATCATGCTCACACTGGACTGGAGGTGGTTTTTCAGGTTTAAGCCTTTTTTCAGACTTAATCCCCCCCATTCAGAGAGTTGGCAGCGGAAAAAGTGGGCAACTGTGAGTGTGTGATGCAACTGCGATGTTTCCTTTTTATAACGAAACAATAACCAGCACAAAAACAGTCCGATTATAAGAGAGCAAGTGACCTGAGTCTAACACATGCTCACCTCTGGTGCCTGTTAATACATGCTTTTGCTTTTTTTGTGGGTTCGATGGACCTTGTGTGTCAAAAAAAAAATGTCAGTCAAAGCATCAAACAATAAGATAAAAGAGAAAGTGTATGCTAATTAAAAGCCTTCATTTAGGCAGATACATAAGTTTTAAATGGCAAGTTTTAAAGATTTCAGCATCACAGGGACTTGGAATGGAACATTCATTACAACTGGAAGTTGTCTTTGTCCCACAGACACAAAGAAATTACTTCAGAATATTGATATCTTTAACAAATAATGTCCTTAATGTCCTATTATTTTTTATGTTAAATTTGGCCCTGATTACGCTCAGCATTCATTCATCTGCTATGGTCCCTTCCTCGTGGTAAAATCGTCTGTATTTGACCTTGTGCTGTGTTTTTGGATGCAGGGGGACTATGTGTGGCTGGACCTTAAAACGGGCCGAGAGTTTGACGTCCCGGTGGGAGCCGTGGTCAAACTGTGCGACTCTGGACAGATCCAGGTTCTGGATGATGAAGGCAGGGTGAGTGAAGGGCACGACGGGAAGTAGACTGCTGCTGTCTCTGTGTGTGCTGGAAGGGATGTGATGAGTGTTAATTCTTGAATGAGGAAAGAATCAAAGCAGGTAAAATCAATTCAACTTAACACACACATTTTATCTACTCACTTTAACAACTGTTAATCTCATTCTGTGGTTTTATTAGGCTTTATTTATTAAGGCGATTTCTTTAGTGTGAATTAAAAATGGTGTCCTATTTCTTATTGTTTTTGGAAATCAGCCCTCTGAATCAGAAATGATGTCATTGCACCGTCTTATAATAATAGCTGAGGCTGCCCCGATAGCTCACCTGGTGGTCCATGTGTTTCCTGTCACTCTCTAAGCTGCTCTATCAAATGAAGGCTAAAAGCCCCTCCAAAAGATCTGACAAAACAAATGAATAGATAAGGTCTGAGGATTCAGTGCCATGGATAAAAGAAGTCAAATCATCATCTGTCATCTGTGTATCACAAGATGTGTTCGGACTGGTTTCTGAAGGGGAGGCATGCAGCAGAAAAACAGTTCTGTACTTTAGAGGAAACTTCAGTTTTGTACAGATTGTGTCGTCTTTTCTTAGTTATGGCGTGTGGTTTCAGACTCTTGGACACATGTGTACAAGTTGTAAAACAATGAAATCAAACAGTTAAAGAATATAGGTTTGAGCCAAAGACAGTGGTACTGCAACGAGTTGAGCACGAGTGAAGCACTGATGAACGCTGATGTTAGTTCTGATGTTGTGGCCGAGCATGAACTGTAGTCTTTTAACCACAGCCAGTGTGATTTAGCATCTTCTGTCGTCTTCTGGCTCCTCGTCCTGAGGTTTTCTGTGTCTCCTGTCATGTCCTTCAGCATTGTGGGATTATTAACACCATTTCAGGTGTGCTCACGTTTTCACTTTCACACAGAGTGGTTTAGATAATCTGGATGAACAGTTTACCACGTGTCGTAACATCTGACTGCTCGTGTTTCTTTAGCTGTTGGACTTTGGTGAAGAGCTCCCTCATTGCAGTACAACATTATCATAACCAATATAAATAACAGGAAGAAAAAAAAAAGTTCTGATAAACCAGACCAGCATCCCTCATATGGTCTCTGACTTCTTTCCCCTCACACAGGAACACTCGATTTCCCCTCAGAATGCCACCAACATCAAACCCATGCACCCGACCTCCGTCCACGGGGTGGAGGACATGATCCGTCTGGGCGACCTCAACGAAGCCGGCATCCTCCGCAACCTGCTCATCCGCTACAATGAACGCGTCATCTATGTAAGTACCTCCGAGCTCTTATCCGCACGGAGCACACAAATGTTTACAGTCACCTACAGAGCAACATAAAGAGCTTTCTCCTGACTTTACATGGAGGGAGTAACCTGAAGTAAACTGAGTCCACAGCTCAGTTAAGGTCCTATTCAGGTTAATCTGTTTACTTGTACCTTCATTACCCTGCAGTTGAGTTAATTAGTTACTTTAAATAAAGAATGACCTCTCTGCACTCTGGTGAGTACCAGAGGTTTAGTTTTGACAGGGATGGAAATAAAGTTTTTTACATGTGTTTCCAAAAAAAAAAAAAGATTTCTGTATCTCAAAATGTATTGGTTGACTATTTGATTTGCAGAAAATTAATTTGCAAATATTTTGATGATCAAAAAATTAAGTTCTTTAATGAGTGTTGAGTTTTACTTATATTTTCTGGTAAATATTCACCAATTTACTCCTGGCATGGCCAGTGTAAACTGTTGACATTGAGATTAGCTCTGTCCTGAACATTTGTCTACATGTTTACCTTTGGTTTTCAACAGTTCATGTGTGTAACTTTGGTTTAGCACCACAAACAAAACACTGGGAAGGTGCATGCTTTCAAAGATGAACTCATAAAGTAAATGTCCTTGAGCTGTGGACTGTTGGAAAGACAATTTTAATAGTGTGTTTTTGTTTTTTGCTGACATTTTTTGCTAACATTCAAATTTTTTTTTTTATGTGGAACATTTCATGTGACAGCCGCAGAATAAATGTGCTCAAAAATACAAATTGAAAGTACCATACCATACATGACAAACTCATATAAATACAGTGAAATACAATTTAAAAAATAGAATAAAATAAATAAGCTGAGAAGGTGACAGGATTAAAAGGAATGAGATAAAAGTGTTATTCTTATTACTGTTAAAGGGGAATAATGATGATAATGAATTTACTTAATAAGTAAAAAAAATAAATAAAAAGTGCCGCCTGTTTAACCTAATTTAAGTTCTAACGTAAAGCTTGTAAAAGATATGCTTTGATTCTGTTTGATTTGATTCTGTTATTAAAAGAAGACAGATTTGTAGATTAATCTTGAAAATGATTGGCATATTAATCAATGATGAATATTGATTAGTTGCAACACCTCTCATAGATTCAGCTCACGATCATAGTAAAATAACTGGGAGTTTTTGCCACTGCAGGGGTATTTATCATATTGTTTCGTTGCATTTTTGGTTTCAATGTTATTTAATGTTTAAATACGATTTGATTTTTGAAGACTTGAATACATGTCAGAGGTGTAACTTTATATACGATTATATACAAAGAGAAGTGAACTATCACCTGTTTAATGGTGTTGTGATAATAATACCATCCACATTTCTCAGTGACAAAGTCCCTGTGTCTCATACAATGGAGGACGTAAAATCAAAAAAGCAATAACTGACGACAAATTGAACTTTTATGAGAGAGAGCCTCCGGTTCTTTGTTTTCTTTGCTGAATACAGTGTGTGTGTTAAGATTCCAGATGTGAAAGCGATTCAACTTATAAACGTATAACTTTCTTTTCTACGTGAATGGCTACTCTGGTGACTGGGTTTAATCCAGTGCCTGTAAACAGCTTCATCCAACCTAAACTTAGCTGATCTGCGGCACGCTGCTGCTGGTCACACCTGTCTAAGAACTTTATATAAACACCAAGCAGGCTTAAAAAGGTTTACGCTGGATATCGTCTAGTAGTTGGTGCTTAACAGATCAAGTGACCAGAGGGGTCAAGCTCCTAAAAAACTTGAACTTGTGTGTATTTCTTTGAGAGTGCGTCCAAGTTATTTCTATAAAAGTTTTGTTTTCTTTCTCTATAGACAAATTGTGGTGGAAGGGTGAGTATAAGACCAAAACTAAAAAAAATATATATATATTCTAACATGGCTCTGCGTGGCATTTTCAGTTATTATCTTGATTTTAACACGATACAGTGATGGTTTCATTCATGGCTTCCCATATGTCACTGTGCAACCTTTTCTTGCTTTATTAATGGCTGATTTTACTTCTTACTTGTTTACTCAGTAACTTGTTTTTGCTTCAGCTTCTTCAGAAGCTTTTTAAATAGCATCTCGAAACAAATTTGATTTATTATACCCACAAGATTATATCACTATAATGATTTTAGAGAGTTTAAATTTGCTCAAAGAGTTACAGATTTATGTAATCAACTTCCTCGAGTTTACTCCAATCAGTTAAAATGTAAATGACAATTATTAGATTAAAATTGTTTGACCCAAGAAATGAATCAAATAGAAGGCATATGTTGTTAACATAAAGATCATATCTACAGTTATACTGTATGATTTGAAGACATATTTAGATGTTTTGTCTCTAAAAGGCACAGTAGTAAATGTAAATGTTCACTCTGTTTTTGGCCTCCTGCAGACTTACACAGGCTCAATCCTGGTGGCAGTGAATCCCTACCAGCTTCTGCCGATCTACACTCCCGACCAAATCCGCCTCTACACCAATAAGAAGATAGGCGAGTTGCCGCCGCACATATTCGCCATCGCCGACAACTGTTACTTCAACATGCAGCGGAACAACAAGGACCAGTGCTGCATCATCAGGTGCGTGTGATCATGCGGTCAAGACGGGCTCAAAGTGAAGCAGGCACAACATTCATGAATAATGAAGAAGTCACAGGAACCAGAAAATAGTGAAAATTGCTGCAATATTAACGCACTGAAACAGGTAAAATCAAATGGAAGCCCATTTCCACCAGTGAAAAAAATTAGGTGATTAAAACTAAACATTTTGGAAATAAAAGAACAAAGTTATGATATAGAAAGTCACAATTCTCAGATGAAAGGTCAAAGTTCTGATATTAAAAAAAGCAAAATTAGGAAATTAAAAACCTAATTTAGGAGAGTAAAAATCTAAAATCACAAAAAGTGAGATTAAAAGTCAACATTATGGAAGATGTTGTCGTTTCACAGCTCCACAGAAAGAGAACAGAGACCGAGAGAGTGTGTGTGTGTGTGGGCGGGTGTTGTACAAGTGTGTTGTATGTGTGTTTAACAGTCATGTGTGTGTTGCAGCGGTGAGTCTGGAGCTGGGAAGACAGAGAGCACTAAGCTGATCCTGCAGTTCCTCGCAGCCATCAGTGGTCAGCACTCCTGGATCGAGCAGCAGGTCCTGGAGGCCACGCCCATCCTCGAAGGTCAGACAGCTACAGTGTTATTATACAAAATATCGCCTCATATGGACATGCATATCTAGAAAAACATGTTAAATCTAGCTGTTGTGGAGTGTCAGTCACTGTGAACCACCAAGCGTTTTCTTGCTGCCGTCCCTCCTTTTTCGCCCCATCACCTCACTGTACAATTTGTTAATGAATTTAGCCTTCGGCAACGCCAAGACCATCCGCAATGACAACTCCAGTCGCTTTGGGAAGTATATCGACATTCACTTCAACAAGCGAGGAGCCATCGAAGGGGCCAAGATCGAGCAGTACCTGCTGGAGAAGTCTCGTGTGTGTCGACAGGTGAGATCGTAGTTAATGCAGCTCTGTCCCGATCGAACACAACGTGTGGCTCATTGATGAGTTTTTGGCAGCTTTTGGACAAAACTGGATGCCAAGAAGACATTTTGATTTCATCACAAATCCACAGTTTTAGTTTTATTATATTATAATTTATTATTAATGTGTATACAGTTGTCCCCACATATGGATGTTGACAAATACATCAGTAAACCCTTTTATACGTATACAACTACAGCATAGTTTGATTTAAGCCATTTGTAAATACAAATACTACACAGTATGTGTCGGAGATACAGATGCTAATACTTTTATACTACTTTTACATAGAGGTCATTCATTTTCAAGGTATTGATTCTTCTGCTGTTTCTCTTTCTGATGATACTTGAAATCTAAACTTTAATTTCATTTAATTTATTTCTTTCCTTCCTCCAGAATCCAGATGAGAGGAACTACCACATATTTTACTGTATGCTACGAGGGATGGCTCCAGAGATGAAGGCCAAGCTGGGCCTGGGCCTCGCCACAGACTACTCCTACCTCACCATGGTGAGTCTGTCGATGAAAAACGCTCTCAAAATGGCACTAAAACCTGCTGGAACGTCGCATTCCATCACAGACGCACATCTTTTGAACGCCAAGAAAAACAGTGAAGACAAAGATCTCTGTGCGTTTTATCTTGCAGGGGAGCTGTACAGCGTGTGACGGTCGTAACGACCTGAACGATTACTCCAGCATCCTGTCAGCCATGAAGGTGCTCATGTTCACCGAGACTGAGAACTGGGAGATCTCCAAGCTGCTGGCTGCCATCCTGCACATGGGCAACCTGCGCTTCGAGGGTACGATGAACTAGAAATACACTCGTATTTGAGTAATGATTCAACTCTGTCGTCGTAGAGGTCATGGGTAGTGACGGATTGCATCATTTTGAGAGTTTTGTCTTTTGTCTGTGAAAAACATAAAACTACACAATAGGTAAGAATTGTGATGAAAACGATCTTTTTAAAATTTTCCTCAGCTCGCACTTATGACAACCTGGACGCCTGTGTGGTGGTGAGATCTCCTGACCTGGTCACTGCTGCCTCACTCATGGAGGTGTGTAAATATGTGTGTGTTACTAGAGGTTAACACATTAGTTTTGGGAATGAAAAAAAAAACTGATGAATAAATATCAGAAAATGTATTCACCTGCTTGAAATTCAACAATATATCTGCATAATGAGCTCACTGGAATGCAGCATTTTGGTATTCTGTCTTACAAAAGAGACAAACGTGAAGCTGCTTTGAATCGTCCATTTTCACCACTTCTGCGTCCATCACTGATGCTCTTGTCTTTCTTTATGTTCCTGCTGTTCCTTGTGCTCTGCAGGTGGAGCCGAAGGACGTGATGGTGTGTTTAACCACACGAACCCTGATCACACGGGGTGAAAGTGTCGTCACGCCTCTCAGTGTGGAGCAAGGCCTGGATGTCAGAGACGCCTTTGTAAAGGTACTGACCTTTCACCTCGAATCCAGAAATCTCCTTCATGAAACAACAAACATGGAACCAGACAAGTGTTGAAACGCTTAAAATGATGCTTAAATAATCGACACTGCAAAAACCCTAACCCATTTTGAGATAAATGGAACTTGTTCGCAGACGGGTTTTACTTGGTTCCATTGGCAGATTGTTTATCTCTAACAGCCAAGAAACACCTTGTATTCATTTTTTTTTTTAAACTATTCTTTCCAGTGAATCACTGGTAAAAATAAATAGTTTTGAAGTGCCGCTGAGCCTGGTAGTTTTGTATGTAATTGGTCATAAACTAAAGTACTGTTTATTTTAACTGTTTCATTTGTTTTACCTCATGGATAATTTATATTATTATGTCTTTTTTACAGAATTTTAATTGTGTGCTCATACAAGGCTGTTCTTGTTTTTCTTTCATATTTGTCAGTGGAAAACACTGACCGTGCTATACAATTACATCCCTATAGGAAAGGCTTTGGCCGTTCTTAGGTGTTATCGAATATTGTGGTATGTCACATCACATGCAATATTTATCACAGTATCAAATCGAACTGTAACGGCATCTTCTGCCTTTCATTTTGCAAAATAAAATGCTGAGTGGTCATGCCAGTCGATGCCAGCTTACACATAATGCCAGCTTACACATAACAAACATGGAGGACTTAGTTTCTAAGAAGAACTCCAGCGTGCCACTTTTGCTGTATATTTGGTTTAAAACTTGAGAAAACTACTAGCCAAAGGATTTTGATAAGACTGTATATCTTCTTTACCGTGACAACATCCTAATACGGATGTCGCCGAGCCCTACTGTAAACATACCATAAAAAAACTGAAGCTCTATATTCTTACTTACATGAGTTTCTTCTTCCAGGGGATCTACGGGCGGCTATTTGTCTGGATTGTTGATAAGATCAATGCTGCCATCTACAGACCTCCGTCCTGTGAGAGTAACATAATACGCAGGTCGATCGGGCTGCTCGACATCTTTGGTTTTGAGAACTTCATCGTCAACAGGTGATTTATTCTTGGCGTGTCGAGTAGAAACCGTAACTTTTGGTTCATTCACCTGACACCGAAAAATCTTCTTTGAATTGCGGTTCGTGTCGTCGTTGCTAAATCCCTCTTTCTTCCACTGATTTTTCCTTCTCTGTAGTTTCGAGCAGCTTTGCATCAACTTCGCCAACGAGAACCTGCAGCAGTTCTTCGTCCGGCACGTCTTCAAACTGGAGCAGGAGGAGTACAACCTGGAGGACATCAGCTGGCAGCACATCGAGTTCACGGACAACCAGGACGCTCTGGACATGATCGCCAACAAACCCATGAACATCATCTCCCTCATCGATGAAGAGAGCAAGTTCCCGAAGGTACAGTGCAATGGAAGGTGTCGGTCATGTTGATATGCTGAGCTCATTTTGGTCATCTTACAAGATCAACTGAAGTATTTCGGCCTTAGAAATAATAACATTTGTAGCTATGATATAGTTAACAGTTTTATGTAGCTGCTCTTTATAATGGATGCCTGTTCCTCTGTCTTTTAAAAGGGAACTGATGCTACGATGCTGTACAAGCTCAACTCGCAGCACAAGCTCAACTCCAACTACATCCCTCCTAAAAACAGCTACGAAACCCAGTTTGGTATCCAACACTTTGCCGGTGTGGTGCATTACGAGACCAGAGGTTCGTTCTGTTTCATCAGTCTCATCCTTGTTTTCATGATTTGTTTAATTTGTCTCACTCCCCTGTGATGAATGATTTTGGCTCAGACTCTCAGGAGAGGATTCTGGCAAAATAAAGGTCAGATGAGTTGTGAGAAGCAGACCTGAACAGAGAGAAAACTCCAACAACATAGTGCATAAATGATCTCGATTAACAGATTTGTGCATATGAATGTAAATCTGTAGGCAAGGCAAGATTATTTATATAGCACCGTTTAGACTGAGACACAAGTCAAAGTGTTTTACAGAGGCATAGACAAAATTAAGACTAGAATTGTATTAAAACAGTATAAAAAAAAAACAAAATCAAGCAAATAGATTAAAGTTACAGACTAAAAATAAGTTGTCTTTAAAGATTTTTTTTAAACTGATCTAAATGAGCAGACCTCATGTATCCAGGAAGTTTTTTTTCCTGTTTAACATTGATCCTGGGAACACTGAGTGAAGTTGAAGTTGCTAATTGGACTTTGAACAATCACAGCTGCCTGGAAGAGGAAGTCTAGACCCAGATGTCAGTTATTCTGGGATGGATCAGGATTTTTAAGCGTTCGAATATTCGATATCATGGAACATTCAAATAGTTAACGCAACTATGGTTTTGATCTGAAAGAAAAAAATTCCAATTATTTTTGTACTCGTTTTCACTGACGCCTGAAAAGGCCTGGGTAGGATCGCATTATTTTAACCAGGCTCCTACAGCACAACCTTTTTCCACTTTAGGTCGGTATAAGCCCATGCTGCTGTATGCTACAGTACATGCAAACAGCAGATCTTAAGATAATTGATAAATTGTCAAATAGTTCTCGGTGACTGGCGAATAGCATTTTTGCTTGAAATGCCCTGTCCTACTGTTAACCATCAACCCAATATCTGGCTACATCAGAGGCCCCTAAACATTGGCTGAGGACTCAGAGAGTGTTTAACAAGCAGCTGACCTGAAGCGCCAGAAACATGTGGAGAGGCACTGTTAGAAACTGTTTGGGAAAGGGCAGACACTTAAAAAATGTATTTGTCTTCTTCAACTTTAACCAGTCAAATGAATAGTAGGAGAACACTACTTCCAGTGGAGCCAGTTGGGAGATAAAGCCTCCACTGTCTCAGTGAAATAAACTCCCTAGTTCTCACATAGCTGATGCTGTAGCAGCTGCACTAACCTGTTGAAGGGCGGCCATTGTTGGTTTCAAACCAACAGTCGCTTCTCTTGCAGGTTGACACATCTACACCACACACACACAGCTGCCAGTACTTCCTCAGAGGACGCTGAATGAGTCAACGACAGTGGCTCAGGCACAAGCACATAGCCCGTGTTCTTGCAAATCCAGCCACGTCGCAAAGTAAAAGAGCTGTTTCATAATTACATTCCCACACAGCTCCAGTGTGAACACAACCTGGACCAGAACTAAAAGAAGACAACCATGTTTCGTGAAGTTTTTTTCATCTTTGATCGAAAGTGCCTATTCAGTTTCTCTCTCTCTCCGTCGCTTCTCCAGGCTTCCTGGAGAAGAACCGAGACAGCCTCCACACCGACATCATCCAGCTCGTCCACTCGTCCAAGAACAAGTTCATCAAGCAGATCTTCCAGGCCGACGTCGCCATGGTGAGACCAACAATTTCAGACCTTTTACTTTGCATGAATACTCGTGACGCTAATCATTTTCACCTCCTTGTGTTGTGACATCGAAGGTGTTGCTGTCTTCAAGTGATAATGTCACTGGTGACTTTTGCCTCCCTTCAGCGTTTTCTCCTCACGGCGTCGGCCTTTACTCATGTCACAGCCCTCGTCTCACTCTGCTGTCTCTTCTCTGTTTCCTCTGTCTTTTCCTCTCACATCAGTTTCTGTGTGGCTATCAGCAGCCCAGCACCCCTGCTCCCAAGGTAATCAACGGCCTCTCGCAACATGTGGTCACTCAGAAACCCTGTGTGTGTTCTCGTGATGTGAAGTAAACCCGCCTCTTCCCTTAAACTCTTCTCTTTATCTGACAGGTGTGCGGTTTGTTGTAGCAGAAACCAGAGTGACAAGCGTGTTTATTTGATAAGATTTAGCATAAAGCAAACTCTCTGACACGTGTTCAGTCCTCTAACATGATTCTGTTTGGCCTCACTGAGAGGATTTCAGCTGACAGCTGGTCAGAGACTATGTGTGGCTTCCTGTTCCTGTTGTGTTCAGTAGTAATTGTGTGTGTGTGCGCCCCGTTAAGTGTTGTCTGTGTCTGCTGTTTATCGAGATACCATTTAAGTGTGACTCCGCCGTTTTTACACATCAAAGCATATGTAGTACTCCCCAAGACCAAAGATGGGACCTAACAAAGTGCAAATATCAGTGCACATCGTGCACAGCAGGCATAGTGAGATGAAATGGAATTGGCGGAGAAGGCATGTTGGTCGCTTGGATTTTCTTATTTTCTCACTTTGATGCTGCTCGGAACGCTTTGGCTACTTGACGTCCTGGGAATGAGATTCAACCATCCACTATCTTTGTGGTGTTTTTAGGAACATCTGGGACAAATCCTGGTGATTCTACCTATAAGATAATAATAGTCTTTGAATTATATTATGACGTGTGCTTCAGTTAGGGTCGGGGTTAGAGAGTTAACAGTAATGGCCGGTAGATGCGTCCCTCAAAGGGAACCTTTTGACTATTATACTTTGAGTTCATAAGTTGAATCGGTACTTCTACTTTTAGAATGAAAATCCTGAGTGGTTCAAATAGTGTGAGGCTGGTTTGTGTTTTTCATTCTGCAGAAGAAAAAAGTTAAATAACAGTAAAATAATTGGAATAAATTATAAACATGGGGATATTACTCATATTCAACACTACTGACAGGTCATAACAGATCAGTAGGACTGTTTTTTCTCTGTTTTTTTGGTTTGATGAATAACGGGGAAAAATGAAAACTCATTCACTTCAAATATCTAATGAGTGTTTCATCTCCAAATGTTTTTGAGACCTAAGGGAACTTTTGAAACTTGTCAAGTAATTTGTTGTTATTAATCAACCAAATCTTGACGCTTAATTTTTTTAAAGTTTTCCTGGATGTAATCTTTCTGTTTAATATTCCTAGAGCAGACAGTCCTTCACAGTGATTGATTGTGTTTTCAGCAGCTTGCCTTCAGTGAATTAAGCGATCAATCTCTGCTGGAGAACGAGACGTGTTTTGTCTTGATATGTGTCAAAAAATCATTTGGCGCCAATCGACACATTTTCCTTGACAACAGAAATCCGTAAAGCAAGAAACTTTTGTTTCATTTGGTCCCTCTTCGTTTGATCACTTCAGACTGAGTCTTAATCACTGTGCATCGGAATTTCTTTATCACTCTTTCTGAGTTCTTTAAATTTGGATGACTTGTTTACAAGAAAAGCTGCTTTAATCGGCAACCGTGAGCTTTGAACGTGTATATATATTCTGTTATTTTGATACGTGCAGAAAACATAACAGAGAAGTTTAGTGAATATGTTTCTTTTTTGGATGTGATAAAAAAAATTGTGCTGTAAAAAAGATATAAATATATCTCAGCTTCTCCTCAAGGTACCCTTGTATCTTGAGAATAGAGAGGACTCTCTAGGCAGGTTTTGTGTTATGATGACCACAGTGACTTCCAACAAATGATAATTTCTCCATTTCAATTGAAGAAATGTTAGATAGAATAAAGAAAGCATTGTCTGATGCCATTTTGTTTAAAAGTGTCTGGTAAAATGAGTTTTCAACACAGGTAGAGAAAAATTAAAGGCTTGTCATTGTTTAAACATTCAAATGTCTGTAAAGAAGACAGAGAAGAAGAGAGAGGAAAAGAGTTTAGTAGCATCATGTAGAGAAAATGTTATAAAATCTTTTTTATCCTTTGTCATTTTAAAGGACAAATCCTGGATCACATGCTAACATGGGTCGGCAGAAAAATTTCAATGTGTTTATTGTTAATATTTAAACATTTACATTGATAAAGTACTTACGAGTATCCAATACAGATATTATAGTCTTTATGAAAAAGAGTATTATACGTGTAATATGTGCCAGTATCTCTCCTCATGATGAGGGCCGCTGACTTTATAGTCTGTTAGTCTTAATAGTTGTGCGCCAGTAATTCTGAGTACAGATACAGACGCAGATAATTGTGCACCCACTCATCCCTCCTTTACTGTATCTGATGTCGTGTTATAGACAATAGTTCATTTGTATTGTTGAAACGTATTTTTATGCGTTTCTGCCTTGTTGTGTGTTTGCAGGGTGTGGAGACGAGGAAGCGCTCTCCCACTCTGAGCAGTCAGTTCAAGCGTTCCCTGGAGATGTTGATGAGGACTCTCAGTGTTTGTCAGCCGTTCTTCGTTCGCTGTATAAAACCCAACGAGCTCAAAAAACCCATGGTGAGACCAGTTTTTATGAGTTTGTGTGTAAGAATTCCTGAATATTCCTGACAAAATTTTAAAAAAAAAGGCTTTTCCTGTTTATAGCACAGGTTCAAGTTCAGATTGTTCCTGTGTCGTTGAAATTGTAGTTACATCCTACCAGGCACCACGTTGTTGAATTGTTGTCTCTGTAAAGCGCACTAATTAACACACCTTACAAATAACTAAGTGTAAAAATGACCAAAAAAAGTCTTTACTAAAGTTTTTTCCTGGCACATGAATCCCTGTTTTTAACTTTGGGTTTCATAAAGTCAACCATCGGACTGCAACTAATAGCTTTTTGTTGTTACTGATCTAATGAGTATCTTTCTTTTTTTGTTAATTGATCAGTAGTTTGTAAAATGTCAGAAGATGTCAAAGATGTTCAGTTTGCTGTCGCAGAGGAGTAAAGAAACCAGAAAGTATTCAAATTAAAGCAGCTGCAATCAGAGATTATTGTTGTTGTTTTTTTAAGAATTAGCTGGCAATTAACTTAATAGTTGACAAGTAATTGATCAGTCACTGCAGCTCAAGTCAACCTGTAACATATTAACAAGTAAACCTGAGCTGTTGGGAGGATTTTCTTTGTTACTTTTGGACAGAAATATTTCTTTTACTAAGTATAAACACCTTTGCAGATTGACACTGTCTGTAGTCTCGTTGTGACTTGAGCACACTGACTTTCTTTTTGCTTCAGCTTTTCTAGGATGTCACGATACTCTGTGAAGCAGGGCATTCTGGTGTTATTGCTCTGCTTTTTTACCGTCGCATGTCTGTTTCCTCCATTTTCTTTCTCAGATATTCGACAGGGAGCTGTGTATCCGTCAGCTGCGATACTCTGGCATGATGGAGACCATCAGGATCAGGCGGGCCGGTTACCCAATCAGATACACGTTTGCCGAGTTTGTGGAACGTTACCGAGTCCTGATGCCCGGCATCAAACCCGCGCACATACAGGTCAGCAACACAACCACTGTTCCTTATTCTGTTGTCTCCTTTAGTCCTGATTTCACCTGATTAAAGGGGTTTCAAGTTATATCAGTTATATTATTAAACCGTCAGTTCTCCCCAAAGACTTCTTTCTACTTGGCATGCTTAGATTTTTGCTGATGCAAATGAAAATGTATCTGTGTCGGTGGAAACAGTGAGAGTTTATTTTTCTTTTGATAACAAAGTCCTCAGCAAGGGAAAACAGCCTCTGCAAAGTTCAAACATGCACTTTAAAGCTTTAACCTAATTAAAAGTCTTTGCCTATTTGTCTACACACACATAAATGCTGTGGTCTCAGTAAGAGCTGACAGCGTGTTCAACAGTTTATTAACATCCAGGCAGCATCCTTCACTTCTAATATGTTGGACATTTGACATATTATGTTCAGGATATTAATATCTATTGCGCATCTGACCATAAGACTGTAACTTTAATTTCCCTCTTCAGTTTTTGAAATCATACAGTAGCTCACAAACACTTATTAGTGGTCCAGGGGTCGTCACTAAGACGTAGTTATTTCTCCTTCCAGGAAGACCTCCGAGGGACCTGCCGGAAGATCATCCTGGCCCGTCTGGGGAAACACGATGACTGGCAGATCGGAAAGACCAAGATTTTCTTAAAGGTTGTTCCTTGTGCGTGTATGTGTGTGTTAAATTAGCTTGCTGATTCCTGGAGGACTCAGTTGTCCTAGGCTCAGCAGATTTAACTTAGATTTGCCCCTCCCGGCAGTCGGAGGAAAATCTGGGTGGAGAGTTTGGTCGGTACCAGAGGTCGGACCAGATTGTCTGCGGATGTGAGGGCTGTGCAGATCTGGACAGTCGGGTTGTCATTACATGCAGTTACATACATACGTGCAGACGACCATGACAAGTTATATGGAATCAAATTAGGCTCTTGAGCCATTATCCACTGTGGTAATCCAGTCTTGATGAATATATTCCTATTTATTTGCTGCTTTGTCTCCGTTGTCAGGACCACCATGACATGCAGCTGGAGATCGAGAGGGACAAGGCGATCACCGACAAGGTCATCCTCATCCAGAAGGCCGTGCGTGGCCTCAAAGAGAGGTAAAAATAAAACATTCTGTTTGTACCAGCAGAGCCCTCAAAGCCACGTCATATTTGTCTTTCTTATTGCTTGTGTGTGGAAGATAAAAAAATATGTATCTTTCAGGACTTCAGGCGCTCTGCAGGTTTCTTTGCTGTTGGTGTTCTGACTATTTAGGTCATCTGTTTTTGATGAGTGAACCTCCATGTTCCACTTCCTGTTTCTTCGTAGGACAAACTTTCTCAGACTGAAGAGTGCTGTGACTTTTATCCAGAAGGTCTGGAGGGGTTATCAGTGCAGGAAGAATTACCAAATTGTGAGTTCTTGGCACCTCTGATGCGTACTCGTAGCTTTTCATACATCAAAATACTCTTTTAACCCCTGAAAGATTGTATGACGTTTCCTCTGCAAAATTCCGCCAACTGTCTCCTTCACTCCACACTGATATGACTCCGCTCTTCTCTCCTTCAGATGAAGTCTGGCTTCTTGCGCCTCCAGGCGGTCTACAGGTCGAGGAAGTACTACAGAAGCTACCAGATGACACGTCTTCGCGTGAAGCTCATCCAAGCCCGCTGCCGCGGTTTCCTGATCCGGCGGACATTTTGGCGGCGTCTTCGTGCCGTGTTGACCCTTCAGGCCTACACCAGGGGCATGATAGCCAGGCGCCTCTGCCAGAGGCTCAGGGCAGAGGTAAACAACAGTCATTATATTTACTACTGCTACTTATATCATGTCGCTGACCGGCCAGAGGGAGAGGACCACTGGTGCTGAAGGCTGATGTGAAGAATAAGGTTCATGTCACATATTTATTTTGCTAAAAGAAACTGTGAAGCCTTAATATACATAATATGTTTCTGTAGCAGAATGATAAGATACTTTAAGAGGTTTTTTCTTGTCCAACACCAAAACTAGTGAAAATATTTACTGTTAGCTGACCTTAAAAGAATCATTTAACATTTTGTGAAATTGCTTTTCTGGTTGAGAGTTAATCTGTGTTCCAACTTGGTATTTTGCACTACACGTGCCCTATTAAGTAACTGTATGCATACAGTTAAAGTGAAACTCTCGCCAAAAAGCTACCATGGCTTTATTTGTGATTGTATATGAGTCAAACCTTCGTGTGAAACCATAATTACGACGAAAGACGCACTTATGATTTACCGTAGTTTAGTTTTTGGGCAAGCTAAATTTCTAAAATGAAATTTTTAAAACACTAACAAGGCTCGACACAACATGAAACTTTGCTCGTAGTATCACCAGGGTCTCTACACATGAACACCAGCATTGAGAATATTGTTTGTGTGCACAGAGTTTACTAAAAAGAATGTTTTTGGACTCTAAAACGAAACTACGGTAAATCTTAAAAGCGCCTCTTTTGTCGTAATTATGCTTTTACACGAAGGTTTGACTCATATAAATTCGCAAATAAGCCTTAGTTGCTTTTTGACCGTCTGCCTTGTGCGAAAAGCAGCAAAATAGCACAAATATTCTATTAATATAAATATTTTTCTCTGAAAAGTTTTTTTTTCCGTGAGAATTATCTTTTTCACACAGTTTCATACATGAAAAAGGAATCATTTGGTTCCACAGCCGAGAGCAAGAAGAAAGTTTTCTTTTTCACTTTGTTTCACACAGGAAAATAAACTAAATAATACACTTTCTAAACTGCACTGGTTAAAGGTCCCATATTGCAGAGAATTAGATTCCCTTTGCTTTTTTTTTATGATAAAGAAACTCCAGGTGCTATATAAATACTGTGAAAGAATCAAAAAACTCAGTCCACAAAGAAACACACAAACACTGTGCCTTCATAAGGACTTCATGAAATGTCACAACTACACAGAGAGGCCCTCAGCACAGACAGAGCTGATTCAGAAACAGTGGCCATTGTCACACAGAGATGCCACATTAACACGGCAGCCATTGCCACATATTCTAAAGAGGCGTGGCAGTACACCTCTCGATGTTGACATCTGTGTTTTTTTAAAGGTGTATTCACGGTGTTTACCTGTTAATTTAAACATGTACCCGGTGACGGTTTATAATCATATGGATGCTGGATGCTTCGCCAGTGCTACGCCTCTGATACTGCCTCCAGAGACGTATCAGCACCAGAGCTAAATTTCACCCCTCGCCGCTTCTGAGACTTTTAACTAGAGGAGGGTGCAGAGAATTGGCACAGGATCCCCACACTCAAAGGGCAGTGTGAATGGGGCCACTGTGGGCGGTGCTTGCTCAGGCATGTCAGAGCATACCAATCAGATCAGCCTGGGCCTTCTGGGAAGGGGATTTAAAGTGACAGGTGCTGAAACAGAGCGTTCAGAAGATAAATAGAGGTGCAACTGTAATGGATAGTTTGAGAAAAGAAGTGTGTTTTTTAAACATTAAAGCGCGTAAATATTTTCTAAAAACAACAGTTTGAGAATGAGCAGTGTGGGACCTTTAACAGGTTACAGTTGTGACTTTATTGCCTTTTCTACCTCTGGCCCTCTTGGTGTTGCACTCAGGTGAGCAGGGACGGATGTATTAGAAGTTCAGACCCTGCCTACGGTGGCCGGTCACTGTGTAAAGCGAGTATGAATGTAAAGACTGTCTGTCAGCCGTCTCCTTGATTCCCCCGTCCGAGAGGGGGTTTGTCTAAAGCACAGTGAAACGTTTAATCATGGTGCATCCAAACTGGCCTGTGATCCAAGCCAAACTTTATGTCACCGTGAAAACCTTCTTTTACACACTTTTATACATTTCTTTAAATGACTTTGTTTGTTTGAATGTCTGTTTGGTTGGATGTCTGTTCGTTGAATATGGAAATGTCTGTGAGCTATTTAAGAATGTTTGTTTTAAGTGAAAATGCCATTTCATCTGCTGCTGTTGCACTTTCCTTTTCTCTCTTCCTGTTCTGAAAGACAATGTTAAATAAATAACTTGTTCTGTAAATGTTTGCTTAATCTCAGTTTGTTATCGACTCGATAAGATACAAGTAGCTTTCAGGGAGCTATCAAATAATAATCCTGAGCGAGTCTACAGTGCCAGTGACCCGACAGCGAAGAAGTTAAGTGGATGAGCTCTTTAGAAGCCGAGCAGTTCGAGGACAGACCGGAGATTGTCAGTGTCGTCTGTTTATTTGTGTTTTTCTGTGTTTTATTGGTCGCTTGTCATGTTAGCTTGTAGAAGTTTTACATTAATTCTGCTGTAGCATTCACTGGAAGAGCCTTTGAATACCGAATAGATATAAAAGTTCTGTTGATTGTGTTCAGCTTTAAAGAAAACTGTATATTTTCTGCTCTTTGTTGTCATGTATCTAGTCATGCATTCTTCAGACTTATAATAACAAAAAAAGTCACCTGTAATGATTCCCTTCAGTTCCTCTTCTCTAGTTTTAAGTAAACTAACATACTAATGATGATCACCCCCTACCTGCCTCTGTGAACCCTCTCCCTCTGTTTCCACTCTCCCCTCGCAGCTGCGGCATCGACAGGAAGCCGAGCGGCAGCGCCTCGCCGAGGAGGAGAAGCTGCGAAACCAGATGACGGCTCGGCGGGCCAAGGCAGAGGCCGAGAGGAAACACCAGGAGAGGCTCGTCCAACTGGCCCAGCAGCAGGAGGAGAGGGAGAGGGAAGAGAAGGAGGAGGCGAGGAGGAAGAAGGAGCTGCTGGAGCAGATGGAGAGGGAGAAGGAGCAGCCCGTGGATCACTCCGACATGGTCGACCGCATGTTCGGTTTCCTGGGGAACTCGGGGCCGCTGCCCAACCAGGACGGACAAGCGCCAGCTGGTTTTGAAGTATGTGTTTATTGTTTTTGTAGTCCAATAAAGCTGCCATTAACCAGCTTTTGTTCTGATGAAATTCAGTTTATGGGATGGCAGTTAATAAGATCTGTCACTTGGTCAAATCCATTCTCAGAATTCTGTGAGTTTTCCTCAAGCACCGCCATGAAGCTAACATTTGGGGCATTAGAAAGCGTCTCAGCAACTTCATTAAATTCGGCCAGGCCTCCGTTGTAGATAAGAATGTGTTCTGGATGATGTGCCTGGTCAAAAACATGAAAAGTAAAATTGGTGCAGATCAGTGGGTCTCCACATTCTCCCACAATGCAAAAAAGAAGCAAAAACATCTTGGATACGAGTGGAGCTGCAATATCAGGAGTTCCCGCCCACACACCTGCCGGATTCAATCATGAGTGAAGTTCAGCTGTCAATCATGACGTTTCATTCTTTTTCAAATAACTCATTTATAAACTAAACTCAGCAGGAAAAGAAACAAACTTAACCATACGTCCCATCTGTCATGTTGTCCATCTTTGTTCATGTCAGTGGTCCAGACATTCAAGTCCCCTGAGAGATTTAGATTTGTCTGGTTCTTCAGTTACTGTCCAGGTACCTTCAAAACTAACGATGTCTTGACAGCTCCTGCTGCACTTTGTGCCAACGAGCAGACGTTAGCATGCCAACGTGCTAAACTGAAAAGGTCAACATTGTAAACGTTTACTGCTAAACATCAGCGTGCTAGCATTGCTCTTACACGAGTTAATTTGATTTTAGCATTGCTAACATGATAATAAATAGCTGGTTGCTCTTTATGGCTGGTGCAGGGCTGCCTAAAGCTGAGACCACCACTAGGTTCAGTTTGAACTAGGTTTTTTTTTTAGATTGCAGTTTATGCTCTTTGATTTGTTTTTGTGAAGTAAAATTCTCTAGGAGTGAAATTTCTAGTGAAACAATGATAATAAATGTATATAACATGGTGTGTATGATATAAATGGCTGTTTATGCCGCACCTGCTGAAGTAATGCTCTGTAAATATGTGGGATCCCTAAATATATTTATTCATAATCGGACCATGGCAGTCAAACTTTGCACAGGAAGTCAGTCAGTTAAGGGAACTTGAGATGCTTGGACCATTTTTCATCCAAGGCAAAAAGTTGCTGTTATAAGGCAATATTGTAAAAAGCACTGAAGCTGCGTCTCTGACAACCTCACAGATCTATTTCCAACATTTTCTCTACTTTTCTCTCTGAACTTTGTTTTGGCTCCACTAATTGCTGAGAAAAACCTCTTTGCAGCCGCTGAATGTTCAGCTTTTTCATTATCTGCTTGCTCACTTTGTCTGCTTCACACTTACCATATCATGCCTGTTTATCTCGTTCAGGACTTGGAGAACATTCCTCGCGGTGAGGAGGCTGAAGAAGAGGTGCTGAATGAGGCTCCGCCGTTACCTGAGGAGGAAGACGAGGATTTGTCAGAGTACAAGTTCTCCAAGTTTGCAGCCACCTACTTCCAGGGTGTTTCCACTCACACCTACATCAGACGGCCGCTGAAACAACCTCTGCTGTTTCACGAGGACGAAGGAGACCAGCTGGTGAGTCTGCAGATCCACCACTTCATAGCTCAAATCTTGGGGCAAAACAATCATTCGCTTTTCGTCTTGACTTCTAATTCAAACATCCTGTCCCATCCTCCAGGCTGCACTAGCAGTGTGGATCACTGTGTTGAGGTTCATGGGAGACCTCCCGGAGCCAAAAAGCCAGTTGGTGCTAAACGACGGCAGCGAAAAGATTCCCGTCATGACCAAAATCTACGAAACCCTCGGCAAGAGGACCTACAAGAGGGAGCTGCAGGAGCTGCAGGTGGAAGGAGAGGTGAGACGTAGCTGAAGGGTCCCGCGTGAGCTTTCAGTGATTGTCGAGCGTTGTTGACGCTCAGGTGTGTGATGTGTTCAACAAAATGTCCATGTTTGTTTGTACAGATCAGCTCCATCGACAGCCAGAAGAGGAACAGCGTCAGACACAAACTTGTGTCTCTGACTCTGAAGAGGAAATCGAAGATCACTGAGGAGGTGAGAAACAAGCCAGAAACTTCCTTGAAAGTTAACGCCGGAATGTGCTGTGAGTTGTATTTAGAGTATTTTCACAGCTTTACCATCACCATCAGACAGCCCATTCCATCAAGTACTGAAGCGATTGTATCCCTCTCTTCAACAAAAACAGTAATTTTACCTCTCAGAACACAGGAGTTACTGGTCTCACACTTCCTTGATCGGTCTGTTTGTGTTTTTGTGTGTCTTTGGTGTTTTAACATTTTAGTTGCCAGAAATAACCCTTTAAAACACCAAAGTTCCCCGGTTCCTTCGTTTCACACATGCTATGTAAAGGTCTTGAGTTACGATAAAGGTTCTTTGTCCCGTCTCATCTACAAAAACTAGGTCATTTATCTTCACCCGTCATTACAGATGTGGTTGATGCGAACACTTTTCCTGAGAAGCGGAGGAACCTGTTAATGTGCTGGATGATTAATTTCAGAGCGGAGGAGTTCAGTTAAAGGGTTTGTTCTCTTCATCGTCCGTGGCAGGTGACCCGGAGGCTGACGGAAGGCGACTATGGCCTCGCGGGGAACAGCATGCTGGAGGACAGACCCACCTCCAACCTGGAGAAGCTTCACTTCATCATCGGCAACGGCATCTTACGGCCCGCCCTCAGGTGAGCGACTGAAGTTGAAGTACCTGATCTTTCTTTATTGTCATCCAAAAAATCCAGACCAGCTCATCGTTTTCGTCATCATTTTTTTATTTTTTTTTTTTTACCTAATCATGTTGTTACCTTGCCCAACAATATTACAAAAGCGCAATGCTAAATGGGTGGAGGCCTCAGTAAACGACTGCACTACTCATTTAGTGTTGTATTTTCAGCTGACTCTGGTTGACATTGTTGTGGACCTGGTTTTGTTGAGCTGCTGTCTCTCTCTCTTGCCTCAGGGATGAGATCTACTGTCAGATCTGCAAACAGCTCTCTCAGAATACGTCCAAGAGCAGCCACGCCCGCGGCTGGATCCTGCTGTCCCTCTGCGTCGGCTGCTTCGCCCCCTCAGAGAAGTTCGTCAAAGTAAGAAACCTCAAAATCACATCAATCCATTGAGAGACCGCACGGTACACGATGATACTAAAGCTTTGAATACTGCAATTCATCCACGACCTCCTGATTTGTCAGGTTTGACCCAGAATCATCCTTTGTCTGTTATTCTCTGCAATAGAATTATTTTACTGTGGTGGGATTGAGTTTTATTTTAGAGTTCAGGTGGTGTTTGTCGTCCAGAGGCATCAAAGCACATCCGGCTGATGCTTTCTTGTCTATGATTATTTTCCATTGTGTCGTCTTCATTCACTCCAATAATCAAAAGCGATTCATGCTGTGAAAAAACATTTTAAAAGATCATAATACAGGCTATGCAGACATGTCACACTGAGAAGTCCAGACCGAAGAGAGCCGAGGAAACACATCTTTTTTGTTCTTCTGTGTTTGTTTCTCCTTTTGTTTTCTGTACAACAGATTCATTAGAACCCAATCGAGTGTACAGACAGGACACATCAATTTCCGAAAAAACACCCAAGGCGTGAAGAGAAATGACGCTCTCAAAGGAAAAAAATCCATCCCGAAATATTATTCAATTGACAATGATTTAAAACTAAATTTCCTGGTTTCAGTTTGTTATTGTGAGGATTTGCTGCTTTTCTGTCTGTTGTGGAAGAGTAAACTGAACATTTTGTTTTTTGCACTGTTGCTCAGAGAAAAGAAGATGCCTGAGGACGTCATCTCAGACTTTTACAATTTTCTGACATTCTATAAACTAACTCAGTAGCTGACTGAAAGTTAGCAGCAGATTAGTCAAAACTTAAAACATGCATTAGATGCAGCCCTAATTCTCTTCCTGTTGATGATTGGTCAGCTGGTGTAGACACTGCGGTGGCTAAATATTTCCAGCAATCACAAAGGTGAAACCTTTTTTTAAAATGTAAAATATTAGAGATGAATTTCATCTCATGATTTTGATTACGTTTACATTTTGCAATTGATGCCTTTATCCCCTCATTCAGAGAAAAAACCTCAGTTTACTCTTCTCTCTTCTTCATGTGTCACCTTTTACTCCACTGTGAGGATTTCCATTGGAATCGGTTTTCATGCTTCATGATGTTTGTGATTTGATGAATTCTTAATTGTCCATCCTCTGTGTTTCAGTACTTGAGGACGTTTCTGATTAACGGCCCCCCTGGTTACGCTCCATATTGTGAGGAAAGGTTGAGGAGGACGTTTGTCAACCGCACGAGGACCCAGCCGCCATCTTGGTTGGAGTTACAGGTGCTGAACGTGCCCTCTGCTCTTTTTATCAGCAAGTCTTAAAAAGCCTTAAATTCAGTTTAAGCCAAAATATTAAATGTTTTGGTATCTGACTGTACCTGTTAGGAGACTTTGTACACATGTTTTAATATTATTTAACATATTCACAATACAACAGCAACAAAATGACCAGGTTATATCATATTAAACGTTTGCGTTTATGCTTGTTAGGTGCACGATTGGCTCTATTTTAAAATCAGATAACTTCATACTGATTTCCAGGAATATTTTGCTCTTTTACACAGGCGCCTCTGAGGGTTGTCGTCATCATCCTCCGTTTAACTGATCTTAGAGTTATGAACCCTTTTACGGATCACTTTGTACACTGAACAGGCATCAACAGCACACATACAATCAGTCAAACGTTGGGAGATTTTAAATCTGAATGATGTGACAGTGACAGTAACTTGGTGGCTTTTTGTGTTTGTGAAGATATGCAGGTGTTGTCGTTCCGTCTTTTAATCAGCCTGCGATGCAGAGATGTGTCAAAAATTAATTGAGTGCACGTACCGTTTGCATCATTAAAGGGTTGAAGGACCTTAGATTCAATTTTACAGGGTTACACGGCTGTTTAAAAGTGACATTTGTAGGACGTTACAATAAATCCCTGTGGAATTACGCACTTGAACTTTATTGTGTTGCCCCTCAGGCCACTAAATCTAAGAAGCCCATCATGTTACCTGTAACGTTTATGGATGGAACCACTAAGACTCTCCTGGCAGACTCGGCCACCACAGCCAGCGAGCTCTGCAACGCTCTGGCAGACAAGA
Source organism: Acanthopagrus latus (assembly GCF_904848185.1). Lineage (NCBI taxonomy): Eukaryota > Metazoa > Chordata > Actinopteri > Spariformes > Sparidae > Acanthopagrus > Acanthopagrus latus. The sequence continues at coordinate 20,647,384 of NC_051051.1, read as the reverse complement.
TCAACCTGAGGGATCGATTCGGGTTCTCGCTGTACATCGCCCTGTTCGACAAAGTAAAAAAACACACGTTCATTTCTATATTGAAAGAGTTTATATGTCCTATTAAAAGTCAGTGTGGTCTGATAAGATGTAGCTTGTACACTGACAGATGTCCTGCTTAATGCTTGGTTCAGGTGTCGTCGCTGGGCAGCGGGAGCGACCACGTCATGGACGCCGTCTCTCAGTGCGAGCAGTATGCGAAGGAGCAGGGCGCCCAGGAGAGGAACGCCCCCTGGAGGCTGTTCTTCAGGAAGGAGATCTTCAACCCCTGGCACAACCCGGCCGAGGACTATGTGGCCAACAACCTCATCTACCAGCAGATCGTCCGAGGGGTGAAATTTGGAGAGTACCGCTGTGAGAGGGTGAGCGGCTGTGTTTGGCTTAACATGCAGCAGGTGTGCCTGAAGGCGTTTCATTGATTTGTTTATGGAGGAGGTCGATGATCAAAATGAAGACGCTGCTTTAATGAAAATAACCACTTCAGAGTTTATAAAGCAGATTACTCTGTGGAAATCGATGATGCCTCCAATCCGAGTTTCCAATAACTATGAACGGCTGCCTTTGATAGTGAGTGACGAGTCAGCTCAGCGAGTTTAAAGTCTTTAAGCACAGACGGAAAAAAAAAGGACAGAACAAAACATCTCTTGATGCAGGATTCCTGGATTAATAATTTCCTAAGATTAAAAGAAACCAGCACATTTGTACTTTTAGTTTCTGTAGTTTAAGTTATTGAATGAGGAGGACCGAGCACAGACTCTTCTTATAGACGTCTTTAAAAAAAAAAAAAAAAACAGCATTTTATAGAATAAAAGTCATCTGTGTTGCTCGCCTTCTTTGCAGGTCATGTCTCCATCTTGTGGAGAAATTAAAACAGAGCAACAAAAAGAAAAAGCAATAAATCAGACTCCAGTGTAATTTCCAACATAATCAAATCCAAATGATAAAAGTTCAGCTGAATTTATAAGGAAATATCTCAAGTGTAGTGTCATTTATATCTAAAATCCAGATCGACGCCTCACTTATGGCAGATCACTTTCTCAATGCCTTTTAAAACTTTGACTGCTATAGAGACAAAATCTAGACAGCTGGTGGACAGATTACTGACCGATGCAGTCATCACACAGGATCTCTGCTGCACGTCATCCACTGTCTCTCTCTCTTCCACAATAATTTTCTGTCCCTCTGCACCTGCTATATAGAAATGAAGCCAAAATGGAGAAAAATTAATCTTTAAAAGTGTTTGAATGTAAAGAAAGTCATTTTTAAACATATGAAGGAGTTATTCCTGTTTGGCTCCTGATGAAGAAAGAAACAGGGCAGTCAGTGTTTGGAGCTCCTTCAAGCTATTAAGCATTAAAAGACCACCAGTAGTCTATAAATATGCCTGGTAAAGGTGCTTTATCAGCCATAGTTTCCCCATCATCCCTGAAAATCAGAATCAGAACTAAAAATCATATTTATTGTTACAGTTGGGGTAGAATTAAGGTAGACCCAAATGCAGATTCACGAGAGGCAGGATGAGGAACAAAAGGTGAGCTTTATTAAAACCAAAAAGCTGAACAAGTACAAAAAACAAAAAGGGAGTTAGACCAAAAAAAGGGACAAAAAGCCAAAGTAGCAACAAAGACACCCAAACACGGTACAACCAAAAGCAAAGTTCAAATCAAACATAGAAAAACCAAAATCAAAATCCAAAAACATACCAGGCGGGGAAGAGACACAGGTAACTTCATGGACATAACACCAGGCACACAAACAACGAACTGACAAAAACGGTGGAAAAAGCAGAGACGATATACACAGACACTAACGACAAGACGAGGAACAGTTAAGGTGGAACAGCAGATGAGATAACGAAGGGGAAGCACAGAGGACAAAATACTGGGAGACAATTACTGAACATTAAATTCCCCCTCATGATCTATACAAATAATTCTGCAATTTTTCGCTAGAGAAGTCTGTAAAGGAGCAGAACGTTGTCAGTCACCAGGTCTCATGATCGTCTCTATGGCCTGTGTCTGTTCTTCAGGAGGAGGACCTGGCCGAGCTGGCCTCTCAGCAGTACTATGTGGACTACGGCTCCGAGATCCTCCAGGACCGCCTGCTCAGCCTCATCCCGTCCTACATCCCCGACAGAGAAATCACCTCCACTAAGACTGCCGAGAAGTGGGTCCAGCTGATCATCAACGCCCACAAAAAGGTATCAGAACTGACACCTCTCCGCTGCTTTCCGAACAACTTGTGCGACAGTGAATCATTTCACCCCTTTCTGTTCAGGGATTACAAAGCAAAAGGAGGCTGAACACGCAGAGGGTGAAGGAGGACGTGGTGGATTTTGCTCGTTTAAAGTGGCCTTTACTCTTCTCGCGCTTCTACGAGGCCTTCAAATTCTCAGGTTGGTACCATGAAAGCAGAAAAACACTCTCGCTGTGTCTACTGTGGGTACCTGCGGTGTGATTTCATGGATATATGACGCTGTGCTACCACAGGACCGAGTCTGCCCAAGAACGACGTGATCGTGGCGGTGAACTGGACCGGAGTTTACTTTGTAGATGAGCAGGAGCAGGTCCTTCTGGAGCTCTCGTTCCCGGAGATCACTGCTGTGTCGAGTAGCAGGTACTAACCCAGTGGGGAAAACAGCCGAGCATGTTTTACCGTCCCGTGAGAGTGTGCTGGGAGTGGAGTACAAAAGAGCAGGAACTAATGGAGCGAAACCAGTGATCATTTATCGACAGCAAAGCTGATGTCAAAAAAGACATTGTCAGGGAATATGATCATTTTAATTATGGTCCACATTATTTTAAAGGGAATGAAGGGAAGAGCTTGGTAGTTGTCTTTGTCATGCATAGTGAACAGTCTTTGGTTATAATAAAATGTTACTCTTCCAGAGGGGGTAAACTCCAGGGCCAGAGTTTTACTTTGGCCACCATCAAAGGAGACGAGTACACGTTCACCTCCAACAACGCCGAGGACATCCGAGATCTGGTGGTGTCCTTCCTCGAGGGTCTGAGGAAGAGGTCCAAGTATGTGGTGGGGCTGCTGGACTGTCCCAACCCCGGTAAGACCCCGTGATGGTCGTGAGCATAAAACTGAACCATAAGTGTCCTTTTTTTTTTTTTTTAAATGTCTTAACTGTGATATTCATCTTGCAGCAGGAGTCGACTCCACGTTCCTGAGTTTCTCCAAGGGGGATCTGATCATCCTAGACGAACACGACGGAGAGCACGTGATGAACTCCGGCTGGGCTCACGGCATCAACGACAGGACCAAACAGAGAGGGGACTTCCCTGCTGACTGCGTCTACGTACTGCCCACAATCACCCGACCTCAGTACGACTTAGTGGTGAGTTAGACAGCAACGGTCATCAACTAACAACCCTGAAATGATATGAGCTTTAATTCAGTGTAAAATGAGCGTTAAAACTTTATTTTGCATTTTAAAACAAAAAACTACTTACTTCACGTATAGTATGTTTATAAAGAACCTGAGGGGCAAGTGAAGACATTTTTTTTCTGGCCATTTATTTTGGTTTAAATTGTTTTGTCTCTTGTGTTTATGACTTTACATGATAAAAGTTTTGCCAGTTGTTTGTTCCTTAATTTTTTCCCCCACCTGTTTTAACAAATTCTCATGTGTGAAACCAAGGGGAAAATATAAGTGAATAAGCCTTACATAAAAAAAGTTTTCTCCAGCTCTTAAATTTCCTTAAGTTTCATACATGCAAAATAATTTCTCCTGAGGGGAAAAAAAAAAAAAAAAGTTCTTTTCACTTGTACTTGCAAGAATATTTTTTTTTTCTCGTAGTTTCTTAGACGCAAAAGAAAAATCTCAAATTTGACTTGATTTCACACATGGATAAAAATTAACTGGATTTTTTTTTTTTTTTTTTTCATGTGTTTCCAACGACAGAAAAAATTTGAGCAACTTGAAAATGTTATCCTGGCACAACTGGGTTTTTTTTTAACGTCATGAACTCAGGAGAGAAAACAATTCAGTTTAGATCAGACAGATAATTGATCAGCAGAATAAATACAAATCTTCCTTTGTCCCTCGGGGCTGCTGTATGTCTAATATGTGATACCAAAAATGTAAGTATTGCAGTATTTGTGTTGTTTTTATGGTTTTGATAGCAATTATTCAAACAGAAAAATATCCGTGGATGCTCTTTGTCTCGACCCCTCCTTCCCTCTCCTCCTTCCCTCTCCTCCTTCCCTCTCCTCCTCCCTCTCAGGCTCTCGTGACCATGACTCCTGATCAGAGGAGAGAATCCATCGGTTTGTCCAACATAGCCCTTTCTGACAAGGAGGATAAAACTAAAGCCTACACGCTGGAGGAGTTCTCCTACGACTACTTCAGGTGTGTTTCGCGATCCTTTACTCGTACACATGAGGTGTGTCGTTTCCTTTCCAGCGTGATCACAACCTACTCTGTGTGCTTCATCTTCTCCAGGCCTCCTCCTAAGAGCACTCTGAGCAGGGTGATGATCTCTAAGTCCAGAGGGAAGGAGCGTCTGTGGAGCTGCACCAGGGAGCCTCTCAAACAGCCTCTGCTGAAGAAAGTCCTGGCTCACGAGGAGCTCTGCCAGGAGGCCTGCCTCGCCTTCATGGATATCCTTTAATGTTGTGTGTGTGTGTGTGTTTTCTGAATGTGGTTATGGGGTCATTTGTAAGATATAGCCAGAATTTTAGTTTATAACTTTCAAACACTACTGAACTGAACTGCAGAAAGTGAAGAAACAACAGTGCTGTTGTTATGTCAAAGATGTCTCTGCTGTGAGATGTTTACTGAAGTTAGCATGCTAAAGCAGCCAGCTGCAACCCTGTCTAATAGACTTAGACTTAGACTTCTCTTTATTAATCCTTTTGGGATGACTCTCGAGAGGAAATTGGATTTCCAGCAGCTTACAAGTAGGAGAGAGGTATAAAGCTAAATATAGAAAGTAAACAATAGACAGTAAAACAATAAACTCTTATCTAAATATGGAAGTAGACAATAAATAAACAATAAACTCTTAACTATATGTACATCATATATAAAGTAGAGATAAGAATAAAAGATAAAAGATAAAATAAAATTCAATTCACGGAACATAAAAAACAAATAAGATAAATGTAGAGAGCTGTATAGAGGATGAATTTATATATATATATATATGAAGATAAATATATAGGACTGTATATGGCATTGTGTTATACAGTGGATAAATGACATTAGCAGAAATTAGCAGTTAAATTAAATTAAATTATTGCATTAAGTGGTGGATCAAGTATAATTAAGTAATAATATCACTTGGTACCTCAAGAGGTGATAGTCTGTATCAGTGGGTCTCAAACTCATTTTGTTTTCTCCCTAAAAACAAACTTCACTGTGAAAAATTGAATAATCTGAACATTTCTTTCCCTTTTACCCATGTTTTCGTCCGTTGTTTTCTTGTTTCCTGTATAAAATGTCTTTTATTTATTGGAGTAAATTGCTGCCAAACAACCGTATCTCCTGGACTGTAGCTGCCAATATCAGGTCCGATAGATTTTCTGCTCCAGCATCAGATGCACGTCCCTGTTGTCCTTGACTTCAGCTGCACCTGTGATGAAGTACATGGGCGACTACCCGTCCAAACGGGTCCGTTCAGTCAACGAGCTCACAGATCTGATCTTTGAAGGAGCGCTGAAGGCCGAGCCGCTCAAAGACGAGATCTTCTGTCAGATCCTCAAACAGCTCACCGATAATCACATTAAGTACGCTCGAAACACACGCACAAACAAGATTTCAACAACATGGTGGTCAAAGAAAGTTTCTTCTGACGTAATTGGTGTGTGTGTGTGTGTGTGTGTGTGTGTCTGGGTGTGTGTGCAGGTACAGTGAGGAGAAGGGCTGGGAGCTGCTGTGGCTCTGCACTGGTTTGTTTCCTCCCAGTAACATCCTGCTCCCTCACGTCCAGAGGTTCCTCCAGGCCAAGAAACATTACCCGCTGGCTCCAGACTGCATGCAGCGGCTGCAGAAAGCCTTACGGTATCACGCGCGCAGGCACACGCCCCTCCTCGTCTGTTGCGCTCAGCTGACATCAGTTTCCTCTCTAATCTCTGTTATCCGTTTGTAGAAACGGATCGAGGAAGTACCCCCCTCACCTGGTGGAGGTGGAGGCCATCCAGCACAAAACCACTCAGATCTTCCACAAAGTGTATTTCCCTGACGACTCAGACGAGGTCAGTGATGACTGAACTATTAATGATATGCAGTAACTGGAAAGTTAATTTGTGGGGATTATACTTATTGCCATTAACAACATGACTGGTTTCACATGTTCAGCAGTTAGACTGAGAACATTTGTTGACTCACAGTATACAGTATATACATGAATGTAAATATATGTATAATTTACTTTTACCGGTACTTTTGATGTGACATTTAATATCAAATACTCTGAGATACTTTTACTCAAGTCAGTATGAGTTATTTAAACTTTTAACAAAGTAATATTTCAGTCTGATTTATTTGTACACACATGTATGACTTTCAGGTACTTTTTACAACACTGATGTTAACAAACTCATACTCTCATCAGTGTTAATGAGTTTTCTCTACCTGTGAGATTGTTACATATATTTAGCATTTACTATTAAAAACATGTTTGTTCCTTGTGGAAAAGGTTGTTGCTGTTTAGCACAAGTCTTATCATGTGCCTTTAACACTTTTACATTTTAATAAAACATCTAAAAGCTTCTGAACGATTTTTATCATTCACAAAGGTCGGAAATGGTTCAGTATCATCCTTCAATTAAACTGAAATCATGAAAGCAGTCATAGTTGGAGATGTATGGTCTTCACCCCACATCATCAACATTTTATATTTGGCCCTTCTGTGAACATTTTTGCCATATAGATAAAAAGTTTCCTCACTTTTTTTACACTCTCACAGTTTTTCATCGAGCAGCTTTTTGTGTTCGCAGGTGTTTGAAGTGGAGTCGAGCACCAAAGCCAAAGATTTCTGCCACAACATCTCTGGGCGTCTTATGCTCAAATCCTCCGAAGGCTTCAGTCTGTTTGTGAAGATCACCGACAAGGTGACGACTGCAGTACCTGCTTTCTACTAAATACAGACTGAGTAATTTAGTGACCACAAGATACAAAGTACATCTGAGTCACGACCAAAAAGTACAATAGCTACCTCATCTCGTTTAGCTAGATGACTGGAATCTATAAAAAATCTCCTCGACACATTCAGTTAAGGATTAAAGACCATGAACATTGTTTGGCCTTAGTTTTGTTTTATGTCTTGATTGTTTATCCATTTTTTTTTTTACGTATTAATTTTTAGCAAATTTATCGATTGTATTTTTTTTTTTCCTTTTGTCACTTAAGATTTTTGTCACACTGAATTTATTGACGCGAATACAATTGTTTATGAAGTTGAATCCGGTTGGTTATTAAATGGTAAAACATGGCAGGGGGATCTGGTGGATCTTAAAAGGGGGCCTGGTTTCGTTCATCTAACGGTGTCTATGATTTATTGCATTTTTGTATAAATGCTTAAAAAGAACACATCGTTAGCGGTGCACATGAGAGAAGTAAGCCTTTCTTCCGGTGTCTGACCGGCTGTGAATCAAACATGACACGTTTTCATGAAAACATCAATTCAAGGGCTTTATGACTTGTGACAGTCATGAACAGACCTCGGCTGATTGTTTTGTTGGTGCTTTTAACACTCATCTCACGCATAAACATGTTCAAATGCTGGTTTTCTGGCTCTGCAGGTCATCAGCGTTCCTGATGGCGACTTCTTCTTCGACTTTGTGAGGCACCTCACCGACTGGATCAAGAAAGCCAGACATGTGAAAGACGGTAAAGAAGATGATCTTTTCTGTAAAGCTCATGTGTTTTATAGTTCCCACTGATTTAACTTCCTCCAACTGTTATCTGTTGGGTGTGCAGGTGTAGTGCCTTCACTGACGTATCAGGTGTTCTTCATGAAGAAGCTGTGGACGAACACTATGCCAGGGAAAGACTCCATGGGCGACTCCATCTTCCACTACTACCAAGTGAGTGTCAGCATTCAGATCCTTCACGTAAAAATACGAATAAGACTCAGAAAATATTCCACGTAAATGTTGACATTTAAACTCCGCACACAGACATGCTGCATTTCTGCTTCTCTCTACAGGAGCTGCCCAAGTATCTGCGAGGCTACCACAAGTGTCCGAAGGAGGAGGTGCACCAGCTGGCGGCGCTGATCTACAGGGTGAAGTTTGAGGAGGATAAATCAAACTTCCAAAACATTTCCAAGATCCTGAAGGAGCTCGTCCCTCAGGATCAGATCAGACACCTGTCCCCCGACGACTGGAAGAGGGTGAGCCGACATGTCGGAGCAGCAAAAAAAAAAACAAAAAACCTGAATATAACCAAGGGTTTCATGGCAAAAGAGTCCAACAAACACGGACGCATTCTAATACTGAACCGACCCTCAGAGTGTTTATCTCTCCCTGGTGTGTCCTCTCTGTTTCTCCCTCTCAGTCCATCATGGCGCTGTTCAACAAGCACGCAGGAAAAACTCGAGAAGAAGCAAAACTCGCCTTCCTCAAGATCATTTACAAGTGGCCCACGTTCGGTTCTGCCTTCTTTGAAGTCAAGGTAAACACGTTTGCTGCTGCTACATATTTTTATGTTGTTTTATTATTTTGTCTTTATTAGAAGGTAAATTCAAGCATTCAGGTTTTCATTTCCTATTAGCATTAAATTAAAAATTCTCTTCACGCAGGTCAGTTTCAAAATAAAGTATATTTTATTTTATAATTTTAACTACTTTGTGTACTGCTTGGTAGTTTAATCTATGGCAAACTATTATCACTTATTAGTTGATTTATATTCTGTATTAGTAATCTGAACTGACAAAGTGCCTTGTAACCAACACTTTCAAAGCAATGAAGTGGAGAGCTGTAGCAGATTAGGAGAGAGAGAAGTGGAAGAAAGCAGAATTTCAAATCACAAGTAACTCAAAATTGTAAATGTACTTTCCACTGCCAGTTTTATTTTCATTTCTGTTCTTTGTTCCGCAGCAAACAACTGATCCAAACTACCCAGAAACCCTCCTGATAGCGATCAACAAACATGGAGTCAGTCTCATTGATCCCAAGTCTAAGGTGAGTCCACGTCATTCATATATTTGTGCACAGTAGTTTGCTATTTTGGGAGTAAGGTTGTTCTCTGAAATACATGTTACAGTATTAAAAAGTAAAAGATAAAACTCCTGTTTGTGTTTTTTATAGATTGAAGGTTATTTTGGGTCTCTTTTCCTTTTTTTTCCTCCTTGACGTTTTTTGAAAAATCCTCTCCGAGCTATTTTTCACATCTTTTTTTTTTTGTTTGTTACGTGATCAACATCTTATGTGTTTGGGGCAGAGTGCATCACATCCGCTCCTAAAAAAACTGGTGCAATCAATCACTTCTCATGTGGTTTTGTCGAATATTGCGATCGTTTACTGTCCGAGATCATCTGTTGAGTATTCCTGAAATCAGTTGTGTAGTTTGTGCGGCCTCGTGTCAACAGTCTGGGTTAAAACTCTGTTGTGCTCTGAGTTTTGTGATCTGGCTTTTCCTGCTCAGTCTGTAAAAAAAGGGGCTTCATTACCCATAATCCACCCATGAACCTTAAAAACTGGAACTAAGGATTTAAATCTTAGTCAGGATGGTTTGAAGGTGCATATTTCTGCACCAAAACCTTTTTTCTTTAAATGTGCAATAGCTTGTGTGTTTTATCTGTAATGTCCTTGCCGGTCTGAGTGTGTGTATGATATGCACTGTATGTGTACAGCGCTGTATCTGAGCTCATCTGACTCGTTATGTTACCTGCAGGACATCCTCACCACTCACCCCTTCACTAAGATCTCCAACTGGAGCAGTGGAAACACGTATTTCCACATCACCATCGGAAACCTGGTCCGAGGCAGCAAACTGCTGTGTGAGACCTCACTGGTGAGACACTGAACGCACCGTTATTCTCATACAGACTGTCATTTAGTACAGACTGTCTGACCTTTGACCTCAACCCTTCAGGGCTACAAAATGGACGACCTGCTGACCTCTTACATAAGCCAGATGCTGACGACCATGACCAAACAGCGATCGACCCGAGGCAACAGCAAGTGAGCGGGCGGCTGGAAACTCATCGAAACTCAGACTTACTTCACACATGGACTGCGTTCTTTAAAATGTCCCACAAAGTGTTTTCACGGCAGTTCATTGGTGGTTAACTGTGTCACTGTAATGCCAACGTTTTCATTCATGTTGTTATGTATCGGCCCTGTCTTAAATCTCACATATTGCCTTTAAATGATCTTTTCCCACCATCGGCAATTTGGATTTCTTTCTATGAGCATTAAAATCACTGTTCTCGGTTGATTACCACCAATATAATTATTAGATTTTTTTGAGACAGAATTTAACACCCCAGTTTTTGTTTTGTTTTTTTTTTTTAAATTGCCAGCATCTCTGTCAAGACATCAAAACAATATCCTAGACTTTAGTTAGATTTACAAACAAAAGCTGATCCCTCACTGTCACCGATGACCAAAGCAGATTTGTTAATTTCTTGTTCTTGTAAGTAGCTTTGTTATCAGTTCACCAATCCAACGTCAATTATAGTCTCTTCTGAATGTTTTAGATCAAATCGCTTAAAAAAAATAGACACCAAAGCAAACCCACTCACATTAAAGGACTGTCAGTCTTCTTTTAGTTTCCTTTCATGTCATCGGTTTGTTTGTTTGTCAATTCATGCAGTCAAAACATATATGAATATGAATATGATACGTATGAAGAAGAAACTCAGTGCTGTGAACTGTTGTGAGTTAATCTGGATTTAAAACGTATTTAAGTATAACCTTTTTTTTTTTTTTTATTGCATTGTTAGTCATGGATGTCCGAATGTGTGCCACAAAGTTCAAACACCACCTCCGTGTATGTTGATCCACGGTAGTTAGCTTCAGGTGAACAGGTAAAGTAGACAGTGACTGATTTCATGTCATATTTTCTACATGTACTGAACCATTAGTGTTGATTTGTAAGCATCGGGTCATAATCATCAATATTTGTTTATATTAAGGAGAAATTGTTTCATCCATGATGTGACCACGTTTCCTGATGTAGACATGAATAAATGACATTTTGCAAAGAGAACAGAGACGTTCATTTCTCTCTATGTGCTGCTGAGGAAAGAGACAGAGGAGCTTAAAAAAAACACCTAAATGATGTTTGAAAATATTCTTTTAATTTTGATGTGCCAGATTGTGAATCTATATCTTAGAGGGATCTTTTTATTTGGTCGCCTTATGCTAAGCTAACCAGTCACTGAATGTATTTAATGAATATAAAAGTGGCCCTTTAAAAAGTGAAATCTTTTATTTCTGTGATTAAAAATCACTTTTACAAACATGCGACTTAGAGGAACATCTATGATAAAACAGCGGCTAACAAAGTGAAGAAATGGTTCCATCACTTTATTTCATTAAAGTGCATTTGACACAGTATAATGGTGAGATCTGACAGGTTGGCAGTATGAGGCTCAGGGTTGCCAGGTTGGCATATGGTCAGTGTTCAGTCACAGTTGCCAGGTTGAATGTCCTCTCTGCTTGGGAGTTCGCACTGGAGACCGACCAGATGTCACTCATCTCTATGATGGGAGGCGGAAAAAGCAAAAGATTGTTTGATTTCAGTCATGTTAAGACAGACATGAACACCACAGACGAGGGAAAAGCTACAGCATGAAAATACAACAAAATACGACTAATATGTAAACCGTCACATTGCATAATCTTTAATCAGCATTCACTAAAGCCTTTATTTCTCAGCCTCTGGAGCAGAAATAACAACCATTTAAGAGTGTTCGACTTTGGCTTTAATCAGAAATGACTGCCTTTGCTTGAATGTTCATTAACAAACCACAATGCATTTAATCAGTCTCATCCAATACACGCTCACGCACCAGGCTCTAAAAGGAGAGATGCAAATGTTGCATCCTGTATTAATTGGTCAGGAGACAGTACACAGCAGGAAACAATGCCTCTAAATCTCAGTTGTTGATTTTTTCAGTCCTCCCTATTTTTAACAACCCAAGGATGATAAGTACATAGATACCCATAAAAAAAATTGGCATGTAGGTAACCTTTCGTCACACTTCCTCACCGCAGCTCACCTGTTTTGAACTTGCTGTAAGTGCTGTTGTCCAGCGTGATCTTGCTGCCCGAGCAGAAAGCCAGTCCTCGCTCTCTCCACCTGCCAGAGAACACAACATGTGACTCCTGTTTCACAAAGATCCAGCTGCCTGCTTGGGTCACTGCCACATCTACAGACGGCGTGCATCTTCCTGCTAAACGGCTCTGTTTGTGACTGCGTGTGTGATATTCACCAGTGAAAGATGAAGATGATGACGATCAGCAGGAGGGACAACAGATCAGTGAGAATCCACATCAGGTTATACTCGTCCGGAGTCTGAGAAACAGGGAGCAGAGGAGTTTGAGTGTTCCGTACGCACTGTTCGGTGCTGTCAAGACAAATGCAGTGGAGTAAAAACTGCGTGAACTACCATGAGGAAGAGCGGCGTCCTCATGGTGCCGAGGAGCTGCGGAGCGTTGGTGGTGACCGAGTGGACTCCACTGCACCAGGCCAGAGAGTAGAGCCACGGCTGGCTGATCACATACAGGTTGGTGGTGATGTTCACTGCAGCGTACTCCCTGCACGCGAAGAGGAGGAAAAGTCATGATGTGTCACAAAATAAACAGTCTTCGACACCCACACACACACACACACACACACACACACACTGACCTGACGAGCTCAGTGGACATGGAGCTGTAGTGCAGGTTGAGTTTGACGATGTGGTTCCTCTGGAGCTCCTCCAGGGGGAGCCGACTGCCAGAGGTCTGCTGGAGCTCAGGATCCATCTCCTGGACCAGAGCCCTCAGGTCTGATGGCAGCCACAGCACCTGGAGACACACACACACACACACACACACACACACACACACACACACACACAGAAACACACATGTAGGTGGACAGGAAGTGGTCAATCAGACTTTACCTGACGTGTCATCATCGGGGGGACTGGGGTTTCTGGTTTAGCTTGTTATTAGAATTTGTTTCTATCCCTGACATCCTCCGTCAACCATCAGACAGCCTCACCTGTGCGGAGTGAACGGAAGACTCGTTGTGGATGACCTCCAGCGTGCGTTGGATCCAGGTGTCTCTATACGGGTGACCTCTGGGCGGACGGTAGAGGTCAAAGATCACCAGCTTGTCTCTCTGAGCTGCCAGCTGGAGGAAGGTCCGCAGGCTGCACACGGGCTGCGTTCCCGCCTCCCGCCGCTCGTCTGCTCCCAGAGAACCGACCGTTCCAAACGGGTCGTGCTGGAGGGGACCACCGTCGATATCTAATTAATACTGTGACATAACACGCCGCTCAATATGTTCCTCATCTGCCAGCTGATGTGTCGCATATGTGTTGACAACAGCCATGTATGTTTGTACACATCTTTAACACTCTGCCTGTTTCGTATATTTTCTACTTGTTTGATTGTGCGTCTGAAGTTGTATTTGATATGTTAAGTGTGCGCATCTTCCTCACATCTGTCTCTTTAAGTCAATTTCCAAGTCATGAAACTTACTCCAGCTCTGACAAGCATGTCAAGTATTCACATGCACACATTTAAAATATTTTTTGCTTTTTCCAGTTTGACTTTAAAGGTGAACTCCTCCAAACTATCTGAACTATTACCTAGTCAGTTCGATCATCTTGCGGAGAATAACTCTGTTGGGCTTCAACTAATAACTGCTTTCATTTCTGATTTATTAAACTGTTATTTCTTGATTTATTGATGTAATAAATAAGTCCTGAAGCCTGTTTTGTCTCTCTGATAGTCAAAAACCAGCATACAGTAATTTAACTGAGCGGCTGAAAGTTTGTCTTCTATCTTTGCCTGAAAAAAACTTGTTAAAACTGCAGATTAATTTTCTGTCAGTCAACAAACTGATTGATTCAAGGATGAATGTTTCAGCCCTCCTGTTCAGCACGTGGGGAAAAAAACTTGATTACTTCTTCTGTGGCTATGGAATAAACAGCACTAACCACCACAACAACAGAGCAGACTTTAATGAACTCAACAAAATAAAACACTCACTGAGAGGAACCAGGCCCCGGCGTTCAGGCTCTCCAGTTCAGCCCAGGTGAACATGGCAGCCGGGTTGCCGGTTCGATTGGGGAAAACCTCGTGGACGTTGGTGGTCCGCTGGAGGGTGTGGTCGTGCATCAGGAAGGGGACGCCATCAGAGCTGCGACCGCGACATGACAACAGTATCAACTAGAGCGGCCAGTATAACAGAACAGAACAACACTTTGGTCTCTTTTGAAATATTCATATAAATACATACATAACACACACGTACATTCTTTATGCAGTGAGCTGCTGACTGACCTGATCGTGACATCAGTCTCCAGACCTCCGCTTCCTGTTTCCACAGCCTTCTGAAACGACATCAGTGTATTTTCTGGAGCCAGCTGCAAATGGATTTACACACAATGACAGGTCATCTGAACATTCACATGATGGCGCTGAAACTTACATCCGTGCTCAGTACATGCAGGGGGCACGCGCTATGAAGTGTAAACATTTTGACAGCACTTTTTACAGTGTATAGCGCTGAAGGGAGGCATCGTGCCTGGACTACAAACAACGGGACAGGAAGGATGTGACAGGGTTACCGGCATCCAAACACCAGGAACACACAGTATCACAGAACTTATTCTGCTTCACGCGGCACTTTGCATTGATTTGCCGTGTCCACATTTAACAAAAAAATGGTAGTATAAGGAGCAGGAAACTTTAAGTGAAATGAGTTTGCCGCCCTTCCAGGTCATTTTGCTGGTGTAAGAAGATAAAACCTTTTCCAGAATAATTGAAGAAATATTGATTATTGTAGTCAGAGCGGTGATTAGTCAATTAGGAAAATGAATCGGTAAATATTCTCATTATCGGCTGCTAATTGTTTTTTTTTTTACTTAGGGGTGTGTTTAATCCGACAATTTCTGAATTTAACAACAAGTAAGAGATGGCAGAGAAAATATACAATCTCTATCCTTTAGACTATTCGGGGAAAAAAAACAAGCTAATTGCTGCGGGCTCACTGTGAATGATTTTTTTTTTTTTTGGCCTAAACTCTTAAATCAAGGAAATAATCCACAGTTTAGTCAATAATGACAATAGCTGCGAGCTGTAGACTAGAAACAAAATTAGTTGCCATCTTCATTTTTCTTTGCATTCCTGTTTTCGTCCAGAAGACTCGAGTCTCATGCTGGACTGGATCAGGGTACCAGTGTTGCATATTGCCGTCAGTGAGACAATTGACCGAAAACACCTTTGAAAAATAGATCAATAATTACACGAGGATTAATGACCATAGCTGTTAAAGCGTCTCGTTAGACCACTGCTCACCATGGGGGCCCCTCTGTGGCCGATGAGGGCCGGTGCAGGGCCCAGCGTCCCCTCCTTTTTGATACAAGGAGAATACAACCCGAGGGGCACCAAGTAGAGAGCAGACAGGATGCTGAGGTAGACCCCCATGATCAGGCCCCGCCTTACTGAAACACAAACCACACTCACTCTCAGTTCAAATGCAAGTTTACTTGTTAATATCTTATTAATCGAGTCACATTATGTGGATCAGGGTCTCTGTAGGTCCTAAAAAGTCTTATATTTAATGTGATAAATACTGTCCAAAACTTTTAATTGTCTTTAATTATCAGATGTCATCATTTCTTCATGTCAGAATCTCTTCTGCATGAGTTCCCCGTTTGTTTTTATGTGTTGAAATATTTTTAACCTACTACTGAACCTAATATTATACTTTATACCTCCAAAACATGATCCATGGTCCAAAAACCAGTCGCGAATTTGGTTAAAGTAATCTTAGAAAGGTCCTGAGTCCGAGATCTGACACATGTACAGTTATTTACAGATTATATATACAGATAGCAGTGGAATCTTCAAAACAGGTCAAATTCAATTTTAAAAGCTTTCTTTTTTTATTCTGGGAAAGGCCCTTGTTGGTTTTAAAGTTACAAGACAAGAGCAAGTGTAAAAATACAGGTCTGGGCAAAAAAAAAAAAAAAAAAAAGATTTTTACACAGCTTTTGTGAAGGTTAAATAAAACATAACCTGTTAATTAGTGAGTTTTATAGCTGCTGGTATGTAGATTTGTTACCTTTGGACAGAGTGAAGCTAGCTGTTCCCCATGTTTCCATTCTTTTTCTTAAGCTAAGTGCTTGCTGACACCGGTTTTATATTTAGGAATGCAGGTTTGAGTCCCCTCATCTTTTTTTATCAAAGAAAATCAAATAGGAAAAATGTGTTCTATAGTCTAGAGAGGCCATTGTTGTTTTACTTGACACTGGCACAACTTTCATTCAAACAAAATATGTGCACCTCACCTCTGCTGTTCATACGAAAGAAATGCAAAGCTACCGGCCAAGCCAGCGCCGTCATCAGTAACACTCCACCCAAATGTAAATAAGGCGCCGTCACCTGGTCAGGTTATCAAACAAAACAGGTGTCAGGAGTGTGAACCACGCTGAGGAAAATATGAAAACTGGTGGGAGGAGGAGGAGGAGGAGGAGGAGGAGGAGGAGGAGGGGAATCACCTGGAAGGAAAGTAGTAAAGTCTTCCATTCTTTACTCCACAGGTCAGACAAGACGGCCGTGGCTACGATGGAGAACATCAGGCTCACCAGGATCCCGATCTGACAAAGAGCCAACATTAACATCCACCCCACAATTTATATTCGTGGTCCCGTTTGTATCGTCTGTGATTATTAAATAAGCATATTGATTCTGCTGTCGATATAATAACTGGTCCTGTAGGTGAGACAAGGAGGAGGAGTTTAATAATAATAATCTTTATTTACCTTGTGACTCCAGTGTAAATAGAGTTTCTGGCCCTCTGACAACAAACACACAGCCAGCAGCTGCACAGACAAAGACACATTCAATCTGATTAACTGTACACAGTCATGTTATAACTGCAGTAGAAGTCACAGATAGACCAGTATTTACAATGCAGTACGTAATTTCGTATTCCGAAGCCTCCTCAATGTTTTCAGACAGCTAAGACTAGAGCGCTTACTCTCAACTCCTGCGCTCAAGACCGACTGAGACATCCCTCTGTTTTGTTCAGAGGAGAGCAGTTTTTGCAGACAGTAAAGCTGAAGACATTTACACCACTCTCATGTCTCGC
The DNA here is from genome assembly GCF_904848185.1 of Acanthopagrus latus. Classification (NCBI taxonomy): domain Eukaryota; kingdom Metazoa; phylum Chordata; class Actinopteri; order Spariformes; family Sparidae; genus Acanthopagrus; species Acanthopagrus latus. The sequence continues at coordinate 20,630,070 of NC_051051.1, read as the reverse complement.
CAGAGCTGGGAGGCTATTAGCTTAGCTTAGCATAAAGACTGAAGGCAGGGGAGACACATCCAGTCTGAGTCTGGTCTTGAATCAAATATTTAAAAATCTGTGAAATGAGCGATCTTAAGATTCGTAGGTTTTCAAGATGTCAAACTATTCCTATCAACACTTGCAGAAAATATTATTCAATCGCACTAAATGACTGGCCTTGCAAAACTCTAACAACTACTTCTAAGAAACAAACATTGATCTAAGTTGTCACACAAGGCTCTTTTATCAGTGATGCGTCTTCTCCTCACCATGAGCACCGTGATGTAGGTGAAGAAGCCTGCGGCAATGACGAGCAGCACCACAGACCAGGGAAACCAGAAGCCCAGGTTCCCAAAGTTAAACCTGCACAATCGAGGGCCAATTCAGGCACACGGGTAGAGATGGAAAGACTGTTAGTGATTGAAACAACAATGCAAGAAACAAAAAAGGATTTGGCACGTTACTCTGCTCGCGTATGAAAAAGCAACCGTTGTTTTTACACGTGATTTTGCATGTGACTTCAAAAGACTTTGTTGTCAGTCCATCAGTCGTGCATAACATCTTTAGAATAATAATTTAACTACTGATTCATTATTTACCAAACGGTAAAACAAATCTTCCATCTTTTGACTACAGGTTGTTTACATCCCTGAATACACCGGCAACTATTCACTCAGTGGATTTTTAGTTCATGTCAAAGGCTCATCTGGTGTTCAGCGTCTTTAAACAAAGACTCGTAAAAACCTGGTTTCTCCTGCAGGCGTTATTTATGGCTGAAGCTGAGGTTGGATTACCAACATGGGAAACAGACGGTGGTCCACAGAGCTCCAGATTTACTGTGTGTTAACTGCTCTGCGCTAATTTAACTGAACTGTTCTCAGGAATGCACACCTCAACGCGCAAAACCCACTGACATGATGAGGCCTTAATGTGATTTCAGCTGTATCACCTGCATCATAATCTAGTTTGAGAACCTTAATTGTATCAATTGTGTGTTTCTTCATGTATGTTCAATATTCTTTAATTATGTTTCATCAAAACTGCCACACGGCAAGCCTGGAGCTGGCAGAAAGCACTGACAGCATGCACAGAGAGTGGGGTGAACACAGGGTTAAATACAGGGAAAAGAGCTCCTTTCTACTCTTGGAGCAGGTCGACACTACTGTGGCTACAGCGAGGTGATTACACATGATTGCACTATAAACTGCAGGTATGACTCAACGCACCAGTCGAAGTCATTGTAGTCGTTCTTTGCTTGTCCCCAGAAGTAGAGAAACACCAGTGTTAGGCAGAAGGCCGCCACGAGCAGAGCGAAGCTGACGCCTTCCAACTGTCAAAGACAACAAAACATGAAACCCAAGTTGTTTTACATCGAACTTTAACACAAAGAGGTTTTTTTTGTTTTTTTTTCTCCGGTTATTGCCTTGTTTCTTGGAAATCGGTCTTTGACCTCCAGGGCGAGAGAGGAATTTAAACAGGAAACCTCTCTAGTGGCTGTGATTGTAAAAAAAAAAAAAAAAAGAAAGAAAAGAAAAAAGGTTTGGGTCTGGCTTAAGTAGTTTGTAAAAGATCAATGAGTCAGTTTCTCCAGACTTTTATTTTAGTAGGACTGGAAACATTTCTTGAAGGGCACTTGGATCGTCATGGGAAACTAAAACTCTCACTTGCAGCCCATTATTTCACCATTTCTGCATACTGAGATGGACAATGAGCGGACCAGACGTGGCCGGTGCACCTCTTTGTGTTGGACGCTGGTTCTGACCTTGCTGCAGCAGCAGTCTCCCGGCTGAGTGCAGTTCCTCTCGTAGCGTCTCCACTGGCAGCCGTACAGACCGGCCAGACACGACACCAAAGGCCGGTGCTCGTAGCGCCGCAGGAGTTTAGCGCGAAGGCCACGCAGCCGGCCGAACTGCAGCTGGGATATCGTGGACGCCATGTGCTCATAAACACTCCGACACACCTTCCATCCTGCTCACTGAAACACAACAAAGTCATGTGGGAATCTCTTGTGAAATACCACCATATCATAAAGTGTCACACTTTAATATAGAATTAACATTTAAATATAAATACACTTATTTGACACCACATTCTGTAATATTTCTGTTCAGACCTGAAACATGACTTAAAAACAACTACACATATAATGGCGCTAATTCCAGCTCCAGTTAAGTCTCAGCAGGATATCTGCTTGGCTCAGGGCGGCCAGAGGTCTGTTCTTGTTAACTACTCTTTAAGGACAAAATAAGCGTTGCTCCGTTGCAGTTTCCAGAGAAGTAAAAGCTTCAGATTTACAGAAACCTCATTCATTTGTGTTGACCTTCACCCTCTTCCCGGCTCTTGTGCAAACTCAGGCGTGTTTCAGGTGATTATCTTTTGCGGCAGGGCAAAAGGACAGTTCACTTAATTGCAGTCCTCACTGAGTGATGGTTTAAAATTACACCTTGGTCGCGATTAACTTGATACATGTTCTATTATCGATGAATCAGCTGAAAGATATTTGATCACCAACTGTTCTGGGAATCGATGAATTAAATCAGTCAATATTCAAGTAAAAAATGTCAGCGTTTTAGCGGTTCTATCGTTTTAAATGTAACAACTTGCTGATTTTTTAACGTTTACTTTTTATGAGAGTACACTATAAAATTTGGGGTTTTGGAAAGTGGGTTGCTGGCCAATAGACGAAAATAAGATTTAAATAATTGGCAGATTACATGCATATACTGCAATATCATACTAAATAAAAAAGGATATGCAGACAGCTTATACTGTTAAAACTCTGAAAGGAATAAATGTGCAACCATCTGTGAACTACTTGAGTTTGTACTTTAGTCGCGGTAATTATTTACTGCAGACCTATTACTATGTTGTATGCCTGACAAAAACTAACCTGTTGTTTACATGAAAATTCTTCTGTAGTAAAGCAACAATGAAGGACATGCATTATTTATGCACAACTGCAGTCTAAGTAAAACAAACCTGTCGGTGGTGTCACTCTTTGCAGTGAAGGTGCTCTAGGGTTTGAACAGTTCGTGAACTTTCTATTCAATAATCAATCAACCAATCAATCAACCGATCAATCAACCAATCAGTCAATCAATCAATTAATCAATGATCAATCATTCCAAATTCAGTGTTGTCTTTCTTATAGACATAAACACAACAGAAATTAGTATTAACAAATTGTCCTTATGTTGGTAAATCCCACACACATATCATGTTCAAACGTTTCATCAAATCGTAAACACGCTTTGTTGATGTGATATACATCCCAAGCGTGTGTCGTATGTCAGCCGAATTAAAGTCAGCATCCTAGTCATTCGTGAAACCTGTTGATTAATTAGAATCCGCTATCCGGCTTGGCAAGCGAGCACGATAATCCCAAAATGACGGATTTTTTCAATTCAGCCTGGTGATTCATACCACAGAAAAGAGACCACGGGATGTATTGAGACCTAGTCAGAGCTGAAACATGAAGCTGATCATCACCCGAAACGCACCGATGCCAAAGAGCTGTTTCGGTATCGTTGATGTGGCCGCACATTATTCTGATATCAACATGTACCGCTGGTTATCTTTACCTCCAGGTCGGTTCTCCCTTGCGATGAACGGCAGAGAGGCAGCCGCAGTGCGCAGTTCTTCCTCGGTAATCTGATGTGGAGCTGGTGGCCTCGGAGGATGAGGTCGTGTCAAGCTGCCCGGAGTTACTCATCCATAAAATACTTCCACTTAAACTTGCAGTTTTGCAGCATCTGGATCGGATTAACGGACATCTAACTGCAACAGTGGTTTAGACAGCATCGCCTAATACGCTTTAGTTTAATGGGATTGAATCAATGTCTTCCATTTTAAACTCACGTTGTTGCTGATGCAACACACATAACATCTGACGGGAAACACCAACATTGTTATCAACGCTCACAATTCATATTGTGACTCAATATGGCAAATGAATAGAGCATTACAGTGGAAAAGAAAAGAGTCGACTAAAATAAACAAGGACGTGCTTTTATTTTGAAAATTGTCACGGAAATGGTTGTGTGAATAGTGTTTCCCTTTCCACGTGTTGCTGTTGATGCCCTGCACCAGACCTCTGTATCACCCACTGCCACCTGTTGCCACGGTGACGCAAACACACCGTTACATCAGATGAATCCAGGTGAACATGTTTTTTTTTTTTTTTTATTTCCCAACTCTAAGAGGGACATTTTGTTTGCAAAAGGCATTGAACACACACACGCACACACGCTCACACAGAATGAGCTGAATGATAATGAATAATCAAGTGATAGACTTAAATATCCCAATATCCCAAACTAATTTCTGCACAGTGAAATCATTAACAGTGCATACACTTACTCGAAGTAAAGCAGAGATCAAGACAAAACACTCTGCAAAGACTAAAGGTGTAACAAAAGGAGTAGTACAATCGTGTTATAATACAGTTTTTGGACACAGTTTTGCTCACCTCTGTTGTTACAATCTTCTTATATGTGTACTTTTTAAAATATTAATGTGTATTTTCCGATTTTATTTTTCTTTTATTTGGTCTGTTCTGTACAGGCCACACCTATTGCATTTCTTTCTGAGGTTTCCTACATTTGTCCGCCCTGTTAAAAGTTTATTTTCTCCTGGGAGTTTTTCCTTTCTTGGATCAAGGGTCTAGTGGCCTCAAGTAGCCTACATCAGCTCATTCGTCTTTGGCTGATACGTCTTTATATTTTGTCTGATAATGGTTTTGTTTAGTTTTTTCTGTTTACATGTTCGAAATAAAATAATAACTAAGCTAAAAACTAAACTGTTACATTTCTGCATTAAAGTGTTTGAAAATGACTAGATCTTTGTTGATTTGTTGTCGACTACTACTGAAGTTATCGTACATTTTTCAAAAAATGTTCAAACTCTCAAAAGCCCCAACTTCCTGTAGAGTCAGATAGTGAGGAAGTTGCAGAATGACAGTCAAAGTAATGTGAACACACCTTTAAAACATGACACCGTCCGTTAACTTTTCTGACTGTTTTAATAGATAATAGCGGTTAATTAACTATGGAGACAACAACTCCCATGATCCCACACGACTTACTTCTTTTTTGTTTTGATTAAGGGACCTCCAGGTGCAGAAAATACATACCGTGCATGTCAGACAGACTCATCTCGCTCCAGTTTCTTTTGTCTCTTCGGAGCCTCCAATAGTAAAAGTCAAGACAAAAACTCAGATTCAGTATTTTGATTGTTTAATGTGAGTAGCTGAGTCATTTCCAACAACAAACAGCCAACATCAACTATAATATAATAACAGTACAATATCATACGTGTGTAATTTTCACCATTTAAATTAAATATCCCGAATCCATCGAGTGGAGTTTGTCCTCTGTAGGATACAGTAGATCTCACATCAAATACAATTCTTAACTGACTCAAGTGTTGAACAGAAATTGAGAAGTCTCTTTGAATGCCGACAACCTCAATTACGCAAAATACATCAGTAGTTAAAACACTTAGTTCAAAAACGTAACTAAAAAAGACGTTAGATGTAAGACTCCTCAGACGCACAAGCACACGGACACACAGTGAAAGAGGTTTGTAGATTGAGTTGGTCTCACTTTGTTCCCACAGTTACATACTGTTCCGTCTCCACAGGAACAACAACAACCCATCAGATTAAAACCCAACAATAATCTGATTTTAACTTGAACCTGCAGACAGAACTCTGAGTTTAATGAGTAATCACGACACACATATATTGTTTATATATGGCACATACTGTATACTGTAGATATAGTGGCAAATTAGTGTCTGTCTCTGTCTGTCTGTCTGTCTCCTCAAGTTCCACCCACACAGTTGGCCGTGGCCTATGACAGCTGTCAATCAGCAGGGGCACAGAAGATTTGTGTTTTCATTGGTCCACTTCTGATACTCATCACCTGAGAGACACCTGCTGACAGCATCATTTAATAAACATACAAGGTTATGAGAGCACCTGAATGCATCACCACACAGCCCAGAGGATTTTGGGATTTCTAGGACAGACTGGTCCAGTTAAAGACTTGTTAATCAGTCAAGCCTTTAGATTGGTCGTAACCTTGTCAATTTATTATGATGTCATTGGACTGCAGGGGGTGGAGCCTGAAATGTGATGTAGATGGTGGAAACGTCTACCTGTCTGTGTGTGTGTCTTGCATCTAAGCTGTCTGTCTGCCTCTCCACCGTCTGTCTGTAAATAACAGATTTTCTAAATCTGTTTTTTGTCTGCCTGTCTGTCGATAACTGCCTGTTTGTCCCTTTCTGTCTGTCTGTGTCTCTGTGTCTGTCTGTCTCTACCTGTCTGTCTGTGTCAACCGGTCTGTGTCTAACTGCTTGCCTGCAGCTACCTGTCCATCTGTCTATCTCGCTCTTTCTGTGAATTTTCTCCCCACTCTGTCTATCTGAACCTCTCTGTGTCTAACTGTGTGTCTATGTCTACTTGTCTGTCTTACCTGCAACTACCTGTCTCTAACGGTCTGTATATCCGACCCATTTGTATTGTCTGCATCCATTTGTCTCCACCAGTCTGTCATTTTGTACCCATCTGTCTGTCTCAGCCTGTCAGTCTTTCTTTACCTGCCTGTTTGTAACAGCGTGTCTGTGTCAACTTGTCTATCTTGTCTGTTTTGTCTATCTTTCTCCATCTTCCCGTCTGTAACTGTCCGTCAATCTGTCTCTACTTGTTTTTCTTTTCTACCCGCCTGTCTGTCTGTCCATCTATCTGTACCCGTCTGTGTGTCAGTGGAAGACGGTCTGTCTCCAGCGTTTGTCAGGCGTGAATGGCCACAGACAGTCGGTGATGGCCGCCGTGAATGGTCGCGGTTCGACGCTCAGGTTCAGCAGCTCCAGACGGGAACAGTTTAACTGACTGTTGATGGGACGAAGAGTCGACGTCGCCAGCTGCTCCGTCAGCTGCAGACAGACAGACAGGATTACTTGTACCAGAAAATTATTGAAATACTTCAAAATACTACAAATACTGTAATGTATTCATACTAGAAATCATTTACACTACAAGCACTTCACTGATTAGCCAAAACAGTAACAGCCACTGACAGGTGAAGAGAATAAGCGATTAATCTGTTAATGGGTGGGACTTTAGATGTAGAGGTATTCAATATGTTGATCAATGTCCATTTACAGGAATGAGGTGGTTGGACGGCAGGTTGAAGGCCTGAGCGATCGCAATGGCCATCTCATATTTGGTCATCTGCTCTTTGGCTGAGAAGTGAAAGATTCCTCTAATAGATGGGTCCTGGAAGAGAAACAGACAGGTGGTGAGACAGGAAGACAGAAAAGAGACAGACAGGTGATGAGACAGGCAGAGGGAGGAGAGAGAGACAGGTAGTTAGAGGCAGATAGAAGGGACACAGTCAGGTGGTGAGATGAGCAGAGAGGAGAGACAAACAGATGGTGAGACAGGCAAAAAGTAAGAAGAGAGACCAACAGGTTGCGAGACAGACAGGTGGTGAGACGGGCAGGGTGAGGAGAAACAGGTGTTTATGCAGCTGTGTCTCTCCCTCTCTCATTCAGTCGCACAGTTACCTCTCTCTCTCTCTCTCTCTTTCAGACACACAGACAGTTATGCACCTGTCTTGCTCTCTCAGACAGTTTCCTGCAGACAGCAGCGACGTCTCGTGTGTCGGTGGGGAACCTCTGCTGGCAGTGATCCAGGGTGCAGCTCTCCGTCGCCTCCTGGACTTTGAGCCACAGTGATGTCACGGCACTCTCAGACACCGACTCCACCTCCCCGAACAGAACCGGCACCCGCAGCACCACCGCACCTGACATACAGACAGGCGAGAGAGGGGCATTTGTGAGACAGACAGGTGAGAGAAGGGCATGCGAGAGACAGACAGGTGTGAGACAGATAAACAGGTGAGAGAGAGACAGGTGAGAGCACAGAAGGGCGAGGTCACAGACACTCATAAGAACACAGCCAGAGAGAGACAGTCAGACAGAAAAAAAGAAAACAAATGAGACGAAGACAGACAGGTGAAATACAGACACATGGTGATAGATATTGAGGTAAGACAGACAACTACCTGGACAGTGTCTGAGCGTCTCTCTCTCTCCCTCCAGTTTGCTGCGTCCATAAACGTTGAGAGGATTGGGACTGTCGTCTTCTCCATACGGAGGATTCCTCCCATCAAACACGTAGTCGGTGCTGATGTAGAGGAAGAACGCCCCACATGCAGCTGCATCACACACACACGCACGCACACGCACACACACACACACAGTTAAAGAGACAGCGAAGTGGATAACAATATCACGTCTTTGTTAGGACTGGTGAAAACAGATCGCAGCTAAGTGATAATCTGATATTCATTATCAGGAAGATGATGTAGATTTTATAATCAAATCGTTCAATCGATGAACCTCAATCTAAATACATCAGAGCTAGATAAATATGTCACACAGACACTCTGATAAATAACAACAAATAAATCATTCAATGTATTTATTGTAAAGACTAAAGAAACGTGAGGTCAACAGGTGGATCACCTACCTGCCTCCTTGGCCAGCGTGCTTGTGGCATGCACATTGAGATTCACAGCTGCTTCAGTGTGTCTCTCAACAATATCTGGACGTCTCTCTGCTGCACAGTGGACGATCACATCAGGCTAAAACACATTTATGTCAAATGTAATTAGATCATCCAGCTCCACTGTGTGGCCCTGTACTGTGCGTGTAGCAGTGTAGGGTGGAGCACTGCAGAGTGCAGTACCTTGTATTCTTGCAGCAGTCCTCTGATGGCGTCCTCATCTGTGAGGTCACAGCGGAGGAGACGGGGCCTGGCCCTCCTGTATCCAGTCCCAATAACCAACCAGCCACTGTTCTGGAACTCTTTGTAGACGGCTCGACCCAGAAGACCTGTTGCCCCGGTAACCAAGACCTTGGGAGCTGGGCCCATAGCCTCGTCCTGCAGTGAACAGTGCTACGTCAGAACTACATCAATATCATCACAATATCAATCAGTGCAACATTTACTTCCTGTCCAGAGTCTCATAGACAAATTATCGTACAATTATCAGAGTTATGTAGTGATTAATTATCTAATTTAGATATTTAGAGAGGAGGGACAGGTAATGAGAGAGGCACGGTAAGGAGACACAGACAAGTTGTGAAAAAGGTAAAGCGAGAAGAGACAAACACTGTGAGAGCGCGAGAGGGAGGATGGGTGACAAGTGGTGAGAAAGGAGTACGGATAGACATGTGATGAGACAGACAGATGGAGATAAAAGATACAGGCTGTGAGACAGCAGAGTGAGGAAGAGACAGGTGGGTACAAGTAGGAGAGGAGAGACAGGCAGAGGAAGGATGAGGCACACAGGTGGCCAGACAGGCAGAGAGGAGATTCATATACTGATTTATATATTCATAAATGTTTTTGAAAAAGAAATGTAAATGTCTTTGGTCATTAAACTTCATTGAAAAGTACATACGTAAAAAAAAAAGAAGCACTACAGTAAATGGTTCTATTTACAATTAAACAATCGATCAATAATTGATCGAATATTCTTCCAGCTGGTGTTTTTAAAACTTGGTGTTGACAGTTACAGTTTAAATTACACTTGTTAATTATTGAAAACATTGCCAGGACCTTAGGGGACCTGCCACAAGTTCACCTCCCTCTATAAACCGTTAGCAAGCTAGCTGTTTACAGGTGAGTATTTACCTGAACCAGCTGCACGCGGCCCGGGCTGAACATAATCTTCAATTCACGGCTCATATCTTCCCTGTCTGACAAGATGTGTTGCGGATATTTATGATTTATTATTTATCGATATCTATCACTCAGCTGCTCCCCGATTTTCTGATGCGCAGTTTGTTTTCTCTCTTCCGCTTCCGCTCTTAACGATGGGCTGTTTGCCGTAAAGCAGCTGTCGCGGTGATTCTAGCCGGTTAGCATACAGGCTAACAGGCTAATAGATGTCAGTGCAGGTAAACGGAATAACGACAAATACATGGAAAGTGGAATGACGCAGTTCTTATTAGTAAGTTCTGTTTGTTGACCTTGTCTTCATGTCGATGATAACACTGGCGCTATAACCAGTGGACGTATATGTCTATGCTAAAACCTGAATAAAACCGATCTGAGACCAGATTTACACAGTGACAGTGTTCCTCACAACACCCGTGTTTGAGCTGAGGCTGCTGACAACACAAGCCGTGAATTTACCTCCGATCCTCCTACATCAAATCCAGGCATCTCATCGAGCTCACTGGCCAGCAGAGACCAGTAGAAAACCTTCCAGTGAAGCCGAGTGTTTTAAACAGTCCGTAATTCCCATAAAAACACTCTTCTTCCTCTGCCGTTTCTGCTTTTTTTTTTCTTCTTCTTCCTATTCATTGAGGGATCGCAAACTAACTTGATGAACACCGCCACCTACTGTATCGCAGTGTGTCGGTCAATGGCCTGTATGGGTTGAGAGCAACTAAGTCAGTGTAATCAGGTACTGTACTTTTGTACAATTTCGCGATATGTGTCAGATATTTTCCTCTACTCCATAATAAATCATAGGGAAATCAGAAACTGCTTTATCAGCCAAGTACGTGTAAAGAAACAAGGAATTTGACTCTGTTTAAATTTGCTCTCAGTGTACAGGGATCTCCATTTAAACAATAAATATAAAAATGAAAAAAATAAGTCACACTTTAAGACTAATATGTACCTACTCTACCTTTTACCCCATGACACTGATTTTAATGCCAGTTGCTATGTTTCAAATGAAGATTTTACATGATAAATGTCATTTTTTACAAGACTACGCCAGTGGTTTCAAACATTTTTTTGAATAAAAAACCTTTTCAGACATGATTTTTTGCAAAACTTCACACAGTCCAGATAAAAGCCAAGATATTACATAAAATAAATTACATACAAACTCACAATAAAAGATCATAGTTTTAAAAAATAATCATCAGTGTGAAGTGCTAAACTTTATTTTAGAAAAAAAACAGGATGATTTCGTTTTCATACACATGAAGGCAGCTAATAAATGTATCCATAAGATTTCTTAAAACAGCTTGGGTAGCACTGACTCCTGCAGCAGCAAACATTTGACTTGCTCTATTCCATCTAGGTCTCCTAAGTAATATTCTCAAGGCATTGCTTTAAGCTACTTGAAGATGTGTGATTCAAATAACTTGTTGAGGCCCAGAGTTACTTATAAGATGGAGAGAATTGCTAGGTACGTAATAACCAAAATGGTGAGGTTACAGTGACCTTGACATTTGACCACCAAATTGTAATCAATTTAGCCCTGAGTCCGATGGGATGTCTCTGTCAAATTTTAAAACAATTCCACAGGGTTCTCCTGAAATATGGTGTTCATGAGAATGCAATGCAATGAAATCACAGTGACTTTGACCTTGGACCACCAAAATCTAATCAGTTCAAGTCCAAGTGGAGATTTGCGCTAAATTTGAAGAAATTTTTGCAATAATGAGATGTATGTATGTACATATGCACAGACATACTGATGGATGGACAGATGGACTGAGGGACAGTGAATCCAAAACCATAACAGTGGCGCCGTTGCTGGTGTGGAGGTATAAAAGCATTTGTCTTCTTGCTGGGGAAACCCCTCGAGGTCCCTGGGGGTTCCCGTACCCCAACTTTAGCAGCTAATGAGCCAATGATCCTACTGTTGCCATGTTCTGCATCCAACACTACAATGTTGTCATGGTGACAGGTGAGGGACACTTTGACTTGGAGGGTTAAACATCAGCTACATGTGACTGAGGTGTTGAGACACACACACACACACACACACACACACACACACACACACACACACACACACGATGGTGGGGGTGGTTGGGGGGTCGAACTGCAGCCTCGTCTGTCAATCACCTCCTAAAAATAGAAACCTGCAGTCTGATACCGGCTCTCTCTCTCTGTTTATCTGTATGTCTCTTGACCGTCCTTTCCCTCTCTCTAAGCCTGCAGTCTGTCACTAACACTCAACCTCTCACTCTCCCTCCTGCAGGACAGTTGGTGTCGTTGCTCCAAGCCACTGTTGAAGACTGAACTGAAACAAACAGGATCACACGCAGACCCCTCTGAGAGACGGAATCGCCCAACAGGACACTAAACTGGACTGGATCTTATCCTGGTAAACTAAATGGCCAAGTTCAGATTAATACATTAATGGATTATAATTGCTAATTGTTAATGCATTAATAATTAGCACTACAAAAAATACTTCATATTGTCAAGTACTTAATTTATAAAAGTCCATAATAATCCATTAGTTGAGGCAGATTAATCTGTAAATTAACTTGTAGCTAATGTTGTTAAATACTTGGTTGAAAAACGTACCCAACAGTCATACTTAAGTAAAAGTAAATATTGTCTTAAAACATCACTTTTGTAAAACTGAAAGTCAGCAACACAAATAGTATGTAAAGTAGCTGATATTAAATGTTGTTTGCTATCAAAAGTAATTTTCTGTCAAATAATGTACTTACAAGTACAAGCAACATTTTAGTTATTTGTATGTATATACTGTATAATAGCTATCACAGCCTGGCAATTTATCTAATTTGATGTTCCCAATTAAATAGATAAACTCATAATTAATTGCATTACTTTTGGCTCTGATTATTTACAACACTTAATACTATAATGTTTAAATTAATGCACTCAGTTACATTCTACCAATGAATGTGAATGTATAAAAAAGCAGTAATGAACATAAATTAGATGTTTATGTATATGTATAAGTGTGCTGTTAGCTGTAAACAATACATATAGTGTGAAGAAATCTGAATTTATATAAAAAGAGAATAATTATGTACAGCATCTATATCTATACACGCCTATATACCAGACCAGTTCAACTGTCAACAATTCTCCCCTTTTACAACCTCATTTTGGCCCCAAACACTTTTACACATTTTTTCAAATCTGGAGCTTCAAAGAAAGAAGTTGAATAGACCTGCTGTATACAATATATGTATACAGCAAGCAGAAATCATTATTGGTAGTGCATGATGATATGTACATGTTAAAAACGGCGCCTTTAAAACTGTGAAAATATATCAGATTGATGGCCTGTGGTGGAAAGTAGTGGATAGTGGCATCATCTTCGTACAGGTGGATTTTGAGTAGGCTATTAAATAACGCTATCAATTGCATAAAAGTGGATTCTGGATAGTAAATGACTGTATCATCTGCATACAGGTGGAATCTCAGTATTAAATAATCCATCAGATCAAATATTCTGAATAATCAGAAACTATAAACTATGAGCACCGGATTGAACAGAGGAGGAGGAGGAGGAAGAGGAGGGAGGGAGTTCTTCCTCAGCAGTCATCGCTGTCCTGAAGTTGACATGCTGCCTCATCACAACTCAGAGACACAAATTACTCCGCCATGTTCAACAGTTCCCTCTGTGAAGAACCCCGAGGTCACTTGTACTCGTCAGTCTGAGGTGAATTACCTGGATGTCTCCTCCACCTCTTACTCTGAGGAAGAGGAGGAGGAGGAAGAGGAGGAGGAAGAGGGGAGCATCAGCGAGTGGTCGGAGGAGGACCTCTCACTCCACTTCTCACCCTCAGTCATCCTCCCATCAGACGATGAGTCTGATCCAGAGAGCGGCTTCGAGTGTGTCGATATTACCATGGAAACACTGGTGAGTTTATCACTAACAGACTGAGTAACAAACAAATAACAAACTCACTAACTAACAGTCAAATTTAATCTTTTGGTCTTTTGATAAGTCTATCATATTCTGTTTTCACCTGCTGTCCAGGTGAACAGTCACGAGGGCGGGGGGTTAAAAATGGTCCCCAAGCGACAGATTCAACTGAAGAAGAAGACAGACGCTGAGAAGGAGAAAGCTGAGAAACTGCAGGTAAGTCTCCTATCTGTTCACTATTCTCAACTTGTCTGCCTACCTGTTTGTCTGTTTACCTGTCCACACTTCCAGGTTATACAGAAGGATGGGCCAGTTTCTAACAGTGAGGTGTCAGCCAATGAGTCGCTATGTCCCGTGATCTGTCAGCGCCCTGATCTATTGCTACGTCAACACAGTATGCCCGCTGCTCTCCAGACGCACTCAACAATCAGTGGTGATGTCGACAGCCACAGGGTCTACAAGGGCTTGGTTGCAGGGGCCAGTCAAGGTAATAATGCCTGTGCTTCTCAGGAAGCTTCATCCACCACTGCCTGTACTTGTCAACTTTAAAGTGAGACCTAACACTAACCCTAAGATAAAAATGTTCAATTGACCTCCAGTGCCTTGTTAAGGTAAAGTTTGATTTAGATTTAAAACCAAGCAATTGGATTTTGAAGGCATCATCCACCCACCTTTGCCTCTGATTAGCTTACACTGACATTCTTACCCCAACCCTTACCAATCACCATATCATAGCCTCAGCCCTAACCAGACCAACCATAAGCACACCTTCGCTATCCTTGGAAAAAAATGTAATGAAGGTTTTCTCTTTGGTATATATTGGTTTGTTGTTTTTAGGGTTACCTGGTGGAGGAAACTCAAGGCAGCGACTTCAGAAGTCTTTCTCTTTGGATGAAACCAAAACAAAGATGGCTTCCTGCATCATTAAGAGTGTTCTGTCCAAGAAGATGCAGGAGGAGCAAAAGAACTCTAAAACCTCCCATCTGCAGAAGAAATCAGCGGTGTTAACCAGCCTCCCTCAGCCTGCAGACCAGCAGAGGTTGAGGGACGGGGGAGGAAGTAAGACGGGTGGAGGTATTCCTAAAGCCCCAGTTCATGTGGTGAGAGACGTGAGGAGTTTAGTTAAAAACATCCGTAGCCTCTCATTCTCCGCTGCTGAAAACAACAACAAGCTAACAAGTATTAAGGTGATTGCTCAGGAGGAAAGCCCCCCACCTACATATCAGCAGGCTGTGGGGGTCAAAGATCATGATGAAATGAAGAGGAAGTGTAAGGCTTCAAATCACAGCAGCTCCACTGGAGGACACATCACCAAAGTCGCTTCATCTCTCAGCCAATCACAGGACAGGAAGCAGAGCAAAACGATCAGTCGTCCAATCACACAGCAGAGACGAGGCAGTGAACCAATAATAAACAGAAGTAAGGTGGATGATGTCACCTGGCCTGTTGAGTTGTTAGATCTTCCAACCAACACACCCACTAGTAAACCCCTCTCACAGCTCAGCCAATCAGAGAGGGTCGGAGGTGTGAGTCTCCAGGCAATGACCTCCCTTCCTCATCCCCCCTTGACCTCCAGACACCCTGAGAGCACCCAGGAACGTGTCTCCATCATGGGTGTGACCTCTCAGTTTCCCCCCAACTCCTCCCAACAGCTCCTCCACCCTTGTTTCTACACCCCCACTCCCCTGCCTGCTTTCCCCCCAACCCTGCACCCTCACGTGGGGAAGGTCAGCTACTTACAGACCCCAGTGAGCTACATTCAGACCCAGCTGCAGCCTCCACCTGCTTCCACACTCCATATGATGAGGAGGTCTGAGGAGAACCAAAGCAGGTCTACTGGAAACACCCCAGACGAGCAAGACCGCTTCATTAACACCTATCCAGCTCACCGGACCAGGGTCACTGGCGACCACGAGAGCAACAGCAACACAGTGACACCTGCAACAGAGGAGCAACATGAGCAACAGAAACATCAGCAGCAGCCGTTTCTGTGTAGCGTTCAGGGTTGTCTACCTGCACAGGTGGGTAGTGACTTACTCCTGGACATCACGGGTTCCAATGCAGGACCTGGGACCCTCCTCAGTGGCCCTGCACCTTGTCATGTAATGTTAGATCCTAAAAGTGGGCGGTGCTTCTATGTGGACATGCCCCCACAGCCTCAGAGAAAGATGCTGCTGGATCCAGAAACCGGTCAGTACGTCCAGGTGTTCCTACCTGCAGCCAGCTCTGCCCCCAACAATGGGGTGGTCCCAGTGCGCTGCGCGAACCCCGTCCCTTTTGCCCCTTCCATGATCAACCCTGCCCCCACTGTCTTGTCACTGATGCAATTCCAGCCAACTGTTGCGATGTCACCTATGTATGCCACTCCATGTCTCCCCTTCACCCTGCACACACCATCAGTTCACTTCACACATACAGCACCATGATGACATGTATGATGACATGCCATGTGTATCTGCAGCTTGAGATTTAATTTCCCTCTTGGTGGCGGAAATTTACATTCACTAGTACAGCAGTTAAGTGCTACTTCCTACTTCTACTCCACTATATTTCACTCCACTTTATACTTCACTGCATTTATTTGTAGACTTTAGTTACTATTACTTTGAAATTGAAACAGCCCAGGCTCAAGCCAAAGCACATAATAGACCCACCAATCTGTTCGAGGTCAGTGAATTAGAGTAACAGTACATGCGTGTCTGAAAATGCAGTACCAGTAGGGGGCGATAATGATGTAAGACGAGGACAAATTTAGTAGAAAGAGCCAGAAAGTTTTTGTTGGATTGGAGTTTGTTAGTAAGGTAAGATGGTCCTGAAACTATGACCTTTTTCTAAACCTAACCAAGTTGTTTAGGTGTATTTATTTTGAAAGTCTAACTGGATGTTGCAAGTTTATTAATGACCAAGGAATGTGAGATGTTGTTTTCAGGGGTAGTATGGCCAAATGAGGCAGTGACAAGGTGGACGGATGGTTCTATTATATGGTTTGGTGTGATATGAAGCTGTTGAAAAGCTAGAATGAGAATATGCTGCTATACATTAAATTAAACTGCCAAACAGTATAAAAATACATCAAATTAACTTTACTGCAACCAACTACAACCTTAAAATGTCTGACATTATGATTTAAAATAATATAACAACCTTAGCTCCCATTTGGCTGCTTGACTGAGAATGAACACTTTCAGCAAATTTTCTCTTCTTTTGAATGCAGGGCTAAATACTTCTTCCATCACTGCTACCTCTCTCTTTTCATACCCACCACCAACACCCACCGAACTCCTTATCCTTCAAAACCTATGTGGTATTTTTTTATTGGCACCTTTTATTCATGTATTTATTTATTTATATTTGTCTATATGAGTTTTGTGAGCATGCTGTATTATACATGTGGGGTTTGATCGCACTTTATTGAATACAAATCCTTCCTTTCTTTTTTAATACAGAATTCAGAAGTATTGATGATCTGAAACAGTTGATGAATGTATAAAGGTTTTGGCTCTTGAAACAAAACAAAATAAGATTTGAGATAAAGAGGTGATATTATGTAAAAAAAACAACAACAACAACAACAAAAAAACAATTAACTGTCATGTACTGTAAGCTGATGCAGCAGCTGAAGTAACAGCTGACTGCTTGTTGTCACTGTGTTTATTGGTTATTGATAGTGATGTATTTGTTTGCCCAACAAGCCAATATCCACCTCTCACTATGACATTATTTCACCTCATTGTTTTGGGTTGTTTGATTTTATTTTTTACACAATTTTTTACAGACGTTTGGTGCTTTTTACAGATTTTTCCCTGAAAGTTTACAATGTGACACACATGAAGAGATGACAAAGGCTAAAGAGAAAAAAAAACCCTTACTTTCTCAGTGGCATATTGGCAGCATATTGGCTTTATTAAGAAGAGAAAATAATCACAGCATAAAATGATTACAGTTTTTTAAAATTTTAAAGTTTAGACTTTAACAATCAGAATTAAAATGAAAATTGTTCATACATTTGTCAATAAAAATATTTTATGTCACTTTTTGCACAATTTTTTTTACAGTGCTTACTCTGTAACAACAAAATGCTATCTATTTTCTGACGTTTTAAATAAAAACAAATAAAAAGTAAGAACTTCTTTCTCAGTTTCTTGCACAGTTTCGTGAGGTCATGAAAACGCTGAGCAATTTACAGCAGATTCTTTGTTGTCTTGAGTTAAAGTACAATTTGATAAAAAGACATGAAAAAAAGCCATTGTGCACATCCCCTCGTCCGTCAAAGTTATAAGGGGTATCAACAAGCTGTGCCATCCCACTGAGGGACAGTTCTGATTGCCTTGTTAAACATGAGCAATTTGCTGACTGTAGAATTTGTAAATGTGAAGAGCAGCTTGATCCTTTGATGAAACTTCTGAAGGTTTCTGATGATTGTCTGTTAATGGAGCATGTGACAGAATATGAAGCTCTGTCGTTGGATGTTTGTTAGTGAAATGTACCATGGAGGTTTTACTTCTGTCCTTCAGTTTTAATGCTCACAGGCTTATCGAGGCTTTGATTTTTTTTTTTTTTTTAAACCAAAGAAACAAAAATGTTCTAACATAGTTGTTCATCTTTTGTTCTGATATGACACCTGCAAGAGCATCATGTTGATCTAAACTGTAACATCATCAATGAGAAATACTGAAAAATCTATCCACTCTTCACACCCAGTGACATAATTACTGCTACGCATTAATCAATCTCTGAATTAAAATCCAACAAGGCAGCTTCTCTGCTTCCTCTGCTTTTTAGTAAACGCAGCATCAGCTGATAAATAAATCTCAATCTCAACATTCTGATGTCTCTGATATGACAGATTTAATTTAATTTCAGTCACAGGTTTGATTCCCGCTCAGTCACACCTTGGTACTGGGTAGGTTGATGTCAGTGGGTTCCTCTTGCTCTTCCTGCTCAAGTGTCGATGGGTTGTCTGACTCCCTGAAACCTGTGAAGGTTGGGCTGATGGGAAACCGTCTGAGCCATCGGATTCGCCTGATTGCATTCATCCCCAGAGGAAAATCATAGGTGGAAGATGAGGAGGAGGAGGAGGAAGACCTCCAGTGGATTAAACCTCGTTCTTCTCTGGAACCTGAAGGGACACACACACAGTGTTTATATGTATGTCCATGTGTGTATGTCTGTGTATTTTTGTTTGTAAGTGTGTTACCTGGTATTGTGTTGTCGAGACAAAAAGCCAGAAAACCTCCAACAAACATCTCAGTGGACAGAAGAACGGTCAGGATCTGATCAAGTTCTGCAAGACCTGAACACACAGAAATTGTCTGTGGGAGCCACATCTAACAGTTGATCTACATTACAAATACACAAGCACACAAACCTGTTTTGATGGCATTGGGGTGTGTGTCCATATACGCTGGCAGAGTCAGACCGAAGAATATCGAGAACCCAAGAACAAAAAGATTTCTGGACGAGTTCAAATCCACCAGCTGCAGGTTAGAAAGACCGACAGCTGTGATCATACCTGAGAAACACCAACACACCTAAATTATTATTACATCACTAACACACCTCTATTTACACATGTTACCTGTCGCCCTTTGCACACAGAGTAGTCGCATTATCGCATTATCACACAGAGCCATGCACCTCCAGTATAAAGACACACGTCTTAATTCTCATAGAAAGCCGGCGCTGCAGATCTGCAGATCAGAGGCATGACAGTCCATGTCCTGATGATGTCTGTGTGTTTTTTTCAAGGTGTTTTCCCCATGTCCTCCTCTTAATCTAGACTTGTACCCGCTGACTGTTTATAATCATATGGGTGCTGTTATAAGGTGTTGTGTTGTGAAACATCCTGGAGGGTGACAAACTTATGTTTTTGGCTCTAAATTACTTGATTGCATAATCACCACCAGTAAACAGGAAGCTGTCTGACTCTGTCACTCTCAGGGAGGGATACTGTTTTCTGGGGGAAAGTTCAATGATGTCTCGGTCAGGAGGGCAGATCGTCACAGTGATTTTTTTCAAGACAACACAGTTGCTGTCCTCAATTTTTTGCCAAAGACAGACGCTGTTCTTTGGACAGAAATGTGACGAAGAGTTGGTAGGACAGACAGGCTGACAGACACTCCTCCATGTATAACAGCGTTTTGTTTTTTTTTACTCATTGCCAAAGACACTACCAGTTACAATACTGTTTTTTGGTCCTGTAATGTTGACTATCAGATCGACACGCCCCCTCTCTGCACCGCCAGTTTATCCATTCACACAGATTAGGTCGCCAATGCTGTGCCACTGATACTAATTGCAGAGGCACATCAGCGCCAGAGTGAAATTTCATTCCTCACCGCATCCGAGACTTTCTCATGGAATAGGATGTGGAGAATTAGCACAGGATCCCCATACTCAAAGGGCAGTGTGAATAGGCCTTGCATCTGTGACTCACCAAACAGTGTGCAGAACATTCCTCCAAGGATTGGATCTGGCAGCGAGGCGAAGAGAGCCGTGAACTTTCCAACGGATCCCAAAAGGAACATGATGCCTGCTCCATACTGCACCACCCGCCTGCTACCCACCTGCACACAGATTCAACAGTTTAAACATTCATGTCATGAACTGACTGTAGAGGACATTTCTGTAGATGTCAGGAATACAGATGAGAGGTCACATGACTCTCTGAGGTCTGAGAACTAGTTGATGAGACCTGGGGACTGGTTACAGATGTCTGGGAACTAGTTAAACAGATTTGTGGGATAGATGTACTGACCGGGGGACTACTCACAGATGGATGGGTTGTTGAGACCTGAGGACTGGTTTCAAAGGTCTGAGGACTAGTTAAATAGGGCTGGGAGTAGTTGTAGAGACCTGGGGAATGGTTACAAAGCTCTGGCACTTGTTGCAGAGATCTGGGGACCAGTTGCAAAGGTCTGCAGACTAGTTGTAGATGGCTGGGAACTATCTCCAAGGGTCTGGACACTCATTACAGTGTCCAGACCCTTGTCTGAGAACTAGTTACAGAGGTCTGAATACTAGTCACAGAGACGTTGGGAATCGTTGCATAGGGCTGGAAACTAGTTGCAGTGGTCTGGGAACTAGTTAAAGGTCTGAGGACTAGTTGCAGAGACCTGGGGACTAGCTGCCATTCCAGGGAACTAATTCCACAGGTTTCAATACTAGCTGCAGAAACTTGAGCATGCTGACCCTTCATGATCAGGAACATCAGAAAACAACAGAAAATCTGTCATCAATCAGCTCTCGTCCAGACCCAGTTAATTCCAATCAAACAATACTGTCGCAGGTGGGCAGGGCCTCAGTTACCTTGGTGATGCCCAGCACGCCTATATTTGGACTGGAGGAGGTGGAGCCATTTCCTGTCCCTAAAAGGCCAGCAATGATGCAGCAGACACCCTCAGTGAAGATTCCCCTGAAACAAGCAAACAAAAACCATCAAGCACCTGTGTGCGCAGTCTGACAGGTAAGGTTATTTTACTTTCCAGCTTACCTGTTGATGGCATGGATAGGAGGGGGTGTTGCTCCAGACAATCGAGCACAGGCGTAATAATCCCCAATGGACTCCACAATACCTGCCATGGTTGCACTCAGCATTCCAAGAACCCCGGCAACTGTTACCACTGGCAACCCCCACTGGCCTATCAGAGACCAGAGGAAATGGGAAGTTCATTTTAATTCGATTAATAACTGACTGTTTCTGCCCAATTTTTAACTTGTGTTCCTATGTTCAAGTACAAAGGAAGTTCTTTGAAAGATAGACAATCAGTGGCCATCAGCTGTGAGGGCTGTGATTGCCTAGTGCTGTGTCTTACAGGGATAGGGGACTCTGAACCAGGGAGCTGAAGCCATAATGTCACCGCGGGCATCGGTCCGGGCCTTGTGTCCATAGTAATTGGGGTTGGTCGGCAACAGGTTGGTCAGAGTGAAAATGTAGCAAACGAGCCAAACCAACAGAATGGCAAGGATGATCTGAGAGAGACATGAAATTAAACTGAAATTCAAAAAGGTCAGAGAATCAGTCAGTCAGTTTCAACCAGCATTATTCACCCAGCTGTTTAATGTGCACCCGAATCACACCTATTGTCCTTTGGACATATAACATCACACTTTTTCAAGGAAGTTTTGATATAATCGACCCTCTTGTCTTGGCCGTAATGAATAACTGTTGAAACTCTGAAGTTGTCCCATGTAGTTTTAAATATGCTATTATATAATCTTTACCTAAGACACCGAACCTAAACCCATATGACCACCTTCCAAGATACCATTTATCTGAAAGATCTGTAAAAGTGTTATTTTCTCTACTACTTGAACACTTTCAACATCTTTGACAAATTCCGATCTGGGTTTAGAGCACTGCATATCACAAAATATGTTCAGCTCTGTATACTTTTGCTCTTCTGCATTTCAGGCTTGCTTGATGCTCATGCATCATTTGATACACTTGACCATAACTGTCTTCCAAAATGCCTAGAATGTGAAGTTGGTCTGAATGGCCCATGTCCCAGGTAGCGCACATTTGTCTTTCCAATATCAGCTTGACAAATAGGAGTTATGTTGGAAAGATTTAGTATGGAGAGTGTTTGGTAACTGGGAAGATGTTGGTGAGACGATGTAATCGCTTCCTATACGATGTCTTCCCAGAATAACTCACAGTGATTAACAGTGAAATAACAGTGATGGCAAGACGTACGTGTGCTATTGGGGTTAATAATGGTCTACATCCTACCTGAAAGAAATAACTTCTCAGTCAAAATGGGCCCGTCTCCCAATAAACTTGACATCCCAGCAGGGTTTGTTTTCAGGCCCTCTTTTATATTCAATATATATGCTTATCCTTTTGAGAAATACAACATTTTGCATCACTGTTTTCTGGACAATACACAATTTCATAAATAAACAGTTTGATGGACCAAGTAACATCGTCTGCTAAAATCATCACTTGACAGTTCGCCTGGTTCAGTTTTCAATTGTGTATTTGAGTTTTTTGTATTTACAGGAAACATCTTGAAGATTTGCACTCTGGTGGTGGCCAGTCCTTTCTTTCTGCTGTAATAAGGAACAGGAACTGATGTCGATCTCAGGTACTGCGCAAATAGCAAGATGAGCAAAATACACCTGTAGAGATTCAGAAAGAGGGAAAGAGAAACTGTTGGTCTGCCAAAAATGTTGCAGCTCATTTAGATTCAGTATTAGAGAAAGATAAAGACAAGGACAGCAGAAAAGACAGGTGTCTCACAATGCTGACAGTCCCCAGTGAGACCCGGCTCTGTCTCCAGCTGTGGTAAACACAGACAGGCCAATCAGTGAGACAGTTGGCGTGATGGTGAGCGGGCCAATGAACTCCAACAGCAAACCTGGCAGCCCACACAGACCAATCACAACCTCCACAACACTGGACATGATGATGGCCCCCTGGATCTGAAACACACACACACACACACACAAAAATCACATTTTAAATTGTTTGCATATTAATTATCTCTGTGACCGTTGCAAAATCATCTCTCATACCTCTCTGATGCGTGGCTGCCAGATGTGCGAGGTGTTGAGAGGAAGACTCCAGTTTCCATAAATCTCCTCTGCAGAGGAACAAACCAAAAAAATACTTTATTATCAGCATCATCATTATTTTTTTCGTTTAATTACTGAAAATTGACAGACAGACAGACAGACTGTCTCACCCTCACTGGGACACTTCCAGCGGTCCAGACTGAGGATGGCTTGTGCAGGAACCAGGAAGGCAAATGCACTGGCCTGGAACAGAGGAAGTCTGTACCCACACAAACACAAACAAGTACAAACATGTTAATCTAACCCAATTCCCAGTCTCACCTACCAACCCAGTCTTGCCTGACTCTCACAGACTCACCTGACTCCTACAGTGGTCTGGATCAGAGTTGTAATTCCAACGGTGGAGAAAATGGTTCCAATTAGCTGACTTATGGTGTTCTGGTCTCGTCCGACACACATGGCTTCAGCCAGAAGAAATGGTACTGCCACAGTGCCGCTGAAACATGTCAGGTAGTGCTGAGGATAGAGTGCAACAGTGGGCATCAACATCAATCCTTCCACGCTTGTGATGTTCAAAGTAGAAAAAAAAAACCTTACAAGTCATGATTCACACCCAAGCAATGACAAAACTCTTCAAATAAAACCCAGAAACATCCCAGACCAGTCTACACTAAGCCTAAAACTGAATCTAATGAGTTGACACCAAATAAAACCAATCTTACCCCAGTAAAATATGTGTCAACCCAGAACCCAGAACAACCTCAGTCTAATCTGAGTCTAATAGTGAATGTAACCTGTCTAAACCAAATCAGGCCAGTTTAATCCAAGTCTAACTCCAAATCTAACCGATGTTAACCAAATTCAGACCATTCTAAACCCAGTCATAAACTGTAGCTAACCAAATTGGACAAATCTAACCCCAGTCTAATTCCAGCGTAAATCCAAATCTACCTAATCTAAACTGAATTCAGACCAGTCTAAACCCAGTCTGAAACCTAATCTAACCAGTCTAAAACATATTAGACTAATCTATTACCATTCTCAACCCTGTCTAATCCTGGTCTAAAACTGTATCGAATCATGTTAAACTGGATCAGACCAGTTTAATCGCATCATGAATCCTGGTTATACCTGTAGTCCCAGGAGAATACACAGGTACCAGGGTGGGACATCTTCGATAGTGTAAATCATGTCTAATCCAGCCTTCGGCAAGCCTACTGGCTGTTTATTCTCTCCGTCTTCACCCAATGGGGGATTACCCATGTCTGCCTTGTGGCCCCGCTCCTCCACCGGGTAGTCACGAATCTGATTGGGTAGACAGACACACCTGTTACTAAAGGTAACTGCAGCACAAGCAGAAGTCGCAAAGTCATAAAAACAAGAAATACAGGATGAAAGATGATTGGAGTCATAAAATATGATTATAAATGACACACCCAAATGTTGTTAAAATATAATGATGATTAAAAAAAAAATCAAAAGAAAAAAAAAAAAATTAGTGTGCCGATAAAGTAGCTAATAAGAAAATGTCATCAGATGGTGTTTAATTTTTAGAAAACATTGGAGATGGTTCACAGCAGTCACCCTGTAACACTACATTTAAGACAGAAAATAAGGGAAAGCATGTAGGTGTCTCTTAAGAAACCAGCACAAAGATCAACTTTCATATAAAACCACATCAGGTTTTTTTTATTAACACACAATCGTATTTTTTTAATTGTCCCTTGCACAGTTACACATAGAAGAGAAAAATATGCGTACAACAAATATAGACACTGACAAATACTACTATTAGTAGAATGACTGTAAAAGTACTACACGTTTATGAGTTTTACTGGCTCACGTTTTTCAATAAACCATGGAATTCATTCACAGATCAGCAGTTTTACACACACACACACACACACACACACACACACACACACACACACACACACACACACACACACACCTTTTCTATGAATCACGGTGTCACAGTGACCCAGAAGAAACATCACATGGCTCCAATAGACAGTAACATTCAAGGACGCACAAGGTCCTTAAGTGATGTAACTTATCACTTTAATGTCACAACATGTTTTAAACATAGATGACATTCTACTGTTTTCAATTAAGTATATGTCAAAAAAGAATTCACATTTTTTGGGGGGGAGTTGTGCTTGTAAGTACTTACATTTCTGATGTTTTTACATTTTAATGTTTCATTTTTCTGCATCAATAAGGCACCTTTAAAAAATGTTATGAGATAACTTTTGTTGTTAATTGGCACTATATTGATAAAACTGACTGACTTGACCAAAATCTTCACAAGAATTAAATAAAGTTCTGAGAGTTTGAACCAAGTTTGCTCTGGTGGGCACAGAATTAAAACATACACCAAATTAACAAAGTAATCTGAAGTGATTTCACTGAAACGTCAATTCAATCAATAAGCAGTTTACCTTACAGTCGTCTTCCATTTCATCTGCAGCTGTCTGGCTTCCTGCTGGAAGATCGAGCAGTTAATATTGAAGAGGGAGAGAGAGAGAGAGAGAGAGAGAGAGAGAGAGAGAGAGAAAGGGGGGGGGGAGAGGGAGAGAGAGAGAAAGAAAAAGAGAGAGAGAGAGAGGAAGAGAGAATGTTTTTCAGGTGAAAGTCCACAGAGATTGACAACAGATTATTAACCATCTCTCTCACACAAACACATGCACACACACACTTACACACACACACACGCATACACACATGCACGCACACACACACACACACACACACACACACACACCTCTGTGTAATGGAAATGTACCCACCTCTTCAGGTGTGTCACTTTCACTGAGGCAGCAGTTTATGATCACTGATTATCGATGACTGATTATCGGTTATCCCTGAGGCCCCGACTGCTTCTGTGGCTGTTATGACTGTTTAAAGTTTAAAGTTGTTTCTAACACCTGAGCACCTGTTTGATGGAGATAAAGGGTCCAATAATCATTAATTCTTCTCAACCATCAATGCTTACAGTATGTTCAGTGTTCTTACTCTCCTTGAGTACAGGTCCAGTGTTACCACTTCCTGCTCTCAATCTGTGACTTACTATGATGTGACTTTATGTTGATGAGATTTATGATCCTTTGTTTTTGTTAATGAGACTTGATGCCTTTATGTTAATAAGATGTTATGATCATGTGACTTTGTCAATGAAACATTATGATCATGTGCCTTAATGTTAATGAAATTTTTTGAATTTTTTTAATGAGACTTTGTGATCATGTTCATGTAAATGAGAGTTTATCATTATGTGACTATGTTAATGCAACTTTATAATCATGTGACTTTGAGTTACTGAGGCTTTATGACTTCGTTTATGAGAATTTCTGACCTTGTGCCTTTATGTTAATGAGACTTTATGTTAATAAGTCAGGATGGCCATGTGCCTTTATGTTAATGAGACTTTATGTTAATAAGACTGGATGGCCATGTGCCTTTATGTTAATGAGACTTTATGATCATGTGCTTTAAGTAAATAAGACGTTATGATCATACAAATGTATGTGAATTGGACTTTATATGAATGATACTTCATAGTAATTACACTTCATGGTCAAATGACTTTATGTTAATGAGATTTTATGATCCTGTGACTTCATGTTAAAAAGACTGTGACTTTAAGTAAACGAGACTTTGCAACCTTATAACCACTTTGAAGTCATATGACTTTATTACTAAGACTTTGTGGTAATTGCACTTTATGACTGTGTTCCGCTACGTCAATGAGACTTTATTTTAGAGTCTATATATTATCAAAAATTGTGATTATGTGACTTTATGTTATTAAGACGGTGACCTTATGTTAATGAAATGTTATGATCATGAGATTTTATGTTGATAAGACTTTGTGACTTTATGTAAATGAGGCTTTATGAACATCTGACTGTTTTAATGAGACTTTGTGACTTTAAGTAAATGAGACTTTATGATCATGTGACTGTATTGAGATTTTATAACTTTAAGTGAATGAAACTTAGATCTCATTAGTATCCTATTCTTTGTTAATGTAACTTTATTCTTATTTATCAAAGTGACTTGATGTTTATGCAACTTTTTTCACCCCCTTTAAATGTGGAATTTAAATTAGATCTGTATCCTAATACATTATCGGGATAATATATGATCCAATATTGCCTTGGTGTTTACTGCTTGCATTTTTAATCAATTTTCATTATCCACATATGAACAGATGGATCCCTGTTCCTCCTTCTCAACAAAACACATCTTCAGTTCTGCAAAGAAGACACGTGATTAAATAAACTAATAAAAATACATAACAAATCGATTCCAAAACTGATCCATATTATAATAATCCATCAAAACTGGTTTTACACATGCAGCCTTTATTTGCATTTATCATCTGAAGTTTTTACATAGTATTACAATAATAATAATAATAATAATAATAATAATAATAATAATAATAATAATAATAATAATAATAATCTCTATGCTTTTCATCACATATTTGCATCATTTTTAGAGCAGAGCAAAAAAATGCCTGAGGATGGATAGATGATTCAAACCATAAAATAACCTTCAGATAACCAGTTCAGGCCAGTTTAAACCAGTTCAGACTGCAGATCAGGACTCTGCTTTGCAGCAGCTCTTCATAAATCCTTCAACCTTAACAAAAAATGCCTAAAATAAGTTTTCAGCTGACTTCAAATTAATCATTATTAAATCAGGTTGCGCCATTTAAACTTAAAAAATGTCTCAGCTGATAAAGACTACTGATGTGTAAATCTGTTGCTCGGAGACATCTCCTGGCATTTTGTTTTATTTTTGTGTGCATAAATGGACGAACCTGTCTGTTCAGTGTTAGCAATATTCATAAAGTTTACAGTGGGAGATGAATATCAGTTTCTTTGAGCTGGTCATAATTAGCCCGTCATTCACTCAAATAATATTATTATTACTAGTATAACATTTAATAGTTTGAGGTGTTATTTTTCATGAAATATAATATATAATCTTCTTGATTTTATTGTTATCAAACAGGATTTTTCAAGTTTTGGGTCAGATATGTCGATTGTACTCCCTTTAAGACCAACATCTTTTACTCTAAATGGGTCAGACATTAGCATGCCAACATCAGCTTTGTTGGTCATTTCAGTTATACATACTTTTCACTGGTCAAAAATCCCACATAAACCATTAACTTCTGGTTTAGTACCGGGCTAACTTGAAGGAGGACAATATAATATAATTTTGCAGCTCTTCTAGACTTTCCAAATGTTGTTGGCCCAAATGGCTCAAATTATGATAGTGAAACGAGTCATTTTGCACGGGTTGTGATGCTCCTCTTCAGTTACAACTGTTTCCTGCACATTTGTGACATGACGTCAGTGACGCACAACATAAATCATAGACGGGCTGCCTTGCTTGCAGGGAGTGGGATTGGGGCCAACAGGTAATTTTTAGTGGGCTGACCCGGATTTAAAAAACACCACGCAGACCTGCTAATTCTGGTGGAAAAGCAGTTTTAGCTACAGTGGGTGTAATTATTTTGTAAATTTGAGACGTCAGACCTAGTTTCTGAGCTGCAACCTGTTTTTAATTTACTTATGCTAGAACACTTTGTTAGCACTGACATTAGCATGAGGATAAATTTGAATTTATGAACAGCTGTTGCGACTGCTGGTTCCCAGGTGTAGAAGCAAAAATGTTCAAACTCTGAACCTGTTTCCTTGTCCCTGTGTTTTATAAACGGTCACAGTTTTGAATAATAAGCATTAAAAAGTCAACAGCAGGATAACTCCTCATTTTAGGGTTTGTTCAGCGTAAAAAGAAATAAACAACAAACAGCTGATTATTAAATTGATCTAAATCTAGATCTCTGGTGGACCAGGATTTTAGAATCTTCAAGGTCTGCATAAAAAGCCATGAAGTCTCTAAGACCAGTAGGTGATTTGCAGGGGCATCATTTGGGGGTCGAAAACATTATTATGTTCGTGAATTAATAATAAAAAATAAAAATGTTTGTTTATCTCTAAGAATTCAGGTCCAGACCCATAGGCAATCCTCTCCTGACCCCAAATTGGAACCAATAAATGATTGGCAGCTAAAAAAGTAAAGCTAAATTTAAATGTGAAGTCGCAACATATTCAAGACACAATTATCATATTTTATATTAACTTTACAGCAACATTTTATAACCCACAGCAGGGGTCTGGGGCCAGAATACCTGTTGACACATGAAGCTGAAGAACATT
The DNA here is from genome assembly GCF_904848185.1 of Acanthopagrus latus. NCBI lineage: Eukaryota > Metazoa > Chordata > Actinopteri > Spariformes > Sparidae > Acanthopagrus > Acanthopagrus latus. Next base: position 20,600,618 of record NC_051051.1, on the reverse strand, counting down.
TCTGTCTCTATACCTGATGAGTGAATAAACCACCCATCAATCACACTGACTGGAGCTATGCTAACAGTTTCCCCTGACTGCCTCACTCTGTGCTAAGGTTGGCTAAAAGCTAACCCCACTTGCCAGTCTCTTTGCTAAACTAAGCTTAGATGTCCTGACCTATCGCTTAACAATAAACATTAATCTGTGAGCTGATTGATTGATTAGATTAATGGTCTGCTTGCTGATTGGAGGTCGCAAAATTAAACGTGATGTCACTGGTTTGAGTCTAGTATCCATGGAAACGCTTAGTGATCAGATAAAACTGATGCATGAGCTTTCTTCTCTTTATAAATATAAACTCTTTACTTAAATAATTATTGATTATATGTCCATGTGATTGATCATCAGTTGCTCTAGCTCCGCCCACAGCCTCTTAGCCAATCACAGCGCAGGATTCTCAGCATCAGCAGCTCTTCAGAGTCGTGCTGCAGAGAGACAAAGAGAGAGGTGTCACCAATGATGCCACCACAGAGTTTTTTTTTCCAGGATGGCAAAGACATTACATGCCATTCTCCGCCTCTGATTGGTTTACTCTGATATTCTGAAGCCACAGTCACACCAACACAATTCAAAGCAAGTACTAACAAGAGGCAAAATATGAACGGTCATGACTTTGCAATACTGGGGAAAATAAAATGCGATAAAGAGATTTAATGTAAACCATTCCTCTTGTAAATCAAACTTCACTTGAGATAATTCATCTTTCTGTAATGACACTTCAAACTGTATTAATATTTTCCTCGATGCTACCTGATAGTTGATTAATGGAAGTGAAGCTGTGGCTGTTGCAATTTTAACCCTCCAGTATTCTATTTAGTTAATTCCAGATTGCTGATGTATATGTTTGATATATCTATTGTTATATTAACATTGGTTAAAGCTTAACCGATGTTAACTGATGTCACTTTTAAAGTGGTGTATTGAACTTATCAGCAAAAAGTTGCTTATTTACACATCCAGAAGTTAGCAAGTTAACCAATACCTGCTGACAACAAACAGTATGAACCCAGCACCAAATTATATATTCCAACATTCAGTGAGACGCTACTGGTATTTTCCCACTCTTATCATCAGAGATGTTTTATACTTAAAATCAGCGACACATAATGTAAATATTGTTAACACTTTTAATCAATCCGATATTTGACTTAATTTTTCAGTCTCATTAAATCAAGTTTGTATTTAAAACGAGAAATTTCAATGGAGTTTTGAACAGGTCTGAAGATAAAAACAGAATTACTCTATCATTGCCGATAATTTTGGTAAAAACAGCTCTGGAGACCCGTTTACCAAACATCTGTTTGCAGGTGAGAAAATCTGACTGAGGTATGCAACCAGCATGCTGCTGAGCAAGGCACTGCAGTGACCCCTGCGGTAAAATCCCCACAGAAGAAGAATGACGCTTTAAATGACGACGAGGACGATTCAAAGAGAAGTTTGACAATTTTTTTAATAGATTTAAAACATCAGAAAAAAACAAGTACACAGATCGACTCTCAGACGGATTCTCTTTCATTTTTATTTTTGTCCGTGTGTTTCACTTATTTTGTCCCAACAGTTATTTTGTTTTTTTTTAAATTCAGGATCTCTGATCTGCAAACAGACGGTAAAAAGAGTCTGACAGCTGACACTACAAACAGCAGAGAGGGAAAATCCACCTTCATCATCATCATCATCATCATCATCATGAGAGCATGAGCAGCTGTCCTGTCTAACAGTCAGTGTGTCCTACCTGTCCGTCTGTCAGGCAAATGTTAATAAACTGAGGTCCAGGGTCTCAAGCACAGAGCGAGTGAGACATCACCAACATCACCTGCATAAAACATCTCTTAGCTTCAAATTAAGAGACTTTTTCTCTAATCAATGACACACTGATCATCTATGACCATTCCTTGTTTGATAACTGATCATAAAATCTGATTGATCAAACATGAGTAGCTTTGTAACAGACTGGTGACATTCTCAGGGATTGGACAAAAATACTTTGATACAGCACTACAGGGACTGGATCCGATAGAGAGACCTGATTTCATACAGCACTACAGGGACTTGATCCAAAACAAGGACCTGATTTTAATTTGTTTCGTTGTCTGCATTGTTAGAGTAGGAGCTCTGTTGCCATGGGAACTGAACCGCGAACTGTGTGTGATTAGTATCTGACCCAGCTTACGAAACACTTCATGTTTGTATCAATCAGAAGAAATATGGACCCTGTTTGGGCCCCCTGGCCTCAGTTTGGATAACTTTGTGTTTCACAGTTTTAAGTAAATAGAAACATAATATAAAGTAAATGTTTTTAGTCTGTGGGAGTTCAGGAGAACCAACACAACAGGGAGTGACATGTAAGCGTGTCACAGTGTTTCACACCGCCAGACTAATGAGGGGTACGCATGGTGAGCCAAAGCCCTCTACAGCATTGATTCAGAACTTATAGAGTCATTCAAATCTGAGATTCAGATGTCAGACGGTTTGATCAATCGTTTTAATCAAATGTATTTAAAATGATCAACTCTTTGCATTCAAAACAGCTGAGCATGGTTTAGCCAGTGTCAGCTTAGGGCTACCATAAGGAATTTTATTAGTGTTTTTTAATACATCACTGATTCTAGTCAGTGTAAAATGTGTGACACATCTTCATATAGCTGGTTGATCATTTCATGCAGCTCTGTCAGCCAATCATCAGGCTCAGTTTTCAGGGCAGGGCTCCAGTGATTTAAGCCAGATAACAATAGACTGGATCCTCCATTTCTCATGAACACATCTGTACCGCCTCTTTCATTAGAAGGCCTCACTGCTTGATAGAGCCTTTAAACCACACCACCAGTTTTTAACCCAGACTGTAAATTAGACATGTAGTCTGATTAAATCTTTGTTTCTTTTCACTGGGGTTTGAACTTCATTCATCGACAACGCTGCGACAGTGAGGCGAATGGAAACACTGCTGCTGACTGACATCTGCCTGAAACTGATGACCTCTATGAAGACTGGAAAGGTAACCCTAGAAGTAAGCCCTGTCCATTGCTTCCCTGAACACTGACAGGTAACTCTGAACATCCGCCCCCTCCTCCAAACAGGAAGAATAGGAAATAGAAACATGAGCACTGTCCATCTGTCTGCATTAGTCTCTGACAGACAGACAGGTATCAGTCTGAGGAGGAGGAACGACAAGCTGCTCCTGCTTCCTGTAGTGGGCGGGCAAAGGGGATGGGGTGTGGCATGTGTTGGAGGGGTGGGGAGGTGGGTAAGCAGTAGCTGATGCTACGTTTCGAACTGAGTGAGCAGCGCCCGGACTTCAGGCGTCAGCTGTTTAGCTGCACTGGCAGCCTCTGCAATGGCGCGGCGGTACGGCCCCTTCCTCTTCCTGTCAAAGCGTGACTGAAAGCTCTCCAGGAAGGGTGAAAGCTGGGTGAGCGGCAGGAAGGAGGTGGTGGGGGAGCCAAACCAGGACACCCTTGCCTCCTGCTGCACTGCCAGCCCTGTGTCGCCACGCCGCGACACTGTGATGCCAAGCACGCGCGCCGGCCACCAGGGGAAACCGTAGATCTTTGCCCAGACAATGTCACCGACGCACACCGTCCGCCCATCAGGGAGCAAACACTTGGACACCAACTTGGAGAACACAGAGGAGGAGGACGAAGACGAGGAGGAGGAGGAGGACGTGGAAGACTTGCGACGCCTCTTCACTTCACCTCCATCCTCCTCTTCGCCAGCAGCCTGCATCTCCTCGCCATCAGCTCTAGGGGGAGGGGTGGCAGGGTAGGAGGAGGGGGGACACTTATGCCCTAACGAGGAGGTGGAGGAGGAAGAGGAGGAGGAAGAGGAGGGAGGGGGAGTGGGAACAGGGGGGGAGGAGGAGGTTGGATCTCCATGAGTAGGGAGAAAAAAGGTCTCTGTGGAGCTGCACTCTGAGTGAGAGGAGTCCAGGAAGGAGGGTCGGGGGGGAGGATCCTCCACCTGCCCATCATCTCCTTCTTCTCCCTGCTCAACCCCCGCCTCCTCAGGGGGACAGACCTCCTGTGACTCCAAGGCAACAATGGCTGCAGTGGATTCGGGCACTGGAGGAGGACTTGTGGTTGAGGGCGGGGGCTGGACTTCGTGCATGGCTGTGCTAGGTGTGGGTGTGAGGGTGGGGCTTAAAGCAGGTTTGGGAGGCGACGAGCGTGCGCCCTGTTTTGTTGGGGAGGAGGAGGAGGAGGAGGAGGAGGAGGAGGAGGAGGAGGGGCAGGGCACCTGGCTGTCGTCGGTACGATACCTTTGGGGTTTGAGACGCATTCTGGGTGGAAGAGGCGTGTGGGAGCTCGAGCTGACGGTGGCGCCGCTGAGATGCTGGCGGCGGGTGAAGTGGACCTTCTGGTTGTGGTTCTGCAGGGCTGCAGCTCGGGTCACAGCCTTGGTACGCTCCTGGTTCTGGCTCTGGTTTTGATTCTGGTTCTGGTCTTTGGGCCGTCGATGTGGCGGCGGTGGCTGAGAATTCCTCGCTAGTTTCTTGAGAACCTGCCGTGCTTTGGAGCGATCGACAGCAGAACCTTTGGACAGAACTTTCTTAGAGTTCAGCTTCAGACACATGCGGTTGGATGATGATTGCGACGAGGAGGATGAAGATGAAGCCACACCCCTCAGGACACGGCGAGAGGAAGATGATGATGAAGATGACACACGTATCCCCGATGATGAACGTCTGTCTACTGCAGTACGTCCCCCTTTGTCGTCGCTCCTTAGCCGTTTGAGCTCTGAGGAGATTGGGCCGTCAGCTGGTCGCCGCCGCCGGGATGCCTCCTCACCCCTCAGATCCACCGGACCCCGTCGGGCCTCCCTGTGCCCACCTGATGCTACCACGCTTTTGCACTTATCGCAGAGCACCTGGCGGGGGCGGAGCTTAATGGCGTTCATGATAGAGGTTGGCTCCTCGCAGCGGTAGCGCCGCTTTGGCCGCTTGATCTTGCGTGGCAGTGGCTGAGGTAAGGCCTGGTTGTAGGTGTCCCTGATGAACAGAGGAGGAGGATATGGTGCACCCTCCTGGAACAGCGGTGGAGGTTTCGAGGTCCAGGGGTGAGGATGGGGAGGGGGTGAGGATGCAGGGTTCGTGGTGACCTCTTCCTGTTTGGTGGACGGGTCGTCGCTGGTAACTGGCTGTGACTGCATAGGCATCGGAGGGCGATTCCGGTCGTCCCGTCTGGGAAACACTGTGATGGGAATACCGTATGGTCCGAACCTGCACATGCGCGCACACGCACACACACACACACACACACACAAACAAACAAACAAACAAACCGGGTGAGAACTGAAATAAAGAGACTGATTTGGTATGAGAACCTGAGATCTGATCTTAAAACTAAAACTCTTGATTAGAATTAAACCTGAAGACATTGAGGACATTTTAAACTTAACATATGCAAATATGTTTTACATCAATACATATAGGATATTAATTAACATTTATATTTTTTCCCATTTGAGCCCATTCACAGTGCAAGTCACTCAATTTGTCCTTACTTTTCCTCGCTACAGCCTATTCTCAACCTAGGGAAACTTAATTGCATTGGACAGTTTTTTATTAGTGATCCGTTTTAATGTCTGATGATGTACATCACCAAGGAAAATGTAACATTTGTAAATATTAATCAATTAATCACTTGAGACAACAGTGTGATTGTACACAGTATTTTTGGATTCTGAGTTGACAAAAACATTTTTGGAACAAGGCATTGTTACAACAAGTCCTCTGCAGATAACTGATTATAGAAAACTGTTAAATATAGTTATTAATATTTCTGATTGTCCTAATACCAGAAAATAGGGTTAGGGTTAGAGAAAATGTCCATGCACTACCAGCAACATAAATAGGAGTTGGTGCAGTCAAAAAACATGTGAGGAACTGTGGTCTTTAATGTTAAATGGAGGGTTGAATCATCTGAATATCCTTCTTTTGAGGTCCACACAATATTTAAATGTGACCACATTCAGCGTCTGAATGATAACCTACCTATGCTAAACAAAACAACACCAAAAAACATTAGGAAAGACAAAAACATCAATATAAGAAGTAATTCCAAACTACCGAGTTCATTAAACACAGAAAAACACAAAATGTTAAAGACCGAAGAGGCAATAAGAAAAAAATGTGTTTTGGTTGAATTTTTGACGTTTCCATATAATCAGACTAGACCAGCAGGTGGAAATTATCATCTTGATATTATTTTGAAATATATCTCTCAGTGACTTAACATCTTATTTGAACAAACTTTACCTTTTGGAAACATCCATCAGCACCCCGGAGAACACTTTCTCACCCAACCGGAAGGACACCACCAGCGCGTCATCAATGACGTGGTCCAAGGAGACCCGGACCTCGGACCCAGGACTCAGATCCTGCATAGAGGCGAGGGGCGGATCACCGAGACCGTGTTCAGATCCGGGCTCCGGACGGGAAGAGTCTTCTCCAGCAGATTTCTCCGGCTTCACGGTGTCCATCATTAGTCGCCTCTTCGGGGATCGGCAGGGCGGGGAGGAGTCCCGCAAGCCGCGGACCGGCATCTCCTCTGTCCCGGCTGAGTTTTTGCTGTACCCCAAGTCTGGGTCCAGATTGTCCAGAACCGACAGCCGCTCCGCCGTGCCGTCGTACATGGCGTCCTCGGCGGAGTCGGGCCTAAGCTCCGGTTGAACCAGAGCCGTATACCCTCTGTCTCGATCCGCGGTCTCAGCCCTGTCCGTCGTAACGTTGGTAGTCGGTTCCGCTGGTTCCGCCAAAGACAGCCCGGCCTCGGTGACGGGTGGGGGAGCCGGGAACGAATGCAGGAAGACGGCGGAGGGCTGCGGGTCCGCCAGGATGCTGCGGTACACCGCCTGCACCGATACGTTCCCGCCGCCTTCTGGATCACTCGGTACTCCGGGGGAGAACCGTTCCATGACCCTATCCATAGGAAAGCTGTTAATCAGTTCATCGTTTACGGCGTTATCGGAGAGCGCTTTTCCCGCCGCGGGCTCCAGCTCCGGCCTGACATGGCGGCGCTCCTCCCCGTCCCCAACATCCTCCACCCGGGGGACGACCAACTCCACACCTGGGCCATACTCCCGCGGCTCGTCGGTATCCAGTAGGCATCCTGAGAGTCCCTGGTCGTCCACGCCCGGTTCTGGTGGGCCTTCGTCGTCCGCAGCCGCGGTTATTGTTGTTGTCTGAACCGCCGCAGCTCCTGGCTCTGCAGCCACGGCCGCCATTTTCTTCCGCTATGCTGCCGAGCAGCAACTCGCACCGCCCTCCCACAACACTGCCAGCTGCGCAGGCGCACTGTCATTGGCTTGAGTTCCTGTCACTCAAATGAATCGACGGCGAGCGTGATCTTTAATTGGATGATTCTGTCCAAGTACGTGAGGCGTGCGTCAGCCGCCAGGGGGCGTTTGTTTTTACAAGAAACAAAAACACTAGAGGCAAAAAAACAGCCAATATCTGATTGAACAGTAGTGGTCAGTCAGCAGCTGATAAGTTAACAGCTGGTCAACACAAATTAAAATATCAGATTTTGAAATTAATCAAAAAACATTTTGATCAGTAAAACAGCTCCTAATACGATAAAAAAAAAAAATGTAATAAGGTATAGTTCTGGTGACATTCTGTATTTCCCTTATAATTCATCTAATATTGTGAATCAAAAACCTGACGTAAAATAATCCAAATATGATATACTCAGACAGAGTATATAATTCACAAAACCAATCAAATGAATACAAATCAATGAACTGTGAGGTTTCGTTCATGGATAGATATGACTACTACTATGAATATAATCAACGGGAAGTGAGATGTTAATATCATGATTTGTTAAGGCTGATCAGTAATCATAACAGTGTAACCATCAGCCATGCAGAGTACAACTCAGTCAGTCAGACAATAGCGGCTTTGTAATGTTTGATTTAGCTAATGATTCTCACATTCATTTAGAAATCTAAAATGTTTTCACACTCTACATCAACCATGGCACCTTGTTAACCTTCATACCAGGTATCACATTATCATAAGAAAATGATGGAATGATGGAAATGAGGATGTACCCGATGAATCTTAGAGATTTAAATAAAGGTTGAATTAATGAATTAATTGCTTGATTTGCTGATTATTTTCTTAGCTGATTCATTGTTTGGTTGACAAAAAACTGAAGACAAGTCACAATGAGATCAGCTAAAAAGTTTGTAGTGAGTCATGACAAATTGCAAACACATTCAAATGTATATTTATATTTTTGTCAGGTCAGTAGGATCTTTCTAATTGGTCCACATGGGGAAGGAAAACTCCTTCATTAACACCGTGTTAGGATCCTGGATGATGAATCCACTGCATGTGTGGACCACCAGAGGGCAGTGTCCCCTCGGACATCATATTGTTTGGAGCCAAACATTATGCATTGGAGGGTTAACTTGTAAAAACAGATATCTTTTTTTTTTTTTGTTAAATCAGCCTTTTTTGTGCACTCCAGGTAACATCAGTAAAACAGTTTTGGCTTTTAAGATATATACATTTAAAACACTTTTATTAATCCCGTTTTTATTGAGCACTGTAGGGAATTTCAATCAACTGGTGTTGGTTTATTCTTTTTAAGTAAGGCTTTATATCTGCTCTTGTGATCGAACTCTTTTATATAAATATAGGCCTATATACACTACAAACACATAACATATAAACAACATTTAATTATCATTAATAATTTAAGTTAAGGTTTCCTTCTGTTTGTTTTGTGTAAAAATACAAAAATCAATTCAACTAGAATATCCAGTGGTGAAAGTAACTAAGTATATTGATTACAGTGTTGTAGCTAGGTACAATTCTAAAGTTCTTTGCTTTAGGATTTACATTTACATCACATTGAAGCATCTAATACTGAAATAAAGCCATTAAAACCAAAGGTAACATTTTTATCTTTAAATAAATTTTGAAGCAAATAATTATGAATTGGAGTATTTATTCATGATAGTATCTCAAGAATCTGATCTGAGAGCTGTACTTAACAAGGTAGTATAGCAACATGTATCATGTCTTTTAATTTTATTAACAATTTAAAAAGTTAATAATGTTGTCTATTATTTTTATATAAATTGTGTGTTATTATTTTTGTCCTTGAGTTGTTCATTGTCATCAGTGTCTTAATGTCTCAAAGAACATTTCAGTGTCAAGACAATGATAAAGCAGAGGTAAACAGGTAATCTCATTTCCTGCATTACAAGGTATCAGCATAATATATTTATGTCAGTGTGAAAATAATCTGAGCACAAAGACACAAACCTGCCTTCAGTTTCTTCCTCTACACAAACCGTTTGAACATGTAGAATTCATTATAAGAAAGAATAAATGATGAACCATTGTGAGACACTGTGTTAACATCTAAAACCTCATTTAAAATAAATAAAGTTGTGTTCAGTCTAGTGAACAGGAAACAGCTCTGCTGCTTGAGTTGTTCATAGTTACATATAAGTGGCCTCACAGCAGTTATTCATATTTCGTTCAGTAAAGTTTTATATTAGACACTCTTCAGCACTGCTTACTTTTCCAAACATTCACAAGCATGCAAATATCACAGAACATTCATATGAGCAGTATTAAAGGCACACTGTGCAGGATTTATTCAGTTGCTTGTTTGTGAGTGATTCTGGAGATAACTTATTGTTGAGTCCCATGCCCACGTTGGCATGGCTTTCTTCAGAATGCCGATGTCCACAAATATCCTGCACATAGTAAAAATCCTAACCAAATAAGAAAATACAGGCAGATGGCAAAGTCTCTTCAGACACAGACACCACAAAAAGTGCCAGACCAGAGATCTAATTAATCGTTATCTCTGAAAACTGGGTCTTACAGTGTGAAACTATATCAATCATCTAATCTGATATTAATCACTGTTCTGTTGTGAGTTATTGATTAATGTTGACAGAGACAGTTTAAATTGTGTTTCAGACATTATAACACCAACATGTGATAATTTCTTGGGTAAAATGAAATTTCTGGAACACAGAAAAACTTGGCTATTGAAGTGTGCCTCTCTTTGATTCTCATTGGTTCATCTATGACTTCAGCCATCTGATTGGTCCAGGTTCAATCCAGCTGTCATTGACTTTTGCCAGTGTTGTCTGATTGGTCAGAGGGCATTGAGTCCAGTCCCTTCTGCATCCTTCAGCTCTTTTAAAGCCACGCCTTCCGTTGAGACAACATCCCCACTCTCAGAGGCTCCGCCTTCACGTGAGGACAAGCCCTCTTGTTGTTGGGTGGCGGGCTTTCTTCCAGACCTTCACACAGACAGTTTCCAGTTAATGAGGTTTAACAATTTATCAGTCAGGTACCCGATCACAAAAACCAGCACTGTGAGTAGCCCAGCAGCTAGTTAGCATTAGCATCATGATATGCTGATATATCAGTGGGGAATGAAGCTAGCATTGCTAATGAAGCTAAAGCTTTTAATGATGCGAAGACAGCTGCTATGAAGCTAATGATGCTAGCTGTTTGCTCACCATTTCTCCTCTACATCCTCGATGGTGTCTGGAAGCGGCAAATTCAATGTTTCCGGTAGGAAGCAAGCAAAGCAACCAGCCAACACCGCCGCCCCCCCATACACGACACTGGGCAGAGCAGGGAGTACCTGGGAAATGTAGTTCGTAAGTACTGTTTGCATTAGTTACCACGACTGATCTCAGTACAAATGCAGAGATTCAATGAGCTGATTTCGTTGAGACAGAAAGTTAAAGAGCTGCTCACAACTGCAGTGCAGACAGACAATGTCAGTTAGATCACTTTATTTTACAGCTGTAAAATGGTCAAATAAAACACAAAAAAGTCATAACTGATCAATCGGAACATAAATATGCCACGTAACAACATTTTCCTCAGTGGTTATTCTTACTGTAGTCTGCACCAGCTCTTGAACTTAATATAGACCTTATTCACACAGTGTCCAATATCAAAGTTCAGGGTGGGATACTTCAATGGTGGGATAATATAATGAAAGTGTGTTCCAGGTTGCAAGTCAAATAATTGTTGGTAATCTGACAAACTGTTAGCATGTTAAAGCTTCCCTATCGATCAGCAGCTGAAGAGATTGTGGATGGTAAAATTCTGGAGGCACTTTCTGCTTCAAGGTAAAACAACACGATAGCTTATGAGAGCTGATGTCAGCATTCAAAAGATTCCTAGCTAACACTGCAGTTTGATTACATCCTGCGTGTTTCTAGGTTTAGCCATAATGCCTCCAAGATGTGGGTTGATATTTCTGAATTAATCTATGCTTTTCCTAATCGTTTTGTGTCAAATCATTAACTAGAATGTGTTTGAATGCTTATGTTAGCAGATGTCTAGTTTGAAGCTAGTCAGTCAGTTATCCAATCTGTAGTTACCTTGAAATATGGTCTGATGTCCCTCCGGATTTAACTTTCCATCGTCTTTACAGTTGCCAATCAATCAGGAAGCATTAAATTGATAACATCTAAAGGTTACCTATGTTTATATGACTTGAACCCTAGAACACAGCAGTAGAACCTTTATGTTTCCCACCCTGACTGTGATGTAAGAGGAAAATGGCCGCTGTGAGAATTTGGTCTATTATTTTTTCATGCATTTCATACATTATTGTGATGTGTTAAAGCTGTAGTCTGCAACAATTTTGTCATTATGATCTGACAGTAGAATATGATACAGGTAAGCTGTGTAAAAGAATCCACCGCTCCCAGATCTACACAACCAATCAGAGCCAAGGGAAGTGTTAATCATGCTCGTGCATAAGCTGCTGGCAGCCCCCATCCTTCACACAGCGTGTATGCAACAGTGCCCCTCCCCAGCACAGGCACAGCGCCAGCTCTTACCTGGTCAGCTCAAACTTAAACTGTAAACGATAGCGGTGATGCAACAGCAGAAAAATGCCTCACCATTGCCCACGTCAAACAGAAGAAATATGCTTGTCAAGCTTGTTGGTTAATCTAGCTTGTTAGCTTGTATGCTAACTCCGGTGTTAAGCTTTGTCTTTATGGCTACTGCTTAGCAAAACTGTCTTTTCAGTGAGTTATAACGTTATAACGTTAGTTTGTGTTCAGTGCGCTTAGAAGTGGTTGAATTGGTTTAGAGAAATAACGTTACTCGTGCTTCAGAAAGGCAGCATGGCGTTGCACTGGGTAATGATTACGTGGTAACTCCATCTACCGCGATGTGAGGAATATTGTTTGTTACTTGGGTTATCCAGTGATTGGCATGAGGCACTCATCATTGTAATTTAGCTGTATTGATCAGAAATTGGACGATCAGGGCTTATTTTGTTGTTGTTATTTTGTGTGCGACATCTTGGTTATCTGGCGTCCACTTTTACCGTGGTTACAAGCCTGCTCATGCACTGCAGGCTCTTCTGTGGGGAGGGGCTTTGAAGGCAGGGCTGCAGCGCCACAAAGAGGAAGAAGGAGGAACCTGGGAGCTGTACTGTAAATTATCTGGCTAAGTCCACTTTTTTCTCATAACTCCAGACTGCAGCTTTAATGATGTTTGGAAAATTGACGTCACCTCGTCGAGGATGAGGACTGCAGGGGCCGCCATGCTGCCGATTCTCGCCATGGTGGAGACGAAGCCCATTCCTGTCTGCCTGAAAACGCAACACACACACACACACACACACACACACACACACACACACACACACACACACACACACATCATGAGATCAATACATTTCCAGAACGATCCAGCACTAGGTGTTTTTCTCCTACATGTCAAACCAAAGATTTGTGTCACCTGATGATCGTGGGGTATAGCTCTCCAGTGTACAGGTAGACAACGGTGAAGGACGATGAGGTGAAGCCTTTCCCAAGACAAGCCAACGTGGTCCTGAGGGCCTGCATGTCTGGCGGAGGGAAGGTGGGAGAGGTTTCAGCGGGTATCAGGGCTCAGGTTAGAATTGGGTTTAGTGAAGTGACAGGTTACAAAGTGGTTTGCTTTGAATGTTGTTCAGCTCCTGATCTACAAAGACAGCAGGTTCTTGAACATTCAGCTCCTGGACTGAAACTCCAGGCTACCTGCTTGGAGGTGTGTCTTTGACTAATGCTTGTTGAGTGTTTGTCTTGAATAGTGATGAGGAAGAAAATACACGTTTAGAGTGACATCTGGGAAGAGCCCTTTTGATGAAGTAAATGGTGATTCCTGTCTGTCTCCTTAACCCTTCAGATACACAAACTTGTTAATCAAAGGACATCTAGACCTGGTTTGATCACTTTGTTAAATATGATACCTCCATACCCCATTGTAAAATAAAGCAGATATCTGAATGTACAAACAGGGACGAAGGGGAGAAAACAATCTTCTGAAAGCTGAAAGGCAGGAACACACCGGCCCAACCGTTGGATGTCTGAAGCATTTGGAGAGACTCGGACGAGGTCGGGAACAATTATGTTTGGTGTGCTCAGCAACGTAGGAAGCTTTCGGAGCTGTGCGGACGTTGTCTGCTCCGACTGAATATGTGAAGTCTGAGGATGTGGGCCATCGGACGTTTGAGCCATTGGATTCTCTGATTGGCGGGTCGGAATGCTGTGTGCGCATTGGTTTTCTACGCACTCCGTTCCATCATTCCCCGTTGCACTGCAGTACCGGCATGAGACTAGTTGTTATGTCCGTTCAGGATGAATTAATTGTGTTCATTTGGTAAGGCCTCGCTGCATGTTTAATATGCAGCTGTTTTTGTCTGAAATAGTTAAGTTTCATTTTGATCGAAAGTAAAGAGTCGCGTGCATAAGCCTCTCGTTTACAACTCACAACACAAGCGCCACCCGCTTATTGCATCTCGCGCAAGCGCAGAACGTACACGCTACTGTGGAGTAGGCAGCACGTGGAAGCGGTGTGCTTCAATGCAACTTTTCTGCCGAACGGGTCAGACAAGAGGCAACGGAACGGTCGGAGAGTGGTCGGATAAGTGTGTGTGGGGGCCTGAACGTGCAGAGACCTCAATGTCTTTATCTCTGGTCTCCTGCACAAACACAAGTCTCACAACAGAGCTATAAAAGCAGCCTTGGAGGCAAGCACTCTATGTATTACGGTGGATTAGTGTTCCTTACTGGAGGGGACGAAGATGTTGGCAAAGATGATGACGGCAGACAGGAAGAGACAGGCTGCCTGAGTGATCCTCCTCCCCAGGTAAGTGAGAGAAGCCAGAGCTATTAGTTTGAAGGGAAAATCAACAGCTCCAAAGATGATCTGCATCAGGTAGATATTCACCTGGTAACAACAATGGGAAGAGAGCTCAGTATTTACCGGCCAAAAAGAGGAAAGCAAAGGTAGACAGGTGACTACTTTAGCCTCACTTAAAAATCATCAACATGGTATTTCCCATCCATACGGATGAGGTGTAAAGCAAGTTGGAAGCTCACGTGGCGCATTATTGATGCTAATCAGGTGACTCACCCCAAACTTCTGCAGGTCCATTGCCAAACCATAGTACGCAAAACTGGTTGAGAACCTGCAGAGGACGACAAACTGCAGATTCTCACATCTTTTCTGTAGTCTAATGTGGTTTAGAATGATGCTTTATTTGTTGTTCCGTAATAGATAAACAAATGAATAAGTGCAAATCAATAAATTGGAATAAACACAGGTGAAGCAGGTGTATTTTCTGACCAGACAGCAACCAGACAGATGGAGATACGTCTCATGCCCTTGGTCTTCAGCAGGTCGTATGCTGTAAATGTAGAACGACTTGACTCGATCTCCTTACTCATGTGAGAGTGTAGTACCTGCAGGTGACACAGGACTGATGACAGCTTCTGATTGGGTATCGCAAAACTCTGTATACGTAACAAACAGACAGGTTACCTCCAGTGTTAACTTGTCAATTATCTCTGCTTTTCCGTTGATTCGAGCGACTCGGTGAAGACTTTTTAAGGCCTCATCAGATCTGCGTTTCAGAACCAACCAGCGAGCTGATTCAGAGTACCACCTGACCAATCAGAGAGCAAAAAACTTAGGACAAGCATGTAGACATATAGACATTTATTTTGAAAGTCCACACTGACCAGCTGTAGGCGAAGAACAAGAAATGGGGGGCACAGACAGCTAACTGCAGCTTCCTCCAGTCTCTCAGCCAATAGGCAAGCCCTGCTAGGATCATCTGACCAAATGTGAAGAAGAAAGAGGTGAGAGTGCCAACTAATGTCCTCTCTCTGGTCGGGATCCACTCCACCTCTGGAGACAGACAGGTAGATAGACAGGTTGATTAACCTCTGAGGACATGTGATCAGGTTGAAGAGTAAACCTGAAATTTAAGACAGACGGAAAGGTAGACAGGTACTCAGTGACACTCCATTGAGGATGATTCCAGACACAGCCATCCCGGACAGGAATCTAAAAATGCAGTAGGCAGAGTATGAAGGCGAAAGGGCGGAGCTACAACCAAGCACACCAAGCTGCAGGTATGACCAAATAAGGACCGACCGTCGACCAAACCTGAGCGAAAGAGAGGGACAGAGAGAACGATTCAGACTGGTTTGATTATTCAGTGTGCCCACAACAGATGCTCAGGACAGAGGACGCAACTAAAGCATGCAAACATTCCTAAAATCATCACTGGCTGATGGTTATATGTGTGTTTACAGTTTGAACAGGAGGTACTACCTATCTGACAGGCCACCATAGATGATGGCTCCTGCCAAAACTCCGCCCATATAGATGGTCTGAATCATCTGTTTCAGAGGACGTAAAGAACACACCAGCCCCCACTGAGAGACAGATTCACAGAGACAGACAGGGAGATAAGAAAACAGCGTGATGAGTCTAACAGATCAATTCAGCCTTCTTAAAGATCACTACTTTTACCAAATACCACCTCATTAGCCTCAGCTTTGATGAATAAAGTGAAGTGAGCAGTTTCTTATTACCTCAGAGACGGTGGTGGCGTGGAACTCGGAGCGGTCGAATGTCCATCCGTCCAAACATCCTTCTGTCTCTAGCTGGCTAACATTAGCTGAGTTGTTGGCAACTAACAGCTGCCACTGAGGCTCTACATACCTGAATATAAAAAAAAAACGAGTGGAACAAGAAGTGATGTCAGAGGAAATGAAGTCATCGATGCAATGCAACCCAGGGAGGATGAACAAAACCGAAAAGCTTTTACCTCCTGCAGCGGTCCAGTCTATTTCCTGAAGTGTCAAGTGGGATGAAAGCCTTCAGTAGCTGCCCATCATCCACCTGAAACAACAAATAACGTTCATCCAATGAACCAAACCAATCACGTTCATCCAATGAACCAAAACAATCACGTTCATCCAAAGAACCAAACCAATCACATTCATCTATCACCGTAATTACTGGATTCATTAATAAATGAGATCAGACAGATAGGTCACCTGGGAGTGTCAGGCAGGTTACCAAGTAGTGAGACAGGTGTCAGACAGGTTACTTTGTCTTGAGACAGGTTACCTGGTTATATCAGACAGGCTCAGACAGACAGGTCAACTTGCAGTGTCATGCAATTTTACACAGACAGGTTACCTGTTGGTGTGACAGGTTGTAGAGGCTGTGATTGGCTGGCAGGCTGCAGTGGTGGGTGGGGATTCCTGAGATGAAGTTATTCAGCAGGTTCTGACTGGCCATCATCAAACCAGGTAAACTAATCAGAGTCACGTGGAGCCACTGGTACCTGCCGAACCCGCCCACCTCACCATGGCAATCAGAAGGGACAGTAAGCACATGTTAACACACCTGCGTCACACCTGGTCTACCTGGACCAGTGTTGAACTAATGTCAGAACAATTAGGAACAGCACAGTTCACTCACCTGCTCCAGCAGATCACCGAATCCCATCTCTTCAGTCCTATTTCTTCAGTTTTATGTTGTGTATATATATATATTGTCTTATATTGTTAGGTGCAAATTTGAATGTATTAAAATATGTTCTAAAACGTATTGTTCAAGCCTTTAGCTTCTCCACCAACACAGGTGTTCATTTATTAATAACAATAACAAAAACAAAAACAACAATAGTACTACTACTACTTCTTATAAAAATAATAATGATAATAATACAAACAGATGTCTTGTGTTTTCAGGATTCAAGGTCGGGTTCCAACTGAATGAACAAGAACAAGACAAATACACAAATACATAAACAATACATACACAAATAAAGATACAAAACAAGTTTTCAATGGTGAAACAGTGAAACACAAAAACTGTTCCAAACCTCCACCAAGCAATCCTAAACTTTGTACACAACCATTTAAAGCCTGTCACAACTTATTTCAAACCACAGACATTTCACTGCACGTTCAAGTGTATCCATCCTTCAAAAAGCTTTGTCGTACATCTGTCGTATCCTTATGTCCCGGGTCGCGGGCATCAGAGCAAGGGATGCCAGCAGACTGAATAAGCTGGTCAAGAAGGCAGAGTCTGTTGCTGGCTCTAAGCTTGTCACCCTGGAGGAGGACAGGACTCTGGCAAAACTGCTGGCAATAATGGACAATGCCTCTCACCCCCTCCACAAGACTCTAGACAAGTTTAAGAGCAGCTTCAGCAACAGACTCATTCAACCCCACTGCCTAAAGGAACAGCACAGGAAATGGTTCCTTCCTGGTGCCATCAAACTTTATAAAGCACACTCCACAACACATCTATCTATCTATCTATCTATCTGTCTATCTATCTATCTATCTATCTATCTATCTATCTATCTATCTATCTATCTATCTATCTATCTATCTATCTATCTATCTATCTATCTATCTATCTATCTATCTATCTATCTATCTGTCGATCTATCAATTCTCCATAACTCAACTCAGCAGTGCCGCAGCAGTGGTTTACAGTGAACTCTAAAAAGGTGAAATATTTGCATGGAGTCTGGTGAGAGCTCTTAAAGGATTACTGCAGCTGCAACTACATGAAAACTGAAAGAAAAGAGGATTTTCTCTGAAAATGAGTGAAAACATACTTACAGTTTGCAGGCTGGTGGACGACTGGAGGTCTGAGGGGGCGTATGATGGAGAGAAGACAGGTGGAAAGAGGGGTGGAGAGTGTGAAGAAGTAGTTAACAGACACATGGACATTAATAAGTGACTGCACCAACTCTCTGTCTCTCTGCCTGTCTGTCTCTGTCCCGCTATCTTCTACCTAATAAGTGTTTGAGAGAGACATGTTGTTTTTACCTGGCTTGACAATCATTTGTGTTTCTGTTAGTGTGAGTAAATACAATCTTAACCCTAATAAAACCAGACTGAGTGAAGCTGTAAACCGTCACCCAGGGACTTCCGCTGACTTTTTCACAATAGAGGCCTCACACAGCTCATTGGAAAGCAGCAACAGGAAATGTAACATCTCATTTGTTCAAAACTCTCCTAGACCTCCTCCTGCAGGGCTTTGACTTGTAAAAAACTCCTCCTCTGAGTTTGTTTTCATGTTCTAGCTTCTCGCTGAGTCTCTGAAGTTTTTCTCTCCTGGAATTCATCCGACTGAGCTTCAAACAACAAACGTCTCAGCAGGTTTCAGCTCCAGGCGACACGACAAGGACACAGCAGACGGGCTGAAGGGACAGACTGAACAGAGAGACCTATTGATTATTTGGTTTAACATTGTATTACACTATCGGCTTATTCAATGCTTTTTATACGCAGTTGATATTTCATATTTCCAGTTGTATTAAATAAGTGTTTTCAATATTCAGATCTGAGTATTTCTAAGATTATATTATAAGATGCAGCTACATTCCACACTTCTTATAGTTCGATTTCATGTCTTGTCACCGAGTGCTTTTGTTTTGTCAATGATCTACATCGTGTGTTTTATGGCTATATTACATCAAGGCAAACATCATGTTGACTCATGAACAACAAAACATTGACTTGAATTGTTGAACATTAACATGACAAAGTTGAACTCAGCTACAATCATTGTCAGCTGCCGTTTGCATGTTAGCACAAATGTCCTCTGCTGTGACCCCCTTTCATCGTGTGACTTTGCAGCAGGTATGTAAAAAGATGTGTTTAAAATCCAAAACTGATTGTAACATGTGAACCATTCAGATCTCTTGCATCGCATTTAAAATGTTCATTATGTTCTGTTTATCATATTTAACTGTATTGACTTCAATGTCTTATTTACCCTTTAACATAACTGCATTAAAACAAGTGCTCCAAATGTTTTTTATTACAGTAATACTGAAGTATAATACAGCAAACAGACATGACGTGTTTATTTTTGTTACTCAGTTAATCAATCTGCTATTTAATTGTTGCTAGTTAGGAAAAGAACATAGGTCTGCTGTACTGATAAAACACGGTCAGTTCTGTTGCATGTAGAGCATATTGTTAAAGCACACACAGTACTATAGTGTTCAATTTTCCACAACACAAGTTATGTTCAGTTGTGTAGTTTTAAAACACTGATGGCAGAGGCTGCCATGCTGCATGTTGGGATTCAGTATCTTGCTCATGCATTCAGCTCTTGCATTCAGCTCAGCTCAGCCCAGGAGAGCTGGGATTTGAACCAGCTACCTTCTGATCACTAGCTGACCTGCTCTACCCGCTGAGCTACAACCACCCCTGTTACGACATTTCAAATGTTAAACATTTTGGACAAAATCAGTCGGCAATTCTTTATTGAGTCATATTTACAGAGACAATGTTCGTTCATTACTAAAGGGATCATGGTGAGTTCAATGACACATCACTTTAACCATGAAAAAAACACTGAGGCATAAATATCAAAGTAATTCATTAAACTACATAATGTTCTCACACACTCACACACACACACACACACACACACTACAGGCAACATTTCAATAGATATATACAAAAATAGGAATAAAAACAATATATATATATACACATGAAGTGGAATAAAAGGCTAAAACTCTGCAGCAAAAAATAAAAATCAGTGAAGTTCTGCACTGTTAACACCACACCGACTGACCCAGAAGGGGTCGGACTGAGTTTAAAAAACACAGGAAATTTTGACAATTTGACACAGCAACATTTGCAATGTGTAACTGGGTCATCCAATCAGCAGATCACACTGCTCACATCGCACACATCTCTACAGCGTGGTGAGAAACTCTCTGACCTGCAGGAGAAAACAGACTCCAGGTCAGATAAAATTGCAGAATAAAGATCCTCTGAAGTGAAAAAAAATAGCACAAAGTAAGTACAAGTGAAGTAAGATAGAACCTTGTCAATGATGGCTTCCTGTTTGATCCGATCATTCTTGAAGTCGTCGTCGACATCCAGAATGAGAACAGGAAGGTTATTCAAGTACTCAAAGTCCAACCTGAACACACACAAACACAAACTTTTAATACAGTTATTAAAGTTGTTGCATTCATTTAAGTAAACCCCATCAGAAAGAACTGTTGATATATAAGGGACTTCCCTTATATATTATATATATATATATATATATTAAATAAGGAACTTAAGGGCTGTCCCCTTTCTCAGAGAGATTTCAACCATGTAACTCTGTTATGAGGGGCAAAGGGCACTTGAAAAAGAGAGGTAGGGGTAAAAATTGTAAATGGATTCAGCCTTTGAGGGTTGCCCCTACGCTGTGTTGTGAGCATGCTCGGTAGTGTTGTTTACCTGAGGTTCCTGTGGAAAAGCCAGGATTCATGTTTGAAATGAAGCTGTTCAAGATACTCCAGAGGAATCCCCTGCTCCTCCTCCCTGCCCCGGTGGAGCAACCGTTGCATACACCGCTGAAATTTACAGAGAAATAGTGTGAGACTGAAGGCAGCGCTAGAAACATACAGTGTTTCCCCCTAGGATTGCAAAGTACGCTGTCTGGGATGGCAGCAGAGGGACTCTAGTACATAAAGTACATATAAATGTGTGATGAGCTAGTCTTTTTAAACTCATCTCAGATTTTACGCCTATGTGATTAGACAAACAAGCTATTGTTTTGTGACCCCCATCACCTTGGGTGATCATTTACACCCACTGGGCGTTAGCTAGCAACAAGCCATCTGTCATTAATACATTGTCCCAATCAACGTGGATCAACCAAATGTTTATTTCACAGATAAACGTTCACGTGAGGCAGCATTATTCTGCCGCGTTCAGCATTGACCGCTTCAGGTGTTGACATTTACCCAATGTTGTTGAGCTGACACAATCACGTACACGTTAAGTTCATCGTTCATTCGCTAAATGCTTTACTCGTGTTTGTGAATTGGTCCGGATAAAAAGTGTCAGTGGCAAGACACATTTTTAACTTTAGTCTCTAAAATTATGAGACAGAGTCCAGTCCCCTGTGTTTCTTTGTTTTACTCACAGGTACGTTCATCGACTGAGATATGAAGTGTCCATAGCAAAAACTGACTTAATGTCAAAGATAAAATGCAGCCCCCTATACACTCTCCTCTGTCCCCCTCCTCCTCCACAACAGCTGCTGCTGCTATTCATATGTATGGGAAACACTGATATATAACAAGTGTTAATGCTGTAGTAGCACGTAGTAAAGAGGCAGCAGCAATCTACCTCTAGCTGAGATGGTTTGGCATGAACACAAGAACGGTTAAAACCCTATAAGCAGCAGACAGCAGCAGCAAGACTAGTAGAATTGGCATAAGGAGTAATAGTAAAAGTAGCAGTAGTAACAATAAGAGTGATATAAGAAGCAGTAGCAAGACCAGTAGTACTCAGCAACAGTAATAGTATTAGTAGTAGTACCTGTGGCTGAGCTCTCAGGTAGATGATGGCGTCGAGGGCGATGTCAGTTTCAAACTGGTTCAGTAACCAGGTGTGCCAGTCCTGATAAACACTCCACTCTGTTTCTGTCAGGTTACCGCACTCAAACAGGTTGGATGCAAACACGTACCTGTATACACAATACACAAGGTTAACATAGATGCCCTAAGCCTGTCTTAGGTGTGCAGGGTTAACTGTCTATGGTGTGTGTGTGCGTGTAGTTACCTGTCTGAGTAGACAGAGCGTTCGTAGAACTGAACAGGGTTTTCAGCCTGCTGCAGTTTCATCGACGGAGACTGGAGTTGAGAGCGAACTCTGCTTAGACAGGCGTAACTCTGACAGGCAGAAGGATGAAGACGAGCGGGTGAAAGGTTAGTCTTTGGGAGACAGCTCCCCTTACTCGAGCGCCACTTGAATGAGCAGAGTCAGATGTGGTTACCTGGAATGTGTAGGACCAGCGGCTCGGTTTGTCGTACAACATCTGCAGCAGGTTTCCTCCACTCTTCTGAGAGGAGCTCAGCTCCTGCGGACAGACAGGTACACATGTGATATCTCTGTAGCTATAATGTCAAGGTTTCCCTGGGCAAGACACAGAACCCTAATTTTGTCCCGATGGTAGCTGGCTGCCATCTGTGTGTTTGTCAGTCAGGGGAGGAAGCAAATAAATATACATAAATAAAAGCTTTTAATCTGAAAGGAGAGGAACTCTTTCATCTACCACTCATAATACACTGAATAAATGTTGTTTTTTGGGCTACAATTAGTATTGATATTTGAGCTGATTGATTGGTTGGTTGTCTGAAAATAGTCAGAAAATGGAAGAATAGTGAGAAATGTCAATCAGCGTTTTCCAAAGCCCGAGGTGACGCCCCCAAATGTCTTTTTTTCTCCACAACCGAAGGATGATCACTTTATGGTCATAAGAGGGTAAAGAAACCAGAAAATCTCCATATTTAAAGAGAATTTTGCCTTTTTTTCCTTTGTCAAAAATATATTGAGGCTATAGTTGTGTTCTTGGGCTGCATATTCACCTGGTAAACATCATCGCTGTCGTTCTGGACATTGCACCATTTCCCAATGGGCTCAGGAATCACCTCCCAGTCCTCTGACGCCCCCTCAAGGACACGTACAAAGGTGGACTTCCCGGCAGCTGAGAGACAGACGCTCAGTACTTAAACACAGTTTATGGTGCTTGTACCAGAGTAATTTAACCATCATCTGTGCTACAGCGTAAGAATACACTCATATTAAGATATTAAAATATTAAGTATTGTTACAGTTTAAACCAGTACACTGTTTTGCAAAAAGTATCCAAAGGTCAAACTTGAGTTAAAGATAGTGTTAAAATATCACCCATATCAAAGTCAAGTCAAAAAACTTTATTGTCAATGCTGCTTCATGTACAGGACATACACAGAATTAAAATAACATTTCCCTCAAATCCCTGGTGCAAACAGCAATAAACATAAAATATAAAAAATGTATTAAAAAAATGTACAAGTGCAATTTAGTACATATTCATAATAGAGTCTTAAAGTATCTAATATAACGTGTACTTAAGTATCAAAAGTCATTTTCTGCCAATAAACGCATGCAATCATATAAAAAGGAGTATATAAAAAATATAATATAGAAAATGCATTAATTTAATTTAAAATGTTCTACTTGCTGCTCTGAGCAGCATGTAATCTGCAACGTAACTAATAACCCAAGTAATAAAATACACAAAGCAGAGCAAAGGTAGAATATTTTCCCCAAACTGTATGTGAATGGAAATATTTAAATAAGTTAAGTTTTTTAAATCAATTCCAGTACTTGAGTAAATGCCCTAAGTTGCATTGCACCATTGTCTGTACGCAGAACATGCTGTACCTCCATTATGTACATCATGTACCTCACTGAAATGCTGGACACCTAAATGCACCATCCTATTAAAATCCAAAAATATAACATTATGAAGTCACACGCCACCAAGTCAAAGCGTTTTAGATGATCGATTATTGGTATGGGAACATTTTGTGACTGTTTTATTTATCTGACCGGTTCAATTTGGCGCCAATCAGCTTCGTCAAGGCGGGTTAGACTTTTAAATCTCACTGTTTAAAACCGCAATCATCTATGTTCCTCCGAGCCACCGGCAAACGGTTGTTAGCAGCACGACGGAGGGTTTTTAAATGTTTTACACCAGAGATCACCAAACACACTGCAGGTCATAAAATCAGCGGTGATCAGTCCGCTTCTGTTTCAGAACTCACCGATGTTTCCCTCGATGGAGATCTTCTTGTGCCTGCGGGAGAAGCTGTCGTTGAGCTGCGGACTGGCGGACAGACGGAACGGCCTCTTCGGTGGAGTTGCCATGTTTAAAACAATCTCTTCAAGGTTGTTAGTCCTGACAGTGAGGTAGATACAGGTTGTGTTGTTGTTGTTCGTTTGTGTCTCGCGCTGACTGACCGCCCGCCCGACAGCTGCTTCTTAAAAATTGAATCCCGCGCGCGGATGAACGTTCAGTTTCCGGGGGCGGGACCAAAAGGGAGCACAGATAGTTCGTGACAAAGCAGCTGGGAAAATGTCTCACTCTGCACCTTTTTCCAGAGCTAAAAATAAAGATGTCTCACTCTGCTCCCGTTTCCAGATGTAGCACCGCAGAAACATGACGCAGAGCCTCGCACATTCTCCACATCTAGATAGCTATCCAGTCATAATTGATTAAAAACTAAATTAGGTTTCATGATTTGTAACTTCCTCCACCCTCATCCTAAACACAGGCACCCCACAAATTTTCACAAATGACTGCACCCTCATCTACACCTGTAACTCCATCATAAAATTTGCTGACCGACACAACTGAAGTGGGCCGGATTGCAGACAACAAGGAGCCAGCATACAGGCTTGAGGTGAACGTGTGGAACGAGGTGGTGTGAGGACAACAACCTGGTCCTTAGCACCTCCAAGACAAAGGAGCTGATTATTCCCTTCAGGAGAACTAAAGGAAGAGAGCACCACCCCCTCCACATACATGGTAATGAAGTGGTGACAAAGCTACAAAAATGTCTTTTAGATTTCCTTGATATAGCAGGTCTGGAACACTGGGCTGCCAAAATACACCTGGCTAAATTACAATCAAATATTTCATTTAATTGTTCTCCGTGTCCCCAAGGTTCAGGGTTGGTGGGATGGGAGGGACTTGCTTATTCCTTATTTCTTTTTGTTTGCTATTCCTGTCATTGTTTGCTTTGTTTTTATTATTTTTTAAAATTATTTTCCCCTTTCTCCATATAGCTGATTGCCAATTCTATATTGCATGGGCATGTGAGATTACTTTGTTTTACTTTGTTGATGATTCATCAATTTGTAATCTCACCCTCCATACTTACATTTAAAAAATCAACAAAAACTTGATCACAAAAAAACATGGTAATGAGGTGGAATGTCACCTTGTTGAGGCAGCTGACATGGACCTCTAATACCTCACAGCTTGTCAAAAGGCCCAACAGAGACTGTTTTTCATCAGGAAGCTGAAACAGGCCCAGATTCCATAGACACTGTTGGTGAACTTTTACAGGAAAACCATCGAGAGCATCCAGACCAACTGAGCAATGGTGTGGTATGCCAGATGAATGGCTCCTGAACAGTGACCTCCGTCCAGCCCCCATAATGAACAATCCCAAGCACAGGAACTGCAGCAACTTGCAGTCTCTTGCACCACTTTTGCACAATTACACTGTTAAAGCTGCTACCTCTGTCTTTACTGTATACAGTATATGCTTATATATTTGTACAATGTTTTTCTTTTTTTACTCTATGTATGCAAATCATTTTTGGTACACTTTCATTTTCTTACTTTGTACTATTTGTTTCTGCTGACCTGAAGAGAAAGCCATTCATTTCATTGTACATGTATATAGTGACAATAAAGGCCTATTCTAATTAATTCTATTAAATTCTATTCTCTTTTATTCTATTCTATCTTACTGAGATGAGACAGAATGAGATGGCAGAGCAAGCTGCAGGGATCCAGCGGCCCAACTGTAAAGGATAAATTCACCCAAAAATGAAAATTCCAGAATCATCTATTCAGCCCCATGCTGGTGCAGGGTTGGGTTCTGCATTCCACAAACATTTGTGGAGCGTCAGATTTTCACAGATTTATGCTTTAAAAAAAGGAACAAATAATGACTTTTTGCATCAATTTGGGTTCTCTGGACTTCTGTTTTAAGGCATTTTCCTAATTTTTTTGTGATTTTATTATTATTATCATTATGATGATGGTGGTGATTATTATTATTATTATTATTATTATTATTAGTTTTAACACAATTCTATTTTGCCAGAAATGTTTTGTGGACAACAAAACTCCACCCGATTTTTCATCGGTATGGGAGTGATTAATGAGGGATGGGAAATGATCCATTAACTTTCCTGAATTAACGGCAACCTGTCCCAAAATCAAATATATAAATATATATTTTTTACTTTGTTATTATCGCCAGAAATTCTCTCGACACCCTTTGTACAGTGTGTGGTTTGTACAATTGAATGGTTTCGAAGAAGAACAAGAAGACGAAGAAGACGTAGAGGGACTTCGCACATGCGCAGTGCGTGCTGATCTGGTTCATTAGTGAAGATGGCTGCGCCCATAGACCTGGAGCTGAAGAAGGTAACAGAGTGTTTTAATGTGTTAACCGATCTCAACTATCAGTCTTGTACTTTCTGTGTTTAGGGAAGAGCCGCGAAGATAAACTAACAGCTGTTTAATAATCGCCGGTAGGAGCGCAGCAGCTATAACGCAGCTAACGGTTAGCATGACAAGCTAACACTGAGAACCCACGCTGCACACACACTTAAAGACACGGCTCAAGTGATTACGTTGGGAATGTTATGGAAACATTAAACATGATGTTTAACTTTAACTGAAGAGAATGAGACACACCGTCTGAAATGAAAACCTGTTTGCAGGTTCATCTTCGTTATTGTTACACAGGGGTTACATCGTCTGACTGACCAGAAACGGAAGTTCACCGTTTGTAGATGTAAATGTGAATATGTCAAAAATCAGCACAGATATGAAACTGATCTAAATAAGCGAAATCGGAGGAGGCTGACTGTCCCTGAACGCCTCTTCTGATGGTGACAATACATGAAGACATATTGTTCTTTCTCGCAAATATTAGGTGAATAACAACAGCATCATCACTATAAGATATTTATATATTATTTTTATGTATTTATTTAAATTACAATGAAGAGTTTAAACGGTCCTATTCAGATTGACGTTCAGGTAGCTTTTAATCAAAGTGATAGATCTCCTGTAGGTAAAGGACGTTGAGGTCTTTCTTAATCAGAGTGATACCTCTGTCTTGTAGTCCTTCTTGAAGCTGCAGGTGAAAGGTGTTTTTAATCAGAGTGATACCTCTCTCTTAAAGGCCTATTGGAGCTGCAGGTAAAAGGTGCTTAAGATGTTTGTAATCAGAGTCATACCTCTTACTTACAGGCCTTTTCGGAGCTGCAGGTGAAGATGATCGACACGCAGCAGAAGGTGAAGCTGGCTGACCTGCAGATCGATCAGCTTACACGGGTTCAGAAACACACCAAGCTAACACACGCTGAGATCACAACGCTGCCAGACAACACACGACTGTATGAGGGAGTCGGACGCATGTGAGTCTCCTTGACAACCAGGATGTCTGTTCACCTCTACACTAACATAGAACATGACTATTCAACAGAAACAGGGAGTTAACTGCTTTTGATAATGTAAAACTACACACAGGTGTGTCATCATCGCTCAGGAGTCCACAAAATGTCTCATATCTTGTGTGTGTTTCAGGTTCATTCTTCAGTCAAAAGAGGACATCAACAACCAGCTGATGGACAAACAGAAAACAGCTGACGAGAAAATCAAAGAACTCGAGGTACAATTACACACTTTAATTAGATATACACTAAAATACACACAGACACGTTTTACCTGCAGTGTGTGTTCAGGTGTGTCAGTGGTCTGACTGTGTGTTATGATTTATTTTTATTTTACAGCAGAAGAAGGTGTACCTTGAACGCAGCGTGAAAGAAGCAGAGGACAACATCAGAGAGATGCTGATGTCCAGGAGAACTCAGTGATCTATAAGTGGTCTATAATCAATAACGCATTCATACACGATTAGTAATGCACTGGTACACTCATCGGTCATCTGTTATCAAAAACACATGTATTTATGTCAGTAACTGTTTGTTAGTTGTTCATATTAAAATGTTGAACCTTCAGTCTGTTCACTGTATGTTTGACTTCAATTAAAACACATGAGGAAGAATTTACACGTTTGTTATTTTAAAGGCTGACTGATCATTTTCAGTTTTTACTTTAACGCTGCATAACAATTTAAAAGAAGTTGATGACGGTGTGTTTTTAAACCAGATACATAATAATTAGCAGTGTTGCTGTTCTTTAGATGCCGCTGTTTGTACAGCGGGACCAGCTGATGGCAGCCAACACCAGACTTCACTCAAAAACAAACTTTAATTGTCTGAATACGATTTTGCTATGTAGGTTCTTGACAAGGTATTTTGTTTGAGTCAGAATTTTCTGGTTGTAATTTTGAATACTGTGCTGATTGTCAGTTTATTTCTTATAAAAATGACAAGTTTTATACACCTTGAAATGATCAGCAGAGTATGTTGATCCAGGCTGAAACATGACGCTACCTGCTGCAGGTGTAGAGAGGAGTTCAGTGATCCAGGTTACCATGGATACCAGAGAACAGCATTTAACACGCAAATAGCTTCACACACAACAGAAGCGTGAGACAATCAGCTTTTATTTTTCTCTGAACACACACAGATTTATCAACATGTTACTGTACAGGCTGTGACTTCCTAAATGTACTGGTTGCGATGTCATCACTGTGCTGGCTGTGATGTCATCTGTTGTTGTTGTTTGGGTTCTGGACAAAATTGATGGAGTAGGAGCCGGTGTTGGTGTCCTGGTTTACCTGGAAGTTGTTGGTTGAAAGTCCGAAAGGTCTCAGGACCAAGTTCCCCAGGTCCTTCAATTTACCTGAGGAAGAGGGGGAAACGGGTCAGGGGTCAAAGGTTACAGCAAGAATTGTTTCAGATCATTAATAACAAAATATTTTACTTTAATCCAATATGAACTTTGATAGTTGTGCTTTTATTGTTAAAATGCTGGAACAAATCTGATCTCATCTATAAAAATAAATGACTTGTTTTACTTATTGATTATTAGTTAGCTGATGAGCTGAAACATTAGAGAACAGTGTACTGTTTCCTAAGGTGGTGTGTTCCGGTGCAGTACGTACTCATCATCTCCTCCTTCAACTTTTCATTTCTTTCATGAATCTGTGGAGGTAACCTCTGAGAGACAGAAAGAGAGACAGTTCATATCAATTATTAGTTATTTTGTAAACTGTTCTTTGTCCATTTTTTATTTTGCGGATGTAAACAGGAAGTATAATGTTACCATGGAGACAATGAATTACCTGTGAGCTACATCCTGATCTCTATGCCAACATGTGTTTCCATTAGAATGCAGAATTAGCTTTTAGTAGTTCCTCTCTGCAGTGTATCCATGGACGTACAGACAACTATCTCTGGATTACTTTTATACTAAAGAAAACTTAAAAACATGAAGATTCTAAGGCAAGTTCTGACTTGCTGAATTTTTTCTCTGATTTCTATGTGGATTTATGAACATTCATCCGTGATGCTACAACAGAGAAAGATATTTTTTCAGGAAGTGTAAGTCACACTAAATAAGATCAATACGTGTTTCATTTAATTTCCAATCTGACTCGGTTATTACTCTGAGAAGGAGGCCAGTTTTATCGCAAATTCAAGCAATGTGTCTTTAAGTGTCTAAGTATTCTGAACTCTGGTTCTGTTTCTATTATTTTCCTTTCTGTGTCGGGCACAGACATATGATTGATGATCCTATCTCCCACAAAAAGAGTTGCTATCATGAATACTGCAGGCACACTAACAGGACTGTCTGGTTCTCGTAAGTCCCAGCAGTCTTTGAACTCACCATGCAGGCCTGTCTTGCACTGGCCTGGTTGGGGTCTAGTTCAAGAACCTTCTTGTAGTCTTCCAGCGCCTCGTCGAGCTTATCTGTCTGCTCATAAAGCTCTGCCCTCCTCAGCAACGCCCGTACATAGTCAGGATTTAGCTCTATTGCTGTGAAGACAAAGCAGCCAATCAATACATGGATCAATCAGTGCTGTATAGATAGAAAATGATGTAATCACTCACCTCTGGTGCAGTCTGATATTGCCTGATCCTTCAGATCCTGAGAGACAGACACACACTGTTACTGTTGCATGATGGTAGCGTCAGTGTCTGCATGTTCTTAATGTGTTACTAGCATCAGTGTTCATGTGTTGTTAACCCCTATCATAGCATGGTGTTAGCCTGTCAGTTAGCATGTTGTTAGCCTGTCAGTTAGCATGCTGTTAGCCGTTTTTTACCAGGTGCAGTCTTGCAGCAGCTCTGTTGGAGAACAGGACAGCTCTCTCTTTGCTGAAACAAACTGGACATAAAACCAACGCCTCCTTGTAGCTCAGCTCTGCCTCTGACCAGTCTGCAGGAAGAAATGTTGACACCAGTTTGTACTGGTTTGTGCAGGTTTATAAACTGGACATACTGTCATGATGATGTCACTCACTTCCAGCTTTGAACTGGCTGTTGCCTTTTTCCTTCAGAGTTAAACTTTGCTGCCGTCGACTCTGAAACAAAAGAAGAAAACTACCATCACATCTGAACCCTGAATGCCTCTTTTCTACACCTTAAATTAAGGCTGCCTGAGAGCTAGAGGTCTCTGCAAAGAAGCTATTGTGGTTTGTAAGAGCCTCATTTTGGTTTGAAAGGACTCTGTTCTGGTTTTTAAGGACCTCGTTCTGGTTCGTATGGAAGTCGTTCTGGTATTTAAGGACCTCGCTTTAGTTAGTAAGGACGTCATTTTAGTTTGTAAGGACATCGTTCTGGTTTGCAAGGACATCGTTCTGGTTTGCAAGAACATCGTCTCAATTTGTAAGAACCTCACTCCAGTTTTTAAGGGCATCACTCTGTTTTGTAGTTCATATGGAAATTTAGAAAAAAAGCTGTAAACACAGGAACACATTCACAATGGGGGATTGGATTATTTATCAATGATTTAAGATGGTTGGTTTTTAACTTGGCTCATTTTAAGATGATTTTCACAAATTAACAATCAGAGCTAGGATGTTGTAAAATCAATATCTAGAATCGACACACTTTTCCACAGCTCTGACAACCCACTTCTCAATTCTCCATTTGCCCGCTCACCAAAACTTTGCTCTGCACTCAAGAGTAATTTAAGTGATGTGATTTGGATTGTGATAATAAAGAAAAGATAATAAAGCAACATGAATGGAACATGACACTGTGATATTTTCAAACAAAGCACAGCAACACAGACCTTAAAGAGGGAGCTGTTCGTGCACAGATAAGTTGTCCCTCACTGGGATACATCATTAATATAGCTGCCCCCCCCCCCCAACTCAGGTCACCTGCTGGTGATCAAAACATTTATCAGTGATCCCGAATAAACAATGCTCGGATGATAAGAAAAACTGAAACAATCTCCAGATCCTGACTGTCATACCAGTTTACCAGCTGCTAATACTTCACCACTGCGGATTTAGATTAACAGGTGAGCAGATGAAGGCGTTACCTCCTTTTCCTCCTCTGTCAGGTCCTTCTCCACTTCCCTCAGGTAGACGTCGTCAAACTCGACCTCCTGGCTTTTCTCCTCCTTCAGCTCCGAGTCTGAATCGTCCTCCAACAAGCCCTCCGCCTCCTCCTGCTGCCTGTCGCCCTGCAGCCTGTCTCCCTGTGCATCCTCCTGCAACTTGTCACTCTTCAGCCTGTCGCCAGATGCCTCCTCCTGCAGCCTTTCACTCTGCTCCTCTTCCTCCCCTCCCTCCTCACTATCTGAGACATCTGTTCTGTCAGTCAGTCTGTCCGTTTCTGTGTGAATGTCCTCTGACCCTCCTTCACCTTGTTGGGTCTCTTCCTTCCCCTCCCTCGCTCCTCTTCGGTCTGAAGGTTCCAGAGTCTCCTCACAGTCGTAGAAGTTCTCCTCCTCCTCCTTCTCCTGCTCCCTGGGTTTTCCAACTCCTCGGCTGCTCATATTAAAGTTCTGCGACACAAAATAAAGTTAAAGTTCTTTGGCTCTGATGCAGTCCCTGTTGTCATCACCGTAGGACCATCTTATCAGTTACGCATCACCAGTAATAGTCTATAAACACTACTGGCACTAAGGCTAATGTGTCACAATCTTACAATGTATTTCGATGACAACAAGCATTCCTAGTTTCTTAGTTACACCAGCAGAATGTCCCTGGTTACACTCTACAGGAATTCATTCATCACAGGTGACAGGTTTTAAATCAGACCTGTAGATCTTAAGAATCTACTTTACGCTGTGTTATTAAAGAGATTATAAGAGACAAACTTGGACCTAATAGGCAATGTTATGGTAGCTAAATTACAGAAAAACAGACCCATCATCAGGTACTATTATAATGAAATTCAACCATATGTTAAGTCAATGAAATGTATGAAATCCAAACGTACCACAGATCTCTCTACATTGCTAGAAATTGAAATTGTCAATGTATTGTCTGGACCTTTTATTTATCCTTTGAAATCCTTACTTAATTTTCGGTATTATTATTTTGTCCTTTTAAATACCATATCATATTGTCACTGTGTTAATGTTTTTGAAATATTTAAAACTGTAATTAATGACAGTTTCCTGCTTTGCATGTGTTTCTCTTCTAGTCCCTGAATAATAGTCTTTTTGGCTGTACTATACAGTTAACAGTAATAATGCACCTTGCCACAGCTGCTTTTACCAATTAATCAATTTTAATGAATAACTTTAATTTCACTTTTACTAAAGTGCCTGTTGTTCTAAAATCACAAGTTCTTGTTGTTTGCTGTGTTAACATGTCCTCCTCTGTATCAGCTCTAGAATGTTCCAGCTACTGCGTTAAATCAGCAATTTCTTTAATGGAAGTTCTGAACTGACCATTTGACAGAGACCGTCACAAAAAACACACAAGTTAACAAACAGTTTGATTTTGTTCCTTCACTTAAACATTGAAAGCTTCTGTGACGGAGCTAGTAAACAGCTAACTGCGAAGGCACAGCCAGCTGCTAACAGCTAAGCTAACAGTCAGCTCCGGACTGTAATCATGTTGTCAACTGTCTGATACGTCACATCTCGGTGTGATGTCATCAGTCGGACAGTTTATTGAACATTGAACTGATAAAACATTAAAAACTAGGTGATTTATATTCGTACCTGCTAACACCGGTTAGCCTGCGAGGATCCGCTCTCTCATATCACTTCCGAGTACCTGACCCGTTCCTTCTTCGTTTTCTTCTTCTGGTACTTTTAAGTCTGTGACACTTAATTCCCGCCCCCTACTGGTGTAAATCTAATCCTACAACAGTTTGCTCATAAAAACTCATCACACACATCCACCCTCTTATTTTTTAAAAATCTAATAAATATATGATATAAACAGATAGTAATCTAATCATTAGCTGCAATAACTTCTAATGAAAGCCAATCTTTCTTTAAAAGTTGAATTAACTATTAGGCTTGTCATTATGGAAGAAGGTAAAATAATGTAATGTACAGTTTTGGAGAAGAAGAGAGCTGGGGAAGCTTGAATAGTAGTCTTAAATTTAATCACCCTCCAGAAATTTTGATTTGTCAGATGACGTGACATACAAGCTAGGCCACTGAGGATATGCTTTATTAAGAACTTTCTCACATTTAGAGGCAGCAAAATGACGAAGGACAAGCAGGAGGATAATAAACATGTGATGCTGCTACAGCTTCATCGACTGGCCAGATGTCACCACATATGGTAACTGAAACATCACACGTCCAACAAATTTGGTTGCAATAGCACTATTTGTGTTCAGAAGACATCACAGTTTTTGTAATGTAAGTACTGTTTGTTTGTGCAGCGAGATACAGGCAACTCTGAGCTGTGAATAGAATAGAATTTTAAAATGAAAAACAAATTTATGGAGAAATATCCACAAAGGAAACCCACACACTGGTCCTTTTCGATTTATGCGCATCTATGTCAAATTAACTTTCAGACGCAGTTTTAAAAGTGTTTAATTCAAAACCATATGGAATATCACAAAATCAGAAAAAAGCACTTTAATTTTGAAATTGGTCCACATATGTTATGCGCTGATTTTGATGCAGATTGCTCAAAATCTGCAGGAGGAGTAGCAAACAAATTTGAACATAAACATTTACAAAAATGCTTTTCAGGCTCAAATCGGTGTGGCTCATATGGATGGATTTGTTCGGATACACAGAATCGAGGAAAGAGACTTATAATTCAAGTCCTATGGAGCAAAACATAAAGTCTGTTGTTAGTCTGCAGTAAGAAGAAGAAGAAGAAGAAGAAGAAGAAGAAGAAGAAGAAGAAGAAGAAGAAGAAGAAGAAGAAGAAGAAGAAATACAACACTATTGCTCATTGAGAGTTCCAGACCTCAATATCAGAGTGGGGAAGCTTTTAAACATAATCTTAATCAGTTAAAATAATATTAATTTATCAAATATACAGTCAAGGACTCAGAGGAGGGGGGTGGGGGAGGAAGAGTTGGAGCGTCTGGCCTCAGCGATCCAGGACGTGAAGGCTGAGACTCGGGCGTAGACTCCAGGTCTCTCAGGACGCCCACAGCCAATCCCAAATGATGTCACACCTGTCAGAGAGCAATCAGAATAAGTTGTTCCCTCTGCCCTCGTCTGCATCATACTGTGTCATAACGTGTGTGTGTGTGTGTGTGTGTGTGTGTGTGTGTGTGTGTGTGTGTAACTTACCAATGACAGTCCAGTATCCATCGTCCAGGCACATTAGTGGACCTCCAGAGTCACCCTGGAAACAACATTAAAAATATAATTTTAATAGTGTTCCGGCTAAAACATCACACTTCCTGTTTGTGTTGTTGACTTTTCGACACAGGTAATAAGCTGTCAGGACTAAATATGTTCAGGCTGTCTGGGTTCATCTAAAGGGCTGGTCTGGATCAGAGTGGGATGGCTGGTGGACTGTAGAGCCGAGGTGAGTCCAGGTGGGTCAGTACCTGGCAGGAGTCGATCCCTCCCTCCGCGTATCCAGCACACAGCATGTTGGAGGTGATGTTGTACTCAGGCAACCAATGCTGACACTTATCCTGAGCCACTAGCGGAACCTCGGCCTCCTGGAGGACATCAGGTAAATAACCTGAAAGAGACAGACAGGGGACAGAGAGAGACAGGTAATAAGCAACACAGACAGGTGTGTAAGAGATAGAGACATGTGTGTGTGTGTGTGTGTGTGTGTGAGAGAGAGAGAGAGAGAGAGAGAGAGAGAGAGAGAGAGAGAGAGAGAGAGAGAGACAGAGGCAGACAGAGAGAGGTGAGAGAGAGAGAGAGAGAGTGAGATGGTTGGAGAGTGAGACGGGCATGATAGAGAAACAGGTGAAAAGACACACAGGCTTGAGAGAGAGACAGATGAGAGAGAGAGAGAGAGAGCCAAGTAGTGAGCAACACAGACAGGTGAGACGGACATAGGCGGAGAGACAGACAGACAAATGGAGAGTAAGAGAGACAGGTAAAGAGAGATAGGAGATAGAGACAGATAGAGAGAGACACAAACAGACAGACAATTGGAGAGAATGAGAGAGGTTAGAGAGGGACAGAGAACGAGAGACAGACATGTGGAGAGAGACAAGTGCAGAGAGAGAGAGAGAGAGAGAGAGAGAGAGAGAGAGAGAGAGAGAGAGACAAACAGGCTAAGACCTGGACAGGAAGGTGGAAAGACAGACGGACATGCCAGACATATGGGGAGGAGAGAGAAAGAGGTGTGAGGAGAGACAGGTAGAGAGAGAAACAGGTAAGAGAAATAGAGACGGGGGGGAGTCTTGATGTTTCTGACCCTGCTCAGTGAGCCGTCCCCATCCAGCTATGAAACATTTTCTTCCTGCTGTGTATTCCTGACCCTCAGGAGGTAAACACACAGGCTGGACGGTCTCTGTAAAACACAGCGCTTCTGGTTAGAACGACCAGATGTTTCATGACAGCGTCAATCAAATTTAAGAAGTTTAGTTGTTACAACAAAAGGCCATTTACACTCTGTTGACAAAAGAATATATTGAACCTGATACGATGTCCAAGAATTTCTGATTTCATTATGAATATGAAGACTAATGTTTTACAATCAACAATAGACAGTAGTACTAGTTTTTCAGGCAAAACTACATTTGTTATTGCTCTGTACAGTTTGAAATTTGTTTATAACGCTTGAGAGTTCCATTTTTGTATTCATAAGCTCTTCTTCCATCAGTCTGCCATGACTCTGAACTCAAAGTCTATGGAGATGATACAATTAACTATACTTCATAAGGTTGTTCACTATTTTCTTCATTATTGTGTACAGAGCATCTCTCAAGCCAGCAAGCCACTTTAAAATAATGACTCTTCACTATCAAAAATCAATTCTATAAATATTTCAATATTTTTGATGCTGTTGTTTTTTTTAAAAAAAATCTATAGAAATTCTGCACTGTTTTTACAGACCTATCATGCTTTAATATGTATTTTTATTTCTTTTCCATCAGAGTATGGGATTCTTGTGCACGTAAAAGGTCTTGAAAGTTAAAACACCTGAAGTCTGTGCCAACAGAAGCTCATCTCTCCAACAGAAAACACTGTTCCTGAAACACCTTGTCAGTTGTCGCGCCTTTAATTCAGTGACTTTGTGATGTCACATTACTTCACCATGTCACACACTGGTAATATATGCCGTTATTCACGGTTCATAAAAGAAAAGTTCATTGCATTTATTTTAACAATACAGTTTACATGTTGTTTTTATTACTTCACAATACACTCACTACAGGAGCAGGTCATTTTTTTTTCTGTCAGAAAGCTCCACTGAATGGAATCATATGGTTTTAATTAATTATCAAAAACTATACTTTTATACTTTTTTGTTTTCAATATTTGCTCTGGAGTCTGATGTTCACATTTATAAATGTGAATTACTGCCATAACAATGATGTATTAATGCTTTTATGTGCTGCTATGTTGTTTTTCTGCATGAACCACCCAGTAGTTTGAGTCAGAGGCTCACTCTGTAAAAAGAAAAAGGAATTTGCGTAATAAATGACCAGATGGGATGATTGTAATTTGTTGTGTTGTTACTGACGGGTGAAGTTGACCGGCTGCTCCAGATGCATCAAGGCAATGTCAGCCTGTTTAGTTAGTCTGTTGTAGTGCTTGTTGATGATGATGCGATCGACTTGTCGGGTCTGAACGTCCGCAGAGTTTTCATCATTTTGAGAGTGAAGACCTGCAACAACTGACCACCAACTGAGGACGTTCTTCCTGTGGAACAAAAACACGTCTGCCTCATATGTTTCATACGTTCATACATTTAAAACATGACAGTAGTTTGAATTACTTCATATGTAAAGATGTTAAGTCCATAGATCAAACAAAAATGTAAGAACTTTTCAAATACTTTTTACGAATGATATAATAATCATTTGATTTATATGCAGTTTTCTAGACGCATAACATATGTAACACAATATATGTAAAAACATAGGTGTACGACGACATGTAAAAATAGTTTTGCTTTTACGGTCTCACCCGTAGACGCAGTGTGCCGCGGTCAGGACCCAATCTCTGCCAATCAGTGA
Organism: Acanthopagrus latus; assembly: GCF_904848185.1. NCBI lineage: Eukaryota > Metazoa > Chordata > Actinopteri > Spariformes > Sparidae > Acanthopagrus > Acanthopagrus latus. Next base: position 20,563,142 of record NC_051051.1, on the reverse strand, counting down.
GCCTCCACACATATGTGTCATCCTTAACTGTAGAGACACAGTCCACGGCCACGCCCCCTTCACAGCATCATGCCCGCCCACCACTCTGCCATCATCTGACAGGTAACAACAAACACTTAGAACAGTCAGTCTGAAAGAAACAGGATCAGGTCAGGGAGAGTTCCTATTCCAACTGACAACCTTATTCACACTTTTACCTTGACCTGGTATGCTCTCTGCTGATTGGTCAATCTCCCCTCTGACATTAGCGACCTGTCGAACACCACAAGCTAAAACACACAGAGGTCTCACTCAGTCTGTGCACGTAAAACATAAACAATCTTTAAATGCCGTGAATACATTAAGGGTCAGAGTTCTCACGCTGGTTGTCACAGCTCAGAGAAACCACTTCCTCACTCTTGCAGGTTTCACTGTAAAAAACAAAACAACCATTATTACTCCTCAGACGGAATCAGTTCTGCTGACTGGTTCTAGTTCGACTTCAGTTTCTGCATCTAGCTCTGGTGTTTCTGTATCTGGTTTTGGGTCTGGTCACTGGTACCTGACAATGGTTTCCAGTGTTCCGTTGCTGGTGACTGTGATGGTTGCAAACGGTGAATCCTCGGGCTGAGCTGGCAGCAGCGTGGCCTCACCGAACCTGTAGAGAGTAAGGAACAAAGACCAGATCTGACTCTAGATCTGTAACTGGATGCCTTTATGTTTCTGTTTCCTACAAGAACCTTCATTTAGTTCAGAATATCCAAACATTTCAGGTTGTTTGGCTGATCTGCCATCGATCTGGGGACTTCTGTCGACAGTCTCCAAAAACCATTAGGGCTTAAATCTTGTAGTGTGAACCTCACCTGTAGCCCAGGTACTGACAGGTGGAGAGAGACAGCTGTGAGTTCCAGTTGTCAGCGCATACGGTGTGTGGAGAGGAATCAATTTGGATCTGGAGATGACTGGAATTATTCCCCTGCAACATGACTGAAACACACAAAGCCACACCCACAATGTCAATTAGCATGTCAGTCAGAGTATCACACAGTATCTACTGTTGGGGGAAAATATGACTCTCCCAGGACATTATGTCTCCATACAATAGGACGCCCCCCCCCGCTATGTTGTTAAACAGATAACCATGTATGGAAGCACTGCCTCCTGAAGCTGTTAGATATAATTTGGACATTGGGGGGGACACTCAGGCAGACAGGCGTGCTGTTATTTTGCTCCTACAAGATCTTGTTTTTTCAAACACCATCAGTGTCTCTGAGTCTTCTTCATCTCTCCTGAGCAGTCAAGTGAGCCGAAATCCCACAACATCTATGTGGACACCTGAGAGTCCACTGACCACACTGCCAGTTTGACACAGGGTAAGGTTAGTCTAACATATATATTATGGTTAATTGTTATTTGGCCCGTGACTTATAAAGAGTCAACAAAAAAAAAAAACCTCTTAAAAATGCAAAGACTTTTTGTTTTGTTGTTTTGTTTTGTTTTCAGAGAAGATGAAAAGGAAAGGATAGAGGAAGGGAGAGCGATGCCATCTGAGAGTAAAGAAACTGCAGCAGCAGTATACAGAGGTGCACATTGCCACCAGAAAACTAAAGAGAAGAACTGATTTTCAAATGACCTGGATAGCATTCGGGGCACTCACCCAACAAACCCACCCAAGTAAGTAAGTAAGCTTTAATATATATATATATATATATATATATATATATATATATATATATATATATATATATATATATATATATATATATATATATATATATATATATATTAGCTATATTAGCTTCACGTAGGACAGGATAGAAAAGGTTAGGTTATATGTCACATTACTGCTATAGTACAGTCAAATGTAAAGGAGTGAAATGATGTAATGAGTGCACTGCAGTTTCTAATCAGATGAGAACACTGATGTCTGTGACATCAGAATTAATCATTACAGAAGCTCCAGCTGATGGACTCACCACAGTCAGCTTCATCAGAGGCGTCGGGACAGTCGACCACACCATTACAATACCCGTCACCATAGATACAACTTCCCGTCTGGCACTGGAACTGACTGTCAGCACATGGAGCTATTCACAAATGACATCACACGTCAGCGCAATTATTCATCAATAATTACTAGTACTACTAAATCAATAATACTTGTTTAATGTCTTATTTTCAAATAGAAGTTATTGTCTCGACAACTTCAACCCTTTGACCCCACCTGGTACACCCAGGTTGACCCCGGTGGTGAAGTTGGCTTTGAACCCTCGGCCATACTGGGAGTCATCCGTAAAGAACCAGACCGCCATCTTATTGGTTGTTGAGAATATATCTTGGGCGGTGCCTTCACTACCAGTGAGGACAGCTGAGAACAAAGCAAGTTAAAACCTGAGGCAGAGCAGACTGGAATAAAGTCAGCAGTCACACTTATAGTGAGAATGAAGCTGAAATGGATTCTGGCTGAATACCATCCTCACCCAGTAAGGGAGAATTTGCCTCCGCCCCATCCCGCACCTCTACGACGTCATAGGCCGTTTCAATGTCAAAGTCCATGAAGTGGAGCTGGATGTTCTGACCCTCATCGGCATGAAGAGTCCACAGACCTGAAGCGGCAAAGGATTATGGATATTTACAGAAACACCACACAGGTTACAAGTGAGTGTGAAACATCAGGTAAACATGTGCAGACATGAGTAAAATATAAGTACAAGTGTAGAGCTAAAAGTTGAATTGAGCCTGTCCAGACAGGGGTACTCACATTTAGACTCGTCCCCATAGGAATGTGGGTAATTTGGGGAGCTGAAGGTGGAGTTTGGCTCCCAGAGGTTAAAGGGTCCTCCACAGTCAGCTGGACCAATCAGAGCGGAGAGAGCAGAGTCAGGCTGTGTCTAACTGCGATAGAGAGCATGGTCTGTGTTGCCTAGCATAGGGGGCGTGGTCTGTGTGTCACCTGGTATGAGTGGTGGAGGCAGTACATTGGTTGGTTCAGGGGGAGCGGGGCCACATGGACCAGAAGTCAGTGCGATGTCGTCCAGAGCAATGTCATCCATAATCAGACCTCGTTTCTTCAGCGCTTCAAACACCACCTGCAGAGGTCAGAGGTCACACTGGAACAGCTGACTCATTGCACATATCGCTGGTCAGTTTGTGGACTTCCTGTGTGATGTCACTGACCATGACCTCTGTCGTCAGGTAGAGGGTCACCTGGCCGTAGTTCCAGTTGTCGCCATAGTTACCATCTTTCTGGAACACCACGATACCGGCAGCTGATGGAGACGGCTGGAGCAGCAGGACGTTGAGACGGTGGACGTTCTCTCCAAACATGTGATACCTATGAACAGCCAGATTACTTCCTGTTTGCGTATTTATGCATTTGCAGGTTTGTTTGTTTTTTTCCTCATCTTGTTGTCTTGTTTATTTCGTGGTAGAGCTTCCAGTGGTTTACATGGCTGTTTGTTTATTTTCTGGTCATTTACATGCTTATTAGTTTGTGTTTCAAGTTACTCTCATGCTTATCTGTTTATTGTCCAGTCATTTACAAGCTCACTTGTTTACTTTTCCAGTTGTTTGCATGCTTATCTTTTATTGCATATGTTTACCAGAAGCTCAGACACTTGGGCTCTGTGGTTGGAGTAAGAGGGAGGCTGTTGATCCTGTAACTCTTTGTGAATTGCCCAGGACTTATAGGTGTGGTGATGTAGTAACCTGACAGAGACACACAAAAACTAATCAATGCTACTGATCATAATTCCAATACTACTGATATTTTTACCACAATAATAACAAGAACAACAATTACAACATGAACGATGATCATATCCTCACAGATTTTTAAAAAAAACTGTTCTGTCTTAATTTTATATTTAATTTGCCCTCACTGCTTCCTGTATATGATTACGTTTCGTCTTGGTTTAATGTTCTTGTTGTTATTTCTGTTTTGTGCACTTTTGACTTTACTATCACTTTAGTGACCAGTATAATGTTAAACCCACCTGAGCTGTTGCCCAGCGTGTGATCGGCGCTCGGGCCGGACAGCGGAGGAAACGTGGAGCCCCTGACTCGCTCCCAGTCTCCATCGTCGTCCTGTGTCTGCCTCCAGAAACACATACCCTGCTCAAAGTTACATGTCACCTTCTGCTCATCTGAACACACACACACACACACACACACACACACACACACACACACACACACACACACACACACACACACACACACAGGTCAGGTACAGTAACACACTGACTACAGTTTTATACATCCTGTTTGAGGTGACGTGAAGATACCTGAGAGGTTGGAGGTGTCAGCGGCCCTGTAGGTGGCGCTGAACCCTGACTGAATGCTGATGTCATCATATATAAATTCTGCAGTTGATTGGTCGGTCAGCAGCCACACAGTCCAAGAAGGTGCAGTGGGGGTGATCTGAGCTGTACAGCGTATTAAAATGTGAGTTAATGAGTCTGCTACACCTTAGATCTGTTGCAACGCTGACTGTGTGTGTGTGTGTGTGTGTGTGTGTGTGTGTGTGTGTGTGTCTGTCTGTCTGTCTGTCTGTCTGTCTGTCTGTCTGAAGTTTACCTGTCAGGGTTTTGTCTTCTCCGACCCCTTCATAAAATCTCAGAATGTCTTGGTTGCCTGCTGCAAACTGGACGTTGATCTCAACAGAAAGTCCTTGGTGGACCCTAAAAACAACAGAGTTAATGTTGTGAGAAAAATGTTCTGTTTAAACTTCCTGTTTTAGCCTTAGACTTAATTGTGAAAGTCTCCGTGCTGTCGAGGTTGGAAGATTCTCACACAATTTGATCACAGCAGAATCTGGTGGACGTGAGAGGAAGTGCAGCAGTGTGTGTGCATTTGTATGTATTGATGTAATATAAATGTAAGTACATTTACTCAAGTACTGTACTTATTACAATTTTGACGTAATTGTACTTGACTTGAGTAGTGCCATTTTTGCTATTAGAGAGGCAAATATTGTGACTTTTACTTACTAGTTAATTTTCAGATTACATGCCAAAGTAATGCATTTTTGATTAACATTTCTGATTGGCAATGGGATTTAATCAACAATCAGAAACTGCTTAATATCAGATCCGATAATCAGTCAGTGTGTGATAATCTGTCGACCCATAGTAATCAGTATGCATAAATGTGAATATTTGTATGATTTACTGTCACTTGTACTTTATTCAATTAATTACCAGTAGATTACTTTTGGTACTTGGGCACATTTGATATAAACCCCGCTGCCTTAAAGAACGGCACAGGAAATTCTATGACTTTATAACACACACTCCACAACACACAAATAAGGTGCTTCAAATAATTTTTACTGTAAATACTGCAGTTTATCCTCATGCACCTTTTGTTCGACTTATCTATATGTTAACAAAATGTCTTGACATTTATTCAAGTATGACATTTGGGTACTTTTTTACAAAACTGAGTGTGAGTGTGTGAGTGAGTGTGTGAGAGTGTGTGTGTGTGCGTGTGTGTGTGTGTGTGTGTGTGTGTGTGTGTGTGTGCCTGTGTGTGTGTGTGTCTACCTAATGATCCAGCGACAGTTTCTGCTGCTGCTCTCTGAGGCGCCTGATGAACTGAACGAGCCGTTGGGACCGGTCAGCACGAACTGTCCATCGCATGTTGCTATGGAGACCATGATGATGTCACAGTAAGTTCGACAACAACTAAGAACAAATACATGATTATGAGTTGTTAATTCACCTTATGTCAGATAAACTGTAACCTGATGCTCCTGTAAGTGTTTGGATGTGGCCACCTAGTGAGGGTAGCTCCAAAACTATAGAGGGGGACAGCATTACCGCTAACTGCTGCTCACTGTACTCTGTGCTGTAGCTATCTTTGGCTTTATTGACTAGCAGCCAAGCCCCCCAAGAAAGAGGGCCAGGCTTTAAAGACAGCTTCTGTAGCAGCTAAAACATGTATTTACAATGTCACATGATGTACTGGGGCCCAAAGTCCTTTTTTTTCATAAGCTAACGTTAAAGAAGCATCTATAAAATGGTGGATACATTTTTTTGAGTGTCATAACCCAGAGAAATTACTTGTTTGACTGTCATAATTTTGAGGTACTTTTGAGGTAAAAAGTGGTATTATGAGACAGGATAATCCAGTAACTTGTTAGAATGCTAACTTCAGTTAACATCTCTGCAATGCAACACACATCTTTGACATCATGTTGTCACTGTTGTGTCTTTACATTCGGTTGATAATATTTATTTTTGGACAAAAAATCTGCCCAAATCTTACATATTGCCCTTCAATATAAACACAACTCACCACAGGTGGCAGCGTCTTCATCAGAAGCATCAGGACAGTCATCGACTCCGTCACACAACTTGCGGCTCAAAACACACTTTGATCCATCAGCGCATTTCTTCTCATAAGACTTACACGTTACTGTGGACACAAAATGAGAATGAGACAAACATGACAGACTTCTTCGCAACTAATAAAGTGGAGCCTCTAGTTCAACGTGATGTCTTTTGGTGTATCTCGCTTTAGATCACCTTTACTTTCTGTTTTGATCCTCCTCACTTGTTCAGATTTCACCTTGACCCCGCATAGCATGAATCCCTCCCACCCCCAATAAAAAAAACAAATGCACTTGTATGTTACCCTTAGCACTTAAATCATAGCACATAATGTACTTAAGGTATCCTTGATAAAAGCAGCTAACATACTCAGATGAGGGCTCGAAAATTGTTTCTATTTTTTTTTCATTCTTACTTTAACAATGGTGATTTGTTCTGGTTTCTTTCTTGTGACAAATGTACTAATTATATGTTGCTTTGGGCAAAATCGTCTGTTAAATGCCCTAAATGTAAATGTCAATGTAACAGCTTCCATAAAGCTGAACTTTACACAATAACAATATTAAGATTAAAAATTGACTGTAACTCTACATGTGAGAAGATCAACTGTAAAATCTAGATCAAACTATCAACGATAGTTACACCTGCATTGGATAATTCTGATGTTGGTTGGCAGAAGAAGCTCTTTAAATAGCAGATATTTGATAGACACAGACAGAGTTTGTATTGTGGATATAAATATGACAATATATAAAAACACATAGAGAGAGTCTTCTCACGGGCTGTAGTTGTGGCAGTCGTTGGTGCAGCAGTTGTCTGGTCTTTTTTCTCTGCAGGAAAGAAGAACAATATTCTGAACATTATGTGACATTAAAGGTCAAATTCACAACATTTTATGTAGACAAATCATTTATATGCATAAATATAATAAAAATACAAGGTATCTGTTTTCCTTAAAAACATTATTATGATTGTGAATTAATCATTTTAAAATGTTTTTCAGGTCCAAAATGTTTGTTTCATTTATCTCTGTAAGAATTCAGGTTCCAGCTTTTAGTAAGGTTTGTCAGCCAGTAGTATAACGTTGTTGGTATCATGTGGTATCTGTGTTTCTTTATTATCAACAATCTTGGTAGTTTCCAGTTTGTGGATTAAAAATAAAAAATAAAAAAGATTTGAAAAACACATTTTTTGCATCCTTGACAAATGGTCAAGCATATGCACCCATCTCAGATGTGGTGCATGCTGATGTTTTCAGCTCAGCAGCTATACAGGGAAGATTCTGGCTTTAAAGGTCCCATATTGTACTGTTTTTCATCAATATCACACAGCTGTCAGAGGTCCAGCAACACTGTATTCGAAATGTATTGCCCTGAACCCATCTGTGATCCTGAATTTCAGCTGTCTAAAAGTCTCTCTACTGAGCTCTACTGAGAGCAGGCTGTTTCTGTGCCTGCACCTTTAAATGCTAATGACCTCCGTCTGGCAACGCCTGCCTTGCCTGCTACACGCCAGCTGCTACGCTAGCTTTGTACCGACCCTCGTTACTGAAGCAGTCCGATATGAAGTGGTTAGCACACACACATACAAGCTTGCACAAACCGCAGCTAGCACGTTGTCATTAAAAATGAAACACAATCATTGTCTCTTCTGTTCTTCTGCAGCTGTGACAGAATACAGGCACTGACGTTGATTTTTACAGTCAACAACAGAGCAATTTGCGTGTCTAGCTCTGAGCGACGACTTTGCGAAACACTGCTATCTTACCGCTGGACACACCGAACTTCACCTCGGGGATGGACGACCCCCTCTAGGATATCTCCGGGGAGAGGGGGGAGTGTTTTCACGCAGAGGAGGCCGGCCGGTCTTCTGTCGTTACGTAACGTCAGGAGCTGAATCTGAACAACCTGTAAGATATTACCAGTGGGTGGGCTGCAGAAGATGCAGGACTTGTTTGCTTTCCTCATTCTGGGAGTTGGTGGACTCAAGGAGGACCAATTTATATATGTAGAGACCAGAGAAAACGTGTTTTTCACAATATGGGACCTTTAAAGGGGTGTAACAAACATCTTTACAAATTAATTTGCTTCCTGAAATTTGGATTAGGCCTGACAAGCTGTATGGAGCCTCCATTTACTTCAGTTGCGACTCTGTTTCGCCCTGAAGCTTCATCAGCATGAGGGTGAGTAGATAACGACTGAATTTTTCATTTTTGGATGAACTGTGAATCAGAATTTCCGAAGCCAACTGCGATCTTAGAGTGTCACCTGTGATCTGAATAGTGAATGTGCTGATCACCAATCCCGTGTTACCGGCCTCATTAATCCCCGCCACCAGCTGCCGCTCCGCCTCCTCTGCATCGATTGGCTGGTTGAACCAGAGGTCAAAGTTCACCGCCACATGGCTTCTAACCTGACTGAGAACACACACATCAATAAAGATTCCATAATCAGTACCTTTGGCAGTGTCAGTTCCTGATTAATCAGCTCATCAATCAACCACTTAATAATACTGCTGTCAACATCTGCTGATTAGTATAGTGATCAGTAATGGTGTGATTAATCAGAAATCTGACCTGAAGTATAAAACCTGACTGGTCTTGTAGAAAAGCCTCAGCTCGGTGAGACTGTATGCCTCCGATATCTGCCAATAAGAGGGCAGACTGTGATCAGGTGACTTTACAGAGAAACCTACAGACACACTGTGACGCTGTGCAGTTTATATCGAGCTGGAGTCATGCCCACCCACTCCACAAAAAACTGTACAGTAGTGAACGGAGAGAGGCAAATAAATTGTCGATCCCACTTGAATTGTACCATGAATCACACATATGCTGTCTGTCAATTTAAAAGATCATTGTCAAGTCAAGAAAGTTGTAATTTGTCATAATTAAAGTAAAATCTAATTATGAGTGAAACTGCTCAGTGAATCGTCTCACCAGCACACATCACCAACACCAACATGGCTGCAAACTCGGCTCAGAAAAAGTGCTAAAAAAGACAAAATTCATATGTGAGCTGCTAATATACAGAAGCAGCTCTACAGCGTTTAAGTTACAGGTTTTGGTTCAATGAGACGACGTCACTGACCCAACTATTGGCTGTGTAGTCTTTATAATTACATGTTTTCAAAGTCCTGTATTTCATTATTTTTATGACAAACTGCGACTTTATTACGAAACATTATGTGTGATTCATGGCACAACTCAAACCAGATCAAACAATCATTTGTCTCTCTTCATTCACTGCCATACAAAGGTTTTTATGAAATAAGGTTCCACGGGGGAAACCGGAGAGACGTGACTTTGGCTCTCTATTGTCTAAACTTGGTGTGCACCTTACGCTTTTTACTTTTAACAAACACAGCAGACTAGAAAAATCAGAAGGGTGTGTACATCGATGAATAGATTTCTGTTAAATCAAACGACAAACACACTGATACAATTATCAATACTTCTGAGCCTTTCTCCTTGCTGTCTTTCATAATAAAGTCCGCAACCAGTTGCTTAAGGTTACAAATACCTGTTATTTTAAAATAAAAGCCTGTGATCTCACCCGGTTTTCAATGTCGAAGGCCAACGATTTAAACTGCAGACTGGTGGAGTTTTTCAGCTCTTGAGAGAAAGGAACTACGATCTCCATCTGACCACTCAGCACTGTGGGCTCGAACGGATCTAGGCACACCAACAGTAGGAACATATGGATCAATTACGTCTGCTGACACCTGATCAGTTTATTAGAGCTGTGTGTTTACCTTCAGGCTGAACGCTGAGCCATGACACTACACTCAGTGAGACACATAAGATCAGAAGAAGAGCTGTCACGATGGTGAGGAGTACCTCCAGAGATGACAGTTTGCGAATCATACTGGCAGCTGCAAGAATCAATCAATACGCCAATCAATAAATCAGTCCATGATCCATAAACCTTTAAAGATGATTTATTTAGGTGTGAACAGAACGATAACAATCACAAAAATCTGCCTCACTTTTAATACCAACAGCTGACTGTGTATAAAATACTCCACATGTTCAAACACCCTGAACTAGAATCATAATTGTACAATTCACTTTCACAAACAAACATTATCTGACCTTCATTTTAAAGTTTTACCTCTCTTAAATTGTGAAAGGCAACTTCAGCTTCTACTTCCTGTCAGAAACAGACTCACCTGTTTGAGTTTGCCTGCTGCCGACAGCTACTCTGTCTCTTTTCTGCCTCACCTGTTAAATTCACAAACTGACTGTTTGTCCTCTTGGACTCTTAATCGGCTCACGATCACCTTTTATCGAGTGGAAAAAAGGCTAATGACTCATCGTTACGGATGCTGATCAATACAGTTACTGATAATCACTCATTTTTTCTGCCGATGGAGCAACAAGTTGGACGAGATAAACTGCTGACACAACAGTCATATTATAATATACACAAAAACTAAAAAGATTTGATTATTACTCAGTGTGAAGAGCAGAGTCACGACCTGAGACCTGAGAAGAGATGTGTGGATCAAATGTTATCTGCCTCATCTGCTCAGTAAACCTTTATGTTGCTGCATAAACAGGCTCAACTACAGCAATCATTTCTTGTTCATTACACTCCAAAGTCCAGCAACAATAAACCTGCCAGCTGCTGGACTGATGAATATGACTCCACCCCTTCTGCAACTCATGTGACAGCTGACATGCAGTCTATCATCCAACATTTACTGAAATTCATTTGTTTGGACTACAATGATACTGTTAATAAATTATTTCAGAAGTACGAATTCCGCTAGCATTGTTAACCATAGCCAAAATAGTCACGTGCGCACCAGAGCCAATCACTGCAGAGCTCATCCCCACGACATACCTTAAGAAACAAGCAGATATATACCTGCAGCGGCGCGAGCCGGACCAGGATTTTGCCGGCGGTTCGGTTCTGTTCTGTGCATCCAAACTGACTGTTGTGGATTAATGAGACTAAACAAGTCCGGACTGAGTCGTTCGGATCTGAGGAGATCCGGATACGTGAAGACAACAAACTGGAATCAGAATCTGTTGATGTTTGTGTGTAGCTAGCTGCTAGCCGACCCCCACGCCCCACCTCCTGACTCGGCGGACGGGCCGGCACGTCCAAAACCAGATTTATGAAAAATAATGTCCGCCACGCTTTTGCGCGAACGTTGCCGTCACGTTTGCTTTGTGTCTGTTGCAGGAAGAAACGGTAAAAACAGCCTTTTGTCACAAAAGTGTGTGCAAGCAGCAAGTGTTTACAAGCAAGAAAACACATTCCTATTGGTGAAAAAAGGCACCACACCAACCAATCACAAAATTATATGGCAAACCATGTGATTTGGTAGCTGAGGAACAGGGGAAGTTGTGAGAGGGACAACGGCGGAAGAGTGACAGCAGCAGTGACAGTGAAAGAGACAGAGATAGATGGCGATTTTTGAGAGTTGAGAGCGTCTTATGTAGTGTTTGGTGTAGTGTGTTTAGTGTGTAGTGGAGTCATTGTTTTGTCTTGTGAGTCAAAACAATGAGGAGACTGCTGAATGTTGAGCAGGCAGTGCAGATCTTCATGCCTGAGCCTGAGGCATTGCCTGCATTTAAATGTAAATAGTTACATATAACTTTGCATATTTCAGAAAGTGATGCACAAATTTAGCAAACAGCAATTTATATTTGCTTTATAAGTAATAAAAATGTTTCGTTAAACATATTTGTGGTTTTCACAGTAAAAAATCTAACTTTTTCCTTCTCGGATTTTATGTTTTTTATGATTTTAAGTCCAGTGTGTTAGAACAGTGTGTCAAATGAAAAAATAACTGTACAGCCACACATGTGAAGTTGTGCTGAAAATAATGACACCAAACAAGGCAAGGTAAATAAATTTTACAGTGAAATATAATGGTAAAATCAAAAGTAGTCAAAAACGGCCAGTTGTATCCCTGACGTCCCACCTTCAAACACAGCCTCATTTGGCCATCCATGAAAAAGCTACTTAACCTCCCACTTTTCAATGGAATATATACTTCCTACAGGCAATGCACTAGTCTAATAAACACTACATTTAGAATAAGACATCTTACTGAGGATTAACATACAGATAAAAAGTTTTGCATGAATAAACAAAATCTGAGAATATGTGAATAAAAACAGTACTCTGGCATAGCACCCCCATGAGTAAAAAAAACAAATGAAAATAACACAAAGTTTGGTTTGTGGTCTAGGAAAACGTATCTGTGTTGACACAGTTGTATCTTTGTCTTTAAGAAATTGAAACAAGTCCACTTGCCTATGTATTAGCACTTAGAACTGTTATGACCTGGATGACTGAGAACCTTCATCAACATCACTGTTGACAGCTGAGGTGTAAACACACTGAAAGATGCTCTCTGGAGCCATCCACTTGACAGGTAGATGAGCCTTTCAAAATAAAACATAGAAAATGTCAAAATAAAACTGACAGAATACAGAAATGATATACAGAAACTGCTGTTGCAGGCACATGAATGGGTTAACAAACACATTTTCTTATTCAGTTTAATGGGGTTCGGGAGTACAATATACTGTTGCGTACAGTACTGAAAAAGATTTGCTTATTCCTTAGTGTGAAGAGCTGAGACCTGAGAGGAGATGTGTGGATCAAATGTTACCTGCGTCCTCAGCTCATATACATTTATGCTGTTACATAAACAGGTGCAACTACATCAATCATTTCTTGTGCATTACACTCCAAAGTCCAGTAACAATAAACCTGCTAGGTGCTGGATTGATGAATGTGGCTCCACTCCTTCTGCACTCATGTGACAGCTGACATGCAGTCTATCATCCGACATTTATTGAAATTCATTTATATAATCACAAAAATATTAAGGAACACTTAAATATGCCAACAACTTCCTTATAGTGTGTTTCATACATTATAAACTTATTATAAAAGATAAACATGTCCTCTTCTCCTCTCATTAAAAAAAACAGAATCCATGTATATATGACTCTATGTCTTGTCTCTTTCAGCAGGTGAATGAAATCTCTCTCACTCTTGTTTGTTTGTATTTATTTTTTATTCTTTTTTTTAGAAACTTTTTTTTACAAAAGTGACAGCAAAAATACAAAAAATAAGAATCACACTTCAGATCAATCACAGAGGAGAAACTGTGGATTAAAAAAGATCAAACACTGAAATTTAAAGTTTAAAAAAATACAAAATCAAACTCTCTTTAAGTCGCTGTAATCAAAGTTGAGACCTGATCAGACGGATCCAGTCAGTGTCCCTGCTGTGTTGTTCCTGTATTTGAATTTGATATCTGACCTTTAAGATCATTTGCTCTGTAGATTTTATGACCTTGAGTGATGTCAATAAGAGGTCATATTGTGCTGCATTTGCATAGTTCTGGTTTTACGAAGCCGATTCAAATCTATTTTTACAATACTAATAAACACTACATTTAGAATAAGAATGACATCTTACAAAGGATCAATGTACAGGGAAAAGGTTTTGCATGAATAAACAAAATCTGAGAATATGTGAATGAAAAACAATACTTTGGCATAGCACCTCCATGAAAAAAAAGAAAATAACGCAAAGTTTGGTTTGTGGTCCAGGAAGACTCATCTGTGTTGACACAGTTGTATCCTTGTCTTCAAGAAATTGAAACAAGTCCAGTTGCCTATGTATTAGCACTTAATTATCATGACCTGGATGACTGAGAACCTTCATCAACATCGTTTTTGACAGTTGAGGTGTTTTCATGTTGTTCACTCTGAATGTTTGAACAGACAGTGGAGACGAACATGAGAAACGGACATGCATTTTGACTCGAGGGGAGGATCAGGACAGCTGGTAGATGTTCCTCATCACTGACTCCTCCTCCTTATCATCACTGTCGTCACGGCGCTCCTCTTCTTCTCCTCTCTTCATTGTGTTTCTGCCTGTGATCTCTTCTTCTTCCTCTTCTTCTTCTTCTTCTTCTTCTTCTCTGCACTCATCGATGTTCCTGTACATCTGATGAGAGGAACAGAAATGAAGCGATCAGCCTGTCAGACGGAGCCGAGGGCCCAGCTCACACAATAGGTGTTTGACTCATCCTCACCTGGTCACCGTAATATGGTGACGTGTCACTGGTGGAGGGGAGGAGCCTGTTAATGAGCTGAGCGATCACTTTAAAGGTTGGTCTGTCTGTGGGCTCCAAACTCCAGCAGTGCGTCATCAGCTGATACCTGAGAGGACAGGTGTCTATTAGATTCATAAGAACTTTATTACCATCTAAATAATGTCTGTCTGTGTTCTCACATCTCTGCTGGAGCGAAGTCTGGCTGATTCATGTGGCCGCCATCTTTGATCATCTTGTAAAAGTGGGTATCCACAACAACGTTTGGATAGGGGCTCTTACCTGTATGGCCAGACACACACACACACACAGGTAAAAGACATCAACTACAAGTCCTAGAGTGCATTGCTGTCCGAAGCATCCAATCAAGCTTCAGGCTCTGTTGCTGGGCAGATATTTTGTGAATTCAGAGGTTGTTCTGACCAATTCTAATGTTGCAACTGGCGCTAAAACTCATGGACACTGTAGTCTGCAGAGACCATACGACATTTATACCTGACGACAGGACCAAAACTTCATTGTCACAATCAATAATCGCTATTTTTCACAGTCACCGTCAGGATGTCACGTGTTGCAATGGTTACCCAGAGAGAAGATCTCCCACAGTAAGACTCCGTAGGACCAGACGTCACTCTGGATGGTGTAAACACACTGAAAGATGCTCTCTGGAGCCATCCACTTCACAGGTAGACGAGCCTGTCAAAATGAAACATAGAAAATGTCAAAATAAAACAGACAAAAGGCCGAAGTGATAGTAGATGTGACTATATAAACTAACAAACAACAAACAACATTTTTATTTATTTTAATAGAGTTTGGGAGTCTAATACTGTTGCATATTCTGTTTATTACCATTTATTTTGTTTCAGTAAACAGCTGAGTATCTGCATTTGTGTTTAGATAAAATCAATTTTGGCAGGTAAAAGGTGACAGGTGACTGTTGAGTTTAAACACTGACATACTATGAGAGTATAGAATATGAGCAGTATGTAAGGGTTTAACACAGACATTTCCCTGTACGATGTAGCTGTCGTCGTTGCGGATGTCTCGGGCCAAACCGAAGTCACAGATCTTTGCAACACAATGATCAGTCAGCAGGACGTTCCTCGCTGCTACGTCTCTGTGGATACACTGACAGACAGAAGGGTGGCAAGACAGAGAGAGACAGGTGACATAAAGGCAGACAGGTGGACAGAGAGGGACAGAGACAGGTGCAACAAGATTGACCAGTAGAACTAAGTCTTTATCACTTGTTGCAATGATAACATCAATCATTGCATATATTGCTATTTTGTAAGGGCAAATTTATGTTTTTAACCATCTGTAGTGCTTTTCACATGACACTGAGGGAGCTAATAGCCCCAGGCTAAGAAACATTCACACTGGCAAAATCCGGGCGCATTCCAAACTGGGTTAACCCCAACTTTAGCAAAGGGCTTGCTAACTCTGGTCCAGAGCAGATTAGCCCCGACTTTGTGGGGTTGTCCCCAGAAAATCTACTTAAACCGGGTGCCAGTGTGAAAACAGGGCTAAAGTGAACAGAGTAGTAACACAACTTTCTAGACTGTACGATAACCCTAAGCCACGTCTAGTGGTGCGAGTGAGGTGTGGTATGGCTCCTGGCTTTGAGGTAAACCTGGGTTAACAATCTGTTTGTGAAAAGGGTTACCCCAGGATCAACTGATACCATAACCCTGCATTGCAAGAACATTTTTGTATTGTCATGCCATTTCTGCATTATTAGGACTTTTCTCCTCTCACAACTTCATCTTACTTGGTTTGAATAGTAGGTTAAGGTTAGACTTAGGGAAATGTAGAATGAAAAAAAAAAACATATGTATGTGCTCTTACATTCCTGGTGGACAGAAAGTCCAGACCCTGAGCCACCTGGTGGGAAAACCTCATGAGGTCACCAACAGACAGACTGCCTGTCTGAACACCTGAGAGAGAATCAGACAGAAAGTTAGACGGGTTTGACCTCAAAGACAAAAACAAATTAGATGTGTGCAGATAAGTTCTGGGGAGTTAAGGTTGAGTTCCAATGTCTGTTCGATGTCTGGCAATTACCCAGGTTTGTTTGTCCTGGACTCAGAACTGGCTGCATCTCCTGATAGTCTGAGGAGCAGGAGATACCACTGTCACTGCAACACAGAACACACACACACGCATACACACACACACGCACGCGCATGCACACACATACAGTGACATCAGTTTTCGTTGCAATTGTTTAAAGATTGTATTCAGTTAATGTAGTGAGAAAAAGCTTCAGACCTCCTGAGCCGTGCATGCTGGGCGGCCATGTTCTTATAGAAAGCCTCCCCCTCCACTTCATCAACACTCAAAAAGGACTCCATGAAGTCCTGAGCATGAGCCCGTAAGAAGTTGAGTAAGTCGCCATGGCTACAGTACTCTGTGATCATCAACATGGGGCCTGAAGGGAGAGAGATCAGAGGTCAAAAGTTAGAAAGATGATGCTTACTGTAGTTGTTGTATGTATTGGGACTGTTTTCAGCAGCAGACACATCCACATTTGTATTTCTGGCAGTAAACAGAACATTCACATTTAGATGTTTGACTGTCACATCTCCACCTTTGTGACATGATTGTAGTTTGACACTGCTTGTTATATGATTGTGGTTAACAATTAAAACTGTCATCACCTCCTTGAGTGCAGGCGCCCAACAGGTTTACAATGTTGTCATGGTAACCAAGATGGCTGAGGATCTTCAGCTCCGACATCAAAGCTTCACGTTCCACGGAGAGAGCGCTCGCTGTTTATTAACACATGAAAAATAAGTCTGTATCATCACAATGATAATGTTTGGAACAGGTAATGATGATAATGATGAAGATTTATCGACGGACGTTTGAGCATCTTGACGGCGACCCGTGTGATGTCGTTGTCCTTCCCCAGACCGTATGCTGTTGCTTCCACGACTTTTCCAAAGGCCCCCGAACCCAAAACAGCACCTGACAGAGAGAGCATGGTCAAAATACACTGCAGAATGAAAAGTAAATAAAGTTTACTGAGAGAAGGTGAAGTTAAACACTGATCATGTCCTCCACAATGACTATTGACCCCAGTAAAATTTTGACTGAAGCCTGAATGTGTTTAAAGTTAAACTGACATTGAAATTGTATTATCTAATGATGAATTAAACACTGTCTTGTACCAAGGCGGAGTTTGTCTCTGGGAAACTCCCACTTGTGGTTGTACGGCAGCTGGGTGGGGTCAACAAAGGTGTAGTTGTTTCCGTCTGTGCTCTCGATGATCTTCCAACGAATCTCATATTTCGGTTTCTAAAAGAAAAAGTAAAAACATGGCAGCAGTGATAATGAATGAGTAGAAACGTTAAAATGTTAAGAAACGTATTTGTCAGTGTTTATGTGATGAACATTTCAAGGGGTAATTCCACATGATGCCATTTTCTTAAGTTTATATATTGATAATATACTAGAATCAAATAACAGAGCAGGTTAAATATTTATGCAGATGATACTGTGATGTATTTTTCTATCAGTTCTATTTCCTCAAGTTTCATCCAGTTATCACAGGATCTACAATGTTCAAAAATGGACATTAAGAAAGCAGTGTCACTCAGCTGTTCCATCATGGTTTAAATTCAGATCCATAATTTGAGAAACATGCTAGTAGTTATCAGTAGTGTTTTTTTATTCCACTGTGTTCTTATCTGCTTCATTCAAGGCTTTACCTTGTTCCCAGAGGCTTTTATCTCCTTTGAATTATTATCTTGTTTCCAAGGATAACGTGGTCCCTTTCACTAAATAATCTCCTTCTCAACAGCTGTCATTGATATTTATGACCATTTTATCATGCATTTGTTTGTGTTTTGCTATTTTGTTTGTATTCTCTTGTTGGGTTTTCTGTATTTGTATAATTGTTCATTAGTGATGGGCTTGACTAAACAGCTAAGGATATTGTACTCAGCACTGGTCAATAAAGCAGGTATACCTCTATACTAATCCCTCTGATAATAAACAAACGCACCTGTCTCCACTTGTAAAACACGACCAATAAAAGCAAGAGAAGTACAGCTGCAGCACTCAAAGCTCCAATCAGAGGCTGTGTGAAGAATATTTTGG
Source organism: Acanthopagrus latus (assembly GCF_904848185.1). NCBI lineage: Eukaryota > Metazoa > Chordata > Actinopteri > Spariformes > Sparidae > Acanthopagrus > Acanthopagrus latus. The sequence goes on along the minus strand of NC_051051.1, from coordinate 20,544,630 downwards.
GTTGTCCTGCAGAACCAAAAAAACATCACCACATTTATCAGCAAAAACCAGACAACAAATTTGAGTCATATCTGGGTGTTTCTAATAAAACAACATACTTTGACACTTACGAGGATTAAAGATTTCACGAGACTCTCCCCTGTCGTTGTAAGCGACACACTCCACAGTGACATCACCACCAGCCGACAGCGGAAGGGTCAGGTGTATTCTGACTTCCTCCTCATCCTCCTGTGAGATCACATCAGCTGGGGAAACCTGGTAGGCTGAGATGTCTCCGCACCTGCAGAGGAAGAGAAGATGAAGATCAGGGTCTTGGTGCCTTGTCTGGTCTTTTTGTTCATTATTAATTTCATCTTATTTTGTTGGGTATTTTATTCTATTAATTCTCTCTCATTTTGATGGTGATTTATCTTAATTTACTGCACAGAAATGTTTTATCTTGATTTTTCCACTTTGCAACTAAAATTATGAATAAGGTTAAAGATATATACATTTTTGCTTCAGATAAACAGATAAATCATCAAGATGTTGCTGAACTTTGCAGCCTGTAGGCCAGGGGGTGCTGGGAGAAGTTATCACTGTAAATCTGGTTGGTACATACGTGTCCTGGAATCCTGGGCAGGTGTACCAGAGGATTATGGGTAATGGATATCCAGAGCTTCTGCAGGTCAGAGTGTCATTCTCCACACTGACTACAGCACTCGGAGAACCTGGAAGATAATGATGCTGAAGTTTGTTTTTTGTTTTTTTAACAGTTGCAGAAAAAAATGTAAGAAAGTAAAATTTCACATTGTTGTTTGTCTGGTAATAAATGTCTCCTGTCCATTTTGAATTTAATGACAGATTAAAGATTTACAGGTTGCCAGAATAAATAGATTGTGTGATCATCACAAGGACAAAAGGAAAAATTGCGGTATTGAGGAAGAGGTGGAAATGAGTGAAGAAGATGAGAAGAAAAAGCAGGTGGGAAAAATATACGATTCAAAGTTTCTCACAGTAAATTTGGAGGTCGATGTTATGTGAGCCGCTAAAGAACGAGTTGGAGAAGTGGAATGAGTATTGACCTCGATCCTCCTGACGAACTCGCCGCAACAGCAAACTGGCTTCCGACCTTAACCATGACAAACACCACCTTAATACCCACAATACCACCTTAATAAACAACATCAACAGTGGCATGACTATGCGTAAAGCTGCTGGGCCTGATACCATCACCAACAATACAACCTTGACGAACAAATCTGGCTGCTGTAGCTTGACAAACCTTAAAATATACAACACCACCATAACATCAACAATAAACAAGCCTAAAAGTGGTATTGTTGGTGTGGCAGTTCTTTGCCTGATCTGTGGTAGAGGTCTCATAATACTAGCCTGCAGCTCTCAGCATGCTAACCTGTAGCCGTTAGCGGTGTAGGTCTCCTGGTACACCATGTTGTTGTTGTTCTTGACCTTTGTTGGTGTCGTCCAGCTCTGGTTCATGATTGGAGGATATGACTCTATCACCAAGGTCAGCATCACATCTTGACCTTCATAGACCTCCATCATGCTGCTGCCGCTGATATTAACACTGCTATCCTCATTTGCATCAATTTTATTGGTGCTAACATTAACGATTAGTTCCTTGTTCACTTCTAGTGAACCACTGCCAATTTTAGCCTCAAGATGTCCTTGCATCTTCATTGGCATGCTGCTAATGTTAGAAACCAGGTCCTTGTTGACTCCTGTGGTCTCGTTGTTAGTGTTAGCCTGCTGCATTGGCTGCAGGTAGATCCACAGGTAGGGGCCATCTGATAGGAAAAGGGAAGAGACCGTAAATATCACGCTCAGATCAGTCTATACATGTTCATGCAGAGGGTCATTAGGCACTGAAACCAGTACAAAATTGTTATCTTGTTCTCCCAAGGTTATCTTGATCACGCTATCATTTGATCAAGTTATCTTGTTATCCTTAGCTTGAATTTTTGTGTTGCTCTAACAAGTTTTTATGTCATTCCCTTGTGTTTTCATTTTAATCCTGAGCTCGCTCGAGTTTATTATCACCAAATGTTTATACCTAGAACTCTGAGCTGTGTGGTTGCCGTGGCGACTCCAGCATCATTGATAGCTGTACATGTGTAGGTTCCACTGTGTATCTGACTGACAGCAGAGATCCTCAGGGTGCTTTCCAGGTAATGACGGCCATCAAACGGTTTACGGTTAACAGGAAGTTTTAGTGGCTGGAACAAACAAACAACCAATGAAAGTCAAAACAGATAGTTTGTTGGCTGTTAGGACACGCGTTTGACCTCTGATCTCTGACCTTTTTGCTCGGGTCTGTCCAGGTGAGGTTGTGGAAATGGTTGGGGTTACTGCTCATACAGGTGACCTCAAACTTCTCTCCTTCCAGAAGGACCACAACAGCCTGACTGACAGACACTGAGGGAGGATGACGCAACCCTGCAGACAGGTAGACAGACAGGTCACTGGGGAAACAAGAATCGGAAATAACCCAAGACAGACCAACAGAGAGATGGGTATCACCGTGGACCACCAGCAAGTTTACAGGAAGTCACAGTCAGAACTTTTTAGGGAACTAGCAGCTGGTCCAATGGTGAATAAACTGGTGTACAGACAGACAGGTAAACAGACAGAGACAGGTAGTTAGACAGGTCTTACTGGGGACCACCCGCAGGTCGACAGCTTCAGATTTGAACTGCTGTCCGTCCTTCCAGCCTGAGCAAAAGTAGCGTCCATTGAATGACCTCTGCAGGTCTCGGATCAAGGCTCCTCTCTTGGGATCAAAAGTCACATTCATGCCTTGGGGCAGGCCCCGCCCCCTTCCCCCATTGCTGCCCTCTGATTGGAGGGTGAGGTTAGTGACTAACGGGTCGGTTAGCAGACACCTGAATAGGAAGTCCTGGTCTTCCTTGACATGAGGGGTTCTGCGCGATGTGACGAAAACGCTGTTGGGGCGAGCAGGATCTGAGAGGAGGGGACATGGGAAATTAAGGTCATTTTAAGAAAACTGATTTCATTTGTCTGACTCTGGCAGGGGGCTTGGCCTCAGCTCGTCTTACCTTTGACATACAGGTGGATCCACGTGTACAGGTGTTCCAGGCTCTGGTTGGTGTACCCACAGCGGTACGTCCCGGTGTGCCTGGGGTTTGACCTCTGTACTTGCACCAGATCCTGCAGACTGTCATCGTACATCAGACTGAACGCAGTAGAGGACCATCGGACCGAGCTGTTACCATGACAACGGAGGGTGAAGGGGGCACTGGCTGTCAGAACCACCTCAGTTTGGTTTGGCAGGAAGTCAGAGTTCAGTTGGACCAGTGGAGGATCGGGAGGCTCTGAAACAATCAACAGTAAATCAGTTCAGCAATTCTGACAAACAACACCTGAGGTAACAAGTATAGACTACACCTTTATCCAAACCAAAACAATGTAGTGATGCATAAATATTTTATTTCCTGAATGATGCTGCGACCAAACTGAAATTATATCGATATATTATTTTATCAGCAGGTAACATAAAACCAGCAAATCAGTTATCTCCAGGTCATTGCTCCTCCACGTCAAAGGAAATCTTCATGAAGTTTAACCTACACAACACTCCTGATTAGCAACAAACAGCAGTCAGGCACAGTTAGAGGCCAGCATTTATCAACTAAAGAGACAGATATTTCCCACGGGAGGTTTGGCAACAATGAAATCTGAACCATATTCTATGATCCGTCCTGCACATTTTTATTTCCCCTTATCATTTAAGGATAACTTGATCACCACTGTCATTACTATTCATCCTTTGGAGAAAGCCCCCCTTCAGAGAATGCTTCGGAGAATATCGCACAGGGATAGCAAATTCAATAAAAATAGCGTGGTGATGGTAGTCTCTGGAGGAGTGCACCATGCTGTCTTGCTTCAGCACAAAAAAAGACAAGCCTAAAAGCCTCTTGGGGACATACAATATATGGTGTCAACGTCAACACTCAGTGGGACAACTTATGTGTTGGGCTGGTTCAGCTTTTTTTGCTCCAGCCAAAAAAGCAGTGTTACGTGACCGCACACAATACTGAATATTAATACAATGATACACAAACAATCAACAGAGTAGAAAACAGAACACGACAATCGATGGATGATATAACATGATTTTATTCAAAATCAGAAAAAAGAGGTGATAGACAGAGATGTATGACAGTTCTCAGTTGAAAAAACAAGGATATCTCACTGACATTACAACAAACTGTTTGTTAGCTCATCCAGTGATGCTTCATTACTTCTAGTTTTGATTTCATGAAATAATGTATTTGGTTGAAGCAATTTTCTAAATCTTATTTCAAGAAAAACAAGTTATAATGCTTTGATTATTAATGTCAGAATACTGATTATCAATGATAAACTGACTGGTTGATAACAGGCAATCTCATTAGTTAGCTGTTAGAAAATGTAAATCATAGGCCAGCTCAGTCAGAAAAAATCAACCCAATTGGCTGGCTTAGAACATATCCCACTGTCAGTACAAAGGGTGGATCTCATTGGCTGCCTGTGGACAACCAGAGGATCTTAATGGGCCGGAGCAGTGATTTCCGGGGGAGGGGGTTTCTTGCTCGTGTCCTGCAGGTGGGTGGCGATGCGGGACGTCTGCAGCAGTAAAGCCTGGTGGTTTTCGACCAGGAGACTCTGATGACGAGCCACGTTCTGCAGATCCTGGATCTGCTGGATACTCTGAGGACAAAACGTCAGAACAATGGTTAGCGCAGTTACAGTAATTAGATCAGATTAGATTAGATGTCAGATGTACATGACAATATAATTCAAATGTGACCTTGTTTATCAGCATATAGCACAGTTTATCTAAAACCAGCTTAGGGTGTAGTCTGGACTTGTTATAGTGTATCTGCTCTAGGAATTCAGACTTTAAGTGAGACTGAATCTGAAAAAAAAAAAAAGATCTTAACTAAATAAACCTGAGATAAACTTAACTAAAACTTGTGTAAATCTTATCTAAATCATATAAACCTGAGCTAAATTAAACTGAACCTTATCTTAACATTAACTAAACTGAGATTAACTAAACTCAACCTGAGATAGACTAAACCAAACCTAAGATATGATATCAACTGAACCTTGTTTAAGACTTTCTATAAAAGCCCCAGTATGACGCAGGCAAACATTTTAGACAGGCTTTTATTTCGAATCCCCCCAGTTTGATACATTTATTTATTCAGATTTTAGCACAAAGCCTCCTTATTTTTCAGCCGGAATCCTTTTAGCCCTGTTCATTATTTGTAACGTGTCTGAAACAGGACAATAACGCTTTGGATCAGTATAACAGAATGTTTAAACCAGAACCATTAAATTGTGGAGTTTCTTAAATTAAACAGATGGAAACAACATTAAATTACAGAAAGGGCAGGTGACAGTAGTTTGTTCACCCTTGTGTATATCTATAACTTGTATCATTTGTGTAAAACATGCTCCCGTCTATTATTTGAGATCTGGCTTTCATGGTAAACTAAACTAATCTAAACTTAACTTAACTTAACTTAACTTAACTTAACTTAACTTAACTTAACTTAACTTAATTTAATTTAACTTAACTTAACTTAACTTAACTTAACTTAACTCTTAACTCTTAACTCTTAACTCTTAACTTAACTTAACTTAACTTAACTTAACTTAACTTAACTTAACTTAACTTAACTTAAACTGAACTGAACTAAACTTGACCCACCTGAGTTCCCAGTGTGCCAAGCAGTTCAACCACCTGAACTTGGCTCTTAGCGATCTCCTTCTGGATTAGGACCAGCTCTTTCAGGAGATCCAAGACCTCCCTCTTCCACGGCTGCTCCTGCTGCTGATCCTGGACCAGGTCCAACAGCTTTGGCTGAGAGTGGGCATCTGACTGGGCGGCGCCCATCGTCATGGCAGCGGGTTGGATGTCATGGTGATCACCTGCAGTGAAGACGACTGAAGTCAAAACTTCAGTTTTTACACTTACGTTCCTCTGATTTTCAGGATATAGGTCCTGTTCAATTAATGAAGATGTTTAGAGACATTTTTGTTTTGATTGACGTGTCTCAGCCAACAGACACAACAGCCACGTTACACAGGTGTAGATCTGTACATTTTCCTTATGTAGTGGTGCCCAGAAAGACGTCTCACAGGCTCAAACTGATACGGCACATATGATATGCTATTTTAGGGTGACACTTACAACACAGCATTTTCTGCTTCCATTTCGTATAGACAGACAGTCTGATCAACTGATTAACCAAAATATAACAAATACATATTACACCTCCTCTCAGATTGAGTCAGGGGTACAATACCTCAATAAAAACGATCTTAGCTCAATATGGCAATATAGCACCACATAACTAATTAACAAGTCGCAGAAACAATGAACACGACACACCATCGCTCATTGAGAAGGCTAACATTACAGCTGCGGGTGTAGGCCTCCAAACAGCTGCTAACATACTAAACATATGGTCACTAATAGAAGTCAAAGAGTAAATAGCAGAGTAAAGTAGCGCAAGATTTGTCCAAGTAAAAAACAGCAATAATTATTTTGCGTGTAAATTCAGCTACCAAATGATTTTATTCACCAAAGCTATGACTGACCTCTTCTGCACAGCAACAAAAGCAGAGCCTCATAGGTATTGTAATACACCATCTATTACACCATGAACATGTGCTGCTGTCGTGATTCAGACCTCAGACTGCAAATTTGAAATGCTTTTCTGAAATTCAGAGAAAAATGCTAACTGAAAAGATATGAGCTAAAGAACCATAGTTCAACCTGTCTACTTATTAGTTGTCCTTAAATGAGTAAAGATCACCAGTGTTCATCAGGTGTTTTCCTGATCGATCACTGATTTGATCAATAATCAGATTTAACCAGCCAGATTTGTTGTGAAGCTTCATGTGACAGTTGAAGATTTGTGTCATCGGGTTTCACAATCAGAACAAGAAGTGAAACAGTCAGCAGTGTGTTTGTGTGTCTGTGTGTGTCTGTGTGTGTGTGTGTGTGTCAGCAGTCTGGCAGCATCCTCCTGCTGCTTGATGAAATAAAGACAAAGTTCAGAGAGTTGAAGAGTTTATTTAACTGTAACATGAAGTTGTGTTTGTCCATTTCTATATAGAGAAATGGATGATCCTCCACATGTTTAACCCAACATGTCTTAACGTTAAATATGTTAAATAAACCAGTTACATTTTCTGTCACCCATCATGTTTCATTCAACATCTCCCTTTTGTATGTTTCATACCATGATTGGCTCTAAACTAGATGTGATGTCATCTTCATTTTTGGATTTTCTGATCTTCTTTGTCTCTGACTCTGCTTTTTTGGCTTCTTCTTGGTTTTCCTCTGGTTAGACTTTGGCTGGGGCAGAGGTATGGGGCTGAAGCTGAATGTTTTCAGGAAAGTCCAGCAGACTTGCCTGATACTGTAAAGCTTATTTTTACTCATTCAAAGTTTCCAACTTTGAACTCGAAACTTTCTGACTTCCTACTAGGTTTAACAATGAGTTAACAAGGCAACTGAACTTGTCTTAGGTGATGTACAGTTGTATTTTTCTGCTTTGTAAGGACAATAGATGTAAGAATATTGCATTTATTTACATTTTGTGAGAATTTTGTTGTTCATTTCTTATTCGAACAAATGAAATATATCTGAAATTCTGGCCTTCTGCCACTCCTGAAGGCTCTGTTCATGTTTGACTCGATTCACTTCCACCTTCAGTGTGTGTAAACCTCAAAATAGAAAGTAAAAAAACCCAAGTAGGAGGAAACTCTTTCATTAATATCAGATATAATAATCCCTCCTGAAGCATCCTGGGAAACACTGAGCAGCATCAGATCCTTTAAAACACTTCATGATGAAGACATTGAGCAATTCAAGACTTTCCGACTGCGTTAGTGACGCATGACTCATGATTTCACATCCAAATCTGCAGCATCATTATTACATCCCTTCAGGGTTAGAGAACATGCTTATTAATGCATATTTTTGGTTATTACAAGTTATAAATCAGTACAATGGGGCATTCAAGTGATTATGATTATTAATGCTTATTCATAGTAATTTATGAGTATTAACAGATATTAATAGATAAAATGTGATGGGCTCTATGGCCCCTAGAATATCTTAGAGAGACTACTCAACCCAACTGTGTTCGCAAAACTCTGCTCACTGTGGCCCAGGTGCACAATTGCTGGTAGCATTAGCATGAGCATTAGCAAGACCAAAAAAAAAAAAAAAAATCTTACATTAGCAACATATTTTCCTTCACACTGTCAATGTACACAACACTAGAAGTGGGAAGTAACGAAGTACAGATACTTTGTCACTGCACTTCTGTACTACACTTGAAACATCCTTCAGAGGGATACTTTTCTCTTGTGTACTTAGATTTGCATACATTTTAGAGCCTGTACTTTACTTAAGAAGTTGAATCAGTACTTTATGTTTTTAGTTTGTTTTTTTTTCCAGGTGTCCTTACTTCTACTTGAGGAAAAAATATGTGTATTATCAATGTTTCTATAAAATATTAACACAATGAGATTTCTGAACAGTAATCCTCAGTAATGTGGATGTAACAACTGAGTGGGTAAAGACGAATATTAGAACAAGTAGAAGAGTCTGGTAAGTTCAGAAAATGACATTGCTTTACTGTAAAGCAGCCTTTAAAACCAAGAAAAGACGACATTTATGTCATTTTATGATACAAAGATATTTAAAATCTCAAACAATATACTGACTCATATTACGATAACAATATATTGTATAAAATGCCAGCCCTTATTGTCATTACTTTTATCTAAGTTAATGAACATGTTTTTATAACACATTCATTTATTTTCTTTACAGAGGAACTGTGCAAATGTCATTTTATGTAGAAAATAGCAAATTTTTTAGTGAAAAGAAATTGCTAATTTTATGGTTATTCAGGGATAAAGATTTTTTTTAATGTTATTTTACATTGGAAAAATAACAAAAATTGTAAATTCGCTGTCTAATTTTGTAATTTTAGGAACCTGTCAAATAAACAGAAAGAATCCAGAAAATGTCAAACATGTTAACAGTGGGGGTTATTGATAGAGAAAGATGGATAGTGATATTCATTGATTAAACTGAATAACTCAACTTTACTGAAATAAACTTTCACCAGCGATTATCAACAAAATCAACTGTACGTTGTTAATAATTGTAATTAGAAAGACAAATGTGCAAATACCAAATTAAATGATTGTTGTGATGTTACTGTGTTTTTTATCCACTGAATAACCCACCACCCTCTTTTGTAACAATATCATTTATTTTCATTATCTTATTTATTCATTCAATGTTGTTTGCTGGTTTTGAGGTCAGTCCCAAATCTTGTTTTGATTCCCTGAGACTGAACAATTCATTAACAGTGTTATTACTAAAGCTATGGACGTATTAAGGACAGAATTGTTTCACAGTAATGACCGTTTTCATCTTTATATGTGAAAATCTGTTGGGGTGTTAAAACCTTGCATCTCCACTCTTTCTCTTTTCAGGAACAGATACATTTGGCTGACTTCACAGTTCATTTAAGGATTAAAAATAGAACCATTTGTTTTGGTTTCTGTCGATAAACCTGGTCAGACCAGAGCAGGAAGTGTGCTCGTCCAGGTGAGATCACACATGAAGTGAGTCATTGTTTGGTTCATAAAACAACATGTGAAAACGTCTCAGAGTGCAACAGAACGATTCAAAACAGAAAACAAACCATCTGAGAGTTTGATGGATTGACAACCTCAATGAGAACTGATGATCAGAGCTGTAGCTGTAATTCTCTGATTGACTGAAAACATGGAGACGAGAGGATTTTATATCACCAGATCTGAGTTCTGTTTTTGAGAAAATCCTGCAGTTAAAAGGTTTCAGTGTCGGTGTGTGTGTGTGTGTGTGTGTGTGTGTGTGTGTGGGGGAGGGGGGGGGGGGGGGTCGGTTTGATTAAACCTCATAAAGTCAGGAAACACATTTTCTACCAGAGACCACACACACACATACACACGTGCGCACACACACACACACACACACACACACACACACACACACACACACACACACACGGATAATGTGTGTGTTGGGGGGTCCCTTCACTTCCTTGTCTCACTTCTTCTTTGTTAGAACTCTGTGGGAGTGGTTACTGGTACTGGTCACCACAGCAACATGTTTAGATCCACAACCGTCTTGTAGTGGAAGAAGAAGAAAAGGAGGAAAAAGGACATGGTGATGAAGAAGACATGGTAGAAGAAGTAGAAGAAACTGGAGGCGAAGTTCATGGAAAAGCGGAAGAAAACAAAGAATAAGGTGAAGAAGAACATGACGATGGTGAAAAAGAGGAAGAAGATGAAGAAGAGGGCAAAGAAGAAGAAGGCAGAGGAGAGGGAGAATATTGAGAAGAAAAGGAGCGGAAGAAGGACGAGAAGAAGAAGAAGAAGAAGAAGATGGGGAAGATGCGGAAGAAGATTATATAAAGCAGCAGGATTTATGATTTTATATTTATGTGCTATGGGTTGAAGAAATGTTCCTCATTAATTTCATGAGCGAACCTGATTCATCTGTTTGTTGTGTTTTGTATCATGACATATATGTGTCTATTTCTGTATATTTATATGTATTTGTATCAATACTTTGTATATTCGGTATTTTCCCCTGCTCAGTCCTGATTACTTCATTTGACACTGTGTGTCAGATGTTAATAACTTACCATTAAAGGTGGTATTTGTAAGAAACATTGATTTTTGAGTCTCATTACCAACTGGTCAAAAACTGACACTTTGGGATTGTAGGGTGGATCGGCTGCAAACCATAAAACATTTGATGGGAGACGATCAATAACATTTCTAGACTAATAAGGCCTTTACCAGTTTATCAACTATAATAAGAGTAACAGTTTTTCAACAGTAACAGTTTTTCATCCATTAATTACTGCACATTAACTGTTTTTTTTTGTTTGTTTGTTTGTTTGTTTTTTAGCAGTTATTACAACAGTTAATTAGATTACACCTTGGAATAACCATGATTTGGTTAAAAACTTTAGTTGATTGGTATTTCACAGTTAAGAAACAATGAAATGCTTAATAACCATCTATTGTACAATTGTAAAGGTTTATAAACCTCAGCTTTTAACTTAATAATGGCCATCCAAAAAAATATTCATCGCACTACGTGCATTAATTAACCATTAACAGTATTATAAAAATCAGTTATAACATTACAGTAAACAATTGCTTAATTCAATTGTTTATAAAGTGTTTCATAGTTAACAGTCCAATAACTTTTTACTTACATTCAATTAACTATACACTTACCTTAATTAGATTACACTTATTAATTATGATTATTATAAAGTCTAACCTAATTAACTTTTGAAAAACAGTTTATTACTGTTAATTAGCAGTAATAAACAGATAATAAACAATCCTTTTGACAGTTAATTAACAGTTGATAGGGGATAGCTGATAAAGGGATATGATGAAGTTTATCTGTGTTATTAGCAGTTCAATGATGGATAATAATGGTACTTATAAACATCTGACACATAGATCTGAGGCTTACATCTTACAACAGTAATATATGCTTACAAACTGTTGTTGTATTCAATAACATTTATCACTTTTAATTACTATAGCTACAACTTAACCTTAACCAAACCCTTAAAGAAGCATTGATACCTGGTTAATAGCCATTTAAAAACTGTTAATGAGCAGTAACTGATGAATAATGAATGGTCACTGCTGACAAACAGTTAACTACTGTTGATTAACAGGTATACAAGTGTTTATGATTATTAGTAATGCTGCTATAACCATTCAAAACTTATCATCAGTTCATTAATGGTAATTTATGAACATCTGACACACAGATATGAAATGTACATCTGACAATAGTTAGTTATATGTTACATATGTTTATAAACTGTTGATTGATATTCAATAACATCTGTCATTACTTATTAGGATAACTTCGTTGTCCATGGATCATTTCATCGTGAAATATTGTGACATGCTTTAAGTTTTTTTTTGCGTGTTTTCCATCACACATGAATAAAGATACTAAACCCTTAAAGGAACATTGATACCTGGTTAACAAATAAAGTCATTAAAGTGTAAATAAAGCTTGTTTTTCTGACCTTTGGCAGGGTAGCAGCCACTGAGGGCGATCGACAGCACCACAAAATAAATCTTCATCTTTCTCTTTCTGTCTCTGGTGACTGTTGAAGTCAAACTGAAGGAGCCAAACTTCCTCTGTGTCAACAGCAACTACACTCCACCCACACCACCCACCCTCCACCTGACAAGACACCACCCACACCACCCTGTATTCTGAGGGAAGCAAGAGAAGAAAGTGAAAAAAAGGCTTCATGCTGCTTTCAGACTCTTGCCGCCTGCTAAAACACCTGAAATACTTCAAATAAATCAAATTGAATCAAAATGCCTCAGACATTATGATGTCATCAGCAATTTCTTTCATCGTGATCCAACTCAACACATTTATTTATTTTTTTTTCATTTTGAAAACGGTCAAAAATAAAGTCTTCCTGTGGTTTTGGTCAAGATTGACAGGTGTTCAGCATCTGTTCATCTGTTTTAAGAAATTACTGGCCAATCAGAGCTTTACAGGCACGATGACGAATGCTGATGTTATTGTACTTCAAAGCTTGCTATCATTAACGATATGGATGGAGCACCCAGTGCCTTAAACCTGTATTCTTCCAAAAAGCCATTCAGGCTTTATATGTAAGCTTATGAAAACAATTACCTTACAATTACCCTGATGTAACTGACTGTCAAATGCAGACCTTTCTATCTACCCCGGGAATTCAATTATCACACGTGGGTGGGGGAGTATGTTGTCTGTGTCTGCATACATACCCAAAAATGCATGGAGTATGTTAGTCTGATGAAAAACATCACCACACGGGCTTATGAGAAACCCTGGATGAGTAGTGAGGTATGTCAAATGCCGAAAGCACGAAATGTCACTTTGAAATCTGGTGACATGGTGGCACTTAGAACAGCTAGAGCTAACCTGAACCGTGCCATAAGAGCTGCAAAGCGTGCTCATGCTCAGAAAGTACAGGACTTCTTCCATGACCCCACTAACACCAGACGAATGTGGCGGGGTATCCAAGTCATCACAGACTATAAAACTACTCCTCCCCCCGCGAACTTTCTGAACAAGCTAAATAACCACTTTGGGAGTTTGGAGGCACTCGACACCACTCCTGCGAGGAAATGTTCCTCGCTCGGATGAGCAGCCACTCAGTCTGGGCACAGCTGATGTCAGGAGAACCCTGAGGAGAGTGAACACCAGGAAAGCAGCAGGCCCCAAAAACATACCAAGATGGGTGCTCAAGGAATGAGCTGACCAGCTGACAGGGGTTCTCACAGACATCTTCAACACCTCGCTGATCCGGGCTGCGGTACCATCATGCCTCAAGACTGCCACAGTTATACCGGTGCCTAAAAATCCCACAATCTCCTCCCTCAGTGATTACCGCCCCGTAGCACTCACGCCCATCATGATGAAGTGCTTCCAGAGACTGGTAAAGGACCCCATTGTCTCCAGAAGGGAGGAACACACATGTGCGAATGTTGTTTCTGGACTTCAGCTTGGTGTTCAACACCATCATCCTGCAGCTTTTGATGAGCAAACTGGGCCCCCTTGGCTTCAGCACCCCCCTGTGTAACTGGCTGCTGGACCTCCTCACCGACAGAACCCAGTCTGTGCGGGTGGGCGACAACACCTCCAGTGTCATCTCCCTGAGCACCGGGTCCCCTCAGGGCTGCGTCCTGAGCTCTTTTCCTCCCATCCAGGATGTCGCTTGAAAGAGGCTCCACAGCTTTCACAGCAGAACAGCCAGGTCCCACAACAGCTTCTTCCCTCTTGCCATAAGACTGCTAAACACACAATAAACAATCCCCTCCACCCTCCCTTCCACGCCCACTTACACCCTCTCAGAACTGCTCACCTGACTGTGCAATCAAAAGAAAAAAAATACACTGTGCAATATATTGTAGGTCCATCCATCCATCGGTTGCCATGGCAATAAAAGAAAGTCTGAGTCAAAGTCTAAGGTTGCATAAATTCCATACTATACACTACATACTCAATATGTGTACCATCGTTCAACATACTTTTGAGTGATTAACAGTAGTATGCATCTTTTCAGATGCACTGTTTAGCGCAGAAGTGACGCACTTCCTGAGAGCCCCTTGCCTGTTGACACGTGTAAGTAACCGTGGTAACCTGTGCCAGCCTCAACTGTACCGGCAATCTGCAATAATACTCTTTTAATACATCTAATAATAATAATCTAATAATACATCCTTGATAGGCAGCCAATAAGAAGCCACACAATAATAAATGCGAACCACAGGCGAATTTGTTAAGTGATGTTGTTGTACTGGACTGCAGAGTAAGTAGTTACTACAATTATCAAAGTAAAAAGTACAATTTATGCCTCTATAGCGTAGTTAGTGTAAGTTCAAAGTAGCATAAAATGTAAATACTTGTTTAATAAAGTACACGTAACTAAAGATTGTATTTAAGTAAGGTTCTTAAATGCATTCCATCACTGCTTGTGAAAATAGTATCTCAGATAAGGTCAACTTGTCATGATTTCAGAAAAAACAGCCAGTTTCCAGCTTTGAGATGCATCGTCCTGCTTATCTTAGAGGGTTTAATTTAACTTAAGGAGGAGACTTTTCTCAACTTAAAAAGCAGCACTTCCTCCAGTTTATCACAAACATTCAACATCAACATATCTGTAGTTGTCCAGAAGAGAAGAAAAACTGTGACCTGTTAAGTAAGTTATTAAGTATTGAAGTGGAGCGAAAAGTACATTCACCTAGAAGTAGAAAGTTACGTAAAATGGAACTACTCAAATAAAGTAAGAACTTCAACTTAAGTAGATGTTACATTCCACTACCACTGCCGAATTGGTGATTTCTATCATTTAATGAAGTAAATTACATTTTTTTTTAGCTGATTGACAGTTTAATCAAACTTGATGTTTTTGAACTTGCAAAGAAAAAAAGAGGAAGAAAAACTTAAAGTGATTCAGTTTGAGTTTCTGTGTGAGGAAACATTTTTTTCTGACATTCAGCACTTTTCTGAAGTTCCACATTACAACAGAAGTATAAAAAAAGCACTGCCCGACGGTGGCACAGTCAGACAGATTGGAGTCGGGGCGGCGCCACCAGAGCCCCGACTGAGTGAAACACCACTTCCTGTTGGAATGACATACATACTTTGTTTTCTTCTTGGAATTCAGATTTTTTTTTTTTTTCTCATGAGGCAGAATTTGGGGGGAAAAGAAAAAAGATTGAAATAGATTTATAGATTAGATCACACATGGCCCCATTCCTCTTCCTCTTCTGAGAAAACAGAATGTTTTGATCACTGATGGAAACAATAAAAGTGAAGCTTGACTGGAGTTTGATATTAAAAAAAAAAAAAAAAAACAACGACGTGAACAGTTGAATTTTATTTTGATATTTATTTAGATAAAGAGCTTCAGTTCTGAGATGATTCAGAGCAGTTTGAATAAACACGAAGCAGATAATAGTTCAGAATACAGACACTACAGAATAATATGAATACATGAGGAATATAAAACTGAATATTATAGTTATAAATCTGCGCAGTTTACTGTGAACACAACTCTGTACCATTTCAACAGGAATATTGAAACAAATGTGATTTAAAAAACATTTGAAAGAAAACACATTTCCTTTGGCAGCCTTACAGTCAACACTGTAGGTAAAATAACCCCAACATTGACCGCCTTGCTCAGCAGAACCTCGGCACTGTCTTGTGATGATGTTGTCCTTATGAATGGATGATCCAGCTGCGGGAGGGTGTGGCAGATATCAAAGGGTATTACAGCCCTCTGCCTTGCCTGGATGGATGAATCTGCCAGATGCCTCATTATCAATTAAACCCTCCATCCGGTCTGAAAGGCAGCTGAACTCTTCACAGGCAGCTCTCCTCCTCTGAAGCAGGAGGCGCCTCAATTTCTTGTTTCTCCTCCGGCGTTTTCACTTCCTGTGCTCCCGCTATGTCCTGAGATTCTGACAGCTGAGGGCTGCAGAGGAGAGAAATCAACATCGTCATTATTTTCTTGAAAGGAAAAGACCACAGGTGAGGTAATCTAACCCTCAATGCCAAAACACAAAGCTCAGTTAAAAATGGGATACTTGCAGCAGCCACCAGAGGGTTCTGTAAGCCTACACAGTGACCATATTGGGCCTTTTGATAAATGGAGACCACTCAGTGTTCATACCTGACTGCGTCCAGCGCAGCGCCGTTATTGGTTTCTATGGTAATGTCAGTGATGGGGATGATGTAAGTGCCATGAGAGAGGCTATTCTCCACAGGCTCCGCCTCCAAGAGGTAAACAGTCTCCTGAGGGGCGGGGATTCCTGTTAATGACATTGAGGAAGTTGAATGTCAAACGTGTTGAGTTTAGCTTTTTTATCAGGACATTTATCTGTATGTTATCGTGGATCTGACCGTTCGCGTCTGTCAGAATGTCTGTTTGATCTTCAGCAGTTCGTGATGAACTCATTCTGGATCGAACAACAGCTGGATTTTCACCTTTCAGGAAGTTCTCAGTCAGCTGGACGTAACGCTGACACACAACAACAACAACAACAACATCAACAACAACAGTTACTGACTGCATGAACCGAAGCCGAAACAGAGAGGTGAATGTGTTCTGGTTCTGTGTGTGGTTCTGAAAACTGAAGAGTCTCCAGGAAACAATAAGCAGTTACAGATCACTTTCTGTGATGGAGGTTATATTTGTGAGTTTAAAACCATTGGAATCGTTTCTTTCTATCAGAGAATCTTCAGCGGGATCAAACACAATAAACTGATTTGGTACCTTTTGATAGTCGTCAGTCAATATGTTTCCCACGGAGACGACCAGTGAGGAGAAAGAAGGTCTGGACTGAGGTTTTTCCTCCCAGCACTGTTTCATCAGATCAAAACTGAAGACAGAGCACACTGTCAGAGGAGTCGGACGTGATTAAAGACAAAATGTCAGACATCAATGAACCGGTCAGAGTTGTCCTGAAGCTGATAAACATAAACATCTCCACGGATCTTTATAGAGAAGGGTGTTATGGATACCTGTAGGTCACAGAGGAGCACCTCTAAAATCAAGATATGCTTGTTGCAGATGACATGGTCAGAAACAAGCTTATCTGTGACATTAAATGAGGTCCGTTAAAAAGTTGACGTAGCAGAATAGTCATAGTATTGGTTTCCGTACAAGAATTACTTGGTTAAATGATCATTGTTTTGATTCAGATATTAAGTATGAACAAGACAATGGACAAGGTTGGGATATCTCTGTCATGATTTCTTGCTCTTCCCCACCATAGCCCACGATTTCCATAGGTAACTGAAATCAAAAACAGTCACACCGTGACTTTTTGTATACTAATCTGGCAGAGTTTAGGTTGAGCAGCCGGATGAGTGGATTCAAGGAAACAAATGTCATGTTGTAAAAGAAAAGTTGCTGTGTGAAGGTGTCTGAGCAGCTCTGGTAGTCATCCTCACATGTGTAGAATGTGTAAAACATGTGATGGTGACCTGTGTGACATACATGTTGTGAGGAGCGTGGTCAGGTCGACTCATTCTGTATCCTCTCTTCAGAGCAGAGTAAAACTCCTGGGTCATAGGGAGGTCAGGGTACGGGCTCCCACCTGGGACAATACAATGTACTGCATTGACTGAGCTGTACAAACTGGTGTCTATAGATGGATATTGGTTTAGACCAGCTTACCCAGAGAGAAAATTTCCCATAGTAAGACTCCATAGGACCAGACGTCACTCTGACAGCTGTAAATGTTCTGGAAAATACTCTCTGGAGACATCCACTTCACAGGCAGGAAGCTCTAAGAAATTGAAAACACAAATTAAAAGGATGAGGTTACAATTTTCCAGGTCTATCAATTTATCAACACTTTAAGCTAATGTCAGTTTTATTAATTAATTTTATTAATTAATTTAGACTGACATTTCCTCTGGCGATGTAGTCCTGATCCTTCATCAGGTCTCTGGCCAAACCAAAGTCACCGACCTTCACCAGCTTCCCCTCACACACCAGGACGTTCCTCGCCGCCAGGTCTCTGTGGACACACTGTGGGACACACAACATGTGCGCTGGTCCAAGTTCTTGAAACACTAACAGTCATGGATGAATGATGAAATGATCAGTGAGGTACTGATGGGTGATCGTACGTTTCTGGTGGAGAGGAAGTCCATGGCCTTCGAGACCTGGAAGGAGAAGCTGAGGAGGTCATGGAGAGACAGGAGAGGAGAGTCGCTGAGGAGGAGCGACTCCTCCTGCTGGTCTGAAAGAAAACCAGAGGGCGAGTCACTGAGGCTGACAGACAAAAACGTCGTCTTACCAGTGACCATACATACCGTACAATACAAATGACTACATTTAATATCCTGAGGATGAATGAACTCTTATAACATTTTGATTACAATTATGAGATCCTGAATACATTTGTCATTTAGAGGATGAAATCACTGTTTTGAATATAATCAAAATTGGCATATGAAGTCATGATTTTGACTGTCGCATGAAGTCAGAAGTCAGAACAGAAAAGTAGAATAAATATTCACTTTTCACTGAACTGTTTTCGTCGTATTTCATCATAAATGTAACATTTTCAGATTGAAAGATAAACTAAGAAATAATGTATTTATCAGATCCTAATAATGAAGCTTTTATATTTTCTGATATAATCTGTTTTTGATTGTTACTCGTTGATGTGTTTAAAATGACAAGATTACGATAAAATGGAATCACCAAATGTTATCAATGTATTCAGTGTGCCACTTGTATCACCTGGCGCTGTGTAAGGTGTCTCGTACACCGCAGGTTCGATGTCGGCGTAGCTGAGCTCCTTCATGGCAACGTACTGAGCGCTTTCCTCCTTATTCATGTCCATGTAACCTCCATCACTGTCACTGCAGGACGCGAGACACACAGTCAAATTCAGAGAGATACTCTGAACAAAGATATAAACGCTCTTATTTTTCATGAGCTGAGCTCAAAGATCTAAAACTTTTTCTATATACACAAAAGATCCATTTCTCTCAAATATTGTTCACAAATCTGTCTAAATCTGTGTTAGTGAGCACTGCTCCTTCGCCGAGATAATCCATCTCACCTAAAAGGTGTGGCATATCAAGACACTGATTAGACAGCATGAATATTGCACAGGTGTGCCTTAGGCTGGCCACAATAAAAGGCCACTCTGAAATGTGCAGTTTTGCTTTACTGGGGGGGTCTTGGGGGGGGTGCTCCAGTTCCTGCCAATATCCAGCAACTTCCCACAGTCACTGAAGAGGAGTGGACCAACATTTCACAGGCCACAATCAACAACCTGATCAACTCTATGCAAAGGAGATGTGAGACAAATGGTGGTCACACCAGATACTGACTGGTTTTCTGACCCCCCCCCCCAATAAAGCAAAACTGCACATTTCAGAGTGGCCTTTTATTGCGGCCAGCCTAAGGCACACCTGTGCAATATTCATGCTCTCTAATCAGCATCTTGTTATGCCACACCTGTTAGGTGGGATGCATTATCTTGGCAAAGGTGAAGTGCTCACTAACATAGATTTAGACAGATTTTTAGATCTTTGAGTTCAGCTCATAAAAAATGGGAGCAAAAACAAAAGTGTTCCGTTTATATTTTTGTAAAGTGTAGCAACTCATATCAACATGGTAGAATAGCAGAAATTTCTTAAAGCCATCATCACAGTTTATAGTTAATTTTGAATGAAAAGTGATAAAAATGACAATTGCATTCCCTACACTCTAAAATGTTACCCGAAGTTGCGTGCGTGCCTGCGTGTGTGTGTTTGCGCGCGCGCGCGTGTGTGTGTGTGTGTGTGTGTGTGTGTGTGTGCGTGTGTGTGTGTTGACCTCTTGGTGTGCGTATCGCTCTGTAAGAAGGTGTGTTTGTTCCTTTGCAGGTAGTTCACCAAGTCCCCATGACGACAGAACTCAGTGATCAGATGGACAGGACCTGGACAGACAGACACACAAAGATTATTATTATTATTATTATCATTATTATTATTATTACAACTGTTACTACTGTTACGCAAACAGCAAGTGTCTGAGACAGAATCACTAATAGGATAATTCAATCCAGTTTTTAGATTCCCTCCAAATGGAATAATCCTGTCAGTACACCTGGTCTGAGTTCAGGTGTGTAGTTTGTGTACCCTCAGGTCACTATGACAACAGTCATATCGTTTAATTTACAATAAGTTTAAAGTAATTATCTTCAGATGAAGCATTAAAACATCAAACATATCAACATGGAGGGCTTTTATTTAGAAGGAGTAACGTGAGCAAAGAACAGCAGCAGGATTAAAATGTGTCACACCGAAACAGTGAGTGAGATGGTTCTGATTTATTTGGGGTTTTTTGAGGATAAATCAGGATTAGTCTAACATTCTTAGAAACAGACTAGGATTCAGTTAATCAGAATTAAGTAGTTCAGCTCAGGTTTAGTTTAGATGAGGGCTAAGTAAAGATTAAATCAGTATAAATCTAAAATCAGAGCAGGATTAAGTGGGGATTACATCAGTATTAGTTAAGAATCAGAGCAGGGTTAAGTGAGGATTAAATCAGTAATAGTTTGGAATCAGAGAAGGATTTAGTGAGAATTAAATCAGTAAGAGTTTAGAATCAGAGCAGGATTAAGTGAGGATTAAATCAGTAATAGGTTAGAATCAGAGCAGGATTAAGTGAGGATTAAATCAGTAATAGTTTAGAATCAGAGCAGGATTAAGTGAGGATTAAATCAGTAATAGTTTAGAATCAGAGCAGGATTAAGTGAGGATTAAATCAGTAATAGTTCAGAATCAGAGCAGGATTAAGTGAGGATTAAATCAGTAATAGTTTAGAATCAGAGCAGGATTAAGTGGTTATTAAATCAGGATTTAAAGGTTCACCTCCTCTTGTGCAAGCTCCTAGCAGATTGACGACATTCAGGTGAGGACCAAGATGAACCAAAACCTTCAACTCTGACATCAGAGACTGAACTGCACCGCTGTTGGCTGAAGCCACACACACAAAAACACTTTTTTTTTCATTTTATAGATATCAGGCCTGAAATGGTAATATCATTAATCAGTCAGATTGACAGATGACAGACAGACAGACATGTACGTACGTTTCACCATCTTGATGGCTACTTTAGTTGATGAATGAGAGTGAAGCAGACCGGAGACTGTTGCCTCAACAACACGACCAAATGCACCTGAACCCAACACCTGACCTGGAGAGAGAGACAGACAGAGATTGTGTGGTAGACAGATGAGAAAATGTATGTTTTGTTACAAGACCAAACACGAGTCAGTTATTTTGAAAAAAACAAAGTATTACCAATCACTATGTTGTCTCGTGGTACTTCCCAGGTGGAGTTGTAGGGCAGGTGGGCGGGGTCGAGGTAGGTGTACTGCTGTCCGTCAGGACTCACTGACTCAATCACCTTCCAACGAACTTCATAACGCGGTTTCTAACAAAACAAATACAACCAGTGCTGCAGTTCTGTTTCTACACTACTGGCCATGACTGCACAACTAAAACTGCAGTTGATATTGTCAGAAGCACTACACTGGATACTGACTTTTCTCCAGAGGAGGATGAGAATGATGAGGAAGATGACAGCAAGGATGACCAGAACCAGAACTGCTGCCAACACTGCGACCTGAGACAGGAGAGCTGGAGACAGGCAGAGTGTGAGACAGAGAGAGAGATAAAAGCAGACAGCGGCAGACGGGCAGGTAGTCAGAGAGAGAAAAGCAGGGAGGAAGAGAAAGAGAGACAGGTAAACAGAGCGACAGGCAGAGAGATGGGAAACACAGAGAGGGACATTATGTCAAGAACACAAATTAAGGCTGTACGTTACTACAGCAGTATTGCAGTATTAACACATACAGTTGGACACTATTCGCAGGTCTCTGGCTCTTCGTCCTGCAGAGTTTTTGGCCTCACAGCGAACAGCTGACAGAGAGCTGAGACTCTGCAGAGTCAACACACTGCGTACCTGCACAGGTGACACACACACACAGAACACACGCGCACACAGGTGTCAGTCATCTTCATATGATAACACTTTATTTTGTCCTCCCGAACTGATGACATCATGCTGATGACATCACTGGTTACCTTAGTAACACCTCTCTCCTCCACTTCAGTGATGTTCTCCAGCAGAGCCCCGCCCTCCGAGGCTGATAGGCTCCTCCAGCCACCCGTCAAATTATTGCACCTACAGAGGACAAACATTGTTACTATGAAAGCATCAGTTATTTTACCTGTGTGGGCGCGTGTGTGTGTGTTTACCTGTGTGAGCTCTGACAGGTGTACCAGGTGATAGATGGGGGCGGAGCTCCCTCACTGACACACTGCACTGCCTTACTGCCGACCTCCGACAGAGACACGATCCTGGGGGGTGCTGCACACACACAGGAGAACACACACAGATAAACACACACATACAGATTAAAACACGCATGTTATTCGAAGTCTCTCTTTCTTTATCTGACCTTTGACCTCCAGATTGAAGATGACCTCCTCAATGTCGTCATCATTGGAAGCAGTTGCTGTGTAACTTCCAGTCTGATCCATCTGGACTCGAACCAGAGTCAGTGTGCTCATATACCTGTACACCAATCAGTCAATCAATCAATCAGTCAGACAGACAAAAAGGCTTCCTCTTGAACTCTAAAGATGTCCTCTGATCTACCTGCTTCCTGTCAGGTGTCTGGTGGTGATGGATGTGGTGTCCGTGGCGATGGTCTGGTTGTCTTTGGTCCAGAGGACAGTGGGGGCAGGGTGGGCATCAACTTCCACACTGAACTCCACCGTGTGATGGAGGAGAGATGATACATTGGTTTCGCCTGAAGACCACACGTAGACATAACCTTGATCTGCAGAGAGAGAGAGAGAGGGAGAGAGAGAGAGAGAGAGAGAGAGAGAGAGAGAGAGAGAGAGAGAGAGAGAGTGTTTATGTGTGTGTGTGTGCGTGCGTGCCTGCGTGTGCGTGTGAGTGTGTGTGTGTGTGTGTGTATGCTCACCCAGTACTCTCAACGTGATGTTTTTTGTCACAGTTCGCTCCTGCATTGTCTCCTTAACCATACACACATACACACCTACAGGAAACACAAACATACACATTCCCACAGTTAATTCAATTTCACCATATTCCATGATAATTATAACAAATGACTTTGCTGTTTATCAGTTAAGATATCATTATAAAAAAAAACGAAACAAGTAGCCCCAGATATTTTCCTTAGTTTCCTACCAGAATCTTCCACCGTTGCCTCAGAGATGTTAAGGAAGGAGCGGATCCGATTGGGCAGAAAGTCGGTCAGAGGCTCGATTTCCTGAAGCAACACAAGCAATACAGTTTGATGACATCACAGTTCAGACAGACAGGCAGATGAAAAGATGAGACAGGTACCTGTTTGCGAGGGAAGTCCCAGGAGAAGAAAACCATCTCAGTGTCTTTGACAGTGCAGTTTACAGTCAGAGCCTCCCCCTGCTTCAACACACTGCTGGACACTGTCAGTTCCACCTCCATCTCCTTTGGAACTGAGAGACAGACAGGTGGAGAGAAAGGTCTAAGACAATAATGTAATATATTTGGTTTAATCTAAACTAATGAACCTCATGGGTAAACTCACCAAATTTAATATGGTCTAAAAATAGTAACTAATAGTGGTGAGGTTCCGTATTGCAAACAACTGAATTCCCCTCGTCTCTTCCTCCCTTACAGTGGCCACTGAAAATGTTAAAATCGTGAGAGGGCCTCTCTTGCAGCAGTGTTTTGTTAGTCTAGTTTTAGTTTATCTAAATAATCTATTCCCTCATGAAAATGAATGCAGCATTAGCTTCAGGTAGTTATTCACTATAGTCCAGATGATATGCAACAAATTTGAGGTGAATCGATGTTTTGATCTGCTGGCCACTGGAGCAGTTAGAGTTGAGGGTCTTGCTCAAGGGCACCTCAGTCATGGTAAAAGGGGAGGGCCAAGGGCTGCCAAGGGCTGCCCCCCCCATATGACCATAGCAACTTGCATGTGGCAGGTGTGTGGTTAAGATAAAAATGGGGGACCACCAAAAGCATATATTATATGCATACATTTATGGTAAATAAGGTAAACATCAGGGGTCACAAAGGGAGATTTTTCTGCCAGGCGCCTGAATATTTCCTTTGAAAAACATGTGTTCATTTTCAGTGATATTTTGTGTTTTTGCTTCGCCCAAAATGAGTCTTCTTTCACATCCTTTAGCACTCCTGTATCCCTGCAAAGCAAGAGATTGCCACACCCCATTACATTTGAGCAGGACATTTTGTAAAGGTTAATAACCAAATGGAAACTTTCCAACATGCATATTTTCTTTAAAATTGATCAAGAAGGCCTGAAGGTTGTATCAAACATTCTTTCCTTGAACAAACATTTTACATGTGAAATGATGATTCAGACCCTTTAGTTAAGTTCACTTCTATTGTAGAATAATCCCCTCACCGATGACGCTGAAGACATAGTACACCTGTGACTCTCTCTCCTCGTCCCCACGGGTGGCCAAACACACGTATGATGTGTCATTCAGACGACCCGTGAATCCGCGGCCCGGCTCGTACTTTGTCCCCGTAATAATCTTCTTTTGGGGACGTTCGTACAGCGAGACGTCGAGCTGTGGGTCGGACACCACACACGGGATGGTATCTTCCTCCGCCTCCTTCATGACCACACCTGGACCCAGAGGAACAAACCATTCCTCTGGACCTGAAATGGGGTACAAGTAGGATTGAAACATCAGGTGGTAAAGATCTCACGAGATATGAACGATATATGAGAAATTTTCATCATCACCTTGACCAGGTATGAAGATGTCGATGTGTCTGCTCTGATGGGATGAAGGCTCTTCACAAGTGTATCTCCCAGAATTCTTCCAGGTGGCGTTGGAGAGCTGCAGGACACTGCTGGATCCCCGATTCTCCACAACAACCCCGTCCACCATGGTATCCGTAGGTAACTGCCATGTCACCTGACTCCAGCCTGAACACACCTGGAGAGATAGACAGGTATCTGAACCAACCCTGAACACCTGAGGAGACAGAGAGGTACCTAATCCAACCCTAAACACACCTGAGAAGATAGACAGGCACATGATCCAAACTGAACCCACATAAGGAGACAGACAGGGACCTGGACACACCTGAGGAGACAGACAGGTACCTAAACACACCTGTAGAGACAGACGGGTACCTAAACACACTTGAAGAGACAGACAGGTACCCGGATAAACCATATAGACAAACAAGCACCCGAGCCAACCCCATTTGAGATAGACAGGTAACTAAACGGAACCAAGACACACCCGAGGGGACAAAAAAGGCACCTGATTCAAACCTGAATACGCCAGAAGACACAGACAGGCACCTGAACCAACCCCAAATATATTTTGAGGATACAGACAGGTACCTGACTGCTAAACATGGACAGGTAATGATACCTTACTTCATTATGAACACACCAGAAGAGATAGACAGTCACCTGAACAAAACCTGCAGAGGTAGACAGGTACTTGACTCAATACCAAAGACACCTGAATAGACAGAGAGGTATCTAATCCAACCCTCAACACGCCTGCGAAGATAGACAGGGACCTGAAGCAACCCAAAATATACCTGCAGGGACGAACACATCCCTGACCAACCCTGAAAACACCAGAAGAGAAAGACAAGTACCTGACTCCATCCCAAACAAACCTAAAAGACAGTCAGATGCCTAAGCCAACCTGAGGAGACAGACAGGTGCCTGATCCAACCTCAAACACACCTGAAGAGACAGATGGGTATCTGACCCCTCCCTGAACACACCTGAGGACACAGATAGATACTTGAACACACCTGCAATGACAGGTGGGACAGGTGACTGTGGCATCAGACAGGTATGTGTGGAGACACAATAAGGTATGGGCAAAGACATACAAGTGTTTACTGACCACAGTGAAATTGGCGTTTGGTTTGAGCTGAACTTCAGCAGAAGAAGGCATCAGCTCCAGACAGACCGCCACTTCAGGACACACCAGGAGTGCACCTGCTGACAGACAGATGGACAAACAGACAGGCAGGCGTCGGTCCACCTGTAAAGCCTGCTAATGGATGTTTTAATGTTGGTATACTCACCTAGCAGGAAATGCAGCACGTTCATACTTCCTGTTCGTCCTCTGATTGACACCATTATTGGCTGACGATCCTGACAAACAACAACAACAACAAGTAAAAGTTTTTCTCCATCTAACCAATAATCCATGGTCTGTCCTTCGTCAGTGATGCTGCATATTACTTGCTAGCTTATTGGTTCTCAGGGGTTCATTGAGGAGGAAAAAAACAGAATATTTTATACTCATTTCTGAACGGACACACATACATGCACACACACACGCAAACTCTTATTTTCATTTTGGCACTTTAAGGAGTATCTCAGCTCTAAAATGTTAAAAACCACTTTGCTGGGTTATGATTACATGAAAAATAATGAAAGCTAAAGCTAGCTAATGCTGTAAAGTAGAAACAGCAACGTGATACCCATAGAAACAGACCTCAAAGTGTTTCATGAGTTTAGTTCAAAGATGTCTGCCCACTGTGTTGGGTCATTGATCCACTTGGAGGGGGGTAAGAGGGAAGGTGTTTTAAAAAGTACCCAAAAACCCATACTTGTGTAAAAGTAAAGCTATTGTGTTAAAATACTACTTTGCTAAAACTGAAAGTCACTCATACAAATAATACTTGAGTAAAAGTATTAACGTATCTGATATTGAATGTACTTAAGTATTAAAGTATGCTATGCTATTAAAGTATGCTATGCTCTGATGCAGCATTAAAGTGACCGGACGTCCTGATATCGTAGCGTTCCCCAAAATAGAGGAGGTCTGATTTGGTACAGCTTTATAAAACATGAAATACTGACCCTTTTTACTGTTTATTACCAATATGACCACATGACCCCCACAACCCCACAGCCACCATACACAGAGTCCAATCTACAAAATACCTGGTAACTAAAGTTATCAAATAAATGTAATGGAGTAAAAGTGCAATGCTTACTTCAATATTTGAAATGTAGTAGAGTGGAAGTAAGGTCACAAAGCAAACTTGTCAAAACTGCAATGCAAACATCAAAGTATGTGAATGTATCTGCATGTGGCAGTCTAGTTTATAAAAGCAACTTTTGTGCATCAGAAATGAGGGATCCAGAGTTTCTGGTCTACAACTCTTTGACCATCCTGTTTTTAATCTGTCACTGACAAATGCTGGATGCTTCAGACGCGCTGAAGTCTGAAGTCAGTTCAACAGAAACAGTCTGTTAAATCTGTTAAATCATTTGAAGCTGTGATGGTTCAAACAGACCTGAGCACATTCCTCTGCGTGTGTGTGTGCATGTGTGTGTGTGTGTGTGTGTGTGTGTGTGTTTTCACAGGGGGATTTTGGCTTTTTTTTCTCTCTCTCTCTCTTTCCTCCAAAGAAAAAAGAAGACTGAACCCAGTCATCCAATCAGAGTGTGTCCTTGGGGATTGCAGCCAACCAATATTGGGTGAGGGAGGAATGCGAGTCGACCACCGAAGAAGAAAATAAACGGGAAAGTATTTCCTGTGGGCAGTCAAGAGGAGACTTTCCAATACGACTTAAAATTCAGTTCATCACAGTTTTGAGCCAATCACAGCTCTGTAGCAGTCTCAGCTTCTGTTAAATCTGCTCTGAGTTCAGTGCTGCACTAACACAATGATGTCACTGATTATGTCACTCATCTACTGACATGTTGTGACGTGTTTGCAGACGTCATGGATTGAGCGTGCTAACAACAGCAACATGTGAGTTATATTTGGGAGTCACTTGGTTTTGTTCATATTTTGAGGTTTTGTGCAGCTGAGGTCTGCAGAGCTGTGTGTAGTCATTGAGGCTGATGCTAAGCTAGCTGTTGAATAGTCAGTAAATCCAGCAGAGTCTTGTTTTCCATTTCTACATGTGTTGAATACCAAACATCTGACGAGAGGTTGTGGCAGATTTCGAGTTGTTTAAAGGCTCCTTTGAAGTAACAGTGTCAGGCTGGCGCACAGGAACCATTCAGCTTACATAAGCTTGCAGGCAGCAATAAAAACAAGTCTGAAGAGAAGGAACTCAATGTGGGCAGCCAGACCGGTCCAGATTCAGAGTCAAGTTCCAGGTTCCAAGTAAAAGGACTGACTGAAGTAAAGGATTTGAATGCTTTGGGCTGTTCAGACCTGGTTTTAACATCCCTCCTGAGTCATCACAAGTGTGATCATCTCGAAGTCTGTCAGTGATGTGTAATAAACATGTGCGCTGCTGATGCAGAATTTGTCAGAGACAGCGTTTCATAATGTTTATAAAGTCTGTCCAAACTAAACAACTCAAAAAATGGTGCATTTTTTAAGGGAGACTGGGGACTTTCTCCACAGGCAACAAAGAAGAAGCCATTTTGATTATTGTTTACATCATTTGTAAGAAAACTGACCTGTTCACATCAATAAAATGTCCACTGAAGCATATTAATTGAAAATAGTGTTATCATTTGAAACAGTTCATTTAAACAGCTGCTCAGTGATGGCAGGTAAGGCTCAAACAGGTTGGAACAGCATTATCATGACAAACTGACACTGAACGTACTGCATTTAATGCCAAATTTACAAGAAAGTGTTTCACAACAATTTATAAAATTTCCCCTCAGCAACTCAGAAAATTAAACATTTTCCCAAGAGACTCACCACAGCTGACAAAGAAGTATGGTATTGGTTACTGTTTATTACATTTGTAAAAGTTTGACCTGTTTACATCAATGAACATGTGTTTGAGTACAGCTCCTTAGTGTTGACAAGGTAAGCGGAAAGTTCCTGCGTTTGGCTCCGCAAACAAGGACAGAAACATCTTAAAGTATTGCATTTAATGCCGAATTTAAAAGAAGGAATAAATAACTTAGAGTTTGCTGTGGCAGTTTCACAAAGTTTGTTTTGACCACCTCTGAGTGATTGGATCTCAAACACGTCTTCAGCGCGCCATTGGTGCCATTCTCATATTCTCGCCTGTAGTTAGAGCTGACCACTTGTGATCGGATCCCTCAGGATGGATGTTGATACCAGGTCTGAACAGGGCCTTACACACACATCAAACTGTGATGTCACACGTTGAGTCGCTGCCAATGTGTGCAGCCAATCAGAGCTCAGTAAACATGGAAATCACAGTTCATCTCTTATTTATGGGTACAAGAGATGAACTGTATTCTGTGTGTGTGTGTGTGTGTGTGTGTGTGTCCAGCACACAACGTCATCGCCATCAGCCTGGACCGCCGGCAAGGGGTCCAATATACTATATAATACACTCCAATATAAAAAATATATATATATAGATTTTTTTCTGTGCGTAGCATAAGATGACTACAATGTGCATTTCATTGGACTACCTTGTGTGGCAAAATGACAAATAAATAAACGATGAAAACAATACAGATACAAACACAGTGAACCACTCAAGCACTGGAAACATACATGTGTGACAGCGAACGCATCAAAAACAGTACACAGCAATCTATACAGGCAACTTCTTTGTCACCTGTGGAGAAAGTCCACAGACTCCTTTAAAAATCAGGAAAAATTTGGTAAACATTGTGAAATGATAAACTAGCTGTTAAAACATGTCATGTTTTAGGTTTCATAAGACAATTATCTGAATTTTTCTTTTCTTTTGATTCATTTATATCTTTCCTTTACTTCAACCTTTCGTCCCCTGGCGCATTTATGATTGTAGAAAATGATCTTTACCTGATTACATATGTATACTAAAGTTGATACAAAAAAATTTAAAAGCTTATCAGGAATCTGTAGCTGCTCTTCACCTCTGCTGCAGGCTACAGGCTGATGTAGCCGCTACTAGCAAAACACACCCTAATCTCCCACCAAACTGTCAGAGGGAGAGTTGCACTGTGTGTAAAAACCATCTTTAGCTCTGCTGCTCTGCATCTAACATGAGCTGGACAGAGTTACAAGAGTCATTGTGGAATTTATATTCAAAACAGACAGAGCAGCTTTGGCATCACACTCAGCTGATCTACAGGTTTCTCACCTGTACATCACTCCTGCATGTTTAAGGTTGTTTTCTGTCTCCCACAGTACGATTCCAGTGACCTCTGACCTTTAGAAAGACACAAAAACACAAAGATTTTAATAAAAATGCAGTCAGTCATGGAACCGAAAGTGTTCACTTCTCCAACAGACTATTATCACTATCAAAATGTGCATACATCTGTGTTGTTTGTTGCTGAGTCCGTGAATCACCCTTTCTGTGGGTATTTCACAATAAGAAGGAAAGTGCAAAAGTTTTGATTCTTTGTGGCCCATGATCAGTCCTGATTGGGATAATTTGTTCTTGCTCTTTTTGGTGTTTTTGGTGTTTATGGTCTTAAAAAGAATATTGGTTTGAATACTTCTCAGTTTGCTTTACAAATGATGAGTAAAGGTGTGACAATTTCATCTAACACAAGAAAAACAATCAGTCGGGTCATACCTTCCAATGTGTCTTGACGTGTCTGAAATGACCACCTATGATCAGATCCCACCTCCCCACTCTATATGCAAATAAACATGTACATGTGGTAAAGGGATGCAAAGTTGTATACACAATCTTCATAGATAAAATCTCCTGAATTTACAAGAAGGCCTTGATAATTAAGAATTTATCTGAGACAGCATTTCACAATGTATGTAAGGTTTCTTCTAGCTCAGCATCTCACAAAATTGAACATTTTTCATAGTGAGCCTGAGGACTTTATCCACAGGAGACAAAGAAGTAGCCAGTATTGGTTGCTGTGACTGTTTTGTATAAAATTTGAGCTGTAGGATTCACAATAAATGCAAAGAGCAGAATCTCTGCCTTTTCACCTACTTTGTGAAAGTTGACTTTCATTGAAGACTTTACTGCAAACATGTTTAAAACTTAAAACAAAACTATTAGAATGAAAAGAAAATACAAACTTTCTTTGTTTCAGAGCAGCAGCTGTGACTCTGTGAGTTCATGTGAACCTGGCTATATGGAGGACTAAAAGTGCCATTATTAAATAAACAAATACACCATTAAATAATTAATTAAATGTGTCGTTACCAATACCAATGGGTGAGTTTTAAAAGATAAAATAAATTCATGAAGCACTGAAACACAGGACCATGAAATAATTCATTAAATAGTAAAATAATCATATCTGATTTTTTACATCAAATGAATTGGTATTTTAATGAATTAATGACACATTTAGTAACATATGCCTGTATTTAATTCAAATTTTAATGAATCAATGACACATTTAATTAATTATGTAATGGTGTATTTATTTATTCAATTGTGGCACTTTTAGTCTGCTGGATGTCACATACACTGAAACAAATTACATAGCTTACACATTGACTTCAAGAATTTGGATCAGATGTACAGTCATAATCTATTTATGATTCCAATCAATACAAATTTGTTTTACTATAATGCTGAAACAAGGTGTGTAAAGAAAATAAGTCGATGTGTGATTCATTACATGACAGACTAACAAATGTTAAATGCATTACTTTTATATATAATACGTAATAAACATTGAAGAAACACTTGATATTTATGTGGAAGTTCCTTAACAGTCCAAAGGTTTATGCATAAGTCATTTTTAAGTGCATTTTTTAATCTAATCAGATCACGTTATATAATCTATCCACATTGACTCAACATGATACAAAACTTTTGCATAAAATGTGAAACTTTACACTGAACTTATGTGACGAAATTTGATGGGACATATACATTTTGGAGTCTATCAATCAGTCAATATGTGATCTTTTCAACTTAGTTAAACTAAAGCAAAACAGATTTACGGTACTGACAACAATTTTAAACAAATATCCAGACAACTTTTAACATTAATGACATGTTTTGAAAGGGTGATCATGAAGTGAACAGTGTGTTATGCTCTCTGAAATGAAACAACAACAATTCTTCACAAACTGACAACAGTTATCTCATAAAATGTGACTGGTTTATATGAACTTTACATTAGATTACATAACTGTGCAAAAGCTGCACATTAAAACTTATTTTAAGTAATGCTCCAGTCAGAACGGATAATCATACTGCATACATCTAACTCATAATACTGAGTGCTGTACACCGAGGCACTGAGAGTTTTACCGCAGTGTTTGACGGGAGGACACAGAGTCTCAGAGACAGACAAATCAGCAAAATAAGAATGAGACCTTTGGTCTGTGCAAACCTTCTGATACTGCTGCTTCTTTTCTCTTTCCTCCTCCTCAGTCTCCTTCTCCTCCTCTTCTTCTTCTTCTTCTTCTTCTTCTTCTTCCTCCTCCTCTGCTTCTTTCTTTTTTCAGTGGTCTCCTCTCTCCTTTCCCCTCACTCCTCTTCAGGCTTTAGTCTGAGTTCATTCCAGACGGACGACGCATGGAAACCAACAGACTGACTCACAGTGGGAGAGTGAGAGCAAGAGAGAGAGAGCAAGAGAGAGAGAGGCAGAGAGAAAAAGAGAGAAGGAGGGAGAGAGAACGTCTGTTTTCAATCTGTCTCTCTGTCGTTCGCCCTCCCTCCTTCTCTCTTTTTTCTCTGGCAGGATGTGAACCGAGTCCAACACACACACACACACACACACACACACACACACACACACACACACACACACACACACAGCTAGAGAGAGAGCGAGAGAGAGACAGAGAGAGAGAGACAGAGACAGAGAGAGGCGCATGCACACACACACAGAAAGATCTTTTTGTGTGTTTTCACTCATTTTATTATCAAGTGTGTGTGTGTGTGTGTTGCAGTAAAGCTAATTACATAAAGTGGTGTGTGAGAGAGAGAGACAGAGAGAGAGAGAGGTAAAGAGACATTAGCATCATCAGACAGCTTGATTCACTGATCAGTGATAAATCTCTTCAGGATCAATACATCAGCTTCAGTCTGCAGCTACCAGCCCCAAACTGACTCTAGATAGTTTCCACATATCCTTATAAAGTTCAGATATTAGCATTGCATGATATTTCATTGGCTCGACCACAGGAGGTCGTATTGCAATCAAGAATTGTGACAGCTGGAGAGACAAACAGCAGCTGGAGGAACCAAGAACAGGCTAGCTGAGGCGAACTCAGTAAGTATCCACATACAATACACCGAGCGATACACCCATCAGACAGAACACGGACTATAAAACCCTTGCACCTAAATGGACTGCTCAACCTGCCAAATGTAGACAAAATAGACAAGGCAAGCTCTTAATGAACCAAACAGTCTGGATCCTCCAGCAGCCAGCAGAGGGCAGCACAAACATTCAGCACAGCCAATCAGTTATAGGAAAAGTTGTAGGAAGATGAGGCCCAAAAACAGTTGGACCAGTTTTGACAGCGACAAAGTGTAATGGAAACCCTTAAACAAGACTCTGTCATTGATGGTCAGAGTCTTATGTGATATGATACTGTGGATGCAAATGTACAGTTGTAATAAAATGAATAGACTTCAGTAAACGTCTTTGACATGACGTCAACACTGCGTCTTCCCATCATGTCTATAATGATGGTTAATTTCTTTTTATGTTTTGAACTAAAATTCTGGGCATGTCTTACAAAATGCCCCTTGTGTAAATCTCCATCATAATTTTCTTGCAAAAATCAGGTTAAGCACCAAGTAAAATTCAAGTAAAAGTATTTTTATTTTTTTATTTTTTTTTTAAAAAGAAGATACCAGCAGTGCTTCTCTTCTGGGTGACGGTGGTGCAGAGCAAACTGCAGTGGATCATATTTACATGTACATACTGTGTACCGATTATTCAAGTCTGCATCATTGAATTATCGGTAGTGTTTCTTTTTTCATTTATGTGATTGCTGAAAAAATTCATTGATTTAAAAATGATTATAATTTATCTCTTACAGCATATAATCTGCAAAGTAACTAGTAACTAAAGTTACCAGATAGTACAATATTTGCCTCTAAAATGTAGTGAATCAGGAAATATAGCAGGAAATGGAAATTCTCAAGTAAAGTACCTCTAATTGCACTCAAGTACAGTAGAGGTGGATTTCATCGTTCGATGTCGAGATTCAGTTCCTGATCGGCAGGATGACACTGATGTAGGATGTTCATGTAGTTTGTTTGTTCATTCAGTAGCGCTTCTGGTACATCGTCATTCAGCGGTGAATCATGTAATGCACAGTTCTCAGCTCCTCAAACGATCGATCAAACGGTCAACATAACACTGTAGTACATGGCAAATATATAGCTGCAACTTAATGATTATGTGTACTTTTAGACAACACGACAGTTAGCAGCTAACAGCTATAGCCGGCTAGCCATGTACAAGTGACTGACTGAACGAACGACAATGACGAAATACAAACAAAATGAAATGTTGTTTTTTTTTTTTTTTTCATGGAAACGGTTACTATGGTTTCTTGTTTCTCATTGGCTAAAATTCGATGACAGTGTCCTAGACTCAGCATATGATTGTCTGGCTCTCAGTCCTCCTCACCACTCTGATAACTTAACAGTGTACAACTCAGCGACTGGTCTGTGAGAACGAAAGAACGAATGAGAGCGAAGCGAAACGGGGAATCAGTTCAGTTCATTCGCGTTAAAGAGTCGTTCCTTTGAAGTGATTCGTTCGCGACCAAGCCATCACTAAAGTACAGTACTTAGGTAAATTTACTTGGTTAGGACTCACCTAATTAAAATATAAACTCATAGAAAAGGACCATGGCCTGTACCATTCCAGGATCATGAGAAAGGACCGAGGGCTTTGGCTAGCTGGTTAGCATGCTAACATCAGCAAATACCTAGGTGTCTTGTTTTTGAGGTTCAGGATTGTATTCAGATTTACACATTTTATGTATTATTTTAATATATGATATTTTCATAGAATGCTTTGTAAATTTACAGTGACATGCAGTACACAGCTCAAACTGTTGAGAAGTCAATGATAATACTGTAAACACCAGTGGCGTCAGCAGGCCTATTTTAGGGACCTAACATTTTTCATTCTAAATAATTTGGTGTTTTTAGTAGCCTACTTTTTTTTTTTTTTTTTTTTTACAAAATTGTGCCGACAAACTCAATATAAAGGGGCCAGGATATGAGTTTAAATCACTATTCACTTAAATATGATCATAAATCTGTCAGTTTCCCTTCAGTGTAAGTTAGAGAGAGCTCCCTCAGTGCGTCGTTATCCAATCAGTTCCAGTTGTTCATGTAGAGAACGCCCACATCACTGAAGTCCAGTCCACGTTTTCCCTGCGACCTTGCTTGCACTCGGTACCTGCAGCGTGTGCGTACCTTGAAGCACACAGAGCGACTAGAACAGCATGAGGAGAAAAGCGTAAATGTTTTTCAAGAAACTAAGTATTCATCATTGCTGGTAGTAACAATTAGTTAGCTCCAGCAACCAGCTAACAGCAGATAGCCCCATGGAATTAATGAACCAAGTGCTCCCTGTTTGACAGATAAAAACCTAGCTTGCACACTACAGAGTCAACAACGAAGGTGAGACGTGCGCAGAGATTGTCTATAGTACAGACAATGTCTGCGCACATCTCACCTTTGTTGTTTCATGGTCAAAAGATACATTCCAGCTCTAAAAGAACGCTGCTACTTAGCTAGCTAGTCAGTCTGAACTGCACTGTGAAGGCCCTGGTTGTTTATAGAGTTAAGTGTGTGCACTCTTTTTACCATATACTAACTTTGGGGTGACTCTGGACCAGCAGCTGTGTTTCACACTTGACGCATGGATGCACACCGTGAAACAGGAGCTGACCTCATTCAAGTATGATTATCATCAGTGGATAATAATAATAATAATAATAATAATACACTAATGTTAATCACTCCACCGCCCCTATTGACCTGTAGGAATCAGGGCAGAGGAGCACAGAGAGTGAGAGGGGAGAGACCGCTACTGTAAAGGTGAGTCTGAAGGATTTCACAGGATATAGTCATTTGTGATGCAGTCTTGGATTTTTATGGAATTCAATATGAATATGACATATGAAACATTTCAAGCAAGGTGCAGCATATAAGACATATTTAACTTGAGCTGTTATTGAGGAGAGTAATGATCTCAAAGTGGAGAAAGCCAAGATAATATAACTTTAATTCAAGTAATATTCTTCAGGGTTTGAAATTACAACCATTTTAGTCACATATTTGCCCAAAATGTAATCTGTGCGATTTTAAATTAATAATAATAAATAATTTCTCAGTCTTCCTTAGCTGTTTGTGAAATGTTGTGCTTGTGCGCTATGTTCACTCTGATCCTGTGCATCTTTTGGGGACTAAGCCTCCCCTGTCCTTAAAACCTAGTGACGCCCCTGGTAAACACAATAAAAGTAATCAAAAGTGTTACCAAAAGTTTTTACAAAAGTTTCACTGGAAAAAAATATCAAACTATATTGTAATCTGTAGTTGCACTGATCTTGAGGCCATTCATTTTAAGATGATACCAACAGCTAGCCAGCAGAGGTCACCACGTTTCAATGAATGAGACGCTTCAGAGCGCTTCATTACTACACATCATCTCCATCTTTTTAACAATGTGAGCAACGTATGACACAATGTTTCTTTAGACACTGTAGTGTAGTTTGCTGCACTAGAAAGAAGAAAATGTTGATTTTAAGAAAAACCTGAAAAAAATGGTTTGAATCTGAAGCAAATGGAAAGATATTTACAGTCACTTCAAATTATTTTACTATTTTAATTTCTCAAACCTTCTTTCAAATTTTCTCTGAAATGTATTTCTTTATTTATTAATAAATCTATTTATTTATTTATCAATACTCTCTATCTATTTATTAAGACGCTTGTAAGTGTAATGTAAGTATAAAACAATATTACAAACTTTGCACAAACTGTCACATGCCTCCAACCATTCGAGTAATTCAGTCTTAAACCAGTCAAAGTTCATATACACACACACACACACACACACACACACACACACACACACACACACAAACATACACTTACACACACACGCACACACACACACACACACACACAGTAGCACACCTACATTCCTGCAGCAGGTTGAACCGGTCATATTTCATTGTACAAAACACTCACAGCCTAAACACCTGATCGGCGTCCTGACAGCTGATTGGTTCCGGTGAACACTGGTACAGTTGAGCCCTTGCACAGAGCCGTAAATCCACCTTAACACTGCAAACACACCGGAAGAGAGCAGATATGACGGTTCAGTTTTTATGAGTACACATGGATCTGAAGCAGACACAGGTTTACTGACAGCGGAACAGAAGAACTGACTGACAGACAGGAGAACAGATCGACAGGTGGTCAGCAAGTCTCTCAGGTGTTTCTTTCAGCACAGAGGAGTTCACAACACGGTAAGATGACAACCATATTTGACTTTTCTGGAAAATCATTTTTCTGTGGATAGAAATCAGAAGCTTTCGGTTTATTTTTCTGATGATTGAAATCAAAAACTTTGGGTTTGTTCTTCTGTTGACTGAAATCAGAACCTTCTTCTGTTTCATGTTTTTTTTTTTTAAATGGAAATGATCACAATTTTTGATGTTGACATTGTTTATATGATTCAAGATCAGACGTGTTGTTATGAACTTAAACATGTCATTCTTTAATGTAAGTAAGCATTCGTTGAATATTTTCTCAACAGCCAAAACTCTTCAAACCTCCAGTTGAACAGATAAACGAAACTACTTGATGACACGTGTCATGTGTTGACCCCTGACTCACATGTGATGTCATCATCCGTGTCCCAGATTAACAGATTAGAAAAACATTCATACCAAAGAAATGACAATCTCCGTCTTAATCATTAGCTGCGGGCAACATGTCCAACTGCTCAAATCAAAACAAAACACATGCTGGATCAATTGATAAACTCTCTAATCAATTAAAACTCCCCGTTAACAGGTGCTCTGTGAGATGCTGATGCTTCCTGGTAGATAATTGATCCAGTAAGTGTCTTTCTTTTCCTCCAGATGACTTCTCCTCCTCCTTCACTTCCTGTCCCGAAGCCTCGATCTCGTTACGTGAGGGACAGACTCGCCTCTACCTCCTCTTTGGACAGGTGAGGTCACCTTTAAATCTGCAGAAAAAAAAAATTATGAATATATATTGATAAAATAAATATGCACACATAAGAAAATAGTTGATTGTTGGATTTAAACATGAAAACAAACTGAAACTTTTAATCTTTCAGGGATGTGATTGGTGAAAATCTGCAACCAGTTTTCTCTAATGGACTTCACATAAGCACAGGTACACACACACATTAACTCCTGCACCAGTCACCGTCATCAAGTTTAGAATCAGTCATATTGATCTTGATTAGAAGTAAAACAAAGCTTGATGACGCATCTAGAATGACATGTTTAAGACAGAAAACCTGACTGATTGTCACACAGTATATTTGTGTCAGACTCTGCTGACGTGTTGCTGCATGTTTTCAGTCTGAACAGTCCAACCGGTTTGTTCCTGCACATCACAGCTGGTGTTGATGTTTGTGGAAACAGCAGTCTGGTGATTATCTCAAACCAGTTTGTCTTCTGGCTGGTAATGATTTAATCTCAAGTGAAGACCACATCATATGTTACTGCTGAAATGAAAGACACGGCTGGTTTTGTCTCAGTGTGGTTGTGGATCTCGAAGGACACAAAATGCACTGCAAATTATTTAAAGTCAAAGTACTGACAGACAGACCAACATTTGGATAGAAGATAATTGGATAGATTATTTTGATAGAATCCAGAACAGGAGTCTTCATGTGAAAATCTCCCCTCAGGGATCACAAATACTGTCTTATTGTGAAAGTCTCCCCTCAGTTATAATACAAGGACTCTTATTGTGAAAGTATCCCTCAGGAATCTTTCTAAGATCCTTGTTCTGAAAGTCTGACAACAGATTGTGTTTACAAGTTTGACGTTCACCTGGACGCTGAGATGTGTTTGTTTGATTGGTGGGTTTTTCAGTCCATCAGCTGATGTCCTTCTCCTCAGGTCAAGATGCTCCTCCTTTTCCTGCTTCTGTTGGGTCTGATCGCGATCCTGTCTTCCCAACTCTGGCTGGCGTCACTGATTTCATTGCCACCAACATCCCATCTTTGGCTGGATTCGCCACCTCCATCGGTGGCTCTGCCCCCACTGCACCTGCGCCGATGGCTCCCTCAGCTCCCCCGTCAATTGGCAGCATGGCTAACAGCATTGCTGATCACATACCTAGCTTAGCAGGAGCTGCTAGCACTGTGGCTAACCCAGCTACTGCTACATTAAACTCCACCTCGACCAACACACCGGTACCTGCTAATAACACAGGTGCTGTTAGCTTAGACAGCATTGTTAGCTCATTTGCTAACATACCCGGGTTAGCCGGTCTTGTTAGCAGTGTAGCTAACCCTGCTGTTAGCTCCACGACAACCCCAGCTACCCCTTACGCCCCACCCTCCTCACTGCAGAAGTTTGGAGATG
Source organism: Acanthopagrus latus (assembly GCF_904848185.1). NCBI lineage: Eukaryota > Metazoa > Chordata > Actinopteri > Spariformes > Sparidae > Acanthopagrus > Acanthopagrus latus. Next base: position 20,504,989 of record NC_051051.1, on the reverse strand, counting down.
CTCACACAGGTACCTCAATCAATCAATCAATCAATCAATCAATCAAAGGTTTCTGATTTCAATCAAGCTGTGTTTATGTGTCCAGATGTTGGGGCACTGTCACAGCTGGTGATGTCAACTTTGGACCAGAATTCTGGAGTCACATTACCTCCACTACAGGACGCTGCTGAACCAACAGAGGAAGGTACTGATACTCATTTCTCTCTGTCTCCTGATTCTCCTGTCAGTCTGATTCTGATTTGTATTGGTTCCAGTTTCAAATCCTCACACCACCAAAGAAGAAAGCCTGTACATTACTCTGTTGGCTTCTTGGGCGAGTCAAGAGGAAAATGAGACTGACTCATCCAATGAGGAGGAAGATATGGGAGTTAGTCCTGCCCCCTCTGGTGCCCATGGACCAATGGAAGGAGATCCTGTTGCTAACACCAACAAGTATGGATACAGTATTAGAATGACTACTGCTACTAATCAAATCAGTGCAGCTTCTAACACAACTTTGATATTTGTGTTTGGCAGCCTTCCATCAAGTCAGCTGACCCCCAGTCGGCCAGCCCCGCCCCCTCCTCGTCCTCCTAACCAATCACAAAAGCCTCTGAAACAGAAGAAACCAAGGTAGGCATGTACAGACACAAACACATACATCTTTCTCAGTCTGTATTGTTTGTTCTTGTGAGTCTTTTCAGGTGTACATGTGTATCTTTCAATCATCTCACAGATGGTATTCACCGTTCAGCAATGCTGTTTTGCTCGTTCGTACTGTGTCTTCCTGTTTTCAGGAGTTTCAGCTCCAGAATTCAAGAATACAAGTACAAGTTTGTTTTATACTGCACAGAGAAAGAGCTCCAGTCTCTTAAAGGTTGATCGTCTTGCAGAGCGGCCACTATTCGAGTGTCCAGGAAGAAGGGTAGCAGTGGGAGTTCAACTCCACAAACTCCACAGAGTGCTGTGGTCCGATCCAGCTGGCTGGATGTCTGGAAGGGCTTCAGGTAACATCACCATCATCATCATCATCATCATCATCATCATCATCATCATCATTATTGTTTTTCAGAATTGCTGCTGTTGAGTCAGTCATTAATAACAAACCTAAATAAGATCCTGGTAGAACTGAAACTAAGTTTGGGGTAAAGTCAATCCACAGATCATTGGAGTTACCACAAAGTAAAACTTTTTGAGCATTTTATTTCAGCATATGTCCAGCCCCATATCTCAGTTATATATCCCAGCAGTGAAAAAGAGCTGTTTTGAAGGTATTTTTAACGTTATTTTAGAGTTTGTTACTACATGACTTTTTACCCTTCATTTTATGGCACTGCTATGGATCTATAAGAAGAAGAATGTATAGAGCTCGGGCTCTGACCTCAGAGATCACTGTACTAAAAACACAACTTTATGACTTCATTCTCTGATTTCGGTGAAACTGGGTCTTACAGAGAAAATATTTTATAGGTTTTCCCTCTGCTGCCCCAGGTAAAGCATAAAGGTGATTTATGCAGTTTCCTGGTAGACAGATACCAGTAGCTTTGTTGAGAAAGTAAGCCCTAACTGTAGTTAGTCGTTAGCTCAGTAGGCAGACGTTGCACGCTCTGTACTCTATACCTGTCAAACTGGCCTGTCAATCTTCTCAAAGGTGGTTTTTCCATCCTGGTCACTGGGAGCTGCAAGTCCAGGAAGAGTCAGTGTCTGCGTTTTGGTGGCTCCAGAGTGGGATGGGATGTAACGTGTGGTGTTGACTGCTGCTGTCTGTTATTACAGAAAATACGCCACTATGCTAAAGCAAATGGTCCTCTATTAGCCGTTTCACTGGGAATGTAAACAGTCTGTTGTAAATCATCAGGGGTCTGAGGATTGATTCCTGAGGAACACCAGATTAGGACAGAGGCTGCCAGTCAGAACAGACTTGATTCAGAGGACAGATTATGGATGATAGGCAGACAGAGACACACATATACAGACATGTTTTCTATCTTTCTCTGATAGACACAATGTTTTATGGGCGACGTTGGATGGACAGCTGATGTCTCTTTGGAAAAAACGCACAGTAAGTCAGTATCTATCTACCAGTATGTCTCAGCATACCGATTTCTGTCAGTCTTTCTATGCCGTAATGGGTGTGTTTGTTTTGCTGAGCAGGACCGGTTCAGTGAGGTGCTGTTTCATGTCTCCAGTATCACCAATGTGAAGAAACAGGACAAGGGCAGATTCTCTGTTTACTTTAGGAAGAAACATTATGACTTCATGGCTCATAATGATGGTAAGAATGCTGCTGCTGTGTAATATTGCTGTCTGTTCTTGTGGCTTCTTATTGTTTCACTTAATGTGGCCTAGGACACACCTGTGTTTACACTGCAAGAACAATGTGGTCATACATAGCCCAGGCCACCTCCAAATGTGGCCTGAGTGATCACAGATGTGTCCTGAATGGGTCTATGGTGCATTCACACCTGTACTGTAAGCTGTCCACTTGTGATCAGAGCACTCAGCATGCAAGAGGGAGATTATTTGCATGTTCCAGAAAACAACAAGTCAAAACTAAGTTTCCAGTATAAAATGATTCTTAATCATGTATTTTTCATCTCTCAGAGGTTCATGAAGGTTGGGTCACGTCTCTGCTGGCATCTCGAGGCCAGCCAAGTCCCGCCCCTCCAGAAATCCATGGACAAATCATCATCAAGGACCCAAGGAGCCGTGTCTACGCAGCTGTCTGGGGTCACGACCTCTGGATTTACCCCAACAAGGAGGGCTTCCAGCTGGGTATCGCCACCTTCTCTGTCCCCCTGAATGTTGCCTCGGTCAAATCTACAGGAAAACACTCGTTTTCTCTCATCACTCCATACAAGACCTTCAAGTACACACCTATCTGTCTGTTTGTCCATCTGAATGCCTGTCACCTGTTACTGTCCTTACTAAAGATATATCAAGTCTTGTTCATTCTTTGTTCTTCATTCCTCTTCATGCTTCTCTCTTTATTGGCCCTGACCCCTGCCTGCAGCCTCTCCGTTGATTCATCAAAGGATCTGTCCAACTGGTTGGGAAAACTGTCCTCATCTATTCAAGGTGCTCTGTCCAACAGCCAGGTAGCGCTGCGTCTCTGGGAAAACCCCGACAACAAAGTGTGTGGTGACTGTGGTGCTGCCAATCCTGAGTGGGCATCAGTCAACCTGCTGCTGGTCATCTGTCAGGCCTGTGCAAGTACGAGCTAACATGTCCACCTCATGTGTACGTTTAGATATTACTAATTTAATGTCCAGTCTATGGTTTCAATAACAAAAAAAACACTTTGGTTAATGTTCATGAAAGATGGTGGTTACAATTAAATGTCTTAAGTCACTGCTGACTTTTCTGTATCAACCCAGACTAGGATTTCTGTAACATTTACCAAGACCTGCAAGAGTCTAAACAAAACCATAAAACGTTTTTATGGAGCAAGATCAGAAATAGAAAGTTACAGTTAATTCAGAACATTACAGCCATGTTGTCTGATACAAAATAAGAGAAATTACAGAACTGTTTCCAGGTTTTTTATAAAACTGCAAATTATTGGCTGAAAATGTTGATTAGCACCTGAATGCACTATAAAAGTAGTTGATTAATGGAGGTGGACCTTTAATTATGACATAGCAATAAAATGTAAAAGTGAAAAGGACTTGGGAATTGATCTTTTTTAGGACTTCTTAAGATAAATTAGATTTTTTTAGATGAGCAGTCATCTAAACCACCAAAGACGGATACGCAACTGAACCCAATTTTGTCCCAAACATTACTAACATATTTGCGTGTCAGTGGTGAATGCTGATGCATACGCTAACAACGTCTGTTTCCAGGTCATCATCGATCTCTGGGCAGTAGACTGTCAAAGGTACGCAGTCTGAAGATGGACAACAAGATCTGGACTGAACCACTAATGCAGGTAATGGCCGACTAGGCTGAACCAGTCATACAAGTAAGGGGGGACTGAACCATTCATACATCTCATTTTATCGCCTCCTTTCCCAGTTGTTTCTTACCTACGGTAACCAGCTGGCCAATCAGGTGTGGGCTCCTGCTGTGCCGGCGACGGAGCAGTTGCGTCCGGAGTCGTCTGATGAAGAGAGGTTGAAGTTCATCCAGGATAAATACAGCAAGGGACGCTACAGACGAGTCCACGCTCTGACCTCCTCACACTCTCAGATGAATCAGGTCTGACTCAGTTACTTTTACAGACTTGTGTTTGTAAATGAAATACATTGTGTAAAGATTTTCACCAGCAACAAAAAAAAAACATATTAATCACATATTTATGTACATATTCAGCACATTTATTTCAGAATATAGGAAATATATCAGTTTTCCTATGTGACCAATAGGTTGTAGACGAAATGTAAATGCTGATATATGAAGTATAAGTACCAGTACTAATTGTAAATCATATAACATATGAAAACATTTGAATTACATTCCTAAAGAAATACACTTAAATACTTGCGTACAATATGAATACATCCACTCATCTATTTAAACAGAGCATTATGATTATGTTCGACTCGACATGCCTCTGTAATCCAAATTAATAATGATACGCTCAGTTGAAGTTTTATTGTGAAAATACCCACTCACTGATCATAACAGGACACTTAATGTGACTCTCATAATTGTTTTTGTATTATTAGTGGACATCAGAGGAAACACAGCTATGGCGTTTTTATATTTAAACATAAGACATTACCTGTAGACATGTGTCTGTTGATGATGATGATATATGTTTGTGTCTGTGTGTCAGAGGCTGCGCCAGGTGGTTTGTGGTGATGACGTAGAGGAAACAATGTCTCTCATCTGCTCAGGAGCAAAGGTTGGATGGTTTTCCTCTTTTGGCATTTATGACTATCATTTAGATCAATAATCATTAATAACACACACACGCACACACACAGATATATGAATATGTTTTTGATCGACATTAAGTCTAACTTGCCATGAAATTTCAATTCTTGTCTTTCAGTTTAAAGTGTTGCTCTGTAACATATAAGCTACAAAGTGAATGTGTCATGGACATGAACATTTATTAATACCAAAAAATGTCCTCAGGTAAAAGGGCTGTTTTCATAAACAGTTACTTGAGTGGAAGTAAAAGTAGTCATCAGAATGACTATTTGAGTAAGAGTACAAAAGCAATTACTAGAAATGCTACTTGAGTAGTGAGCACTTTAATAAATTATGATGAAATATTTGCGGTGGTAGAGTTGCAGCTCACAGCCAATCAGGATCGAAGTTAATCTAGGAGCTTTCATTGTCATGGTGACTGCACCCGTATAAAGCTGAGTTGATCAAAAACATGAACAGGTTCCTCTTCTGCAATTGTGTGATGTTACCTGTGTGCAGGTGTGTCCGTCAGACCCTCAGAGCCCCTCCGCCATCCTGCTGGCTGAGAGGGCGGGTCAGGCTCTGCAGACCGAGCTCCTCCGACTCAACGAGTACACAGGTAATGCACAGGTAACACACGCATGCAGATAACACACAAAATATAAAGGTAACACACAGAAAAACACACAGGTAACACACACACAGAAATACACACAGGTAACACACACACAGAAATACACAGGTAACACCTGAGTGGCACACAGGTAATATACACAGGTAACACACACACAGAAACAAACAGGTAACACCTGAGTGGCACACGGTTAACACACAGGTACATACATCTTAGCCTCTCACCTTGCTGTACAGCAGTACACTGTAACATCACTGGTGGGTGTGGTCATTGACATTAAATTTCTGTTAAAAAACTCACCTGGATGTGATTCTTTACTCAAGTCTGTGTTTTCTCCTTTATTCAGAGGTCCCGCCTTACCTGCCGCAATCAGCTGATAGGAGACCTGTCTCCGCCCCCTCAGGTGGGACGAATCACCTAGATAAATTCATAATGAGCATGTAGTGACAAATACTGACGAAAAAGTGTAATTGTTCAAAATGATCAACAAAAAGATGAGGTAGAAACAAAACGACTTGTTGATGTTTGGAACAAACTTTTCGAAACTGCTGCACAAAATTTTAGTTTTAAACACTGTTCGATTGCCAGAAAACAGATTTTATTTAATGTACAAACCCCGTTGTGTTTGTGTGTGCAGATGAGGAAGGGGAGGAGCTTCATGGCAAATTGGAAGACGATCGTTTTCTCTTCTCGTTGGAAAACGACTCTGCAGCGTGTGACGTCCTGGACCTGCGAGAAGTTCTGTCTGTCTTTGTCAAAGACGGGTAAATACCACTAATGCACACCAACTGCTGATACTGATACTGCTCAGGGCCGTTTCTGTCTTTTTGGGGGCCCTATACAAGATGCTGTTCGGGGGCCCCTATTTTGTCAAACCACGATGGATAGATTCATAACCCTTTTAGGTGTTCAACAAAGATGCCACAATCTCTTACATTTTAAGAGGAAAACAGGTTAGAGTCGTGAACACCTCTCTCAAATTAAAATCAAACTTCTTAAGCAAGCTGAACTGATATAAAATGATAATACAAGGTAAACATTAGGGATCCTCTGTAGGTCAATAACTGAAGCTCATGCAGTGTGCCTCAAAAATGTTTATTTAAACTTAAACATCCTGGTCTGGTGGCGCTGAAGGCAGCCGTGTTGCTTCCTGGTCCAAAACTCCAAAATATTTCGGTATTACTCCTCTCCTCACTTAGTAGTACTGGCCCTCATAGCAACACGCTGCAGTAGACACCAGATCTGACCAATCGGTAGAGAGCAGATCTAACCAATTGGTAGAGAGCAGATCTGACCAATTAGCAGGCCAGGTGCCAATTTCACACTTTTTCCGTTGGGTCACTCCTCAGATATTTAGACTGGACTTGCAACTTGAGGGGGGCCCCTAGTGGTGCAGGGGCCCGATGCACCTGCATAGTCTGCATATAGCAAGATACATTTCCGATACTGCTCGTACAACTAATTCAACCCTAAAACCACAAAAGTTTTAAAAAGTACAATGAAACAGAGTGCAGTCATTCACAAAAGAACTGTTTTTACTGATTTCTGAGGTGTTCGGGAGCCCAAGTAGTAATCTCCTTATACAATGACGTGTTTCACAAAGGGGTGAACCTCCCACCGTCCTTGCTTATCGAACAGATGTCAAAGAACAGGCAGCAACAAAGGCGGACTGTTACATCACCTCAAAGCTGAACTTTAACACATCATAAAGATTACAGCCGACAGTCAACCAGCTTTAAGGTCCTACACCTGCATGAGAGGATATCGTTCTTGATACCACCAGGTGGCAGTAGTCTTCATTCAGAAGACTCAGGACTGCGGATATAAAATCCTATTATTTCCACACAACACTCTTTCTAATTTAGTCACTTCTAACCACACTAAATGAGTGAAATCATGGATTCTACAGCAACAGCCTGAAGGTAATTTCCTTTTTTCAAATTTTCCTACACACTGATTTGCTTAGCTGAACAGTCAATCAGAATGAATTACCTCTGATATTCTCAGTTCACAGAAAAAGCCCCCCCACAAGGGTTGATTAGTGCCAACAGCATGCATACCGCGAACACTACGGCCACAGATGTCATCATCATCATTATCTTGTCTGAAGATGATTTGTGACATTCAGATTGATTCAGTGAAATATTTCTGAGAGTCAAACAAACCAACATCAGTATTAGAAACAGACACTAAAGATAAACTTAAGAGTAGAGCATTTTTATTTTAGAGGAACTTGTAAGATATGGCCAGCATGTTCACTTAAAACAGATTTTAATGAAAACAATAGTGTTGACGTTAACTCAAAGATGTACTGTGTTGCAAAGGTGTCTACTGAAGTTAGCATGCTAACCTGAATAAAACAACACTGCACCTTCTGAATTCAAGTTGCTCTCTTTTTTCAAACTGAAACAGGCTTAATTGCCCCGTCCGCCATGGTGACTGACTGGCTAACTGCACCATGAGCTAATTAGCTAATTTACCATCAGCTGAGGATAGAAAGCAAGGCAGCAGTTGTTGGTTGCTCTGATGATACGCTGCCCCCTAATTTTTTGGAGCTGTACCTACATCCTGAAAACATCTGAAAAATGCTGCACAGCAGAACTTAGTTTGTATTTTATAGTAATTATGTTATGACTCTTGGATTCGTCTTGTGGAGGCCCTGGCCCTCAGGTTAGGAACCAGCGATGTGTCAATCACAGTGAAGTTTTTTATTTTGTTTGGCAGTGAAGCTGCAGATGTGACAATTAAAAAAAAAGATCATAGCTGTGCAAAATTACAGCCATCAAGCAACTACTTTCGTGTGAGTTTTAGTGCATTATTTAACAGCTTATGTGTCCATGTGTTCATGTGTTTTCAGACAAGTTCACGAGTTTGAGATGGTGACATTAAACGATCAGCTAATCTGTGCTACTGACAACCAGGACGCGCTGCAGAGTCACCTGGTTCACATACTGAAGGTAAACTTGGTTGTGTGTGTGTGTGTGTCGGTGTGTGCGTGCGCTTATCCATCTCTGTGAGGACTAGTTTGAGTTTTCAGACATTAAAGAAGAAGTGAGGACATGTTGTCTGGTGTTCACCCTCAGACATTTGAAAGTTCAGGTCTGGTTTCTGGTTGAATACTGACGTCAACCGGAATTTAATTTATGAGTATAACCTGAGTTCATGTTTTCAGGTGATTCTCCCAGGGGGCGTGTCCTATGCAGAGGTGGGTGGGGCCACCGCTGTCAGTAAAGTGTGTGTCGTGGAAGTGGGTGAAAACTCAAGCCATTCTGATGCCTGGTTGTTACTATGGGAGGACGGAATCAGTGTTCATCCCATCCACAGAAACACACAGCCTCTGAGGATTGAGCTGAGCACGCTCAGTAGCCACGGTAATTTGCTGGAGTTAATTAACTGTGTAAAGTTCTGTTTTTCACTGATCTCCCAAGGAAATTGAACTTTTGTTTGGAAAGAATAAAGAAATAAAGACAAAATTAAGAACCTTGAGAATCAGTTTGATGTAAAATCTGATGCTTCATATGCAGTCTCTAAACAGCAAATCTTGCAATTTTCTCTTTCAGACATGGATCCCTCTGAAAACATCATCACCATGGTGACTGCAGACAGGTGTGCAATACATACATTTGTTTCCCTCCTGAGACAATAAAGATTCAATAAAATTCAAAATGAAAGATGAAATATGTTTAATCTGTAAATTTGTTGTTTTCCTCATCAGGAGTGTGTCGTTCCGCTTTGAGGAGCAGCACAGCTGTCAGTCCTGGTTCAACCACCTGCAGAGATCTTTGACCAGTCAGAAACCACGTCCAAAGCGTCCTCCTCCACCCAAACACGCCTTAGCTCGTCAGTCTCTGTACCCGGTGATGGATGTGGGGTCGAGAGGTTTGGTACCACCGGCCATCGAATGCTGCATCTCCCACATCACAGCCCACGGTCAGTTTATATTCACACAAAAACTGAACATACTGCAAAGAGTTGTATGACAGTCTGACTGTTGGTGTGTATGTCTGCAGGTCTAAAGATTGAGGGCGTGTACCGGCGCTGTGGAATCGCTACCAAAGTCACCCGCTTGGTGCAGACTCTGATGACGTCACCTAGCTCTGCCGCCATGGAGAGCGATGAGCAGGGTGTGTTGGACGTGTGCTCTGCCCTCAAACAATATGTCCGCCAGCAGGAGAGTTTGATCCCAGGCAAAGACCAACAGCAGTGGCTGCATGCCGCAGGTTAGTACAAATATATGTGGTACATGTATATGTTGTACTATTGGCTGCAGTTCATTACAAGTATGTGTAACGTACTGCCAAGCCAAAAGGTAGTGGACATACTGTTGTAAATACAATACTACTGTTTGCAGATCTTTAATCTGTAGTAAAAGCACCTAAGTTAGTAATATGTCAGACTGAATCACATAAGCTGTAAATTGTTGTAGTACTACTGCAGTAGTAAAACAGTAAAAGTTACACTGGAAGCAGTAGTGGAGATAATACTGTTATACTCACTCTAACAGCACATTTCACTCTCAGTGATTTCAGATGAAAGACCCAGGTTTTCAGCCTACCGACGTTTGCTACGACAACTTCCTAATGACAACCGAGCAACACTCAATGCACTGTTTGGACATTTCTACATGTAAGACTGTACAAGACCTCGTAAACACTGTGTTGTGATTGTAGTATTGGTCTTCGGTCAGTAGGTGGTGTCAGTGACTGTATGTTAAACACTGAGGTGGTGTCCTCAGTCACATCTGTGGGATTTTGTAATGTTTTAGTAAGTTGTTTTTACATTCAGCAATCACACTCATGAAACATGTTTTTCAGGCTGATTCGTCTGTTTTAGATAAAATATATTGAAAATGTGGCATGAAACATGAAAAACAATGTTACTCAAAACAAAATTGTACACCTAAAACTGACCTTGGTTTGGTTTGTGCCCAAAAGGTGGGTGGAGTACTATTCAGGTGGTCTTTGATTCATTTAAATTCAATTAAGTCTTTTTTCAAACAAAATTCAAATGCACAACATAAAGCCGAAATAAAATGAGTCAGTTTTTCCCTGATACTAAAAGGATATGAGGCGTCAGCTGAGAAGACAATGACGAAGGTAGCGAGGTGTTGGTTGACTAGATAACAGATCAAGCAGTTAAAGTGTAAGCTGATGAGTTATGGATGAGTTATGTCATTTGAAAAGAAAGCTCTGAAGATAGTTTAAGTGACACGCAATAAAAAAACACACAGATGTTAATGGTATGATGGTGTACCATCACACATCTTTGGGTTCTGCAAAGCCGTCTTGCTGTATGTAGTGACACATTGCCGCTGCTTGGTTCAATGTGATCAAACAAAGGTGGCGTAGAAGTGAGCTTTCGTTGTGACGATAATGCGAAATCTCTGTGTGAAAAAGGATATAGTCGTGTCACACCTGTCCACTTGACAACCTCAGAGTGAAGACATAAACCAGGCTGTGGTAGATGCGACTCCAGGTGTGTTTCTTACACCAGATGTGTTTCCCCCTCAGGGTCCAGGTGTTTTCTCAGGTGAACAAGATGTCGGCTCACAATCTGGCTGTGGTTCTGGTCCCGACTCTGTTTCAGACTCTGAACCAGGATCTGCTCAGACTCACCAGAGAGTTCATCATCCATCACACACTGTTGTTTCTGGTAAACATGTCCCTCAGTACAAATACATTTAATTCATGTTCACCCGTAATCCTGCTACAGTGTTAGATTGCATTTTCTCTGTATCTGATGTTCTTTCTGACAAAATTTCAATGAAGGTTATAAAGATTACAGCAAAGTCTGTTCAAACTGCAGAAATGTGACTTTGAAAGAGTTAAGCAGTTACTGAATTGTTATGTTTCTCTCTAGACACCTGAGGCAGAGGAGAGACAAGAGGAAGAACAGATCACTGTCTTCTGAGGAGGAGGAAGAAGAAAGTTGGACTGATACCTTTCTGTCCTTAACCCATAAGAACCCAGACTCATTTTAAAGTGGACATGTAAAGATTTTAGTTTGTTATAAGCGTGTCAACATGGGTTCTGATTGGTTAAAGATGATCCAAGTTTGGACATCAGATGAATATTTTTAACACACTTTTATATATTCCTGCAGATAAATTCAGGTGAAGTACATATAAAGTATACTAATGAAGTTTAGTTTCTCACACTTTTAATCCCCATCATGTAAAATCAGTGTTTTACTCATGACCAAATATTTTTTTACACATAAAAATATTTATGATATAAAGTCTTAAGTGAAACCAAATATCAGTATGCAGTATATCTCTCTCCTTTGTCAGTTATGGCACCCTCTACATTTGTGCAATGAGTTTACTGTAATTTAAAAGGTGGAAAGTGTTTGTTACATATTCTGTAACATCACTTCAGGTTGTAAAATTGTTTAAGGAAAGGGTTTATCCCACAGGTAAGGGGAAAATTTGTATTTTAGACTTTGGGGTGAATTGTCCCTTTAATCTTGCTCTCTCTTGGTGTCTAAACTGCCGACACCTTCAGAGTACACCTGAATCACAGAACTCTGGTTTGAACTCACCCAGTGTGCAGTTACTGATTCTAGACCTGGAGCCAATCAGAAAACCAGAACGCTCAGTTTATGTAGAAAAACACATATACATTTACTCATGTTATAGACTGATCTGTAAAATTATCCTCTCTACGTGCGAGGAAACATTTTATGAATAAAATCTTTTTCCAAACATGAAAGCAGCTGCAAGTAACGTTAATTTTTGTTGATTCTGTGAACACCAACACCACCTTGTATCATAAACATCGTGATCATGGTTTGCTTTGAAATCGAGTGAAAGAAAGATCCTTCTCATGCTGACATTGTGTCTAGACGCCCAGAAAATATAAAGAATTACATCTATGAAATAAGTTTTGAACCATGTACAGAAGAAAATCACACAATTAATCATGACTTAAATTTTACCCTTCCACCTTCAAAAACAAAACAAAGTTTGTGCTTATTGTTGTGGAATTTTGGCTCGCTTGACCATTCAGGGGATGATGAAAAAGACTCAGGAACACAAATTACTTAAGTTTAAGTAGTTTATACAAACTTAACAACTGTCCTTAAAAACAGACTTAAACGTCTCTACAGGACACGTATGTCCTCCTATCGCATGAGGACAGAATGACCAGGGAGAATCATATTTTTCTCCCACACTGATGATGATGATAATACAAATACTCCTCAGTAACCAGCGACTCCAGCTGTCAGATACGTGAAGAAAAATGTAGAAGAAAAAAAGGCAGAATGAGTTGTCCGTTTTATATTTTAATGGTGAGGCACTGTTAAATAATTATACATTCATTAGCTTGACCTCTGATCAAATGATACAGCCTCAAGCAAGAGTCGTTTTTCATCAGTATTTATTCATAAAAATTCTGAAATACAAATGTAAACATGTAAACTGTAAATGAGCGGACAAAGCCCTTCAGGATGTTGTTCCAAGAAAGTCAGCATAAGTTTAACTTAAATAAACTTTTTTTTTTTAAATTGTATTTTACAATTGCTTACATACTTTTGTCAATACAGGATGAAAGAGGGTTTGGCCACAGCTTTTTTTATACATGATGTATACCTAATGTATGGTGGTATTTAGTGTCAGTGTAATTGAAGATCTGTACTAGAGTATGAGTACAGTAACATTACTTAATTCGGTGGTTGTATCAGTTGAAACAGACAGTGTGTTCTCTAACATCTGCTGCTCACATTGTCAGTTTATGAAAGCCTAAACATTTTTACACAACTGGTGTCCTTGCTTTAGTGTATTCTGGTCGTGTGTCTAACTCTCGTGCTGAGTGTCATGTTTGTAAAGAGAACTGTGTGAAGAGTTTTGAAAAAGTGAACTCAGATGTGACTTTCCAACTGTGAAAAACTGTCAGTCCACTCTTCTGTTCGTCTTCATTGATCATGTCACTGTTCTGGACGTGATCACCTCACAGCACGATTTCCATGTGGACGTTCAAGCGAAGAAACTACTGAGTCAGTTTATCTGGTATCCTGATCATTCTGATGCAGAAGTGGCTGTCTTTCACCATCTGAACTGGTATCATCTGATTGTTGACAACAACAGAAACACCTACAAACTGCTTCCCAACACCCTGAATCAACAGTCTGTGATTGTCTCGTTGCAGCATTTCTCGCTGCCTTAGACTCATAGTGCTTTTCATTGTTAGCTGCGACCATGTCATTAATTATTTTCATGAACTTCTGAACTTCCTCTCTGCTTCTTCTCCCCTTGTTTTCAAACACACAGAATCTGCCACCACACAGAGAAACCAGTTCGGACACAGGGGTCCCAGGCCTGATCATCTGATCGATGGACTGACTTCCGAGCCCATCTCCGTGAGTAAAAACCACCATTGCGTAGTTTGGAGCAACACTGTTCAACAGTTTTGTCAGACCCTGAAGCAGAGTAGGTTCTGTACCATGCATCCTGCCAACCTTCAACACAATGACGAAGGCGTGTGGTCCTGGACTGGCCTGGGCTATGGACTTCCTCACAATCTCCTGGTACTGCTGACTCTGTGGCTTAACTTCATCAGTGAATCCTGGAGTGTCCACCACTGTGACCCAGTGACCTGCCACCTCTGCTGACTTGCAGACGCTCTCAATACCGACTGGCTCAAAGGAAGAGTTTGTTTTAAACTGCTCTGATCCCAGGATGGTGTTTCCCGTTGAACTCTTCCCTCCTCCAGACAGACCGAGTAGCACGATCCTCCTTGTTGTCGAGGGACGAGCAGCTGAAAGACATCAAACACAGAGAGACATTAAGAAAATGATTCTATCACTTCTGTCATAAAACACCTCAGTGTTTAGTTTATGTGTCTTCAGTTCTAAGAAACAGTGAAGAATCTTGTGCTGAGTTACAAAGCTGATGGAGAAGAAGCTGGACAGGGAGTGATGTCACAACTTTAGCTCTCTAGGTGCAAATCCAGAGAAGACGTGGAAGTAGACAAGTTGCCACTCCTGAGTGTTTCCTGTTTGCTGGTTTAAGATGATCCTGAATGAGATCACAACTCACCATTTCTGAGGTGGCCTGACTTTGCCAGCAGCTCTCGGACTTGTTCTTCCGAATGAATTTTATTGTTGAACACATGACACCTCCCTTCAAACGTTTGAACAAGAGGTCTAAGTGGAGCATCTGGCTTTTCATTGATGAAATCATCCAACTTTATGTTATTTAAGTAGTCTCCAGCAGTGAAGAGCAGGTAACCCTTCCTGAGTCCATCATCCCCGATGACTTTGAGAACTGTGTCCACAGCGTCTCTCTGCTCGATGGTGAATCGATCTATTTTAACCACCACCAGGAACAAACAAGGTGTCGAGGACTGCAGGACCTCCTGACAGCGGGTCTGAATCTCCATCTTAGATCCTAATATTCCTGGAGTGTCGATTACTGAGATCTGCTTCCCAAAAACAGTTCCAGCAATTTTTGAGATATCTGTTGTCACTGATCTGAAGGAAAGTCTTGACTCAAACGCTGGTTCTCCCAGGATGGTGTTTCCTGAAGCACTTTTACCAACTCCAGAGTGACCCAGAAGGACAATGGTGAGACCCGGATCAGGTTTGGGATCAGGGGCCATGTTTGAGCAACACAAAACATGCTAGAGAAAACAGAAAGAGGTCAGAAAGTCTGGAAGGTATTTCTGGAAAAAACTGAAAACTGATAGAAAGGATGAAGCTGTTTTATGAACTGGTCATTTATATCAGGAAAAAAAATAACATTTACTGACTGAATTAATATTAAAGATCTGTGAAGGTGGTGACATCACTATAAGAAATCTGACAGGTCAGAAATGAAGCGACCTGCTGTACTTACTGTAACCTAACAGGAGGCAATGAAGGATTAATTCAGGTGTCTTCACTTTAAGTTTGTCCTCCAAATATTTTTGTTTTGTTTTGTTTTGTTTGATGAATATGCCGGTTGTACAGGAAGTTATTTCATCCACAACATCTGAGAACCATCCAGACACAACATGTTGGAAAAGAAAATCTAAGAATACAGCTGATCCATGAAGTGTCCAAAGTCCTGCAAAAAAGGAGTGGGAAACAGTTCATGCAAATCTGAGCAAGATCCTGAGGAAGTTCAAGCACCAGCTGAGAAGAAGTTGGAGTGGATGAGTGATATGATTTTCGATCCTTATTCTGAAGTTGGGACGCACTCATAAAACTTTAATAAAAACAGAATGCAGAAGAGAACTGACGTTCGGATATTTTGGTTATCTGCGATATATATATTGAGATATGACAAATTACTGGTATTTTTGCCAGAAAACTTGAACAGCTCTATATAAAATAATTAAATAATTCTAAAATTATTGTATCATTCTGTACAGAGTGGTCCAGACCCCAGTGAATTCTGCCTATGTGCAGATGTTTACACGAGAACATGTTATGCCTGGTTACTTAGTTCACGGTGACTGGTATTGTGTAGGCCACCTGTGTGTGTGTGTGTGTGTGTGTGTGTGTGTGTGTGTGTGTGTGTGTGTGTGTGTGTGTGTGTGTGTGTGTGTCAAGATCAACATGGTGCCGTGATCATGTACAGATCTGGTGGACAATGTCTCCACATTGATCTGCAACACTGACAGATCGTCTCTCTCACGAAATAAAAATGACTTCTGCTAACAATATACATCAAATGACCTGAATGAAAGATAAATGAGAAGAAACTGTGACTGGATAATACTTGAGATCTTATTTATGCTGCAAACGGAATAAAATGTTTATGTTAGGAGGGAAGAAAGTGCAAATAAAAGTAATGAAACAGACAGACTCACCTACGCAGTCCAGGGGAAATAAACTACTTCCTTAAAGTTACCGTGCACCCGCGTTATCACGCACTTTCAGCTTCCCGGGAGAACTTTCAAAATAAAAAACCCTGATTTGTCTATCTATATGGTAATACAGCATAAAATCTATCACATCATCAAGATATACAATTATATATGAGTAAGAATTGTATATTTGTAGTTAGTTTGAATTTAGTTAATAGTTATTTCACTGTTAACAAGCACTGAAATGCTTCATAAACTATTTCATTCATTGCTTACTGGAATACTGTAATTGCTGTTCATGATTTTTGTAAATGGTTAATAAATACTGTGTAGTTCATTTATAAACATTATTTGACGGCCATTAGAGAGTTACAACTGATGTTTTTAACCTTTACAATTGCTTAATAAATGTTTTATGATGCTTGTCATGTTTCTTGAAATTACTTAATTAAACCTTATCAACTATAAATTCAAGTTTATGATACCAACACGTTTTGTTCAGCAAGACAATCTTCACTAATAAACGTCACTTTGATGATTTTTGAAGCATTTGTTACATTTCAAGAAGTGAAAAAGCTCACGTTAGGCTATAAACAGCTTAGATCATGATCGCATGACCTAAATGTCATCACTACCTGGCGTCTTATGACACAATTACTATATGTGATTTCATAAACTGATCAATGTACAAGTTGTAAAGCCAGGAATTGTTTGTAACTGAAGTGGGCCTGTAAAGACAAGTGAGTAGAAAAGTCTCCATGATCCGAGTGAAGAAGTTTTATGCCCCGGACCTGTAGTTTTATTTCGAAACTATTTTGAAGACACGTAAGAGGTTCATAATTAAGTTGTGGCATATTCAATGATGCATTTTATATCGTAGAACAAAACGTGCAAACATCTTCAGCCTCTGGTAACCACAGACCTTATTTCAGGAATTTAACTGAAAACCACTTACCTTCTTCTTCTTTGGTTGCAATCAAAGTCCAGTTTTCATCGATGTGTTGGCACTGACATCATTTACTAAGCAGTTAGTGGTCCTGTCGAAATGCAGAAAAATGCAGAGATTTATACTATAGTCTTGACAATGTTCTCGATGGATGGGTGGCGTTTGTTTGTGACCGAGCTTCTTGGCAGAGCAGAGTTTTATTTTGTAGACCGGAAGTAGAGCTGTCAGGCACGTGTGTCTTCATTTTGTTTCCTCTGTTCTGTCACCTGACTTTGTCGGATAAAGTGAAAGTAGAGAAAGGAGCTAAGATGGCAGAGAGCGAAAAATCACGTAAGTTTGATTCATGTTTGATTTCACAGTTTGATAGTCTGACTGAGAGTCTGTCCGTCAGGACTGTTGGAAGATTTACTCCATCTGTCATTACATTAACGTTAACATTAGCCCGTTGTTGCTATTAAGACTTTTATCAGGTTGGTCGTTTTTTTTTCTTTTCTTTTTTCTTTCTTTCTTTCTTTCTTTTTTTTTTTTTTACTAAGAGTTGTCGAGCAAACGTTACTGACATGTTTCATTAGTTTAAAGCGGTTAATGTGTATGTAGGTATCTATGTATGTATATATTCCTGCTTTGCTTTCACTTTCTAGTTCTTAAAATGGCGGAAAGCTTCTTTTTCGTTTGTTTATCTTTTCCGACAAAGCCGGCAACGATATCAAATGTTTAATGCCTCGAAATATGTGCTGGGACCCTGATTGTAATGTTGCTGAAGTTTGGTGATGTTCTGAGCATTATTTGTGGATTTTTGATGGTTTTTGATTTATACTTGGACCCATTTACTGCAGTGTATTGTTGTTCTGCGGTCGTTTCTGAAGATGCTAAACCTACGTAAGCTAGCGGTCCGCAAACTTTATCTCACGGGTGATCCATAAGTGATCCTCATGGTGTGAAATAATAGGTTATTTGTTTCTCTTTCTCCGAACAGCACGCCAGAGAAGAAGACGTTCCAAGGGGAGACCTCCAAGTGAGAACCCTTCCATCACTTTGAAGGAGTTTTACAATTAAATCAACTTTTGTTACACAAAAATCACAATTTCAAGGTTGTAATGTTTAATCAGCATGGAGACATGAGAATATAAAGGAAGCTGGCTGCCAGTGACAAATTTAATGAAAAAGTGCCAAAAAGGTGGATTGGACTCTGAGCAGAGATATCTGAACTCTGATGGTCCAGTGGAAGTGACCTACCTCCCTCTGTAGTTGGGATGATTTTGTGGAGCAGGGGTGAAAACAATCACTTTAACGGGTGTTATTTGCTAGTTATTTCCTTATCATACATTTTAGGTTCAGAGTTCAACTTCCTTGTCTCTATAGAATACAGAATTGCAGTTATTGTCATTGCTACAATGCTACAGTCCTTTGAATGTAATTAAAATAATTTTAAAAAACTCCTTTCAAACATAGTTTCCAGAAAGAAATATCTAATTATGGTATATATGGTATTAGCACAGGTTTTGTGAATATTAATGCACAGGAACTAAATACTGATTATATCTATAACAGAAAAAGAACACCCCAAAGGAGTGTCAAACTTAATTAATTGACTTAACTGTTGTTTTCATCTTGTGGTGTGTCATCTCTTACAATATCAGTGTGTCACACCTTGTTTTCTGTTGTGCATCAGACTTTAGGCTGGTTCTTGTTGGAAAAACTGGCGCTGGAAAGAGCTCCAGTGGAAACAACATACTGGGAAGAGACGCCTTCGGTGCTGCTGTCAGCCAATCCTCAGGTAACACTTATACGCACTTAGAGTGGTTATTAGTTAATGTGACAAACTGCTAACAGTTTCCTCTAGCATAGCTGTGTGATGAGGTTACAGTCGGTGGATTAAAGGAACATCAGGTGCATGTCGTGTGTGTAATATTTCCCGCTTTGGCACTGAACGATAGTGTTGGATGTGAATTGTGTTCTGCAGAATTATTATTTCAGTACTGAAGGAATTTCATCAAGAAACCCTGTTCGATGTGATCACAGAGTCATGCTGCCAAAACAAACCTGTTTAAAGAGCCGTCCACATCACAACAATGACTAAAATGCTTCGTACAGATAGATCATTTTAGATGTCATTCTTACGCAACTGAATGCTCGATCACACCACATAACCGTAAACACAATCACAGTGGTATCTCTGGGATCACCTTCAGAGTGATTTGATGAATGACAGGAACACAGACAGCCAATGAAAATACATCTGAATTTACTGGTTCATAAATTGGCTTGATTTTGGGGACATTTTTTATGTAAAAGTAATGCGGAAGGAGTGCTTATAATATTGGTTTCTAACTGTAGCCGACTTCTGTTATGTAATCTAATTAACTGCTAACTAATAGGAAACACCTTATAGATGGTCAACTCTGATTACTTATTCTTGGTTTTCGGACATACTCTCTTAATACATACTAGTTTAACAACATATATAATCTGCAAATCACATATAAAAGAATTTTATTATATATGAGACATACTGCTGAATTATTTTCGGTGCTGAAAGATTTAATTTGTCCTTAGTGATGTCCTCTTTGATGATCACATAACTGATGGTGATGCATAAGTAAATATATCTTTTAAAAAATGACAAATAACATTACAGAAAGTTATCAAACTCCTAATTTGTAAAATTGTCAGTCTTTCTGTTTCTTTGTGTGATGTACAGCAGTAACAGGTCGGAAACATCCACATTCTGAAACATTTTCCTCGTGCCTGGCACCACTATTTACAGAATGTTATCGTTCATCAATGTGGATGCACACACATCAGTCCTAATGCTGATGGCCCTAAACAGTGATGTTCCTGTAACACAGGCACCTGACTTTAACTTCTCTTGCATGTTATTTGAACAGTCGTGTCTCAGTGTGATCATCTCCTTTATCCTGTATTTGTGAACTTGTGTTGCAGATTAAAAGTCATGTGTTTTCTTTTCCTCAGTGACCAGAGAATGCTGTAAGCAGAGCGATGAGGTCTACGACAGACAGGTCACAATCATAGACACTCCCGGCCTCTTTGACACCTCGTTACCTGAGCAAACAGTGAAGAGAGAAATCGCAAAATGCATCAACATGTCGGCCCCGGGACCCCACGCCATCCTGCTGGTCATCAAGGTGGGGCCTTTCACCAACGAGGAGCAAGATGTTGTCAGGCAGGTGGAGGAGATCTTCGGAGAGGACGCCTGGAAGTACACCATCATCCTCTTCACCCAGGATGAACAAACTGGGCCAGACATCGAGCGACAGCTGGAGTGGGCTGGACCTGAGCTACAGTCCATCCTGAGGAAGGCAGGAAACAGATATCATGTCCTCAACAACAACAAGACCAATGATCGAGGACAGGTCCTGGACCTGCTGGAGAAGGTGGAGGAGATGGTGACCAACAATGAGGGACAGTTTTACTCCAACTACACCTACCTGCAGGTGGTGGAGATGTTGAATCAGAGAGAGGCAGAGCTCAGAGAGTTCTACCAGAAACAAATGGAGGAGGAAATTCAAGCTGTGGAGTCAAAGTACAAGAAGATGCTGAGTGAAGCTCAACAGGAGCGTGAAAAGGTGCAGAAACGCCTTCAGTCTGAGCAGCAGGAAGTGAAGCGCTACTATCGTGCTTTAGAATGCGGAGTCCGTCATGTTGTAGAGCAGACAGTGCTGACTGACTCCATGGAAGACATCCTAAAGTTTCACGAGGCACTGAAACTGAAATTCACCTCCTAAACCCTCATGGACCCTCGATGGCTGTGACATCATCCTGCTGACAGCTGTCAGTGAGACAGCACTAAGTTTTCTATAAAGGTTAGAGTTTTTTACAGTGGACATTATTATACGCTAATTTGGCACACATGTTGTTATAAAGGTTAAAACTTCCTGATCTGCGCAGGCTTGGCACTATGCAAAGGTCTGATCAAGTTACGTGGCGACACCTTGTGCAGACACATGAAACATCAATACGGACAAATGTACAGGATGATAAAGACAGAGAAATTAAAAGTATACAACAATATGCAATGAAAACACTGCAATGTTCATAAAGATTGGTTCTCCCCCCACCCCCCCGCCATCGCTCCCGTATGCTTCACAGTGGTTTGGTCCACTGTCCATCAACCTGCACCTCACACACCTGTTTCTGTGGAGCATCTCTCAGCGTGGTGCTGGTGGTGCTGGTGGATCATAGTAAGTAGATATTTGGCAAAAGTTAACTTTCAAGAAAAAGGTGGTATTTTTCGCTTGTCATAATGTGCTAGGTTTACACACAAAAATTGCTTGGTTTAGTTAAAACAGTGTTTTAGTCAACACAAATACAATTTAGATGTCCTGAGGTCTTGGAAGGGCTAGAAAAACATCCAGTCCCCCTCAGGATAGGATCTTGAGAATGTTTGCTGTTATTTGTCCGCAGTCAACAGTAAAGTTAAGTCTCTACCCTTCAATACAGACCATTAAATATATGCAGGACAACACTGTATCTACAGATGTGTAACATGTGTCTTGGCATTTATTCTTCAAATTTGTGAACACCGTTAATCCATAAGATGTTCATTAACGTGGTGCTAAGTTAAAACAAGACAAGTTAAATTGAACGTTTCTTTATGTTGCCACATTCAGTTTGTTTAGGTTGAATTTTCTCAATCAGTGCTGAGTTTATGCTCTGGTTAGGTTTATGCACAAAAACCACTTGTTTGCATTAGAAAACATCATGATTATGTTTAAATATCATTTCATTTTCAACATGCATTATCACTGTTTGTAAGAATTTTCTTATGAGATCTATCTCATCTCAATAAAGGCTTTTACACTTTTTGCTATAAGAGTACCATGGATTGTTCTTTCTCATTCTCAGGTGTTAAGCTGTAAGCATACCCATGCTGCAAACAATCTACAGTATACAGAACAAATGTAGAACAAGGCAAAAAAAAATGCTACTTACAAAGAAGAAACGACCAATTATTTAGCATACATTATGCAGATACAGAGCTCTTTAAAAGATAATGTGTATAGTGCCAAATGTAGTAACTATTAACTTATTATTTTCTTCCTGATAATATAAATCTATTTTTTTCTTGTTATGTCTTATCAGTATTTGTTTTATTGTTTGCATGTTTAAAAAGTTTGAATAGATGAGCCATTCACAAAAATTCAATCAATCAAGTAACATTTGGTGTAACCTATTAAGACATAATACTGTATATATATAGTGACATTGTAGAATTTATGCAAACCTATATATAGAATTGTATGCTGTCAAACAATATAATCTAGCCCTGTCTTATTGGACAGCTGTTACAGACCACACTAACTGCAGCCAAAGCTCAGAAAAATCATCATCAGTGCAGTTACTACACCTTCTTTTTTTTGTTTTGTTTTTTTAAAGTCACTGAAATTTTAACCTCACTTCTTGGCTGACATAAAGTAACATAGAATTTACTAACTTTTGCCACGAGATAAAAACAAAAATCTAAAAGTTCGATTTCAGTCATAACAAAAATTTTTACAAAAATGTTTAAACCAGAATTGTAGTTACTTCACTTTGGCTTTGTAGGGTAGAATAAACTGCCTTAGCTTACTTATTAAGATTGATGATGCTGTATGACATTATGACATTACTCAGGGCTGTGCTGTATTTATCATTTAGGATAAGACTGTAAGAACAGAGCTTGTGAAAATACATTTTCAGTCATCTCTTGCAAGTAATCATGATTAGAATGAAGGTTATAATCAAGGTTTAATATCATTTCAATCATTTTTATTTTTTTGATATTTACCTAACCCTTCACTGAATACCTAGAAGGCCCAGAGGGGTCACACAAACATGTGGAGGAAGGTGCTCTGGTCAGATGAGTTCAAATCTGACGTTTTTGGCCTCAATGCAAAACACTATGTGTGGCAGAAAGTTAACACTGCACATCACCCTGAACACACCATCCCCACTGCAAAACAGGGTGGTGGCAGCATCATGCTGTGGGGATGCTTTTCTTCAGCAGGGACAGGGACGCTGGTCAGAGTTGATGGGAAGATGGATTGAGCCAAAAACAGGACAATCGCGGAAGACAACCTGCAAAAGACTTGAGACTGGGGCGGAGGTTCACCTTCCAGCAGGACAATGAGCCTAAACATACAGCCAGAGCTACAATGGAATGGTTTAAATCAAATGGCCCAGTCAAAGTCCAGACCTAAATCAACTTGAGAATCTCTGGCAAGACTTGAAAATTGCTGTTCACAGACACTCTCAATGCAAGGAAGAATGGGTAAATATTTTGGTCTCTATATGTGCATCGCTGGTAGAGACATACCCCAAAAGACTTGCAGCTGTCATTGCAGCGAAAGGTGGTTTTACAGAGTGTTGACTCAGGGGAGCTTAATTCTTTTGCACGCCACACTTTTCTGGTTTTATTTGTAAAAAAAAATAAATACAAAATGTATAACCATGCATCATTTTCTTGCCATTTCACAGTTATGCACCACTTTGTGTTGGTCTATTACATAAAATCCCAATAAAATACATTTACATTTGTGGTTAAAATGTGGAAAAGTTCAAGGGGGTGAATACTTTTGCAAGGCACTGTAAAAGTTTTGTTTTGTTTTGTTTTTTTAAGATACATAGGAGACCAGGATTAGAATATGTTTCCATTAATCATTAATAATCATATATATAACTGAAGGCAAAGTGAGTAAATTTGTTATTTCAGAAGAGTGTATCAAACCGGTAGCCTTTTGTTTGACTCAGTACCCATGAAATGGCTCTCAGTTTCAAAAAGGTTGGTGACCCCTGCCTTATAACATTAAACAGATGACACACTCTCTCACATTAGAAGCTCATCTGAAACGCTTTTAGAAAATGTTTTTCTATTTATCTTGCTTTACAGTGTTACTATTCTTGATAAGATCACCTCACACCTGACTTCCCTGTGGATGTTTGAGCTTCTCAAGCAATTGCTGAATCCGTGATTATACTTGGTACGTTCCCGCAGGAGTGGATGCAAATGGCACACTTTCATCATCTGATAAGGTGTGCGGTCTACCAATGCAGCATGCTGTGAAACAACAAGAGTTTGCCAACCAAGACCTTGCAAGGAAACGCTTCACTTGTCTCCATACAGATTCATGTGGTGTCTCATTAGTTCCAGTTGTCTGGCCTTGCTGGTCTCTTTCAGCTTCAACAAGGAATGTATAGGCCATCTCAAACATGTCAGAGGTGTAGTTCTTTCCTCTGTTAGCTGTGACCATGTCATCGATTGTATTCATGAAGTTCTGAACCTGCTGTCTGCTCTTTCTGCCTCTGTTGTCAAACACACAGTATCTACCATCACACATAGAGATCAGTTCTTTAATAGAGCGACTAGACTGGATCTTCTCATCAATGGACTGACCTCCAAGCTCATCTCCACAAGTAAAAAGCACCATTGCATAGTTTAGTGCATCACTGTCAAATAATTTTGGTAGAAGCTGAAGCAGCTCACAGTCCGCTCTGGACATCCGGCCAACCCTTACCACAATGACAAAGGCATGTGGTCCTGGACTGGCCTCTACGATTGACCTCATGATCTCCATGTACAGCTGTTCAGGAGTCAGAACTTCATCAGAGAATCCAGGAGTGTCCACCACTGTGACACAGCGACCTGCCACCTCTGCTGATTTGCGGACGCTCTTGGTACTGACTGCATCGAAGCCAGAGTCTGTTTTAAACTGCTCTGATCCCAGGATGGTGTTCCCTGATGAACTCTTCCCTCCTCCAGGCCTACCGAGCAGCACAATCCGTGTTTCCTTCAGCCTGGCAGAAACCCCAGAAGTAGAAGCTGGAGAAAACAAAACATAACGTGACCCAAAACTCTGAAAATATGAGATGACTTTCATAATAACTGACTGACTGTAACTGACTGTAACTGACTGACTGACTTTCGTGTTTTGTGTGGCTGCTGGAAATGACTAGGTTGGAAGACAAAGCTAGCTGCTGTTTCCTGCTACACAATTTGTATTGTGAGAAATTTGCGACAACAATCTGATAAACGATTGATGGCCATACTTATTTTGTACAAGTAAAATCACAGGAGTTTGAATCCTTGTCGATGAAACGAGATTAGGACAAGCAACAGGATAAAACAATCATAAAGATTTTAGCTGCCTTTCCCAGATGGAATTCTCTGATGAAAGAGAAATATTTGCAGCGTGACACCGAAGTGTCGTGTTTTCTGCTGGACAGGTCAGAGTAACGTTAAACCTTAATAAATGTTTGTCACTGTTGCTAATGTTACTAAACCTACATAATGTAATATTTTCATTATATTTTACCCATTATGTATGACTATACAACCTAAACATTTTTTATTGATTTGGCTTGTTTATTTTTTTCTTACTATTAGTATTTTAGTTCATTACACCATCTTAGTATTATCTGGACCAGTCAGAACTTTTTAAGTACTTTTTAGTACTTTTTTTTTATTTCCACTGTCTTACTTTGGATGATGTGTGACATGTGCCTCCATGTTTTTTCCATATGTGTGTATGACGACTGCTGCAAACAACAAGTTATAACTTGTAGTTATATAGAGTAAATAACTAAATACTGCTTTACTTCATTGCTTGAATTAGTAGAAATACTTGTATATTTAGAAAATGAGTCTCTTGTCTGTGAGGGCCACTGTAGCTTTTGGAGTTACGATCAGGAGCTTCACAATAAATATACAATATATTACACCCTGTCCCTTTAAAATGCCAAAATTGAATGTACACGGTGTCTCTCACCAGTGATGCTCTTTACCTGGAGAACAGCCCCACCCTGTGCTTCAGCCACTTCACACTGGAACTCTCTGTTCTATATGTTTCCGTATTGGATAAGCTTGTGATTTTGTAGTGCAGACATGAAGCCCCACTCTGGTAGCTAATGTTAATTATGAACAGCAGCAGTTTTCTGCTGGGACTATTAAAAGTTTGCAGTGGCCTACAGTGGTTTAAGCTATATAACATGATACCTTGAGATCCTTGGTCACTGGTTTGAAGGTGGTTTGACTTTATCAGCAGCTGTCTGACTTGTTCCTGTCCACCATTTACATTATTGAACAGATGATACCTTCCAGCAAATGTTTTAACAATGTCTGGAAGTGAACCTTCTTCATCTTCAAAGATAAAATCTTCCAATGACATCTTTGTCAATGCATCACCGTTTGTAAAAAGCAAAACACTCTTTTTCAATGCATCTATCGCTTCAAGGACTTCAACAGTTGCCTTCACAGCCTTCTCTTGTTCTTCAGTGAAACGTCCAACGCTGACAGCCACCAGAAACAGACAATGTCTGGAGGACTGAAGGAGGTCTTGACACCAAGCTCTAATTTCATCCTTAGCAAAAAATATTCCTGGAGTGTCAATTACTGAGATCTGTCTGTCAAAGACAATTTCAGTTGCTTCAGTGATATTTTTCGTCACCGACTTAAAGGAAGGTCTTGAATCAAATGCCTGGCATCCCAGGATGGTGTTCCCTGAGGCACTTTTCCCCACTCCAGTGTTTCCCAGAAGGACAATGGTGAGATCTGAATTGGTCCCTGGATCCATATTTGAGTAACTCAACACCTGCTGGAGTCGACAAAAATAATCAGATCACGGACAAAACTTAAAGTGTATTTCTGTAAAGTCTCTCTGCAACTACACAACAAGACTTTTTTTAACACATCTCGCATTAATATTTCACATACGTGGTCAGTCAATCAAACGCTACATAGCCCAAGTCATACATCTCCAAGTTCTGAACAAATAAAGAATAAAGCAAAAAAATCTAAATGAAAAAACATGTAATATAATTAATCTAAAATAAGAAAAATAAATAAATAAGAAAAACAGTAAAAGTGCAAATTTAAACAACACTGAAATGAGACAAATACGAGAATAGAAAGGTTGAAATCATACAGTCTGGTCTGCCATCCATGGTAGGGTCATTGATCAGACATTTCACATTTGAAAATGAGCGTACACTCAAAAGCGCCATATACAGTGTCTATAGACTGTCACTTTGTAAATAATAGTGCCAACTGTACAGCCGGTAGGAGTCATTAGTCAGAGGATTAGTCACAGAGGATTCATCTGAAGCAGAATTGTGCTTCAGGAGGTGATAGCAGGCACTTCTAAACACAAAAGGAAGACGTGCGGTTTGTGGAGGAGATTCATGCGGTTGACCTGAATTGACCAGGAGTGGATGTGTCACGCAGTGAAAGACAATCAGTGTGATGGAAAGATTGTAATAGAGAGGAATCACTTGTCAGCTAAAGTGTGTGAACCTAAACAACTGAGGTCAATGCCATCGAAACAGAAGAAGGATGTTTCCAGAGGAGGTTAAAATTGTCAATAAAATCTGTGTTGCAGGCAGTACAGGTTAACTGCAGCCATGTGTGGAGGTGTTAGCCATGGTTGTGTGGAGGGATATAGCTGGAGATAAAGATCCATTTACAACTGATCGTATGGGAGTCAAGGAGTTTGCTGAAATCACGTTTTTGTATTGTCTGTAATTGCCATGCAGCCATCACAGCAAATGGGTGTTTGGCCACAATGCTAACAAACTCTTTCCCATAATATAATTCACATGATATCATTCTGACCGGTGATTACTCAGTAGTAGCTACACTCATCTTCAAACTTACGCAGTTGTTACTCTGCAGGACTCATGCAACACTGACCAGATGTATGAACCATGTATAATTACACAAATACATTTATCATTAATTAGTTGACATTAACCACTTAAGAAAAAGCATACACACTTTTCCAAATATATCTGCAAGGGAAACCATTAACTCATGAAACAGGACATACAAACACACATGAGTAGTATACCTATCTAATCATTTATCTATCCTGGAGACAAACTGAAATACTCAAACTTGGTATTTTAAAATTTAAATTATCAATGAGGTATACAAAGTGTTTATCTTTTCGATTCCAGAGGACAAGAAGGTCCAGAACACTGTTAGAAGCTGGAAAGGTGGCAGGGTCCGCCACATATGAACAAAGTATACCAGTATGAAATCGTTACGTCCTTTAAAGTCAGATCGTTTATTCAGTTTATTCAGTCATGGAAACAAATAGTTTGTTCATTTATTTTCTATAGGCAGAACAAAAATAAGTCACTGGTAAAGATTTTCCCCCAGAACTACTGAGTGCATCATTGAGTAAAAGTAAGCAGGCTATAATCGTGAAATTATGTTAATAACACTTTAAAACATGCGGCACGATTTTTTTTTGTTGTGAGTTGTTATGAACGTAGTGAGAAATGTCATCACAATGACCCAGTTTGGTTTTGTCGAAGCTACAGTCCTAACAACTTTAACATTATTATTCAGTTCAGAGAAAAAAGGTTTTTTTTAGAGCATATTACATAGAATAAAAACACGACTATTTAATGTAAGATCATGAGGGTTCGATGATTATAAAAGCGAAACTAAGAGTAACAATACTTCGTTCCAAAAATATCCCTAAATATCAAAGTAAAAACTGAGCGAGAACCTTTTTAAAACTAAAATAAAAACTAAAAACATTTGATACGTTTAAAATTAACTCGCAAGGAACTCGAGCAGCGAAGAAGCATTTACTGTTAGTACATTATCGGTAGTAAAGACGACTCTGAATGTTTAATGCTCACACCTGAGATCAACAGATTAGGTCACAGTTCATCAGGAGAAAACGACCAAACTCACCCGAAGTTAATCCGGCGGATTTTTCTTCTTTAGGTGATGTTTTTTTTTTTTTTTTTTTGTAAAGAAAATAATAACAAGAAGAGAAACTCAGTCAAAAGTCAGACCGGAAGGATCGAGAAGTTGTAATAACTGAACCACCTTCTACCTTGGATCCTCAAAATGGTGTCAATGGTGAATATGTTGGCAGGAAACGGGCATATATTCTGATTCTGATATTTAATGTTTACGGTAATCAAACATTTTAAAACGTACGTCTTTGTGAATAAAGAGGAGAAATAAGGCTTCATATTCAACGTTATGGCAGAGATTGAAAAGTATGGTAAGTATCTAGTAAATTTGATTTGGTTTGATTTGTAGGTTTGAACACCAGCGTCGGGATAATATATGGCTATCAATTCAAACTCAGCTAATACTGTAGGCTATTTCAACTCCTTAATGTGATTTGGCTACATGATGACATGAACTTAATTGCATTTAAAGAGTCTAAAAGTACAGTTCAGTGCTGCTTTCACTTTCAGTTACAGATTGAGCCTATTCAACAAGCATCCGTGCATATCTCAGTATTTTATTTATGAGTGTAGCCTAGTGCCGGTACAACTATTTCCTTTTTGTTATGTTCGCGCTGTTATTTATGTCAGGGATAATGTACAGAACGGCCATTATCGGGAAAATGAGTCTCGACAGGACGGACCCCGCTTATTAACTAAATTAACTTAAGTATATATGTGTAATAAAAAACTGTTAGTATGTTCAATTCTATCGTTTTTGAACGGAATACAGGAGATTATAATTATTACAGGAGATATTTTGGGGTGAAAACTACCTTTCACTATTTATCTTCTCCGGGGACTGAACCTGCGATCAGTCACATTCAGGGGCTTCGAACTGGGGGGAATAGTGTGACTGATTACCAGGGCCCCAATGGGGGAGGGGTCTCTCGAAAGGCCTGCAATAAAAATGTTGTTTTTACTATGTTTTTTTTTTTTAAATTTCAAAGTAATTAATGTCATAACTAATTTAAAATTGGCAGAATAAATCAAATGAGAGACTTTACTCTGTATGAAAAAAAAACAGTGGAGGCTGTCTGAGGCTCTTCTCCCCCCTCACAATGCATAATGGTTCAGTCCACCACTGCAGCTGCAGGTGCAGAAGATGCATCGCAAAACAGTTTAACGAGCGGAGTGGCAGCTGCTCAGCAACATGTCATGTCTTACCTAAGAAAGCAGAATCAGGGAGTCTTAAACGAAAGGAAAAGGCAGAAAGGTACAGAAAGCAAGGAGAGGGAAGACAACTCCTCACACATTTCTTTCAAAAGAAAGGTGAGCACAGTTCACAGCTAGCGCAGTTTAAGAACAGTTAAAGCTGTCAGCAGTTGTAAAGATTGAAGAGAGTCAGACAGCCATGAGTCCTAGTTCCTCAGTTTGAGTAGCCGCAGGTTTCTCATCCTCATCTCATCCGTCATTAAGTGCTGACTGACCTAAAAATAGGTCAAATTTGGAGCGATATTTAGCTCCTTTCCCAGTAAGCTAGCGTGACATGTTTGAGATTCATTTCAATACTAGTATTTCTATGATGCTTATGGCTTAAATAAATATTAAAAAACTGAGCCTGTGACGGCCTTCAGAAGACAGTTATGTCATTTTCAGAGGGTTAAAAGAGTTATAAAATGAAGATAGCCTATAATCCATATTTATTTCAGAATGATTTGCATGTGTTTTCATGTGTTTTTTTCAAATTCAGCTGTCACTACAATAGAATGTTTGGTCAGTATAGTTTGGGACTCTCACCTTCCTGCTCTGCAGTAGGAACAGAGGAGAACATTCCTGCTGCATGCAGACTGTGTGGCTCAACACAACTCTCAGTACAATCAGAGAAATGTTTATATTTTGTGGAAATCAGAAGTCTTCAGCTGTGGAGATAAATTAGACCTGCATGCAGGACTACAAGGGAGACAGTGAGCAGTAACCAAGTAACTGTCATGTTGTTCTTTTCACAAATATGGGAATGATAGTTAAAAAAAAAATAAATAAAAAAAATCATTAAAATGCATAGTTTTATATAAAACGGCATCAATGTTTTGCCATCGTATGCAAGGGTCCAATTAGATTTCTTTTCATGGGGCCCAAAATCCCTGGCGGCGCACCTGGTCACATTCAAGGTCACTTCTGTAACTTGTAGTAAATCATTGACTCGGAACATATATCGAGCTGGTTGGTTTGGATTTTAAATATAGCACTTTCTTATTAATTGAAACTGAAGGATGGATATGAATTATTTACGTTTTACTGTATTGAAATTGAAAGTAAAATTCTCAAAACTATACATCTGGGGCAAGATTTTGTTATAAGATTCATTATGTAAAACGAGCGACTGATGTTCTGAGGCACAAAGGTGTTCACACTCCTTTCTTTCACTTCATTTTCTGTCACCAAAAGACTGAACGTTTTAAAGGCTTCACGAAAGTGGAGTTCACGGTAGAGCTGCTGTCTCTGATTGCATTAGACTGCAAGGGTGTACTTGACAAAGTGGACACTGACTGAATGCATCAGTGGTGATGTTCTGCCTGATCAAACACATATTGTAGATTAGATTAAAGGTCATATTAAAACCATTTTTCTTAATCATCATCTGCAGAGCTTGTAGAAAAGTGAGGACTAGTCTTTTAAAATGTTTGTCAGGTCCCAAGTGACTGTTTTGTTTATCTCTGTGTAAGAATTCTGACATTTGGGTTCAGCTCCTAACAAGATTTGTCAGCAATTGGTAAAACGTGGTAGGTATCATGTAGTATCTGTGTTTTATCAGCATCAAGAGTCTTGTTAGTTGTCAGTTTATGGAAAACCATACGTGAACGAAATTGGAGGGAGATGGAATTTAGTGGCTTAGGGTTATCAACAACACTTTTTAACAAATGCCCCTTCTATCCGTCTGTTTGTCTGTCTGTATCTTTCTATCTATTTAAATGAACAGAAACAGAAAGGAGGAGAAGATTGAGTATGGATGAACCTCCATCAGGTTTGTTCCAACAAAAATCAAATTCACTGACACAACTTTTCCCACACACTTATGTCCCATGATTTTCTGGTGTAGTGTTTTAAGGTAAGAGACTTGCCTGAATCACAAAAATTGACTTAAAATGTGCACTGGACGAACAAGAAGTCTGTTGTTACAAAGAACAACAATCTTGTTTTTCCAGTTCCCGTGTCACTCCATTCTATATTTCAAGTTATTCTAAGCACAGAGACTGTCCTGATTGGTGCAACATCATACAAGTTTATGCTTTGACAGTTCAATTAGTTACACCTTGTTTCTGACAAAGTATATATTTTTCTGTCATATTAGCTGATGGGCCTGAATAACAAAATACCCATGAGCCTCAGTCTCCTTGATACACTTGAGATCCAAGCAGTCATCATGGTTGCTGAATCCAGTCTAAATTGACCTGGAATTTAAAAATGAAATTATTCAAGTTGCTTATTGTTGTCAATTTGGTATCTTTAGTTCCAGAATTTAAACCTGATTGGCTGTCTGATAAGAAATGCACCTTGGGAGTCGTAGTTGACACATCTTATTGTTGGTTATCACTTGTGAAAAGTTGGATGGCCAGTAACTTTCTCCAGCTGAATGACGTAACTTCCAGACTCTAGTATCACAATAAGAGATGAAATACTGGCTGAATATGTAATATTTGCAATTCAACACTGCCACTGTTTGAATCTTTACATCTCCATGTTCCAGTGTCTGACTTGAGACTGGTTCTTGTTGGGAAGACTGGATCGGGGAAGAGTTCCAGTGGAAACACTATACTAGGAGGACTCGTCTTCAATGCAGCTGCCAGTCGACTCTCAGGTAAGACGTACTTTGTATTTGTGTAATGAATAAAGCTACTTCTACTATATGTTTGCTTTTTTTTTTTTTTTTACAGTTATGAGCTTGTATTCAGTTAAGGCAAGAGGCAGTCCGATACTATTAAGCAGCCACCAGCGTCTCTTCACCTTAGAGCTAAACTTTGTGGCTGCAGATATAATAATATGATCACAAAGTCAATCATTAAGTGTTGTGCTCAAGAGCCAATTAATTTAAGCCTCGGGCAAATCGCTCGATTAAAAAAAAGGGAGAAAACATAACAAAAAATCCACAGTGCCTAGAGAACACAGGACAATGCCTGGGTGCCAAAAGTTCACAAAACTAAACATGTTGTTACAAACTGAGCACAATTTATTCCCATTTATTAATCAGAGCATTCACAATTATCATTTAAAATCAGCAGCGGAACCAAATGAGCCATGATGGGACACACTGTAACATTGAGATCTGTGTGTTTTGTTTTGTTTTTAACACGTTTCCACCTGTTAATCTCAACATGTATCCACTGACAATTGTTGGTCAGGAGGGCTGACCATTGTGTTGTTGCCAGAGACAGTAACTGCAACACAATAGTGGAAGGTGACAAAGACAGTTAAAGGTTTTTGCTTTGAATTATGTCACACAATCATTGCCATTCAACTGCGGCAGCTGACTGGCTCTGCTGCTGGGGACAGACCCTGTTTTTTGGGCAGAAATGTGACTAGGAGTCAGTAGGACAGACAGGATGACAGAGAATTTTCCTCGTATGACTGCAGTATTAATTTTCACATATAATGCAGACGCTGTCTTGCCTCTGCTACAGCTCTGTCTGCCTCAGGTGGCCGATCAGAGGTGAACTGTCCCCTCATTCTGCCTCTGTAACTTTCACACAGACAGCAAGAAGGAGTATGAGCTCCAGATTCTAGTCTTGAAAAGGCAGTATGAGTGGGGCTTACATAACCTCTCGGTTATGAGAAGGTTGTGTTGATGAGTATATCTGTCATTTTCTCTCCTCAGTGACCAGTGTGTGCTGTAAGCAGAAGGGAGAGGTGTCAAGCAGAGAGGTGACCATCGTGGACACTCCTGGCCTCTTTGACACTTTGCAGGCTGATGATACAGTGAAGAGAGAAATCTCAAAGTGCATCAACATGTCGGCCCCAGGGCCCCACGCCATCCTGCTGGTCATCAAGGTGGGGCCTTTCACAGCAGAGGAAAGAAACGCTGTCAGAAAGGTGGAGGAGATCTTTGGAGAAGAAGCCTGGAAGTACACCATCATCCTCTTCACATATGGCGACAGAGTGAAGTCAGACTTTGAACAACTGGTAAAGAGGGCTGGACCCAAGCTGCAGGAAATCCTGAGGAAAGCTGGAGACAGACATCATATCTTCAATAATCTCAAAGTCAACGATCGAGGACAGGTTCTCGGCCTGCTGGAGAAAGTGGAGAAAATGCTGGCTGACAACGGAGGACAGTTTTACTCCAACAAAACCTACCTGGAGGTGGTGGAGATGTTGAATCAGAGAGAGGCAGAGCTCAGAGAGTTCTACCAGAAACAAATGGAGGAGACAGTTCAAGCTGTTGAGTCAAAGTACAAGAAGATGCTGAGTGAAGCTCAACAGGAGCATGAAAAGGTGGAGAAATGCCTTCACTCTGAGCTGCAGGAAGTGAAGCGCTACTATCGTGTTTTAGAGAGCGGAGTCCGTCATGTTGTAGAGCAGACAGTGCCGACTGACACCATGGACGACATCCTTAAGTTTCACGAGACCCTGAAGTTGAACTAAACCTCATAAGCTCTGCTGGATTCTCCCTGCTGTTTGAGAGAGCGGTGCTTGTTAGTGTCACAGTCATTGTTCTCATATCTCCATGTTACCCTTTCATATGCCGTAGTAACTTACCCTGCTAATATCATGGCATCCTCAGTTTAGTTTAGGCAGCTTGTGATGTATCACCTGTACTTCAACTGATGACTGACATGCATTGTAGTTCATGGTAAGATCTGACAATGTTACACCATGCTTTCATTTGTGCAAATACAGTCAAATACTGCCTAATACAGTCTGTGCCAAAATATCATCTGTACCTAGCAGCTACTTTTCACAACTGTCATTGTACTAAACTGCAAATGATAATGGCATCACTCAATTGCCAACATTCATATTCTTATTCTTTATATTTCTTGAATAGTCTATAGTCTACAGTTTTTATGCCATGTCTAAGAATTCTTCACCGTGTTGATTATGCAAACTTTAAAACAGAGATCAATGTTTAATAAAACATTTTCAACACCTTAAAATGTGTTATACACATGATAATCAGCAGAATCTGTGTGTGTAGTTTTGAGCTGCTGCCAGACGGAGTTTCTTTTACTGCCAAGAATTTTAACGGATAAAGTCTCTGTCCTTCCTGGAGAGTGAAACATGTTTGATCAAGTCAGTAGTCAGTGAGAGCTGCCAGGTTTCATGTTCTGCTGTAAAGGTTGACACCACTATCCACTCTGCTGGAGCCAATGTTGGCAGTGTAAACAGAGATATGATTTCAGCTCTCAGGTAACTCATTTTAAAGCTAAGATTGGTGAAATTGGGGAAGTTCAAGCTTCTTCAAGTTATTTTATTTTATTTTATTTTATTTTATTTTTTGCAGCTGTTTAACGACCAGCCAGACAAGCAACTGTTTGTTTGCAAAAAAAACAATGTTAGCTCCTGAGGAGGTTAGCTTAGTTGTTACAACATCAGTTACATCAGAACTGGAACGATTGTTTCATTAAAGAAGAACAAAGAAGGACTTTCTGGATGATTAACATGTTTTTGCTCGTCATTTGACTGAGTTCGCACAGAGTTTGATTTACCAACTGGCACAGCTGGTGGCAGTGCTCTCCTGCCTTCAATCGGATTGGTTGAAGTTACCCTGAGATAGCCGGTGATCGACGAGATGGGTTTGTTCAATCACCTGCCAAGTTTTTTTTTTTTTTTTTCAGACAGTTTCTGGTAATGCCTTTCCAGATTGTTCTGTGTAACAAACCATCTGGTGAAGAAAGTTTTGCCTTTGATTAGGGTTTTACAGACAGAAGCAGAGCTTTGACTGCTGAATGGTGAGAAGACGGTCACCTTCAATGGGCTGACAGCTCAGGAAGTTTCAACCTTTACAAAGTGGAAGAAACATGAACTGTAAATATGTATTTCTTTCTCCTTGTTTAACTTTGTGGGCATTTCATACTTTTTATACTGTTCCTGTGATTTAAGACACCTTCTGTATTAAGCCATAAGCAGAGACAAAATAAGCTTTGAGAGACGTCTGTTTTAATTAGAGCAGGACAGTAATATAACATCTGTTATCAGTACAGTACTTTATTCAGCACAAAAGTTAGAAAAAGATTTAAATAGATGATAAATGTCAAACATTCAATAGCAAATAGAGTTGTTTTTTATTATCTCAGTGCAGTAATAATTGTTTTTGATTCTAACTCAAATAACGGAAATAAACAAATTAATCACAAATCCTGTATACAAGTTCACTTTAGTCTTTTATAGAAAAAAAAAAGAAGTGAAAAATGCACAACAGGTGAGAGGCAGTGGACAGCACAGTAAAGGTGCGCTCTCTACAGGCGAGGCACAGCACACTGAAGACAAGGTGAGCTCTGATTGGTCGTCACACGTAGATGTCGTCTTCAGCTACAGACATCTGCTGTGTAACTGGTAGGGAGAAGAAAAAGTTTGACAATGTAGTGGCTGATAGTACCTGTGTGTGTGTGTGTGAGTGCGCGCGCGCCTGTTACCATAATGAGACTCCTCCTCTTTCTCCTGCTTCTCTCCATCTTTTGTCTTGTCGCCGTGGTTACCATGCATCACCACGTAAATATTTTCTTCCAGATGACCTGAAGCAGGAGAGCAGATTATAATCCACTGATTTTAAAATGAATCTGTTGAGATTTTCACACTTTTTTTTTCTGATTGGCTGTTGTACCTGTGTTCGTATCCGTCATCCGGCTTCTCCTCCTCCTCCTCACAAGGATGAAGAAGATGATATGGAGCAGCAGCAGGAGGAGGCAGCAGAGCAGCACAGACACCACCACACTGCTGCTGCTGCTGCTGCTGCTACTGCTGCTGCTGCTGCTGCTGATGTCATCTGCTGACAGACAGACAGACAGACAGACAGTGTATGTGGAGTATGTGAAAGGTTTGATATCTTTCAAAGGCATCAGTGAGGAAACATCAGAGCTGAGTTCAACTTTATTTGTAAAAAGCATCTTTATCACAATGAATTTATGGTATATAAAAGTGCGATACAACAACAATGTATCTGTATTGGATTTTAGACTTCGGAAAACATTTGACCATTAACTAGTTGCTTACTAGCATGTTCATAGCCACAAGTCTATTTGATCTTTAGTAGTCATTATAATGCACTTATTGCTTTACTATGCATGACCATATTCTACAACCACCAGGTCGATAACTTAGAATTACTAACTTCTAATTAATGGTATGTAATGAAGTTGTCATACATAAATTACGATCTCAATATTCTTTGCTCAGTGTGGATATCATTATATTGTAATTCACGATCAAAAACATCCACACTTTCTATCAAGAAGCAGAAAATTAGGAGGTTGAAGAGGAAAAACTCCCAGATTAAGGAACAGTTCCCCAGAGGAGGCTAGCAAAGTTTGATTTTATGTTTCTGTGTTGCATCCAGCCGTGCCTGCGACGTAACCTCCGCTCCACTAACCCTGACAAGTTTTTTAAGTCCTTTTGTACTCAAGTAGTTCAAGTTTCAGTAGTTCGAGTAGCATTCATCCTCATGTCGATATAAAGTCAGGTGAGGGTTCATAGTGAACAAACCATTTCTGGAGCTTCAAAGCAAAACAGTGTTGCAGCATTCTCCTAAACAACTGTAGCTTCCCAAGTTTCCCAAATTGATTGGAAAAGACATTATTTACATGCCTCACTGAGTTGAAATCTTCACTGTAGCTGCTGAGCTAAAAGCGTTAGCATGCATGCATCTACTTCAGACGGGGTGCATGCATGCTTAAAATTCAACCAGGCACCAAAGGATCTGTGGGATCAGTTTTTGATATAGTTGTTATTTCCTGTATTATTTTGTAAGTTTCATCAACATTCATCATGTTGTGTTACTTCCTGCCCTTCGTCTTGTTTTCCCTCCCTTGCGATTGTCCTTATTACTTTCACCTGTCCCTGATCTTTTGCCTCTGTGTCTTTTGTTCTGTTACCTGCTGCCTCTGTGTTTTGCGTCTGGGACCTATTTTAATATCAATGACACAGACTAAGTGTATGGAGCAAATTCATTGTTGTTGTTTCTTCCCAGTAGTTTTAAAACACGTACACAGCTACTTCAGCTGTTTGGGAGAATGCTGAAACTCTATTTTGCTGTGAACATTTTGTGGACGACGAAACTTCCCCTGACTTTCAATCAGCATGACGGAGAGAAGTCAAGGAGAGTGAGTGCTTTATGATGAATAACATAGGTCCAATATGCTACTAATATACATGATAATAGGCAACTAGTTAGTGGTTTATATGTTCCCTCATCTAAAGTGTTAACACGACTTGAAGCAACAGCAGAACTGTATATATGTAAATACTATGTTGTGGGAGAAGATGAAAAATGGGATGTGTGTGGGTTGATATTCCTCAGTCCTGGACTCACCCTCCACATTGAGCAGGAAGACAATGTTTTGTATATTTTTCCCAGTTTTAGTGAACACCTCCAGGCTATAGTTTCCTGAGTCTGAAGGCAGAACTTGGCTGAACCTCAGCGAGCCATTCCCTAGCAGCTCGCAGCGTTTGTGGTGACACTTGTAATTGGTCTTCGAAGAGACCACCAGTTTGGGGTGAGTCCACCTGAAGTCCCACCCTGAATCAATCTCTTGCAGGTCTGAGGACAGCAGGACGGCTTCACCGCTGCGTGCGGTGATGATCTTTGTGGAGACAGCTGGGGTCAAAGGTCAGACAACAACAGATCAGCTCATTCGTCACATGACTGCACTAATGTCTGGTCAAAAATGTATTATATGTATGCAAGATTGCCAAGCAGGCGGCTGCAATTTGACCAAAATGTAAAGCAGCAACATAAAGAAAAATCTGGTTTTAAGTTATTTTGGTTTTAAGTTATTTAAGTTAGGCTTTATCAAAACAGGAATTATTGAACAGTTAAAGTAAAACTCTCGCCTAAAAGCAACCTAGGCTCTATTTGTGAGTGTATATTAGTCAAACCTTTGTGTAAAAGCGTAATTACGATGAAAGAGGGACCGTAGTTTTGTTTGCAGGCAAGCTGATTTTCAAAAGAGTGCTGGGGCACTCGTATGCTAGCATCAAAATTGCTATTTTTAAAATACTAAGAAGGCTCAACACAACGTGAAACTTTGCTCGTAGTATCACCAGGGTCTCTTCACATGAACACGAGCATTGAGAACATTGTTGCAACCTAACAGGCAGGAGAGTAATGGTGGACCGCTCCTCAAGCCTGCCTGTGTGGTCGCACTTGGGGATTGACGCTTTTTGTCTGCCATGACGGCGGCGCGGCAGAGATACAGCTGCTAACGTGAGTTGTCCAAAAACTTTCTTTTTAGTAAACTCTGTGCACACAAACAATGTTGTCACAAATAAAGCCTAGTTTGCTTTTTGGCGAGAGTTTCACTTTTAAGTGGTGAATTGACTGGCTGCACTTGTCAATGTATGTAGGTGAAGAAGCAGTTTACCAATCGCAGTTTTGAACCTTTTCCTATTACTGGAAATGTATATAAAATGATACTAAGACACCTATCCCAGTCCAGTCAATAGTAAATTTAAAGGTGTTGTTGAACCATTTTAAGTACAGGTATGATTTTGACTAATCTTAAAGGTTATAAGCTGAATTTTTCCCCAAGTAGTCAGAAGTGTAAGTGCTTCTGGCATTGACCCATGGGAGTATGAACACATCTATCTATCTATCTATCTATCTATCTATCTATCTATCTATCTATCTATCTATCTATCTATCTATGTTTACGTTGACCTTTAAATGGCTCAGAAGAGAGGAGTAAGAAGAGACTGATCATGTCTACATGATCACTCATTGGCTGTTGTAGGCTCTTGGGCAGGTAGAGACACTTATATCTGTGCAAATGAGCTGTCAATCAAACAGCTGCTATCTCAGGTGAAGAGGGACGATGTAAGTGAGTTAGATGATATAATGGATTTTTTTCCAACGGATAAAAGCATGAAGATACCATTTTGTCATCAGGTTTTCCGGAATACTGTGTTTTGGACTAAACAAGTTACTAAAATGGATCAAGTGGACATTTGGACATATGAGAAGACAGTTTTTGTTTGCAGTTTGATGTTCTACAGAAACGCACAGACACTTTATTGTTGAGCAGGAAAAACTTGTACATGCTAGTTTATTAGCTTGTATTTTCGTTGATTGTACCTTGCTGACATGGTTTTGTCTTAAAATGGTTTGCATGAATAGAATCACAAATGTCTAAGCTTTTTTAACGATGCATGGCGTGACTGTACGCTGTGTTTGTAGTTTGATGAACTAGCTGGTCTGACAATTAATAGCTTTAAATGCTGGTGGTACAATGATAGCATCAGCCATTACATACAGATCACAGGCAGTTGTATAACTAGGAGCAGTTGTACAAAGACTGGGAAACAGTTGATCTGTTTGGGAGCACGAGAAGTGAAATAAGGGTCTAAACTCAAAGTCAGACACCCACAGGAGGAGGCGGGCACTTCCTGTGGCTGTCTGACTTTGAGTTTAGACCCTTATTGTGACTGACTCATTTGGTGGTGTGTATGTATACCAGATCATGTGGTCAAAAACACGTGGTCATCGGAGGGGAATTAGTTCCTGATACTGAGGTGCCACCAGCCTCACTTCCTGACTGGCATCCAGAAGAGCCTGTCCAGCCCAGTGCAGCTCTTCAGTACAGGAGATGCAAGTTATATAAAAGCGGCCCAGATTCCCAATACTGTCAGGTCTGTGGAACTGGACTGGGGCGAGCTTTGAACTGTGATAACACACATACGTACAGCCAGGTAATCTTGTAAAGAGAAGCTTGGAGCAGAGCTGTGATTGGACATGTAAAGTCAGATAGTTGAGGTTTATTTACGTCTTGTTTTTCCTTTGGTTAGACTGTTTGAATTCTCAAAAGTTCTGATTTGCTAGTCCTCTTTCAGTTATTTTTATTTATCTATTTAAATTGTCGTAAACACAGACCCTCTTCCTTTTGTATTTTAACTATTCTATTTCAGACTTCAGGACTTATTTGACCAAATTATCTGATTTCATGTTGCTTCCCTTACATGATTGCCAGAGAAACAAACTAAAAATCTCTGAAAAAACTCACTGACCGTCACTACTCATCATCATCATCATCATCAGGCTTGATAACCAGACCACTACCAACATGGCTGCCGTTTGAGGTCGACACTGAAGCTGCAGGACTCTGATGGCTCCTCCCTGTTGGCTGTCAATCACTGTGAGGTTGAAACACACACACTTTCAGTGGTGAGCGTGTGGGTGTATGTTTGTTAGTCATGGATAGGACCAAAAAGCTGTTATAGGCCTGTCTCTTTGACTTTGTGTAGTAACAATTCTCACTCAGATAAACAAAACAGTCTGAGCAAAAACTCTGACAGCTGGTTCCAGCTTCCAACAAGGGTTGTTGGAAGCTACAAGGGTTGTTGGAAGCTGGGAGGGAAAAACATTAAAATGACTGAGTTCTACAAGATGCACCCAGAAAACTATACTGACATGATATCAGCTATTGTTAGCGAAGTTAATGTTAGCTAGTGCAACACACTAGCAGCCTCTTGAATGAGCCGATGATTTGAATAACAGCGGTGTGGTAAGTGAGGGTGAGTTGAGTTACTCTCATGACATTTTCTTCTTCATCTCAGAGGGACATATTAAACATTTTCTTCATGACCATCGACAGTTTTAAAAAAAGGATCTGCCAAACTGTGTTGTGGTAGAAGATGGTTCTTACTTTCTGTTAGCGGACTCTAATTTGAAACATACGCAAGCAGCTGTGGTTCTATGTTGTTAAAGAACTTCAACAAATCATCGCTAGACTTGAATAGACAACCGAGAGAGACGAAGAAGGTCTAATTTTTCACGTCACATTACAATCTGCTCACATGGCCAATAACAAACACATTTAAATTACAATAAATTGTTACATAGAGCCCCTTTAATTACAGGATTTTATATGAGATCTGACTGTAATACCATAAAAATCCAAATGAAACAATATATAATGACTAAAATAAACTCTTTTGGTGCTTCAGCATTAATGGATAAATAATGATTATAGAATGCTGAATACAATGTAATTGAGTCCTTTTAAACGGAAGCACATTTTGCTGATAATGCGTATACACTTTCACTTCAGGTTTCCAATGCAGGACTTTTACTTGTAAGTAATTATTTTTAAATCTTAGTATATCTACTCCCACTTAAATAATTTTAAAAAATGAATTTGTCCATCCCGGATTAACTCAGAGCATAATTTTAAGAAGAGGTTAAGAGGTTTGGTCCTACCTGTCTGAGCGACGAAGCAGACTCATACTGAAGCAGGAAACGAGATCAGAAACTTTGAACGAGACCTCAGACCACACTGTTCTTTCACATGGAGCTAAATTAGGTTCAAAGACCTTCATTCTGACTGACAGTCGATACAAAACAGAATCTTTTTCATTAAAATTCGGTCAAGCTTCACTGGAGTCACAAACACGGTGAACAATTGTAAACAGTTGTACATCCAATTTACATTTCCTAGTTCCTTTGCAGTCTGACACCAGAATTCAGTTCTAATTATTTATAACTGTCCTCAGAGTTTAAGTACCAGATTTTTCTTAACTCGTTCTTTTCTATCTGTGTGGCTAGTTTTAGTATTTCCTCTGCACTCTGTGCAGGTGTCTCACCATCCACAACAGTGAAATACATGAAACAATAAAGTAAGAGAAGGCCACACGAAAAGGAAATGTCATAAATTACACTGGATTTAACCAGTTTAATAATAAAGAAAATAAAACTAAATGTATGAGAAGAAGAAGCGCTCCACACCTGTTACTGTCATCCTACATATGTTGACACATATGCTACATATAACATTATTAACATAGATACACAAACTTATATACATATATGCAGAGATTATTATTGATATGTACAGTGTATAAAGAATTCATCATATTTTCACAGGTATGGGTTTCTTATAGCAAAACATCATACAGAGCGAGATAAACTCCCAGGAAGTACGACTGGTTTCCTGAAGGTTCATGAATAGAGCAGTGTAGGAATTACATATTTTTGTAGGCTAACCCAGAAGTTAGCATTGCCCTGGTTCCCTAGATAAAAAGGATTTAATATACCAAAAAATAATCTCTGTATCAAACACAAGTTTATGATCTTTAAATGTTTTGTTCATTAAAATGAATACCACTTTTGTGATTTTCGAAGTGTAAATTTAATCTCTAGAAGTAAAAAGCTAATGTTAGACTATAAACAGACTACATGATGATCAAATGCCTTAAACGTCACTCCCATTAAGTGTCTTACTACACAATTACTATACATGTTTTCTATAAACTAATCAATCTAGGAGTTGCAGAGTTAGAATAGTCTGTAACTAAAGCCGGCCTGTAAAGACCGACAAGTGAGAGGATGATTCTCCCCGTTCGGTGTGATGATGTTTAATGTCCGAAACAATGTCTGTCGTTGTCATTTAGCTGAAGAAAAGCTGAATGAGCTAATGGAAAATTATGTATTTTGAAACGTGAGAACTGGACGTGCAAAAATGAGAACTGATTTTCAGGTCATAGAACCACAGACTACACCACTCTGTACGAACCGGCCACAACTGTACCCAAACTGGGAGGATGTCACCAACCTTGTGGATGACTCATGGTGTAAAAATGTCTTCAACCACACCAGTGACCATAATCTAAACAGGTAACATTTATCAGGATTTACAAGACATTAAAACATAATCAATGGTGTGAATGGAAGGAAACAAATAATTGTTTGATCCCATTTGAATTGTGTCATGAATCACATGTATGGTGTTTGGCCGATTTTAAGAATATTTTTTCAAATGTCACAGTTCGTCATAAAACAAATGAAGTAAAAGACTGTGAAAATCTGAAATTATAAAGACTACACAACCAACAGTTGCACTAGTGACGTCGTCTCGATGATGAACATTGTCGAGCCAGTACTGTTAGGACCTTGCTGAACTGACAAACAACACTGTCACATGACTGCAGATTTATTATGATTTTCACCACAG
The DNA here is from genome assembly GCF_904848185.1 of Acanthopagrus latus. Classification (NCBI taxonomy): domain Eukaryota; kingdom Metazoa; phylum Chordata; class Actinopteri; order Spariformes; family Sparidae; genus Acanthopagrus; species Acanthopagrus latus. The sequence continues at coordinate 20,460,940 of NC_051051.1, read as the reverse complement.
CCATGTTGGTGATGTGTGTTGAGCGAGATGATATAGTTAAGCCGTTTAACACAAAACTAGATGTTTAACTGAGAACTCAGCACTCACAAGCGTCCCTAATGACTCTGTAAGGACACTCCCATACAGGGTTTAAAAGCCTGCAACTTCCTCCAGTTAATTAGAACTAGAATTAGAAGTCCAGTTTTCTGTGATGCAACACTTAGAATTACTATGACATGGATGACTGAGAACCTTCATCAACATAATAGTTTATTTATCATCTTTATGATAAACGGTGACTTTATTGACTCGAAAAGTGATTGACAAACAGCATATCTGTGATTCATAACACAATGGAGTTAAAGAAGTGATTCATCTCTATTTTTCTGAAATTCGGTCCCATGAGCTCCACTGGCCCTCTTGGATTTCCTGACAGTTGCCATCGGTCAGTTTCCCTTTATTACACCTGTCTTTGTTTGTGTTTGTGTTTGAGTCCCCTTCACCAATCATGACACTTTTAAGCGGGTTACAAAAAAAAGGAAAAAAAAAAACAGTGGCACACTTCAGCTTGCCACAGTTGCCAGAATTTTAACAAGAGTTTCTTAATGTGAACAATCAGAATATTTCTCACTTCACTAACTGTAAGTTTCTCCAGGTGGTGGTGCTACTGCTGCATGCTTGGATAGACCCCATCTACCCTGAGCCTGCAAACAGGATGTTAGCTTTGGAGAAGCATGGAGGCATGTTGTTTATTCCTTTAATTAATTAATTAACTGGATATATATATTTATTTGTTTGTTTGTTTGTTTGAGAGACAGGAAGAAAAAATCTAAACCTGGCTTATAGTGAACATTAACACAGCAGAGAAAAACAGTGATTCCATCATCAGACATCAGACTTTACAACAATATAAAAGTTTTAACAGCAACATTATGTTTCCGGCTGAGTTCTGCGATAATACATCAGTTCAACATAAACACTGCAGTCGTGGCAGAAAACTCCCACACGGTCTACAGACACATCCAGGTTTACTGCTGACCTGTCAGCCACTGGCTCCAGCTGAAGACCCAATCAATCAATATCAATCAAAGAAATTCAAGTCAAGTGGATGAAATGTAAAATGAGTCAAAAGCAGACTGACAGTGTTCTGCTTATGTTGTCTGTAAAACGTGATTATAACTGAACTAAAGTTAAGGGAACTTTTTAAAGTTTTTAAAAAGATTTGTGTGACCTGACAGTTTCAGGCAGACAGACCACAACGGTGTTGAGCACCAGCAACCATTTGCGGTCTTTTTCTCCTCTAAACAATATTTCAGTTGTATAATTAGACACTTAAACACATGTTTACATCGGCTGTCTGTTTACTGTTCCTGACTTCAGCAATGCAAACAAAGGAAAATGCTGAGTGCAGTAGGAATAGCAGAGCGATGACGGTTACATTATTGTCCTGTGCAAAATCTGAATTTGTTTCAAGGCCAGAAGGAAGAAAAAAATGTAAACACCAGATGTTCAGAGGAGGTTGACGATGAAGGTTCAGGCTCAGACAAACTAGACGATGACGTTTCAGGCTCAGACAAACTGGATGATGATGGTTCAGGCTCAGATGAATGCACGTTACTACTACTGCCATTTATGCTACCATTAGACTTGTGACTGGGACGATTAGACTTTGTTGTCTGGTGATCAGACGTTGACCACAGCAGGTAAACTCACCTGGAGGTCAGGTGTGGCACAGCCAGGTTTAGAAACACAGACAGAAAATTTAATTTACATTTAATTTAATATAATTTGCAACTCCATCTTGTGGACAATGAGAGATACTACAACTGAACCGTGTGTGTGCACATGGCTGTGTTTGTTGCTTGCTCATCTGAAGCAACTGACCGACAAATTAGAGTTGTGTCACTGCAGAGTACTTCTGTAGGTATACTGCTGCAGTATTAATGCCCTGTTGCTAAGAAAGAGACAGAGCAGTGAGTGGGTGGAGAGACAGACGAACACATGCAGGCAGACAGAGGGAGGAGATAATGAGACAGAGTGGAGGAGTGTCTGTTAGAGTGCTCAGTCTGCACACAGCAGCTCTCACTTAGTCCGCCTTGCTTCCTCTCTGTATCTGTATCTCTGTCGGCCAGCCTGTCTCTCTCTCTCTGTCAAAATGGACCAGTTGCATTATGGATTAATGATCATTGTGTTTCTTCTGCCGATGAACGGTTTACACTCAGTTTACATCACTGACAACACAGGTGAGACACACTGCTGCTGCAACCACACAAATAACTGCTGCATCTACTACTGATACTATCAATACCACAACTACCACTGCCACTGCTGCAGATACTGTTAGTAGCACTGTTAATGCTGTAGTTAATACCACAGCTGTTACTGTTAGTAATACATCACTGACAACTCAAGTAGGGGACACTGCTGCTGCAACTTTGCTACTAACTACTGCAACAATACTACTACTACTACTACTACTGCTGCTGTACTGCTACTGTTTTTACTACTAATACTTCTTCTACTACAAGCACTGGTATTGTTACTACTACTACTACTACTGTTACTACTGGCACTACTGTTACTCTGCTAAAAGTGAAAGTCACCTGTATGAATAGTACTTGAGTAAAAATCTTCAAGTATCTGCTATTTAACATACTTAAGTATCAATTCAGCTTTTATCCAGTGTTTTTTTTTTTTATATATATATCTGACTGCTGATAAAATAGAATAATGAGGTAACGAGTAACTAAATTTATCACATAAATGTAGTGGGTAAGATGTACAATATTTGACCCCAAAATATAGTAGAGTGGAAGAATGAATTTGGAGAAAAATAGAAATAGTCAACATTGTCCTTGAGCCAGTACTTAGTAAATGTACTTTGTTACATTCCATCACTATGTGTTACATGTGCCATGTTGTAGTGTTCAGAGGATGATGCACTAAAGGAATTAACTCAGTGATGTAAATAAGTTATTCATTTTTAAATTTTTGTTTTAATTCCTAATGTTGAGGTGTCTGCAGTAAGAATTATTTGATAACCAGTGGCCAATCAGAATTGAGTATTTACCTCAACAGTGGTTTAGTGTATTGTTAATACTTCCACTGCTTTACTACATGATCTCCTACTAACTGAATAGTAAGTACCTCCAGCCCTGCTGTTAATGTGAATGACATTAACACCTACTGCACTTTGTCTTATTCTTCTGTGGTTGTTGTTTCGCCCTCCCGGCTGTGACCTCTGACCTCTGCAGTGACGTCAAAACACTTGATTAACACAGACTGATCCATCACTGAGCACCTGACATTCTCCCAGTTCTCCCAGTGTACCCAGTTCAGCTCTCATAGTTGCAGCAGCAGATGGAAACTGGACAAAGGAACGTTCCTCTGTTCTGTCTCTGAGTCACGGAACTTTCCTCTCCACGTTTTTCCCATAAATCTCTGTGTTTATGTGTCTCTGGCGTTTGGGGAATGTGGACGATTCAGATCATATTTCATCATATCCTGAGTGTATGATCTGTGTGTGTGTGTGTGTGTGTGTGTGTGTGTGTGTGTGTGTGTGTGTGTGTGTGTGTGTGTTTGTGGGTGTGTGTGTCTGTATAGGTGTGACTTTTGACCTCCATGACCTTAGACAGAATGAGAACAGACTCCTGTCTTCTAAATCATCTGGGATATTGTTCACACACACGCGCATTTGATCTGAGATCAGCCTTAGCTCATGTCACATTGCAGAGGGAGGCTTGGTTCTGATTGGCTCTCAGTTCCAGATGTTACACGCTTTCTCTCTGTTTTTCTGGTTTTAACATTTTGCATTTAACATGTGGTGCATTTATTAATCCCTCCCACCAAACTGCGGTCACAATTTTAGACTTTTAAGCAAGTGTTTGCGGACTGTGTTTTTTTACTCCTCGTTGAGATTGAAAGTGAAAACAGAACTCTGACATACTTTTTCAGAAAAAGAAAAAGAAGAAAGCCTTGTTGAAAATATATCACTGACATTTATAAAAGCTAAAATAAGATCCGGTGAGATCACAGTGTCATCACTGGAAAGAAGTCTGGCGAGTGGAAAAACACAAAACTTACTTTAATAATTCTTTCTCAGATTCTCTCAAACAGGTCCTGTCAGAGTTTGATGTCGTCCGTCCAATCAGGACCAACTCAAAAGGGCATATCCTGTCAGCGTCAGCCTCCACCAACCACCTGCACCAACGCAAAAGACACGCCCACTCTGCACAGGACACGCTCACTGATATAAAAAATATCAGAAGCAAAAGACAGACTCAAACAGACATCTTAGACCAGACCCCGCCCATAGATGTGTCAACACCCAGCCAGAACGGACACAGCGAGAGAGGGCAGGGTTACAGGGATGAGGAGGGGGAGCTTTTCTACAATGTGACTGTGTTCGGACAGGAGCTCCACCTGCAGCTGCGTCCCAACTCACGTCTCGTTGCCCCCAGCGCCACCATGGAGTGGTGGGAGGAGTCAGGACAGAAATACTCCCAGCCAATACGAGACACAGACTGCTTTTACACAGGAGAGGTGTCGAACATGGAGGACACGTCCGTCGCCATCAGCAACTGTGACGGACTGGTAAGTGTCATCTGATGATGGTTGATTTTTCTCTCTTTCACTCACCTTCATGAATACCTCCCCTGTGATGAATACTCCCCTGTGATCAGTCCCTCCTCATCATCCCCCTGTCTCACTCCCTCCTGGTCACTCCCCCCTGGTCACTCCCTTCAATTACCCCCTCCTGATCAAGCCGTTCTCATCACTTCCTACTGGTCTCTCCCTATTGGCGGCTCCGTCCTCGTCACTAGCCCCATTCACACTGCCGTTTGCATGCAGGGATCCTGCGCCAATTCTCCGCCTCCTCCTCTGTGTGAAAGTTTCAGATGCAGCTAAGGGTGAAATTTTGCTCCAGTGCCGATCCGCCTCTGGAGGTAGTGTCAGGGCCATATTACAAGGGTTTGGAGCACAAGGGGCGTAAGTGACATTTTCAAAATTTTAAAGGAGAGCTAAAACAAACTTTTCATTGACTGTAATTACTTGATTAAAAACAACGTACTTGAGCAATCTAGACTTTTAGAGAGATTAGGCTTCATAGAATCCATATTTTAAAGAATTATTTTTTTTCCAGCTCAGTGCACTTACGCCTATTTCGCTCCAAACTCAATTTACCATTTTACCATTTTACCATTTGATAGAGATCATCAAGACCTTTAAAATGATGTATAAAACTTATTTTCACCCAAGATGTCACTTACGCCCCTTGTGCTCCAAACCCCGGCGGCACGGAGCGGGGACGTGTTGATCGTACAGTCTGACAACTGCACAGGTCCTTCACTCAACTAAATAAAGAGAAATGTCCCCCAAAGCTACAGCAAACAACACCAAACAAAAGCAACATAGTAACTGTAACTGTCTTTGGCAACTTACATGAGGGAAATAAATACCACAGCTGTGTGTGGAGAAGCGTCTGTCCTCCTGTCTGTCCTCCTGTCTGTCCTACCTACTCTTTGTCACATTTCTGCCTGAAAAGCAGCCTGCAACAACTGTCACCGGCAAAAAAACTTTAACTCATCGAGTGATTGTGATGAAAATAAATCACAGCGACCGTCAGCCCTCTGGACCGAGACTTCAGTGAACTTTCCCCCGTAAAACAACCTCCGTCCCCGCGTGTGAGTCAGACAGCTTCCAGTTTACAGATGGCGATTATTTAATTATGTAATTTAGAGTGAAAAACGTAACTTTGTCACTTTCTAGGATGTTTGGTGGGTCAGGATCTCGATCACTACACATTATAATAGCATCCATATGATTATAAACTGTCCACGGGTTTGGATTGACAGGCGGGACACTGGGGAAACACCTTGAAAACACACCGGCCTCATCATCATGATGTGTACCGTCACGCCTCTTTAAGAGCTGCAGCATCGGATTTCTGTGTGAATTACACAGCAGTTCATCTTAAAGACGGTGATGCTTCGCTCTGTGTAAATGACCACTGGCAGAGAATTGGCGAACCCTCGCTTTGCAGTGTTACTGTGTAAAAAGGGCTACTCACTCCTAAGTGCTCTCCTTACCAATCACTTTCCCCTCATTACTCTCCGCTAACTCCCTCCTGGTCAGTCCCTCCCAGTCACTCCCTCTTGGTCACGCCCTCCTCATCACTCCCTTCTCCTATACTCTCTCCTGATCACTCCCTCCCCATGGTTATCCTTTGAACTCCTTCCTGGTCACTCCTTACTCATCACTCTCTCCCCTCACTGCCTCCTGGCCACTCCTTGCTACTCACTACACCCTGGTATCTCCCTCCTCACACTCTCTCCTTTCAACTCGCCCCTTATTACTCTCTCCTGATCATTCCCTTCTCTAACTCCCTCCTGGTCACTCCCTCCTGGTCACTCCCTCCCTACATTCACTCCATCCAATCTCTTCTCTGACTCTCTTTTGACCCCCTCCTTTATCACTCCCCCCTTGTCAATCCCTAACTCACCCTCCTCTCTCACTCCCTCCTCGTCACTCACTTCTCTTACTCCCTCCTGGTCACTCCCTCATACTCTCCCCCCTCACTCCCCCACTGGTCACTCCCTCCTACTCACTATGTCTTGGTCACTCCCTCCTTGTCACTCTCTCCCCTCACTCCCTCCTGGTTACTCCCTCCTACTCACTACATCCTGGTCACTCTCTTCTCACTATGGCCTGGTCACTCCCTCCTCACACTCTCTCCTCTCAACTCCCTCCTAATCACATAATAATGTCTTAAATGTAAATTGAGAGGCAAAACACAGTGTTATTCATCTCATGAATAAACTTAGATTAAGTTTATAAATGATCTTCTGATTTTATGCAAAATGTAATGCTGTGCAGCCTGCAAAATAACAGAACCAGTGAATTCAGCAAACAATGTAAACAAATGTCTTACTATAAATGTGCATCCCTTAATTCCATCATCAGTTCACCTGCAGATATCTTAAGAACGCTGTGTGTTTGCAGCTCTGAAGTGAGTTCTTTATGAATGCCAGTTTAACATTGTATTTGTACTTTTTTATAATTTACATAAAACATATAATTTATAATTTATAATTTACATAAAACAAAAATTGTATATAATTATAAAGATATAAACATATTAGAATGGAAACATCCTCAAATCTTTACATTATCTTCAGCATCATCCTCTTTTAAGAAGCTGCTGATGGAGCAGATGTTTTGACAACTGCTGGTATTTTTTGAGCCTTTTGACTTTCCATATAAGCTGACATATGAGCAGCTGAAACCACAGAGGGAGTTCAACACTCAAAAAAAGTGCAGCATGATGAGAATATTTTTACTGAGCTCAAAGCCACACAAGAAAAATGTTTGGGTTAAAACAGCGGAAAAGTGTCGCTGCTGCAGCTTTCATTCACTTTAATTGGTGATAAATGTCTCATCACACAAAAAAGGACCATTTTTATGTTAAAGGATCAACAACAACATCAATAATATCACAATCAATTAGCTTGTAAAACAAAACAAATAAAGATAGAGAAGTTAGTTAAAGTCAGCAGGAAGTAGGAGGGAAGCAAGTCGATTCATGTGAGACTGAAAAGATTTCAGGCTGCAGACAAAAAAAAAACACTGTTTAACATGAAGAACTGAGCCTGCTTTAACTCGCTGAACTCTGTCTGACTGTGTCTCAGTTTATCGTTACTTCTTGCAGCGTGAGCTGAGCCGCTTGATTAAAGCCAGATGTGAAGGAAAGAAGAGCGGCGTTTAAAGGGAGAAAGACGAAAAGGAAAGAAATGGAAAGAGGGAAAGAAAAGAAAGGAATATTTTCCTGCTGCAACCGCTGATGTAACTTAAGGCAGGAACCACTGATGGTGGACAAAATAAGAGAATGTCTAGGCACATTGAACAGAATTAATCCATTTGTGTTGAAATGGTGACGTTCGGTCATTAATGATGCTGCAGGATTATTATGTAGAGATCTTCAATTGAAGAGGGAAACTACTGACTTACATTAAAATAATGCTGACTCACACTGAAACAATGCTGACTCACACTGAAACAATGCTGACTCACACTGAAATAATGCAGATTCACACTTGAATTCTGCTAACTCACAATGAAATAACACTGACTCAGATTTGAAATAATGCTGACTCATTGAAATAATGCAGACTCACAATGAATTAATGCTGACTCACAATGCAATAACGCTGACTCTTAAATAATGCTTATTCAGACGCAAATAATGCTTTCACACAGAAATAATGCTAACTCACTTAAATAATGCTGACTTATATTTCAAATAATGCTGACTCACACTTTGATAATGTTGACTCACACGTCAGTAATGCTGACTCACATTTCAAATAATGCTGACTCACAATTAAATACTGCTGACTTGGGGCACTATTTAGCTCACTTGGTAGAGTGGGCCTCCTATATACAGAGGCTTTGTCCTTGGAGCTGAGGTTCGAATCCTGATCTGGGGCCCTTTGCTTCTTGTTACTCCACCTCTTGCTCTCATCTTGTTTCCTGCCTAGTCTTCAGCTGTACTATCAAAAAAGCCTTACAAATGCACTAACTCTGACTCATGCTCAAAAATTGTTAACTCTGATTTCAATACACTTAGACACATTTAAATCTGAACAACAGTAAATGAAACAGTAGATTTATGGAAAATGAAACAGTAAATGAAACAGTGGATGAAATATTAGATCATACATAAGATTAAACAGTAGATGACAGCTCTCTGTGTCTCCAGGCCGGGATGATCCGAATGGGTCAGGAGGATTTTTTTATCGAGCCATGGGATCGACCAAGGTCAGAAAGTGAAGAACAAGGAGAGGAGGAGGAGGAAGGAGGAAGACAACACATTGTTTATCGCTCTTCAGCCATCATCAAGAAACAACAGGCTGTCAATCAATCTGAAGCTGTCAATCAAACTGCAGATGACTTCCTTCGTGGTAAGAAAATAAGTGATGGAACGTAACAGAGTACATTTACTTAATACAATTTTAAGGCACTTGTACTTTCCTTGACCATCTCCATTTTTCCATTTTCATATTCCCACTCCACTACATTTTAGGCAAATCACATACTTATCCCTACATTTATTTGTAACTTTAGCTAGTAAATTTGCTTCAAATTTGTTTGATTGGTAATGAAAAAAAAAAAAAAAAATCAGAAAACTGCTGAAAATCGGATTCCATAATCGCATACAGTGACCAAATTGTATACAGTATACACATACACATGAATATATGAATAATTTAGTTATATGTACTTTTTTTATACTTGAGTACATATCAAATACTTTTACTCAAGTATAACTTTTGGTTACTTTTTACAACACTGACATCAGGGTTTTCACAATCAATCCTTCAGCAATCACACACACACTATCTTCAGGGACTACTTCTCTATCTGAATGCCGTAGAACAATATGGAATATGAATTTGTGTTTAGTTATATTAATAAAATGTGGTTTTGTAGGTCCGTCCCTCACATGACATAATAAAGAGGTAAAATCAAGTGATAAACAAAAGCAGAAACAGTTTTTAGCTCCTGCTATGTTGTTTCTGTAGAAGGAAAGAATCAAACTGAAAACAGAGAAATTGTTCCAGGAAGCTTGGCAGACGCAATGGGAGCTTCACAACACACACACACACACACACACACACACACACACACAAACACTCAGCCAGCTGCAACGTGGCAGAGCGAGGTTCAGAGTTTTGGAGGTTTCGGAGGTTTTGGACTCAGAGTTGACAGATAGTTCAGCTCCTGATTCGCTCGTCCTCTCAGTCACTGACTACTCAAATCTGTTTGTCTTCAAAGCAGCATCAGCCAATGAGGAGCAAGTTTTTGTTCACCTCAGTTAAACCCATCCTGAGCCTCCGGCAGAACAGCGTGACCTCAGAGTGTCTGTTACTGATCGCTTATGTCATTTCCCTCACAACAGATTCAACAGATGTTTTTATGAGCATTTAAAGTAACCAGTATTTGGGTTTCAAACACAAAACAGACAGTAACAACATACATTTTTACACAAGTTTTGTAACAAAAAAAGGATAAAAATGTCAGCGTATAACACACATTTTTATTAGACTTTAATTACCCTGTAGAGAACATGCACAAACCTCAAGAGTTGCACGTCAGGACTTCTTTGTTGCTAGTAAAAAAAAAAAAAAAAAAGGGACAATAACTTTACAAGGAGCACGATCCAGAGTGCTATGATCACTTAATCTGCTTATTTTCTTTTTGGCAGGACAATGTGGTATATATTTGTTTTTTAAAAAAATACAATAAAACATGGTTATTCTTCTTAAAATGTCAGATAAATGCAAGTATCTCTTAAAATTCTTCTCCAATTATGAAAATATGACAACAGTATTAAATATTGACTGGCTTTGTTCCTTCTTGCATACAGCTACTAGCATTTAATCCTTCTTACTAGTTGGTGAAATAAACCTGCTGAGGCTTATATATATATATATATATATATATATATATATATATATATATATATATATATATATATATATATATATATATATATATATATATATATATATATTATTACATTCCAGTGGATGTTGGATGTTAAACCTCCGATCAGCTTACTTACATTTATGGTTTACAGAATAAAGCAACATTGCACGGTGAGCAACGATCACATGTAGACGAAAATCTGACTCAGAGAAACAGAAACAGCATTCTTGTTCTTGTTTGTATTCAGGAGGTTTACTAGACAACAGTACATTGACCTGCATGTTTAATCTCAGTGAAAACATCTTCAACATCTGACTGGTCTGTGTTAAAGTAAACAGTCAGTCCTGCAGCCACAATATTCATGTTTGGCCTCACGGGATGAGTTTCTCCATCAAAGCTGTAGAGCTAAACCCTGTCTCAGTTACTCTCTCACAGACAACAGGGGTAGTGATGGATCATAAGATGGATTTCCTTCAAAAATCTCAAATCAAACCATTTTAAAGGGATACTCCGGTGTAAGTTTAATCCATGGTCTAACACACTGTAACACCGAGTTTGACCCCCCCTCGAGAGATCAAGTTTGCAGACCGCTAGCTTACATAGTTTTGGCACGATAACAATACATTGCAGTATATGCCTCCAGCAAGAAACCACCATCAAAAAGCCACAAATAATGCTCAGAACAGCACCAAACATCAGCAAACAGTACAAATAGGGTCGCATAGTTCGAGGCATTAATGCTGGCTCAGCTGGATTGCTATTGTAAAGTGAGCATAACTCACCACTCTCCTGCAGCAGCTTCCTGTTGTGGAGAAGTCCTGCGAGACGAAGACCAAGTGCAGTAGAGTTCCACAGCTCAAGGATGAAAATGTATGATTACTAATTCATGGAAATGCAATCAAAATCAATGTGTCTTGCCTACCAACTTATAACAGTTATTATTGAGAGTGGACAGGGAAAAGAACTGAATTTAGCATTTCTAACTGCACTCTGTAATCGACTTGTAGGGACTTCCCCACAACAGGAAGCTACGGCAGGAGAGTGGTGAGTTGTGTTCACTTTACAATGGAAATCCGGCTAAGCAAGCAGACGTACGACACCTCGAACTATGTGCTGTGACTCTATTTGTACTGTTGCTTAAGTTTGGTGCTGTTCTGAGCATTATTTGTGGCTTTTTGATGGCAGTTTCTTGCTGGAGGCATATACTGCAATGTATTGCTATCATGCGGTCATTTCTGAGGTTGCTAAAACTACGTAAGCTAGCGGTCTGCAAACTCGATCTCTCGAGGGGGGGTCTTACTCGGTGTCACGCTGTGTTAGACCATGGATTAAATTTACACCAGAATATCCCTTAAAAGTCTTTATTTAAGGTCATTTTTGGAATACAATAGAATAACAAACTAATGGGGAAACAATTAGTTCAAACTTAAAGTTGAACGTTTGAATTATTTATAATTGTATTTCTCTTCCAACAGTTTCATACTGAGGCTGTGATGAACACTGCAGCCTTCAGGAGATGTTAGCATGGGTAGTTTCATTTTGTTTCCTTGATTGGCCATTGAAAACCCAGATTTTCTCCAACATCTGGCAACACAGCATGACCTCAACTCTGGTAGCACTTAGTATATCTAAAATGACTTTGATGCAGAGATTTGTTCTGGTTCATGCTCACTGGCACACCTACATCTGTTCCTGTCTGTCCTCGGATTACCGATGATTCAGCTAGTTTTAAACTGATGTACCTTCTATATAATAGGCAAGAACACACAAGGATAGTGGTCACTAGAGAATATAACGCTTTTTCCAAAACTTATTTTGTGGAAAATCATAGTTATTGATAACACCTAAGACTCATTAGAGTCATGTGAAAGTCATTTAAATCACGAGTGTCATTAGATTCACCTCAGAGTCCTGAGAGTCATTACAGTCACCTGACAACCATTTGCATCACTTGATAGTTGTTGATGACATCTTATAGTCTATAAGGCCATCTTAGAGTCTTTAGAGTCATCTGAGAGTTGTAAAAGTCGCCTGAGGATCTCTGAGGTCACCTGAAAGTCACTGAAGTCACCTGAGATTCTGTGAGGTCACCTGAATGTTGTTGACGTCACATGAGAGTCGTTTTGTTTATTTGACGGTCTCTAAGGTCATCCAAGTGTTGTTGGAGTCACCTTAGAATCATTATGGATAACCTGTCACCTGAGAGTCACTAAAATCACCTAAGAGTTATTGTGGTCATGCAACAATCGTTGGAGTCACTCTAAGATCTTTGAGGTCGCATGAGAGTTGGTACAGTCACCTGAGAGTCATTAAGTTCCCCTGAGTGTTTTTGAGGTCACCTGAGAGATGTTGAGCCCATCTAAGAGTTGTTAGAGTCACCTGAATGTCTTTGAGGTCACCTGAGAATAGTTGATGTTATCTGGGAGTCAATAAAGTTACCTGAGTATATCTGAGCTCACTTGAGAGTCCTCAGAGTCACATGAGAATTTTTAAGTCACCAGATTGTTGCTGGACTCAAGTTAGAGTTGTTGGAGTCACCTTAGAGTCAGTGAGGTCAGTGTTTTGACATGTACATGTATGTCAATGTCAAACAAGCTAAAAAAAGAGAGAGAGACCTGTGCATATGAATGACTTTCATGATTACTGAGACATTTCTTTTGGTTGTCTCCAGGTCCTCTTTTGGGCTCCCTGTTGTTGAACCAGAATGAGATGTTGTCAAGATCAGGCTCAGGTCGACGACGGCGTTACATTGAAGAGGCTGAGCTCTTTAACATTGAGGTGAAGGAAATAATTTGATGAGCTGTGATCCATATAGAGTTTACTTAAAGTGAAACTCTCGCCAAAATGCAATCTAGGCTTTTTCGTGAATGTACCTGAGTCAAACCTTCGTGTAAAAACTTAATTAAGACAAAAGAGACACTTTTAAGATTTACCGCATTTTCGTTTTCGGGTCAAGCTCATTTTAAACGGGAGAGCTAGGGGCAAATTTTGGATAGCATCAAAATCGCTATTTTTACTTTGCTCGTAGTATCACCAGGGTCTCTACACATGAACACGTGCATTGAGAACATAGTTTGTGTACACAGTTTACTGAAAAGAACGTTTTTGAACAACTCACCTTAGTAGTAGCTTGTTCCGGTCGTAGACGTCATGGCAGCCGAGAAGTATCGTTCTGAGAATCCAGTGTAACATGGACAAGAGTTAAGGTGGAACACTACTGTCATCCAGCAACAACTATCCACACGATAACTCACTTGACTTTTCCGGCTTTTGATTTCAGTATTGTTTCTTATATTAGGCTCCTTTTTCAACTTCAAGGTCAATATTGTTTTTCGCTAACGACAAAACAACAAATTATCCGCACAGCTTTAGGTGCGGTCCACCTTAACTCTCCTCCATGTTTTGTTGCATTCGGAAATCGATGCCTCTCGGCTGCCATGACAACTGGGAGCAGAACAAGCTACTACTAATGTGAGTTGTTAAAAAACGTTCTTTTTAGCAAACTCTGTGTGCACAAACACAAAACATGTTCTCAATGCTCGTGTTCATGTGTAGAGACCCTGGTGATACTACGTGCAAAGTTTCATGTTGTGTCGAGCCTTCTTAGTGTTTTAAAAATAACAGTTTTGATGCTATTGTAAATTTGCCCATAGGTTTCCCGTTTAAAATGAGCTTGACCCAAAAATGAAAATACAGTAAATCTTAGAAGTGCCTCTTTCATTGTAATTATGCTTTTACAGGTTTGACTCAGGTACATTCACAAAAAAGCCTAGATTGTATTTTGGCGAGAGTTTCACTTTAACTTTTTAACTAATCTCAAAGTTATGTTTTTCTTCCTGCAGGTTCTGTTAGCTGTGGATTATTCTGTTCTTCTTTTCCATGGCCGAGACCACATTCAGAAATATCTACTGACACTCATGAACATTGTAAGTGGAAACACATATTTTTATTTCAGTGGCAGATGGATTTTCCAGAATTTAGAATGGATGGTCAGATTAAGTGATATTTTATATTCTATTATGAATATTTCAGCACTTTTCTCTCTTTATCTGTTCCAGGTTAATGAGATCTATCAAGATCATTCTCTTGGTGCCAACATCAATGTAGTTCTGGTCAGAATCATCATGTTGTCTCCATCAAAGGTACTAAACCCCTCTTTCAAAGCTAACAAAGTTTTATAGTGTCTATAAATGAACATCAGTTGTCTAGTTGTTTTAATATGTTACTCAGCAAGGACACCTTTTCTTTTTAAGTTCCATCTGTTGTCAGGGTAGAAGTTTTCAATAAATGCAGTGGAAACTTAATCTTGTCTCATCCACGGCTTTGTGGGGCCCCCCTACCACAGGCCAACAAAGTCAGTGCTGTTTGACCTCAGCTTTTGTTTCGGTCTAAACCCATTAAGTAACCAGACATTGTTCAGCTTCGTCTACCTTTCGACAGAGCTCCCACAGCAAGCAAGATTGCATTGTTAATCTTGATTTCATAACTAGCTCTTTCAGGAAAAAAACTCCCGCACACCAGTCACTTCACTTGCAGTTAAGTTCAATGACATCATTCAGACATTCATCAGGTATTCTTGGTAATGTAATGTAAGTGTGCAGCAGTTTTATTCCTGACTTTTTTCAGCCCCTCCTACTCACCTGTTGATCCTCAGGTATTCAAATGTTGTATGCTATAACTAGCTCTGTGAAAGTTTCAATTTAAAATCTAGATGATAAGAGGTTCAGGGAAGTGTTGTTGCAGATGTTTAACAAGAGAGCCACTATTTCTATTTCCCACCTTGCTTTTAAATTATCAGGTTTCACTGCTTTGGTGAGCTCTATTATCTGATCTCCCTGGGTTCATAACTCGTTACTTTTTAGGGTTAGGGTTTTATTTTATTCCAAAATATTATTTGTATAGTTTTTGTGGTAAGTTTATGTACTGTATGATGTCCATCCATGGCACGTTTGCATGCTTAACACAACAGAGGACAAAATAAATTCCAAAAGAAAAAGTGCAACCGCACACAATGATATCAATAATATCAAACAGTGCCTTAACTAACAGTAAATGCAAAATGGTCTCTCCATCAGTCCCTGGACATGGTCTCTGTTGGGAATCCGCAGAAGAGTTTGGAGAATGTTTGTGGATGGTCGTATCTCCAGCAGAGGGAACAGAGTCATGCCGAGCAGCACGACCACACCATCTACCTGACCAGGCAGGAGTTCGGTCCCTCCGGCATGCAGGGTACTACTGCTAATACCTCCACTAATACTGCAAGTACTACTAGTAACACCATTTACCTGACTAGGCAAGATTCTGGCTCCTTCGGCATGCAATGTACTACTTTGAATAGCACTACTAATACTACAAGTACTAATAGTAACACCATCTACCTGACCAGGCTAGGATTTGGTCCCTCCAAAATGCAAGGTACTGCTGCTAATCCCTCCATTAATCCTACAAGTATTATGAGTAACACCATCTACCTGGCCAGCTTGAAGTTCAGTCTCTCTGGCACGCAAAGTACTTCTGCCAATTCCACCACCAAAACTGCAAGTACTACTAGTCACACCATTTACACAATCGGGCAAAAGTTTGGTCCCTCTGGCATGCAAGATACTTCTACTGATAACGCCCCTAATGCTACAAGTAAGGGTAATAGTAGTAACACCATCGTTCTGAGAGGCTAGACCCTTCAGCATACAAGGGACTACAAGAGGCAAGAGTTCTGACAGCCCTGCACCCAACGGACTACTTCTAACAAATCCACTAATGGGAGTAGTAATACCATCTACCCTACCCTCCGGCATGCAAAGTATTACAGCTAATATTACTACTAGTACTTCAACTACTACTATTAATAACATCTCCATCATCAGACTGGAGTATGGTCCCTCTTGTATGCAAACCACTAAGGATTATATGACAAGTACCACTAGTAACATCATCTACATGACCAGGCAAGCACTCCTACCCTCTGGCATGCAAGGTACCACTACTAATACCTCCACTAATACTACAGGTACTAGTATTCACACCATCAACCTGACCAGGCAGGGGTTCCGACCCTTCAGCATGCAAGACACAACAGCTATCATCACTAATACTTCAAGTAGCAATAGTAACCCCATCTACATGATCAGGCTGGAGTTTGGCCCCTCTGCCATTCAAGGCACTAATTTTACCATTAAAACGTAAGGGACTACAAGTAACACTACCTACCTGATACGGTGTGAGTTTTCCCTCTCTGGCAGGCAGGGTACTACTGCTAAAATTGCCACTAATACTACAAATACTGCTACTAATACCACCTGCCTGACATGCCCAGACCTCTTACACCTGACCAAAGAACTTTTGATTTTTTTTCTGCAGGTTATGCTCCTGTTACAGGAATGTGTCACCTGCATCGGAGTTGTGTTCTCGTCTTTGAGGACGGTTTTTCCTCAGCCTTCGTAGCTGCCCATGAAACAGGACATGTGTGAGACACACAGACACTACAACTTAATGCAAATGTGTTGGCAGTCCTCATAATCATGAAACAATTTCACATTTCTACAAAATGCACATTCTAAATAAAAAAACATTTAAAACAACATCAAAATGACTCCCAGGTGTAAAGATGATAACAGAATGTAGAGCCATTAGTGACTCTCAGGTGTCCAGGTATATGACAATATGACTCCCAGATGTGCACATAGAGACCATAATGACTCCCAGGGGTCCATATAGATATGATCAAGACACCCAGGTGTCTATGTAGAGATGATGATTGACTCCTAGGTGTCCATGTAGAGACAAAAACAAATTCCAGGTGTCCAGGTAAAAATGGTAATGACTCCCAGGTGTCTGCATGGAGGATCATGACTCCCAGGTGATTATGTAGAGATGATAGTTGACTCCCAAGCGTCCACATAGAGAATGTAATGACTCAGTCCCAGTAGAGATATTAATGACTCCACATCCACATAGAGATGATAATGACCAACTCCCAGGTGTCTGAGTAGAAAGGGTAGAGATAGTACTGACGTCCAGTTTGTCCAAACAAATCCCAGGTGTTCAGACAAAGAAAATAATTACTCCTGGGTGTCCACTTAAAGACGATAATGGCCCCCAGGTTTCTAAGTAGAAAAGGAAACAGGCTCAGATTTGTCCACGAAGAGACGATACTGAACTGCAGCTTTCCACATAGAGACGACAAAGGCCATCCAAGTGTCCACATGGAAACCATATCAGACTCACCTTTGTCATTATGACAATGCATAGAAATCTTCCAAGATTCAATACTGTATTACCCTCTCTAGGTGCTGTAGCTGACTGGAATTTGCTGTTATTTCTCTTTATTGTCTTTATGTCTGTCTCAGGTTAGGGATGGAGCATGATGGTGAGGCTAATGACTGTGAGGAAGATGTGCCATTGGGCAGCATCATGTCTCCGCGAGTTCAGGCCACCTTCCATCGATATCACTGGTCTCGGTGCAGTTGGATGGAGCTGCACAAGTACCTTCAGTGAGTACTTCGTGCACTACTACCAGTATACTTACTATATACAACAGAACCACTGAACTATGTCTGACTGTAACATGAGTATTTTTTGCCCTAATTCCAAATCAGGCATCACCTGAACCAATCACACATCTGTCTCTCTCTCTCTTTAGTACCTATGATTGTCTCCGTGATGACCCATTCAACCATGATTGGCCAGCTCTGCCTCAGTTGCCAGGGTTTCAGTACTCCATGGACCAACAGTGTCGCTTTGACTTCGGACCAGGATACAGTCTCTGTACTGCAGTATGTCCGTCTGTTTTTTTTCACACATATTACATAGTACATTATGAAATAGGACTGCAAGTTATAAAAATAAACCTTACAGGGATGTCAGAAAACTATGTAAATGTCAGTTTGAGGATGAAAAGTCCTCCAAAGGAACACTTCAAGCAGGAGCTAAATGTTTGAGTTTTTCAGTGTTTTAGTAAGACTGATGTGTGCTGATGTGACCTCCTGATGTGTTTTTTGGGTTGGAGGCCAACACCACATCTGGTCAGGATGTTAACTGAGAACCGTTTGATGACATCACACAGAAAACCTCCCCAGGAGGACTATTTAAACTAACACATAAGATCAAATGTAGTCAGTCTTTAATCACATGAAGTCTGTTCTGGGAATTTCCATTGCAACATGATGATGAAATTAAATTGTTTTCTCCCCCAGTTCTGATTATCATGTTTGGTTTGAATTTATCTATTTTTCACAGTTTTTTTTTTCAGTTTGGCCCTGATTGTTTCCCCTCTGGCTCAGATTTAAGAAGTCAGGCTCTGATGTTTTATGAAGATTTAAAACACATTTTTACTTTCTGTTTCTGCAATTTGAATGAGGGGCATTTTTCTTGCTGCTTGTCTGTGTTTTGGGATGATGTTTATGATTTATTTTTGTATCTTGAGATATTCTGTGTAGCTTTATTTATTTGTATTTGTTTCTAGTACGCAACCATTGACCCTTGTAAACAGCTGTGGTGCAGTGACTATAACAACCCGTTCTACTGTAAGACCAAGAAAGGTCCGCCACTGGACGGGACAAAGTGTGGACCAGGGAAGGTGAGGACACATTCGGGTCATCGTTTGTTTAATTGTCTAATTTATCCCAAACAGGTTTTTGTGGTCAGACATCAGCAGGTTGATGTCAGCGAAAACATTCCTGATGTTGTCAGTTTGTGAAAGAGAAAACAATGTTTCTTTAGCCAAACAAAAGAGATACATGACATTTTATTCGTGAGAGGAGGTCAGTAAATTATTTGATTGCCAAGCAAGCTGCTCCTCTCCGAGGATAAATATGAATTCACCATTTTGGCTCAAACTGAAATGTGTCAGTGACTATGTATGTCAGCAGTTATTTACTTCCTTTGGTTTATGATCAAATATCTGCAGAGCTAATACTATTCCTGTTAGCCTCAGCTGTATTTTTTGGTTACTGCTAATGTTAGCATGCTAACAATCTAGACTCAGCATGTTAGCATTGTCACTGTGAACATGTTAGCATGCTGATGTTAGCATTTAGCACATAGCACTGCTGTGCAAAGCAGCGTTGCTAGCATGGCTGTACACTGCTAGTCTGGGTCACAGCTATTTTCAGCTTCTACCAGTCTTTATGCTAAGCTAGGCTAACAAGTGCTGAATCCAGCTCTTGTCTCATCTTCCTTTACATCTCCATGATAGCTGTCTCTTGTTGCAGCACTGTTTCAAAGGTTTCTGCATGAAGTTGACCCCTGACATGCTAAGACAAGATGGCAGCTGGGGAACATGGAGTCCATATGGCAGCTGTTCCAGGACCTGCGGGGGAGGGGTCAGGTTTCGGGCCAGGCGCTGTGACAATCCAGCGTGAGTAAGCTGTAAATCATCAGTAGCCCCATTCACACTGCCGGCTCAATGCAGGGATCCTGCGCCAATTCTCCGCCTCCTTCTTTGTGTGAAAGTCTCAGAGGCGGCAAGGATTGAAATTTCGCTCTGGTGCTGATATGTCTCTGGAGGTAGTATCAGAGGTGCAGCATTGGTAAGCCAGTGTGAATGGATAAGCTGGCGGCGCAGGGGCGTGTCGGTCTGACAGTCTGGTAACTACACAGGTTGTGCTGCCGTTAAAGTTTAGTCGGCATGATAGAATATAAGTTAAAAGTTCATAAACAAGCTAAGGTTAAAAGGTTAAAAACATATTTTATTTACATTGACCTTTAGTGTTGTACACTGCCATCTACTGGTCAGTTTTAATCCAGCAGTCAAGCAGACACATTTTTCAGTTGAGCAGCTAAACAAGTCAGTGCTGGAGTGTATTCCTGCTGGGTGTTTTTTCTACATGCTTCTGCCTTGGAGACTATTTGTCTGTAAGTACAATGTCTTTAAGTAGAGGTATGTTAAGGATGTTTTGTGTTATTAGTAGGTTTCAGACATTTTCTGTCGTTTTAGTTTGAACATGTTTTGCTAGTAGTAAGCTAACATTCGGTGTGACATAGACATGTGTGTGGACATACATAATGCTGTATATATTGTTGTTTATGTGCTAATATGTGTTCACATTTCTGTAATGTTTCAGTTTTACAAAAAAAAAGAACAAAGGAGATTCAGAGAACAGTAAACTACAAGAAAAGTCAAGCCTTGTCTGTTTATTGGAGGATCTCTCAGTGTTAACTGGCTGTCTAGCTTTGCAACAAGAAACGCGCTGCAAGGGCAGTACACAGGTCCTTCACTCAACTAAATAAAGAGAAATGTCCCACAAAGCAAAGTTACATGACCAAACAAAAGAAACGTAGGGACTGTGTCTGTCTTTGACAACGTAATTGAGGAAAAATATAGTGCAGTTATAGGTGGATAAGTGTCTGTCCTCCCGCCTGTCCCGCTGACTTTTCGTCACATTTCTGCCCGAAAAACAGCATCCAAATGATTATAAACCATCAGCCAGTACATGTTTAGATTAACTGGAGGACACTGGGGAAACACTTTGAAGAAAACACAGAGACGTCATCATCATGACATGTACTGCCACACCTCTTTAGGAGCCGCTGCGCCAGCTTGCTGTGTGAATTACACACCAGTTCATCAAAACGCAGTAGTTGCTTGGCTCTGCGTGAACTAAAAACGGCAGAGAATTTGTGAACCGCTGCTGCGATATTAACACGGCATCTGTGTGAAAAGGGCTAGTGATGTCACACATGAGACGCACCAATCAAAGAGACTAACCTGTTGCTTTTCTCAGTCCAGCCAATGGCGGGCGCACCTGCTTCGGAAACAGTTATGAGTTCCAGCTGTGCAGCAAAGAAGAGTGTCCACCACTGACTGACTTCAGGTCAGTAGATCTAGTGTCCAATCTTTTCAACTGGAGGCAGATTAGGGGCATGTATTGTCATAAATGTGTTGTAGTGTGGTGTGTTGTGTTGTGTTAGGTTGTGTTGTGGTGGGTTGTGTTTGTACGTTTTTTGTTACGTGTCATGTTGAGGTGTGTAATGTTGAGTTGTGTTGTGCTGTTTTGTGTTGTGTTGTCTTGTGTTGTGTTATTGTTGTGCCTGTCATTTTATGTTATGTTTAAGTTTGTTGTGTTGAGTTGTGTTATGTTTGTACTGCTGTGTTGTGTTGAGCTGTGCTTACTAGTATAGGGTCATAATGTTGTGTGATGTGTTGTGTTATCCAAGTTGCGTTGAGTTGTAGTGTGTTGTGTTGTGTTGTTACGTGTTTCTGTTGGTTTATATATGTTGATTTTCTTTTTCAGGGAGGATCAGTGTAAAATCTGGAATCCATTTTATGAACATGAAGGAAGAAAACATCACTGGCTGCCATACCAACACCCTGACCGTAAATACACACATTAAAATACACACATAAAACACACAAACAACCTTATCATAAATACACACATAATTTGTGAAACACAAATTTTAACACATATTTACATATGTGTTTTTCATATGATACACATTAAACAGACACAGACACCCTGAGCATTACACACACAGAGCAGAGAGGGAACTTTAATCTAATCTGTAAGTTTGGAAAAAATGTGTGTGTGCGTTTCAGTGTGTGCGTGTGTGTGTGTGTGTGTGTGTGTGTTCATATGTTAAACTCATCAGTCAGGAATCTGTTATTGGAAGGAAACTTGTGGCCTCTCCTCTCACTTTAACTCTTTAATGTCTGAAAATATTTTGATTTCCATTTCTTTAAACTCTCAATGTTCCACTTCAAATGTTCCACCTTGCGTAGCTTTGACAATGCTGTCTTGGATCATAACATTTCTGTGTGTTTGCAGCTGATGAACGCTGTCGTCTGTACTGTCAGTCAAACGAAACAGCCGCGGTGGTTTCCATGAACAGAATGGTGCATGACGGGACGCCCTGTTCCTACAGTGATGGCCATAGTGTCTGCGTCCGAGGAGAGTGTGAGGTCTTTATTTAGTTTCTCAACTTCTTAAGCCTATGTTATTGTATTAATGTAATTTTATTGCACAAGATATGTATTGTAACACCTAAATTACATTATTTATAGACCTTAAAGGAACATTCAACCAAAAATGAAAACTCTCATTTCTATTGGTATATCCCCGCTCCCATGTTGATGGAAAGGCAAGTAAAAAATGGTCCATGAAAAAATTCTGGAGCTTCACAGCAAAACAGCGTTCCAAAATTCTCCTCAAACACAGGAAGGGAATGGGTACTTGTTTTAAATTGTAAAAAAAAAAACAATGTTAATTAAGAACATAAGATGACTCCAAGTCACTTCAGACTGGAGAGCCCAGAGATCCCAAACTAATAAATAGGGTGCAAATGTTAGTTACACACCGTTTTAAAATCGGAATATTCACTGTAGCTGCTGAGCTAAAAGAGTTAGTGCATCCTGTCCGAAATGGGAGCAGAAGCCAGTTTTTAGAGTTTCACCAAGTGAATGTTAGGAAGAGTTGCACCAGCACACTTTACCTTATCTTCAAACTAAAAACTTCTTCTCCCTGTTTCTTCTCTCCCATTGTAGCATGTAGGTTGTGATGGACAGATCGCTTCAGACATGCAGGAGGATCGATGTGGTGTCTGTGGAGGAGATAACTCCAGCTGTAAAATCATCAAAGGAAACTTCACCCGCAGCACCAAGAAACAAGGTCTCTGAAAAACATCTCATCAGAAGAGATACTTCAGGTTCCTGAAGTTTTGTGTCAGACTGAAACATGGTCCATTCAAATATTGGAGCTCTTTTAAGCTCATTGAGTACAAAACTGTTGAACAGAAAGTTGATGTTCTGTGAATGAAAAAGTGAAGATCGGTTCTCCGAAATTGTTATTACACAAGTATTTAAGCCGGTCCTGCCATGCAATAGACAATGGTGGGGACTGGCAGTATTCATTGCTGACCGAATAATGGTCAATGAACAATCAATGATTACTCTTCCAATGACCTAGGTTACCTGAAGATCCTGGAGATCCCCAAAGGAGCCCGACACCTGTTGATCCAGGAATTCAAAGGGACTCCTCACATCCTGGGTAAGAGAAAGGGGGAGGACCTTGTTTTGTCCAACTTGAAGAACTCAGCCCACCACTAAAAATCGAATTTTCATTGTTTCCTGCTCCAGCGGTGAAGAACCAGGACACGGGTCACCTCTTCCTCAATGGTGAAGACGAGCTCCCAGAAACCCGAGTGGTGATTGAGAAGGGTGTGATGTGGCAGTACAGCAACACGGAGGAGAAGGAGTCCATCCAGACCACAGGTCCACTGAAGTATGGAGTCCTGCTCATGGTCAGTCTGTCAGCAAGACAAACCAAGTCCAACATGCTGACATAGCACCTCAATAGAGTCTAAATTGGAGAAACAACTGCCTACCTATGTTTCTGCCTGTTAGGTGCATTCCCATGGAGACTCAAAGGTGACGGTGTCTTACAAGTACATCATCCAGGATGGTCTCCGGTCCTCGCTTGAGTCCAACCTATTGCACGAGGACGGCATCTTCTACGAATGGGCGCTGAAGAAGTGGTCCCACTGCTCGAAACCCTGCGGAGGAGGTTTGAACTCTTTCGCTTGTTATCAGCATGCTAGTTTGCTATATTATGTGGTTTCCAGGGTAACGGCTGCATGGTGTTTAACACTGTTTTCTGGTTGCTAGGGAAACAGTACACGCGATTCGGCTGCAGGAGGAAGGCTGATGGTAAAATGGTTCACAGGATGTTCTGCTCCAGCATTAATAAACCGAGAGCTATTAGCCGCAGCTGCAACTCCAACGCCTGCAGTTCCCCACGGTAACGAACTACAAGTTGCCAGGCTAACACACTACAGTTCCCCAAAGGTGGTTATGTTCTTACACCAAATTTAATGAATGTTAAACCTCTTTCAATTGGAATGGTTCACATTACAAAATGGCAAGATATATATACAGATATGCATTCAAATGACTCACACAACCTTACACTCCTGTTAAGGGGAAACCCTATTAGCTACAAAAAATGGTTATGGGGAGGTAAAATGTCAGTGTACCTCATCTCCAATAAGAGAGCATTGAAAACCTATTGTTCTACTGCCTTAGCTGGGTGACCGGGGAGTGGGAGGACTGCAGCGCCTCCTGTGGCCAGACCGGGTGGCAGCGTCGCTGGGTGAGCTGCCAGCAGACTTCCAGCACGGGGCAGCAGCAACAGAAGCGTTCGGTGCACAGCAAACTCTGTGGCGAGGACCGTCCAGAGGGAAAACAAACCTGCAACCGCTTCCCCTGTCCTGCTTCCTGGCGATCTGGGCCCTGGACCCCGGTATGAACAGTGAAACCAGGAGACTATTCACAAAGTCACAACATTATCTTACCACTAGGCTCCAAAATTTCTACCTCCACTTTCTCTCCGGACTACTGCCGCCACCTTTTCTCTGGACTGTCTCTTTGTCATTTCTTTGTGGACTACCTCTAACTTCCCTCATTCTTGACTACCTCTTTGTTCGTTCTGGACAACCCCTAGCTTTTTTCTTGCTGGACTACCCGTAATACCTTTCTTCCTGGACTGTCTGTAACTTCATTCATTCTGGCCTACCTGTAACGTCCTTCTTTCTGGACTACTTTTTCCTGCTTCTTTTCAGATTACCTCTAGATTTCTCTTTCTAGTTACCTCAAACTTCCTTCGATCTTGACTACCTACACATCACTCCTTTTATATTACATTTAACTTCCTTCTTTCTGGGCTGCCTCTTCTTTCTTTCTGGACTACCTCTAAATTGCATCCTTTTGGACTACCTCTTCTGTTGTTCTGGGTTACCTCTAATTACGTCATTCTGGACTACTTTTCCCTTCTTTTTTCCAGACTACCTCTAGATTTCTCTTTCTAGTTACCTTGAACTTCCTTCTTTATGACAACCACTTCTGTATGCAAGGTCTAAATTCTGTCCCTCCGAATGACCTCTAAATTCTTTCTTTCTGTGACTTCCTTCTTTCTGGACTAGTTTTCCCTTCCTCCTCTTCCTCCTCTCCTACTTCTAAATTTCTCTATCTAGTTACCTTGAACTTCCTTCTTCCTGACTAACTTTTCAGTATTTCTCAACTACTTCTGTTTTCTTTCTTTCTGGAATACCCCTATCATCTGTTTTTCTTGACAATGTCTAACTTCTTTTTCTCTGAACTACCTGTAACTCACAGTAACTATTGTCTTTTTTAATTAAGTATAACTGTAATTTCTGTTTTTGAATTTCTTCTGGACTACCATTACTTTCCTCTTTCTGGACTGCCTCTGACACTTATTTTTGGACTACCTTTTCTGTTTTTCTGGATTAGCTCTAACGTCTTATTTCTGGACTAGCTGTAATGTCCTTCTTTTTGGATAACCTCTAACTTCCTTTTTTCTGGACTACCTGTAACTTTCGCCTTTCTGGACTAACTCTAATTTCTCTCTCTCCAGACTACTTCTTACTTTATTTTTCTTTACTATCTATTATCTCTAACTTTTTTTCTTTCTGGACTACCTGATGCTTTTCTTTCTTTACATCCTCTTACTTCTGTCTGGACTGCAACCTGTCACAGCTAGCATGTGTGTAATAATAGATCGCTAACTGATCAAAATATGATTGACATCGTTATGTTTATAGTGTTCAGTGTCATGTGGAAATGGGACTCAGGAGCGCCAGGTTGCGTGTTCAAGTTCCGAGGGTTCAGCTCGAAACTGCAGTGAGCCCCGACCGATCACAACACGCACCTGCCAGGCCCCGCCCTGTAGTGGTAGGCATTGACCAATCACTGTTATACCTTTCTGAAAGTAAGGGAGGGATGTTGTGAGTCATAGTTTGTGTGTAGCTGACTGTGTTTGTCTCTCCCTGCAGGTGACCCGAAGAACGCCATCGTTCAGTGGCTGTCCCGGTCCAACACAGACTTCCCAGCACCAAAGATCCCCTCCAGTAAAACACACAGACTCTTCCTACTCCTCTCTTTGTGCCTGATTTCCCAGACTCCCCTGCATGCTTCTTTTCTTTCTCCTTCTGCTGTTTCTGCAAATTTGTCTGCTCTTACGCTTCTTCCTCCACTTACTGCTCCTCTTTCTCCTCAATTCCCACCTTTCTCATCTTAAAGCAAAACTCTCACCAAAATGCAACCTAGGCTTTTTTTTTGTGAATGTATCCGAGTCAAACCTTTGTGTAAATGCATAATTATGACGAAAGAGGCACTTTTTAGATTCACCATATTTTCATTTTCGGGTCAAACTCATTTCCAATGGGAGTGCTATGGGCACTACTATGATAGCATCAAAATCGCTATTTTTAAAACACTAAGAAGGCTCGACACAACATGAATCTTTGCTCGTAGTATCACCAGGGTCTCTACATATGAACAGAAGCTTTGAGTTTTATATTATTTATATTATAGAATTTTATATAACAAAACCTCGGTTGCAAAATAACCTGGTTTTGTGTGGACAGGGCCTTAGTTCCATATAAATGCACTGACGATTTGTTGTTGTGTTGTTAGCGAAAAACAATATTGACCTTGAAGTTGAGAACGGAGCCAATACTAAAATCAAAAGCCGTAAAAGTCACATGATATATCACGTTGCATTGTTACCGAAAGACAGTAAAGTTCCACCTTTACTCGTCCATGTTACGTTGCATTCTGAGAATGATACTTCTCGGCTGCCATGACAGCGGCTCTAGCGGAACAAGCAACTGCTAACTGCTTTGTCGTAAATTATGCTTTTACACAGGTCTGACTCAGGTACATTCACAAAAAAGCCTAGGTTGCATTTTGGCAAGAGTTTTGCTTTAACTCAGGTTTTTTTCATGTAGGATGAGACAGCAGACGTTTTCA
This sequence comes from Acanthopagrus latus, assembly GCF_904848185.1. Taxonomy (NCBI): domain Eukaryota; kingdom Metazoa; phylum Chordata; class Actinopteri; order Spariformes; family Sparidae; genus Acanthopagrus; species Acanthopagrus latus. Next base: position 20,433,711 of record NC_051051.1, on the reverse strand, counting down.
AGATTGGTTGTATTCTTCTGTGATGGACTATGATTTTTACTGATTCTGCAGTTCTGCTGAACTCACTGATCACCTATTCCCCTTGGTGGTTGAACTTCATTGACGGAACCTTTTCTCTGTCTCCAGGGCAGCGCTGTCGTGCTGACCGCTCAGTGTTCTGCCGGATGGAGGTGTTGAGTCGGTACTGCTCCATTCCTGGATACCGTCAGATGTGCTGCAAGTCCTGCAGCGAGGGAAACATCAGCACCTTCAGCAACTTTAGCAGCACAAATCCCCCGACCTCCAGTACCAGGTCAGAGTAAGAGCATCCTGAAACATTTTATTTTCAGCTAACCCTTTCAGCATTTAGATATATGCAGCATTTAGGGAAATAATTTTAGATCTGACACCAAGGCTTCAAGGGTATTAAACTCTCCTGATCTGATGTCACTGATCTTTCTTCTTTTTGTTTCATAGTTCCTGGAGTTTAACCACAGAGACGATGACTTTATTATCCACCTTCTCTTGGTCTGGAGTCAGTGAAATAATGACTACCCCACCACCAAGCTTCACTGTAACTCCGACCCCCACCAGCAGGAGCCCTACCGACTTTGTTTACGTGGAGTATGACGATTATGATGATTATTCATCATACGAGGATCCTTCTGTTCCCTCTGCAACTCCTGATATCATTCCAACAACAACTACTACAACTGCTACTACTACTACTACTACTAGTACTACTACTACTACTACTACCACTACTACTACAAGACGTGCAAGAAGAACTGCTCCACCTCATTTATTCAAGAGGAAAACTACCACTACCGCAATGCCCCCTGCTACAGTTCCCATGGCATATGCTGAGGGTCAAGGTCCCACACTGACGCCGGTTATGACGTCTGCCGTTCCAGAGTTCCCCACCTCACCGTCAGCTGATCCTGATGACGTCATCATCGCCACATCATCACCAAACAGAACATCAGAAAGTGGGAACCTTCAAACTGAAATGAATCTGACAGGAACTGAACCAACACCACCAGCGTCTTCATCGTCGCTCTTCTTCCCTCTCCCTAAAAAGGAAAACAACTCAGTGGATGAGGTCCCGTATCGGATTGTGGGATTGGACAGTGATATCCCCAGGGGACATCAGAACTACTTTGTGCCGCGGATGCCACCATTCCGCGAGCGAACACAAAACAAACGCATCCAGCAGCTCCTTAATGAGAAACGGCGTCAGGATCTTCTAAAGAGAGCCGCCAGGAGTAGAGATGGCAGGACTGAAAGGAAACATGTTGGATTATAAAGATTAGTCTACAATCGTTTAAGTTTTATTGTTCACTCATGATGCCGCATGTGCAGCTTGCTCACTTTGCGCTAATGCTTACGAACTCTTAACGAGAAACAGAAACAGACTGCAGAGCCGACTGCCAAAACAAATGTGTTATGAGGATGTTCTACCAACTTCTCAACTTTCAACTTCATGTTTTTTTTAAAGTTTACAGTCATGTTCTCCATGCAGCAAAATTAGCTGTGCTTGAATCTAGAATAAAGTATCCTGAATTCTTGACTTGATTCTTAAAGGTGCTATTTAAAAGAAAATTTGATTTTTGAGTCTAATGCCCAATTCATCAAAAAGTGCCACTTTGGGATTGTAGGACAGGTTGGCTGTCATCTCTAAGGGTCAGTTTTTGCTTGTTGGGAAGTTGGGAAGCCCAGAGCACTATTATTTGACATGAAATTTCAGAAAAGTTCAGAATAAGACTCAAAATCAACTTTTCTTACTAATGGTGTCTATAAAGGTTAACGATGCAAGATCAGAAGGTGGAAACGTTCGCTTCATTGTTCTTCCCAAAAAAAATTGTTCTGGTTTTCAGTTGTTGGTTTTTATATTCATGATTTTTGTACAAAAGAATCCTGTTTCTAAATAAAGTCTCATTCACCTGCTGATGTCATCAAGATGTCATACACACCTGTTAACCCTGAAAGCAACAACTCCAACATTTAGTGAAATCCTCCTTTGCGCTTTTGTGTTAAGAAAATAAAAGTTCAGCTTAATATGGCTCGCATTAAACTAAAGCTGTTCAGCTTAGTCTGGCACTGATAATTGAAACAGGGGGAAGTGGCTAGCCTGTAATGAAGTCCACGTCAAAACAGCTCTAAAGTTCTCTGACTGATATATCATATCTTGTTTGTTTCATCTAGCCTGTGCAAAAAATTAGGGGTGAAAACAAAAATTCCATCTTCTAATAGTTGAATAAAAAAGTATCATGTATAAACAGGTAAGCTGATACTAAAATACTTTTCCATTTAATACAAAACACAGGCCTGCAGAAACAGCACATTCTGTCTAATTTCTTCATTTTATCTACCTAAATCCTCATGTCCAAGCTGTTTTATTTATTTATTTAAAAAAAAATGGGCATCATAATTGTTGATGTTTTCATTCTCACATTCAAAGCTGTTTCTGGATCAGCTTGTTCCCTGCAATGTTTTATTTTTCAGGCACTGATTCAGTGATTGTTTGATTCTCTCTGTGTGTATCATGAAGAGCAGCTGCTCGCTGTTAAACATCAAACTGAATTCAGATCAGATGAATCACCACAGGCTCACATATTAATGTCTGCAGTTTTAGTTGGATCAGTGGAAACAGCTGACCTGTTTTAACATGTTTGTTTTCTTTCCTCCATCACATCCAGATGACAGAAGAGTCAGTTTGTCGCATCAAACAGAGAGAAATGTTTTCAATGGTTCGTTTTTGTTTTGTAATCACATGAAATTACAAAAAAAGGTAACACAGACAAGCACACACATTTAAGATTATCTATTTTCTGATTTTATTTTGGACAAACAAAAACAATAATGACAATAAAAACAAATCCAAAAAGAAAAGGTAAGAAGTACGTAAGTACTTAATGTGTTGTTTCCAGGGGATAATCAGATTCCTGATGACTTTCTAATGTATTCATTATTGACTGAAAAAACATCAAATAAGTTAGTGAGTTAGTTTGGGGTTGTGTTTTTGAGTAGAGTCAAAGTTTTGGTGCGAAGAACTATCTAGATAGATCAACTCTGTTTTAAATATTAAATTCAACCTCTGCCATACAACCTCTTTGTCCTTCGGAGTAATCCCACTTTGAATATTTTTGGGCCTGCAAAAAAGAAATGTTTTCATCATTAATTTATCTGGGCATAATGTTCTTGTCCAGTTCAGTTTTTAAAATATTGTCAGTATAGTTTCTCAGAGAACAAACAAGAGAAGAGAGACTGGAAAATGGTATCAGCATTTTAATGTTTTGACTCAAGTATTTTTTTCATACAAGTTTTTTATCCATAACAATTCATCAAATTTCATAAGATGAAATGTTATGTATGATTTGTTAGTAGTGTAAAAGTAACCACTAACGCTGGCAGTTAGATAAATGTATTCCAGTAGCCTATTGTAACAGAAAAAAAGAAAGTACAATTACCAGTATTTTACTCAGTTACAGTGGGATACTTGAGCATTTGTACAAGTAACTGCATTTTTTTTTTTTAATCCAAACGAGGTGATTTTTGCATGCAGACTGTGGGAGAGACTCGTTGCCTGTGAGGACAAACTCGGGGATCCAATTTAAAATACCTGGCAGTATAAACCCCGGGCTGAAGTAACACCACGCCCGTCCTTGACAGACACCAGGAAGCTAAGATGGCGGCTGCAGCAGTGAGGAGCCTGGGCTCCAGTTTGGGTAGAAACCTCCGAGAAATCCGCGTCCACCTCTGCCAGACCTCCGCGGCCAGTAAGGGGGCCAGGTGAGCTGTGAGACGGCTTCATGCAGCGGGAACAGCCGCTATCAATTACACCGAAATATCAATAAAAAGGATCCAAGTTCTGCTGCCTGTTAGCTTAGCATCATAGAGAATGACCTGAACAATGCTAACAGCTAACGGGTAGCTGCTGCTAACGTCTGAATGACCTGAGAGCATCAAGCTAGCAGCTAGCAGTTAGCATAAAATCGTAAACAGAGCAAAATAGATTCGATGTACCGACTGATTTCATTAATAACAACATACATCTTATAGCATGCTTATATATGTGATAGCTAGGGTAACATTGTTATTCGGTTATAATAAACGCCCTGATAGAGAGCTTAATGATAATAGATGACAGAAAATAATATAAGAAGTTTCATGCGTATTTTAATGTCAGATCTGTAATAATCCGAACATCTGTGTGTTATTAAAAAAATCATCTAATCTCAGTTTAATAGAAAATGTATTAAGAAGGAAGAGAGACAGACATAATATCTGTTTCCATCATCTGTACACATTATAGAATTTAAAAAACTATTGTTTTGAGGTCTCAAAGAAAGGTTAGGATTATATTATTACTTCTTCAAATATGATGGTCTCTGATCTGGTTATGAAAACATATATTTTCCTAAAAATCAGCAATTTTATTTGTAGTGATGTCATCACAGGTGCAGGACAGGTGTTATCTGTCAGTGTGACCCTTCCCCTGCTTATTTTGTCAGTACTGACTGTGATTCTGTGTGTTGTATAGAGATTTTGTGGAGCAGCACTATGTGAGTTTGAAGAAGTCCAACCCAGACTTCCCGATCCTGATCAGAGAATGTTCTGGAGTTCAGGCACGAGTCTGGGCCAGATATGGTGAGTCTCCACAATACTGCTCACCTAAATGTGTATATCACTCTTAAAGCCTTATTTTATCAAGTCAGCAAACAAACGAACAGGCAGTGATGATGTGTAAATAGACAGAGGCTCAGCACTTTTACTTTTCACGATTATTTTTGTAACTTTCAACTTTAAATTCCTACAGGGTTCAAAGTTCAAACTAAAGTTGTGCATTTTTAATGACTACACTTAAAATACTACTAATACTAATACTACTACTACTACTTTCATAAGTTTCATGACAGCCATTTCACATTTTAATGTTTTACATAAATGAACATGTAGATTTATTTCATGTTTTTTATAATCAATCATTTTGATTCTACTTAAATAAGATGTTGTTAAATTGATACATGTATGATCAGACCTTATCATGTTTTGGTGAATTCCATTTGATTTTTTTAGTGAGCTGTCATTAAATCAAGTTTTTATTTTGGGAAATGCCTGTACTAATATCGTTATAATAACATTACTGTTTGTGTTTTGTGTTAGATTTCGGTAAGGAGAGCAGTGTCATAGTGGACAACATGTCAGCTGACCAGGTGGCCACAACGCTACAGACTCTGGCTCAGTCCAAACCCTAAACCCCCCTCTGACTGCTGGAAGTGGTTCAAGTCCAGGATCGACTCACCTGCTTCATTTGTTCACTTTGTATGTAAATGTGTTGATATGAATAAACCTCAATATTATTAATGCCAGTCTGTTTCCTGATGGTTTATAATTTTTACTGATTCCTCTGGTTCATTGAGATTTTGCTGACTTTTTAAGCAGGTATTAAAGGCCGTTTACAGAGTTGTAATGTTTTTCCAAGGCATTTTACAGGGAATTTATAAGGTTTTGCTGTTTTTACAATTGCCTGTCTTTGTTAAACATGATTTATTCGTTGGACTTTAAGTAGGTTTGACTTTAATGAGTCGTAAGCAGGCATGGCGGGATCACTGTGTCTTTTTAAGGCATAAAATCATCTGGTTTGATCAGAATCAGAATTCCTTCAGTAATATATATATATATATATATATATATATATATATATATATATATATATATATATATATATATATATATATATATATATATATATATATATATATATATATATATATATATATATATATATATATATATATAATGTCTGCTCTGATCTTTCATATAGGTTGCTGCAGTGTGATCAGTCCAGTCCAGTTTGTTGTTCAGGTGAGCTCCCAGGTACTTGTGAGATGTAACCATCTCAGTGTCTGTGTCCTTGATGTTCACCTGTGTGCAGGGTTGTCTGTGCCTGTGGAAATCAACCACCAGCTCTTTGGTCTTCCTGGCGTTGAGCTGGAGGTGCTTCTGCTGGCACCAGTCTGCAAAGTCCTGAATAAGTTCTCTGTAGGCTCTGTCGTCCCCGTTCCCGATGAGGCGGACAATCACAGAGTCGTCAGAGAAGTTTTGTAGATGGCAGTGGTGTGATTGATGGGAGAAGTCTGCAGTGTACAGAGTGAACAAGGAAGGGGCCAGGACTGTTCCCTGTGGGTCCCCCTTACTGCAGACAACTGTGTCTGACACACAGTCTTGAATCCACGCATACTGTGGCCGGTTGGTGAGGTAGTTGAGTGTTTTCACTAGTGTGAGAGGGCATAAACTGAGATAGGAGAAGTTTTTTTAAGGAGGTTCAAACGTTTCTTTGAGATTTAAGGGGAATTCACTGAGGTTTGGAGGACTTTAACAGGTTAAAAATGATTCTGAAACAGCTGCAAGTATAAACAAGATGACATATTTTTTACTGTCAGCTTATTCAGATACCAGAATAAGAAACCTTTACTGTGAGGATTAGATCATGTTTTCTTTCCTTCTCTGATTATAAGAAATGAAGAAAGTAATACTTTAAAGAAGCAGCAGTTGTCAGTTCAGATGTTTTTACAATTACTTTTTATTTTTAAAAATAGAAAGCCATTTTACAACTAGTGTGCATTTCTTTAGTTTACATAATGCGTTCCTCTATCTTAGATGTAAGTGTTTAGTTTATACATATATGTGTCAATAAATCTGTTGAATACATCAGAAAATAAACCCCTGATGCAGCAGATTCACCAGCTGGTCCTGGAGAACCTTCAGCGTTGACTCTCCTGTCCTGAAGGGGGCAGCACTGTAATGCAGGGGAACTGGCAGTATTTACATGACAGTATTTAATCTAATGATTAAAAAATAGCAAAAATAATGAAAATGTATGAATGAAAATCACTGAAATGAATAACGAGTTGCTCTGCGGACCTTTTTATTTGATTTTATTGCATTTCTAAAGAGGAAAAGGTCTGAAGAACTGAAACAGGTCATGTCGGCTCTCAGTGCGGCCTGCAGGGGGCGCTGTGAGCCGACCCTGTTTCTACAAGCGACATCTGAACAGGAAGTACCGCAACATCAAAACAGAGAGTGAAGATCCGACGAAGAAGCTAACTGCCTAGCATCGCAGATAAAAAAATAAATAAACACCGTGAGGTTGAGTTTGTATTTCTCACGGGAACAAACTCGCATTCTCAGTAAAGGAGAAGACCAAAACTGCTGAGATGCCTGAAAGTAAGTTTGAAGCTCTAGAGATCTGCTAGCTTATCATTTATTAGCAGACTAGTAGACCGTTGGCCTGCGTTAGCACCGTGCTAGCTGACCTGATAGCCCAAATGATATGGAACGTACATTGTGTTTTTAATCATGGTAAAGCACAGACAAATCTTTAACTTAAGAGCGTCACGGATGTCGTACTGAACACCATTAACGTTCAAATCCCCAGACATAGTTATTTCAGTAAAGTTTAACTATACTGGAGGCTGATAACTAGAGTATAGATAATGAGATACAAATAAAGCCGACATTTTCAATATAGAGACACTACAAGGAATACATTATGATTAGGTGGAATAAGAACCAAAGAACAGAACAAGAACTAAAACTTCATACATAATGTGATGCTAAATACAGTACATTGTAGGGAATCAACAAAGTGTGTATTTTCTGCTGAACTGAAACCAGTATGTAGAGTTACCAGGGACAGAATCAAAGCCATACTGATGGAGCCATGAAACTGATGTGGCTGTCTGTCTCTACTGGCTTATAGTCCAGTGGAAGTGAACGTGTGTCAAGTAGTTTTCTGGGAATTTTAACTGTATTTGCAGAACGCCGACTTGTATCTTGGGGCTTCACTTTGGCCTTCAAAGAGCATCTTCTTTCTATCACTATGGCACAAAAGCTAAAGAACTGAGAAGATTGCAGGAAACCTCTGTGTACTGCAGTGTCCCCTGCTGTCACTCACTAATATGTGCGTTTCTTCATGCAGCTGAGAGTTACTCCAACCCTCTGGCTCCTGATGGCCACGAGGTGGAAGACCACAGAGCTGCTGCTCAGTGAGTATCAATACTGTGTGTGTGTGTGTGTGTGTGTGTGTGTGTGTGTGCATGTGTGTGTGTCTGTGTTACTCTGCATGTGTCTTTGTATGTGTGTGTTAACCATGTGTCCATGTTACCTTCAGGTCCAAACTCACCAACGATGACTTCAGGAAGCTGCTCATGACACCTCGGGCTACGCCTTCCTCGGCCCCGCCATCCAAGTCCAGACACCATGAGTGAGTGACGAAAGATAGAAAGACACCTGCTATCAGGACAGAGTATCTCTGACCAGGGATGATGATGATAAAGAAGAAGGAAGTAACGGATTACTTTGTTTTCCCAGAATGCCAAGAGACTATAACGAAGACGAGGATCCTGCAGCGAGAAGGAGGAAGAAGAAGAGGTGAGAGTGTTGACTGCATAATAATTCTTCTTACTGACCTCTGTGGTGTTTCGGCTGTTTGTTTACTAAATAAGAAGCTACTGCTCATTCCGACCCAGACACAACTCTTTGCACTGTTGACTTATTTAGCAGCTTGTATGCTAACATCATGATAATTTATACGATAATCTCACTGATTATTATTATTTGTTTTATTTGCAGCTACTATGCTAAGCTTCGTCAGCAGGAGATGGAGCGTGAGAGAGAGTTGGCTGAGAAATACAGGGATCGAGCTCGAGAGAGAAGAGATGGAGTCAACAAAGATTACGAAGAGACTGAGCTGATAAGCACCACAGCTAACTACAGAGCTGTGGGACCCACTGCTGAGGCGTAAGTAACATTAATGCCAACACTATTAGATGTTTTGACGTCCTGTGTTATTAGAGTATGTTTGTATTTATGTGTTATGTATCTTTCAGAGATAAATCTGCAGCAGAGAAACGTCGTCAGTTGATCCAGGAGTCCAAGTTCTTGGGAGGTGACATGGAGCATACTCACTTGGTGAAAGGTCTGGACTTTGCGCTGTTGCAGAAGGTGAGAGACAAGTTTACATGTCAGTAAAAAAAGGAAGAGCATTATTTTGACTCTGGAGTGATTGCACATTATTACAGGCGGTTAGCCTTACTGTTAACCTGGTAGCTGTACCAGATCAGCCGCTTAAATTAGATACAGCTGAAATGAGATAGAAAACAAACAGCTGCTCTAAAATGAGCTGAATGTTCAGCTGTAACTGACAGCAGTTTGTTGACACTTCTGTAGGATTTGATAAATATGTGATTATTCTTGGAGAATCTTTCTACCTTGCAGGTCCAAGTGACTAAAATGTGTGTGTGTGTGTGTGTGTGTGTGTGTGTGTGTGTGTGTGTGTGTGTGTGTGTGTTACAGGTGAGAGCTGAAATCACCAGTAAAGAGAAAGAAGAAGAGGATATGATGGAGAAAGTCCAGAAAGAGGCAAAGTATGACACCAAATTTAAATCAAAGAGCTGTTCATGTTTTTTCATAATATTAAATAGGAGCCCTTTAAGCAATCACAATGTTTTATTTGTACATTAATCAGATAAAATGATGTCAAAAGTTTTTTGACGCTTTACTGAGAAAGCCGGTTGTCAGCAGAAGAAGCTTAACGGATGAAACTGCCTCATATTCATTCAGATAATATGTTTCATGTTATGTAATTTCTGTATATTACCAGACAACTAGATAATTAATATTTGATTAGAATTAAGTTAGTTGAGTTGAATGAATCTCTTCTTGTTGCTTGATGTCAGTTATTATATTACTCACCTCTTTCAAAATGTGGTTTTGCTGTAAAAGGATAAATCTTTAATCAAATAGCTCACCCTAAGCTGTGGATCTTCTCAGCACCTGATTGGTTCAATCACAGGTCAACTGGATTCACTGAGTGAAGCACCTTCTATCTCATCTTTGACTTGTCTGTCTGTCTGTTACAGGAAAGACATTGAGCCGGAGGAGAAGATCGAGTTCAAGACTCGTCTTGGTGAGACAGATCACTTGTTTATAGTTTGAGAGTTGAGCTGTCAAAACTGTAATAGTAAAAGAACATTAAACCCTCCTTCTGTCTCCCTCCTCAGGTAGGAATATCTACCGTATGGTGTTCAGAACGGGCCAGGTGGAGAGGAACGAGCTCTTCCTGCCAGGCAGGATGGCGTACGTGGTCGACTTGGACGATGAGTTCACTGACACTGACATCCCGACAACTCTGATCCGCAGCAAAGCTGACTGTCCAAGCATGGAGGTACTGAAACATCTGGATCTCCATCACAGTAAACATCTGTTTCACAGTTGTCCAGTCTTCCCAGGCTCAGTCTGTTCAAGTTTACATTCCCCTCCACCGCTGATACAGATCTTTAATGTTCAGGGAGCAGCCCTACTTTAGTGTCCCAGTTCTGATCCTGGTTCGGGTCGTTTCTCAGGCTCCAGGACATTAATTATAATATTATCTATGTTTGTTTCAGGCTCAAACGACTCTGACCACCAACGACATTGTGATCTCGAAGCTGACTCAGATCCTGTCTTACCTCAGACAGGGAACACGACACAAGAAGATCAAGAAGAAGGACAAAGGTAACTTTGTTGTTTACAGTTGACTCACTGGGACCACATATTCATTTGAATAGTTGGTTCATTCTCAAATAGTTAGTTGGCTGATTGCATTAAATTTGATTAGAAAAGACATTTTTCCTCATCTTTATGTCAAATTTAAAAAACGAAACCAAAAAAAAAACCCACTGTAGCAGCCCAGGGTTTGAATCTGACATGTGGCCATTGGCTACATGTCATCCCGCTTTCCTATGATTAAAATGTGAAACTTGCCAGCAGTATCACTGAGCATCATACAGAGGTCACTCTCTGCACATCTGGACCTTCTATATGTACAAAATAAAAGAAATCAATATCTGCATGAGCCCAAAAAATGTAGTTAGATTGCCAAAATGAGTCATAGCTAGTATTCCTGTATTACACTGACTATCATCAGAGCTAAGCTGGACTGTGAGTAGCTCCAGAAACAGGGGCAACTCAAAACTGAAAACCAAACTACAATAAAGATCCATTTGTTACTGTGTTGTTGGGAAGAACTGTGTGTTTGCTGTGCTTACAGAAGAGTATCAAGTATCATGTATCATAAGTAAATACCATGGTTTATTAAAGACTGTAATGTAGCTCTGAGCAATTTAAGAATATATTGTTTTTATGAATGTCGATTATTTGTTCTAATTTGTCATATGAATAAATGTTTTATTATAACATTTATCCTTTTCTAATACAGCAGCTAACACTTCTGTGTAGGGGTATCAAGATACTCTTAAAATCCCTGATATGATTTAACTTTCAATATTGATTTTCAAAAGATCATTCAACACTGACAGCTCTGCTTTTGTTAGACATCGACTCAGTATTAAGCCCTGACAACTGTCATTTACATTTTCACATTCCACTTTAAAAAGACAGGGGTGTTTCACAACTGCTTTTTTGAAGATTCCAGAGTTCAACAAAAAACACCAGCCTTCAGTGATTCACAATAAACAACAATAGATAGAAGTGTGGTGTCTCAGACCTCTCCGGAGTAAACCATCTTCTTGTTATCAGTTTTCTCTACTAACCATTGGTTTTTAATCAGTTATTATATAAAAAATGTCGGAGGGCTAAAAAGTAAGGACCTGCTTTAGCTTTTCTCTCAAGGAGCATTCACATTTGATCATCGACAAAGACACAAAGTGTTATTTAATGCTAATAACTATTATTATAACTTTGTTTCAGGTAAACTGGATGAGAAGAGGGCTCCTGAGGCTGATCTGAGGTCAGTTCACAACAACACAACATGAAGCTGCAACTCGTTTTTTTAGTTAACAGTCAGAAAGAGTGTTTTCATCTGTGTCTCTGCTTGTTTCAGTATCTTTGATGACGTAGGGGACTACATCCTGTCCACCACCTCGTCCTCAAAACCTCCCAAAGAGAAAGAGAGACATCGAGACAGAGAGCGTGACAGAGAGAGAGAGCGAGAGGACGACAGCAAGAGCAGGAGACACAGCTACTTTGAGAAACCACGAGGAGATGATCACCAGGTGAAATGACCAACACAGACAGAAACACTGGTGTTTATTTATTTATTATTATTAATGTCTGAATCTAACTGTCTGGCTGTCTGTCTGTGCCTGTCTGCAGGTGATGGAGGTGGATACAGGTAAATCACTTAATTTATTTCTTGACGGTGTGATCAGAATAAAGATGTTGTCACAGTAGACACGACAACTGCCTCATTAAGTGCCTGTGTTTCTGTCCTCCAGGTCCTGGATCAGTCCGAGAGCAGATCAAGATGATCAACGAGAAGTTTGCAGGAGCAGCAGGCAGCCAATGGCCGGGCCAGGAGCCATATCCTTCTGTAACATTAAAGGTTTAGCATGAGTGTAGTACATATACACAGGAGAGTAGTACTGTGTGTAGTATTACTGCAGTTCTGTTCCTTAACCCAGGCTGAACGGGTTCTCAGAGGGGCGGCAAAGAACAGCTGGGAGATTTCTTCGGAGGATCCAACTCATACGCAGAGTGTTACCCTGCTACGTAAGAAACACACACACACACACACACACACACACACACACACACACACACACACACACACACACACACTCAGATATGTGCCATATTTAGTTGATGATGCTAACAAGAGTGGTGCTAGCATCATATATGTAATGAGTAGGAAATTGGCAAAATGAAATATAATGGAAGGAAGGCAGATGTGTCTTCGGTTGTTTATTTCATAAAAATGATTTCAAAGCTAGTTGCATGTGTAATTTTTCTTTTGTAGTGTGTAAAAATTAGTCCAAGTCTTACTTGAGTAAATGTAAAGATATCATGTTAAAATATTACTTTGGTAAAAGTGAAAGTCTCCCAGATAAATAGTATTTGAGTAAAAGTCTTACAGTATTTGATATTAAATGCGCTTGACTATCAAAGTAATTTTCTATACTCTGTATAGTATTATATACATAATGGTAAATATAATTACCTCAAAATTATTCAAATCCAATACTTGAGTAGATGTGCTTCATTACATTCCATTACTGCTGCTCTGCTACAATGCAGGCCAATTGTGCTAACCAGCTAAAATATTGCTACTGCTCAGTCTTGACAAAGATCTGTGTTGATCTACCTTTAAGAACAAAACATGATATAATATTAGAATTAAAGGTGCACTATGTAGTTTTTATGCCTAAACAAACTTAATAAAGAAACTCATTTTCAGAACTGAATAAATAAATTGACCTTAAAAGGATCGTATTTTCCTCTGAGAACAGCTTGTTTATTCACTAATGGGGAAAAATACATTTCTGAGTTTGTAGTATTACCTGATTAATGTCATAAAGAAAATGTGCAGTTTGAATTTGTTAAACTAGTTAACTAATACATTTCATTGCCGTGGTCTGCAATAATTGATTTAGCATCTCCCACCTCTATACATTTAAGGCTCCAATGTATTTGTAAAAGAAGTCAAAGCCAACACACACACACACACACACAGATAAACACCTAGTTAATTGTGTGTTACTATCTTTCCTCTGTGTTTGTGCGCAGGATGGATGACCTGGCTGTTGACAGTGATGAGGAGGTGGACTACAGTAAGATGGACCAGGTAACTACAACTCCATGCATGCATTACTGCTTTGTTCAGTTTCTCATTAAGGACTAATTTATTGTTCACAGCTAGTTTTAGCTTTAGTGCTTCAGATTCCAAACTTGCATTCAGCCATACTGCTAAATAATGAACAACAAATCTTTCAATAATAATATTAAGTGTGTCAGATGTGAACACACAGACATGAAACACTTGTCGATATCATTTGATTCATTCATCATTTACACTTCCTGGGGATATCTTTATCTCTGATGTCCAACCAGAATAACCATACATAAATCAACTTAGAAAAAGAAGAAAAAGAGGAAATTGTATCTGCCTGATGTTGTATTTTATGATGGTATTAATAGGTTTTAATGTGTTTGAGTGAAGCTGCAGTAGGGGGCACTGCTGCATTGCAACTCGCTCTGTTACAGCAGACTGTACCTTTTAATAATCCCAAAGCCTTTATATTGGTTTATTTTTGATGAGTGTTATGTGACTGAACCTGAGCTTTAATGTAAAGGAGATCAGTCATTTCAGAGAGAACAGGAAGTGAATGTTGTTTTTGTGTTTCAGGGTAATAAAAAGGGCCCATTGGGTCGATGGGACTTCGACACTCAGGAGGAATATTCAGACTACATGAACAACAAGGAGGCGCTGCCAAAGTATGTGATTTTTCCCTCAGCTCTGACTGACAGGCTGTGTCATTCTACTTGTTCCTTTTTTGTCTCTTAACTCCCTGGGCAGGCAGAAAGTTCAAAAGCAAAATGGTTCTTGATCTGTGTATACCATGTGTGTACAGTGGGTTGATGATGAAGTTTGTCCTTGCAGGGCTGCCTTCCAGTACGGCATCAAGATGTCTGAAGGCAGAAAGACTAGGCGCTTCAAAGAGACCAATGAGAAGGCAGAACTGGACCGACAGTGGAAGAAGATCAGCGCGGTAAGACGAACATATTTAAACCTCCTTGTGTTAAAACAGCCTGTAAACAGGCATTAAACCATGAACAATGAACAGCTGGTAAACTCGGTTTTCATGTTTAAACGTCTGTCAGTCGAAACAGTCTGTAAACCAAACTTAATTAGACAGTAAACTTAATGGACACAAAACGGCATTAAACAGTCAGCAAACTGTTTACAGACAGTTTTGTTTACTGCTGACCGATAAACAGTCAGTCAGTAGATGGTCTGTAAATAAACAGTAAACAGTCAGGAAATGGACGATAAACAGACGGTAGACAGTAAACCGACTGTACACTGTAAAAAGTGTTGAGGTCTAACTGTCTTTGTGTTTCAGATCATCGAGAAGAGGAAGAAGATGGAGGCTGACGGGTAAGTGGTTCCTGTTTTCTGTAGCTCATAATCATCTGCTCAGCCAATCAGAAGAGAGCAGGCAGTCCTTTACTCTTTTGTATTAATTACATTTGTAAACAGGACGATGAGATCAGCCAGGTTGTTGTGTGGATTTACAGGAAAAACAGTGTCTAAGTGTGTATTTGTGTTTCAGGGTGGACGTGAAAAGGCCCAAATACTGAAGACTGCAACTCTCCATCAGGATGAATATTTATATCTGTTATTTACACAAACACACAATTTTCATGTATTGATCTGTGAAATCATCGTCAGTTTTTATTGAAAACAAAGTGTAAAGAAACTGAAATCAACAGTCAGCGATGATCAGCATCAGACTTTAACCCCTTTTACACAAAGCTACAGTGAAGAAGATACTATGTCATGTTGTCCTGCCTGATCCATTTATACATGGACATTGCTTTGGCTGATTTTATTGGTTGATTTCTCGTCCTACGTTGCCGCCTCAGAGTGGGAACAGCATTGTTTTCTGTTCTGAGTCCATATGTTTTACACAGAACAGTGAGGCAGAACAAGACAGCAACATTCCTGCCTTGAACATGTTAAAATTTAGAATAATTTAAAGTTCAGTATCTTGATAAGTCTGTTAGTAACCTGATATGTGATATTATTGATTAGTTAGTGATATTTGATGTTATTGATTAGTTAGTGATTTTGTTTCCTGAGAGATCTGAAACTTTAATAAACATCAAAACAATTGATAAATAGAAGTTTGACTGGTTTCTGGAGTCGAACTGGTGCCTTTCTTGTTTTACCATGATCACAATGAGAGGAATTGCTGTGTAAGTAATTTAAGATCAGTTTCACTCTTTAAAAATAATTCAGTCTGACAGTTTTTCTTCATTCAGACTTTATTTGTATATCATCAGATAAACATCTTAAGAGGCGTGTTCCATCTGATTAAACTGCATATAATCAGTGCAGTATGATTTGAGGTGAATGTGTGTTTGTGTGTGTCCTAACACTGTTTGTACTAATTAGTGTTTGTTGATCTCGTTAAGGGGCTGCTGTTGTTACAGGAGTCTTTGAGCTCGTTAAGATGCAGCAGCTCATTAAGAGATCAAACTCTCTGTGTTTGTTGTTGTTGATGATAGAAACATGTTCAACACTTTGACGGACAACTGGACTTATTAGCCCTCTAAATTAGCATCAACCTCGCTAACGAGTGTTTGTTAATTAGCCCAAGCAACTCTGTGTGTGTGTTGACGGACAGCTGGACTGATGAATATGTATCTGGATGTTTCTGAAGATGCTAACGAGATGTTAACGAGCGGCTAACGAGGCCTCAGAGCTCCGCCCACCAGCAGCTCCAACAGGAAGTGGATTTATCAGCCGGACGAACATCAAAGACAAAGTTTGTTTTGTTTTTTGTCTTAAATTTGATGGTGTTTTTATTTACAACCTGATTTATTCCATTATTTATTTTGTCCTGAATATTTAACATTCAGCAAACTCAAGACTTTCTTTCAGTTTGAACTCGAAAGTTTATTTAGAATATAAAACAAGTCTTGAGTGTATATATATATATATATATGTACGTATACGTATATATATATATATATATATATATATATATATATATATATATATATATATATATATATGTATATATATATATATGTATATATATATGTATATATATATATATGTATATATATATATATGTATATATATATGTATATATATATATATGTATATATATATGTATATATATATATATATATGTATATATATATATATATGTATATATATATACGTATACGTACATATATATATATATATATATATATATATATATATATATATATATATATATATATATGTATATATGTATATATACACACACCCAACTGTAATATTCTTTTGTTCTCTGAAGAACTGAACACTCTCTCTTATTGGTCGACTTTACTGCCGTCCTGCTCCGTTGGTCTCATTCATCACAGTGACAGACTGAGCTGACCAATCAGATTGCACCGCACACACACACACACACACAGGGCAGTTGTGTGTGTGTTTCAAAGAGGCGATGAAGCCAAAAGGTGACCCAATGTTCTCATTTACTTAACTGGGTCGCCGTGGGCACAAGGTGTGTGTGTGTTTGATGGAGTGAAAACTGGGCTAAAACGCAGCGGGTTAATGTCATGACACAATTCACACCACCATCCATCACACACACCACACACTAAGCTGTGTGTTGGTCTGAGGTGAACCTTCCTACAGAGTGAAGAACTCAGTTCCAGTTCTTTGTGTGTGTGTGTGTGTGTGTGTGTGTGTGTGTGTGTGTGTGTGTGTGTGTGTGTGTGATTAAGTGAGAAAGCAGACATGTGAGTCTAAGTTTAAGATTTAATGATGAACAACAGTTTCTGCTCCTGTTTCAGGTTAAAATCTGATGGTTTTATTTGTGGTCAACAAACATGAAAATAATCTTTGTTTCCAATGAAAACAGATTATAGTAAAAGGGCACTCAGAGAGCTCAGACCTCTAAAGGCCAGCAATACACTTTTCTATGATCTGCAAACCTATATCTGGATATATTTCCAAATCTATTAGTTATGTCAAAGGATGGTTGTTTGCATCATCTCAACTGTGCATTTATTATGTACTTTTAAACTGGAAATATTTCACATACTTAACATACATCTGTGAAAACCAGAAAACACTTTTATCACCATGTACATATGTACAAATATGAAATACTAAGACTGAAATAACATCATGAACATGGCAGCTTGTTATCAAAATGACAAGTGTTCGAATCCCACAAGTGCAGAACTTCGCACGAATCTCAGTGTTTGAACTTTTTTTTTTTAACTTAAATAATAGATTAATTGCTGACAATTTCTATTTGGATGTGAGAAAGAGCTAATATGCAGCATAATATATGTGTATATTTGTTTTCAGCCACACCTCAAATTGAGAAAAACAGAACTGTTAGAACACTGCCCCACAAAGGCTAACTGCAGCAACTGCACCAAATACAACAGGATAAAATTCCTTTTTTTTGTTCTAGAGCAGTTTGTCCTTATCAAATGTGTATTTTTCCAACCATGACCAATTACTTAATCTGTGACACTAAAAATGCAGAAACGGCACACTGTCCTTTTATTACCTGAAATAAATAAATAGGAAGTGCAATGGCAAAGTGCAGTAATAGCAATCTTTCATTGATATTCTTACTGAAAATCTAACTCTGATTTTGTTTGTTATTGCATGCATGTGTTTTAAATTTGTTTAAAGTTGAAATACATGAGTACTCAACACATGAGTGTTCTCCAAAGACTTACAAATATTTTCACAAGGTATACCAGAAATGTAAAAGTACAATTTCAGTCTTAACGCAACTTTGTCCAAAACTGAGCTCACTGCTCTTTGGTGTTGTGGTGCAGAATAGTACTGGTTCTCCAAATTCACTGGGCTGTTCTTTGGCCGCGCAACAACCTACCATGTCTCATAAATAGCTCTCATAAATGACGGCTACAAAGTCATCCTGGTGTTAATTTTTAATAGTTCGTTCTGAAACGTTTGTATAACACAAAGGTTCAGATTACAGGTTGAAGTTCCTGCAGGGGAAAACAGCCACCTACTCTGACTCAAACATCTTCTGTTCACTATTTACATTTTAAAAACTTGTAATAATGATAATGAAACACTGTACAGTTTATTGAGCTGTAAAATAAAACCGGACAAACATGATCAATAAATCAGCTGTAAGACTATAACAGAGCATGTCACTGATTTTCTGTCACACTGTCCGACAGTATAACGTGACATCACTTGTGCGGTTCAGGATTTAAGGTTTAAAACTCATTAAGGATGAGAAAACATGATGGCCTGGAGTCTCTTAAGCGTCTTACTGCCTTGATCACATCTAACGTGTGTTGTCACATTGCACTACAGTACATGGTGACATCAAACTGCAGGTTTCTCAGACTGTAACGTATTCCTGTGTTCAAACTCAGAGCTAATGCAAATGATCACTTTGTGATGTCACACTGCCCTCCAGGTAAGAGAGATGTCACCCCTGAGGTCATTTTCAGGCTGAGATTCTTAACTTGTGACACATGTTGCTTCCTTGACCACTGTAGGCACGTCCACACTGTGACATCATACTGCACTATAGTCACAGGTGACATCACTAATGATGAGGTCTGAGAAGTTTAACCTTGAAATGGCATCAAGATTTTCAGACTGGGACCCTTTAATCGTTTAAATTGTTAAACCACAGAACTCATTGAGGGCCAGGTTACTTGTTACATCAAGAACCCTGACAAATGAACATTAACAGTACTTCTACTACTAAAACACGTACTACAGCAGGTAGTATCAGTACCACAACCCCAATCAGTTTCTAACTAACAAACACTAAATTAAGCTTTTACAGCAGGAAAGAAACATTAAATACATGTTCAGATTTGAATCCACCCCTGACAGGTGGGCACTGTCGACACCTTTTTATAGCAGATTCCAGTTTGTAAAACCAGTTTAGATCCAACAGGGGCGTGGGGGTGAGGATTCTGGGCCCCAATAGAAAACAGTTTGGGCCCCTGAATTTCTTTTTTTAAAGATACATTATCCTACTAACGTCAGTCCTCTCCAGCTTAAGTGTTTCACCTGATGACATCACAGGTCGCCATTGGATGGTGACATTTTAACGCCTCCCCCCACAAGGTGTCCACACAATGCTGTCCTCTTTGATAATAATGATGATAATAATAATATTAGTTGTAATAGTATGAAATCTTCATTAAAAACAGGAAGCAAAAAGAAGTGGTTGATGGGATATTGAGTATTTATATCTTGTTTTTGTTCTTTATTCATCCATCATCTGTTTTTTTCTTTTCTCCTGCTTGAGTCCATTACATCTCTTCCTCCTCTTCATCAGTTCATCCCTCCAGCTGGTCTGACAGATGGGAGGTCTCAGAAGAGGAGTGGAGGTTTGATGAATGGTCGGTTCTCTGTAAAAGCAGATGGAGCTCTTCATTAAGTTAATTCTGCTTCCTCCTCCCATCAAACTAGCAAAGCATTTATTAAATACAGATTTCACAATGTGTTTCTGTTAAATAAAATATACATATGATACCAACAAGACAATGAACCAACACATCAACATACCAAAACGCCAACATAGCAACACACCATAAAACCCAAATAAACTAATTTATCAACACACCAACACACAAACAAACCAAATAAATCAATCACTCAACAAACCAAAACACAAACAAACCAAATAAGACAATCAATTAACAAACCAAAACACAAACAAACACACAAACCAAAAAACAACAAACAACAAACTAAAATACAAACAAACCAACAAACAACACACAAACAAACAAAAAAACAACAACAACCCAACAAACAAACCAATCAACCAACACAAAAACAACACCGACACGTCAGTGCTCTGATAAATGAATCTCATTATCATGTCAGAGTGGAGAAACACACACCAGCCGGTATTGTAACACTGTTTATGTGTGTGTTTAGTTCTGCTGTGTAGTTTGTGATTGTTTTACCCAGTTCAATTTCACAGTCAACACACACACACAGACACACACAGCAGAAAAGAATGAACACATTTTTTAAAGTGACAGAATCTCTTCTGTGTGTTCATCTGTAACAGATTTAAGGATTAATCTGATGATTGTTATCTCTGCCAAGGAGGTTATGTTTATGATTTTGCCCGTGTTTGTTTGTTGGTTAGTTTGTTGTTTGGTTTGTGAACAGGATTACACAGACACTACCAATCAGATTTCAATGTCACTTGGGTGGAGGACGGTTCTGAGCCCAGAATAGACCCCGTTAACTTTTGATGAGGATCCAGATAAAAAGACAGATACAGGATTTTTTTCTCACTTCTATTACATTCTGAAGTAGAGTTTTTTTTTTTTTTTATAACATTTTCATTAACTGATTCTTCGATAAATATATGACAGAAGACAAATTGAAAAAATGAAGTTGGATTATTATTCAAGAAAAAGTTAATATATATTCGCATTTTTATGAGGAAAAAAAGTTACCTTGAGCTGCAGAGTTTTCTTGCTGTTTGTTCTCCAGTTCGCTCTCAGGAATCACTGCATCTGCAAAATCAACAGAAACACATGAATACGTTGTTAGTTTCGATTAATATATGTTTGCTTTCTATGCTCTTAGCTGATATAAAAAAAAGCTGAACAAACAACAGTAAATCATGTAATTGCAGTGAAGGAGGAGAAGACGAGCACAGAAGAAGAAAGAGGAGTGGTCACCTGCGAGGGAGTCCGAGTGTTTGAGCGCTCGCTCTACCTGCTCTCTTCTCCTCGACTCAAAGTCCAACGCTTCCTGCAGCTTCCTCTTCGCCTTCTTCTCCTTCTTTAGCCTCCTCTGGATCGACACTGACGATAAGAAACAGACACTTTACACTGTAACCTGTCTCACCTCTGGTCTGTAGTTTCACAGTCTAACCTATCTCACCCCTGGTCTGTATTTTCAGTGTAACCTGTCTCACCTCTGGTCTGTAGTTTCTCTCAGTGTAACCTGTCTCACCTCTGGTCTGTAGTTCGGAGCTCAGCTGTCTCTGTAGCGTCTGCCGGGTGCCTCTCTCTCTCTCCAGCTCGAGCTTCAACTCTTTCCTCTCCATCTGGTTTTGTTTGTCCTGAGATCGAGCGCTCTGCACCGCCACTTTCAGGAGACCCTGAGAAGAAAACGGTCAAAGATGATGAAGTGAGGATTCACTGAGACGCCCTGATAAAACAAAACTACATTATCGTCTCTATGTTATTTTTTCTACATTTTGTATATACGTGACAGTCTCTACTTTATTGTCTGTAAGTTGTAGAGTAGACTGAACATTATCATCTCGACATGACTTTTACTATATTATCACATATACACGATAGTCTCTGCATTATGGTCCCTATGACATCATCTCTGTAACTGTGTCTGCATTACCATTTCTACGTTATTGTGACCACATTACCATCTCTGCATTAATGTCATTCTATAATTATGTCTAATTTACCGTCTTTTTAGTATCTTCCCTCCAGTATTGGATTTCCGTTACTGTCTCTACTTTACTATCTCTATTGTTTCATCTCTATTATGTCTTTGTAATTGTCGTTACATTATCACACCTGTTCTGATGTCTCTATATCGTCAAATCTACTTTATTGTCTCTGTGTTAGTTTTGTTACGTTATTGTCTCTATGTTAACTCCGTCACCTGGATGTTAGTCAGTAGTGTCTCCATGGACGACAGACCCTCAGCGAACAGGAACGGAGTGAAGGCGGGGTTTGCGTGGTTGATGGACAGCGGCTGAGAGGTGAGTGGCAGCTTCTCATAGGTTGTTTTGAGGAGGGGGAGGGGCAACATGCTGTCATCTGCAGGGATAAACAAAGTAAAGACACGAGGGTGAAATAAAACCAAATTGACACGTAGAATTCATGTTTGTTGATGCATCTTTTTTTTGTTTTAGCTCAAGAAACAACAACCCCCTTAAATATTTGAAACAGTGGGAGAAAGCTTCCTGTTTGTATAATTCATGATCTCTATCTGTGTGTGTGTGTGTGCACAAGTACAAGCAAATGTACACAATATTGGTCACCAAATGCCCAACTCCTGGACTAACTGCAAGTGCATTTCCATTATCTATTGTGTCTGTTGTTCCTTTCCTCTCTTTCCTTCAGTCCTCTCATCATATTGTTCTCTGCATGGGATCTGCTGCTTTTCAGTAACACTACATCATCTGGGTTATGCATTTGTGCACGTTCTCTTGAAAACAATTCAAATAAATGAAGAAAGCTGAATTGATGGTGAATCAGAATCAAAAATCAAAATCTTAAACTTAAAAGTCTGTTGTTGGGACGTGGTTCCAGATCAGTCCAATCAGAGTCTCATCACAGACAGGTGTGTCATCCTTAAAAAAGACTTCAACGAAAGTTGATCTCATGTTTCTCTGACATCACTCCTCAATCTTCCAAACAGGAATAAGATCACCAGATCACATGAGAGAGAAAGCATTGATGAAAGAGACAACATGAATAAGGAATGTTAACCCAGAGACAGTCAGCGTGTGTTCATAAATTAAAAATCGGAAAACTGGAGTCCAAACGCCTCCGGATGTGTGTTATGTGTGTTACTGTGAAACCATCTGCTATCAGACACACTTTCTTTTACCTTTCTCTTTCAACACCTTTTTCATGTTGTTTTCTTGTTCTGTGAGATCACAGTCTGTGGAGTTCATAAAAAACAAGTTATTTCACTTTCCATAGAAAACACTCTGATAATTCAAAATATTTATCCTGAAGTGGTTGCCTACTTGGAAAATGTTATTCAATTTGGGCTATTTTCTTACTTGTTGAGCATTTTTATTAAGGAAACCTCTAAATATCAATGTTCAATATCAGTAAATTAAGAAAACTCTTTAGCTAACCCAGCTCTGGTGTACGTGCTGGAGGAGGAGGTGAAGATGAGGACGATGAGGATGCTCTAGAAGGTGACTGGC
Source organism: Acanthopagrus latus (assembly GCF_904848185.1). Taxonomy (NCBI): domain Eukaryota; kingdom Metazoa; phylum Chordata; class Actinopteri; order Spariformes; family Sparidae; genus Acanthopagrus; species Acanthopagrus latus. Next base: position 20,410,267 of record NC_051051.1, on the reverse strand, counting down.
TGGTTGGTTCTTGAAGCTGGAGCTCATCATCACTGGGGGAGGGGCAGGGGGAGGGGCTTCCTGGAGGAGACTCCTATCCATAGAAGAGACTGAGCATTAGCATTCACACTATTACCCTAAGTGTTGTTAGCACTCCCTAGATTTATTTATGTATTTTTTTACCAGAAGCTCTATTACCAGTAGGACTTATGTGTGAAACACTGACATTGTTAGAAATAGCATGTTTTTATATTAGCCCTTTTTGCATTAGCATTTTGCATTAGCATTTTTAACCTTAATATTGTTAATATTAATACTCTTAGCATTAGCACCACAAACACATTTCTTAGCATTTACAATGTAAGCATTAGGACTGTTAGCATTGGCACTGTTAGACTTAGCAGTGTGAGTGCCAACACAATAATATTAAGGCTGTTGTCATTAGCTGTTAGCTGTAGTTCCTATGGCACTAACACTTCAATGTTAGCATTAGACTCTTTTAACATAAATGCTGTTGTGATTCATACTATTAGCATCTTCTTTAGCAGTGTTAGCTTGCAGTCACCTTGCTCTCTTCTCTCTGAACCTGGGACACTGCGGCCATGTTTGCCAAACCACTCAGCTGACTCATCTGGTTCATTGCCATGGCAACGCTAGCAGGAGGGAGGCCCACAGGAAGCAGGGGGTGTGGCATGACCATAAAAGGAAGGTCTGACAGCCCTGAGGAGGTGGAGTCACAGATGGACAGAAGGATGATATGAAACACAGAGTTGCTATGATGCTAATCTAATGATGAAGAAAAGTCACTGAGTATCCAATCAGAGAAAAGCTGTGACTCACGGTTGGCCAATAGTGTGCTGTGTTGTTGCAGAGTGTTGAGGTGGAGAGACGCAGGACCATGAGGGGGCGCTAAAACCGAGGAGGGAGGAGGAGAGAGGAGGCGCTGCTCCTTCTCCCAGGATCCTTCGCTGCCTGCTGCATGAGGAGAGGAGGAGACACAATTAACTTCATGATGTCACTCAGGTTGAAGCGAGACTGACGATTATGTAATTTCCTACCTGTGTCGTCGTTCTCCGATGGTGACATCGTTCTCTCTCCATTGTGATGGCGCTGCTGATCGCTGTTGCCATGGAAACCCATCATCATCCTCATCTTTTGCAGCTTCAGAGCCTCGGCCATCGCAGCTGCCGTCAGACCTGTGGAGAAGAGACACAGGACACCTGACACGGGTGAGATGATGACATCTAAACACAGTTCTCAACATACATAAAAATCTGTGCCATTCATGTGTTATACCTCAGATAAACATTTGAGTGAATTTAATTATCATGATCATTAAAATGGTTGATAATTAGCCTGTTATGTGGCATTAACAGGCACTGACTTCAGAAATTTAAATTAGCAAAAAATGGACACAAGTTAGGATTTTCTTAATCTTCAAAAGGAAGGAGTCGCATTTTCCATCTCTTTTGCTTACCATGCCAGTAAACCTAAACAAATTATTCGTTGGTTCTTCTGGTGTGACAGCTTTAAGTGATACATTGCTGTAATGTGTTAGTTTTGGAGCTTTTTACCCCCAGCGCTGCTCACTGCATATCCAAAACTGCGACATTAGAGATACACAGACTATATACACTATCCTTGAGCTTTGTTTATGTAAGTAATGTAAATTTCCCACATAGGCAATACACAAATTAGCAATATATGCTCCCATTGAGTTAGAGTTAGGAAAGGTAAATACATTTTCACTTTAGCATAACGCATATGTTCAGCATATATGAAAAAAAAAAATGCGCAGACAACAAACACACAATCTCATTATTTGGTTAATGATAATAAACCTAAAGTGCCAAGTGATGAACAAACTACATCCTGATGATTTAACTGTTCTTGGCGTCTGAATAGTCGCGGAATGTTTACAGTTTTTCCTGGCGCGAGAAAAAAAGATCATGTAGTTGTAAAATCTGAAGAGTTCGCTCTCTGGAGAGCAGTAAGTTTAATCTGACGAGCCAGTTTTCATATGCATAAGAGTTCATTTGATTAATTCTGCCCACATTTCACTTGTGCACATTTTCATGTTGCACGTGTTCTTATCTTTGGAGATGAAGATGAAGGTAAAGGTTCCAAATGCTTTTTCAGAAGTTGGTGATTGATCAATAATTAATAACACTGGCAGCCTGAAATTCTCCAGTGACTGTCGCTGTCTCTCGACCACCTCTCTCTCCCTGCAGCCACTTGGCCCAATTAATCGCCTCCTCTAATTAATTCAATTAGTATTAACGAGGGACTCCTGCTAACGAACGGACAGCGACCCCCCCCCCCCACCGTCACCCGCAACCCTCCGGCTCGTTAAAAAAAAAACCTCCTGATGAACGAAAACACAGAAAGACAAAGCATTTTTTTTTTTTTTTTTATCTTTTTGTTCTCAGTGTTTCCCTGCAGGAGATTCTGTTTTCATTCTTTTAATATTTCAGCTTCTGAAACTGGAACATTTAATGTCTAGAGACTTTGAAACTGGCTTCAGATCAGCTGCGTGTTTCATGTCTGTCTGTCCGGTACTGATAAATCCAGGACACGTTTAGCTTAACATAAAGACTGGACGCAGGGGGACTGTTAGCGCCATCAGAAGGGACAAAAATACACCTTCCAACATCTCCAAACTCGCTCAACACTTTGATTTCACTCTGAAACTACTGTATATGACACACTTTGATAAAATGTTACAATATAGTCTGTGATGTCGCAGTTTAATCATCATTCTATGGATCAGATTCCAATAAAACACTGACTGTTCTTGATTATAAGTTCAGTGGCAGCAAATGTTTACAGGGAACAAAGAAGAAACAACTGGTATTCTACAGGAAAGAAAAAGGACAGAAATGAAACAAATAAACCTACAATTATGTCTCTATATTTTATGTTTTCTAGATGAGGTTCTTTTTTTACTAATTTTTTTTTATGTATCATAATAATTTCTCTCAGCAGAGAGTCGATTACAGAAATCTTTCAGGTGGGGAAAACAGGAAACACTGAGATGCACCAGAGTGATTTTATAATAAACACACACACACACAGTAAATAAACACATGTCAGTTTGATAAATTCATCTTGTTTTCTGTCTAAATTGTCTCGACTGTCACTGAACATGGCTGAAAACAAACGTAAGGAACAGAGCAGTTTCCTGTCTGTTCAAAGACAGAAAACAGTTTTCATTTTTTTGTCAGAGTTCACAGAAACACATCTATCAAAGAAAATAAGTTCGGAGATGTTTTGTTATCATCGTGACTTCCATTTCATACATGATGTTTCCTGATGGCGGAGAAGCTTTAACCTGAACGGGAAGCTGCAGAGTGTTGATGATATAGCAATCCGTCACTGTGATAGAATATTTATTTATATTCATTCTTTGCATCATTTATATATGACTGACTGGACACGTCAGATATGTTTTCGAGGGATATATTTTCGGTTCACTGTCAACAAGAATTGTTTCTGCACATCATGAGATTACGTTAACAGTAAAACTCAGCTAGTGATCAGTGTTGAACTCTGATTAAATTCTTGAACTCTAGTAACAGCTTCGTTCCTCCCTCTTATTTCTAATTCAGTCATTTGGATGGACTAAGAGGGAACATAAAACCTGCTGACATACACCAGAAGTGTGACAGTTTGGGACACTGGCTATTTGTTTTCTCCAGCTGAGGAAATGTGACATTGTTGTCCTGTAAATTGAAGTCAGAGGTAAGGTGGATGGTTGGACGTCCAATGTTTAAGACTTTGACACCAGAAACTGGAATTCATCCCGTGAGTCCCCATCTGACGTCGCATTGTATGCAAATGGATGCAAATGTGCTACTCCGATAGTCCCATTTCCAAGTGTGTCCATGTGTGTCATGTTGGAGAGTGGGAGCAACACGGGTGTCAAAAGAAAGTTGTTTTTCATTTAATCGCTCAGAGCATTTAAGCTGTTTCCAACATTTGACAAGGAAGAGCAAAGGAACTAATAAAATATCTGTGCAGTACATGACTTTGGCAACCTTTTCTTAACCAACAGCGTTATTTGACCTCAACTCTGCAACTCGTCGTGTTCTCTGACTTTCCGAGTTGGTATACATTATTATATTTTACATTATTAAAACAAAGAGCAAGCAATGGTCAAGTGGCTCCCAACGCAGGGGTTGGGTCCCTTCAAAAAGTTATTAAGGGAGAGGAAAAAAGAAAGAGTTCTGAATACATTTCTATAAATATTGTGGACCTTTCTCCGGTCTTTAGCTTTTTTTTGAAGTATTGGTTTAGTTGAGCTCTCTTTTTTCAACTGATGAAAGTCTCATCAAAAACTTAGAGACATCTGAGACATGTCTAACAAAGGGTTACGGATTTTATAAGATGATCGTACGTTTGAATTTTTAATGTAAAATACTGACTTGTACAGTAATCAGTAACTACAGCAGTAAAACAAAATGGAAATATTTCAGTAATGTACAAGTACTTCAAAATTGTACTTGCATTGTGACTCTGAGAACAACGAGACTTTATCTTCACTGTAGACGCAACCTTTACAACATTTTAATTAACTCTCCGTGTGTGTGTGTGTGTGTGTGTGTGTGTGTGTGTGTGTGTGTATGTGTATGTGCTTGCGTACGTACGTGCATGTGTGCCTGTGTGCACAGAGTTAATAATATTCTTGTTCCTTTGATCTCTCCGTCTCTGACCTCGGTCAAAAAACGTGGCAGTTTGAGTATTTTTAATCAAATCCTAAGTGTGTGTCAGTGTGTGTGTGTGTGGTGTTTTCATTAAGCTGTCAGATCTGTCAGGCAGGTGACGGAGGTGAAAGGTTCGGTATGTGGTTCCTCCTCTCTGTGACCACCGGAGCGTCTCTGTTGGATTAAAACTCTGCTGTACAGAAAGATGAAAAGACTTCACTGTTCTCGTCTGTTTTCAGAGTTTAAAACGTCCAAACGGGGCCTTCATCAGAGGACACAGGCAGGTTCACAGGTGACACGCTCAGGTGGATTTAAACGACCGGCTAATGAGACACAGACAGTGTAGACCTACATAAAGACTGTCCTGAAGTCTCATCACTTCATCATGTTAGAGGGTCTCTGAGTCCATTTGACCTGGAGTAACAACAGCTCCAGTGCGGTCCTTCAAGACTAACACCACTTAAAAGACTCGTGAATTTACAAGGACAACAAAAAGTCATCTAGTCATCACTTCATCGCTGAATCTTTATTAAAGTCTAAAGGCAGAGACACACGGAACCAGCGTCGAGGAACTAGTGGCGGCGAAGGCTGACTGTTGGGTCGCCTCAGATCGCTTGTGTCTCCAAGCCAAAAAAGCTGCACTCGAACACACCGCAAAGATTACAGCCGGCCACCAACCAGCGTGTGCATTCTGCACCTGCGTCAGAGGAAACTGATGGAAACTATCCAGGTGGCAGTGATAAGGCTGCATTTTTCTGACACCACTCTTGCTAATAAAGCCACTTAAAATCAAGAATATGTTTGAATCACCTGAAAAAAAAACCATGCCCCCCATAGATAAAACACTGTGGTACAGAAACTGTAAAATAATTGGAGGAAGTTGGCTGCTACAAGTCTTATGTTTGTATACTGTAGCATTTGTCTTATTTATTTTTTATTTATGTGATGTCACTGTGACTCGTCATCTGTCTGAAGCTTCAACAACAAGAAGTATCAGTATCGTCTCACATGCATTTATATGATCTGCTTAATGAGCTTTTCTTTACGGCTTTTTTCAAGACGAGATGAATTTCTTGACACTTGTCGCCCACAGGAACAAACGCTCGCGCACACACACACACACGTGTGTGCTTCGGGTGAGACACTAATCTGTCAGTCATTTTGACATCTGCTAATTAAGCTTGCTAATTATAGCTCTAATCACACACACACGCAGTTACACAGTGTGTACAGTACGTGTGATGACACACAGACAGAAATCTGCAGCTCTGTAGAATTCAATAATATAGATATTATTGCTTCACTAATTATACAGGCTTGCCAGGACTCGGTCCTGCCTGACAGGCAGAATTCAGGTTAAGCACTCATGTCTTAGGTCTCATCTTCCTGCAGCAGAATGAACAAAGGATAATTCTTCACAATCCTCTATTCTAATCCTGTATACTTATGGTTAACGTAAAACACATAAAAACTTGCGTCTTCATCTGGATCTCATTGCTGTGAGATTTGGTCATGATCCCACACACAGATTTCATACAAATCGCAAGAAAGGTGTGATTTTGGGCCCATTCGCGATAAAAGGACATCATTTTTCCATCATTTAAAACATAGGTTCCCTCTTTTATAAAATATGTCGTTTCTTTCACAGTTTTATTTCATGTTGTGGCACAAAAGTCACAAACCCACCTAGAGGAGGGGGTCAATTGTTTGACTCACCTGTTTGTGACAGTAGGGCGGGGTTTAACAGGCTGTGTGGGAGGAGTCTGGACCCGTCAGTCATCGTGGCCACGCCCAGTGTCCGTTTCGGAGGACGACCTGGTCGAGAGCTGGAGAAGGGACGGAACAAATATTAAAAACACAGCGGGATGGCCCTTTAAATAAACCTGCTGACCACCTTAAAGGACCGCAGAGGAAGTCGTTAAATGGGATTCCACCTCAAATCGACAGCCGTAAATAATTAATCAATACTGGCCTTTCCTCTCTGCTCAGTATTAATATTCCAGGTTAATCTCATGTTTTATGTTCATGAATTAATCTGTTTCATCTCTTCTCTCCTCTCTTTCTCCTAAAGGCCTTTTATATTCAATGTCGTGGTCCCTGGGGGAGATTTTAAGAGACACACCGTTTGCCAGAGATGAGGATGAGTCTAAGAGAGCAGAAAACAGTAACTATCGTGTATTTGAAATATATTTGAATGCAAATGTTTTCTCTGATGGTAGTAAAAACACTGGGAATCAGTCAAAGTTAAATTTTAAGTGCTTACTGTAAAATAATAATAAGGAAAAAGAAAAAAACTAAATTCAAATCCATGAAAATGTTTCACAATATAAATTATATAGTATACAATAATATTATCACATAAAACCTTACATCAGCATATTTTGTAACAAGCAAATAAAAACTCAACTTCTAGGACATTAATAGTAATATTAATAAAAACAGAAATGTTGTGAACAAGAAAAGAAGGCTGCAGTTAGTGATTGCTCATGTTAATGCTAATTCCTCATTTCCTATTGTAACATTATGTAGAAGTTGGCATTTTGTGTGATTTAGAGCCCCCCCCCCACAGTTTCTGAGTGCAACTTCACAGTTGTAAATACCAATACCAGGTCTCTAAAAGTTTTTCAGACGTGATACAATATCTATGGGAGTAATAACACAAGAAGGAGCTGTTAGCTGAAGAGCTGCAGGTGACAGGATGTGAAACATGACACCTGCTACTCTGTTCCGCGACTCTGGCGCTGGCGCTGCTGTACGGAGCAGACAATTGATGATTATAGTGTCTGTCGTCCAACTGAGTAATAATTTAAAAAATGCGATGGTGTAATTAAAAACAATAGCCAGATTCCTGGGTGTCGGAAAATGTCATCACTCCTTATGTGGCTCAGTGGGTGTTTACCAAAAGTCAGTGTTTTTGTCCCATCACTCCACCCCAATAAAGGTGCAAGTCTGTCAGAAAGGCAAAGAATATACAATAGGAAGAGATTTTAAACTCTGATTTCTGTCTACAGTAAAAACCCAAAAAGTTACATGTAAATGTAATTGTAACAGCTTAAAATACAATCAGGTGTAACAGTCATCGTTAGAGCTGCAAAGATGATTTGACTGACAGTTTCATGATTGTGCCTCTTGTGAGGATTTGAGGCTTTTCTCCACAGTAAACCGAATATCATTCAGTTTTCAGCTTGGTCATATGACATTAATGTCGGTTAATAATTTGTCCACTTAAGAAAAACAAGACACTCCAATACATTTCTGTTCGGAAAATTATAACGGATAACTGTTTAGAAATATGGGTATTTATAAAAGTGGATTTATCGTGAAGATTTCATCTCAGCTCTGATTTCTACTTTTACGTTGAACTTAACGATTATGATGTCACCAATTATATCACATAAGGCTGAGGAGTAATCAGATAACAGTAAAAAAGTTTAAAAAAGCCTTCCATGTAACTGATCGGGATCGGTTGCTATGGTTGCCACATCTGCCCGAAACCTGCCGCCTCAGCTTTATGAACACACGCACACACTGTGACAGTCTGGGGGCTACACACAGGTCAGTGTTTGATTGACAGGTCTGAGGTCCCCCCCCCCCACACACACTCTCTCTCTGTCCCTCTCAAACACACACACACACACACACACACACACACACACACACACACACACACACACACACTACTAAGGAATTTAATTTACTGTGTGTTGGTGTGTGTGTGTGTGTGTGTGTGTGTGTGTGTGTGTGTGTGTGTGTGTGTGTGTGTGTGTGTGTGTGTGTGTGTGTGTGTGTGTATGCGAGTGCATGTGTTATGGGGATTTCCACACTTAATTAAATTGGGACAAAATGTCCTTTATGTGGCATGCATGCACACACACACACTCAGGTGAACAAACTGTGAGACTTTTCAGGAACACAAGATCCCAGTTCAACCAGTGAAACCAGTTAAATGAACCAAATCAAATGTTTTGTAAAAGAACATCAGTACTAAGCTGAAGTCAAACACACAAACATATGAGTTTGTAGATGTGTATGAGCTTATATAATGTGTGATAGAGTAGATTTAGTTTTTGCTATTATATATATTAAATATTCTCTGTTAATGTGACCCTGTTTTTGTATATGACTATATATGACAGCAAAACAAGAAATGTGTGTATCTTATTACACACATATTTCTCTCCTGACTTGCTCAGTTTTATATATAAAAGAAATAATTGTTGTTGCTGCTCGAGAAAAAAGAAAATGCAACTTCATTTTGGGTTTTTTTGAAAAAAGAAAACGTCGCAGTATATCGATTCATCTTGATATTGATATCAGGTCATATCACCCAGTTATTTTTTTCTTTAAATGATGATTACAATTATTATTATTGTGGTGTTCTTACAAAAAAATTGAGCAGCAACTATTTTGTCATCAATTAATCTTTTCAGTCATTTTAAAGTGAAAATATGTTTGAGTTGCAGCATATCTGAGGACTTAGTTGTCTATTTGTTTTGACCAAATATGATAATAAATAAACTTCTGACTGTTGGTCAAATAAAATAGATAGATAGTAGATGTAATACATATATACATATATTTAATACACACACACACACACACACACACACACACACACACACACACACACACGTTACTATTAAGCTAAGTTTATTGGTAAATTGTAAAAAATCATTCCTCCATTACGTACATACCTTTTTCACAAGTGCTTGATAACCACATGCAAAATGTGGTTCATGTATGTAGACTATAAGAATAAGAATATCAGTCAATATATCAATTTTTACTCTGGCACTGGCCCTTAAAATCCAGTCAGGCTCTAATTATAGGATATCTACACAGCAGTACATAAGCATGTTAGCAGCTTTACTTGATGTGTTCAGGCACAGTTCTGAGTGTATGTCACCTGTGTTTTAGCAGCACCCAGTGCCCACACACATTCTCTGTGACAAAACAACATTCAGGTCAAATTTATGGATGTAAAATGCATAATTATTCACCAACATAAACACAATTTTACACATCAGACAACAGGAGACACTTTGGGGGATTTCTACATAGTAATACTTGCCTATTGTTAGCGGTGAAGTCAAGCGGACAGCAGAGAGAATGCACTTGTCTTGTTGCTTGAAGACATTATTACACCTACACTATATGTTGCAACACACACGCACACACTCACTCACTCACAGAGTAGTCAATCACAAATTATGACTCGATCTGTACTGTGCTGTCAGAGCGTGCATGTGACTGACCTCACTGAGACAAGGTCAACCACACACACACACCGATAAATTGTAAAGACAATATGGTTGCCCTTGACAACATCTAATTTACTGCATGGCTTCAGAGTCACATACAGCTGAGTGTGTGTCGTGTGTGCATGTATGTTATACATTTATTTCTGAGTTCTATACCTAAGTTGTGGACAACTCACCATACATTATCCTGGTCATGTTTTGTAACACATGATGTTACATTACAGTCGATTACCGAGTGCAGTAGATTTCTGCAGCTCAAGGATGAAAATATATGATTATTACTCCATGGAAATGCAATCAAAGTTTATATGTGTCTTGCCTACCAGTTTTCAACAGTCATTATCGAGAGCTGACAGGGAAAAGAACGGAATTGAGCATTTCTAACTGCACTCGGTAATCAACTCGTCAGGGCTTCCCCACAACAAGCAAGCTGCTGCAGGAGAGTGGTGAGTTGTGTTCCCTTTTCAATAGCAATCCGGCAAAGCTAGCAGATGTTTGATACCTTGAACTATGTGCTGAGACCCTATTTTATACTTTTGCTTAAGTTTGGTGCTGTTTTGAGCATCATTTATGGCTATGAGTGGCCTTTTGATGGCGGTTTCTTGGTGGAGGCATAGACTGCAGTGCAAAATTATCGCGTCTTTTCTGAGGTTGCTAAAACTACTAAAAGCTTTTGGTTGGTAAACTTGTTCTCCGGGGGGGGGTCTTTCTAGGTGTCACGGTGTTAGACCATGGATTAAACTTACACCGGAATATCCCTTTAATATGTTACATTACTTTACTTTGCCTTCCCTGTCAATACTTTACATGACATTACATTACCTCACATGCTGTGACCTTAAATTCTGTCACATTACCTTATGTTACATTACCTTACCCTGTTATGCCATCTTACGAGTTAATCATGTTGAGTCATGTTATGTTGTATTATTATGTTGTTACATAAGAATATGCTTTGTATGTTGTCCCATGTAACTCATTTTTGTTTTCTGTTTTGATATAATATTACATCACATTACATGTTATGTTATTTTTACCATATAGTTACACTGAGATGCATTCAGGACTTCAATGATGCTGCTTTCAGTTTACTGCCATAATCTCTCCTAATATTAATATTTCTACACCTGTTCAATTAATAGCATACATGTCAATCACACACACACACACGCACTTACCATCATCAGTTTAATAATAATCATGCGATTAAAGCTGATTAAAAACAGCCTGTTCACATTAAAGCTGTGACTTCCTCACTGTCAGTCTCATTTTACACTTGTATCACACACACACACACACACACACACACACACACACACACACAAAGCCTCTCTGTTAATTCCATAATTAGTTGAGGCTCATTTACATAATTTGATCATAAGAGAGAAAAACATTTTGATCCACATTCAGCAGTAATCTACCTAAATGTGATTAAACACTCACACAGAGTTAATACACACCTGGAGGCGACACAAACATTTCAAGTGATTTAAAGTGTGTGTGTCTGTCTGTGTGTGCGTATGTGTGTGTAAGAAGAGTTACAGTCAAGATGAGCATCATATGACTCTTTGGAACAGGCAGAAGCTCTATGGCGCTACATTAGCCCTGCTCCGCACACATATGTAGGCTTGTCTTGACCCAGTATGGCAGGGATTTGCTTCTCCATCACAACAGGGCTACCAGCTTGAAGGTGTGTCTTGAACTGATTACGTAATGGTCTTGAGTCAATGATGTTTAAAAGCAGCAAGTTCTTTAGTGTTGTGTACTATTGCACCGTGCAGTGGTTCATGGTCGCCAGCTGCTAATCAGCAAGTCAAGTTTAATCCAAAAATGTGTCTTGTGAGGTCACAGTGACCTTGTCCTTTGTCCTTTGACCACCAAAATCTATTATGTTCTATCCATCACCATCATAAGTCCAACTGAACATGGGAACCAAATCTGAAGAAATTTCCTCAAGGATTTCAAGAGAATTAGACGAATGGGCGGACAACCTGAACATGATGCTGACGGCTGTCACTGGCACAACGGAACAAATATCAGTCAAAATGGATCCAAAAGAGGAGGAAGAGGTTGTGGAAGCCACAAATCAACCTTGAACAATGACAAAGCCCATCTGACGTCACCGCAACCCACTTGGAGGCAGTCAGGGAAGAATTGACCAGACTCTGAATGTGGTCTACTTTCGAAGTGACTCAACATAAGTTGGCATGTTTAAACTGGAAACTGAAATGCAAATCAACACAGCATCACTTGACTCTGCACCGCCAAAGGTGCTAAGGGAATAGGCTGACATGTGATGTTGACCTCAGTGTATCATTTCGCTCTGCCGAGAAGGTGATTGGCTACTTCTGCCTCCAGAACCCTGAGGCCAAAGCCAAATGTCTTGTATGTTAGAACGTACTTGCCAAGAAATCTGATAGTGTGTCACATGCCAAAGGACGTACAAGTGATTTGATTGATGATTTGATGGCTTTGTTTTTTTAAACAACATAATGCAGAAAAGATGCTTGAGGTAGTTTATAATTATCAAATTCTTATTGAAGCATATTGTGTCTGCAGTTTGAAAGTGTTAATTGTCCTGCCTCCATTAAATACGTATCTTTGCTTGATGAGGCATCATTGCCCAAAAAAAATATTTTTGTACATATTCTGTGTATATAAGAATATCAGCCAATATATCAATATTCAATTTTTTAACCACCTATATGGGTATCTGTCCCAAAAACCAATGTCATGAAGTGTGCATGTGTGTGTGCGCGTGCGCACGTGTGTGTGTGTGTGTGTGTGTGTGTGTGTGTGTGTGTGTGTGTGTGTGTGTGTTTGTGCGTGTGCGTGTGTGTGTGTGAGTGAGGGTGCCTCAGGCTTTGCTGCTGGCAACATATTTGTCCATATGGCACACACTCACACAAAAAACACAAACACACGCACACACACACACACACACACGCATACAGAGCTTCATGTCTGTTCTTTCTTCATTCCACCAATCACATCAAAAAGCAAAGAGAAGAGATTTATTATCATTATGATTATCATTATTATTGTAAATATATTTTCATATTTCCATACTTACATCTCTAATAGTTTTTTATCCTGATTATTAAAAACAAGTTATATTAATCAATAGCAGATCAACAGAATTCATATTAATCATTTTCACCAAACATCCTCTGCTGTAAGTTTCTCTAAAGTGTTTTTTTAATGTCACTAAACTGAAGGATTTTGAACACAATACATGCAGGTGAACACATTCCATAATTTTACTAGATGACGAGGGCTAAGAAACCCGTAAAACTCTTGAAGGTTGAACTGCTGCATCAGTAAAACCTTGAGGAATAATGAAGCTCAAATTATTAATCAATTAACTGATATGTTGATCGACAGAAAATTAATATGCAACATTTTTTTAATTTAACAAATTTTCATGCAAATTGGTTTCAGCTCATTAAACTGAATCTCTTTTGGTTTTGGACAAAGCAAGTCACTTTAGGACGTCAAGTTGTGGTATATAATTTTTGGCCAACCCACTCTCCTGTTAAAACAATTAAAATGCACTAATGGTTATTATATTTCTGATGTTTTTGACTTGTGAATAGCTGAGTGGAATCTCATGTTTTCATGCCTGTTCTTTAGTTGTTGTATTTTCACTCACTCCTGTTACTGAATGATTTCTCACAGTTTCTGAACGTTAAAATGATCAAGTCACTTTGGTTTAGTGAGGATGCAGCTGATCGACTGCTTGTTATGAGATCATGTTCTCAAACAGCTTAAATCTTTTTACAGTTAAAAATCTCATCTCAGTGAGAAATTATGAAGTTAAGTGAAAATGTCTGTGACAAAATTAGCTTAATTAGGATGCAAGTAAGTAATCAGATGTGACAGAGTTGCAGTTGATGAAGTTATCAGAGAATAAATTGTCAGTTGGATGGAGCTCTCAGACGGGTTTAAATACAAACTGTCAAGTTTACAAGCTGTGATTCGACAGCTGTTAATGGTTAAGTTTATTTTAGAGCTGCAGTGGTGAGTTGATTACACTGAACTGATAACTGATCATTTTTTCCAGTCTTTGTTGAGCAAAAATACCATTCGCTGCCTCCAAACGTCCTGTTTTCTCTGTCAGTGAACTGAATCTTTTTGTGTTTCAGATCGCTGGTCGGATGAGAACAAGATATCTGACTTGGACATTTTTTACTTAACGAGTAATTGATTCATTGAGGGAATAATGATGAGATAAAACAACGATTAAATAATCATTAGTTGCAGTCTGACAATAATATTCACATTTAATGATACATTTTTCATATTTGTGATCACATATTGCAAATATCATAAAATACTTTATGTTTTCTGCACCTGTACTGTATAACTTCTGTACTTAATATTCATATATTTAACTATATATAGATACAAATACCTACATATTTATAGATGAAGCATCATGTTATACCTCTTGACTTCTTATGCACAATTATTTGCACTATTCTCTTCTATAGGTTTTATAATCTATCACACTGTATTGTCATGATTTAGGTGAGTAACCTCTTAATTTCACCCTTTCTTATTTTATAATAGATTTTTTTTTTTTTTATGTTTCTTCCCTCTAAATGTGTTTCTCTGCTGCTGTATCATCTGAATTTAGCCTGAGAGTTCAGTGAAGGCTGGAAGATCAATTTGTGATTGTTATAATTTCTTCTTTTTTTCCCCCAGACCAATGAATGGCTTATATAGTCTGTAGTCAATAAAACAAACTGATCAATAATCACTCTGTGGAAAATCTCCACTTAAGTGTTTTCTTTTGGATTTTTGATGGAAGTTTGGGGTTTTAGTCGCGAGTATTTTATGTTTGACAATTGAAAACACTTCTGCACCTATATTTATATTCATAGGCTAATAGAAGTATTTACACACTCAACGTGTTTAGGTTTGACTATATTTTAGGCCAATAATTCAATGAGAAAGAGAGGAATTCAGTATGTAGACCTTTAAATTGGGAAATTGTAATACATATAAAATTAGGAAATCAAAAAGGAAGATCCTGATCATTTAAAATCTTATTGATGTTGTCTGAAGTTTCTTTGACATATGAGCTCAGTTTTTTATCATTTAAATCAAATCTAATGAAAAAAATGTTTCTGATTATTTTGGAAAATGTGTTTTTAATCTAAGCAAATAAACGAGTAGACGCTCAATTGATCTCAGTCCTGTTAAGACGGTAAATCATTTAATTTGCCACTGTGACAAACTATCTGACTTCCAGTTTATTTCAACTTCCTGCCTCCTCCACCACCAAACCTCCTGATAAAAACAGCCCATTTAAACTTTTCCCACTAAACATGCTCTGTCTGTCTTTGCCCACCTGGCGTTGGTGCAGTCCCGGTACAGCGTCTCGAAGTCGGACCTGGTGATGAGCTTGCAGCGGTTGACTCCGGGCTGGATGGCTCCGAGCCCCCGCAGGACGCGCACCTGCTCCACGGTGCACACCACCGGGCTGATGTCCAGCCGCTTCAGCTTGGTATAGACGGTGTGCAGTCCGCCCACCAGGTGCTTCAGGAACAGCTCGAACACCTGCGGCAGGCAGATCAGCTCCACGCCGTTGACCGTGAACGAAGCCACTTTCACGCCGTGAACTTCCACCATCTTACACTCGGTGTGCGGGGGAGCGGCGCCGCCTCCGCCGCTCGTCCCGTTAACACTGACCGGGACTCTGCCGCTCGCGCCGCTCAGGAAAGATCCGGCAAGGCGAGCGCCAGGGAGCCGCGGGGAGCTGGCCGGGTTTGGAGCGCTGTAGGGCGGGTCGGAGTGGAAGAGGGAGTCGGAGGGCGGGGTGGATGTCCGGGACAGGGGGGTGCCCGCCATGTTCGAACAAAATCGAGAGAAGAGCAGAAATGAGTTTATTTTTCTTTTCTCTTGTTTTTGTTTCTTTTCATCTGTTCTCCGTCTCTCACCGTTCCACCGTTCCCGCCACTGGGACTGACGATCCTCAGCTCTCTTACTGACTCTATCCTCCTCTATCTGAAGGTCTCTCTACCTCTCTCTCTTTGAACTGCAGCTCTCTCTCTCTCTCTCTCTCTCTCTCTCTCTCTCTCTCTCTCGCTCTCATTCTCTGTCCCATTAGAGGCCAGTCACAATATAGCCAATCAGGCGCAGGCTTCGCACACGGACGGGCCTCCCATTGGCTGAGAGGGCGGGTGAAGAAAATCACTTACAACTGATTTTGGAAGTAACCACCATGTGATACCGACCATGTTATGCTTTTCGCTGACAGGCCTTGTTAGGAGCTGAAACCAACTGTCAGATTTTTTACACCGAGAAAAATCAAAACAAACATTTTTGATCTAACAAAATGTTTAATAGGCTTATTATTATTTCAAGACTATAATAATTTTGATTAGCAATATGAAATGTCCTAATATATTCAACAGAGTGTGAAGTGTGAATAACAGTTTCATATCATGACATGCTTGTTTTGTCTTACAGAGATATTTCCTGAAGTTAATCAACTAGCCCGTCCAGGTTCAGGCTTAGCCCCTTGAATAACTGAGCTAACTAGGTGACAGCAGATAGTGTTGGCAGCAGTTAGTGGTTAATCTGGTTAATGCTGCCCCCTATTTATGTCTGTATACATTCGACAGGCGGACAATTCTTACGTATTGCACCTTTAAGGAACAGGGAAACGACATTTCACATAAACAGATACATTTGACATTTTAGTTTACGATTCAACGATATGTTTAAGAAAAATGACGTTTCCACTGCCTACAGGTCTTAAACTGAATTCAAAATTTCAGGAGGTTATTTTCCACCTACACTTCAGTAGACATAGCTATTGAATATTGTCACTGCTTCAGCTTGTGTTGATGCTTACACAGCTTTCACTCCCACACAACATTTCACAGGCAAACACTGAACATTTCAAGATGTTTTGATTAGTATTTTCAGTGTCAGTACACTTCAATTATCCTCACAAAATTTTGCATTTTGTAGCTTCTTTACTATTTCTTTTTTTGACAACCTTTGATAATCATTATGCTTCTAGTTATTTACATTTTTTACTTTTATATAGTATTTATTTGATCTAATTTTATATTTTTTCCTTTTTCCTTGTTTATTTTATAATTTCACTATCCATTTTTTATTTAAGTGTGTTATGGATTTAAATCACCTGATGTGTTATCTGCAGTAATCTGGTTCACATGTATTAAGAAATATCAGGTAAGCTGTTTTCCAGCAGAGATAATAAATTCATATTTTTTAATCATAGCTTGCAGGAGAGAGACTGATGGTGCTGAGAGAAACTCCACCTCATACATCAGCTGAGTTTCAAATTAAAAGCGCAGCATCAAATTAAAAGCATCAAATTAACCTTTACAGAGCAGAGCAGATTAAATGTCAGCAGAAAATACCTGAATACCATCACATCCATATCATCCATCTACCTGGCTACAGTACTGACATATCAAACCAGTTAACATACAGTGAGAAGCCGAACAGGGATTAACTGCAGGAGGAACAACCTTTTTATTGTACAAAAAACCTTTAAATGGCAACAAGTGGATCTTTACATAATCCTGAGTCACAGAAGTCAACATCCAAGAAGATCCAGATTTAATTAGACAATAAACAGTCCCACGCAGATTCTTTAAAGCATTTTTATTTTACAAAAACAAACTCATGGAATGATCTTAACTTCCACACGAACGTTAAAGGCTCAGTCTCACCAGAAAGACTCACGTTGCTAGCGAGCCAGGAACATGCTAGCAGCAGTCAGTCACAATGGCTTCATCTTAAGTGAGTGACCTCATCCCAGATTACAACTACAACTCAACAGGTTGAGAAACTTTGGTAAGTATCATCAATGTCTGTGATTCTCTTTACACTGGCTATGAATTTGTCAGTAAAATTTGCTGAACCAGAGTGGAGAGATCAGGGGGATTGGCAACAACCAATCAGGCTCCCCTGGCTTATTTAACTACAGAGTGAGTACCAGGAACCAGGTGGATCTTGGAAGGACTGGTAAGGCTTATGGAGTAAATGGTAAATGGCAATATATTAATTGCACTTTTATCCAGAAGGTTTCGGTTTTCATTCACCCGTTCACAAGCCATCCTAATCAGAAAAGTGACAATATAGGTTAGTTCTTAAAGCAGTTTATTACTTCCCATATTTACATGTCAGGCAGTAGTAATTATTACAGCGGCAAAGGAGGAAGTCAGGCAAAGAAGTATAAAGAGCGACAATGTCCACATGGAATTCAGGGACTTTCACTTCTCCAGAGACCACTGTTCATTTCCCACATAAAAGCGAAAGTCAGTTGTGAGTTACTTTACCTTACTGATGTAGTGAAGTTATGTGAAGTACAATACGCAAATGAAGTCACTTACATAACAACGGTACAGTCGTAACATGTAACATACATGAGCGACATAGTTAATTTATCCCAAACCTCAACATTTAACTAAACCTGACCAAATACTTTTTTTGCCTAAACCAAAACAAAGTGCAACCATACAGTTTGACAAAGACAGCCCAGTTACCATGATTTAGTGTTAGCTCTTAACATTTCTGTAAACCACAGATATGACCAAGGTTGAAATTTGTACCAAACATGGCACATCATGTTCACATTATATGCATATTGCTAACTCTTAAATCAGGAGGTGGAGAGGATGGTGGTGGCATTATAGCAGCCAAAATGGTTGCAAAATGGCCGACTGCGATTCAAGTCACACTGCTAGATATCTTATAGGACACCTGTGGACATTTCCAGCCATTTTTGTGGTGACAAAAAGTCGGACCATCTCTGTCCTTGATCGTGGCTACTAAAACAGGTATTTCAAGCCAAACCATGATCTTTTCCTAAATCTAACAAAGTGGTTTTTGTACCTTAATCTGAGCTGAACATAACCACAGCACAAGAGAGAAGAAGAAAATTCAATTTAAGATGTAAGTTGAAACATTAAGAAATGCCCAGCTTTAAGTTATCTGTGGTTTTCACAGAAATGTCAAAGTGCCATTGATACATTGCAGCAGTCATGTTGATTTAAGAATGGTGGTATATCTTGGGTTTTAGAGTCAATGACAATCCATCTCTTCATCCGTTGGACATAAGGATGTGTTGCCCATTTCACACACACTCACACTGAAGCAGGATGCTGACCTGGCCATCAGGGGTAAATTTGAAGTTCAGTGTTTTACCCAAGGACACTTCAACATGTGGACAGGAGGAGGTGGGGATCAAACCACCAAGCCAACACTCTACCTGATTAGCCACAGATGCTCCAATTGAAGAATGGCAGGGTTGTGGACAAATTTGGGCTCTCAGTTTTTGATACACAAATTCTAACAATCCAGGCAGTGCTCTGTCTCCAAGAAGCTGTCAGAACGAAGTACTTCTGAATGGACAGAACAGTTGACACTAGGGAGACGATCACCTGCTTAATTGTATTTTTTTTTTTTTTACTCACTTCACTTCAAACACATATATGTGACAGACTGACAGTTTTTGGATATTTCAAGGTGTGTAGGAAAGTAACTCAACCCGTTATGTTTGTTTGTAGCACCAAACTCCACTCACTATCTATTTCGTTCAAGGTTGTTCTCTTCACCCTCTCACTCTTTTCTCTCTCTCTCTCTCTCTCTCTCTCTCTCTCTGCGTCTCTGGAGGTTTCTCTGCAGTCAGAAAACGAGCGGTAAACGTTTTGGCAGCTGATCACAGCCGTCCTATCAGCACACAGCCCTCGTTAACACCTCGCGCTAACGAGCTACAAAAGGCCTTTTAATGTCAGGAACAGAAGAGACGCCAGGAAAGATTTAACAGAAGAACACTTTCTTTTTCTTTTTAACGCTCTTCAAACGTTTTCACCAACAGATCGACCGGCTGCAGACACACATACACACACCCACTCACACACTCACACACACACACACACACACACACACACACACACACACACACACACACACACACACACAAGCACACACACAAGCACACACACACACAAAGGTCTGTTTAAGATCAATTACATTGAAAATGTAATCAGATTATTGAGGAATTTTAATATCTGATTACTTGCTCTTTGGGTACTCAGAAATCCATCCATCAACCCAGCTCCATATTTGTGAGGGTTTTAACCACTGACTTAATGTGCGGTAAAACTACACAAATATCCCATTTTCATCAAAGTACTTATAAACAGCTGTCCTACGAATAAACACATAAAAAGGCATTAAAAAAAACTTGAGAAAAAACATTCTTGAAATTAAACCATGTCAGAAGCTAGTCAGAAGGGGAGAAAAATCTCTTCAGATTCAGAATTTGGTATACTTGGTTACTCAAAAAAATACTCATTGTATTTTATATGTTGTTTAAACATATGTTGTATAAACATATGTTGTTTAAAGTAAGTTCTAATAACACTGTTGGATGTCTGCATTTTATGCTACTTTACACCTCTTAACATTTCAGAATTTTGATTTTTAAAATAATCATCTGTAATTTGTAATTCATCACCTACTTCCTATTTCTTAGTTCCATGAACATACTGAACAGCATCATCTGCATACATGTGTATGCTAAAGATGTTATTTGTATTAATACTACAGTCCTAATATTGAGCCATGTTGGACCTGGATGTTGGACCCTCTGGTTGCTGTTACTCACATATAAGACTTTATCCAACAAAGCCTTTTATTTCAGATTTTTAAAGAGTTTAGACGATCACATTTCATGATTGGCAAATTAGAAAGCCTTTCAAAATCTGACAACACTGGCCCAAAAACACCACACATACCCAACTTTGACTGATTCATCCTGAACACAAACTGTCCAGGATGAAAAACCTTAATTTGATTCAGATCAATCAGACTGTAAGATTGTACTTGATTGTCAGATTTTTGTATGTAGATCTGTCAATGCATAATTTAGAAAGATTCTGCTGCTTAATTGATGACCAATATTGTATTGATTTTGCCTTTTATAAATAGCACCAAGAAAAATAAAAAGGCCTACAATGGAAAAGAAGACGGTTTAAAATTAATCAAAAAAGACAGTTTAAGCCACACATACCCACACAAACATATATTCATGTACATGTTTGTATACATATTATGAAAATATCATGAGGGAAAAAGGTGAGCAAAGGAGTAAAGGAGCCAAGCGCAGAGTATTTTTAGCCATCTGGTCTTTTTTAGATGAATAAAGGAGAAACACAAGGAAACAGTCTGTGTTTTTGGCTCCATATCACTCAGCGTGCGTGTGTGTGTGTGTGCGTGTGGCATGCGTATGTGTGTCTGTGCGTGCGTGTGTTTGTGTGTGGAGGACTTGGCAGTGGCAGAAAGTACCACAGAAGAAGAAGAAGTTGTTGCCAAACCTGCAGCCACGTCTCAGTGATCAGACAGTAATCAAATGTCTGATGATCAGAATCTGATTACTTTTACTGACTTCATACTGTCTGCATTTATTCATACCGCTAATATACGCATATGACATAGTACAGAGTGTATGGATGTTTTGTTGTCTGTAGTAAAGAATCATGCATCTGTTTCACACTACGGCTCCAGTCTGACAGGATGAAAAGTACAGAAATAGGACATGGACATCAAATAAGACAAAGACAAAAGAGAAAGACAAAAGCCTCCCAAGGGTAGTGCAGGAGAGTTGAAGGGGGAAAACAACGCATGTTTGTATCTCAAGCAAATATGTTCACATTTATTTTCCACATTATCTGTCATTTGTTTCAATTCACATATATACATATTGCCAGTATTCACATTTTTGTTTTGTTTAATTCAATTGTAATTTGAAGTAACCAATTCAAGACATTTTTAAAATAAATTGTGATAAATATAGGTACCCTTAAAAAAAATCTACATTCATAAAGACGTAACATGAATTTGTACATACAATGTATTTGATCCATAATAACTATTGACAGATCAGCTGTCAGTCACTCTCACGTGACTCTGTTTTCCTGCTAACAAACATGGCTGCTGAGGATCTGCCGTCTGAATTTGACGTCGTCATTCTGGGCACAGGTAACGAAACAGCTGATTTTTATTACATTTAATGACCTGCATCATATGTTTTAAATCCTTCCCTGTTCGACCGGAGGCTGTTCGGTCCCAAACATCCCGAAATCCCTTTTGAAATCGGTCCAAACTGTGGACACTGGCTGGGGTTAGCCTTGGCGTTAGCTTACGGCTAACACCCAATTAACTTTAAATGATAGTGGCTAGCAGCTGTTGGTGGTGTGTTAGCTCCTTGGAATAAGAGATGTATACAAACATAATCGCTTCACTACAAGTGCTGATAATGTTTGTGTTAGTGAATGTTAGCAGCGGAGCTCATCGCGGTGTTTTCACTGCTTACGTTAGTTTCGTTAGTTTTATACCTGGTGTTAATGTTTCTGTGACTCACGCTAACGTTAGCCCGCTGTGCTGTTGGCTAGCAGGCTAAAGAGAGCTGCTGTCAGTGCTCTGCCCCTCACATGATGTTATGATATAAGCTATATGTAAGCAGTCACTCTTGGCTATTTTCTTTTACAAAATGTGGTCTTCTTCACCCGTCTGCTTGTTAGCTTATCACAGTTGAAGCAGCGTTGGAAGAGCTAACCTATGTGTATACGTCAGCATCTTCGACTCCCTCATCTCAGGGCATCTGCTGAGTCAAAGTGATGATGGGTGTACAATCTGCTGAGTCAGCGTAACTAAATGTAACATCTATAAACTGTCGAAGTGATTAAGTTATATTAAATCATAACGTGATCCTGTAACTACATTTCAAACACCAACAACCACTTTAGCTTTATGTTCATTTTGACATAATTGTCATCATAGCAATAGTAACCAATATGAAGCTGTCAGTTATCTGTGCAAGCACATAATATTTAAAATAAAATAAAAAAGTAAACACCTTGTCATTATTAAAATTACGAGAATACATCTCGTAAATACCAGATAAGATCTTGTGTGTCTGTCTATGCGGCCACCAAGACAACGTTATTTTCAGGGTAATTCCTGCTTATTAAAGCCATACAATGCCAAACCACAGTCAGCACATGTTACAACAGCGTGGCTTCATATTGAAAGCGTGCAGGTATTCCCAAAATGTCGAGTCACTGAAGTTGTACATAAAGCAAGCAAAAGGTAATTTTCAAAACTTAAATGAGTGTCTCCAGTTAAAAAGATAGTGCCGTCAAAAAGATATAACACAGTTGAAACTAGGGACCATCATGCGTTGGAATCACATCAGCCGCGATGCCTGTCAACATGTTGACGCTCTGATCCATTACTCTTCAGTCGTCATTACTACTTTATTACATCAGTACTTTGTGTAGTTGTGATCGCGCTGACATAAACTGGCCACAGACAGATGTATAAACACGTGGCAGATACTGATATTAGAGAGTTAAAAATTCCAAGATCAATATAAAGACCCATATACACAATTTTGACAATAAAATGTAATGGCGGCAGAATATTTTACAGTTTAACAATAAACTTTATTGTGTTCAATTATACCAGTGCCCTGAAACCGGAAATATTTTACTCAGTGTCCTAACGTTTTTTCTAAATCAGGGTTGTATTGTACACCTTGATCCCTGTGTCCTCTCCTGCTGTTATAACTTTGTGTGTGGATCGTGTCTTTAGGTCTTGCTGAGTCGGTGGTGGCAGCAGCCTTTTCCAGAGTGGGACAGAGAGTTCTTCATGTCGACAGGTCGGTCTTGATCTCGCACATCATCATTTAGAATCAGAAACACGTGAAACTCACCTGTCAGCGAGCTGCAGGAGTATCTGTGGAGAATCAGATTATGGATGAAATATTCCAATTTTAGTAATCTGAAATTGTTGAGCATAAACCTGCCTGACAGTTGAATATCACTGTGTGTTTCAGGAGGAGTTATTACGCGGCCAATTGGGCCAGCTTCACTTTCAACGGTCTGCTCAACTGGATACAGCAGCACCATGTGAGTACAACACTGCTTACTTTGCATGTTCTTGTAGAAATGTCAATACATCATCAGATTAAAAGAGTTGATTGTATAAGTACAGTAACGTGTGTGTGTGTGTGTGTGTGTGTGTGTGTGTGTGTGTGTGCTGCTAGGAGGAGTCTCAGCCTGAGGAGGCTCAGGATTGGTCCAGCCTGTTGGAGGAAGGGGAGGAGCTGATCTACCTGTCAAACTCAAAATCAGAATCCGACTCCATCAGTAATGTGCAGGTGTTCTGTTTCACCAGGTAAACCTCAGAGTCAGTCTGAACTCTGGTTAGAGTAAAGGTAGCTTCATTAGCCAGACACGGACACATTCTGCTCTGTTTTTCATTTTGGTTTGCGTAAACTGTAATCCCGAGGCACAGATATCAAGAAATTATTAATTTAGTTCATTTATGTTGATCTCAGTGAGGAAGAAGAGGAGGAGGAAGCCCCGAGTCCCGATCCTCCAAGCACCACAGAAGAACAAACAGGTGGAGCTGAAGAGGATGCTGTAAAAGAAAACTCAGAGACAGAATCTGCAGGTTTGAAAATCTTTCAGGCTTTAATCTTCAAACCCTGCAGAAAGAATTCATCAGATTGAATCCATAATTCAGGATTCACAGTAACAGTTTTAGAAATCTGCTTTTTCATTTCTAGATTCGAAAGACGAAGACACAAAGGAGAAATCAGAAGCAACAGCAGACGGAGACAAAGAAGAACAGGTGAGTACAGAAGAAACTCAGATTTGATCAACTGGATTCAGCTGCAACTGCTGATTAATCAAAAATATATAACCCACTGTGTCCAACATGATCTTCAGTACAGAAGGATGAACGACAGGTGTTTTTCATCCAATCACACAGGCCTCCCAGACAGAGGGGGAGGACCCAGAGGCAGACCAGCCAACCACCGCTGCTGCTCAAAGCCAATCAGAGCCAATTAAAAAGAAGATCAGCTACCCTCAGCTGTTGAAGGAAGGACGCAGGTTCAACATTGACCTGGTCTCCAAGGTAAAACGGTGTAAATCAACAGAAATATTTAGAATAATGAACATATAAGTATAACAGAACATTACACAGCATTATAACATGCCGTGAAGACTTTTTCTTCCTCTTCCTCCAGCTTATGTATTCTCGTGGATCATTGGTTGATCTGCTGATCAAATCAAACGTCAGTCGCTATGCAGAGTTCAAGAACGTCACCAGGATACTCACCTATCGCCACGGAAAGGTACAACAGGTGAGTACAGTCCATCCATGTGTTCACCTGTTTGTCTCTCTGTTGTCCTGTTTCTCTCTTTGTTGACCTGTTTGTCTCTCTGTTAGTTCCTCTGTACCTGCCTGTCTCCGTTTTGGCCTGTCTGCCTCTCTGTCGGTCTGCCTGTGTTTCTGCGTATGTCTGTCTCTCTGTTGACTTACATGTCTCTCTATCATCCTGTCTGTCTCTCTGTTGACCTCTCTATTGTGCTGCCTATCTCCCTGTTGACCTGTCTGTCTCTCTGCTGACCTGTTTGTCTTCCCGCTGATCTTACTGTCTCTCTTTGCTGAACTGTCTGACTCTTTGCTGACCTGTTGTCTCTCTGTTGTTATGTTCGTCTCTCTGTTGTCCTCTCTGTCTCTCTGTTGACCTGGGTTCTTTGTTACGACCGTTCTGTCTCTCAGGTACCCTGCAGCAGAGCCGATGTGTTTGCAAGTCGTCAGCTGTCAGTGGTAGAAAAGAGGAAGTTGATGCGTTTCCTCACTTCCTGTATGGAGGAGACGGAGGAGCAGCAGGGTGAGACACCTGCTGACATCATCAGTACTTACCTTTCATAGGGGACCCATCTTTTTATTAATGGAGGGCGGGGCATTGTTGATAATGTGGTCTTTTATCTTCTTTCCCTCCAGCCTACAACGGTCGGCCATATTTGGAGTTCCTATGTGACCAGCAGCTCGGTGACAACCTGCAGGACTTCCTGCTTCACTCCATCGCCATGGTAACAGAAGACACGCCCACAGAGGAGGGCCTCACTTCCACACGTCACTTCCTGCGCTGCCTGGGTCGCTACGGCAACACGCCATTCCTGTTTCCTGTCTATGGCCTTGGAGAGATACCCCAGTGTTTCTGTAGGTAAGAATCTGTCGGTCTGTCTGTCTATCTGGATGATTATATTGACTTGACATTACCACCACTACTTCTACAACTACTGTCACTACTTCTTTTACTACTGGCACTGCTACAACCACCACTACTACATCTACTATTAATGGCAATGCCAGTGCTGCTAGTATTGATGTTACTATTACTACAAGTAATGATGCTCCTTTTACTGCTAGTACTACTTTTGTACTACTACTGTGAATACTAAGGTGCAGATAAGTACAAGTAACTACACGCTACATCAGCTCTCAATATGCTGCATATTATCATTACTGCAGTAGACGTCCAGCTGACAGTACTTTATTATATGACACCACACACACTGAGGTCTGTACAGGCAGACAAGTTAGTTGTCATGGTGACGGCTGCTGTCTCATTAGAACAGAGCATGAATATTAATGAGGAGGGTGTCGCCCAGGGCTCCACTCATTTACATATTAGATGATCCTCAGCGGATATTACTGCTCAGCTGAGACACACAGACACACATACACACTTTGGGGCTTTAATTTGTAATGTTTAGTTTGTCATTTTTAACGTTTTGTAATTTATAGCTGTGCTAATTAATTTTTTTAACATAATGACTGTGTGATATGTCAGTTCAAGTTGGTCTGTGTCTGCTCTGTTTGCTGCCATGTTTGCCACAACTATTGTAGACACTGACAATATATTGTTTTTTTGAAGTCTGAGTCTTTGCTTTTTTTTTAAAGTAAAGTTAATGATGTCTGTAAATTCAGTAGTCTTATTCAGAAATCTAAAATGTTGAGTCCTTTGAGTTTTTTCTTGCAAAGTCAACATTTTGACATAGTATTTTATCATTTGCACCTATGGAGTTGGAATTTTTACAGTTGGTCTCAATTCAGTAAAAAGACAAAACAAAAAATGTAAATTTCCCTCAAAGCTGATGTGGACAAAACACATATCCAATACGCACTCACATACATGGTAATGTTTGGAATTAGATAGCAACAGGAGGGGGCGGTGTGGAGAAACGACGGCTGACTGTGATTGGCCGAGACACCTCTCGGTCCAGGCAAAGCTGTCATTAAACACCCTCCTCGTCACTGTAATCTACTGTTGGAGTGTGGCAGCTGTAAATGTCACATTTTCTGTCTTGTTGATTTGATAACATTCTTGTTGTTGTTTTTGTATATTTCAGGATGTGTGCTGTGTTTGGAGGAATCTACTGTCTGAGACATTCAGTCAACTGTCTTGTGGTGGACAAGGAAACCAACAGGTAAAAACACTGTAATAGTACTCAGAGTACTTCTACTGCTCAAAATACTGCCCATGTTCATAGAACTGATACATGTTCCCAGTGGTCACTGCCCAGCGGTATTGTAGCAAAAGATTCTCCAGTGATATGAAAAGCATTCTCCGCACAGAGCACAATTACAAAAGAGACATCTGTAAAACTGTCCGCATCCAGCTGAGTCCCAACAGTCATCTCACACGAGGTTCATCATCAGAGCGGTAGTCCTGATGTAAACCAAATGTTTTTCACAGAAATTTTGTTGACACACTTTCAGGTGTGCCCAGACAGAATGACGACAGCTTGTTTTCTTCTCACTACAAACAGTGAAAAACACCAAAAAGTCAAATACAGCTTGACTTCAGCTGTTTCTATAATCAGAAATGTGATTTATATTGATGTTTAATGGATTTTGTAGTTTTAAAAATGAAGGAATTCAACAGACAGGTAGACAGGTGTGAGTCTGTGTGTGTGTGTGTGTGTGTGTGTGTGTGTGCGCGTGTGTGTGTGTGCGCGTGTGTCTATGCGTGTGTGACCTTCCTGTTCATAGTCATGATTGGACGATAATTTATGATCAGTAAAATATTCAATTTATGGAGAGGAAATTAACATTATAATTTAACCTCTGATCCTCTTCACCTCCTCCTCCTCCTCTTCACACCTCACTGCTCTCTCTCTCTCTTTCCCCCTCTCTCTTTGTCTGTGTCTGTGTCTCTCTATGATTATTTGCTGCCTCGTCAGCTGCCAGATTAAATGACTGATTGACTGCTGACACACACAAACATATGCACACGCACACACACACACACACACACACACACACACACACACACACACACAGGTGACCCATCGAAGGTCGCACTTTAAAAAATGACTGTCAGATTTTGTTGTCATGGTGACATTACCCTGTTAGCATGTTAGCATTTCTCTTTCAAGAACCATGTTGAGTGTCACGCTTTGTCTTGTGCTGTTGTAATGTCAGTAAGCCTGCTTTTTAGTCCATATTTGTTTACATTTAGTCAAATTGTCTTCACTAAAAGTCAGCAGTATTAGCTATTAGCGGTTCCTGTTTGTAGTGTAGCCATTGATTCAGACAGCTATCAGTGGATTACTTTGATTCTGAAGAAAACTTAAAAACATTACAATTCTAAGGCAAGCTCTGAATGGTCTTTTTGCCGTTTCTAAGGACATTTTTTCTGTATAGATGTCAGAGATAATGATATCTTAAGGAAGTGTAAATCACACTGAATGTTATCAATCGTGTTTCATATCTGTGTGTTCCTGTTTCAATCAGTTGTGACTCTGACAAAGAGGCCAATTTTGGAGCAAACTGTGGTAATTTCATTAACGTAGCTTAATCAACTCCTGCTGCAGCGCCACCTACAATAACAAACCATTGTTAACTTACTGCAGGGTGCCATTCTGTGCTGATTTGCAGTCAGTAAAAATCCTAATGTGCAAATGCTAACAATGGGTAGCAGTGAGACACACAAGGAGCTCTGACTGTGTGTGTGTGTGTGTGTGTGTGTGTGTGTGTATGTGTGTGTTACTATCATCTGTCTATTATGTTTATGTGTGTGACCTTCTAGTGCTGCTGCTCCCAAAGTGTGTGTGTGTGTGTGTGTGTGTGTGTGTGTGTGTGTGTGTGTGTGTGTGTGTGTGTGTGTGTGTGTGTGTGTGTCAGAGGTTATGGATGAGCTTCTGTGCGCATCATTATTCCCAATAATAGGTTTCAGTACTCGGTGGGTGTGTGTGTGAGTAAGTGAGACACCCTTGAAAAGGCTTCTGCCTTCAAAATCAATCATTTTTATACTGAAATCACAATTTAATAAAGTGAAATATTCAAATCACAAGAGCTGTGATTTTAATTACAAGTCACAGGTTTATTTGCTGACTGTTGGTTTAACAGACTATAAACTGAGCTGTAGACAACATTATTTCACCGATAAAACAATTAGTGGATTAACTGATTTGTTGATTGATGGACACTGACAAGCTGATATCTTAAAAACTGATCAAAGTAATTTTTTAAGATACATTGTGAAATACATTGGTTCAAGTTTCTGAATGAGAATATTGCTCTTGTATTCTTTTCTATTAGTAAACTGAATCTCTTTTGGTTTTTGAATGTCGGTTGGAAATTTGACTCAGTTTGCTCAGATTTTTCTTTCTACTGCCTGTTTACAGTCCATTCGATGACATCATTGTGTGTAATTCCCCCCCCACACACACCCTTACAGGTGTAAGGCGGTGATTGACAGCAGAGGACAGCGAATCAGTTGCAGCCATTTTGTGGTGGAGGAAGGCTTCGTGGGGGCGGACCGGAAGCAGATGGCCACACCCACCAGGTTAAGACCCACCAGAATCAACAACCGGCCATTACCAGCCAGTTTCCCCATAAAGATTTATAATAATTTCTAAACATACGATAAAAAATTGATGCAATTCGGTGGCAATTCGCTGCTGATGTCGTTAGTAGATCTGAGCAGTCTTTTACATACACACACACACACACACACACACACACACACATATATATGTATAGTTAGGGTTTAAGGTTTTCCATAGATTGGTCTTGAAAGAAGTCCAAATGTTGACCCAGTGTAAAGCTCTAACTTTAGACAAATTGCCTGTCTGTCTGTCTTTCTGTTTCTTCAGGTCTCTCTCCAGAGCTGTTTTGATCACTGATGGCTCCGTTCTTCCCAGTGACTCAGACCAACAGGTAAATCATATCAATAATGAATTTGAAATCATTCAAAACATTAATATTGATCTTTAGTTTATAATCATACACCTGCAAAACTGTACTCTGTGTTTACTGCTTATTAGCTAATGTTGTTTAGATGCTACTACTACAACTAAGATTGTGAACGTGGTAAATATTATACCTGCTAAACATCAGTATGTTTGCGTTGTCATTGTGAGACATGTTGAATGCTGATGACAGGTCAACATTAATAAAGAGAAACTACTTTCAACTAATTTCTGAGCCTTGTTATAATTCCCAAAATTACTTCTAAAAAAACCCCATTTCTGGGTTATTTTGTGAAATGATCTGCTTTTATTCCAAAACATATGCAGGAAGTGATGACTAACATCTCGGTGAAGCACAAGTTAAGCTCAGATAAATCTGAAGTAGAGCTCAGTTGAAGCTCAGGTGACACTCCAACATTTGGAGTAATTAGAAACTTTAATTTGATATTCTTTTAAAGTTAGCTGACAACACTAGTAATCTTAATCAGCTGGTTAGAGGATTGAATGTGGAAGTCGATCAGACTTTTCAAAGTGTGAAATTTCAGGTCAGAGGTCACTGTGTCCTTCAGCCCAACAAATTATTGGATGGATGTTAATGAAAAAGAGGAGAGAAAAGTCAAATAAAGAGTCACTTACTGAAGAAAATCCCCCAAATTCATCTGTCTGAACATACACACACCGACACACACTCCTCACTAATTAGGTGTGAGTTAAATATTGAAATATTGAATTAAGTTTGGTCAGAGAATTATGATGCTTCATAGATCTTCTGCTCTGCTCTGCTCTGCTTTGCTCTGCGTGCGTGCGTGTGTGTGTGTGTGTGTGTGTGTGTGTGTCTGTGTGTGTGTGTGTGTTAGCCTGCAGTGTTCAGTAATAAGATGAAACTAATCTGGTTTTCAACACTCTGAGGAGGTTTTTCATTAAAGACTTTTGTCTGTCTGGTTAAACTGAGGTGGAACTTTTATCTGTCTGTCTGTCTGTCTGTCTGTCTGTCTGTCAGGTCTCCATGGTAACGGTTCCTCCAATAGCAGCAGGATGTCCGGCAGTGAAGATGGTGGAGCTCTGTTCGTCCACAATGACCTGCATGCCTGGAACATGTGAGACACAGACAGTCATTGATGTATTTTGTCTAATTGTATTTCCATGACTTTATATTATCTTTATATGGTCCCATGTCCCATCTCATTTTGTATTTCATCTCAGATTGATCATTTTATTTTATCATATTATCTCATGAATCATCTCTAATCTAGCAGTATGATATTTTATCTCCCATTTCTCATCATCTAATTTTCATAATTTCTCTTTATGTCATGTCTTACAGCTTTTATTTTGTATATTGAAGATTCTTTGAAGTGGTTTTTGGGGTCCTTGAGGAGGTTTTAGGAGCCTTTATTTCCGTGTAACTAAATCAGTATAAATACATGAAATACGTGAGAGATCTGAAACTGGAGGTGATGATCAGTGAGACTCTGCAGCTGAAAATCCTGCAGTGTCCTTGAAGAGAAACTGATGAATCCGCCAGAGAAACACTGATTAATGACCAACAACACACGCACACACAAAGCGGGACTGTGTGTGTGTGTGTGTGTGTGTGTGTGTGTGTGTGTGTGTGTGTTACGCCTGTCAAATCATCATCATCATCATCATCATCTTCTTCTTCTTCTTCTTCTGCTGTGATGTCCTGATGCTGCAGTGTGATTGGTTACTGAGTCAGTGGGCCTGAACGGCTTTAAAACAAAACACCATTTATCTACACACAGGCACACACACACACACACACACACACACACAGATACTGACAGGGTATGTTCATATCTACAATAAAGTTTTATACAAATCTTTGAAATCATATTTATAAAGTCTTGAAAGACAATTTGTTGATTAATTGACTTGTTGATTAAGTGACTTGTTGTTGACAGTGAAAACTGTTTTGATTGACATTTAATCATACTAATGTCATTTATCATAGTATATCACTTTTCATGTTTGTCAGGGTTGTTCTGTTATCAATTAGAACTTTATTATTCCTGAAGGAAATTCTTGTTCCAGAGATTGCTTCAAATTACAGTAGAATCAGAATACAAAATAAAAACACAACGGAATTGTAATAATATTAATAATAAAAGGGGAGAAGTACATGCTTACATCAGTACCAATCAGAATAACAATACATCAAATAAAAATAACACGAAAATAAGAATAGATGAAAATAACACACAAAAAATACGAATAGATAAAAATAACATTTTTTTTGACTCCCTAGATTTGGTCCATCTCACCTGTCAGTCAGTTGGCTCCGCCTATGAGGACCTGTCGCCTGTGGTTACCAGGATGTTCTGCACGCCAGAGTCACATGACCAAGGTAACACACACACACACACACACACACACACACACAGACTGAATGCTACTCTCTCTATCCTGTAAACTTTCTCTCCTCTCTGACCTCCTCTTCTCTTTGTCTTTAATTCATTCATCATTTCCTTCTCTGCTTTTAATTATAACATGAACAACCTGCAGGAATGAACACACACACACACACATACACACACACACACTCACTCACTCCCACACTCCAGCCTGGAGGATGGATGGATGCAGGTTTAAAGAGATTCATCAGAGGTGATGAGGGAGGAGGAGAGAAGTTTCTGCAGCTTCAGCTTCTTTATTCTAAAGCTTAACATTCACACTGTGGTGAATCTGGAGCTGCAGTTAATTATTATTATCATTATCAAGGTCTAATCTTCCAATCATTTTATTTATATATTAATTGATCAATTGGTCAAAAACTGTTCAAAAAACATCCATCAAAATGATGTCCACTATGGCCTCAATAAAAAATACTGGAGGATTAATAGCAAAGACAAGAAAATGTACATTTTGTTGTAAAAGTGGAGAGAGCAGAGCTGTCTTTTTTTTCTCACAGTAAGAGGTTAACTGGTCTCCCTTTAACAGCCATATCCTTACATTAAACCTTCAGTGTTTCTGTATGTAAATCTGACATTTTGTCACTTTACAGATCTCACTGACACTGACATTTATATACTGCTGTAGATTCATAACTGAGAAACCTGCTCCTCAATCACGTTTTACGACATGAGGTCGTTTAGTACTATTTCTTTTTTTCCTTTTTTGTTTTTCACAGTTATTTCTGTAACTCCATATGTGAAGTTATGAATGTCTTCTACAAATTGATGTTTATTTTGGTTTGTGAATTGCACAAATACTTCTGGAAATATTAAAAACTCTCAAGTGTTCTAACAAAATG
Source organism: Acanthopagrus latus (assembly GCF_904848185.1). NCBI lineage: Eukaryota > Metazoa > Chordata > Actinopteri > Spariformes > Sparidae > Acanthopagrus > Acanthopagrus latus. The sequence goes on along the minus strand of NC_051051.1, from coordinate 20,376,939 downwards.
ACAAAAAAAAATATATCAAATGGTCAAGTCAGACAGAAGGACTTTTAAATGAGTTTTAACATATTTAAAATGTATTTTATCAGCCTTCATTAGTTTTAAATACTGAAAACTGACAAACGTACGTCCGGTACTTTCAATTCTGTCCAAATGTGCAGGCAGTTTATTAGATGTTCAAGAAATTTTTACAAATGATATAAAATATATAGGTACATTTATACTGACTGATTCTGTCAGATTTCTGTGTGATGCCTAAATCTTGTGTGTGAAATGTCTCTCTTAATGCAGAAAACTGTCCGTCCGTCCTCTGGTGTCTGTACTTCAACATGGCTGAAGGTTCGGGGCTGGAGGATGAAGGTCACGACCTCCCCTCTAATGTTTACATGTGCTCTGGACCGGACGGAAGTCTGGGTCATGAACACGCCATCAAACAGGTGAGACAAACACAAACTAAGGTATAAAAACCAACACTGTGTGAAGTTACTCCAGTATTCTGTCTCTGCTGCTTTGACCAAGTAGCATTAGTGTGTCGACATCTTTTGTCCAAAGTTGCCGTCAGTGCTGACAAAGTTCAAGTACAGGTTCTTGTTGTAGCATTAGCCAAAGATCACAATTGTCATCTGACAGTGATTTTATTTTCTGTTCAGGCGGAGTCGATCTTCCAGAAGATTCTCCCTGAGGAGGATTTTTGTCCTCCTGCTCCGAACCCTGAAGACATCATCTACGATGGAGACAACACCTCCTCTGCCACGGGAGGAGAGGAGGAGGAGAAGGACGAGACAGAAGAGAAACAGGAGGAGGTGGAAGATAAACAGGAAGAGAAAGAGGAGATGGAAGATAAAAAGGAAGAGAAAGAGGAGACGGAAGATAAACAGGAGGAGAAAGACGGTGCTGGAGAGATGGAGAAAGTGGAGGAGCAGGCCCTGCAGACTGAGGAGTAACATGCAGAGATAAAGTGTATAAACCTTCTGTTAAAGCCAAAAGCTCCTGCAGTGAATTGTGGGTTAAAGTTGCCTTCATGTCTTGTTTTAAATCTTTATTATTTTTCTATTATTTGTTCTGCTTTCTGTCTTATTTAAATACTGTTTACAGTTTGTTCTGTTCTGTGGAAACATTAAAGCTTCAACATGAACAAACTCAACCACTGAATTCTCTGCTTTGATTGGCTGCCTGCAGTGTCACTCTCAGGATATAGTATACAAACTGTGATCCGTGACTGCTACTTATACTACCGAAGACGTGAGGCGCAAGTGAGGGTTTTTGTGTGTGAAAGCAGTGAGAATGTCATGATATTTCATGCATGGAAAAAAAAAAAATCACCTCACTGGAGAATTTGTTTGCACCTAATTTAATTGGGTGTGAAGCCAAGTGAAAGACAGTTCACTTTTTTTTCTCCTGGAAAAAAGATGCAAGAATTTTTTTTTTCGTTTGTAAAGCCGAGTAACAAAAAAGAAAGAAAAAAAAGGAGAAACTGGGTTTCAAACATAAAAGAAATATCCTGTTATTTTCACACATGACATAAAATGTTTTATTTTTTGTTTCACATGTGAAATTTTTGTTTTGAATTTGTAACACACACGAAAAAAGTTTTTAATGTTCCTGAAATGTTCCTTTACTTGGTATCGCAACATAACAAAAATAATCTTGAATTTCTTCTCACTCCATTTCACACATGAAAAATAATACATGAATCCTCATTTTTTTGTTCCATTTTTGTTGTTTTGTGAAAAAGTTTTCACTTTGTTTCAAGCATGGAAAAAAAAGTGAGGAAAAAACAGTTCTCCTGAAAAGTTTTCCTCCTGAATGTTTTTTTCACTGTCACACACGTGAATAATACAAAATAATTCCCCTGAAAGTTTTTTCTTTTTTTACTTTGTTTCTCGTGAATGTGATGACAGCACAGCACTCAATGGGAAAATATTGATTTAAGATTAGTGTTGGCTGATATTTTTACAACTGAAAGGTGTTCATGGAATAATTATTACACTTCACATAAGTGCAAATACGGAAGTGTAAGTATGTGAGTAACACTGCTGATTCTCTTGAAATGTTTTGTTTGTTTCACACGTTTATTTATTTTTTAATTGTCCTGAAACTTTTGTTCCAGACATGAAAAACAAGTCTCCTGAAAAAGTTTTGTGATGATTTTTTTTTCACTCCGTCTCACGCAAAGAAAATGTCACAAGTGATCAAAAAAAAGAATCCTGATTATTATAATTTTTTTTGTACCGATTCACACATGGGGAAAAAAATACATCTAATCCGGTCCTGAGTACACTTGTGACTGAAATGTCAAATGGTGTCAAAAAAAAAAAAAAAACACACAAAGAAATACAAGTTACCACAACATCTCAAAACCAAGAAACCAACAAGAAACAGACTCAGTGCCACCAAAGAGAGATGAAAAACTAACATAGACTCAAAATGACCCCCCCAAAAAAGGGACCCCAAACTTCCAGTCTCAAAACTACGGGATTCAAAACAAAAACAGAATGATCTCCCCATGAACTTAAAACCACCACGGACACAAAGCCACCAGACACAAAACTGCAGGAGAGAGAGCGACTCAAAACCACAAAACTATGATACCTCAAAACAAAGCAAACAAACAAACAAAAAGATACGAGACTCAAAAAAACCCCCAAAACATGGAGAGATGCAAAACTACCATGGCCAGACTCAAAACCACCACAAAGAGATGCAAAACTACCAGAGGCTCAAAATGGTCAAAAAATGCTTAACCTCTACACAAACTTAAAACTCACACACAATGCAACAAGCCCACAGTCTCTATGGGTGTGTGTGTGTGTGTGTGTGTGTGTGTGTGTGCAAGACTACACAGAAACACCTGAGACTAAACACTCCAAACCATCCGTCACATTTTATTCGTCGGAAACATTTCTTTAAACTGTCCTCAGCCTTCAGGTGCAGTTTCACTCTTTTCAGCTCGTATTTCTTCAGACTTCGACCTTTAAGAAACAGGAAGTGGATCTGTGGGAGCTCTGTCCTCCTGCAGCTTCTCAGATCTCATGTTGAGCTGCTGTTCAAACCCCCGAGCAACCCACCGCTCCTACCCACAATCCCCAGGGAGTGACACAGCTGCATGATGGGAGACTAAAGGGTAGTCGAAGCCCACAGACACACAGACGTCTAAATGTCAGAGTGATTTAAATGTCACCAGTACATTATTTCATCATTTAACTTCAAGGTTTCCTGTGTTCAGTCTGTGGACCCTTAAAGGCAGACTGTGTGTTGCTGCCTCCTGCTGGCAGACAGCGTGAACAGCATGTACAAGCAGTGGCCACAATACTGTGAACACCTGAAGTGTCACTGTCCTCAGATAAATATACACAAGACTAACACTCTTTAGTTTCAATACCTTTAATAGTGAAAATCAAAATCAAGTTTATTTTCAATAAAGGTCCATTTAGCAGGCCAACTGTTCTTCAGCCTTCAACTGTATCACATGCTCTCCAGCAGGCAAAGCCGCAGACACCCTGGTTACTAACGGCAAATAAATTGAACGAAGAAAACTGAAAAACAAAAACTTTGAATCAAAGAATTGTCAAGAAACGTTTAAGGGATTACATGAACGTACTTAAATCTGAGGCTCAGATTCCCACAGGTAGCAAACTATTGAAAGAAAACACCCATCATTTTATGCTCGTGTAGATTTTCTTTAAACTGTCCACTTAGAATTTACATTAACAGAAAGGGTTGTGGTCTACCATGCAGATAATTTCCCGACAATATTAAGTATTTAAGATCCATTTCAACTTCAATTGTTTCAAATACTGTTTCAATAAAATAGTTTCTACAGAACGGTCACAATTTTAGTTGAAACAATTTTGTCTTGTCCGAAAGACAAACCAGACAGTCCAATCTATCAGTTTCTCTACCAACTGACAAGTAACTGAACTCATTATTTATGGCTGATCAGAGATCAGTAGTGAACAGAGACTTGGTGGAAACAGATTTGAGTTCAAACTTTTTATTGTCAGAAAATCTTGGTGCAGTTTACAGACGGCGACCACGACGGCCACCCTTCCTCCTGGTTGAGTCTGACGGGATCGGAGTGACGTCCTCTGATCAAAGCAATGAAGAAAGAAAGAAAAATAAAAGAAAAAAAGGAGGTCAAACATTGCAGACTGGAAAAACTTTTACACTACAATGCAAACTTCAACTATCTACAGGCTCAGTTCACACTGGGACAGAGTTCATGTACTCCAGTACTGAAAGGATCACAAAACTGTAGTCAACTATTTCCTTTTTCTTCAATTTCTACTTTCAGAGGGAAAATTCAACCATTTACAGCTTACTTTTCTTATTCAGGAAGACAAAATCTCACAGCAACAATATTCTTTAAACACCAAATATTCTATTAGTATGAAAACTGCAAGGCACTTGATATTTTAACTTTATCAACTCATTATGGGCCCTTGTGACGAGCTCAAATTTGGCTGAAGGACTATTCATGCAGCACTTAAATGTTTCTCATGTATATTCATGTTCTCTGTGTGAAAGACTGCAAATGTCAAAAAACAAATGTACAACATGAAAGGCATTTCGTATAGAAACATTGCAGCAGTTATTGTGGGATCTCTGGCACATAGTTTTAATGGACTTAAAACCCACCAGGAAAGCACCGCATGCTGTCGGACACGTTACCATGGTTATCAAATGATATTGTACAGGCTCATTTCATACTAAGTTTGCTTCCTGACAGAAGTTTAGTAGTTGAATTGATGGGTTTAGTAAAACAGTCAAAAAAGCTATAACACCAACTGGAGGTTGGTTCATTTGCTTTTCCAGTTCAAACTGCACCAAAGTGCTTTACAGTGGGCTGAGACCATCTCAAGGAGTCTCGGTCTGGTTGGTCCGTCTGTAGCTCTTACACCAATTGTGCGAACTGGACAAACTGATAAGACATCACTCTAACCAAACTAATTTAGGTGTAAAAGCACATAATTACATTTTAAGTGCATAACCTGACTTGGAAAAAAGTATTTGCATGGTTTTAGTACTTTCAAGTCAATGGTGTGAATACCTACAAAAATACGTAATACGCCGTCAGAGAGCAGCAGCTCCATGCAGACCGATTTAATCCTTGACTACCTGATCTCAGATCAGCAGCAGTTAAACATGTCTGACTGCCATGTTACCATAGAGACGTGATCATGGATTACATGATGATACCCAGACTGAGGGGGGTTTAAAGTGACCTGCAGAAAGGAGGGATGTGTGTCTGTGTGTTGGTGACTCACCGATACGTCCGATTTTCATGCCTGAACGGGCCAGAGCTCTGAGAGCAGACTGGGCTCCAGGTCCAGGAGTCTTTGTCCTGAAAACAGACAGTTTCAATCAGATTGTAAAACTTACAAAACATACACAAACTGGAGTCCCACTGACAGGTATGGTGTGTACCTGTTTCCTCCGGTGGCTCTCAGCTTGATGTGCAGAGCTGTGATCCCGAGCTCCTTGCAGCGCTGAGCGACGTCCTGAGCTGCCAACATGGCGGCGTATGGAGATGACTCGTCTCTGTCGGCCTTCACCTTCATCCCGCCGGTGACACGGCAGATTGTCTCCCTGGAGGCACACAGACCAATCAGACATCAGACACAGGGCTGCAACGGTGCTTGCAGCTGCTCCACAGTCAAGTAAATTATGACAGCAAGCACGAGTAAGGTATGGCAGTTCATGGTTTTGCAACAGAAATTATGAGAAAGTGTTGGCCAGGAGAAATGTTAAATGTGAACTTACTTCCCGGAGAGGTCGGTGACGTGGACAAAGGTGTCATTGAAGGAGGCGAAGATGTGGCAAACTCCAAATACATTTTCTCCTTCAGCCACCTGAGGACCCAGACTGATGACCTGCTCCTCCTTCTTTTCCTTCCCTTTACGAGGAGCCATAGTCTGATGAAGAGGAGGAAAGAGTTAGACATGGGAAAGAAGCCACAACGTCCACAGACACTTCATGAACCAATGCAGTGGTCAATTGAGATGCACCATATGATCCTGAAAATACACCCTAGTCACTGATCTGCAGGGTTAAGTGGCAATGAAATCATGGTGACAAGCTCAGTCAAGAAATAAAAGCAGCACGCATCATGAATCTGAACTCATGAAATTCCAGCTAGACTTCCAAGCACTTGCTGGCTGAAGCTGCAGAGCATCACAGCAGGATCCATCTGCAAGAATCTAACAATATGAATCCAACAGGAACACGTAAAAACAAGTTACAAACACCACTTTAGTTCAGGACCAAGTTTAGGATCATCTGACAGAAGACGGTACAAACAAGTTTCAAGCTCTACGGTCATCAACATTAAGAAGACACCCTGCTCATTATGTTTCCACATGGAGATTTGTCTATTAGTAAGGAATTATGCTCAAACATTTCTAAAAGAGAGAGAAAAAAAAAAACCACTATCCCCAGGTCAAATTCTGGTTAAACCATATGACTACAGGATGCTCTTCATCCTTTTATCCAGTTTTAAAGCACCATCCTTATATAAATGATTAATGTAACACATTTAAATTTCAACGTTTTCAACGCTTCCAGTGAGTTTCAGTCCGAATAGGAGTGCATTCAAAGCTCCCATAGAGAAACCGTCAATTTACATCAAACTGGCACAACCATGTGACTCGCAGGTTATACACAACATGAAGTGGGACAGCTTTCAAAATTAACGCCCATCAAAAAGTTACCAGCAGCCTTTCAAGAATCATCCAATGTTTCCCGACTGGCTACATTTATTCCCTCTCCAATTCTACACACTGTCGTCCATAATACTGAGGGTACCCAATCAGCAGACTGGCGGCTAATCTTGCATCTATCACGCGAATTTGATCGCGCTGCTTCAACCGTATCATCACTCAGAACCCCCACAAACTTTGTGAGTCGCTTTCTGTTCCTACCTACAATAAATTACATGTAAAGCGAAAACTTGCGCAAACGTGTGACCACCGGCAGTTTGACAAGATGCTAACGTTAGCCTGCTAGCTTCTAGCAGCCAATGTAGTCTGACCTGGTCAATATTAGCCTTTTTTGCTCCTGACGGTACAAAAATACATCAAAGTGCCTCCTTAACTACGCTGTAGTATGTTTAATTTAAGAGTGAATACTGTTTTCCCGCTACTAAACTCAACACTCTTGAGCTAAAATGGCGACATGCTTCGGCAGCTCGTCGACTCGCAACACACACAGAGAAACATGCAGAAACATACATGAACTTTCCCGCAGAAAAATAATTTAACCCCGAACAGAAACAAACATTATCACAGAATAAATTGGGATACATTAAGTTATCGGATGTTCACCTATAAAGCAGATTAAAGTTGGATAAATCGCTGAGGAGAACCCACCTCTGTGTGTCTCTATACGAAGCAGAAACAAGAAAGGAAAGAATTTCCGCTTCCGGGGCCAAAGTTGAGTCAATCCAGCGCGGGAATGAGCTGCTGCTGCCGCCGCGTGGTGTTCACAAGAACAACACAGCTTTTTAATACAGTTTTTTTCTAATGCAGCCTATATTTGCTATTTAGCATTCCAGTTATGTAATAAGTCAGAGTAGCAAATAAGCAAATAAAATGTATGTAAATTAATATTTTTTGTTTTGCGGTCTTTGTCTGTTTGTGAGGCAGTTCTAATAAACATTTGGTTAATTTATTTTTATGACCATAATATTTCTTGTACATCTACTTATTTCTATTTATACATATTTTCCTAATTCCCTTTGGTATTTAGATTTTCCAAAGGTCCCTGCATGTTTTTATGCATTATTTTAAAGGCCTTATTTTTTATTGATAGAATTGTTAAAATATATGTTGATTTAATCTTATTGAAAATAAGGCAATAACCCGATAAGATAAACTAAATAAAAAATGTGCTACTTTGTTTCCAATGCAACATCTTCTCACACAATGTCCCACTGACACCTCATCTTATTCGTAACTCGTCACAATTCTATTTGTATATAAAAAAAAAAAGCCACAAGGATGTTGCTCCCTCTATTGAGATATACCTGTTGTGCTGATGTGATGTGGTTATAGACTCACCTCACCTGTGTAGACTGATTGTGAAATTGCCAGAATGCGCACTGAAGAAGGGTGTGTTGCCCGAAACCGTTGTGCATGTTCTCTTCTACTTTACAGATCTAATCTCCTTGTACATGAGTGTCTAAATGGCTTTTTTGTAATCTAAACAAAGTTAAACTGTTAATGAAAAAATAAACTTTGAAATGTTGTTACTTTAAATACCCCAACATCTACACAGAGTTTGGTGGGCACCTGAGTTCATGTCCACAAGTCAGGTGTATAGAGAGTGTTGGGGTTTAATGACGTACAATCATCCAGTGAGAGTTTACATTTTATAGTAATAACATATTTTACACATGACCTCTCCAATTTTTAGGGAAAAGAAAGAGATGAAATAATGTTACAGTGAGTTACTGTTTTGTTCTAAACCTAAATGATAAATCCTACGAGGATGTGAAACAACATCCAGACTGTTTTATGTGCAATTATTTTTATACTAAATATAACTAACGGATGAATACATAATTACATTTTAAATACTGTGTGTGTTTCTGAATATTCCAAACATTGCTTTGAGTTCTGTTGGTTATCAATTACATGACCACAGTCATATTTATGGTAATTCTGGTGACAAAGAGGAGTCTGAAATTGTGTATGTACAAACATATTAGACATGGAGTTGGGTTAAGCCTGATTCAGACTTAATGTCATAAAACGTTGTTGACTTTAATAAAGAAAAAAGGGACACTTGTATAATGAATCTGAACTGATGAACTACCAGTCAGATTTTCACAAATTTACTGACTGAAGCTGCAAAGCATCAGAGCAGCACCCATCAAGAAGGATCTACTGATATGAATCCAACAGGAAAACACTTATGAACAAGTTATTACAACAAACACAACTTGAGCTCAGGACCAAATTAAGACTTTAAGTTCAAAATTTTCAGACAAAACTTTTCCAGGATCAGCTGACAGCATCTGACTGCTAAAATAAGATCAGAAACAAGCACACCAACATTACAAGGCTCCATTAACAGTTTCAAGCTTTTATAACTGAAATGTCATCTAACTGTCATCTACAATAGAAGGAAAAGACATTTTGCCTATTTTATTTCCATTTAGGCTATTTTCATTTATACAATTCAGAATTAAGACAGCAAAACAAATCTGAATTAGGCTCCTTAACTTTACAGTATCGAGAGGCTAGTATCGAGAGGCTATAATGAAGTGATCCTACAGTCTCAATACTCAAGGCCTCAGAGGAGCCTTTAAATTGTTCATATTGTCACCCGTTTACAGCCTTTTTATTAAGATGAAACCGTCACTGTAGCTGCTAAGCTAAAAGTGATGGCGCACACCCTCTGTGAGCTCAACTGTGCGTCAAGTGTGTAAGCAACATCCTCAAGTCCAAACTCCAACTCCAAGCTGTATGGAGCCATTTGATGTTTTCAGCCCGTAGTCTCCATCTACTTCAGTTGTTCAGGAAAATGATGCAACGCTGTTTTGCTGTGAAGCTCCAGAAAAGTTTAGTGCATGACGGAACTTCACTTGACTTTTCATCAGGTGAGATAAACAGTTTCACATTTGGGTGAACTGTTCCTTTAAAGAAGTCAGTTGGGGGAGATTAAAAGGAGCCCGCAAACAGGAGATTTAGTGGAGATGTACAGCATGTGGCCTATAGGAGAGGATTATCTGCGCCTGAACCCTTTGAAGTGTGATATTTCTTAATTAAAGCTCACCGCAGTGTCATCTGCTCCAAAAGAGCAGGGCTGTCGATCCCAATCCAGATAACTGATTTATGAATCAACTATCTGAACTTGTTGATCATGAAGGAATACACTTGTGACTGGTCTCTTTAGGAGGCTGAACACACTCTGAAGAATTTTAATCACACCGCTGTCAAAAAAAAAAGTAATTCAATTCAATATCAATCAAAGATAAAAGATTGAGGTTCGCAGTGAGGGACTAAGTTGTTGGAAGCATCGTCACACGATAATGTCTTTTAAGTAACATTGACATGTTTCAAACTCTGATCCCTCAGCAGTGAGTCAACCTGAACAACAGCCTCTCTCTCTTTTTTTTTTTTACCGGCACTTTATCTTAAAATGTCACTTGTTGACTCATCTGCTTTTCGGCAAGAAATTCAAGGTGGAGGAAATTATTTAGCACAAAATGTCATCACATACACGACCAAATGTGTTTGTGTCTTCGAAGGAAATCACACAGTAGCGTTTTACCACCTCAATTTATTTACAGAAACACTTTGAACACGATGCAGAAGAAGAAATACTCCAAAAAACTACAAAAGGAAAAAGATTAAAAACACATACGTACACACACACACACACACACACACACACACGCACACACACACACACATACACACACACTCTCTCTCTCTCTCTCTCTCTCTCTCTCTCTCTCTCTCTCTCTCTCTCTCACACACACACACATACACACACACATTTCACACTGTTACACACTGAGCATGCAGCATTGGAGTTAATACAGTACAGTACAATATCCATCATAGTAGAAAAAGCTGAGTGGATATGAAGGAGCTGATTATTGATCATTGATTATTGATTTTGCAGAGCATGAACATGACGGAGGGGAAACAGGGAGGAGTCAGTCTGTTTGAACTCTGGATTTTGCTTTCACAGAAATGAGAAAATAATTAATTTTGATTTAAAAACATCCATAAATGTTAAGATGAATGTTTGTTTATTGTTTGATATTTTATATTTTATTATTTTTTTCACTTCTATTTCTGAAAGAAAAGCCAAAAAACATTCAATTGATTACCTCAAAGAGCAAAAGAGCTTCAGACAAAACTTCACACTGATACAAACCTTTAATTCTATTACAGTCTCAAGTTTCAGTCGTGAAAGTAACTACTGATGTGTGAAGGAACAATATTTAAAGCCAACTGTAGAAAGATCTAATTTTATGCTATAGAAACCAGTTAAATGAATAAATAAACTTGGACGGGTTGTTTCTTAAAGTACCCCAACATTTACATGGAGTTTGCTGGCCACCTGAACTTGAGTTCATGTCCACAGGTCAGGTTTCTGTGAATTTGAGCAGTTTGATGAAATATGGCCGTTTAGCCAAGGTTTACATTCTATAATTCAACACATATGACACGTGTTTAAAGCAGATTATGATCATTGTTGGACTAAATATATAACACTTTACAGTTGTTAAGCAAAACAAAAATCTACAAAAAAATAACACAAAAGGTACACATTTTGTCATGCTAAACCTAACTGGTGAACTTGACACTGTAGCAGGGATGTGAAACAGCATTCAGACCATAGTGTGTGTGGTTATGGTCACACTTAATAAAACTTAGCAGTTAAATTGATGAATAAATAATTACACATTTTTGAAGATTCCAAATATCATTTTTCAGTTTTGCTGGTACTCGAGTTCATGACTATTGTCATATTTATTGACTGCTGGGGTTTGACTAAGCATAAGAATAAAAGGAAATTTCCACCAAAAGTACATATTTAAATTTACCAAACTATACTGAGATCAACGGACACTATAAATAACTGAACAGCATGAAATAAATACAAATTGAGCTTCTTGCGTTTTCTTAAATACTATAAAATTTGTACAGCACTTGGTTGGTGGCTTGTTAAAACTGTCAGGTCTTTGCACCGGATTCATGTACAATCGGACATGAAGACACAAATCCAAACCTCCAGAACCACCGATATAGAATTTTTACATACTGAGTCAGCGGAAATCAGTTAGCACACAAGCTAATGTCAGCATGACACAGCTATCGTTTTCTTTATCCTGTTAATTCTCAACCTATTAGATGAATATCATGTTTTTAGTCAACAGAAGCTTCATTTTGATGTGTCTTCCATTTTTAGCAGCGAAAAATGTAGTTTGAAGTGTTTTTGATCCAAATTATCCTGTGACTGAGACCTTTTAAACCTCAATTTAAACCTCATAGAACATAAAACTAAACAAGCATATGTTATCTAATCAAGTGCAAATATTAATAAGTAATAATAACAATCAAAAAAACAATTAAAAGGTTTAGTATCAGTGCTGAGAAACCCACAACTCTAATCTCCTGGGTAAATGGTTTGCTAGCCTATTAGCATTATTAGCATGTCTTACTGTGACCAATTTAAGCCACACACTAGGATGTTAGCTTGCTGAAAACCTGTTATCTTGTAGCCAGAGCCAAGAGTTTCTGCAGTCTCTGAAGTGACCTTCTCCTGCTGTTTCCCATCACGTCGATAAGAAAAGCTTCCCATGGTGAACATGCTCTCAGTGCTGCAGGTGAAGCTTAAAAACAAAGACTTCCAACCAGGAACCGAAACATTCACATCTGAGAGAAAATCAGAGCAAAAAGTCATAAATCCTGAATCAGTCATCTCCTCTGGATCACAGACTGAATCAATCACTTGATGGTTGGAAGTCGCTGCTTTGGATTCATGAGGATAAATACGGAGCAGCCACACCTACTGAACATCTGGTAAAAACAGGAAAAACATCAGCATCGGTTCATCGGAGTAACATGAAATCTGCTTTACGATGAATTCTTCAGTTTCAAGCATAAACACCAAAATAGTTCTAAAAAAATGACATCTCAGATATTTGCAGGGAGCATCTGAGCGTCCCCAGAGCTCAAAGATTTCCACCACGAATAAATAAAACTTTCAAGTGTCTTAAAAGGTCAAAGTGGAGGTTTAGAAAACACAGACTAGTCTACTGTATAAAACAGCCATTCACTCTGCAGGTGCCATTTGGCGTCCCAACTGTGGTTGCACTCAAGTTTTGGATAAATGTGTTGATGAGGAGAGTAAAACCAACTGTGGATCAGAAAAACATATAGAGCCAGACCTCAGGGAAAGTTCCTACCCAAGTTCAACTTTTGGTGCCAACAGTAGCTGAAAACCTTATGAGATACTTGGCTAGTGGCAATTAAAATAAAAAGAGAAATCTGTTAAAGAAAACGTTCCTGCTTGATCTCTGTTGCTGTCATCAAATTAACAGAATTTTGGACGAAACTTAAGGAGTCAGAAGAACAGTATCTTCTAAGACAGAAAAAAAATACCCGCAAGAACTTTTGATACGTGTTTGGTGTACTCAACTTCCTAGTTGGCAAAATCCCCAGATATTGTTGTCTGTTGAGCAATCACATGTCTGAAGGGCTGTATCTCCAGCTGTTCATAAGACTTTCATTGTGCTTTGCTTAAATACTCAGAACATGGTACTCATTTTGGTTGGTTACAATGGTGTTTTGCAAATTAGCCTATGAGAGGATCTAAATTTAAACATTTTTACACCTGATTCAGAATCAGTCAGAAAAAAAAAAACAGCTAGCATGCTGGCTATTATTAGCATAACACAGCTATCTGTCTATTCTGTTTATTCTCACCTTGTTGAGTTCACTTTAAATTTAAAAAGGATCTCAAACCTTAAAGGGTGTGAAGAACTGCTTTAATCGAAATTTAATCGACTATCGACTATACTTAGTTATTCAAAATGTTTTATTAGTGGGTGGAGCTTAAGACTGACACCACGCAATACAGCGCCAGTAGCAGGCTCCGCCCTTACAGTAGCCCCACCCTTTAACTGGTGACACCATCAAGAAAAGGCCCCATTCTTTTCTCTTCAACTTTCAAGTTGCAGGAGTCAGAGATCATTTGGAAACAGCCACAAGTTGACCTTTGACCAGATGTTCAGCCTCCTCGGTTTGTTGAGTATTTCCAGAGCCGGGACGCCCAATAGCAAAGAGATGTCAAGTAAAAAAAAAAAGGCAGCGGCGCTGTGGCAAACACATTCAGCGGTTGCTAAGGGAACTTGTGTCACACGCTATAATGCATATCATACTAACAAAAATAATAAAGCTAGTAAAACACAATGTGTTCTCTACAGGGTGATTCACACAACGGTAGCACTGGATGTCTGATTCAAACATTAAAAAGCTTTTAAATATACAAACGCGATATATCGAGAATAATAATATCATCATCATAGTAAGAATCTGATTGTACAAAGTTCTACATTCTCCCGACGGTAAAAAGCTGCTAAAGCCTCTGAGACGAACACAACGGGTCAAAAGTCGCAGAATATCAAAGACGGCACTGCTGGCGTTTTGTTAGGTCGTGGCTAGCAGACACCATTGCTCCCAGTGAGGAATGCTAACAAAGCTAACAAGTCCGAGTCAAGTCACTGGAGAGCTGGAAAACAACATGGCAGCCGCGAATGCCAAAACGCAGCAGAGGGCGAAGCCGAAACACAAAACACAAAGTCAAGTCTTGCATGCAGAAAACCACATTTTCTGTACAAAAAGTAAACACCATCAATGAAGAGGAAGAAATACAAGCTCTCCATACAGAACTCCAGTCAAAAATCTAACGTTTTAAGAACGCAGCCATTACCACAAAACCTCATATCTCCTAAAAAAAGAATTCACCAACAAAACTGTTGAATGCAGCCACTTTGAAACAGAAAATTGTTAGGTGTCCTAAAAAATAGTGTAAATAGAGATATGAGGTTTCACACAGCGTCCACACCACCGACAGACCAACACAACGGGAACACCAGTCAGATTGTCCAGTTGGACGGAGGCTCAGAAGAGACAAAACCCACAAACACAAATCGAATACATGAGTTGAAAAATTAAAATGTTATACGATCAACTCTTCACTTTCTGTCTCCCTTTTTGTACGTTCAATCCTCTACCAGCTTCACATTTTACACTTTGCCCTCGTAACAATTTCCTTGTTGCTCCTATGAAAGTCAGAATAGATCAATAGAATAGGATACATTTTTTGTTCTTTAACTAATTGCTTTCAAATATAATTTAGTCCTTTAATCTCATGGCATCATGTAAATGAGGCTAGTCTGTAAATATCACTTCAAAGCCTACTGCTATATTTACAGCTTTGTTAATAACGCATTTGTTCAGCTGTTAATGACACGTTAATATTCAAATTTGAAGGATTGCAAAAATAAGATAAATAGAATCAATATCAATTACAGCCTTAAAAGATTTAATTTGATTTAATTTTGAAAATTGTTCTTTTAAATTTGTTTATCGTTTGAACTTTTAATTTGTCTGTTATTTTTGTCACTTCTAGGACTCCATAGAGATGAATGTTTGTTGTTTTCTGATCTTTGTTCCCGGCAATAGATGGTGAGATACTGTGTCAGTGATTCTGATTGGCTTTCCAAGCATCACTGTGGATCTTTTGCAGTTCTTTTACTTCAAAACCTTAAAAATTCTGAAAACAAGAGTTCATTTTGTATTCATTTGGCATCCCAAAGGAGATCGATAATCAGACAAATGGAAACCACAAAGAGACATACTTTGATTTTGTTAGAGCACCCAACAGTTCATTAAAAATCACTTTGAATGTAATTATCAATTCACCCAATAGTTTTTTAATTGTTTGAATTCATTTTATCAATTTTAATGCTGATAAACTCTAATTAGATTTCATTTCATTTTGGAGTTAAGTGCTAAAATAAAATCAGAGAGAATAAGTTGTTTCCTTCTTTTCTTCTTCTTTCTGTTTTTGTCACATGCTTTCTTCCTTTCTTCTTCATCTCTGAATCTAAAACATTTTACAGTTCCTTCCTCTAATGAAGCCTGGAGTGGAGAGCAGGCGGCAGGCAGACAGCTCGTTAAGGTACCTCGTTAAGGCCCTCCTCCTTAGGACACCTGGCAGGGGGGTCACGGGTCGTGGGGGGTGGAGGTGTGGCTGTTCATGGAAGATCACAGACCGGAGAGGGTGGAAGCTTGTGGAGCTCTGCGAGCCCAATGGAAGCAGAGAGATGAGCATCCAACATCCAAAACTCATCGGGGTGTTTTTAGCATTTCCTGAACTGCTTATATTAATTATTAAATATTACATTACTATCACATTTACTCTGTTTGATGATGTAGTTACAAAAGCAGCTGATCGCTCTTTAGGCCCAAACATCACAACGTTACCATGTCATAATTGTGAGATAAAATTCTGTTTATATATATATATATGATTCATTTAATCTTATGAAGAACCTGAATAATAAAATCTGTCTGAAAAACAAATGATGAGCATAATGTTAAATTGTATGAGAACAATATTATTATGATCACTGAGGATGTAAACCTGTCATGATGTTTACATCCGAATATTTATTTTAAGATTGTTTTAAAGATTGAGTTAAATTCCAACATACTATAAATAAATACATATATAAATATAAAGGATTCTTTCAACAAAATGTGCAATTTAGTGTTTTGTTTTCTACTGTATTTTATTTGTCATTGCATGTTTACTGTGTTTATTCTGTGTTATTTATTATAAGTATTGTGAATCATTCATGAGAAATTGTGGGTATTTTGGGGGCGTACAGCCCTGGTTCTGACCAGGAGATAATTGGGCAAATAATAATTAATACCTAACAATGATTTTATAGATATTACTCTAGTCAGATATCTTCACTGTCAGGTGGAAATCTCATATCTCCAGGAAACAGAACTCATTTCGTTGGATATTTTTTTTTTATTTCAATTTAATGCTGGAATCAAAACCTAATAGGTGGAACAAAACCGTTAAGAATCTATTCAATAGTCTTTAATTAAGCACAAATGTGGGATCCACACTAACTTTTACGGTGCAATGCTGCAAATGATAATTTCTCATTAATAAGATATAACTGCGGTGATTTCATGATCTGAAGTCAGAGGTGCTTTTCATGGTAAATTTAAAGGGTTTAATTGAAATTTTGTAATTTAATTGGATACATAAGGGGATTGTTATATACTTTATTTTCACTGAATAATTTTCATCTAAAACTTCTTAATACATTTTAATATCTATATTAATTCACAACTTCATTGTAAAATAAAAGTCTTGTAACATTATTTTGTGATTTTATAAAGGGGTTAAACCCATTAACCAAGCCGAGAAGCCTGCAGAAACCTACTGCAATCTCTTTAATCCACTCTTGTCATTTATCATGCCAGATTTTTTTTTTAATATTCCCAAAAAATATTTTAATTTGCAGCTGATAATATGTTACGGCAAACCAAAGTCCCCTCAATCTATTTAACTCCTCATTGAACTCTAAAGTATATTTCATTTGTTAATTCAAAGATATTGAAATACAGTCTCGGTGTGTTTTCAGGCAGAAACTAAAAACTAATTAAAAACTAATTAAGAGCTAACTAACGGCATTGAGTCAGTTGTGTTGTCAGTTGTTGAGGCGATGGTCCTGTCAATCATCTTGAAGGAGGATTTGGAGATAAGAGGTTTTCACCCATTATTACAATCTCTGCTGTATAGCTGATTGGCTAATTGGGAAGGGGTGTGGCTGAAGCAAAGTCCAGACGAGCTGATTGGTCGATTGATCGGTTGGTTGTGCAGTTCACTGCTCTCTGGCCCCGCCCCCCCTCCTCATTCATCTTGTTTTCCCAAACTAAATCCTGATTGGTTGGTGTCAGACGCCTGGCCTGCTGTCAATCAATCAGTTGTCAAGGCGACGGCGGCCCCATCAAAGACCCACCCACTCTGGAAGTTAACTGCATGGACAAAAAAAAAAAAAAAAAAAATCACAGTTAATGAATTACGATACAATGACAAAGTTTCAACACATTGTGACTGTTACAAAACCTTAAACCTAAAATGTTTAATAATTATTAAAAAAAAACCTCCCATTTACATAATTTGTTAATTGTTTACAGACGTAATCAAACAGAATTTTTTGGTTGGTTGGTTAGTTTGTGATCAGGAATATACAGAACTATTAAAAAGATTTCAATGAAACTTGGATGGAGGATGGGCCTTGACCCAAATCCTGATATCTATAAGTGAGGATCCAAATAAAAATCCTAATCTAGCAGATTTAAATATGTTTGATTCTATATTAAATTAGGTTTAATTGAATTAAAGACACTCGACGTAGCAGAGGCAATAGCTCTGCTGAGTGCCATTCTGGTAATAATAATATTACAAATATATTTAAGACATTTTAGACTGTTCACACCAGGAGGTGTCTCTGACGCATCTTTGTAAGATATCTTTTTTTCTTGAGTCTTGGTTACCTGGTTAATACTCACAGGATCAGTAGCTAGTGCAAGTGCCAACTTGCTAGCAAGCAGGGAACATGCTTATATATGTTCAACAAGTATCCTAAGTTCTTTCTGTTTCCTGTCTACTGTTCTCTTTACTTCTCCTGACCTGCAGTTCATCGTTTTTCAAAAAAAAGCTACTGAATTATTGGCTAACAAGATAAAAAGATAATAAGTCTTCCTCTCTGCCATATAAGCCATGTCTGACCTGTTTAAAACTGACCTCTGACCTGTTCTTACTTGCTGAGTGTGGAGGGGGAGCCTGAGCGGTGGAAATGGACGATCTGCCACTTCCCATCGCGACGGTGCCACACCCTAGTCTCCTCTGATTGGGCAGTGCGAGGCGTCCCATTGGCGTCGATGTACTGCGTCACTCTGATGTAGGCGATGCAGGCGGCCTCGTCCCCGACCAGGTGGATATGAGGGTTCAAGATGGTAGTGTGGACCGGTTTACTGTTCTTAGACCACACTAAGGAGAGATGGAGACAGTTACCTGGACAGGTATATGCCTGCCTATTTAATTAGATGCTCCTGTTATTGTCTCCACACCAGGTGTCATAAGTTATAAACCAGACTGGGACAGTCAGACATGCAGGAAGTTCGGTTCAACTCACAGTTTTCAAAATAAAAGCGGTGGAAGTCTAAGCCTTCAACCAGATTCCCCAGCGCCTCGGGCTCGAACGCCGTCACAGCTGGGTCACACATTTTACTGTAAAGACAATGTAACTTTCAGAATAAGAGTCTTAATCTCTGCTTGCAAAATGTAGTGTGACATATACCAGTTTTTACGAACAGCACATTTGTTTACTATCTGTCAACGCTACAATAATGTGACATTGGCCTCCAACATTTGTGATCACATTAGTTTTTCTACCGGAAAGCTAGGGTTTATTGAGGCAGTGGAAAACAGCAAAATCAAGCTTACGTTTGAAACATCCAGCCCAAAAAAATCTCATCCCTTTTCTGCTAATAAATACAAACAACTGCCTAAATACGTACCACAGTCTGAAAATAACTGACTGAAAGGACTGTTAGCTGCAGGGCTAACTGATCTAGCAAGCTAATGGCAGCTGCAGTTAATTTATTTCACATTATATATTTTAATAAGTTCACAATGAAGACGTTGACTTTGTAGAAATCTGTCTTCACTTTGACATTAAAAAAAAGTGGGTTTTTTTGTAAATTCCTATCAAAAATGCCAAATTATATTGAACATGACTCCATGTATTAAAACAAAGGTATGTATGTGACGCAGGTATGTAGACAGATAGACAGGTACCCTGTTCAGTTGTTTCATATAGGCTGAGTAAGATGACTGGATGGGATAATTAGAGGCCACATTCGCTGGATTGTTTCCTTTTATTTCAAGGCATTTGAAGCATTGATTGCTTTCAAGATATTGAGAGATTTTACATATTACAAAACATGCTTTTAGAATAACATACCAACCCCAGCTTAAACACTATGTTCAAAGCTAACTGTGAAAAGCGAAGTAACTGACTGGAGGCTGAAAAAGTAGCGTGATCACTCAGGTTGGATGTGAATATAATGTCACTGTCGAGTTCACAGGAAGTAAAGAGACAGGGGATTAAAGAGATGGTGTGTGTGTGTGTGTGTGTGTGTGTGTGTGTGTGTTACATACGTGTAGCTCTCAAAGTCTCCATTGCTGATTGCCTCGATAAGTTGTTCAGTGACTTTAATGATGTCCTGTTTCCTCACTGATAGACGGACAGGCAGACAATCAGACAGACAGGTTAGTATCATCATTGTATCAATTTTGCATCTTAGCTGAATCCTCTTTAGGCTTTTAAAAACCTGTCAGTCATTAACGAACAGAGCTGTGAACACTGTGTGTGTGTGTGTGTGTGTGTGTGTGTGTGTGTGTGGTTGTGTGTGTGTACCTCTGGTGTCTTCATCCTCTATAGTGGTGTTTGTGCTCTCAGATGATTCCTACAACAACAACATGAGTCACAGTGATGATGTTTCACACAGATTTGACTTCAGACTGCTGTGATGCTGATATCACCCACACAAACAACAGGAAGGCTGCTGCTCATTCTCAGCTGTCACAATCACCCTCTGACTGGCTGCCAAATCTCAAGAGGGACGCCCGGTCTCATCAAATATCAGAGGGAAGATACCAACACATGTGATGACAACCCTCGACCTACAAGTGTTTTAGCTGAGTTTTCTGTCTGTTTCTGAAAGAATATGTTTATATGTTAATTTTGTGTCATTTAATCAAACTAGCAGCTGTGCTACTTAGCTAAATGTGAACATGCTGACAGTGAAAATGCTAACATTGGGGATGTTTTGCAGGCAGCTATGATGGTTTACCATAGTCACTATGGTATTTTAGCATGTAAGCATTCTAACATTAGCCAGTTAGCGGTAAAGGTAAGACTTTATATTAACCATGGTAAAAGTTGGTTAGTAGTTATTTTACAGTTGACTAAGATGACATGCTTTAAAAAAACATTTGTTAATGGAGCAATATGTTAGAATTAAACATTCAAAAATGATTTAGTGTGAAGAAATAACCATTTTAGCATGATGATAAAGACCTTCCTGTGCTTTGTTGCAGAGATGTATACTGAAGTTATCCTGTTACCCAGGTAACACTGGCACCTTCTGATGATTACCACTTTGTACCTCAAGATACAATAGTCTGATAATAAAGCTCAGGCCTCAGGTGGTGGGCACTGACTTATGGGACTGCTAGCCACATGGCTAACTGAGCTAACAAGCTAATGTCAGCTACAGTTGGCGGGTACTCTGGTAAAATTACCCTCTATTTTCATGAATCTGACAGGTGATTAATTTTCACCTTTAAGTGAGTATTTATTTAAAATTTGCAACTGATGTTTGTAATACTTTGTAAATGGTTGATAAATACTGTGTAGTTCATCTATAAACATTATTTAGAGGGCTGTTGTAAAGTTCTAAGTGATACATGTTTACAATTGCTAGATAAATGGTTAATACAGTTTTATTTTGTTTGTTAAAAGTACAGTATTAACACACATTTAATTAACTATAATTTACCATTTAATCATGATCTTGTTAGTGTCAACTGCTAAGTAGCTAATCTTTGCATGCTAACAGGCTAAAACATATTTTTGTAAAGGGTAAAACCTTTTGTCTGTAAAACATTAACATTTCAGCATGCTGGTGTTGGCATTTAGCATTTGTAACATCATTGCCATTGATTAATGATATTTATTATATTTGTTACCACAAAGAACACAAAGTGGGGATGTTATTAAGTCACCAAAGTTATTACACTTTATTTTGAATGGAATTATAATAATAACAATAAAAATAATGACAATGATAAAGTCTTCACCTTGACTCCGTCGGTCTTCTTGTTGCTTCCACTTTTTCCTCCTGAACGAGGGATGACAATGAAGAGAAAAAGAAGCAGCAGAGTCAGAAAGAAAGGAACAAAGGCAGAGAAGAGGAGCGACGGCATCGTACCGACAACTCGCTGCCTTCAAACCAACTGACAGAAATGCTTCAAGATAAAGGAAAGAAAAAATGATCCCAAAGAGTAAGAGTTTAAAATCATAAAAACAAAAAGAAAATGAATGGAAAACGGCAAAACAGCCTGACTGTCTGACTTGTTTTCTGTCTGTCTGAAGGCAGGCACAGACAGATTCAAGAGTTAAACAGACAGACAGACAGACAGGCAGGTGGAGGGAGGTCCCAGCGTCACATGTGGGTCACTCAGAGAGTAGAGGCCAAATTTAGTTTGAGCTTGAGATAGTTGGAGAGCAGAAACACCGAAACACATTCCTGAATGTTCACACTGAAACATCAGCTTCAGACACACCGGGGAGGCTGAATGCTGGACCCTCTCACAGACGGAAATACAGCAGGAAGCGTTTTATCATGTGAGCTGATGTGTTCAGACGAGTTCTATGTCAGATGATCGAAGACTCCTAGATGTTGCTGGGATTCGGTGAGATGTGTAGGAAATGTAACAGAATCTAAACAGATATGGCATGAGAAGCTTTGTGTAAAAAGGTATCCTTCCTCATTCACTTCATCAGGTTCACAGCGACGAGCTCTCTGTGCTCATATTGGTCAACATTAACAACCTGTAGTCTAATTTGTCAACTCAGCAAGCCAGGATAAAACATTCTGTCGTCGTGAGGTGTCCAGATGAGACCTCAGCTGTCGTCCCCTATGATTCACTTCACCAGCCAAACAGACATTTTGTCTCCGGACTGATATCAGATTGACGTCTCATTACTGATTCTTATTAAACAGTATTTGGATAATTAGGTCAAATCTAAGAATTGAACAATGTTACATTGATGTTAATTGTGTGGGGTCAGCTGTTTTTATTTGGATACAGTGGTGTCAGACTGCTTGAATTCAAAAAGGATTGAACTTTTTCATGTTTTTTGGCTCACATCCCTGATGTACTGTTCAGTTAAGAGATTATGTCTTAAATGTCTTATTTTTAAAGTAGATTTTAGTAAATGGACACTCTGTCAGGCCTCATAAGGAAGCAGTGCTGTTGGCAGAAATGGTTTTTCTGGAGTAGGTGAATATCACAGCCTGTCCAGCCAAAGACGAGTGGTTAGGGCGATTGAATATTTATCCATTGTACTCAAAGTGCATGGATTCAAATCCCATCCTCTTTGAACACTGTATCGTTAATCTGTCAGGATACTACCAAACCTTAACTTATATTCACACTGTGATGCTCATCCGACTTAAAGAATATACTCGCTATGTTTGTCATTCATGTCCGACTAGAGGACTGTGTCTTGTTTACAATCTAAAGATTTGAAGACAATCTTTTCAGAGCTGTGTGTTTGATTGGTTTCATAAGCTGTTCCACGTCTGCCGGTGAACAAATTGGCTGACCTCAAATTTGCCACACATGTCCCAGTGTTAAGCAAGCAGATGCATTTAATAACACAGGTGGCTTGTTGCCATGGAACAGTCCATGTAACTCTCTGTGATTCCTGGCTGATTGCTTCCTTCGATAGCTCAGCTGGTAGAGTGGAAGACTGTAGGTGGGCAGAGGCAGTTATCCTTAGGTCGGTGGCTCAAATCTGGTTCGAAGGATGTCATTTTCATATGCGTCTCTGTAGATTATTGGAAAGCAGTCAATTTGACAGCTGTGAATTTTTTCTGTTGATTTATTGAAGTGCAGGAATCTTGTCCACATCCAGCTGCACATTTAGTTACCGACGTGAGCATTGGCAGGTATACAGTACAGCCAAAGGGAGGTTGTGATGGTCGTGCCGTGACCCAAACCACTAACAACACCATCTGAGTTGACTCACTGCATCCAGCTAATGTCTTGTATCTAACATTTTTTCAGTCATTACCTCCTCAGTGGAAGAGAGAAAACTAAAGTCTCTTGTAAATGCAGTCCCACCACCTCTCGCATGTAAGCTCGCTACCATTTGAAGTTCTATGCAAGGCATTGCGACCGGATGTGATATTGTTAACGTCAAATGAAAATCCTTTTCACACCAAGTACGGATTTTCATCCCCCCAAAACATGCATGGATATGTATGAAAGCAAATTTTATTGTTTTTTTTTTAATTAATATTTGAACACCACTGTGTCACACTCTAATGGAGGACATCTCTGCTTACTCAAGTGTACATTTGGCCATTGAAATCCTTTAGATGATCAAATAGAAGAAAAGGTTTTTAATTTTGTCTCACAACCTCCAATTTAGCATGACTAACAGCTTTCAGCTCAGTCAGGTTCAGTCAGGTTATTGATCCCGGAAGGTTAAAAACTGAGGATTCTCACTTAATGCGGTCTGTGATTACTTGAGATTGTCTGAATGTGGTTTGAAGGGGCCAAGATTGATAAATGCCTTATGCTGTTGGATATTTTTACTATAACATATATATCTTATTCATTATTATAACTTTTAGTTTAGTTTTTTTTTTTTTTATGTTTGCCGCTCATTTCCTTCAAATTTCCCATCAGAGAAGAATAAAGTATTTTGAATTGATTTACACTCTGCATGCATTATCATAATCAAAATATTACCATATCACTTCCTCGTTAATTATGTATTTTATTCTTTTTAACACTAATTGAGTGAAGATGGATTAAGATAATAGGTCATACTATAAACTGCGTATGTGTAAAGACCTGTCTGTCTCTCCACCTGTCTCTCTCTCACCGGGTGGTTTCCGTGCTATCTATAGATCTGTGGTATCCCGAGTGTGTTTGAAACTTTACGACAGCTGCTGCACACACATACACACACTCGCTCTCTCTCCGCCACACACACTCTCAGTGTTAACCTGTTAATCATGTGTACATCGGCAGCTGATTGGTTGAGCTCTGAGTGTTAACCCTCTGCTACTGTAACACAAACCTGCAGTTTAAAGGTCAAACCCTCCAAATCCACATAAATTACACATTGTCACGTGATCCAGTGATGACCAGTAGGAAGCGAGGAGTCTGTTCACCTGTAAGTAGGTCTATCTGCAGACCCTCAGTAATAACAGGACATGCCCACTACATGATACTCCCTCCGTCACATTTGGGCACCAAAACTACTCGGATTGTGTTAGGAAAATATCTCAGGGTTCTGACCTCCTACCTCCCAGGCGGAGTCAAGAGCAACTGCTGCACTTACCGGAGAAATTTCTGGTAGCCAACATGGTGGTCAGGATGGCTCCCTGAAGGAAAGTAAACAAGGAAGGAAAGTGAGGAAAGGAAGCTAATTGTATTTAAACTCCACTTCTGAGAGAAACTTTCCTCTAAAAAAACTATTGAATAATATTCTTATTTTACACAAAGAAACACATAATTGACTATTTGAGTTAATTAAAAAAATGTAAGAACAAAATCACATTTAAACCTCATAACCCAGAGATACTGATGACATAAGGAGGTCTCACTCTGTTTAGATTTTCACTAAAGAAAGTTATTAATAAACTCTGCAGTTCATACAATGAAGCAATTATTTTTTTTTTAAATCCTAGTTTTTCCTCTTTAAAATAAATATTTTATAGTGATAGTGCAAGACAAAAAAAATATATGAATTAATCCTACTTGTTTCTAATTTGATCATCTTTCAGTCAATATTTGTTTGATTTTGGTCAAGTTGTCAAGTTTTGTCCATTTACAGTATGCCGAATTAGCTATTAGCAGTCCCTGTTTGCAGTGTGTCTGTGGAGGTATGTATAACTGTCACTGGATTACACTGATACTTAACAAAACTTAAAAACATGAAGATTCTCAGGCAAGTTCTGAACTGCAAATTTAAATGTGATTATTCTGGAAGGACATTAGTGATAATAATATCTTCAAGGTAAGTCACACTAAATTATATGAATATGTGATTAATATCTTAGTGATCTGATTTAATTAAATGATGACTGATGAGGAGGCCATTTCTCAAGCAAACTGCAGCAATCTGTCTTTCAGATGTGTGCTGCAGCTCCGACAGCTTAAAAATCAGCAGCAGAGCTACAGATATGACGCACATCTATCCTGCAGGAGGTGTTTGACTAAAAAACAACTTCATACATTCTCACAACAGCTGTGAGGGACTTTATTATCGGCTCCTTGAAGTGTGAGCAGCAGCAATCGAGTGAAATTGGGATTTTTTTGAGTTTGGAGGGATCTGCCTGTGCATCTCAGACAACAAACTGTGTAAACATAGAGAATCACATGGAGGATGCTTTGACAGCGGCAGCTGACCTGAAGGAGGAGGAGGACATAATCACGGGACTTACTCTCTTACTTAACTTAACCTCTGAACCCTCTGTCCTCAGCTTACCTTGAGTTTCCTCCTGGCGTTGAACTTCTTGAGACACTCGACTGTCTCCTGTCTGTGCATACAGGATGCCACCGTTGAGCGATGCTGGGAGGAAGATTATTATCACGTTATTATCACTATGACAAACACTGCAAATACTATATTCACAGATTTACAAGTAAAAAACAGAATCTCACAGAGATCCAGGGGTGTTTGAGCGCCTCAGCTGCTGTGATCCGTTTGGACGGATTGATGGTCAACATCTTGTTAATGAGATCTTTGGCTTCAGGAGTCACTGTGTCCCACTCAGGAGAGGGAAACTGAGAGGAGGAGGAGGAGAGGTCGATTGTGCGTATGCACATGAAATCATCACATCAATAAATCTAATGTCAGGAAGAGTCGCGTGAAAGAGTTGAAGAGTAATGTGACCTACATCATAAGCTCCAGCTTTGATTTGCTGGTAGAGACGATGTTGATCTTCATCCCAGAATGGGGGATAACCAACCAATAAGATGTAGAGAATCACACCTGAGACAGACAGAGAGAGAGAAAGGCACCTGTAAATGGGGAGGAAACCAGGAAACAAGGAAATGAAACAAGCACAGGCAGAGAAGATAGTAAAGCAGAGGGAAATCTGACCACAGGCCCAGAGGTCTACTGCTTTGCCATATGGATCCTTCCTCAAAACCTCTGGAGAGAGATAACCAGGGGTCCCTGCAAAGCCTGTAAACAAACAAACAAAACAAAGTTAACAAAATCAAATTGAATTACATTTCAGAAGATTAAATGATAATATATAATCAAATGATAATAAAGGTCTTACCAAACCATGCCTGCTGGTCTCCCTCCACCTCGATGGCAAGGCCAAAGTCAGCCAGCTTCACCGCTGCTCCTTTCGACTTTGAGGCCAGCAGCAGGTTCTCTGGCTGCAGACACAATCATTTACTTCACAATCGATTTTTCTTTCATTGTCTACAATAAAATGTTAAAATTCTTACATTTAAATTAAAAACTTTAAAGACATAGTTAACGGTTTTGTTAATCTGCTACATTACGACTGAACATTTTGCGGTTTGTTGAGACAAGCCTTCAGGAACAGAGCTGTAATTCTATAACATGTGACTGAATGAAAAAGACACAAACAAAAAAACCCCACAACAACCAGCCCACTGTTTGTGAGGTGCTTTTAAAGATCCATGTCTTCACCAAATGTCAGTGTCTGGAGTCATAGACAGGAAGTCAGAAAGTATTGAAATGTATTTAAATCCCATCTTTCCTTGTTTTTTTAAAAAAAAAAGTTAACGAAATGAAACATCCTGAACTGTTACAGCTTTTTAGCCACCATCATTACGACTGAACATTTCACGGTTTTGTTGAGCCATTTTACAAGGTTTGTTTTGCCAATGGAAAGAACTGCATGCTAACTATCTGAGTGATTCTGCTGGCAACCAAACAGTTTACGAAATACACATTTCTGGAAAGGGTTCTTTCAACACCATGAACACTATAATTTATTTTGAATCAGTCCCACATGCACCATCCTGCTGCAACAAATACTCACAAGAGCACAGTCACTAACACTTTCTTGGTTTGAATAACACCTGATTTACACATTAATACCCACTCCCAACTAAACCATCCGGAATAGAGCTAAAATCAAATAAATGTTATCTTCAATAGAGGAAATTAAAAAGACAACTAGCCTGTTAAAAATAATCTTCTAATCTTTATGATTAGAAAAATACAGAATAATATCAAAGTTATTCTTTAAGAACCAAATTGAGTAACAGATCATAACACACTCAGGCAGGTACCTTCAAGTCTCGATGGACTACACCCATCTGGTGACAGTGTAGCACCGCCTCCAAAATCTGCTGGATACAGTGACTGTTCACAGAGAGAGAGAGCCAAAATTTAACGCACAAAACATAAAACTGTTCCAGCATCACTGTCTGACTAATCTGTGATGATAGAGATGAAAGAGGAAGGAAAAGACAGAGGAACGAAAGACAAAGTAAAGTCTGCTAGAATGAAAAATGAGAAGAGGAATGGTGGTAGGAGGTTGGATGGGCAGAGTCATGTTTTTCCTACCTGGCGTCGGCTTCACTGTAATATTCTCTGGCTACAATATCTTCAAATAACTCTCCACCTGTTACCCTAAGAGAGAGGAAAAGCATTATAGGAAGACCGGTACAATTAATAGGGCTTTGTAAACGTGTCGTGGTATGATGCAACGTGAAGAACACAAAATAATAATGTGTAATGTAAAGACAGTACTCTAAAACCCCCGCTGCGTCTCTGATATGCTTGGTTTGCTTTTGTTCTCTTGTTCCCCCGCAGGAGGTTGGCTGCCAAAGGGAGATGGCTCCCTCAGCTCCTTCAGCTCCCTCAGCTCCCTCAGCCCCCTCAGCCCCCTTAGCTCCTTCAGCTCCCTCAGCTCCCTTAGCTCCTTCAGCTCCCTCAGCTCCCTCATGGTGACCTGGTCTGTTTGCTTAATTTTGTCTTATTTTAGCATGAAACATCTCAGTGTAATAACTAACTTTAATTCATTGTTCCATCTTTTTGACCTGCAGTCTTTTGTGTTCTCCTTCCTTCTATATGAACATGCTGTAAATTGACATTGAGCCACTTCATGACAAACTAAACATATAACAACATAAAATGTCATAACAAAACGTAATAAAAAGCATAAGAAAACATGTCCAAGTGTACTCTTGCATTATTATCAACACTTAACATAATAGGAAATAAAACATGTATTGTATATGTCATGTATTGTAAAACAACTTAACATAATATAATACAACAAACATAAGAATAAAATACAAAAGAAAGTGTAACAATACCAAGTATAGTATAATATAAAAACATAACGTAATGTCACAACAATATAAAATGGCATAGTACAACATAGAAAGTATAACGTAAAAAGGCATAGAGTAATGTATCAACATAACATAATACAATGAAATGTACCGTAATATAGAAGAACAAAACATTTTTTTAAATATACACCACGATAAAACATGACATAACAAAACTGACATGATTTGTTGTGTCCTTATGTGACATAACACAATATAACAAATAAATGCTACCTTATGTTAAATTATGCTATGTTATTTCATGTTATGTTTTGTCATCTCATTTTGTAGTTCTCCAGTCACATCATGCAATGCTATGTAATTTATTGTATGTATGTTAACACAACAAAACACAAGATAACAAAGTACAGAATAACAACATATCACAACATAACACAAAGTCACAAACTCTGTAACTGTAATGTTATGATCCTGAAGTTATATTGTTTAAGTACTGAGTACTACAACTTAATACAACAGAACATAAAATAACATAACATAACAAAGTGAAATTAATCTTGCATAACAAAACACAAGGACATGTAACGTAGCATGATATAACATATCATGACATCACATGCATACAATAGGATTAAATAGAGTACAATAAAGCAGGACTCACAGGTCAAAGATGAGGTAATGGTGCGCCTCCTCCGAAATGCTATCATGTAGCCGAACTGAAAGAAAGAAAGAAAGAAAGAAAGAAAGAAAGAAAGAAAGAAAGAAAGAAAGAAAGAAAGAAAGAAAGAAAGAAAGAAAGAAAGAAAGAAAGAAAGAGAGAGAGAAAGAAAAACTTTATTGAACACGTATCTACAGGATGCATTGGTGATTATCTACTTAGCTAACAAGACACAACAAGAAAATTACTAATTGTAGACTAATTGCCAGAGTGGGATAATCAATACAACATGAAAAATACATTAAAATGCAGATTGTGCAGTAATCTACAATAAGTATCGCTTCATGAGTATAACAAGTCACATTACATTAAGTTAATGTTTTGAATAAGTCCTTCTTGTTGGAGATGTTTTAATGGTTTGTACTGTTGGACACATTAATTGGACTACCTTTATGAGTGTATTTATTATCTAATGACCTCATGCTCACTGTGGTCTGCTGATCCCAGGTTTATTATCCCACCGCAGCCACATGACTCAGCAGATTCACATGAGACTAAACACTGCTGGTACCACTAATTTTTCATTGTCAGATGAAGTTAATATAATATTAACAGATCACAGCGCAACAAGCTGGATTGAGGTCAGTACTTCAGAGAACTGAGACAAGAACTGTTGCTGCAAATAAGTACCACGTACTATACACACAAAGTACATCATGTTTCAGTCCTTTTTATTCATGTAATCTGACAAACATGGACAGAAACAATGAGCAAAAAAATGAATAAAAAGAATATGAATATATGAATTGAATATGATATGTTGTGATGAAGCAACAGAATGTGCATATTGTCCTCCTGTTTAATCTGTTTTAATCACAAAATGACATGAATACAAGTATAAATTCATTTAGGATGTTACATTTACGTCAAACAAAAACAAAAGACATAAGTTGCATGGGATCACAGGAGTTGTTTTTCTTCATTGTTAAACAACCACAATTACAGATGAAAATCTATCTGATGTGACTCAAGCAGCAGAGCTCACAGACAAAGTAATGTTTTAAGGTTGTGTTCATGTTTGGTCTGGTCACAGACTTCCTTCCTCAATCTCAGACTCTCCCAATTGAAATGCACCATTACATTGACCAAAATTACAGTTTTATCTGGGTATGAACATTGTTGGAAACATCTGAGGTAATGTAATAACACTAAATAGATAGATTATACTAAGCAGACTAGGCAGGATTTTTTTTGTTGTTGTTGTTGTTGGGGGGGGGGCTCTATACGTACATTTTGATTTTGAATGACTAAAAAACTGCCACATAAATATAATTATGTTCAGTTTAGTTAATTAGGTAATTGGTTAGTCATGCATCTGTACGAAAAGCATAGCTCTTGTCCTTCGTGTAATTTATATGCATTACATATTTCATATAATATGTGTCTTTATTTATTCATTTAAAATTAGATATTCAAATAGAAAACTGACATTCAGAGTTTTGATGAGATGAAAGTACTAGAATGGCTTCTTTTCCTTGTGCATTTAGGCTAATGTTCTCTTTTTATTAATGTAATAATTTAAATGAATAATAACATATATAAGCATTGAAAGTAAGTTTTATATTAGAGATGTTTTTAAATATTTAAAACATTTTCAAATATATGTTAAACATTTTTTAATGTAAGCAGTGGATCTCCTCTTTCCCATAGTATGGGACCCGTCGTAGGAAGGAGGCCCTAAGCATGTGCCTAGATTCTGTACCTAGACCCAGACTGTGCAGCCCAACACAATATATAACAAAGGTAGGTATGTTTCAGACATTTGAATGCAGAAATTATATATATTATGACTTATAATTTACTTTTTCTATTGACTTGTTTGAAACGCTCTTGAAAATATGATTTCTAAACATGAATTTACTTTGAACAGGAGCTTGTGCAGGACAGAGGTTAAATGTGATAATCAGACTTAACCTTGATTGAACTAATACAGGAAAGATAGACTACTACAACGTATTAAGTTCTCCTCCCAGATGCCCAACAGTCAACGGAATAATTGGAGAAGTTCGCTAAGTTGATCCATTTGGTTTAATTCATTCATTTTGAAGGACAATGTCTAATTTAATGAGCCAACATGTCTGTAAATGTGCCTGTTAGCCAGCTGGTTCATTAGCAGTTGCTGTCATTCAGCCAGATGTTGTGAAACGTGAAGGGATGCTTAAAAATGAAACAGAAGACAAAACGACCACATGAAGACAAAACAGCAGCACGAGAAGGATTGTCAAGACAACAGCAAACATGAGGATTGTTAAAACTGCAACAGCAAGACAGTGAGGTGAAACACAAGCAGCACTTGAGGAATAAAATCGAGGTTAGATAAATAAAATACAACAATCATGGTGTTGATGTGGTTTGTAAAATCAACACATATCGGCCATATTCAAGATGATAAATGATTACACAGGACAAGTTTCCAGTCAAATGTTCAGACTGAATTAAATTACTACTTTTACTTGTAATGGAGTACTGTAGTGTGATACTTCTGCTTTTACTGCAGTAACAGACATGAGTGCTTCATCTGCAGCACTGAGTGATGATTAGGAGGATTGTTTGTTCTGCTCTGAATGTATAAACTCTGTATAGATTGTATAATAGGAGATATAACGAGAAGAGAAGCTGCTGCTGCTGCTGCTGCCTACACACACAAACACACACGCACAAGCACACACACACTCGCATATACCTGTATGAAGCACTCGGAGAGAAATAATCAGGTTTTTCTCTCTCGAAACACTCCCACACAGTACAGCAGTGGGATTTGATTTGTATGTGTGTGTGTGTGTGTGTGTGTGTGCGTGTGTAGGAGGAGAGAGGGTTTTGATGCCTTCACCTAAGGACACTGTTTCCTAGCAACACACACACACACACACACACACGCACGCGCGTGCGCACACACACGCACGCACAAACACACGCACATACAGTTACGTAACACTCCTCAGAATCTGCCTACACGGTGCTCTGATTGGTGGCTCGGTTCAGATGCAACCTTCTGATTGGTCGGTTGGGTCCACGTGAGGTCATATTTGAACATCTGACTGACTCTGGTTCAGTTTGTTTGCACTTTAATAAAGACGGAGTTTGTTTTCTGTCGAGTGTGATGATCAGATTCTCAGTCTGAACGTTTTTTTCTGCTGATTTCAATCCAGAGAAGAACTGTCAGTCAAAGGAGGCTTTTCCTGTGAATTAGACAGGAAGTGAACACTCCTGGTTTTTGTGCTTTTGGAAAAAATTGTAATCGTTTTAGAACATCTATATTTTAAGATATTTTCATTATACTTAAGACTTTTACAGTGTTTTTTCTCTCTGACTATTTCTACTGTTATTCACCAAAGTACAGAGACAAATTCCATCTGTGTGAAACCTGATTGTAATTTTAAACGACAGGTTTCTTATCCGTTTTAAAACACAAAATTGTCACTGAAATGCAGTTAAGCATCTAACAATGATTGCAAAAAGCATGCAGAGTAACAAACATTTGCATAGAGGCAGTGAAGGAATACAGTACATTTACTCAAGTACTGTACTTAGCTTAGCTGCTGTTAGTGTTATTATAGCTGTATATTCCAACAGTAATCACTGTTGTAGAGTGGTCAGTCGGTAACACATCTCTCAGCGATGCTCATGCAGTGAAAGAGAAAATACATTTTCTGGTAACCCTGCCAACTTTATCAAATCCAGAGAGAGAACTCGATGAAGAGTAGGATCCTCCTGCTCTGGTGCCTACGCTGGCAATGCCGGAACAAGATCATTAGTAATCAAGGAGACCGATGACTGATATTTAATGAAAATAAAAATCTTGTCGTCAAAGATGAGAAAAACCAGTGATGATGATAATTACTGCATGAGGTGGGTGAGAAGGACTCTGGCTTAAATGTATCAGCAAATGTTGCACCAACTAATTCTCACCAGAAATGAAAACACAGTATGGTTGTGATTCAGCCGCCTAACTATCAAGTGGGCACTGCCATTTCATGGGGGAGGAAAAACACACAAAAAAACAAATCTATCTATCTATCTATCTATCTATCTATCTATCTATCTAGATAGATAGATAGATAGATAGGTAGAAAGACATATACATATGTATCTATGTATATACACACACACACACACACACACACACACACATACACACACACATCTATAAATAAACAAAAAAACAACAAAAACAAATATATCAATGGAAAACTGATTAGTGACATGTTTTACTGGAAGAAATAAAACAAATTAATTAAAGAGAGTCAAGAAAATCAGCAGCTTCATTATAAATCTATAAAGAGAGATTTTGCATCGAAATTAAGTTCAGTGCTCAATAATACTGTTTGTGTCTTATTAGCTGTTGCTGACAGGCTGACAAACCCTCCTGTCCCGCAATGAATTTGCTTCTTGTTTTCTCCTGATAAAATTCAGGAAATTAGACAAGCTGTCAGTCTTCCTTACCAGTTATACAGTCTGTATTGTGCCACTTGAAACAAATTAAATCAGCACGACACAATTTCATCTATACAACACTGGAATAAATCGAATTTTTTTCCAGTGTCTGAAGTCGTCCAGCTGCCTGCTTCATAGTCTGCTTACAGCATTCTTAACTGCACAACATCAAATCTTCTGCTATGAGTCGAACCCATCTTTGTCCCACAGAGCCTGAAAATTGCAGTTATTACGCCTATCTTAAAAAACAACAATGCAGACTCACAAATGAATATCTGCAGACTCATGTCAAGCCTCCCATTATTGAGAAAAATCATTGAAAAGGCTGATTTTCAACAACAGCTGAACACCCTGTAGGACCCAAACAATTGTTATGATGTTTTGCGATCAGAATTTCGACCACACCACCAAGACTGTTGTTAAAGTCTTCAGTGAAATTATTACTGGATCCAAGAGGCTGTTCATATTTGGTTTTACGATCCGTCCTGAGTGATTCAACCACAAAGGGACTACTTAAAACCCATCAATTCACATCTGGCATTAAATACATCTTGACTCAAGACATAAGAGACAAACCTCCTGTGATCATTTGTCACTCCTATATTATACATTTATATGCAAATACACACCTACTTCACTGGAACGAACAGACACGTTTTTTCCCCCCAAAGAAATATCTTAATGTATAACGAGTTCCACAAAGTTTATAAAGGTTCTCCCAACAAAACAAGTCTCAAAATTAAGTGTAAAAATGTGTCATAAAATAGCAGTAACATCAATATAGTAAGTAAGAGTATTATACATAGTAGTACTATTGTTGTATAAGTATCAGTAGTTGTAGTAGTAGCAGAAGAAGAAGTAGTAATAGTAGAATGAGTAGTAGTAATACAGAACTAGCAATAGTACCTGCAGTACACACAGTACATTCAGTGATACTCACCGATGTTGGGGTGCTTCAGTAAACGACAGATTCGAGCTTCACGATCCAACTTCTGATGATCTGTCAACACACACAAACACATCAATCAGTGATCACAGTTATCGATTAAGGTGAAGGTGATGGTTCAAACTGCCCGATGTCAACCAATCAGAACCATGACACCTATGAGCTCTGTCGCCTGATTTGATATCTCAACCAACAGTCATGTGGCGCAGTAGACACTAATGTTAGCACAGATGCTAACCTGAGGGCAGGGGAAGCCAGGCTGAAATAAAGTCTCTGTGAACATTTTGTCCTCTGACTCTGCAGATGAGATCAGATCTGATTAAAGAAAAATGTTGATTCACTCATCTGTGTCATCATCATTACCGTGAGCTCGGAGGAAAAAAAAAAGGTAATGAGCAGCAGTGAGTTGAGCAACAACTGCTTTGTTCTTGCCTCTGAGACTATGTGCAGACTACAAGGTAGCTGGGGCTGTGTGCAGGCTAAAAAGAACAGACGATATTCAAGGCTGAATGGAGTTACTGCCAGTTGAAAAATTAATCAAAGAAGTCAAGAATGAAATATATTATCTTAATCGGCCAACATGTGAGTGTTAACCTCAGTCAATAACAGGACCTTATCTGATAAACTACCCCTAACCGTAACATGATTTTAAGTTTGGTTATAATATAGAGGTTAACAAAGCATGCCTATTTGTTGTTATATTGAAGAGATCTAAACTCTAGCAATACTTATAGTATAAAGAACAATTTTCAGACATTCAGTTCTGTTTTAGTCTCTTTTTTAGAGAAAATTAACAGAAAGTAAAGGTATGTTGAGTACATTTTCACCCGAGTTTCACTAACAGATCTTCCCCTCAGGCTCCATTCAGCCCCTCCAACCTCATTAAAAATC
Source organism: Acanthopagrus latus (assembly GCF_904848185.1). Lineage (NCBI taxonomy): Eukaryota > Metazoa > Chordata > Actinopteri > Spariformes > Sparidae > Acanthopagrus > Acanthopagrus latus. The sequence goes on along the minus strand of NC_051051.1, from coordinate 20,341,237 downwards.
TGTATTTCACAATCAACATAAATTAATGTCAATGTTAGCAGATGTATTCAAACGTGCTATGCTTTTTAATTTTGTAGCTTTCTCTTAGTGTGTTAGATATGTTCTTGTCTATGTAAAAATCCTCGAAAGTTAAAAAGGTCCAAGAAAAGGGTCCAAGCCAACAGAAGCTCCTTTCTCCCACAGAAAACATGCTCCTGAAATGCCAGGTCATTAGTTATGTCTTTAATTCTGTGACATTATGATCATTTATGCCTGTATTTGTTGTAGAAGTGAAGCTAACTGGAAGCTAAAAGCACAGCAGTGTTGACTGGGGACACAGTTAGCGGTGCTGGCTCAGGCATGTGTGAGCTGACCAATCAGGGGATACTGGGTATACGGGAGGGGGGACTTAAAGACACAGGAGCTAAAAGCGTTTCAGACAGAGGGGGAACACAGTGCAGCTGCAGTGGACAGTATGACAAAACTGAGATGTTTTTGAGCATTAACTTTTAAATGGACAATGTTTGGAAAAGGTCAGCTTTTGGGGAGACAAATGCTATTTCTTTGTGATGCTGGATCTTGAACTTCTTCAAATAAAACAATGAAAATAATTTCTGACCTCTCGTAGCTGAATTGGGGTTCTGTTTTCTGACGAGAATCAATCTTACTTAAGAACACCTGTACCAGCACCTGTTTACCAAAGCAAAACTTCAGCGGGTTGACACTGTGAATATATTTTTAAAGTCGTCTATCTGTGGAGTTGAAGACGATGCAGAATACATCTTTGAAGTGACTTCGCAGGAGATCAAGACATCAAAAAAGATGACGATATTAAACAGAGGAGCTGAAGACAACAGCCGGTCGTCACGGCTTTAGTTTATCTCTGACTTCATTTAATGTGTTTAAACTTGCTGTTGACTTAGATCAATGTGCTGCTGCGACTGGCCTCATCGTCCTCAGACACAGAAGCACAGTGTCTGTTTTTTACTGATGATCTTGTTCTATTGTCTCCTACTGAACAAGGACGACAACAACAGCTGTACAGTAGGAAATTACTGTCAGATCTGGGCCCTGTCAATATTAAGGAAGACTTCTGTCAATAGAACAATTACCCGTTGAAATAACCATATCATTGCACATATCATGAGGTATACACACCTTAGAGTTTCAAGGTATCAAGTGAATGCGCTAAAAGACAAAGCTCAATTCAGAAAAAAAGTATAATCTCCTAATTCGATTCAAATGTGGACTCCAGCATCTAATATAACTTCACATGCAGAATTCCGCAAAAACACCAATAAAGTCATGTCGAGCAAATTAGGCAACTACCCACTCATAATTAACAGTCGAATAAGGGCACTCAAATTTTTTAATCACCTTAAATGTAGCACCCTCAACACCCTCCACTCCAAACCCAAGAGCTGAACCCAGACACACTCTGAAGAGTCTCACAACAACTCTGCTATTCCAAACACCAGAGTAAATCAAATCATAACGCAATGTACACAAATCTATTTAAAACTCTGGAAATAAGAAACTAAAGTAGATTAGAAGGTTATCTGTTCCTAGAAAGAGATTATGAACCTGCAGAATACTTCAGACAGAAAGCAGAGGCAGATCCTAACCAAGTACAGCCTGAGTTCTCACAAATTAGCAATCAAAAAAGGAAGACATGAACAATCATGGCAACCAAACGAAAACAGACCATATGCGGTTGGTGTCCAGTCGCCAGAAAAAAAAATGTCAGCAGTTGCTTTTTCTGCAAACCACAGATACGTCCAAGGCTGAAGTTTGTACCAGACATGGCATATCACATTCACATTATATCGTTTTTTTTTTTTGTGTCTTTTCACATCAGGAAGTGGTCGCATTATTAGAAGCAACAAGGCTGCTAAAAGGGCGACGGCAGTTTGAGTCTGTGGGAACATTTCCAAACTGTTTAATGATGACCAAAACAGGTATTTTAAGCCAAACCATGATGTCTCCACCACATATTTAAAGAGTCCTGTCTCGACCACATTGTTACAGAGAGCTGTCTCCAGCACCTCTTTACAGAGACCTGTCTCCACCACATTTTGACTGAGTCCTTTCTCAACCACATCTTTACAGAGACCTGTCTCCACTACATATTGACTGAGTCCTGTCTCTTTCAGAGTTTCATTTTGTTATGAAACCCTGTGTTGTATAATGACAAATGAATTACCTTGTACTCCTGTTTGTTTTTTGTGCCTAAACCTAACCAGACCATAAGCACAGCATTGTTACAACGTAAGATTGAAAATTGAATTCAAAGAAAAGTAAAGTTATCAAGTATCCTGGGTTTGCAGTAATGTACATTGCTGAGGCTGACTGGATTGTGATAAATCATTAAATCTATAAAAAGTAGGGAAAAAAAATAAAAATTTAATTTCCCAGAGCCCAAAGTCATTTTTTTAAAATCTTTTGTACAACCAGCAGTTTAAATGACAAATGAAAGCCTCACATTTAAAAACCTCACATTTAAGCAAATGTTAAACATTTTACAGTTCACAGTTAATCTAAATTTTTGGCAGCTAATTTTCTTTTGACTGACTAATCCAACAAATAACCAGTCATTGCAGCTGTAGGTCAAACAAGAAGAAAAACTCATTATAATTTAATGTTTACATCTAGATTTTTTAAGAGCATTTTCAAAATGCTCTTAAAGACAGATTGTTGTAAACTCAGCTTCTGATGAATTGTTCTGCACCATGTCCACAGAGTTTAGAATCTGCTGTATGCTGTGTGTTTGTATCTGTGGTCAGCTACTACTGTTCTTCATTATGTTCTGAGTCTGAATCACCATTAACCAAAACCACAACCTCCCTCTGGACGCGGCCCAGTTTAACCTCTCCACTCATCTCCTGCAGAGCTGCAGGGACGGATCCAGGACTGATCCAGGACCAGCCGCTGCTCAGTTTCAGCTGAATGAACAGAAGAATCTGTGAGGTGATGAATGTCCACCAGCCAACAGAGAATCTGCCGGGGAACGTTTCCAACTGAGCAGCAGCTCTGAAGCTCGACACAAAGACTGAGAACAAAAATCAGACATCAGAGCTGAAAACAGATCTAAGGAGAGACACATCAACGCATTCAAAGTGCAGGAATCCTTCAAATCAAAGAGACTGAAATAAAGCAAAGACCTGCCCCAGTGCGTGTGCGCGTGCGCGCACACACACACACACACACACACACACACACACATTCTGATACAAAGCAAACACAGACTGTTTAAAGAAAATTCGATGCTTTCAGCTCCTCATTCTGTTCAGATGGTGATTCACAGTCTGATGATGATATTAAAGACGATCACTGATGATCACGACACAATTGTTGATACTGTAAAACTCTGTGATATGCTTAATACTCTTTACAACAGTCTGCCTAAGAAAACCTGATGTTATATTTCACATTTACAACTCTGATCCCTAAAAAATGTGGATGCTGTATAAAACAAAAACAAAACGGAATGTGACAAGTCAATATACTAAATGTTTTACCTCATCAAGTTAATTGTTTTTTGATATAAAGCCCTATTCACATAGGACTAGTATTACTGGAAGACTGAATGTGACTTCTGAATTACCATCTCACATTTGTTGAGATGGTTTGTCTCAGGTTGTACTTTGCTTGTATTATCTCTTGTCAGTGATGTCGAGGCTCCATGAACATCAACACTGAGAAGTAGAAGGATCTGGTCTACGGAATCCACATTGTTCATATAGTTTAGTTTTAATATAGTTTCATGTGTTACTGGCTTACATATACATTTGCAGATCATTTAGATCAAGAAAAAGATGTTTAATTGTTCATAAATGTTCAGCTGTCTGACAACAGAAAACCCCAAATTACCAACATATCGATTCGCATGTGACTTATATCATCACATGATTTCTGCTAATGGACATGGCAGATTCACACAGGATTAAGATCACAGATGTCCTCCACAATTAGCGCAAATAACTATTAGTCAACTGGTAATACGAGTCCTGTGTGAACAGGGCTTCAATCCTGAATTTGATGACAAATGCTTGTTTGGGACAAGAGCAATAAAAGACTGGGAAAGTTCTGGAACGCTCATAAAACACCTATCTGAAACATTGTACAGGTTATCAGGTTAATTGGATATCAGGTGTCAGTATCACGATTGGCTATGAGTGGAGCGAGGTTCAACACTTGTATAAAGAATTTTACTACATTGGCTCGGGTACACTTTAACAATTATTGTCTGTAAGCAACTGTTTTGTTTGTTAATGATTACATTGTACACGATGTCCCACCTTTTGTTGACTTGTTTTGTCTCTCATCAGTGGTGGAAGAAGTGTTCAGTACCAACAGAACAATCATGAAAACACTCTTACTTCAGTAAAAGATCTGAGTACTTCCTCAACCGCTGGACGCAGGAAGTAAAATCATCAGTTTGAGTTTGTCACATTCGTTCATTTTACTGTTCAGATATCACCCAAGCTGCAGGCAGCAGTGGTCAGGATGTGAAATTACTGGATGATATGTTGTTAGAGCTGAAGATGTGGAGGAGGTGATTTGGCATCTGAACACATGGACTTTCTGAGGGTGTGAAGAAGAAGAAAGTCCTGTTTTCTCCTGTTTATTATCCAATCTACAACACTTAACATTGAGCGACTATGAGCAGGGATGTCCACTGTCACCCACACTATCATGTTATCATCATTGATATTGTTATTAATGTGTAACAATGTTTCATCAAATTACTGTTTAAACAGATGTTCAGTTGTAATATTGATCATTTATCAGTTCAGTAATTATGTAATAATAACAATAATGATAATAACAACAACAACAACAACAACAACAATAATAATAATAATAATAATAATAATAATAATAATAATAATAATAATAATAATAATAATGATAATTACATCAACATTATTATTAGTATTATGTAACAGTGTAGCTAACAGGGGTTACTGCAGTGATGTTACACACATACACACACACACACACACACACACACACACACACACACACACCAAACACACTCACATACACATACAGACTTCTTTGTCAACTTTGCAAGGTGTTGCTAAGCAACGGAAGGAAATCTGAAAACCAGAATTGTGATTTTAAAAAATCTATGGAGAGAGAAAGAGAGAGAGCGAGAGAGCGAGAGAGAGAGAGAGAGAGAGAGAGAGAGAGAGAGAGAGAACCAGAGAAAGAGAGAGAGAGAGAGAGAGAGAGGAAGTGAAGGAATTGTTGATATCATCAATGCAATAGTTTTGTCCTTTAAATCGTTAATTAAAGGCTTCTTTAACTCAGTCATGTTGATGATATACAAACCATTGTGGATTCATCAATGATTCATTCAGACTTTGACAGGAAGCAGCAACAAAACCACTGAGACAAAAACTATACACATGCACGCAACTTTTTAAAAAGCTAACAGAACATGACTTTATCAAGAGCTAATGTTACAGGTTTGCTAATACTAACGCTACCAGAAGCTCTGCACGTGAGCGGCACTAACTAGAGCTACAGTGCGCCACAGTTCTGCAAACACTATGACATCACAGTGAAGGGGCAGGGCCAGAGAGTTCCCCTCAACTAAATCCAAACAGATAAGCTAATGCTGTACAGCAGAATCTGTAACTTATTTATTTATCATATTCATTTAGTATTCACAAGGGGTGTAATGGTAGATGTGTTCCTCCCAAGGTACAGTCCTTGCAGTCATACAAAGCAGTCATCTGCCACACATAATAACCATGTCCACATGGCGGCCATTTTCCTGTAACGCTCTGGTGGGAAGCTTAGATGTTGTACAACCATGTTTCAGGTTTCATATAAAAGCAGGAAATCTGATAAAACATCACCATTTTACCACTTCTTGATCGATAAGTGCATTAACAAGCTGCTTTTCTTTGATACCTAGTGTCAATAAGTGAAACTACAGAGTTTTTTGGAAAACAAAGAATAAATTAACACAACCTGCAGGTGATATTTTTGTGTCCTGTTTTGTTAATTTTCTGGCAACCACAGTACTTTTGAATCATCAGAGGTGTTGGTAAAAATGAGCCCTTAAACTCACTTTCAGATGCAGGGAAGACAAACAAATGATGATAAAAAAAAAAAAAACTCCAGCAAGAAAACATGTCTGCCTTGATCGCTGGTCATGTGTATTAATATGAATTATATGTTAGTATAGTATATGTGTGTGTAGAATCGGTCCTCACCTCTTGCAGACAGTTTCTTGGTGTTGATGATCTTGGCGGCATACTCCTGGCCCGACAGCACCTTCACACAGCGTCGCACCACTGAAAATGCTCCCCTGGAAACGCAACAGGAGGAACCAATCAGTTTGATTTAGAATTTGATTAAATGCATGCAAACTAATCAGCTCAACTTTGTTTTTTACAGCTAATTAGCCATCGTTAGCTTGCTAACAATTTAAACTAAGATTTTGAACAAGGTCAAGACTATACCTGGAAAACCACATGCTAGTGTGGCAGAGACTCATGATGACATTAGTTAACAAAGAGTTCTGTAATAAAAAGTTTCGTCATTTTTTTTTTTTAGTACTACTACCCTACTTACATTAATTATTTTACCATTACTGGCATTATTGACCTTGGTGATGTCATACTGATGTCATCAGGTTGCAGTATCTATCATAGAGTAAGCGTTATACCAACTGGACGTGTTGGGTTCGCTGTTTACTGGACAGAGAGGCTTTAGTGAAAAACACTTACCAGTTGTGTTATGGGGAATATAGTTTTGTGTGAAAGTTTTTGGATCAAAAGTGAGCATATATCCACCCCTGCAGACACTTTTATGTAATCTGTCTCTGAGAACAACTATGTGGAATAGATTACTGTCTAAATAACACTACAGTGTGATCAATAAATATTGATATTTATGATAAAACATCTATGGAAAATAAAGATTTCTTCTTTTCTCAGATTCGTCTTTGGAACTGAAACAGTTTTTACAGAAACAGAAAGCTGTGTCTGTGTTTCTTATGAAAGCTGTATTCTGCCACCCACCATCACATTATGTAAGAGACCTGGCATTATGTGTGTGTGTGTGTGTGTGTGTGTGTGTGTGTGTGTGTGTGTGAGAGAGAGAGAGAGAGAGAGAGAGAGAGAAAGAGAGAGAGTGTGTGTGTGTGTGTGAGAGAGATTGTGTGTCTGTGTGGGTGGTGAGTGGGATAGGGTCACAAAGGTGATACACTCATCCCTTCATACCTCCATCCTTTCTTCAGTCAAGGAATCTATCTATCTATCTATCTATCTATCTATCTATCTATCTATCTATCTATCTATCTATCTATCTATCTATCTATCTATCTATCTATCTATCTATCTATCTATCGACCGATCTATCTATCGATTGATCTATCTATCTATCTATCTATCTATCTATCTATCTATCTATCTATCTATCTATCTATCTATCTATCTATCTATCTATCTATCTATCTAATAAGACTGATCAGGGACACAATTGATAATGCATAATGATCTATATCACTTCATATTTCTGCGATAAGTTAAGTAATATTCTGTTTACAGTTTCACAGAAACAAATCAAGTCAACACAATTAAAGAAACAAAAACTAAATTGCATGAAATTATATCAAATAATCTTTTTATAGTCTTAATAATATAATTAAAACAGCAATAAATCAGACCTTCACGCTGCCAGTTCATCAGTATAATAATATTAATAACAAATAATATAACAAGAAATGAAATATAAAAGATATCTCAGTTAATATACCAACATTTCTATATGAAATGAATATAAAAGTGTAATGAAAAATGATACAGAAAATATTAGAATATTAATCAATTGTACGTTTTAATTAAAACATTGTCTTAACAAATCAAAGGTTCAAAATGTTTATCTAGAATCTAGATAAAACAACATTATCCTACACATTAAGATGTAATACTAAAACAATGTACATTCAATAAAACTAACATGTTAAATCATTTTTGGGATATTACCATAAATAATGATATTGAGTGTGATAGACGACTGTACTTGATTGTTACTGGATGAAGATGATGATGATGATGATGATGACGATGAGGAGGATGATACTCACTTGCCCAGCTCCTCATACAGCTGATACTCTTCGGTGAAACGAGTGCAGATGACCGTTGCCATTGTGACCCGGCGGGGTGAGGGTCAGGGGGCTCCCTGTCCGTCTTCCTCTGAGGATGACGATGGTGATGGTGGTGATGAAGAAGGCCAAGAGTTAGACCTGTCTGTCTTTCTGTCTGTCTGTCTGTCTGGGGGATGAAGGAGAAGAGACAGAAAGAGAAGAAAAAGCAGAAGAAGCAGAGAGATGGAGAAAGAGAGAGAGAGTTGAGGTTCTGGACTGGAGGAGAGGAGGAAGAGGAGGAGGAGGAGGAGGAGGTGGAGGAGGAGGAAGAGGAGGAGGAGGAGGAGGAAGAAGAAGAAGATGGAGGGATGATGGAGAGAGCAGTGAGGAGAGCTGCGTCTCTCTGTCTCTCTGTCCTGATCTGTGGGAGAGAGAGAGGGAGAGTGACGCTTTCAGACGCTCCACCTGCCCACCCACTCCCTCCTGTCGGCCAATCACAGACTGGGAAGCACACACACACACACACACACACACACACACACACACACACACACACACACACACACACACACACACACACACACAGAGGGTCACCATGGTAACTGCATCCTCTGTCTGTGCTGGAAAGTACGACTGCAAACACCGCCAGCTCTCAGAGATTATTCAGGAACTAAAACTGCAATACTATAAATATTACTTTTGATAAAAAAAAAAACCCTCCAAATATTAGTACTGATAATACTTGTACTGGTGAGGTAATTAATAATTCAAATACAACAACAGCTAATACTACTTGTGACAAAAGGTGATTTTAGTGGGGATGCCACCCCCGAGCTCACCTGCAGTCCCCCTTTCAGACACAGAGCAGGACCAGGCTTATTTAGCTGAATATGTCCAGTCCAATCAGCCTTACACACTGATCCTCTGAAACCAGAAGCATCAAAAGAGTCAGTCTGGTGGGTGAATGAAATGAACTTCGTCTATCCCCCTGTTAGAAATGTCCAAGTCCCCTACGGACTACTGATCCTACTAATAGTACTTCTGCCACTACTATAAGGGCCTCAGCTTGTACGACTGTAACTACCACTACCGCTGAAACTGATTGTGTTGCTTCCACCAGTAGTGACAGCTCTTCGTGTTGCTACCTCCGTGTCTGTCCGTTCTTGGGTGGTTGGTTTGTCAGCAGGATTACACAAATTTCCACAACACTGGGTTGGAGGACGGGTCTCAACCCAGAAATCAAAGTCATTGAGTTTTTGGAATTGGTTTTAAGTTAAATGCCTGATATAAGGTCTCTGGTTACAACAGGCATAAGATATTTACACGATTTGTTCTACATCTTGAAATTCTGCGCGTGTCTTTAAAATGGCGGTTTCAAACAAGTGGCTAAATGAGACTATAGACGTCATCACACCGAACATGGAGACTAGTCTACTCAGTAGTCCGTCTTTACAGGCCGACTTTAGTTACAAACTCCTCTAACTCTAACGTCACAACTTAGAGATAGATAGTAGACTAGATAGATCAATTTATAGAAAAAATGTGTTGTAATTGTCTAATAGGACAATTGGTGGTGGTGACTTATTAGTCATGCAACCACAATGTAGTCTGCTTATAGCCTCAACAGATAGATAGCAGCTTTTGACTTGTAGCAATTTAAGGTACCCGTTAAGTTCATTGGTGAAGATTATCTAGATGAACAAAATGTGTAAGTATCATAAACTTTGGCTCAGTTTTGGCAATATTCCAAAATCCAATTAAAAAAAAATCCCATTGGCTGTTTGTGGAGGCAACCTGGGTGATGTTAACTTCATGGTTAGCCTACACCACTCAATTATCCTTAAGTACATATCTAGATAAAGGGACGGATTGAGGAATGTATCCTGGTTTTCTTAATTTAACATGTATGTGAAATGGAAGGCAGAGTGTGATTTGCCTCTACATATTTACATTCCTGTCAGTTATGGAGAGACTTATTAAGGATATTGATTTGTGTTTGTAGTAGCCACAAAGTTAGCACAGAATGTTAGTTATGTGCTCGATTAAGTGATGCCTGGCCACACACTGCCTGTGTGGGAGCGGATGTAGCAACCTATACCAGCGGCTGCCAATATGACGACGGAATACAGTAGGGTTTTCTTGCCATTGTCCTGATATCAGATGGCTACACCAGAAGAATTGTCTGTTGCCCCCAGTGGCAGAATTGTGGTCAGAAGTATCATGTAAAAGCTGATACTGCAATCCCTCAGTCCCTGTATGGTAACCAGCTGTGCCTGGATTATCAACAAAAAGTCAAACCTATTCTCACTGGATACTGGCCTCCTGCCACAGATTATTTTTGTATTTTTGTGATTTTCATGGAGACAATCTGAAGTCGCAGTCGAGGCCTCTGTCAAGTCTCTGCGGTGGCCTTCGGGAATACATCAGTGCTTTTTCTGTTGGCTTTATCAGACACGGACAGCGACTGCAGAGTGGCGAGGATAACAGTCTGAGGTCATGGTTAGCTGCTGGAGTATTTCTGATTGTTCCTTCATGTTGGAGTGAGTCACCGCCCGAAGTGGAAGAATTCAAGTATCCTCAGGAACATCGATGAGGGTCATGAGGAGCCTGGACTGGTTCAGAATCGACAATAGAGCACATACTGTATCAGAGTGTGGTAGTTCAGGTGGTTTAATACTGGGTATTAAAGGTAGGGAAGGCACTGAAAAGTATCAGGTCTCTTCTTTTCAGTTTCAGTCTCAGGTCGTCAAATACTGATGCTTTTGGTTATTGATAATCAATTATTAACTAAGCCACATCACATCAAGACTTGTGATTGTCAGAACGCAGCTGTAGGCATTTATGATTTTATGTTTCTTGGTTGTATATTTCTTGTATCTTTGTGACCTGTGGCCAGAGGGACAGACTTCTCTATTTTCTTTCTTTCTTTTTGTCTATTTTTGGGTTTGTTTGTCTCCGTGGGGACACACACACTATTTCATTGTGTTTCTCTCTCTGTCTTTCTGTCGCTCATCTTTTCTGCTTGGTTTCCTCTTTTCGAGCCTCCTCTCGTCATCCTCTTTTCTCCAGGGAGGAGGAGGAGGAGGAGGAGGAGGAGGAGGTGGAGGAGGAGGAGGAGGAGGAGGAGTGAGGAAGAGCCGACTGGTCAGTGGAGGTCAGACTGAGCTCTGCTGGAGGCTGGAAATGTCTGAAAAACCATCAAAACCCTCTAATCTCTGTGGCTGGAGAGCTGCTGAAACCTGAAATTAACTTCCAACTTGAGCATCAGTAACAAAGAAAGAAAGAAGAAAGACAGGAACAAAACCGAACAATTCGAGCACTTTCAGATCTTTTATATATTAACAGCTCACGGAGTAGAAGTTCAGTGCAGCATCACATGTATGAGTGGTGTTTAATGTGTTTTTTAAGTGTGTTACAGCTGCTTCCTGTAACACCTGACTGGGTCCAAACCAGCAGCACTGGGAGCACTGGGCTGGAAAGTTGACCTATGTAATGGCATATGGTGGTTTCTGATTTGCAGGGAGATCACTGCTAACCAATGATGAAAGCAGCTCTTTAAAACATGTGTCACTTTTATTTGTTTATGTTTTTTTCATCCAACACCAAATTAATCAATCAATCAATCAATCAATCACTGCCTAAATTGTGTCCAAAAATGGATTATTATCGTTTTTTTACAAGGTGCTTTTTCATGTATTTAATTAATAAGTGATAATGTATGAACAATGGTTTATTTTGCTATTTAGCTATATTAGCTTTAGACTAAACAGCTAAAGCTATTTTCATAGAAACTTAATTCTAAACCATCGGCAGAAGGAAAGGAGGAAGTAAGAAAGAAAGAAAGAAAGAAAGACTGGGACAGTAGATAAACAACACTGTTGTTATTTTGACCTGTCATCACTATGATGGTTTACAACTGAAACCTGGTCTTAACAAGAACAGGAATATACACACACACACACACACACACACACACACACACACACACACACACACACACACACACACACACACACACACTTATTATTGTAGGTAACTGCTACCCTCTACTGGTCATGTGTCAAAACTACAAAAATATATTTTTTTATTTTATCATCAATTGTATTATTACTCTTGTTACAAGGTCATAGATGTTTCTATTTGTCAATAACCCTCTTTTACCTGAGTGAGAGTGTGTTTATGTGTGTGTGTGTGTGTGTGTGAATGGTTGCGGGTGTGTCTGAGTGATTGCAGGTTGTCACAGGGAGCTGATTGGTTCCTGCCTGGAAGCCAAGGGTTTAAGGGCCGGCCCCTCTCCAGTTCCTGTGGGCTCTCCTCTGTTGTCCCTGACTGCAAGCATGTGTGATTGTGTCCAAGCTATGTTTTTGAATAAAACTATTTAAAAATGCTTCACTGCTGGTGGTGATTTGGGGACAGGAAAAGAGGAGTCTCACTCTCATGTTGCGCCAGGGTGACCCCTAGGCCCTGGTCATAACAACTACTCATATTGCTAATATTCAACAGGTATTTTGCTCAGGTTATGTACTTTTTGATTGCTAATAATTTAGATTTCTTATCTCATTCTTAACTCAGTTATTATTAGTAAATATGTGGGAAGTCAATTTGCATGCATAATTATAATGTCCTTGAAACTACCAAACTATTTAGACCTGAATTTGACTTTTTACAGTGACAGTTGGTCGACACTGAGCATGTTCAAGAACTTCAGTTTGTTGTACATACAGGGCATTTAGCAGACACTTTTGTCGAAAGTGACAGGATATTCATACATTCATACACTGACAGCAATAGCTGTTTTGGGTTTCAGTATCTTGCCCAAGGAAACTTCGTCATGTAGACCAGGGGAAGTGAACCAGCAACCTTTCAATAACAAGACGCTTTACCCCTGAGCCACAGCCACCTTGTACTAACTAGTTAACTAACCAGACCAACCAACCAATCTGGATATTTTGACAGCATCTACACTGCTAGTTATATGACGACATATTAGAATCTAACTCATGTAGAAATAATTTCTAAAAGACTGTTTGGAAATCACAAAATAAATCACTTATAATTCACTCATGGTTGAAAATTGTTACTCAGGGACTTCTTTTCGCACACTCTTCTGGTTAGTCCAGCCCTGACAGTGTTACACCATTTAAATTGATGCCATAGAAATGTATAATTGTTGGCAGTGAAGTTTCTGTCATGTGGTCCTCTTTTTCACAAAGTGGAAACAAGCATACAAGTGCTTCAACTTCGTAATTGATTAATTATACTAGGTTACATTCAACAAGTGAATGAAGGCAGGATGAGCAGGCGGTTTATAGGGTCATATCCTGTCTTCCCTCTCCTACAACAGCAACAATAAAAACACTTGGGACGATCACAGAGGTTGCATTATAGAAAGAAGAGATTTATTCCCATTTCAGAATCTTAAACGTGTTCATGAATCACACTGTCACCATCTTAAACTGAGGTTAACCATTAATGCATCTGCTCTGCTGTGATTGGTGAAAATGTCCAGAAACAGGCCACATACAAGGGTCATGGCTCAGGATGGTTACTACTGTGCTGTGAAGTAGATTCTAGAGACTAATGTGGAGATTTTCATAGTCTGACACTGTGGCCCCCCCTCAGACAAATCAAGTGCTGTTGTGTGCCATATCACGCTGACATGCCATCTAAAAAATAATAATAAATCACACACTGAGGCAGCATTAAATAGACCTAATATGCTTTGTTTCTTTCCTTTGCTTCAATGTGTTATGGGTTCTCATACATGTAAAAGAAAATCAAAAGGATCAAAGTCTATGCCAAAAGAAGCTCCTTTATCCCACAGAAGAAACTCACTGGGCCTGAGACACAGTGAGTGGTGCTGCCTCAGGCATGTGTGAGCTGACCAATCAGGGAAGACTGGGTATTCAGAAGGGGGGGAGCTTAAAGTGACAGGAGCTAAAACAGAGTGTTTCAGGCAGAAGAAGAATGCAGTACTGCTAAACTGGACAGTATGAGAAAACTCGTGTTTTTGAGCATTAAAGCATGTAAACCTGCTCTACTAGGAACCCAAAATAAAATGAACCTGAATTGAAGCATGTATGGGGGACCAGCTCATTCACTCATACATGCTATTATTGTTATCATGAGTCTAATTAGACACAAGAGACTGTCCCCGCCTTGAAAGTCTCGAAAATCACCTTGGCGTGCAAGCGGGTCTTGAGCAGTTTTGAGTGTATGGGGTAAGTCTTCCACTCATCACAGCTACATGTACAGAGGTCTGCATTTATGCAATTTATTTGCACAGGTTTTGAGACAACTAAACTGTAGAAAAGGAGCATTTCTTGCTCTCTTCATCAGTCTTGTGCCTCTTTTTCCGTGCAGACAATACAACACTGTCTTATTTCGAATACTGTTTTCAACGTTAATAACCATAGCAACGGTAGAATCTCTGGGTTTGCACCAGTACCGCCATTGTGGTTGAGTGTAAAAAGAAAAGCTGTCTTAATGAGGAGGCTTCTTTTTAGCAGTGCTGCAGTATCTCTGTGTAAAAAAAGGGCTTGCATCTTCACCTCACTTTCAACTCTCCACCACTCCACTGAGGAGTAACCTGACAGTTTGAAATCTTATTGACCCCCTACCTGCTGCTGCTGTTCTGACCTTTGTCCCCTTGCTGTAGTCTGAATATAAATGTGAGAATTTTTGTAGGATCACACCTTGGTTTTAGTTAAAAGAGTCAAAGTTTGACAAGAGCAGAAAGATATCAGCCGATGCCTGCAGGATGAATAGAGTCAGGACTCAGCGACTGGATTCAGGACTGGTTCTGTTGGGTCCTGGACTTGTTTTGTCGAGTCTTTGACTGGTTCTGCAGCTTCCTGGTCTGGTTCTACAGCTTCCTGGTCTGGTTCTACTGAATCCTGCCCTGGTTCTGCAGGTTTCAGAAGTGGTTCTAAAAGTTCTGGACTAAGTTTTCGGGTTTCAGCGATGAGTCGTTTAACGCCGACCATCCATTGGCTGACTTCAGTCACATGATCGACCATCAGGGAGCGATGGATCTCATCAGCTGAGTCCCAGTGACCTGCCTGTAAATCTGAGAGACAGACAGGAGGACAGATAGACAGATGAGTATTCAGAAAGACAGGTGTTCAGGTAGAAAGACAGGTGGGTGTGTAGTGAGATTGGTTACCCAGAGACAGCGCGGTCATGCGTCTCCTGACAGATAGGCTCAGTCTACCTGACCTCCAGCTGTCCTCCAGGAGGTGGAGCCTTTTGGCTACGTCATTACACACCTGATCCTGCACACAGAGGTCAAAGGTGTACACATAAATGTTTTGTACATCAGAAAAATGTGTGTGACAGGCTCTTAATCAACTGTTTATCATCATTATTATGAGTGGTAGATGTTGTAATGGAAGAAGAACATGGGTAACTCAACTGTCTGAGGTGTCAGCAATCTGTGTGGCACCCCCGCTGCTGTGGAGGTCTGTGTGAAGGGTAAAAACTCACCTTAACAGCTTGTCTGCAGGCAGCGAGTGCTTGGCTCAACACCGACATCACACCATCTACATCAGGCTCACTCTCTGACTGGCTGCTGTCGGCCTCTTTTTGACTTCTACCTGGTCCTAGAGGAGTAGGGGGCATGACTGTAGAGCCAGGAGGAGGACGAGCTGTGAGAAAGACACAAGGAGTTCAGAGAAAACATAAAGTTCGGTTCTGCCTCGCTTTCCTGCGAAACCCTTCTTCTTCTTCTGCTTCTTACCTGGGTGTAGAGGGGGTGGGCCACTTGGAGGTGGAGCCAGGGGATTGGCGGAAGGGGGGGTCGAGGGTGGGGCTCCCGCACCTGAGGACCAATCAGAGACAAGATGCTTGATACAAGAAGAGTCAAGAATGATGAATCATAATGAAAATTGGTGGTCAGCAGTACATGACTGTGGTATTGATGTCAGGTGGTTGTATTAATCAGCAGTGTTTTCTGACCTGAGGGCGGAGCTGCTCTCTTGTTCAGGAGGTTCCTCTGTGGTCCACGGGCCATCTGAAGGCCGTATGAGAACTGAGGGGGGTCGTTCCAACCTCGCTCCTGGTTACCTGGCAACACAAATGATCATCTTTAAACACATTTTAGCCACTAGTCCACTGGATCTGTCATCACCATGATGATTTGCTGCAATTTTACTTGGTGTGGTGAGAGTCATAAAATAGTTGAATTAGCAAATCAACTATCATTTCAACTCTAGTCTGGTCTAGTTACCAACAGTCCTTACTAGCATCTCATTAAACACATCTTAAAGCTTTAATAATGGGACATGACATATTATGAAGTGATTCAGCCTAAAGCCATTATATCAATTTGTTGACAGACCTCACTTATCTCATATTGATCATGTAGAATACAGAGAGTAACAGACAGAAGTAGCAAAGTAAAAAGCACATTTGGCTGCAAGATGGAGAGGAGAAGAAGTATGAAGCAGCATGACAAGAAAATACTCAAGGAAAGTTCAAGTACCTCAAATTTGGCCTTGGGTACAGTAATTGAGTAAATGGATACGTTACATTCCAGCACTGCTGAATTGCACTTACATCGCCCCATCAATACCTATTATAAATAAATGGGTCAGTAATAGTGGAATGAGCTCCATCGTCTGCCTTTTCAAAGTGATTTCCAACAAACTCTATTGAACATTTGGCTGTCTTGGCAGACAGGACAACATGACTTGACACATTCAGGAGTTGACACTGGCCTTTACACGATTGGCCACATTACTTCAGATCAGCAAAATATTCTGATCCAACATTAGAGTTTAGTTATACTGCCACGGAACACTCAGCGATCTGCTGAAAGGCTATTTATCGTAGAGTACATTGAGACTGTAAACGGACAGGACAACCATTAATAAACCTTCAGTTTTCACTCCAAAAAATGACCGAAATGTAGATTATTTGTACACGGAAGTAATTACAACATCTAAGTGAATTCCTAAGTGCCATGTTTGTGTTTACTGGGCGAGTAAATATGGCCTAGAGTTTGAAGGGAACATGAATTCGCCAGACTTTTTGCATGCATGCAGTTCGTTGACCAGCTCTGTGACGAAACGTAACTCTTTATCCCGGTGACAAAATACTGTTAACCCCACACGACACGAGCTAATTCAAGACGTTATTAGCGATATCAACTTTATTTATCACTGTCAGGAGCTGGTCAGTTGTGCTGACTCTTACCTGGTTTGATGTACATGTCCTCCATGTTGGACTCCACAGTGTCAAATAACAAGAGCCTCTTCTTTAGGAAGCTAAGCTAACGGTGAACTAGAAGAGGTAAAACAACATTTAAGATTTAAACTAACTCTGGGTTTGAACTTGTATGTAATTATACGGGCATAAAACCCCTTCGGTGGATATTACGTGCAATGTTTGGTTTAAATGAGCGGTGTCCGTGTGAAGTACGCAGCACCAAATACTGCAACTTCCGCTCAGAATTTCAAAATAAGACTCTCGACGCGCGTCAAACTTTTTGTACATATTATACATGTAGTTATGTGCAATATATCTCTCCTTTCTCAGAACTTACAGAGCGACTACAAGGTTTGTTATGCTGTATACTGTACGTGTATTTGATCAATATTAACTGCAAGTATAAACAAGTGTGTAAGTAACAGCAGAAACACCTACCACCAATGTGAGGGGGGAGCATAGAGTATTCTGTTATTATAATAAATAAATAAATAAATAAATAAATACATAAATAAATAAATAAATAATCAGCGTTTGGGTGCAGTTGTTTTGTACTGTAATCAGTTAAATGTAATTCTCTAGTTACAAAAAACATCAGGCTTTTAATTTGCAGGTGAACTGGCATGACTTCTTGTAATGTTCTTCAACTTCACAGCTTCCTGCTTGCAAAACTTTTCCGGGACACGTGGCCACTCTGTCACACCGACACTGACGTCATCCAGCAGTAATTCGACCTCTGGCGAGCATCAGGTAAAACATGATGGGATGATGAAACCCTTTGTTTGATTTTGAGGAAGTAAATAAGTTTTTTAACAAAGAGCAGCAGTGAGTCATCTCTTTATTTTCCCGTTAACAGATATGCTTTGAATCAATATGACCACAGCCAATCAGGTTGCAGGAGCAGGAGGGAAAGGTGGGTTTGCAGAACACAAATGCACAACATCAAATTTGACATTTTGAGCACTTCAGTGATGATCTGTTTTTGTAGGTAAACCCAGAAGTTAGCACTGCTCTTGTTCCCTTTGCCAAATGTCTATGAGATTTTTGAATTGGATTTTGGATTATTGCTGAAAATAAGCTCTGTGGCAAACACAAGTTTAGGATACTTGCATGTTTTGCTCAGCAAAATAATCTTCACTGATGAACACCGCATTTGTGATTTAAATGTTGTGTAAATTAAATCACTATACGTAGTTAGCTAATGTTTGGTTATAAACAGACAACATCACAGTCACATGCGTTAAACATTAAAAATGTCCAACTACACATTTCACTAAATTGATAACTGTAGAAATTGTAAAGCTATGCTGCATTCACATGCTCCTCGGATTCGGGAAGTCATTCTTCTGACTTTGGTGTGTTCATGTGTCAAGTCTGAATGTGGGATTAACGTGGATGCATTTTGTCATTTAACATTTTTAAACTTAAATTTCATATTACAGATTACTTGTGTGCCAGAGCTAGATATGCAATATGTGCCTTTGAGTTTCTTATCATCAACCTAATGTTTAGTTTTGTGTGCCATGTTTCAGCGACATTTACTCCTATACCAAAATTTCTTTGTGTTTATGTGCTGTCAAAATTACTGGAAGAATATTTTACTGATCAGGAAGATTTACAGGAATGCCCTCTCAAGTTGGAGCAACAACTTGGAAAGTTGGAAACTTTGGTGCGTGAGTTGGTGAGCTGACGTCATATATCATCCAGTGCCATAATTTCCTTCAACTCTCCGAGCTGCTCTGTTTTGAGGGGGCCTTCATGTTAATTTTCAGTCAGAATAAGGTTTCTGATTATTCTGAGACCATATGAACGGACAGTTAGAGTAAGAATAGTCTGCAACTCAATCTACATTCACATGCTACTTGGACAGAATGTGTCTGAATGTGGGCGCAACATTGAGTGTTTTTCAGTATTTGAATCACAAAAAAGTGCAAAGGAAACAATACAGTGACTACACAATACATGACTTTGGTAAAAGTCCAACCCGATGTTTGATTTCGTGAGCCCTCTTTCAGTGTCATCTGATGTAGACTCTGCAACTCTGCAACTTGTGTATCCAGATTTTCTCAGACTTTCCAAATTGTTGCTCTCACATTAATTTTCAGTAGGGAAAACGTTTTTTCAGACAATTTGACAAGACATGAACAGACTTGTGAGTAAATGAGTCTCAGGCATGATGACATTTTGCCATGTCTTACACCAACATATGAAAATCTCTTAAGCTTGCCTCACATGCCCGATTTCACACATCCAACCGAAAACCCTTTGACTTCTAGATTCAAGATTCAAGATTCAAGAAAACTTTATTTGTCCCGAGGGAAATTGTTGTGCAACAGTAGTAAAACACAGTGAGAAAGGAATACATAAGTAATAAATAATGGTAAAGTAATAAATAAACAAGTTACTAAGTACACAGAATGCAATCCAACAGTGAGCAGCATAAAACTGAAATAAAAAGTACACAATAAGATTGAATAAAGTGACAAGTGGTATAAAGTGAAAAAAATAGTAAATTTAGCAGCAGCATGAAATAGCAGCAATTTACTAAGTCCAGTGCAGGAGATTTACATGGTCCAGTGCACACTCAATAAGTGATGGAAATGATAGGGAATGATATTGATTTGATTTGGCTCAGGTGACAGTGTCTCCACTGTCCCTCCCGTGACCAGAGGTGGATGCATTAAACAGTCTGATGGCCTGAGGGAGAAAAGACTTCCTCAGGCGCTCCGTATCTAGATAAGGGAACCAAAGTTCGGGTTTTGGGGCTTACTGTGGTACCCATCACTGACCCATCACCCTCCAGTGTTTTTAGAGGTCGTCAGATACAGATGACCTTGGAGTGAGACTGAACAATAAACAATCTTTCTCACTTTACTGTCTCACCTTGCTGCAGGGATGAGCAGGGGTACTCTGGTACACTGTGACATCACCAACCACAGTCATCAGTGATGTCATCTCTGGTCAGAGGTGAAACAGGGCAGAGAAAACACAAACAATGACCTTCAATGTAGCTCAATATGGCAGCCTACTTATATTTACATTTAAAAAAAATTACAAAAATGTTGACTGTTTTTTAATGTGTGTTTGTGATTTGGAAATGTACTTTAATGACAATTTTTTACAGTGAAGGTCGAGTGAGGCAGAGTCAGTGAGGGGAGGGGAGTGATGACATCAGCAAGAGGGAGGAGAGAGAGGAGAGAGAGAGAGGGAGAGAGAGGGAGAGGATGAGGAAAACAGCATCCTTCATCAGACAGAGAGGAGAGAGAGAGACGAGCGAGAGAGGAGGGACAAATGAGCGGAGAGAGCGAGAGGGGGAGAGAGAGAGAGAGAGAGAAAGAGAGAGAGAGAGAGAGAGAGAGAGAGGGAGAGAGAGGGAGAGAAAACGCCGGGACGGAAATAAGATAAAGAAGAGGAAGACTGATAGTGTTGTCTGAGAGAAGGACAGACGGAGGGACGACAGACACAGAGACAGACAAACAGACAGTAAGAGAGAGAGAGACAGGCAGGAGGAGGCTTTAACATCTGTTATCTGGGCCTGTGTGTGTGCGTGTGTGTGTGTGTATGTGTGTGTTGGAGGGTGATCAGCTGATTGGACCACACACGTTGGAGGGTGGAGCCATGATGGGCAAGGATTACATGCTGGCCATCCTCATAGTCAACTATGATGGTGAGACACACACACACACACACACACACACACACACACACACACACACACACACACACGTCTGTGTAATCTCTCCTGTTTACGAGGACTCTCCTGCATCACTCTGTTGTTTACATGTCCGGTTTGAATAAACAGCTGCAGACACAAACCTGTTAAAATGGAACAGTGTGGCTGGAGCAGATTTACCTGCTGTGATCGTGATCATCACCACCTGTCACCACACACCTCTCTGGTCAGACCCCAAGCAGTGCGCGTCCAGTTGGTCGTTGTTTGTGTTTCTTCCCATGTTGAAAAGTATATGGAATGGATCAAACAATGTGTTTGCATGCTGTAATTTAAACACATGTTAGCATGCCGGGCTAAGTAGCTTGTCACCTACAATGGAAACTGGAAAAGGTGCTGACAGATTCTTAGTGGTTGCTAAAGCCGCAGTCGCCTGGCAACATCTTTGTTGTGTCTGTCTAGTAGGGTCGCAAGGCTATGAAATGAGTCGGTATTACACGATTACTATTTTTATTATTATTGAAAATTGCAGTGAGCTTTGATAGGATAAAAACAGAGGGTTTTTTGATTGAACGAATGGTTATTATTTCCACAAAATATTATGTTGGGATACGCATGAAAATATATTTTTCAAACTCACTCAAACAGTTGATTTCAATACCCTAGATAACCAAATGTTATCTAGGGTATTGAATAACCCTAACCCTAACCCAAATGTAGTAGATATTATAATAATTGCCCATTTTCATAGGGTTAGGTTTATGACTATATTGCTTAGCCCACTTAGCTTGCACAAAGGCAGAGCCGGTTATAGGTTGCTGGTTAATTTCCCGGATCTCCTGGTTAATACTGAACCTAAAAATTGCTCCTGGTGAGCAAGTCAATGCCTCTGCCATCAGTATATGAATATGTGTGTGTGTTAGGGGTAATGGGTGAATGTGACCAGTATTATGCAGCGCTTTGAGCTGTCAGTAGACTGGAAAAGTCAATTTACCATCTCAAAGCCTTGAAAGTGTCAGCGGTGCATCAGTTATTATCAGTAAATGCTATATCGCAGGCAACTGGACTTAAGTTTCTTGAAGACGTATAAACTTTGTGTGGGTGGGTCCTTACAGAGTCGTTAATGACACCATGGATTAATTGTTTCATAAATCACTATGATTTACACAACTTAACTGTAAACTGTGTGCCGTTTGATAAGAGAAAACGTGACAGGTTAGCAATAGCTAAGTAGGGCGGGGCTTAGAGAATGATCAGTTCCAGCTGTCTAACCTTATGATATGTCGCTGGATATCCTCCATCAGTCACATGACCTCACTCTGTAAAAAAAAGGTCAGACAGGACCTCACTGAGATAGAAAAATAGGGACACACACGGTCACACACTCGAACATGGCAGTGCTGTGTCATGAGGGATTCTGGGACAAATTGTGTGTGTGAGGTCATAATGACACCATACACCAACAGTGTGTCAGTGTGCTCATACACCACGCATGTTTATGGGAGGTTGGTGGAGCGTAAACAGATGGAAACTGTTCTCCAATGAATAGCAGCAGAATCAGCTGCTTGTTAGAATTACAGGGTGAAACGAGAGCGGATTTTCACCGCTGTCTCATCACAATCTCACAAAAATACTTCTGTCACACGCGATCCCGCTTCTGTGTTGCTGGTTTTTTGTTTAATCTTCGGGCAATGCAATGATTCTGATTTGTTTTGACATCCTTTGTTGAGAATACACTTTTTTGTTCACATCTTTTGACTGGTACTGTGTTAGTGTTAAAAATAGCGCATGAATTGGCATTGAAACTATGCCGAATTAGCCATTAGCTGTTCCTTTTTGCAGCCTAACCATGGATGTACAGACAACTATCACTGATAACTGATGAAAACTTAAAAAACATGACAATTCTCAGGCAAGTTCAGCACTTGTAAATAGTGTCTTTTTACTGTAACTTCTGAGTGCATTTATGGATGTTTATTCTAACGCTGTCCCTCTCTTGACTCAGATGTTCAGTTTGGAATTTATTGTTGTGACAATACTGTGAGTATGCTTTGATTATGTTCAGGCATAAAAGCTCTAGGTTAAGGTTAAAAAAAAAAAGATTGTGTTGTTGTTTCTCACTTACAAGTGTTGAAATGCAGTCTTGAGCTTCTTGACTCTTACTCCGACTCTACCACAGTCCATACATGTCATGTACTGGTCAGACAGCTCCAATCACCCAGCAGCCAACCGTCAAAATAAAGATTAAAAATGAATAGGATACCTCAGTACTACCCCTGATTGTGTTGAACAGTGACTTTTAATATTTTTGGAGGGAAAAAAGTGGCAGAGTCACGCTCCCCCCGGTCTGTTCCATGGGACTGTGTTTCAGAAAACTTGTTCAGTAGTGAATGTAGAGAGACAAATTCATGTTCTGATCCCGTTTGAACTCCGCCATGAATAACACATATGATGTTTGTCAATTTAAAAGATATGCTTTGCAAAAGTTGCAGTTTGCCTCGCTCAGTTTACAATCAGCTGGCGTTAAAAGTATTAAAAACACAGAAAACTGAACAAATTTGAACACACTGACTGCAGTGTGAGCTGCTTGTAAACTGGACCAGCTCCACAATGATTAAGTTACGGGTTTTTGGTGAGCGCAGTCTACAGAACTGCACGTGTCATTTAATCATGTCTGAAGGCTCAAAAGTGTGTGTATGCATTCTTACTGACCAAATAAAGACTGTTTGATCGTTTCTTATAGACTTAAAAATAAATGTCTCACTTGATTGTCTTGTTACTTTCTAACCTCTTGAACCCCTTTTCCGTTTAGTCAAATGCGTGAAATCATTTGAAAACCTGAACAAACTGTGCAGTGGTTTTATTTTAACTGCTGACTGTACTTTATTCAGTTGTATTGACCGGCGCTCCCCTCCCCCACCCCTCTTCCGGTCATATCATTGTCTCTCGATCAGCCGACTCAGCATTTTCTGTCTCCGAAGCTTTATTAATTATTCAAATCTTCTTCCTTTACAGCAGCATGACCTCTGATCACTTTGTCAGCCACCCTCTCTTGCACATCTTGTACCAGGTGGACGATATCAGGAACACAGACAACATGATGCAACACTGATGTTAAAACTGTAAAGAGATTTGTTCCTTCCTCGGTACAAGGTTATACATAGATTTACAGTCTGTTTGGCTGTTTTTCAGCAACCCCAATCAAATACTTCTGCTCAGTTTTGCTTTAGAGATAGTGAGGCTGGAGGCTGATATGTTCAGGTCTCTTTGTGCAGCAGATGCTATCCTAACTTTGGTTTGCGTTTTCCAAACTTCTTCTTCTCAGAGTCAGAAATGAAACAGAACAGATTGATAATATTCATTGTGACTTACACTTCCTGGTGATATTTTTTATCTCCGATGTCCACTCAGAATAAACGTCCATAGGTCCACTTAAACCATAGAAGAAAGGATGCTTCTAAAGGTGAAGAACTTGCCTTAGAATCAGCATGTTTTTAAGTTTTCATCTGTTTCAAAGTAATCCAGTGACAGTTATCGGTACATCCATGAGCACACTGCAAACAGGAGCTGCTAACGGCTAATTCAGCATACTTTAAATGCCGATATGACTAAATGTAGACAAATACAGGCATCAAAGAGAGTAGAGCAGGAGGATTGATTATCTGACAGTATATCACTGCTGACATCTTACTTTCAGTCATATCAAAAGTCAGTGTGCTAAATTTAGCCGAAAGACTGACGTCTCCTGACCAATCAGCTCTTCTCTCACCACTTCAGACTGTCACCTGATTGGATAAAAGCTGATTATGGATTTAATCACTGCACCCACCTGTCTTTAACCACATTAATCTCTGATTCTCTGGTAGACTTATGAATAATTTATAAAGCATAAAGCCTTTTGAATTAAAGAGTGTCTGAATATTACACATGATACACAACAGATCAAAAATATATTTCCAGTAACAACAGCATCCTAGTGAGACTGACAGATATGTTTTCTGTTCTGTTCACTGTTGTAAACAGTGTAAGTACCTTCATATACTGATTTTTTATTTTTTTTGCATGTGGGGTGATGAACAGGCGTGGCAATTTAAGGTGACCTACTGAAAGCAGTTGAATGAATATATTTGAGTGTAAAGGAAGATATGAATTCTGCATTAAAATGTCTAAAAACACAAATACATGTCGTTGAGTCTTGTACCTACATTATCCCAAATGTTTCCAACAATGTTCAAACCAAGGAGAGCCACAAGTTTACTCAACGTTATGGTGTGTTTTGTTTGATCCCCTGTTGCTACTCCCAAGGTAGGAAAGACACCAAGACTTACACAACATTAATAAAACTTGGTATGTCAACATTTTTGAATCACATCAGATAGATTTGCATCAACAATGGCGGTTGTTTAAAGGTGTGTTCAGAAAACACCAAATATGCACCAAACAGCTGTATTACTTTAATTTAAATCAGCTGCAAATGTCTGTATGTTTGAATTCAAGTCAGCTCTCACTAAGCTCAGCACTCACCAGAAACTCCAGTTCTCTCTCGTCTTTCCCCCTCTTTGTAAGGTTATGCTAATGAAGTAATGTACATTTCAGCTCCAGTCATCAGTCAACATAATAGTGCATAAACAAACAACCTCCTTTGCTGCTGCGGTCAGGCTGATAAACAGGAGTGAACAGCAGCCCTGCCCAGCTTTTTTAAATAGCAACCCCTAGTTGCAGAAAATGACATCTTGTACATTTAGGTTGCAGCTGGAATGCTAGAGGAAGTGGAAGTATCAGTTGCAACATTTGAGCTTTCGGTTGAAGAGTAAAAGTCTGATTGTAAGATGGTGTTGGTTGAAAGTTTTAGTGTTGAAAGCAAATTAAATGTTTGTGGAGTTTTTTCGTCACAGTCACACAAAAAAGTGTCACAGAGAAATGATTCTGTGCCTCTACTTGTTTTTTTCTTGGTGACCCATAAAACTAGGTGGTGTTTTATCGCAGCTGTTGAGCTAACCACACACATTCTAGCCATAAAGAAACAAGCTAGTGCTACTCAGTTTCAACATCTTTCTGAGCTTATTTCTTTTTCGTTTTGAGTTTATTTGTGACCAACGTAGCATCCCTGCTCCTCAGCTAACTAGCTAACTTTAATTCATTAAGACCTATGTAGTTGGTCGCCTCTATACACAACAACAAACCACGTCAAAACGATTACAAACAGATGTGTGCAAGTACATGTGTATTTGGATGGCTGCCATTGTTTGCCCTCCCCGGGGACAGAGGTACGATTTGACACAATTTCACAATCTTCTCCTCTCTGGGTTATCTCTTTGTGTGCAGACAACATCTGGACAGACCAGAACCTCTTGCTGGACCCTGATCTTCCTTCCGGCTGGAGAACCATCAAAGATTCAACAGGAACCTACTACTGGCACGTTCCCACTGGCGCGACCCAGTGGCAACACCCCAGCCTCAATGGGCCGCCACAACTGCTTGACACTCAGGTTAGACCGCCTTTTAATATCCAAGCTAACTCTGTTCGCTCTGGCTCGTCTGATGCATTTTCTTCTTCTGTGGTGTTGCATTACAGCAGGAGGAGGCAGGACAGCAGAACTCCAACAGTGAGACAGATGGACCTCCTGAGGCCAGGTAACACACACACACACACACACACACACACACACACACACACACACACACACACACACACACACACACACAGTGTCTAAAATGGTCATATAAATTATGTTTTTCTTTTCAGGTCTTCGTGGCATGAAGATTATCTCACCAACCATGACCCCAACTCCAAGGTAATAAAACACATAATAATGAACCCATTTGTTCTTCACCAACAAAAAATGCATAATCATGGTTCAGCCACAAGATTTGTCCCATGCTTTCTCCCACATCTCATGGCCTTTACTTTAACAAATACTCTGTAACAAATCCCATGAAAATGTTAAATAAAATAATGTCCCCTGCGGCTGTTATGTTACTATTAAATAAGATATCATTAGATTGATATGACTCCTGTATTATTGTAAAAGCAGAATTTTACTGTTGCAGTAGGAGGTCTAAAAAGTATTTGAATTCTGGATTCATCTGCTACTTATGCTCTCCATTCATTGATTGATTGTTTTAGTTTAGTTTAGTTTATAGTGAGAAATGTCATCACAATGACCCAGAGCCAAGAGTGACAACTTCAGTAATGTGTGTTTTGTCCAACCAACAGTCCATAATAGGGCTGTCATGAAGTGTAAATGTAATAAATAAGATGAATAATTGGTTTTGAACCAGTATAATTACTTCTAATGTGAAATAAGGAGAGTTAAGTTAAGCAACATTCCCAAAGCATTGGCAATTTAGATTTCAAAAAACAATGTGACATCCTTTGACTAATTCTGAAGAATAAACCTATTAACAGGTAAGCTTATAAATGGGAAATTTGTTATCTGATCTGTTATGTCTATCAAAGGTTCAACTAGACCTACCTCTGTTAGTTTTCATATATATATATATATATATTTTTATAGATGTGTGTGGAAAAGTATTAATTTCGGTGTATATCTCCGTTCATTTATTAATATCCACATATGAACCTCAAATCTCCACAGAGACGCTGCTGTTAAACTGTTCACACTCTGACACAAAACTTAATCTTCTGAGAGGAATTATGTGAAATATTAAAACTGTACAGAGAGATCAGAACCAAACAGCTGCTGATGTCACACTGGTCTCCACAGGATGAAGACCATGGATGCTCATCCGTAGAAAGTTCTCCAAAATATTTGAGCAAATTTCAAAACGGGCAGGTGAATAAACAGAAAGCATATTTATTGTCATTATTTGGGTTTTTTTACATTAGAAAATATCAAAAGTTAATAGGGTGACATTATAATACCTGTAATGCCAATAATGATGATGATAATAATAATAATAATAATAATAATAATAATAATAATAATAATAATAATAATAATAATAATAATAATAATAATAATAATAATAATAATAATAATAATAATAATAATAATAATAATATGACATGATGGCCGAGGTTAGTTCTCTCATCTCTAGTGGTCTAATCTACTCTAATCTCTCTTCTTGTTTGTGTGTACCTCTCTCTACCACAGTTTTATGCAGAATTAATCTGATTTAATCTGTCTCTCTCTCTGCCTGTCTCTCTGTCTGTGTCCTGGTTTCTCTGTTTGTCACCCAACAACTCACTGACCACTTAATCCCATCATCTGTCTGTCTGTCGGTCTACCTAACTCTCTGTCTGTCTGTAATTCTGTTTTTCTCTTTCCACCTGTCTGTCTGTCAGTGTTTTGCTGTGCGGTCTCTGGGCTGGTTGGAGGTGGAGGAGGAGGACCTGTCTCCTGGTCGCAGCAGTCTTGCTGTCAGTAATGTCATCCAGCAGCTGTCTCAGTGCAACAGTCCCGAGCACAGAGAGAGGCCAGGGGCCTGGGGAGAGGTGAGACACCTACTGAGTCTGAGTCTGTACCTGTCTGTGGTCTGAATAAATCTCAAATGAGTTAAACTGTCGAATGTTTTTAACAAAGTTTAAAAAGTTCTGTTCAGCCTGTTTGGACGGTCAGGAGCAGGTTTTAGTGTGTTTAGATTGTCATTATAGGTTTGAACAAGTTTGGTCTATCAGGATCAGGTTAAACTGGTTTAGGTTATTACAGTGTGGCTTAAACTTTTTTAGATTATCAGGATCTGGTTTAGACGGATTCAGACTGTCAAAATCTAGTTTAAACTGGTTTAGACCATCACAGTGTGGTTTGAACTGATTAAGGTCTGATTTTGATTGATGTAGACGATCAGGATTTGGTTTAAACTGGTTTAGGCTACCAGGATTTGGTTTAAACTCTATCAGTTATCAGGATTAGGGCTGGGTACCCAATCAAAAATTTTCGATACCAATACCAGTACCGATACTGATACCTTCACTTCAATACTGGTTCCTGAACGATACGTTTTTCAACACCAATTTTATAATATCAGATCTAACAAAAAGAAAATTACAAAACACATTACAGTACAAATATCAAGTTTAAATTTACAGCTGTGGTATTTTTACACTCCAAGCTGTTTTCTTACAAATAATTTCCAGTGCAAAAGAACACTTGCAAACAAGTGAGAAGTCAGTATCTAATGATCACTGCTACATACTGAGGACCTTTTCACTTAGCAGTTTTTCTTCAGAAAAATCAACGTCTGCTTTCTCAGGACACTGACAAGCCTACTCCTGGCTGATGGTGTCCACTGTGAGAAGATAAACATAACAGTGAATGTTAGGTGAGCTGTTGAACCAGCCAACCCAGTTGATGAGCACATCTTTACAGCTAAGTTTTACCTGTTGATGTCAATCTCTAGTTAGCTTTTGATTTAGCAAGCTACATAGCCATAAAATAAAGCTACACACAATATCTTAAGTTAGCTTTACACACCAGAGTCCGGTGTTGGAGATTTTGAATCAGGCCGTTTGGGCTCTGTAATGTCCACAGGTGGATTTCAATGCTGAGAGGAGGATGGCTGCTGTCCGCTGTTCTTGCAGTCAAACACGGAGCAACTTTATGCTCTTAAATTGATTCTGTGCACGGTCAGGTGCTTCATCAAATTAGTCGTGTTGCCAGATTTAGCAAAGATGACTTTTTTGCATATGTTGCATCGTGCATGATTGGCATCAATCTTGCTAAAATGGAGCCACGCTTTTGACCTTGGTGGCATTTTTTAACCGGTTCGATGACACACACAGCTACAGTTCACAACATACCGGTAGATACATGTGAACCCCATCTGTGGGCGTAACGTCTCTGGTAACCACGTATGTAGTTTTCCTGCATGCCGCAATCATGTGTAATGTTACAACCAGTCACTGGCAGCATTATCAGGTCTTGATCATGTGATTGACCTCTGGGGACCGAAAGCATTACCGAAGCATTTTGGTTGGTGCCTTAAAAGAACTGAAGTTCGGTACCCAGCCCTAATCAGGATGTGATTTAAATTGGTTTGAACTGTCAGACTGCGATTCAGACTGGTTTCGACAGGTTCAGGCTGTCAGAATCTGGTTTAGTCTTGTTGAGCCTATCAGATTGTGGTATGAACTTCTTTAGAAAATCAGCAGTGAATTTAAACTGGTTCAGATGATCAGAATCTGGTTTGAATTGCTTTAGACTATCAGGATCTGTCTT
This sequence comes from Acanthopagrus latus, assembly GCF_904848185.1. Taxonomy (NCBI): domain Eukaryota; kingdom Metazoa; phylum Chordata; class Actinopteri; order Spariformes; family Sparidae; genus Acanthopagrus; species Acanthopagrus latus. Next base: position 20,311,092 of record NC_051051.1, on the reverse strand, counting down.
TAAGTAATTTTGGCTATCAGGATTTAGTTTCAGCTGGTATCTTTGTCGTTTAAACTGGCTTGGGGATCAGGATCTGGTTCAAACTGAATTAACCTGTCTGGAATGGATCTGGTTTAGACTTGTGTGTTTGTTGTCTACTGTATTTTCTTTACTAATCTGTCCGTTTCACTGCCTGCATTTATGTCTGCAGGGTCGGGAGATGATGCTGGTTCTGAAGAAAGACACCCTGACCCTGTTGGACCCCTTAGACCACACCCCTCTGCACTGTCAGCCAATCATCAACATCCGTGTCTGGGGGGTGGGCTGCAACAATGGCAGGTGAGCCAATCAAAGAGCATCTGGATAGACGCAGGATTTATTCAAATGTCATTAATCATCAGAAAACATATTAGGACATTTATCTCAACAGAATTGGTGCAGCCACTTATTCATTCATAAGGTTTAAACAATACATTTACACAATGTCTGTGCAATTACAGAGGATGGACAACACAAGTAGAGTTTGTAACACAATATTGTAATTTAGAAATTCAAACCTCTCCAGACTCACGTCCAGATAAAAGACACAGCATCACATAGAATAACTTAGATTTCAAAATCATAGTATGATAGCTTATGGAATTGTTGGAAAGAGGATGGGTGTTCTCTTTTTCCTCTCTTGTTGACTATGCTAAAACTCCCCCATGCTTCCAGTCTTTGCGCTAAGCTAGGCTAACCTCCGACCTTTCAGCATGTTAAACTCGACCTCACCTTTCATTTCTTCTCTCTGTCTGTTTGCACTAACACTGTCTCTCTCTTTTTCTTTAACACGCCCCCTTTTACCCCTTCACCCGGGCAGGGACAGGTAAAACTCTCTCCCTTTTACGTGTTCACATGCAGAGCCACAGACACAGACTCATCCTCACACCCTCCTTTTATATGTCAGGGTCATTTTTTGTTTTACCTGCTGGACACATGATCAATTGCCCATCAGCCAATCCACTGTGTGTGTGTGTGTGTGTGGTCTTTTCAGGGATTTTGCCTTCGTGGCGGGTGATAAAGACAGCTGTGTGCTGAAGTGTCACGTGTTTCGCTGCAACGCTCCGGCCAAAGCCATCGCCACGGCGCTGCATGAGATGTGCTCCAAGGTCAGTGAGTCTCCTGCTCAGTCTACAAATATAATCACATGTTCACCACCATCATTTAGTGCGTTACCATGCTAACGTGAGCTAATTAGCAGTATACACAGTAGTAAACAATAAAGAAAACAACAACTCCCATAATCCCACGCTACATCACAACATCATACGATGACAACTTTTGGTAAGTTGTTTTGATTGAGCGACCCCTAGTGGCAGAAAACACATATTCCATTGGAAATAAAAACGTTACATTTTCCCGTGTCCATAGATGATGTCGGAGAAGTCGCTGATGAGGCCGTCTCGCTCTCTGACCATGGAGAGCATCTCACCTGAAGATCTGCCCAGACAAGGTGACTCACCTGTTCTCTGACATCACCTTGCTGCTCTCTGATTGGCTCTCCGCTGATTCCGTCTCCTTTTCGTTGTGTTTCAGTCGAGTTTCTGGAGGCGGTCCGGCAGCAGGTCCAGAAGTTCCAGGTCCAGTACATCGGTAACCTGCCGGTGTCCAGAGCGATGGGTAGGACAGAGTCACACGTGTTACACCTGAACACATCAACATTCAGCACTGTGATTGGTTACTTTGCTCTGCATAAACAAACTGATGGTTGATCATTTATTTTATGGGTCTGTAGTCTAATTTGTGAAAATTTACCAATAGAAATCTTCCCATACAGAGTGATGGAACCAGTTTGTGATAAGAAGGCCCCATTGATTAGTTGTTACGCTTTAATGCATTACTTCAAGTTAATTTTATGGTACTTTAGTCAGTTCACAGATGCTAAACTTTCCTCGCAAATACACGAAATTTGACTACAGGTAAACATAAAACAATTAAAGGTTTAAAGCAGGAGCTTTTTACAGAAACTTTTCATTTTCCTCATAATTAATATATTCACCTGATTAAACCATAATGGTCTGATTCAAACTGGTTTGAAGTCCAAAACCAGATCCTGATGGTTCCCCAAACCAGTTTCAACCAGTTTTAACGGATTCTCATGGTCTGTAAACCAGTTTAAACCAAAACTTGAAACCAGTTAAAATCCCGATAGTTTCATTCATGTTTAGTCTTTCATGGTTATTGCTGTTCTCAGACTAACCACTATGATGTGGTTAAACAAGTTTAAACCATAAGGATATTGTTTCAACTGATTTAGAGTTTTAGCTTAAACTAGGTTGGATTTTGATTTTGATGTAAAATGTTCTTTATTTTGACATTCTGATATATTCGGATATTATCTCAAGTAATGAAATGGTGAGAGAGTAAGTTGACCTGCATTAAGTCAATCAGGATAGAAAAGTCTTTCCTTTCAACAAACTAATGCTTAAGCATGCTAACAGAACACAAGCTAACGTTATGTCAGGCACACTATAGATGTAATTAGGCTTCCTGTGGTTTGTTATTGATTAATGAGCGGTCAGTAGACTAGAAAAAGTGTTATAGGAATCCACTTACCATTAATGTCTGAGCATCGACAACGACTGTCTGTCTTATCCACAGCTCTCAGTAAAACCACACAACATTACATTCCACTTTATGTTGTGTAATACGCCAACTATCAAAATTGCTTCTATAAATACGAATGATGAAGACAGAAAAAAAATCATTTTTCCAGTCTACTGTGTTTGTGCAGGTATGGAGGTGCTGAACCGAGCGATAGAGAGCATCATGAACTCAACAGACAGAGACGAGTGGGAGCCGATCGTCGTCCACGTCACTGACAACATCCTGTCTCTGTGGAAGGGACAGGTAACATCATTCTTAATTTTTATCAGACTTTGTGAGTAACGTTAGAGGTCTTCACTCGGTTCCTTCCCTTCTGATTCGACCCTGACAGGAAGGGGAGGAGCCTTTCTGGGATTGTCAGGTACGTTTCCTCACCTTCCTGGGCGTCGGACACGACAGCCACACCTTCGCGGTGATCGTGGATGGCGGCACACAGCAGTTCGAGTGTCACGTGTTCTGGTGTGAACCGGACGCAGGGAACCTGTCTGAGGCCGTCCAGGCTGCATGTATGGTGAGTGACAACGCCTGAACACCATCTAGATCCTAAATACAATTTATGGATAAATTGATTGAGAGACCCCTAGTGGTGGAAATGGCATACTGTGTGTTTTTTACCCATTAAAAAATGCTCCTCCATTACCCATAAAAAATCCCAATAATAATTCTATTGAAAATACATTGATTGCGTCGATATGAATCACAGGTGGTCTGAGGTAGATGATGACGGGACTGTTGTCCTTCTGGCCCCTAGTTGTCCAAACATGACGAGCAGCTCACACAGATGAATTAACTTCCTCTGACAGTCCTTTCCTCTCCGTCAGGTCCAGTACCAGAAGTGTCTCGTGGCTCAGACTCCTCCACCGAGGTCCAAGTCATGGCGTGTCAACCCCTCAAAGGTCAAACGGGCCAACTCCATGGACGGCGCCACCTTCCCTCCCCTGTCATCCCGCCACCACGGCGGCAGCAGTAGCTCCATAATGATGCCGAGGATAACCAAGGGCAATGGCAGCAGCAGCAGCAACGTGAGGAAGGGGATGCTGGCGTTCTTCGAAACTTTCCGGAACAAACAGGCCGCAACCTCCTAATGGTGGGGGCGGGACCATCAGAGACAGCAGAGACCACCGATCGTCCGGGGCTCAAATGTCTTCACCAAGGCCGTGACGGTGTCTCCAGACCATTGTGTGATTGGCTGAACTCTGTGTGCATGTGGTTCTGGTGGTCCGACCGGCTAATTCTGCCGTCTTCACATCACCAGCGACGCCTGGCCTTCTGTTTATTAGACCAGAAATATACCCGTTTGAATTTACTGTCGTGATGTTCGTATCACCTGTTGCTGTGACACCATTGGTTAGCTTAGCTTAGCAATGGTGCTGCTAGCTACCTCACTGCAGGCTGAGCGACATGAATAAAGAGAAGAGGCTGTGAAGGACCAAGCCAGGATCAACGAACTGGACATACAAACACGTCGCACTAGAGCAGATTGAAGACGCTGACCAGTCACTCGTCCACCAACACCTCCTCAGCTACCTGTCAGACAGATCAGCAGAGCTGTGGAGAATCATTTTACCCAAAACTAATAGAGAAAACTGAAACATAAAAGACAAACTGGCTGGTGTGAGGACAGTAATTAGATAATACTACTCAGGTAATTGGGTCAGAGTTAAATATTAGAAGAAGAAATAGAATATTGAAAGACAAAAATAACTTTGGGGAAATGATAAAAGGGTGTGAGATTTCGCTTTAAAGGGACAGTTAACCTACAAATCAAAAATACACATCTGTCCTCTCACCTGTAGGGATATTTATCAATCGAGATTGTCTTGATGTGAGTTGTGCGACTTTGAAGGTATTGAACTAGATATCACTTAACTTGTGGTGCCACAAAGCAGACAAACAAACAAAAAAATGATTTGAATAACCAGCTATGCGCCTTTCAAGAAATCATGACCTGGTCTTTTACAAGATAATCCGGGACAAAACTATGTCACTCTGTGCTAGTGCCAGTTCAGCACTTAAATGGCTCCATGGGCAAGTTAGCAACAATGCATAATATGCAACATCCAGTTAGACTTCTGGAATGTAATATATGTTGTCAAAGAGTCACAGTTTGGTACCAAAACTGCCTGGTTTGGGTTAGGATAGTTGAAATTTAATTAGGCGTACAGGAGGATAAAACTTTTCATTAATTAATTCATTAATTTGTTGAGCATCCACTTGAAATCCAATTATTTTTCCAGTTCAACAGATCTCAGAGTTGTGAAAACCCGTAGAATGTACTGAAAAGCATACGAGTGGATGGTCTTTTAAGGTATGAATTGAAGTCATGTGTTCGGTTTTAAATGTGTTCTGCACCTTGAGACTCCAGGACCACTGTGGACATGAATAAAGCTGAGCTGTAAAGTTCATGAGGCATCTTCATGAGCATGAACCCCTCGTCCATCAGTACATGACTGCTTCCTCCTGTGCTGGTTTATGGGAAAAAAAGAAAGCCCATGTGAAACTGCTCACAGCCTGATCTGTGGACATATGGAGGTCATAATTTCTGGAAAGAGATCCGTTTTTGTCTGTTTGTTTGTTTGTTTTTTCTGCTGCTTAGAGCACCACAAGCCGAGTGCCATCCAGGTCCATTATAATCGAGAGAAGGCAGACAAAAATATGTGTTTCTGATTTTTGGGTGAACTATCCCTTTTATCAGCAAATAGCTTATAAATAATTAATCAACCTTGTGTCATTATACTTTTCCCAACCCTTCACTGTCATAAAACACAAACTCAGTTGAATTTGTGTCCGATTTCTCCGTACATTTTTCCTTATAATGACTGAAACTTAGAGATAAGATAGAGAAGAAAAGCATCTTTCCACACTGGATGTCAGTGTCAGATATGTATCCTGTATGTATTCGCTTCAAGCTTCATGTGTAGAGAAATGTTACAGTGTGAGATTTTTAAAGCTGCAGTAAGAGTTTCTGTCCAGCAGAGGGCAGAAACACAAACACAGAAATGAGTCTGAAAAAACTGATGTGATGTTTATGAACTTACTTGTTTCTTCTTCCATGTTCATGTCATGTCGGCAGGCCGGTGGTTACCATGGTTACTGTTCTCGTGCTCCTTCACAAGTCAAGATGGCGCCTGCCAGAGAGACAGAATCAAGAGTCTCTGTATAAGTTAACATGTTTATTCATAGAGAACATCTCATTCACAGATTTGTAAGGGCCACTGGAAAATATATCTGAGATTACATCAATTTCTTTTAATAACAATTTTATATTTGGCATTTCTAGCCTTTAGTAAGCAACAGAAGCAGGCAGGAAACAAGAAAGTGAGGTATGGTATGAACCACAACAAAGGTTTCCAGCTTCAATGGAAGCTGGACTTTTGCACTGGAAATTATAGGTCATTTCTTAAAGGAACAGTCCATCCAAATATGACAATTCAGTCATTATCTACTCACCCCAGATAAAGTCAGGGGAAGTTTTGTAGTCCACAAAATGTTTCTAAAGCTTAAACAGTGTTGAGGCATTCTCAAACGACTAAGTAGATGGGGACTTTTTTTAAAACTTAAAAAACAACCAAAAAAACAACATGAAATGGTTCCATACAGCTCATCCTGCATAATCCAAATCTCCTGAAGCCTCATGACTTGAAAAGACAATTTACACCCTTTTTAAAATCGGAATGGTCACTTTTGCTGCTAAACTAAAAGCGTTAGCTTGAACCCAATCTGAGGTTATGACAATTTCACGTTAGCTGATAAACTAGCTAATGTTGCTGATGCTAGCTAGCAAACTTGGTTCCTAAATAGGCCTGTATGTTGGTGTTAGATGTATCATATTAGCTTTTGTGTGTTAGCAATGTTAACGTTTGCTAGCTAGCATCAGCAACATTAGCTAGTGCAACAAACTGCAACCTCATGATGATATGAACACGTAAATGCGATAAAAGGGGGAGATGGAATTACCCAATTAGTAGCTGAATATTATCAGTAACTCCTTTAAGTTTTTTTTATGTTTTGAACAACTCTCCAGCTGCTTCAGTTGTGTAGAGGAACGCTGCAACAGTGTTTTTGCTGCAAGACTCCAGAAAGATTTTGTGGACTACGAAACTACAAGACTGAATTTTGGATGAGCTGGTCGTCTAAAAGTGGCCTGATACTGCATCACTTATGAAGCAGTTCAAAGTGTTCTGGATCAAAATTAATAAAATAAGAGATATGAACACAGAGTAATACAAAAATGAGACATTGTAAAAAGACAGAAAGACAAGTAAGCAGGAAAAAGCTGAAGTATGAAAGCGTTCATGATCCAAGCAGCATTAAAGGAATGGTCCAACAGTATCTGACCTGCAAACAGTGAGAGCTCGTAAACGCCTCCTGAACTGGTCATTAAACACGCTGCAAAGGAACAAACATTTATTTACATTTCATTTTAATAAAAAAAAGTCAACAACAGTTTGACACTTTGACTTGCGGTTTGCATGTCAGGCACAAATGACTGCATGGAAGGTCATTGAAAATATCCTGGAATGATTTCTTGAGGAACTTTAAAGTTCTCATCATTGTCTGATAGCTTTATGTTATTGAATGTACAGACGGTGGAGATGTTCACAAATATATATAACTTACTATAAACATATATAATATAAACAGACAGTGACGGTCCAGCTGCCTCCTGATCGGCTGAAGCACCTGTAGATAGAAGCTTTAGTATGTTTCATGTCAGTAGGAACAATCAGTGAGAGGTTTGAATGTGTTAATACAACAACAGAACTATATTTCAGAGTCCAAACTGTCCCAGACGTCGTAGAGAAACAGTCAGTTTGCCGCTCCGTGTGATGAAAACATGTCTGGTTATCTTCAGTAAAAACTTTGGCACAAGAGAAACCAATGATGTCATGTATAAATTAACCAAAAAATGTAATAAACAGATGAAATATTCTTGGTCTGTTGCTGGTGCAATTTCATGTGAAGAACACAACGTCCTGATGGGATGTGTTGGGAGTTCAGTGAATGTTACACCAGCGCTGTGTCTTTTCTTATCTCTGTTAAGCTAAAGTTTCATTGACTCTGGATTTGTGGTTGTCTGTAGAGGAGCTGAGGAGGATTTTAACACCTCAAGAGTTTTTTCCCTGTCCGCTGCATTTTATCGGTTTGGTGTGAAGTTTGACTTAAGTGTGGCGGCTGTGGCTCAGGGGTAGAGCCAGCTTCTTGTTATCGGTAGGTTGCTTGTTCGATTCCACTGGTCTGCATGTGTCCTTGGGCAAGATACTGAACCCCAAACGGCTCCTGATGTGCTGGTTGGCACCTTGCATGGCAGCCCCTGCCATCAGTGTATGGATGAATTACTTTTAGTCATTCTGGACAAAAGCATCTGCTAACTATAATTGTGAAAACTGAGGAAGACAAAAGCTAATCTGATATATGCTAACACCAACATACAAGCCTATTTAGGAACCAATATGAAGATGGAAAAAAATTAAAGGCCCCAGCTACCTTTAATTTGAAGACCTGGTTTTTGGTCACTGTTTGTTTATATTTAATCAAACTGTCATTTATCGAGTATGCCGAACCATCTGTTAGCAGGTCCAGTTTGCTGTCTACTCATGGATGCACAGATAACTGTCAGTGGATTACTTTGATACTGAAGAAAACTTAGAAGTTCTGAACTGTCCTTTTTCTATGATTTAAGTGTATTTATGGACGTCTATTCTGGCTGGATATCAGAGATAATAATATCCTCAGGAAGTGAATGTCACCTTCTGCAGTATCTTTGCTTCCCTTGAACTCTCCAGCGCCCACCTGAGGAGGCTTTAGTCAACTGCATGCTCCTGCAGTTAGTTTCCCCAGGATTAAAATGAGTTTGGTTACTGAAGAGCTCAGTAACAATGTCCTTCTCACTCCCCTGTGTGGTGTTTATTTTTAGACTTAATTCACACATTAACAGAACAGGAAACAGGAAAAAAAAACAACTTTGTAATTATGACTTCATGCATATAGCCCCTTTAAAAACAGAGTTTACAAGGCATATTGACACAGATGCAGGAAACGCAGGAATAAACGCTACAGTTAAAGCAAAGAGAAAGAAACCCAGCCAAGAGAAGTCAGAGCAAGAATGCAAAACACAAAATGTATATATGAATAAATACAAACGAAATTACATAAAAGCATTACAATTAAAAAGAATAAAAATTAGTTGCAGCTTTAGTTATGTCACAAATTAAGATTTTTACACACAAAATATATGAAGAGTTTACAAATAAAATGTCTTGTCAAAAATCACTCTGCCAAAAGTTTATACAAGTATTGAACAAATAATTACTTGATTATGTAAGCAGTCGACGGACAATTTACCTGAAAATATTTTGATAAGCTTTTATATTCATGTAAAAACATTTCATGATTTCAACTTCACAAATGTTTCACAACGATTTGCTGCTTTTCTTTTAAAAATGCTGATATAGACTGTTGGTTAATGGTTTTTATAAGCACACTGACCAAACAAATGAATCGATAGATACAAGATAATAAAAATAAAAAAAAATCACTGAGTTAATCCGAAATGAACATAATCATTAGTTGTAACCAAATTAATATTCGTCAAATTTATCAAGTCACTGGTTTCACACAATGTTGCTTTTTGTCAACAGATGTGTTTACATTGTGTTGTTGATGTTGTTATCTTCAGTTCAAACTGGTCTCAGTCTAAACTCTGGAGACTGTTTGATTTTCTTTTTCAGTTAACAAGAAAGCACCTGGAGGGTTCAGGTGGGAGGTCAGGACCCCGGGGGAACTTCACCATGGAGGCTCGCTTGGTTATTAAAAAGCATTATTTGTGTAATAAAAATACAATTAAATGTGAGCATAAATACATTCTATTCAAAATAATGCAACAGCAACAGTTTCATTGTTTAGACAAGTCATATTGTCAAAAGAAACAAAGAAAGGGAGAGAGAAATGAGAATGACAAAGAAAGAAGGAGGGAGGAGGTGAAAAGGAGCGAGGAGGTTCAGCAAAAGTGTTGGGATGTGTCCCTCTGACCTCACCCTGTCCTCGTGCTGTTGACAGCTTCGTCCTCGCGCTCAATTGATGCATCAGTGAATTAACCAGAGAGAGAGAGAGAGAGAGAGAGAGAGAGAGAGAGAGAGAGAGAGAGAGAGGACCGAGCGGAGAGACAGTTTACATCGTGACAGTTTTGAACTTCGTCTTGAACTAGAAGGTAAGATAAGATTATTTCACACTTTCCAGACTCCACAAAACTAGACGACATTTTACTTAGCAACCCTTTGAAACCTCCGTGATGTCGTCTCTGTGCGCTGAATTCTCACGATGATGGTTTCTGGAAGAAGGTTTTAAAAGTGTTGAAATCTTTGAAGTCGCCACGACTTGAAGTATCTGATGTTAGCCGAATTAAGGAATAGAGACTTTTGATTCGTAAAATATCATGAATTTCAATATTCCGATTGAAACTGTTTACTGGTGTGCCTGACAACATTAAACTGGAGGACTTATGAACGGAGTCTGGCATCATGCATATTGTAAATATTAAGTTCCGTTCATAATAACTAATAATGGTCAGCCTAACTTTAAAAAGCCGAGTCTGAGCTTTAACTGGATAAAATAAAGCCTTAAATAATGCTTCTAGTGTCACACGTTTTAATGTCTCAGTCCTAGGTGTATTTAACTGAACTGTTCCTTTAATCCTGCAATTTATGGAGGGATTTCGGCTTCAATATGGTAATATAGATGAAATGTTAAATATGAGTTCATACATGGATTTGTGTGTGTTTAGGTGACGAGATGATTTTGAGACTATTCGATGTTTGTGTGTTCATCATGTCCCATACACCACACTACTATTAAACTGGAAAAAACTATTTGAAGCTATTTCATGGATATATGAGTCCATTTTTATGTTTGATTATCATTTACCTCCTGAACAGTTCATCAGGAACATGTAGTGTCTTCTCTTAAACACAAACTGCGCTGGAGCCTCAGTCCAGAAATTAACATGAGTAAAATTATAAAAATATAAACACTTTTTTTTTCTTCTTCTTCCTCCACTTTTTTTTTTTTTTTTTTTTTTTTTTTTGTCTTTGCTAACAGACAGAGTGCTGGCAGGTAAAACAGAAGACTGGTTTAACTGGAAACATGTTGGGTTATTTTCTCAGAACAAACAAAATATGTGTTCAACGGAGAAAACAGAGAGTGAGTGTGTTTCTAAACTGACTGTCATGGAAACCTGTAGATTAGATTACAGTTGGTATGCAGGCAGTTTAGAGGGATCCCTGAGTGAGGATTTGTCATATGGAAACCCTCGCCGTGATTTTAAATAGTCACCTGACAGAAAATTTCGTCCACTTAAACAGAGATGACCTAAACATGATTTTAGTCATGATCACTATGCAGACAGATTTCGTCATTACGCTAATTAATCAATCAGTCAATCAATCAATTTAGTGTTCATTGTATAAAATAGCAGAAAATGGAGAAATGGTTATTGACAAATTACATGTTTGATTTCTTCAAGATCTTCAGTTTACTGGTGAAACATACTGTAGGTGGATAAAGACACAGGGGCTTCAGCAAAGAGGCCACAACAGTCAGTGTGGGTGCTTTCCATAACTGACTATTCATTGAATAATTTTATACAATTTTAAAAACAAGAGGAAAGGAAGGGCAAGGAGACAGATGGTCGTACCTCTGCTAAAAAGCAAACCACCCATGGATGGAGAGCTGGGAGTAATCTACCCGTGACAGATATAACATAAAATAAAAAAAATAAAATAAAAAAGAAACACCAGACTGAAACAACAACAACAACAAAAAAAAAAACACAGTAACTTACAATGTTGGATTGTACATTGTACATTTCTGACAGTAATCTCTTTTCATCTCATCTTTTCTACCTACAATAACAAACATGGCAGATCATCTTATTAATGATTAACATATACAACACCTCAGGGTGCTTGCACATCTAAGATACCCAACAATTAAAAAAATATATAAAGCACTGTGAAAAAACCTGAAAGTTTGGTTTACCAGAGCCAAAAGTGCAGCTTGTACACCTGCTGTCCATCAGCCTACTTATTACTGTGTGGCTTCACCTGATTGGCTGATAGCTGCTGCCCCTCAGCTACATTGATATTTGATACACACCTTACTGACTTCACTCCTACATGTATGATTTAGACAGCTAGATATCATTTAAAAAACATTTTTCTCCTACCCTCTCTCAGATCCATCCATCCATCCATCCAGATGAGTGACCAGCCTCCTCCATACATACCTCACCCCCCCATTGGCCCCTCGGCTCCTGGCTTCCCCTCAGGTTTGTTCCTTCATTCATTAATAGTGATAAAAATTAAATGATAATGTGTTTCTTTGTGAAACATTAAACTTCAGGTTCTTCACATCCTTCGGGTGGCGTAGGCTGACAGACTCATCTCTTCACGACAATTCAGTTTTAAAATATAATAACTACATAACTTAACTCTCAAAATATTTTGGCATTTCTGAATATTTTTACTCCTCCCCGCAATATTGCAACTTTAATCTCGAAAATATATTAGGTTCACATCGAAATGTTTCAACTTAATGAAATATTACAAATATTATCATAACACTTATAATAAAAATACTTATAACAAAATATCCTGATTTTATTCTAATAGACTAAAATACTTAATTCTTAAAATAACTTTCCTCTCTCAACACTCAAATAGACACTCAAATGTCATACTACAAGTTGAATAAATGTAGGAATCTGACGAATTATCATTGAACCAACTCCTGAGTGAGCAGCAGCTGAAAATACAATGGATATTGACAATTCAGAGGGACATTTGGCTGTATTTCAATGTAAAAGAACATATTTGATTACCTGTTTTAGACAACAGCAATCATTAGCATTCAACCACTTCCTAGCTAACATTAACATTTATTAAACCTTACATAATACGATAGGAAAGACGTACATGAATTCTAAAATATCAACACATGTCTTGGACACATTTATTTAAACCTGGAAGTGAAACTACACTAGATGTTATAAATGGGAATGTTAGCTAGGAAGTGGTGGAATGCTAACGTTAGTTAATGGGTTATCGACTATATTGTTTTACATTAAAAACTGCCTGATCTTGGATGTCTAGATTTTCACTATCATCTTTTTAGGAGGTTTAACTTCCATCATGATAATTAAGTAAAGAGTCTGGGCAACTTGAGCCCTTTTCATGCAGGGATCCGCATTATCGCCGCAATGAAGGCTGACCTTTATGCCAACTTTAAATGCCCCCTGGGAACAAATAAAGTATTCTGAATTTGAATTAGTTTGAATTTGAATTTTGTTTGTTCACACTGAACCAAGCAGTGGCGGCACAAAACCAGTGTGTCATATGATGCAGCATGCCAGTATTGCAGAACCAAAAGAGGCGTTGGGGGGGGGCACATCACAAGGTTTTTTTGTAACCTGTTTCCCGGTTTCCACCTGTTAATCTAAATATGTATCTGCTGACTGTTTGTACTGTTTGGAATTTGATGAAGTTGCATTTTCTGCTCTACATGACATCATATAATCGGCATCAGTAAACAATGTCTGGCTCTCACAAGTGCAGTGCAATGCAGTTTTCTGGGGGAAAGTTCACTTAAGCCTTGGTCAGGAGGGCTGACTGCTGCGGTTATTTTTTTAAATACAAGTTGCCAGGGACTACAACAATCCATTAGTGGAAGGAGACAAAGCCATGGTGAGTTAAAGGTTTTTGCTCTGAATCATGTAACATAATCACCGCCATTCAGCTGTGGGAGCTGCCTGGCTCTGCTGCCGAGGACAGACCCTGTTTTTCAGGCAGAAATGTGACGAGGAGTCGGACAGACAGGATGACAGAGGCTTTCCACATATAAATGCAGTATTTTTTTCCCTTCATATAAGATACTGAAGACACGGCCTGCTATCACATTACTGTTGTCTTGTCCTGTATAGCCTTGCATCCTGGGTTAGACGTTTGTCTTTCATTTAATGAGTGAAGGATCTATTTAGTTGTCAGACTATGAACACCATCAGACCGACACAGTCCAGTTTCCCACTGTCGGCTGTTCCATTCACACAGCCAAATCTTTCTACCCCGGTGGCGGATCAGAGGTGGAATGAAACTGTCCCTTCGTTTGGCCTCTGTAACTTTCACACAAATGGCGAGACAGAGTATCAGCACATGATACCCTCCTTGAAGGGGCAGTGTGAATGGGGCTTTTATTTGCCCAGATGTTTAGAAATTAGAAGTCAGTGAAGGGCTGTTACCATGCAAACAATCAGTTTTACTCTGTTGAACCATTGTGTTGATCTGACCGCATGACCTGTTGTTCTCTCTCTCTCTGCAGCCTTCAACCCTCAGCCTTCAGCCTTCCCTGCCTCGCCTTACCAGGTACCCAGCATGCATTGCTACAGCCAGAGCAAGCCTCCAATAAATGAATGAATAATAACCAAATAAACTTAAGTTACTGTCGCAATACCAAGCTTTTACACATTTATTTGAATTTTCCGTCACTTTTTGTTTAGTTTTCAAAACTTCTCAAACATAATAGCTAGACAGAGAGGAAATACACAAGACGACGAGAGGAAAAACAGACAACACTGATGAAATTATTTCATGATTTGAGTCCAACCAACTGTTCAAATACACCTCCTGTAATTTTTGCTGTGTTTCAAACTCTAATTGAACCTCAACAGATGCTGAGTGCTGTCTGAAATGTGTTAAAGAAAGTTAGTATTGAATGTCTGGACACTGTGTCACTATGATATAAAAGATATCTGTCTCCTCTATAGACCTTCCCTCAGACATCCGGAGGAGACCCTTTCTACTATCAGGGGCAGATGGGGCAGATGGGGCCGGGGCATATGCCAAACCCAGGGCCCTTCCTGGTTCAGCCAGGTTTCCAAGGGTACCAGAGTGAGCCCCCTGGGCCCTGCCACAGCTGGGGCAACCCAAAGACGTATGGACAGCCAGACAAAAACACAAGTGGGTCAAAGGTCAAAGACACAACATCGATGTCTGTTTGTTTGGTATTCACTTCACACACACAGGAAGCTGGCTCAGCTGGTTGTATGGAAGTCTTAATCTTGTTGAAAGCCATCTGAGCTAGCTGTAATTTAGTTGAGCCAGTTGAAAGCTAATTGTAAGCTAGTTGAGGCAGTTGTAAACCAGTTGAAAGCTAGTTGAAAGTTATTAAGCCAGTTGAAAGCTAGTTTAGATAGTTGTATGCTAGTTGTATTCTTCTTAAGTCTGGAGGTAACTCTGATGGATGGATGTAAAGTCACATGTATATGCCTATAAATGCGGACATGTGTTCGCATGTTTGAAAAATGTACAGCAGACTTTTAAATTAGGGCTGAGACTTTCTGCTGGTATTTGAGCAAAATGACATGGACTGAGCAGAAATATGGTGATATGGTTACAAGAGGTTAATTAGACTGTATAACTTTTTTATACACTAATTCATACAAGTCTACATTTGAAAATACCAACAAACAAATGTGAATTCTGTCCAGAGTTAATGATTAAACGCTGATGTAAGATGTTGGCTCCATCTCTCTCTCTGTCAGTGTTCGTGGTCGATCAGAACTGTGGCAGCAACAGTGGTGGTGGTGGTGCTGAGAAATCGTGCCTGGCAGCGTGTTCAGCTGCCCTGTGCTGCTGCTGCCTCTGGGACCTGTTGACCCACAACTTCTGCTGACCTCTGACCTTCACCAAGACTCTCTTTGTTTCCATCATGCAGCGGGGCACTGATGCAGACACCAACCTCTGCTGGTGAAACTAATTGTTAATGTTTTATTTTAAAAATGCTTTATAATCCTTGTGGAGAGCCTTTAAAGGCTCAGCTTTGTGATTGGAGCATGTGCAGATTATAAATCTAACCATGGAAAACTTGCCTGGTTCATGTTTTTCTTATGGAAATGTGTACTTGATTTCTTCATTGATTTGATGCTGTCAATAAAAAAAATAATAATAAAAATTTAAAAAAATCTTCATTTAGCAGACAACGCGTTTGTTTTTACATTTCTTCCATCATATTTAAAATATTCATGAAAAATAGAAGTTCTGCATAAATCCAATGAAACGAGGTGTGTCTCATTCAACTAGTACAGGAAGATATTTCTGCAGTGAGTTTGAGAAAATGGGTCAAATGACTTGGAAGCTGTTGAATAAAAAAAACTTTGCCATATAAGAATATTTTTGCAAAAGAAATACATAACACATTAGCAATCAAAATAACTGTGCTACACTAAACAATCCATTTAGTATAATTTTTTTTAAATTATCATATTTATCTCCGCTGCTGCAGAATCAACATGTTCTGATTCGCACAGACAACAAAGCGACAGCAGCCTCTTTGGTTCTCATTGAGCACACGAGACAATCCTCCGCTGGGAGTGGACGCGTGTGCGCCTCGGCCATGGCCCAGGATGCTCCTTTACGCATTCCCTGCTATTCCGTTAATCCCTCAGTTCCTGGACCGAGTGCAGGAAGAGCAGCTGTCAGCGATTCTGATAGCTCCGGAGCGCACGGGCGCGTCATGGTTCCATGCCTGCAGCGGCTGATATCAGGCCGTACGTGGGAACTCCCGTGCTCACTATCCAGGGCGCGATAGCCGCTTCTACCAGAGCGTCTTACACAGCCGAATGGACAGATTTTCAGCGTTGGTGTGTAGAAGAGAGCTTGTATCCCACTGCGTGTCCCCTGTCTCACGTGCTTTCATTCTTCCAACTGTTGGTGGACATGAATTTGACTTTCAGCACAGTTAAGACTTATGCTGCTGCTATTTCATCCTGTCATGAAGCTTTCGGTGACAGATCGGTGTTCAGCCACCCGCTGATGAAACGTTTCCCGAGAGGCGTACGGAGACACAGACCGGCTCCTTAGACCCTCAGTGGGATTTGACTCTGGTTTTACGCGAGCTGGTTAAAGCTCTTTTCTGAACCTCTGGATCAGGTTCCACTTAAGTTTCTATCAGCCAAAACGGCTCTGCTGTTGGCTCTGACATCTGCAAAGAGAGTCAGTGATTTATCTGCTCTCTCTGTGTCTCAGGATCCAAGGAGACGGCAGCTCGGCTGTATTACGGCCTAATCCAGCTTTTACGCTTAAAAGCATCACGAGTTCCTTCCCCTGGACTCCCCCCCGTCTGCTCAGCGCCTGCCACACTGGCTGTGTGAGGCTGCTTCACAGGTATAACTCTCCTCTGGGATGGATCCCCCGGAGAGCATCAGAGCGCACTCCACCAGAGGAATCTCGTCCTCCACGGCTTGGCAATGGAGGAATGACGGTGGAAGACATTTGCACTGCAGCTCCTTGGTCTTTCCTCTGTTCTTTCATCCGTTTTTATCTACGGGATGTCTCCCGTTTCTCCATGACTCACTCTGCTGAGGGTTTTGTCAGAGTGATTGATGTCGGGTGATTTTGTTGTGCGCTCTCCCTCCTGCCTGTCGGCATATGGAGAGCTGCCTGTTTCCCCCCACCCTGTTCCTTGCCGGACTGTTACAGTGCGTAACCGTCTCTCCATTGCCTCACAGCAGTAGAATTTATTATCCCAAGACTTGATCTCGTCATAGAATGTTACACATTCTACTATGCTGTGCCACTCAGGCACATATGGGGCTTTGTGATGCGTCTTTACGCATGACGCAGTAGCTGGGCGTGGAGCGTTATGGATTCGTTTATTGAGTGGGTGTGTTCATGCTTGTGGAACCGGACGGACCCAATAAGGCTTCGCCTTTAACTCACCAGCGATAGCAGTAAAGGGTGAAGCCTATACGATATAGGACGATAGTTACCTCATGCAACTCTAGATTTGCAGCCCTTTAAGCTCTTGGTCTCATTGAATGGCTGAAGAAAAAGCTGTTTTATAGGAGCCGATTGCACGGTCTCACCCTTATTTATACAAAGGGTGTTTGCGCAGCACTTAAAAGTCCACGCCCACCTACTGTGTGGGCCTCACCTCCGGTCTCACCCTGCGTATTTGACAATAATCTTGCAGTATGAATAACTTGTACGTTTTCCGAGTTACAATCAATGAGTTATGTGCCACGCATAACCAGCGATCTGCAGTCATTCTACAGTGTATATGGAAATTGCTCTCAGAGTGCATGTATGTGGCTCTTAAAAGAGCCGTTGTGTTATTCGAGTCTCAAGGCATTTTAAGCGCGCTCTCCACGGATGCGGCGGGCCAGCTGGATGTCTTTGGGCATGATGGTGACCCTCTTGGCGTGGATGGCGCACAGGTTAGTGTCCTCGAAGAGGCCGACCAGGTAGGCCTCGCTGGACTCCTGCAGAGCCATGACGGCGGAGCTCTGGAATCGCAGGTCAGTCTTGAAGTCCTGAGCGATCTCCCTGACCAGGCGCTGGAAAGGGAGCTTGCGGATGAGCAACTCGGTAGATTTCTGGTAGCGACGGATCTCCCTGAGAGCCACAGTACCGGGCCTGTAACGATGAGGCTTCTTCACTCCACCGGTGGCCGGTGCGCTCTTGCGGGCAGCCTTGGTGGCCAGCTGCTTCCTGGGAGCTTTGCCTCCGGTGGATTTACGGGCAGTCTGCTTGGTCCTGGCCATTGTAGTTTCTCAGTCTTCCCTGTAATAACAGTTAAAGAATGAACGCCAACACGGCGAGAACAGCGACTTTATAGAGAACTCGCTGGAGCGATGTCGGTGCTGATTGGTTGAGCCTGAGCTGAGCGCGCGCTCTAGCTCATCAGCTATTGGAGAAAAGAAATTCAAACTAACCAATAAACCACCCCGCGACAGCGGCTGGCTTCCTCTTTTTCATGTTTTATGGTGATTGACAAACAACTTTTTGGCCCATTACTGCAACCTACTGGTACGGAGTGTGGATCGGGACTTTATACATTCTATGAATAAAAATAAAGAGACTAAAAAAATTGAATAAATAATAAATACATACATAATAATAAACGAAATTATATTCTCTCTATCAATTTTGTTTTCCTTCGATACTGAAACAAAAGTGGATAGCATTTCTCCCCAGAACGTATCTGTAAAAGATCCCGTAAATCGTAATTCACCTTCATTTCTTTGAGATTAAATATCAGTTCCTTTCTCTCAGCATCATATTTTTGACAGCAAAGCATAACATGCTCTAAAGTTTCTCTTGCTGACAAAACTCCTGAATTGTGTTTTCCTATTTCAAATAATGTACTGTTTAATCTTGTATGGCCAAAGCCTAACCTGGATATTGTCGTCACCTCTCTCCGGGTTTTCCCCGTACAGCAGCTGTCTAACCGTCTGAAGACAATTAATAAAGGAAGTTCTATGGCCGATTTGGTCTCATCGGAGGGAAACAAACTGTTTAAAATCTTAATTTTTTATTCTGTAATTCACTTATCCGACACATAATTCTCATTTATGTAGTCAAAGTCCTCTCTTGGTGACACTCATAGTTTGATCAACCAGCACAAAAAGAAACTTCAGAATGAAAACAGTATGTTGCAGGAATCCAAAGCCATCACTGACATGTTGTTAAAGAGAAACAATAAAAAGTTAAAGTATTAGAGCATGCGTGAAATAAAAATGCATTAAAAGATGAAAATAAATTAGTCTAAGTTACGTAAGATAAGGTGAGGTAAAACTTCAATGATCCCTCACTGGAGATGTTCACTTGTTGCAGCAACTTAAGAGTCGTTTATGAAGGGGGACAACACTGAAAACAACAGAAGAAAATAGACCAGGAAAGTAGAAATACAGGATGTTGTTTACTGTAGACATGGCGATGGGATACTGGATTCCGTTTACTGACTCGAGTTTGTATGAATCACTCATTAAAGTGAATCGGATTGCTTTATTTACATACATAATTTTGTATTGGGAGAGACTTCCAGTGAATGGAGCGGAGCAGCGCACTGCTCAGGTGAGGGAGCGGCTCTGTGAGAGCAGCTGTGAGCAGTGAGCTGCTGAGTCCTGAACCGGGCGGAGCAGCGAGTTTCTCGGTCAAGGGGAGGGGCTCTACGAGCTGGGGAGGGAGAGCGGGTGAGCTGTGAGCGGGAGCTACTGGGTCAGTAAATCGTTCTTTTTCCCTGCATCAGCCCGTAATACAGCTCAGCTCGGGGCAGAAAGGAGAGGAAACAGGAGCCGAGTTGAAGCAATGACCGAGACAGTTGCTTCAGCCACGGACCTAATACTGCAATTAGATTGATAAATTAGACAAAACAGAAATGTGAGAAGCGAAACAAAAATAGCAGTTGGACATTCATAGATATAATATTGCCGAAATGACTGACTTCTGCTCTTACTTTTAGCAGTTGAATTGTAAGTGAGAATGTTTCCTGCTAAGAACTTACCTGGCTAACTTATTGCTAGCTGTGTGTGAATCTGTAAATCATGTGTCTGCACTGCTGTGACTGAATACCGCGCTCTTTAGTAGAAGTTGTGGTGGCTCTTAAAAGAGCCTTTGGAGCACTGGGTGCAGGGGAGGTTCAGGACTTTACTTTTTGGCCTTCTTGGCTGCAGTCTTCTTCACGGGAGCCTTCTTGACAGACTTTGCCTTTTTAGGGGCGGCCTTTTTAGGTGTAGTCTTCTTCGGTGTAGCTTTCTTGGCAGCCTTTTTAGGGGAAGCCTTCTTCGCTGCTGTCTTTTTAGCCGCTGGTTTCTTCGCCGGTGCTTTCTTGGCTGCGGGCTTCTTGGCCGCTGCCTTCTTCGGTGCAGCTTTCTTGGCGGCGGGTTTGGCTTTAGCGGGAGATTTCTTGACCGCTGGCTTGGCTTTAGGCTTCTTCTTCTCCTCAGTCTTCTTTGCCTTTGCTTTGAAGGAGCCGGACGCACCTGTGCCCTTCACCTGGATGACGGCTCCTTGAGTCACCATTCTGGCCAAACAGCTGTTAATGCGTTTATTGCATTTCACCACATCAACGCCTTTGCCAGCGAGCACCTTCTTGATGGCCGCCGACGACATTCCCTTGCGCTCTTTAGACTCAGCCAGAACGGCACTGATCTCTTTCGGGAGGGAGGGTCCATCCTTCGGCTTGCGGGCGGCCGCTGCCTTCTTCTTCGGGGCTTTGGCCGGAGCCGGGGCCGCCGCTGCTGGAGCTGGAGCTTCTTCTGCCATGTTTACCTCTGCTGTCGTTTGCTGAGTTTGTGTCAACTGGCGGCAGGAGGCGGAAGTTATAAAGCACATGAGAACCGTGGAGAGTCAACACACCCAGCCGCTCCGCCGTGACGCTCATATCCGGACACACTTGTGTTTTCTCTCCCACATTTTGGGGATAAAATTCACTCGAAACAAACGTTTCAGGTCACAATTGTTCCTGCTCCAGTTAGGAAACGCTCATTCCTTCATATCGACTTGGTGTTTGTCGACGAGGACTCGTTTATGTATCTACAGCAGGCTTCGAACCTCTCTGATACACAGTCGTTTTGTGCAGCTCGCAGCGACTTTTCTTCACATTTCGTCTCTAAAAATGGCTAAAAGAGTTTTGTATCAGACGTGACGGTGGTGTTCTAGTGAGATGAAACATCTGAGGATATCATAACACTGAAATGGCCGCAGCTGTGTGATTTATTTCGCTGTAGTGTGAGAAGTTTTCTGTGCTTGTAAACACACGAATGGTGCCGATGCCTCAGGCGGTCAGACGAGCTATCACCGACTGATCCGCTGGAAAAAAAGACTTCCCCTTTCCGCCAAACTTTACATTTAACACGAAGGGATTGACAACAACACTTTAAAGGTTAAATCTGAGATCATCCAATAAAGCAACATGGTTTGTCTTCCGCTAAAGTGATCTGGCGACGCTAAACGGCGACAAATAGCGTAATGAATAAGATTAGTGATACTGGGGTTTAAAATTAACTATCATTTTCATTTTAAAGTTATAAACACATATGAAGACAATTATCTCACACTCCCACAGACCAATGATCGGATGTTATTAAGTACATACACTCAGGTACAGTGCAATAGCACAACTTTGAGGTAGTTGTACAACTTTATGCTATTTTGTAAGTGGTAGTTGTACCATGCTATAGGCTATTTTATACTTAACATTACACAGTCATCTATAGAACATATAAAAATACCTATAATTTACCTCGTTTTGTATTTTTTTGTATTCATTATTAGATGCTTTAAGACTTTAAAAGTTCTACACATGGGTACCGTCAAGTGATTTTTTTTTTTTTAAACACAATCTTTATGAATGACTTTTGGGTACTTTTTACAACACTGCCACCAATGATAAATTTTATGTCATGTTAAGTGAGTGAGTAAGTGAGTGAGGTATTGGGATTTATGGATGACCCTTGATGAAATCAGCCTGCATCCTGTGATCGGACTCCCATCGTGGAGACGAGGCATGGACGTCACTGGAGTGTTACAGCAGCAGTATTCGAGAAAGAATGATTTGCCACACACAACAGGAAATGATTAAAATCATCCTTGTTATTCAACTTTTATTTCCACTGATAATGGCGGTGCATCAGCTGCTGTGATCATCATGCCTGACTTGAAATTCCTCTCATATGCAGAAAATATGCATTACAAATTACATTCAGCTGGATCATGGACTTTATTAATGATATATGCAATCAGACAAAGATAACATAGCCAAATATAAGATTATGGTTATTTTTTGGTTTCTAAGATTAAAATCAATTTCAATCATGCTTACAGCCTTTGTTGAGTTTGGGATTTCATGAAACAGTTGCTACAAATCTGATGTAAAACATGATTTTGTAAACTCTTCATACACGATTGATGCATATCTGAAAAAAAAAAAAAGGTGACAGACATGATTTTCAAATATTGAAAATAAATAACCATTTTAAAAATTAAATAAATGTCTCCAGCCAACTCATCTGGCACAATTTGAATCTTTAGGATCCCAGATCACAATGATGTACAACACATAATTCAAACCCTGAGTGAAGGTCTAGTGCACACTAATGCTCTAAACTTTGCCATATAGTAAGTATTTTGTCTTTAAAAGCGGCAGAGCCTAAATAACATTTTCTTATCAATATAGGATCTTTGTGCTGAGGCTTTGGTCTGCTTGATGTACTGAATGTGTAAGATAATAATAATAACAATAGTAATAATTAAGTTCTGACTGACTGAAAAGCCTGAGGAAAGAAAATCACAACTCACTTTTTTTCCCCTTCTGTGATGTCCCAAATCATCTTTTGTAGCAGCTTCTTAAGTTGCTTTGGAGAATGTTCTTGTTCTACTGTGAAGCTTGAGAAATGTTTTGTGGACTACCAAAGGTCAATTGAGTTTTTTCCATTTCATTTTTGGGTGAACTTTTCCTTTAATAATCATTTGTAATGACTTGGTAACAGCATTTGATGGTTCACACTTAGTAAGAAAGAAATGGCTCTGAACTAAAGCCACTGAAAATCAACCTCATGTGTCAGAACTTATCACTACATACAGGTCTTACTACAGTCGTGGTTCCCAACAGAGAAAATAGAAAACAGTAATAACATTAGGAGGTGTACACTAATCACTAAATATGATGAATAGCTGCCGTTTTAGAAGAGGTGGGTGGCCCTGAGAAGGACCTTTGTGCTGTTTTATCAGCGGGTTTACTTGGAGCTGGTGTACTTGGTCACAGCCTTGGTGCCTTCAGACACGGCGTGCTTGGCCAGCTCCCCGGGCAGCAGCAGGCGGACGGCGGTCTGGATCTCCCTGGAGGTGATGGTGGAGCGCTTGTTGTAGTGAGCCAGACGGGAGGCTTCACCGGCAATACGCTCGAAGATGTCGCTCACGAAGGAGTTCATGATGCCCATAGCCTTTGATGAAATACCGGTATCAGGATGGACCTGCTTCAGCACCTTGTACACGTAGATGGCATAACTCTCCTTCCTGGTCCTTCGCCTCTTCTTGCCAGACTTAGTAGCCTTTGTCACAGCTTTCTTCGAGCCCTTCTTAGGCGCTTTTCCAGGTTCGGCCGGCATCTTTTCAATCAATCTTGCCGCTCAGGATCAATAACACAGAACGCCACCAGGACAGAGATTTATATCTACCTCATGCAAATATAAGTGTGCTGTTGCTCGCACATGATTGGCTGTTGTTGCAACGTCGACTGAGCATGCGTAAATCCACAGCGACTGCCCTAAACTCAGCAGTAGAAAAAAAAATAAGATATTGGTCTTTTCGTGATATTCTCTGGTATATTCTATGATGACAGAGACAAATTGATGGAAATAGGACTGAAGTGGAGAGTTAAAGGTTTATCGGAGATAAACGTGATAAAAAGTAACCCGCAGTCGTTATTTTTAGTACTTACGTTTACTGATTGTGTTGCCATATGAAACCAATTAGCATACTTTGAACATTTTACAGTTATGTATCGTTTGAATATTTTCTTTGTAACATTTTAAATTGCATGTCCTCTGGCCTCAGAGCACTTTGGTTCCTAGCCCTAACCTTTACATTTTGTCAACTGTACTTGCCTATATTCACACATACATATATCGATCAAACCATTCCAGTATTAGACCACTTCACGTAAAACGGCGTTGTAACACTGTTGCCATTGTTGACGTGTTTTCTTGGTGTGTGTTTTGTGGTCACTTATGTCATTGAAACCCACGATAATTGTACCTTCGGGGACATGTAACGTTGTTCTAGCATGACACGTAAATATCTAGTCTGTTGCAATTAGACCAACTTGATACATGTGATTAAGTAACGATACTCATCGACCAAGACGAGGAAATCACGATGGGCAACATGGTAGCAGATTTCCGGGTTACATAATATCGCACTGTAGCCACCCAGGACGAGATAGTATGAATTGGAGGAACACCATTTTTTTTAGTTGAGGTGGGTGGCTCTTAAAAGAGCCTTTGAGTTGATTATCAGAAGATCAGAGTTAGATTTAGCCGCCGAAGCCATACAGGGTGCGGCCCTGCCTCTTCAGCGCGTACACCACGTCCATGGCGGTGACCGTCTTCCTCTTAGCATGCTCGGTGTACGTGACTGCATCTCGGATCACGTTCTCCAGGAACACCTTCAGCACACCGCGGGTCTCCTCGTAAATCAGACCGGATATACGCTTCACACCGCCACGGCGAGCCAAACGACGGATGGCGGGTTTGGTGATTCCCTGGATATTATCGCGAAGCACTTTGCGGTGACGCTTGGCGCCTCCTTTACCGAGTCCCTTTCCTCCTTTGCCTCTTCCGCTCATTATTAAGCTGCTGTCGATCAGAGTGCTGCTCGAAAGCTGTTGAACGCATTTCGTCCCGAAAATTTAAAGCAGACATGCGGACGTAGTTGAAAAGGGCTGCGCTCATCATGCTGGGCGGAGCCAAACACACCAGTTGTTCTACATTGTTCTCTACATTTATGCTGTTGATTTAGTGTTTTCTGCTATTTTTTAATGTCAATTTATATCATTTCTATTTCAGTCAGTAAAGGCTCAATTAACCTTATAATCAACATGGCTTTGTAATAACACACTTATTCTAATAAAGTGTATAGATACATTATTCTCAAAATGAATATGACTTAATGACTGAAAACATGTTCAAAACATATTGTTCTCAGGGAGAAGTACATTTTTTTTTTTTTTATCTCAAAACAAATTTCATATTTTTACATCATTGCCTTTTGATGAATGAAAACATGTTCTATCATAGTAGCTCAAAATTGATCAGAAATTATACTCTGCTTTGCTCTTTGCAGTTTGTCTTTTTCTTCCTCCTCCTTGTACCCCTATTTTTACAGTACTGTACCCTGCATCTCACAAACTTGTCCTTTGTTTCTGCGATACTGTAATTCTTGTTCTTTGTTGATATGAACCTGCAACCAGTCAAAATCGATAGAGCAGTCAGTACTGCAAACTAATGGAAAGCACAATATTCAGGGCCAGACATCTTGTTTATTGTACAGTATACAGCCTACACTGCTTTATACTACAGTATACAATACAAAAATCAAAGGAGTAAACATGTGATCAATGTGCTTCTTCTCGTCTTTAGGCTGGGTCAGGCCAAAGCACTTCGTCGACATCACAAGCAATATTTTCAATAGAAGAAGCCTCTTGTGTGCTGTATTCAGCCCTGACATGGTTCCTCACCTATATCACCACAGGCTGAATCCATGGCTTGCAGCAGATTTACTCTGGTGAAGGGTTGTCCATCATATAGTTTCCATCTCCAAGGGGAGAAAAAACTCCTCAATCGGATTCAGGAAACGTGGGTATGGAGCAAGGTACAAGTTCTCAAACTGCCCATTGATGTTAAACCATTCCCTTACCTGAGCAGCTCGGTGGAAACTGACATTGTCCCACACTATCACATAGGTGGGAATGGGATTCTCATTTAGCTCTTGACCCTGCTGCTCTTGAATCTGCTGCTCAAACAAAAATTCTCTTAGATTGGCAAGAAATCGTAGAAGGTGCTGGGTGTTATATGGCCTGAGTGTAACATGGTGATGTAGAACACCATGGCTGCTGATAGCAGCACAGATTACGACATTGCCACCTCGTTGACCAGGGACATGAACAATGGCCCGCTGTCCAATCATGTTTCGGCCTCGCCTTCTCCTCCTTGTCAGATTGAGGCCTGCTTCATCGACAAAGATGAACTCATGGGGTCTGTCCAAGGATTCCAAGTCAAATATTGTCTGTGTAGAAATACAATATAGCGTATGTAGAATATTGTAAGTCGTACAGAGACAGTGTTATATTGTAAAGTCACTCACATAGTATGTGGCAGTACTGTAGACAATCTGGACTACAGTAAATGTGTCTGAATGTACACTTACTTGCACATACTGAGCTCACAGTTCTTTCACCTTTGGTGAAATGCGCACAAAAGGTACTCTGTATACTTGTTTCATTCGCATCCTGTTACGGTGGAGGACACGGTCAGTTGTGGAAATGCTCACACTGTCGATTCCCTGGATGCGTGTGTTGTCTTGTATCACTCGCTCCTGGATTTCTCTGAGTCATATTAGATTATTATGAAGGACCATGCCAACTATAACTGCCTCTTGCACCCCAGTGAATATAGCTGTCCTTCCACCTGCACGTGGCAGCCTTGCAAGTCTACAAAAAGTAGATGTGCAGTTATAAAAATATTCATGCAGTACAATACATACAGTGATGAACTTTACAAATGTCTATTGAAACAGCTGCATCTAGTGTAGTACAGTAAATTTGCAATTACAAGATTACAGTAGTATACTGTACCTGTTCTCTTCTCTGAATGTTCTTACTATGGTGGACGCAGAAAATCGGCTCAAATTTGGTTGCACTCTAAGTCCTGCTTCCCTCCTTGTCAGTCCATGGACAAGAACATGGTCAATGACTGTTGCTCAAATTTCATCTGATATTTCCACTCATTTTCTTCCTCTTCCTCTTTGTCCTCCTCTTCCTCTTTCTTGCCCTCCACCTCTTCCTCCTCGTTGCCCACCTCGCATATGCACTTGTCCTCGTCCTCTCACAAAAGTCTAAGTGAGATCTGCAAATGAGATCTGAGAAATGGTTTAAGGTACTGACAACAGACTGCACAATTAGCTAAATGAGTTCAGGCAACTGTGAACTTTGTTCACCCAATGGGTTTTAGTGTTTTTAGCAATTGAGGAAAACTGTAATACAACACTGAAATAGCATCGCTATTGTAATCTGATATTTGTGGTGATCAATTGAAACTTTGGTTTAATGAAATGAGAAAGTATTATTAGAAATGTGTAACAGGAATAGGTATGAATAAGAAGCATCTAAATCCAAGCTTACACTCTCGTTTTACTTTCTTCTTCTACTATATTTCTCTCAGGTATTTCCTTATTTCCTCTCTTTACTCATGATCTCCTCAGCAGTCAGACACAGCAGTAATTGAACTTCATTCTTATGTTGTGTGAAGTCATAAACGTTAAGTATTTCTATATTGTGGTACAGATTTTTGTCCAGCAGGTGGACACAGATGGATAATGCAGTTTTACTGTTTGAGCAGACCACATCCCACCTGGAAAATAATGTTGCATGTTTCTAATTTAATCGTTTTTTCTGCATTAAATATGCAATATGTAAGAACTTAAGGAGAAAACATTCTAAAATGTTCTCAAATTATCAACAGAATGTGAAGAAATAACTTAGTTATTAATAAACATTTTCATGTTATCTATTGTTAGACATCTACAGAAGCTATCCTGCTAACCAGCGGACCTGTCCTGTCCTGGTCCAAAACTCTTGTGCAAGTGGCATAAATGCCAACAATTCCCCAGTGCTCTGAGCTCCTAGTCTGCTAGCTACATGGCTAACTGAGCTAACTAGGGAAAAGTTAGCAGGAATTTGCGGTTACTCTGGTAACATGCTCCCCCAGTCATAGAGCTCCTAGTCTGGACTGCTAGCTACCCGGCTTACTGAGCTAACTGGCTAACGGCAGCTACAGTTAGCAGGAATTTCATAAGAGGAATAAGAATTGCACCTTTAAAGTGTCAAATACAACAAGACTTTGGTTGGGTTGTGTACTGACAGTATCCTAAATGTTTCCCGTAATGTTCAAACACAGAGAAATCTGTTCAGAGTAATGATGGGTTTCATTTGGTCATCAGAGAGTAAGAAAGGAAGCTGGTGAAATGGACTGAACATAATAAAACTTTAAACAATGACCTCGTCCATGAACAGATCATATTTTTTTCCCTCAGTTTTACAGCCATATTCAAAAGCACGGATGAAACAAAGTTTAATTTAATTTAATTAATTAACTTAAATTATCATTTGCAATTTACATTTGACACCATTTGGTCACCAGTTGAAGGAACTCTACCATTAGGTGGAAACTCCGTCTCCTCCACACTCAAATGATTCAGTTCATCTCAAGTGCAGTGATCGTTCCAGAGCATGTTTAGCGTAGCTTAGCATTAAGACTGGAAGAAGATTGAAACTGTTAGTGTCAATCAAAAGAGAAAAAAAACTTCATTAACTCCATCAACTCCAAGTCTGTGTGATTTACATGTTTTTAAGCATCGATCTAACCTGTTGACAGAGTCGTCAATAAAACACAATACAATATATCCATTAAATAAGTATCACACACACAAACACACCAGATGTTACAGCAACTGCAGGATGACACAGGTGAAACATTATCATTCTCTATGAAGATTGATGCATTTCCACAATAAATACAGAGTATAAAAACACTGTTCACGCCAGCTGGAGGCTGCAGGACCTCTAACGTCCACTAGATGTTGCAGGGATCAAACTCTGAAATGAACTGAATAAGAAACCTCCAACTTCTCTCAATGAATACAAAGTAAGATTTGTTTTTGAAGAGTCTGAGAGAAGATTTTCACAATAAATGATCTGTCATGAAGATACTAAGGCTTTAACAAGGTAGAGGCCTTCACGGGTACGCTTGGTTTCAAACAGCCAAGTCCAAATTACAGATGCAACACGAGCCAGCAAGCTAATTTAAGCCAATCCACTCATCATGTTCAAATCGTATTCCAGACATTCATTGCTGTTCAGCTAATTTTAGCCAGCATGCTAATATATATTAGCTGATGCTGCTGTTTGAATTAAGATAGGTTATCCGCTAACAAGAAATCAATTTTGAAACAGCAAAAACACCAAAATGCAATTTTTACTTGACAATAAATAAACAAATAGAATAATGTTTAAAACAGAAGTAAACATACAATTTCAGGCAATTTTTCTGTTCAGTTTGAATTGTTTAAGTTGGATTTCCAACTTATTTAAAAAAAAAAACATTTATGATAACTTTAAGTCAGGATTTTACAGACTTTAGTATAATAAAACTATTGTTAAAGGAAATATTCAGCTTAATTTTCTAAGGAACTTTAGCAACTAAAGAACAATTAAAAATAACAATAATAATATGTAATAATTCAATGTTTAACAAAATCATGCTCACAGATTAACTGTAAATGAGGTTTAGCTGGATCCTTTATTTTACGTTAGTTTCCTGTTGACTGTATTAGGTTTATATCATTTTTAAAACCAACCAAATAACAATAAATGATGTCAGAAAATATGTTATTCACTTCGGGGATCATTTTGTATTTTATATTTCAAATTACATTCATTGGTACACTGGATATATTCTAGTGTTGAAAACCTTTGTTTCTCCTCCTGTTTGTCTTATGTCTGATGTATTTACATTAGTTTAGGATTCATGTGGGTAACTAAGAGAGTTTTCTGCTCTTTAACTTTACTGAACTTGAGCATTTAAGTATATAAAAATGATCATTTAAATTTTAATTTTCCATTGGATTTACTGTTATATATTATACCTGATTTACTTGAATTAACATTTATTTTAGGAACTTATTTCAGGATAGTTTAAATACATTAAAAAAGACAAATAACACAGCAATAAGTAAATATAAAAAAGATGCTTGATTTCAGATCAATTTAATTGTACATACCGTCTTTAAAGATAGATGTAGTTAGATTTTAGTTAGATTTTTTGTTTGTTTTTATTCTAAGTTTTTTTTTGACAGTTTTTAATTTCAGGGACTTTGGATACATTTAGTTTGCAAATTCAGAAAAGAAAGATGGACGATGTGTTGCTGCTTTAAAAAGTTTGTAGTTTTGTGTTTTATAATTCAATTCGAGTAAATGCTGTGTGATCTATTGCACATGTGCTGTCGAGGTAAAACAATCATTAAGTGCAGTGGATGCTCCTGATCAGGTAGGAACTATCTGGTGGGAAAAAAAAAAAAACAACCCATTACGATGTCAGGTTCTCTACAGCGGACAGTCGGTCCACCTGAGGAGCTCCGTCTTGTTCTACAGGTGAGTTATTAAGGCTGAAGAGGAGGCGGGAATAGTCCCAACCACCTGACAGGTGCTATCGTCACACCTGAACAACACTTCAGTGAGTGAGCAGAGTGTCTTGTGATGTCAGCAGTGAGACCTGTGAGTGTTTTTTAAAGCCACTTCCTGTCAGTGGCAGGGTAGGGGCGTGGCCACTTGAGGCAGCAGCGTGCCAGTCAGTGCTCCACTTTCCTCTATAACGTTCTCTCTGAGGCTCCATGCTACTTCTTCTCATTGATGCTCCGCCCGTTCAACACCTTCCCAGCGTTCTTAGCAAGCGGGGACACCGGGCCCCGCTGGCCTCTTCCCAACGACCCTGGGAGGAGCTCTTTGTCCGCGGTGGAGGACCATGGTGGAGGGTGGAGTCTGGAGGCAACACATCGCGGGCTGGGGCTGATGGAGGACAGCGTCTGCTGGCTGCCGTTCAGGAAGGAGGAGTTGTTGGATCCCTGATTGGAGCGGTAGTTGTAGTACGCCTGCCAACCCTGACGCTTCTTCTTCCACTGGCAGCGAAGGATCCGGATGAACGCCTGAAGACACGACACAAAAACACAAACTTTTTTTTTTGTTGTGGACAATGAAATTTCACTAGACTTTCCATCGGCAAGAGGTGAACTTTTAATTTTTGGGTGACCTTTTATTTTAACATTGACAAATGTTTATGACCTGTTGGAGCTCTCAGGCAGTGATGCCAGTATTAGTATCAGCTGTATTATATGTGTTACCTGTTTGAACTCTCGGCTGTAGCAGGGGTAGATGATGGGGTTCAGACAGCTGTTGAAGTATCCCAACCAGAAAATGACTTTGAAGAAGGTTTCAGGAGGACGCAGGCTGCTGTTGAACGAGCCTAAAGACACACAAACAGATGATTTTGTTCCATCATGGAATTTTACATTACGGATTATTTTTAAGGATTGATCGATTAGTCTTAAGAAGCTGGAAACTGTAAAGTATTATCAAAATAGTTATTGATTATATATTCTTTTAAACGCCTCATTAACTCATAAAAAAGGTGGTGTCAGTCCGTCACACTGAAACTTAAAGGGGAACTCTGGTCTTTTAGGTTTAAATATGAGCCAGAACATGAACTAATGAAATGGTCAACATTGTGAGTTGGATGGTGGATTTAAAATTCAGTTTAGCAGCTGAAACAACAGAGAACATTTTAACAGCAGTGTTACTTGTGCAGAGGCAGGAGCATGTTTCACCACCAGGTGACAGCATTCACAACAACAATACGAGCTGAGCGCAGTTACATAATAAGGTGTAGAGCTGCTTAACAGCTGAGGAGGCCATACCATCATCATCATCATCATCATCATCATCATCATCTACAGGAGCCTCTGCTGCAGCTTTGAAGTTTGTTTACACATGTAACACTTTATTCTGATTGGCTGACAGAATCGGTGATCGCATAGAACTCTTATGAACTGTCCAACTGAAAACTACAAATAACTGCAAACTGCAGCTCTCATAACTGAGCTCCAGACTCAAAATATAAAGAAACTAAACTGCTCTCAGTAGCTGAGTAGAGCTGTGGGGGCAGCAGTGTTTCATCAGATGGACATCAGTATTTATTTATTTGATTTTTGTGCGTGTTTGTGTGTGTGTGTGTGTGGTAATAATAATAACACCAATTCAACAATTCAAAACCACCTTGCAGTTGTTTGCCTCTAAGCACCAGTCAAGCTGCACTTCCTGAGCTCTGGCACCACAGACTCACAATAAATATGAACATGGGGATTACATGGGACATTGGGGATAAAATTGTATTAATTGTAGTTATCATATGAATCATTGAATAATGTCCTTAAAGGTGTTTCAACCAAAGTGGATGTTTGCGCCAAATTTGAAGAAATTCCATCGAGGCGTCTTGAGATATCAGGTTCACAAGAATGGGATGGATGGCAAAAAACCCCAGACTCCCTGTATCTCAACAGATTTTGCCTGTTGGCCCTTAAATCATTATGTAATCTTTGCTATTTGTAAAACATGTGATACATATCAGTTGCATGTATTCCCATTTAATCCAAGATGATTTATTTATGTTTTAACTACACACTGAACATTTTCTGTCCTCATCTTCTTCTCCTCACTTGTGAAATCCACAGAAGGAGCAGTTAGAAACGCTCCATCTGTCTCCGATTTCACTGCTGCGAGAATGATAACAAGGTCATATTTTGCAAGAGCGTATAAGGAGAAAATAAGAGAGCAGTCGGTTTAAAAATACTTTCCCAACAACTGAAGTGATAAAACATAATTTCTCTGTTCTGAAGTGTGAAGAACAAAAAATTGACGAGCAGGGAAACAAAATAAAGACAGCGACATGTAGCCAGAAATAATTGCCAACAGGAAACAAACTGAAATAACATCTGTAGCACCTGTAACACATTTAACACCTGTAGCAACTGTAACACCTGTAGCACCTGTGGCACCTGTGGCACCTGTAACGCCGACAACTTCTGTCATCACACACATCTCGTTTCCTCCATTCATCTCTCCTCCTCTCCTTGTTTCCATGATTCCTCACTCTTGCTATCCTTGTCTCCTCCTCATGTTTCCTTGATTAATCTCTTATCTTATCCTTGTTTCATCTCCTCCATTCGTCTCTCCTCCTCTCCTCTTATCCTTGTTTCCCCTCCTTGTTTCCTTGATTCATCTCTCATCCTTTCCTTGTTTCCTTCATTAATCTCTCCCTCTATACTCGTTTCCTTTCCTTGTTGTCCTTGACTCATCTCACCTCCTCTCATTGATTTCTTTCCTTTTACCGTGGCTTCCTCTCATTGTTTCTCCTTTTGCCTCAATATATCCTCATTTTGTCCCTTGTCCCCCACCATGACCATGTTGCCTCCTTTCCTTCTTATTTTGTCTTCTCTCATCCTCTCCTTGCCTCCTCCTTCCCTCTTCTCCTTATTACCTTGGTTCATCTTTCCTCCAACCCTTGGCTCCTCTCCTTCATGTTTCTTCTTGTCTCACTGTTTCCTCTGCTTCTATTTTGTGTTCTGTCTGCTTCTCCTTGCCTCCTCTCCTTCTCTCCTCCCCTCTCCTTGTGCCCTCGCCTCCTCTCTCCTCAGGATCACAGAGGTGCTGACTTGTATTCCAGGCAGGTGATCTGCAGCATGTCAGCGGTTTTTTGGGGGATTTCAAAGGATTTCAAAGGATTTTGGTGGATCAGGTTTTTGATGATAACATAGACTCCTGAGGACATGGATTATTTCTCCCTGAACATGGACTTGTAAGGCCATCCTGCGCCTCAGGCTGCGCTCTCTGACTATATATGAAGAATCTGACTGTTAACCTGACCTCCGCCATGAGAAAAACATGTGACACCTGACCACGATGAATCACTGTCCTGTGGAAAACACGTATCTCCA
Organism: Acanthopagrus latus; assembly: GCF_904848185.1. Taxonomy (NCBI): domain Eukaryota; kingdom Metazoa; phylum Chordata; class Actinopteri; order Spariformes; family Sparidae; genus Acanthopagrus; species Acanthopagrus latus. Next base: position 20,277,316 of record NC_051051.1, on the reverse strand, counting down.
AGTTTGGTGATTCTCCTTCCAAACACAGGAAGACGCTATTTTGGTTTCAAGTTTAATAGTGTTTTGGGTTTCTGCCACGTTCTTCATGTAAATATAATCACAGTTCCCAGGAGTTGTTTCTGTCCACAGAGTCTGAACCTCACAGCAGCTTTAAGACGTCTTGGTCCAAATCTTCACCCTTCTTCTGTGGTGGTTTGATCTAATTTAACTTCAGATTTGTTTCAGTCACAACAACACTGATGTTAAAGTTTAAAACAATAACTAATTAAATTATGATACTAAAATCAACATGCTGATATGCTTTCAATGACAATGCTAACATGCTGAGGTTTAGCAGGTATAATCTTTACCATTTTCATAATTTTAGTTCGCTGGCTACCAAACTTCGATACTTTTATGGCACCAGCTGAGCCAGAGGAAAATGGTGAGTATGGAAAAATGTCTTGTGCCAAGATCTAATAGTGCTGCTGATGCGGCTGTCCCGAGTCATGCGGGAAAAACACTAGGTTATTCCCAGAGACGGGGCTCATGTGTATTTGTGATGTAATCTTTTGTTTAAACCAATTTCATAAAATCGAAAGGAGTTCTGTTCAGGAACCTATTTTGAAGTCAAGGTATCGGTTCCGGCGGTGAAATCTTTGAAATTTTTATAAAAATCGGCCCTGATCAGACTGCACATTGCGAGGCCTTGAGTAGAAAGCTGCCTGTCATCTCTGTTTACTCTATTTTCCTTAAAGCAATGGCAGATTGTGGATCCTCTCAAGAGTTCCCAGATATCAGCTGCAAATACTAGAAGCCCAGTACTGTCAAACTAATCAATCAATCAATCAATCAATCAATCAATCATATTGTAATAGTATTGTATGGATTACCATGCTATCCGTGAGGTGATGTAGGCCTACATGTCACTCTTGATTAAACCATTCGGAGTAGACCTGCCCAGACTGAGAGAGTCATGAGATACCTTTTGCTGTTAACTGGAGCTAAATAAATGAAATTGACCTGAGTGGAAGTATTTAATGCTTCTGTCCAGTAAGCATGCAGGTTCACGTGGTCGGTGCATGAGCTGCACAGTTTAAGGCGGATGGTGCACGCAGTGGTTTGAGAGTACACTACACATATTAAAGGGGGATTCAAGGATGCGCTGGTGGGTGGTGTTCACGAATGCCAGGAATATTTTTTTTTTTTTTTGGTCGCGGTTCAGCCCTGACAAGTTATCTTTTTGTTACTGCTGAGGCTAATATTTGAAAAATATAGAAGAATATAGAAAAAAATTAACATGAACTAGTTCCTTTAAATTTTTGAGAAGTGAACTTTGAGTTAGCTGAAATGCGGACCAGAGTGTTCCCTAAATTCACTGTATTTAACTGAAATGTATTCTTGTCACGACATATTCTGACATCAAGAATATATCAGGTTAGGAGACAGTAAAAAGCAAAAGGCATCTGGCTCAGGTGATCTTCTCAATCTCAGCACCCTAACAAATGGAAAAGATCTGGAGGTGAGTGTACAAAACTAAAATATTTTTTTTTTCTTTCTTTCCCGTAACTAATTCACAACAAAAACCCAGTCCTTTTCTTATCATCTAGATTTTCTGCATCATTAACTGCCTGACTGAGCGTCTGCAGCTTTAATCGAGCTTAAGAGATAAAAGCAGTCATGCAGACACGCAGCTTTAAATGAAAACAAGTCCTTCTTTAAAAGGTGGAGGAGCTTCAGCCTGTCCTCACTGCTGATCCACTGAGGACGCAGTGCAGATCATGACTCAGCAAAAAAGCAAACACTGCATCACCGGGACACTCAGCACTTCATAAACTGTGGAGTGAACTCACAACCAGAGCTCATCAAAGCCACGACATTAACATCTCTTCTTTGGGTCGTAGAGGAGTTAAAGACTACTGTTTGCTTGAGAGTTGGAGAGGAACAACAAGAGTCACTAAAATATAAAAGATTCATCATTTGAAAAGCAGGAAGGAGGTTTTTGTTTCTTTTTTTTCTTTTTTTTTCTTTTTTTACAAGAATGTCAAATTAAAACTAAAGATAGTTCTGCCACAGACTGGGACTGACAGCTAGTGACTCATTCAACTGACACATACACAGTTAATGATGCCAAATGTAATAGTAATAATAAATTAGAACAAAATACTATACTATACGATTTGAGGGCTGTACAACAACTCACTCATAAATACCATCCACCCAAATATGTTACTTTTTAACAAGATCCATGGTTTATTCACTGAGAAATTAACCAAAATGTAGAAAAAAAAAAACCCCATCCTCCACCCAGACTTAAACCAACGGCCAACTGCCTTTATCCAACCAATACATTGCCTCTCGTCTGACACGTTCGGCTGAAAAATTGCATTAAAACATACAGACAGCCAGCGGCCAGCAGCCCACATTGTCAGACAGCTGAACACACTGAACGGATTTGTTCCCAAACTCGGCTCCCCAAACGCTTCAGATGGCCAACGGATGGCCCTGTGTGTTTCAGGCTTTAGTGTCATCCTGCTGACAAACCAACCAACCAACCGACACGGGTGAAAACACAATATCCTTGGCAGAAGTAATAAGCTCAGAGGTTTTCAAGCTCATAGAGCTTATTCTGCAACTTAAGGGGACGAATAGATGCAATTTGAGTCTCAATCCTTCTCAGACTCACATCTGAGTGAAATATGAACACAAAGGCATAAAACACATTGATATTACTCAGCGTGACTTTCTGATGATATCAATATCTCTGATGTCAAAGAGATAATTCACGATAATTTTAAGTTCTCTTCAGTATGAAAGTATTAGATAGTTATCTGAACATCCATGCAAACAGAAGCTGCTAGTAGCTAATTTAGCATCATTCCAAATACTGGCATAAAACAACCTGTAGCCAAAAGCTAACTAACTTCATGTCTAAAATATTTCTACCAGAGCTTCATGTCTGGGGTTGGGCGAGTGTAAAACATTTTCAAACCGGTTTGATATGATACCTGATTGGACTGGTAATACCGAATTTCTCAGGTAGCTGTTGCATGTGATTAACATGAAAGTCCACGAATGAGAGTGTAGCAGCACTACAATCCATCAAATCAGCTGAGAAAAGTTGTGTATTTCTCACAACAATAATGCAACTTAACTTTCCTTGTTCTGAAATTAAACATCAGAGCATCATCAGCTGAGTGAAACTGGAGAAAAGATGACGGAAGCAACATTTCAAGTAACCCACACGTGAATCTTTCAAATGTTTTATAATAAAAATCTTGTTGAGGATTTTTGTCCACTGAAACGCTAGAGGGCTTTTAATTTGAAACAGAGCAGATCAATGTAAGCGCGGGTATGAGTCATGCTCTGCGTTAAAAAGGAGAAGCATTTTTGCTCACCTTTGGCATCCTTGAAAATGCCTCACTGTGGCCCGTCCGGATCTCTTAGACATTTGATGAACCCAGGCCAAGATTTTTGTTTCCGGACCAAAGCCTTGAGCATAACCATGTTTAGGCTCGGTGTGTTTGAACTTGTTGAATGTTTGCGGAGAAGTTTCTCTTCACAATCAACCCGCTGAATCCTCTGATCACAGGACTGTTTCTCTAAGCATCAAAGGATCGGTCTGCTCACAGCTAATAATAACCCAGTTTATTCTCTCTCTTATGAAATCTGCTGTGGTCCAGCGGTAGACTGTGGCCAGAAGGATTGTGGGTAGCTTTTCAATCAGACTCTGCAAATTTCAATCAGTGTTAAAATGGTTCCTGTTTGAAGGTTAGAGACGCAGGAACCTTTCTAGAAACCTTTTTAGGAAATCAGGAACTACCTCAGTTCCTAAGGTCGGATTTTCTGATAAGCAGAAAATGCCCGCTGAGCAATTCTTCAAACACAAACTTGGACACATTGTGAAGTGGAATGCTTGAGTAAAAGAAGATGAAAAAGTAGACAAAGAGCGTCTCATTTTCAGCCTCTAACTTAAATTATAACAGTCGTACTGTAGTAAACGATTAAGAACAACAATTTTGGTCTCACTTACAGGTGAAGTGATAAACATTGATTATCTCATTACAGTTCAATGTTGTTGACACTTCAGGTTTTGGTAGTCATGTAGATGCCACTAGAAATACACCATCCACCCAAACACTGTTGTAGATCAGGTACACCCCCGTACGACTCCTACTCTATCGACGATATGCGATATGTCGCGGTTTCTCTCCTGTGACACATGCACTTATTGTAGGTTACTTTGGACAAATGCATCTGCTGAATGTAAATGTAAATGTTATGGCAACGGCACTTCCTGATGGCGGGGCCCTCCAGCAGGACAATGTTCCCTTCGACACCTCTGCCATGGCGCAAGGAACGTGACATAGAGTTCAAGAGTTCGACACGGCCTCCAAATCCCCCAGATCCCAATCTGATCCATGGGACCCATGGGATGCATCAGAACAAGTCAGGAGAACGAAAATGGTTGACTGGATAATACTGGATTCAGCTGTCAACAATTCGAATGCAAAATTATTCTTGTTTGGCATCAGTGGATGGCGTCCTCACTTATCTGTATTATCGCATGTGACTACTTTTTCATCATTTAAATTCCCCTTTTATTGTGAAAGTTCTTCCAATACTTGGACTACCGCCGTCTACAGAGTAAAAGCTGCATCTTTTCAATAAATAAACATTACAACAACAAAACAGTTATCCATGTGGAGTGCCTTACATGTGTGTTGTAATCCTCGATATTATTGTTTTCACTTGGCAGTTTTAAGATACGGCATTTATTGACTGTCGGACACACCTTTTCAGAGTTGGACGGAAAAGTTGGCAGTGCAGCCTCAGTTTACTTTTCTAAACTGAGCCTATATCTTGGAGAAGTTTAGAGCTGACTATAGATATGTACTTTGTATGACCCCACTTCAAAAAACACAAACTATCCCTTTAATACCTATGGCTGCAAACGCTGGCGTCAGGTGAAAATGGATAATCTGATTATTAATTGACGTGAGGCAAAAGCAGATGTTTTTTGAAGGAGACCGGTGGACATTTCCAGCGGATTTTGTGCCGACCAAAACCAGCTTTGTGTCATAGGAGGTCAGACCATCTCCATCCATGATCTTGGCATCCGACACAGGTATTTCAAGACACGACATTTTCCTCACCCTAACTCAGTGGATTTTGTATCTAACCTGAAAATGACACACATGAAGTTGCAACATGCGACTTCCTCAGGTCATTCCTGAGCAGTTTTTCTAGCTTGGCTGGGCCCAGTCTCCTGCTGGGGGCCCAGTGCCGCTGTTTTAGAGCATCCTGAATTTCCAGTTCAAGACATATATTTGAGTTTTTGGGTGGTTGTTTTTTTTTTCATGTACTTGTGGCTTCAGCTTTTCCTTTCACTTTATCATCCACTGTGGTGCACACTCATAAATCTCAACAACTATTGGATGGATTGTGATGAAATGCTCAGACGTTCTTGTTTCCCTCAGGACGAACTATAATAACTTTGGGGATCTGCTCATATCTCAGAGCAGTCAGACCTCATGGTAGTCAGACATCAGGTCAAGTTAAGTCTCAGATCCATCTTTGCTGTGATTCACTGGTTTTGACACAGTCAGTATTTACGAACATAAACAGCTTCCCGTCCAACTCGACTAATCCGAGTGGGCTCAGCTCTAATCTGTGTTATCAGCCGGGGGGGGGAATGTCTGGCGTCGCTCCACCGTCCATGTTGTGGGAAACCCATCACAGAAAATAAAGAAATGACAAGTGTGTTTAACTTCCTTAACTCCTAAAAACTCAGCGACGGAGGACCTGAAACATCACAGGCCAAATATTTAAAATATGAAGAAAACAAAAATATTGTGTTGAAAAAAAATATTGTTCTGTGAAGGTTTTCTGGAAATGGTTTCTCACCATCAACCACACTGGGACACTTCTTTCACGGCTGGTCCGTCTAAATTGAAAATGAAAAGGACTATATCTGATTTTTAGACGTTTGTGATTAATTTGCACAAAGTTATTCAAAAAATCCTGGCAAGGATCACGGAGCAGAGTGAGCATTCGTGTGACGTTGACAACAGAGCCAGCTGAGATTGAGTTGCAGCTCTGCAAAAAGCAAGGTGAAAAAAAAAGGGTTTCCAACTACTTATTTAATCACCTTCAAATGAGGCTTAGCACTCACACAATTTCGTGACAAACCGCCCATGCCTATAAACATGTTAGATGTATTTCCTTTTTAATAAAAGTGATAGTTTTAGCTTGAGTCAACTCATTAAAGTCATTAAAATACCACTGAAAACCACCATCTAGATGTCTGGCAATAAGTGCTCTGTTCAATCACTGATCCTAAAATAACGAAATCAGATCAAGTGTTGTCTTTGTACTCACACACTACAGTCACACTCAATCTTGAGCTTATCACTGGACTTCTGGTCAGAAGTGCAAACATGGGCTGAGCTAACATAGTTTTGCTTAATAAAATTATGTTTTTGTTGGATTATTCTCAACTGTGTGAGTGAGTGTGTCAGAATCAGACTTTTCATCAGATTTCTCTTTCAGTTTATTGACTGTGTTTCTGACATAATGAAGCACCTGGCAGTCAGATGGGTTTGTAATATTATCAGATGTCTGAAGAGGCTCTTCAGTGGTGGAGAGAGGACTCTTAACTGAAGGTAAAAGTGCTGCATTAAGTCCTGTATCAGAACCAGATGTGTGGATCGCTGCTCCCACTCACATATACCATCTAACAGTGAAATGAGTAAATAGAAATCGTGTCATGTTATATAACCCGACTTATATAATGTAATGAACACTTGAACCTAATGCTCTGTGGGAGATAAAATTCAGGTACTCCAACTGACATGATCTGATTCAGACTTCAGACCATGTTTGGAGTTAAAACGGATCGAACAGCTAAGCAGAATGATGATGAAAGTTCATAAACAGAGCCCCATATTCAAAATTGGTCAGTATCTAAAATAAAGGTTGGTATCGTAGATTTAAAGATTTTAAGTCGTTAAACGTACCGATGGGCAGAGCGAGGAAGAACGGCAGCCAGCAGAGGATGAACATGCCCACCACCACGCCCAGCGTCTTGGCAGCTTTCTTCTCTCTGGAGAACTTGAGGAGTTTGACGGTGAGCGTGCTGCGTGCCGCAGAGGCCCCGCCCCCTCCGTTCTTGGAGGCGGGGCATATGTCCTGCACCTGCTGGTTCCTGCAGTGGATCCTCAGAGTGAGCTCGTTGGAGTCCTCCTGACGCTCCTTCATCACGCCAGCCTCCAGGTTCTTGGTGGTTCGTTTGGCCACGATGTAGACGCGACAGTACATGGCGAGGATGACGGCAAGAGGGATGTAGAAGGAGCCGAGCGAAGAGAAGAGGGCGTAGAATGGCTCCTCTGTGATGAGACAAACTGTGTCATCCTGCAGGATGGACAGGAAGTTAAAGACAAGTTTATCTTTAGTTTCATTAAACAGACAATATAGTAACCACCAACTATTTTGGCAATCGATTAATAGGCTTGAGTCACTCAATAAGAAAAGAAATTCCAAATTCTCTGGTTTACTGGCCGGATTGCACCTTATGATACATTTGTTCTGGGGTCTGCTTTTGATCAATCAATAAGACTGAGTTGACTCTCGATTTGGAAGCAGTAATCTCCCTAGAAAGTTGATTCAGTCACCTTCCAGGAGCTTTGGAGCATCTCACACAATCTCAATCAGCAGGTGAAGTAGCGCTACAAGTTATTAATCTGATACGTGGGAGAGGAAATGACACTCAGTTACATTTGTGGCCGCGGTGTTTCTTTTCGCGCGGGCCGCTGTTTCTCTCAGTCATGCCTATTTGTACACAGTTTTTTTTTAGCTTCTCCTTGGCTAGTCAGCCAGCATTGTTTTATGCAAATTGGGCTGAACAAAGCTAAGTCCTGAGCATGTGGTGCGGAGATGAGGACGCTTTTGAACCTGACATAGGGATGTATGTCAGTGGTAACAGTTTCCTCTGCAGGTTGAGACAGTTGGAGATTCATATCAGAACAATGGTGGGAAACGCAACTGCTGCCCTACAACAATGAGGGGACACGCTGCCTGAAAGTGGTAAACAATGTCATCGTTCATCACAATGTGTCACTGTACACATCGTCATATGCTAATTCCGCAGACATCACCCAACCTTAAGCTAAATATCTTCTCTGCTAATTCTTTGGCCTACAGGATTTCTGACAAATAATGGAAATGGTTACCCAATTTTTCTATAAATATCTGTTTTTTTCCCCAACCAAACAGAAAATCCTAAAAGTGAAAGTAATTGGCTGAAACATGGGACTGATTAGTATAGATCGTAGTTTTGCTTTAAATCAAAAATGACAATGAAACAATTTGATTATCATAATAGTTGCCAAATCGTTTGCTGAAAACTTTTGTTGATTTTTGGAAACTTGGGATGTCTTTCGGTCATCAGTCACACTGTGCTGACGTTTCTAACATTTGATTACAAACAGCTGAATCTCTTTAAATCTTTCCTGAACGAACGCCCAAAAAACATAAATTAGTTTACCGTCTGTTGAACAGAGGAGTTAAAAAAATGTCTCTGGGATCGTTTCTGGATTCAAATTTAATTAACTTAATTCAGAAATTTGAACATTTCATTCAAATAAACTGAAACTAAATTGAGTTCAGAAGCCCTGACTTCCTTGAAGGTTTAATAAGAAGTAAAGAGGAAGTTTAATTAATTAAGTCTACTTTATCAGCTGATTGAATCTTTATTTGCTGAAGGCAGTAGTCAGGGGTTATGTAATATCCTCACATTAATAACTTACAAAATCTATTGTAATTGGTTTTGGTTCAGTGGTGCATAATGATGCTTAGTTTTAGAACCTGTGATGGTGGCTGCTTCCAGCCTAGCAGCGGGCCAATGGAGATGACGATGGCGAGGATCCAGACGCCCAACATGGCGAGCAGCGCCCGCTTCTCTGTGACGATCATCGGGTACTGCAGAGGGTAGCGCACCCCGATGTAGCGGTCGATGGAGATGACGCACAGAGACATGATGGATGCCGTGCAGCAAAGGACGTCTACCGCCGCCCAGATGTCACAGAAGATCCGACCAAACACCCAGTAATCCAAAACCTGCAGACACAGGAAGAACCTGAGTCCACTTCGTCCTCAGTTCAAATGTTCTTTACATGAGGATCTTCATTGTCAGAAATCTTAACTTTCACAGCTGCATTACTTTTGTTTTTAGATTTTTGGAGGGACGGATTTCATTTTTACATTGGACTGAGGCTGTTTTCAGGTTGGTAAGCATCAGCCTGCGCCCACTCCGACCTCTGATCATCATAACTTTGCCACGTCTGCAGACCTCAGCTTTACGGGAAACATTTCAAACTCTGGTCTAACACAAAGTGAGTCACCAACATATGAATGAACAGTCTTATCAACTGTTCACTAATCGCTTTTCTTTTTAACCTTTACTTTCCTTTATTTTCTGTTCAGTTGGAGAACTTAGGAGTTTTAAAATCCTTCCTTTTTTTTACTATTTTTTTTTAACTTGCTGTAGGAACATTAATACTTTGCAGTGAGAGAAAAAAGCAGAGGCAACAAGTCTGGATGAGAAAATAGTAGGGGAGATGTGGTCAACGTGGGCAGGCTATTCTTCAGCAAGAACTGGAGGTGAGGTATGTTTTAAAGTGTCAGCAGTAGTAAGCTAGCTAACGTTAGCCTAAAGGCCTAGAATATTTACTATTGCTTGGCGGCACCATCAGCGGCTCTGGGATGCCTCTCTCGTTGTTTTTTTTGTAAAATGGCGGTCATAATCAAATTTCTCAGCCGGCCCTAATGAGTCTGTAAACATTTCGATGCCCCTCACATTACCAGATAATCTGGGCAGAACATCATAACCGACTGAGATCCCTAAGACTTATCCTATAATTATGAATTTACTGTAACTTAAGTACAGGAACAAGACCACGCCACGCTGCCTCACTAATTTACCACCCGAGTCTCATTAAATCAACTGCGTCCGCCTGGTGCTCCTGATTTATTCACACTAACAACATACATCAGGCTAAATACTCCCATCTCAGTAACTCAGTCCTATAATTACAAGAACCCTGGGCGATAATGTACCTGCGCACTCATACTGTAGATGGTTCAGCCACTCCAACACCTCGTTCGACCCAAGTTTATCCCCCAACCACCTTTATATTCCATGAACCCTGACCCTCTTCTTATCATCTATCAATTTTTAAAAAAAAACTACCTTTATGCTACATGATTGCGTGGTTTTTGTTTGTGAAGTCGGCCTTAAATCTGCACGAAACTCCTGTTGTGTGACCCTGGCCTTACAGCAAGCTTAACACCAATGTTGCTCTGTTTACCTCGTATTGATCATGAGTCTATGCACCAATATGTTAATTGGAATCAGCACACTGCTACTAATGCATATATCATCGTCATATTACACAAACTACACATTTTATTTTCCATAACTGAATAAACAAGCTGCTTTAACTTCACTATGGTTTCATGAATATCATGATAAAACCGTTAACCGTGATATTTTTGGCCACAATAATCATACCTGCTGTGTCACATTGAGAAATGTAAAATTTGAGTTTTTGAAGTCGCACTTTTGGTGAATAAACTCTGAGTTAATTGATTGTTAATTGTTTCCATTGAAAACGTCAGGTGATTAGACAATCATTAAAGAAAATAATTTGAAAACTGTAACATAGATTAACACTCTGCAAGGACTGTTCTATGACTTTGAAGGATTAAATCAACATTAGATGGTCATCTTTCTTTAAGTACGTGTCAGTAATTACTTGTTATTGACAAACATCCAATCGCTGTCCTTGCAAAGTTCCTTACTTCTCACTCATCTTACTTTTCCACTCCTAGATTTTTTTTCCTATGGTCTCAACTTACAATCATTTACCCTATAAATTATCAGGTTAATTATTAATGATTTAGTCAAGAATGTGTCACAACGCTGCAAAATGTCATTCTTTCAAATTGACAAATGTACAAAGAGTCCAAAACCCAAATGAATTCAGTTTATAGTGAAAATAACTAAACAGCAAATCACCGCGTTGGAGAAATGGAACCAGTTAATACCAATTTCCTTAATTTAACTGTGATCAATAATCATTCCTTCTGTGCCAAATTAACAAATGTCAAATTTGACTTTTGTTTTTGACCTTTGGCGAATAATGATTGTCAACATCAAAACTGTTGACATCGAATACAGAGGATAATTTGATGATCATTAAAGAAAATTATTGGAAAACTGTAATATAGAAAGCAATATTTTATACTTTTAAAGAAATAAATTAGCATGATATGACTTAAATCCAATCTTTTCCCATTTTCCTCACTTCTCTCTCTTCTTTCTCCATTTTTTATTTATTTATTTATTTTTTTTGCCCTTCTTCCCTTTTATTCCCTCTTTCATTCTTTCCTTTAGATACACTACTCAAAATTAGGGAATAAATTGTGGATGTTGAAACAGTTGAAACATTTTAGTGTTTCACTTGATTGTTTATTCTGTGACATATCTTGAATTTCTATTTCATATTCAGTGACACATGTCGTATGACTGATATTGTAAATCCCTGCATCCATATCCCAGCATCCCTATGTCATTTTGAGTAGTGTACTTTTCCCGTCCTACAGTTCTTCTATATGCTCTCATGATTACATAATAAAATACCACATTAAATTAGTTATAACTTTAGTGTAGAAAATGTCACAAACCTTTGCTCCCTTCCTTTCATCCTTATTTCCTCCCAACCTTCACTCCTTTCCTTAACTTGCTTGATTACAAACATTAAAATCGCCACTTTATCTTCATCAAATAGCCCAAAACGGTTCGATTACTGACCTCCAGCGTGGCGGACACCGGCAGCACAGTGGTCCCCAGCAGCAGGTCCGCTATGGCCAGGTTGATGATGAAGTAGTTGGTCGGGATCCGCAGGTGTCGGTTACAAACCACCGACAGGATGACCATGATGTTCCCCACGATGGCGAACATGATGAAGAAGGCCAGCACCATGCCCACCGGCACCGCCCGGCTGAGGTCCAACGGGGCGGCGTCGTGGTGCTTCGAGCCGTTGGTGCCGTTGATGGAGGAGTTGGAGCCCAGCGGGGGAGGCTGCGTCCCGGCGAAAAGATCCGCGGAGGAGCCGTTAGTCCACAGACTCATGGTGAGGAGGGCTGTTCTAGGTCCAGTGTACAGAATAAAACGTTTCTTCTTCAAAAAGGACTTTAATCGTCACTTTTCTAAAGGATTCTCTAAATGTTTCTCTTCTGTATCCCTCGGTGTTAGTTTAGCGGGCTTCACGGCTCCTTAATGTTTAAAAAACCCGAGTATTTTTCAGTGGAAATCCTTAAAAAGCGACCGTGTCTCTGATTAAATCCCATGGCTGACAGGAGCGCTGGTGCCGGGTTCGGTTTGCGCGGGAGGCAGCAGGTGGAGGTCTGGGGTCAGCTCGGTCTCTCCGGGCGGTCAGACGACCTCCTGCCGACCGATGGAGCTCCTCCTCGGGTTCGACTGCCGATTCAGTAGCAGGTCACAGATCCCTGTGTCCTTTTATGGAGCAAGTGTTTAATGTGGGAAAGTTTCGACTGAGGAGAGGGAGAGAGAGAAAAAAAAAGAAACTGAGACACAAACTGCTGCATCCTCCTCTCATGTTGGTAGAGAGACACTGATTCTCTCTCGCTCGCTCTCTCACTTTCTCTCGCTCTCTCTCTCTCTAGCTCTCTCACTCTCTGAATTTCACATGGACATGGAAATTTACTTTATTGGTCAGAGTGTTGTGAAAGCAGGTTGTACAAGATATGGTGGCCCCGAGGTGCAAAAATAACAATGTTACAGCTGTAACAACTATTTTTTTATATAACAGATTTCCTAATTAATTAATTAATTAATTAATTTAAAAAAAAAAAAAAACAGGAATGTACAAAGGTCTGGAAAAAAATTAAAGATTGTGTGACTTTCTGTGATGAACATTTCCTAACGTTATTCCTCTGGCTTGTGTTGAAAATCTATTCTGGTTGTTTACTATCATATTATAGTTGTGTGTGTCATATTAAAAAATCAGAAATCAGAGTAGCGTTAGCCTGAATATTGAGTAAGCCAGTCAGTAATTTTGTCAGTATGGTGGCCTAAAAGTGCTATAAAATATATTATAAAAATGATATTAATAACATCATACAGTAGTAATAATAATAATTACAAAGTGCTTCACATTAAGTACAGGTTAAAATAAGCTTCACATAGTACATGAGAATAGAACAAAATTAAGAACACAGGCCACTTTTTTCAAGATTGAAGTTTTGATCGTCCCTTCATCAAAAAGTTAATGGGGTTAATTCAGTGCTGAGACTCCATCCAACTTTTGTGGAAATCTGTTGACTAGTTTTTTGTCAAATCCTGCTGACAAAACCAAACATCCAAAACACAGCAGTCACAAAACAACAAAACTGAATAACAGCTTTTAAAGATTTGTCTGTCATGTTCTTTTCTGCAAAATGTTCTCTTATGCACCTCTTAGCCACTGTACAAACAATGATGAACATATATAGGTTTGTATTTATTTATTTATTTATTTTTTTTTTTTAAAAAAGGGCTGTATTTTTGCTGCTGAACATGATTAGTACAGACATTTGAAGTCACTGAAATACTGAGTTTTCTATTTTGTTATAAACTGATTTACTAATGATAAAAGAGTGCATGTCACATGAACACATAAAATGGCTATATTAATATTCAAAGGGGCACTATGTAATAATTCAGAATTTAAAAATGTATAATATTATTGAGGTAATAATACAAGAAGTAATATTTAATTTTTCCATAACTGAATAAACAAGCGGTTCTCAGAGAAAAGTAAGGACCGCAGAACAATGTTTGGAGCTAGTGGCGGGATCCACCACATATAAACAAAGTAAGACAGTATGAGATATATTGCCCTAATGAGGACACAATTGGCCTCCACATGGGAAACATAATAATCCAATAAGTGTAAGTAGCATTGGTCACGCTGTGAGGCTGGAGGAAATGTGTAAAAAGAGCAGTTCCCAGTGCAGTTTGAGGTTTCCAGAAAGCATGAGAGTGGACCAGCTAATGTGGGCGAAGGTTTCGTGGTCAGATGCAATCAGAATAGAGCTTTCTGGACAAAATCCAAAGCACTATGTGTGGTCAAAATCTAACACTGCCCACACCTCGACAAACACCATCCCCACAGTGAAATCTGGTGTTTTAGGGAAGCCTTTCCTCAGCAGGTACCGGGCATTTGTTAGAACTGAAGGAAAAACGGATGGAGCAAAAGCTGAGTGGGACCAGTCCGGATTTCAATCTGATCAATCCGACGTACTGTTCGAAAAATTGCATCATCCAACCAACCTGAAATAGCTGGAGCAAATCTGCCAGGAGGAACGAGGAGAATTCACTCCAACCTTCATTCAAAGCTGGAAGATATTTATATTATGTAACTGATACCTTCAAAGTGCTTCACACTGTTCACACTTCACACAAGCTAGCTCCCAAGCAATTTTTAGTGGTTGAACACTTATGCAAGTCAGATCAATTTTTAAAACATTTAATCTTGAATGGTTCTGCTGAACAATTCATTTGGGCTTTGAGAATGTACTGTAAGAGCATATCGGTTTACAACAAAACTACTGTAGGTATCATTTGTAATCCAAACAAATCTGAGTAATTTTGAGGCCTTTGAATACATGGATGTTGATTTTTGCACTTGCAGGCCATCATATTGTTTTTGTAATTTATACTTCATCATTGTATTTCTGCTGCTGCCTTAAATTAAAAAGTTTAAACTTGCTATTTTCAGCAGCACGAACTTGAACATCTCTGTCATGAATATTTACATTTTATGATTTTCCACTAAACCTATACAAGACATATAACGCTTTCTTTAGTCTCTGGGCTTTTCTTTAATGTTGATGTGATTTTTGTTTAGATGTTAATGTGATTTTTAGTTCAAGCAGTTATTGAAAAATAACCATGTGAGAGGTTTAGTGGAGAAATCTGTCTTTAACAACTCAGAGATTGCAACATGGTGACAAAATGACACACTGGTTTCATATGAGCGGTCATGCGACACACATGTTTGGAGACTTATTCAACAATACGCTGTATTGTATAATATCACCAATTATCATGTAACATTTTAATCTGCTGAATAGTGATATCTGACAAATATGTGGAGTGCAGTAGTAATAAGTTGCACATGGAACAGAACTTGTCCTTTGACATTTATCTGACATGGTTAAATGTCAAGTTAAAAGGTTTTATTTATTGAGTCTCACGGTCTTTGCATAAAGCTGAAGAGGCTCACATCCACAACCTTTAAGTAAATAATTGAGTAACATCAATAGCCTTTAAGTAAATGTAATTGAGAGATAAGCAGAGTTCAGTTGAAGGGAATAATTCACTTTACTTTGTAGCATTTGTCTTTTTACATTCATGGAGTTTCCAGGAAGTAACATAGGTTTTTGATAGCTTTCCTTCATTGTCATGACCACACACACTGTCTTTTCTTTTTGTCTCAATACCGTTGCCCCAGATACACGATAAGTTTTACACAATGTAGGTTATGATTTGTGGAATTTTTCTTTATCTGTTTCTTTAACCCCTTTCAAGTGAATGTCAAATTAATATACAGTATTTTCAGTATTTTCAGGGGAAAAAAAAGTCACTTCAGGTAATGTCCCTGTTTGTTAAACTCTGTTCTTGGAAGTATAAATTTGAATCTATGTAAATGACAACCAACATCAGCACAGTTTCTGAGAGGAATGAAAGAGATGCAGAAAATCTGAATCCTCATCAAACACTGAGCGCACTGCTGTTATTACACCCTGCTAGTGTGTGTGTTTGTGTGGCTGTGTGTTTGTGATATATTACCAGTATGTCGTCGTTCCCAGCCAAGGTCGACTACTTTCAGGCGATATAAGTAGCGTGCTGGGAGTGTGTGTGTGTTTGTGAGATCTATTTTCAGATCAGATAGAAATGTGCACCATGCTGTTGGCAGCAGGGCAACAATAACCTGTGGTGATGGGCTGTTCTGTGGACAGAGCGTCCAATCACAGGGCAGACCCTCAAGTGGGCGGAGAAAGTCCCACTGCTGTCATCGTCACTTTACTTCTGTTTAAGAGTGTCTGAAACAATAGACGTGCTATTGATAGATGTATTAATATATTAATTTGGCTCAGTGGTCAGTCATTGCTCAAAAATCATTTTCCTCATACATCTCCATTACAGAAGAGTGGTCTGTAAAACTGTTGCCACGACTCTAAACAAGCTCAGTTTTGATACTATGTGATTTGATTTTAGTCTAAAATGTGTGAGGCTAAAACTGACCTTTTCCAAATAAGCTTTCATTTTGAAATAAGCAGCTGTAAAACAGTGGAAACGCTGTTTTGAGCATAACAACCCCCCCCCCAAAAAAAAATGATTCCCTTCACTATCAGAAACTGAGCCATTTGGTCAAGTAAAATTAGAAAATTAGGAAAGACTAGAAGAGCCACACAATCAAACGATTTTATCTCTATTCAAGTTACCTTTGTGCTAAACCCGAAGTTAGCTGGCTTGGTCTGCAAATTCTCCATTTTTCAGAGCTGCTCTTCACTGCCAGATTGTCTCTGGGCTCGTTAGTCTGTCAGCAGTCCAGTATGCGGTTGACCGGCCTGTCTGCTCTGCCAGTCCGTTAACTAGCCCAGAGACACTGCAGCAGCGACGGCTGAAGCGGTTGCTTTGTTTACGAGGAAACTAGGGCGTCCGCAATCCATTGTATCAGCTCCACCGCTATTTGTAAAAGGACAAAAATACACACAGTATTTAAACAACAACATGTAATGATTTTGTAAGTAATTGCAAGAAAAACTCAGGCACAACCCATTGACACCTTGCAATCACTGAACATACAGTTAGAAAATAGCACGCTAGCTATGGTGTGATTAAACAGACTCCCTCCGGTTGTCCAGTGGACCACCAGAGCACTCTGTAACTCTTACTTGAGGGTAACAGGGAAAACAAGCTAAATTGTCATCTGAGTATGTTGTGACCCTCAGAGACTTCCTGAGGCACCATTGAGTGCACAGCTCCCTCCCCCCTCGCCTTTGGGTCCATGCTATTACAGCTGCCATACCAGGTGATGAAGCATCCTGTCAGCAGTCTCTATATGTTGCTCTGGTAGAAGTCCCTGAGGATTTGGGGCCTCAAGCCATATTTCTTTAGGCGCCTCAGTCCACACCGCCACTGATGAGCCTTTTCAGTGACAGTGGTAGTGTTGCTTGTCCAAGTACTCATGAAAGTTAACTGCAAGGTATGTGAAGTCAATGACCCTCTCGACTACTGTGTCGTTGATGATGACTTAACCACAATGACCTGCTGGGTCCTGTTATATATTATCCCTTGTAGTGTTGTAGGTACTGGACAAACGGTTGACCTGATGACAGTGCGAGATGAAAAGTCAGATGATCATGACAGTTAGTACGATTCATCCTGAGGGGAACGTGGATGTCATCACGATCCTTCCCAACACTGATGAGATATTTCTGGTACAAAGTGATGGACAGACTGACATATAAAGGCACGCTGCTAATGTGGTTAAAATAGACTCAACAATACAAGATAGAAACAAATTACATCACTATGAGGATAATAAATAACAAAAAAAAAATATCAAGCAAGATATTTCCATGTTTTCTCTTTTTGGTATTTTCCTGTACTAATAATATCAGTGTGATCTCCATATTCTGATTTGAAGGGGGATCTTTCATCATGTAGTTTCCTGTAAAATGTTTATGTACATGTGTGTGTTTGGTGGTGTTTTCTTTAAATTTCCTTTTAAAATGAATCGGCTTCATTGGCATGACAGTTGACACATCTGACACATGTCAAAGAACAATAACAATTATGAAAGAAAAGGAAATCAGCAAAAATGTAATGTGTATAACAGAATGAGTCACTAGGATGAAATAGATAATTAAAAGGATAAATGTGCCTTTCCTTTCTGAGCAGCCAGGTCTAATTGGCACTGAGGCCAAAAGGCAAAGCCCTTGTCATTTTTAGCTGTATAAATACAGCAGACATTCAGTGAGTACCTTATGCATTCCTGTATTGCTGGCGAATGGACGGTCCTGCGGTGTTGTCAGGCGGTTTGTTTATGCCTTAGACAGAATTCAGTGATTGCAGCTTCGATCTTATTTTTCAGCCTCATCATAAATGAGTTCAAGGTGTTTTGGAAAGCTGCCCACTCTGATATAACACTGAGTGTGTGTGTGTGTGTGTGTGTGTGTGTGTGTGTGTGTGTGTGTGTGTGTGTGTGTGTGTGTGTGTGTGTGTGTGTGTGTTTGTGTGTGTGCAAGTTTGGCACTCAGTTTGTTCAATATCATCTTCAGGGCTCGTCTGAAAACGAGCCAGAGGTCATTCTGCAAACGCTGGATTAATGATCATTTGGATGGTGCTCGTTCATCCACTGCAGGTCGATTGCGCTCAAGGGACTGTGAAGCTTCAGCATTATAATCTACCCCATAATATAATGTCCTAAGACAGGCAATATATGTGAGTTCAGAGCAATGGTGGAGGAAGTATTCAGAGTCTTTACTTAAGTATTAGTAGTAATATCATATTGTAATAGGTAAAAGTATGTATAATCATGAAAATCCACTCAGCATAATACTTGATATAATACATATACATAAGTATACTAAGTATAAGTCTCAGCCCCACTGCCAAGCCAGCCATTAACATCACAGCTTGGTCACGTCTTCATGTTGAGTTAGCGAGCTAACTGCTAGGTGCTAATCAAAGCTACACACAGTTGCCAAGCAAAAGAATCCCTGCACCTTGACCATTTATTTTCAGACGTAGATATTTCATTATCTTCAAGTCATGTCTATTAAGTACATTTGTTCACAGCTACAGCCACAGCACAGACACACACACACACACACACACACACACACACACACACACACACACACACACACACACACACACACACACACACAAAGCAACATGAAAAACAGTCACTGGCATTCAATTTGCCACTCATCCCTTTGTTGGCTTCAAATGAAATCTAACGTTCACACAGTTTCTCCTAACTGTTTCTCAGTACCACAACATGAGTCCATAATTGCGCCAGAATGAGAGTAGCCAAATTAAACATGGAACAGGCAAACGCTTGAATCAACAAGCTAACCTAGAAAATTAAACAGTAAAACTAGTGTTTGACCCCTAGCGGCAGAAATTACATACTGTACATTTAGAAGGAAAAGCTGCAAATCTTCACGCTGAGAGAAGCTTGAGCCATCATATGTTCTTCCATGAAACATGACCTGAACAATGATCATTTGGCAATTTATTTTCTGTCAGTTGACTGATAAATGGAATAATAGTTCCTGCTGTACTTGCATGAATTAATGTAAACAAAAATCATGTTTTCTTTTATATGCAAATACTCGCTAGCTCGAGACAACAATGACCAGACTTGGAGGTTTGTCTTCTCTGGACAAAGACTTATAGCCCAAAACAAGACAAGAGTTTTCCCATCTTTGTACAGACTGACCCAGTTCCCTGCTTAAGGATTACTCTTTGTGGTTTCTTAAACATCTGAATCATCCCTTTAATCCAAAATACACATATATGTGATTATCTGAGTTTTTGGGGTAATCTGCATCAAGCTTTTTCCCATGACCTCTGTCATCGTCACGGTAACAAACTGTCATGAAAACATCTCACGGCTGCGATTCACACAGACAAATACAGACGTACATAAAATGTATTTATTTTCGCAGTTTAATACAACAGTTAACATACTCCACTCCATAACTTTTTCTGTTAGATATTGGAAAAGGCCAAAACTTGTATCTCATGTAAAGATATGTCACATTTTCTTTTACAATTTTTTTACCGTTAAGAACATTCAGTATCGGAAACTTTAAGACTTTTACTCAAGTGTAAATCATATGTGACAGGTGACTTTTACCAAAATATTTTAACATGATACGTTTGCTTTTCCCAAACCTTTTGGAACTTTTAACACAGCCGATCATGATCCTTAGTTGTCAAGTTCAGTTGGGATCAAACTGGTGGATCGACTTCGCTGATGCTAATTTGTTTTGAAAGACAGTCCTACTGTAGCCCATACTTCCCCAAGGTCCCCACACATGAGTAACATAACTTCCTTTTCTGCCAACAAAAGTATAATATTTGACAACTTGCTAGTTTAACAGTTAATTTAACTCCTTTATTCTCAGAAATGGATGCTAACTGGATCTTCTGTGGATCTTTCTCGTCTGAGAAACTGATCTTGTTCTCCCAGCAGAGCTAGTCTGATGACAGGATCATAAAACAGGAATGTCTGCATATATGTGTGTGTGTGTGTGTGTGTGTGTGTGTGTGTGTGTGTGTGCATGTTCCTTGTTATGTAATAATGATGGTTTCTGAAGGCTGTAATTAAATTATATCATTAGACTGCCCATGTTCGTCATAAACTATTTATCTGTCCTGTAATCCACTCATCTGAACAGAAAAACTCCTGCTAACTTTTAGCAAAACAAACGCCTGCTTCAGTCTGAGGACACATCAAGACAAAAGACTTCATCCACTTACGCTTATAGTATAGTTTGTAACTAAAGTTTGCCTCTAATTTTTTAGCCACTTTTAACAACCACTTTTTTAAGACACAAACATGCTTGCAAATCCAATCGTGGCATTTACTGACGTAATTTACGTCGCAGAATGAAACCAAAAAAATCTGCATGCTTGTGTTCACAACAACACACGTATCAACCTCACAGAAAACTCCAACGGATTTCAAGACAGCAGATCTGGAAGTGCAAAAATGTCAGCTGATTTCCGGGTATGAGGAATCATTCCCGCCACACTCTATACCTTTTGTAACTCAAAGTCATCCACATATTCTGTTTCACTCAATGATATACTTCATATATGCGCTTAGGTTAAAGGCTACATATATGATCATGCTTATTTTAACAGATTGAGGCTAGTGATTGGTCCTTCTCTTTGTTATGATCCATTTAGAAGACATGGATGTAAAATAAACTCTTTTGTTATATATGTATCTAAATCTGTAATTGTTCCTTAAAAATAAACCGCTGGACGGTTTGGATGCAGATGTGAACTTCTTGCTTAATATTCAACAGTTGCTTCACTTTTACAAACGAAAGGGAATTGAAGATGAGGATGAACCGACGAGTTTTAGAAACAACTCTAATCTATTGCAATATATTGTTTATCTCTGTCTGTAAACACCACAAAATGTCCTAAGGATCATTTTCGAAGTCCTTTTTTTCCCATGGTACCACTTGACCTCGCAGTCTCTCATGCACTGTTTCTGGATCAGAGACTCTGAACTTTATCATCACAGTAAAAAAAAAACAACCAGTCTGTGTTCAGCCAACCAAAAATCAAAACTATCAAAATAATTTCCAGTTACACTCGACGTGTGCTGATATAACGAGTAAAAATCCGGAATTTAATTTGGAGCACATGATTCCTAAGAGCCTCTGCTGCCAGAAGTTTGTCATATAACTGTTTAATGTGGTTAGCCGTCACTGAGTCCTTGTTATCTTAATGCGTTTACTACTGCAGAGTCTTGTTTTTTTGTGTATGGACGACTATCAATGTCAAACATGAGTGTCGGTGAGTATAGTTGTCATTTCTTACTATTGTTTGGATACTTTGATGACTTTTTTGTGGCTTGGAATTTTATAATTTCAATATAGTGTGTCAATTTGAACTCCCATTAATATTTTAGTTTTGATCATCTGTAATATTAGATTTCATTTGTATTTTCCTGGAGGAACCTGGCATCCATACTTGTGAATACAAACAATCAGTTCACAACACTTTACATAATTAGGCTCACATTAGTGGAATCTGTGTATAAATAAAACATCTTGTCTCTACTTTCTCCTCTCTGACATTTGACTTTCCTCTTTTGCGGTTTATTTTTCCTTTTCGCTGTGTGTACATTTAAAAAGAGCAACACTGTAAACAAATAACCCCGTATAAGCACCGCTGCATCAAACAGTCTGCTGCTGTTTATTATTGCTGCTGCAGAGCTTTTTGGTACGATCAGCTACAGACAGCAGGGTTTAATGGCTTGCATCCTCAGATGACCTGAATCTAATCAACACTGACTGAGTCAGTGTGAAAAGAAGTTTTTGCTTTTCATTTTTCCCTGAGTATGTCAAGAGGCTCTTGACTGCTCTCTCCTCGTGTCCCTTCCCCGCCTTCTCCACTCGCACCTCATTTAGGAGGGACTGTGAGAGGAGGTGAGGAAAGAAGTCAAAGATATGCAAACTGAGAAAAGAGAAGACACAGAGGACTAGTTGGTCACTGGAGTGTAACGCAGAAACTGGTTGGAATCCAGCTGGCAAACAAAAGTGCCTCACATAAAAGAGAAACACACTGAGACCTTATATCTTACACTTTTTAATTTTCCTTTTTTTTTTGCCAAATGTTTCCTATATTAATTTGCTGCTTAGAGTGAACTCCAGTGCACTCAAATGTTTAAGTAAAATGTCATAACACAAATAATTGTAATGCGGTTGTCTGCCTCTGCACACCAGTCAAGTTGCTGTTTCTGAGCTGTGGTGTTGCATTCAAGTTCTCACCTCTTGGACATCAAATTTCATGACTTCATCACTTTGTCCTATTAGACGTTGAAACGTATTGCCATATAAATGTGAGTTATGGCCAAAAATGTGTTTTGCGAGGTTACAATGACCTTGACCTTTGACCTTCGTCCACCAAATTCTAATCATTTCATCCTTGAGTCATAGTGAACATTTGTACCAAAATAAAAGAAATGGTTTTCTCAAGATATCACATCAGATGGATAGACGGACAATCCACAAAATTCTGTCGCTGACGTGGAAGCATGAAAAAACTGCAGAAAGCACCATGGATGCAGGAACTACAGGTACGGCATCCCCTAAAATGAGGCATTATAGAAACCCTCAATTGATAAAAAAAAAAAAAAAAGAAAGAAAGAAAGAAAGAAAAGAAAAGAAAATGTCTTTGATTGAGCCTAAAGTAACTCTTCAACTCTGGTGGTTTATCAGTAAAGTATAAACTACCCTGCAGACCAGAGTCCCTGTAAACTGTGAGAAGCAGGCAGATCTGTTACATATGTGCTTGTCTCCTTCATGACATTTCTGTACCCTCAGTGCGCTGTATTATTATAAGCTTTGAGGATATTAGGCATCTCAACATGCATCTCAAGTGACCGTTCATGATCAGATCTCACTTCCTCACTTTATATTTTGCATATCAATACGTACATCGCAGGGACAAATGGTCACATTGTTTTGTACACAAAAAAAGGAATTTATTGTATAACATATGCCAAATTCACAAGAAACCACAAATAATTAAGAATGTGTCATAGAGAGCATTATACAAAGTTTGTAAAGTTTCTGCTAACCCAACAACTCACAAAATTGTGTGGTTTTATAAAGGAGTCTGAGGAATTTCTCTTCATCGTGTTGCTGGAGAAAAGTCTGTATAGTTCATGTGGCTGGTTTGACTGATAGTATGTTGGTTTTCAAGTTTGCAGTCTGCCGTATTGCAAAATGTATTCAGATTGTTGTAAATGGCTGTTAAACTTATCCTGGTCATTCAGATTAATCCAAAAAAAACATAGATGTCATGCACCATTTACAGTGAAGTCATTATAAAGAGTGATGCCTCAACACCCCCGACTGTGACTGACTTCAGTACCTGGAGGGCAAACTAAATACTTCAGTCAGTAATGTACAGTTTTGGTTTCATAAGATGGGCGGCTGGGGCTCAGGGGTAGAGCCAGCATCTTGTTATCTAAAGGTCAGTGATTCAACTCCCCAGGTCTGCATGTCAAGTGTCCTTGGGCAAGATACTGAACCCAAACTTCTCCTGATGTGCAGTTCAGCACCTTGCGTGGCCACTACCATTAGTGTATGCATCAGTGGATGACTTAGAGTTGTTACTGTAAGTCGCTTTGGACAAAAGCATCTGCTAAATGTAAATAAGAACAACAAAATATCACCAGATTTGTCCTTTACTGACACCGATCTATGAGAACTCACAGTTAACATAAAATGCTAAAATATGAATTAATAGATGTATTTTATGTCCACACAAAGTGCATCATATGTAATTGCTGCCTTTGTTAACTTGTGTTTTTCACAGCTTGAGTCACAAGCTAAAATAAGTCGTCTCATGGTCATTTCACTGCCTGTTATTCAGCTGCCAGAATAATATCTGCTGACTGATGGTTCCTGTTGGACTCTCTTCTGAATAAACACTTGAACTCTGCATATCAGGGCTGAGCAGACAGGATGCTGCCAATACAATAAAACACATTCTCACACACACATACACACACACACACACACACACACACACACACACACACACACACACACACACACAAAGAAACACACCTGGGAGTCAATATAAAAGCAGCTCAGTAAAACAAATGACCCCGAATGTTCTGGAAATTACTGTGAAATCAGAAATAAGAGCCATCAATCAGTCCACATTTGATTTCTGGTTAAATATTCATACAGTTTGCCCAGTGGGACCTTTTTTTTCCCCCATCAATCACATATCTGACCGGGCGGAGCTGCACAGCAACAAAATGTTGGACAAAAACTTGGACTGTTTCATCAGCAGAGCTTCAGTAAAATGTTCCGTTCCGTTTTCTTTTCCGCTTTTCTGTGAGGGTCGCGGAGATGTTTTATCGCCCCTTTTTCGGGGGGGTGGGGGGGTTACTGGGGCCAAATCCAGTTACTGTGGGCGAAGGCCAGGGTACACCCTGGATGAGTTGCCAGCTCACTACAGGTAAAATGGTAAAACTTCGGTAAAACTTCAGTAAAATGTATGGAAGCTAATTTCTGCCAAAGTAAAAGACTACTATGAGTCCAACCTTTAGGATTAAAAGTCAAAATTCTAACAAGTTAAAAAATATCATATGTTTCCATTATGACTTTCTTCATCCAAATTATAAGATAGCATCAAAGTCAAAGACATGTTAAGCTGTAATTATGATAAGCGGTGAAAGAAAGTCACATTTATAAGATACATGTTGAAATGTCTTCTCACTTTGTCAGTATTACGTCAAACAGAGGCGGATTTGGTTTCTTGCCTCAGGTTTTGTTATTTTAATTTGAAATGTTACCATCTCACTATTCTGACTCATCATTCTTATTTTGATTCCTATCATGCAGTTGGCTTCCATACATTTATGATCCTGTGATGAATAGTGAGAGTTCTGTGTTCTACAGTCAGTTAGTCAGTTTTAACTATGCTGCTCAGTCATCAGTTCGTGGAGCCCTCCGCAGTGTTTGAAATGTCACCACATGATTGTGTGACGGATGGTTTTTCCTCGCTGTGCTGCTTTTCCAATTCCACAGACCTTCAGAGATTACGGCTGATAAATGTTGTTTGACTTCACAGCAGAGAGGTGGAAATGAGCCGTAAGATGAGACGTTTGAACTTAATTCAACTAAACACAGAGACTTCAGTCATGCAGGAAATACTAAACATCGGGACAACAATGAGAAGGCAAGATAAACCTTTAAAGTACTTTCTTTAAGAGCACAGATAGACAAAGAAGAAAGCTTTTTCTTCATAGGTGAATGTCCCAGTTAGCCACATCAGATTTTGGATGATTTTCCTTTACTTCAAAATAAGATGACTCTGTTATTCAAGATAACTTCACCCAGGATCAACATAGATCCTTAAGAAAATTGCTGCTACATTTAACATTTAAACTACATTTAAACATTTACGTATATGTTATAAGGACTACACAGCCAAAAGTCACATTAGTGACTTTATCTTGTTGAACAGTCACCAAAACTTAAGCCTTGTAGAGCTGCTCCTGCATATCAGCAGCTCACAGAACTGATCAACGCCCCTTTCACATAACTGCATATGTCAGTATGAGCAGATCTTCTGTGATTTTGATCTTTTTTAGTTTGTTTTCTGTGCTGAGCTGGCAGCCATGTTAACACAAAACTATGCAATATTTCACTTTATTTACAGCAAATAGCTTTATTGAGTGGAAAAATTACCTTTTTAATTCACAGATGTTGTATGTATGATTTATGGCACAAAACGGGTTTTAAATGTTATTTCTGTACTCAGTGACCACTCTGGGTGTAACTTCAGCTCTCTACTGGAACACGTAAGTGCTTTGATGCTTCGCTAAACATTCTAGTTGTTATCGAACCCCTTTCACACTGATACCCTGTCTAGTTGGTGGTGGTAACCGTACAAACCACACAGGGCTAACCTGCAATGGAGCAGGGTGAGCAAGCCCTAGGCTACAGTTTGGGTGAGTCCACTTTGGACTGAATCGGTGTGAACATTTTTAAGCCTGGGGCTAACAGCTCTCTTAGCCCGAGGCTAAGTGGAGTGTGAAAAGAGACCTTCTTGATTATTTGCCTTAATCCCTCAGGTGTCTGTCTCTGGATATCTCAGAGGCGATAATCAGCTGTGACCTTTGACTTCTCTGCAGAGAGCTGCAACAGATACTAGTTTCCAGATTCCATAGAAGGAGCAGAAGTGGTGGATCCCACCGTGCTGGAGGATTTGTTTGGGTTTTTATTGGGACAGAATGATTTAGCATCATGCTGCTTTCAAACTCTCCAACTCACATTATTGAAGGAAGACCTCCACGGTTTGTGGCCCAGCGGCTCTAAAAACAGCTCTGCAGATAGAGAATATGTGGAATGAACATTAAAATGTCAGCGCTGAGTGCAGACTTCTTCCCCTCCACGCTGCGACCCTGAGTTATTAACTGCCTGGCTAAAAGTGCTAAAAATGGCATTATGTCCAAAGTTTTAGCTTGACATTCCTGAAATTTCAACTTTTACTGTGCAGAAGATGCTGTGAGTGGATCATGGGAGTGAACCTTAGTGGAGCTGATCATCACAGACACGTAAGCACAATTTATCAGAGAGATTCCAGACATATTTTAGTTTTTTATAGTTTAAGTGTTCAAGTGCACTTCCATGTTTTTTCCCATTAATCTGTATATTTGGGTTGAAAAAAGACAAGAACTTAACAATAAAACAAGCTTCTTTAATTGCTGAAATTGTAGAAATATATATATACTTTCAAAGGCGAGGTAGGTAACTATGATAGACAGTGTTGTGCGAAGTCCCCAAAAGTCATGCTTGAGTTAAAGATACCATTTTAATTTTGTACTTTGGTAAAAGTGAAAATCTCGCATATGAAGAGTACTTGATTAAAAGTCACTTAGCAACAGATATAAGAAGAGCAGTGTATAAGAATTCGCCACCTTGCAAAAAAATTAATACTCCAAACCAATAGGGGGCATGATACCGCCATAGTAACTGCTAACTGTAGCTGCCATTAGCTGGTTAGCTCAATTAGCCGTGCAGCTAGCAGTTTTTGCCAGCACAGCTTAGAGCAATTGACTTAGACAGGCCAAGGCTAGCTGGTTAGCTTGCTAGCTTAAGTAGATAGCTCTAAACAACCACTGAACATTCAGTCATGCAGGAAACATGTCACTTTTTTTTTTAATGTTTTTAACAAACATTCTTATATATACATATACTTACATATGTGATGTATGCAATAGGTTAACAATAGCATATTAGCAATATGTTCAGCTCTTTTTATTTATTTTTTTTTTTTTGGAGGTGTTTTTTGTATCTGATGCCGATATAGATATAATTGTTAAAAGGAGCATGGAATTGTCCAAAATGTTTTGGTATCCTGAAGCATTCAATGTTCCTTTCACTGGAACTAAGGGGCCAAGCCCAGCTCCTGAAAAACAACCCCATACCATAATTCCTCCTCCACCAAATTTCACAGTTGGCACAATGCAATCTGAAATGTACCGTTCTCCTGGCAACCTCCAAACCCAGACTCGTCCATCAGATTGCCAGATGGAAAAGCGTGATTCATCACTCCAGAGAACGCGTCTCCACTGCTCTAGAGGCCAGTGACGGCGTGCGTTACACCATTGCATCCGACGCCTTGCATTGCCCTTGGTGATGTGTGGCTTGGCTGCAGCTGCTCGGCCATGGAAACCCATTCCATGAAGCTCTCTGCGTACTGTACTTGGGCTAATCTGAAGGTCACATGAAGTTTGTAGCTCTCTAGCAATTGACTGTGCAGAAAGTCGGCGACCTCTTTGCACTATGCGCTTCAGCATCCGCTGACCCCTCTCCGTCACTTTAATTGTTAAAAAAAAAAAAAAAAAAAAAAAAAAACATGTAGTCAGTTAATCAGGTAGTTTAGTATAAAGTTAATATTTGCTTCTACATGAAGTGGGGTGTATGTTTAAGGTAACAGTAAAGATGGTCGATGAAAATATGAATATGAAGAGAGAAACAGAGAGGAGAGGAGGGCACAGTGATGAAAAATGGACACTGGTGAAGTTCTCAAATGTCTCAGTGGAGATTAAAAATAGTCTACAGCCATAAACACAGTGTGTGTGTGTGTGTGTGTGTGTGTGTGTGTGTGTGTGTGTGTGTGTGTGTGTGTGTGTGTGTGTGTGTGTGTGTGTGTGCGTGGGTGTGTGTGTCAGTGCCCATCCGACGTCTTTTTAAGGATAAAAACAGACGAAGGACTCAGACTATGATTCATCGTCTGCTGTCATTTTCCAGCTGGACCCCATCACTAGCTTCATCATCATCATCATCATCTTCTCTTTTTCTTCATCCTGACCACCACCTGCTGCTGATCATCACCCTCATCTTCGGCACCGAATCTGCTCTTTTTCTGCTCTTCCTCTGAATCATCCAGTTATGTAAAGTGTCAATCTGCTAGACATCCAGATAAATGAAACTGTTCATCCGTCCATCCGTCAGCCAAACTTTGAATGTCTATCTCTCTGCAGGTTGATTTTCACACAAATGAACTGAAACCAATCGTCTCCCTGAAAGAAGAAAATCCAGATAAAATCTGATGGAGGATTCAGAGAATTATTCGAATAAAGGGGTTCAAAGAATAATAAAACACCACGAGGCCGACACAGTGGGTCCTCGTTCGGTGGAAAACTCTCTCCTCTCTTTCCTCCTCTTCTTCCTCATCCATCCATCGGCAGAGAAACTCCCACCAGCTGTACGAGCGGCTGCTGCTCACCGCCATAACTCAGATCCAGCTGGAGCGGAGGAGGACAAACTGCACCCGAGAGGAAACTCAACAAATAACTTTCAAAACAGTGAGGCTTTCTCTGAGAGCTTCTGTAGGTTTAAAACAAGAGGAGCTCGGTGCTGAAGTTATTTAATACATTTATGATTAATTTCAGTGGGTGCCAGAGGTTTTGATTTTTTCCAGAGTGTTCTCTTGAAGGTGCACTTCATAGTTTTGAGGGAGGAATTTTAATCAGAGGATAAATTTTATTCCTAAGCGAAATAAATGAAGCACCTCCTCGTTTTCATGACTTCTTAAAGGGCATCACAATTTCACACTGTTCTACTTTGTTTCTATGTTTATAGGTTGACCCTGACACTTTTCTAGCTTTAAATAGTGTTCTCGGGACCTTATTTGCCTCTGAGAACGGCTTGATTTGTCAATCATGGGAAAACACATATTCCTCAGTTTGTAAATATTAAAATTCTGGGTTTCAATTTCTTCTCCACAACTACATAGTGTCCTGTTTAGAAGGCAATATGTTTCCACTTCATGAAACCCTTGGCAGACGGTGAGAAGAGTCAGTGTGTTAAGGAAGATGAGATAAGAATAACAACCACCGTCATCACCATCAGCTCCTTCCATCTATTAAGTCTCAACAATGTTTGGAATATTTGTCGTTTTCTTTGAACTCTGATGGCAGAAGCTCCACTGTTCAGGTGATTTGTGTCACAGTCAGATCAGGACAGTTCACCCTCCTGTGTGACCTTTGACCTGGAGGGGTGGGTGATGAACACTGTCTGTTTTAAATCAGCAGCAAGCGCCGAGGCTCCTTGTGCCGACAGGAAACTATTTCCATCTGAGTGAAGTTGTTTCATGGTTACATAACTGAACTTTGGATCATAAACATTCTGTTTTCATAAAGACACAACTCAACAAAACAGGATGAACCCATATATTTTAATCTGCCTCGGTTTTCCTCAGATGTTTTTTAAAATGAAGCAATATCTTTTAATCTGACGGAGAGATAAAATAAATATCACATTGCTTCCAAAAAAATATCTGGACGTTAATCTGTGAGTGAGGAGAAAAACTGGATGTCTGTGGAGTTTTATACTGATCCTGTCAAAGAGAGTCAGGGTTAGATTTCTCTTTGATTCATCTCAGATGTTTAAAAGTTTGGACTCTTGGGTCACACCTCTGGTTTTAACAGCTCCTGCTTTGATGTTAAAGTGGTCAGATAATCCGCTGTAAAAAGTTACGAGCACCGTCAAGAATGATCACCTGATCTGATGTGGAGCTTTTAAGTGTTTTTGACAAAATGCCATATATATATATATACAAACTGATATATGTACATTAATAGATAGTGTACATGCATGTGAGATGAACAAAACTAATCCAAAAAAATCTAAACTAAACTCTAAACTAAAGAGAAAATAATGGACCTTTACCTGGCTGAAACCAGCGATTTACAACCTGTTTGTTCAGTTAAATCAATCTGTGTTGAAACACTCACGAACCAGAAGAAGGTCAGAGTGATTTATTTTAAAATGTTCTTGCAGGAGGTCCATGCGCTGACATCGTTTCAAGTTTTTCCTTTTTTTTTGTTCAGCTGAGGGTTGTATTGGCACGAAACAGACCTCCTACAAGCTCCTCTACAGCCTACTGCAGGTCTTTGACGCAGTGTGTGTGTGTGTGAGTGTGTGTGTGAAGCGGAGGAGGAGGAGGTGTTGTTGATGTAGTGATGCTACAGTTTTTAACTCTTATGGATTTCTTTTTTTGGCTCCGTGTTCTGATGCAACGTAGTTAAAAATCTGCTGTGTGAGCAGAAGGTGGCTGCTGCAGTGTGTGTGTGTGTGTGTGTGTGTGTGTGTGTGTGTGGCTCCTTTTCCATCCTTCATCAGTCCTTTGTCTGCTGCCTTCAAGGACCATTATAACAATGGTTTATTCGAGGTCTCAGCTCAATAAATTTTGACATTTATATTCCTTCCAATTACTGAGTTCCTGAGTGAAGTGATGTTCCCTTTTTTGGGTTGTGTTGAAAATCAACATTATAATTCACCCACAAATGATAATACAGTCACTGTCCTCTCAGCCTCACTGCTGATCCAAAAAACATTTCTGGAGCTTCACAGCAGAACAGCATTGCAGAGTTCTCCTGAACAGCTAAAAAAGATTTGGGGGTAAAATGTCTCCATTTGCCTCCAAACCGATTTGAAAACATGTAATTTACACCCTTTTTAAGCCTGAAACCTTCACTGGAGCTGCAGAGTTAAAAGTGTTAGCACACCCCCGCATCTGAGGCTGTAAATAACACGTTTTAAAATCTATTTGGAATCTCACAACATCCACAGATTTGGATCACGCCAGATTAGACATCATGATGGAGGTTAAGAGACTAAAGACGACTTAGAGGGATGAAGCTAACAAGAGAAAAAGAGGCCGAGCGAGATGATGGAAAAGAGTAAAGAATTAAAGGTCCCGTATTATATTTTTCACGAATTTCACACGGCTGTCAGAGGTCCAACAACACTGTATTCGATATGCATAGCCCCAAACCCATCTGTGGTCCTGAAATTCAGCTTCAGTTGCTGGGTCCGGTATGGTTGGAACTGATCTTTTCACGAGGGCCAGTGTTGAGGCAAAGCCAGCTTTGTACTGACCCTCGTTACTGAAGCAGTCCGATGTGAAGTGGCTGGCACACATACACAAACTTACACGAACCGTAGCCTGCACATTGTTGTTAAAATGAAATGCAACCACTCTGTTCTTCTGTAGCTGGGACAGAATACAGGCACTTATGTTAATTTTTACAACCAACAACAGAGTAATTTGCATGTCTAGCTCTGAGTAACAACGTTGCGAAACACTCCTATCTTATCGCTGGACACACCGAACTTCACCTCGGGGATGAACGACCCCCTCTTGGATATCTCCTATCACCGAGCAGAGGAGGCCGGCCTACGTAATAAATGACTCCTTCCGTTACGTAATGAAAGGAGCTGAACCTGAACAGCCTGTAGGAGCGCTCTTTTACCAGTGGGTGGGCTGCAGGAATCACTTGCTTTCCTCATTCTGGGAGTCGGCAGGCTCAAGGAGGACCAGCTTGTATATTATGTAGAAACCAGAGAAAACATGTTTTTTCATAATATGGGAACTTTAAGGGGTGAAGAAAAAGATAAGGCTACAAGAAAGATGCAAAACCGCGTTGTGTTGTTGCACTTGCTTGATGTTTGGCGGTGATTTGGCAGAAGCTCAGCAGGTAGAATGTTACGGCCAGGTGTTATTGTCTCTGGTTTATGTTAGGTCAGTTTGGTGTGCTGTTACTGTTCCGAGTTTTGTGCAACACTTGCGCAAACTTCAGTGCTGTAAGTTTGACAGCAAAATTGCCTGAGCATGCATGTTTACCTCTGGTTTTAAAGACACAACGTTTTCATTTTGTGCTCAGTTTAGTTTCTTGTTTGCACATAACGTTACATTACAACCGCAAAATCTTACAGAAACCTGGATTTGTATCTACAAAACAGGGGTGTTGGCTGGAAATCGACCTATTCAGTCGTTTAGCTATGAGGATTTGTTGCACAAACTGAACCTGGAGAAGCTGTTTTTTACGCTCCACGCTCCGTCATATGTATTGCATTTTATTAAACAAAATTTGAGACTTTTTATTCCTTTTTCAACGTATATCTGCACTTCTGAGTTTCATTCTGTTGTTTCATCTGTTTTATTGTATCTAAGCTTATCTTGTTATTTCATATTTTATTTGACTCTTTTCTCTTGTCTTTATATAACAGTTTGTCTGTCTTTTCTTAATGCCTTTATTCTCATGTAAAGCACTGGAAAAGCTCTGAAAATGATCTAGTAAGTGGATGTTGAGATGTTTACTTCTTGGTTTTAAAATGTTCTTTACCTGACAATATGAACCAAAACAAACAGGTTTGTTCTAATACGTGAACTTAACTAAATATTCAGATGAACAGAAGAAGTCTGAAGTCAAAGGTTCAGATTTTTTGCCTGAAAGCCTCCATTATTTAACTCATCTGTGTGTTTCAGGCCTGTGTCTCTGCTTTGATGCAGAGTGCTGCTCAGTATTCATTTATTCACCTCTGATTTCTTTTTCTTTTTTTTTCCAGCGAGCACTTAGAGAGTGTTTACGAGCTGGAGAGGACATCAAATAACTGAATCCTTTTAAAACAGACGAGGACACGTGGACGGAGCTGAAGTCGTAACTGTCAGTTGAGACCAAACTCAACCAGATGATTCAAATGTTTTGTCTGGAGCTGTTTTTAATGTGAACTGCGGTCCTTAAAGCAGTCCTGTCCTTAATGTGCTAAAATGGAAATATTCAAGTGGTCACATAAGAACCTTAAGGTTGTTTCAGTCTGATTCACAGGGGGTGACGTTCAAGTGACGACTGTTCAAGGCCTCAGGCAGCAGCGTAGAAATAGTGACCTCAGAGGTGGAATGTAACTAAGTACATTTACTCAAGTATAGTGCTCAATCTGAGGTGCTCCCACTTTACTTGAATATTTACATTTTATGCTTAGTGGCTGCTGAGCCTAGTCCCATTGCTCACTCACCTGTCTCCGGTATCGGTGTCCATTCTGGCCCTGGAACTGAAAACCTCCTCCCAGGAGTCCAAAACTGCTGTGCTAATGGAATAAACCAGGGGTGTCAAACTCAAACACAGAGAGGGCCAATATCAAAAACCAGGAAAACAGAGTCAGCATTTATTAAAAAGGATAAACAGGCTATTGGATGCAGGTGCAGAAGGAAAACATATTCATGGGCTAGAGCCAGATGCTTGGCACCTTCTCTTGACTGCCAGTTCATCAGTCAGGTTTACAGGTGCTCTTTCTATGTCAACTGCAAATGGAGCGCTGGACAGGTCGAATTTTAATTTCTGAGCCGCAACATTGGAAAATCGCCGCGTGAATTATGTGCCAAGTGTGCCCAGTTTATCTACAAATGTGCAGTCGGGAGAGCGGTGGAAACATGTCTTGTCATTGTTTGGCAACACGCAAAGTGACTGAAGTTCTCCTGCTGCATCTGAGTTGCCCACAGGCGCAGCTTTGCTTGGAAAGCTCTCTCGGCACCATACGTGTCAGCCTTGTCCCTGAAGCACAGTGATATGTTTCGTTATGTCGCACAAAAAAACGCCAGATCACATCGCCACTTTTCGTCCCAGAGCTCCGTGGTGTCTTTCCCTTCCGCTTTCCAGAAACTGGCAGATTTCCTCACGCAACTCAATAAGTCTATTAAGCGCTTTTGCTCGACTTAGCCATCGCACCTCTGTGTGATGGGGCTCAGTGCCATGTTCACAATCTATCTCCCCAAGAAAAGACCGACATTGGCTGTGATTTAATTAAGGCCACTTCAGCTACACAAACAAGGCAAACTGGTTTACCGCTAATGTCTGTAAACAGATACTGTGCCTCCCACCTGTCTTGAAAGCGCCTGTTTTTCATAGTCCACTTTTCATTTGGCCATTTCTTTTGGGAGTCTTATTAAATTGCATTTAAAAGTGATGAGTGCAGTTGACTTCTAACCTCAGATGGACAATAAAGTGGGGTGAAGGTGCAAGTGGGCTTGCCGGTCTGGGCATGCTCACTGTTGCAGTGTGGGGCCAGATATGATGGACATAAACCAAGCACAGGACATTAAAACTTGGATACAGTGTTGAAGGAGGAGCCACGTTCATTCCTATGAGAGCTGCTCAGTGGCACATGAAGCCAAACAAGCTCGACTTCCCAGCTATGAAATTAGCCGGATCTTGCATGTTGTTCAGCTAATCGAGTGGGCTCAGAGACTTTCACCAACCGAGCCAGCTCACTTCTGGTTTAGAGCCTAGCTAACTTGAGTTGAGATGAAATAATTGAATTGTGCGCCTCTCCTACACTTTTCAAATTGTTTTGTACTGAACAGAACTAATGATGAAACTCTAATGACAGTCAAATGAGACATTTTGCTGGGTTTGTGACACTCATAGAAATGCGTCCACCGTTTTACAGATGCTTCTTTCACAATGTTAGTTTATGGAAAAGGTCACTTTGTGCTCCAGTGCAACACATGATGATGTAATTATACGTTTGGCCACTATGAAAGTTGGCTTCATAGGCTGGCGCTGTTCCTGGGGCCTTGGCAGTTACAGGTTGCTTTCAGGAAACTCTGTAAATCATACAAAGTTGAGGCAGAGCAGTGGTGTGTGTGTGTACTGTACATGAGGTGGCACAAACTGCGATCCCTAAAATTTACTGTGACATTAAAAGGATTTTGAAGCCGCTATTTAAAGGTAAAATAGTTCTAAATGTTTGAAATTGTTGCTTTAACCTTAGCATACTAGCACCTCGCAGAACAGATGAACTCTCCTTTCACATAGCTGCAGTTGTCAATATGACCGGGATGATTGTGATTTTCACCTTTTTAGTTCCTATTCTGTGCCGAGTTGGCATGTAATTCACTGAGTGGTTTAACATAAAACTGGATGATATTTCAATTAGGACCAACTTTCTTGACTTGGAAAATGATCTTTTAAATTGACCAACATACTATGTGTAGTTCATGACATGATATAATAAGCATTAAAAAATGATTTGACTCTCTGCATTAACGACCTTACAAAGTCTTTCCGCAATAAGGGGCGTGACTTCGGCTCTCTTTGGTTACCTGGATGGCAAAAATCAACTGATGACAGTATTAATTACCATTAAATAAATCCTGACACAATTTAAAAAGTGACATTATGATATTATTCATATTTCATAAAAATGAGAATGAGAAATTATAATCAGCATGAGTTACTTCGCTATTTTCCAATCTATCGGTTCAGTAGTATAAATATTTGACAAGTTGGGAGTGAGAATAAACAATCAACTATCTTATGTACTTTACAGTTTACATCGACATATTTATCTACTATTGAATACTTGTCTGGAGCTGAAGCTGAGGCATGAAATAGTTTTCAGGTGTCGCCTGTTGTGTTTGATGGGTACTTGAATGCATCACTGGTCACACAGAGCACATAAATAGTCGGGGGTCTTTAGATGATCCAGAGCTCATTTCAGACTCGGGGCCTCCTCGTCGCTGATCAGATCCAGTTCATACAGTAGTGATAAATCTGTCTCGCTTCCTTTCACTTCAGTCCTGTTGCCATAGAAACAAGTGATAAGAAGACTGTCTTCTATCTTCCTCCATCTCCTCTTTCATCTCCTCCTCTTCTCTCCACCCGTCGTCTCCTCCTCTGTGTATAAAAGCTTCGTGTCACATCCACTCCAGCAGACATTAGCGTCCAGCTAACACCAGTCAATGGCTCATACGCAAGTCTGCTGATGCTAATTATATTATGCTAATAAGGACAGACTGACTGAATGTGGACAGACGGCAGCGAGCAGCATCAACTCTGAGTGGTTCCACATTAACAGGCCTGAAGCTGTCCAGCATGAGGCTAATGAACACGATGCTACACGATGCTAATGTGAGGCTGAAACGCTCAATAGCACTCGACCTGCTTCAAAGTGTTTGGAATGATGTCGATCCAGAGATTCACACCAATAGATAAAGAGATGTCTACTCACTGACTGAATTATTAACATCCATTAACATCTATTTACATTTATTAACATCTATTTACATTGTATCTTCACTGAACAAGCTTCAAACCTTCAAAATACTGTTGTGATATTTCTATTTTTGCCCTGACAGTTTGTCTTTTTGTTAAGAAACTCATTCAGCAGGTTCTGAATTTGTGTGTCTGTTTGTTCATCTACTCAACAAAATGACGAGTGCTGTTAACAGTTCAGTTGGAAGAAAGACTCCACTAACCCTGAATGCCTACACATCTTTGTCTTGATTTTGTCATAAAAATGATGAGGAAAAATACTTCCCAACAACTTTTTTTTTTTTTTATCATACTAAAAGTGGTACTTTGTTGGGAACTTGTTGTGCTTTCACGTTAAACTGCAGTTCACTGTTTAATGCTTCATACTCGTCTGTAAAGAAACTCTCAGTCCTCCTGTGTGCTTGCCGTTAGCCCCATTAGCTTTCAGTTTTGTTAGCTGTAACTCCCTCTGCCCACAACCTGCTAACAGTTTAAAAACTCTCCTCTTGTTTATTTCACATGGATTTGTTGTTCAAAGAAACTTGTTGGTGTTGGCAGACTTTTTTTGTTATCACAATGAAAATAAGACTCAAACTATATAAAAAGTGAC
This sequence comes from Acanthopagrus latus, assembly GCF_904848185.1. Classification (NCBI taxonomy): domain Eukaryota; kingdom Metazoa; phylum Chordata; class Actinopteri; order Spariformes; family Sparidae; genus Acanthopagrus; species Acanthopagrus latus. The sequence continues at coordinate 20,239,987 of NC_051051.1, read as the reverse complement.
CTTTTTAGTAAAATAAATCATAACGTAATGTATGTATATTACAAAAAATAAAAATGTGAAGTAGCCTGATGTAAATGACGGCCAAAGAAAACATTAACTTTTGCAATGTGAAGTCTTATTCAACACCTGTGGAGCCTCACATCATTGTATCTTATTGATTAGTGAAACATCAACTAAATACATCTGTTCTATATATGAGAGCCAAATATTCAGTCCAGTCCAAACCAAATAATTAGTAACTATTGGGTCTTCAGACTAACCTTTTTCAAGACAGTCTCAAAGTAAACTGCTCCACAATCAAAGAATTGTTTCTATACTTTATTATCATCTGGCTGTAAAAAATTTAGCATTTGAAGTACTTTTTCCTTTAAACAGTTAAAAGTAAACTTGTGTCATCATCACCATTAGCTCCGTTAGCTGATACGCTAGCTCTTCCCTCCCTTAATCGAACAAACTGCAGGGTACTGCTGCTCACCACCTGCCACCAGCTAACTAGCTCTCCTCTAACCAATTGCAACATGGATCTGTTGATCAAAGAAATGGGATCCTTCCCCCATAAAAGGGTCTTCTTTTTTTTTTTTCTACATGTCAAATATTTGTGCTAGTGTACTGGTGCCACCAGAGCACTTTGATATGTCTATGTGGGACTGTTAATACAATAACAACATAAAAAGATATGCTCAGTTGTAGTCAGTGCTCCTTATGGTTTGCCATTTGACAAGTGATAGTTAATACATACATTCAGTAACAAAGTACATTTACTCAAGTACTGTACTTCAGTACAATTTTAAGCATTTTACATTTTGGAGGAAAGCATTGTACTTTTTCCTCCACTCCATTCATTTGATAAAAAATAATGTATGTAATTTTCTTTTTGGGGTGAACTGTTCCTTTGATAAATGTTGTAAGGTAACAGATTTGTGAGCTAAAGTTTCCCACAGTGACATTTAGACAAGACACAAAAATGGAACAAAATACAAAAACACACCAGCGGTGACACTGTCAAGCTGTGTGGATGTCACACTAATAATTACTCTGTGTGCAGAAAAGCCTGATATATCTTCTTCTTCCTCTGTTGGTTTGTTTGTTTTTCGGGGAATGGTATAAATGAACTCAAGCCTCATTATTCAAAGCAACATTTCCCATCAGCCACACAGCATGTTGCTGTACAGGAGATGTTTTCGCTCTCTTATGTGACCACAAACTAAATCCTGTCAGGATCACAGAGGTCGGAGGAAATGTCGAGGCAAAGGGTGGAGGCGGCGAAGCGGACTGTCGTCATGGCAACAACCAATAAAATGACATCAGCGTGTGCAAATGTGTCAGTTTGAGTCTTCATGGTGTCTGAAGGTTAAGCCATTTTGTCGTCTTTTTCTTCTTCGCTGTGGGGTTAATAGAGACTCTGACCTCCACCCTTCACCCTCCTCCTCCTCCTCCTACTCAGCCCTCTGTTGTTGTTGTTGTCATCATCATGGTTAATATCACTGCTGATGTTCGGCAGCAAAGATTACAACTAAGCATTGTTTAGTATTCAGACAGACAGACGAGGTGTGACCAGTTTGATTTTATAAGGCAGAATGACATCACAGATTACACAACTCAAACACACACGTTAATCACATTTGAGCAGTGAGCTTTGATCTTAAGCTGTGTGTCAGCCATCAATAACTGTATCGATTCCAGAGGGTTTACAGCTGTGTGTTCATGGCTTCAACAGCATTATATCAGTGATGTCACTAAATCCTGTGATCTCACTAAAGTGTTAAATGTCACGTTACGACCTCGACCAGCGACCAAATTGATTATTTTTTCCTGCATTCAAAACCTGATGGAGAGAGAGGAAAATGTTGAACTACTCCTTTAACTGAATCTGGTTATTTACTGATATCTAGCTAAAGTTGAACGTTCTATACATAATCTAGTAATCTAATTTAAACCCAGAGCAGAAACATGCTGGAGTCTGCAGTCACATGTTTCTACCGTCAGAGGAGTCAGAACAAGATGCATGCTGGGAGCTCGTATATTGTCTGCGATTATAAATATAGAATTTAATATGTTGTATAAATATATGATGTATTTATATTTCCAGCAGGAGGAATGTGATCAGAGAGGAATGTGGCAGGAAATCAGAAGAGAGGCCAAGAATAGCTGACCTTTGACCCCTGAATGTTTTCACAGTCAGCAAACGGTAGATATTAGAAAAAGAAGACGGCAAGGAGAGGAGACAAGAGAGGCAGTGAAGAGCGGACAGGAAACAAGGACAGGAGACATGGGAAGAAAAAAGGAGAGGAAGCAAGGACAGGAAATTGGGTAAAGGGACAAAGGAGAGGAGGAGATGAAATAAATAAGAATAAACAAGGGAAGAAAAAAGGAAAGGAGGCAATGGAATGAAACACAGATGAAATAAAGTTGGGCAATAAGGCAAAGAGATAAGAAGAGATAACAGGAAATACAAAATGGAAGCGAGACAAGGAGAGAAAATAGGAAACAGGGATGAGGAAAGCAGACAAGTAGAGGAAAGAAGGAAAGAAGACAAAGAAAAGAGATGAGAAGAGAGGGTTGACAAGGAGAGGAAAGAAGGAGAGCGGACAGGGAGAGGAAACTAGGTAAGGTAACAAAGCAAAGAGACAAGGGAAGGAGATGATGGAGACAAGGATGGTAAACGTATAGAGAGACAAGTTGAAGAAAAGGGGGGAGAAGACAAATAGAGATGACATGGAAAGGAGACAAAGAGGGGGAACTAAGGCAGGAGACATAAAAAGGAGATATTGACAGGAAACAAGGAAAAGAGCAGTCCTATTCTGTTTTTTTTTATTACTTTTACTTCAGTAGTGTTAGTACTTCTTCCACCTCTGGGTCTCTTGTTCAAAGTCTGTTGAATTTCTGAGCTGATTTTCAACAACTGTTTTTCTGACTTTTTCCTGTTTGGCAACATCAGTCTGTGTCTATAAATAACAGGACGAGTGGAAAAGAGAAGTAACATGAGTGAGTCGTCTTTCCAACTCTTCCTCTCTGTCTGTCTGTCTGTCTGTCTGTGTGTCTGTCTGACTGCCCGTCTGAGGAAACACATCAACATGCTGTCGCTGCTTCTTCACACCTTCACCTCCATCTGGTTCCTCACAGGTGAGTCTGAACTTGAAGCTTTCCGTCCTCTAACTGACTTTAACTGTTTAACCGATTCAATGGACACACTGGACTAAAATCAGACCGTCTGACACTTTCATTCATAACCATGTGGTCAGCAAAGAGTTTCTACATCTCAGAAGGGAAATGTTGTACTATTTACTCTCACTGTGTTTATCTGGCAGCTTTAGTTATTTTACGAACTATGATTTTAGCCCACAAAATAGAAGAATATATTAGCAGTTTTTACATTTTAATTTAGTAATTGTCAACTGTTAGGATCAATTAAGTCATGTTTCATGTTAAAACATGTTATGGTTTGGTTGGATATTTGTATATCTTCCGTGTGAATAAGTTTGGCCTCTTGATCGGACAAAATAAAATCTTGTGAAGTCGTCACTTTGGATCACCGTGTCCACATTTTCTCACTATTTTCAGTATTTAAACAAACCAATCAATCAATTACAGTTTTTGCCAAACGCTTAAACACTAAAAGTGGTTGTTATGCCCAAAGCATCACAACCTCTAATTTTGGTGACCATGCCCCAAACAACAGCATGAACCCTGCAAACACAATATAAATATGCTTTGCACTGTGCTTGAAATTCTCCAACACACTTCTTGCAAAACACTACACACTGTTTTTTACATAAGACACGTTGTTCGAAAAGCAAATCTCATGCAATCATTGGGAAAACACATCTATTTAAAATGCAAAACACAACTAAAATTGGAAAAGCACACAGACTCACACACATGAAAACAATTAAAATCTAACTGAAGGCCAATCAGTGTAAGTCATAGCACTACAAATACACCTGATGTGAGCTCAGCTCCACTCTACTTGCCACCATACACCCCATCTTTGAATCCAACTGAGTTCTTTTCAGCATGGCGCTGGAAAGTGTATGACCGTCAGCCACATGCCCACATGCCTCTTCTACAAGCCGTGTAAGAGGCATGCGGCGACATTGAGGTGAGGTCCATACAAGGTTGGTTACGGCATGCAAAGCGATATTTCCCCCGTTACTTGGCAAGGGAGGACGTTTCCTGTGATGTGGATGAGGTGATGTGGCCAAATGCCAACAGCACTCAGGATCCATAGCCAAAATGTCTTCCAATCACTCCCTTACAACACTATGTTTTGTAGAACATTCTAGCTGTACCATGTCTTTGTGTTTTTTGTTTTTTTTTTACTTTCGCAAAAACCTGAAAAACCCCAAAAATATCCTAAAGTGTTTCCATTTTGTTTTCATGTGTCTAGATCAACTGTAGTGGATTAATCTTTCACTCAAAAAATCTGTTTGAGACTTTTAAAGTCAAAAACCATCCAAAGTACTGAATATAGCTGTGTTTTGCATAAGGCACATCTGTGTGTTGTTGCTTCAAGGAAAGAGTAATTCAAAGGTGCATGTGTTTAAAGTTTCGATGCTAAAAACAGTTTTGAAATGAGATTGTTAGGTTTTGTTTCAAGAGTGTCATGTTGCTGTATAAGTTAGGAGTTTATCTCCTTGCGTTGTTTCTTATTTGGCCCGTGTGTTAAGTTGTGACGCAGTGAGCCAAAGTCAGCAACATGTGTGTGAGCATTCGGCAAGAACTGTAATGGAGAAAATAGTCGGCAGATTAATTCAAAATTGAAATAATCATTTGATTGTTGAAAATCAGCTCCACCTCAAACAAGCTCCATCACCTCTTGCGCTGAAGACGCATAAAATCACGTAGAGATGGAATTATGGTCTGAAACCATCTTTGTGTCTGTGGCAGCCCGTGTGTCAGCAGTCACCACGGAGACGGTGGTGGGCGTGGCCGGGAGGAGGGTGAAGCTGCCCTGTCGGTCGGAGGCGGCCAGCCAGAGAGGAGTGGAAGTGTGCTGGGGGAGAGGAGAGCCATCACTGTTCACCTGCCACAACACTGTGATCAACGCAGCTGGAGATCAGGTCTCATACAGGAAGTCCTACAGGTACATGGTCAGAGGTGGTCAACAAAACAAAATGCTTTTGGCGAGACATTGGGACATTCTGACGAGGTGTCAGGACATTTTCCTGTCGTGTTTGTAACAAACCTAGATCATTTTGGCGAGGCATTTTCAAGGTGTGTAAGTGGCAAAAAGAACCCCCTGATATTTCTGCTGAGATGCTGAGGCATTTTTCCAGTTGTGTTACTGGCAAAAAAACAGACTTTTTTAGTGAGGTGACTTGGGAAGTTTCCAACTGTGCAAGTTGCAAGAAAACCAGATATTTGTAACAAAACATAGGGACATTTGCCAGTGCTGTTCGTGGCAGCAAAACCAGATATTTTTGGTGAGACATCAAGACATTTTTTCAACTAGATATTTTAGCAAACATTGAGGCATTCTTCAATCTTAAAGGGATAGTCTGGGTTTTGGGTTTTTTTTTTTTAGGTCTTTATATGACCCCACTTCAAAAAACACAAACTATCCCTTTAACAGTTGCATCTTCTTTTAGTTAAATTCTGTTTACCTGTAGAGGTTGAAATGAAACAATAACACATGAATGTAAATTTAGATAAAAAATGAATGTACTTAAGGCTTTCCTGATGATCTCCTCTCCTCTGCAGGTACTCTGTATCTTCCTTCTCCTCTCTGTCCATCTATAGCTCTCGACCATCAGACGCTGGTTTCTATCACTGCAGAGTTCAGCTGCCCGGTCTGTTCAATGACCAAACATCCACCGTTCACCTTATCATCATCAACCGTACGTACAGTCTGAGCCAGACTGAGCAGACACTCTGATTCTGATTCTTTTAGCTTCGTGGTGACCAGATAAAGGTGTGTTCAGTTTTTATGTGAATGAACACTAGTAGAAGTACAAGTAGGAGGAGGAGAGGGAGGAGGAGGAGGAAGTAGATCAGACCGTTTTCTATAACTTGTCTCCTGTCTGTCCTCGTGCAGCTCGATCTGTGGTCTCTGAAACCTCTGAGCGCTCAGACAACTGGGATGCTGAGAACCTGAACACACCACACACTACAACAGGTGAGTTCAGCAGGACGGACCTTCATGGTGAGGCAAAAAAACTATTGTGACGATTTAGTTTTGAGACGCTTTCATCTTGTCGGCAGGTTTCAGCAGACAAGACGTGACCAGGCAGACAGGAAGTGATGTCACTGGAGAAGACACCACAGGGCCAATGGTGTTGCTGGTTCAGGTAACAAGGATAGTTTACAATGACAACTCTACACATCATGCTTATTATCTTGTGACTGTGTATGATATTACACTAGTACTGATGAGGTTAGCAGTGATGGAGTGTAACTAAGTATATTTAATCAAGCACTTAATCAAGTTAATTCCAATTGTGTGTAAGTTTTTCCATTTTCTGCTACTTTAAACTTCTCCTCCACTACATTCTGGAGGCAAATATTTTACTATAACTATATTTATTTGATAACTTTAGTAACTAGTTGCTTTGCAGATAAAATGCTGCATCAGGGCCAAATAGCACATTTTGAAATTATTTTATGTTCTCAGTGAACAAATGAAAAAAGCACTGGTTCAATAATTAGGCAAATACTGAATATTTGATCTGGTAAGTGGTTGGCCCACAAAAAAGTATTAACATATATATAAACATTTATGATATATTTTAATCTTTTAATTTTGATGCTTTATTACAATTATTACAAGAAAACTACTCTTAAAAAGGTGTCAAGTGCATATTTCAAGACTTTTACTCAAGTTCTGGGGCGATTCTAGACCCTGATGGGGTCCATAGGCAATTATTCAGGGGGCTCATCGAACAAGCGTTCATAACCATGATGTCAAAATAATATGACAACAACAAAAATTGTGAAATGTAAACAAATCATATTCCAAACAGTGCCACAAAACATAAAACAATGAAAATGAAATGAAATACTGAAGTTACAGTTACTGTTATCAACATTTGGAAGTGTCACATTATCCTCTATTGCTGTTGGTGCCAGAAACTTCAACAATGATCCTGAGGAAAGATAATACAGTGATACTTATAACACAGTAACATGTAATTCACTTAGGTCTTACATTTACAGCATGAAGAAAATATACAGTTTTCAGTATCATCATATAACCACTAGGTCCACTCTACAGATAAGGAAAATACAATAAAATGCATTCATCTTACGGCACATAGCACAATATCTTACACCAATACACTTCAGTAATTTAGAGTACACTTGTCAAAATTTCTTTGCATCTTAATTTCATAATGTCGGAGCTTGAGACAGACACAGCTTTCCTCAGTTGACGTTAGCTTATTTCCCCTTCAAATCACTCTGGTGTCTTATAAAATGACAGGTACCGGTACTCCTATTTGTATGGGTGAATTTAACTTTCGCTTAAGTGATATTTTGATTGAAGATTAATGTGCATTGCTTTTGGGTTACTAACTAAATAAGACAGAAACATAAAAAATGTACAGTGTGTTTTATCATACATTTCTAAACATGGGTGCACCTTGTGATTGACATAGTTACCATGGCAGCAGACAAGAACTTGAAACACATTTGTTTGTGTGTTTGTCTGTCTGTTGACAGTCGTCTGTCCAACAGCAGCAGAAGGTCGACAGTCTGCAGAGCTTCATTGGAAACACAGTGAGGGTCTCCTTCGTCGTCTTCATACCTGCACTGCTGCTGACTGCCGCTTACAGTCAGTACATACACACACACACACACACACACACACACACACACACACACACACACACACACACACTCAAATTTAACATACTTCTCACTTAAGTTATGAGTCCCTCTGATACTGAAGTAATAACAGGTGTTTTATTCATTTTATGTCTGAAGGATTTTGGAGGACCAATCAGAGACCAGAGACTGACAAGAGGCTGAACCAATCAGAGGAAGAAGAGGCGTACAGCTCTGTGTAGAGTCTATTTGCTGCTGTGAAACATGTTTTCTGTTTGAGTTGTCTCTTCACTTTTAGTCCAGCTGGGCCACCGTACAGACCTTCATCACAGCTGTCAGAACATTATTCATTGCTGAAAAAAATCATCAATGTGCTTTTTTCACTGTTGGAATGTAACAAGGTATATTTACTCATTTACTTTCCATTTGTATGCTTCTCTCTGCTTCTACTCCACTACAACTAAAAGGGAAATGTACTTTTCGATCCAGTACATTTATCTGACAGCTTTAGTTACAGATCAAGATTTTCCATATTAAAGTTAATGAAAGTTGTTTTGTGACTTTGACATAATATCAATTCCACCAAAGACACTTTTCTCCACTGAACATCGCACATTGTTAATTTCGAAAACTGTTCAAATGAGCCAGTAATTCACAAAAAAATAAAAGATGAGTGAAAAAAATTGAAAATCAATTTGCATATCAGAAATGACTTTTTCTTCTTTCTTCTCCCATTAATCATCTGACGACTCCTCTGATTTATCCGGTGACCCTTTTGAGGGCCCAACAGAGATACACTGGACTAGAGTAGCTACCTGTATATAAAATAGTCTAAACTAGCTTCACCTGTAGCAGCTATAACAGTAAAGCATTGATACATTAGTATTATTATTAATGTCACATCAGATATCAGTCACAGGCTGAGACATTTTACTATGCAACCGGTACTTCAACTGATACTGATACCTTACATGAATATAAATACATTACGATGGCTATTCTTTATTGTCCCCATAGGTAAGTTTGTCCTGTACTCAAATGCTGCTCACATGAACACAAGTTAGTCCAAGTTACAGTAAAATAAGCTACATAAAACAAAACAGCACTAGCTATGTCAGTCACAGCAATAAACTGCACACAACAAATATTATATGCAGTTTATTGTTGATGCTGAGAATACTTTTTCACACTTGTATGTATTATGTTCAAGCCAAATTAAAACATGTTTTCCTGGACAATTAAATTCTTCATCTGACTTCTGCTGTAAATGCTGTTTTACAACAAAATATGTAAAACACAAAAAAAATCTACAAAAAAACAAAAACAAAACAAGAATATAAGCACTGAAGCCCTAGAAGATATTAAAAACCAAGTCGATAAAAATACAAACATAAGTAAGGTGATATGGATATGTTTGGTCTAACAAAGGGGGGAATGGGAAAAGGTTTTGGGAATAACAACACGAAGGAACCAAAAGGATTTTACTACATTTTACTAATGTCAGGTGTCATCATAACTGTACAACACTGAACAAAAGCTCCTGAAGCACCACAGTGAGTGAAACTGTCAACAAACGCAATAAAACTGTTGCTCAGTGTCGTCAGAATGCCTGTAGCGTCCTCTGCTGGTTTACCGACATATTGTTATAATGACCTGAGAAAGACGGTGGTCGGTGACGTGAATGGACGTTAAACACTGCTCCTGGTACTTGAGGATAAAGTGAGTTTGTTTCTTTGTTTTACTGTTGTCAGCATGTGGTGATGAAGATAAAATAGTTGTGTTCTTGCTGAAGTTTGGTATTCTGGTTGTTGTTATTTGACTAGATGGTGTCGCTGTGACGCAGCGTTTTTATTATTACTTTATTGCTAATTATTCCTCTACTACTGCGTTTATATCTGTTTTATGAACTTTACTACCACATTGTCCTCCTCAAGAAGCTTCAAACAACATTCCGCCTATTATTCAGACTTTATTTAATTTTTATCATCAATTTTACCCACTGGTTTTATTGACTTGACTCATCTGTTAGACGCGAGGCTAATCTGCAGTAGCTGAATTAGCTAACGATGCTAGGCTAAAATAAAGTTCTTATTTCCTGCATTAAAGAGTTACTTACACACTAACAGTTGTAAAAATATTGGTTTAAGTATTCCAGGTTTGTTAGTTACAGAGCAATTAGGATTATTTAATGTGATTCAGATGTTGTTGTTTTTTTCTTTGTTGCTATATTTATTTAGATGAATGTCTATTAAGTAGATGCAAGATAACCAACAATGTTTTTGTTACTAAACTGTAAACTACGATCTTATAGTGGTGAGACAGGGGGCTCGATTCCCTGACAGGGAGGCAAAGATCCTTTAACTTATGAGAGATACATGTTAATGTATTTGATCATTTATCGATGTTATCTTTGTATTTTTTGCTGGATCAGAGTTTTTCAGCAGCTGTTTCCATACACCCATTTGTTGGTGGTTGGCTATTATTTTCTTGAAAGTAATGGATAAAAATTCTTATATATTCTTTCACTGAACAGGACAACGAGCTGCTGGTATTCTTTTTGCAGTGTGGCACTCGACTTTCAGCCGATCATTTTTTACAGTGTGCAATGCAGCTGTGTGGTTAACTGCAGTGTTTGTGCTGTCAGTGTGTCAGTAGCCCTTTTTAGATAAAAGGCGGAACATCTGCTCCAAGGTAAGGGCCTGTCTTTCTAAAACGGAGGCGTAAACATGTGCCGCTGAGATCCAGGAGACACTACCATCTCCTGGAGCTCAGTGGCTGTCCAGTTGCTCAGCTTAATGCCCGCGGATGAAGTGATGGACTGACTGCTGTGATCAGCTGTTTCTTGGTTTTAAAACTCCTCGGCTGTGGGTCGCACAACAGTGCAGGTCATTGACACCTCCGCCCATCTCACCCACGGCCGGCACATTTCCGCCACGGTTTTAGATAGCAGTTGAGGCGGAAATAAGTGTATCTTGAGGCGGAAAATCGGCGGACCAGAACAGACCCCCAATTTGCCACCCTCTGTCTAAATCTGCAGATGAGCTGCCAAAAGGACGAGCACATTGGCGGTGCTCTGTCTAAAAACGGCTGGTGTGACTCGCTTCATCATGAAGATCGTTCTGCTTCTCGTTCTCCTCACAGGTACTCTGATCTTTAATGACTTTGCATCTGACTTCTTTCATGTCGTTACCTCGTTTAAAAAGTGATGACAACAGGAAAATAGAAAAGCAAAAGAGTTTTTTCTCCCGTTTTCAACTTTAAACAAACTTTTTGTGCTTAATGTTTCCTCTGAAGCGTCTGGTTGTGTTTTTGTGGCCATGTGTGCTTGTTATTGTTCTATTATTATTATTCTTAGTATTAGTAGTAGTAGTAGTAGTAGTATTTTCATTCTATTTAATGAGTGCACACATATTAAGGCGCTTCTCACAGAGGAACTGTGAGATATCAACGGTCTGATGAAGGGAACAAACCATGTTGTGGGTTTTACATTTTCTCACATCATCGGTTCAGTTTTTTGTGAGTTGCAGCTCAGCAAAAACAGACACAGTGAAGCAAAGTTGTCTGTAAAACAGATAAAAGGAAACATAATTTTGAAAAAGTAGAACAGTAACAAAACAGTTTTAAACAGGTGATACATCAATCTGACAGTTGAGATATTTTCAGTAACGAGCAGATTTTAGATGCTGACAAAGACTTAAGTTAATTTACTTGTTTTTTCTGTCTCTACAGTCAGTGAATGTGGCAGCATCAGCGTTGTTGGTCAAACAGGTCAGAATGTTACTCTGTCATGTAAATACAACTTCAAGTACTACGGAGAGCTGGTAGTCTGCTGGGGACGAGGAGACATACCAAGCAAAGGCTGCACCAACCAGCTCATCTCCACAGATGGTCGTAGAGTGATAGAAGGAACCAGAGCTTCCAGCAGGTATCAGTTACTGGGACGACTGGATGAAGGAGATGTTTCTCTGACGATACTGAACTTCACAGATTCAGATGCTGGACGGTACGGATGTAGAGTGGAAATCCCTGGATGGTTCAATGATGACAAACATCACTTTGATTTGACCATTGAGACAGGTGAGAGAATATTGTTAAAATATTTTGAAGTTTCTGCAGGAAGGCTGAAGTTTGCACAACTATTGTCTCTAGTAAAAGACTGTTAGTGTTTCAGCAGTGAGATCTACAACAGGAAGCAGACTGAAGCTTCATCTATTGGTTCAGTATAATTTCTCAATAATCCCTAAAATGTTACAAATGCAGTAGAAAGTGTCAGTTCTTCAGAGGTGTGATGGTTCAGAGGAAAACATATCATCTGTGAGGATGATGCTCACAAGTGTCCTTTGTTCAAATGTCCAAAGCTTTAGAGGTCCAAGAGTGATGCACTGAGGTCCAAAACTTGATCTTTTGTCCTCACTCAGGTCTAAATGAAAACAGGATGCCTTCATCCTGTTTTTGAAATTAGTTTATTCAGTCATGTGTTTCACAAAGTGATAAACCTTGCTCTCACTCTCATCTCTCAAACTACCAACCCAATCACCAGAATAAATGTTAGCGAAGTACCTTTCTGGAAATCCACAGATAAATTAAAACTGACTGTATATCTGTTAGTGTGACAGTCATGAATTGTTTCAGCCTCATAAACAGAGAGACGTCTACAGAGACCACAGCCAGTTCAACCACAGGTATTAGTGGTGAGGTGAGATAGAGACTTATACTTCCTGTGTGAACAGTAAAAAGGACAGAATGTGACTTTACTTTGTGTGGTTCATATCATGATAAATCTAAACTCCTTTTGACAAAAACAAATGACCCAAAATATAATTAACGTATATTTGCTTGTTGTTGCTGATTTTTGGTTAAAGCTGCCGTACATGTTGTCTTTCTGTTCGGTAACTTCCTGTTTTTAATGAGGTTAGCAGTGATGGAGTTTAACTAAGTATATTCTAACTGATCAAATCTGTACTACAGTCAATAAGTGTACTCCAAAGGGTGCAGTGAATGTTGTAGCCTTTACATGACAGTGTCAGGCAGATAATCATGGTAGCAGCCCAGTTTTTGTTTTCAGTATGATATATTTTGTTATAACTAGTTATGTTCTAAGGAAAATCATTTGGTGCATCCAACGAGGTCATCAGATCCAGCTGCCACATGAGACCAAACACCTTTAATCAGAGTAACATCTGTTACAGCTGCAGGACAACAAACAGATAATCTGATAATAAGAAGCGCTGCAGACTCTGAAGGTGCTTCACACAGTTGAACCGTCAGATATCAGTGGTCTGACGAAGGGAACAAACCAACATGTTGTGGGTTTTACACTTTCTCACATCACCAGTTCACTTTCTATTGTCTTGAGTTGCAACCCAGCAAAAAAAGACACAGTAAAGCAAAATAGTCTGTCAGTAAAACAGATTAAAAGAAACATAATTTAGTAACAAAACAGATTGAAACAGATGATACATCAATCTGACAGTTGAGATATTTTCAGTAACAAGCAGATTTTAGATGCTGACAAAGACATCTATAACTATAACCTTAAAAAATCTACAACATGAAATTTTGCTCATGGTATCACCAGGGTGTCTACTAATGAACTTGACCTTTATGAACATTGTTTGTGTACACAGAGTTTACTAAAAACAACGTTTTTGAACAACTCAGGCTTGTTCCATTAGACAACGTCATGGCAGCCCAGACAAGATTTGACGGGATGTTCTCAATGCTCGTGTTCATGTGTAGAGACCCTGGTGATGTTAACAAAAGGATAACATTTTACTACTGTCAGGTGTCATCATAACTGTACAACACTGAACAAAACCTCCTGAGTTGAGTTTGTTTCTTTGTGCTGTCAGCATGTGGTGATGAAGATAAAATAGTTGTTTTCTTGCCGAAGTTTGGTGTTCTGTTGTTGTTATTTGACTAGACGGTGTCACCACAACGCAGCGTTTTTATGTTTTATAAACGTTATTACCACATTGTCCTCTTCAAGCATTTAGCCTGTGATTCAGTCTTTATTGAATCTTGATCGTAGATTTTACCCACTGTTGTTATAGTTTTATTGACTTGAGTCACCTGTTAGACGCAAGGCTAATCTGCAATGCTAGGCTCAAATAAATTAACAAAGTTCTTATTTCCCACCTAAAACAGTTATTTACACACTAACAGTTGTAAAAATATTAGTTTTAGTATTTCAGGTCTGTTGTTTACAGAGCACTTAGGATTATTTAATGTGATTCAGATGGTTTTTTTGTAGCTATATTTATTTAGATGAATGTCTATTAAGTAGATGTAAGATACTGTGTGCCACCAAAACCTGACCAATACATTTATACATACATGTTAGATAGACTTTATGTACCAGCATTGGTTTTGTTACGGGTTAAAGGTTTGAATTGATCATTTTAATGAGATCATAAAGAATCCCATGTTTATTTGGAACAAGGGGCATTTTCCCTGCAATTTTGTAAAGTAAAAAGATTGTAGTTGTGTAGTGTAGTTTAACCAACAATGTCTTTGTTACTTAACTGTGAACAACAGTCTTATACAACTTAGACAACAAGCCATAATTGGCTTGGTTCTTTTCTGCCATGTTTTACTGCAGTTCTGCTCTCTGGCCACCAGATGGCCTCATTGAAAATGCATAGTTATGTTTTATATGTTTCAGCTCGACAGCGCCACTTGTCCATTCCCCCCCCCCCCCCCCCCCCATGTTGTGGATAAATTCGGTATGCCGTTTGCTGATAACTCATTCCCACATGTTTATCTCAAGCTCCTGGCGCGCTCCCAGCCTGGCACTTTTGCTGTCCTCCTTGGACAGATGCTGAAGCAAATAAATCAAAATTAACAACAAACCCATCCATTTTGTAGCCTATTTTTCTGCCGTTTCCTACTCCAGCTTTGACAGTTACAATGTTGCCATGGAGATGAATTCAAAGTTGCCACAGACTTGACGGAGTAATATTTTTAGTAATGAGTCAGACATTCTGTCATGCTGATTTCAGCGCGGTCTAAATTTCTTGTTGACCGATCAGATTGCTTGGTCAGAATTACTTGTTGTATAATTACAAAATATAGCTCTCCTCGTTATTATAGTGGTGAGTTAGGGGCTTCCATTCCCCGACAGGGAGGCAAAGATCCTTTAACTTATGAGAGCTACACAATAATGTGTTTTATCTTTTATCTATTTTATCTTTGTATTTTTTGCTGGATTAGATTTTTTCAGCAGCTGTCTCCACAAACCCATTTATTGGTGGTTGGCTATTATTTACATTTGAAAGTAATAGATAAAAATTCGTATTTATTCTTTCACTGAACAGGACAACGAGCTGTAGGTATTGTTTGCAGTGTGGGACTCGACTGTCAGCCGTTCATTCTTTACAGTGTGCAATGCAGCTGTGTGGTTAACTGCAGTGTTTGTGAACTCAGTGTGTCAGTAGCCCTTTTTAGATAAAAGGCAGAACATCTGCTCCAAGGTAAGGGCCTGTCTTTCTAAAACGGAGGCGTAAACATGTGCTGCTGAGATCCAGGAGACACTACCATCTCCTGGATCTCAGCAGCTGTCCAGTTGCTCAGCTTAATGCCCGCAGATGAAGTGATGGACTGACTGCTGTGATCAGCTGTTTCTTGGTTTTAAAACTCCTCGGCTGTGGGTCGCACAACAGTGCAGGTCATTGACAACTCCGCCCATCTCACCCACGGCCGGCACATTTCCGCCACGGTTTTAGATAGCAGTTGAGGCGGAAATAAGTGTATCTTGAGGCGGAAAATCGGCGGACCAGAACAGACCCCCAATTTGCCGCCCTCTGTCTAAATCTGCAGATGAGCTGCCAAAAGGACGAGCACATTGGCGGCTTGGTGCTCTGTCTAAAAACGGCTGGTGTGACTCGCTTCATCATGAAGATCGTTCTGCTTCTCGTTCTCCTCACAGGTACTCTGATCTTTAATGACTTTGCATCTGACTTCTTTCATGTTGTTAAAAAGTGATGACAACAGGAAAATAGAAAAGCAAAAGAGTTTTTTCTCCCGTTTTCAACTTTAAACAAACTTTTTGTGCTTAATGTTTCCTCTGAAGCGTCTGGTTGTGTTTTTGTGGCCATGTGTGCTTGTTATTGTTCTATTATTATTATTCTTAGTATTAGTAGTAGTAGTAGTAGTAGTATTTTCATTCTATTTAATGAGTGCACACATATTAAGGCGCTTCACACAGAGGAACTGTGAGATATCAACCGTCTGATGAAGGGAACAAACCAACATGTTGTGGGTTTTACACTTTCTCACATCATCGGTTCATCGGTTTGACTGTAAAACAGATAAAAGGAAACATAATTTTGAAAAAGTAGAACAGTAACAAAACAGTTTGAAACAGGTGATACGTTTCCTTAGTTCAAATGTCCAAAGCTTTAAGTTAAGTTAAAACTGACCGTATATCTGTTGATCTGACAGTCATGAATTGTTTCAGCCCCACAGATGACCACATTCACTTTTAACAGAGAGACGTCTACAGAGACCGCAGCCAGTCATACAACAGTTACCGGTACTGAGGTGAGACAGAGACTCATATTTCCTGTGTGAACGGTAAAAAGTACAGAATGTGACTTTACATGGTTCGTATATTCTAAATTCCTTCTCTAGAAAAACAAATGCCCCAAAATAATGTATATTTGCTTGTTTTTGATTTTTGGTTAAAGCTGCCATACACGTTGTCCTTCTGTTTGGTAACTCTCTGTCTGTTTTTAATGAGGTTAGCAGTGATGGAGTGTAAATTAATATATTTACTTAAGCACTGAACTTAATTACATTTTCTGCTGTTTAAACTGCTCCACTACATTCTGGAGGCAAATATTGGATATGTTTTTACTTGTAATTTTGATGCTTTATTACATTTATTACAAGAAAACTACTCTTAAAAACGTATGTGCATTTCATACCAGATCCTTTAAGACTTCAACCCAAGTCCTATTTGTATTGGTGACTTTCACTGTCATTTAAGTTCAGTATATCTTTACTTCGAATCAAGTTTGACTCTGAGGTATGAACTACACTGATTATGTGTTAAGTCCTTCAGAGAAATTGTTTTGTTTACCTGCACAGATAAAACAAACTAATGACATTCAGGAAAATGAAGATCACTGTACAGTGAGAGGAAAAAATACTCATGGTTACTAACTAAATGATATCACAGAAAAGATATACTTAAAGTATATGTCTCATCATATATTTTTATACATGGGTGCACCTCATGATTGACTTGTGCTAGTTACCATGGCATCAGACATGTTTATACAGCCTAACAGCTCTTTGTTTGTTTGTTTGCTTGTTTTTGCTGACAGACGTTCGTCCAGCAGCAGCAGCAGGTCGACAGTCTGCAGAGCTTCATTGGAAACACAGTGAGGGTCTCCTTCATCGTCTTCATAACTGCACTGCTGCTGACTTCTGCTTACAGTCAGTACACACACACACACACACACACACACACACACACACACACACACACACACGCATACAACCCTCAGTGTACAGTGTATTAATTTGCACAGCTGATGTTTGTTTAGTCAGACAACCAGGTGATCAAATTTAGCATATTTCTTGCTTTAGTTATGAGTCTAACTGATACTGAAGTAATAACAGGTGTTTTATTCATTTTATATCTGAAGGATTTTGGAGGCCCAATCAGAGACCAGAGACTGACAGGAGGCTGAACCAATCAGAGGAAGAAGAGGTGTACAGCTCTGTGCATCTGCTACTGTGAAACATGTTTTTTGTTTGAGTTGTCTCTTCACTTTTAGCCCAGCTGGGCCACCGTACAGACCTTCATCACAGCTGTCAGAACATTATTTATTGCTGGAAAATCATCAATGTGCTTTTTTCGCTGTTGGAATGTAACAAGGTACATTTACTCATTTACTTTCCATTTTTATGTTTCTTTCTGCCTCTGCTCCACTACAACTAAAAGGGAAATGTATTTTTCAGTCCAGTACATTTATCTGACAGCTTTAGTTACAGATCAAGATTTTCCATATTAAAGTTAATAAGAGTTGTTTTGTGACTTTGAGTTGATGTCAGTTTCAATAAAGACACATTTCTCAACTGAACGTCTCACTTTGTTAATTAAACTGTTCAAATGAGCCAGTAATTCACAAAAAATAAAAGATGAGTGAAAAAATTGGAAACAAATTTGCGTATCAGAAATGACTTTTTTTTTTACTTAACTGGTGACCTTTCAGAGGGCCCAACAGAGATACACTGGACTCAAGTAGCTAACTGTATATAAAATAGTCTAAACTAGCTTCACCTGGAGAAGCTATAACAGTACCTTACATGAATATACAAGAGTGTAAGGTTGTAACTGATTTGAAAAGTGTGGGGGAGTGGGTGAGAGTGGGTCCACTTGATTACTAACATGGCATACGCTGGCGCTGCATCAGCTGGGCGGAGTTTGCCATCAAATTAATGTAAAATAAGCACATCGGTATACGCTGGGGTAGATTAAAGGGATAGTTCGGATGTCTTGAAGTGGGGTCATATAAAGTACATATCTATAGTCGGTCTGTTCCATACTGTAATCACTGATCAGCGCAGCCACAGTTTGGAGAAGTAGAGAGCCGCTCCAGCCCAGACGCTCAGCTTTGTGCTGCAGTGAACAGGGTCCAGAGAAAAAGCAAAATAAACCACCTAAATCAAGGCTCACCTTAAAAAATCTATAACTATAACCGTAAAAAATCTACAACATGAAACTTTGCTCATAGTATCACCAGGGTGTCTACTAATGAACTTGACCATTATGAACATTGTTTGTGTACACAGAGTTTACTAAAAACAGCGGTTTTGAACAACTCAGGCTTGTTCCGCTAGACGTCATCATGGCAGCCCAGACATACTTGGAGAATGACACAATGTTCTCAATGCTCGTGTTCATGTGTAGAGACCCTGGTGATGTTAACAAAAGGATAACATTTTACTACTGTCAGGTGTCATCATAACTGTACAACACTAAACAAAACCTCCTGAAACACCACAGTGAGTGAAACTGTCATCAAACGAAATAAAACTGTTGTTCAGTGTCGTCAGAATGTCTGTAGCGCCCTCTACTGGTTAGTCGACATATTGTTATAATTACCTGAGAAAGACGGCGGTCAATGATGTGAATGGACGTTAAACTCTGCTCCTGGTACAAGAGGAGAAAGTGAGTTTGTTTCTTTGTGTTATTGCTGTCAGCATGTGGTGACAAAGATAAAATAGTTGTTTTCCTGCCGAGGTTTGGTATTCTGGTTGTTGTTATTGATGGTGACGCTGTGACGCAGCATTTTGATTATCATTTTATTGCTAATTATTCCCCTATTATGTTTATCTGTTTTATGAACTTCATTACCACATTGCCCTCCTCAAAAAGCTTCAAACAGCATTTAGCCTATTATTCAGACTTTATTTAAGCTTGATCGTTGATTTTATCCACTACAAGGCTAATCTGCAGTAGCTAAATTAGCT
Organism: Acanthopagrus latus; assembly: GCF_904848185.1. NCBI lineage: Eukaryota > Metazoa > Chordata > Actinopteri > Spariformes > Sparidae > Acanthopagrus > Acanthopagrus latus. Next base: position 20,220,742 of record NC_051051.1, on the reverse strand, counting down.
AACAATGCTAGGCTAAAATAAATTAATAAAGTTCTTATTTCCTGCCTAAAAGAGTTACACACTAAGAGTTGTAAAAATATTGGTTTAAGTAATTCAGGTCTGTTATTTACACAGCAATTAAGATTATTTAAAGTGAAACTCTCGCCAAAAAGCAACCGAGGCTTTATTTGTGATTGAATATGAGTAAAACCTTCCTGCGTGTTCTGTTGTCTTCAGCTGAGTGATAGCATCTCAGCCAAGTGGTCACATATGGAGCTGGGTTCCACTGGGTTAGAGGTGGGCCATGTAGCTTGATGAACATCAAGGCAGACACCCGTTCAGTTAACAATTTGCTTCTCATTGGGGTGATTATCAGATTCATCTGGCTGAATCCCCTTCGCATTCTGCTGTGCTGCATGGTATCATTCTGGTACAGTTCAGCAGAGGCCTCAGCTCGGCAGGTGGAACATCTCCAGCAGTAGTCTCAACAAAATCACAGAATGCATTTATAACAGTACTAGTTGGCAGCCTGAAACGTTAGCATAGTTCACTCACTTGCACCTCTTCATATCCACATGGCATGTACTGAGCCAGTGGTCAGTTCTCACGTTCCAGAACTTTCAGTTGCGTGAGCAACTGAACAAAGTCAGAGGTCGACTGTGACGGGGCCTGTGAGGCTGTTCCATGGAGTGACGCAGTAGCGAACATCCTATTGCTTAGGTTGTTGCTAAGACTCTGGAGAAACTGTTGACTGTTGATGGTGACAATCTTGGAGTTGTCTGTGAGCACAACTGTGCCCAGTTTGCTTTGTGATATTGCCTCTTCGGGTGCAAGGACCTTGGTCCCAGGTCGCTCCCCATGTCCAACGAATGCTGTGGAGGATCAGCTTGTCAGCGTAGGTGACTGACGTTGCGTGCTTCTGCAAACATTCAGATAACAGAGCCAACTCGCTCATCGCATCGTACATAAGCGCCAAATCCAAAAGGAACTGCTTTAAAGTCTGTCGCTTTAACAGACCGCTGTACAGTTTTTTGTCGTTTGCTGATCGCTTCTCAACCGTCATCGCATAGTGAAAGTGAGTTATTCCAAACAGCAGATACTGTGCGATACGAACTGGCAACCCATCTGGTGCTCAACACTCGGCATATCTTTCCTACTTGTTGGTGCAACTCGGCAGCACACTCGGCCAGTTCTCGTTGGTTTAGGGTTGATCGGCTGTAGACAGTGTACAACTTGCCCATAAATGCCTGAAAATGATTCACACTGCTCACGTCAGACACTGTGTCCCCCACAGCCAGCTCCAAGCAATGGTTTAGGCAATGCCAAGTGATGATGTTGGGATACAGATCACAAAGCTGCTTGGCCACACCCAATTTGCGTCCCAACATGACATTAGCCCCATCGCTTGCAAAAGCAACAAAATGTTTTGTTGTTTTTTTTTTAAGTAAGCATCATGGAAGCCATGTGCTCCAAGGCATTTTAGCAGGTGTTGGGTAATTGTTTCTGCTCTCTGGTCTGAGAGCTCAATTAAATCCAAAAACATTAAGCGTGGGTCGCAGGTCTTGTCCATTTCACATTTCATGTAAACAGTCAATGTTGTTTTGCACCCTAGGCTCGCCAACTCATCTATAAGAACAGATTTTGCAGCCGAGTTTTCCATCCCTAAAATCGATCCAGGGGTAGGTGGTTTGTTTTTGAGTCCACACTTCCTCAGTCCATAACTCCAGGAAACGTGACCTAGCAACATATACACCCCTGCTTACACCACATAGTTAACCAGCCATAATTGGCTTGGTTCTTATCTGCCCTGTGGTCATGATTTATGGCAGTTCTGCTCTCTGGCCACCAGATGGACTCACTGAACTGACCACAGAATGTCGCTTTGATCAAACATGGTTTCCTTTTTACTTGGAATTAATATCAGTTATCTACAGGAGGTCCATTTTACATTTAAATTAATTTTACTTTTTAATTTAATGAGACACACCTGCAGTATGCTTAATTAAAAAAAGATAATAATAATGATAAAATCTTACAGCAGGATTACGGTAGCCCTTAAAGTTTCTACCCCCTTGCCAAACCATGCAAAAAACGTTCATGGACGGAATTTCTGCTTGTAATTTATGGATAACATGCTGAGACTGCTGCATTTTCACCACATTTTAACTGCTGTCTAATGAGAGGAGGAATTAGTGTTTTACTGATTGATGGAAAACAATTAATTCCCTCTTAAAGTCCTGCTGTACTGTCATAAAGTCTGAACTGTAGTTTGCTCTAGTGGTCATTTGTGTCGTTTATGTTCCTGTGAAATTGAACAAAAGAAAATGCATGTTTCAGCTCGACAGCGCCAGGTGTCCATTGACCCCTGTGTTGTGGATATATTCGGTATTACAGAATTATTGCAGAATTAGAAAATATGGTTCCCCTCGTTAGTATAGTGGTGAGATAGGACCCACTTGTTTGTGGTTGGCTATTTTTTACTTTTGAAAGTAATAGATAAAAATTCTTACATATTCTTCAAGTGAACAGGACAACAAGCTGCAGATATTTTTTGCAGTGTGGCACTCGACAGTCAGCCCTTGATGAAATGAAACTCAGAGTTCGAGGAAGCAGCCGAAACCAAAGGCCACAAGCAGGATGTCATGTGTTGAACACAACACAAGACTCATCTGACCGATATGTTAACACTAACACACTGGCTACCATAAGAAGCTCTAAAGTCATCAGCCTGGTTAAGATGTAGTAACTGATGAGATCACCTCCCCCCGAGATATTTCCTTTACCTCTAAAATGTGGTCCATTTGATAAAATTCTGTTCTTAACAGATGCATCAGTAGATTTGGGTCATACATGAAGACCAAACCACAATATGTCATCCCTGCCAGAGAAATATGAGATAAAAAGGTAAATGATATTTAAAAAAAAAATCCCAAAGATTTTTACTTGATAGGTTTTAATTGATTGATCCTAATTTATCTCTTACTGTTGTAAGTGATTAATTCATCATGTAGTCTCTGTTAGGTGTTTTTAGTTTGTGGATCATTCTTTACAGTGTGCAATGCAGCTGTGTGGTTAACTGCAGTGTCTGTGATGTCAGTGTGTCAGTGTGACTCGCTTCATCATGAAGATCGTTCTGCTTCTCGCTCTCCTCACAGGTACTCTCTGATCTTTACTGACTTTGCATTATTACTGACTTGTTTCAAATCGTGTCCTCATTTAGAAGTGATAAAAACAGGAAAATTCTTCTTCTTGTGAACTTCTTGTGCTTGTTATTCCTTCTGAAGCCTCTGGTTGTGTTTTTGTGACCATGTATGCTTGATATTATTACTATTATTATTATTATATTATCTTCACATTATTTAATGAGTCTTTTCTGTCTTTGTGTTTGCCTCATGTCTTTATTTTGTTTTGCATGCTGAATCGATTTTAAAACCAACAGTTACTACCTTGCTGTTACTGACAATAATATCTTTCTTGTTCTCGTCAACAAGTACCCCCCCCCTTTTTTTTTTTTTTTTTTGCAGTTTTTGAACCTTTTCTTTTCATTTCACTTCTCCTGCAGGCCAGTTTTCATTTTCAGTATTATATATTTTTTAATATTTTGTTATAAGGAAAATCATTTGTCACAGCCAAAGAGGTCATCAGATCCAGCTGTAACATGAGACCAAACACCTTTTTATCGGTGTAACATAACAGCTGCAGGACAACATTAACAGATAATCTGATAATAAGAAGAGCTGCACACTCTGAAGGCGCTTCACACAGATGAACCGTCAGATATCAGCGATCTGATGAAGGGAACAAACCAATATGTTGTGGGTTTTACACTTTCTCACATCATCAGTTCAGTTTCTGTTGTCTTGAGGTGCAGCTTAGCAAAAAAGACACAGTAAAGCAAAGTAGTCTGTTAGTAAAACAGATTGAAACAGGTGATACATCAATGTAACAGTTGAGATATTTTCAGTAACAAGCAGATTTTAGATGCTGACAAAGACTGAAGTTAATTTACATGTTTTTTCTGTCTCTACAGTCAGTGAATGTGGCAGCATCAGCGTTGTTGGTCAAACCGGTCAGAATGTTACTCTGTCATGTAAATACAACTTCAAGTACTACGGAGCGCTGGCAGTCTGCTGGGGACGAGGAGACATACCAAGCAGTGGCTGCACCAACAAGCTCGTCTCCACAGATGGTCGTGGAGTGATAGAAGGAACCAGAGCTTCCAGCAGGTATCAGTTACTGGGACGACTGGATGAAGGAGATGTTTCTCTGACGATACTGAACCTCACAGATTCAGATGCTGGACGGTACGGATGTAGAGTGGCAATCCCCGGATGGTTCAATGATGACAAACATCACTTTGATTTGACCATTGAGACAGGTGAGAGAATATTGTTAAAATATTTTGAAGTTTCTGCAGGAAGGCTGAAGTTTGCACAACTGTTGTCTTTAGCAAAAGACTGTTAGAGTTTCAGCAGTGAGATCTACAACAGGAAGCAGATTGAAGCTTCATCTATTGGTTCAGTATAATTCCTCAATAATCCCTAAAATGTTACAAATGCAGTAGAAAGTGTCAGTTCTTCAGAGGTGTGATGATTCAGAGGAAAACATATCAGGATGATGCTCATGAGCTTCATTTGTTTGAAGGTTAAATTTTGTCCTCACTCAGGTCTGACGTTTTAGAAACTTTTCAGGAATCTGTGTGTATCCTTTATACAGTCATGTGTTTCACAAAGTGGTGAACCTCGTTCTCACTCCCAACTCATCAAATACCCACCCAAGCACCAGAATCAATGTTAGCAAAGTACCTTTCTGCAAATCCACAGATTAGTTAAAACTGAACGTTTCTTTTTGTGGCATTTTTACATTCGTTTAGGTTGAATTTTCACCAACGCTGTGCTGGTGCTCTGTTTGCGTGCAAAAACCACTTGATAAAGGTGAGAAAAGCGTCATGGTTTCCTCATCTTTATGGTGGTTTGCAGGAAATGTCTGCAGGTGTTCTTAAAAATATCCAGTGGTCTGATTCGAACTGCATTACGGCAGATACTGTCATCTGGCCAGTGGCCTTAAAACTATGCTGTTCGCATTCCCCTCTAGAGTTTTGTACGTGAAGGGCTCCACAGTCAAGTTAGCTATAATAAATGCTTCTGGTCACAATTTTTTAAATAAAGCTTGCTGACAAACGGGTCACATATTATAGCTCATTAACATGGCAAAACGGTCCTGGTTCTGTTTTGACACAAACACCTCTTGGTATGGTTTAGGAAAAGATCAAACTTTGGCTCCATCCAGCCTCCCTGAGGTATTAGTACAAGATCTGAGGTCAAGATCTTCCATCACTGAAAGTGAAATGTAAAAATAAAGATGATAGAGATGAGTGAGAGAGGTGTAAACACAAGTTTTTTTTGCAATTGAAAAGATGATTTTAGTTGATCTGACAGTCTTCATCTTAAACATCTTAAACTCTCTGAGGTCACAGTGTCACATTCTGTTTCAGATCCACAGACGAACACATCAACTTCAAACACAGAGACGTCTACAGAGCAGCCGGCAGCCAAATATACAAGTACAAGTACAAGTGCAAGTGCAAGTACAGGTACAAACTCAAAGTAACTCACTGATCAGACTTGTTTCCAAAACTTTTTCCTTCATCATGACATCACGCTGCTGACACAGCTGCTCTAAAACCATCTGCTTTCATTTCCTCGTCCTGCAGGTCACATGAATTTCACAGAGACACTCCTAACTTCCTCCTCCAGTAGCGTCAGTGCTGAGGTGACATAGAGACTTATGTTTCCTGTGAGAAAAGTTAAAAGGACTGCCTTACATGGCTCATATCATAACAAATGCCCACAATTTGAATAATATATAACCGCTTGTTGTTGATTTTTGGTTAAAACTGCCCTACACGTTGTCGTTATGTTCACTAACTTCCTGTCTGTTTTTGAATATCAGTTAGACTTTAAGATGTCGTTGACGTAATTGTGTTTTTGTGTGTTTCACATCAGCAGGAGAACAGCATTGCACCTGTGGTTCTAGTGTGTGCTCTGTTCGTGTTGATAGCTTTGGTCACAGCAGGTGGACTCGTCATTATCAGTAAGTCAAGAAGTATAACAGTTATTGTTCCGATAGCCAAAACCGATAACTTAAACCAAACGTCCCTCTTGAACCCAGAGAGGAACCAGTGGTTAGTCGTCCAGGGTCATGTGAAGTGTTCAGAACAGATCGCTTTGACTGAACTGACCCCAGACACTCGACTGTCCTGCTGTTGAGAGAGAGAGAGAGAGAGAGAGAGAGAGAGAGAGAGAGAGAGAGAGAGATATATATATATATATATACACATATATATATATATATATATATATATATATATATATATATATATATATATATATATATATAATATATATATATATATATATATATATATATATATAAAAGATAGCTGACGGTTGAGTCTCATTCCCAGGTCGTAATTATGGCGCTTTTAGTCTGATCAACCAACCCAAAACGTCAGTATGGACAACCTGGGAACAAGATGTAACTTGATGTCTATTATGCCACATGTCTCTCACATTAACCTCTCGTTAATTTGATTTCTGGTGTTTTTGTGTCTCTGCAGTCAAGAGATGGACTCTGCTCCATAAAACGTAAGTTTCGTCGTGTGACTCACTCAGATTGGGTAACGCATTTTAACTTCTTCTTTTCTTGCTCTGTTGATGGACTTTTTCCAAATTATGTTTTCAGTTTGAAGCTTCCAAGCAAAGAGCAGTTTAGAGACAATCATTATGAGACGTTGTGGTTGATAAAGAGTTGTTGGAACAAACTGCAGCCGCGTCTCTCTGATGACAAATCATATGTTGGCAGAGCCCTCGTGAGTCGGCAGATTTTTTTTTGCCTCAGGGGTCGGGAATCCACTTGCAACGGGTTTCTCACACCACAAGTGCTCAACGCCCTCCTCATTATCGCCTATCGTCTTCGTGCTACGGTTCAGTCAAGCTGCGTTGTGTTCAAACCGAAACTCAGCAATGACAGAAAAAAGACACAACCACAAACCACAGAGTAGAGGACCAGCCAAACAGAAGCGGAGGACCAGCGTCAGAACAGAAAATTGTGAATTTAGATAAAACTATTCCACCAGTCGTCCTACAGAGCGTCCTGAATGCGATCTTTTAATGTTTTCAAATTGCTGAGAAGAAAAGTAAAAACAAAATGGGGTTTTCACACTGCCCTAGCACATAAAATCTATGAATGCAAACCTTGTTTCAACCGAGTAGCAGCATCGTCGTCAGTCAAACATCACAAACTCAAGCTGAAAGATCTGTTTAAGTTTCAGCTGTTCCGCAAATATGTTTTGTACATTAAGGCTGCTGTAAGTGATATGTTTTTATTGAAGTAAATGCTAAGATCGATATGCATTCTAACAGGGATCAATGTCACAGAGTGTTTGTTAGTACCATTAGTATCCCTGAACACTTTATCCAATCAGGACAGAGAACTCCATAAAGAAGGCCGCCCTGTCTGCTAGTGAATGCAGGATCCGATCTTTGTCTAAACCCTTCCAGCATTTAATAATCTTAATGCGGAATTAAAACCTGATGTAAGGTGGTCTTTCTCTTGTGTCTGGCAGATTTTTTTATTGAGATTTTTTTAAGTAGGAACCGAAACTTTGAAACAGGTAGCCTACTCAAGAGAAGAAAGGAAACCTCTGAGGTTTCCTCTCTGACTGATGTGACATTCAGAACGCTCGCTGATGATCTCCGGACACAAAACGTTACAACGTAAATGTCAAAATCTGAACCACAGGAAAATGTGACCAAAGGAGGAGATGTTTGTCAAATATTGTAACCATAACCAACTAGCAGAGAAATAAATGTTTAAATGTGAACTTTTTACTTGAGAAACACACCCTTAATCGTAAGGTTCCTGTAAGGATCAGGATTATATCATTTCTTTACTAACCACTTTGTAGGGAAACACTGAGTCAACAAGTCACACTCAAGTCATTTGAATACGCGTAAATGTTCAAACTTTACTCTGCAAAGTGATAAAGTAAAGCGCGTAGCTGTGTGTAGTGTCTCAAACCATCCTAACTTTCTTTACAGTGACTTCCATATTATATATTTCTATCCAGGAATCATCCACGATATATTTTAACTTGGCAATACTAGTGCTAGCAAGGAGAATAATGAAAAACTAAACAGTGACCAATTATTTTTTCATTCTTTGTCTTCCAGCCCTCGGCAGCAGCAGGGCAACAGTTGGGCCTGGTTCAATTCGACTTCATCCTCCCTGCACATCCATAGATCAAGTTCGGCGGTGGAAAACGTTTACCAGATAGACGGAGGCGGCGATGGAGGCGAGTATGAGTACTGCCCCTGACCTCAGTGACCCGCTGAGAAGGGAGGCAGGACAACGACAAGCCCTGGGCAACAAACAGGAACTTGTCTCGTTGATTAAGAACCCATGCAGGGCTCTTGCAGTCCCCCAGATTGCCACCATGAGGCGGTGAGGAAGATATGAAACTGTCCTGGTTGAATCAGGAGGGCAAACAATGAGAACTCACAACATTTTTGCTCCATTGAGAAAAAGTCTCAAATACTTTACCCCCTTCTTCCAGAATTAGGGTTCCCAGGCTCTCCCAGTTACAAAAGAGGAACAGCTGTGTTAAATGCAGAAAAATAAATGGTGAAGTAATAACGACTTTTGTACAGTGTTTTCTAACAAGTGTCTTAATGAGTCTACTGAAGTTGTCACGGACATTAAACGTCATCACAGAGAAAACTGAGACTCATCTTCTCACTTGTCTGTCTTTACACGCCGACTTCAGTCTCAAACTATTCTAACTTTACAACTTGTAGATTGATCAGTTTATAGAAAACCTGTATAGTAATTGTGTAGTAAGAGACACTTAGTGGTGGAGACATTAAGTCACGCTAACTGCACTGCAGTCTGTTTAAACCGTAGTTTTTACCTTTAGTGATTTAATTTACATTTCAAAAATCACAAAGTGGTGCTCATCTGTGAAGATTGTTTGCTGACCAAAACCTTTAAGTATCATAAACTTTTGTTTGCCACAGAGATTATTTTCTGCAATATTCACTCAGTCCGATTTAAAAGATCTCATAGGTTTTTTTTTTTGTCAAGAAACCAGGGCGACGCTAACTCCTACAAAAATACGTCATCCATAAACGAGTCTATTGGTTGATAATCCTGCAGACTCTAACCAAACAAACATGGATCCTCATGTCAGCCAAAGACTTTTCAAGATTATTCAACATAATTGATTGTCATGGATATATTGTTGCTGTTGACAACCAGATGGATTTGCTGAAGGTCTGTCTCTGTCGAAGTATGATGTCATTGCACTGGATGGAGTTTTTTTTCCATAGCAACAGCCTCTGAGGCTCATGGGTACTGCAGTACTTTGAGCCTTTCAACAAACATTACATTCTCTGTTATTGCTCTGTTACTTTTCATTTCATCAACTGTCAATTGTGTATTTAATTTTGTTAAACACTGATGTAACTCTTGGATAATGTGCCTTAGTGATAAAACTGCTTTCTGTTCTGTTTCATCTTAAATAGTCGAAACTAAAACTGACCTTTTTTTGGCACAAATTCAGCTGTAATTCTGTTGTATACTGATCATTCCGTCATGTTGTGAGTAATTTAAGATTATGACAAATCATTAAAACAGGGACTGAGAGCAGCTGCTGGTATCAAACCTGAATCCTGAGTTTTGTTGCCATCTGGTGGATGAATCTTTGAACTACACACAGACTGGAGACCACATTTTTCTACTCTTAAGTGCCAAAACAAAAGTCACATGAGGATGTATTTTAATATAATTTGCATTCTTTATCTTAAGTACCAGTTCCTACCTGGATATGTAGGTGATTAAGAGAGAATATTGTGTAACATACCTCTGTTACACTCTTAACAGTATTGTTTATTCATGTATTCAGTCATATCTTTGACTTTTGGTGCTCCAGAGTTTAAATGTGATTTCTGTAAATTAAACAACATCCTTTAAAAAGACGTGTCATTGTTGTGACTCAGAGCAGTCAGTCTGACGAAACCGTCCAACTAAAAAGTAAGATAAATTCCAGTCTGGCAGGTCGGGCAGGTTAATCCAAAACCTTCGTCCCGCAATCGGAGCAGCTGAATCGCCTCTCAGTCAGACACACACACAGGTAAGATTATGATCTTTTTCATGCTTCTCCCTTGACATTAGTTTATTTAATCTAACATAAAACATTAAACAGTAAAAGTTGGGGGACCTGCTTCTTATTTTATACTACATTTCAAAGGAAACAGTATCCTTTTAACTGCACTACATCTATCTGACAGCTGGTTATTTTGCTGTTCATGTTTTTTTATTCAAAACACAGTCTTTTATATATGATAAGCAAAGTTGCGTCTGAACTCTTCATTGATTTTTTTTTGTTGTCTTGTAAAATATGTAGTTGGACTATTTTACTGTTTTCAATGCAAATAAATTAGTTTGGAAACTTCCAAAAAATCCACTTTATCACTTTCCAACACCTACAATCTGTTTTATTTGACTTTTTGTCTTTATCTGAGGTACAGACTTATCTTTGTAGAACCGTTTTCAAACAAGTTAACTGAAATGTGTGGTCACGTAAAGAGTTTTTTTTTTTTTTTTTTTTTTTTTCAGCGTAAAGAATCTGTGATGTGTGGTATAATGCTGGTATTTGTGATTGAGATGATCACCTGTTGACTGTCTGTGTCCTGTCTGAGGAGGATGAGCCTGCCGGTGTGGAGCCAGCCTCAGCGTGTGGTTGTCTACGCTGATGATGGTGAATGGACTTCTGGGATCTGTGACTGCTGCGACGACATGAGCGAATGTACAGTAACACTCTTTATTCCACTCAGAGAGACAGTGACCAACAGAAACAACCAGACCACACGTTGTTTTTCTTCCTTGATCTTTGAGTTCACAGCAAGCGGTTCATTAAATCAGGTTTTTGGAATGTCTTTGTAGCTTTGACATCCCATAATTTGGAATGTTGTCTCAAGCGTTGTTAGTAAACATCTGTTGTCATTGTAGCATCACAAGCTAGCATACCTTACAAAAATCAGCATACAGTTTTAAGAGCTGAAAGATAAATTTTTGTGAATCTATTTGTTTGTTAAATTTCTGTCTACAAATCTGTGTTTGGGGTTTGTAGTAATCATACAATCTAAAGCCTCATCAGTAGGAAACACCTGATAATGCTAAGCTAACTGACATGTCCTCATATACTCATTAAATGTTATTAGTATTCATTTAATAATTTTTGTGAAATGCAATTAAAATCTTTGAGACTGAATCATCATTAAACATCATTTATCAGGTCAGATATGTCAAATGTCCCCTTTTTTACCTCTATTGCTCTAAACGAGTCAGATATTAGCATGCTAACGTTGGCTTTTTAAGTTGGTTCAGTTAGCTACAAAACAGTTGGGCCTATGTTAAATATGTCAGTTAGAGGGTGTGAATATAAACTACTAATCTGTAAAGAACTAGTTTTTGAGGTGAATCCTCTTTTAATTGAATTATGATACAACTTGGTAAATACCAATATGTTTAGTTTTTAATTTTGTTCATACTGAAAATATGAGTTTATATTTGTATTTTGTATATTAATATGTTGGTATTTTGTGTCGAAGGCTGCTTTGCGTTCTGGTGTTGTCCCTGCTTTGCCTGTAAAACCACTAAAGCGTATGGTCAGTGCCTCTGTCTCCCCCTGCTGGACATCTTCAGCTTCGCTAATCCCATCACCATGTCCATGAGGGTGTCCATACGTCAACGTTATGGCATCAGAGTGAGGACACAACTCTTTATTACTACTGTGAACATTTAGTGTGTTTTCCTGTGCTTAATTGTGCCATGACGGCGGCGCGCTGGAAGTGTAGCAGCAACCGCGAATCGTTCAAAAATCTTCTTTTTAGTAAACTCTGTGTACACAAACAATGTTCTCAATGCCCGTGTTCATGTGTAGAGACCCCTGGTGATACTACGAGCAAAGTTTCATGTTGTGTCGAGCCTTCTTAGTGTTTTTAAAATAGCTAGCGTAAAAGTGCCCCTGCAACCCATTGAAAATTAGCTTGCCCAAAAACACAACTACGGTAAATGTTAAAAGTGCCTCTTTCCACATAATTATGCTTTTACACGAAGGTTTGACTCATATACATTCACAAATAAAGCCTTGGTTGCTTTTTGGCGAGAGTTTCACTTTAAGGCTGCTCTATTATCAATTCACTGAATTACATTTTACACACTCTTTTAAAGATTAAACCTCCAGACCGGTTTGGCTTTAAACCCTTTAAGGTAATCCATGTCTGAGTTCTGTCTACTCCACACATTGTTTCATTAATAAATCATTATGACGTTTTTTAGATACCAAACAGCAGTTTCTGCTGTTTGTTGGTAATGAATCACAGTTTTAAGGAGGTTAAACATGGAGGCCCACAGGGCTCTGTATTAGGCCCAAAAGTGTTTGCCAAGCACCCAAAACACTGCAGTTTTTTCTGGTCAAAGATCATACAAATATTTTTTTGTTCTGGCTATGAAAGACAATTACTGTTACAGTGTGTTAAATAGTCAATCTCAAGACATTGTCTGATGGAAATAAAGTATCCTTCGGATTGGAATAAAACTAAATGTATGTTTATTGGGAAAATGGTGATTAAACAAAATGTATATGGTGTTTACATTGACAGAGGATTTGATAATGAAACACAAATTTATTGGAAACCTCATATAGCATATATGTAGAGAAAAGTGTCTAAATCTCTACTGTTTTGAACATAGCAAACTGTTTAGTATTTGTACAGTGTGGTAATTCTACAGTGTAGTATTGGGACTTGTACAGCAGTGGAAGATGTGAGAACTCTTCTCTTGTGTTTTTTAGGGCAGTTTGTGCCAGGACTGTTTGTGTTCTACCTGCTGTCCATCCTGCGTCTGGTGTCAGATGTCCAGAGAGATGAAAAGCAGGAAACTCCCCACTGTGCTCAGTGACCTCATCTACCGCTGATGACGCGTTGTCTCTGTGACATCACCACTCCCAGCCCCTCCACATACAGATCAGTATCAGTCATTGCACGAGAGTAAACCAACAGGAAATACCACTGAAGTATGACATTTATTATCCGGCTTTACGTTTTGTTAACTTAGTTTAGAGCTTCATCCTCAAGTGTTCAACTGAATAACTTTGATAGTGTTTGTGTTTACTGAAATGTTTCTGTACACTTTACATGTATTAATTAACTCACACTTTTTGTAATTCTTCTGTTTTTATTTAATTTTACTAATACTTTTTGTTATATTTAATTGTAAGTATTCTTTATGCGTCATTGTTACAACACAGTGTACTCCTTTTATATTTCTGCGCTTATTAAGTCCTTAATTTATAATTTTTCCAATTTATGTATTTTAATAAAATACTGACTAAAAACCAAAGTATTTACCGCGTCATTACTAGTAAAGTAGAAAATCAAGAAGAAAGGAAATATGAGAAGAAATGCTCGGATCAGAAAGAAATGAAGAGAGTTTTTATTTCTTTACAGTCTCACCTCAGATCTATTTAGTATCTGATCGGGGGCTTTTGGTCATATGACATGATCTTCCTCAGCAAATGGAGTTTGCCTACAGAAAATGTAGATGATCTAAAACTTTCTTTGTGTGTATGTTTCGTTCAGCATCTTAAGAATTTCAAAACTGTTTATTTTTCTAATCTAGGAAACAGTAAGCAGTAATGTTATGTCAAGAAGTTATTGTGTATTCCTGCAAATTTCCTTCATGTTCAGCAGTGTAATGTTTGGTTTTTAGGATTTTAGGGAAAAGGAATATGATTCTTTTATTTTATCCCAAAATATCACAAGATCTGTAAATATGCAAATACTACTCCTGTAAATCAAAATGTAACAGAAGTAAACTCTCATTTTTGTTTTTGTTTTGTTTTTCTGTAAGAAAAATTGTTTTTTGATTCTCACCTATCATTATTTGTCCATACGTCAATGCTATGGTATCAGAGTGAGTGAAGCTTTGATTCATATTCAATCGCAAATAAAGCCTTGGTTGCTTTTTGGTGATTGTTTCCCTTTAAGGCTGCTCTATTATTAATTCATTTAATTATATTTTTCTAACACTCTTTTAAAGATTAAACCTCCCGAAATTTTTGGCTTTGAACCCTTTAAGGTAATCCATGTCTGAGTTCTGGCTACTCATCACATAGTTTCATTAATAAATCGTTAAGATGTTTTTTAGATAACAAATAGTAAAAGGAGGGGGAAAGGAACCTGATGGATGAAAACCTGTTTGGCCCTTTATTTTTGAAAGGTCAGGTCGTTGTTCCCCTCCGGTCCGCTGAGGGCGCTGTTGTTCTTCCTTCAGACAAACGGAGAGGAAGAAGAGACTCAAACACGTGTGGTTCAGTTTTTTTGCAGAGTGCGTGTTGTGACCGACCTAACAGGAATCAACCTGAAAACAACTGACCGCGTACCTATTATTAATCTTGATCAGAAATGACGAAGGTGAAGAAGGAGAAGGTCGCTGCGGACGGAGAGGAAGCAGCAGCCGCCGACGGGAACGAGAAGACTTACCAAGAGCTGATCGCAAATGTGAATCCGATCTCTCAACCGCTGGCCTCCAAAAAGCTCAGCAAGAAACTCTACAAATGCGTCAAGAAAGGTAACAACCACAGGTTATACATCTGGGAGTTTAACTGGGCTGCTGACATGCGGTGATCTCTGCTCATTCCCTCAGGTTTTAATTCGAGATTACCAAACTCAATTGAAAATATAATGGTTTTTCAGATATTCTGTGTGTCAGCATAGCGTACTCACGCATTATGTCGTGAAATGAGACATCGCACAATGCTTTACATTCTTCTGAATAATTCGGCAACAGGTCCCTGAAACTTTGGGCTCGTTTTCCTCGTGGAAGAAGCGTCTGGTGTTGTCAGGAAATGTTTGAATGGATTGTCTGTTCCGGTTCCTGCCTCGTGTTGGCAGCAGAGACGTATTAGAAATGATCCTGTGTCATTTTTAATCAGTCAGGTGTGTGTGTGTGTGTGTGTGTGTGTGTGTGTGTGTGTGTGTGTGTGTGCGCGCGCGCGCGCGCTGTTAACATGTAATTCTATTCACTCCCTCTTAGCTTTTTGTTAAAAGAATGCGGAAATGTATTGAAAAACATAAGGATTGAACGCCTTCTTGCATTTTAGCAGGCATTACAGAGGTCATAGGTCATCAATGAGATCTTTTACGAATGGTCGAACTCTCCTGATTAGTTCGGCATACATCTTTTAATTGAAATGAATTGTTAATTATTGTTATTATAATCATCATTGATTAGCCATTTGCCTCATTGGGGTGACTATTGTCCCTTCCTCCCTCAGGCTGCAGACAGAGACAAAAACAGCAATATGTTTTCATCATGTTAGTGTGCCACGAAGTTGTGTGAGAAAGATTGGAATGATTTTGTAGCGGAAATTAGGGTGAATAGAAATGTTAGTGTTTATTAAAATGACTGATGTTTGATTGAAATCTGGAACAGTGTATTCATGGTCCTTTCTTTCATTCCAGCTGCCAAAGTGAAGAACATCCGCCGAGGCGTCAAAGAGGTCCAGAAGTTTATCAACAAAGGAGAGAAAGGGTGAGTCAGCCATGTTGTTCCACTTTTCGCAGTAAAAGGCCATTCCGTCGCTTGACCACATACTCTTAATATTTAATCAGAGTTGGGTCAAATCTGAGGAGAAGGCTATTTCAGATTCAGACCATCTGCCACTTCTGATGTAGACGAACCTTTAACAACATAGACTTAATCTGTGTTTTGTGTATTTATTGATCTTTCTCTCCTCAGAATCGTGGTGCTGGCCGGTGACACGCTGCCCATCGACGTGTACTGTCACCTTCCGGTCATGTGCGAGGACCGAAACCTGCCATACGCTTACATCCCCTCCAAAGTGGTGAGTCTAAAAATCAAAATCGTCTTGAGTCTGTATGTCATCGAGTTGATATCAGTGTCTGGGTGGATAGAGGAGAGTTGATTAGACATTAGTCAGTTTTTAGTAATGCCACACAAATACAATAATGATGCAAAGTGAAAACTGCTGATATCAACTATATTTTCTCTGCAGTTTTCCTGTATTTGTTTACATT
Organism: Acanthopagrus latus; assembly: GCF_904848185.1. Lineage (NCBI taxonomy): Eukaryota > Metazoa > Chordata > Actinopteri > Spariformes > Sparidae > Acanthopagrus > Acanthopagrus latus. The sequence continues at coordinate 20,204,600 of NC_051051.1, read as the reverse complement.
TCACCATATGCCAGATGGACTATGAGTGGTTTCTGTTTGCAGTGTACTCGTGAATGTATAGACAACTATCACTGCATTACTTTGATACGGAGGAAAACATGACGATTGTAAGGGAGGTCATTAATTCAAAGGAGCGTCTTTTCTCTGGTTTCTTGGTGGATTTCTGTACATTTTCCTTCATTGAACAATTTTGATAGTGTAATGTCTTGTGATAGTGTAATGTCTTGTGACAGTGACTTTTAATCTGGGTTCAAAATATTTATTTAGCTGATGTTTTCGTCCCAGTCGACTGAAAGCAAGTTTCTGCGTCTGTTTTCAGGATCTGGGTTCATCTGCAGGCTCTAAGAGGCCGACATGCGTGATCCTGATCAAACCTCATCAGGACTATCAAGAGGCCTACGACGAGTGTGTGGAGGAGGTGTCCAGCCTCCCCAAACCGCTTTGAGACAACAGTCAATCAGAGAAAAAGCTCTGAAGTCCCTGCCTTCAATAGACCCACACTTTAAAGGAGCAGTCCGGCATTTTAGGCAATCCTCGTTTCACATCAGTAGCTCCGACAAAACCCCAAAACGCCTCCCTTTTTCCTAAAATACCAATCAGACAGTTGGAGCCGTTGGAAGGTGGAGCCAATGTGCTAGCAGTCTCTGTGCTAAGCTAGGCTAAACCTCTCCTGGACCATCTGACTCTGGAGGAGACCAAGAACAAGAGGGTTTTAATAAACGTCAGTTTGTTTCTGTAAATAAACAGTGTGTTGTGTTTAAAGGAGGTTCCACTTCCTGTTGAGTGGGTGATGCTCCGAACTGATCAGGTCTGATTATCTTCACCGAAAATATTAAAATATTTTTGTCTATTTTTTCAACAAAATACAAAAATTACAAATGTTAATACAATTTCAGGCAAAGTAAACAACAGAGTTGTGCAGCTGATCAGCTTGATGAAAGGTCAGAAGACAGAAAGCTGTCAATTCTCAGTTAAAAGTTTGATCACTTTGCATACAAACTTTGTTTTTCTTCTACTGTAAATTGATTATGTGCTTTTTATTTTTTTGCCTCTTTTCACCAAATATTGATGGTGTTTTGGTGTCTCTGCAGTTCAATGTTTTAATTACTTATAAAAGTGACTGCATATCAGCTGAAGTTTCCTAGAAATATGTTAGATTTTACAAATTCTACCTTTCATAACTCTTGTTTTCATTTGTTTTTGTAATTAAAAGAAATGTGAACTGACTCTGACTCTTTTGCTCTGAATATCAAACTGACTCGACATTTCTCACTTGTCTGGAGCAGTCCAGGAAGCCATGTTGTTCATGTCCAAGTTTCACTTGTCGGAACACTACTGGGCCCTCATTAAATTATGAAATAATTTTTCAAAAAGATTAAAATCGGCCTATTTGTGGGAAAAAAAAGTATTATTTGAGTTACATAAGAGCTTTTTATTTGTTTTCTTCCTAATTTTCCTTGAGATAGTGGTCAAGAACCTCCCCACCCCCCCAACACAAAAGTGTTTTGGCCACTGATCAAAATTTGATGTTGTCATATGATTTGAAGTTCAATATGCTCAGAATGCACAGTCAGCACAAGTCCGGTGCTCAGAAAAGGAAAGAAAGGAGAAGAAGAAAATAGGGGCCTTAGAGATTTTCTAAACGAATATTTTTTAAAAAGGTGGTGACGGTGAAGCTGTCAGCTGGCCTGGCAAGAACACAGCGTGTGGAGAACCGATTTTCAGTTCAAGTCGTAATAATTCAGTTTACAGATCTGAAAATTAAGCATGATTTGCAAGGAACCTCTGGAAGATAGAATGTGATTTGGCTACAATAATGGAACCAGGTCAGCTAAACAGTCGATTAAAATGCAGCTTTCTATATACATATGTATTATTTAATTTAATATGAAGAATAAAGTTTCCAATCAAAATAGTACAATAATACAAACCCCAATTCCAATGAAGTTGGGATGTTGTGTAAAATGTAAATAAAAACAACACCATGATTTGCAAATCATTTTCTACTTATATTCAATTGAATACAAAGGCAAGATATTTAATGTTCAAACTGATACACTTTCTTGTGCAAATATTCACTCATTTTGATGCCTGTAACACGTTACAAAAAAAGCTGGGACAGTGGCATGTTTAGTGCTGTGTTACATCACCATTCCTATAAACAGCACAGTAAGTGTTGGGAACTGAGGACAGTAATTGTTGAAGCTTCGTAGCTGGAATTCAATCCCATTCTTGCTTGATGTACGACTTTAGGTGCTCAACAGTCCGGGGCCTCCGCTGCTGTATATTATGCCTCATAATGCGCCACACATTTTAAATGGGAGACAGGTCTGGGATGCAGGCAGGCCAGTCTAGTACCTGCACTCTTTTACTATTGAAGCCACATTGCATTATGTGGCTCGGCATTGCCTTGCTGAAATAAACAGGGACGTCTCTGAAAAAGACGTTGCTTGGATCCAAAAACCTGTATGTACCTTTCAGCATTTCTGGTGCCTTCACAGATGTACAAGTTACCCATGATGCCATGGGCATTCACACACCCCCATACCGCCATAGATGCTGGCTTTTTAACTTTGCACTGATAACAGTCTGGATGGTCCTTTTCCTCTTTGGCCCAGAGGACATGACATCCATGATTTCCAAAAACAATTTGAAATGTGGACTCGTCAGACCACAGCACATTTTTCCACTGTTCGGCAGTCCATCTCAGATGAGCTTGAGCCCAGAGAAGCCAGCAGCAATTCTGGGTGTTGTTGATATGGAGCTTTCGCTTTGCATGGTAGAGTTTTAACTTGCATTTCTAGATGCACTGACAAACTGTGTTAACTGACAGTGGTTTTCCAAAGTGTTCCTGAGGCCACATGGTAACATCCTTTACAGAATGATGTCAGTATTTAATGCAGTGCCACCTGGAGGGTCAAAGGTCACAGGCATTTAATGTTGGTTTTTGGCCTTGCCGCTTACGTGCAGAGATTTCTCCAGATTTTCTGTATCTTTTGAAGATATTGTGGACCATAGATGATAAAATCCCCAAATTTCTTTCAGTTTTACATTGAGAAACATTGTTCTTAAACTGTAAGACTATTTGCTCAAGTAGTTCCTCACAAAGTGGTGAACCTTGCTTGTGATCAACTGATCCTTTCAGGGATGCTCCTTTTATACAAAATCATGACTTTCACCTGTTTCCAATTTACCTGTTCACCTGTGCAATGTTTCATGTTTTTTTGAGCATTCCTCAACTTTCCTAGTCCCAGCTTTTTTTGGAACGTGTTGCAGGCATCAAATTCTAAATGAGTAAATATGTGCAAAAAAGCTTTCATTTAATTTAATTTAGTTTGATTTAATTGATTTGATTAGTTTTACACAATGTCCCAACTTCAATGGAACTGGGGTTTGTACACATTTACTTGGATCTAGACTTGTTTCAAGTAAATGAATAACACAGATTATCGCGTGGCCTGAAAAAAACTAACTTTGTATTTATTTATTTTCACTTTAATTAGATAATTCTTCATATTACAATTCCTTTATCTTTTGATAATTTCTTCAGATCTCTAACTTAAGGCTAACACTCTCCTGCTTTGTTGTCTTTGATGAATTTGGTCTTAATATACTAACTATATTTTCTTTGGTATTTATTTGTACCTTTGTACTATTATTATTGCTTTTGTCTGTCAGCTGCTGTTTAACGTTTCAGCCACACGGCGGCAGCATTGTATCATCTTCTGAAACTGAACTTCCATCTGTGACCACAGGGTGGCAGCACCGCGCATCAACCAAACACACTTTTACTCTTTAAACCAAACTTAATTACGTTTCAGAGCCGAAGAGTTTCATGATTCCCTCACACCACAGATTGTGTGTTCAGATAAAAAAAGATTGAGCGTAAAGTTTACAAAGTTTGGAGCTATATTGTTTCAACACACAGCAGTTTGTGCTTTTTGAGCTACAGCTACCTTCCAAATGGAATTACTGGCTTTATTTTTTCATGAAAATAAAAAAATGTTTTCTAAAATAGTTTTTTTAGTTTCCCCCAAAAACATGGGATTTTTCAAATCAGTTCTTTTGTCTTCAACACAAAACTTTTTAGTTTAATGACACAAATAAGAAAAGGTGGTAGTGTTGATGGAACATCCCTTACACATGTAAACAGGTTACTAGTTTTAATGGAACGTACAGAGAATTTGTGGCAATGTTCTCATATTTTTAATTTTCTCTGACATTTAATTAAATTAACTTATACAGACTTGTCTCATGAAATATCCAGTACCCGCACAGGATGAGAAAAACACACACATTTGACCTGAAATCAAAATCATCTGATGGAAAATGGAATTTATATGATTCAATATTCTGCTTGCCATATCATCATCATCATCATCATGTCTTCTGATTTACTGAGAGGCTATCTCACATCCACTCTACAAGCATTCATCTTCCAGATTTGCTTTGGACCAACATCTGGAAATGTATTTATACTTTGAGCTAAATCAAATGTAAATTTGACTTCTGTTTAAATGTTCTTTAAAAACGTTGTTGCGTTTAACATCATCATGTCAGACCCAAGGGTTGACATACTGAACACAAACCTTTTTAGTCCAAGGGATCACAAAATTTCCCATACGTTCTTACAAAGTGTCCAACAGTTTAGTTTCGTTTATTTTCTGGCAACAGAGCTCATCAATACAACTGCCAAATTGCACCTTTCACTGCACCATGTTTGCAGTTTAAGATAAACACAACAAAATTAGTCAAAAGTTCAAATATATCAACAGAGAAACAAGATGGTGGTCACACACACACACATTAAACAAACAGACACACATTAAAGTGTGCTGACTGACTATCAGTTGTATCAAGATCTGATAGTTTTCATCAAACTGTTGATGACACAACACCAGGAGGAGTACTGAAAGTGTGCCGTCTGTTTACCGCCACATGCCTCATCAATGGAGAGCATGGTGGCAAAACACACTCACACAGACACACACACACAGCTGCCTGAAGGTTCGATCAATCATTTTATGAAACCACAGGATTTGAATGTCAGACTGGGTGGTAAAAAAAAACCCACCGAAAGCCCTGCTAACAGATGGACAGATTAAAAACCCATTAAATATATTACAGGTATTTGCTGAAGACAGATTTAGAAATGGGATGAAGTCACTGATCTGCAAGTCAAAAATAAGTATCATTAACACAATGTAATATAAGTACTTTCACTAAAAGTACTCATGGTGCAGTAAATGTTCCCTGTCAGTGTCTTATTATTATACCAGACGTTTTTTCGTTTAACGGTCCTATTTGGAAAATAAATTGATTTTAAAGTCTCACTCCAAATTTCATCGATGCTTTGGGATGGCAGCCGGCCCGTCCTATGATCCAAAGCATCAGTTTTTGACAGGTTGGGAATGAGACTCAAATATCAAATGTTCTTACAAAGTGGCACTTGAAAGCAACATTATGTAGAAATTGTATTTTTTTTGTGATTTGGCGCCCCCTACAGTTGTGCAATGTCACAGTTGTAAATACAAATCACAGGTCTGGAGCAATTTGTCAGACATAATGTATGCGCTAACTGCAAACAAAAGTCAGCACGTCATAACACTGATATGTGTTGAATACTTGTATGTTGAAGTAAACAATGTATGTAACGCTCTCATCCTACCCCCAAGTTACAAAGTGCAGAAACAAGTGATAGAGACACCATTCACCAGATTACAAGACAATGTACCATCAGAATGATTCTGAAGCTTTTATTTCAAGGTTTAAAAAAAGTTGCATAATGTTGCTTTAATATGAAAATGTTGTTTATTGCTGCTTTAATGCATCTTAAAGACCTGAAAGTCAGTCATTCAAGTTTCAACCAAAGCATGACTTTAAAAGCATCAAATTAAATGCTTTTTGATCAAAATCAAATCTGTTGTATTATTGGAGTGAATAATTTATTCACAACATGTTGTCCAGGTGTATCAGGTTAAATTTATTTTTGTCATGATTACCACCATAACTGCCATAACGTATGATTATATCTGTGTGTGTGTGTGTGTGTGTGTGTGTGTGTGTGTGTGTGTGTGTGTGTGTGTGTGTGTGTGTGTGTGTTTTGCAGCAGTCCTGTATCAGCATGTCTCGTACCAGTTGGACTGCCCCTATAAGGTTTTTTCCACCTTCATCGAGTTTCCCTCAAACTCAAAACAACAGAGCAGTTTCTGTGCCTTTAAACGCTTCATGTGGAAAAAAAAAATCTTCTGATGTGAGTCAACAGACGGACGGTTCATTAATAAATATGTCAGCACTAACAGAACACTCAGCTACAGGAGCTCTACCACACTGCTGACCTGCTCTGGTGTATATTTTATTAATCCATTTATGACAACAGGATTTTAAAACAGATTTCTTTTCAGGGCAAATCCTTTGACATTTTTCTTTCAGATGATTATCAAATCTTTCTTCTTTCATCTTTCTTTTCTTTTTTTATGAAGATGTGGTCATTGAAATGTTTTAGGTAAACACAATGAAAGATGACTCACATTTTGGTCCTGACAGATTTCTGTGTGACCCCATTTTTGACCAATGCATGTGAGAAAAGGTTTAAAGGTTTAATTTAATATTTAATTAAATAGAGTCAAGCCTCCTCCACTTTGCTCTGTGAGACATTATTTCGGAAAAAACTTTTTATGGAGTGAATGTGGAGAGACCAGTAATTTTTTGATCCCCTTTGAATTGTGTGTCAATAATATGATTTTTGTCAAGAAAGTGAGTCAAGTTCGTCATAAAACCAATGGAATGTAACATACATGATTACAAAGACTACACAGCCGTCAGTTGTGTTTGTGACAACGTCTCATTGAACGATCACCAAAACCAGTATCTTAAACATTGTAGACCTGCTCCTGCATTTCAGCAGCTCACAGAACTGATAAACTCTCCTTTCACATAACTGCAGTTGTCAATCTGAGCAGATTTATTGTGATTTTCATCTTTTTTAGTTCCTTTGCTCTGCTGAGTTGGCGACCACGTTGGTGTTGGTGACATTGGTTGAGCGAGACGAGTTCACTGGGCAGTTTAACACGATGATGATACGTTGCTTTATTACATTGCTTTATTAATGAAAAACTGCTTTATTGACTTGGAATATTATCTTTTAAATTGACAAACATCACAAGTGTAACTCGTGGCACAACTCAAGCAGGATCAAAAAATCACTTGTCTCTCTCTGTTTATCTGGCTAGCTTAACTTCAGCCCTCTGTTATGATCCGGTGCAGTCTGCATATATATATATATATATATATATATATATATATATTTATATATATACCGGATCATAACAGAGGGTGATGTTTACACTTTTCTTATTTTACTTAAGTACAATTTTGAATTCCAGATGTTTGTGGTATGACTGTGATACGACTAATGTTGCTGAAGTAAAAGATCTGAGTCTCTCTTCTACCATTTCTTTGCAGCAGGAGTAAGAATTATCAATTAATGGATAAAAAGTTGAACCTCCTTCCTGCCATAAACACCAGTGTGCCATACATTTAGTTCCATCTATACCAGTAAAACCAAAGGGAAATTATTTACCAATGGTATGCATGATGGCCGACTGTAGGCATAATTCAGGCACACTTCCCGCGGGATCTGAGTATAATATCTCATGAATGAGACACATCAGATGCTCAAGGGCACATCAGCAGTCAGGACTGACAGAGCTGCTGCGGTGTGTGTGTGTGGTCGACCCGCTAACCGCCGGGTTGACGGCTGGCCTCACATTTGCATAACGTTATACACACAACAGACAGACTGTGTGTGTGGGTGCATGTGTGTGCACGCGCGCGTGTGTGTGTGTTGAGGCCTGCAAAGAACACAGCTGAGACAGAAAAGACTATCAAAGCCAACATGAGATATTTCACATCCATTCAATCAACTTGATTCGAATAAATATCTCACCTCATTGTTCAAAATGTTTTCTGCTTTACAAATACATAACTTAAAATGTAGAATGAAGTGTTACGAGAGACATTTTAAAGGTGCGAATGTTGTTACAGGTGAGTTGAGCTGGCTTGTCATGCTGGTATCTTGACGGCTTTAAGGAAGCCGACCCGTATGTTCCATGTCGCGTCCGTTACAGTGAAACCACATCCAATCCAGTTTAACACCCAACAATCACCGTCTCTCTGCTGAGATGCCTTTGTTTGCCCTCTCAGGCACCATCAGGGCAGCTCACCTGAATTTCTTACCTATAAATAAGGAACTGGTCAGAACTAGACAATGTGGTTTATTCAGCAAAACCCTCAGACTGAGACACCACTGATATGCCTGAAAAAACAGCAACGTCTCTTATAACCCTCCAAGGTCCCGTGGAGCCCCTAAATCTGAGAACACCGTAGATTGCCAGAAATAAATATTTCGGAAGGCATGTCTAGGAAACCTAGACCTCTAAAGCCACAATGAAAAGACCTCTAAGGCCACAATGGACTCCTTTAACCTAGACCACAGACCCAATAGCTACAAGGATTTTTGAACCCACTACCTAGAAAGAAATCCTTCAAAATCAGCAGAAACTATTGAAGTTCAACAATGCCTTTTTAGAACTCTTCTCTCTAACCCTTTGGAGACTGTGAGATACCTCAGTGAAATGGAGTATGAATTGCTACATGTTTTTTCACTTTACCATTAAATGATCAATATTACGTCTTTTATAGGCTACATATTTTAAGAGACGGTCTAGGTTTAAGGTGCCCTGCGGACAACTCCAGGGGTCGCAGAGACCATTTTTTGCTATCCCTGCAGTTGAATATCTTCCTGGAACGCTAAAACATATTCAAACCCAAGTAAACACCACATTAAGTTCCACTTAAACCTCAAGGACATTGGAATATCCATGACACCCTGGAAGTGAAACTTCCTAAAACTCCCCCAAGGAAAATAGAAACTCCCTCGAATGGCTCCTGGAACACTTAAAGAACCCCAAAAACAGGTAACACTGGGAACCACTCAAGCATTGCTGGTACCACTTAAGTGACCAAATCATGCCAATGATCCCCTAAAACCACCTAAGTACCCAAGAGACTCTTTAAATACCCCACCCTGGTCCCTTTCCAACCTTTCCAGAGCTTCATCGAACCCTATCAAGAGTATCAGTATTATCTTTCTCATTCATGAAATTTGTTGTTGACTCAGAGACATTGGAATACCCTGCAAGAAGAACTTCCAAAAACTCCCTCAATAAACAATGAACTCCATAAAGGTGGTACCTTCTTGAACACAGAAGGAACCCCAAAACCCTCTTTGGTAACACCAGCATTACTGGAATTGCTCCAGTGTCCGAAGCCCCAAAAGCTCCCAAAAAAACCCTCAATAACTTGACAAAATTCCAAAAAAAAACCCTCAAAACTCTCCCTAAAGGAACCGTGATTCCCGCTAATGTACTTTAAAATCCACCAAGGACCCTAAATACATATTAGTTTAATACGCTCTGAGAAATGTGTACCTCAGGCACCCATAGAACCCATCAAAATTGCTTCAGATCGCTCTCTTGACTGTCTTCCCTCGATCTTTCCTGTAAATTTTACCTGCTCCCTGCCTGTCTGTCTTTCTGCCTGTCTGTCTGTCGGGTTGTGTGTCAGTAGTGGAAAGTTTCTGTTGCCTCCGGCCCATCGTTGACAGGAGTTTATGAGAGAGATTATTACGACAAGTCTGAACAGGACAGATAGAAGAGGGGGCAGAATCTATGATCAGTAGGAACCTGTTCGGAAAACCTCTTTCTTCCTCTTTTTGTGTCCATGGGCTGAAGGATTCCTGCTCAACATTTCACTACACCTGCTCTGACAGTTCATCATCACACTTTTATTTGCCATGTTGGGGAATTTTACTCATCCAGTCACATGTAGATCAGATAGATTTGGCTTCAAGGTATCAACACATTTCTTTTGTGACTAGTGAAACCTAATTAAAGTCTTGACCTAATAAACCACCAACCACACTGATGTGCTCAAATTATATTGGGGCCAGGGGCCAAACAGATACAGGAACCCCTGCTCCCACCATAGCCTCAGTTAGGTTTAGGTTTAGTGCAACACCTAGCCAACCAGTGTCTGGTGTCTTTTTAGGGCAAACATAAATCATCAATCAAAAAACACTTTCAATTCAAATAAAGGATTTGTTTTAAAATCAGGCAGTCAAAGCTTGTGAAAACAAATTAAAGCACTCCTGGAACTTTAAGTCCCTTTTAAGGTCCTCTTAATCCTCCACAAGTAGGGGCATCAGCAGCTTAATCCATGTGAATTTGGTTTGGGAATAGGTCATTTCAAGTTCAACACCATGTGTGGATTAGAGATTTGCCTGTTCAAGTCCTGAGCACTACTGAGATGCCTTTGGGAAAGACACCAAAACCTCTAAATGACTATGCGGCAGCTACATTGATAAAGTAATTCTTCCTTTTCAAGTATCTCTGGGAACACTCAGACTCGTGGAACCACTTTAAGGATCTCACCATATGAATTCCTGCAAACTTCCAAATATTGGGGCCCTCAGAGATCCAGTGGATCCAAGAACCCCACTATGGACCCTAAACCGTTTTTAAGGATCTTCAGCTGCCCTGGAAAAATTTAGGTCCAGGAACCCTCATACCTTTTAAAAAACACAAGGAAAATCCAATGCAACACTGGAACCAACTTAAAGGTTTTTATCTCAACCATCCCCATTGAACAGTGAAACATCTTTGAAGAACTCCACATCCTCTTGAAAAAGTCAGGGAAAACTCTCAAGGAGCTCTGAGTTCCCTTAAAAAGGGATTAGCCCTAACCCTAGATCTAACCCCCTTTAATGAAACTTAAACCCTGTCAGGGAACTCTGAGTCCTCTTAAAATTGCTCTGGAAACTCATTTAGTGGCTTACTGCTAAAACCACCTCTGAAACCCATACTAGGTGTCCCCTCTCAAGGAAATTGAAGTTGACGATCGAATAAACTGCTGAAACCTTATCTGACTCCCTGAAACCAAAAACCTGCCTTAAAACATCTTTAAATCCCTAGGTTTTCGGTATGTTATACTAACAATGGTGCTGTATAGAGTGGTGAAGTAATGAGTCCTAAAACCTGGAAATCTGTTATCATTTTTGTCAATGGACAATATCAATTGTCAAAATCAATGGGTTTTTAAAATTGGTTTTCAGTAAACTGCCTGAAATAAGGTCTAAGGCTAAAGATCTTTACATGTTTTGTTCAACAACATAAATACCTCATTAGATGTCCCACAGTTGAATTGTAAACCACTTATGAGTCTTAAACATTGTATATGACAGCAAGTGGCCAAATGACACTACAGAGGTTGTCAGGGACATTAAACGCCACCACACCAAACAAGGACAATCATCTCACTCAGTATTCCGTCTTTACAGGCCGACTTTAGTTACAAACTATTCTCTAACTCTAACTTTACAAATTGTACATTGATCAGTTTCTAGAAAACCTGTATAGTAATTGTGTTGTCAGACGCTTAATGGTGGTGACCATTAAGTCATGTGACCGTGATGTAGTCTGTTTATAGCCCAACATTAGCTCTTTCCTTTTAAAGATTTAATCTGTGCTTCACAAAATTGTAAAAGTGGTGTTCATCAGTGAAGATTGTCTTGCTGGACAAATGTCTAAGTATCATAAACTTAACAGAGATTATTTTTGGAGTTAATAAATCAAATTGAAAAATCCCATAAGCTTTTTGTTGAGGGAACCAGAGAAATGCTGACCTCTGGATTAGCCTACAAAAACATGTTATCGCTACACCTCATAATACTACACTGTAAAAATAATACTTGAAGCCAAACCTTCATAATTAAAATGTTAATCGAGTTACTGTTGACATGTAGTAAAGTAGAAGTACAACTGTTGTGCACAAGTATTTACTTAATATTATAAGCAGACATACATAATTGAAATACTCATTTATAAGTAAAACTACTGCATTCGAAATGTATTTTCAGTGAAATATCAAACTATAAACTAAACGTGTTTGTTTTGTAAAATAGTGCTAAAAAAGTTAACCACAACACAGTACTTGAGTAAATGTACTTAGCTACTTTCCACCACTGCTTATGAAAACTGTTATAGAACTGAAAAAGAAAACAGTTGTCTGTGTGTGTGTCTGACTCCTGACATTTAACACACACACCCACCCCCACCCCCCCTCCACACACACACACACACACACACTCCTCAGTGTCTTTGTGTTTATTGTGACAATACAGATCATCAGTTTCAGCTGTCTGTGATGACACACACAATAATCTGTGTGTGTGTGGGTGTGTGTGTGTGTATGTGTGTGTGCGCGTGTGTGTGTGTGTGTGTGTGTGTGTGTGTGTGTGTGTGTGTGTGTGTGTGGTGTGTGTCCTGAGGGTGGACCTGTCTGGGGACGTGTGGAGTGTAAACAAATGGCACACTTACGCTGCTATTGACCTCATCCATTAATCTCACACACACATGCACAGACGCACACACTATAGTATGTGTAAACAGATGGGCTTGATCAGACGTCTTTCAGCAGTATTGATCAGCTGATGGCATCAGTCAGTCAGAGTGTGCCGTCTGTTTACTGTCACATACACATCAATGGACGACATGATGACTAAACACGCAGCATGGAGACACACACACACACGCACACAGGCAGGACATTAACATCAATTTAAACCTGTTTGATGCATTAATAACAATTAGAGCTCCTTGTAGTCGTTGCTCATGAGTAGAGGCTATAGCTGCTGTGATGTCTGTCTGTACCTGTCCCCATAAAAACAGACCTTAGAAATCTGAGTAGACAAACATCTGTATGTTTACATTCATATTAAATGATTAACCTGCAATATGCTGAAAACCAAAAACATTTTATGCAGCATCTTTCATACAAACACGCAGCCCAAGTGACTTCTAGCAAAACTGAGATAATACAGACCAAAATAGACAATGATAGATGAGAAGAAAATACAAGACTAAATACTGCAACAATAAACAATCAAATATTTAAGATCAAACTATAACAGTCATTAAAGTAATATAGACACCACGAATAAAATAATGTTAAATCAAAGGATTAAAACTGAAAAATATAATAATAATAATAATAATAATAATAATAATAATAATACATTGAACTCCAAATGAAACAATACAAATTTACATGGAAGCTACACAAACACTAATTATGTTCAAGAATAAAATGTTTCTAAATATAATTCAAGTCAGCGCAATTGTATAACATGATATTGTAGAGTACTTTACCAAACTTCTACTTCACTGCAGTTCAGAATAAAATATTGCTCTTTTTAGTCCACTACACAACACCAGAGGTGGACATATTACGCATTCTTGTACTCAAATACAACAGAGAAAAAATATATTTCAAAAACGTTTAACATTCAAAACCTTCTTTTAGTGTGATCATCAAAATTTTCAAGTACAGAAAGTAAAAGAACTCATTAACTAGGATGTCCCATATAAACTGCTGGTTAGTTTGTGAATGTCCACATTAAAGTTCTTGTTACTTAAAAACCTCTGCATGATGAGCATATTTTCCTTTGAGTAAATTTTTTGTGGTGATATTTTTACTTAAAAAATAAATTTAAAAAAATAACAAGGGCTCAAGGCCACGTTTCATTTCATAGACTGTGATATGTCGAAAGCTCCAGAATATGCAGGTAAGTGGACCCTGAGTTGAGATTGTCAGTGGCAGAACAAATTCTTGCTTTTGTTAAAGCAATTTTCCTACTCAAGTTGACTGAATGTTAAGATTATTTTATTTCATTTTTTATTTAAACTGCCTGAACAGTACAGAAGCCCATTCACAAAAAGATACATTCACAATAATTATAATTGGGGCTGGCATTTTAAGTCAAAATTATGACTTAGTATGTCACAATGTAAATCACACCTAAAAGTCATGCTTGATTTAAAAAAAGATATTATTTATAACATTACTTTGATGAAAGTAAAAGTCACCCATAGGTCGGTACTTGAGTAAAAGACGTTAAGTATCCAACACTGAATGTATCAAAACTACAAGTAAATGAAAATTACATATTTACATGTATGAATGTACTGTATAAAAACTGTACTTAAAAGCAGTACTTGAGTAAGTGTAATAAGTTGTATTCTTTGTGTTTTTATTCCTATTATTGCTGATAATGAAGAATCAATTAATCAATTGATCAATTAGGCTGATCACATAAAATTAAATGATAACTTGTTCAGGTCATTTAGCAATGAAACACTGTGTCGGTGAGTCAGATACGATATTTTTCACTAAAACATACATGAGCCTGATAAAAATAAGTTGTGTTTTTGCACTGCAGCTGTTTGCATCTGTACATTTTGTGAAGAAGCGTTCTGACCTGAGATCAGGTGGAGATGGACTTCTTCTTTCCCATAGAATAGTTTCATCTGCTGTCAGTTCACCGCCTGTGGGAAATCTGAGCTCTTATTGTGTGTCAGTCTGTGGGATCTGCTGACTGAAACATTCAGAGCTGTAATCTGCGTCATCATCGCTGCTGTCGACTCATTCTGCACAGGTTACTGCTGAATCACTGAAACTAAATCAAACAGACAGATAAAAGGTTTTCCTCTTCGTCGATATCACGACTCAGCAGATCCATGAACCACAGCATGACTGTTTGTTTGCTTGATTGTTTGTTTTAGGGTGCTGATAGCATTATCCCTCACCAGCAGTTCAATCTCCGTGGGAAGAGTTTTAAAGAGAGGAGATAAGAAGAATGTCTCGCTGCAGAGAGTGAATGACTTGAGACTCACACTCAAACTTGTAAAGTTCAGCTGTGGAGTTCAGTCTTATGAGAGCAAGAGGATACAGTCAGAGTACAGAGAGATTTCCCTGACATCACCACAACATCATCAACAAGAGATCTTCAAGATCCTTTCTTCACTGAACTCTACTCTGTTTTCTGTTAGTTTTGAAAGTAGATTAATCCTGTGATAAATTGCCTAAAACATACAACCTGGTTGTTTCATGAAGTGCAACTGATGTACACCTGTTGGAGAAGCTAAGATTGATGTAAGCTGGTTCGAGAAGCTTACCTAAAGGATATCTTGTTAGAGAAAACCATCTTGATGTTAGCAAGTGTGAGAAACTAATCTTAATGTTTGCATTTTGGAGAAGCTAACTTTGATGTTAGCCTGTGGGAGAAGTAAAGTTTGATGTTAGCCTGTTGGAGAACCTCACCTTGATATAAGCCTGTGTGAGAAGCTAACCTTAATGTTTGTATATTGGAGAAGCTAACCTTGATGTTAGCGTGTGGGAGAACCTAACCTTGATGTTAGCCTGCGGGAGAACCTAAGCTTGATGTTAGCCTGTGGGAGAAGCTAAGCTTGATGTTAGCCTGCTGGAGAACCTCACCTTGGTATAAGCCTGTGTGAGAAACTAACCTTAATGTTTGTATATTGGAGAAGCTAACCTTGATGTTAGCGTTTGGGAGAACCTAACCTTGATGTTAGCCTGTGGGAGAACCTAAGCTTGATGTTAGCCTGTGGGAGAAGCTAAGCTTGATGTTAGCCTGTTGGAGAAGCTCACTTTGAAATTTTGCCTGTTGGAGAAGCTAATGGTGATGTTAGCCTGTTGAAGAAGCTATCACTGATGTCAGCCAAGCTAACCTTGTGGGCTTTTGATGATGCTAAGCTTTATGTAAGCTTGTTTGGAAAGCTAAGCAAGCTAACATCAAGGTTAGCTTCTCCAACAAGCTAACATCAAGTTAGCTTGTTGGAGAAGCTAACCTTGATGTTAGCTTGTTGGAGAAGCTAATCTTGATGTTAGCCTGTGGGAGAGGCAAAGCTTTATGTTAGCCTATTGGAGAAGCTAAGATTGATGTTAGGCTATTGTTGCAAATCACATTGTTTTAGGCCTGTTGGAGAAGCTCAGCTTTATTTTAGTCTGTTGGAAAAGCCAACATTGCCAATGAATGTCGAAAAAAGTAATATTTGATCATGTAAACACATACCTACTCAGGATAAAAAAGTAAAATTGCAGGTACTTCATTAATATAGATGATGACATTTGAGAAAAAAAGAGGAAACAGTTTTCAAAATGTGTTGAACTTTTTTTTTTATTCCAAACATTAAATACATTGGACTTATATGTACACATGAAACATTCACCCCCCTTTTAAAAAAAGATAAATAGGAACATTCACACTGTGGCTGCTTTGAATTCAACCAAACATTCACATGAAGACATTTTAAAAACTTTGAAATACATCATCAGTTCTCGGTGTAAACATATAATGTTCGCTGGAGCTGTCACCATCTGGTTTGTGTCACTGAGGGCGAACCAGAGAGTCGAGGGGCAGAGGGTCAGAAAAGCCCCCAGAGAAGAGGGGCTCACACTGGGCATGAAGCTGCTGCAGCTGCTGGGCCTCCTGGAGCTCGGGCTGAAGACAGGACGCTGTCTGCAAGTCGACGTAGAGTGGGGGGGAGCCGGCATAAGGGTAGACAAGGGAGGAGAAATGGGGAGGGGTTGATTGGGAGGAGGGGAATTGAGCAGGAGGAGGTGTGATGGAGTGATGATGGGTAGGTGAGGAGCTGCAGGTGTCCCACTGAGGAACAACAGCGCCGGGAGAGTAAGAGGAGCCGTATCCCTGAGGAACAGGAGGAGTAGGGGAGGCATGGTCCGGTACCTGCATGTACAGCGAGGGGGAGCTGGCATGAGGAGGAGGAGGAGGAGGAGGAGGGAAGAAGGAGTCCTGGGGTTGACACATGAAGTTGCTGAAGCTAGTGTCTGAGAGAGCAGAGAACTCAGTGCTGCTGTTACTGCCACTATTGCAGTGCATGCTGGGAATTTTAGGACTTGGCTCTGATGAGGAGGAGGAGTCAGAGGAAGAGGAGGAGGAGGGGGAGGAAGGTTTCTTGTCAGCGGTCACGTCATCAGCCTTCCTCTTCCTCTTGCGGCGAAAGTTTCCGTTGTCGAACATCTTCTCGCAGTTTGGGTCAATAGTCCAGTAGTTTCCTTTACCTGAAGAGAGGAGGAGGAGGAGGAGGAGGAAGATGAAGGTTATTAAAGAAACTAAGCAGCAACTACTTTTCTTCTCTTATCACCGGAACATGAAAGAAAAACTAAATTTAGGAGCTTTAAATGATTTAAACACCTGTTTTTACAAACCTGAACTCCCTTTAAAAATACTTAAATTTTTTTAGCTAAAACTATATATATTCAATTCTTCAGAAAGCCTTGAGCTGCTCTATTTGGTTTTCGCATTTTTTGGAAGGTAGAAACAGAACCAACTTTTTTGATGCTGCTTGTTTTTTTTTTTTTTGTTATGTTCCTTCACCAGTATGAAATAACTTGTTTGAAAAATAATTTATATGGAGTTTGGCTTGACAATAATTTGTTTTGAAATCACAATAAAAGCATTATTTGACCTTATTGTGACCTTACTGTTTTAAACATATACAACAGCAGAGCCTATTTCCTGTAATAATCGATGAGTCAAAACAATAAAAGCCGAGGACTAAAGAGTTGGTTTCAACTCTTTTCTGGCTACTTTTGTTTATAGAAATGAACTGGAATCACTGGCTGTGTTGTAAAATGGATAAAGCAGTTTTTAAACTCAGGTGTGGTTTGTCTCACCTGGGTCGTTCTCGTCACGGGGAACTTTCCTGAAGCAGTCGTTGAGTGACAGGTTGTGGCGGATGGAGTTCTGCCAGCCTGCCTTGTTGGAGCTGTAGAAGGGGAAGTTGTTGGTGACGTACTGGTAGATCTGGCTGAGTGTCAGCCGCTGCTCGGGTGCGGTTTGTATCGCCATGGCGATGAGCGCAGAGTAGGAGTACGGTGGGCGGACCAGGCGCAGCATCTCATCTGGGTTGGACGTGGAGAACCAGGGGTTGCTGTAGAGATGCGGGAAGAAGCCACCGAACACTGGTGGGAGTCCTGCGATCCCAGAGACGGGGCCTAGGTCTTGGTTGCAGAGGGAGAGGTCGCTGTGGTTGGTCGGTGGGAGCCACTGTGACACAGACAGGCTGTGCTCAGGAGGAGCTGGAGGGCTGTACAGGCTGAAGTCAGTCGAATGAAGGCCCAGAGACGGGAGCTCCTGCTGGGGCAGAGAGCGTCCGCATAGAGGTGGGGACAGACCCTGCTCCAGGACGAAGGAAGCCATTCTGGGTTTCTATTCCTTCCTGTGTGTCTGCCTTCACTTTCCCGTCTCGTCTTTGAGGTGACGTCCGCTCAGTTCCAAGAAGTGTGTATGTTTGTATAAATAAGTGTGTGTTTCTAGAGGCTACACACAGCTCCTGCACCTGTCGTGCTCTGTTCACCTGCTGCCCACCTGAGAAATTTATACTCTGTCGCTCCACCCATGGACAAGCTGATTGGCTACTGTGCTGTCTCACACACAAATTTGCATGCATGTGTATGCATGGTGTGTGTGTGTGTGTGTGTGTGTGTGTGTGTGTGTGTGTGTGTGTGTGTGTGTGTGTGTGTGTGTGTGTGTGTGTGTGTGTAGTGGGTTGATTTGAATAAGACTAGGCTGAATTCCTCCCCTCAAGCAGATTAGAGCCTGAGGATTTCATGCTGAGATATGGCTCCACACACACACACACACAGACACGCTCACAGCTTGATAAATGAGTGATTGAGAACCTTTTCAACTTTTCAGTTTGAGAGCGTTACGTCGACTCATCTGATGAAAGTCAGTGAATATAAACACTGAACATAAAACAAACCGTCTAAACTCCTGGTCACGCAGCCTACAGCCTGCACCATTCATCAAACACACATTATGAATCATTTGTCTTTTTATTTTGCAGACGATTTTGTCCAAGGTGACTTGTAGATAATATCATGAAGATCTATCTATTCTTATCTTTCTTTAAGACACCAAAAGATAGTGTTATCATTCAGTGGTCACATTGTTGCAGCAAGTTGCGACAGCCAAATATAGCTACAGCAAAGAATAGTTACATTGTCCATCCAGAATTAACGTCCATAAATCCACCAAGAGTTCATAGAAGAAGGACAATTCAGAGCTTGCCTGAGAACCATCAAGATGTCCTCATTCTCTGTGCCACATGACATCAAAACCAGATATCAAACTTGTCTATTCTAGAATCAAATCTGAGAAAGAAATACGCCTTTTATAATCCAGAACTTGCCTCAGAATCTTCACGTTTTTAAGTTTTCTTGCGTATCGAAGTAATCCGTTGACAGCTGTCTGAGCAACCATGAGTGCACTGCAAACAGGAACTGCTTCGACCTAATCTGGCATACTTTTAATGAAGACAGTTTGATTCAGGAGACAATTATGTGTCTCTAAAGAGAATTTGATGATCTCTTACATGGTCTTGATGGATTTAATTGTTTCTGCGGACATCGTGTTTGCCAAACAGGTCTACAGTGTGAGCAAGTTAGCATCTATCAGATTAGCAACATTTTGATTTTCTGACCGTTTTCCAAAAGTAGGCAAAAATTTTACACTGAGCTGATAAATGAAGCAGAATTAATTTGCTGGATTCACTTCAAAATACAACATCACTCTGGGGAGCTGGAATTAAGATCGGGACATTTCTTGACAAGCTTGTTTTATGCCTTACCAAAATCCATTTAAAAAACATGGTTTTAAAACACCAAAAGCAGGCCTATATTAACTGGTGCGTTATTCTTCTTTTCACAAAGCCCTGGCCTCCTGTTTTGTGGTTTTCATTTTTCAATGAACATCACAATCCAGTTATAACCTCAAGAAACAGCCAGAGGGAGCTGAGTTTTATCTGTGTCAGATATATGTTTGTTTGTTTTTTCTTTTTACAGAAACACAATAAAGGGACTCTTTGCCTTGACCAAGTTGAGGAAAGCCTATAAAGTTGTATTGCAGGGGGTCATTGTGAAATGTTTAATATACTAAAAAACAATATTAATCCAGTGATTTTCCTCTCTGATCTCATATCGGGTGTTCAAGTTGATTTAACCTGTGCTGACTCAGAGGGTGTTTAACAGATTCCCTGAGAGCAGAAAGTGAAACTTAATCTGTTTTAGAAGAGATTCTGCAGACAACAAATAGACCAACAGACCATCAGCTGCTGTTTGAGGTGTCGCCCAAAACTATTGTCCTTCAAACAACCCCCCTCCCAAACACACAGACACACACACAGTCAGCATGTCTACCTTATTCTCATTAACAACTCAATCCTCATCAAACAGTGATGTCAGATGTTAATGCTTTGGTTTAAGGCTGCATGTTGACAGAAGAAGTGATTTAAAGGACATCTTTGTTCTGAGTGAGTCTGAATTATCTCCTATAAACATGCAGCTTTAAAAAGTAGCCACACAGTAATGGTTTAGTTGTTCTTACCTGTTGTAAACATGTTACGTTTGTCCTGAGGGTTGGATTTAAACACCACACTTCTTTTGCAGTAAAGTAGCATTACAGAAGTTTTTGTCAGATGTATAACCAGTGTTTTCAAAGTACCCAAAGTTAATCATTGTAAAAAGTCCCAATATTGTGTTAAAATTTTTACTTTGGTAAAGGTAAAAGTAATGTCATACTGCAAAAAAGTATTTGAGTTAAAGTCTAAAAGTGTGATTTTAAATTCTACATGAGTATCAAAAGTAATTTTCAGGCAAAAGACATATTTAACTAACAAATGTACAAGTAAAAGTAAATTATACATGTATTTACATGTATGTATTTACATCAGACTAATGGTTGATTCATTATCAGCATCATCATTTTTCTGGTTATCAGTGTCACTGTTTGAAGTATAAACAGCGGCAAATGGAAATACTCCAGTGAAGTCCAAGCATTTCCAAACTATATTTGAATAAATGTACGTGGTTACCTTCATGTCCAAGCGCACACTTCATGATGGTAACAGTTATATTATAATGTATTACACAGATTTACTTTTTTACTTTTGTCATTTTTCGACATTTTTTGATATAATTTTCTTTTCTTTATTTCTTCTTGTTTTGCTTTTAATGTTGTGTTTGTTTTCATTTTATAACAAGAATTCTTGCAACCATTTTCTAACTTTTATAACTGACCAAACTATTTTGCCTTTGGAAGTCCAGAGACCACTTTGAAATAGCTGAAGAGGATCCAAATAAAGACTAGAGAATCAAAGGTGGTGCTACAAAAACTGTGAACTTAAGATTCTGAGGGGTCTGTCTTGGGGAGCAGTTGTACTTTCCTACATTCATTTGACCACTTTTTATACTAGTTACTTTATAAATTTAGCACGAAGTATATATATATGTAAAACATGTTTATCTATACATTAAATTAAATTAATGGATAATGCAACGATTTGTTGCTTTTCATTGGGCTCATGGTCACTGTGAGGACATTTTTCACTGTTTTAAATTTTTTTACAGAAGAAAATAATCGGCAGTCTTGGTGTTGTGCAAAATAGTCCAAAACAAACTCCACCTCAACAACTACAACACTATATCATGCCTTTGCATAAATGCACGGGTCACAGTGAAACAGTAACAGTGAAATTTTACTGCAACCTGGAGCCTCCGGCTTTACACTAAATGACATGAACACACTTTAACCGAAGTCTCACCTTTAATCTAAAACTCTCAGAGGTTCAACATCAGCATGTCTGACTGAAGCAGACAGATTTCTTATCAGTTCACTTTCTGCCAACGACGACAGACTCAACCTCAGGTAATTCACCCCTGTGTGTGTGTGTGTGTGTGTGTGTGTGTGTGTGTGTGTGTGTGTGTGTGTGTGTGTGTGTGTGTGTGATGACAGTTGGCGATGGCAGCAGTAATCTTCGCCCTGCGGTGCCTTCGTGGACTATGCAGACAAAACAACACACACAGTCTGAAATATAACTGACAGATGACTGGGATTATGGGGGAAGGTGCCGCTGCGCTGACTGTGTACTGACACTGTAACAATACCTTCAACTGTCAAATAGAGTCTTCTTGGTTCAGGGGGATTGAAGGCTTTAATTTTCACACCAATAACCACTAAATCAGTGTCTCTCATTGTTTTGTTTTTTTTTTTAAAGCTTTGTGCTGGAGCCAGAATAGTTGCACATCGTACTGCGAGAATTGAGGGCTGAGGCTAGCTGCTTAGCGTGCTAACGACGGTAGATAACATCAAATGTGGTTATATCTTCAAAATTGCTCCTTTAATTGGGTAGGTACGATAGATAGGTATGAGTTCATATATGACAACCCCCAAAAGTAAAAAAAAAAAAAAAAATATGACGGGAGTTCAGTTTGAGAAGAACACGACACTGGTGATGCTCTGAAGAAGTTTTAATGAGGAAACAAAGTTGAATCTGAAACATTTACAGTTGATTAAAAATGTCCAGACTGAATATAGAGAAGCAAAGTATGAACAAGGGAGGCTGGTAATACAATCATGAAACCTGGCTTTATGCAGCTCAGCTGAACACAGGACTGGGAGAGTTTTTGCCATAAACGTGCACAGTTGGAATGTGGAATACTTCAACTAAAACATTCATTCATCCAACATTGTGTGCCGGAAGTAGCATCACACAAAAATCAAGATTAAAACCTTTGTCACTCAGTTTAAATGGTTTATTTTCCAAAATCCTTAAACTC